>NC_073258.2:91065833-94001666 GCF_029289425.2 Pan paniscus | reverse complement strand
TGGTTACCCTGATAGAGTTCATTGATATTTGTGAAAAAAGAAAGAAATGGAAAAAAAACCCCTATTTTTGGTATCTACATATTTTTGTAAGTCTGGGGCTGGAGATATTTCAACAGCAAGAAACAGGAGAGAAGTTTCCTAGACACTAAGTCTGTTCAACATTCTTCAATTCAGCCCCATTTTCAAAATTAATTAATGAAATTGCATCTTGATGAATAAGGCTGATAGGAAAAAAATTGTTCTCATGGTGTATTAATCATGACAATTAATATAGCTGCTGCAACAAACCACCCCTAAAATCCTAGTGGCTTAACATAATAAAAGTTTATTTTTTTCTTATGTCACAATGTGCTGTATTATCAAGCTCCTTGCCTCCACATAGGGATGCGGGATCCTGGCTCTTTACACCTGTGTCACTACCATACTGAACACGTGGCCTCTAGGGTCCCCATAGAAGATGATGAAAAAGCACAGGCAATCATGCATGAGCTCTTATGGCTAGGCCTAGAAGAAGGGTACATCACTTCTACCCACTTCCGGTTACCTAGAGCCTAATCACATGGCCCTATGTTATTAATTCCAAGGGAGACTGGGAAATAGAGTCTGTGTGCCCAGAAAGAGGAAATATTATTTTATATTAAAAATCAATTATGCTATTGCTTAAGATCCAAAAAGCATGTGAATTTTAATACTTCAAAGAAACTTTTGAGTTTAAGGATTCCAGCTGAAGTTATACTACAGAATCCTGAGAACCCACATTTGCACTCTGCCATCCTAAGAGGCATCTTTGGTAAAGAAGTTTGAGAAGTTAGTAGCGATGGGCTCAAACTGAGCTGTTCACACATTTTCAGTCATCAACATTAGAGAGCCAGAATCAGGTACACAATTAACAGACAATGAAATTTCTTCTCACACATTCCCTCCCGTCATTCCCTTAATGAAGAAAATGACTCATGAAGACTGCAACAGATGAGATGCTGATCTTATTAGCGCTGTGATCCAAACCAAGCAGCCTCAATATGGGAACCTAAAAAGAGACAGTAATTGAGGACTACATTATATTATTAAAAAGATAGAAGGAAATCCTGTCATTTGAGGCAACTTGGATGGAACCGAAAGACATTATGTTAAGTGAAATAAGCCAGGAACAGAAAATTAAACACCACATGTTCTCACTCATATGTGGAAGCTAAAAAAGGTGATACCATAGAAGTAAAAAGTAGGACAGAGGATATTAGAGGCTGGGAATGGTAGGGAGAAGGGAGGTATAGGGAGATATTTGTTAAAGGATACAAAGTTACAGATAGGAGAAATAAGTTCTAGGGCTATATACCACTGTAGGATGATTATAGTTAACAACAACATATTATGTATTTTCAAATACCTAGAAGGGTATGGAGCATTCCTAACACAAAGAACCAATAAGTGTTTGAGATGATGGATATGCTAATCTACCTAATCTGATCACTAGAGAGAATATATATCAAAATCTCTATGTACCCCATAAGTATGTAAAATTATTATTTGTCAATTGAAAAAAATTCTTTTAAGGTGGAAGGAATTCATTCACTCCGTTCAGCTTTTAACATTTGAAAAAAGAAAGGAGAAACTTTGGCAATGGAGAGGAATATGAAATGATGTCTCACATGTATTTTGATACCGAAATTTGCATGCACTTTTTCTCTTCAAACTTTAATTGACAAAATTAAGCAAGCATCATACAGGAAATGCAGCCATGGAAATAAATTTTAAAAGGTCCTTCAAAGCACAGCAAGGTGCCAATAAACATTTGATGAATTGAGGAACAGATGCAAAGAATAATAGTGCAGTACTGACAGCTTCTGAGTACAGCACTTTATCATTTTTCATTAAAAGGATAAAGTCAGGCTGGGCGCAGTGGCTCATGCCAGTAATCTCAGCACTTTGGGAGGCCAAGGTGGGTGGCTCACTAAAGGTCAAGAGACCAGCCTGGCCAACATGGTGAAACCCCATCTCTGTTAAAAATACAAAAATTAGCCAGGCATAATGGCAGGTGCCTGTAATCCCAGTTACTCTGGAGGCTGAGGCAGAAGAATTGCTTGAACCTGGGAGGTGGAGGTTGCAGTGAGCTGAGATTGTGCCACTATACTCCAGCCTGGGCAACAGAGTGAGACTCTGTCTAAAAAAAAAAATAAAAGGATTAAGTCAGTCATTAAACTTACTGTCTTGAGTTTCCATACTCACTTAAAGAGACTTAATTTCTGGAAGTTGAAATACCATTATTTAATTACAGGGCAGGCACAGTGCCTCATGTCTTTTATCCCAGCAATTTATGAAGCCGAGGGAGGAGGATCTCTTGAGGCCAGAAGCTCAAGACCAGACTGGGCAACACAGACCTCATCTCTACAGAAAAAAAAATGTAATTATGATATGGCTGTAAGTAAACAGTTACTATAAGTTTCATATTTTTAAGTAAAACGCATAGTCTAATACAATATTAGAATAAATATCTCTGGACATAATGGGTAAAAATGAAAGCAACAAAACCTTTAGAATAGGGTGCAGATCCCTCCAAATCACAGATGAAGCCCTATTCCTTTGTGCTCAATTTCAACATCAATTGCTGCTTCAGCTTAGTTACCTGCTCACACTTAAAAAGCATCAAACTTAGGAGGTGATTCCATGATCATTTTAATTCCCATCAATTATGCTCCCTTATTTCTGGGGTTTTCCAGTTTCAGCCTATGGTTTCCAAGCTGGGTAGTTGTCATTGTCTTAAATTAATGACCCTTCTCTGTGGGAGCACAGGGTGGCACTAGCAGAATGAAATGGTGATACTCATGCTCGCTTCCATTAGCTTCTCCCAGCGGAGAATTTGCCTCCTTTGGCAGCCTAAGTTTTAAAATGCTGTCTCATCCTTCTCTTTTGTATCTTTCTTGTTAATTTCATCCTGTTCCCTTTCCTCTCTATTGGTCTCCATTAATGGAGGTCCAATGCACAGAATAAAATAATCTAAGAATTATTCCAAATATGTCCAATAGCTACTCTGCCAATGGTTGCTGAGAGTTGCCACCCAAGCATCATTATCTACAGGACTTTAAGAAGCTCAGCAAGACTTAAGGACACTTGACTTCTGTGAAAATGAGCAAAACCAAAAGTAACTAAGAATACAATTTCTTTAAAGTTTATAAAGAGTTTCAGTGTCTTCCCTCTTCTTTTGGACTTAAGGAAACATTTTTAAAAACAAAACTCCCATTATTACCTCAAATTTGGCTTCATAGAGCAATAGAATGGCAGATTATCTCCTAGATAATTCATAAGGACAGTTATCTATTACATGGTATCTCATTGCTCTCCTTTAATAGAGTGGATCTGCTACAGATAATAAACAATAAAAGCAAATAATTATAGGGCTCTATGGGTGCCCTTTAGATGGGTGGGGCCCTTTATACATAGTATCTTGTTGAAGTCTTACTTACTATATGAGGGAAGCAGCATTATGATCCCAATTTACAGAAGAGGAAACTGAGACTGAAGAAAGTATGGAGATATGCTGGTAAGTGGAGAAGCCAGGATAGAAATCAAAGTACGACCAACACTAAATCCCATGCCCTTAACCAATTTATTACTTATTATATTTCACTGTTTCTCTGTGCGGGGAGATGACACTGAACAGTTAAGGATCAAATTAATTATCATCCTATGGCATTATTTAACTTTAACAATAATAGCTCTTGGCATTTTTCAAAAGTCAGATGATGAAGCAGTAAATTCTTTGGGTGATTATGTGAATGCTTCCAGGATGTTCTAGTTGCCTTAAAAATGTCGGAGGGTAAAAGAAAGGAGACAAGCTCAAATTGGAACAGGTCAGATGTAAAAAAGAATTTCTCAAGAGTACAATAAGTATGGAAATGTTTTACTGAGAGATGGAGTATGTTATCTTGAGACGCCTGCAAGAGATTTAAAGATTTCAGCTCAGGGCAAGATGAATTGGCTAAATTACTTCTGAAAGTCTTTAAGGGTTTTCATTATTAAGAAAAATTCTGAAACAAAATCCAGATGTCTAAAATGTGGCAGTTATAATAAGGAAAAACCAAACAATCCCAAATCTCCCTGAATGTAAGAATTATTTAGACAATTTAGATTTTGATAACATTCTATTGCAATTAAGACCCCCAAATAAGAATAAAAAGTCACTGTACAATGAGAATTTCAATGTCAATTCAATATGACTACAATATTTTGGATATATATGTGTGTGTGTATGTATGTGTGTACACATATATCATTAAAATCCTTCCAAAGAATATATATATCATTTAAATGAAAACTTCTAAAAATGTAATGATTATATGAGTTGCATGTTCAGAGATATAAAAGCAAATCAAATGATATTTCAATTTTGTAATATGAAAAAACTTAAAGCAGTACTACAAATAATATAGTTTCTAAAGTCCCAATACAATGGATTTAACTCATTTCAACCTCACAAACATTGAGGGAGCTGCTACAAATTGTTAATCTCTATGTTAAGTGCTGAGCTTTCATCTCATGATAAATGGTGGGTTCAGCACACATTTGCCTCTTCTCTTTCGTGAGTCCCCTTTGAAATAGCAGTAGAGATATCAAAGGGAATAAATGCATTTTAGCAAAGAGAATTGCAGGAGAGTCATCAGCAAATAAAAGATTCCTGAAATATTATAAACTATTGAAAGTATGCAAATAAACAGAGTGAGCATGAAGGGGCTACTGTGGGAATGGGAGCCAATCCTCTCAGCTGAACTCTGGGGAGCAGTGAGCCCCAGACCTACAGATATGGAAGCTAGAAGTGAGATACAGGGAAATTAATCATAGGTCTATCCATGGAAAAACTATGCCCATTCACCCCACTCCCCAATTCTAAAAGCTGAGCTAGCTTTAAAGAATTAACACAAAATCCTTTACAAATTATTTCAAAGAAATAGAAGAGCAGATAATATGTCCAAACTGATGCAATGATGCCAGACACCAAATACCTTATACTAAAACCAAATAAAGACATCACAAAAAGAAGGAAACTACAAACCAATATCCCTTACGGATATAGACACAAAATACTCAACAAAATGCTAGAAAACTGAATCCCACAACATGTAAAAAAGTTATACGCCATAACCAAGTGAGATTTATCTCAGGAAGGCAAGGTTGTTTTAATATCCAAAAATCAATTAACATGATACACCATATTGATAGACTAAAAAATGAAAACTATAGTTAACAGATTCAGAAAAAGCACTTGACAAAATTATATATCCTTTTATGATAAAAATTCTCAACATATCAGAAATGTGATAAAGCACACCTGCAAAAAAAAATCTATAACTGACATCATGCTTAATGGCCAAAAAATGAATGCTTTCCCCTTAAGATCAGGAAGAAGATAAAGTTGCTCATTCTTACCACTTCTATTTAGCATTGTGCTGGAAGTTCTAGCCAAGGCAATTGGACAAGTGCTGTAGACGAATGTTTGCTTGTATCCCCTCACCTCCCAAATTCATATGTGGAAGCCTAAATTCCCAGCGTGATGGTATTTGGAATTGGGGCTTTTGAGAGGTAATTAGGTCACAAAGGTGGAGCCCTCATGAATGGGATTAGTGCCCTTACAGGAGACAAAGAGACCAAAGCTCTCTCTCTCTTGTCACCATACAACAGAAGACAGCTATCTGTGAACCAGAAAAATGGCATTCACCAAGAACCTGACCATACTGGTGCCTTGATCTTGGACTTCCAATCCTCCAAAACTGTGAGAAATAAATGTCTGTTATTTAAGCTACCCACTCTACAGTATTCTGTTATAGTAGCGCTAACTGACTGAGATAGAAATAAAACGAAATAAAAGACATTCAGATTGAAATGAAAGAAGTAAAAGGATCTTCATTTGCAGATAACATGACCTAGAATGTAGAAAATCCTAAGGAATCTAACAAATTACTGTTGGAACCAATAAATGAACTGCTGGATACAATATTAATATTCAAAAATCAATTATATTTCAATAGAGTTGCAATGAACAATCCAAAATGAAAATTACAGCATTATTCACAATAACCAAAATGTGGAAACAACCCCAATGTCCATTGACAGATGAATAAACAAAATGTGGTATATACATATAATGGAATATTATTCAGTCTTGGAAGAAATTTGGCACATGCTACAACATGGGTGAACCTTGAAGACCTTATGCTAAATGAAATAATTCAGATAAATACTGTATGATTCCACTTATATGAGGTATCTAGAGTAGTCAAATTCATAGAAACAGAAGGCAGAATAGTGGTTTCCAGGGGCTGGGGGGAGGGAGAAATGAAGAATTATTGTTTAATGGGTACAGATTTTCAGTTTGGGGTGGTGAAAAGTTCTGGAGATGGATCATGGTGATGGTTGCACAGCAATCTGAATGTATTTAATACGACTGTACACTTAAAAATGATTAAAATGATACTTTTATGTTATATATGTATTTTTACCATAAAAAAATTGTAATTAAGAAAACAATTCCATTTATAATCACATCAAAAATAATAAAATACTTAAGAGTAAATTTAACAAAAGAAGTGCAGAGCGTATACTCTGAAAACTATAAAACGTTGAAAGAAATTACATAAGACAAATAAATTAAAAGATATCTCATGTTCATCGATCAAAAAACTGAATATTGCTGAATGATAATACTCCACAAATTGATCTACAGAGTCAACATAATTCCTACCAGAATTGCAGCTTCTGCTTTGCAGAAATTGACAAGCTGATCCTAAAATGTATCTGGAAATTCAACGGATACCAAATAGTGATGTGGTGCTCATTGGCATTCCTGATTCCTCCTCCCTTGTCTCCATCAGGGAAGAGCAGAACCTCCCCTCTCACTCAATGGCAATGAGGCAGTGTAAATGGATGCTCCAGATTCAGCAGGAAGTAGATTCACCAGTGGGGCCAGAATGGAAGCTGAACTTTCATCCACATCTAGACTTGTACACTATACCTAAAAATGGTGACTGCCTGCAAAAAATAAGAGTAAATAGGATCCAGGGCCTCACAACATAATATCAAACTGTATAGGATACAATAAAGACATCACTTGCCATTTCAAGAGCCTCAAGAATTGCAATTTGAATAAGAAACGACAATCAGCAGATGCCAGCACTGTGATGGCATAGATGTTGGCATTATCTAACAAGGATTTTACCCCAGCCACCACGAAACAAGCAATTATGACTGCATTTCAAACAAGAGGTAAAACAAAAAGTCTCAGCAAAGAAATAGAAGATATGAGGAGAACAAAATAAAAATTTTAGAACTGAAAAAATGTAAGAACAGATATAAAAGATTCACTGGATGGACTCAATAGAATAATAAATACAACAGAGGAAAGAACCAGTTAACTTGAATGTGTGCCAACAGAAATGACCCAATTTGAAAAACAGGATATATTAGACAAAAAAGAAATGAACCTCAGGGACCTGTAGAACTATCTCAATAGATCTAACACTTGTATAATCAGAGAGCCAGAAGGAGAGGAGAAAAAGAGTAGGGCTTGGAGTATTTGAAAAGATAATTCAAACTTTTTTGAGCAAGACATTCCCATTTAAAACATTGAAAAATTTCAGAGACCTTTCCACCATAAATGCCATAATTTTAATTTGTATCCACAGGAACCAATACAAATAGCAAAAAACTGCAATACATTTAATGGTGCTTTTGATAAATTTGTTTGTGTTGCCACAATTACCTTGGGAACTGGCAGGCATGAGTAGATATATGGAATATTTTCCTCAGCCTTCCAAGCAGCATTTGTTGCATACCATGGTTTGCTGATTCCATGACATAACTAACTCTCTGACTTCTGAGGATGCTCACTGGTTCATTCATTTGCTCATTCATTCAATAAGTAGCTACTGTTCCCTTACTCTCACCCACATATCGGTAAGTGCTGTTTTACAGAGAGATTTCTCCATTGAAGGCTGTTGTCTGGCAGTCCATGTAGTGTGTTCTACTCTTCTGGGAAGTAGCTCGTCTTGGCACTGGCCCACGTAAGCTTATCATTGTGCAGCCTGCTGTAAATCTGGTGAGGTCATAGTTGGCCTTTCTTAGTATTGCTTTTTGAAGTGCGATAAATTTTCTTTATTGTAAAGCAATTTTATTGTAAAGACATGAAACTTTCCATAGCCCAGCTTACTAATGGTTGGTTTTTGTTTTTGGTTTTTTGTTTTTTACAAAGCTTTGTACTTTAACCATTAACCAAAATCCCAGCGTCATTCACAGTGAATCTTTTAAATATGGAAGGCCCTTCCAGTTCCCCATGACAGTTGCTGCCTACTTTGGCTATTACCATCTCTGTTGAAACCACTGTCAGTAAGTTTAGCCAACATGCATGTGAGTTACTATCAAATGAATTGGAAATTTGGGTGAAAGGAACTGGTTTCTACTTGGATTGGATTTTAGGCCAGGATCTTGTTGTTCTTAAGTGGTAAGTATTTTGTCCCATCTTGCTGTGCTGACCAAAATGGCAGAACGCCACATCATTACTGAAACAACAAGTCAGTGCAAGTTACTAATTAACTGAAAATTCGCGACTAAAATTAAATGTGATGTCAAAGAATAATTTTCAAAAAATGATAGAAATTATGACTTTCAGACATAAAATGAACACATGTCAAAGTTTTTATTTAACTCATATGTGTAAATTTTGATGCAGTAAAGAAATATTAAAATGAATTTGCAAAAACAAAGTGTTCTATCCATAGAGCAATAGTCAGTTTTATCCCAACTGGACACACCTAATTTACATTCTTACAGACAAGAATTGTTTGCACTGCTGTCAGTGTGCTGCAATTTAACTTCTGTCTCTACAGAATTGTAAAAGAGCCTAGTCAAAGTCACCCCTAGATGGAATTAAATAATTCCTGGGGCCTTCAGCCTTTCATTGAAAGGATATCCAATAATCTCTTTTCCTCATTTTAAAGTCTTATATTTTTCTTTGCAGTGATAAAAGTGATAATTCTGCCTTAGCTCAGTTATGGAAGGCAGAATAAGGAAGATACTTATTAACACCACACAGAAAGAAATCACATATCTTTTACGGCTTATGCTTAGGTTTTTTTTAAATACATTGACAGAATAATGAAAACATAACTATTAATAATCATGAGGAGTCTGTAGATATTACCTCACTGTCATTATCTAAGATAACAAATGGAAATGTAACAACTATTAACTAAAGTCAAAATGGACACTCATAGTAAATATGTCTTTTGTTTATGCACAAAGAGTATACACTCTGTCAAATAAAAATAGATTTTTTTAAAGATGTGAAATTAATCCAATCAGTTCTTTCCTCCTTTAACAACAACAAAAATACACTGCCAGGTTAGTGAGTCAAACAAGAGAAGTCTAGGAAGATGAATGGGGAAGAGAGGCTGTTCTGGTTTAATGTAAACAGCTTAAATATGATATTCAAAGGAGTCTGAGAAGCAATTTCCTTAGACTGTTAACTTATTTGCTTTAGGATTAATTTATTCTTTTTTATTCAATGCAAGTCCAATGCATTTTAATTTTCAAACAGTAGTATGTCCAGCAGCATTTATTATATGTTCTTGCTATATGCCCAGAACCATGCTAATATTATCGTCTATCATTCAATACTGTAAAAACAATGCTATTATTACAAATCTAATTGCAGTCAGGTATTCCCTAGGCTTCAACCATGAGTGGAGGGGTGGCAGGAGCTAAGATCAAGGCACAGCTTTTGATCTCAGCTGGCAAGAAAGGAAAGTGGGTAGGGCAGGGCTGGTGATTGCTTACTTCTTGGACTCAGGGTTTCACAGAGCATCAAGATCTAATAAGCTATGCTTCTTCTGTTACCACTCCTCTATCTCTGCCTCTCTCTGCTTCTGGCACCATCTTTTCCTTCCTGTCCAAGCCCAGCAATGACATCTCCATCCTTCCCTGAGCTCTTTATCAAAATTTCCAGTGCCCTTTTGATTGCACCAGGTATTAGATAGGAATCCTTTGGCATTAGTCCAATTGATGATCTTCTGATCCTTTCTGAGAGGTTTGAATTTTTATAGAAGATATTTGATAACAAATCTCAAATTGTTCATTTTTTTAAACTTGTTATTTCTTCTTTCTTTTAACCATTTAGTCAACAAACATTTTGAGTACCTACTACTTGCTAGGTGTTCTAGGTGCTAGGGGCAATCTTCTTCCTTCATAGGTCTGCTGCTTACCTACTTGCTAGGGAACTGATGGGGAGCCATTTCTCCTTTGGGAAACCTGGGTCTAGCACTGATGAAAGAAAGTTTCATGGTTGCTTGTCAACCCCATCCTCCAACCTGGGAGTGCCACAGAGGCCAGTGCAGAAACCGGGTTCTCAGGGTTTGTGTGAGGGACCGAGTCTCTGGAACCTGGACTGGGGGAAGGCCATTTACTTTGAAGAGCAGGGGTTGGACCTGCTGGGAAAGGGGCCCCTTTTTCTATGAGCAGACTGAACTGGATTTTTCATTTGCATTTCATGGGCAGCCTTGCCTTCAATGTCACTGATGAGGGAAACACCACATGGGATTTCTCAGGCCTCCTCCCCCTCCTTCTCAATGTCCCTCAAGGCAGCACCCACTCCCATTTGTTTCTCTCTTGGGTGGGAAGGTACATGACATGAAAAATGCTGAATCTCACATCAAGATGTCTTTCAAAAGATGAATGGGCAGATTCTTAGTATCATCTCAAAGCAGGCAAGGCAAAGGCAGGATATTTATGAGGTTTTGGAGTGTAGTTTGAGTCAGGCCTTTTGTTTCAGGGGACTTGATTAGAATCGGGTAATCTCATGACATATTAGGGTTAGTGGACAGAATGAGGCAAGGGTTTTGGAGACAGTCTTGGACTGTAAACCATTGTTTGAGACTATATTGTAGTAGACATGGACTATGAATAGTCTAATGTTTATTTAAATAAATTTTCAGGATATTCTTGAAATGGATAATAAAGTTATTTGCAACTTTATCTTCCATGGCAAGAGTGTCCTGGAATAATAAATCATATTGATGAAGACAATGGATAATAAAATCATGTTAATGTAGACAATAAGCCCTGTGGGTATAGATAATTTCAGTTCTCAAAGATTAATGGCAACAGTTACCATTTATTGAGTGGCTACTGCAGTATGTACTGGGCTGGCACTTTTAAGTTGCAATGGTCCTCTATTTTCTTCTGTCTTATTTTTTCCTCGTAAATTAAGCAGGTGTCAGCTCTGTATGCCTTTAGATGCTTGCTATTCAAACTGTGGTCCTGAGACCTGCAGCATCATCAGTATCACCCGGGAGCTTGTTACAAATGCAGACTCTCAGGCCCCACCACAGACCTACTAATTAGAGTCTCCATTTTAACAAAATTTCCAGGAGAAGGGTGTACACATTAAAGTTGGTTAAAGTTTTGGGCCATTTTTGGCAGAATGACATTAAAAATAAAAATTTTAGTTTCAGTTTAGAAACATTAAGGACATCATGTTCATTGGCATCTAAGCTTTTGAACTATACTTTTTAGTATTTCATAGACATTATCTGATTTAATCCCTACAACAACCTATGAAGTAGGATTTTATGGATGAGAAAACAAAGACTCACAGTGATGAAGCATCTAACTCTAGGTCACATCATCAGTATTAAGTGATAGAGCCAGGATTTGAATTCTGGTATGTCTTAACACAAAAGCCAAGGTTCTCAACCATAATGCCCTGCTGCCCCCTGAAGACTCTCTAGATGAGAGTTCCCCACCATCACACCTAGACTCCTGCCTTCATCTCCTAACAGCTCTACACATATCTACATGGTGCCTTCTCTACCTCCTCCAAGCCAGATGTCTTGCACAATCCAGACCAAATCCAGACCACTGAGTACAATCTGTTTGACCTTCAGTCCACTGTCATGGTTGATATGCTTCTTCTGGATTGATGACAGAAAGTAGCCTCCCTACTTCTCAGACATATTCAGGCATAGGAATCTCTTCCCATGACTACCAATAACTTAGATTTCAGTGTACACCGCCATCCTTTCTCTCTTCCCCAGAAACACCACCATCATTTGCCAGCACAAATGGAAAACAAACTTTCAGGACCCTCTATATGGAAAAGGGCATAGGTGAAGCCTCCAAACCCTGGCCTCCATCCCTGGTCTGGGGATGAAGAAAATCCCTAAAAAATCTCTCACTCTCCCATCTATTATGGTTGCTTCTAGCACTATTTGCCTTTATCACCACCTATAGGATCAACCTTGATATGCTCAAACGCCAGAAAACTCTACACTTGAAAGTCATGTGGATGGTAGAATACAATAAAAGCACTACTAACCTTTCAAACACTGTGTTGATGCTGGTTTCCTAGGCAGGAGGTTAGAAAAGAAAACTCCAAGGGAATGATCTTTTTTCTTAATCTTTCAACTTACTGTAAGAATATAAATGATCACTGTTTTTCAAGCACTTAGCATCTAGAATGGGATCTTTATTTTTTCTTTCTGAAAGACAAAACAGAACCAACAAAGTGGTCTAGGAAAAAAATCCTTGCACCCAGAAATCCAGAGAAAATGACGTAATCTCATTGGAGTACAGGTGAAAGAGGACTTCTGAGAGGGCCAGGCAAGGTGGCTCATGCCTGTAATTCCAATGCTGTGGGAGGCCGAGACTGGAGAATTGCATGAGGCAGGAGTTTGAGATTAGCTAGGAAAACATAATGAGACCCTGTCTCTACAAGAAATTATAAAATTAGCCAGGTGTAGTGGTACAGCTGCAATCCTAGTGCCTGAGGCAGGAGGATCACTTGAGCCCATGGGTTTGAGTGTTATGGTGAACTATAATCACACCACCGCACTCCAGCCTGGGTGATAGAGTAAGATCCTGTCTCAAAAAAACAAAAACAAAAACAAACTTCAAAGAAAATCCAAGTGTAACTGCTTGAATGTGTCCTCTCCCAAATTCAGGTGTTGCCAATGTGACACTATCAAGAGGTGGGGCTTTAAGAGGTGATTAGGCTATGAAGACTCCTCCCTCATGAATAGGATTTGGTTCCCATATAAAGGGCCTTGAGAGAGGGAGCTCCTCCCTTTTATCCTTCTGCCTTTTGCCATGTGAGGACACAGCACTCCTCCCCTCTGGAGAATCCAACATTAAGGTGCCATCTTGCAAGTAGGATGCATCCTTCACTAGACAAGCTGAACCTGCTGGTCTCTTGATCTTGGATTTCACAGCCTCCAGAATTATAAGAAAGTAAATTTCTCTTCTATAAAATACCCAGTCCCAGGAATTCTGTTATACCAGCACAAACAGACTAAAACAGCTTTAAAGTGTGATTAGAGTCAACAACCCTGACTAGGGTCAGTAATTGGGATACTCTGTTATCTCTATTGCAAAGTTACTGCATAACTCCAGGTGCACCACATTTTAGCATATTCCCACTTTGGCAACGTGGTGGTGGTGGTGGTGAAGGTGTCCAGACAGAGGGGGCAGTAAGAGGAAAAAGCCCTAAAATGGCTGGTATGTTTAACATAGGTTTCTTTAACTCCCCACAACCTGTAGCCGGTACAAATAGGTTCACATTAGCATTAATTCCCTCATTTCAATGGCTCATCTTAGTTCTCTGCCTATGCTTTTCACTTATTTTCAGATGTCTCTAGAGATGTCTTACACGCACGCAATAATGGTCTTCTGTTTCTCTGCTCCACCTTCCTAGTTGGTGTCTATCACCCACAAGCCACTTAAGGAAAATGCTTTTCCTCTGCTGTGACTGCTGTTGTCCTTCATGAAATAAATACTGCCCAGCCCAGGAAGCAAGCTTCAGACACTCCGAAAGTCACAACACCCTTGAGATGCCAAATGACAATGTGTTCTGTAAATCAAACGACGTGACGGAGGTAAGTCTCAATCATTTTACAGGTTTATTTTGCCAAAATTGAGCATGTGCCTGACAAAAAGGAACACAAAATCACAGGAACATCTGTGATCCGTGCTTTTTCCAAACAGGGTTTGAGAACTTTTGTATTTAAAGGGGAAAGAGCGGGCAGTAAGGGAAAGTGGAAAGAAAAGGGGGTAGGGTAAATAAAAGAGAAAAGCAATTGCATTCTTTTGAAGCTTTGATCAGCAGTCACTGAATCCATATTTTACATGTGAAAGAAGCGGGTAGAGGAAGAGTCAATTATGCATTCATCTGGTGTGTGGTTAATCTACATTTTTACGTAAAATAAACAGTAGATAACGCAGTCAAACATGTGAGGGAAGGATGACTCCTAATCCTGTCTTTGTCCCATACCTGTGAAGATAATCTGTTAATTTACATTGTCTGGGTGAAATTCAACAGAATTGTTTTAGGGTAAAGATCTTGGGGCCCACAAGGAATTTCCTTGTAAGCAAATTGTGAGGCAGGACCCTTGGGGAGGTCAGTAACCTTCTTTCTTTTTATCAATCTATTTAGGAACAAAATGGAAGGCAGTTTTGCATAACTCAGTTTTCAAGCTTGACTTTTCCCTGTGGCATAATGAGTTTGGGGTCCCAGATTTTTAGTTTCCTTTCACAGTGTTGTGGGACTTTTCCTTAGTTCAGCTAAAGGTGAGGTCCTTGTCACACGGCCACAAAATTTAGGGTCGCAATTTGAAGGGTGAGCAGGGCAGGGTTTATTGGGTGAAAAGGAAAAAAGGGAAACAGGGACCCTCTGCAAAGCCAGAGTCCCTGCTAGTGCGCTTCCAGCCTCTCAGTTCCCAGGTTCCACAAAGGAAGAGGAGGGGCCAGTCTCCTCCCCACTACAAACAGCACAAACTTCTGTGGCTCCACCCAGGTGTGCACTCCTCCCAGTGCATAGGCTGGTTGGAGTTTTGCCAGGGAGCCCTTCCCACCTAGCAGTTTCAACAGTTTTCTCCAGAACTTGTTAGACTGCTAAGCCACACCATATTATGTGCAGAAATGGGAATAACATCCCTTTCCCCCAATTTGAGTGGTAGGCTGTATTGCATAGTGTTTAAGAGCATGGGTTTGGAGGACAGAGATAGATTTTATTTATCTGACTCTAAAATATGAATTAAAAAATCTATTTCACAAGGTTGTTATGTGGATTAAATTAGTGGCACAGAAAGCTGTAGATAGTGCAGCTCACTCTTTTCTGGACTTCATTAAAGTTCACTTTCAAATGTTTGTCTTTAACACTATCTCAGAGGCCTGTAGAAAAATGCCAAAAGGAAATGAAAAGTTATATCCACACAAAAACTTTTACTTGAGTGTTGATAGTGGCATTATTCATAATGTCTCCAAAGTGGAAACCACCCATATGTCTACCAACAGACGAATGGATAAAGTATGATATAGCGCTGCAATGGAATATTATTTGGCAATAAAAAGAAATGAAGTACTAAAGCATGATATATACAAAGATGAACCTTGAAAACATCATGTTAAGTAAAAGAAGACAGTCATAAAAGTCACGTATTGCATGATTCTATTTATATGAAATGTCCAGAATAGGCAAATTCACTGAAAAAGAAAGTAGATTAGCAGTTGCCTAGAGCTGTGAGAATGGAGAGTTGGGGATGATAACTAAGGTATGAGAGATTTCTTTTTGAGGTGATTCAAATGTTCTTACTTGTGGTGATAGTTGCACAAGTCTGAATATATTAAAACCATTTAATCATATACTTTAAATGTGTGAATTAGATGATTTGTGAAGTAATGTTACCGTAGGTAGCTAGTCAAACATGAGCAGGGCAGGAGAGAGCTTCCCCCAACCCCCACCAGGAATGTCAGGTGACCGTCAGGTGATGGTCAGGCAGTTGTTAAGCTATCTCTCTAAAATAATAATTGGTTGCAGCTGGTGCCAGGGAACGGCAGCCTCCCAATAGATAGAAACATCTAAAACTGATGATCAGCAGCTTCCCAATAAGCTCTCAGGAGTTGGGCAAGTGGGCTCAAGCATGCGCACTAAGAGGGAAAGTGGCAGATGACCTTTGTTTAGGAACACTGGATTGGTAAGGGGAAAATGCCTCAAGTGAGCATGCACAGTGTGCATGCGGCCCCTCCCAAGTGCTAGCAGGCCACTGTACATGTGGACAGCCCGCCCCAAGGGAAGAATCAGGGGAGAAGTAGTGCAAGACCCCGGAAGAATGCCAACATATAAAACCCCAATCGAAAGGTTAAACCGTATGCTTGATCTCTCAAGTTGCCCGCTTGGCCCTCTTCCAAGTGTACTTTACTTCCCTTCATTCCTGCTCTAAAGCTTTTTAATAAACATTCACTCCTGCTCTAGAACTTGCCTTGGTCTCTCACTCTGCCTTATACCCCCTCAGTCTTCTGAGGAGGCAAGAATTCAGGTTGATGTAGACCCATATGGATTTGCCAGTGGTAACAATAAGAAATATACAGTCATCCTTCAATATCTGTGGGGGATTGGTTCTGGAATCCCCCCTCAGAAATTAAATCTATGATGCTCAAGTACCTTATATAACATGGTGTGGTATTTGCATATAACCTATACACTGCCTCCCATGTACTTTAAATCATCTCTAGATTCTTATTACAATGTAATGCTATGTAAATTGTTGTTACACTATATTTTTAAAATTTGTGTTATTTTAAATTGTTGTATTATTTTTTATTTATGTTTGTTATGTTTATGTTATGTATTATGTTTTCCAAATATTTTCATTGAATTTGCATTGAATTTACAGATGTAGAGGGCAGAGGGCTGATGGTACATTTGGTCTTTGTCTTAGGTTTCTGGAGGTTTCTGGCACACAGTTCCTAAATCCCTTAAAATCTCTAGAGGCATAAGGGTACTGTTTGTATGTTAATGAGATGATGGGTGGCTGGTGGGTGGGGGGCGGGGAGGGGGGACGGTCCCTAGACAGCTTCAGGTGGGGGCTATTCACCAGAAAAACCTACAAGTGATTAGAGATTTGGAACTATCAGCTCCACTCACAGACCTCCAGGCAGAGAGAGAAGCTGAAGATGAGTTAACCACCTGTGGCCAATGATGTAATCAGTCATGCCTGTGAATGGAGCCTCCATTAAAACCTCCTAAATGAAGTAGTTCAGAGAGCTCCCGGGTTGGTGAACACATCAGGGATGCTGGAAGGGTGATGTGGCCCTGCTCCCATACCTTGCCCCCTGCATCTCTTCCATTTGGCTGTTCCTGAGTTGTGTCCTGTACAATAAACTGGTAACGGTAAAGTTCTTTCTCAGTTCTGTGAGCCATTCAAGCAAATTATAAAACTCAAGGAGGGGGGTCCTGGGAACCCCTAGTTTATAGCTGGTCCATCTGGAAGGCCCAGACTTGCAATTAGCATCTGCAGTGAAGGGAGTCTTGTAGCACTGAGCCCTTAACCTGTGAGGCCTGCGCTAACTCTGGGTAGTTATTGTCAGAACTGAATTGAATTGTAGAACACCCACTTGGTGTCTGGAGAGCTGGAGAATTGGCTGGCAGGTGGAAAACCCCCTTCATTTGGTGCCAGCGGTGTTGTGAGTAAAGAGAACACAGATATCTCAGTAAAGCTGTTACTGAGAGTGCCTATAGGGGGCTTCCTTAGTAGCTTGAATTGGCCTGCAATGATGGCTGGGCCTTCCCAGGCTATGATCCCTTCTGAGGAAATCTTGCCTGGACATCTCAGGCCTTCTCCTGACAGGGTGTAAAACCTTGAGCAAGTTACGTTGCTTCTCCCAATGAATTTCCTCCTCTCTAATATGGGGATGAGAGTAGTACCTTCCGTATAATGACACAACACCAATTCTTTGCACAGTGTCTGGCAGATGGAATGATTTGGATAAATGTGAGCTAACATTATTAGGTGTGAAGTGCAGATAATAATATCTATCTCACAAGGTGGCTATTGATGATAAAATGAGTTAATGCAAGGAAACCACTTAGCAGTGTGCCTGGCAAATATATGGTGGACAATAAATGGTAGAGAGGAGAAGTAGCTATCATTATTATAGTTCATAGTATTATTTTAGCCTGATTCAGGAATAGGAAGGGAGAAAATAAGGGGCAGGGAGGAAGAGAGAGCTTCAAAATCTCAGTCCTCACATGCATACACTAATTTTTTGGAAATGATCTCGACAAAGAACCATGGTTGTCTCTGGCTTTAAATTAGTGCCCTCGCATCATCCAGCCCCCAGAATTGTGGCTTATAATGAATCCTTCTGGCTGCCCCAAGGTAAAAGGGAAAGAGGGGGTGCACAGTGATGAGGTTGCCTCCTCCTTCTTAGGAATTGTTGGGTGGATGCATGAAGTTAGAGGTCTAACAAAGACCTCCTTGCCCCTCATATGGCTCCACTGCACCAGCCAGATTGGCAGAACTGGCCCTGTAGCCTGGGCAGGGGTCAAGCTAACCTCAGGTGGCCCTGCTTGGAGGGGCTTCAATCTCAACTTGGCAGAGTTTCCAAGGAAGTGAGGCAGCCCCTGTCCTGACTTTGCTTCTCTTCCTCCTCTGGGATCATCCATGCTATTTAGTTATGTTAATTTTGGGGGTTTTGTTTTAATTTTTATTCTCATTCATTTTCTCTGGTTAGACTGCT
Source organism: Pan paniscus (assembly GCF_029289425.2). Classification (NCBI taxonomy): domain Eukaryota; kingdom Metazoa; phylum Chordata; class Mammalia; order Primates; family Hominidae; genus Pan; species Pan paniscus. Next base: position 93,983,114 of record NC_073258.2, on the reverse strand, counting down.
CAAAAGCCATTATCTAGTGAATTACTTTATTGGAAAAACAACAAGAGATTCATTTCCCCCCTCTCACTCTTAAATCTTCATTTTTTTTCTTTGTTTCCGCTCCAGTGCCCCTGGAACAAGCAGTCAGAGCTGAAGTCCCATCCCACAGGGAGCAGGCTCATGAGCTCTGAGAGGGCCTGGGGAAGCTCCCGTGGAAATGGGCATGGAGAGGCCTAGGCTTCTTTGCTGGCCACCAATAACAGGTGTTTTCTGGGCTTTTGTTGAGGATCTTCACCAAGACCTCTTAGAACCTTGGGTCATAGGCTCACGAGAGCTAGAAAGGTCTGGAAAAATGAGGTCTGGTGTTTGTCCCCTAGGCTGCTCCTCTCTACTTCTTTTCCCATCTCCTTTTTCCACTCACATCCCACATCCAATGCATATTCAATTCCTATTAGCTCCACTTTCAAAATATAGCCACATCTGATCCATTCTCACTCACTGCCACACACTAGCCATGCCACCATCTCCACTCAGATGGATTCTAACAACAGCTTTATCACGAGTCTCACCTGTATTAATTTTGACTGCCTGTAGTCAATCATTCACTATAGCTGGAGTATTTTTTTATTATCAAATATATCATGTCTAGGAAACAAATTTAAATAATAATTTAATTTTATTTAAATATTTTTATTATCAAATATATCATGTCTAGGAAACAAATTTAAATAATAATTTAATTTGATTTAAATAATAATAATAATAAAATTAACACCCCATGGCCACCCCGCAGCTTAAGAAATAGAATTTACAATACTCTAGATATCCCCTGGATTCTCTTACAAATTGCATTCTCCTGCCTCCCCTGAGAAGTAATTCACATCCTGAATTTTATGTTTATCATTTTCTTGCTTTTCATTTTTTAAAAATAAAATTGTATCCTTAAATAATATATTGATTAGTATTGTTTGTTTTGGACTCATTAATTCTTTGACTTGCTTCTTTTTTCAACATTGTTCCTGAGTCCGTCTGTGTTGAGGCATCTTAAAACTTAAATCAGATTGTTGTTCATCTGCACAAAAGCCTTTAACAGCTGCCAATCACACTTAAGAATTACTGTTAACCTTGTTCTTTTTGCTTAGTATTGTCTTGGCTACATGGGCTCTTTTTTTGGTTGCATATGAAATTTAATGTAGTTTTTTCTAATTCTGTGAAGAAAGTCAATGATAGTTTGGGAATAGCATTGAATATGTAAATTACTTTGGGAAGTATGGCCATTTTCACAATATTGATTCTTCCTATCCAGGAGCATGGAATATTTTTCCATTTGTTTGTGTCCTCCCTTATTTCCTTGAGCAGTGGTTTGTAGTTCTTAAAGAGGTCCTTCACATCCGTGTATTCCTAGGTATTTTATTCTCTTTGTAGCAATTGTGAATGGGAGTTCATTCATGATTTGGCTCTCTGCTTGTTTATTGTTGGTGTATAGAAATGCTTGAGATTTTTGCACATTGATTTTGTATCCTGAGAATTTGCTGAAGTTGCTTATCAGTTTAAGGAGTTTTTGGGCTGAGACACTGGGGTTTTCTAAATATAGAATCATGCCATCTGCAAACAGAGACAACTTGACTTCCTCTTTTCCTATCTGAATATCCTTTATTTCTTTCTCTTGCCTGATTGCCCCTGGCCAGAACTTCCAATACAGTGTGAATAAGAGTGGTGAGATAGGGCATCCTTGTCTTGTGCCTGTTTTCAAAGTGAATGCTTCCAGCTTTTGCTCATGCAGTATGATATTGGCTATGGGTTTGTCATGAATAGCTGTTATTATTTTGAGATATGTTCCATCAATACCTAGTTTATTGAGAGTTTTTAGAATGAAGGGATGTTGAATTTTATTGAAGGCCTTTTCTGCATCTATTGAGATAATCATGTGATTTTTATAATTGGTTCTGTTTATGTGATGGATTACGTTGATTGGTTTGTATATGTTGAAATAGCTTTGCATCCCAGGGGTGAAGCCAACTTGATCATGATGCTGGAGGCATCATGCTAACTGACTTCAAACTATACTACAAGGCTACAGTAACCAAAACAGCATGGTACTAAGGGAGGAGACCACCCCTCGTATTGTCTTATGCCTGATTTTTGCCTCCAAAGAAAGAAGTAAAAACTCTCTACAGGCAGACAGCCCGGCACCACACCCTGGGCCTGGTAGATCGTCCCCTGATCTAATCCGTTATGTTATCTATAGATTACAGACATTGTATAGAAAAGCACTGTGAAAATTCCTGTCCTGTTCTGTTCCATTCTAATTACTGGTGCATGCAGCCCCCATCACATACCCCCTGCTTGCTCAATTGATCACGACCCTCTCACGTGGACCCCCTTAGAGTTGTAAGCGCTTACGAGGGACAGGAATTGCTCACTCGGGGAGCTTGGTTGTTGGAGACCTGAGTCTTGCCAAAGCTCCCAGCCAAATAAAGCCCTTCCTTCTTTAACTCAGTGTTGGAGGGGTTTTGTCTATGGCTTCTCCTGCTACATTTCTTGGTTCCCTGACCGGGAAGCAAGGTGATTAACGGATGGTCGAGGCAGCCCCTTAGGCGGCTTAGGCCTGCCCTGTGGAGCATCCCTGCGGGGCACTCTGGCCAGCTTGAGTGATGCGGATCCTGAGAGTGCTCCTAGGTAGGCAATTGCCCTAGTGGAACGCCTCACCAGAGCAGTGCGTGGCAGGCCCCCATGAAGGATCAATGCAGTGGCTGAACACCAGGAAGGAACTGGCACTTAGAGTCCAGACATCTGGAACTTGGTAAGACTAGTCTTTGGAACTTGCACACTCCATTTGAGTGGAAGTGTGGCCTGATCACCCACGGTGTGCCTGTACTGGCACTTTGGTTTTTGTTTTTGACTTGACTTGGATTGCTTGATACTTTGGTTGTGGTTTCGACCTGGTTTGGATTTCTTGATACTCTGATTTTGGTTTTGATTCCAGTTTGGTGTAAACTGTAAAAGTGTGTGTGTGCCCTTTTTACCCATTCTTTCTTTTGTGGTGTGTGTGTGGTGTGAGTGTGGTGTTTTTTCTTGAGGAAGCATGGGTCAGGCACAAAGTAAGCCCACCCCACTAGGAACTATGTTGAAAAATTTCAAGAAAGGATTTAAGGGAGATTACGGTGGTACTATGACACCAGGAAAACTTAGAACTTTGTGTGACATAGACTGGCCAGCATTAGAGGTGGGTTGGCCATCAGAAGGAAGCCTGGACAGGTCCCTTGTTACAAAGGTATGGCAGAAGATAACCTGTAAGCCAGGGCCCCCAGACCAGTTCCCGTACATAGACACTTGGTTACAGCTGGTTTTAGACCCTCCCGCCCCACACAGTGGTTGAGAGAACAGCAGCATAAGTGGCTGGCAGAGGCAAGGAAAGACCAGCAGAGAGAGAGAGAGAGAGAGAAAAGAGACAGAGAGGAAAAGAGGTAGAGAGAGAGAGTAAGAGACAGAGAGGAAGAGACAGAGAGACAAAGAGGGAGTCAAGAAGAGAGAAGAAGAGAGATATACAAGTAGTTAAAAAAAAAAAGAAAAGAGTACCCTATTCCTTTAAAAGCCAAGGTAAATTTAAAACCTATAATTGATAATTAAAGGTATTCTCCATAACCCTGTAACACTCCAATACCGCTTTGTTTTCAGTGTAAACAAGGGTGTAGCCTGAAAGCACTGAGGCCACCAACAACCTGTGTAGCCTTCCTATCAAAAATCCTTAAGCTAGTAATCTGCAAATGGCCCAAATGCATTCAATCTGTAGCGGCAACGGCTTTGCTGACAGAAGAAGGTAGAAAAATAACTTTTAGAGGATACTTCTGAACTGGCGAGTTCATTGTGAGCACACCTCACCAGTTCAGAAGTATCCTAAGAAAAAAAAAAGATGATTTAACATTAACCACTGAAAATTCCCTTAACCCAGCAGGTTTCCTAACAGGGGATCTAAATCTTAATTACCATACAAAGGTCCCACCAGATCTAGGAGGAATTCCCTTCAGGACAGGACGATAGATGGTTCCTCCCAGGTAATTGAAGGAAAAAAGAAAAAAAAAAGTTATAAAAAAAGAATTTATGCAAGAATTGTTGTATAATTTAAAAGTAACTAGGCCTCCTGAATGTAAAACTATTGAAAAAAACAGTTTATGTGCAAGGTGTATAAGGGAAGTAAAATATACCTTTGGTAAAAAGATTATAAAGAGGCATAAGAATATAAATTTTTACCTACATTAAAAGGTTTAAAAAATTATTATTTTGAAGGTTTAAGCAAGTTTTAAAACTTAATTATAAAGAAAATTCTGTGTGTAAACATATTGGCTAAAGTTAAAGGGGAATCATCCGGTTTTTCTGTGAACTGACATTAAAGTAAAAACACAACGGGTTTTTCTTAAAGCACTAACCTGCTCTTTAACAAAGATTATAAAAGGTTAAAAAGAGTCTATAAAAATCTTACCTTATGATCCGACATTAAAAATTGAATAAATATGTCTACAAAGTTTTATTAAAACTAAGTTTAACATTAATAGCACAGTAATATAAAGGTGAAATTTAGCTTAGCTGGTATAAAAATCATACAGGAAGCATTGTCAGATATAAAATGGTGTTTGGCTTCTTTGGTCTGAAAACTAATAAAAAATAGGTGCTAAAGGAAATTTCTCAGTAGACATGCACCAAGGACTACAGAGTCCACAGCTGATGTCCCCACATTTAAAACAAAAGGTCAATTTCTTAGAAATTATATACTTGGTTTATCTTCCACTTTCCTTTCTCTCAAAACTAAAAGTCTTTTAGCACATGTACCACCCCTAGAATTTCTGGTAAACCAGCACCAGCCTGAGGATCACGTTCTCATCAAAGGATGAAAAGAAAGGAAACTCGAGCCAGCCTAGGAAGGACCGTACCTTGTGCTGCTAACCACCAAGACTACTGTTCACACAGCTAAAAAAGGATGGACTCATCACAACTGAGTCAAGAAAGTGCCTCCCCTTCCAGAGTCGTGGGCCATAGTCCCAGGGGGAAAACCCTACCAAACTAAAGCTAAGAAAAATTTAACTGTTTCGTCTATTCTATTACTCTTTCTTCTTTCCTCACTCTATTGCTGACCATCTAGTTATTAACATAACCAAGTCAATTTTGCCTCAAACTATTGCATTTAATGCTTGCCTTGTTATACCCCGTGGGGACTTGCCAAGTCAAAGACAGCTCTCTACTTCAGAGAAGTACCTCTGTCTCTCCTGACTCTCCTCAGACTGGGCATTAGTAAATGAGGACCATTTAATCTGGGGAGATTTCAATAAAGACTCCAGTGTCAATGAGGATTCTTGCCCCCCGATGTAGAGCTTTTATGCCGTAGTTGGTCCAATGTTCTGTGGACCACTAAAGAGCAAGGATGGACTGCCCCAACGGGTTTTTACAATTTCCTAAAATCATACATTCATTTTACTAGAGCATCATAGAAGTTAAAGACTTAAAACAAACTTTGGCAATTAAGACAGGATACCAAGATGCAAATGCCTGGTTGGAATAGATCAAATATTCCATCCACACGTTAAACAAAAGCGATTGTTATGCTTGTGCACATGGCAGGCCAGAGGCCCAGATTGTCCCCTTTCCACTAAGGTGGTCCTTCAGTTGACCAGGCATGGGCTGCATGGTAGCTCTTTTCCAGGATTCTACAGTCTGGAATAATAAGTCATGCCAAGCTCTCTCTGCTATATCCCAAAGTCCGGCACCCTGCGGGTCAGCCCCCGAGGGCCATCCAGCTTCCGTCTCTCAGCACTAAGTTCGCTTCATGTCTCTCATGACAGAGAGGAAACAGCGTTCCTTGGAGACCTGAAGGGATTCAGTGAGCTTAAGAATTTTCAAGAGCTTATCAATCAGTCAGCCCTTGTTCATCCCCGAGTGGATGTGTGGTGGTATTGTGGTGGACCTTTACTGGGCACTCTGCCGAATAAGTGGAGTGGCACTTATACTTTAGTCCAATTGGCTATCCCTTTCACCCTGGCATTTCATCAACCAGAGGGAGAAAAAATAAGACATCGTAAAGCGAGAGAAGCCCCTTATGGGTCTTTCGACTCTCACGTCTATTTAGACGCAATTGGAGTCCCACGGGGAATACCAGGTCAATTTACAGCTTGAAATCAAATAGCTGCAGGATTTGAGTCAGTATTTTGGTAGGTGACAGTTAATAAAAATGTAAATTGGATGAACTACATCTATTACAACCAAGAGCAACGAGCTTTTCATGAGTTAAAAGAAAAACTCATGTCAGCCCTAGCCCTGGGGCTACCTGACCTGACAAAACCCTTTACATTCTATGAGTCAGAAAGAGAAAAAATGGCCCTTGGAGTTTTAACCCAGACTGTGGGGCCCTAAGGCCAGTGGCCTATCTCTCAAAACAACTAGACGGGGTTTCCAAAGGCTGGCCCCCATGTCTAAGGGCCCTGGCAGCAACAGCCCTGTTAGCACAAGAAGCAGATAAACTAACCCTTAGGCAAAACCTGAATATAAAGGCCCCCCATGCTGTGGTAACTTTGATGAATACCAAAGGACATCACTGGCTAACAAATGCTAGAGTAACCAAGTACCAAAGCTTGCTATGTGAAACTTCCCGCATAACCATTGAAGTTTGCAACACCCTAAACCCCGCCACCTTGCTCCTGGTATCAGAGAGCCCAGTTGAACATAACTGTGTAGAGGTTTTGGACTGAGTTTACTCTAGTGGGCCCAACCTCTGAGACCATCTTTGAACATCAGTAGACTGTGAACTGTACGTGGGCGGGAGCAGCTTCGCCAACCCCTGCAAAGTGACTCTGAAGAAGATGACAAGCCCTGCTCCAGTCACACCTGGAAGCTGACTGGTCCACATACGACCGAAGCATGAGAAAACTCATCGCGGGACTCATTTTCCTTAAAATTTGGACTTGTACAGTAAGGACCTCAACTGACCTTCCTCAGACTAAGGACTGTTCCCAGTGTATAGTAGGACAAAAAGTTGCTACAGTCCTATTATTTTATGGTTATTATAAGTGTACTGAGACTCTAAAAAGAACTTGTTTGTATAATGCTATTCTATACAAGGTATGTAGCCCAGGAAATGACCAACCTGATGTGTGTTATGACCCATCTGAGCCTCCCATGACCACAGTTTTTGAAATAAGATTAAGGACTGAGGACTGGTGGGGGCTCATAAATGATATGAGTAAAGTGTTAGCCAAAACAAAAGAAAAAGGGGTGCCCAAACAAGTCACCTTGAAGTTTGATGCCTGTGCTGTCATTAATAGTAATAAGTTAAGAATAGGATGTGGTTCTCTTAATTAGGAAAGAGGCTATATGGCAGAAAATAAGTACATTTGTCATGAATTAGGACTGTGTGGAAATGAATGTGGATACTGGTCTTGTGTCATTTAGGCTACTTAGATAAAAAATGGAAAGAATCCTGTCCACCTTCAGAAAAGGAAAAGTGGCTTTTCCTGTACCAGTGGTCAGTGTAACCCCTTAGAACTAGAAATAACCAACCCCCTTGATCCTCACTGGAAAAAAGGGGAGCATGTAACCGTAGAAATCAATGGGGCTGGACTAGATCCTCGAGTAAATATTGTGGTTTGAGGAGAAGTTTATAAACGCTCTCCTGAGCCAGTATTTCAAACCTTCTATGATGAACTGAATGTGACAGTACCAGAAATTCCAGGAAAAACAAGAAATTTGTTTTTGCAATTAGCCGAGCATGTAGCCCAGTCTCTCAATGTCACTTCATGTTATGTATGTAGAGAAACTGTAGTGGGATATCAATGGCCATGGGAAGCCCAAGAATTAGTACCTACAGACCCAGTTCCTGATGAATTCCCAGCTCAAAAGAATCACCCTGATAACTTCTGGGTCTTAAAAGCCTCAATCACTAGATAATACTGTATAGCAAGAGTGGGGAAGAACTTCACCCTTCTTGTAGGAAGACTCTGCTGCCTTGGGCAAAAACTGTATAATAGTACTACAAAAACAGCCATCTAGTGAAGTCCAAACCACGCTAAGAAAAATCCATTTAGTAAATTCCCAAAGTTCCAAACCGTGTGGACCCACCCGGAGTCCCACCAGGACTGGACAGCCCCCACTGGATTATACTGGATATGTGGGCATAGAGCTTACACCAAATTACCCGACCAGTGGGCAGGTAAGTTATGTTATTGGCACTATTAAACCATCTTTCGTCCTACTGCCCATAAAGACAGGTGAACTCTAGGCTTTCCTGTCTATGCTTCCTGTGAAAAGAGAATCATAGCTATAGGAAATTGGAAAGATGATGAATGGCCCCCTGAGAGAATCATACAATATTATGGGCCTGGTACTTGGGCACAAGATGGCTTGTGAGGATACCAGACCCCCATTTACATGCTCAATTGAATCATATGGTTACAAGCTGTCTTAGAAACAATCACTAATAAGACTGGCAGAGCCTTGTCTATTCTGGCCCAGCAAGAAACTCAGATGAGAAATGCTGTCTGTCAAAATAGATTGGCTCTCGACTGCTTGCTAGCAGCTGAAGGAGGTGTCTGTAGGAAATTTAACCTTACTAATTGCTGTCTACACATAGTTGATCAAGGGTAAGTAGTTGAAGACATAGTTAGAGATAAGATAAAACTGGCACATGTGCCCATGCAAGTGAGGCATGGGTTTGATCCTAGGGCCATGTTTAGAAAATGGTTCCCAGCACTAAAAAGATTTAAAACCCTTATAATAGGAGTTATAATAGTAATAGAAACCTGCTTACTGCTTCCTTGTTTGCTACCTGTACTTCTTCAAATGATAAAAAGCTTCATCGCTACCTTAGTTCACCAAAATGCTTCAGCACAAGTGTACTATATGAATCACTGTCGATCTGTCTTGCAAGAAGACATTGGTAGTGAGAATGAAAGTGAGAACTCCCACTAACAAGTGAAGTTCTCAAAGTGGGGGAATAAGGGAGGAGACTACCCCTCATATTCTCTTATGCCCAATTTCTGCCTTCAAAGAAAGAAGAAGTAAAAACTAAAAGGCAGAAATGAAATCCACAGGCAGACAGCCCGGCACCACACCCTGGGCCTGGTAGTTAAAGATCGACCCCTGACCTGATCAGTTATGTTATCTATAGATTCCAGACATTGTATAGAAAAGCACTGTGAAAATCCCTGTCCTGTTCTGTTCCGTTCTAATTATCGGTGAATGCAGCCCCCAGTCATGTACCCCCTGCTTGCTCAATCAATCACGACCCTCTCATGCGGACCCCCTTAGAATTGTAAGCCCTTAAGAGGGACAGGAATTGCTCACTCGGGGAGCTTGGTTGTTGGAGACATGAGTCTTGCCAAAGCGCCCGGCCAAGTAAAGCTCTTCCTTCTTTAACTCGGTGTCAGAGAGGTTTTGTCTGCAGCTTTCCCTGCTGCAGTACTGGTACCAAAACAGACATATAGACCAATGGAACAGAGCAGAGAGCTCAGATATAACACCACACATCTACAATCATATGATCTTCAACAAACCTGACAAAAACCAGCAATGGGGAAAGGAGTACCTATTTAATAAATGGTGCTGGGAAAACAGGCTAGCCATATGGAGAAAACTGAAACTGGACCCCTCCCTTACACCTTATATAAAAATTAATGCAAGATGGATGAAAGACTAAAATATAAAACCCAAAACCATAAAAACCATAGAATAAAACCTAGGCAATACCATTCAGGACATAGGCATGGGCAAATACTTCATGACTAAAACACCTAAAGCAATTGCAAAAAAAGCCAAAACTGACAAATGGGATCAAGTTAAACGAAAGAGCTTCTGCACAGCAAAAGAAACTAGCATCAGAGTGAACAGGCAACTTACAGAAGAGGAGAAAATTTTTTGCAATCTACCCATCTGACAAAGGTCTAATATCCAGAATCTACAAGGAACTTAAACAAATTTACAAGAAAAAAAACCAAACAACGCCATCAAAAAGTGGGCAAAGGATATGAACAGACACTTCTCAAAAGAAGACATTTATGTGGCCAACAAACACATGGAAAAAAAAAACTCGTCATCACTGGTCATTAGAGAAATGCACATCAAAACCACAATGAAATACCATCTCACACCAGTAAGAATGCCGATTATTAGAAAGTCAGGAAACAACAGATGCTGGCGAAGCTGTGGAGAAATAGGAACACTTTTACATTGAATGTAGTATAATGATTTATATTCCTTTTGGGTATATACCCAGTAATAGGATTGCTGGGTCAAATGGTATTTCTAGTTCTAGATCATTCCAAAATGAATATAAATCATTCTACTATAAAGACACATGTACACATGTTTTATTGTAGCACTATTTATAATAACAAAGACATGGAACCAACCCAAATGCCCATCAATGATAGACTGGATAAAGAAAATGTGGCACATAAACACCATGGAATACTATGCAGCTGTAAAAAGGAATGAGATAATATCTTTTGCAGGGAAATAGATGAAGCTGGAAGCCATCATCCTCAGCAGACTAACACAGGAACTGAAAACCAAACACCGCATGTTCTCACTCATAAGCAGGAGTTGAACAATGAGAACACATGGACACAGGGAGGGGAACAACACACACTGGGGTTTTTAGGGGTTGGGGGCAAAGGGAAGGAGAGCATTAGGACAAATACCTTATGCATGTGGGGCTTAAAACCCAGATGACGGGTTGATAGGTGCAGCAAACCACCATGGCACATGTATACCTATGTAACAAACCTGTACACTCTGCACATGTATCCCAGAACTTAAAGTAAAATAAAATAAAATAGAATTACAATTAGCCCGCGAACAACAAGAGTTTGAAGTGCGGTGGATTTAGATATGGATTTTTTTTTCAACCAAATGCAGATCAAAAATACAATATTCAGGGTAAACCCAAGTATGCAAAGAACTGACTTTTCTTTTCTTTACTTTTCTTTTCTGAGACAGTGCCTCGCTCTGTTGCCCAGGGTGGAGTGCAGTGGCATGATCTCAGTTCACTGCAACCTCCGCCTCCAAGGTTCAAGTGATTATCATGCCTCAACCTCCTGAGTAGCTGAGATTACAGGCGCACACCACCACACCTGGCTAATTTTTGTATTTTTAGTAGAGATGGGTTGTGCCATATTGGCCAGGCAGGTCTCAAACTCCTGGCCTCAAGTGATCCACCCGCCTCGACCTCCCGAAGTGCTGGGATTACAGGCATGAGCCACCACGCCTGGTCAAGAGCTGACTTTTCTTTTATGTGGGTTCCGCAGAGGCCACTGTGGGACTTGTGTCACAGATTTGAGTATACACAGAATCCTGGAACCAACCCTTGTATACTGAGAGATGACTGTAAATCCAGTCTCCTTTCTGGTCTCAGAAGGCCCTACCTACGCAACTGGCCCTTGCTTGCTTTTCTTATCTCATTGCCTATATTCTCGTCTTCGTTTGTTCTGCTCTGGCTACACTGCCTTTCTTGTTTCTCAAACATGCCAACATTGTTTCTGCCTCAGTTTCTTTGCATTGGCTGTTCTCTTTGCCTGGAATTCTCCTTCTATCTTCACACAACTTGCCTCCTTACTTCATTCAGCATTCCTCTCACATGTTGCCTCACAGAGGGACCTTGTTTAATTTACTCTATTTAAATAATTCCTGTCACTCCCTGCACTATCTCTTTGCCTTGATTTATTTTTATTCATAACACATCATTGTTTGTTCTTACATTACATACTAATTTGTTTATTATCATTCTCCCCGATTATAACATATGAGGACAAGTACCTTGTCTTGTTCACTTCTCTATCAGGGCCTGGCATGTATTAGGCATTCAGTAATATTTTTGTATTAATAAATAATTGAACGAATGAATGAGGGGGCATAATCTCTGTTAGTTCACTTCTTCAGATCACCCAAATATGCAATCAGTCTAGATGTAAACTTTATGTTTGCTTTGTAAATGCAGCTCTAAGATAAATACTTGCTCCTATGCCAGAGCCCACACAGTGTAGTTGTGCAGGTTGCACACTGCAGAGTGTTAGAAGGCACCATACACACACACAAGCAATTTTGGAACAGCCACTGTCTCATTACTCACTAAAATATTCACTATTTGTTGTACTTGTCTTTAGTTGCACATAATAGAAAATGCAATTCAAAATTGGAATAAACAAGAAAGATTTGTTCATCTGTGTGCCTGGAAAGTCCAGAAGAAGAACAGACATCAGTGTGCCTGAATCAGCAGCTCAACTGTGCTATTATCAAGGTTGCACTTTCTTACATGTTTTTTTCTGTTCTGCCTCCCAGAGTGTTGGCTCAATTTACAAGTGGGTTCCAGCAGATTGGATGGTGCCTGACTCCTAGTTCAAGGCTTGCAGAAGAAAAGGCACAGCTTCCGTCCCAGCATTCAGCAGGAATCCTGATTGAGCTAGATTAGATCATGGGCAAAGTCTCAAGAACATGATTGTGGTGAAGACAGTCACACAGGCTGCTTGGCTCTGCTTATCCAGGCTCCCGTGGGCCTGAGGGTGAGGCCCGTCTCCCCAAGCACAGGGCCTGCATGGGGAGGGTGGAAACCTTGGTACTGTAAGCCATGGGTGCTGGGTAGACACTATAAATGCCACTGAGTCATCCTTTGGGTTCTGTATGGGAACTGTGAAGTCAAGTGAGATCATTGAGCTGGGAGTGATTTAATGAAACAATAGAAGTAGAATAATATTGGCTATGAATTTTGTGAGCATTTCTCTCTAGAGCTAAGTGCAGCCCCTACATGATGAGGTTTTCAGTTAGAGAGAACAATCTTTATTTTTAGGAGTCAGAGCTGAAATTGTGCCCTGGCTGAGTATGAACTCTTCCTTTCACTGGGTAGTTTTCTCCTGAGCTTTAGGCAACTTGGCTGATTAAGGAGGAAAAGAATGCTTTGCTCACTCAGGGTCAGTACTGTCTTTGATGCTGTCTGTGTTGACTAATTTGCATTCCCAAGGCAGACATCAAAGAACTTGAGATTCTGCTGCTTTGGAGCAAAGAAGCTCATAAGAAGTTCTCAGCAGTCAGAAAGTGATGATGCTGTGTCTGGCAATATCCTGACTTTGGAAAAGAAAGTCTCGACCTTGGGGAAGGCATCCTTTAGAGAAGCTTAGGCCTCTACCCTGCAGAGTTCACTTCTCTGCTTTGAGCCACTCCATACCTGGAGAATGATTTAACACATTATACCTGAGTTTCAAAGAGGAGCTGGGGAGCAGGTATGATAATAAATGTGATGGAAAGGAGAGGAAAGAATGACTGGAGCACATACAGGCGTGTGTGTGTGTGTGTGTGTGTGTGTGTGTGATGATTGGACCAGTAGAGATGGATCAAAAAATGGCTTCTTAAGAGATTACCTCTAGGGATGTTCCAGAAATCTTCCTGACCCCTTAGTCCTCCTCTCTGTCTGTCTGAAGAATCTAGTCTTAAGGTCTGAGTCACTTGGACATGAAGTTCCTAGCAGGGTGAGCAGGAAGGGAACTGATGCATTGATTACATGCTGCCCACATAGGCACAGTGCCCACTGCATGTCACCACAAAGCCAGTGAATGGGCCTGCCTCTCCAAACGCAGCCAGAAAGTTCAACTATGCCACCAGCCATGACCTCCCACTAATGCCTGGAGGAGGTACTATAAGGAAGAACTCTGTCAAGTCAGTAGAGATACAGAATAATCTTCTGGACCTCATTGTAGCATGTATGGCTGTGCTTTCTGGGGCAGGGGAAGCTGTCATGCAGCTTCTTTTTCTGCTTTGGGTCATTCCTGCACTTTGCTCCAGTCTCCTCTCTGCAAGCAGTTTTCTCTACTGTCCCATACATTCTGCATGCATGTGGCTTGGCATACCATGGTACTGGTTTTGATTTCAGCTTGACAAGACTTTACAGCTCCAATGCTAAAGCCCTCTGAGTATACTTTCTGTGCCTTTAAGTTAGGAGAGAGAGAGAGAGAGAGCGAGTGCAAGAGAGAAGGGGGAGAAGGGAAGTGTTAGGAGTGGCCACTTAGGCCCATTTCTTTAGTATGGATATGTGGGGAAGGTATCCAATATTTGAGGCATACATATACCCAAAACTAATTTCTGATTTACCTGAAACTCAAATTTTGCTACATGGTCTATGTTTTTATTTCTTATTCCTGGCAACCTTACATGGGGTACTCCAAAGGAGTCTGCTACAGGGGCCAAGGAAGTGATAGTGATTAAACAGTGTTATTTTTGTCTTTTAGTCCAGGACTCAAATATCAGCTTTACCATTTATAATGAGTGTGAATCATGTAATCTTCTGAGTGTTAGTTTCTAAATGGGAATAATTATTTTATTAAATAGAAATAATTAAATAAGACAATCATTTACATCCTGCTTTGCTCCAGAAAAACAATAGGAAATGTAGTAGTGAATAACAAAGGTCATATGAGTATGTTACAAATCTGACCCTACAGGGCTCCAGATTAAAGATCCTATCAGGTAAAATAAAGAAGCCTCCTTAAAAACAGTTAAAATTCAGTTTAGTCTGTTTTCTGCTGCTATAACAGAATACCACATAGTGGATAATTTCTAAAGAAAGAGATTTAGTTGGCTCATGGTTCTGGAGATTGGGAAGTCCAAGAGCATGGTGCCGGCATCTGATGAGGGCCTCTGTGCTCCATCATGGCTTGGTACAAGGGCAAGCGAGTGTGTGAGACAGAGAAACAGGGGCTGAACTACATCCTTTTATCAGAAACCCACCCTTGAGATAATTAACCCACTCCAGAAGTAATGGCATTATGACTTCTTGACCTTATGAACTCTTATAGGTCCCACGTCCCAATATCCTTACATTGGCAATTAAATTTCAACATGAGTTTTAGAGGGGATGTTCAAACCATAGTACTCAGTAATTTTTAGTTCTATTGCAAGATGCACCTACCCCTTGCTCTAATCTACCCTTATATAATGAACAATACCTATGTCTAACCCATTATTTTTTCTGGGGGCTTCTAATCAATAACCTGATAAATACTAATGAATTATTAAATGCACTTAATAATGTATCTAGGAGTGATGGCAACCATGTTCTTTAAAAATATGGCTAAGAATTACAAAGAAAATGTAAGAACTCTTAAGGTAATGGAATTGTGAGGGATTTTTTCTCTGTAATTTCATTTATGGTTAATATAATATTTTATGTGTAATAACTATAAATTATAAAATACATTTTGGGGGGCATTGTAGGGATCTGTACTGTTTGTTCAAAAAATATATTTTGTGCAGTCTACATGGGAAAAGGTTTGCAGCAGTTTCTGTCAGTCAGTAACAGCTAGTTTGATGAATAGAAATGAAAAAGTTGTCAAGCCATGCGATGCCATTATTTATGAAAAAGACAGACCTGGCAGCCCTAAGACCTGGAGCTGGAAAAGGCAGGTCATTCCTGAGGCAGCTTATAAAATCGGAGCAAACACAGGCTGCAAGGTGAGAAACCTCACATTTCAGTCACTCTGTCTGTTGCAAGAACGGCAGTGTTTTGGCTGAGTATTAGGAAAAACTGAAGCCAGGGACTCAAACGACAACAGGACTTAACTCTATTTGTCTCAAGGTTGTGGTGAGAATAAATGAGTTGATGTAAATACTGCTTAAAACAGACAATTACAGAGCAAGCCTTATATAAGTATTAGCTATCATTATTATTATTATTATTTCTGTTTCTGACTTCATGTCAATCTCATTTTCTGTTTTTTTCCCACATAGCAGGAAATACAGCTACTGATAGCTTTGGGGTTTTATATGCTATCATTTGCTTTGCTGAAAAACGTTTGTCTTGATTTCTAAATCCAGTTAGAAAAATTCCACAAGTCTAAGGGTAAATTAGAAGAAAAACGACCCTTGTAGAGACTGACAATCAGATCAAAATCAACTGGTTGATCAAGGATCTCCTAATCCGTGAAGCTGTTAAGGTGATCTTGATTACTAGTGTCACTTGGCGTGTTTTTGGAAAACACAAACAAAAATTATCTCTGAAGGAAGATAAAGTCATTGTAGGCATTAAAATATTATTCAAAATATATTTTTTTCAAATTCTATGTCTGATACATAAGCAATGATAACCAGCTATTCTCAAACATGAGATAACAAGAACAATCATCAATAGAAACAATAGATAATACTGATAGACTGGCAGAGGCTCCAAACGCTAGAATTATTTGACACAAATTTTAAAATAAATTATGCTTATTACATTTATGAAGATAAAAAGCAAGTTTGAAAGTTTCAGCCAAAAGCTTGGAAACTACAAAAAGTGACATAAACATTCTGAAAGGACTTCTGCTTTTGGGTAGGATGAAATAACTGGCAGCAGACCAGCACTCCCACCTAGAACAATTCCTACCTAGAAAACTTGGGTATAATTTAAAAAACATCTCCTCAAGGCAGTGGAAAGCTGCTGAGACTATAAGAATTAGTGGGACTCAGACTGCAGGAAGGAAAAACCTTAGCTGAAGGAAAAACCTTAGCTGAGGCGGCTTCTGCAGCCACTTTTATCCTAGAGGCATGTGTTAATTCTGAGCATTTGATGTGCAATTCATGAGGGTTGTTGCAAGGAAAGAAAGAAACCAGCAGAGAGATGTCCTCAAGCACATACTAGTTTTTCCTTCAAGACATTTGCTGAATACTAGGGATACATGTAGTAGAAGCCTACAAACTTAAGTGGGAAAACTTTTGAAATATAGAGGATAGTTTTTCAGCAATTTTGTAAGATAAGGAGACCACTCCAACTCTAACCTTGTCTTATAAAATTGCTAAAAATACCCAAAGCTGTTAGCTGAAAAGCCTAGAAAGCCAAAGGCAGGTGTTCCTAATTGGATTAAAGTGATAAACAACCTCTCCATGTGCCCAGTGGAGGGATAAATCCTTTCTAGAGAAGGTTCTGAAGCTTCAACACAGTTATATATACCATGTCTGGCAATAAAAAAAAAAATTATTAGGCAGGTCAAAGATAGGGTCCTATGTCTAAAAACCAAGAGAAACAGGTCCACAAATGGTCAAAATATCTGAGTTAGCCAACAAGGATTTAAAAAGGAACCTGATTTATTTATGCGTGTGTGTGTGTGTGTGTGTGTGTGTGTGTGTGTGTGTGAAGAAAGGGAGAAAAAGAAAGGCTGAAAATGTTATTAAATTATTGAAATATAAGAAAAATTAAATCAAAATTCTAGAACTAAAAATATTATAAAAACACTAAATTAAATCTCTGTACTTTATGGTAAGAAAGATGGAAAATTCAGTGGTTATGTTTGACAATAGATTAGACACGGCTGAATAGAAAATTAAAGAACTAGAAGACAGTTCAGAAGAAATTATACAGAGTAAAATATGAAAATAGAAAAGGATGAACAATACAAAACAAAGGATAAGAGACACAGCAGAGACAGTGAGAAGGTATACTACTATATGCTTAAATAAATTTCCAGAAGGATAAATGAGAAAAAAACCCCACAGGACAGATGCAATATTTGAAATGATAATGGCTGTGAATCTCCCAAACAGATGAGTGACTTCAATTCACAGATAAAAATAAGTTCCACAAACTCAAGTATCATAAATAAAAAGACACCTCAAAATGAAACTGGCAAAATTCCAAGACAAGTAGAAAATCCAAAATTAGAAGTAAAAAAGGTCACCTTTAAAGGATCAACTATTAGACTGAAAGTTGCCTTTTCAAGAAAAACAATTCAAAGTCAAAATAGGGAGATTTTGCAGAAAGAAAATAACTGTCAGCCTGGATTTTCATACCTAACAAAAATTTCCTCCAAGAATGGAAGTGAAACAAAAGACATTTAAGATATACACAATTGAGAGAATTAATCAGCAATAGACTTTAAAGGCTGTTCCTGAGGCAAAAGGAATATTATCCCTGAAAGAAGCTTATGGATACTGGAATAAAAAATGAACAGTGAAAAAAGGCAAATATATCAGTAAATCTACATGAATAGTGCTTTTACGAGACAACAATAATAATAATATATTGTGACATAGATCCATATGTTAGCAGAGAGGAAGGCAGAAAGAGAGGGAAAAAAGGAAGAAGGGAGGAAGAAAAAGGAGGAGGCAGAGAAGGAGGAGGAAGAGAGAGAATTTTAATATAGAATTTTAATATGAAGTATAATTTTATACTTCAGCAGAAGCATAAAAGTTGAGAGAGTAAAGTTATGTTAAGCTCCTTGCTTTATTAAGGAGAAGGGTAAAAATATCAATTCATATTTGATTTTAGTAATTCAAGAATTCATATTGTAGAGACTAGTAAAAGAGCCTATCACTTTCAAATGAACACAGAAAAACAACAGAAATTATAAGAACTAATCAATCCCCCCAAAAAAGGCAAAAAAGAAAAAGGAAGGAACATAGAATAGGGAGGGCAAACAGGAAGTACATACACATGTATGTACAAATAAATACTGAATACATATAAATCCATGTGTATCGGTAATTATATTTAATGCAACTACCTTAATTGATCAATTAGAGGGCCAAAAAATTTTAGACATTAAAAAAAAAACAGAATCCAAGCGCATGCCGCTTACAAATGACACACATCAAATATATAGACACAGAAGGTTGAATGTAAAAGAATAGAAAAAGACGTGGCTATACCAGTATCAGACAAAATAGATTTTATGGCTGAAAGCATTATTAGAGATGAAAGAGGCACTTCATAATGACAGAAGTTTCAACTCGCCAGTATAATATAGCAATTCTAAATTTATGTGGATGAAATAACATGGCTTCTAAATGTATAAAGCAAACATTGACTGAACTACAAAGAGGAGCTGACAAATTAATAATTACAGTGGGAAACTTAGCATACCTCTCTCATTAACAGATAGAACAGACACCAATCATTAAGGCTATGGAAGATTTAAAGAACATGATAAACTTAACATAATGAACATATCTAGAACATTGCACCATGACAGCTGTAGATAGACTTTCTAATGAGTTGTAAAGCAAGCTGCCACAAACCTCAAAGAGTGGGAATCACACAGCATACTTTTTATAACAATTTAATTAAGCTAGAAATCATTAATAAAATATAACTAGATAGTTCTTTTATATTTTTAATATATTTCTAAATTTTTAAGGTGTCAAATTTTGAAATGCATAATAAAAATTGTACGTATCAAAACATTGGAATATAGTAAAAGCATGCTCAAAGAATAGTGTTTGCTTTTAAATGCATGTATTTGAGAAGATGAAAAGCTACAAATTAATGAGCTCAGCATTCATCTAAAAAAGTTATAAAGGAACTGCAAATGAAATATTTAAAAAGTAGAAGAAAGGAAATAATGACAAGAACAGAAATTAATGAAATAGAAAAAAAGTACAACAAGTCAACAAAGCCAACATGTTTTCTGACAGCCCAGAGGGAAAGGACTTAAAACTTGCTAAAAGTTTGGTCTGCTAGGACTTTAAAAAATGCTCTCTAATTTAATTATTTTTAATTTCTTTATTGAGATACAATTCACATACCATAAAGTTCACTGATTTAAAGTGTACAATTCAGGCCAGGCACGGTGGCTCACGCCTGTAATCCCAGCACTTTGAGAGGCTGAGGCGGGTGAATCATGAGGTCAGGAGTTCCAGACCAGCCTGGCCAACATGGTGAAACCCCACCTCTACTAAAAATATAAAAAATTAGCTGGGTATAGTGATGGATGCCTGTAATCCCAGCTACTTGGGAGGCTGAGGCAGGAGAATTGCTTGAACCTGGGAGGCAGAGGTTGTAGTGAGCCGAGATTGCGCCACTGCACTCCAGCCAGGGTGACAGAGTGAGACTCTGTCTCAAAAAACAAACAAACAAACAAAATAAACCAAAAATACACACACAGGGTTGTGCAACCATAATCACAATCTAACTTTAGAACATTTTCATCCTCACAAAGGAACCCTATACTCCTAGGTAGTCACTCCCCATTCTCATTTACTCTCCCCTTCTCTGCCCAGCCCATGGCAACCACTAATCTACTTTTTCTCTATAAATTTGCCTTTTTTAAAAATTTCATATAAAATGAATCTTACCGTAGGTGGTCTTTTGTGACTGCCTTCTTTCACTTAGCGTAATGTTTTTGAGATTCATCCATGTTGTGGTACATATCAGTACTTTATTCCTTTATGTGGCTGAATAATATTCCAAAATATGGATATACCACATTTTGTTTTTCTATTCATCAGTTAATAGAAATTACCTTGTTTCTACTTTTCAGCCATTATAAATAATGCTGCTATGAACATTCGTGTCTAACTTTTTGTAGATATATGTTTTTATTTCTCAAATTGCAAGAGTTCTTTATTTATTCTAGGTATGAGTCCTTTATCAGGCTTACTAGCTAGCAATTATTTTTTCCCATTCTCTGGGTTGTCTTTTCACTTTCTTGATGGTATTGTTTTCTACAAACATGAAATTTTAAAATTTTGATATAGTCCTAAGAGTTTTATAATTTTAGCTGTTATATTTAGGTCTGTGATCCATTTTTAGTTCACTTTTGTACATAATATAATATTTACTACAGCTCTGTAAGATGGGTATTTTTATATTCCTTTTATATGTAAGATAACTGAAACTCAGAGTCTAAATGAATTCCCGTGATCAAACCCTTATACGTTGAAGCTAAGATTCAGACCTAAATTTTCAAACCAAGCTGAGACACAAAGTTCACTAAAGCACAAAGCCTGCTTAACATTTCTAGCATTATAATATCTCAGTTATTCTGGAATACAAAGCATGCCTGTATTCTGTGACGAGATCAGATGGAGAAAATGTTGGTATTGTTTCAAGAATATAATAATTTAATGAAATCCTATTTCATTAGATGCTTAAATTTAAAAAAATAGGTTTTTGGCAAATATCTTCTAAGGCTGGAGTTCATTAAAAGGACGCATACTGTGAGGTGAAAATACATATCAGAGGACCAACTAGACTCTCTAGAGCATAGTTAATGAATCCCATAAACCACATCTCATTACACTTTATTTCTTAATTAAATGCTACAGAAACTATTAAAATACACATTTTCTACCATAAAGCTAGCAATATCACTAATATCAAAGGACAGTAAATAGATTTCTTAAACCAGCTGCTTCATGGTATCAAGTAACTGATGTTTTCTCTGGGTGAAGAAAACTCAAATAGAGCATAAACAAAAAATAGATACTGGCAGAAAGAAGAACAAAAAGTGGGAGAGAAGGGGACTGTCACTTATTTTTGAGGGTGAAAGATGTGAACAATGTTTGTCTATAAAACTGTCAGCCTGAAATGATAGTCAAATGACATAGCTGTTTGCTGGAGAGTTTGTTGGAGAGTGTCAAAGCCCACTAGTTCATACTACTACAACAAATTACCCTAGACTTGGTGGCTTAAGCAGCAAACATTAATTTCTCACAGTTCTGGAGACTGGGAAGTCTAAGATCAAGGTGCCGGCGGATCTGGTGAGGGCCCACTTTTTGCTTTACAGACAGCTGTCTTGTCATTGTACCCTTGTGTGGCAGAGGGAAGAGAGAGAGAGAGAGGGAGCAAGCTCTAGTGTCTCTTCTTATAAAGGCGCTAATTCCATTCATGAGGGTTCCACACTTATTACTTAATTACCACCTAAAGACCTCACCTCCTAATACCATCACATTATCACATTGGGGGGTTAGAATTTCAACATACTAGTTTTCAGGACACACAAACATCCATCTATAACAGTCTAGTATAAAGTACAGAGAGAGAAGGAGAAAAGGCAAGGGGGTAGGAAGAGATGCACAGGTGATGAATGCTTTCTTTGGTATAGAAAATCTAACTATTAAGCCCTCAATTCCTGATGTGGAGATGACCTAGAAATTGCACAGCAGTTTAGACAACACAGAGAATAAACTCAAATTCAGCCTTCCAATACAATTCCCAAGTGATAAATTTGAAGTACCTGAAATTACTTCACTGGAAGAAAAAATTGATAATCATGGAAGGAATGGACCAAGCAGGGTGTACTGACATTACAAATGCATTGGCAAGGAAGTAAGAAGAGAATTTTGCTTTTGGGTTTCTAATACATGAACAGCATGATATAAGCATGTAAGACAAATTATTCAAAAGTAATTTAGTGAGTTTTTTGCAACTACCCTAGAGCAGTGGCAGTCAAGAAATGCTTTGCTGTTGTTGTTGTTTTAAAATAAGCATTAAAAATGCTTATTTTTTAAAACTTGTATTTTATTTTTTTAGAAACAGGGTCTCACTTTGTCGTCTAGGCTGGAGGCATGTGATGATACAGTCATAGCTCACTGCAGCTTCAAGCTCCTGGCCTTAAGTGATCCTCTGCCTCAACCTCTTGAGTAGCAGAGACTATAGGCACATGCTACTGCACCTAGCTAATTTTTTTTTAAAGAGATAGGGTCTTGGCTGTGTGTGGTGGGTCATGCCTGTAATCCTAGCACTTTGGGAGGCCAAAGTGGGTGGATCGCTTGAGCCCAGGAATTTGAGATCAGCCTGGGCAATATAGTGAAACCCCATCTCTACTAAAAAATCCCCCCCCAAATTAGCTGGGTATAATGGTGTGTGCCTGTAGTCCCAGCTACACAGAAGGTTGAGGCAGGAGGATCACCTGAGCCTGGGAGGTCAAGGCTGCAGTGAGCTGTGATTGCACCACTGCACTCTAGCCTGGGCAACAGGAGCGAGACCTTGTCTCAAAAAAAAAAAAAAAAAAAAAAAGAAAAGAAAAAAGAAAGAAAAGTAAAGAAATACTGGGTCTTTCTATGTTGTCCAGGCTGGTTTCAAACTCCTGGGCTTAAGCAATCCTTCTGCCTTGGCCTTCCAAAGTTCTGGGATTACAGTGTGAGCCACCGCACCTAGCCTAAAATGTTTTAAATGAAATGATGGAATAAATAGATGGCAGTTATTTTGTTTTTAAGGTTTGGATTGGCATAAAACAAAACAGAAAATTGGCAACTATATACCATTTCTCAAAAAAAAAAAAAAGCAGTCAAACTGTTATAGGTCGAGTTGTGTCACTCTCAAAAAGATGCTGAAGTCCTGATTCTCAGTAATTCAGAATATGACCTTATATGGAAATAGGGCCTTCACAGAGGTAATCAAACTAAAATGAGGTTATTTGGGTGGGTCCTATCCAACATGACTGTGTTCTAACAAAATGGGGCAATTTGGATATAGAGAGACACATGGGGAAGGAAAGCTATGTGAAGACACAGAGAGGTTGCCATCTACAGGCCAGAAAGTGCCTGAGACTATTGGAAACTAGGAGAGAGGCATGGAACAGATTCTCTCTCACTGCCTTCAGAAGGAACCAACCCTGCTGACACATCAGTTTCACACTTCCAGGCTACAGAACTGGCAGACAATAGATGTCTGTTGCTTAAGCCACCCAGTTTGTGGCACTTTGCTACGGCAGCCCTAAGAAACTAATAGACAAAGAAGAAACACTGTTGGTGCCTGAAATCTTCAAGTCTGGGGACCACCAGATAAGCAGTTTCTAAAGAAAAATAAGATAGTCCTATTTTTCAAGAAGGAAATCGGTCAACCTCAATGCAGTCCCTGCCAAATACCAGGCACTCGGCAAGATTTGCTTGTACTTGTCATCTCATCTAATTTCCATAGCAGCCTCCAAACATTTGTTATTAATCTGATTCTTATGGATGAGGACATCAAAGCTCAGAGAGAAAAATTTGACCTTGTTCAAAGTCATACTACCAGTAAGTGGTGAGTCTAATTTTAAAAATAATAATAGCTAATATTATGGAGCATTTCTTGTAACTCATTCATACATGCATTTACATGTACTGACTAATTCAATCTTTACAACAGCATTGAGAAATAGCATTCATAAACATTTCTCATTTTAGTCATTTTTAAGTTTATTTTTAAATAGAATTATTGTCAAGGAATTTTTGCCATAGATATCTTGTCAATTCTTTCTTAGATTCATTCCTTGAGACTATAGTTTTATCTCTGTTGTAACATTTTCCAGTTGCTTGTAAAGAGGAATGTTATTAATTGTTGTAAGTTGTATAACATTGTGGTTAAAGCATGGGCTTTAGCACCACACTGTCTGCAATCTCACCCTTTACTCTGTGACCTTGGACAAGGAGTTTAATCTCAGTCTTGTGCCCGTTTACTTTATCTGCATAATGGAGATTATAATAATAGTGTCTATCTCATGTGGTTGTTATGAAAATTAAATGAGTTAACACATTTAAATCATTTAAACAGTCCTGTCTTATAATAAAGATTAGCTCTCAGTATTATTATTTATTGCTATGATCTCATTTTGCAGGTGACAAAGCCTGCAAAATATACATTTTTGCCTTTTTTAGCCAGAAACAGAAGCTTTCTAATCAGGTAGGCCCGGGTTTGAATTGCGGTTCTGTTCTGTCACTAGTACACACCTACTAGCTGTGTAACATTTGCAGACTTCTCTAGGTCTTGCTTTCCTCCACTGGGGGATTTTAATTCTGTTTAAGAATAAACAAAGTTTTGTGTCCTTTCGGAGTTTTGAAGATTGCCCTAGCATATTTATTTTGAACTAGTACAGATGGAAGATGACAAAATGACTATTATCTAAAATACCAGAATTACTTTGAGTTTGTTATAGTGTTAAAGAATGAGTTTAGCTTTAGGTAGGGAATGAGAGAGAAAGATAGAGACAGACAGACAAAGACGTACAGAGAGAGAGAGAAAAGAAAGCCCAATAAATTCATCTTAAGTTCAGTTATATCTATTGATAATACATATAACTTATTAGTGACTCCCTACAATTATTAAAATATGTTTTACAAGCCTTGATGCCTAGTCAAACATAGATAAGGGCAGATTTTTAAAATAAAACAATTGAACATTACGAGAGTTTTCATTGGTTTGCCTTGACCAGGAGGAAAACATCACAGCCAGGAAAAATTGATAGAGAAGATAGCGTAACCAATTTAATCCTACTTGGGGTCAGCAAATGGATTCTAAATCTCTAGCTTTAGATTCAGCTACTTTGTCAGCCCTGGCCTTTACAGTATAGCATCTGTATAAACTAAGTGCTTTCAGGAGTACTTAGTTGATTCCCTTCTTCATGGGACATTGCTATTTTAGATCACATATTTTTCTTCTTCAAAGAGAGGCCTTATTTTATTCTCTTTTATACTTCATGGGGTTGTTATAGGGATTAAATAAGACAGTGTATGTAAAGTTCCTAGCACAGTGGCTGGCAATAAAAAAAAATAGATCCTACAATTATTATACTTCCTGAAAAACTTCTATCAGAAGGAAAATAGAAATGATTTAATTTTCGCTTTCAGTTCTTTTTTGTTTCCTGGAGAAATGTTTCCTTTCACTTCTCTATCTTGTTTTTTTTAAAGTCAGTTGGCTATGTCAAGGCCCTTGGACATTTTCAAAGCCTAATTTTCATAGTCTTATTTTCAAAGAATAAAACAGTGAATTTAAAAAGAGAAAACACAGACGAGGACCAAGAGGTATTTGAAATGGTATTTGACAGTTTGGTCATCAAAAACAGCAATGCATTTGATTCATTCCTGACTTGGGAAAATAAATGCCATTTATTAATGCTGGTGCACATTTGTTCTCTAGAAAAATCACACAAAAACCTTGGAGCACACAACTCTGTAGCTCTGCGGGGAGCCATCCAAGCATCTCTCTTTCATCACTTCTGGAGGAGTTTGCAAGGTTTTCTCCTGAGTTACAAACATGAAAGAATAGATGGCATACAAAGAAGTTCCACAGAATAATAATTCCTTTTATTTTGAATTAGTCCTTCAAAAAGGACCGCAGCCATCTCAACTTATTATGTAATCTTAACCAAACTATATATGTATGAAAATATGTATTTATATTCCATCTACATCTTAAAAGGATTTTAAAGTAGTTCATAATAAAGGGCTTTCAAAAATAAAAATAAAATCAGAATAGAAAGAAGATGATGTAGGAAAAAGACCACTACCATTCTCAGAAATAGCAGGGTTAATGTATTTAGCATACAGTTTTGTGGTAAACTTCCTGGAAGCCCAGGCAAAAAGGGAGTCTCATCAGAAAGAAAGTCGTTTTGCAAGCCTGTGTAAGTCTTGAGGAGTGGGGCTTTTTCGAGCCACTGATGATTGCATGGTACTCTCTGCTACATCTTTTTATCCACTGATAAAGCTAGGAAAGAAAAATTAAGCCCTTGTGATCCTGACTCCCGGCCATCCCCATGCCATTGGGCCACAGCACAGCCAGCCAAAGATGGACATAAAAAGGCATCGTGTAACTTCTTAATGCAATGGCCTCACAACAGATTTGTTTTGTCCCTTTAGTTGAAGATTTCTTGGTTTTGTTTTGGCTAAAGTGAGTTGACCAGTTGCTTTGATGTGATTAGAACCAGCCTGTATCATTTTGGCCAACACGTCTGGTTGCATGTAACAGGAATACAACTTATCCCATCTCCCTTAATTCCCACACCCCCCAAAAGGTTTAGAATTATTATCATTTTTTCACATGAAAGGGGATCTGGAGCTGGGCAGAGAATGGGTCAGGCAGCTTCATAATGACAATAGGAATCTCGGCTTTTTTGCTTTTGTTCCACCATCCTTAGTGTGTGGCTTCTTGTCCCCTTTGAAAGCTGGATACTTCTTCTGCAGGCATGTGTCTGTGTTCCAGGCAAAGCATGAATGATAAAAGAATGTAGGGATTTTTGGCCGGGCCAGGGGCTCACGCCTGTAATCTCAGCATCTTGGGAGGCCGAGGCGGGCAGATCGTGAGGTCAGGAGATCGAGACCATCGTGGCCAACATGGTGAAAGCCCGTCTCTACTAAAATAAAAAAAAAATTAGCCAGGCATGGTGGTGCACGCCTGTAGTCCCAGCTACTCAGGAGGCTGAGGCAGGGGAATCGAACCCGGGAGGCGGAGGTTGCAGTGAGCCAAGATTGCGCCACTGCACTCCAGCCTGGTGATACGGCAAGACTCTGTCTCAAAAAAAAAAAAAAAAAAAAAAAAAAAGAATGTAGGGCTTTTTAACAAGCTTTCCAAGAGCTCGACATTCCTGTGTCTCTTATGAGCTGTAACTTAGTCACATGGCCACTCCTAATGACAAAGGAGCCTGGAGAAGAAAGTACTTTTAACTGGGTAACTTGACATCCCAAACAGAATTGGGTGTTGGTAAGGAAGAAGGAAAGAAAGAATGGATATTGGGTGTGCAATTAACAGTGTTGTCACACATTTACATTTCCAGAGCTTACTGGTAGTAGAATCAGTGTAATAATTCCAGGTACTTTCCACTAGATCACAACTTGTGTGTACTTATTTCATATATCTTATTAGGATTTATGCAGAAATGTCAAGTTGGCATGGACTTCTGAAAGTTCTTAATATAGAACCCTATACATAGCCCTGAGAATTGTGAAGTTGTAAATGTTGAAACCTAGTGAATGTCACAATCTACAGGAAAAGAAGAAATATTATAGGCGTATAGAGATCTTATGGGGAAACCTTGGTTAATTCACCTAGAAGCTGTCATTTTTCAGAGAATCAGAATCTCTGTGAGAGTCTGAGTGGTTACTGAAGTAAGGAGCCCCTGATGGAAGTACAGTCTCTGCCAGGGCCATAGACATCCTGTGACTCAAGTCAGAGGGACTGGGTTACGCATCAGGAAGCTGGCTCTCTTTGTAAGAATCAAGTTATTTTGCATGTGATTTCTAGCCCTGCAAGGAGCTTATAGAAACTCTTGGGAGAATTCTAGAAATGTCTCAAAAATTTAGGATGTTTTGGACATAAGATTAGCCTTTTGAATCAAAGGGGGGATTATTACAAAAAGAAGTATGTGACTGATAGCTCTCAGACATTTTGAAGGCAGAATGTACTCATCAGAACAGTACCTGGAAAAGATATTAAAACTGCCATGCTGGGGTTACAAGCATGAAGTGTGTTTGCCCTGTGATTAAAACTCATTACTGTTCACATCCTATGAATTGGAGGAAAAAAGACTGTTAATCAAAATGGACCAGTGGGATTTATCATCCTAGACTCTGTTCCCTATTGATTTCTTTTCTGGAAGAAATCCCGTAGAGTACAGATCCAAAGTTCCTCCAAGGAACTCCCATTCTTCTATTTCAATTTAATTTCCTTCCAACATTTTAGTGCCATATTAAATGTACATTTTTAAAAGGTTCATTTCATACAGATTCTATTGGTCTTTCCAATGCATTGTGTTTGCTTGTTGCCTGCATGTTCAGAGGCACCCCTGCCATGAAAAGTAGAATTGCAATCAGAGGATAAATCATCTCCATCATCACTTGTACCATAATCTGTATTTTATTTTCCTCCACAATTTCATCAAAAGCAAAAGATCAGATATGTTAACATTCTTGATAAACATCACAGTTCCTAGGAGGCACTTTCAAAGTTCTGAATAGATATAATAATTGCCTGAGTTATATGTAATAAATATGTTCCCTTCTCTCCTTTGCCTTTGAGGGTGTTACCAATGAGCCTACATAAGTGCTAAAGAGCATCTATATTCGTCAGGGGCCAGCCAAAAGACAAAAACCATGCCAGTTATTTTATAAGAGACAGAATTTAATATAAAGGATTGTTATCTAGGTATTAATAAATGCTAACTAGGTAACTAAAAAATCAAAAGGGAACAATAAATTTTCAAGAAGTAGCAAATGCAGAAAGCAGCCCCTACCTGGGCGGGGAGCCAGGGAGGCTGGGGGGGAAGGGAGGAGGTTGAAATCACTAAAACCTAAAAGCTTGAAGAACTCTGACAAGATATAACTTAGAGACTTCACCAGATAGTTGGTGGCCCCTCGTCAGAAGACTGGGTCTCAGGTCCTTAGAGTCTCTCTGCCAAGTACAGAAATGCCCCAATCAGCTGAGTAGCACACCCCATACCCCTTAGAGATCTAAGTGTAGTACAATAAGCCTGCCTCGGTGAATGTTGGAAAAGCTGCTGCTTCTGGGGAGAACTGCCACTGGTAGGGAAAGGAAGACAAGTTGCTGGGTGACACTGGCAGAAATCTGTGAAGGGAGGTGAGACTATGCAGAATAGTGGTTAGAAGAACCAGCTCAAGTTAGGAGAACTGCTTCATATCCCAGCTCTGCCATTTTCTAGCTCTGTGACCTTGGGCACATTACTTAATCATTGCTAGCCTCATGTTTTCCCATACATAAAATAGGGCTAGTGTCCCTTATCTGTGACAGTCTGTGTAAAGTGCCTAGAAAATTACCTAGTATATAAGCCCAGTGCACTATGCTTGCTTTTGCTGTTAATAAATGCATGAGAATTTAAATCAATGGCTTTTGACCCAGGGTGATTTTATCCCCCAGGGGATAATTTGGCAATGCCTGCAGATATTTTTGATTGTCATGACTTGAGGGCAGTACTACTGGCATCTAGCAGGTAGAGGCCAGGGATGCTGCAAAACATTCTACAATGCACACGACAACAAATAATTATCTGGACCAAAATGTCAACAGTGCAGAAGTTAAGAAACCCTGGCTTAAATAAAAACAAAAACTGTGTTCTAAGAACTACAAAGAAACATTAAGTCAGAGGGAGGAGAGTTCAGTGAAGACTAGAGTAGTCTGAGCATGCCATGGAGGAGGAGTGTGTGGAAGGATGAGTGGATTTGGACAGTGGAGTAAAGAGAACATACCGGGCAGAGGATGACATGAGCAAAGGCTTGAAGGTGGGACCTTGTCTTCTTCTAAACTTTTATGATTCAGTTGCACATCCCAAACCATACAGGGACGCTGTGAATCACTGACTCAGAAAAGGAATGCCAAATATGAGTCTCCTTTCAGGTGGCTTGTAATTGAAATCTCACAACCATCTGTCATCATGAAGAGAAGAAGCTGCCTCTGCCGGACATATCCTTGTCTTCTCCATCCTGCCAATCAACCCTTTACACAGTCAAAATAACCTCAGATCGTGATGGGGCACACAGCAAATGCTACTACCTTTGCAGAGTCTTCCTCCAGGAACTTAATGACCTGACAGAGTAATGGCTTTCATAGCAAGCCAGTCATTTTGGCTAAACCGTAGATAGCTTGGCAAATCATCTGGGCTTTGTATCCCATAGTTGACCTCATTCAGATAACCTTATGCAGTTACTATAAAAAAAAGACCTTGATCACAGTCAAGGCTGGAACATACACGAATTTGCCTGAGAGCTGCCATGCTTTAGAAGAATGGAGAGAACATTCAATGAGGTGTCAGGAGATGAGGCTGGGGATTCAGCTCAGCTACCAATAAACCCTGCAACTTTCCTTGAATAAATCCGTGCACATGTGTTTGCCTTAGGTTTCCTCAAACTGAAAATAATGCCAAATACTTGCTCAGTTAATTCAGGATCAAATTTCTAAGATTTTATCTTGGTTCTTTCTTTCCAGAATCTAAGATTCCCAGGTCTTCTCTACTACTGTTAGGAAACCCCATGTAATTTGGGTTGTTTTTGTTCTTTTGTTGTTGTTGTTGTCGTCGTTTGTTTTTTGAAACCTCCCTGTCCCTGATAGAGTGGAGACTCCACAGAGGCAGGGGATTTCCTTTGTTCATGGCTATATTCTGAGCACCTAGAGTAGTTCCTGTCACATAGTGGCCCCTCAATAAATCTTTGTTGAATGTTGAATGATCTTAAATATCTCGGGGTCTAGGGGTGGAGACAAAAAACAAAGAGAAAGAAGCAGAACGATAACTGAGAATTTAGAGAGAGGATAAATAAAAGCTTAAATAGATGTTACTTGAGCTAAATCTTGTAGTATAAGTAGGAGTTTGTGAGTCGGGGAAGCAAGGGAGAAGGCTTTTCTGAACAGAGTATCAGACATGCAACAGGGTTGGAGAGCATGGAAGAGGCAGGTTCTTTTCAGAATCACAGGTAGTTTGGCTACAGCTGGGTAGAAGATGCAAGGGGCAGACATCAAGAGATAATCCACAAGGACTGACACCAAAGTGGGGAGAGCTTTGTGTGCCTGCTGGCGTGGGAGCAACCAAAGGATAGTGACATGACAGACTGCAGCATCACAAAGCTTTTCTTGGTAGCAGTGGGGCGCATGACTGGAGCTGAATGCAAGGCAGCAGTTGATTAGGCACAAGGTCTGCCTGTGGCAAGAAGGATGGGGCAGAGGGATCAGATCAAAATCTCTTTAATCCATTAGAGCTTCTAAACTAACCACCAGGGGTTTATTTTCAAAGACAGTAAATAAAGTTCTTAAGATCTTCAAGACTCAAAATACCTTGTAATAGATTAATTATTCTGCTATAGATTATATATTATGCCAAACTCAAATAAAATACTAGAATTTCCACTAAGAATTTCTTATTTGTAATTAGTTGACTGGTTTTGAATCCGTCTTAAAACAGGCAGGTTTCTGTATTTAGATCACATTTCATAAATTTTCTTGGAAATTTCAATAAGGCATTCGTATCAAATTATTCTGCAGGCTTTTATATGAGTGTACAGGCGAATACTTGTTTTGAACATTGACTAATGACATAATTTTCTCTACTAGACTTCTGTCAACCAAAATAATGAAGAGGCTCTCTAAAAGAAAAGATATTTATTTGGGAATAGAGTATTACCATTGAAATGCATGTGCCATGGTAAACTATGTGCATATTCAGAGAGGTAAAGGAAGACAAATATTTTTAAAGGAAAAAACGAGGAGGATTACATATGTGCTTTAAAATGATTATCCTTAAATGCAAGGATCAATGACAAGGGTGGCACCAGTCCAAGGTCAAACAGGCAGTTGCTGGGCACATGTCCTCCCAGAAGTATTTTTGTGTTTGTGAGGCTGAAATGGCCTTTGTGCAAGACTGTAGTTTTTGTAGAGTCTTTTTCGTTGTATACTTACAAGTATGAGCACCTTCTCTTCATGGCCTTCCTCAGCATTATTTGTCAGGATTTTGTTAACATTAGTGACTTCATTTTGATTCTGACAATTTTCACACTTCTCACTTCAGGAAATATAACATTTTCAATATAGTCATTTTCTACCAAGCAATGCCAATGGGTTCAAGAAAAAAACGATGAAAAAAAAGTTTCTCAATATCTTATTATTTTGAGACTGAACATGTTCTTCTGGACAAAGGGACTCACATTTTGCTTATTAAAGCCTTGTGTTTTCCTTTTCCTTTAGGAAATATTTTGACATTATTGTCAAGGTCTCTTCACTGTCCCTTTACCATTTAAGTTGCTATCTCTCCATATGTAAGGCACATGGATGTGCTTTGGTCAAGGAATAGGACAAGGTGGACATCCAGGCCAGAGTGACTCAGCGAGTTTAGGGTACAGGTGCATACTTCACTTGTTATATACCTGTTTGTGGAAGCTCATACTTGGCTCTATGCCACTATTGTCTGTAGAAGGTATAACTGCCCTGCCAATACTGTACAGGCTCTTGGGCATGGCTTGACATGGCTCTTGTGCAGGCACTGGTGCCCAGAGAAAGAGAGAGAGAGAGAACCAAAGCTGTCTATCTTGCAGGCAGGCAGTGGGGAGCCAGGACCTGGCTTGTGCACAAAGAGAGAGAGAGAATTAAGTTGCTGACCCCGAAGGGAGAGCCAGCCTCACAGCTGTGTGTGGTAGCAGCAGGCTCAAGTAGCCGAAACAGAGCAGACAGTGAGAGAAAGCTGCTTGTAAGAGAATTGCTAATAAAAGAGCTGTTTTGAGTAAGCTGCTGCTGAGAGAGCTGCTGAATAAAACTACATTTCACCTGCTTACGGCCCCCCGAGTGTTCTTTCAGCTATCTGCTCATCTACCCACTCTCCTCGGACCTCAGCAGGGGCTAGAACCTGACCCCAAGCGTGACATTTGGCGTAGTTGTGGACCTGACACCATATATACCTGTCTTCATATCAAAAAGGACAGAAGATCATTAGGGTCCAGATACCACTCACATTGTTGGACTTACTGTTCACTTTTTGGGAGAGGTGGCAAGTATCTCTAAGAGTCTCTAAGACTCTATTTCTACATTCATAACCATGATGCTTTTACAAACAGCAAGACCCATGTGTATTTAGCAGAGCACACACTCTTCCCCTGACACACATAAGACACAGAGAGCACCACTGAATGGATAACAAGGAGTATGGTATCATTAGTGCAGAGCTACCTCATTACTGTGTTTTAATTAACCCTCTAATTACTTTCAGCTGCTACTAATGAGCTTCGTGGCCAGAAACACACCCTTTGGTAAATTTACTGAAAACTACATTCACTCACATTTTCAGGTCAGTGGAAAGGGTATGTTAACAGGTTTTTTGGTAGTAAAAGTCATGGTCACTTTTCCTAGGGATTCAGTCAATCATGTTGATCTTCCATCAGACTGATCATCCTTACTCCATGCTTTGGCTCTAGCTTTTCCAGGAGTTTTCTCTATTCAGGGAGGGATTTCAAATCTACATCTTAGATGCAGTCTCAATCTAATTTCATGCAGTTCACAAAAATCTGGCGGAGTAAGTTTTAACTGAAAGAACAGTTTTTTTCCCTGATGAGCATCTTCAGTTCACACATTCAGAGTGATTATATAGGTTCTTTACAGACTTGCTAAAGCTTACAAAGAACTATGAACAGTCTTTGCTGTACCAAAAGTATTTCCTTTCATTTCATTCCTCAGGTGTTCACTGAGCATTTACTATTAATATATGCTTCCATCATATCACATGGCTGCAGAACATTTTTCAGTGGTGTTCTATTGCCTGTAGAATAAAATTCAAACTTCTCAGCCTAATGTTCCAGGCCCTGCTACACTTAGTCTGTTACCCCTTCTCCCCAATTTCCACCAACACACACACAAGCAGACAGACACACACACACACTCCATATATGAATGCTATTCCTTCCTTTGGACTTTGCTTATTCTGTGGCAACTGCCCAGAATCCTCCTCCCATTCTTACGTATATGAACTCCCACCATCCTTCAAAGACACATTTTACATGGACTGTGTAGTGTGCTGGTAAATATTTCCCAACTAGGTCTCCAGAAAACAAGCAAGCTGATTTGTATTATAGCATTTGTTGATGTTCATAAAGTAAATACTCCCACTACAGTCATTTTCAATCAAGGTGATGTAACTGAACATAGAGTTAGGAAGACATTGGCCAGGTGCGGTGGCTCATGCCTCTAATCCCAGCACTTTGGGAGGCCAAGGTGAGTGAATCACGAGGTCAGGAGATCGAGACCATCCTGGCTAACATGGTGAAACCCTGTCTCTACTAAAAATACAAAAAATTAGCTGGGTGTGGTGGCGGCCGCCTGTAGTCCCAGCTACTTGGAAGGCTGAGACAGGAGAATGGCATGAACCTGGGAGGTGGAGCTTGCAGTGAGCCGAGATCGTGCCACTGCACTCTAGTCTGGATGACAGAGTGAGACTCCGTCTCAAAAAAAAAAAAAAAAAAAAAAAAAAAATGAGCAGTAGCCACCGTTGGAAAGTATTTCTATCCTCAGATAAAATAAAATTTATCTCAAGAGCACAAGTAATAATAAAATAGTAAATAAGAAATAGTGAGTTGAGTATTTATTACCTTTATCTGTAACATAGTTTACTTAATTGTGTTTATTTAATTTAATTCTTAATGATGGCTGTATTTAACACTTATCCTGAAAATATGACAGTCGGCTCTTGCAAGCTGGTACAAGCCAGCTCTAGCAACCCACTGCATGGAGCCTACCTTTATTTCCCCAGCTCACAAAAATCTCCCTCTCTATCTGCTTTCCCTCTATGTTACTGTTTTTGACAATTTACTCGAACAAATACTAAGTGCCTATGAGGTGTCAGGCATTCTAGCTCAGAGAGTCAGGCAAAAAGCACATAAGGAAACAAAAACAACTTCAGATGGAATAAGATCCATGAATACAGGGAAGAAGCAAGACAAGAGTGACTGACTGGTGAGGAGTACCACTTCCAGGGATGAGGGAGACTAACAGATGAGCAAAAACAGGGAGAGGAGGTCGATGAGTAAGGGCTTAGTTTTAGAGAGGTTCAGTTTCAGATGCCTAGTAGACATCTGAGGAGCAAGGTGCATTTGGACAATTTCTATACAGATTCTAGAGCTCAGGGTGGAGTCAGGGCTAAGGATCCAGCTATGGATGTCATCAGCATAAAGCTGGTATTGAAAGTCACAGAGGGACTAAGATCATACAATGAAGGGGTCAACATGGAGAAGCAAAGAAGGCAGAGCCCTGAGATATTCCAACAGTTAAAAACCAGGCAAAGAGATTAACCTGCTTTCTGTAAAACTTTCGTGTGTGTGTCTTATTCCTTCAGCTCAACCGTTGGCTCCTTGAAGACAGGAGTCATGTAATGTATCCCCCAGCATCTGTAATACAGTAGTTACCACACTTACCCTTGCGGGATTTTTTTTTTTTTTTTTTG
Organism: Pan paniscus; assembly: GCF_029289425.2. Taxonomy (NCBI): domain Eukaryota; kingdom Metazoa; phylum Chordata; class Mammalia; order Primates; family Hominidae; genus Pan; species Pan paniscus. The sequence continues at coordinate 93,947,742 of NC_073258.2, read as the reverse complement.
AAACGGAGTCTCACTCTGTTGCCCAGGCTGGAGTGCAGTGGTGCAATCTCGGCTCACTGCAAGCTCCGCCTCCCGGGTTCACGCCATTCTCCTGCCTCAGCCTCCCGAGTAGCTGGGACTACAGGTGGCTGCCACCACGCCTGGCTAATTTTTTGTATTTTTAGTAGAGACAGGGTTTCACCACGTTAGCCAGGATGGTCTCAATCTCCTGACCTCGTGATCCGCCCACCTCGGCCTCCCAAAGTGCTGGGATTACAGGCATGAGCCACCACGCCCGGCAGCCTTGCGGGATTTTAAAGGGGGAAAACAGCCACAGAATAGTGACTAGAAGTCTTTATAAAAAGCAGAAAAGGAACTGAGAACATCAGCAGTTTTGTGGCATACAAATCACATCATTTCCAGGTATTCAGATTACCCCCAGCAATATTCCTGTGCAATAAGACTACAGGAACATCTGTGTTTGCACTGGATTTCATATTTAATAAAGCCCTTTTTCCTATTCAACCGCCCACATGGTAGGCAGAGTAAGTATTATCACTATCATTCTATGGCAAAGAAAGCAAGTTCAGAGAGTGCAGAGACAAGCTGGAGGGCAGAGACCAGATGAAGGCCATATCTGGTGCAAAACCAGGGATAGAACTCAGATTTTCTGTCTCCCTGAAGTTCAGGGTTCTGGGGAGATCTTAGTTCAATGGTTGATTCCTCAAGGGAACCCCAGGACCCAAGAAAGCATCACGTTGAAAGTATCTTTAGGAGCGTAGAGCAAAAACTCCCCTAGAGAACAAATAGCACTTAAGCCTAGGAAGAAATAAAGCAGTCTTGGGACCAAAGTCAGAAGTAAAGAAGTTTATGTTGTGCATTATTCAGAAAAGATATTCCTTATCTTGACCCAAGGTGTCGTTTCTCTTTACTAGGTTGGGAATTTATCTTTTAAATAATAGACTCTGGGGTTCCGGAGACAAGAACATTTCCTTCATCTGTAAACACAACCAAACTTCCTTTCTTTTTAAAATGACTGAAATGCAGGCTCTGAGTACCAATAAGGAAATTAATGTAATTTGCTTATACAGCCTTTTCCTACAAGGACAAATGTAGAATGCATATTTTGTTATTCCTTCTAACCCATAGTCTCTCCAGATACTTCAAAAGCTAAAAGCAGATTGATCTTTGATGTACTTATCTGGCATTAGCTGCTTTTCTATCTTCGCCTTTGCATAGAATATAATCCTTACACAGCTGATGAACTTGCAAGTGCCTGTTGGCCCTTGGAATCAAGTCCTTCAAATCTCAGCATTCCATTTTCAGCTATTTATTCCTGCACCAGAAAGAGCACTTATCTACCTAGAAACCACAATTAGAAATGTTCTCCACGTAGAAACTGGTTTGACCATTTTAAGAAAGAACTGACTAGGGTCGTTTTGTTTTTAAATCAGCAAGTCAGTCTCAATCCACAAGTCACATCTGGAGATAAACCTCTCAATCCACACATTTCACAGACACCAAGAGAGTGGGAAGAGGAAGGAAATCTTGGCAGGCAGCGGGGAGCTGCTAGATGGGCAGAAAGCGGACTGGTTGAGGAATGAGAGTTCGTGTGAGCCTAGGAGAGCTTTGAGGGAGGAAGAGAACAAGAGTGTGGGGAGATAAGAAGTTGTGCTCAGTTGGGAAGATGATACAGCCTGAAATGTTAGAGAAAGAAAATTTCAGGAGAAAATGGAGGTGTGACCTGAGAGGAGGTAGCTAAGATAGAATGGAGTTGAAAGTTATGAATTGAGGAAATCATGTAGCAAGTTGAAAAGACGGAGAATGCTGTCCTGTCCATCTTGGAGGAACTCATGGAACTATCCTTCCACCTGTGGATGGGAGCCCCTCCACAGATGCAAAGCTCCGTCAACATGACAGCTCCATTTATTGGTGTGTAGCCTTAGACCAGTAAACAAAACTCACAATGCTAATCCCACAGTCTTAATCCATTCTGATTGCTATAACAAAATCTCATCAACTGGGTGGCTTATACACAGCTGAAATTTATTTCCCACAGTCTGGAGGCTGGGAAGTCTAAGTTCAGGGCACTAGCAGGTTCAGTGTCTTGTAAGGGCCCACTTCCTCAGAGATGGCACCTGCTTGCTGTGCCCTTACACAGTGGAAGGGACTAACTAGCTCAGCTTTCTGGGGTCTCTTTTATGAGGGCACTGGTCCTAATCATGAGGGCTCTTCCCTCCCAAAGGCCCCACCTCCTAATACTATCATCTTGGGGGATAGGATTTCCACATATGGACTTTGGGGTGTCTCATTCAGACCACAGCACACATCAAAGTGCCTCAGCAGTAGTGGTCCTTTTGGCAACAGTCTGGGGTGAGCCTCTAGGTAGATGTCAAGGTCAGGTAGATTCTTGGAAAAATGGCCCAAAGCTACAAAGAATTCATGTTCGTGTGCCATCAAAACACCTCCACCACATAGTGATTCCTGTAACAATATCAAGGGCGCTAGAAATGAATGTCTTAGTATCTGTGAGGTCACCGACAAAACTTATTTCAACCTTTGAGTATGAATGGAACAATCTGAGGGTGAGAAGAAAGGTCAAATATGAAGAGAATATAATCTCGCTGGACACATTATGGTTCACCCAAAGGACACAACTCTTTTTTTTTTTTTTTTTTTTTTTTTGAGACAGAGTCTCACTCTGTCACCCAGGCTGGAGTGCAATGGCATGATCTTGGCTCACTGCAACCTCCATCTCCCGGGTTCAAGCGATTCTCCTGCCTCAGCCTCCCGAGTAGCTGGGACTACAGGCATGCGCCACCATGCCTGGCTCATTTTTTTTTTTTTTGTATTTTTAGTAGAGGCGGGGTTTGAGCATGTTGGTCAGGCTGTTCTCAAACTCCTGACCTCAAATGATCCACCCACCTCGGCCTCCCAAAGTGCTGGGATTGGGCATGAGCCACCACGCCCGGCCAGGACACAACCCTTTATATGCACAATCGCAGGCTGAATAAGGCTCATATGCTCTGAAATGCAATCTCCTGTCTCAAAACATAGATATCATATTGGGGTATGAAGAACTGTACAGGGTACTAGATGTTACTGAACCAGACTTGGATCTACTCTTCCAGCGTGCAGAAAAAGGCAAACCCTGACACTGGGATTTGCGGTGAGAGAGAAAGCCATTTATTGCAGGGCACCAAGCAAGGAGGACAGGCAGCTAATGCTTCAGACCTGAACTCCCTGATGGCTTACAAGCAAGGATTTTCAAAGGCAGCAGTGAGGGGTCTTCCAAAGTGAGTTAGGGGCTAAGGAATTTCTGAAACTTCCTTATCTATTTTCTGGTTCCAGTCTGTCTTAGGTCTGTGTGACAGCCATTGGCATTTTCCATCAGTTGGGGGTCCTGGTTTCTGAAAAACAACTCAAGGACATTTGTCAAAATGTTATCTTTAGTTCTACAGGGAACCAAACGTCTTGTGACCCTGGCATACTTGGTGGCTATTGTTTAAGTCATTGTTATCTTTAGCAGGTTATTCATTCAGTCCCCTACTTGCTGGTTGTGGGGCTGAGTGCCTGGAATTTCTTTTGAAGAACTCAAAATCTTTTATTTCTACATTGAAGGGATGGGGGAGCCCAGCAGGCCCCTAAGAGGGGATCCCTGCTCTGTCTCAGAGAGAAAGGAAGAAGAAGCCTGACTCAGTCTGAGGAGTATATGGGCTCTTTCTCTGAAGAAATGAATAGCTGCTGAGTAGTAAAGTGGATGAAGGAGGGTGGAAAATATTATGGGCAAAGGGCAAAGCACATGCAAAGGTCCTGAGGTGAGAGGGAGAGAAAAAAAATAAGTTGGAGAAATTTAAAATGTCTGATTTGCCTGGAATCAAATGAGGAAGATTTAGAGTGACTAATCTAAAAAAGCAGGTAATGATCTCAGTATCAACTAGGGCATCTTTGGCTGCAAGTAAGAAAAGAGCCTCAGTCACCTTAGCAGAAGTTCAGAGGTAGCAGCAGGCAGAGGCAGGAATGAACTTCTCTTCTGGTATCTCCTGCTTAGGAATGACAAGCATTTGCCAGAAACACCTCTGCAACATGTGTGTGCGTGTGCGCGCGCACACACACACACACACACATGTGCGTGCACAGTGTAACCTCCTGACAGGTTCCTCCTGACTGCTGCACAAACAAAATCAATTAACAGAGACCATGGCATTTCAGTTGATGCGAGGCCAGCCATGCTAAGTGGGAGATGGAGTTATCACTCAAATCAATCTCCTTGAAGGCTCAGAGATTAGGAGTTTTTCGAAGATAGTTTGGTGGGCAGGGACTGGGGTATGGGGAGTGCTGATTGGTTGGATCTGAGTTGAGTCATTTCTGGGTGGGGCTACAAGAGTAATTGGCAGGTCCAGGTGGAGCCACTGGTTCTCAGACAGGTAAAACACCTGAAAAGATATCTCAAAAGGCCAATCTTAGGTTCTACAATTGTGATGTTCTCTGCAGGAGTAACTGGGGAGCTGCATATCTTGTGACCCCCTGGAAGAATGGCTGGCAGTCATAAGTTTACTTCTACCTAGCAGAATTCAGGATCCTCTATCCTCCTAGCCTGGTGCTCTCTTATTAGCTTTACAAAGGTGGCTGAATTTTGGGGAAAGGCTATTATCATTTAAACTGTAAACTAAATGTCTGCCAAAGTTAGTTTGGCCTAAGCCCAGAAATAATTAAAGGCAGCTTGAAGGCTAAAGGCAAGAGGCGGGGTTGGCTAGATAAGATCTCCCCCACTGACACAATTTTCTCACTGTTATAATTTTTGCAAAGAGAATGTCAACAGCAGATCTCTTTCCATGTGACTTAACAGAACTGTGTCACATGCTCACCCCTAGACCATTCCCAGCCAAGGGAACAGAAATCACTCTAATTTACTCTGTGGGACCAGAAGAATATGCCACCCCCAAATCCCAAAATATGCCCCTTTGGTGTCAGGATTATTTTGAGCTGACTATTTTGAGACACAGCAGATACAGGAGAAGCTCCTTGAACAGAGTAAATACACTGCCCTTTTGTAAGGGAAATGTACTTTATGAGGGGACTCTGCATTTGTAAGCGTGACTTTCTCTCTATGCCAGGAGAGAATGAAGACTCTAAACAAGAGACTCTTATCAAGGGAGGAGGCACTGAGTAAAATCTGCATAACAAACCCTTTCTCTCATTTACTGTACTTTTCCTGATCACCCTCATGACTTTGTTTTTAGCTGCAGATAGTATTTAAACCTGAATTCTAAGCCAGCTCTCTGAGAGTTACTCATTTCCCTGGGCATCTCCCATGTATATATGGGATATACATGTTAATACTCTTCTCTTTGTTTTTCTCTTGTTAATCTGTCTTCTGTTAAAGAGGCTCCAGTTTAGAACTTAGAAGGGTAGAGGAAAAACTATTTTTTCTTCCCCCTATATCTGAATCAGGCCTTACCTCGGACCTATGGGTAGAGTCACCTTCCTAGAAGTCGGGTGGAGAACTGGTGGACCCCGAACAGAAGTGTGGCTCTGCTAGCAAGAAATAAAGGAGAAATGAATGTCTCCAAATCATCTGGCAGAATTTTCCATAGCTTGTAGGCTATAACAAAAACTTGATCTTTAAGACACAGCTGTTTGTGTGAGGTATATCTCTCTTTGGGAAAGAGTCCAATTAGTTGGCCATGAGGTTTAATTCTGTTTTAAAAACAGATGAGTCTGTTCTGACTTGGAGGAATTATGTTTCTGGACAATTCTAGCAAAATGAGGAAAAACCTTAATTCTGTGTTTCCCAAAATTTCTTTTAGTAGGTGCCAATCCTACTACATAATAACTTATTAATTTTTTTAAAAAGTTTATAAATTTGAGGTTTAAATATATACCATAAAATGTATCAATCTTAAGTGTAGAGCTTATTGAATTTTTCCACATGTGAATGCTCATGTAACCACTACCCAGATCAAGATATAAAACACTTCTTCCCTTCTGAGGTTATAGAAAAAAAAGATATAAAGCATTTCTATGCAGCCTCCTTGTGCATGTTAAAAAAACTAAAGAAAAACATTTCTAGCACATTCCCCTGTTAATGCCCACCCTAAAATGGTAACTATTATTCTGGCTTTTATAATCATTCATTAATTTTGCCTCTTCTTGAGCTTTATATAAACGGAATTGTATTTGTATATACTGTTTTGTGTTAGGTTTGTGTCACTCAACAAAATGTGTGTGAAATTCATCCAAGTTGTTGTGTATAGTAGTCCTTTCTTTTTCATCACTGTATGGTATTCCATTAGATGAATATATGTAAGTATATATGTGAATACTTATATATACATGAAAAAGTGTGCATATACATGTGTGTATACACACACACACACAATTTCTCTTTCCTGAAAATAAACATTTATATTGTTTTAAGTTTGGGAAAATTATGAATAAAGCTGCTGTTAACATCCTTGTGTATGTCTTTTTGTTGCTGGAAAAAGAGCATCCCGATCCAGACCCCAAAAACGGTTCTTGGATCTTGCACAGAAAATAATTTGAGAGGAGTCACAGAGCACAGTGAAAGCAGCAAGTTTATTAAAAACTACTCCATTACAGAGTAGGGCGTTTTCAGAAAGCAGGAAGAAAAATGCTCCATCTTTTGTTAGTATCTCTACTTTTAAAACACTTTTAGGAGTTAATTAAACATGGAATGTGCAGATGTGCTCACTAAAGGTAGGGGCCATTGGTGCTATAATGACCATTAATCTTTAACCTAAGCCTGCTCATTAATTTTATTTTTAAGTAAAGTGGGCTGCACACTTAGGACATCTGGGCATCTGTAGGCTTGGTGGGAAGTGTTCTTTATCGCCATAAATATTTTGTAATTATAATTGGTGGTCAGCTTAGAATGTGGCTGTTTTAAGATCATAAGCATTAACTTTATAGGTGTCTTGAGAGTGCCTAGCTATTTACTTCAAGATGGAGTCCCTCTAGTCATGTTTTATTAAACTAGAGGCTTGGCAAACAAAGGTTGCTTTAGCATTTTGATGAACATGTGTACTCATTTCTCTTGGTTATTAGGTATTAAAAATATGATAGAAATGTTTTTCAAATGGTTTATCCATTTACACTTGCTCCAGGAATGTATGAGGATGACAGTTCCAGTTGCTCTTATCTTCACTAACACTTGAAATTGTCAGTCTTTTTGGCTTTAGTTATTGAGGTGGACTTGTAGTTGGAAAACTATGGCAACTTGTTGTGGTTTTAGTTTGCATTTTGCTGAAAAGTCATGAGGCTGAACCTCTTTTAATATGTTTATTGTCTATTTGGATATCTTCTTTTGTGAAGAGCTTGCCCATTGGTTATACTGAATTGTTTGTCTTTTCCTTATTGATTTGTAGTTCTTTATGTATTCTGGATATGATTCTTTTCTTAAATATAATTATTATAAATAATTTATCCAAGTAAATGGCTGCCTTTTCACTTTTTAAATGGCGTTGTTTAAGGAACAGAGTTCTTAATTTTAATGAAGTTTTATCGATAAAACTTCCCTTTTATGATTAGGATTCTCTGTGTATTATTTAAGAAAGCTTTGCCTACCCCAAGGGCATGATGATATTTTCTTCTAAAATTTGTATTGTTTTCCCTTTAGCATTTACGACTATGATTCATATGAAATTAATTTTGTGGACACTGTGAAGAACAGCCCAGGTTATTTTTTTAAAATATAGAAATATGCATTTGTTCCAGCATCATGTATTTAAAAGACCATCCTTTCTCCCTATAATTGCAGTAGTTTTATATAAATAAAGTGACTGTATAAGTATAGATCTGTTTCTGGGCTCTCGGTTCCATTCCATTGGTCTGTTTGTCTTTTCTTGCACCAATACGAACTTTTAATTATTATAGCTTTATAGTGAGGTTTTAGTTAAGTCCTTGAACTTTTTTTTTTAATCCAAAGTATTCTTGGCAGTTCTAGATCCCTGAATATAAATATTTTAAAATCAACTTTTTAATCTCCAATGAAAAACCTGCTTGAATTTTGATTGAGATTGTACTGAATATGTAGATTAATTTGTACATAATTGACATCACAAAAATATTGAATCTTCCAGTCTGTGAACATACTATATCTTTCCACTGATTTAGGAGTTGAGATTTCTCTCAATATTGTTCAATAATTTTCAGCATAGAGGTATTACACATCTTTTGTCAGATTTATTCTTCAGTTTTTTTAATACTATCTTAACTGATTTTTTTACTTCATTTACAAATTGTTGATTGCTAGTACACAGAAAAACAGTTTTTATATAATGTCCTTGTATTCAGTGATTCAATAACCATGTTAAAATCACTCTTTAGTTGTAATAATTTGTCTGTAGAAGTTTATTTTGGATTTTTTTTTCTATAAACAGTGACTTTATCTGTGAATATTTCTTTTGGATCTTTATACCTTGTGTTATTTCCCTTACCTGATAGCAGTGGCCAGAACCCTCAGGTCAATGCTGAATAGATAATTTTTTTCCCTAGTTCTCATTGTGAAGGTGCACTTTTGCATTCTGAGAGAGAGGAATATTTAAGAGGAACACACGGTTTTCTAAGACAGAAATTGGAAGCTGTTGCAAGGTTGAAAAAGGCTCATGTTGGTTTGGGATTAATACTTCATGGAACTTCAGTGATGACTGGGTCAAGAATGAGAAGCAGCTCTGGAGCTTATTTTGAAAGCCTATGTCTCTTCTGAAAGAAAGTTTGATGTTTTTAGGCCTCACGTGAGTTATCAAGTGTGACTCTGGATGCATTGAGGAACGGTAAAAGACTGTTCAATAAAGAAATTGATCAAAAAGGGACGAAGACTTCTGCAGAATGTAAATGTAAGAGGAAACCCAGGAGATAATTTTATTAAAAAAAGTAAAAACCTCAGAGATAAAAAGCATCAGAAAAACAAAAAGTCACCAGTCAACATTACAAGATGCCCATAAAGGCACATATCATCACTATACAGATTTTTCTCAGAATGTTTCAAACACACACACATCCCCCCCACAAATAGTGACAGTGACTTTTAAATACATTACAGCTCAAAGAACAAACCAAGTCAGAGGTGGAACTGTTTGAGATAACTCATATAACACACATATACATGCATTGAGAAAAGCATGTGTGATGAAGAACAGCCTCCAGGAGTATCTGATCCTCCTTTCCTGCATTGTGTGTAACTAGTAATGATGATATCTGTAATAAGTATCTATTCTTCCCATCTTGTAAGATGAGGAAGGAAGGTCCTAATGGAGGGACTGCTGTAGCCCTGTTAAATTTCAATAACCCATCTCCTAACTGTGCTAAATCTCAATAACCTATCTCCTAACTATGTTAAATTTCAATAACCTGTCTCCTAGCTATGTTAAATCTCAATAACCTATCTCCTAACTATGTTAAATTTCAATAACCCATCTCCTAACTATGTTAAATTTCAATAACCCATCTCCTAACTGTGTTAAATTTCAATAACCCATCTCCTAACTATGTTAAATTTCAATAACCCATCTCCTAACTAAATGTGAGCCTGTCCTGTCAGCCAGATCAACACTTCCCACCCTTAAGGGACATTTATGAGTTGTCACTTAATTACAGTGACCATATATGTCCAGGTCTGTGAAGGTACAGCTGGGGAGAGTGATGCAAATGCCAATTTCTTCTATGTTCAATCAATTAAGACTCTTGAAGTCCTGAAATGTGATACAACTGTTAAAACTTTAAGGCTTTAGAAAGTAAAATGAAACAGGTAAAATTAACTTTAATAATATGTTTCATTTTACCCAACCTATCCAAAACATTATCATTTTAACATGTAATTAACTTGAGGTATTTTTACATTCTTTTTTTCTCATAGTAAGATATCAAAGTCCAGTATTTTACACTTTACCACATCTCAATTCAAGCAAGCCTCATTCTAATTGCTCAATAGCCACATATAACCAGTAGCTACTGCCAGGACACAGAACCTACTACCCCAAAATATGGCACCTTGGCATGCTGAGGATTTTAAGCTGAAGGAAACAGAAAACCACAGAAGAGTAGGTCTCTTTGACCTTCCCCCCATCCTCTCCTGAGGCAGGCCTTAGAAACTGGATTTCCCTTGCCCCTTTTCCCACGAAGCAAGGCATATGTGACTTTTCCCTGAAAATAGGTCATAAATTCTCACTCTAGAGGGGTCCTCCTCATACCAGGAGGAAAGGAATGCCCTCATCTCTGAAGACACAGAGACACAGAAAACAATCGGAGACAAGCAGGCCTTGCTGAATTTTCCCCAGTTTATTGTCATTAGATCATATCTCTTTTTGTCCAATCACATTTCTCTACAACTATCCTTTTCTTCATCACACTTAGCTTACAACGTATGCAGATTTCCCTGTTTCATTGCATCTGCATTTCCTTATGAAGCCTCCCATATCACGTAAAATTTCACAAGTACATGTAATATGGTTTGGCTGTGTCCCCACTGAAATCTCACCTTGAATTGTATCTCCCAGAATTCCCATGTGTTGTGGGAGGGACCCAGGGGAAGGTAATTGAATCACGGGGGCTGGTCTTTTCCTGTGCTATTCTCATGATAGTGAATAAATCTCAGGAGATCTGATGGGTTTATTAGGGGTTTCTGCTTTTGCTTCTTCCTCATTTTTGCTGTCTTGCTGCTACCACGTAAGAAGTGCCTTTCACATTCTGCCATGATTATGAGACCTCCCCAGCCATGTGGAAGTGTAAGTCATATTAAACCTCCTTTCTTCCCAGTCTCGGGTATGTCTTTATCGGCAGCATGAAAATTAACTAATACAGTAAATTGGTACCAGTAGAGTGGGGTGTTGCTGAAAAGATACCTGAAAATGTGGAAGCAACTTTGGAATTGGGTAACAGGCAGAGGCTGGAACAGTTTGGAGGGCTCAGAAGAAGACAGGAAAACATGGGGTAGTTGGGAACCTCCTAGAGATTTGTTGAATGGCTTTGACCAAAATGCTGATAGTGATATGGACAATGAAATTCAGGCTGAGGTGGTCTCCGATGGTGATGAGGAACTTGTTGGGAACTGGAGCAAAGGTCACTCTTATTATGTTTTAGCAAAGAGACTGGCAGCATTTTGCCCCTGCCCTAGAGATTTATGGAACTTTGAACTTGAGACAGATGATTTAGAATATCTGGAGAATGAAATTTCTAAGCAGCAAAGTATTCAAGAGGTAACTTGGGTGCTGTTAAAGGCATTTGGTTTTATAAGGGAAGCAGAGCATAAAAGTTTGGAAAATTTGCAGCCTGACTATGTGATAGAAAACAAAAACCCATTTTCTGGGAGAAATTCAAGCCAGCTGCAGACATTTGCATAAGTAGCAAGGAGCCTAACGTTAATCCCCAAGACCATGGGGAAAATGTCTCCAGGCCATGTCAAAGAACTTCCCAGCAGCCCCTCCCATCACAGGCCTGGAGGCCCAGGAAGAAAACGTGGTTTTGTGGGCTGGGCCCAGGGTCCCCATACTATGTGCAGCCTAGTGACTTGGTGCGCTGTGTCCCAGCCACTCCAGCTGTGGTTGAAAGGGGCCAACATAGAGCTCCGGCCATGGCTGCAGCGGGCGGAAGTCCCAAGCTTGTCAGCTTCCATTTGGTCTTGAGCCTGCGGGTGCACAGAAGTCAAGAACTGAGGTTTGGGAACATACACTTAGATTTCAGAAGATATATGGAAATGCCTGGATGCCCAGGCAAAAGTTTGCTGCAGGGGCGGGGCTCTCATGGAGAACCTCTGCTAGGGCAGTGTGGAAGGGAAATGTGGAATGGGAGCCCCCACACAGAATCCCTACTGGGGCACTGCCTAGTGGAACTGTGAGAAAAGGGCCACCATCCTTCAGACCCCAGAATGATAGATCCACTGACAGCTTCCACTGTGTGTCTGGAAAAGCTGCAGACACTCAGTGCCAGCCCGTGAAAGCAGCCAGAAGGGAGGCTGTACCCTGCAAAGCCACAGGGTGGAGCTGCCGAAGACCATGTGAACCCAGCTCTTGCATCAGAATGACCTGGATGTGAGACCTGGAGTCAAAGGAAATCATTGTGGAGCTTTAAGATTTGACTGCTCTGCTGAATTTTGGACTTGCATGGGCCCTGTAACCCTTTGGTTTTGGCAAACTTTTTCGCATTTGGAATGGCTGCATTTACCCAATACCTATAACCCCATTTTATCTAGGAAGTAGCTAGCTTGCTTTTCAGTTTACAGGCTCATAGGCGGAAGGGACTTGTCTTGTCTCAGATGAGACTTTGGACTGTAGACTTTTGGGTTAGTGCTGAAATGAGTTAAGACTTTGGGGGACTGTTGAAAAGGCATGATTGGTTTTGAAATGTGAGGACATGAGATTTGGAGGGGCCAGGGTCCGTGGAATAATATGGCTTGGCCATGTCTCCTTTGAAATCTCAACTTGAATTTTATCTCCAGAATTCTCACGTGTTGTGGGAGGGACCCAGGGGGAGGTAATTGAATCGTGGGGATGGTCCTTCCTGTGCTATTCTCGTGATAGTGAATAAGTGTCCAGCGATCTGATGGGTTTATTAGGGCTTCTTCCTCATGTTTTCTCTCTTGCTGCTGCCATTTGCTGCAAAAATGAGGAAGAAGCCGCTGCCATGTAAGAAGTGCCTTTTGCCTGCTGCCATGATTATGAGACCTCCTCAGCCATGTGGAACTGGAAGTCAGATTAAACCTTTTCTTCCCAGTCTCAGATATGTCTTTATCGGCAGCATAAAAACGGACTAATACAACATGTGTCTGCTCTTCTCCTGTTAATGTGTCTGCCAGCTCTATTTCCAGACCCAGCTAGGGACCCAAAGAGGGTTGTGGAAAACCTTTCTCCCTTACATTCCTGTATTGAATAGTGTAGTTTCTAGGCTTGATTAGATTCAGAATAAACATTTTTGGCAAGAACATTTCATAGACAAAGTTGTATGCTTCATCAGGAGGCCCAGGATGTCATGTGACCCCAGTTAGTGATCTGAGTTTTATCACTGGATTAAGGGAGTAAGCATCAGTTTCCTTCATTACAAAGGTATAGTTTTGCTTTTACATTTGTCAAAAATCTATAAGCTGAGACTTTGGCACCATGAAAATATCGTCTTTTGCAACCAACTTTCAGTTACTGATTTTAACAACCATTGATAATGCATGCCTGGATCCATTATTATATTAAACATTGGAAAATAGTGACTCTAATTCCATTAGTCCTTCTACATTCATCAACTAGTATTCTTCTGTAAAAAAGAGCTTTATATTGTGTGAACTGGCAACCTGAAGGGAGGAGAAAAGAGCTTTGTCTTATCCCTCCCCTCCCCTTTTTGAGGATCACTATGGCTTGTGGACTTCAGTTTACTTGGTTTGTTATTATTTCAGCTTGATATTTAAATTATTACAAATTTTGGCTTCTTCAAGCTCATTCCTATAAAACAACTGTTTTTTTTTTCTTCTTTGGACACTTTCCTAAAAAATAATACTTCATAATCTGTTTTAAAGTAAAATAACAGTAACATTTCAGAACAGCAGGTATTACATTTATTCTCTGGAAAATAAAATAATAAAAATAAATAAAAGATTTCAGAATAAGAATATTCCACATTCCATAACACATAGTTATATTACAGTGGTTTTTAAACGTTCATTTCTTATGACAATATTTGCAAGATTTTTGTCTTAGCCAGAAGGCAAAATGTATTTTAACTTCCTCTGTCTAAATAACAGGATGGTTATTTATTTTATAAATGAAACAACCAGTGCTGCAGCAATAATAGACTGCTCCTGCCAATCTTCCACTCTCAAAGAAATGTATCCCCCAACAGGAGTTCCATCAATTGTTGTAATAACAAAGATTATAATCTGTCAGTCATAAATGCACTCATAGCATTTTATTTTGTTTCCTTATGAGCAATTTTTCACCTTTTCCTCAAACTCATACCTTCTCCCACACTAATAAATTAAGAAATTTATTTCATTTTGTTTTAAAAGAAGAAAAGCAGAATGCATAAAAATTATCTTTCCTTAAAAAATAAAAAGCCAAGCTTTTCCCTCTTAGCAGCTGGGATCATCTTTTACTTTCCCAGAGATACCAGATGAGCATGTTTGGGAAGCTGCACATTCATTCATGCCTCTACTGCGTATGTTTTCTCTGCTCAGTGAAGCCTGTGAGCATGGTTAAGCCATGATGGATGTGTCCCTCCCTGGGCTGGTACTTGCCTGTGCCAGCTTGCATGACAAAGCAATCCAGGTCAACAATGACACACTGGACACATCCCTCCACTGACCTGACAGCTATTTGGTTGTATGGCTGCATCTTGTTCAGTAGGAGTCTTGGGTTTTCTCTGTAGCATCAATTTACACTGTCCAAGATTTCTGCAGATGCAGATCAAGTTTGGTGCTCCCAGAATGTAGGATGGGCAGGTGGTATACACTGACTTTCAGGAAAGACAAATCTAAGCATCTCCTCTGTTTGACCACACTACTAACCAAGAGTTGATGTTAAGCACAACTGTAGACTTTATCTTTCCCACTCTATTTAAAACAGAGCAGGATGAAATTTCTCAATCAAGTGCTATCCACTAAAAATATAATGTGAGTCACAAATGCAAGCCACAAAGGTAATTGAAATTTTTCTAGTAGCCATACTTAAAAAGTGAAAAGAAACAGGAGAAATTAAATGTAATGATATATTTTTATCAATCAAATATACAAAAAGATTATTTCCATATGTAATCAAAATAAAAAATCATGAATGGAATATTTTACATTCTTTTTTAATGCTATTGAATTCCGGTGTGTATTTTATACTCAGAGCACATCTCACTTTGGACAAGTCACATTTCAAGTGCTTGGTGGCTCTGTATGTCTAGTGGCTGCTGCATTGAACAGCACAGATGTAGATTGTGGGTCAAAGTAATCATATTTTCCTTTGTAGAGGAAGTAGTTGTGTGTTCTTATTTGTTCTACCTGATGACAGTTTATTCACCAGATACAACTTGTTATATTCCACTAACAAGTGGTCAGAAGTCTGAGAAACACAGGGACACTAGAACTTGCTAATATTTGAGAAATCCTACTGTCTCACCAAACTTTTAGTCAGTACCAACCTTTGTTTAAAGTGCTGATTGACAGTAGGGTGACTATAGTTAACATTAATACCTTTTACATTTCAAAATAGCAAGAAGGGAATAAATCAAATGCTCCTAGTACAAAGAGAAGATAAATAGTTAAGGTGATAGATATCCCAATTTCCCTGATTTGATCTTTACACATTATATAAATGTATGAAATATCACATGCATGCCCAAATATGTACATCTATTATGTATCAGTTTTTAAAATGCAGACCTGGCTTTGGTTGATAGCTTTTACCCTACGGTGTGTCAGGAGCAATCCCTGAGATTACAGAATTTAGATTAATTATAGCTTTACTTTGTTTTGAGGATGCTAGCATAAGTAACTTCAATAAATCCAGATTCCTTAGCACATCATCAGACATTGCTGAGTCTGCACCATGCAAAGGTATGTGGCCACAGACTGCTGGAACATTTCCTTCCTTTCAGCTTCCCAGAATGAACACTTCCTTGAGACACTCAGAGCCAGCCAGTTGGGCTCAAAGACACCTGCTTTCCATGGGAGTTTGCCAAGGAATCAATATGTCAAGGAATCTCCAGTATATTTAATTTACCTGGAGGTCTGTGCAGGGGCAACTAGGAGGCACCATGGAAAGCTTCCACAGGAAGCATGCGTGAATGGAGTATATTTATCTGACCTATGCAGGTATCTGGAATTTGTCTTAGGCAGACAGTAAAAAGAATTGTGTATTTTGTGATTACATTGATAGTGAGGTTTTCCTTGCCATGGCCAGAATACATTTAGAATATGACTAAGGACATATGCAGAAAACTGAAACTGGACCCCTTCCTTACACCTTATACAAAAATTAACTCAAGATGGGTTAAAGATTTAAATGTAAGACCTAAAACCATAAAAACCCTAGAAGAAAACCTAGGCAATACCATTCAGGACATAGGCATGGACAGAGACTTCATGACTAAAACACCAAAAGCAATGGCAACAAAAGCCAAAATTGACAAATGGGATCTAATTTAACTAAAGAGCTTCTGCACAGCAAAAGAAACTACCATTAGAGTGAGTAGGCAACCTACAGAATGGGAGAAAATTTTTGCAATCTACTCATCTGACAAAGGGCTAATATCCAGAATCTACAAGGAACTTAAACAAATTTATAAGAAAAATCAACCCCATCAAAAAGTGGGCAAAGGATCTGAACAGACACTTTTCAAAAGAAGATATTTGTGCGGCCAACAAACATATGAAAAAAAGCTCATCATCACTGGTCATTAGAGCAATGCAAATCAAAACCACAATGAGATACCATCTCATGCCAGTTAGAATGGTGATCATTAAAAAGTCAGGAAACAATAGATGCGGGAGAGGATGTAGAGAAATAGGAACGCTTTTACACTGTTGCTGGGAGTGTAAATTAGTTCAACCATTGTGGAAGACAGTGTGGCAATTCCTCAAGGATCTAGAACTAGAAATACCATTTGACCCAGCCATCCCATTACTGGGTATATACCCAAAGGATTATAAATCATTCTACTATAAAGACACATGCACACGTATGTTTATTGCAGCACTATTCACAATAGCAAAGACTTGGAACCAACCCAAATGTCCGTCAATGTTAGACTGGATAAAGAAAATGTGACACATATACACCATGGAATACTGTGCAGCCATAGAAAAGGATGAGTTCATGTCCTTTGCAGGGACATAGATAAAGCTGGAAACCATAATTCTCAGCAAACTAATACAGGAACAGAAAACCAAACACCGCATGTTCTTATTCATAAGTGGGAGTCCACCCAGTGAAAACATATGGGCACAGGGAGGGGAACATCACACACCAGGGCCTGTTGGGGGTTGGGGGATAAGGGGAGGGGTAGCATTAGGAGAAATACCTAATGTAGATGACGGGTTGATGGGTGCAGCAAACTACCATGGCACATGCATGCCTATGTAACAAACCTGCATGTTCTGCACATGTATCCCAGAACTTCACATATAATAATAATAAAAAAAGACTATGGCTAAGGATCATGACGTTGTTGGCATGACATAATTGATGAAGTCCTGTTTTGATTTTAACAATTGTCTACACCAACATGTTCATAAATTCACTGCCCTGCATGATTAAATATTGCAGGAAGGCCTCCATAGATTAGATATAGTTTGCCTATAAAGACTGGTAGCACCAGATAATTTTCTTTAGAAACAAATCTCTGATAACACCTTATCTCTATTTACCATTAAGTTTGCCTTACACACATACCCACCCACAAAGCTGATTCCAGAATTAAAGAGCTTGGCTAGTATATCACTGCCTTCCAAAGGATTCAGCAGCCAGAAGAGCATGCTTTACAGTCATAATAATCACACAGATAGGGCCACCTTGCAGAGTTTCTTTTTCACCTTTTTCTTTATCCCTTGCTGTCTTTATCACAAACCATGGCCTGCTGCTGCACAACAAAGCTGGAGGCTTCATTCTCCCTCTTTTTGAAATAATCAGACCCAGGGGTCTTTAACTTGTCAAAACTGGCTTTGCTGCCCTTTCCCAGTGTTCAGTGTGACACCATTATCTTGAGCACCATTATGTCATAGAGCTATAATACTTGGGGTGTGCAGAAATAACTCTCAGTGTGATGCCTAGGTGGCAATTCACTAGAGTGTTCACCTGGGTAATTACCTAGAGATGGGTGCCAATCCTCCTCTGTGATGCTGACAGTCTCGGGGCCAGGCATGCTAAAGACTCCTGTTCTGTAATGTATGCTGCAGTTAAGCAGGCTCTGAAGATACTTGCTAGAGTTCATGTGGAGTTTTTGGCACCCTTCCACAAACTAAAGCCACATCATCATCTCTGAATTGAATTTTTCAAGAGGACATATGCTAAGAAGGTGAAAACTGATAGTTGCAAACTTCTAGACTTCTCACTAAAGTCATATCGGAAAGATCTGACCATAGCTCAACCTTCCCCCTCCAGCAGCAATTTTACTAATACTTCGCGGGTTCAAAGCAACCACTCTTTAAAGCAATAACCCTCAAAATATTCTGTTTACAGTCTGATAATCTCAGTGCAGCTAGGAAAATAGCTTCCTGCTTACAGTTGAGTTGGTGAACATAATCACCAAAAGCTCTGTGGGAATGTCTTTAAAACGCCAAACTTCACGAATCTCAGGAATGTTATCAGCCACTTGCAGCACTACATTTACTCTTAAAGCACAGCAAGTCCCCACTATGGCTTTATAAACATAGAGGAGTCTGCTGACAGATCTTTGCCTGTGTGCAGTAGAGCATACATATTAGCTTTCCACCAACACTTGAGAGCAGGGCAGACAAACATGTCCATTAGAGTGAATACAATTTGGCCTTTCCAAGATCAAAATGATGTTTTTCAGTGTCTGCAGAATTACCATTATTAATATGTGAGTGTTCTTCCTCTTATTCCTGAAAGTAATAGAAACTTGTGCTGTGAACATCAGGCATCATCTCTCCAGTCTTTGAACCATTAGTGTAAGCAGATAGCATTTATTCAATGCCCCCACAAACAGGAATCCTTGGGTTCCAGAGGCAAGACTAATTCATGCTGCCTTAGAAAACCAATCCCGAAGAGAATGGAATTGACCATAGTCCTGGTATAAATCACCTCCCAGGTTGTTTAAATCCAATCCCAGCACTCTGGCTCACCTCTTTGAAACAGGTGAAGATAATAGAAGCCCTAGAAGATAATAACCATTACATTCCCAGGCCATTTTGCCTCTTGTGAAAGTTGTCAGAATCAAAACAGGGTCACTTGTGTTAAGAACCCTGACAAATAGAACCAGGGAAGGCCATGAAGAGAGAGCTCTCATGCACAAATGGCTGATAACAAAAAACCACAACCTTGCACAAACGCCATTGCAACCTCACACACAAAAAATACTCCTGCAAGGACATCTCCTTAGAAACTGCCAGCCAGCCTGATCTGGTGCCACTTTTGTTATTGATCCTTGTAGCCAAGAATAATTATCTCAAAACAATTATGTAATTCCCCCCAACTTTTTCTTTAAAACCCTTCATCTGCCTTTACCTCCTTGAATATGCACATAGTTTACCATGTCACAGGTATTCCCATTGCAATGCCCTATTCTTGAATAAATATCATTTTTCTTTTAGAGAGCCTCTCTCTGTTTGTTATTTAGGTTGACACTCCATTGATCATGTAGGCACGTCATATGGAAATGTCATCATGGCATTTCTTGCTAGAAACCTCAGCCCTTGGATAACTAGGATGAAATGATCCTTCCAAGCAGAGGAGGCCATGCGGGAGTAAAAAAGCCAGCATGCATGGAGTAAGAGGATAGACTCAGACACACAAACATAGAAGCCAGGTAGAATAGAGAGAGAGAGGACAGCATGCTTCACTAGAGACTCACCCTCACCGCACATATATTTGAAAGATATATTTTGTATCTTTCATTACAAGTCGTCTAAGTAATGACTTTACATTATAGAATACCAGCTGTATTCAGAATCTATATATTCGTATTGTAATGCCATAACTTTGTCTACTGATGAAACAACTTATTCTTTTCATATCACTGGGAAATCTTTCCTCTGTCAGCTAGTATCATCTGACAGCTATAATATTTCAGAACTGTCATGATACCTACATATTTCTGATTTTGAAACTTTTTTTTTTAAGTGGGGAACGTGTCCCATATTCCCCAGAAGACCCAAGGCCTGTGGAAATGTGTTTAGCTTGAGGGAATAAAAATGCAGTCAGGGCTACAGATGCTGGCAAAGATGTGGAGAAAAAGGAACACTTATACACTGTTGGCAGGAGCATAAATTAGTTCAAACATTGTGAAAACTTTGTGAAGATTTCTCAAAGACCCAAATATAGAAATACCATTTGACCCAGCAATCCCATTACTGGGATTATATATACCCCCCCCCCCATATAAATGATTCTATTCTAAAGACACATGCATGCATATGTTCATTATATTGCTATTCACAATAGCAAAGACATGGAATCAACCTGAATGTCAATCAGTGATAGAAAGGACAAAGAAAATGTGGTACGTATACACCATGGAATACTATGCAGCCATAAAAAAGAATATCAGCCGGGCATGGTGGCTCATGCCTGTAATCCCAGCACTTTGGGATGTGAGGTGGGTGGATCACCTGAGATCAGGAGTTCGAGACCAGCCTGGCCAATGTGGTGAAACTCATCTCTGCTAAAAATACAAAAAAATTAGCCGGGCCTGGTGGCAGGCACCTGTAATCCCAGCTACTTGGGTGGCTGAAGCAGGAGAATCACTTGTACCCGGGAGGCGGAGGTTGCAGTGAGCCAAGATTGCACCATAGTACTCCAGCCTGGGCAAGAAGAGTGAAACTCTGTCTCAAAAAACAACAACAACAACAACAACAAAAACAAACAAACAAGATCATATCCTTTGCAGGGACATGGATGGAGCTGGAGGCCATTATCTTCCACAAACTAATGCAGAAACAGAAACAGAAAACCAAATACTACATATTCTCAGTTATAAGTGGGAGCTAAATGATGAGAACACATGGAAGCCTAGAGGGGAATGACACACACTGGAGCCTATCGGAGAGTGAAGGGTGGGAGGAGGGAGAGGATCAGGAAAAATAACCAATGGATATTGGGCTTAATACCAGGGTGAGGAAATAATCTGGATAACAAACCCCCAAAGATACATGTTTACCTATGTAACAAACGTTCACATCTTGCACATGTACCCCTGAACCTAAAATAAAAGTAAAAAAAATGCAGTCAGGAGAGTGGGGCTCTGTGGATATTGACATCCTTCCCGAGGCATCAGGTTCAGAGCAATCTCTCACTAAGTAACTGTCTACTGTAATGTACTCACCCTAAGACTTTGAATTGTGGTTGTAAACAGTCTTGAAAATCAGTAGCAATAAATGCATTTAAATATTATTAAAATTGGTCCCCAAGCTCTTCCTCTAACTTCACTTGAACATGAGTGCTGCATAATTTAATATGAGGTGTGTAGCCTTGTTTCTTGTATACGTTCAGAGTATTTTGGGGGTCCAAAACCAAAGATACTTATCCTTCAAAAAAGCCCTCCACATATTCCAATTAATACTCAGGGTCTTTTTCAAATTCTTGGTATTAGCTCCCCGTTAGTCATATTGATAATATCCCTTGTGTATTATAATCTTTCTAGTCTTAAATGCTTCTCAGCAGCCATGAACTCTTCAGATTATCTCCACGAGGATTAAACAACAGAAACTACCTGGACAAGAATCACAGAATCTAATGAGATTCTAGTTTGCTCCTACAAATGTCTACAGAAAAGAAAATGTGATGACCAAGAGTAATGATAGGTAGTTGGTCACACTCTGAGTTCAGCTGAGAGAAACACTGGAAGAAAGCAATGGTTAAAAAAAAAAATGGAGGTCATAGTTTAGATATAATCCAAGGCCAATTGCCCATAGCCAGGTAGCCAAAGCTGAAGTCATCCTAATTTTTCAGAAATGGTAGCCCTAATCATAAATGAAACACAAAATAAAAGCTTTACGTTTTTGCCAGCAGGATTCGGTAAAAGTAAACTAATCAGCAAAAGTCAGATCAGCTTAAACAGCTCTACTTGCCCTAAAAGAATGTTAATGTGTAACAACCAATTACAAAAAAGGTCACAATACTTCCTCCTTAATGCTTTATAAACTGCACAGTAACTGTTGTAAGCAGAGCTTCTTTTTTTTTTTGAGACAGAGTCTCACTCTGTCGCCCAGGCTGGAGTGCAGTGGCGCCATCTCGGCTCACTGCAAACTCCGCCTCCCAGGTTCACGCCATTCTCCTGCCTCAGCCTCCCGAGTAGCTGGGACTACAGGCGCCCGCCACCATGCCCGGCTAATGTTTTGTATTTTTAGTAGAGACAGGATTTCACCATGTTAGCCAGGATGGTCTTGATCTCCTGACCTCATGATCCACCCGCCTTGGCTTCCCAAAGTGCTGGGATTACAGGCGTGAGCCACCACGCCTGGCCATAAGCAGAGCTTCTTACCTCTTCTGGTTTGAAGCCTCCCAGTTCCCCAGCTATTCTTTTGAGTGCACAATAAACTCTTACAATTTTTAAATCTGATCTGATTTTTTTGACAAAACTTTCATTCCTGTGTCTTTGAGGAAGTGCACCAAAAGCACTCACCACTCCGTGTCTCTCTTGAAAGCTAATCTCTGTGGTGGTGTTTTTCCACTGTGCCAATCTGAAGGGGCCCAGGGGAGGGAGAAACAGTGTAGGCCACTTTTCATGCTGTGATGACAGACAGCTGAATCATCCTGAATGGGTGCAATTGCATGGGTGTTTATTACTACAAGTTACATGGCGTTTGCCACAGATATGAGTCAACCCAGGAGCATCCTCATATTTGTCATCTTGTAATAATAATCAGAGTATGAAAGTACAAAAACCATTTGGGGGCGTTGATGACCTCTCAGAAACGGAGCTTTCCCATCCACCATGGCCACATTAATAGAAACATCTCTTTTTATTTTCAGATGATTTACTTTTTAATTAAAAATTATTTTGTAGATTAGATGTGATTCCAGGTAATTACAGTATTTATAGCATTGTCATGTATTTGTGTTTTTATATTTTCTCTAGTAACAAAGAGATGGAATTACATATACAGTCATAGGTATACTCAAAAAAGTGAATTTCTTATATGAATGCCACCACCTCATTAGTTTCCATCAAAAAAAAAAAACTAAACTAATTCAGTAAAATAACTTTGGGTAACAACCATGTGCTGGGAAAAAAAAAAAAAAAGAAACATCCCTCCTCTCTATCTTTTTTTCTGAAAGAAAGACCCTGAGCCTTGTGAACTATCCCTACCTGCACCAGCAGTGTCCCACCTTAGCAACACTTTGTAAGAGCTCCGGCAAGACAAGAGTGAGTCTCCAAGTGATGAGAATCCACCCGATGCTGATTACTATAATGAATCATCTGAGTAGGAAGAACAGATTTTACCTTTTCATGTACACTCCCAATTTTATCCTTTACCGCTATCAACCTATGATCAGTATACTTTGCAATACTCTGCAACCAGGGATTCCACAGCACAGAAATGGGTGAGGACAATGGGCTATTTACACCTTCTCTTGATAATGGGAGCTGGAATGAAAACCTGTGGGTCTTGCACTGACCATAAGTCTCTGCAAACTCCTGATGATCACCTCACATGCCAGGGGTCTGTATAAGATAGTGTCTGGTTTGGATTTCCAAAAGAAAATGTGGGGTCATATTCAGCACAATAACAATTTCACATAGGAATTCTCGGTTTCTGAAAATAAATAAATAAATAAATAAATAAATAAATAAAACCTCCCCATCATTACTCTTGGCTGCTTCAGCCTCCTTCCCCATAGCTCCTGTGTGGTCCCCAGAGCCCCAGAGCCCATGTTTCTGATGCATTGTCTGGGGGAACTGCACAAAGCATCTCCCCACTGTATCTCAGGAAAGCTGGGGGCAGCCCCATGGCAGTTTGGTGCTGCTAAAGCTTGTATCACAGGCTGACAACAGAGATGCCCTCTCTATCCTAGGGACTGAGGCTTCTATGGCAGCAAAACAACAACAAAAAATATAAAGAAATAGCCAGCAGCTCTGTCTCAACCAAATCCTTGGGGCTGTCGGATGCATTCTCCCTAAACACTGTACCTTAACATCATCTGCTGTATTCATAATAATCCGTGTATCTAACTTCAATTCTTTTACTGTGAGCATCTAAGCATTTCCTTCATGATGGATGATAGCCTTGCTGTGTTAACATCACGGTGACTTTTCATTCCCTTTCAGCCAACTACAGCAGTATTATCGTCTATCTACATACTAATATTTAAACATACATATTTGTGATTTTAAAGTTTCCGACAACACATACTTGTAGCACAATTTCCAGCTATTAGCAGACAAACCACTTGCACTTTTTTGCTGATCTAGGGGTGTCAGAGGTGGTATTGGCATCTGATTACTCATTTTTATTGCAGCTTCTGTCACATTCATACAACAAACAGCCATGATCATTATATAGAAGACAGAAATATATTTCCCAGAAGTATTTTTTTTGTTGGGGTGGGGGGAAAGAGCTTAGAGTCCTCAACCAATTTTAAACATACTTCCCTACTGAACCTTGAAAATAAAACATCTTCATTCACCTTGTCCTGTATGGTATAATTGGACACATGGGTGGAAGGGGTACAACAAAATTCCACCATGCATTATTGAAACATGTAAGAACTGCCTCATAGTCACCCCCAAACTATTTGCTTCAGATTGCTGTAAGCAAATCTGAGGTTTGCAAAAGTGAGGCTCAGGGACCTATCTGGGTGAACTGATGGGGTTATTGGGTGGGCCATCCATTCAGCCCCTAATGTGGAGAAGAAAGGAGTGGGCTAAGGTTACCGCCCCACATCCATAGGCAAAAAATGAAACATGAATTGAGAGGCATCTCTCACCTTCGGATAACCAGACTAATTACTATAAAAATCGTCATTTCTTTTTTGTGGCCATCGCCGAAGTGGCAGTGACCAAAATGAAATTCAATCCATTTATCACTATAGACTGAATCAAGAACCATAAAGGACATTTCAATAAGCCTTCCCACATTCTCAGGAGAATTACATTTTCCCTTCTTTCCAAAGAGCTGAGACAGGAGTACGATGTTCAATCCATGCCCATCTGAAAGGATGATGAAGTTCAGTTGTGTGAGGACACTATAAAGGTCAGCAAATTGGCAAAGTAATCCAGGTTTACAGGATGAAATATGTCATCTACATTGAACAGGTGCAGTGGAAAAAAAGCTAATTGCACAACCACCCATGTGGGCATTCACCGCAGCAGGGCGGTTATCACCAGGCTAAAGCTGGACAAAGATGCAAAAAGATCCTTGAACAGAAAGCCAATTCTTGCCAAGTGGGAAAGGGAAAGGGAAAATATAAGGAAGAAACAATCAAGATGCAGGAATAAAGTAATCTTATTTACAAATAGTCTGTATCTCCGAGTCTGTTCTAGATTATTAGGAAAAGGCTCTTCAACCATGGCCTGAGGAATAAGAAAGTATCTGTGCCATTCAAGCCATCAAAACCCACCTCATTCTAATATCTCAAAAGAAGATCATCACCCCCTTCCCTCAGGGATCTGTTTTCTTTCTGGAGCCTTGAATCCTATTTCAGTTGTACTGCAAGTCCAGAGACATCCCACCCCAAAACCCGAAAAGTTTCTTCCTTTCAATCTTTCCTCTTTTTTTTTTTTTTTTTCTTTTGAAGCAAGGTCTTTCTCTGTCACCCCGGCTGGAGTGCAGTGGTGCCATCATAGTCCTCACTATAACCTCAAACTCTAGGCTCAAGCTATCCTCATCCTCCTGCTTCAGCCTCCTGAGTATCTAGGTCTATAGGTGCATGTCACCACCACACCCTTCTAATTCTTTCTTTCTTTCTTTCTTTTTTTTTTTTTGTAGAGACAAGGTTCCACTATGTTGTACAGGCTGGTCTCCAACTCTGGGCCTCAAATGATCCTCCCAACTCAGTCTCCCAACATGCTGAGATGACAGGCATGAGCCACCCAACCTGGCCAAAAGCTTTTTTATTAAATACTATAGAGGAGATGAACATTATACTATCTGACTGTTATACACAACATACTTTCCTGATAATAAGTTTATTTCCTTATTAAGTGGTGAATAGGACATACTTTTGGATCTATCCTACCCATGGCTGTGCTGTCAAACCTTTATTTAATTAAAGGGTGCTATTCTCACATACTGACAAGGAACCCCTACATATTGTTGACAAGACATGCTAATATAAATTACTGTCCACTCCCAAATTAGTGGATAAAAAAATAGTGCTATGCTATAGCAGAAATGAGTCTCTGTGGAGTTATTCTAGCCCTTCCCAGCAATAGTCTCTGGGAGATGAGGAAAAAGTCGGTGGAATCCTGGCCAGGATCTATAGTTTCAAGTCCTTTCCCTGGGAGACTGTGTGTAAAATGAATGACATGCATGCTTGCGAAGTGTTCTGTTTTAGGCATCATCTCTTAGATATTATATCTTTTAGTGTATGGGATGGGGGAGGTGCATTTTTGTACTGCCAAAAATGGTCAATATTATCCATTTTGGTGGAAACTTTGAATATGACTCTGTGAGGTTTTTGTACTTTTAAAAATAAAGTGTTTAGAATTTTCTGTTTGGTAATTTATTTAAAAGTACTTTAGTATAAATAGTATGGTATAAATCCATGTGCAGGGTAAACTTGATCTGCACATTAAGAGAGGTTAGTTGGCATTTAGAGAAAACTAATCAGCAGAATTCACACAGCAGATATAAACGGTGGACACTTCAAATATTGTTACGTAAATTTACACCAGAAGTAAGGCATGCTAGAAATAATTTGTTATTAATGAATGAGTGGTGTTCTAGATATGTGGTTGAGAAAGATTTCACATAAGGGAGATACAAGAATTCAGTAAGCCTTGCAGTCCAACACCTTCAGAGGGGTGGCTGAAATCTAGAATTCCCTTTGTTCCTGTTTTTCCTGAATTAATAAAGGACCATGTTTTCCCCATCTAACTAGAAGCCTTTAGGATATCATGGCACCAGTCTCAAATTGAAATTTCCAGGCAGATACTTGTTGAAATGCATACAAACAGAGAGCAGGACTTTATCATGCTTACAGAAGCAAGCTATAAGACTGTTCTGTGCCAGCATGAGAATAAATATTATACCTACGGCAAAATTTGTAAGGGATTTGCTTTTATTGAAATTTAACACCTGAGAGCAATATTGGAGGTAAAGAATTCTGTAGCCTCTGTATTCTCTAATTACCAGAGGCTACTCATATTTTCAAAATAATTTAACAATCACTGAATACAAAATTGGGGTAGGTGCATTTGTAACACATGTATTTTGGGGTTCATTTATGTCACTGGACATAAAGCTCTCCATAGCAACCTCTATGGCAACTTAAATGGAGGGATGTAAATGAATTTAAGATAGAGGAATATGCACAGTAGTAATTCCTAACACCACTCATCCTTCTCGCAAATTCACATGTCAAAACAAACAAAAAGCCCAAATTACATTAATCAGAACATTTTGTTTAACTGACAGTGTCATTCATCCTAATGACAGAATTCCTCCAGGGAGAAGAACGTTTTCAGAAATTTGGGCAAATCCTTAACCAGATTCCCTCTGTCGGTCCTGCAGCATAGCTAGTTGCTTGCTGATTGCATCTTCTGTTGTTTGAAGGGCAGTTGTTCTCATTAGTATTCACTCACTAGGAAACGGAGTCAGAGGCCACCCTTTCACCAGTTTGCTTCAGGGACTGGTAATGAAAGGAAGAAATCACTCCACGTTTCCAAAAGAGGTGTGTGCCATCTCATACAGTTCATAGGGCAATTAAAAGCACTCTTCAGAATAGATAACTCTTTCACAATTACAGACCTAGGGCACCAGAATGAGACTTTGACATTAGCTTTGTGCCTAGATAGAAAAGAAATGTTCCACTGCTTTGTGAGCCATCCTATCTATAAATAGTTTTAATTACCTTTAGAATAATGGCAACTTCAGGTCTATTCTCTCCAGCCAAGAACTCTCACCTGAGCCTAGGTAGGTCAATCCAGCTATCTACTAGACCCAGTATTTCATACATATTCATTATGCTTTCTGCAAAACCTGTCCTTGCTGCTGCTTCTCCTCTGTGTCTATCTCAGTGTATCTTCAGTTCATCCATCATCCATAACCCTATATGTATCCATATTGCTGAAATATGAATGCTTAATTAAGTAGAATTTTGCCTCTTATTCATGGCAGGGATGTCTCTGTGTCCTTTTTGTCATTCAACTGACTGGGCTGAGAGATGCCATTTTTTGCGTGTGGGTGCCACGGTCATTCTGGGCATGGATACCCAGGCAGCTGACAAAGGCAGAGAGAGTAAATTTGGCCTGCAGCCTATAGTTTACCAGCCTCTTCTTTAGAATGTCAAGTCCATGATATCAGGGGCCCTTTCTGTCTTCTTCATTCTATATCTCCTATGTGTTCAATAGTACTTGACCTTCAAAGAAAAGAAAGTATCTCATATTGTGTTTAAATCTGAATCTGCGAGAGGAGCTTTTTATTTCAAGCAGACTGCAGAGAGAAAAATCTTCACTAGAATCTGGTGCTTTCTTGCTAATGAAAGAAAACACTCAGTATGTATAAAGTAGGGAGTTAATTACTATTAGGCTTGTGAGTAAAAGAGACTTATGGATTAATTAACTCAAGGCTTGGTGAATGCATTTAAGGCTTGTAAGCAAAATCAATTTCTTTAACAAATATATTTAACAGCCTAAGTGAACAAATAAAGTTTCCTAAAATAACTTTAAAAATCTTTGTTGTATAACAAATATATGGTGCAGTTTACAGTCCTGTGAAAGTAAATAAAATTTTTCTAGTTGAATAGCTGAATATCTTCGAGAACCACCAACTTGCTTTTCAATACCTTGGGACTACTGGTGGGGAAGAGAGAGATATATACCCAAGATGTATTTGACCGAGACTCATTGTATGTCAGTGGGCATTAAAAGGGAGGATATAATTATAGAAAAACAATGATTTGAGCCAATTTTCCTTCTAAAAACAATCACAAATATGGCAAATATATTTTAAAAAATATATCCTTGAAAGTATTGAATAATTGACAAGTGTGTTAGTCATTAGGGATGTTTACCGACATTTCAAGTTCTCTGAGCACTCATGTGCTCAGCATTGTTCCTCCCCACCCTCTTGAAGTTGGTGTGGCCATGTGACTTGCTTTGGACAGTAAAATATGAGCAGAGGTAACTGATTTGTGTTATTTCTTTGCAGTCCTTTAAGGTCAATGTGTGTTTCACCATTCCCTGTGCCATAGTAATCATGGCTCCCTGAGTGAGGAAAATGGGGAGCAAACCATCTGCCAACTTGACATAAGAGTTTTGTTATTAAGAATACATTTCTAGCCAGGCGCGGTGGTGTGTGCCTCTAGTCTCAGCTACTAGGGAGGTTGAGGCAGGAGGATGGCTTGAGCCCAGGAGTTTGAGGCCAGGCTGTGCCACATAGGGAGACTGTCTCTCTCTCTCTCATTTTTTAAAAAAATTTTATTATTATTATACTTTAAGTTTTAGGGTACATGTGCACAATGTGCAGGTTTGTTACATATGTATACATGTGCCATGTTGGTGTGCTTCACCCATTAACTCGTCACTTAGCATTAGGTATATCTCCTAATGCTATCCCTCTCCCCTCCTCCGACCCCACAACAGTCCCCGGTGTGTGATGTTCCCTTTCCTGGGTCCGTGTGTTCTCATTGTTCCATTCCCACCTATGTGAATTGGCTTTTGTTGCCATTGGCTTTTGGTGTTTTAGACATGAAGTCCTTGCCCATGCCTATGTCCTGAATGGTATTGCCTAGGTTTTCTTCTAGGGTTTTTATGGTTTTAGGTCTAACATGTAAGTCTTTAATCCACCTTGAATTAATTTTTATATAAGGTGTAAGGAAGGGATCCAGTTTCAGCTTTCTACATATGGCTAGCCAGTTTTCCCAGCACCATTTATTAAATAGGGAATCCTTTCCCCATTGCTTGTTTTTGTCAGGTTTGTCAAAGATCAGATAGTTGTAGATGTGCGGCATTAATTCTGAAGGCTCTGTTCTGTTCCATTGGTCTATATCTCTGTTTTGGTAACAGTACCATGCTGTTTTGGTTACTGTAGCCTTGTAGTATAGTTTGAAGTCAGGTAGCGTGATGCCTCCAGCTTTGTTCTTTTGGCTTAGGATTGACTTGGCAATGCAGGCTTTTTTTTGGTTCCATATGAACTTTAAAGTAGTTTTTTCCAATTCTGTGAAGAAAGTCATTGGTAGCTTGATGGGGATGGCATTGAATCTATAAATTACCTTGGGCAGTATGGCCATTTTCACGATATTGATTCTTCCTACCTATGAGCATGAAATGTTCTTCCATTTGTTTGTATCCTCTTTTATTTCATTGAGAAGTGGTTTGTAGTTCTCCTTGAAGAGGTCCTTCACATCCCTTGTAAGTTGGATTTCTAGGTATTTTATTCTCTTTGAAGCAACTGTGAATGGAAGTTCACTCATGATTTGGTTCTCTGTTTGACTGTTATTGGTGTATAAGAATGCTTGTGATTTTTGCACATTGATTTTGTATCCTGAGACTTTGCTGAAATTGCTTATCAGCTTAAGGAGATTTTGGGCTGAGACGATGGGGTTTTCTAGATATACAATCATGTCATCTGCAAACAGGGACAATTTGACTTCCTCTTTTCCTAATTGAATGCCCTTTATTTCCTTCTCCTGCCTGATTGCCCTGGCCAGAACTTCCAACACTATGTTGAATAGGAGTGGTGAGAGAGGGCATCCCTGTCTTGTGCCAGTTTTCAAAGGGAATGCTTCCAGTTTTTGTCCATTGAGTATGATATTGGCTGTGGGTTTGTCATAGATATCTTATTATTTTGAGATACGTCCCATCAATACTTAATTTATTGAGAGTTTTTAGCATGAAGAGTTGTTGAATTTTGTCAAAGGCCTTTTCTGCAGCTATTGAAATAATCAGGTGGTTTTTGTCTTTGGTTCTGTTTATATGCTGGATTACATTTATTGATTTGTGTATGTTGAACCAGCCTTGCATCCCAGGGATGAAGCCCACTTGATCATGGTGGATAAGCTTTTTGATGTGCTGCTGGATTCGGTTTGCCAGTATTTTATTGAGGATTTTTGCATCAATGTTCATCAAGGATATTGGTCTAAAATTCTCTTTTTTGGTTGTGTCTCTGCCAGGCTTTGGTATCAGGATGATGCTGGCTTCATAAAATGAGTTAGGGAGGATTCCCTCTTTTTCTATTGATTGGAATAGTTTCAGAAGGAATGGTAACAGCTTCTCCTTGTACCTATGGTAGAATTTGGCTGTGAATCCGTCTGGTCCTGGACTTTTTTTGGTTGGTAAGCTATTAATTATTGCCTCAATTTCAGCTCCTGTTATTGGTCTATTCAGAGATTCAACTTCTTCCTGGTTACTCTTGGGAGGGTGTATGTGTTGAGGAATTTATCCATTTCTTCTAGATTTTGTAGTTTACTTGCGTAGAGGTGTTTATAGTATTCTCTGATGGTAGTTTATATTTCTGTGGGATCAGTGGTGATATCCTATTTGTCATTTTTTATTGCATCTATTTGATTCTTCTC
This sequence comes from Pan paniscus, assembly GCF_029289425.2. Classification (NCBI taxonomy): domain Eukaryota; kingdom Metazoa; phylum Chordata; class Mammalia; order Primates; family Hominidae; genus Pan; species Pan paniscus. The sequence continues at coordinate 93,916,420 of NC_073258.2, read as the reverse complement.
TCTTTTCTTCTTTATTAGTCTTGCTAGCAGTCTATCAATTTTGTTGATCTGTTCAAAAAACCAGCTCCTGGATTCATTGATTTTTTGAAGGGCTTTTGTGTCTCTATCTCCTTCAGTTGTGCTCTGATCTTAGTTATTTCTTGCCTTCTGCTAGCTTTTGAATGTGTTTGCTCTTGCTTCTCTAGTTCTTTTAATTGTGCTGTTAGCGTGTCAATTTTAGATCTTTCCTGCTTTCTCTTGTGGGCATTTAGTGGTATAAATTTCCCTCTACACACTTTTTTGAATGTGTCCCAGAGGTTCTGGTATGTTGTGTATTTGTTATCGTTGGTTTCAAAGAACATCTTTATTTCTGCCTTCATTTCGTTATGTACCCAGTAGTCATTCAGGAGCAGGTTGTTCAGTTTCCATGTAGTTGAGCGGTTTTGAGTGAGTTTCTTAATCCCGAGTTCTAGTTTCATTGCACTGTGGTCTGAGAGACAGTTTGTTACAATTTCTGTTCTTTTACATTTGCTGAGGAGTGCTTTACTTCCAACTATGTGGTCAATTTTGGAATAGGTGTGGTGTGGTGCTGAAAAGAATGTATATTCTGTTGATTTGGGGTGGAGAGTTCTGTAGATGTCTATTAGGTCCGCTTGGTGTAGAGCTGAGTTCAATTCCTGGGTATCCTTGTTAACTTTCTGTCTCGTTGATCTGTCTAATGTTGACAGTGGAGTGTTAAAGTCTCCCATTATTATTGTGTGGGAGTCTAAGTCTCTTTGTAGGTCACTAAGGACTTGCTTTATGAATCTGGGCACTCCTGTATTGCGTGCATATATATTTAGGATAGTTAGTTCTTGTTGAATTGATCCCTTTACCATTATGTAATGGCCTTCTTTGTCTCTTTTGATCTTTGTTGGTTTAAAGTCTGTTTTATCAGAGACTAGGATTGCAACCTGTGCCTTTTTTTGTTTTCCATTTGCTTGGTAGATCTTCCTCCATCCCTTTATTTTGAGCCTATGTGTGTCTCTGCACATGAGATGGGTTTCCTGAATACATCACACTGATGGGTCTTGACTCTTTATCCAATTTGCCAGTCTGTGTCTTTTAATTGGAGCATTTAGCCCATTTACATTTAAGGTTAGTATTGTTATGTGTGAATTTGATCCTGTCATTATGATGTTAGCTGCTTATTTTGCTCGTTAGTTGATGCAGTTTCTTCCTAGCCTCGATGATCTTTACAATTTGGCATGTTTTTGCAGTGGCTGGTACTGGTTATTCCTTTCCATGTTTAGTGCTTCCTTCAGGAGCTCTTTTAGGGCAGGCCTGGTGGTGACAAAATCTCTCAGCATTTGCTTGTCTGTAAAGTATTTTATTTCTCCTTCACTTATGAAGCTTAGTTTGGCTGGATATGAAATTCTGGGCTGAAAATTCTTTTCTTTAAGAATGTTGAATATTGGCCCTCACTCTCTTCTGTCTTGTAGAATTTCTGCCGAGAGATCAGCTGTTAGTCTGATGGGCTTCCGTTTGTGGGTAACCCGACCTTTCTCTCTGGCTGCCCTTAACATTTTTTCCTTCATTTCAACTTTGGTGAATCTGACAATTATGTGTCTTGGAGTTGCTCTTCTCAAGGAGTATCTTTGTGGCCTTCTCTGTATTTCCTGAATCTGAATGTTGGCCTCCCTTGTTAGATTGGGGAAGTTCTCCTGGATAATATCCTGCAGAGTGTTTTCCAACTTGGTTCCATTCTCCCTGTCACTTTCAGGTACGCCAATCAGACGGAGATTTGGTCTTTTCACATAGTCCCATATTTCTTGGAGGCTTTGTTCGTTTCTTTTTATTCTTTTTTCTCTAAACTTCTCTTCACACTTCATTTCATTCATTTCGTCTTCCATCACTGATACCCTTTCTTCCAGTTGATCGCGTTGGCTCCTGAGGCTTGTGCATTTGTCATGTAGTTCTTGTGCCGTGGTTTTCAGCTCCATCAGGTCCTTTAAGGACTTCTCTGCATTGGTTATTCTAGTTATCCATTCATTTAATTTTTTTTCAAGGTTTTTAACTTCTTTGCCATTGGTTTGAACTTCCTCCTTTAGCTCGGAGTAGTTTGATCTTCTGAAGCCTTCTTCTCTCAACTCGTCAAAGTCATTCTCCATCCAGCTTTGTTCCATTGCTGGTGAGGAGCTGCGTTCCTTTGGAGGAGGAGAGGCGCTCTGATTTTTAGAGTTTCCGGTTTTTCTGCTCTGTTTTTTCCCCGTCTTTGTGGTTTTATCTACCTTTGGTCTTTGATGATGGTGACGTACAGATGGGTTTTTGGTGTGGATGTCCTTTCTGTTTGTTAGTTTTCCTTCTAACAGTCAGGACCCTCAGCTGCAGGTCTGTTGGAGTTTGCTGGAGTTCCACTTGAGCCCTGTTTGCCTGGGTATCAGCAGCGGTGGCTGCAGAACAGTGGATATTGGTGAACCGCAAATGTTGCTGCCTGATCGTTCCTCTGGAAGTTTTGTCTCAGGAGTACCCGGCCATGTGAGGTGTCAGTCCACCCCTACTAAAGGGTGCCTCCCAGTTAGGCTACTTGGGGGTCAGGGACCCACTTGAGGAGGCAGTCTACCCATTCTCAGATCTCAAGCTGCATGCTAGGAGAACCACTACTCTCTTCAAAGCTGTCAGACAGGGACATTTAAGTCTGCAGAGGTTACTGCTGCCTTTTGTTTGTCTGTGCCCTGCCCCCAGAGGTGGAGCCTACAGAGACAGGCAGGCCTTCCTGAGCTGTGGTGGGCTCCACCCAGTTCGAGCTTGCAGGCTGCTTTGTTTACCTACTCAAGCCTCGGCAGTGGCGGGCACCCCTCCCCCAGCCTCACTGCTGCCTTGCAGTTTGATCTCAGACTGCTGTGCTAGCAATGAGTGAGGCTCTGTGTGCGTGTGATCCTCCGAACCAGGTGCAGGATATAATCTCCTGGTGTGCCATTTGTTAAGCCCCTTGGAAGAGTGCAGTATTAGGGTGGGAGTGACCCGATTTTCCAGGTGCCGTCTGTCACCCCTTTCTTTGACTAGGAAAGGGAATTCCCTGACCTCTTGCACTTCCTGGGTGAGGCGATGCCTCGCCCTGCTTTGGCTCATGCATGGTGCGCTGCACCCACTGTCCTGCACCCACTGTCTGGCACTCCCCAGTGAGATGAACCTGGTACCTCTGTTGGAAATGCAGAAATCACCTGTCTTCTGCATCGCTCACGCTGGGAGCTGTAGACTGGAGCTGTTCCTATTCGGCCATCTTGGCTCCACTCTCTCATTTTTTTTAAAGGAATGCTTTTCTATTGTTTTAAGTCACTGGTATTGGGCAGTTTTGTTACCTTAGTATACCCTAGTTTCTGCTGACATATATATTAAGATTGTGAGACGTTATCAGACTAAATTATAAAGGAGAGTGTGAATTCAGAGGGCTTAAGCAGGAATAGAGTAAATAGAATCTGCTTTTACCCTGAAGGCAGTTGCTGATCTGGGAAAACCTGAACTTGGTTTTGATGGTCTTGTAGTGCTTCAGATAGACATCAAAGTCTGGCAATTACCATATGAGACCCCTGACAAGCTAAGCTGGATCCCAAAAAGCCTATACATCAGAATAAGGGTGAATTAAAAGGAAATTCATTCTCTGCCCAAAGGATTTCAAGGAAAGTTACTTTAACATTAAATAGAGCCAAGAAGGAATAAAAACAAGCAAGCAAGCAAGCAAACAAACAAACAAGAAATAAAAAAACCTCATTCTTGTGAAATCGAAACAAAAAATCAGCCCTCTTATGGACTTATAGTTCAAATTCACATCACAACACCTGATGGTACTAGTCTGGAAATGCCTCTTAGATGCCTTACAGGAGAAAACACAAATTCTTCCTAGAGAAAAGATCTTTTATCCTAAAGAACAACACAAATAATATTTCAAGGATGGTGATCAGCCTACATAACTTTTACTAAGTACACAAGGAAGCAAAGCACTTTAATTGGGAATCAGCCAAACAAAGCAACAACAACAACAACAAAAACAACAACAACAAACATTGGCAGACAGAGAGCCATGAGGACTTCGGATATTAGAATTGTCAGCTGTGTATTTTTTTTAAAGGCTTATTTTGTTTACATAAATGAATACAAATTTGAAAGTAACTGTAGGGAAGGAGGAAATTATTGAACATGATCTAGGAGATTACACAAAGAATCAACTAGAGCTTCTAAACATGAAAAATGCAGTTTCCAAAATATAAGACCCATCAGACAGATTTAAGAGCCAATTATATATAGCTGAAGAGAGATTTATGGAAATGGAAAATAGGCCAGAAAAAGTTAGATAGAATGCAACATAGAGAGATAAAAATATAGAAAACATGAAAGTGAAGCTAAGAAACATGAAGGACAGAATGACAAGTTCTAACGTATATTTAATATATATAATATATATTTAATATACTTTAATATATATGCATATATATATTATATATATATTTAGAGTGCTAGAAAGAAAAGTAGATGGGGCAGAGGCAATACTGGGTTAGATAATGGTTAAAAATTTTCCAGGACTGATGAAAAACAGCAATTCATAGATTTAGAATTGTGATTCCCAAGTAGGATAAACAAAAACAAGTCCCACCAAACTATATACAGTTTTGGCATACAAATAATAAATTTTAAAAGCAGCTAGAGTAAAAAAGCTTACCTTCAAAAGAGCAATAGTTACACTGACAACTGACTGCTCAAGAACATCAGTGCTGGCCAGGTGCAGTGGTGCACACCTGCTGAGGCCGGAGGCTCTCTTGAGCCCAGGAATTTGAGGCTGCAGCGTTCAGTGATCGCACCTGTGAAGAGCCATGGTGCACCAGCCTGGGCAACATAGCAATAATCCAACTATTAAAAAAATAAATAAAGAACATTATGGAAGCCAGAAAACAGGAGAATGTTATCTGCAATGCAGTGCTAACCCATACTCCAAAACCTATAAAACATAACTTTAAAATGAGCATAAAATTAATAATTTTTTTTCAGGCAAACCAACATGAAAAGCGCTTACCAAAATGAGTCCTGATTAGAAAGAAATTCTAAAGGATGAACTTCAAATAGATAGGCGATAATAACAGATGACAGCCTGAGGTACAAAATTGGGGAAGAAAGAAAAGGTAGATATGTGAGTAATGTGAAATGAACATGGACTATACAACAATATTAATAATTTGTGTGATTAAAAAATAGAATGAAGAAACATAGTAATATATAAATTATCAGAGGTATAAATAAAATAAAGTGCTCCAATGTCCTTGTGTTGTCTGGAAGGAACTGATTAATTCTAGAGGTTTGTTAAATATGCATGTTTTAATTTCTAGGGTAGCCACTAAAAGCATAGACACTTCTGAGCTAATGGAATTTTAAAAAATCCATCAAAAAGAAGGCAAGAAAGAAGAGAAAACAAATATAGGCTTAGTGGGACGAATAGGAGGCACATATCATATTGGTAGATTTAAATCCACTAGTACTAACAGTATATCAGTAATTGCATTAAATGTAAACATATTAGATATCTCAGCTAAAAAAACTTAAAATCTGAGAAACTAGGGGAATAATCCTGCTTATTGGAGTATATGGAAAGGTCGAAATTAAAAAGAAAAGATACACAATGTGAATGTTAACCAAAAGAAAGTCAATATGGCTATATTAGTATTAATTAAAATAGCTTTAGATCAAAACCTTTGCTAATGATAAGATCACTTTTTAATGACAAGACATTCAGTTTACCAGAAAACATGTAACAACTCTACTATTTTATTCATGCAATAATATGACCTCAAAAACATATAAATTGAAAGTTGTTAATACAACGACAAATAAATCTAAAATCATGGCAACAAATTTAACATAATTCTTTTAGTCATTGGTACAAGAAGCAGACAAATGAATCTTAAGTATACACGTTTTTTTTGTTGTTAAATTTTAGATTCGGGGGAACATGTGCAGGTTTGTTGCATGGGTATATTACATGATGCTGAGGTTCAGGCTTCAACTGAACCTGTCACCCAAATAGTAAACTGTATTAGTCAGGGTTCTGTAAAGGGACAGAACTAATAAGATAGAAGTATATATGAAGGGAAGTTTCTTAGGGAGAATTGACTCATGATCACAAGGTGAAATCCCACAACAAGCTCTCTCTAAGCTGAGGCGCAAGGAAGCCAGTCCAAGTCCCAAAACCTCAAAAGTAGGAAAGCCAACAGTGCAGCCTTCAGTCTGTGGCCAAAGGCCTGAAAGCCCCTGGGAAATCATTGGTATAAATCCAAGAGTCCAAAAGCTGAAGAACTTGGAATCTGATGTTCTAAGGCAGAAAGCATCCAGCACAGGAGAAAGATGAAGGCTGGAAGACTCAGCAAGCTAGTTCATTCTGCTCTTTCTTCTGCCTGCTTTATTCTGGCCCTGAAGGCAGCTGATTAGATGGTGTCCACCCAGACTGAGGGTGAGTCTGTCTCTCCCAGTCCACTGACTCAGATGTTAATCTCCTTTGGCAACACCCCCACAGACACACCCAGGAACAATACTTTGCATCCGTCAATGCAACCAAGTTGACACTCAATGCTAACCATCACATGAACATAGTACTCAATAGGTATTTTTTTAATCCTTGCCCCCATCCCTCCCCTCTTTTGGAATCCCTAGTGTCTATTGTTCCCATCTTTATGTCCATATATATACAAAACTTTAGCAACACAAGTAACAATTGTAACCTGCTGGATATGAATACAGTGCTCTAACTGACAAATGCAGAACACATATTATTTTCTAACATACATAGAATGTTTTTGTAAATTGACCAGTAGGGCCACCATGTATGACCAATACATTTCAATAAATTGCACTCATTCAGAGTGCATTCTCCCTGACCATAATGCAATAAAGCTAAAAATATATATCAAAAATATAACAAGAAAATCTCTATATTTTTGGAAATTATAAATTATATAACATGAGATCAAAAAAGAATCATAAAAGAAATTAGAAAATATTTTATGCTGATAATTAACAAAATATGACATACCAAACTTGAGATGCAGCTCAAGCAGGACTCAAAAAAATTTATCCATTCAATGTCTATATTAGCAAAGGAAAAATACTGAAAAAAATAAAGAATTAAGCATTCAAACAGCAAAATAAAAAATTAAAGAGGTAAGCATTCATACAGCAAAGAAATATTAAAGAAGAAAATAAAAAAATTTTAATAAAGTAAAAAACAAACATATAACAGAAAGATTCTTTGTAAACTAATAAAACTGACAAATTCTTAGCAAGATTCATAAAAAGAGAGGAGGTGGCTGATAATAGAAAGGAACATCGTTATAGATGCCACAGATATTAAAATAGAGTAAGAAGATATTATGACTAATTTTAGGGCAGTAAATTTGAAAGTTTATATGAAACATGCAATATGTCAGAACTGATGACTAAGAAACTTTGAAAATGAATAGAGTGGGCTGGGCGCAGGGGAGGCAAGAAGATCACTTAAAAAAATAGAGTGAAAAATCATTTAACACATTGAATCAGGTAGCAAAAAAATTTCCGCACAGAAAACTCAAGCTCCGTCTGATTCTAAATGCAAATTCAATCTGATATTTAAAGAAAGAGAAGGAAGGAGAAGGGAAGAGAAAGAAATAAGTGGAAGATGAGGAGAAGGAGGAGGAAGGAAAGGGGGCAGTTGGGTATAAGGACTGGAAAAGAAGAAATAGAATTGTCACAATTTGAAGATAATACATGTATTTTAAAAATCTAAATGAAGTTGATAAAAGAATTGAGAAAATTGCTGAATAAAAAAGCAATATATAAAATTGAGTTGTATTTCTACATATTAGCAAGAAAGTGCTAAAGAAATTACATTTAAAAAATGTTCTATGTCCAACAGGATCAGTGTTATCAGTTGCAAACAACAGCACTGACTCTGGATATTGGGTAGCTCGTACGGATGCTAAGCTATCAGGAACAGTGGTTAAAGCCATGCTGTAACTAAAAAAGGGATGAATTCAACCATGACTGCCCTAGTGATGCCCATTCTGCTCTGGAACTCAGCCAGAGTTCTGCCACAGCACCCTCCAGCAAACTCTTTTCTGTGTGGGGCCACTTTCCTCAAGTTGCTCACTTTGTAATTAAAATCTTATGTGGGTGGATCTGACTGGTGAGACCCAGGCCACATGTGTCTGTTGCAGCAGTGAAGGACACTGGAGAACAGAATTTTTTGGATTACCTACCACAAAAATATAAAATATCTTGAATAAATCTAATAAAATATGTTTAAGACCTTACAGAGAAATGAATAAAATACTACTAAAAGAAATTAAAGCAGACCTAAATAAATTGAGAAGTATGCTATGATCATAGGTTCAAAGACTCAATGTTGTTAAAATGTAAATTTCCCCCCAAGAAATGGGGTGGGGAGAGTTTTGTCTACCAGAAATCAAGGCTAATTTTAAAGCTATGGTAATTAAGACAGACAATGTGGTTTAGTGAAGGGATAAATCCATCAGAAGCAGAGTAGAGAGCTCTGAAATAAATCTATTAACACATGGGCACTGAAACACGATGGAAGTGGCACTGTAGATTAATGTAGTAAGATCAGTATTTGCAATAAAAGGTGCTGAGAATACTGGATTATTGATATAAATAAAAATAAAACTATTGTCCTTTACATCATACACAAAGCCAATTCCATGTGGACGATAAGATTATTAAGGCTAGAGGATAATTCTTTTTAAAAGGATAAAAATATTAATAATAAAAAGTTTGATAAATTGGACCACATTAAATTAAGAAATTCTATCCTTCAAAAAACACTGTCAAGAGAATAAAAAGACAAGCTGTAGAGAGGGAAAAGATGTTTGTATCACACACAACCAAAAAAGTACTAGAATCCAGAATTTATGATGAATTCCCACAAATTACTAGAATCCAGAATTTATGATGAACTCCCACAAATCAATAAGAAACAATAGACAATAACCCAATAGACAAAAAATGTTGAACAAGCAAGAGGATATCCAAATGCACAAAAAGCATAAGAAAAAAAAGTGTTCAACATTATTAAGCACAAGGAAAATGAAAATTAAGGAGGTAACATTAAATATCCTCCTGACTGGTGAAACTAAAACATCTTACACTACCATATGGTGGCCAAGATAGGGATTGTAAGTTGGTACCACCACTTTGAAAAACAACTGGGCATTATTCAGCAAATTTGAAAATACATATATCCTAAGACTCAACGTTCCATTCCTAGGAATATTCTGTAGCAAAACAGGTGCACATGTATACCAGGATATATGCATGTGCAGAGTATACAAGAATACACACTGTGTGATTTCTTTATATCAAATTGAAAACCAGGCAAAACAAAATGATATGATTTAGGTTGTATACAGTGGTCAGAAATAGAAATGAAAAGCAAGAAAATGATGATCACAAAATTCAGGATAGCGGTTAACTATTTGGGGTAAAGAGGTTTGTGATGGGGAAGGGGCACAAGAGGGCTTCTGAGGTGCTGGCAATATTCTTTCTTGACTAGAGTAGGAGTTACATGGGTATTTGCTTTATAATTATTCTCTAAATCATCCATGTAGACTTTATGAACCATGTTGTATGTCATATTTCATAGATGAAAAAGCAGTAGAGTATGCAATGTTTTAAATTTAAGGAAGACTCTTGCCACACTTGCCTAGGCTCCTAATGCTGCTCCATTTTCATAGTAGTCTTGTGGCCACCAAAATGTAAATATTCCCTGACTTTCTCTTTTTTATTTGCTGACAAGGAAAATAAGTAGCCTAATGCTTGAATTCTCTAAATACTTATTTCAACAAAATTATTTTTGTCTATGAAATATCATGGTAACACAGTTTATCTTATTTTCGTAAAAAGAAGGATTCAAAGTTTGAGCTTATCATTTAATTCCATGTATAGTAGGTGCTCAAATCTGTTAAATTAATGCATAGCCCACACATGCAATTATTTTGAGTAAGACTCTCTTTTATTCTTCCAGGAAATTTCCCCGTTGGTTTTCAGTATCACCTGGAGCCTCCCTGGGGACTTGTAAAAGTTGTTGAAAGTACTAGAAACCAGAGATGAATTAATTTCACTTCTCACACAGAGAAAGAAAGTGGATTTTGCAAGCAATAGACAGGTTAGGATTAGATGAATTCTAAGCAGGATTCTGGGAAGGGTTGATTATGAGCATATAGATTTGATTTTAGTACTCATAATAAAACAGGATGGGAACATTTTTTTTTAGAACTAAATAGAAGGCAAAGCTTTTTTTTTTTTCCTGCTGCGTAACCAGCATGAACTTTCTTTTCTTCAATTTTGATAAGAATTATGTAACATACTGTTTCAAATTTTGCTATAAGCTGCTAGAAACAGCTTCGGGCTTGACTATATCAACTATGAAAACCTTTACAGTCTGGATAATTGGATCCTATTTTCTGCCCCTGGTTAGTCGTCGTGTTCTGATTTAAACTCATTGGTCCTGCTTAGTAGTGTTTATTTGTGGCTTACCATTATTTTGTATGATTTTTTTCCTATAAGACATCTCAAATCCTTAGTAAAACAACATAAGGACAGCAGGAAGGGAAGGGGAAGGTGAGAAAAGAAGGCAAGAGATACAAATCTGACCACAGTTTTTAGCATGGTTTCTTTAAGTAAAAACTCATGGTGGACAAATCTAACTTTTTCTTTAATAAAAGTAAGATTGGACCATAGATAAGGAAGATGGAGGCATAGGTCCCCCTGTTTGGGCAAGGTCCTACAATGAAGTCCCAGGATACCCCTCTGGTGAGCATGGAGAAATCTATACTAATAGCAAAGCACCAGGAGATTCAGACTATGTGCCCTTAAGCCAAGAAGGTGACCAGAGGCAGCTTCTGAGTGGCAGGACTAGTGCCTGGGTCCAGGCCCTGGTATCAGGCTTAGTATTTTTATCAGTGACTGGGTGAAGACCTAGAGACCATCCTCATCAAAGCTGCTAATGCAGTATATCATAATCTGACCAAGTCTTGGGCTTGGGAATGAAAAAACAATGCTGGGTTCAAATCCTACTTCTTCCCATATATTAGCATGTTACCTCGCGCAAGTTATTGATGAGCCTTAACCCTGCAACCTATAAATTGGAGATAATAATAATACTTACTTCTATGGTTTCAATGTCCCCTCCAAAACTCATGTTGAAATTTGACAGATGATGTAATGGTATTGGGAGGTGGGGCTAAGGTCATGAGGGCTCCACCCTCATGAATGCATTAATGGCATGATTCAGGGAATGGGGTAGTTATCATAGGAGTGGCATCCTGATAAAAGGGTAAGTTCAGCCCCCATTCCCTCTCTATCTCATGTGTTTACTTGCCACGGGATGCCTTTTTCCATGAGGTGACCCTCTTCAGATGCCAGTGCCATGCTCTAGGACATCCCAGCCTCTGGAACTGTGAGCCAAATGGACTTCTGTTCTTTATAAATTATCCAGTCTGTGGTATTCTGTTATAGCTGTAGAAAACAGACTGAGACACTTACCCTCAGGCTTATTATGCAAATTAGAGGCAGTATACAAAGCACCTGGCATGGAGTAGATACTCCATAAATGTTGAATATATTTGACTGCATAATTAGGATCTGAAAAGATTAGGCAGCCTCAAGAGAGGAATCAAATCTAATAAAATAACATGTAGTAGTTTTATTTTATAATTTTGAATTTGGTTCAAAACAAAAAATAATAAAACAAAATAAATTGCGAAAGTCCAGGGAAGAGAAGCTAAAGGAATAAGCTCTTTCTACAAACCTGTCTGCCCTGGACTCTGACAGGTTCACTCTCTGTATTGGACTCTGTAAACCTTTTAGCCAAAATAAACCCTGTGAGAATTGATTTTAGTCAAAAGCAAACTCTCCTTCGTCAATCATGAGACTTTGCACTGACCAACAATGTGAGCTTGTGGTTTTTCTCTCCTAGCAGTGTCTGCATGGCAATTCTCCAGCAGTGAAGCCTGTAGATCCTACCCCAGTAGTTTTCAGCCCGCAGTGCAGAAACTGGAAAGCATTTGCTAAGTTGCATCTTTAACCCTGTGTTTCCCTGAACCCACCACTTCACTCCCTAGAGCACATCCTAGGAAAGCTCTGGTGCTCCTTAGAATTCAGAGGTAGAATTACTGTTGGCAAGGACCAGAGATATTCTGGATTAATATTTTATCTGGCCTATAGTTAATAACAATATATTGTTTACTGAAAAATTGCTAAGAGGGTAGAATTTTAAGTGTTCTCACAACAAAACATAAGTGTGTGGGGTAATGCATATGTTAATTAACTTGATTAGCTATTTCACCATGTATACATATTATCAAGACATCGTGTACACCATAAATACATACAATTTATATTTGTCAATTAAAAAACTTAAAAATAATCTCTGGAAAGGTTAATAAAAGCTCCCAATTCACAGAGAAAAAATAACATTAATCCCTTAAATTTCTTTCTTTATGCTTGAATGGGCTAGGGGGGACAAGGGTTTTTCTGTAGTAGTCCTGTTCACCAGGTCTGAGGAAAAGGGTAAAGCTGACTTTTATGCTTTGGCTCCACTAAACTTATCCATTCATCCAATAGAAATATTTGATGAGTGGCTATCCTGTGTCAAGCACTGCATTAGGAACATTAAAATGAATAATGCTCTCTTCTTGGCCCTCTTCACTGGTCATGGCTCAAACACACCAGTGGCTACAGACATCCCTTAAAAAGTTACTGCTCTTCCCTGAATGGTGGCTCAATCCCTCCAAGCTCATCTTCCCTCCATCTGCTGAGCTGTCATCACACATCACTTCTCCAGAATCCCCGATCTGCTTGCTTTGTAAATCATCTTTTCTGGTTTGATTTATATCTTAGACTGTTATCTTGGCTCTGTCCCAGAACCCCACAGAAGGCTGCATCTGGTGACCATCCCCCAACTCCATGCCCCATTGCCACAGGCAAGTTGGACTCAAACCTGGGTCATGGCAGGTTTAGTTAGCAGCCTCCTCCAGGCCTTCACCACCTGGGGAGTGAGAAAGGGCAAACCTCAGTGGATCTGTCAACTTGCAAGGCCATCTTTCACACTAGCCCATTCCACAGCCAGCACAGCTCAAAGGTCTTCTCACACACCCCAAGAGACCCTCAAGAGTAGAGCTGGTGGGCTCTCTGAATTTTCCTTGTGAAATAATCTACACAAATGCACAGTGATTTAATGCTGGCATGAATGGTATTCCAGGACCTGAATGGGATAGAAAGTCTGTGGCATCCTGCTTGCCTTCAGCCAGGTCGTCTGATGGATGACAAGCCTATGCCTGCTTCAAAGCCAACCTGGCCTGTGCTCTCCACATCCCACAGCTTGGCAGCTTAACTAACTAATGCTTCAAACAGCTGGGCCCCTGGCTTCCGGGTGACTTCTGCTGTGAGCAAGTTGAAGCAGCATATGTTCATGTCAGAATGCAGGAGCCCCTCACAGGAGCTCAAATTGTGACTGTGTAGCACAGCAATGAACTTTTCTTTTCTGTCATTTGCCCACCTCATCAAAAATCAGAGTGTATTCCTTGCCCTATCTTCCTTTTAGAAAAAAAAAAATGAGAGTGTTATTCCCCACACTTGAAGAGACCTGGGTGTTTCTATTAAGAGAAAATATATAATGTAGCCAGAAGACCTCTGGACTGCAAGATGAAAACTAAAATATATTGAGCACCAACTATTTTCCAGTACTTTGCTCTTCATCATAACCCCAAAAGTGACTTTTATCTCCATTTTACCAATAAAGAAACTGAGACTCAGAGAAATTAAGTAACTTGGCCACTGCCGTATGGTTAATAAGCAGCAAGGTCAGGATTTGCACCCAGGTCTACCTTCTCCAGGCCAGGTTGGCTTTGAAGCAGACATAGGCTTGTCATCCATCAGACGACCTGGCTGAAGGCAAGCAGGATGCCACAGGCTTTCTATCCCATTCATGTCCTGGGATACCATCCACACCAGCATTAAATCACTGTGCATTTGTATAGATTATTTCACAAGGAAAATTCAGAGAGCCTACCAGCTCTACTCTTGAGGGTCTCTTGGGGTGTGTGAGAAGGCCTTTGAGCTGTACTGGCTGTGGAATGAGCCAGTGTGAGAGATGGCCTTGCATGTTGACAGATCCACTGAGGTTTGCCCTATCTCACTCCCTAGTCCTTGAGAAGGCTACCATCTGCCTTCTACTCCAGCAGCCTGTTTAGAGCAGTCCCATTCCCACCCCTTCCATGCTGACCCCAGGAACATCACTCTCAAATGGGAATACCTGACCTCACGGAACTTGTGATAATCACATGTGAAGGTGTATGGGAAGGCATTTTGAAAACTCCTAATCCCTCAGGCCGCAACTGCACACATGTGGTGAGAGTGGTTGACTTCAGGGAATTTGCAAGTGCCCTGAGTAACTGGAACCTCACGTCACAATTTGGAATAGAAAGGCAAGCTCCCCCATCGAGTCGACTGTGAATTAGTCGAAGTGAGGAATGCTTTGGTTTCTGAGAACCTGAGGGTTTAGATGTTCCCCACTCCCGCCCACCCTGGTATAGCTCTGTATGGGAACAGGAAGTTGTGACTCAGAGTCCTTCTTTTCTCAGCTCCTGGGCTAAGAAGTTGGGAAATTGCTGGTGAGATCCAGGTATGAGTAGGAGCCTTGCGGGCAGTGTGGGCTTTTTCTCCTTTTTGCGAAAGACAGAAAGGGGGAAGAGAGGGCCCTGTAATCTCTGGGAAAGAGAGTAGCAGTAGCAGCAGTGAGAGCCAGTGGTACTGACAAAAGCAGTGGGCAAAACCAGGAGGAGCCCCTAGCAATTACAGTGGTCCCAGTGGGGGGACGCCAGAATTAGGGCAGCCAGTACTGCCTTCCTGGAGCAGCTACAGAGAGTGTGAGAGTGGGGTGGACCGATGAGCCAATGGGGACTCACAGAAGGAGGCCTCTGAGACACAGCAGCATCGGGGCAGTAGTTCAGGGCAAGGGGAGACGAATGACTGATGGTTCAGATTGGACCATCCAAATTAACCGCAGAGAAGACACTCTGTTCATCAGGGTTGGTTAGGAGTCACTTGTACGTTAACTTGGGGAAACGGGATCGTTTTAACTTCACCAAGATTCACTTTATCTCTATAATTCATGTCTTCCACATGAAAGAAGTTAACCTAATTCTGGGGATAGGTAGGGTAACAGTCAATTTGGATACAAGCATATGTCATTAAAACAAAACAGCATCCCCATATTTTAAAAACAAGAATAACCTTTTTAAAAAATTTACTTATAGCAAGTTTACTGTATATTCATTGAAGATAATTTAAAGATGCAGACAAGTAAAAAGAAGGGGAAAGTACCCATTTTCCTTTGACCCAGAGATAGTCAATCCCTTGGTGGCAACTTTGGTGGAATTACCCTTCCAGATGTTTTTATACCCATATATTTTCTACAAATAAGATCATACTATTCCTGATGATCTGTTATGTCTTTTATTCACTTGAAATAGGTTTTTAAAAATCTCAATAACAACTCATCTTCAATATAATTTTCAATGCTAGAATCATTACTATTATACAATATTGATGTAACTTAATGATTCTTCTATTGGTTGAATATTTATATAGCTGACAATTGAATTTTTTAAAGTTTGGGGCATATTTAAAATAGACCTAAAATATAAAGAATAGTTCAAAAATATCCATGTGAAAGTTGCATTTTGACTACTATTAAAATATGATAAGTCTTGTATTTAAATAATTATATCACTAAGATAAATTCTTCTAATTCTTCTAAGAATTTATCCTAGCCATCCACAGTCAATTCTGAAATACCCTGTTATTTACATGGGTCAGCCCTATTCAGTGTGTGAAGGGACTGCCTGAGAGCATGAATACTAGGAGGCTAGTATCACCAGGGGCCATCTTGGTAGGTGGCTACCACATATGACAGGGACATTTTTTAAGTCGGGGTCAGTTGTCTTGTAGAGTACCACATGTTCTGGATTTCTGTGATTATTTTCTCCTAACTAGATTCAGTGAATGTTGTGTATTTCCCATTGTATTACATCAAGATGTGCATAATTTCAGTTCATTCTGTTTCTGGTCATGCTAAGATTGGATACTTAGTTGAGGGGGCATTGTAAGCACACTAGGTCTTTGGTTCACCATAACTTTCTTGACTGTCTCTTTTGCTGAAGCATCAAATTCACATGCCAATGCCAGGCCTGATTTGTCCACAGAAATATAAAAAGTGTCCTAATGCATTTTTCACATTACCAACCTTTTGGCAACAACCTGCTCTGTGTGTGCATGTGTCTGTGTGTTTGATGTTGATATTCACAGGCATTATGAATTGAAGAATGCAAATTTAATAGAGAAGAGGTAAAGGGGTACACCATGGAATGAACTCTCTGATAACAGAAACTGTCTTATTTTTCTTTGCCTTCCAACTGTGTTATATAATGTTAGACAAATAATAGGCACTTAGCAAATGTGTGTTGAATAAATACAAGAACAAACAAAACAGGGAAGAATCTGGGAGAAGTAGAAAGACACTTTCCCGTTTATAGAAATCTAGAAACCAGAATATTACCTTTCACCAAAATAAATAGTCCCTGGAAACCTCATCCACTTCCATTCCTGTATTAGGATGGTTTTAGGGGCTGTCATCCCTATTCTCTTCAGGTCCTGTCACCACAAAGGGTGTGGGTCCTGAGAATACAAATGTCCAGTCTCCAGGGTTCCTTAGGCAGCACATTGCATTCTAAACGCACCTTTTACTTTCTCTATCATGCTTATAAATAGCTCATGTGACGTCTTGAGCCTTATTCAACCACTCAGTCACTCCAGGAAGAAAATAAACTACAGAGTAATGATATTTTCCTAATGGCAAGAGCACGTTAAATGGAATTGCCTGAGCTAATTTGAGTACACTTCTGTGTTCAGAATTATGCTTTCACATTCAATTTCATTTTCAATTTGTTTTCTTCGTGCTATCCTGATTCATCAGACCTCCCTCTGAGTTGCATGGAACTGTGGTAATGTGTCCCTTGGTGAATAAAATAATTAAGACAAGGAGACTTATTTTATAACTGCCTTTTTATTATAAAAAAGAGGACATGCGAAAGCATGGGTACCAAACAATTAGATGCCCCCCTCTTCTAGCCTTAGTGAACTCCCTGTTACCCAGCTGAACTGGGTCAGTGGAGAATGACCTGCTCAGACATTTTCTTTCTCTGATTCATATATATAAATGCAAGAACTGAGCAGCCCAGAGCATAGGAGAATAAAGAAAGGAAAAGAAAGGAGGGTGGTAGAGAGATTAAACTGAGAGCCTACTATGCCTTGAAACAAGGCCAGGCATTGTCCCACAAGCTACCTCACCTGAGAGGCAGATTTGGACTGAAGAACATCAGTGGCTTTCCCAAGGCCACAGGCAATCAGGACATGGCGGAGGTGGAAGTCTAGAGCAACATCTTTTCACCACCGAAGACAGTGCTCGGAACACCACACTACCACAACAGTGGGCCTCTCTTCTTAAGCTGGGATAAAAAGCCCTTCACCTCCAACCGTTTGAGGCTTATCTTCCACAGCTCCACTTGCCAATACATTCATACACATCCTTAATTGCAGTCACAGTAGACTATTCTCCAAACAAACCACACATTTTAAAAAGGCATCTAATTATGTTTGACAGGTAATATGGTATATTAGTCTGTTCTCCCATTGCTATAAACAGCTACCTGAGACTGGGAAATTTATGAAGAAAAGAGATTTCATTGACTCACAGTTCCACAGGCTTAACAGGAAGCATGACTGGGAGACCTCAGGAAACTTACAATTGTGATGGACAGTAAGCACCTTCTTCACATGGTAGCAGGAGAGAGATGGGGGAAGTGCCACACACTTTTAAACCATCAGATCTTGTGAGAACTCACTCACTATCATGAGAACAGAAAGGGGGAAATCCACCCACATGATCCAATCACCTCCCATCAGGCCCCTTCTCCAATTCAACGTGAGATTTGGGCAGGGGCACAATCCAAACCACATTATATGGCTACATTCAAGAGGCATATAGTGCACATTCTCCTGTCCACTCTTGTACCCCACCTCCCAGATGTCTTCTTCGTCTGAGGAAACACATTTATAAGTTTCTTGTGTCTTTTCAGCGACATTTTGTGCATACATTACTTATTAGTCAGGGTTCTTCAGAGAAACAGAACCAATAGGATGGATGGGTGGATGGACAGATAGATACAGAGATAAAGAGGATCTTCATTATGGGAATTGGCTCATGCAATTATGGAGCCAAGAAGTCCTGCCATATGACATCTGCAAGATGGAAAACCAGGATGTATCTTGGAGACCATGTGTCCCAAGTGTCAAGAGATGAGGGCTGCCTGACTCACATCAGATGAGTGACGAATATGTCTTGTCTTTATTTTTCTTTTGACTTACCTTTATTTTATTTGAGATGAGGTCTTGGTATGTTTTCCAGGCTGGAGTGCAGCAGTTATTTTCATAGGCGCAATCATGTGCATTACAGCTTCAAACTTCTGGTCTCAAGCGATCCTCCCACTTCAGTCTCCTGAGTAGCTGGGACTACAGGTGCCCACCACTGCACCTGGCCGTCTTTTCTTTATATGCCACTGTAATTTGGGGATAAGCTTATTGCCACACCATGGCCTATTCTATCCTGACTATTACAGAAATCACTATGTTCAATTTGGTGAGCATTATTTGGGTAAATAATAGTTTCTTATTTACTATTTTAATAATATTGTTGCATGTATATAACTGATGGAATATACAGGTTACTATGATGTTTTAAAACATGATATAAGCAGTATTATACTTTAATATAATTGTACAAGTTCCTCCATTAACATGAGTTTTGGGGGACTTGTCCATGTTGATACATGTAGGCTTAAGTTGACTTATTTAAAATATACTACAATTGATTCAACAAAAAAGACAAAAGAAAGAAAAGATGGAAAACCAGGGAAACTGGTGTCATTCATCCTGAGTGCAAAGGCCTAAGAACCAGGGGAGCTGATGGGGCAACTCAGTCTGAGGTCAAAAGCCTGAGAAATCAGAGAGACACTGGTGTAAGCTGCAGAGTCTAAAGGCCCAAGAACCTGGAGTTCTGATGTCTGAGGGCAGGAGAAGATGGATGCCTCAGCAGCAGAAGAGAGAGCAAATTTTCCCTTCCTCTGCCTTTTTGTTCTATTCAAGCCCTCAACAGATTGGATGATACCCTGCACTGGTGAGGGCAGATCTTCCTTAATCTGTTGATTCACATGCTTAATTCTCCAGGAACACCATCACAGACACACTCAAAATAATGCTTTGCCGGCTATCTGGGTACCCCTTAACCCAGACAAGTTGACATCTAAAATTAACCATCACAGTTACAAAATATTTATGTTTGTTCTATTTTGTTCACTTTATTTACACAAATAGTATCTTCCATACTGTTGTTCTGTACCTTCTGCTTTTCCTGAATCATATATCTTAGAGATAATTTCATATCCAATCATAAGGTGCCTTCTCATTCTTTCGTGGTGCCATTTATTCTGGTGCAGGACTGCATCAAAGTCTATTTTTCCAGTTCCCTGTGACATACACTTAAGTTATTTCCAGTATTTTGCTCTCAAAAACAGTGCCGTCATCATTAACTTAGCACAATTTGCGCCAGGGTGAGTGTACCTCTAGGACAACTTCCTAAAAGAGGAATTGCTAGAGTAAATGTAGGTGCCTTTGTAATCATGAGAGATTTGCCAAATTATTCTGAGTAAGGGTTCATACCAATTTACACTCCAACCAGCAGCACAGGAAAGGGTTTGTTTTCAACATGAGTGTCCATACAGTATTATTTACATTTTTAAATTATTGACAATCAGATAGGTAAAAATTCTGACCATATATTTCAGGCTACTATGCCTTTGCTTTTGCAGTTCCCTCTGTCTCATACACCCTTCCCCCTCTGAAGGGTGACCTTTTCTCTACTCTGAGACCTAGCCCAGGGTCATGTCATGATGAGGACATCGCAATTCCTGCAAGGACTCCCATAATATTTTGTCCTTTCTCTATTGTTGTACCTTCCACATTATTTATGTGTCTATCTCTCCAACTAATTTCTCCAGGGAAGGGTTCTTGACATTCACCTGGTGTCCTTAGCATTTAACCCCAAGCCTAGCATATATGTGTTCATTTAATAAATTTAAAAAGTGCTTTCGTTACATTTAGGTGGGTGGTAAAATTAGCAAACTAGATTTTTGCAGTTTCTCCTTTCCCAATCCCTCTCCAGCACTTTGTCCTCTTTGACACACTTGAGTGGTGCTCTGCCAAATTGGAACGTCTGTAGGTCAGGACCATTCTCTGCTTTGTCACTGAGTCCTCATTCCTTGCAGAGAACAGGGACGTGGTGACTCAGAAAAGATTTTGGAGTTGATCATCAGATCTGACTCTGTACATCCTGGGGATAGCCTGGCTTTGACTTCTGAATGCATATGAGCAAAGTCAAAAAGAACACTGACTCCTCCCTCCTGTCATGTGTGCCAGGCTCTGAGGAAGCTCATCTCACTCAAAACTTAGCTAGAAAGGTGTTATCACTTTAATATTTCAATCGTTGAAAATTTCCCAATTTTCCTTGCAAGTTTGCATTGCTAAAATAAAGGGTTATATTATTGCTAAATAGAACAAACCAGATAATGCTTTTCAATGAAAGCATAGAGCTGATTTATACAGTGAATATGAATTTTGGATTCCTGAGAGCATCTCCTGAACATTCTGAAAAGGAAATGAATGTAAATCTATCACCAACGCTGCCATTTTTCTTGCATATGCAGTGCGTTTTCCTCCTGTCCCACCTCGCAGCTGGGTTAAATGAAGAGGAATGGTAACGTATCACATCTACTTACCTTGATTTCACTGTTACTTAGCATAAGCAATTTATATGAGACTGACACTAATTAATTCCAGCTTCATCTATCATGTACTTCAACATTTAATCTAGTCCCAGGCATGAGATAAAAATATAGTATTCTGAATTCTGGAATCTCCTTACCTTGAGTGATAAAGGAGTTCATAAATCTAAGACAGCACTTTGTTTTGCCTGATACTCCATCAACTACAAGTAGATATTGGCTTCACGAGAGTTCAGGAGAGAGAACCATCAAGATTGATGAGCTCAGACCTAATGTGGAGTGTGTGCAACGATGACTAGTCTCTCAATTCTTTATGACCCTCAAAATAAGAAGTCTATTCCAAGGAATATATATCAGAAATTCTAGAAGCCCTCACTTTGAGGCACTACTATTTCTAGTACTTCTTTAGAATGTGTTGTGGATTTTTTTTAAATCCACAGTCTAGACCAAACATATTCTGAGCTATACAGCTTTGGAGAGCCAGCCAAGAGGCCAAGGCCTGTAGTTTCTTCAGTTGCCCTGAATGACACCAATGCCTGCCAGCCTGCCTGCTTTTCCTCCTTCTTGACCCAGAGTCAAGAATTCCTGACCCTCAAATGTAGACTTGGCCCTGCTCCACACAC
Organism: Pan paniscus; assembly: GCF_029289425.2. NCBI lineage: Eukaryota > Metazoa > Chordata > Mammalia > Primates > Hominidae > Pan > Pan paniscus. The sequence goes on along the minus strand of NC_073258.2, from coordinate 93,894,849 downwards.
TGGCTAGTAGTCATGTTATGCACGAACGGATATCTCACCACGGTTCTAAAACTGGAGTCTGCCTTGTTCTTTATGGGCCTATAACTGTGGACCTGTCATTCTCCCTGACTCGAGGTTATGTGTCCTCAGAAGGTTCTCTTTGTCAGTGCCATCTCCCTCTGCTCCACCTTATGCACTGAGGCTCATCCCCTGCACTTGAAGCTTTTGGCTGGGCTTCTGATTCTTGCTGCCATCAACCATATTTCAGCCAACTTTCCTCATCAGCCACTTGGGAGTGAAGATGTCCTGTAAATCTCTGGGACCATGGACACTGGCAGCTTGTCTTGACCTGTCACTTCTCACCATTGTCCCTGAACACCTGGTTCTAGGTGCTGGACGTCCTTCTTCCCTGTCTCATTAATGTAACATCTTCTGCCTCCCTCTGCCCCTCTTTTAGCACTTGTAGACTCAGAGAGTTCATCTGGACCCTGCTCTGTCCCCTTTTCCTGTGGTTAAGCCATTCTTCTCTGGTGATATCATAATAGACAATAGGCCTAGCTAAATGTATACATTTTTAAAAAAGTATCTTATTTACAAAAATAAGAAGATATGCTCAACTTAAAAAAAAAAGAAAAAGAAGAAGTATATCAAGTAAAAAATGAAGATTTCTCCCTCCAAGCACAGTCCATCCCTTTTTCCAAAGGTAAAAATTTAGTAATATACCTTTAGACTTTTTGTTATGTATACACATATTATAAATAAATGAACATATATAGGAGATACCATTTTTCGGGGGAAAATAGTACCATTTACTGTATATGATCTTCAAACTGTTTTTGTTTTCATTTAACTCTATGTAGTGGACAAAATTCCATGTTAGTATATCAACTTGTGTTATGCTTTTGAACACCTGAGTAGTATTCCATTGCATTTATGTACTGTTTTCTATTTACCTTCACTCTGTTAATATGTTCTTAAATTGAATCCAGTTTTTCAGCACTTCACATAATGAGGGGATATAAATTCTTGTACTAAATGGTACAAATATTTCCACAAGTTAAATTTCTAGGTATATACATTTAAAATTTTGATAAACGCTAAGCAAATTATTGTCCAAACACTTTATGAAATTTGCATTTCTACAATAGCAAATGACAATGCTCATATCCTTGCCAACATTGAATGTGATTAATCTTGTATTAGCTTGCCAATTCTGGTGAATGAAAAATAATATCACATTAAGTAGCATTTCTTTGATTTTTAGTTGAGTAGCTTTTCAATGTTTAATAGTCACTTATTTTTTTCTCTGTACATTTTCTGTTTAACTTTTTAAAATGTTTTTATATTATAAAAACTTTTCATAAACTGTAATTTAGATATTATTACTTTTTTGTTATATGTGTTGCAAACATTTTCTCCTAATCTGTTATTCATTTTTTAAAAATTTATTCATAACACATTTTGCTACGTAATGGTTTTAAATTTTTACATAGTCAAATCTGTCAATTTTTTCCTTTAAGGCCTCTCGATGTCATGCCCCACTTAGAAAGGCCTTCCCCACCCTAGGAGTACACAAATGTTCTGTATTTTTTTCTAATACTCTCATAGTTTCATTTTATATGTTTAGTTCTGTAATTCATATTTATGTATGTTATTAGTAAAGTATCTTTCACTTTTTCCAAAATAGAGAGACAGATATCCAAGGACTATTTATTGAACACTCTTTTCTTTCCTCACTGATTTGTAATAACAGTTTTTAAATACTAAATTTCCATTGTATATGGAATTGTTCCAATATGTATGGAATATACTGTCTTTGGGCTTGTTTCTGTTCCACTGATCTGCTTGTGTATTACTGCAGTGTGCTTTATGTGAGCCTGGGATTAAATAGCTCATTCTATGTTAAGAAAGCATGGTTAACCTTTATTTTTATTTGTATTGTAAAATAAAATTTAAAGGCTGTCGATTTGGACCGAACTCCTGCACTAGGTCCAACAGACCAAACCAAAATGGAGTCACGTATGCTGAAGTTCCATGCCACCAACACTCAGCTGGTTTATCTGAACTTCTGAGAAAATGAGATAGTGCACGATAATACCCAAATCCCCAAACAAGTCAGATTTAGCTGGCATGACAAGGAAGTCCCTTCTGCTTTAACCTTTACAGGGAAAACAACTTTGAAATGATCAATCCGCGTTTTGTTCTCTGTTTCTGCTTTCCTGAGCCTTCTTCTGTCTATAAAGCCAAGCTCCTCTGCTCAGTTCATCAGAAGACCCATTCTATTTTATGGAACGAGATGTTGCCTGATTCTAGAATTGCAAATAAAAGCTAATTAAGATCTTTAAGCTAAATGTGTTGTAACCTTGTTTTTTAACAGTATCATACTGATGAATACAAGTTTAGTACTCTGTGAACATTTTTAAAAGAGAATTTTGGACATTAGTCCATTTGGATATACACTAGCTTTAGTAGAAGCATAAGGAAAAGAGATTATGTGAATCTGAAAATTGAGAACAATTTAAGAGATCCATTCTCCTGATTCCATTCTCTACAGCCCATCAAACGACCCACAAGGGTTGTCTGTTCATCATTCCTTCAGTTTACATTTATTTCATACTTCCTTACTATCTGTTGTATAGACAGTTGTCCCTCAATATACAGAGACGACCGGTATCAGGACCCTGTGTATATCAAAATCCATGCATACTCAAGTCCTGCAGTCAGCCCTGCAGAACCGAGTATAGGAAAAGTGGGTCCTTTGTATGCTTGAGTTTCGCATCCCAAGAATGCTGTATTTTTGATCCACATTTAGTTGAAAAAAATGTATGTATAAGTGGACCCATGCAGTTCAAACCTGTGTTGTTCAAGAGTTAACTGTACTGTATTAAGCACGGGAAAGAAAAAATAATTAAGACTCAGATGTTGCCCCAAACAACTTGTATCCTCATTATGGGACACAGAAATATAAACAAGCATCAGTTTAAAAAGGTATGATGAAAGTAAGAACAAGACAGAGTGGTGACCCAAAGTGGGGATAGATAGTCAGGGAAAGGGAGCAGATACATAGCAGGGTCCTAAAGGACAAATACTGGGCTCACCCCATGAAGGAAGGCAGGCTAGGGGATCCAGCAGAGCCAGTGCTGACAGAGGCACAGGCTGGGAGTCAGCCTGAAGCTCAGAGGCTCCAGGCAGCAGGGGTAGTGGCTGATGATGCAGGTGGAGAGACAAGCAAAGATGAAATTATGAAGGGCTTTTGAACTTCATAAATGTGAAGAGACAACAGAATGATTTTCACAGGAGGGTGAAATTACCATTTTTACATTTAATAGATTAAATAGCTGTATCGTTTTCCCTTCAAGCTGCACTAATGATTTATCATTTAATGAGCAAGATAATTGATTCACACATACACTGATAGCCTATTACCAGATTTTTACTGGCAATAGGGAAACCAGGTAACAGAGTAAGTATGAACAGAACATTGGGTAATAAAATTTGCTTACAAATAAAACCCCTAGAAAGATTTTCTAAGTTATTAAAATAAAAGAGACTTAATTTCAGGCTACATTTTAAATTCCTTCCAACTTAATCTTTTCCCTGACTGAAATTTAGAGAGGGGGCATCTCTAAATCTTGCCTTTTCAGGGTCTAAAAAAAGGCTTTAGGTCCAGCCGGTTCACAATGACTCACACTGGGTATGGGGATAATTGGCATGCGAAGCAGACCAGGGACGGCAGTACTGTTTCCTTTTTTTCTTTCTTTTTCTTTTTTGTGGAACAGACAGGGTTTCATTATGTTGCCCAGGCTGTTCTTGAACTCCAGGGTTCGTGATCCTTCTAGAGATGGCAGTACTCTTGAAAAGTGTCTCCAATCAGAAGGGGCGTGGGGAGAGGGTCCCCACCTAAGCAGCAAGGGTCTGGAGGCCAATGCACTTAGAAAACTATTTTCTTCTCACTATGCCTCCCGGGATACAACCCACTGCCCTTCTGCATTTCCTTATGGACTAAAAAAGAACATGTGCCTTTCCTTTTGTCTTAAAATTTTTCACCATTTTTAGCCAAGTTTATACTTGAAAGGAGTCCAAGAAACACTCCTGATCTTGTCCTAACATGTAGAACAAAACCCAAATCCAGCTGGAAACCTTCCAGTGATTCATAGGCAGGTGTCATCCATCTCAAGATACTGAAAGCTCATGGGGAGAATGAGAACAGGAAATCTGAGGCTAAATTGAATGGGCAAGTCATTGGGCAGGCTTGCTTTTTCTATTTTTCCTGATAATGGCTCTGCCACTTGTTAGAGGACGTGGTTGTTATGGTGACAGGGAGAGGAAGAGCAGGGAGTAGAGAGGGTGAACTATGATGAAAGAGTGAAATGCAGCAAGGTAAAAGAGTTTTGGGTATGTTTGTTTGTACTTATTTAGCTCTGCTTCAGTCTTAAGGCATCCATAGCCTGCTGCCGTAATGAGGCCAAGAAGATCTAGGATTGTTTCCTGTCCTCCTGTGCCTCAGTGTCCCTCCAGTGTCCTCAGGCATTGTTGCTAAGTCCATCTCATTGTGTCTGACCAATTTTGTTCGTGTTTAATAATTTTTCTCTCAAAATTTCTATTATCCTCTGATGCAATTTTGCTTCTCTCATACCACTCTGGTAATCCATCAATCTTTGTCTATTTATGTCTGCTGTGGTTTGAATGTGTCCCCTGAATTTCATGTGCTGGCAATTTAACCCCCAAATTGATATGTTGATAGGAGGTGGGGCCTTTGGGAGGTAATTAGAATTAAAGTTATTAGGATGCTCCCCTCCATGATGGGACTGTTGTCTTTATAAGAGGAAGAGAGTCCTGAGCTGGCATGCTGTTACCCTTTCACCATGTGATGCCTTCTGCCACGTTTTGATGCAGCAATAAGGCCCTCATCAGATGCAGTCCTTTGACCATGGACTCTCTAGCCTTCAGAACTGTAGGAAATAAATTTAACTTCTTTATGAATTACCCAGTTTGTGGTATTGTGTTATAGCAATGCAAAACGGACTAAGAAAATTGGTACCAAGAAATGAGATCATTGCTATGACATTGCTATAAAGATACCTGAAAATGTGAAAATGTATAAGCAGTTTCGGAGGTGATAGGTAGAGGCTGGAATAATTTGGAAAGGCAGGCTAGAAAAAGCCTATATTGGCCAGGCATGGTGGCTCACGCCTGTAATCCCAACACTTTGGGAGGCTGAGGCAGGCTGAACTCCTGACACTTGAGGTCAGGAGTTCAAGACCAGCCTGGCCAACATGGTAAATCCCCGTCTCTACTAAAAATACAAAAATTAGCTGGGTATGGTGGTGCATGCCTGTAATCCCAGCTACTCAGGAGGCTGAGGCTGGAGAATCGCTTGAGTCCAGGGGTGGCGGAGGTTGTAGTGAGCCGAGATTGCACCATTGCCCTCCAGGCTGGGTGACAGAGGGAGACTCCGTCTCAAAAAAAAAAAAAAGGAAAAAGCCTATATTGCCATAAACAGGTCATTAAGGGCACTTCTAGTGAGAGCTCAGAAGATGAGAAGACTGACAAAGTCTGGAACTTCTTAAATGTTGGTTAAGTGGTCATAACCAGGATGCTGATAAAAATGCAGACAGTAAAGACCACTTTGATGATGTCTCAGAAATGAAGGCTATCTTACTGGGAACTGGAGTAAAGTCATCTTTGTTATACAGTAGCAAAGAACGTGGCTGCATCATGTTCATGTCCTAGGACTTTGTGAAAGGCTAAACTTATGAGTGACAGAATAACATATCTTGTGGAAGAAATTTCTAAGCAGCAAAGCACTCAGGCTTCTGCATGCTTACTTTTAACTGCTTACAGTGAGCTGCTAGAGAAAAGGGAAACAGAGCAAAAAGATTTAGAAAATTTCCTGGCCATGTGGTGGAGAATGTAAGAGCGTTTTCTGGAGAAGGTATAACCCACAGACAATTTGTTAAGAAACTAGCATGGCTAAAAGGAAGCCAGGTGCTAATCCTAGGACAATGATGGAATGGCCCCAAAGGCATTTCAGATCTTTGAGGTTGGCCCTCTCATCATAGGCTGAGAATGTGAGGGCCTGGAGGGCAGAAAGAGCTCCCTGCTTGCTGTCCTATACTGCCTCAAGTGTCTGCTCCTTGTATGTCTGCTCCCCAAATTCCAGTACAGCACTCAGTCACCTCATCTGTTGCTCAAATGGCCCCAGGTGCAACTCAGCCTGTTCATCAAAAAGGTATAAACTGTAAACCTTGGCAGCGACAAACCATGGCTCAAGCAGGTCCAGAGGTTGCTCATGACACTGCTCCAGAAGGCACCAGGCATATGCCTTGGCAGTGGTCCACGTGGTGCTGACTCTGAAGGTATAGAGAGTGCGTGGGCTTTGGGGTCATGGCAACTTTCATTTAGATTTCAAAAGATGTATCAAACAGCTTGCAGGCCCATGGAAAAACCTGCCACAGGGGTGAAGCCGCCACAGACAGTCCCTACCAGAGCAATGCCTAATGGAGCCAAAAGAGTGGGGCTACTGCCAGAATTCCAGAAGGACAGAGCCACCGGAAGCATGAAACACTCATCTGAGAGAGCTACAGGCACTGGACTCCCAACTGGGAGAACAGCCAAGTGAGCTGCACCCAGCAAAACCATGGGGGCAGTGCTGCCTGAAGCCTTGAGAGCCCAGTCCCTGCCCCAGTTTATCTACGAGATGGCTCATGAAGTAGATTATCCTGGAGCTTTAAGATTTATTATCTGCCTTGCTGGGTTTTAGACTTTGGGCAGATTACAACTTTTTATTTTTATTTTTTCGTATCTCTTCCTTTTGTAATGAAAATGTGTACCCTATGTCTGTCCCACCATTGTTTGTATCTTGGAAGTAGATAACTTTTTAAAATTTACAGGCTTACAGCTAGAAGGAGTTTACCTTGAGTCACAAATGAGACTGTGAACTTTGGACTTTTGAGTTGGTTCTGAAACAAGTTAAGACTTTGAGACTATTGGGATGAGATGAATGTATTTTGCATTGGGAGAACATGAGGTTTGGAGGGTCAGGGGCAATACCATGGCTCAATTTGGCTCTGCTAAAACTCATGTTGAAATTTAATTGCCAATGTAATAATACTGACAGGCCAGGCACACTGGCTTGTACCTGTAGTCTCAGCATTTTGTGAGGCCAAGGTGGGAGAATTGCTTGAGGCCAGGAGTTGGAAGGACAGTGAGCTATGATTGTGCCATTGCACTCCAGCCAGGCAACAGAGCAAGACCCTATCTCTACAAAATATAGAAAAATAACACAGACTGGGCATGGTGGCTCACACCTATAATCCCAACACTTTGGGAGGCAGATGCAGGAGGATCACTTGAGCCTAGGAGTTTGAGACCAGCCTGGGCAACATAGTGAGACCCCATCTCCACAAAACAAAAAGCCTGGGTGTGGTAGCATATGCCTGTGTTCCTAGCTTCTCAAGAGGCTGAGGTGGGAGGATCACTTGAGTCCAGGAGGTCAAAGCTTCAGTGAACCATAATTATGCCACTGTACTCCAGCCCAGGTGACAGAGTGAGACCCTGTCTCAAAAAAAATTTTTTTAAAAGAATGGTATTGATGGGTGGTGGAGCCTCTAAGAAGTGTTTGGGTCATGGAGGCTCTGCTGTTGTAAATGGATTAATAAAGTTCTCACTCTTGCAGTATTGGATTAATTACTGTGAGAGTGAGTTGGTATAAAGTGAGGCTGCTCCTTGTGTTTCATCCCTTTTTCTCACATACCCACTTCCCCTTCTGCTTTTCTGCCACATTGTGAAGCAGCAGGAGGCCCTCACCAGAAGCAGAGCAGATGCTGGTGCCATGCTTCTCGGACTGCCCGGCCTCTAGAATCATGAGCCAAATAAACCTTTTTTTTTCTTTTTTACTTTTCTCTTTTGCATTTTATGCTTATGTAAAAACCTCTTTTCTTTATAAATGACTCAGCCTCAGGTATTTTGGTATAGCAACCAAAAACAGACTAAGACCATGCCTATGCTTTAATTACAAATAGAGCCCCTGTGTAGTAGAGTGTCTGTCACCTGTTTTCCCTCAGCAGCATACCCAAACCTGAGCTCCATGCAGGCATGATTCCCACTGCATGCTTAGAACACCGAGCACAGTGCCCAGGACGCAGTGGATGGTAATGAATCTTCAGTTTTTTTTCTCATTTTCTTTCCTCTTCCTGGACTTAATGGATTCCCTTTCTGAGGATATTTGAAAGTACAAGTTATCTCTCAATGTAGAATTTCCTCTGCAACAATATACTAATTTGGAAATTTTGATTGAAGTGCCACAACAAATGTTTATCAAATACATTATAAACTTTCAGTAGACTATCAAGATGCATATTTTCACAAGAAATAATTTGAAAATCTGTAGCATGACCTTGAAGACCTCTTAACTACAAGAAGGATACAAAGGGTCTAGAGGAAGGAGTGAAGAGAATTTGGTGAGGAAGAATTTTGGAGTGAACACTGCTTTGAGAACCAGAAAAACTCTTCTCCCACCTCCAAGAAAGAGACAAGATTGGGAAAGTGACTCCTAGTACAATCTCTGGAGAGGTTAACATATGACCTCACAGTTAGAGGGTCACAGTGGGCTACTTCCAATCTGGGAATTCCAGAAGGCAAAAGAAAAGAAACGGAGATTTTGGCAGAGCAAAGGAGAGTTGCTACTGCATCTGGGAAACAATTGTCCTCCCCTTTGATGATGGGCAATGGTACATGATCCCAAGGAAAAGATGAAGAACCTATGATAAGGATATTGTCTCTGAGTTATTTTTTTTAATTTTTTTTTTTGAGAAAGAGTCTTCCTCTGTTGCCCAGGCTGGAGTTCAGTGGCACGATCTTGGCTCACTGCAACCTCTGCCTAGTTGGCACAAGCGATTCTTCTGACTCAGCCTCCTGAATAGCTGGGATTACAGCTGTGTGCAACCACACCTGGATAATTGTTGTATTTTTAGTAGTGACAGGGTTTCACCATGTCAGCCAGGCTGCTCTCAAACTTCTGGCTTCAAGTAATCTGCCTGCCTCAGCCTCCTGAAGTGCTGGGATTACAGGTGGGAGCCACCACTGTAGGCCACTCTGCGTTATTTTTTAAGAGATCCTGCTTAAGATGGCAACCTTTGGAGGGGGGGTTAAGAGGACAGTGAAAGACAACAATAAAATTGACTTTATGTTTGTACCCCATAACTCCTGCTACATACCAGTGACATTATTATTATTTTATTTGCTTACTCAGAAATACATCTTGAGTACTTACAGTGCACCAGACACAGTGGGCAATGGGAATACAAAGATTAATAAAATGTGGCCTCTGCCCTGGAATTGACAATTTTTTAATAGAGATGGACAAGCAGACACACAATATGAAACTGTAAAAGGAGGATCAATAGAGGCATTCTATCCAGGAAGAAAGAAAGAGCAAATGTGTCACAGAAATGCAGACATCCATACTCACTCATAAAGGCAGGGAAAGACAGGCTATGCAAGGGGGCAAAATAAATATCATGGAGGCATGAGAGAAGATGGCAGAAGTCCAGGCACAGTGGCTAACACCTGTAATCTCAGCACTTTGGGAGGCTGAAGTGGGAGGATTGCCTGAGCCCAGGAGTTTGAGACCAGCCTGGGCACATGGTGAGACCCTGTCACTACAAAAAATAAAAAAAGAGAAGATGACACATGTTCAGAAAATGATATGAAATAAAAATATTTGAGCATGGACTACATTAAAGAAGTCAAAAGAATATTCTTTGATGGTTTGGTAGTTCTTAAAAAAGTTAAACATAGAATTACTATAGGAGCATTTCCACTCCGAAGTATATACCCAAAAGAACTGAAAAACTTGTACTCAAATACATGTACATGTATGTTCATAGCAGCACTCTTCACAATAGCCAAAATGTGAAAACAATGAAAATGTTCATCAATGGCTGAATGGAAAAACAAATTTTGGTACATATGTGCAATGGAATATTATGCAACCATAAAAATAATACATGCTGGCCTGGCGCGGTGGCTCACGCCTGTAATCCCAGCACTTTGGGAGGCTGAGGTGGGTGGATCACGAGGTCAGGAGATCGAGACCATCCTGGCTAACATGGTGAAACCCCGTCTCTACTAAAAAATACAAAAAATTAGCCAGGCATGGTGGCGGGCACCTGTAGTCCCAGATACTCGGGAGGCTGAGGCAGGAGAATGGCGTGAACCCGGGAGGTGGAGCTTGCAGTGAGCCGAGATCGCACCACTACACTCCAGCCTGGGTAACACAGCGAGACTCCGTCCCAAAAAAAACAAAAACAACAAAAACAAACCAAAAAAACCACATGGATGGCCCTGAAAAATATTATGCTGAGTGAGAAAAGCTGGACACAAAAGGTGATATATTATATTATTACATATATATAAAATAGAATAGGTAAATTTGCAGAGATAGAACACAGATTTTTGGTTGCCAGAAGCTGGAAAAGGGGAGAATGGAAAAAACTGCTTAATGGATAGCTGGGTTTTATTTTGAAGTGAGGGCAATGTTTTGGAAATAGATAGAGGTGGTGGTTGTACAACATTGGGAATGTACTCAATGTCACTGAATTTTTCACTTTAAATTTTATTTTGTTATATGAATTTCACCTCAATGAGTTTTTTTTTAAAAAGAAACATTCTTAAGCATGACACAATCAGTTTGTTCATTTCAGATAGTAAGTACTTTGGTAATACTTGGAAGATGAATTTAGTGGGACCAGTCTGGAGGCAGGCAGACTGGCCTGGTGATTATTGAAGAGACTGGGTGAAACATAGAAGCCCTATTGAGAGGGTGGAAGGGCAAGGGGGATGGAGAGAAGGAGAACAGAGACCTCTAGGAGGTAGAACATATAGGATCATGTGGCCACATAGACAGGGAAGTCTGGGGAAAGGAGTGGAGGGGAGGGAGAACAAGCATAAGGAGTAGAGGATGAAGTTTCTTGAGTGACGTGATGAATGATGTCAAACACCAAGAGAAGGAATAGAGACAATAATGGAGGAGAGGCTAAATAAGATGGAGGATAAACGATTTAGTTTGGGGCATTTGATTTTTAGATATCTATAGGTCATCTAAGTAGAGACCTTTTGGCCCTAAAATCCTGAAAGACACAGCAATTAGCAAGTTTCCAATGTTTTAAAAGTTGAATCTGTGTTTATAATAATTGTGATATATTTGTTGCTTCTGTCAGATTTGATATAAATGCTTATAACATGGATCTTTGTGGCTGAAACATTCAAAGCTAAACATTCAACTCTTCAAGAATGGTAACTGATGGTACAAAGTTACAGTTGGGAAGAATAACTTTGGTGTGCACAGTAGAGGGAGTACAGTTAGTAATAATGTGTATTTCAAAATAGCTAGAGATTTTGAAGTTTTTATCACGAAAGACAAATGTTTGAGGTGACAAATATGCTAATTACCCTGATATGATTGTTACAAAATGCATACATGTATGGAAACATCACATTGTACTCCATAAATAGGTTCAATTATTCCGTATCAACCAAAAATTTAAAAAAGAGTGGTAACTGATGTTTGAAAGGAAGTCAAAAATTGGAATTTCAAACAAGCAATGTGTCTCAGGAATATTTAGCCTTCTGAAGTTTACCCAGCTAATTGGAAGTGTATCAGTTGGTATTGTGATCCAGCTGTAACAGGTGGGAGGAGGGAGAAGATCAGGAAAAATAACTAATGGGTACTAGGCTTAATACCTGAGTGAGGAAAGAAAACCCCAGCGACTCAAGTTTAGCTATGTAACAAATCTGCATTTGTACCTCTGAACTTAAAAGTTTTAAAAAAGCCCAATGTCATCATTAATATCAACATCTAGGGAGACCAAGAGTTCCCGTTTGTTTTCTGGACTTTCCCAGTTTTAACACTGAAAGTCCTGAGTCCCCAGAAACACTTGAGTCCTAGGCAAACTGGGATGGTTGATCACTCTAATTACAGCCACAAAATTCAGTTAACATTGGTTTAAGTAAGGGTTTATTTTCCTCAGCTAATGCGAAGTCCACATGAAGGCAGTTTCGGCAGGCCAGCTCTCAAAGATGTCCTCAAGAATGTCCTTCTAACTTTTCTCTCTGCCGTTCTTAGCACTTTTCACCTCAGGGATGCAAGATGGTTTCTCTACTTCCGGCCTCACAAACATGTTCCAGACAAAGAGGAAATAGACAAGGAAGAGCAACTAGTAAAAGCAAAGCAGCACATACCAGCCAACTGGGCTACCTTCAAAAATTTTTCTGGAAATCCTACTCAGCCACTTTTGCTTACTTATTTTTGGGCAGAATTGAGTGCATGTCCACCCCCAGTGACAAGGGAGCCTGGCAGGTTAGCTCTTACTTAATATAGAACCTATCCTGATATTGGGAAATTGTTGCCTAAGTTGTAGCAGATTGGAAACAGCAATGTGGAAGAGAAGGGGCTTTTTGAATCTTACGTACTAATACCAGAATGAAATGAGATTTGAAACCTAAAAGCAAAGGAAGAGAGAAGTACACACCATGTCAATTTTTTTCTCATCAAGAAAAATGTTTTCCTAGGTTAGTCATCACCTTAGTTATTGGGAACATAAACTTCTGTAGCATTTCCGCAAGCCTCTTCTGATGGTCTTTACCAAATTTTAAATTTCTACCACAGTGCTAAGCAAGTTCCTATATTTTACAGAATCCACAGAGAGGGAGAGGAGTAGGTAAATATCTCAGAACACCAAACCAAAGGTACAAAAGACAGAACTGAGAAAGAAGTCAGGTGTAACACTAGGGAAGGACTATCCCCGGATTACTAAACTGGTGTGCATGGACGTGTGGAACTCACGTGTACATGTTTGTAAAGAGACAAAAATGATCATCAAGCACTTTAAAGGAAGATCCTTTTTGGAAAGAGCCTATTTTGAAAAGCCAAATACAATTCTTGATTATAACAGAGAGATCTTATTTTTAAAATTTTGCCTTAAAGAGAAAAAAATAAGAATTTAACATTTCCTTGCAATAGTTTGCTGAGAATGATGGTTTCCAGCTTCATCCATGTCCCTACAAAGGACAAAACTATCACAAGGACAAAAAACCAAATACCACATGTTCTCACTCATAGGTGGGAATTGAACAATGAGAACACATGGACACAGGAAGGGGAACATCACACACCGGGGCCTGTTGTGGGGTGGGGGACAGGGGGAGGGGTAGCATTAGGAGATATACCTAATGTTAAATGACGAGTTAATGGGTGCAGCACACCAACATGGCACATGTATACATATGTAATAAACCTACACATTGTGCACATGTACCCTAAAACTTAAAGTATAATAATAATAATAATAAAACATTTCCTTTGATTTGTTCTCCTTAAATGCTTTGGGAATCTTTAAGAGCATCTTTAGAATGAGCTTGTTATGCCCCAGTGATGGGCAAGGCACAGTGTTGGGATCGTCACATGAAATACAATTGACCACCGCAATCTCTACCCCTGGGAGCTCATAGTCCAGAAACAACAATAATACAAATGCATAGAGAGCTCTAATATGAAGCAAAAAAAGGAAACAACACCAAGAGTGTGTATAGTGAGTTCAGAGAAGGAAGAGACCCCACAGAGTGAGGGAAACAAAAAATGTTCCCAGAGGAAGGTGTTGTGTCAGTCATGATGGTCTCTCAGAACATCAGGGTTCAAGCAAGAATGGGCTTCCTGTGCATGGGCAAAACTGTTGGAATAGTTCATGTTTGTACATTCAGTTGTCAGGTTTGCACTGATGCTTGTCAACTCTGCAGAAATTCACCAGAAAACCTTCTGATCAAAGTTAAGTTTATTAAACCTCTGCAGTAAGGGATGACACCACATATCTTGGAAGGGGTGTGGATATTTGGGGTCTGGGCTCAAATGGTTTAAGGCAGATCTTCCACTATGGGTAACTAATTGGTATTGGGCAAGGTTTGTGATATAATAATCTAGCATTAGTGAGTCTTGATAAATAAACTTGTCTACTAAGAAGCTGTTTTCCCAGGTGAACAATATCTATTATTCTAATAGCAGAGCTGTTTGCCTAGATGAACAAACTCCTTGTCAGAACCTATTGGTTTATAAAGATTTCCTGAAACAAAAAGTGAAATTAGTTATTGGTATAAAACCTTAACTTCTTCGGCAAAAATTTTCATGGAACAAATAACTAAGTCATATTGATACAAGTGGTCTCATTTCTGTTTTGATAGTTAAGCAGTGAGGGTGCTGGAGTTCTCAGTTCTCAGGTTGGCACTTAGGATAGGTTGGGAGGTGAGGAGAGATGAAGCCTGAGGGTGGGTTGTTCTAAGCCACAGTGACTGAAGTGCCAGGTAATGGAATGAATCAATAGCTTGCTATAACCTATTTGAAATCTGTAGATTTTATCACTGCAGTGTTACTAGATTTGCCACCTGCTTTCTATTCGCAGAGCTACCACTCCAGGTAGATTTTTCTCTGTACTTTTACTGGAATTGGAATCTCCTATGTGTCTCCCTACCCTCTGGTCTCTCTCCCTTCCACCCATCCTACCTGCTGCTCTCAGATTAATCTTGCCAGCATCTAACTTGGGTCCCCAAACATTGTTGATCAGTAAGCCTTCTACTAGATTCTAGCTCTCCCCACCCATTTCCAGCCCCCATACTATCCTGTGTGTCCATGAGCACCAGCTGTGCCTTGTACCCTGAGGTCTGATCAGGCCTTAACACATGGGGAGCGTGTAGAGCTGAGAGGATGCTATGGGCAGGGTTTGGCCTCCAAGTGAGGAGGAAGTGTTGGATTTACAAAGGCAAACCCTACCAAAGCCTTTGATTAAGACTAAAGTAGAAATTAATGTATGATGTCTATGGTTTAATGTACTTTAGATTTTGTTTTCTTTAAAAGTGGCTTTCTAAGCTGTGTGCTCAGTGTAGTTAAAAAAAAATACCATGGTTTCAAAAAAGAGTGCACAGTACATGAGTTTTCTCTCAATTGTGCCTCCCACAGTTTTCCCCTCGTTATATATAAAGTTCCAGGGATGGGACAGTACTTTGCTGAACAATTCCTTTGTGCCAGGCACTTGACTACATGCAGTCATTTCATCCTCTCTGCAACCATAGGAAGTGCCCATTATCCTTCACATTTCATGGATGAGGAGCCCAGGGGTCAGGGAATTCAGATAACAAGGCCAAGTTCTCACTGCTAGTTGGTGACAGGTCAGTCTTTAATTCCAGATCTGTTGGATGCCCATTTCATGTTGCCTCTTGAAGGCTAAATTTGCAAACCCAAACTGCGAAGGATCCCACTGCATCCCACCTCCACTCTGTTGCAGCCTGCTCCCGCCCTCGCATTCCTGCTCCTTCCCCAGGTGACTGGGTTGCTCATGTTGACCAGCTGTGGTCTCTCGGAAAGGCCTTCCGCTTACACCCCTCTCCCACAGCGTGATGCCACTATGACTACTGCTATTATTCTTGCCATGACTTATGCTACTACTGATACTGTTCCCAGTCCTCCCTCTAATAATATTTTTGGCTAATGTTAATGAGTACACTCTCTGGTCGGGCACATCTCAGTGGTCTATAAACATTATTACAGGTCTTCTCAGCATGCCTTGTGAGGGTGGAGGGTGGAGGCATTTAGAAAAGTATTTTAGATTAAACTGTTAGTTGAATTCTTCCATTTTTTTTTTTTTGCAAGCATTTGTCTTCATATAAACAGAAGCTAGCATATTTGTTCCTGGTTCTGCCAGATCTGCCATCTCAACATTTTCTTGCAGCCTTCTCTTGTGTCTTAGTCAGCTAAAACAAAAGACTATGAAGTAGGTGGCTTAAACAACGTAAATCTCGCAGGGTTCTGCAAGATAGGATGTTCAAGATCAAGGTGCTGGCAGATACAGTGTCTGGTGAGGGCCCAATTCCTGGTTTCCATATGGCTGTCTTCTCCCTATACCCTCATATGGCCAATGGAGAGCTAGTTCACTCTCTGGTCTCTTTTTAAAAGGGCACTAATTCCATTAATGAGGGCCCTAACTTCATGAACTAATTACTTCCCCAAAACTCTACCTTCGCCTATGATCACATTGGGATTAGGGTTTCAACATATGAAGTTTGAGTTGATGCAAAATTTCAGTCCATTGCACCTTGTATCAGTGGTATTTTCCTAAACCTAAGGAGACCACATGTCCAGTTTATCTGGGTGTATTAGTCTGTTTTCATGCTGCTGATAAAGACATACCTGAGACTGGGAAGAAAAAGAGGTTTAATTGGACTTATAGTCCAATTCCTCCCACAGCATGTGGGAATTCTGGGAGATACAATTCAAGGTGAGATTTGGGTGGGGACACAGAAAAATTATGGCACTGGGACAGTCTAGTTTGCACCTATTGTTCTTACATGACTAACAGAGC
The DNA here is from genome assembly GCF_029289425.2 of Pan paniscus. NCBI lineage: Eukaryota > Metazoa > Chordata > Mammalia > Primates > Hominidae > Pan > Pan paniscus. Next base: position 93,878,464 of record NC_073258.2, on the reverse strand, counting down.
CATCTTTCATTCCCAAAAGTATCTGGTTACGTTAGTAAATCTGCCATTTTAGCTGAGGGAAAAGAGCAAGTGTTTTGCAAGGATGCATGGCTCACTGCAGCCTTTAATCCCAAACTGCTGTCAGAAAGCCCTGCCTGCCAGGCATCTTTGCAGTGGTCATGGATCTCATCTGTTTCCTTCTCCTGGCCCAGGTGGGGAGCTTTGTTCACATGAGCATGCTTGGTGCATACGTACTGTGGCTACTTCCATACTTACCGGGTTGCACTAGCCCAGAATTGGGCTATAATTTCTCTTCACAGGATGAAGAAGAAAATGATGCAATTTGCAATTTATACTAAGGAAAATAAATAGCCAAAGAAACACAAGGGTTGGGGAATTTTTATGCCCATATTAAGATCAATTTTCCTGGCCTGATAAGGGTATAGTACAAAAAAAGATTAATTTTCCTTCTGTAGTAAAGCCTTTAGAATGTATTCATCACCAACAAGTGTGGAGGCTCAGTTGATGGGGTGATGGCTGCTCAGAACTTGATTTGGTGATTGCAACTTGGTCAAACATTAAGAAGATTCTGGGTTGTTTTTTTTTTTTAACTTCGATGTGCAATTAGAAAAACATTGAGCAACTTCAGCTGTTAAAGAGCAATTAACCCCTGATTAGGGGGTTCCTGGGAGAATAGAGCCCCCCTGAGATACTCTTATTCAATAATATAGCAAAGTTAAGGGTATCTTGAAGCCTCATACCAATTTTGCAGTGGTGGGCAGATGTGATTTTTGTTTTATAGATGTTGATATGATTTGGCTGTGTCCCCACCCAAATCTCACCTTGAATTTTAGCTCCCAGATTTCCCACATGTTGTGGGAGGGACCCAGTGGGAGATAATTGAATCATGGGGATGGTTTCCTCCATGCTCTTCTCATGGTAGTAAATAAGTCTTATGAGATCTGATGCTTTTTTAAGAGGAAACCCCTTTCGCTTGGTTCTCATTCTCTCGTCCACCATGTAAGACGTGCCCTTCACCTTCCACCATGATTGTGAGACCTCCCCAGCTATGTGGAACTGTGAGTCCATTAAACCTCTTTTTCTTTATAAATTACCCAGTCTCAGGTATGTCTTTATCAGCAGCTTGACAACGGACTAATAGAGATGTGAAAACTGAGACTTGGAGTTAGCCCTAGATTCTCCCATGTGAACTCAGGTTGGATCCATGTATAAATGTAGCCAAGTTACTTAACTAGAGCTTCTGTTTCTTCATGTGTAAAATGGTGGTACTAATAACTAACCCATGGAAACAATAAAGGTAGTAATGGCTTTGTCAAGAAAAGAGTCAAACTCTGTAAAATAATTAAAGAGATTTATTCTGAGCCAAATATGGGTGACCATAGCCTGCGACACAGCACTCAGGAGGTCCTGAGAGCATGTGCCCAAGGTGGTCGGGGTGCAGCTTGGTTTTATACATTTTAGGGAGCCATGAGATATCAACTACATTTAAGAAATACATTGGTTTGGTCCAGAAAGGCAGGACAACTCAAAGTGGGGACTTCCAGGCTATAGGTAAATTTAAACATTTTCTGATTGACAATTGGTTGAGTTCGTCTAAAGACCTGGGATCAATAGAAAAGAAATGATTAGGTTAAGATAAAAGATTGTGGAGACCAAGGCTCTTTTGAAGTCTTGTAGTGGCTGCCCTTAGAGACAATAGATGACAAATATTTCCTCTTTAGACCTTTAAAAGGTGCTAGTCTCTTACTTAATCTCTTCGTGATTGGGAGAGCCTGGAAGCAAAAGATCTAGCTATGTTAATAGAGATTCTTTACAGATGCACATTTTCCCCCACAAAGGACAGCTTTGCAGGACCATTTCAAAATATGGCAAAGAAACATGTATTTAGGGTAAAGTATTTTGATTTTCTTTTTTGTCATGTACTGTTATGCCAGAGTCAGATTGGAAAGTAAGTCACAATACATATGGTTAAATAAAAACCATCTGATGAGAACTTATGGTTTGTGGGGCATGACTCCCCAGACCACTTAGATAGAAATTTGGGCAAGATAAAAAAAAAAATCAGAGCTTAGTCCTCAGCTTTAAAGCACTTTACAGGGCCCGACCCACACCAGACACTCAATCAATGATAAATAACCTTGTGACTATCATGTGGTCCTCCTCCTCTTCTTCCTCATGATCACTGCCATCATTACTGCCTCTGTCTCCCATGGACGTGGCTGGAGACCAAAATAGTCAGGCGTCTAGTAAGAAAGCCTCAAAAAGGAAGGTTTTCTCCCTGCTTTTCAAGTCCCTTCCCAGAGGACTGGGAGCAGCTTGGAGGGCAGAAACATGTGTGACTCATCCTTCTCCATGCCAAATACCATGCATGGTACTGAGCACAGGTGAGGCAGATGTGGCAGCTGACTTGGCGTGGGCAGATCAGCACTGCATTCCTGCAGCAGCTGTTGAAAATCGATCTCTCAAATCTGGCCTGTTGTTTGGCTCTGCACACTGGCTGCCTGAAGTAGGTCATCAAAGACTGCTTCATTTCCCCAGGCCCTTTTTTGACCTAGCTTCAGGGGGGTCAGCCAGCATGCACATTTTGGCCTGACCCAAGGGCATTTCAAGTAGCTCATCAATTTCCAAGCTTGCAACTTATTATCATGAAAGAAATTGTACTGATGCACTATGAAAGTGCTTCAGATCTGACTGCAATTTGTCAGTATGGAATTTTCTAAAGAGACAAAACAGATAATTGTATTATTATTATTTTATGATTAATAATGTGATTTTTATTTTTATTAAAAAAATTTTTTTATTATACTTTAAGTTCAGGGATACATGTGCAGAACATGCAGGTTTGTTACATAGGTATACACGTGCTATGGTGGTTTGCTGCACCCATCAACCTGTCATCTACATTAGGTATTTCTCCTAATGCTATCCGTCCCCTTGCCCCCCAGTCCCCAACAGGCCCTGGTGTGTGATGTTCCCCGCCCTGTGTCCATGTGTTCTCATTGGTCAACTCCCCCTTATGAGTGAGCAAATGCGGTGTTTGATTTTCTGTTCTTGCAATAGTTTGCTCAGAATGATGGTTTCCAGCTTCATCCATGACCATGCAAAGGACATGAACTGATCCTTTTTTATGGCTGCATACTATTCCATGGTGTATATGTACCACATTTTCTTTAACCATTCTATCATCGATGGGCATTTGGGTTGGTTTCAAGTCTTTGCTATTGTGAACAGTGCCACAATAAACATATTTGTGCATGTGTCTTTATAGTAGAATGATTTATAATCCTTTGGGTATATACCCAGTATTGGGATTGCTGGCTCAAATGGTATTTGTGGTTCTAGATCCTTGAGGAATTGCCACACTGTCTTCCACAATGGTTGAACTAGTTTATACCCCCACCAACAGTGTGAAAGTGTTCCCATTTCTCCACATCCTCTCCAGCATCTGTTGTTTCCTGACTTTTTAATGATCGCCATTCTAACTGGCATGAGATGGTATCTCATTGTGGTTTTGATTTGCATTTCTCTAATGACCAGTGATGACGAGCTTTCTTTCATATCTTTGTTGGCTGCATAAATGTCTTCTTTTGAGAAGTGTCTGTTTATATCCTTTGCCCACTTTGTGATGGGGTTGTTTGTTTTTTTCTTGTAAATTTGTTTAAGTTCTTTGTAGATTGTGGATATTAGCCCTTTGTCAGATGGATAGATTGCAAAAATTTTCTCCCATTCTGTAGGTTGCCTGTTCACTCTAATGATAGTTTCTTTTGCTGTGCAGAAGCGCTGCAGTTTAATTAGAACCTATTTGTCAATTTTGGCTTTTACCACTGTTCAGGGAAATAAGAGAGGACACAAACAAATGGAAAAACATTCCATGCTCATGGATAGGAAGAATCAATATCGTGAAAATGGCCATTCTGCCCATAGTAATTTATAGATTCAGTGCTATCCCCATCAAGCTACTATTGACTTTCTTCACAGAATTAGAAAAAGCGACTTTAAATTTCATATGGAACAAAAAAAGAGCCCGCATTACCAAGACAATCCTAAGCAAAAAGAACAAAGCTGGAGGCATCATGCTACCTGCCTTCAAAATATACTACAAGGCTACAGTAACCAAAACAACATGGTACTGGTACCAAAACAGATATATAGACCAAGAGAACAGAACAGATGCATTAGAAATAACACCACACATCTACAACCATTTGGTCTTTGACAAACCTGACAAAAACAAGCAATGGGGAAAGAATTTCCTATTTAATAAGTGGTATTTGGAAAACTGGCTAGCCATATGCAGAAAACTAAAACTGCACCACTTCCTTACACCACATACAAAAATTAACTCAAGATGGATTAAAGACTTAAATGTAAGAACTAAAACCATAAAAACCCTAGAAGAAAACCTAGGCAATACCATTCAGGACATAGGCATGGGCAAAGACTTCATGACTAAATTGTGTTATTATTAATAGTTATTCTTTACAACTTTATCTTTTACACATATACACATATTTTTTCTTTATAACTACATCTTATATATATGTTCTTCATAACTATACCTTTTAATCTGTATATCTATATCTGTCTTTTATATTTTTTCATTACCAAACTATACCTTTAATATGTATATCCTTTATAACTATTTAATATATATATATCTTTGTATCTTTTTCATCACCACAAACTGAAATAATAAAGAATAATTTTAGTAAGTTTGCCTTAGAAAGATATAAATGTATTTTTGAAAATTATGTATTTAATCATCTGAATGTATTTGAAGGAAAGTAGGAGAGTCAACTAGATCTTTTACATTTATTGTCCCTCTAGCACATCTGTAAGATAAAGAGGCAAACGTTTGTTTGAAAACACACTAGAATTTATACATCCAAATGGGAATTGTTCTTCAAAACAGCTGTCTTGGGAGACTGTACATTTGTTCCTACAATGCCGTAGTCTCAGAGAATGTGAGGAGACCCCTTTTTAGGACCTGCCTTTAGAAGTCAGTTTATAAACCATAGAAGAAAATTAACGTCAGCTCCCAGCCATGGTTTTCAACCTTGGCTGCATATTAGCAATACTGAACCAGGCTTGTTCTGCCTGTGGTGCAGAAGCCAATCACTGAGGTGATGAGTTTTGCAGTAGAGAAAGATTTTTCACAGGGCAGCCCAGTGAGGAGATGGGAGAACAGTTCTCCAATCTACTGCCGGAAAGTTAGGGCTCAGGGATATTTATGGGGTAAAGAAGTGGGGTGATCTAAGGCGTGGGGAAAGGTGATTGGCAATGGGGAAAAATGACGTAATTGATGATTTGCACAAGCATAGTCAGGGTTCATGGCTTTTCATAGGATATGTATTCAGGAAATAATGGCATTAGCATGATCTGAGAGAGGAGTTTATGGTCCTCTGATGCCAAAAGTCACCTCTTCGGCATCTGCATAGGCCCAGTTTAAGGGTCAGTGATCTCAACTGCACTCAAACTGGACAAGAGCTGACCCCAAGATCCTGAAAAACAACTTAGGCATTTATTACCACGGTAATATATACATCAGAGGTGTTAGCTATAAGGAAGCTAGTGAAGGCTAAGTTACAGTACATGGTAGTGTAGTATCGCTTTCAGCTGTGTGGGTTAAAAAAAATTTACAAGAAATGAGCAACTAAAAAGATTAGGACTTGGTTTTATTGGAATCATTTGGGGAGCTTTAACAAAATACCAACAACTGGCCCACCCTAAACCAGTTAAGTCACAATACCTGGGCATTCTAATTTTTCAGGTTTTTCAGGTCATACTAATATGTGGCAAAGATTGAGAACCACACCTCTTTAACCAATAGATACACCCAATTTCTCATTGAATATTTTTTTTTTTGAGACAAAGTCTTGCTCTTCACCGAGGCTGGAGTATACTTGTGCAATCATAGCTCACTGCAGCCTCCAACTCCGGGGCTCAAGATATCCTCCCATTTCAGCATCTTGAGTAGCTGGGACTACAGGTGCACTCCACCACATCTGACTAACTTTTAAAATTTTTTTGTAGAGACAAGGTCTTGCTATGTTGCTCAAGCTAGTCTCAAACTCCTGATCTCAGGTGATCCTCCTACCTTGGCCTCCTAAATTACTGGGATTACAAGTGTGAGCCACTGAGCCTGGTCCTCTTTGAATAATTTTGGCCTGTTTCCAAAATTTAAACCTATTATCAAAAGATGGAAATTTAATACCTTTGAAAATGTACATCAAGAAAATATGCTACAGGTTCCAAAATCAGCTCCAAAATTTTTCTGAACCAGGAGATCTTATTGTTAGAATAAGTATGTACCTTCCCAGGGAAACCATTTAGAAAAGTACAAAGCCTTTTTAAAAATACAAAGTTGTTCATTTATTCTCTTATTAATGAACATCTGGGTTGTTAAGTTTTTGGTAATTATGAAAAAAGCTGCTATGTACATTTGTGTGCAAGTCTTTCATGAAAATATTTTTTTTTATTTCTCTTGCATGAATATCTAGGAGGGAAAGAGCTGAGCCATGACTCAGCTGTTTATAAGAATGTATGTTTCAGGCTGAGTGTGGTGTATTATGCCTGTAATGCCAGCACTTTGGGAGGCCAAGATGGGAGGATTGCTTGAGGACAGGAGTTGGACACTGCAGAGAGATGTGATTGAGTCATTGCACTCCAGCCTGGGTGACAGAGTGAGACACTATCTCTTAAAAAGAATTTTTTTTAAGAATGTGTATTTATAACAGACTGTCAAATAGTTCTCTAAAATGATTACAGTACAGTATCCAAGGGGGGACACATGTTTAAAGAGCCCCAGGAGATAGCTGAAACCAAGGATAGTACCAGGCCCTATATATACTACGCATGAATTTCTTTTTTCCTTCTTCACAATTTACAGGCAGAACATTCGTTTTTATCATAGATCTTAGCAACCTTATTTCTTTCCTTATTAACTTAAGAACTTTCATCTTTTCACTTAAAGGAAGAATTTTACGGCTTCTCTATGTCATACCCAAATTGCCAGCATCTCTACTCTTGCACTCTGGGGCCATTATTTACTAATGTAAGGATGACTTGAACACAAGCACTGAGATACTGCAACAGTCTGATAACCCTGAGGGCTACTAAGTGATTAACAGGCAAGAAGCATCTACAGCATGGACATGCTGGACAAAGGAATGAGTCACATCCTGGGCAGGGTGGCAGGAGATTTCACCATATTACTCAGAATGGTACAATTTAAAACTTACAAATTGTTTATATCTGAAATTTTCCATTTAATATTTTCAGACCAAGGTTGACAATGGGTAACTGAAACTGTGAATAAGAGGAGACTACTTCAGAAATGTGAAATGGTTTAGAAAAAAATAAAAAAGAAAATAAAGAGAAAAAAGAAGGGACTATTATCTGTAATTTTATGCTCTAACTAACAGTGTCCTCTTTATCAGTGATATCAGGACATTTAATTTTAGCCAGTCTAAAAGAGTGGCTAAAATGAAATATTGGGCATGTTTTGTTGTTTTATAGCCCATTTATAAAATTAAATATTGGGCATCTTTTCTCATTTTTATAGCCAATTTAGATATCTTCTTTGGTGAAGTGCCTGTCCAAGCCTATTGCCTATAAACTTTAAAAAATGTTTCAGATAGGCTGGGCGCGGTGGCTCATGCCTGTAATCCCAGCACTTTTGGAGGCCGAGGCGGGCGGATCACAAGGTCAGGAGATCGAGACCATCCTGGCTAACATGGTGAAACCCTGTCTCTACTAAAAAAAAACAAAAAATTAGCCAGGCATGGTGGTGGGCCCCTGTAGTCCCAGCTAATCGGGAGGCTGAGGCAGGAGAATGGCGTGAATCTGGGAGGCAGAGCTTGCAGTGAGCCAAGATCGCGCCACTGCACTCTAGCCTGGGTGACAGAGCAAGACTCCTTCTCAAAAAAAAAAAAAAAAAAATTTCAGATAATTGTAGATTCTAATGTAATTGTAAGAAAAATTTTTAAAAAGACATCTATGAACACTTAGTTTACCCTGACAATAACATCTTGCAAAATTATATAGTACAATATCACAACCAGGATGTTGACCATGATACAGTCCACAACTCATTTAGATTTTCTTCGTTTATGTAAACTCGTGTTTAGTTTCATACAATTTTATAACACATGCAGGTTTCCGTATCCATCACCACAGTCAAAATACAGGACAGTTCCATCACCACGAGGACCCCTCATGTTGCTCTTTTATTACCATAGCTACTGCCTTCTGACCCTTCTCATAAACTCTTCAACCACAAATCTATTCTCCATTTATAAAATTTTGTCATTTAAAAAAGGCTATTAAAGTAGATGAATGGATACAAAAATGTGGCATATACATACAATGACATATTTTTCAGCCTTAAAAGGGAAGAACATGCTGTCATTTGTGACAACATGGATGCGACTTGAGGCTATTATGCTGAGCGAAATAAGCCAGTCACAAAAATATAAACACTGTATGATTTCATTTATGTGAAGTATCTAGAATAGAAAATTCATAGAACAGAAAATAGGATGGTGGTTGCCAGAGGCTGGGGAAAAATGATGAGTTGTTTAATGGATGTGGAATGTCGATTTTGCAAGAAAAAGTTCTGGAGATTGGTCGTATAAAAATGTGAATATAGGGGCAGGACATGGTGGCTTATGCCTGTAATCCCAGCACTGTGGGAGGCTGAGGTGGGTGGATCAGTTGAGGCCAGGAGTTCGAGACCAGTCTGGGCAACATGGTGAAACCCTGTCTCTACAAAAAATACAAAAATTAGGCCAGGCTCAGTGGCTCATGCCTGTAATCCCAGCACTTTGGGAGGCCGAGGAGGGTGGATCACCTGAGGTTGGGAGTTCGAGACCAGCCTGACCAACATGGAGAAACCCTGTCTGTACTAAAAATACAACATTAGCTGGGTGTGGTGGCACATGCCTGTAATCCCAGCCACTCGGGAGGCTGAGGCAGGAGAATCGCTTGAACCTGGGAGGCAGAGGTTGTGGTGAGCCCAGATAGTGCCATTGCACTCCAGCCTGGGCAACAAGAGCGAAACTCTGTCCCAAAACAAACAAACAAAAAAAGCCCAAAAATTAGTCAGGCATAGTGGCATGTGCCTGTGGTCCCAGCAACTTGGGAGGCTGAAGTAGGAGAATCACTTGAACTCAGGAGGCGGAGGTTGCAGTGAGCTGAGATTGCACCACTGCACTCCAGCCTGGGTGACAGAGCAAGAATTTGTCTCAATAAATAAATAAATAAATAAAATAAAAATAAAAAATAAAAAAATTAGTATATGTAACAGTATGGAATTGTACATTTAGAAATGATTAAGATGTTAAATTTTATGTTACACATTTTTAAACCACAATTTTTAAATAGTTACATAAATGGAATCATAAACTATGTCACCTTTTGGGATTGGCTATTTTTCCTCAGCATAATTCCCTGGAGATTCATTCAAATAGTTGCGTGTATCAGTAGTTTGTTCCTTCTTATTGCTGAGCAGCATTCCGTGGTGTGGATGTACCATAGTTTGTTTAACCATTCATCCATTGAAGAACATCTGGATTGTTTGCAGTTTTTCACTATTATGAATAAAAGTACTATGATCATTTGGGTTTTGTGTGAACATTGGTTTCTCATTTCTTTGGGATAAAATGCCCAAGAGTGCAATTGCTGAGTCATAAGAAACTGCCAAACTGTTTTCCAGAGTAGGTGTACCATTTTACATTTCTACCAGCAATATATGAGTGATCCAGTTTCTCTGCATACTCACCAACATTTGGTGTTACCGTTTTAGTTATTCTGATAGATATGCATTGATATCTCATTGGAGTTTTAATTTCCATTTCCCAAATGGGTAATAATGTTGACTGTCTTTTAATGTGTTTATTTGCCTTCTGTACATCTCTTTGGTAAAATCTCTGTTTCTTTTGCCTGTATTCTAATTAGGGGTCGAATTTGCTCCTATTCTAATTGGAGGTATTAATTGGCTTTTTGCTGTAAGATTTGGAAGTTCTTTATTATTTTATTTTTAAAATTGTTTTCAGCTGAAGACAATGGCTCAGTCCTATAATCCCAGTGCTTTGGGAGGCTGAGCTGGGAGGATTACTTGAGGCCAGGAGAATGAGAGCACAGTGAACTATGATTGTACCACCTCACTCCAGCCTGGGTGACAGAGTGAGACCCTGTCTTCAAAAAAAAAAAAAATGATTTTTTAATAATCGCCATTCTGACTGGTGAGATATGGTATCTCATTGTGGTTTTGATTTGCATTTCTCTAATGATCCGTGATGTTGAGCTTTGTTTCATGTTTCTTGGCCGCATGTATGTCTTTTTTTGAGAAGTGTCTGTTCATATTCTTTGTCCACTTCTTAATGGTTTTTTTTTCTTGTAAATTTGCTTAAGTTCCTTGTAGATTCTGGATATTAGACCTTTGTCAGAAGGATAGATTGCAAAAATTTTCTCCCTTTCTATAGGTTGTCTGTTTACTCTGATGATAGTTTCTTTTGCTGTGCAGAAGCTCTTTAGTTTAATTAGATCCCAATTGTCAATTTTTGCTTTTGTTGCAATTGATTTTGGCATCTTCATCGTAAAATCTTTGCCTGTGCCTATTTCCTAATTGGTATTGCCTAGATTTTCTTCTAAGGTTTTTACAATTTTGGGTTTTACATTTTAGTCTTTAATCCATCTCGAGTTAATTTTTGTATATGGTGTAAGGAAGGGGTCCAGTTTCAATTTTCTGCATATGGCTAGCCAGTTTTCCCAGCACCATTTATTAAATAGGGAATCCTTTCCCCATTGCTTGGTTTTTTCAGGTTTGTCAAAGAACAGATGGTTGTGGATGCACGGTTTTATTTCTGAGTTCTCTATTCTGGCGAGGTTGCAGAGAAATAGGAACGCTTTTACACTGTTGGTGGGAAAGCAAATTAGTTCAACCATGGGGAAGACAGTATGGAGATTCCTCAAAGATTTAGAACTGGAAATACCATTTGACCCAGCAATTCCATTACTGAGTATATACCCAAAGGAATATAAATCATACTATTATAAAGATACATGCACTCATATGTTCATTGCAGCACTATTCACAATAGCAAAGAAGTGGAATCAACTCAAATGCCCATCAATGATAGACTGGATAAAGAAAATGTGATACATATACACCATGGAATGGTATGCAGCCATAAAAAGTAATGAAATCATGTCCTTTGCAGGAACATGGATGAAGTTGGAAGCCATTATCCTCAGCAAACTAATGCAGGAACAGAAAACCAAATACCGCATATTATCACTTATAAGTGGGAGCTGAACAATGAGAATGCATAAACACAGGGAGGGGAACAACACTCACTGGGGCCTGTTGGGGGAGTATGGGGAGGTAGGAGAGCATTAGGGAAAAGAGCTAATGCATGCTAGGCTTAATACCTACATGATGGGTTGATAGGTGCAACAAACCACCAAGACACACATTTACCTATGTAACAAACCTGCACATCCTGCACATGTACCCTGGAACTTAAAATAAATAATACATTTTTAAAACAAGATCATATCAACCCTCTGTCAGAAAACGTCATGAAAATAAACCAGTAAAAAATTAAAATAAAAAATAAAAAATGGCCAGGAGCCATGGCTCATGCCTGTAATCCCAGCACTTTGGGAGGCCAAGCGGGGATGGATCACTTGAGAGACCAGGCGTTTGAGACCAGCCTGGCTAACATGGTGAAATCTCATCCCTACTAAAAATACAAAGTTAACTGGCTCACTTGGGAGACCAAGGCATGAGAATTGCTTGAACCCAGGAGGCGGAGGTTGCAATGAGCCAAGATGGTGCCACTGCACTCCAGCCTGGGCGACAGAGTGAGAGTCTGTCTCAAAAAAAAAAAAAAAAAAATAAATAGTAAATAAATAATTTTTATTGTGGTAAAAACACATAATATAAAATTTAACATGTTAACCATTTCTAAGTGTAAAGTTCAGTAGTGTTAAGTATATTCACATTGTTATGTAATCAATCTCCAGAATTTTTTCTTCTTGCAAAACTGAAATTCTATATACATTAAACAATTCTTCATTTGCTCCTTCCCCCAGTCCCTGACAACCAACATTCTACTTGCTGTTTCTATGAATCTAACTATTCTAGATATTTCACATAAGTGGACTCACACAGTATTTCCTTTTTTGTGACTGACTTATTTCACTTAACATAATGTCCTCAAGGGTCCTCAAGGGTCATCCACGTTGTATGAAAACTCTTTAGTATGTTCTAGTTATTTGTCTTTTGTTGGGTATGTGGGTCTTCAGATATTTTCTTTCAGTTCATAGCATGTCTTTTCTTCCTCTTAAAAAGGTCTTTCATAGAGCAAAACTTTTTAATTTTGATGAGATCTAATTCATCAGTTTTTCTTTTTGGGGATTGCACTTTTGGTGTAAAGCCTAAGAACTCTTTGCACAGCCTTGTATCTTAAATATTTTCTTCTATATTTTTCTAAAAGTTTTGTACTTTCACATTTTACATTTAGGTTTGTGACCCATTTTGACTTAACTTTTATATAAGGAGTGATATTTAGGTCAAAAATCATTATTTTTTGCCCTTTTTTTTATTGGGTTGTTTGTCTTTTTATTGTTAAACTGTAGGTGTTCTTTATATGTTCTGGATACAAGTGGTTTGTGAACTTTCTTTTTTTAAAAAATTTCCAATGCCTTTAGTTGCCTTTATCTTCTTAATAGTCTCTTTTAATGAGCAGATTTTTTTTTAATTTAAAAAAATTTTATGGATACATAGTAGGTGTATATATTTATGGGGTACATGAGATTTTTTTTGCACAGGCATGCAATGTGAAATAAGCACATCATGGGGAATGGGGTATTCATCCCCTCAGCATTTATCCTTTGAGTTACAGATAATCCAATTACACTCTTTAAATTATTTTAAAATGCACAATTAAGTTATTATTGACTGTAGTCTGACTATTGTACTATTAAATAATAGGTCTTATTCATTCTTTCTATTTTTTTGTACCCATTAATTATCCTTACCTCCCCTCCCACCCCCCACTACCCTTCCCAGCCTCTGGTAACCATCCATCTACTCAATGAACATACATTTTTAATTTTGATGAAGTCTAATATATCATGATGAAGCTTACAATTAGTTCTTTTGTGTCCTAGCTAAGAAACCTTTTTCTATCCAAAAGGCATGAAGATATTCTCCTAAGTAGTCTTGAATTTTTATGATTCTGTCTATTACATTTAGGGCCATGCCCTATCTTACATTATTTTTATGTATGAGGTAAGGAGGGAATTGAAGTTTTGGTTTTTATTTTGGATTTGTTTTTTTCCACACAGATTCCAGTTTTTCCAGCACCATTTATTAAAAAGGATTTACTTTCCTACTGAGTTGACTTAGTGATTTGGTTCAAAATTAGTTGACCATATATATATATGTATGGGTTTATTTCATGACTCTATTCTGTTCGGTTGACCTATGTGCTTATCCATATGCCAAAACTACACTACCTTTATTCCTGTAAGGTTACAATACATCTTGAAATCAGTTTATTATGTTAGTCCTCCAACTTTATTCTTTTTCAAAATTGTTTCAGTTATTCCACATCCTCTGCATTTCTATGTAAATTATAGAATCAAATTGTCAATTTCTTCTTAAAATCTTGTTAGGATATTGATTGGGATTTCATTGAATCTGTCAGCAAATTTAGGAAAATAGATATGTTAACAATATTGTTCTAATCCATGAATATGGTGTATTTTTTCTTTTATTCAGGTCTTCCTTAATTTCTCTCAGCAGTGTTTTATAGTGTTAAGGGTAGAGATTTTATACGTCTCTCATTCGATTAATTCTGTATTTGCTTGTTTTATTGTACTGCAGGTGGTATTGTTGCTAAATTTTATTTTCAATTAATCATTGTGAGTATATAGAAACACTATAGATTTTTGTAAATTTACCCTGTACTCTGTGACCTCACTAAATTCACTTACTAGGTCTAGCAGTTGTTTTTTGAGATTCCATTCACAATAGCAAAGACATGGAATCAACCTAAATGCCTATCAGTGATAGACTGGATAAGAGAAAATGTGATAGATATACAACACAGAATAATATGCAGCTATAAAAACGAACGTGGTCATGTTCTTTGCAGGGACATGGATGGAGTTGGAAGCCATTATCTTCAGCAAACTAATGCAGGAACAGAAAACCAAACACCACATGTTCTCGCTTGTAAGTGGGAGCTGAAAGATGAGAACACATGGACACATGGAGGGAAACAACACACACTGGGGCCTATTAGGGGGCTGTGGGGAGAGGGAGAGCATCATGAAGAATAGCTAATGGATGCTGGGCTTAATACCTAGGTGATGGGATGATCTGTGCAGCAAATCACCATGGCACACATTTACCTATGTAACAAAACTGCACATGTACCCCTGAACTTAAAATAAAAGTTGAAGAAAAAAAAAGATTCCATGGAGTTTTCTACACACACAATCAGGTAATCTGAGAATAAAAAACTGTTTTGCATTTCCTTTATAATATGCATGCCTTTTATTTCTTTTTCTTGCCTTACAGAAATACTTTCATATTGAATTAAAGTGAGAGTGGACATGCTTGTTCCCTGTCTTAAGGAGAAAACATTTGTGGTTTCACCATTAAGTATGGTATTAATTATAGATCTTTTGAAGATATCTTTTATCAAATTGAGGAAATTCCTTCTATTATAGTTTTCCAAAAGTTTTGTCATGAATCAATGTTGAGTTGTGTAAAATAACTTATTTTGAATCTAATGAGATAAGATTTCTCTTTTTTTCTGCTAATATGATAAATTACGTTAATTAATTTTCAAATACAAAACAAACCTCACATTCCTGGAAAAATCTCTTTTTTGGTCATGATATATTGTCCTTTTTATATATTGCTGGGACCAATTTATTAATATACTATTATGGGTTTTTGCATCTTTGTTCATGAGAAATATTGGCTTGTAATTTTTATTGTCCTGTTATGACATTATAATACAGTGTTACGCTAATTACACAAAATGCATTGGGAAGTGCTTTCTCTATTTTCTGACTGTATGCATAAGGTTAGTATTATTCTTTCTTAAATGCTTGATAGAATTCACAAGTGAAACAATGTGGACTGATAATTTTTTTGTGGAAAGATTTTTTTATTAGAAATTCAACTTTTTAATGAGATCATGTCCTTTGCAGGGACATGGGTGGAGCTGGAGGCCATTATCCTTAGCAAACTAACACAGGAACAGAAAATCAAATACTCCATGTTCTCACTTATAAGGGAGAGCTAAATGATGAGAACGTGTGGACACATAGAGGGGAACAACACACAATGAAGCCCCGGGAGGGTGAAGGGTGAGAGGAGGGAGAGAAGCAGGAAAAATAACTAATGGGTGCTAGGCTTAATACTTGGGTGAGGAAATAATCTGTACAACAAACCCCCATGACACAACTTTACCCATGTAACAACACTGCACATGTACCCCTGAACTTAAAATAAAGGTTAAAATAAAATTCAACTTTTAAAATAAATATGGGAAAATTCATATTTTTTTCTATTTTACTTTTTGTCAGTTTTGTTAATCCATGGCTTTCATGAATTTTTTCCTTTTTGTCTAAGTTATTAAATTCATTGGCATAAAGTTGTTCATGATATTCTCTTATGTTGTAATGTCTTTAGGGTTTACAGTGATACTCTCTTTATTCCTGATATTTGTATCTTGTAACATGGCAGGCTTGAGACTGCTATCTCTAGAAAGGTCTGCTTACAAGATTGGCCCTTGGCTGTTATCTGGGAACTTAGTTTTCAGGAGGGTTCCACCATTCTGTAACTGATAAGAGTGGCTCACTATATCTCTATACAGATAAGTGCTTTGTGATAAGTACCTGCTTTCTTTCTGGGTTCTGTCTCTCTTTCACTCGTTCTTAGTCTTTCTTGGAGTGGAAACTTAGATTATTAATTTTACATCTTTTTTATTTTATAATATAGGCATTGAAAGTCATGAATTTCACTCTAAGTGTTGCTTTAGCTGCCTCCCACAAATTTTAATACACTATTTTTACATTATGATCCAGTTCAAAATATTTTATTTTCCTTATCATTTTTCTTTGACATATGAAGAAGTGTATACTTCATTTGCAATTAGGGGTTGTGCAGAAATAGTTAACATGGCAGGCTTGAGACTGCTATCTCTAGAAAGGTCTGCTTACAAGATTGGCCCTTGGCTGTTATCTGGGAACTTAGTTTTCAGGAGGGTTCCACCATTCTGTAACTGATAAGAGTGGCTCACTATATCTATACTTTATACAAATAAGTGCTTTGTGATAAATATCTGCTTTCTTTCTGGGTTCTGGAATTTGGGTCCATGGTACGTAGAGGATGCCTATGTGAGTGATCTCCCAATAAAAATCCTGGACATCTAGGCCCAGGCCAGCTTCCCTGGTAGACAACATTTCACACAAGTGTTGTCACAATTCATTGCTGAAGTAATTATTTCCTGTATGACTCTATGACTCCACTAGGAAAGGACTCTTGGAAACTTATGACTGTTTTCTCCAGGTTTTGCTCCATGCTCCTTTTCCCCTTGCTGATTTTGTTTTGTGCCATTTCCTTTGCTGTGCCCAATTTTCTGTTGTCTTTCAAATAAATTTTTCACCTCTCATATAATATTTTTTTCACTTTAACATTCCATTTTTAAATATAGTTTTCATTTATATGCTAAAATTCTCTATCACACTCATTGTTCACCTTTCCCACTGTCTTTTTTTTTTTTTTTTTTTTTGAGATAGAGTCTTGCTCTGTGCCCAGGCTGGAGTGCAGTGTTGCAATCTCAGCTCACTGCAACATCTGCCTCCAGGGTTCAAGGGATTCTCCTGCCTCAGCCTCCTGAGCAGCTGGGATTATAGGTGCCTGCCACCACGTCTGGCTAATTTTTGTATTTTTAGTAGAGATGGGGTTTCACCATGTTAGCCAGGCTGATCTTGAACTCCTTACCTCAAATGATCCACCTGCTTTGGCCTCCCAAAGTGCTAGGATTACAGATGTGAGCCACCGTGCCCACTGCACCAGCCCTACTGTCTTTTTTTAAGAGATGAGGACATGTTTTGCTTTGTCTAGGAAAACGTTTGTATTTTCTCTTTTACATTTATTTATGAATAAGGAGGAGGAAAGTAAAGTAATATAAAGCAGACTGGACCTAGGGCACACTCAGTCTCCTGTTAGGCCTCAAGTGTGGGGATCTGAGTTAATATAATCTGTAGTTACCAGGGTCTAGGCTTTGTTGCAGCTTTAGTTAGGGTCTATTTAATGCTAGCCACTGATGCAGTGGCTCACCCCCATAATCCCAGCACTATGGCAGGTGGAGGCAAGAGGATAGCTTGAGACCAGGAATTGGAGAACAGCTTGGGCAGCATAGCGAGACCCTATCTCTATAAAAAATATAAAAAATAAAATTAAAATTAAAAATGTTAGCTTCAAACATATTGAAGGTGGGAACATAACTTTCTCTTGATGAGAGAACATTGATGAGACTGGAGATTGCTTTATACTTTATATCCTAGCCACCAGCTTTCTCAACCATGAGAAATCTGTATCTGCTTCATAGCTCAGCTGCCAGGTTCTGGGTAGCTGTCAAGTTCTCTTTTTTTCGCAGTGCCACTGTTGCTTTCCATGCTTCAGTAATCTCTCTCTTTCCTGCTGCCCTGTCCCATTCCTTGGAGTGTAGCTGCAGAACTTTCCATGAAGGAGTGCCATGGTAGGACTTATCCTAGTGTTCTATTACTCTTCCCTCAGTCATCATCTGGTTATGGGGAGGCCATGCCTCAGGGGTCCTCTCTCAGCTGTGTTATCTTAGTCTCAGCCTTTGGTGTACTACACTCATGCATTAGTAAGTGCCCACAGGAAGGGACTGGCAGGTAAGCACTAACTCACCCTATGGCTGAGGTTTGTTTAGATTCTAATTTCTCATGTAATACGCGGTCACTAAAAGTTCCATTTCCATTGTGTATTCTTGATACCCTTGTCAAAGATCCATTGACTGTATATGCGTAGGTTTATTTCTGGGTGTTCTAATCTTTTCTATTGGTCTATATGTCCCTTTATGTCAGTATCATACTGTTTTGATTACTGTCGTTTTGTAATATGTTTTGAAAGGAAGTGTGAGGCCTCCAGCTTTGTTCTTTCTCAAGATTGCTTTGAGTATTCAGGGTCCTGTGGGTTCTATACAAACTTTAGGATTGTTTTTTCTATTTCTATAAAAAATGCCATTGGGATTTACACAGGGATTAGATTGAATCTGTATATTCCTTTGGGTAGTATGGACATTTTAACAATATTAAGTCTTCTAATACATGAACATGGAATGTCTATCTATTTAATTGTGACTTTTTATGTTTATTTCAGCAATGTTTTGTAGTTTTCAGTGTACAAGTCTTTCATCTCCTTAGTTATGTTTACTCCTATTCTTTTTGATGCTATTGTAAATATAATTATTTTCTTAATTTCATTTTCATATTATTTGTTGTTAGTGTATGAAAATGCAATTGACTTTTGTATTTTGATTTTTTTTGTATCCTGAAACTTACTGGATTTACTTATTAATTCTAACAAGTTTTGTTAAAGAATCTTTAGAATTTTCTAAGACATAAGTAAGATCATGTCATCTGTGAACAGACAATTTTACTCCTTCCTTTCTAATTTGGATGCCTTTTATTTCTTTATCTTACAGATTGCTCTGTCTAGGACTTCCAGTATTATCTTGGGTAGAAGTGGCCAGAGTGGTCACCATTGTCTTGGTCCTAATCTTAGAGAAAAAGCTTTCAGTTTTTCACCATTGAGTGTGATGCTGTTAGATGTGAACTTTTCATATATGGGCTCTATTAAGTTGAAGCAATTTCCTTCTATTAGTTTATTTCTAATTTGATAAGAGTGCCAAGAATACATAATGGGGAAAGGACAATGTCTTCAATGGTTTTGGGAAAACCAAGTAGGCATATGCAAAAAAGATAAAATTGGAGCCCATTTTACACCATATAGAAAACCAACTCAAAATGGGTTAAGGACTTAAACATAAGACTTGACACTGTAAAACTCTTAGAAGAAAACTTGGGGAGAAAGCTTCATGACATTGATCTTAGCAATCATTTCTTGGATATGACATCAGAAAGCACAGAAAACAAAAGCAAAAATAGAGAAGAAGGATTACATCAAATTTAAATACACCCAGCGAAGGAAATGCACAGCAAAGGAAAAAACTCATCAGAGGGAAAAGGCAACCTACGGGATGGGAGAAAATATTAACATTTTTAAACCACATATCTGATAAGAGGTTAATTGCTATAATGTATAAATAACTTTTACAACTTAACAGCAAAAAAAAACACAAATAACTCAATTTTAAAAAATAGACAGAGGACTTTGTCTTAGTTCATTTTGGCTGATATAACAAAATACCTTAGACTGAGTGGCTTTTAAACAACAAAATTTTATTTTTCATATCCTCGAGCCTGGGAAGTTCAAGATCAAGGCGCCAGCAGATTAGATGTCTGGTAAGGGCACACTTCCTGGTTCATAAATGGCAATCTTCTCATTGTAATCTCACATGGTGAAAGGGACAGTGAGCTCTGCAGGGCCCCTTTTATTAAAGCACTAATCCCATTCATGAGGACTGTATCCTTATGATCCAATCTCCTCCCAAAGTTCCCATTTCTAAACACCATCACATTGGGGATTAAGGTTTATGATGGTTAATATTGAATGTCAACTTGATTGAATTGAAGGATACAAAGTATTGATCCTGAGTGTGTCTGTGCGGGTGTGTTGCCAAAGGAGATTAACATTTGAGTCAGTGGGCCAGGAAAGGCAGACCCTCCCTTAATCTGGGTGGGCATAATCTAATAAGCTGCCCACCTGGCCAGAATATAAGCAGGCAGAAAAATGTAAAAAGAGAGACTGGCCTAGCCTCCCAGGCTACATCTTTCTCCTATGCTGAGTGCTTCCTGCCCTTGAACATCAGACTCCAAGTTCTTCAGTTTTGGAACTTGGACTGGCTCTCCTTGCTCCTTAGCCTGCAGATGGCCTATTGTGAGACCTTGTCATCATGTGACATCATGTGGGACCTTGTCAATTCATGTGAGTTAATACTTAATAAACACACACACACACACACACACACACATATATATATACATATTCCATTAGTTCTGTCCCTCTAGAGAACCCTGACTAATACAGATTTTGGTACCAAGAGTCGTTCTAGAGGAACAGAATATTAAGGATGGAGTTCTTTCATTGGTTTTAGGGTTTTTGCAGTTGGCTGTTTACTATGATTAGGACTTCAGAATGCTAAGGACTCTACTTCTAATAGTATGGAGAACACTGATAGTCCTTGGTGTGAATTATTTAGAGAGTTATGCAAAATAAATGCATTTGACACGCCTGATTCATTACTCATGAGAGGCAAGAAGTTTAGTGACTCTATACATAATACCTTTGACCATATGTGGAGAACCAAGGAACATAATGAAGCTGGTTGGTTGCTGCTAAGTTCCATGGACAAAGTGATGAAAGAAAATGATGAACTCAGCAATTCTATCTCCCGGCTTCAGAAGCAGATACTGAATCTCAAATCTGCTAAGATTGCCCAGAGTGACAGTCTTATCTCCTGTAGAGGAAGAGTTGAAATTGTGGAAAAATAGACACAAGTTCTTATCATGCAAGTGGCTGACATGCAATCAAAGGTGCATGCACAGCCTCGCCAGGTGTCTACTGTTAAAGTGAGGGTATTGCTTAGAAAAGAATAGGACCCTGCAACTTGGAATGGGGATGTGTGGGATGACCCTGATGAAGCTCGGGACACGGAGTTTGTAAACTCTGATGAACCTTTTTTGCCAGAAGAAACAGCTTCCCCTTCCACATCCCCAGTAGTGGCAACATCCCCTCCCCAACCCATGCTGCTATCAGCCCTTCCACCTTTGTCTGAGGAAATAAACCCTGTGCTGCCTAAGGCAACAGTGATGGCCTCTCCTGAGGCAGTTGCCAGGCAAGATAATGTTGATTCTCCTCAGGAGCCACCCCCAGCACCTCTGTTTGCTTCTAGACCTATAACTATATATATTTTCCTTAGTTCTGTCGCTCTAGAGAACCCTGACTAATACAGGTTTCAACATATGAATTTTAGGGAGACAAAAACATTCAATCTATAGGAGATGTAAATAAACATTTCTCCAAAGAAGACATACATATAGACAACAGGTATATGAAAAGACGTTCAATGTCAATAATCACCAGGGAAATGCAAATAAAAACCACAATGAGATATCACTGGATACCTGTTACAATGGCCATTACAAAAACAAATCCTATAACAAGCGTTGGCAAGGATGTGGAGAAATTGGAACACTTGCGCTCTATTGGTGGGCATGTAAACACTGCAGCCATTATGGAAAACAGTATGGAAGGTCCTCAAAATACTAAAAATGGAACTACCATAGGACCCAGAAATCCCGTTTGTGAATATGTGAGTTTGAAGGAGGTAATATAGCCAGTGGCTAAGGATACAGGCTCTATAGTCAAATTATCTGGTTTCAGAACCTGGTTTAACAACTTACTAGCTATGTGACCTTCAGCAAAGTACCTAACTTCCCTGTGCCTCAATTTCCTCATCTATAAATTGAAGAAAATAATAGTACCTCCCTCTCAGGATTGTTTTGGGGCTTAAATATGATAATTAATCCACATAAAGTCCTTAGAACAGTGCCTGGCATATAGTGAGCACTTAGTCCATGCTAGGTGGAGATGTGTGGCAGGCAGTTGGAGATCCACAGGTAGAGACAGCCGTTGTCACCATGGGGATGAAGGTGAGCATCCGAGAAGCACTCACAGAGCAGGGTCCTCAACCAGGTCTACAGATGAGAAGCACCTGAGGAGCATTTTCAAAGTACATGGGGGTTCGCAACCCCGGCCCTCATAGGCTGTGATTCTGTAGTGTTTATTCTCTAAAATCTTGTTTTGATATATATCCCTAGGGGAAAGCCACTCATATGGAGCAAAAAGTGACCCTAGAAGAAGTTTCACAAACAAGTACAGCATTTCAGAAGTGGACAAAGGGGACTGGGAAGAAATGAGTGGATGGTAAAAAGATGATAGAGGACGGCACAAATAGTGTGTGTGTCTGCGTTGTCTTTGGGCTTGATCCAGTGTGGCTGATGTGTGAGTCCAGGTGTTGGTTCACCCCAGATGTCAACCCAGGCAGAAATCTGGACCCGATTCGAGTCCCCTTGATGGCTGAGGGTTTCATGGAGGGCTCAGAACTGAGGGGTCCAGAGAAAGGTCCTAGAAGGATGAGGAGGAAGGTAGCCAGGTGGCACCTCTGACCAGACTTTTCAGTCAAGGAGGTGGAAGACAGGGTTCCCCAAATTTTGCTGTTTCCGCAAAAGCATTTTTATTTACAATCAGGGCCCACAGCATGAGGTCATTCCAAATATGTACATTGCTTGATGTCCTGGGCCTGGGCTTTACCATTCTTTTTGATTCTCTCAGCTCCTGGTTTATCACCAAAAACCTATGGATCCAAGAAAAAATTCCAATTAGTGGATTGTCAGTGCCGAACCCTGGCAAACCAGGTAACAGCTATGGGCCCAGGAAACTGAAGACAGCCTTCAATCCATATTTACTGAGCACGTGCCATGCATTCAACTCAGCACTGAAAGATAGGGATAAGGAGAGGAAGTGTGGACATGCTGTTGCCAAGAAATTGATGCCTCCTTCTCCTCCAAATTAGGAATAAAGGGCAAATCTCTGTAGTTTATGTCTAGGGGGAGGGGAAGCAGCAAGAACAGAAAACAATACATGCCTGACCAGGTCGCTGCAAACTTTGCCCAGAGCCAGGAAAAGTGGCTGAAGCTCAAAGAGAATCCTTAGGACTCTTCTGCACCTCTCTGGGACTGAGGTGTGGACTGAGAGGTCTCCCTGGGTGGAGCACACTACCATTGCCATCATCAGGACTAAGACACCTTCATTCCCAACAGTTAGGTCAAGGACCTCAAGTATTGGAATCAGATTCCTAGACCTGCCCCACAAAACCTTGTTGTCAGAGCCCAGAAGATTTGCATTTTTAAGCAAGCTCCCAGGTGGCTAGGTGACTAAGCACAGCACCCAGCCTAGATTCCTCACATTACAAGGCCAGAAAGAGGATCCAGCATAATGCTAAGAGGTCAGCACACCAAGAAAATCCTGGGTTCTTCATTCAGGAAAGCCGCTGGGTGGCTGAGGCCCCCAGGCACATTGTGGACATGCAGTACTTAGCCCACTGCACTTTGTCCCTGCCACACATTCCGAGGTGGGATGATGGGGGATAGAAGTAGGGTGCTGTCATCAGACAGACTTGAGCTCCACATCTAGCTCTGAACATAGCTATCTGAATTCTGGCAATCATTCCACGTTTTTGAGTTTCAGTTTCTTACTATGAAAATTGATCATAGTATCTTTTTCCAAGAGTTTTGTGGGGATTAAATGACATAATGCATATCAAGCCCTTACCACAATGCCTGGTACATAGAAAGCACCAATGGATATTACTTGATACTAATTTATCAACAGACTGTGACCTTGCAGAGGGCAGGCAACAAACCAGTCCTGGCCCACAGAGGGCACTCAGTGTTTGTGGAACTGAAGAAAGCTATTAATTCTGTTGGCGCTAAACAAAGATCTGAGATTTCTACGAATATAAAGTCCACAAATACATAACCATAGAAATGAATTGGGGTGCAGCCGCCCTTTCCCCACTTCCATGTCCCCTACCCCATTTTCTCCCCTTCCCTTCCTGTCCTTCTACTTCTTCTTCTTTTTTTTTTTTTTTTTTCTGAGACAGGGTCTTGCTCTCACTTTGTCACCCAGTCTGGGGTGCAGTGGCACACTCTCAGCTCACTGTAGCCTCAACCTGCTGAGCTGAAGTGATCCTCCCACCTCAGCCTCCTGAGTAGTTAGGACCACAGGAATGGGCCACCATGCCCAGCTAATTTTTGTAGAGACAGCGTTTTGCCATGTTGCTTAGGCTGGTCTTGAACTCCTGGGTTCAAGCCGAGGCAGGGGTGAGGCACTGCGCCCGGTGATAGCCCTTCCTTTCTTTGTATATGACTTTTCTCCTTCATTTTATGTAGTTATAATAATAACAAAAGCTAATGATTACTGCCTGCTAGCCACATGTCAGGCACTGTCCTCAGCTCTGCGGATGTGTTATCCCAGAGAAGCCTCACAACAACCTGGGAGGCTGACTATGGCATGGTCTTCACTTTAAGATGAGTAAACTGAGGAACAGGGAGGTTAGGAGACTTTCCCCAAGTCACACAACCTGAACATGATGGAACCAGAAAAGGAGGCCAAGCGGACTTTGTGCTCCAGATGCTGGAGCAGTGTGACTGTGTGTGTGTGGTGGGCGGGGGGGGGGGTGTGTGTGTGCAGTGTGTTTGTGATGTGGTGGCTATGTGTGTGTAACATATGTATGTGTACACAGTGTATGTGTGCATAGTGTGGTGTGTCTGTGGTGTGATGCATGTGTGGTTGTGATGTGTGTGTGTGTAGGGAAGGTCAATGGCGGAGTGTGGAATGCTTGCCCTCTGCACCTGCCCCACCTGAGGCCCTTGCAGTTACCAAGTTCCAGCCCTACTGACCTCTCTCTTTCATCCTTGCTAACAGGAAGAGATCCTGCCATGCTGGGGGGAAGGGGAGAAAGCAGCCAGGAGGCCAAGGCAGGAGGATGAGGGTCAGCTATGAGAAGGAGTTGGGCTCTTCTGCCCCAGGCCTTCCCTCATTCTGTCCTTTCCTTGGTCTTGTGTGCACCAAATCCCCAAGACACCACCAAGAGTGTTTTCCAGGTCCTGTGGCCTGTGAGCATCTCCTGGATCAGCCTGAACCCATGGCGTTGATGGGCTGCTTGTCCCAGCATGAAGTTCCCCCAGCCTTGGGGCTGTGATGCCAACAGGACAGTGTGGCTCAGCAGGCTGCCTGGTCTCACCCTTGCAGCAGACTCTCTCCCACCATTTCATAAGTTTGTCATGCTGCTGGTGTGCCTCAGATCCAGGCTAGAGAGCATCTGCCTGGTGCTGCACACCAACAATGGGTGGAGCTGGGCTCTGCAGCCCCTCTGCGTGGCTGCCCTTGGAAGCATCTTGAATGCAGTGCCGTGGGTTCCAAAGGGCCAAGAGGATCCTCTTGTATTCCCTGCGGAAGTTTTGGTTCAAGAGCCCATAGACAATGGCATTCAGGCAGCTGTTGAAATAAGCCAGTAAGTAGCTAGTGACAAATAGCCCCTCAGGGATCTGGGGAGCCATTTCTTGGGGGTTGATGGCCACAGCGAGGCCGATGCAGTTAAGTGGAGCCCAGCAGATGGCAAAGATCACAAACACCACAAACATGGTTAGAAAGCTCCGCAAGTCGCTGGGCCTCAGGCACAGCCTGCTCTCTGGCTTGGCTTTCCTGCGGGCCTGAAGCACCAGCACCCAGATGCGCAGGTAGCAGAAGGACACGACAGCAATGGGGAGGAGGAAGTGGATGACCACCACTGCCACCGTGTACTGGGTGCTGGCGGTCTGGATGAAGGTACAGGAATAGATGCGTGGGTCATACTCCAGGGACCCCACAAAGAAGTTGGGCAGCAAGGCCACCACGGTGAGGAGCCAGATGAGGCAGATGTGCAGAGGGGTGTGCCAGCGCCGGTAGATTCGGTGGTAGGCCATGCTGTGGCAGATGTAGCAGTAGCGGTTAATGGCGATGGCAGTGATATTGAAGACAGAGCCGATGACGCTCAGGCCCATCACAAAGGCGCTGGCCTTGCAGTGCTCCTCCCCTAGGGCCCAGCCGTCATAGAAGATGGCCACGAGGATTAGCGGGTAGGGGTACAAGGCCACCACCAGGTCAGCCAATGCCAGACTCACCAAGAACAAATTACCTGAAGCAGCAAACAGAGCAACAGTCAGCACGAGACCCCACGACTTAGATTCTGTAGAACATCCTACCCTCCACGAAGTTACTTTTGGCAATGTGAGTGGAAACCAAGTGGCTCTTAGAGGCACAGAACTGAAGACTCAGATTGCATTTCTGCCACTCACTAGCTATATGACTGAGGCAAGCTGTTTAGGCTCTCAGAGCCCCATTTTCCTCATTTGTGAACTAGGGGCAGTGATACCTACCTCATAGTATAGCTGTAAGAATTAATGATACAAAGTGCTCAGGGATTTAACAGGTGCTGACACATGCTAACTGTTTCCATGATAGGCACAGATGCTCACGGGCTTTGCACCATTTAAGCTCCAGCAAAGATTTTGGAGGAGGAGAGTCTGAAAGTCAGGAGTGTGGATTTCTCAACACTATCATCGCTCCCTCTCATTCCCTCACCTCCTCGCACATCTCTCTGGTTGTCTCCTTTTGCATTTTCTCCCCACTGGTTAACAGGCTACTTTCTAAGTGTCTTTACATGGGTTTTGTAAATGTGAATTGCATTTTGCAGCTGGACTAGAAGAAAGGTGTTGAGAGTGGGAACCATGTGTTTCTGGTATTCCCCTTTGTGCCCTGTCTGGGTCCAGTACTCCCAGCCTTGTGGCCACTTTGACAGACACTTGCAGTAGTGGCACAGAGCCCCAGCCCTGTGGGGTGAGAAAGGGCTGTCAGCACTCCTAAGCTCACAGCCTCTGGGGGGCCTCCCTGCTTTGCCTGCACCATGGTGGCCTTCCTGGACTATATAGGCATTTATCCTTTGAATGGAGCCTTATCCAACATCACCAAGCTTGGTCAACCAGAGAGAGCCTCAGGAAACGATACACCCATCAATTAATATGCTTCAGGCATGTTCTAAGCTGGAGTCCCAGGGCGGAGGCAGGGCTTACTCCAAAAGAACACAATCTCTGCTCCTCAAGTGTTTGCGTTCTAAAACCAACACTGACTCACGAATAGAGCACCAAGAACCTAAACGTTTGGGCAATACAAAGCTCATAGTGTGAGCAGTTCCATCACTAATGCCAATCTTCTCATTCACCAAGTGTTGTACTTTTTGAATACCTACTGTATGCTCAAAAGATAACAGACTCTCCCTCCAGCAGGGGCCCTGAGTGATGCAGTGTGCACTGGGCATGGTCTTTCAAATTTTCTGGTCTCTTGCCACATGGTGAAGCCTCCAGCCTTAGGGTGGCGGAATGCAGAGGGTGGCTGGGATGGTGTGCAGGAGGAACTCCCAGGTCAGCAAAGACACAGACATGGAAACTCCACAGCCACCATGTGTCTGTCCCATTGCCACAGAGGCTGTGGTGTCTTCGGGGGTCTAGAGGGTCAGGCAGGTGGAAAGAGCCCCCAAAGCACAGCAATTGGAGAGGCCAGGCTCTGTGTGGATTCCACGGGGTACAGAAAAAGGGAGGCTGAGAGCTGCCCAGCTGGGATTTCACCTGAGTCAGCCCTTCAAGTGAAGTAGACGCCACACCTGGACTTATTCACCCACAAGGGTAGGAAAAGGACTGCCTCCAGCCTTCCCACATTCACCCCATCTCAAAGAAGATTCCCCATAGCATGGTCCGAATGGGGATGGGAACCTGAAAGACCCTCAAGAAGCCTTCATGAAGGGCCTATTTTGACCTCAGAGGAATGGGGTCAACCCCACTCAGAACCCACACAAGTCTACTGGAGTCCTGGGAGTTCTCAAGACCTAACTATAATACTACTGGGTCCACAGCTAGGTTAGGAAACCAGGGAGACAGGATGTAACTGAATAGAAAGGCGATTGTCTGGACAATTAGAGCGCTTGTGAGGTAGTGAGTTTCCCTGTCTCAAGATTGTCCAGCAAGTTGGATGGCAAAGGAGAATCACGACTCAACTGAACTGCTGGATTCCTACCTACTCTACTATTCACAGATTTATTTACTTCATGGGTTAAAAATGACCTCATTTCCTTTCTGGTTGGTACAGCAAGGCAAAAAATGTGCAACAAGGACCTGCTTGGGATGTGGAGGGGTTTTGTGCCTTTTAATTTAATTCTCAGCCCGCTGGCTGTCTCCACTGCTGGATCTCCATCTCTGACTCACCTACACAGACCTCACTTGGTTCCAAGAACACGAGGGATTCCCTCTCTCACATTGCTTGTCTTCAGCTGAATCAGGAACCCTTGTCTCCTGAGAATTTTATGTGTCCTTTTGAAATCTGGAGGGTTGTGCTGAAGTCAGAGAAATCTGGGATAATCTGAGTCCTGCCACTTTATGGTTGAATGAATTTGGGTGAGTTCCCGAGTTCCTTTCTTGGTGACTATTCCTACATGAGCTCCTTTCTTTTCTTTCAGAGCTCTGCCATCACTTCCCCCTGCACACTCATAGGGTTGGTTCTGTGAAGAGAATCACTTCTCTCCAGCACAGGAAGATGAGTCTCCACAGGACCCGCTGGGCACCTGGCCCAGCAACACACAAGCTCTTGGCACTTGCAAGCTGAGCAGAGAAAGTCAAGAGCTTCTGGGAGCCGGTGCCAGCTCTGCCAGCTGTTTCCCTGTGAAGGCAGAGTCAAGTTCTGCGGTGTTAATGTGGCTTATCCCCTAATAATGCCCCAGAGGCTGGCAAACAGCTTGTAAATAGTAAGAAGAACACATTCAACTCCATGTGGAAAGTGATTCAATTACTATCCCCTATTACTCTGGCTGTTCCTAAAAGGCTGAAATCAACCACTTCCTGCTATAGATTCATCTGCCCAGACATCCCACTGTCTCCAGGCTTTCTTGGCACAATTCCAAATTAGATGAATAAAATTCGTGTTTTGTCTTCCATCTGTAAGAAGCCAGGTCTTATGTGGATGATAGTCAAGGGGAGATCCAGTTCTCCATCCATTTCTTCCCCAGACAGGTGAGAAATCACTCAGTATGCACACAGCACTGCAGTCACCCTGTGCATAATGAATATTTATGTCATGGGTCCTGGCGTGACTCGTTTCCATCTGCCTCCAGCAGATAGGGTGTATTAGTGGAGAGAGGCTTTGACAAGAGGGCTTTGTTTACTAACATGGAATCCCCTTCAGGATTCATACGCAGAGCGCATCCTTTCACACACAACCATCACAGTCTCCTCCCTCTTCTCTTCCTCTCTCTTTCTTTCTGGAAAATGTATTTCTTAATGGAGATCTGGTAATCTGGGAAAGAGCCAGCCAGTGCTGAGCTATCTAATATTCGTCAGATAGGAGAATTCTGGAAGGTAAAGCTCCCTGTAACCCTTGCCCCCCTCCTCTGTGCTCACCCTCCATGCTCAGAAGAAAAATTTGGTTAGACATAAATTCTCCTCGGTCATTGAGCTAAAAGACAAGATAGAAAGAATCATCAAGTCATTTATGTGACAAATATTGCTGAGTATATACTAGGTTCTGCCTTTGACTATGCCAGATGGACAGGCTACCTCCCCTTATAAAGTTTATGGTCTCTTAGAGAAGACCATTAAACAAATAAAAACAAGGTGCTAAGAGGGATATGTTGGGGAAGTCAACAAATGATCTATGTTTTCTAACAGTGTTAAACTTTCTGTGCCTTGAGGTCTTCTTCCACTCTTCCATCTGTTTAAATGTGTAATAGATTTATTGAGTGCCTACCACATTCAAATAAGACACAGTGATGGATGAAAGACATGGCCCCTGCCATTGAGATGCCCATGGAACTGTTAGGGAAACAAGAGAAAACAGTAGCCATTCAATTAGGTGAGAGCTGGAAGAAAGGCCAGAACAAGGTGGTGGGAACAGTGGGGAATTTGTGAGTCAACTTGGGACTGGGGACAATGGCAGGATATGGGGTTGGTCAGGCATGACAATTCACCAAGGAGCTAGACAAAATTACCAAGACTTGTGCAACAGAACTCCTAACTCCCAGAATGGCTGTTTACCTCAAATGAGATGTTGTATGGGAAAGGTCATGAGAAATAACAATAATCACCAAATTAATGTGAGATATTCTTATTATGTTCTGGGGATGGGCATTTGAAATAATTGACCATATAATTTATTCACAACTTGATTTTCAAACAAACACTAAAACAATGCATTTATTGTAAGCTTGTAATTAGATTCCCAAATCTCTTGAGAGCAGATATTTTTTTCTTCCAAAGTCACATATTTATGAAAATCTTAGGATGTGTGGATGAATCATACAAGAGCTGAGTTGAAATCTAACTTTGATTTAATTAGAAAACAAAAACTGGCTAATCAATAGTGTACACAGATATATATGGGGGTATTTCAACCACTTAAAAGAATAAAATATATTTAAGAACATAAGCATCCATTTAAAAACATAACTAAGATGCTTTACAAAACATTCTTCAATAACCATCAAAAGAGATCATTTTGAAATTCTGATAGGTAACATTTTATTACTTTACACTTAATAGCAACAAAACAACCATTGATATAACATGGTGAAGTTGATAGTATAGTTTTACATAAATGGACTCCATTGTTTTTCACAAGAATTCCTTAAGATTGACAGCATGATTTCTGTTTTATAGATAAAGAAACAGACACCCAGTTTGTGTGAATTGCTCATAGCCATAACACAGAAGGATTGAGAAAGAACAAGAAGAGGAGAAAACCAAAGAAAAGAAATAGCAAGGGAATTAAGAGAAAGGGTGTACAGAGTTTCTTGGTCATCTACAAAAGTGAGAAAGGACAGAAAAGTGCTCATTGGACTTGGTAGTTAGAAAGTCAGTAGTGACATTAACAAGAGCAAATTCTGTTGAGAGCTTGGGGATCCAGTTTTGCCCTGGAGATTGCTCTATCAGTGTTGCCTTCAAGAGAAGGAGATAGAGAGTGGCGCTTAGGAAGGAATATCCCTTTGATAGGGGACTGTGGAGGGCTTTTTTTGCCTTTTCTTTCTCTCTTAAAGGAAAGAGACTTGAATCTGGCATATAACAAGCACTAGTAATGTTAGCTATTATTTGTTATTACTGTTTTATATTATTAGCTGTACTGACAGATCAAGAAAGAGGCTCATAAGGTTGGACTGGGATCCCTATGAGATAAGATGTGAGAAGTAGTAAGGACATGAAGATGAAGAAAGTAGGACGTTCCTTCTAGATGATAAACTCCCTAAGAACTGGGGCTTTACTTCCCAATTCTCTATCTCTACTCCTCCAGCAGTAAGTATTTTAAATTGAAAGAGCCAATAGGAGCTTTCAGTATTCTCTGAATTTTGTGGTATATCATATCCGAATGCAGAATCCAGCTTTCTGGAGATAAAGACAGGCAAACATTAAAGTCTTTATACCCTTGAGCTACTGAGAGTTACATGGAAGGAATTAAAGAGGATTATTAGCTTTCCTGATTATTCAGCTAAAGACATAATTATGGGATTTAAAAACTGTTCATTTTTGCTCAGTGAAGAGGCAATAAGGTATTCACAGCTGAAATGCAAAGTTGGACAGCTTAAGAAACATTCAGGAAGGAGTCCAAGGTTACCCAGTTTGGTCTTGGGCTGATAATGGCACTCTAAACATTGCAGGCTGAGCAAGTCAAAAGACACCTGACGCCAAGTGACATCTCAATGAGTGGTCGGTGGTAGGATAGAAGCCTTGATGGAGTGGGCTCCACTTCATTCTGTAACTCTTGGAGGGTAGGGGCTGTGGGCCTAGTAAGCATTTCACTCTAGGCCTTCCAGAGCCTTTGTTCAGAACCATGCTGCTTATTAAGCATCATTTGCTGCCTCAGTCAACAAGTTGGAAGAGAGGAGGCAAGGAACAGGGGCCACAGTGCAGACTCTTTTCTAATCTAACCGGGGAAGCAAAGCACCTGCATAAGCAGAATATTCCCATCAGGAACCTCCCAGGCAGTTACTGGTTCTGGATAGGAGATGGTGTGAATTCTTAGCATCACTGGGGGCCTGGAGGAGGGGCAGCTTTGCCAGCATAGACAGAGTGACCTTGGACAAAGATCTGTGTGTTCAGCAAGCAAATCCTCCATGTTTTCCTAGGCAATCTTAACATCAAATAGTTCATATATTTCTGCTTTACCAATCATCAACGTACCCCAGAAATGCCAATTCGTGCACTCACTAAACCTCCCAGACAGCCTCTTTAACCCATTTGCAGCACAAAAATCCATTGTCAGACCACAGCTTCTGACTGCTACTTGGAAAATTAAGGTGGCTGTGCCTATGGAGCCAGGAATAACTGGTGTTGTTATGACTTCCTTTCTGATAGTGGAGAGTACTTGGATGTTACAGTGAGGACATGGTTCTCTCAGCTCTCTTATATGGCCAGCATATTACAGGCAGCTTAAAAGTGGCCACCTCGGGCCAGACCAAGAAAGGGGCTGTATTAGTCTGTTTTCACGCTGCTGATAAAGACATACCCAAGGCCGGGCACAGTGGCTCACACCTGTCATCCCAGCACTTTGGGAGGCTGAGGTGGGTGGATCACCTGAGGTCAGGAGTTTGAGACCAGCCTGACCAACATGGAGAAACACCATCTCTACTAAAAAATACAAAATTAGCCAGGTGTGGTGGCTCATGCCTGTAATCCCAGCTACTCAGGAGGCTGAGGCAGGAGAGGTTGCAGTGAGCCGAGATCATGCCATTGCACTCCAGCCTGGGCAACAAGAGTGAAACTCTGTCTCAAAAACAACAACAACAAAAAAAGACATACCCAAAGCTGTGCAACTTACAAAAGAAAGGTTTCATTGGGCTTACAGTTCTACATGGCTGGGGAAGCCTCCCAATCATGGTGGAAGGCAAGGAAGAGCAAGTCATGTCTTATGTGGCTGGCAGCAGGCAAAGAGAGAGAGCTTGTGCA
This sequence comes from Pan paniscus, assembly GCF_029289425.2. Taxonomy (NCBI): domain Eukaryota; kingdom Metazoa; phylum Chordata; class Mammalia; order Primates; family Hominidae; genus Pan; species Pan paniscus. The sequence continues at coordinate 93,845,638 of NC_073258.2, read as the reverse complement.
GGGGAGCTTCTCTTTTTCCATCAGATCTCATGAGACTTATTCACTATTGTGAGAACAGCATGGGAAAGACTTGCTCTCATGATTCAATTACCTCCCACCAGGTCCCTCCCACAACACATGGGAATTCAAGATGAGACATGGGTAGGGACACAGCCAAAGCATATCAGGGGCAAACTCCCCAAGAGGAATCAGTAGGGTACAACCATGGCATGGCTGGAAACTGCTGAGCAACTTTACTCACACAGGAGAATCACAGAACAAGCATGCCTTCATGCAGAAGGTGCCAATAGTCAGCTTAACATGAGATATACTTTGGGCTGTTCTCAAAGCAGTTCAGTTTCATGAAAACCTGTATTGATTACTTATGTAGTGCTGAGTACTGTAACTGAGGTCTATCCCAGCTCATGGAGCAAAATCAATTAATTTTCCCCCACTACCTGGTGTCTTATCCATTTCCAATTTGTTTAATCAGAGATGTGTTCTGTTCTTACTATGTGTCTGGCTCTGTGGACAGAAACTGAATGAAAGTGTCTGCTCTCAGCAGGTACACAGTCCAGCAGGGAGAGAAGTACAGTGAGGGGGATGCTGTACTGGGGAGGGCACAGGTATCTTAGAAGCCCAACAAGGGAGACACTTACTATCCCCTTCATGGTATTAATAATCAACATTGATAATCCTTCAGGGGAGTTGGGGAAGGAGTTGAAGGAGGAGCAGCTGCTGACTGGGCAGAAGAGGTAGAGAAAGTACATCAGGGAGTGCAGACCCTTTGGGAAGTAGCAGCAGCTCACTGTGGCACTGGTGAGAGGAGGGCAATGAGGCTGTAAGTTAGGTGGGCTAGGCCAGCTGCAAATGGCTGTGGGAGCTGTGCTCTGGAGTTGGACACTGTTCTGGAGATGGAGGGCAGTCACTGAAGACAGGGCAACTCTTGGCAGTGGTAACAGCGGCTGGAGGAGGGAGCAGGAAAAGCTCTCAAGCACTATGGATAGTGTTTGCTCAAGAGATGATGAAGGCATGAAGTGGGGCCGTAAGAATAAGGAGGCAGGAAAGGGAGAAATTGAGAAATAGTGGAAGGTAAAATCATTAGGACATGTGGAATGAAAGAGTAGGAGGAACCAAAGATGACTTTCAGGGCACAGGTATCCGGGAGATGAAGAGAAAAAGGAGATCCAAAAACTAGCACCAGGTTAGCCGAGGGAATGAAAGGTCCCACAGAGGGAGTGGCCCTCAGTGTCAGACACAGCACAGAGGAACATTTCCAGAGAATGGTGCCCAGAGGACTGAGGAAGGATGGGAAGCAATGGGGTAGAACCAGTAGATGTCCACAACTACATTAAAATGTCTGGCTGAAAAGGGAGGGAGAGAGGTAGTGATGAAGTTAGGAGGACATGAAGTCAAGAAAAGAGTCTTTTGTTCTTTTAAAACAGGAGACTTTGTGTATCGTGTGTGTGTGTAAAATGGAGGAAGTTTCCAGAAGAGAGAAAGGAAGAGCTCAAAAATGCAAGAGATAAATATTAGCGAGGTGTAGCTCAAGGGTCAGGGCAGCAGTGGTGAGCCCAGGAGGGAAAGTTCTCAACTGCTCTCAGTAGAGTCAAAAGTGTGGCAAGTCCCTGGGAAGCACACTCTGACAGGTGTGAGGTACCAACCCAGTGCCATGGGCTGTGCAAGACTCTGAGAATGTAGCAAAGAGTGAACACACTTGGCCTTACCTTTTAAGTTGGGTCGGTGCCCTGACCCTACCTCCCACCTTGCCTCCACTCCTCCCTGTCTGCCTTTCTCTGGTGCTATCTCTGAAGTCAACCCACCACATGCAGCAACAGACACTACAGATAGGATATCCCTGAAAAAAAAAGGACAATTAATCTAACCACTCACCCTGCCATCAGGAGCGGCACTGTTAGGAATGATACAGATCTGCTCCATAGAGGAACTGGGTTTGTGATAGGCAAGTAAAGGATACTGGTGTCTCCTGGGAAACATGCTGTGACCTCAATATGGGCTATGTATCTTGGTTATTGGAAATATATGTATTCTCATTGTTACAGACTTAATTTTTTAATACCAATGATTTAAGGAGCCAGACTTAAGTACAGAGAGGTCTGAAGAAGCGTTTCTTAAATTAAATCCAAACTCTTCAGTAAGACAAGGCCTGATTAAGAGTAGAATGGGTGCTAACTATTCAAAGAGCTGTAGATTTTAAGCGCCTTTTGAAATCTCACTCTGCTGAGATCATTTAGTTCAAGTCAGTACTACAATTGTTTGTGACTGTCACCAATAAAGCCAGAGGTCACATAAGAACTGGTTAAATCGCAAGACTGCAGCAGTGGCAGGAATTGATGTCATTTAGATATAGTGTTATTATTATTATTTTTTGTTCGGGTGCTGGGCTGTAGCGGACACATCAGGAGGTAGGAAAGATAGAACAGAGGATATGCCAGCAATTTAACATGCTCATGACCCTCCCCAGTGATGCTCTTAAATTGGTTAGGTTTCTGCAGACCCTGCCAGGATCACAGAAAAGACCAGCCCTCTGTAGGATGCAGGAGGGGAGGGGTGCTTTTCTCCTTCCAGCAAAAGGAAGCAACTCCTACTTCCCTCAACCACCTTTCTCATGGTGGGCAATCCAAATTACTGAGCAGGGAGCCATGGCCTGACAGACCTGCTCTAAATACTCAATAAGTCAGGGACAGAAGGGGCCAATGTCAGAACCAGGAGGACCCATTTCTCCCCCATAGAGCCAGGAGTTGTCTCCCTTTTGCCTCCCTGAGCTGGAAATGAATGTTTATGATGGCTGCAAGGGACAATGTGTCAAAAATATTAAATGCAGTTTTCTAATCATAACCTGTTTTTCCCTAATATATAAGCTTTTCTTCAAAGGACACAATATTTTGAACAATGTATTCCAGAAAACAGCCACCACTACTGAAGTGAGTTAGAAAGTTTACTTCTTCTTAATAATGTTATGTTTCCCATATGATGGCTGGATACTCACAGTTGGAGGAGTTTCTTGTTTGTTTTTTTAGATAAAAATCCTAGAGTTGGCCGGGCGCGGTGGCTCATGCCTGTAATCCCAGCACTTTGGGAGGCCGAGGCGGGTGGATCACTTGAGGTCAGGAGTTCGAGACCAGCCTGGCCAACATGGTGAAACACTGTGTCTACCAAAAATATAAAAAATTACCCGGGTGTAGTGGTGAGCGCCTGTAATCCCAGCTACTCGGGAGGCTGAGGCAAGAGAATCCCTTGAACCTGGGAGGCAGAGGTTGCAGTGAGCCTAGACCATGCCACTGCACTCCAGCCTGGGTGACAGAGTGAGAGACTCCATCTCAAAAAAAAAAAAAAAATTTCTAGAGTCACAGGCCACACCAAATACATATTACCATTTGCTAAAAATGGTCTGACTCCTTAGAAAAGCATTTTTAAGCTATATGGTTGTTTTACTGCTGCTATCTTTCCATTTTAATTCACTCTAATATTTGAATTTGCTCCCAAGGCCCAACTTGAAGAAACTGCAAAATTAACAAACAGGTGACTGAGCTTCCTAAGCTGAAGTGGTCATCATGCCCCATGACCTGTGAGGGCTAGAGTTCAGATACTGCCCCCCACTCTGGTTTTGTTTCTTTGAAGACCTGACTAGGGGAATATTGAAATGAGAGTGGATTGAAATAGGAAAAATATTTTCAGGATTACAACACGATTTAGCCAAATCATTGCTTTAATTTTCACAGTTAATCCCAGGAATTCCCAGTCTTCGGAAAAGACCACAATATTTCAAAGCAATTTAGTTCAGTCCAAGCAGAATCTGCAATTTCTGCATTTACTCTCCGTCAACTGGAATTGAGTCTTCAGATGACCTGGAGATAAGTTTTTGACACAAAACCTACTGAAATGCTTCCATTGATTAACTCATTTTTTCAGCAAGGATTTTCTAAGCGACTACTACATAAAGCTACAGTGCTTGGCAAGGAAGGAAGTGGGATGTCAAGTACAGGTGGTGAGATTTCTGTGGCCTGATGTGGGCACCTCTGGAAAGGTACGCATTGGAGCGCGACGGGGTAGCGATGGCATCCAGCAGCGTGGGTTCCCACAGCGCCGGCGCCGGGCCAAAAAGCGCGCCAGTAAAACTTTCCGCAATTCCCTCTGTGCCAAGCGCGTCCTGGGCAGCCGCACTTCGGAGGGGCAAAACTCACCCTAACTTTTGAGTGCAGAGTCAAACTTAAGGAATAGGTTAGAGTGAAGGGAAAGGGGAGCCCGGGCTGAGGAGGGAAAAGGCAGCGCATATCCCGGGGTCAGGGACAAGATCAGAAAAAGAAGGGCCCGATGCCAGCACCCAGCATCAGGAATGGTGCTCACCTGCGTTCCGGAGCTTGCGGTTCCTGAGCACGGAGAGGATCACCAGGAGGTTGCCCACGACGTCCACGGCGGTGGTGACGATGAGCACCGCGGATAGCGCTGGAGCTACCCAGGGAGGTCGAGGGGTCCTGGAGGGCCGCGCGCTGCCAGCCCCCGACCAGCCCGGGCGCACTGCCCACCCGCCTGCCTCGCAGCAGTTGGCGAAGGAGCCGTTCTCTGACATCGCAGACTCTCCCGCGCTGTGCTTTGGCCACCGGACAGCCGCAGGGCGCGCGCAGTACTGAGCCGGGCGCTCTCTTCCCTGCCCAGCTCGCCTGTGCAAGGGAGGAGGCCAGTGGGGAGGGGTCTGGAGGAGATAACTAATTAAGCGTGGGCAGGGGATGGAGAAAAATATAGGAATGGGAGGAGGACTTGGGGTGCAGCCGTTGTAGAAGGGAGTGCGTCCCTCAGCGGTGCGCTCAGGAACAGCTGGGACCGCACAGCTGTCTCTGCCACCCCGAGCCCAGCAGGTGCCTGGCCCACCTCAGGCTGCGGAGCGCGTCTAGCTTCTGTCCCTGAGTACATAGCCACACCCGAGACCCCGATTTCCTCCACAGCGTCCCCAAGAGAAGCTGTGTCTAGGTAGGGACGTCCAACCCAGGTTGATAGACTGGAGAAGGTGCTGATGGTAGGGACCTCCCATCAGTTGTCAAGAAAGGCAAGGTTTGACGTCCCATAGGGCTGTGCAGCCCGAAAGAGAATGCCACTCCTAAGATGTGGGGACAGAGCCCAGAACAAAGTAGGGTAGACTGTTATATTCTAGGGAGCTGCAGAAAAATACGAACCTAGCCATTTTCCAAGCACTCGCTGGGTATTGTGGGGGGCATTGATGATGTCTCTACTGGGTCCTCTTTATAAAGCCAATACTTTAACATATTTACCAACATATATTTACACATAATACTTAAATAGATGTATGGCCAATATTGGGGGTTATGATGTGGTTTTTGGAGGGGTTAGGACAAGAAGAAGAGTGAGGCATGATTACAATAAAGAAGGAACTCAGGTGCCCTTTATTAAAAATGTTTGAGTCGTGATCTGGTGATAATAATAATAGATAACTTCTAATGGGGGCTAATCTTATGACCCCAAAGCACTTTTCACACCCATTAGAATCACTAAAATCAAAATGACTGATTATCCTAAATTTGTGGAGGAAGTTAAGCAACCAGAACCCTCATACACTGCTTTTATGAGAATGCAAAATGGTATAGCCACTTTGAAGAGCTGTCTGTTAGCTCCTAATAAAGTTAAATATACACCTATTCTATGATCAGAAGTTCCAAATGAAAAGGAAAGTATATTTCCACCAAAAGACCTGTACAAGAATGTCCAGAGCAGCCTTGTTTATAGGAGCTCAAATCTGGTAACACCTGCAATTTCCATCAACAGAAGAATGGATAAGCAAATTGTGGTATGACCTTGCAATGGAATACTACTCAGCAATAAAGATGATTGACCTACACAACAGCATGGATTAATCACAAATATGTTGTATTGAACAAAAGAAGCCAGATACCAAAAAATAGATACCATATTATTCCAGTTATAGGAAGTCCAAAATCAGGGAAAATTAATCTATTTTCTAATAGAAATCAGAAAAGTGGTTACATTTGAGGGTGGGTATTGAGAAACAAACACCAAAAAATTTCTGGATTGTTATTTTTACGTATGTTATTTTACGTAAGTTATATTGCCCCTCTCCTTTAAAGGGGGGAAAAAAAGAAGGAAGGATGCAGTGGAGACGGAGGGGCTGATGATGCAGAGGCATGAGTGGATGTTGAAGGGAAGGGAGAGGGAAGGGAGAGGTGAAGTGAGCTCATCCTTGAAGTGAGCTAATCCAGAACTCCTTAAAGTGAGCTCATCCAAAACCCAAGGAAGAAATATTATTTGTTAGGAGAGGGAGGCTTTCTTTCTTGTAGTAGAAAGGAATTAGAAACCAGATGCAAATTCAGATGCACTTCTAAACTGGTGTGAGGAAAGAAGAGAACTCTTGTCTGGCTTCTGTATTCTCAGGGAGATAGAGGCTACCCATTAGCCAGGATTCAGGGGAACAGTGTAGGAGGTTTGAAGACAAAAAAAGGTATGAAGGAGCATTTCAGAAAGTGGGAACATTAACTAGTAAAGTATAACAGGCGTGTCAGGAGCATGAATGTCCCCCTGCAGCTTGAGATGATGGCTTCAAATGATGCCACTCAGCCTGGCCAGTGGTTGTTAATCAGCAACTTGGAGCTGCTCAGGACAGGCATGGAGAAGGCAGAGTGAATTTCAGTCAGGATTGGGGTCTGCTGGGTAGGAGCAAATAACAGAAGAAAGTTCAGGGGCCTGGTGAGAAGATGGATCCTGGGGTTTACATTAATGAGGGGTGATGAGAAAACAGAGGGGCTGATGGGCTGTGAGACAAAGGAAAAGTCAAGAGATTGCAGGCCCTGTGACTTCAAGGAATTGTGGTGAGTGAATCAGAAAATGTAAGTTGTGGTGCTGAAAGGGTGAGTTGTTTGAAACTGAGATGTCTGAGGCATGTAGATTCTGTTGCTGTGAAGGCTCTGAGGGTGATTATGGGTAGTGGGTTGCTGGTGGAAGGTGAGAAAAATGTTGTTAGAGATGAGAAGGTAAAGGAACTGAGAAGTCGGGGGTGGATATTATGGTGGGGTAAGAAAAGGAAAACTATGAGTCAGGAGGCGAATCCCCAGTGAATGAGGAGGAATGACCAACAGGTCCTCAGGAGAGCAACAGCAAAGGGGAAAGAGACACCGATGGGCAGTGTGAAAGCCAAGGGGCTTTTTCAGGAAGAAGAGACAGCCACGCCTTCCCTGTCTTACAGGTGCAAACACATCGTGGCACCTCTCAGCTTTCACACGCCAACATAGCAATAGGTGAGTTGGGCACAGTATAAGTTACCTCCATCCAGACACACCCTCTAATAACACACATTTGTTAAACTGAGCATGAAACATAGGAATTTGCCCTATGCTGCCTTGGAATGTGATTGTCCATAATAGCATATCTCAAGACAGGCACAAAGAATTGGGATGTTCACCTATCTAAGAAGTCAATGCTACATCCTGGCATGGCTGGCCAGGCTGTGACTTAAAATGGTGGGGGAATGATACAGCCACTTTGGAAGACAGTTTGGTGATGCATTACAAAACAACACATACCCTTACCATCGCATCGAGCAATTGTATTCCTTAGTACTTACCCAAGTGAGTTGAAAATATATGTCCACAGAAAGACCTGCACACCTATGTTTATAGCAATTTTACTTATAATTCCCAATCTTGGAAGCAACCAAGATGTCCTTCAATAGGTGAATAAATAAACAAACTGTGTGGCACATCCAGACAATGGAATATTATTCTGTGTTAAAAAGAAATGAGCCATGACGCCATGAGGAGGAACCGTAAATGCATATTACTAAGTGAAATAAGCCAGTCTGAAAGGGCTACATACTGTTTCTTGATTCCAATTATATGACATTCTGGAAAAGGCAAAATTATGGATACAGTAAAAAGATTAGTGGTTACCAAGAGTTTGGGGTGAGGGAAAGATGAATAGGTTGAGCACGGAGGATTTTTAAGACAGAGGAACTGTTTCATATGATACTATAATGGGTAATACATGTCATTATACATTTGTCAAAACCCAAAGAATGTACAACACCAAGAGTGAACTGTAATGTAAACTATAGCATTGCAGACACTGCTGTGCCTGAATATAAACTAAAAAGATTATTTGTACGAAAGGCAAAAATAATAGTTGCTGCCAACAGTGTAATGAAATTTTATGGGAAGGAAATCAAACTCTGGAGAGGAAGAGGGAAAAAGACACATAAGAGAGTTTCAAGATTACTAGATGGTTTCTCAAAGAAATAAATCAACATTTTGAATGCTTACCGAGTGTCCTAGGATTTAAAAATTGAGCAGAACTGGTTTTCTCAACACCTATCCCAAGTTCAAACTCAAATTAATATCTTCCCGTAGAAGTTCATTGTCATGCATCCCAACAGTAACACCTTTTACTCCAGATCGTACTTGAAACCTTTCCCAAACATCTTTCAACCAGGGTATCTTGGGAGATAGCAGTGATTGGCCCAGCTAGAAAAGAAGGAAACAGACTGTCAGAGAAGTGAATTGCCAAGGTTGGTGGCTGATGAGTGACCAGTGGCATTATGCAATCTATTTATTTTATTAAGTGTGTAATGAGGTCCAGGTACAGTGGCTCACGCCTGTAATCCCAACACTTTAGGAGGCTGAGGCCAGAGGATCACTTGAGGCCAGGAGTTTGAGACCATTCTAGGCAACAAAGTGAAACCTTGTCTGTACAAAAAATAAAATAATTAGCAGGTACAATGGCATGCACCTGTGGTCCTAGCTACCCAGAAGGCTGAGGCAGGAGGGTTGCTTGAGCCTGGGAGGTCTAGGCTGAACGAGCTGTGATCATGCCAGGGCACTCCAGTCTGGGCAACTCAGTGATACCCTGTCACTAAATAAATAAATAAATAAAGTGTGACAGCTTTTACTCCTTCAGTATGAAATATACAAAGAAAATAAGCAAAATTTTCTTTTGGTAATCAGCTTGTAGCATGGCTGACAAGCACTTTTAATAATGCTCTAAACAGTAACTAGCACACAGCTAATATCTAGTAATTGCTCTGCATTACACATAGGGGACATCTGCATTCTTTTGTTTAATCCTCTCATCTCTATGTAACATATTACTGTGTACTGTGAAGAAAATGAGATTTACACAGGTTAAGAAACCTACCCAAGGTTGCTGAGCTAGTGGTTTCAGAGCTAGGATTGCAACCTAGGCTGCCCGATCCCAGAACCTGGGGCCATTTTACTCTTGCAGTGGAATATATTAAAATATACAGACCCTTCTTACCTCACAAGAAAGATAGGGAAACTCAACAATGTTGAGTAGATTGAACCCTGAGAGAGAATAGAGTAAGACTCCAGATGTTCTTGCTGTCAGCTTTGAAAAAAAATGGTTTATACAGATCACTAAAAAAATACACCACTGCCTAGCATCGTGAAGCTGCCCTAATCTTTCCCTCAAGTGAAGAATGGCCTGGAAAGAAGGATGCTGTACAATAAAAGAGTTTAAACAAGACACAACTACAAAGCCACCACCTTCTGGGCAGCCTCCCTCATATTTCCCAGCACATGCCTGTGGCAGAAACCAGTCGGACGATCCTGTAGTTGAGCCAGGCTGGGCAGGGTCAGAGCAGGCATGTTCTCTCTGCTGCTGGTTGCATGATCTTTACCTTTCCTGACTTTCTCGTTCCCTTCAGGGGAATCAGAATGGGAGTTGCTGTGCCGGTTATTTCAGATTTGAATCTAATCTAACAGCTCAATGTTCAAGCGGAAGGGTCTGACCCTTCCCTCGGGATACAGAGACCCTAAGTAAGCTCGGTCAGTGTTTCTCTATTATCACCCACTGCCCAGAATCGATTTTTAGCAAATAAATACATACATATTTAAATATATAAATATATCTACATATGAATTATGTATAATTCAATATTTGCCAGTTTATTCTAGAGTCTACAACTCAGGAACAGCCAAAAGGAATAGCTACACAGGGCAAGGTGTGTGTGTGTGTGTGTGTGTGTGTGTGGTGTGCAGAACTTCTTTCCAGGCACACCATTACCTGGCACCTTGATCTGTTCACCAACATGGAAGCTCTCCAGGTATCCTGGTTCAAGAGTTTTTATAGAGCTCAATCTCCAGTGCTCCCCAACATCCCCATACCACCCAATGCAAACACATCCTGGAGGTCTGTGGACAGAGCTGAAAGTTCCAATCTTCTAATGACTTGTTATTTCTAGTGAATAGCCCCATCCTAAGCTGTCTAGGGGCCATACCCTAAGTCACTTCATTAGGATAAACTCAGGGGTGATCAAAAGAATCTCCTCCTTATGAATAACAAAAGACGTACCTATTACTCAGGAAATTCCAAGGGTTTTAGGAGCTCTGGGTCAGGAACCTGGGACAAAGGCCAAATATATTTTTGTATTATACCAAAGGAAGTTAAGTCCAGATCTAGCTGTGACCCTGGATGAGCTGTATAACCTCTCTGTACCTCAGTTTGGACATCTGTAAAAATTGGGATAAGTATACCTACATCACAAGGATGTTATGAGGAATAAATGAGATGCCTGGCTCATAATTAGCACTGGTAAACATTAGCTATTACTGTTACATTTTCCAGAACTTTCAGATTTGTGTCTTATTTAATCCTCAAGTGCAGAACCAGAATGTTTTCATTAAAAATTTTTTGGTTCACAAATATTTGAACATATTTACACAGTACATGGTACATGTGATAGTTTGTTACATGCATAGAATGTGTAATGATCAAGTCAGGATATTCAAGATATGCATCACCTCTAGTATTTAACATTTCTGTATGCTGAGAACATTTCAAATCTTCTATTGTAGCTGATTTTGAAATACACTACACGTTGTTGATAAACTATAGTCACTCTACTTTGCTATTAAACATTAGAAGTTACACCTTCTATCCAACTGTATATTTGTACCCATTAACCAACCTCTATACCACCCCCCGCCACACACACACACAAACACACACACCCTTCCCAGAGTCTAGCCTCTGGTATCTATCATCCTATTTTCTACCTGCATGAAATCAACTCTTTTAGCCCCCACATATGAGTAAGAACATGCAATATTTGTCTTTCTGTCCCTGGTTTATTTCACTTAGCATAATAACCTCCAGTGCCATCCATGTTGCTGCAAATGACAGGATTTTATTCTTTTATATGGATGAATAATATTCCATTGTGTGTATATACCACATTTTCTTTATCCATTCATCCAGTGATGAACACTTAGGTTGAGTCCACATCTTTGCAATTGTGAATAGAGCTGCAATAAACATGAGCATGCAGGTATCCCTTTGATATATTGATTTCCTTCCTTTTGGATAAATACCAGTAGTGAGATTTCTGGATCATACGTAGATATTTCTTAAAAAGAAAAAAAAAAAACATACAAATGGCCAACAAGTAAAGTATATGAAAAAATGTTCTGACATAACAAAGTACCACAAAAATAAAAAAAAGAAAAAGTGATCAACATCACTTATCATCAGGGAAATGCAAATCAAAACCACAATGAGATACCATCTTACCCCAGTTACGATAACCATTATTTAAAAGACTAAAAAAAAAAAATGTTGGTGAGGACTCAGAAAAAACAGAATTCACACATTGTTGATAGGTATATTCATTAGTACAGTCACTATGGAAAATAGCATAGAGATTTCTCACAGTCACTATGGAAACTGGTATAGAGATTTCTCAAAGAGCTAATATAGAAATGTTCTCATTTTACACTGAGGTCCCCGGAGGTTAATTGCCCTGCCGAGGGCTCTATAGCCTCTGTGGAAGCCAGAGCTGGAACCAGGCTTGCCAACCCCTCCAATCCACCTCTGTTCTCTTACTCTTGCGAACACACTGAGCTAGGTGGCCCACCCTTCGTTAGAACATATCTCCATCGGCCAGGCACAGTGACTCACACTTGTAATCCCAGCACTTTGGGAGGCTGAGGCAGGTGGATCATTTGAGGCCAGGAGTTCGAGACGAGCCTGGACAATGTGGCAAAACCCTTTCTCTACAAAAAAATTGTATTTTTTGGATGTGGTGGTGCACGCCTGTAATCCTAGTTACTTGGGAGGCTGAGTCAGGAGAATCACTTGAACCTGGGAGGCGGAGGTTGCAGTGAGCCTAGATTGTGCCATTGCACTGTAGTCTAGGCAACAGAGCAAGAAAATAAAAGAACAAATCTCCTTCAGATCAGCCTCAACTGACAGTTTGCTGTGTGTCCAGCTCACACATGTAACTGCCTCGGCAGTACTAGCTAGCTCCTGAATTCAGTGTCTTGGACCCACGTTGAACAGGCCTGAAAAAGCCCATGCATAGCCAGTGTAACTACAAATGCCCATCACACACATACACATTATTTCTAAAATTCAAAACCTGGTGCTGCTATGTCTGACAGTCTGGTCTCTAAGAACATGATGTTGTGGGTCTTCCCTGCAGGGCTTTGACACACAGAGGGTGGAGAAGCAAGCTTATACATTTGACCAGAACTGAAGCTAAGCTACAGTTGAGGATATCAGAGGATCCCCCTTCTAACATGAAAAGGAGCCATATTCTGAACATGAAACCTCTGCTCACCACAGTGGCTCCATATACCTGCCAGGCTAGGATACACCAAGCACACCCTCACCTCTGCCCACGCTCCGCCCTCGCCTCTCAATGAGCTTTCTCTTCTTGCTACAATATCCAGCTCTAGGACCAGGATTTTGCATGGCATCTCTTTATGGTCAGATGTCTTATTCTGTTGTCAGACCTTGGGTTCCTTGGTTTTCAGTTGGTTAAGTGCAGTCAGCACTCCTTTATCCTCCTTAGCCATGACCGCTCACTGGGGCACAGTCTCAGGTAGCCCACCTGGCTGTCTCATTCTCACCTTAAAGCAAATGCAAATATGACTATGGATGCATTAAAGAGCACTGTGGATTTTATTTTAAGTGTCTTGGGTACACAGGGCAGAGTGTCATGTATATATCACATGGCAAAATAATTTAAGGACCCCCCCCTTTAAACTTTCCTCTCTCTTTTCCTAAAGTTCCTAGCCCATCAGCACCTGCCCTGAATCTCTGTCTTCTGCTTTTTCTCCCCTTTGCCCCAGGCTTTCTCTTCCTCTCCAGACTGTTTGTCTGTGAGTCCATCTTTGAGTAGAGAAATGTAGCCCTCTACTGACCTCCTTACCCATCAACCTTGTTGGCAAAACGAATGCTTGATGCTGCTTTTCTTGGTCTCTCTTCTTCTCCAACTGGAGGAAGGAAATTGACCCTTCTTAGAAAGAAGTAGGAAAGATATGAAATGCCTATTGCTGACTTTTGTTTTCTATCACACAAATACTGTTTTATAATGGGAAAAAGAGGAAGAGGTTGAACATATATTAAGTACATGCCAGATATATTTTCATTTCGTACTCAAGTTAGTATGTATGTCTTATACATTCAGGCAGATGGCAACTTACATAAGGTCAGTGTCCATTTCTTCAGGGAATTATGCCAATTCTGTTTGACCACAGAATTATGGCTGCTACGGTAATGTCTAAATATTTTCATTAGATGCCAACAATTGGAAATATAAAGATCTCATAAAAATAAAAATATTGATGTCTGGCTTCTCTTGAAAAATTGAAGATCTGGTATGCCTATCCTGACTATAGCCAGAACCTAATAAAGGATGCCAGTCCCACCCACCTTAGATGGGGTCCTGGCTCTGCAGGACATCATAGTACCCACCACTCCCCACTGTGTTCTTGATAACGAAGTAGAATCAATTGCTATCTATCATCATGCTTACATTATTTCCTTACAGTAAATAGAAAAGTTTAAATATTTTAAACATAGGTAAATAAGAGACCTAGAGTGTTCCATGCTTCTTGTTCCTACCCACTGGTTCGTTGGTCTTACCCGCTAGGTCCCTGTACGCATTGGCATGCGAGAGCCCATTTTACTGAGTGCTTCTTTTGTACTTCCCATGGTGCTGGTGCTGCTGGATATTTGGCAGGTATCCCACAATTCCTGATGAACTGGAATGAATGGGAAAAAAAAAAAAAAAGAAAACCAGAAAGCTTCACTGTTTGTTTGCTCTACTGCTTGCCTCTCCTCTCCTTTCCTCTTCCCTGCTGTGGCCTGGGGAAAAGTAGCCCTTTCTCAATGCCTGGAAAACCTCAGTGTCCTTTTGCCCTACTTAGTCCCAAATCTTTTGAAACATCAGTGACCATGAAAACAAGGGAAATATTTCAAAATTATCTATCTTAGCAGGGCTCTATCAATAAATCATGGCAGAAGACTCTCAGTAGCTAGTTTGTTATATGCCAAGTCTGTGTTAGAAATGAATAATTCACAGTTCTGTAGCCCCCAAATTGATTTATAATCTATTAAATCACTGACTTTGGGTCTCCTTTCTCAAAGAGAAGAGGTCAGGTTTTGGCAGTCAGGCCCAGGGCAAGGAACAGCATTGACAGAGCAGTGAATTCACTGCTCTGTGAGAACAGTGAATAGAGAACATCTGCGGCAGATTTTCCAGTATGCCTAACAGCACCTTTTTCAATGGAGACAATTGGATGACCACGCACGGTGACTCACACCTGTAATCCCAGCATTTTGAGAGACCGAGGCAGGAAGATCACTTGAGGCTAGGAATTTGAGACCAGCCTGGGCAACATGGTGAAATCCTGTCTCTACAAAAAATGTTAAAAAATAACACACAATAGGCTAATAGGATAATCAAATGTGATCTAACTCTTATGTCTTTGTCAGTCTTTTCATATAAATAATTTTAAGAATGAGGGAGAAGGGAATTCATTGTCACACCATCTGTCTAGACGTTTTGCTGTAGAAAATGTGGGAGTTAAAACTATATAGCTGCACATGTATCCCAGAACTTACATTAAAATAAAAAGAAAAGGAAATTGTCACTAGTCCAAAAAATAAAAATAAAAACAAAAAAACAAAAACAACTATATAGCTTCTTTCCCAGTGAAACTGATGCTTCCTGGAGAAAGATAATTCTGAGGCTAAGATGAAGGGGTAAAGTTAGGGTCGATGAAACTTCATTTCTTATTTATACCCGTCTCTTTCTATAGGCTACTTCACCTTTATTCTCTACCGCTGTTGGCTCCCTCCCGGCCTCTAATTAATGTATATTCTCTTCCTCAATTAGACCAAAACAGTTTGAGGATGGGCTGTACCTTCTTTTGACTTTTCTAACCTCATTAGCACCTGCCGTAGTACCACACATGCACCAAGTGCTTAAAAATGCTTTTTGAATGAATGAAAATGTTTTCCCACTGAGTGAAAACTCTCTGAATCACCTTCCATCACTCTGTCCCCTCTCACAGCTCTTTCTCCTTGCTTGCCTCCTCAGCACCGAGGGAGACTCTGAGTGAAGCGGGACTTTGGAAGGAAGAAGCTGGGGCCAAATCTGCCTCCAGGTTTCCCACTTCAAGTCCTGCCCATTTAATCCTAAGTCTGGAAGACTCATAAAGAGGACTTACTTATTTCCCAGCTGGCCACAGTGGCTCACGCTTGTAAATCCCAAGTCTTTGGGAGGCCAAGACAGAAGTATCACTTGAAGCTAGGAGTTTGAGACCAGCCTGGACAACATAGGGAGACCCTGTCTCTACAGAAAATTTTAAAAAGATTTATTTCCCCCATTTGAACACTCACAAGGAGGATTTGTTTCCCCCCGGCAGTATCTATGGCATATTTTTCTTGGCAGGCAGGGCTCTCCCCTCTATGAAAACAGTGGGGCATGGATAGGCATCATTGCAGCATTACTGCCTGGCATGTGCTATTGGTGTGGGCTCACAGAAATGGCGGCCTGCTGCAGATCAGGCCCCTGAATGTACAGCATGCTGCTCACAGAGCAGGACCAACCTAGCTTTTTTTGTGGACGCTGTCAAATGGCCTCACACCGCACCTCAAACCAGTCCACCAGTATCTCATTCTTATGCTATAAAAATGAATTTACCATAGCCATCCCCAAACCTGCAGGATCTCTTTCATTTCCTTCTAAATATTCCCATATTCATCAACTTCTTCCCATTTTGCTGCAACTCTCCTATAGGGTGTAAGACGACAACTGCAGGAGCCTCTGATTAGTCTCCTTCCTCCTGTCTTGCCTGCCTCCAACCTCTTTTTCATGCAGAAGACAGGGCTTTTTTTTTTTTTTTTTTTTTTTTGATGGAGTCTTTCTCTGTTGCCCAGGCTGGAGTGTAGTGGTGCAACCTCTGCTCACTGCAGCCTCTGCCTTCCAAGTTCAAGCGATTTTCCTGCCTCAGCCTCCTGAGTAGCTGGGATTACAGGTAAACACCACCACACCAGGCTAATTTTTGTAGTTTTAGTAGAGACAGGGTTCCACTATGCTGGCCAGGCTGGTCTCAAACTCCTGACCTCAGGTGATCTGCCCCTCGGCCTCCCAAAGTGCTGGGATTACAGGTGTGAGCCACTGCACCAGGCCAACAGGGATATTTTTTAAAAGTATAAGCCAGACAACTCCTTTGCTCAGAATCCTCCAGTGGTTTCCTTCACACTTAGAAGAAAAACTCCAGGCTCCTTCCCATGGCTGCATGATCTGCCCTTCTCTTCTGCCAGTGTTCCGTCTTCTCCCTTTATTCCAGCTCACCGGCCTCCTGAAACAGGATCTGTGTTTCTGTTGCCTCTCCTCTCTGAAATGATCCACTTCCCTGCTCAGCCCTGACTGTCTCCTTCCTAAGAAATGAAGTTACAGCCAGAGGAATTATAATACCCCCACCACCCTAAGCATTGTCATGCCACCCTGCTTCATTTTCCTCCTGCCAGTTAGTATTAACTGCATTTATCTACTTCACTTATTTCTTTACTTGTTTTTTGTTTGTTCCCCCTTATAACAAGGTACAAACAGCACACATACTTGCAGATACATTGTTCTGGGTGGATCCTCTCCTTTGTTGAGAGGATTCCTATAAGCTATAGTTGTATACATAAACTCTTTAAAGATTAATACCAGAAACCTCAGAGTAGTTAGGTTTGGTCAACAAAAAGATGAAAGAATTATTATTGGCCAGGCATGGTGGCTCACGCCTGTAATCTCAGCACTTTGGGAGGCTGAGGGGAGGATCACTTGAGGACAGGAGTTCAAGACCAGCCTGGGCAATATAGCAAGACCCCATCTCTACAAAAAAACATTAAAAAAAATAGCCAGGTGGTGGTGCACACCTGTAATTTTAGCTACTTGGGAGGCTGAGGTAGGAGGACCACTTGAACCCAGGAGTTTGATAATGCAGTGAGCTATGATTGAGCCACTATATTCCAGTCTGGGTGACAGAGCAAGACCTGGTCTCTACCAAAAAAAAAAAAAAAGAAAAGAAAAGAAAAAGTATTGTTAATTTTTTAGGTGTGACAAATGGTATGGCGGTTATGTATCTAAAAAGTCTTGATCTTTCAGAGATACATGCTAAGATATTTAATACTTATAGATAAAATGATATGATGTCTGAGATCTGCTTCAGAATAAATCAGGGCAGGGCAATGGGGAATGAAAATGGGTAGGCGTGTTGGTGAATTGGCTATAAGTTAGTAATTACTAAAGGTTGGTGATTCATGCGTGGGCATTCATTTTACTAATCCTTCTACTTTTGCATGTGTTTGAAATTTTTCATAATAAAAAGTAAGAAAGAAAAATATCCTTACAACATTTCCAGATGCCTATCCTAGACATATCAAGGCTCTGACACACATTTTAGATCATGCAGACTCAACTCATTCTTGTATTGGACTGTAAACATCTCATTTTAGCAGCAGGCAAAGATCCACAGTGCCCCTCCAGAATGTAACCCCGTGAGAACAGGGAACTTAATGTGTAGTGGTCATTGAGTGCCTGATTATTCCCAGTCCCCAAACCAGCTACTAGGAATAATTGGCACTCCATAAACATTATAAAATAGCTAAATTGCCCATTTTGGTTAATGGCCTTGTTATCATCCCGCTCATTTGAACTACACCTTCGGAGCCATAACTGCTGCCCCCTTCTCCACATCCTCTCTCACAATGGTCCCTCTAGCCCTCCCTAATATCAATGCCCTTTATCACCTCTCACCTCTACCGTTGCAACAGTCCCTGACTGCTTTCTCTGCTGCCAGCCTTCTCCTCCCAACAGCATACTGTAAATGCTACCAGAGACTTTCCAAAGCATGCTGAAACCTGCTTGAAAACTTTTACTGGTTCCTCAGTCTGACCCCATGTGAGTAATAGGCATATTTTATAATTTCATAATGTCTTATAGATGGCAAAGCTCTCTCACATATGTCATTTGATATAATCTCTATGGCCCTTTGAGGCAGAGGTTAATTTCCCCATTTTATGCCAAAGAAACTGAAACTCAAAAACTCCAAATTAAAAAGCTGGTAAGTGATAGAGCTTAGGTCAGAATTCAGTGCTCTTAAGATAAGAAGTTATATACAAATTTTCTTTATTCATTCATCTGTTGATGGACACTTAGGTTGATTCCATATCTTGGCTATTGTGAATAGTGCTGCAATCAATATAGGAGGGCAGATCTCTCTTCCATATACTGATTTCCTTTTTTTAAGATAGATACCCAGCAATCAAATTGCTGCATCATATGGTAGCTCTATTTGCAGTTTTTTGAGGAACTTCCCTACTGTTTTCCATAGTGGCTATACTACTTCACATTCTCACCAACAGTATATAAGCATTCCCCTTTCTCCATATCCATGTCAACATTTGTTATTTTTGGTCTTTTTTTATAATAGCCATTCTAACTGGGGTGAGATGATATCTCATTGTGGTTTTGATTTGCATTTCCCTGATGCTCAACAATGCCCAACACCACTGATTACTAATGTCGAGCATTGTTTCATATACTTCTTGGCCATTTCTAGGTCTTCTTTTGAGAAATGTCTATTCAAATCTTTTGCCCATTTTAAAATTGGGCTTGTTTCAGCTTTTTTTCATTTTGTTTTGTTCTTGTTTTTGAGTTTTTGCTATTGAGGTGTTTGAGTTCCTTGTAAATTCTGGTAATTAATCCCTTGCCAGATGAAGAGTTTGCAAATATTTTCTTCCATTCTGTAGGCTGTCTCTTCACTTATTGTTTCCTTTGCTGTACATAAGTTTTTCAGCTTGATACAATCCTCTTCAGCCATAAAAAATAATGAAATCCTTTCATTTGCAGCAACATGAATGGAACTGGAGGACATCATGTTAAGTGAAGTAATTCAGGCATGGAAAGACAAATATTGCATTTTCTCACTAATATGTTGGAACTAAAAGTGTGGACTCCTGGAGGTAGAGAGTAGAATGGTGATTACCAGAGGCCGGAAAGAAAGAAGGAAGAATGAAAAGAAACTGGTTAAGGGGTATAAAAGTACAGTTAGATAGAAGGAATAAGTTCTAGCATTTGATAAGGAAATGATGGTTAACAATAATTTATTGTATATTTCAAAATAACTAGAAGAGAAGAATTATAATGTTCCCAACACAAAGAAAAGATAAATGTTTCAGGCATAGTGACTGTGCCTGTAGTTCTTACTTTGGAGGCTTAGGCAGAAGGATCACTTGCAATTAGGAGTTTGAGGCTATAATGCACCATGATCACACCTGTGAATAGTCAACTGCACTTCAGCCTGGGCAACACAGTGAGACCTTGTCTAAAAAATAAATAAATAAATAAAAAAGAAAGGAAGAAAAAGTAAAAGGAAACGAAAAGGAGAAGATAATTGTTTGAGGTGACGGATATCCCAATTACTCTCATTTAATCATTACACATTGTATACCGGTATTAAAATATCATGTGTATCCCCCAAAAGATGTACAACTATTATATATCAATTAAAAAATATACTTTTAAGAATGAGGAGTTAATGAAAGGGAAAGGGACTTGGTTGGAGGTGGGTGGGGTGGGAGCAAACAGAGTGAATTAGATTATTCGCATCTTTTCTGGATTCTTCTGTATTATTTAAAAACTATGAGGTAGAGAATTTCACTTGAGAATTCACTTGACTCCCAGGAGGGCTGTTTCTTTCAGCAAAGCTGCCGGGGTAGGTGGTAAAGTATACTTCCCTGCGGGTGGTCTAGCAGGGCCAGGAGACTGGGAGGGAGAGATTTTAGCAGTGGTCGGGTATGCACCGCTCAGCCGGGAGCCACTTCTGGAGGCCTGTAGGAAAGCTTGCTGTGTTCATTCCCTCAGGGCTCTTTTTATCTGCAGTAAAGACTAATGGGTCACAAACTGGAGGCCTGTGGACCAGGTGCTGCTGGCACCTGTGATCTTTTGATCCACATAGCATGAAACAAAGTTTTGAGGCAACATTTACAAATGTCCACAGTCTATGTGGCTCCTCTTTAAACATCAGAAGCTCTGATAGCCATGGCCTGTCTCCCAGCACGGCCACCATTGGCCGGGCGGCATGGCAGCTGCCCTCTGAGGAAGGCCTATGCCTGCAGCCCTGCCTAAGCTGATTCACTTGTGCATCATTCCTGCCTGGCTCCAGGAAGCATCTAAGTTCGCGGCCCCAAAGATTCATTATTCTTCAAGACATTTGGAGCACATGCCACCCTAACATAAGATGGGGCTGTGAGGTTGTAGAGTTCTTTGTGGATTCTTGGATCTTTTCAATGATAACATAGTATTTGTACAATGGATCTTTGAGCAACACAGGTTTGAACTGCACAGGTCCACTTATATGTGGATTTTTTCAAAAAAAGTTATGGTGAGTGTGTCTGCCTCTCCTGTCTCTCCCTCCATCTCCACTCCTTCTGCCTCTGCCACTCCTGAGACGGCAAGACCAACTGCTCCTCTTCCTCCTCCTCCTCAGCTACTCAAGCTGAAGGCAATGAGGATGAAGACCTTTATGATGATCCATATCCACTTAATGAATAGTAAATATATTTTCTCTCTTTGGTAGATATGGGGTCTCCCTGTGTTGCCCTGGCTGGTCTCTAACTCCTGCCTTTAAGTGATCCTCCCACCTTGGTTTCCCAAAGTGCTGGAATTAGAGACGTGAGCCAGTGCCCCCAGCTTATCTTCTTTATGATTTTCTTAATAACATTTTATTTTCTCTAGCTCACTTTATTGTAAGAATATAGCATGTAATACATATAGCATACAGCATATGTGTTCATCGGCTGTTTTTGGTATCAGCGAGGCTTCCAGTCAATAGTAGGCTACTAGTCATTAAATTTTTGAAAAGTCAAAAGTTACACACACATTTTCAACTGCATAGGGGTCAGTACCCGACTCCCATATTATTCGCGGGTCACCCGTATATAAAGAGAAAGCTAATCATCCAATACTCTTTCTACCAGTCCATAGCTGCCTGATCCACACTTTTACCATATTTCCCTGTGATCTGGTCACACAGGCTGTGCCCGTCTACCCCATGTCCCTGTCTCTGAGCTCATGCTTTTGCTCTCACAAAGAGCATCCTTCCTTCTCACTGAAAGCCCAGAAAAAACAGGGACTCCTAGTTGGATTCGTCCTTATATCATTCAAATCATTTCCTATACATTTATAAACATATATGTATATTGTTCTTTTTAACCTCAATGATTTACACTTTAAACATTAATCTTCAATGAGAATGCAGGGCATTCTAGAATAAGGGCAGGAATTTTGCCTGAATTGTTCACTGCTATATTCCCTGAACCTGTGCCAGTGCTTGATATATCATAAACCAATAAATATTGACTTCTATGTTCAGTGAGTAAAATGAGTGAGTAAACTTGTTTTCTGGCTTATAACGTCTTAGACTTCTTTCCATGACAGTATATATACATATATCTCTACTGAATTCTTTTGAAAGCTGCATAGTATTAGTGTACCATAATAAACACCCCATGGTATTTATATTCTTTGCTATTTTGCAATATTTCAAACAGCATTGTGTTGATCATCTATCTTTATGTATAATACACATATATGTTAGTAATTTTTGTAGAAATAATTCCTGGAAGTGGACTTTGTTCGGGGGGTGGGGTGGTCAAAGAATATAAACATTTAAAATTTTGATACATACACCCATCTGGTGCTCTTAAAGGACTATATCAATTTTTAGTTTAAACAACAGAGTATGGCAGTGTCTTTTTTTGCTATTTCCTTTCTATCTTTAAGCATTATCTGTTTTATAATGAATTATACTTCCCCTCTTCTTCAGGCGAAGAAGGGGAGGAGGACAGAGGAAAAGTTGGAAACGGGGAGAGGAGGAAGGACCTGTGAGAAGAGAGAAATGGCTCAGAGAAATCTGAGCTATGTGAGGTTTGCAAAATTTTTCAGGTGCAGACAGGCATGAGTATGGGACTTCAGTCATGCCCCCAGCACATATGCCTGGGGACAATTGTTTCAACTCATTTTGTTCCTGACTAGCTGTCTCACCCATTATCTTCATATTCTTGGAATTTGTGATACAAAGAACAATGAATATACAATTAACAGCTTATCCACATGTAACTGCTGCTGATTGAAGTGTATTTCAGGGCAACTTGAATCTATGTTCCTGAGCTGCAATCCTCAAGCTTGGCTCAAATACACTCTCTACTTATATTAAATTTGCTTCAGCTTCTTCCTTTTAATTTGACACCTGTAAAGCAAGTGAGCATGCTGTGCCCTGCATGACTCTATAGTGAAGAGATGGACAAGAGGCATTTCATTTACTTTTATCAATGTTATATGCTTATTGCTCAATCTGGAACATTTTATTGGCTGCTGGTGCTTTTCTGTAAAATACCCATGGGAAGGTTTTCAGAACACAGGAAACTGTTGCCAGCATGAAAGAAGATAAATTATAATTTGTTCTCCATAAATATTGCAAGATTACCACCATGTATATGAGGAAGAAATTTTTTTTTCAAAGCATTTTCACCTGTATTATCATATGTAATATTCACAAAAACCATGTTGGCATGTTTCTCCATTTATATATTTTATTTTATCTATTCCTGAGACAGGATCTCCCTATGTTTCCCAGGCTGGTCTTGACCTCCTGGCCTCAAGCAATCCTTCCACATTGGCCATGCAAAGTGCTGGGATTACAGGCATGAGCCACCATGCCCAGCCTGTCTCTCCATTTTTATTGATCCTCCTGAAGGACAGAAAATCCAAGTGATTAGCCCAAATCATTCAGTCAAAGGCATAGACAAGTCTTAAACCTCTGTCTCCTGACCCTCATCCCAGTTCTCTTTCCTCCAGATTCTGCACATTTTAATAAATTGCCCTTGAGTCAAATGAAGTTCATGAAACACATCTGAGATTTTTCAGTGAATCTGTTCCATTGTGATGCCTTCAACATATTCTTTAGAACTCACCATGCTGACATTACATTATGGCACCAAGAGGGAGGCAATGATTACTACAAAAAGAGCTCCTCAGCCTGGGCAACACAGCAAGACCT
This sequence comes from Pan paniscus, assembly GCF_029289425.2. Lineage (NCBI taxonomy): Eukaryota > Metazoa > Chordata > Mammalia > Primates > Hominidae > Pan > Pan paniscus. The sequence goes on along the minus strand of NC_073258.2, from coordinate 93,822,257 downwards.
CCATCTCTACAACAACAACAACAATAATAATACAATTAGCTGGGCATAGTGGTGTGCCCCAATAGTCTCAGCTACTTGGGAAGCTGAGATAGGGGGCACACTTGAGCCCAAGAGTTTGAGGTTACAGTGAGCTATGATCATGCCACTGCACTCCAGCTTGGGTGACAGAGCAAGACCCTGTTCTGAAAGAAAGAAAGAAAGAAAGAAAGAAAGAAAGAAAGAAAGAAAGAAAGAAAGAAAGAAAGAAAGAAAAGAAAGAAAGAAGAGAGAGAAAGTGAGAGAGAGGGAGGGAGGAAGGAAGGGAGGGAGGGAGGAAAGAAGGAAGGAAGGGAGGGAGGGAGAAAGAAAAAAAGAGCTTTTGTGTGTACAAACTTGGCTCGAATCAGATAACATCCTGAATTTAGAGCAGCTGAAACGATCGTTGCTGTCAATAAAATGAATACCTACAACTCTAAGATGCAAGAACTTCTCAACCCAGGGTCCAGTTTTAAAACAAAAATAAAAACAAACAAAAAACATTTACCTATATTCTCAAGGGCAAATATTTATACACCTTTGTCTTGCCAGCGCCTGGCATGGTGCCTGGCATGTATCTAGCACTATCTGCTAGATAATAACAATAATAGCACACTCATGTTTAAAAATATAAAAAGTAGTAAATTCTCTCATGTTGCTAAATGTAGGGAGACCCCCTGAAACTATTGCTATGGAATAAAAGATGAAATGCTCCTGATTATTGTAAACAAAAAATTGCATGCAGGATTGTGTAAAGACAATGCCAGGTTGGACTGCCAGAACGAGCCAACAGCACGTGATGTGCTTCCCCCTGCAGAGAGCCTATGAATGGACGTGCAGTCAGGGAGGTTTCACATCACCAAGATTCCTATCCCAGAAAAGCAGATGTTCATAGCTCTAGGAATGGAATGCGACCTTTGTGGAGAGCCTATAAACGGACGCATGGGGGGCGCCTGTCCATATGGATAAGATAGGGCTATAAATGCCCTCATCTTGCCATGGCTCTTCTAGGCCTCTTGAGGGTTAAGGCATACTCCCTTCTGAGAATTTCTGGTCTAACCGGTTGTCTAGCTTCACGTCCTGTTTCCATGGATTGTTTGTAACCAGCTTTTGTTGCAACTGTTACTGCTGATTAATATCTTGCTAATCACAGGTTATGGAAAGATTGTGTTTGTTTTAAGCCTCTGTTAGAAATTACTGATGCACACAGTATATTGTAAATTCTTATCTCTGTATAGTGTACTTCTACATACAAATGTACTGTACTTCTACATACAAATGTTATGTTAAATAATTACTTCATCCCCATGTGACCATCTCACCTCATAATCAAATGACCCTAAATCCCTCACTAACCTACCCCTGCCTTCACTAAACTTAATAATGAATGCTGACATAACCAGTGCATTGTTGGCACTGCGGGACCAGAAGGCAGTGACCCACTGGACCTAGCTTTCACTATCTTGTGTGTGTCTATTATTTCTCAACCTGCTGATCTGCCTGGGAACAAAGAGAGAGCCCCGTTGCATTGCAGGCTGCTGGCCAGATCCCGCAATATCTGGCACCCAACATGGCCTTCTTTGTTCCTCGGCGCAGTGCACTCCGAGTGCAGTTCATGATGACTAGTCTTCAGTCTCAACGGTAAGGTCTCCAGGTGTGGTTTTTCCGACTCTCCCCTCTTCTCAGGTTTGTTGACCAGTAATATTCCAGGGTTATTATCGGACAATCACAGTTTAAACACCAGGCTTATCTGTCTTTTATTAAACTTCTTCTTAAACAGGGTGGAATCAAGGGATTCCAATAACTTTATTCTCTTATTTCAGACTATTGAAAAACATTGTCCTTGGTTTCCTGACAAAGGTTCTATGGACCTGTTAGACTGGGATCGAGTTGGTGCCACACTCCGCCAACTCAAGAGAGAATGGTGTTTTACTTCCTATTTCTGTTTGTACTGACTGGGCTCTTATTCGTGTTGCTTTACTTCCTTTTCAGTCTGGTGATCCTCTTCAACTGCCAGAAGTTAATGCGGATGGTGAACTGCTCCCTTAACCTCGGGTAGCTGACCCCCCTACTAGTCCTCTTTCTGATGATGAAGAAGAATTTGATCGCTCCTTGTTTTCTCCCCAAGAGGAGGAACCTGGTGATGATCCCCTCCCTCCACCTCCTATCATGGAAACTGTATATGTTAACTCTTCTTCTACTAAGCCATTGCCCCCTCTGCCAGAGGAGTACATGCGGCATTCTTCTGAATGGTCTGTTTCTCATTCCTCTTGTCCTTTTGTACCTCTCCCCTCTTCTAAGCCCACTGTTTCATTTGATGGTCCGGGACCCCTTCTTTCAGAGGCTTGGAACCCTGCTTCCCCTCAGTCCGCATCCCAGTGCCCTCACTCTCCTTCTCTTCCTCTGTCCCTGCACAATGGATGCGTGAGTCACCTGTTTAGGTAGAGCAGGGGCCACTGTCCAAACACAAGTTGGAGACTTTAATTGAAATTGTTAATGATTTACTACAAGCAAACACTACTGAGCCCTCATTGTCTTCGTGGAACTCTCCTGTGTTTGTTGTACAAAAAAAGTCAGGAAAATGGAGGATGGTAACAGACTTAAGAGCTGATAATGCAGTTATTAAACCTATGGGGGTGTTACAACCCGGTATGCCCTCCCCCTCCATGATTCCTAAGGAATGGCCTTTAATTATCATTGACCTTAAAGACTGCTTTTTCCATATTCCTTTAGACAAGTCAGACCGTGAAAAATTTGCTTTCACTATACCTTCCATTAACAATTCAGCTCCCGCAGCTAGATATCAATGGAAAGTTTTACCTCAAGGAATGATTAACAGTCCTACTATTTGTCAGTTGTTTGTCAGTACTGTGTTACAACCTATCCAACAGACTTTTAAAAATAATTACATTCTTCATTATATGGATGATATACTAATTGCTGCCTCCACTAAAGATGAATTAATTCAATGTTTTACCTCTTTAAAATTAGCTGATGCCAATGCAGGACTCCACATTGCTCCTGATAAAATTCAACAAGCCACTCCTTTTCTGTACTTAGGAATGCAGCTAGAAGCTCACTCCATTAAGCTCCAAAAAGTCCAACTTCATACTGACAATTTAAACACCTTAAATGATTTTCAAACATTACTAGGTGATATCAATTATCTCAGACCAACCCTAGGCATCCCTACTTATGCATTATTTCATCTATTTGCCACTTTATCAGGAGATACAGATTTAAACAGTCCTTGCTCTCTATCTGAGCCAGCAAAACAAGAGTTGTCTTTTGTAGAACGAAGAGTGAGAGAGGCACAAGTCTCTCATATTGACCCAAATTTGTCTTTACAATTTTTAGGTTTTCCTTCCATCCACTCTCCTATGGGACTTATAGTACAAAATGATTCTCTAGTTGAATGGGTATTTCCTCCTAATTCATCCTTTAAAACTCTTTCAATATATCTTGATCAAATAGCCACTTTGATTGGGTTAGGATGTCAACATATCACTAAAATTTCCAGCTTTGATCCAAACATTACTGTGGTCCCTTTGTCAAAAAATGAAGTTAAAAATGCCTTTTCTACATCCTTGTGCTGGCAGACTAATCTGGCTGACTTCATTGGCACTATTGATAATCATTTGCCTAAGTCAAAATTCTTTCAATTTCTAAGAAATACTTCCTGGATTCTACCAAAACTTACTCGTTCATCACCACTAGAGACAGCCATTACCATTTTTAATGATGGATCCAGTAATGGAAAAGCAGGGTATGTAGGACCAAAAGATAAAGTCATTTCTACTCCATACAATTCTGCTCAAAAAGCCGAGTTGTTTGCTGTTATCTCTGCATTACAGGATTTTGATCAGTCTCTTAATATTTTCTCTGACTCAGCATATGTAGTCCATGCCACTAAGGCAACAGAAACAGCTACCATCAAAAATATTACTGACACTAATCTGTTTTCCTTTTTCTCTTTGTTACAAAAAACTGTCTTTGTTACAAAAAACCGAAACCACCCTTTTTTCTTCACTCACATTCGTTCTCATACTAATTTGCCTGGACCTTTATCCAGTGGTAATCATAAAGTTGATACTCTAGTTTCTCTAGCCATTACAGATGCAGAACAATTTCATCAACTCACTCATACTAATGCCAGAAAAACATTTCTCTGGTAACCGTCCTACAGTAAACCAAGGAAGAGAAGTATAGTGGAAAGATGTTCAATCTAATATATGGTCAAAAGATTCTATTTTAACGTGGGGAAGAGGTTATGCTTGTGTTTCCCCAGGTGAACATCAATCTCCTGTTTGGATTCCTGCTAGCCACCTGAAATTATGTCCTGAAAATGCATACAACAACGAGACAGAGAAATTTGCTGAAAAAGCACCACAGCAAGAAACAACTAACACATCCAATCATCAAAAAGAAGAAAATGACCACACTAACTCCTTTACAACAGACAATCCAGTCAGCCATCCTGAACAACTTGTCTCCAGAGATCCAGGTCTGGCTCAACCTCTGCCTCCTCCTGATGACACTGATCCTTCTACCCTCTGTTGCCCCACAGACTGTTAAAAACTATACATATTGGGCCTATATTCCTTTCCTCCTCTTATTCGAGCCATGACATAGATGGACGCTCCTGTCGAGGTCTATGTTAATGATAGTATTTGGATGCCTGGTTCTGTAGATGATCGTTGTCCTGCCCAACCTTCAGAAGAAGGAATCCCTTTCAATATCACTTTAGGTTTTAGGTATCCACCTTTGTGCCTGGGACCTGCTAATGGATGTCTCTCATTAGATATTCAAACTTGGGTGGTCACACTACCATCTGGTCACTCTGTCCCTCCTTTGGGACACTTGGTATCAGGGCTCTCATTAAAACCTCTAAGGCAGATCAAAACAGAAATCACTGAATATATTCACACAACCCAATATAAGCCTTTAGGACCTGCATGATCTCTCAACTTGTCTTCAAATGCTGACAAATTAATATGGAAAGATTGTGTTAGCTCAGAAGGAACTGTGTTATTTAATTCTTCTCAGTACACCATTGTTGATTGGGCTCCCAAAGGTCATATTACTAATGATTGCTCTCAAGGTCACAAAGATTGTCAACATTTTCTCTATGATATTACTTATCAAAAAAGTAGTGACAACCCTCCCCTATTATATCGTAGATTTAACTCCTTTTTTCCTCTTAAGTGGAAAGGGGCAGGGGTTACCCCTCCAAAGCCAAGGCTGATTGTTCCGCACTTAGAACCTGAACATTCAGAATTATGGAGATTAACAATAGCTATGACTGGTATGAGGGTTTGGGCTGGAGAAAGTGTTATAAGTAAATCCACCTTGTCACCTCAAAATATATATACTATCTATATGGAGTCCAACAAAACTATATCACTTAAAAGTTGTGTTAAACTACCATATACGTTATTAGTAAGAAAGATGCATGACAGTTCAGAAACCAACATAATTACCTGTGTTAATTGTTACTTGTATATTTGTATTGACTCATCGTTTAATCAATATCATAGTATTTTAATAGTCAGAGCCGGAGAAGGTATTTGGCTCCCTGTAGCCTTACATGGGCCTTGGGAATCTTCCCCCTCTATCCATGTTATTAACAATATTCTACAGAAAATTATTAAAAGGAGTAAATGATTTATTTTTACATTAATTGCAATAATAACGGGCTTGATTGCTGTAACTGCAACTGCTGCTACTGCTGGAGTTGCATTACATCAATCTATTCAAACTGTTCATTTTGTGGATAAATGGCAAAAAAATTCTACTCAGATATGGAATTCTCACTCAGGTATTGATCAAAAATTGGCTAACCAAATTAATGATCTAAGACAAACTGTTATATGGATGGGAGATAAAATTATGAGTTTAGAACATAGATTACAAATGCAATGTGATTGGAATACTTCTGATTTTTGTACAACTCCGTTTCAATATAATGAGTCTGTTTACAATTGGGAATCAGTAAACTGTCATTTACAAGGAAGTGAAGATAATTTAAGTTTAGACATAAGCAAGCTAAAAGAACAGATTTTTGAGGCCTCACAAGCACACTTAACTGCTTTACCTGGTGCTGAAGTTTTAGGTGGTATCTCTGAGGGATTATATAATCTCAACCCCATTCAATGGGTAAAATCTTTGGGAGGATCCACTATCGTTAATTTTGTTTTGTATATAATTTGTGCTATTGGTTTATTGTTCATGTGTAAAATTGGAAAAAATATTCTTCAATCCAATTGTGATCAGCACCAAGCTATGATTGCTATGGTTCATTTAAATCAGAGAAAAGGGGGAGATGTAGGGAGACCCCCTGAAACTATTGCTATGGAATAAAAGATGAAATGCTCCTGATTATTGTAAATAAAAAATTGCATGCAGGATTGTGTAAAGACAATGCCAGGTTGGACTGCCAGAACGAGCCAACAGCACGTGATGTGCTTCCCCCTGCAGAGAGCCTATGAATGGACGTGCAGTCAGGGAGGTTTCACATCACCAAGATTCCTATCCCAGAAAAGCAGATGTTCATAGCTCTAGGAATGGAATGCGACCTTTGTGGAGAGCCTATAAACGGACGCATGGGGGGCGCCTGTCCATATGGATAAGATAGGGCTATAAATGCCCTCATCTTGCCATGGCTCTTCTAGGCCTCTTGAGGGTTAAGGCATACTCCCTTCTGAGAATTTCTGGTCTAACCGGTTGTCTAGCTTCACGTCCTGTTTCCATGGATTGTTTGTAACCAGCTTTTGTTGCAACTGTTACTGCTGATTAATATCTTGCTAATCACAGGTTATGGAAAGATTGTGTTTGTTTTAAGCCTCTGTTAGAAATTACTGATGCACACAGTATATTGTAAATTCTTATCTCTGTATAGTGTACTTCTACATACAAATGTACTGTACTTCTACATACAAATGTTATGTTAAATAATTACTTCATCCCCATGTGACCATCTCACCTCATAATCAAATGACCCTAAATCCCTCACTAACCTACCCCCCCTCACTAAACTTAATAATAAATGCTGGCATATCCAGTGCATCGTTGGCACCATGGGACCAGAAGGCGGTGACCCCCCTGGACCCAGCTTTCACTATCTTGTGTGTGTCTATTATTTCTCAACCTGCCGATCCGCCTGGGAACAAAGAGAGAGCCCCGTTGCATTGCGGGCTGCTGGCCAGATCCCGCAATAGCTAAAGAGGAACACAAGTATTTGCATAAAGTTTTTTGTCTATGTGCAAAGTATCTGCATTTTTTGAGGTGCATGGAAGTTATAATAATTAAGAGCAGTGATTTCAAAACCCAGATTTCTATAAAAAGTCTGTGGCAATTTAGGCTTTCTCTAACCCTCTCTTCAAAACCCTTCCAGGTTCCATCCACTACCTACACTCCTACATTTCTAGATATCACTTCTAGGTACCAAAATCTGTATTAGGTACCTATTGCTGCCTAACACTGTTATCATAAAATTAGCATCTGAAAAGAACAAACACTTACTATCTCACAGTTTCTGTGGGGCCAGAATCTGAGTGTGGTTAGCTGATGTCTCTGGCTCAGGGTTTCTCACAAGGCTGTAATCAAGATGTTGGATGGGGCTGTGGCCATCCCAAGACACATGGGGGAAAACCCTCTTCCAAGCTCACTCACCTGGTTGTTGGCAGCTCACAACTTGACAGCTGGCTTTCTTAAAAACAAAAGAGTGAGAGAGTGAGAAAGGTGCTGAAGACAGAAGTGACAGCCTTTTTGCAACCTGGGAAGTAAGATACCATCACTACTGAAGTAGTCTCTATTGGGCGGCAGTCACTAGGTCCAGCCCATACCTCCCGGCGGAGGGATCACCCAAAGGCATGAACACCAGAGGGCAGGAGTCACTGGGGACATCTGCCACATTTACCTTCTTACTACGCACACCTTCCATTCTTTCCTTCCTTACCTCTTCCCTTCCTTCCTCATTCTCTCTTCTTCCTTCCAGGGCTTACTGTAAGTCTACAGTGGCCCGGGAGCTACACCAGGCATTGGGAATGCAAAGCTTATGAACACTGAGGTTTGCAGCCCAGTGGAGAAGAAAGGTCCAGTAAAATAACGTTTTCCAAGCTTCAGCCACTCGCTGTTTTGGCCATGTACATGGGCTTCTTAAATCTTTTCTAACTCAATGTTTTTCTTTAAAGCGATGCACCTTTAAAATATGGCCTCATCCTAAACTCATGGTTTTTGCTTTGGCTGCCTGATGGCGTCACCTTGGGAGACTATTTAACCTGGAGATGTAGGGGATGTGGTTGACACCGGGCATCCCGTTCTCCCACCCCACACTTGCTTTACCATGTACTTATGCCCACCACAGTTGGGAGGTGACAGCTTACCTGGGGAGGAGATCCGTTCTTTTGCTCTTTGCAAACAGACTCCAAGCTTTGCCCCGTATTATTCCTCTGTTCTACCCTTCACAATATCCCCTGCCCTTACCCCTTTTCTGAGTATTCATCAACCAAAGGGCAGTGCATCAGTGAAGGACAAATCTTCACAAAAAACATACTTCCCGTTTGTTTTATTAAAAAGAAACGGAGCATTATTGTGGGCACTTGCGACTCCCAGTGGTAGAGAAGGGAAAATACATCCAGTGATGTCGGGGTAGGAGAGAAGGGAAGGAAGCATCTTTCACCAGCTCTCCGGAGCCTTTGCTCACACTACAAATGCAAAACAATGTCTCTAGGGGGCGAAAGCAACACACACAAATAAGAAAACACTTCCACCTCTCATCCCTTATCCTCCGCAGTTTTATTCACATCTAAGTCAGGTAGCAATAGTCACCTCCACCAGTACAAACACAGCCAGAAGCTATAAGTGTCATGTTGTTCCCTCATCTTGCCCTTGGCCTCTTGGAGCTTAAGGACTGTTAATGACCACAGTCCACTGAGACCACCCCTACTCCTGCCTGCCGAACACCCTCAGTGCTGTTTAAAAGCTCAATCCATGGGCAGCCACCTATGCCAGGCTCTGGGCTAGCATTGAGTGGAGTGGAGCAAAGGTGAGCCAGCTGCCCACTCTGTTCAGGTCATCTGTCTGGATGTCCCCTCCCTTGTATTTACTGATTCTGCCAGGCAAGAAGTTGAGGAGATTTATTCATTTCATTTAACAAATAGTAACTCACTGTCTACTGTATGTCCTGCATTGTTTTAGGCAATGAACAAAAAAGACCTTGCTCTCAGGGAACTTACATTCCCAGCTACTGAACCTCATGTTCTTGTCTTTACTTAACCCCTGGGTCCCAAAACCTGCCCAAATGGAAAGAAATCTTAGTGATTCTCCAACTCCTGTCCCCTGTAAGTGAGGTTACTGAAGCCCACTGAGGTAATGTGCCCGGCCTGAGATCACAGAAGAAGACACAACAGACTCTAGACTAGATCCCAGCGTCCCAGCTGGAGATAAATGTCAAGACACTCACAGCTGTGGGCACAAAGCTGTCTGTCTGGAAGCATTTTGGGAAAGTTAGAGACCTAGTGAGCGAACATATTTTAATACATCAATTTCATCAACTGGCGAATGAATCAGGTAAAGAGAAGTAATTATATCTTTTGGTTAAAAAGCAAAGTACTCTCAGGGACTCACAGGCTTCTTATGAGACTGTCTTTTCTGCCTGAGTTCGGGCAGGATTCATCTAGAAGCATCCTCTGTGGGTGAGGGGAGCAGAGGCACATGGCACAGCGAGAGGCTGCCCAGTGTAGCAGGAGCTTCTCCAACATCCACCCAAGTACCCCTCCTGACCAAAGGGGCTAATCCATATCTCAGGGACCTGAGGAGATAGTCCTATGCTGCAGGAGGAAAAAGAGAATTGAAGTCTCATATTTTACTATAAAAACCAATATGAGTGTTGCATTCTGAGGCACTAATATATCACTATGTTTAACATAAAAATGATATTTTTACCCAAATATCTGAATAAAATAAATTCTGTAGAAGGATACACCATCTTTATGCAGAACACCTTATCCATTACCCCTGGGCCTAAGGGCCTCCAGTTTGAGAAGCACAGACCTGGTTCCAAACCCAACTCTGCTGTGGAATGCTAGCAAATTAACTTACTGCCCTGGAACTCAATTTTCTTATCTGTAAAAGCAACACAAAGTTGTGAGCTCTAGAGAGAGTAAGGACCACTGAGAATGGTAATACCATTGTCAATACAGAGTTTTACAAGTTACCAAGCATTTTCCATGTGTTACCTTATTGTCATAGGAAGAGAGCAGGTCTGGAAGCCAGTTAATCTTGGCTTTGCCAGAGTGGCTCTGTTGGTCTTGGGCAAATAGAGTAACTTTTGTGAGCTTCCACAGTCTTATTCATGAAAGAGGCATCATAATGACGCTGTGGGTTATTGTGATAACTAAACACAACATAAGGTGTGCAGGCTTCAGTAAGTGGCACATCTCACTAGTGCCTGGAGCAGCTGCTGTGAGTGGGTGAGAACACCAACCCAAGTCAGACAGGCTTGACTCTCACTAACTGGGTGTCCTTGGGCAAATCACTTAACATCTTTGTGTCTCAGTTTCTTTTACCTGTTAAATAAAGATGAAAATAGTACCTTCTTAGAAAGTTGCGAAGATAAAATGAGTTACTATAAGACACACTCACAATAGCGGCTGGCTCAGAATGTTGAGTATTCCAGTAAGTACCTGTGCACAGTTGGCTGGCCTTATCATTGGCCTCTTTGGTTAGGAAACCAGAGGCTTAGAGAGGTTCCCCTCCATCAACATGACTTCTCTTCCCCAAGTGGAAGATCTAGTATTTGAACCCAGATTCCCTGACTCCAGAACCAGTGGTCTTTTTCACCATGCCCCACACAGGAGTGGGGGTTGCACGTCCTATAGTAGATTATCTTCCACTGCAAGCCTTGAATCACTCGGGCACACACATAGAGGTCAATGCCCACACAGTGATGCCAAATATGAATAGCAGAGATTCTCAGGTTACTTGCTTCTAGTTCATGAAATAATGCATTATTGCTTCCTGGAGAGGTCAGAGAATAGTAAAAAACCTCTGTGCCCCGTGACTCTAATGGAATTTCTGTCTGAGGTGAAGCAACCTTCTCAGTTACCTTAAGATGTTAGAAGAAGCCAACATTATTCTGATATCTATATGGGCCCAGCAGAGTTGTAAAATGTAAAAACTGTGAGGGATCACAGATTGTGTCAATGAAAGAGAAACCTAGGCTTTTACAGAATTAAAGTTAGTTTCACTGAGTCTTCCTGAAGATGGCAACCCAGGTGAATCTTTCAGTTTTGGTTAGACTGCTCCAAAGCAGTGTATGAACCCATAACTTACGTATTAGATGGTGGAGGTTCTACATGTGCTCAGAAGTTACATTAAAGCAAAATCTCATCAAAGTCTGGGTGTGAGAGCACATCTGATTATAGATTGCAGAGGGAAAATCATTAATACTGTCAGACGTTACGTACAAGAAAAGGCAAGGGCTGAGATCACTGAGCTTATCTTTTCTAAAAAACACAGTGATTCAGGTAAGAGACATGAAAACCTGAGGCATGGCTTCTTCACTGCAAGGGCTGGCTGTGAGGCTGGCCAGAGGCAGATATTTGCTACTTCATCTCATAATTATTTTCTCCAAATAATAAGGAAATTGAGGTCTATGGCTCTTAGACCCCTTGACCTACAAGCTATATTTGTTTGATCTATTCTATTTAATAACCAGAGGCTTCCTCATTTGGGCCCCACCATGCATCCTCCCCCACTCAAAAGGGAAAAACAAACTGTTTTTCTTTACTCAATTACTTCACTTTTGACACCAGATGTGTGGGTTTTTCACATCAACAATTCTCCAATCCTCTGTAGGCATTAACTGGGTGTCTTACAATTTAATTCTGAGAGTTAGCACAGACCTCACCACTAAAGGGCTCAGCCCCACGAGATGGCCCCCAACTTCAGATACCAATTGCAAGCACAAGGTTGTTACCTGTACTTCTGAGCAACTAGCCATAAATCAACGGTTCCCATGACCTCCTCCTTGGGTTTAACCATTTGCTAGAATAGCTCACAGAACTCAGAGAAATACTTATGTTTACCAGTTTGTTACAAAGTTATGGAGCATGGGCCAGACATGGTGGCTCACACCTGTAATCCCAGCACCTTGGGAGGCCAAGGTGGGCGGATCACGAGGTCAGGAGATCAAGACCATCCTGGCTAATACGGTGAAACCCCGTCTCTACTAAAAATACAAAAAAATTAGCCGGGCGTGGTGGCGGGCACCTGTAGTCCAGCTACTCCGGAGGCTGAGGCAGGAGAATGGCGTGAACCTGGGAGGCAGAGCTTGCAGTGAGTCAAGATCGCGCCACTGCACTCCAGCCAGGGCGACAGGGTCAGACTCCGTCTCAAAAATAAATAAATAAAAATAAATAAACAAACAAATAAATAAATAAATAAATAAAGTTATGGAGCATGTAGATGAACTGCCAGATGAAGAGGTACATAAGAGGTATGTGGGAAGGCTACAGATCTTCCATACCCTCCCAGGATGCACCATGCTCCAGGTATCTCCATGTGTTCAGCAACCTGGAAGCTCTCAGAATCTGTCCTTCTGAGTTTTTATGGAGGCTTCATTTATGTAGTGCTGATTGATTAAATAATTGGCCACTGGTGATCAACTCAACCTTCAGTTTTTTTACCCTCCCTGGAGACAGGGGGCTGAAAGTTCCAACCTTCTAATCACATGGTTGGTTTCCCTGCCAACCAACCCCCACTCGCAGACACTATAGGACACCGTAGCCAAAAATAATTTTATTTGCATGCAAAGAGACATTTATCCCTTTGGAGAGTCCAAGGATTTTAGGAATGATTCCAAGGGTTTTAGGGGAGGATGAAAATAAAAATGTATATTTCTTAGTACATAGCAATATCACACCCACCTATTTAACACTACCACCTACCCTCTGTCATTCTGTGTCCAACTTTTTTGACTATTACAAAAGTTTATTTAATAAAAAGTTTAATATGAAAATGTACACGATCTAATTTTTACATCATAGAAAGACCCTTTGGAGAGGGGACATGAATTCCTCTGCTGGACAGCCATTATTTAGACTTGTTCCAAGGCTTTTAACGTGATGATACTGTTTCCTCCTATTTCCACTGTTCTAATATTGTTCTGTTGCCCACTAATTGCCATCTTCACACATTCATCTATCATAAGATTCATAAAATGACTGAATCCCCACAGTATTCCTTGGACACATCTACCACCATTTAATTTCAGTGACAACTTGTCCATACGTTTTTTCAACTTGAGAGAGTGAGCTTTGTTCATGGTGTCTACTGAGCAGGCTCAGAGATGCACTGAAATGGAATTTATGGCCTCCATCACACTTCACAGATAGGCCCAGTGTTTCGTGTCTGATATCACTCATTCTATTAGCCAATTGATCGTGGGCCTGTGTCCAAAATTTCAAGTCTTCTCCTTTGTCTGCAAACCTCCAAGCTTCCCTCCTCCCTTGCTTTCTCCAAGCCCATGACCCCCTTCCTACTACACAGAGAAAACAGAAGCTATCATAGGAAATGCTCATTGCTTTCACAGACTCACCTCCTACTGTGTTAACCCCTCAATCTGTCCTGTTCCTGGAGAAGAGAGGCTGTCTTCCTAGGCAATGTCTGGGTCTCAGCCTGCCTTCTTGAGGAGCTTACACTATATTAATTTTATCTGTTCTCTCGTAAATCTGTATCTCAGTCTCTCCTGGCTCCTTCCAATAAGCATTTGGGCAAGTTTCCGCCTCTCCCTCTTAAAAACCTAATGAAAACCCTCCTTGATCTCATATCCCCCTTTAGCTACTTCTTTACCTCTTTTGTTAGTGACCAGGTTCATTCTGCCATCACACAGCAATCCAATCACTGTGATGATGGATTTCTGCCTAAGAGGAAAAATTGTATTCACAACACTGTAATGCAAGGAAGCAGAAGAACAAATCTCCAGCAGGCCTCCCCAAAAATAGAGCTTGGAGATGCTTATGAGATAGAAAGCAGGATGGTCTAAAGAGTTGGAAAAGATGATTGGCAGGTAGGAAAGGTGAGGTTGTTGGGATTTCTGCAAGCATAATTGAGCTACACAGTTCATCACATGACATGTGTGCAGAAAATGGCAGTGTTAGCATGATCTGAGGGTGGAGTTTTTGGCTCTCTGACATTGAAAGGTCATTCTTTGGTCACCTGCACAGGCCCAGTTGAAGGATCAGTGGTCTCAACCAGCTTGAACTGGAGAAGGGCTTCCCCCCTATAGTAACAGTTGCAGCTTTAAGCAACTGTTACTATAGTGACCCACAGTCAGAGACCTTATCTGATGTTAGCTAGTGGGAGTTTTAAGATCAACTAAAAGTAAGCAATTAAAAGCAAGCAAAGCAGTTTGATTACATTTGGCAGGCTTAATCAGCTTAGCCCTCGAACACCCCCAGACCCTGCGGTTGGCCTCTACCTTTATTACATACTCAACACTGCTAACCATTTGTGACCATTGCCAAGGTCACCAATGAATGACATCCATGGCAATTTATTATTAAACAAAAATTATGGGAGACCATTGTTTTGGGCTGAGCTCCTGTATTAGGCCCCAACAGACCAAACCAAACCAAAATGGATTCACCCATGCTAAATTCCACATAATCAAACAGAAACTTTAAGAAGCAGATAGATCAACAAACAGATCAGTTTTTCCAGAAAACAGGATATTCTACTCTACCTGAGTCATCATAATCAGAAAGTTTCCTCTGCTGTAACCCTTACAAAAAAGTAACCTGATGTTAACGGATCGATTGTTTTTCTATTGTTCTGTTTTCTTGTTTCCACCTTATAAAACCCACTATTCTGCCCTTGCCTGGTGGAAGCTCTCATTCTATTTTGTAGAATGGAGGTTGCCCCAATTCATGAATTGCAAATAAAAGCCAGCTAGTTCTATAACTAAATTTGTTGTCATTTTGTCTTTTGACAATTTATAAGTTCAGGATATACATTTTAGCATCTACTGTGCTGCAGACACTGTGCCAAGCATTGGAAATACATTGTAAACCAGACAGACTAAAATTCCTGTCTTCATGTAGCTTACCAATCTGGTCAATATTGGAGTGTGAAGGGCTCACATGAAACCTTTCCGTTTTCATTTTACTTTGTTTTCAATGGAGCTGATAGCTTGCTAATTTTTGAAATATCTTTTACTGGACATTGTTTTTCTTAAGTGGCAGATACATTTCAGCTTCTTTGTCAACTTATTATCATCTTACCTTATATTGACTAAAGAAAAAAAGCCAAGCTTTTTTTTTTTTTTTTTTTTTTTTTTTGAGACGGAGTCTCGCTCTGTTGCCCAGGCTGGAGTGCAGTGGTGCGATCTCAGCTCACTGCAAGCTCCGCCTCCTGAGTTCACGCCATTCTCCTGCCTCAGCCTCCTGAGTCGCTGGGACTGCAGGCGCCCGCCACCAAGCCCGGCTAATTTTTTTGTATTTTTAGTAGAGACGGGGTTTCACCATGTTAGCCAGGATGATCTCGATCTCCTGACCCCGTGATCCACCCTCCTCAGGCTCCCAAAGTGCTGGGATTACAGGCGTGAGCCACCGCACCCAGCCTTTTTTTTTTTTTTTTTTTCTTAACAGAGTCTCACTCTCTGGCCCAGGCTGGAATGCAGTGGCACCATCTCGGCTCATTGCAACCTCCTCCTCCCGGGTTCAAGCGATTCTCCTGCCTCAGCCTCCTGAGTAACTGGGATTACAAACACACACCACCACACCCAGCTAATTTTTGTATTTTTAGTAGAGACAGGGTTTCACTATGTTGGCCAGGCTGGTCTCGAACTCCTGACTTAAGGTGATCCGCCTGCCTTGGACCCCCAAAGTGCTGGGATTACAGGCATGAGCCACCACGCCTGGCAAAACTTTTAAATAATTAAAGTTAGTTTTATTCAGAAGGCTTCCTGAGGATTATAGACAGAGGCCGACAGCCCAGGAACAGCCCTTCTGCTCTGTCAGAGGTTCTGTCAGACCGCTATGACACAGGGCTTCAGCCCACTGTTTAGATACAGGTGGTGGAGGTTCAGTACATGCAAAATCACATCAAACTGGCTCAGAAGTTATATTATAGCAGAATCAAATCAAGGCTTCAGTGTAAGAGTACATCTGGTCATAGATTACTAAAGTACCTTTGGTTATAGATTGTAAAAGTATGATCACTAACCCGGTCAGACATCTTATGTGTAAGAAAAGCCAAGGGCCAGGATCATTTATCCTTTTAAGGAATTATGTTGACTCAGGCAAGAGACATGGGGGCCATGTGCTATCTCCTGTTTTGTCCTCAAACTATCTTTCAGAGAGCTGCATGTTGTCACAGAGTCAGAAGTTTAAGCAGAAATGAGCAAATTTGACTTCTTAAGTTTGCTACTTTGTCTCCCACAGACTTTTTAAAATTTTTTCATTCATTTTTTTCATCCAACAAATTTTTGTTGAAGACAGAGTATGTGTTAGTCACTTTTCTAGGTGCTAGAAAATAGCAATGAAGAAGGGAGAGAGAAAAACCCTTGTCCTCATGAAGCTCACTGTTTAGCAGGAACCTGAAAACGTCACATGGAGCTAAGGAAGTGAGCCATGTAACACGAGAGGGAAAAGCATTTCAGGCAGAGGGAACATCAGTGCAAATGCCCTGGTGCAGGGATGAGAGGGTGAGCACTTGACAATCATGTCAGAGAGTTAACGGGGGAAGTAGTGTATGTGCTGAATTCTGCAAGGCCTTATGCTCCTCTGTGAGGTTTCTGGCTTTTCTCCTGAGTGACTGGGGGCTGCTGGAGGGTTTTAGGCTGAGGAGAAGGTTTTAAGCTCATCTGACATGTTTTCTATAAGGATCAGTCTGACTGCCACGTGGGAACAGGGAGGACTGCAGCTTGGACCAGGATGATGGAAGTCATTGAGTCCAACAGGAAATTGTGGAACTCCTGAGGGCTCAGCCGCCCCTGGTCTCTTCTCCCTGAGGTGAGAGTCCTGCAGTGAGACGTTGCTTATGTGACCCCATCTCCTCCCGTGATGCCAGTCGCCTTCTACTCGTTGGCAAGTCCAACCCGGGCATCTTCTCCGAGCTCCCTGTCATTGTTTCCATTTGGCTTTCTCACCATCACCTCAAACACAGCCTATCTTGTCCCCACCAAACATGCCCCACAAGCCACCCAGTGCTAAGCCAGACACTTGGAAGTTTATCTGCGATACTTCCCCACACTTCACCTCCACATTCATTTAGCTCTGCACTAAACGAATGGATTTATTCATCCATTTCTCTCCACATCCTTTCTAAGCCACCACTGTGTTTGTATTAGTCTCCCAACTGGACTCATGATGTCCACTCCTGTGCCCTTTCTCCCCAGTCCCTTCTCTAAGCTGCAGGCAAAGAGAACCTTTAAAAATTCAGATCTCATCAGATTACACCCCTGATTAAAATCTTTAAATGCCTTCCCATTGCTCCTAGATAAATACCAAAGTCCTTACAAAACAAAATCCCCATCCCACCCTGAAGTATCTTACCCTTTCCTTCATCCCTAGTCATATTCTATACCCTGTCAGTCTTTCTTTCTTTTTTTTGAGACGAGTCTCTCTCCGTCGCCCAGGCTGGGGTGCAGTAGCGTGATCTCGGCTCACTGCAAGCTACGCCTCCCAGGTTCACGCCGTTCTCCTGCCTCAGCCTCCCCAGTAGCTGGGACTACAGGTGCCTGCCACCACGCCTGGCTATTTTTTTTGTATTTTTTAGTGGAGACGGGGTTTCACCGTGTTAGCCAGGATGGTCTCAATCTCCTGACCTTGTGATCCGCCCGCCTTGGCCTCCCAAAGTGCTGGGATTACAGGCGTGAGCCACCGCGCCCAGCCCAGTCTTTCTATTCACTCCAGAAGTATTAACTTTCTTTGGGTCCTTTCCACTGCAGTACCTTTGCACGTGATGCTCCCTGTGCTTAGAAGTCTCTCTCACACCCTCTTTACCTTCTGTCTCCTCCAGGTCTCAGCTTATGTAGCTTTCCCAGGAAAGCATGTGCAACCCCAGATGAGATTAGAGCTGTCTCTCTCCACAAGCTCACACCACCTTGGATTTCTCTTTCATGGTGTCATCACAATTAGAATGTATTGTTTATATCAAGGGTTGGTGAATGTTTTTCCATCTTATAAGCTCTATACCACATCTATCTTCTCACCATGGTATCTCCAGTTTTGAGGACAGTGAGTGCACACAGAGGGGCTTACTAAATGATGATGCCCTTAGATCCAAACAAGGAGGCCTTTGCCTGAATCCTGCTCCTGCCCTCCTCCAGCTGTGTGAGGTAAAAAGTCTATAGGTCCAAGGGGAATTGTCCACCCAAGGCTACATCCTCCTTCTAAGTGCCCAGGACTCTAAAATTTCTACCCCAAAGGCCCAGGACCCACGTCCATGGTCTCTATCTGCCTCTTACCTGGGCCTATTCTCAGGAAGGTGGATGATGCCATTAGAATGAGTGCCTTTTGGCCTGAGGCATGTCCATGGAGTGGTGGGTGAAGCTGTGTGTGCAGCTTGGACATGCAAGGTAGAGCATCCACACACCTGTGTGCAAGGATACATGGTACAGAACTCAGCTTGGGTGGGAAAAAAGTTGTCAGGCCATGGTTGGAGGGCTAGGGCCAGCAATCCTCGCACTGTCACATTTGAGCACAGAACTGTGAGCGTTCCAAGAATTCTATATTCAAACCTAGTTTTTCAGGTCATCTTGAAAGTGAATGGGTCAAAGTAGTATAAAACATTTTATATAATGATTTGTTACCTAGATTTGTAATTGTGAAATATCTATACACTTGCTATGTGGACATCAAAACCTGATAATGAGTATTTATTGAATGAATAAATAAATGAATAGGTTTATTCCTGGATCTCACCATTTGCCATTTGTAGTGACTGGATGAAAAAAATGAATGAATGCTTCATGCAAATAAATCCCCACAAAGGCAAATGCATTTTATTTAAAGTGAAGATCCAGCTGCCAAGGGAATTAATCTGTCTACCTAGGTTGAAATATTTTTTCTCAGGGCAGCTCTGACTTGGATGCTTCCATTTTATAAGCCAGTGACAAGTGTAAGTAATAATAGTGAACATTTAGTGGGCTCTATGTTCAGGACTGTTTTAAGCCCACCATATAGATTAACTAAATACTCACAATTCTATGAGGTAGGTGCTATTATCATTCCCATTTGACAGATGAGGAAACTGAGGCTCATAAAGCCAGATGAGGACCAGAGATGGAGGGAACAAGGATGAGGGAGAAAGAAGGGAGGAAGTACTGAGCATAGATTCAAGGTTATGGAGACCCGAGAGTAACTTACTCTAGGTCACACACCTAGTAAATTACAAAGCTAGAGCTAAGTTCCCAGGCAGCCTGTGCTGCATGCATTATGCTACGGTATTTGCAGAAGTTAAAGTCCTCCTGTGTCTCCCCCTTGTTATCAATACCCAGGGCCTCTTGGAGTCTGAGCCAGGATCTATGGGTGTCAGGGCCATACTCTCTAATGGCTGAGTTGCCTTTGTAATGGGTGAGAAATGATAAGGGATTAAATTTGGAGTTCAGTCAGCAGGATGACTAATACCCCCACAGGGAAGCAGTTCATCCAATTTTTACATTCAATTTCCTCCTACAGCTTTAGAAGAAAACAAAGAAAAGACAAACAGCATCTCATGATGAAGAAAGTTATTAGATTTTCATTTACTGGTCATGATACCAAGGGTCGTGAATGGGAAAATAAATTGTAACTCCTTAAAGGTGAATTTCTCACATGCTGTAAACTTTAATTAGTAAGAACATTAACAGCCTGCAAATGCTCTCGTTCCACCTGAGTGGATTACTGTTGTTAAAATAGGAAAGCTAAGTATCCCCTTCCTGCTCTCCAGCTGTAGGATCACCAGCAGCAGCTCTAAGAAGGACCCTCAGAGATAGTCTAAGCCAGATGAGGACCAGAGATGGAGAGAACAAGGATGAGGGAGAAAGAAGGGAGGAAGGACTGAGCATAGATTCAAGATTATGGAGCCCCGAGAATCCTTACATCCCCAACTGCGCATTTTCAGCAGATACTCAGGGTCTCCTCTGTGTGAGGGGAAAGTTCAATATCACATTAACAAATGTCCATCTCCAGGGGTAATCAGTAGCCACTGGAGTATCAGGCAGCATCAATGTTAATTAAAAATTTGGATATAATTTTTTGCATAATAAAAAGTTTTTTCTTTATTTCAGTGTTATTCTCTGCTGCCTTATTTATAATAGCAAAAAAAAATGACATGCCTTTTGAATTTTGTCACTGGCACTGAAATAACGTCAGTTCGTTTTTCCTTTTTCACTCATTCTGATCTTCCACTTCCAAATTTACAAACCTGTATTTCATAGGGCTGTTTTGATAATACAATAAAATAAAATAAAACATTTATATGTTCAGCACAATTGCCATTTACTAGTAACCATAATTTATTGAAATGACATAATGTAAAAATTCCTAACACATGGTAGGCATTTAACACATTTGCTGAAAGAAAACAAAACAAAGCAAATTTAAAAAAAAGGTTGGAAAATGGCTAAATTTAAAAGGATAATCCTCTCCTCTTCTAGGCTTCCATGGATGTGTCCCAAACCAGAGCAATAGAAACAAATCAGACTTCAAACTTGGGATATTCCCAATGATTCCAAAGAAGGTAACAAAATGCAGGCTTTGGCATCAGTTCTCCTAAAACACAGACAGCATAAAGTACTCAGAATAGTAACTTACAGTCCATAAAGCAATTGCTCATGTTCTCAGGTGGTCATTTGGAAGGTCCATTTGTCCTGCACCAGCATGCACTTTGAGCTTCCACTGCCAGTGGTTGTATCTGTTATAGTACGTAGCTAGTTAGGGATGAGTAGGGGAGAAGAGGAATACCTTCAACACCCCCCAACACAAACCAGGAATGTCAGCTGACCATCAGGTGATGGTCAGGTGGTTGTTAACTGTCTCTTTCAAATAATAATTGGTTACAGTTGGGGCTAGGGAAAGGCAGTTTCCCAATAAATAGAAAAACCTGAAACTGGTGATCAACAGCTTCCTGATAAGATCTCAGGAGTTGAGCAAGTGGGCTTAAGCGCATGCATCAGGAGGCAAAATAGCAGAGTTTAACTGGTATATGACCTTCCTCTAGGAAAACTAGACTGGTGGGGGAAGAAGCCTCAGGTGAGCATGCATACAACTCCAATATACACCCTGCATGTGCTCCCCTCCCAAGTGCTAGCAGGCCACTGCACATGTGGAGAGCCCACCCCAAGGGAAGAATCAGGGGAGAGGTAACAGGAGACCCCAGAACTATGCCAACATATAAAACCCCAAGTAAAATGGCCAGAATGCACACTTGATCTTTCAAGTTGCCTGCTTGGCCTTCTTCCAAGTGTACTTTACTTCTTTTCATTTCTGCTCTAAAGATTTTTAATAAACTTTCTAAAACTTGCCTTGGTTTCTCCTTCTGCCTTACGACCTTCCAGTTGAATTCTTTTTTCTAAGGGGGCAAGAATTGAGGTGTCTGCAGACTCATATCCATATGAATTTGCTGCTGGTAACAGTCTCCGTGACCAAATCTGATCTATGCCTTGAAATAGTCATCTTGTCTTTCCCCTCTGCTGGCTTCCCACCCTTGCATAGAGGATTCTTCCCTGGTTGTCACACAGCCTGCTTCTGGAGTGCACAAGGGCCTGGAGTGGGAAGCCTGGAGGTTCTGACCTTGCCCTGATCCTGCTTTACCAGTTAACCTTAAGGATGCCATTGGCCTTTCCGCGCTCCTGTATTCTCATCTGCAAAACTGGGACAGCAGACTGTCTGGCTACTGCCCATTGTGTGTTGTATGTTTGAGAACCTGGTGAACTGTTATTTCATTTCTGAAACCTTGACTAAACCCTTGCAACCCTCCCCATCAGCTAGCCACTCCTTCATGGCACTGCTGTCTTTGGCATGTATTTATCTCTGTTGAAGCACTATGGATGCTATAACTCAGTTTCATTTCTCTTCCCTGCCTCTTTGGATCTCAGTCTCCTTGGTGCCTGGACAAAATATTTGTTAAATGAGTGAATGAATGAGAAGACACCGAATTGCACAATGCCCTAGATCAGGGTAAACTTCTTCTGTAAAGGTACAGATGATTAATAGAGTTAGTGTTTCAGGATTTGCGGGGCTGTTGTAACTACTCAACTCTGCTGGTGTAGCCTCAAATCAGCCATCCACATACATAAATGAATGAGTGTGGCTGTATTCCAATGAAATTTTATTTATGGACACTTAAATTTGAATATCATTTGATTTTCACACATCATAAAATATCATTCCTCCTTTGATTTTTTTCAACCACATCAAAGTGTAAAAACCATTCTTTGCACATGGGCTGCACAAAAGCTAGAGGGAGCCAGATTTTGGC
Source organism: Pan paniscus (assembly GCF_029289425.2). Taxonomy (NCBI): domain Eukaryota; kingdom Metazoa; phylum Chordata; class Mammalia; order Primates; family Hominidae; genus Pan; species Pan paniscus. The sequence continues at coordinate 93,799,775 of NC_073258.2, read as the reverse complement.
CTTCAGGCCATAGTTTGCCAATTCCTGCACCAAAGTAATAGTAAATATTGATTTTTTAAAAAACAAATATATACATATATATATATATATATATGGTAGACATTACACATTATTTACTTATTTATTTTGTAGAGACAGGGTCTCACTATGTTGCCCAGGCTGGCCTCAAATTCCTAGCCTCAAGCGATCCTCCTGCCTCAGCCTCCCAAAGTGCTAGGATTATAGGCATGAGCCACCACGCCCAGCCTAGATATTGGTTTTATTACAGATATTATTGAGATTGCCCATGATCTCTTTACTTTCACATTTTAGATAATGATATGTGTCAAGTGTGTGACCTCATGCCTATGTCTCTCACAGTCACAGAGAATCTCCACTTTTCACCTGCCGCTCTGTCCTTCTGAGAATGTGATCCACTGCCTTCCCCTCACTCTGTCCCAACAAAGGCTCTGTGGCCTTCCTACCCCTGGGGTGCCTGGGCTGGCCCTCACCACACTGGTCATCTTCCCAACAGGGGGTCACATGTGAGCTGTCCATGCTTTCACAGAATAAGGGTTACAAAGGTTCTGACATTCTTTGGACATGCAATTTGGTTTAGAATTGGGGTAAGAGCTGGTGTAGCCCCAAATCAGCCATCCACATACATAAATATCCATTGTTCAATCATAAATAATAATTCATATTATAATATCTGCCATTTATGGAGCATTTACTATGTGTTCAACATTATTCTAAGAAATTTTTCATATCTTATCTCATTTATGAAATGATTTTGAAGTAGAATTGAGGTATCCATCACTAAGATTGGCTTCTTCCTTTTTCAAGACCTATTTAACATAGGAAGGTTTGTAAAGACCATTTTTCATCCAAATCTGTATGAATAGATTTTTTTGAGATGGAGACTATAATAAACTATCATTTATTGAGAGTTTAACATATATAAGGCACCATTTTATGAATTCTTCCATTGGAGTAGATAATATTATTACTTCATTTTTTGGTGCAAACCAAGGCTTATGAAAGCCAACTAACTTGGCTGGGCATGGTGGCTCACACCTATAATCAAAGCGCTATAATCCCAGCACTTTGGGAGGCAGGCATATCATTTGAGGTCAGGAGTTCAAGACCAGCCTGGTCAACATGGTGAAACCTCGTCTCTACTAAAAATACAAAAATTAGCTGGGTGTGGTGGTGTGTGACTATAATCCTAGCTATGCTGGAAGCTGAGGCAGGAGAATGCTTGAACCCAGGAAGCGGAGGTTGCAGTGAGCAGAGATAGTGCCTCTGCACTCCAGCTCCAGCCTTAGTGACAGAGTGAGACTCCGTCTCAAAAAATATAAATAAATAAATAAAAGAAGAAAGAAAGAAAGAAAGCTAACTAACTGTTTCAGTAATTTAGCTAGAAAATAGTAGAGTGGAGTTTTGACCTAGGCAGTCTGATTCTGAGCCTCCTCCTAACTTCTAATAATTCTGCCCCAAAATTTTAAAGCCATGAGTGCATTTTGACATTTTACTATCACCATTCTGAAGTACTTGCTGGGTCTTCTCACCACCTTCCTTTATGTTATTTATTTTTAGAGACGGGGCCTCGCTCTGTCACCCAGGCTGGAGTGTAGTGTCATGATCATAGCTCATTGCAGCCTCAAACTCCTGGGCTCAGACAATCATCTCACTGCATCCTCCTGAGTAGCCAGTACTACAGGCACGTGCCATCATGCCCAGCTAATTGTTTAATTTTTTTGGTAGAGGTGGAGTCTCACTGTGTTTCTCAGGCTGCTCTCAAACTCTTGGCTTCAAACAATGCTCCCACGTCAGGCTCAGCCTCCCAAAGTGCTGGGATTCCAGGCATCCAGCCCTTTATGTTTTTTTCTATTTCTGTAGTCTTCCCTATTCATTGAAAAGTCTGTATTTCTCCCACCATCACCATGGCATCTTCCCCATCTCCTTTATTACCTTGAACTTGAAAGCTGCAGTAATTTTATCTATCCTGTGGCACCAGTTGATAAAATTATTGGAGGGGAAAGGACTATTAAGGTTTCAACAGTTGACCTGGTGACCTTCATTTCAAGTTCAGAGGATCTTTTAAAGCTCTTTGCTTAGGATCTCAGCCTATTTCTTACATTTAAAAATATCCAATGTTCTCTCCTGAGGCTAGGTTAAATGCCACTTATGCCATGAAGACCTGGGGATAATGAAATGCATTTGCATTGTATCAGGAAAGCAATATTCAAATGAGGTTTCTGTATCTCAGCAGCCACAGTTGTGAAAGAGGGATTGCAACAGTGCCCAGCTCATAGGGCTATAGTGAGGGCGAAATAAAGCAGTACATGAAAAGTGCCCCCAAATGTGTCAGGCATGGGGAAAGTCAACATGCTCTTAATAATTGTTGCTGTTTTACAAGTAACCAAATCTTAGAAGTGGCAACTGCAGTAATGATCTTTGCAATTTTACAAAGTCCATCATCAAAATTGGTGTATTAGTCCATTTTTGCACTGCTATAAAGAACTACCTGAGACTGGGTAATTTATAAAGAAAAGAGGTTTAATTGACTCACAGCTCTGCAGGCTGCACAGGAAGCATGGCTGGGGAGGCCTCAGGAAACTTTCAGTCATGGCAGAGGGCTAAGGGGAAGTAGGCAACCCTTACATGGTAAGAGCAGAAGAAAAGAGAGAGAGAGGAGGGATGTGCCACACACTTTTAAACAACCAAGTCTCATGAAAACTCACTCACTATCATGAGAACAGTAAGGGGGAAGTCCATCCCCATGATCCAGTCACCTGCCATCAGGACCCTCCTCCAACAATGGGTATACAATCCAACATGAGATTTGGGCAAGCGCACAAATGCAAACCATATCATTCTGCCCCTGGCACCTCCAAAATTTTATGTCCTTCTCTCATTGCAAAATACAATCATCACTTTTCCACAGTTCCCCAAGTCTTAACTCATTTCAGCATTAACTCAAAAGTCCACAGTCCAAAGTCTCATCTGAGACAAGTCAAGTCCCTGCTGCCTATGAGCCTGTGAAATAAAAAATAATTTAGTTACTTGCAAGATATAATGGGGGTACAGGCATTGGGTAAATGTCCAATTCCCAAAAGGAGAAATCAGCCAAAACAAAGGGGCTACAGGCCCCATGCAAGTTCAAAACCCAGTAGGGCAGCCATTAAATCTTAAAGCCCCAAAGTAATCTCCTTTGACTCCATGTCTCACATCCAGGCCACATTGATGCAAAAGGTGGGCTCCCAAGGCCCTAGGCATCTCCGCCCTTGTGGCTATGCAGGGTACAATGCCCCCTCAGCTGCTTTCATGGGCAAATGTTGAGTGCCATGGCTTTTCCAGGTACATGGTGCAAGCTGTTGGTGGATCTACCATTCTGGGGTCTGGAGGATGGTGGCAATCTTCTCACAGCTCCACTAGGCAGTGCCCCAGTGGGGACTCTGTGTTTCCCCTCTGCATTGCCCTGGTAGAGGTTCTTCATGAGGGCTCCATCCTTGCAGCAGACTTCTTCCTGGACATCCAGGCATTTCTGTACTGCCTCTGAAATCTATGCAGAGGCTCCCAAACCTCAACTCTTGCCTTCTGTGCACATGCATGCTTAGTACCATGTGGAAGCTGCCAAGGCTTAAGGCTTGTACCCTCTGGAGCAGCAGCCTGTGACATATCTGGGGCCCTTTTAGCCATAACTGGAGCTAGGGTGGCTGGGATGCAGGGATCAGTGTCCCAAGGTTGCAAAGGGCAGCAGGACCCTGGGCCTGACATATGAAAGCATTTTTCCCTCCTAGGCCTCTGGGCCTGTATGGGAGGGGATGCCGTGAAGGTCTCTGAAATGCCTTTGAGGCATTTTCCCCATTGTCTTGGCTATTAACATTTGGCTCCTCTTTACTTATGCAGTAAATTTCTGCAGCTGACTTTAATTCTTTCCAAGAAAATGGGTTTTACTTTTTTACCGCATTATCAGGCTGCAAATTTTCCAAACTTTTTTGCTCTGTTTCCCTTTTAAATGTAAGTTCCAGTTGTAGATAATATCTTTGCTCATCCATATGAGCATATGCTGTTAGAAGCAGCCAAGCCATGTCTTCAATGCTTTGCTGCTTAGAAACCTTTTCTGCTAGATAGCCTAATCTCTGTCAAGTTTAGCATTCCACAGATCTCTAGGGCAGGGACATAATGCTGCCAGTCACTTTGCTAAAGCATAGTAAGAGTGACCTTTATTTCATTTCCCAATAAGTTCCTCATCTCCATCTGAGACCACCTCAGCCTGGACTTCATTGTCCATGTCACTATCAGCATTTTGGTCACAACAATTTAACAAGTCTCTAGAAAGTTCCAAACTTTCCCTCATCTTCCTGTCTTCTGAGCTTTCCAAACTGTTCCAACTTCTACCTGTTACTCAGTTCCAAAGTTGCTTCCACATTTTCAGGTATCTTTACAGCAGTGCCCCACTCCTAGGTACTAATTTTCTGTATTAGTCCATTCTCACATTGCTATAAAGAACTACCGGAGACTGGGTAATTTATAAAGAAAGCAGGTAATTGACTAAAAGTTCCACAGGCTATACAGGAACCATGGCTGAGGAGGTCTCAGGAAACTTACAGTCATGGTGGAAAGCAAAGAGGAAGTAGACACATCTTACGTGGCCAGAGCAGAAGGAAAGAGAGTTGGGGGTGTGTGTGTCATACACTTTTAAAGAACAAGATCTCATGAGAACTCATGCACTATCACGGGAACACACTCACTATCATGACTGCAGCAAAGGGGAAGTCTGCCCCCATGATCCAATCACCTCTCACCAGGCTCCTCCAACATTGGGGATTACAATTAGACATGAGATTTGGGCAGGAGCACAAGTTTAAACCATATCAATTAATCAGAAGCATGAGCCATTTATTTTCCCAGTCCAGGCCCAAGATGACTACATGGAGTGTGGGCCTCACAGATCTGCCCAGACATAGCCTACTTGTTTCCAGTGGTCGCAGGCAGAGGACAATTTTGTGTTTTAATGATATGAAAAAATGACATCAGTAAATTTAATGAAAAGATTATTCCCATGTTTATAGAATCAACAATGGCTAATGCAATCATTTAAACATCTCAGTTACATTCCCAGTACAGTTTACACAGAAGTTGATATGCTGTAGGTGGTATTCAGAAATCTGGGGATTTGAGAAGGTTTGGGGGCATCACTTGTGATTAGTGCCAAAGATAAACAGGATGTGATTTTTTTTTTTACAAGAAATATGACCATTATCTAATTCTTCTAAGGGTTGGTAGAAGGGCAAGAGGGCTGCTCTTCTGTCCTATTTTTCTTTCCTTCTTTTTTTTTTTGACATGGAGTCTTGCTCTGTCGCCAGGCTGGAGTGTAGTGGTGCAATCTTGGCTCACTGCAACCTCCGCCTCCTGGGTTCAAGCAATTCTCCTGCCTCAGACTCCCGAGTAGCTGGGACTACAGGCACACACCACCATGCCCAGCTATCTTCTGTCCTATTTTTCTGTGCTATAAACCAGTATTTTCCAAACTATTCCTCAGTACATTATTTCCATGAGTGCTTAATAATGTGACTCTAAAAAAGCATTCCCCCGTCATATCCATGCGGTGAACTCTGACTTTTCTTTCTATGAACCAGGGTTCCTGTGAAATACAAAGTGTGGATTGCTCTGCTGATACCACTGATGAGGCTGCTGCTTTATCCATGCTAATGAAGACACAACTCTCTTGAGATTACATTTTTATTGGCTTCTCAGGCACTTAAAATGTACAGATTATGGCTCCGTTGGGGTTATTTCTCCAGAACATTAACCTCACCAATTACAAGTAAATTTTCCCATCATTTCTTCTTTTTCACAGTTTTATTTTCTGAGAGGTAGAAAACTAGATGTCTTCCACATACTGATGATAGCCTCAGTTCACCTATCCAACCTTATCCCTTGTTGCTTCCATTCTTTTCCTTCTACTTTGATTGAGTCTTTTGAATTCCTCAGTACTTCCCTAAATGTTTCGACCTTTTCTATTGACCATACCCTGCTCCACCACACCCCTCATTCTCTGCACGAAGGCTACTGATGTGTATGTGCTGTGTTAAATGCCACCTCATTCATTCAGCTGTCAAACATTGAGTACCTATTTTAAGTTGTGCATTGTTGTAGTATCTTAGTGAAAGGATTAGTGAATGAATAGTTTTACTCATCCCTCAGAGTTGGAAATATCTGTTAAATAATACATGGCTAGGCATGTTTATCTTTTAGGAAGAAAAGTGCTCTATAAATCAGAGGACTATTATAATATTTACATGTTGGTCTCATGAAAAATGATACAAGCAGTTTTCACTATAATATGAATCCTGATAATTTGCATTTATATAGCACATTATTGGCACAACAACTTTGTCCCTTTGAGCAGCTTCATTTAAAGTGGTTTTGCTTTAATTATCTCTCACAGAGCAGCTATAAAAATGATTGTGAAATAATTTGCAAGTGTATATGTTATTCATAAATGGTAAATAACAGTTAAATTGCAAAGACAATGCAATAGAATCTGACATTTCTCGGGATAATATTTTAGTTGCTCACCTGATTGATGTAGTCAACTGTGAATCATTAACATCTGGATTAGGACAGATGTGTGTCTGGGGAGGGAAGAGGGAGTGTGCACTTACCTTAGAAGCATCTCCTGTTTTACCCTTTGATTTTTTTCTGTGTCTGACAAGATAGTCACAAAGCATGTATGTGTTCACAGGCTAACAATGTGAGTTCAAATTTACAAGGTGTTTTAAATACTAACTAATAAATGAACACTCCATAGATATCTGAGCATTTCATTCTATCCTTCACCAATAGAATTGGTCTACTCTTTGCAAAGCACTGTGAATGGCGCCTTGGAAACAGCAATCAATGAGTCAGTCATGATCTTTCAGCATCAATGCAACAAAGTTAGTCCCTGGTAATATTTACATAATCTCTTTTCTCCTCCAGTGCTCTGGAGGTAACATCTATATTCACCATCACTGCAGAGTGAAATTTAGGGCTCCCAACCTCTACTCACTTTGAGTGTAGTTGCTCTGTGGTTTCCTCATGGAGTCTGTGGTTTTGTTTCCAACCCATTATTGATTGTTCTAAAGACTGGTCCAGGAGCAAGGCAGGAGTGGTTATCAGTCCTACAGGTGAAGATCTTAAAAGTTACGGTATCAATGGCTTATTCAAAGTCACACAAAATAAACAGGAGATAGAACCTGAACTCAGATTTCTAGAAATGAGGGAGGAAAGGGTGCTTACAAATATGGGATATATCTATAATATGATTTCCTCTACATCACAGACTTTGCAACTAAAAAAATTAAAACTGGAAATACAGATGGTCCTCAACTTAAGATGACTCAACTTTATGATGTTTCAAAAGTCACATGCATTCAGTAGAAACCTAATTCAAGTACCCATACAACAATTCTGTTTTTCACTTCTAGTACAATATTCAATAAATCACATGAAATATTCAACACTTTATTATAAAATAGGCTTTGTGTTTGTATTAGTCCATTCTCATGCTGCTATAAGGACATACCCAAGACTGCATAATTTATAAAAGAAAGAGGTTTAATTGACTCACAGTTCCTCAGGGCTTTGGAGTCCTCAGAAAACTTACAATCATGGCAGAAGGGGAGCAAACATGTCTTTATTCACAAGGTGGCAGAAAAGAGAAGAATGAGTGCCCAGGAAAGGGGGAAGCCCCTATAAAACCATCAGATCTCATGAGAACTAACACACTATCATGAGAACAGGATGGGGAAACCACCCCCATGATTCAATTGTCTCCACCTGGTCCCTCCCATTACACATGGGGATTATGGGAACTACAATTCAAGATAAAACTTGAGTTGGGACACAGCCAAACCATATCAGTGTTACATGATTTTGCCCAATTATAGGCTAATGTAAGTGTCCTGGGCATGTTTGAGGCAGACTAGCTAAGCTATGAAGTTAGATAAGTTAATTATATTAAATGCACTTTCCACTTATGATATTTCAACTTACAATAGGTTTATTGGGATGTAACACCATGGTTAGTCAAGGAACGTCTGCGTATATTTTTCCCATTGCTCCATGAATGAGTTAATGAATAGAAAGTTCTTTGATGACATTCTCCACTGACTTATCAGACTCCTCCCTCACCCAAAAAAAGCCCTGGGACATTCAACTTTAACTGTGCCTTTATCATCCTCACCACCTCCTCATCCTGCTTCTTTATTCTCCTTCTTTTCAAACCACAGAGGAAAGGAGTCCTGGTTCTTCCTTCAGACACTTCCTTGAACAAACCCTGGCACTGAGAGAGGGGCAGCCTTTACACTCTTAGTCTCCATCTGCTGCCTTGTCCTGGCTCTGGGCTGAGGTTCAGAATCCAATTATTTTTAGATTTATATCCCTATCTGGCTCGTGATCCAAAGTGAGTGGAGATTAGGACCCTTAAAATTAACTCTGCAGTCCTGGCAGAAAAGATGTTGCCTCCAAAGCATTAGAGGAGAAAAATGATTATGTAAATATTACTGGGGGCTTCCTTCATTGGATGACTGCTTAGTAGAGGGCACTTGGTCAAATCAATCTTTAGGATCTGTTGTGGGCCTGTGCTCTCACCACGTGTGTGCAGACCTCTGGGTTATAATAGCCTACTGTATGTGGGTGTGAGTGTGCCACCCAGCTGGCTTGGCAGGGATTCTTTTGGCATTGTTCTTGGCATATAAATATTTTTGGACTCAAATCAGACATAATCTGACTTGCCTGGGTCTCAGTTTCCACATCTAAGATGAAGATGCTTTACTAGAATGATGCCTAGGGGACTTCTAAAGAGGCAGCATGTCTTGGCTGGAGTAAGAATGTTGTCTTTAGAAGGGGTTTAGAAAAAAACACATCTTGTTAAATTTCTTGCTTTAAAATTTAAAATTAAAATTCCACCTCCATTGCCTACATTTTACTTCTCCAACCCATCTGCAAAATGGAGTTCAGGGGAAAATGCCCGTCTATAGCATTGGGGTGGAGATTCAGTAACACAGAGAAAGTGCTCAGGAAATATTTGCTGATGAATGATCCTTGGATGGCTCAGAAGAAAAGCTTTCCATTCTAAAAGGGCTTTACCAGAACTCCCCACACTGCCATGGCTCCTGAAGGTTGTCAAGCTGTGGAACATAAACGAAAAGGCTCTCTCTGCCTCCATTCCCCAAGCAAGGGTTACTTGAGCAGAAAATCATTACTATAAAATCACCAAATTATTAAGTCCTTTGTCTCCTCCAATGCTATGACTAGCTTCTGAGGTGCGGTGCGGGTGAATCTGCCCTTATTTTCCCCCATAGGCTATTTACTCAGGGAGGGCAGATATTATGGTCTGTTTTTGTGCTCCAAGACTGCCACATGAAAGATGCTTCATAAGTATTTGTTGCGAAGAAACATCTCCTTCCTACTTAGGACTTGATTTCTTATTTCTGCAGGTCTACAAACTGAGTATCTCCTTATTCAGGCAGCAGATTCTGGGAAAACTGCCTGTCCCTGCATGTTCCCACACTTGAAACTGGGGCAAACTAAGTCAAATAATTCTTTAACTGTAAACATTCTATTTTCCAAATTGGATAGGTGACACCTGGTTAGTAGAGGAATCAGAGAAAAGGCCCTCCACATATCCACCTCCATCACTTCCTTCCCAGGAGACAACCAGAATCCAAACTTTCCCCAAATGGAAAGGTTTTATCCCTACCAAGGACACAAAAGTCATGTGTACCATGCAGTAATTTCATCACTTTGTGTAAATTAGTTCTATTTGCGTAGCTTAACAAAAACAAATTTTTATGCTTGTCCTAACAAAGGGCTGTGGCTCTTCTTAATATTAAGTGTTAAAACTTCACCTTTAAAATTCCCCATCACCATCTTCACTTTGTTATGTTTTGCTATTTCTAAAATATACTGGTGCTATTGTGCAGACTCAATCTATGTCTGCAATGGGTTCTCTGTGTCTAGAAACTTGGATAATGCGAGGAATCCAGTAGCTACACTGCTGCTCACTAACTATAACTGACAAAGGGCTTTGGTTAGTAGTTCTCCAGATCAATAAATTAATAAATAGGTGTGTTTAGTTCCTATGCCAATAGTGGCTACATCATCTAGTCATTTAGGAATTAACCCTCCCTCCTTGGTTTTCACTGGAAAATGACCTTTTCTTGTATTTATGCAGTTTCCCAATGAGCACATCTTAATCATGTAACTTGTTTTATCTTGGTGACTCCTCAGTGCATTGTGCTTTTCATTCCAAATGATTTTATTTCATCGTAACCATCTGAAGCCTGCATTACAGTCACTATAGATTCATTTCTAACTCTTAACCATCCCATTCCAGAAACTCTGATGACTTTACATTTACGAATTGTGAATATTATTTCTAATAAAATGATAAAGAATTGACCCTTCAAATTTGCAAATAATGGGGATATTTCCCTAGCAACAGCCAATTGCACTAGACAGAGAATGTCATTCTATCGGGAACAGTTACCCTTTAGCTTATTTCAATGTCAGGAAACCTCTAATTCTGATTATTCCTTCAGTTCTGAGTCAGCCAACACCATAGAGATACTACATACTATAACTTAAATAGAAAAAGTATAATAATAATTCTTAATGAGGAGACAGCCTGGCTCAGAAGGCTGGAAACCTATGTACTGAGAGGTATCATATTATTTCTTCATTAACTTATTCTATAACCTTGAGCAAATCATTTTGTCTATGTGTGAGTACTTTACGTCCCAGTGAGTGCAATCCAGCAATACAAGACAGTAGAGAAAATAGTAGTATCTACAATAGTAGATACCAGTTATTGATCATTACCATGTGCTAAGCCCCGTGCCTGCATGACCTCATCTAATTCTTATGCTAAGCAGGAAGTCAGTTTCATTCCTAGTTTGCAGAGGAAGTTCAGAGATACTAAGTTCACACAGTTAGTAAGTAGAGAAAGCAAGATTTAGACCTAGGTCTATCTGACTTGAAAGTGAACTTGTCTTATATACTGTATTTAATTTGCCTTTGTGCTGTTTCAGGGGCTGAAACTCTGCATGGTATTCCAGTAGTTCCCCCTTATACGTGGGGGATATGTCCAAGACCTCCAGTGGATGTCTGAAACCTTGGATGGCACAGTTACCAACCCTATGCATTATATGTACCTTATTTTTCTCTACATATGTACCTATGATAGAGTTTAATTTATAAATTAGGTACAGTAATATTAATAACAACAATTAACAAAATAGAACAATTTAAACAATATGCTATAATAAAAGTTATATAAATATGTTCTCTCTGTCTCTTTCAAAATATCCTATTGTATTATGCTGCAGGTAACTGAAATCAGAGAAAACAAAATCTCAGATAAATGGGGATTACTGTATAATGTCATGGTAAAACTGGGGAATTTTAGTCCCAGAGAGGACAGTGACCAGCTAATTTCTACCATGCAGATAGGCTGCAGAATAAGGAAGGAACCTAGATTTGAACAACAAAGTCTTCTGGGAGCTGCAGGGAGGGGCTCAAGCCTGGCTTTGGGAGAAGGGAGAATATCTTGACAGAGGAGTGTTCCCCATCCTCATGGCTATGTGCTCTAGTTAGCACCGTGGCCTTGCCTCCCTCTCTTCCCATCGCCCTTTCTAAATATGTCCAATGCACTCAACTGTTCTGCCTGGCTCAGGCTCCATCACCTCCCTCCAGGACTCCTGCATGGGCCCCTAAAGGGATCCCTGCCTCCAGTCTCAGTTGCCACTGAGCTCCTTACCATACAGCCAAGAGATTACAATTTACCCCTGTGGGCAGTACTAGTAATCAAGAGGCCTGGAGAGGTGGCTCATGCCTATAATCCTAGTGATTTGGGAGGCCAAGGCTACAGTGAGCTATGATCATGCCACTGCATTTTGGCAACAAAGCGAGACCCTATCTCCAAATAAATGAATAAATAAATAAAAAGAGTAATCAGAAAATTTAAGCAAAGGGATTATATAATTAGATTTAGAGTGTAGGAAAATTAAACCTGAGGAGTTCATGCATTATGATCCTCCCTTTTCCCCTCACCTCTTTAGCCAATACTTTCTCCCACCATTTCCTGCCCTCCAGGCAAAAAGAGCGCAGGACTCCACCTCCGATTCTTCTGCCTGGCAAGCACCTCCTCCCATGTGGGCCCTGAGGTGCTGTCTCATCTTGAAGACCAGATACAGCTTCTCCTCTCTGAAGGTGTCCTCACCTCCCCATACACATGGGAATCTCCCCAGTGTGCCCCCTTTGCAGCCCTCGTTCATTACACGGAAATAGCTCCTTTGTAGTCATCTGTTTCCCCTACCAGAGTGGGAGCCCCCTCAAAGACAGGCGCTGTGTCACTCATATTTGCATCCACAGTTCCCAGGGCAGAGCCAAGCAGTGGTTGCATTCTTTACATGGAATCCTACTTTGTTAACCACAGGGCTTCCGCCAGGACCTCATGGTGCATCTCCACAGATTTAACCTTAGTGGTGACATTGCTGGGGGCAAATGTGACCACTATCCCAAATTTGAAAAAGCCACTCTCCACACGGCCCACTGGCACAGTGCCAATGCCTGTTCAACCCAGGAAGGGAAGTCAGTCCCAGACACACCCAGTGAGAACTGGCTTCCTGGGAGGCCCCTTGGCTTTTGAGTTCAAGGACAAAGGACCACCTGTGGAATTGGTAGAAAGCACTAGATGGATCTCTGACTGTTTAAAACTGTGTAGTGGATAGCTTGGAAATGCTAGGTGATTTCCACTTTATCCTTGCTCAGGGAAGAGGTGGAGTCAGGATTTGAACCCTAGCAATCATACGCCTGTGGACTCCCTCGGGGATTCAATTAAGGATCAACTCCAGAATCCCTAACAGAGTAGTCTACCCTCAGCTCCACTCAGGCCTGGGTCACCTCCCATCTTGTACACATCTTGCAGGGGCAGCCTCAGGGGATTGTCGACCCTGCGCGTTGTTGGGAGGATGGAGTTCAAAGCTTCCAGCAGAGTCACCCCCATGGCGTTCCCCTCCTTCCACTCTACCTTCCAGCACTTGAACCAGGGCATCTTCGGGATGTCGAGGGGAGGTGAGTCCGGGGTGTGGTCCGCTCGCCTCCACCCCGGCTGTCCCTGCCGACCCGCGCCACACTCGCGTCAGTGCTAGGCTCCAGCATGCTGTCGCCGTGCCAGCTCGAGATGGGCTGAAGGCCAGGCAGCCAGTTGTAGCCGATCTTCTTGATGCAGGCGCTTACTTCCTTGGTGATCACCTGGAGGCGCGAGCCGCTGTAGGCGGGCTCGGTGGAGTCAATTTCGTTGAAGATCACGATGAGCTGCGTGACGCCCCGCACGTTGGCCAGCAGCGCGAGCTCGTGGGTCTGCGGGTTCTTGAAGATGCCGGCCTCCGCCCAGCCGCCTGCCACGAAGAGCACCGCGCAGTCGGCCTGCACCGTGGGGATACACAAACACACGGGGTTGCGGGAGGGGGCATCGGACTGACTTTGGGAGGTTCCGAATCCCATTGTAAAGCTGGGGAACGCCCTCCAGAACTCAGATGGCCAAATGGGATTCATGGACCACCCTAGCTGCGGTGCATGGGGGTCCTGCTTCCCAGTTCCTCTCATTTAATCTCATCTAAATCAGCTTTTAGTCCCTTCTTTCTGGACCAACTGATCTACTAGTCTGAGTGTAAGAAAACCTGGTCCCTGCAGGCCCCCCCAGGACAACAGGATCTGAGCTTCATGAGAGTGATGGGACTTTCAGTCCTGTCCTCCCTAATTCTTTCAGGATTGATGGATGATGGCCATGGGTGAGGAAAAGGCTTACAAGCCTTATGATACCTTCCTTCTCCAAGCTTCAGAAATAAATCTTGAGTTTCCCCCTCTATAGGAATGTTTCTGAAGGCATGGACTGCTTTACCTGGGAAGTGCCCCTGATCATGGTCATGATGAAGTCTCTGTGGCCTGGAGCATCGATGATAATGCTGTAGTATGTGCTAGTCTTGAACTTCCACAGGGAGATATCAATGGTGATCCTGCGTTCTCTCTCTGCCCTCAGCTTGTCCAACACCCAGGCATACTTGAAGGAGCCCTCACCCACCTGGGAAGGGGTGGGAGAATAAATGCACTGATGGACAGCAGATAGATCTACCTCAGACAGCAGCATTTTAGGCTTGCAGAGTGCATGGTTTTCTGTACTCTGCAGCTAGAACTACCCACAAGAAAGAGGCTTCCCCTCCACACACTTCCAGACACAGAGGGAGCCTTACCTCTGCCGGCTCCTTTTCAAACTTCTCAATGATTCTCTTGTCAATGCCCTCATATTTGTGAGAGGCCCAGTGGTGGTGGACTTGCCAGAGTCCACATGGCCAATGATGATGATATTGATAAAGGCCTTCTCTTTGCTCATGGCAGTAGGTTTACTAGAATAACTGCCGGTCAAGACAGCCAGGTGGTGAGACTAGATTATTCCAGGTCTGTCTTCTTCTATTCCCTCTTACTGAATAATTAATTTATGTTTTTTATCTTATTTTCAGATCCTTTTCCTTCCCGTCTCCACATGTCCAGAAGTTTGGTCCCCATAAAATTACAGTGGGCTGGGCACAGTTGCTCACGCCTGTAATCTCAGCACTTTGGGAGCCTGAAGCAGGAGGATCACTTGAACTTAGGAAAAGAAGGCCAGCCTGGGCAATATGATTTAACCCATCTCTACAAAAAATTAAAAATAGAGAAAAGAAAAATTAGCCAGGCACAGTAGTGTGCACCTGAGGGGGCTGAAGTGGGAGAATCACTTGAGCCTGGGAAGCAGAGGTTGCAGTGTGCCGAGATCACATGACTGCACTCCATTCTGGGTGACAGAGTGAAACACTGTATCAAAAAAGTAAAAAAAGTAAAAAAAAAAAAAAAAAAAAAAAAGGGTTTCTGCTTAATTCTGCAAGATTTGGGGAAAAAAAAGTATATTCAGCCTCACCCACCCTCCCTTTATCCAATCACCAAATCAGTCAAGGAAGAAGTCTCTGATATTGGGCCTAAGGGTAAGGAGTGGCATTTTTTAAGCTGAACAGGTTCTCATTTCAGATTTGGTGAGAACCAGAAGAAGGGGCAGTGCAGGTAGGGCTGGGCTCATAAAAGCAGGAAGCAAAGAGTTCATTCTGTTGACAGTTGCTGTTGATCTCTGGATCAGTTCTGCTGCTTCTTTTTTAGAAGTGAGGACTTAAAGGGGCAAGCTGCAGACTACAGAGGGTCAGGATCTCTTGTACTAGAAATGGGTCAGAGGTGGGGGGATAGAAGTTGATTGGATGAACAGGGGCTGTCTAAGCTCCCAGTGGTCAGGGGATGGCCAATGCAGGAGAAAGGTCAGGGTCAGGACTGCTTGGAAGTACCCGATATAGCCAAGGAATTAGTCCAGGAGATGTGAGCCTGGGCAAATCAGTTTTACTTTTCAGTTTAACCTTTCATGTCCCTGGCTCTGAGCTAGGCACCAAAGTGGGAAGAGGCAATGCAGGAGCGGTGGTAGGAGGCTGCCCCTGCAAGATGTGTGCAAGATGGGAGGTGACCCAGGCCTGAGTGGGGCTGAGGGTAGACTACTCTGTTAGGGATTCTGGAATTGATCCTTAATTGAATCCCCTAGGGATTCCACAGGAGTATGATTGCCAGGATTCAAATCCTGACTCCACCTCTTCCCTGAGCAAGGATTAAGTGGAAAAGCACCTAGCATTTCCAAGCTATCCACTACACAGTTTTAAACAGTCAGAGATCCATCTAGTGCTTTCTACCAATTCCACAGGTGGTCCTTTGTCCTTGAACTCAAAAGCCAAGGGGCCTCCCAGGAAGCCAGTTCTCACTGGGTGTGTCTGGGACTGACTTCCCTTCCGGGGTTGAACAGGCATTGGCAGTGTGCCAGTGGGCCGTGTGGAGAGTGGCTTTTTGAAATTTGGGATAGTGGTCACATTTGCCCCTAGCAATGTCACCACTGAGGTTAAATCTGTGGAGATGCACCATGAGGCCCTGGCGGAAGCCCTGTCAGGTAACAACGTAGGATTCCATGTGAAGAATGTGTCTGTGAAGGACATTTGGCAGGGGAATGTGGCTGGAGACAGCAGGAATGATCCCTCCCATAGAGGCTGACAGTTTTGTGGCACAGGTGAGCCCCAGGGAGCAAAGGGTCTTGGGCCTGGTGCAGGTGGGAGTGCTTCAGGATTAGTCCTGATTTACACTGAGGCCACAGGTTTTGCTGCCATCTGTCTAATTCCACCCTGCCGCCCCACCAGGTGATTGCCCTGAACCACTCTGGGCAGATCCATGCCGGCTACTCCCCCATGCTGGACTGTCATACAGCCCAAGTCTCCTGCAAAGTTTGCCCAACTGAGGGAAAAGATTGACTGGCACTCTGTCAAGAAACTGGAGGAGAACCCCAAGGCTCTGAAGGTGGGGGATGCAGCCATTGTGCAGATGGTCCCTGGCAAGGCCATGTGTGTGGAGACCTTCTCTGAATACCCACCTCTAGGTGAGCTAGGAATAGTGCTACTAAGTCATGACAGGAAAGCACAGTCTCCATTCTGTAACTGAGGTCAGGGCAGCAGCTAAGGAGCATTTCCTTCTGGGCCACTTTCCAGGCATGTCATTCTTCCATTTCTCTTCCAGGCTGTTTTGCAGTGTGGGACATGAGACAAGCAGAAGCTGTTAGGGTCATCAAGGCTGTGGACAAGAAGTCCTCCACTGCTGGCAAGGTCACCAAGTCTGCAGCAAAAGCCAGCAAGAAATGAAGCCCACCCTCCTCTCTGCAGTGTCCTCAGCTCCCCCTTCCCCCCCAATAACTAAACATTCAATGAATGTATGTATTTCCTAAATAAAGTGGATAAAACTTGACTAGCTGCCCTGGTTTCTTTCAAAGAAGAAAGCATGGGTAGATGGAGAACTTCTAGGCAGGATAATTATTATTTAAAGCCCATAGGCTTCCCAGGGTCATAAAACAATTCAGGGTTGTCTACCTCATTCTCATACCCAGGGTATCATTCCAACCTCTCTCCCATTTCCTTCCCTCTGTGGTGTCTCCTCCCTATAAAGTAGGTGGATGGTTTTGAGGTGTGAAAAGCATACTCATAACAGCACTGGGGTAGGATCTTAGTGCCAATAGATTGGTCCAACCCTATTGTATGATTTTTGGTATAACCATCATTCAGTGCTGAAGGTTATTCAGCTAATGCAGTGAGGTGGAGACTCTAACTAGCTCATTTAGAACTTGGGCTCAGAAGCTGGTGCCCAACATGTTAAATTTAAGTTAGGTTAATATGCCTAGAGGGTAAGGAATGAACGGTTGCAGTTCTTACAACCTTTGACCTTGTTGTTGTCAATTAATGGGTGCAACAGGATAACTTTTCATGGAGCTTACTAAGCTAAATTATGTGCTCATTCAGCATATCCTGGGAGACAGGACCCAGGGTCTGCCTGCGATGTGTTCTTAACCCATTCGTCCATCAAATATTGGCACTTACCATGCACCAGATGCTGTTCTGATCCCATGTACTTATTGAGTGGGTGGAGACAGAAGGCAAATATCAGGTGATAGTGCATGAAGAAAATAAGCAAAGAAAATAGTAGAGATGGGGAGCAGACCATGAAGAATGGAAAGTATGGAGACAAACGGAGTCTACAACAATAATCCAAGCAAGATGATGACTTGGACCAGAGGAGTAGTCATGCAGTTAAATGGTGAGAGGTGGTTCTGAATATATTTTTTAGGTGGAGCTGACAGAAATCTCTAAAGATTAGATGTGGGGTATGAGGAAGGGAAGTCCAGAGTGACATCCAGGTCTTTGGCCTGAGGAATTATAAGAATGGAGCTTGCCCGATGAGATGTGGGGATGCATTTCCTGTTATTAGAGATGCTGGGGTGGTTAGAAATGGTCTGGAGTAAAGGGATGACATAATCAGGGGAGCAATTCTACATGGAAACAGTATCTTTTGTTCCTAAGCATCTGCTAGGAGGTGCTAGGATGTGCACATAGATTCTCTTCCACCTGGAAAGGGAAATTAATCAACTGCATGATTGTGATCTGTTTTACAATTGGGAAAACAATTAAGCTTCAAACATTGAGAATGCTGCCTATGAAAATGGTTTTATTCCCAGGAGGACTATTGGAGTCCTTTCTGGGTCAGATTGGGAATGCCATCATTTCCTGCCCATTCCTGAGATTCTGGTGTCCCAGGGTTAGACTAGGAGTGCAGTGGGCTATTTCTCTCACTGATCAATAACAATAACCTTACCTGTTCCTGTCTGTCATGTTGCTTCCCTCTCAAGTGCAAATCTCTTGGGAAACCTGAGACTCAGCACAAACCTGGAAATAATAGCAGGATGACATATCAGAGCTGTCACTAGGCCAGGCATTAAGAAGCTCACCTGTCTTCAGTGCTGGGAAGCCTGTCAGAATTCCAGCTGTTGTCAGCATGAATCAGTGCCTAATGGGAGCTGGACCAAGCTTTGGAACACCTCAAGCCTGTCAATGTCATCAAAGGCCATTCAGCCTGCATGGGAGAGCCAGGCAGGTGCAGGAGCTGTGCAGGGACAGAATGCAGAATGCTCACCTGTTGTATTCCTCACTTCCTTCCCGGGCCTGTTCAATACAGTCTTTTTTGTCCAGAACACTTTATTTTGTCTTCTACAAATCACAACTACAGCTTTGCTAAAAATGACTGGGGAGCTAAACATATAACCTATCAGTGTCTGGGTCTCTAATATGTACTCAATGAACATTTGCTCAGTAGGGAATGAATGTCGCTATATATGTGCTAAAGCAAGTGAATGACTGAATGTCAATTTACTCTTAGTTCTCAAGAATAATCATGGTTTTAGTGCTTGTTTCTTAAGGATATCATAACAATTTAATTTAAAAAGAAAACTAAAACTATCAGGGTTAATCCTCCAAGTGCCATATTATTTTTAACATTATTTTAATTTAATTACTTTTTTATTTATTGATAGGGGGTCTCATTTCGTTGCCCAGGGGCTGGTCTTGAACTCCTGGATTCAAGGGATTCTCCCACCTCAGCCTCCCAAAGTGCTGGGATTACAAGCATGAGACACTATACCTAGCCCAAGTGTCATATTCTCTACTCTGTCATTTCTCACTGCTCAGGAAGAAGGGGGAGCCTCAAAACACCTAGTAGAATGAACATAACAGAAAATACTGGTAAGTGGGAATGTCATCTCATTAGAAACTCCAAGAACACTTCTGTGCAGCACTGCAAGCATAGCGCCGCAGAACTGGCCAAAGTTTTGTACCAAACTGTAGCTACGGCAACGTACACTAGGACGTAAGAGTTCTGACTTTTTATCTGAGAAAAAACTTTGTAGTCATCTTAGGCCACAACGCCAGTGCCTGCTGGTCCAGGGCCTCTTTGTAATGTTGGAAATGGATATAAGCCATATTGGCCGGTTACAATTATTAGGTTCTTTTCTGACAGATATTGGAGGCCATCGCTTGCTAGATCCTCCTCACCCCACCCCTGCCACCAGGTAGCACAATGAAACAAGTCTCAGACTG
This sequence comes from Pan paniscus, assembly GCF_029289425.2. NCBI lineage: Eukaryota > Metazoa > Chordata > Mammalia > Primates > Hominidae > Pan > Pan paniscus. The sequence goes on along the minus strand of NC_073258.2, from coordinate 93,780,213 downwards.
AATTAGCAGATACAAAACAATCACATGTCTGTTGTGTGGTTTGAAGTCTCGGCATCCTACCCTTTCAGTCTCTGATGAGCATTTTGCATGCAGGTGTGACAGGATCCTGGCAGCAGGCTTCAGCTGGCCTTCGGGTGGGGACAATCCTCTGGAAATGGCTCTCAGCAGGATGGAGTCCTTAGGTCTTGGCTGCCAGTTCAAAGGGTCAGGGCTGCTGGGCTCACCTGTTTATCCACAGAGACGCCTGTACAATAGTTCTAGTTAATCTACAGGTCTTGAACTCCGCTCATTTCACCAATACAAAATCTTTTCTAATATCCAATATGACAAACAACAAACCATCTGGTGCTGACTGGAGATAAGTAAGGTTGAGCTTGTCTGAGGCTTGCGGTAATAAAGCTCCTGGAGTGGGGGCTTCTGATTACTCTGTCACATGCTACATAACCACCTCTAGAGTGTGTGTTCCCAATTATGGTGCTTCAAATGTTAAACAACCATCCCTACCGTCTAGAATAAAACTATCTTGCAGACCACATATCTCATGGGGACACTGCATTCGAAGTCCTTGGATGCACTCTTCTCTGAGAGGTCATGCTGCCCCCAACATAGCCAGCCCACTTCCCAGAAGCCCAGATTTACTTTCCTGGCATGAGCTTTCCTGCCAGTCGTGGGTCAGCAGTGGGGGAGCTCCCTGGCTCTCCTCCCATCACTCTCTCTGGTGAAAACCTGCTGCGCCCTATAGTTTCCTCTCTTCCCGGCAGCCCCTGGCTGCAGAGCTTACCTGAATTATCTCAGACCCAAGAGAAAACGCTCTGGAAATCAGATTTTTGTTTGTGCCTGTCAGACTCCAGAGCTCAAACAAAGTTCCTTTCTGGTTGACTCTAAACCCATCTCCTCAAGCCAGTTTGGGAGGCTGTGCAGCTCACACCTGACTCCCTGGGATGGTCTATGCCTGTGGGAAGGGACCTTGCCCTGGGAAGACACACAGACCTCACCAGCACCAGCCACTTGGCACCCCAGGCTAGCACTTATGGCTCCTGATCCTTCAGACTCACAGCGGACACCCAGCTTACTCCACCCAACTAAAGTAAGGAGGATGGGGTGTCACCTATCCATTCATTCATTCACTTCCTCTTTTACCAGATCTCATTGATGAAAACTGTGGTTGAGCTGTGTTGAACACTGTCTTGCCCACCTAGATCTCACTGTCTGGCAAAGAAGACAAATAAGTATTCTGAAAATTATAATGTGATGTTAGAAATGCCGTGATAGGGCTAACTTCAGGAGGCTATGGAAGAACATAACAGGGGCCACAATGAAGCTCAAGGAATCAGAGAAAACTGATTCTAGAGGTAAAAAAGTCAACCTCTAAAAAAACATGTAGAATGGCCCATATAGGACTTAGCAGGGAGGCCAGTATGGCTGGCTCTGACTGCAGGTTGGTAACATGAACAGAAGGCCAAGTTCCTTGTTTGTTTGTTTTTTGAGACAAAGTCTCACTTTGTCTCCAGGGCTGGGGTGCAGTGGCATGATCTCGGCTCACTGCAACCTCCACCTCCCAGGTTCAAGCGATTCTCCTGCCTTAGCCTCCTGAGTAGCTGGGATTACAGGTGCACGCAACTGCACCCAGCTAATTCTTGTATTTTTTTTGGTAGAGACAGGGTTTCTCTGTCTCTCGGGCCAGGCTGGTCTCAAATTCTTGACCTCGTGATTCTCCCACCTCAGCCTCCCAAACGGGATTACAGGTGTGAGCTACTGTGCCCAGCCAAGTTCTTGAAGGCCTTTGATGCCAAGCTAGGTAGTCTAGGCTTAGTGCTGAGGGCAGAGAGGAGTCATAGGGTGCTCAGGTGGGTGCCTTTCCTTTAAATGAGAAGTGCAGGCTTTGAGCTTTCTCAGAAACTTAACTTGGGCCCTTATGCAAAAAGAACAGCAAGACTAGACCTGACCTGAAAGCTCCATTGGCTGCCGGGGTACCTCTGTCCACTTTCATTAGGCCTCAGAAGGCCCAGTAATGATGGCATCAGTTTCACTGGCATAGAAATAACTAAGCAATACTCTACCACCTGAGGTTGTCCCTTTTCTGGGTAGAAGCTAAATTGAAATTTTAAAATGACTCTATTGCCATTCTTCTGAATGCAGTTGACTTCTTTTTGTCATATTAAACCAAGTTCCAGACACTGGAAACAGAAATCCCAGCTGCCATTGCCCATTCATTGAACAATTGGTATTTTGGCCTTGCAGGAAGACACACCAGCTTATGTTTACAGAGCTGTTTACATTTGATGATGACAACAGTATAACTGAGAAAATCGCCCTATGGAAAAATGTGTTTTCCTTCTGTTCTAAGAAAAGTCCCACCGCATCAGCCAGAACAAGTGTGTCCAGCATACATAGACAGCAGCAGACTAAGACCCATGAAGAAAAACCTGCCCCTCTCCATCCTGTATACCTAGGGTCAACTGGGGTTTGGAAATATTTCCACAGAAAAACTTCACATCTTACTCACTCACATTCCCATTTTCCATAATCAGCCAATTCCCAATTATTTCCTGTATTGTCTCTGCCGCATTAGTTTTGTGAGACAATGGTGAGCAGGACAATGGTGCATAACTCAAACACAGGGCCAATCTAAACGAGAAACTGGCAGAGGGCTCACGGGGTGATTGCATTATTCATGAAAAGACATCAGAACAATTGGAGGATAACATTAGATTTTAACTCACAGCAGCAATTACAAGGCAATTATCCAAAATGGTATAATTGCCACAGTTACAGGGTGTGTGGCAGAACCTACACCATGTTCTTGCCACCTTTTTCAGTGCCATGATGAAAACCGGTATGTACATTGCAAGAGGAAATTCTGCAGAAGAAAACGTGTATATTCCCTCCCCTCATGCCCCACACAGCAAGCAACCAGAGGCTCAGTGAAAAATGTAGCCCTAGGCCAGGCTTAAATCTTGCAGGAACCCTTGTCTTGCTTATGCCAAACTGTTCTGCTGTCAGTTATTTGACCCTGTCCTTGTGTGAATTTCAGCCTATGCCTGGAGCCTGAATCCTACTTCCAGATGCAGTCTCTTAGCCAAGGGCACTCCAAATGTGGCAGTGGGAAGAAGGTATGTGCTTTGCAGGCAGCAAGCTGGGATTTACTCACTGTTCTAATACTGATGGTGCAATTCAGCATCTGCTAGTATAAGGGTAGGTACCATGATACCCTTATAATTAGAAGATGCACTCAGTGCATATGACATGCAAGATAGTTTGCATATCCTCTTTAAGTTAACCTCCAAGGTTCCTGGTTTTCATGCATTTATTTATTTAACAAATATTTATCTAACATCTTTGTATTAGGTTCTGTTCTAGGAGATTGAGTTACATTAATGACAAAATGGAGCCCTGCCTTTATGAAGCTTCCCTAATTGGAGTAATTTTGCACAACCATCAGAGGCCTGAAAGGTACAATGTACTGTCTATAGCATCAGTAGAGCAAGATGCAAATTGGGATCAAAATATTCTCAACTTTCTGGATTCTTTCCTTCCCTTTCCATGTCACTATCCTTTCCCCCTCTTCTATCGTGGCTTTAGAACTATGTGTCTTTTCAAATCAATTCAACACGCATTTCTTAAGCACCTATTAACTTGACAATATCTAGCAACATTTAAAATAATTATACTCATTGATATAACAAGTTTATTATTAGATCTTCATTGTACAATATACTGTAATAGGATTGCTAAAATATGTTGAATGATATTCATTGCAGTATTGTTTGTGATTGTCCCAAACTGAAAATAATGAAAAATGTATATAAATAAGTGGGGGCTATTAAATAAATTAGGGTGCATTCATCTGGTGGGATATTATGCAGCTGCTAAAAGAATGTGATAAGAATGGAATGATGTCCAGAGACTCCCACCAGGTTAAAAAGGCAAGTTTCAGAATAATGTGTACAGTTGGATCACATATGTGTAAAACAAATTTCACACATACAGAAGAAAAATGACAGGAAGGATATGCATCAAAGCAGTATCTAGGGTGCCTCTTGGGAGTAAGTTGGGGATAGCAAAGACTTTTGTTTTCTTCTTTATTTGTCTTCTGATTTAAAATTTGTATAGATTACTTTTATAGTTAAATAAAAATACATTTGACTCTTGAACAACATGGGTTTGAAGTGCTTGGGTTCATCTTTAGTGGATTTTAATCAATAAAAGTTACACCAAATGTACCTGCCTCCCCTTCCACCTCCTCTACTTCTTTCACCTCTCCACCCATGAGACAGCAAGACCAACCCCTCCTCCTCTTCCTTTTCCTCCTCAGCCTACTCAATGTGAAGGCAACGAGGATGAAGACCTTTATAATGACCCACTTCTACTTAATAAATAGTAAGTATATTTTCTCTTCCTTATAATTTCCTTAATAACATTTTTCACTAGTTTATTGTAAGAATATACTATAATTTATATATATGTGTGTATATATATATTTTATATATGTACACAAAATATGTGTTAATAGACTGTTTATGCTATTGGTAAGGCTTGTGGTCAAAAATAGGCTATTAGTAATTAATTTTGGGGAGAGTCAGAAGTCATGTGTGAATTTTTGACTTTGAGGAAATGTGTGTCCCTAAACTCGACCTTGTTTGAGGGTCAACTGTATAGAAAGAATATGGATCATCCCCCCAGCCTCAGGCTACTAGGAGAGTGGGGTTTCCTGCCTTTGAGGAGTGTGATGATTAACTTTTTGTACCAGCTTGGCAGATATTTGGTGAAACATTATTCTGTGAAAATGTTTTTAGATGAGGCCCACATTTAAATTGGTGGGCTTTGAGTAAAGCAAATTATCCTTCATAATATGGGTGGGTCTCATCCAGTCAAATGAAGGCCTTAGTAAGACAAAGACTGAGGAGCTCCCCTGAGCAAGAAGGAATTCTGCCGACAGACTGCATCACAACTCTTGCTGGAGTCTCCAGCCTGTGGGCCTACCCCACTGGATTTTGGACTCACCAAACTTCCCCACAATCACTTGTGCAAATTCCTTAGACTAAATCTCTCTCTGTCTCTGTCTCTCTCTGTCTCTCTCTCTCTCCCTCTCTCTACATATATATATGTATATATACATTGGTTCTGTTTCTTTGGAGAACCCTGACTAATATAAGAAGCTTGGGGTTTAGTTGTGTAGTGACACATCAGGGAGAGGAGAGGAGTGGTTCTTCTGAGTGTCCCCTGAGACTAAGCATGTTATTAGTGGGCACGCCAACGGGTGACTTGGTTGGGGGAGGGGCTAGAGCTCCATGATCTCCTTCAGCCACCCCAAACAAACATGAATCCTGAGAAGGTGTTGGCCCTACCAAAGCGGCTTCAAGAAAGCCCTCATAGAAATTCGAGGAAGTTGCCTCTGAACAAAGTATGAAGTTTTGGGAAGTTCCCATTCCTTGTGACCAGTAAGGTGCTAGGCCCTGGCCTGAAGGTCTCCCATGGCCCCTTGGCAGCATCCACATCTCCAAAGGCTCTCATTCTTGAGCACAAGCCCCTACCCCAGTGGACAGGCCAATGATCCAGGGATGTCCCAGGTAAAGGGACAGAAGTCCTCCTTGATGCCAGTTTTAGAAGGTTAAGGATTCTCCTTACCACCACTTCCCCTCAGCTCTCCATCTTGAAAGCTTCAACTTCCATAAACTTATCCATGGCTTTCAAATATAAAGAAGCCAAATCATTAAAACTTGGTTATGATGACTTTGTAAGCTCAAGAAAATTATTTAAAATATACACAATAAAAAATAGAATATATTCCTCGTGAGGAATAATAATGAGTTCTCACTCTGTTAGTTTACAAGAGAGCTGGTTGTTTAAAGGAGCCTGGCTCCTCTGCGTCTCTCTCTTGCTTCTTCTCTCACCATGTGACTCATTGACTCTCCTCTACCTTTTGCCATGATTGTAGGATTCCTGAGGCCCTCACCAGGAGCAGATGCTGGTGCCCTGCTTCCTGTATAGCCTGCAGAACCATGAGTCTTAATAAACCTCTTTTCTTTACGAATTACCCAGTGTCAGGTATTCCTTTATAGCAATGCAGAATGGACTGACCGAGCTGGCTCACTATTGGGCTGTATTTCTTATCTCCAGGCTTCTTGAACTGAGGAGAAACTAGAATCACAGCACAGCATGTGCCAGGCACAGTGCTAAGCACTCATATAAACCTCATCTAATTTAACCACCATTCTGATTCTGTAAGGTAGATATAGTTTTGGTTGTCAAACTCAGTATTCTGAAGAGAAATTCAACAATAACAATGAAAAAAAGAGAAAGAAAAAAAAAGAAATCAGAAATCCAGAGAAGTTAAAAATACTCTTGCGGCCGGGCGTGGTGGTTCATGCCTGCAATCCCAGCACTTTGGGAGGCCAAGGCGGGTGGATCATGAGGTCAGGAGATCGAGACCACCCTGGCTAACATGGTGAAACCCTGTCTCTACTAAAAATACAAAAAAAAAATTAGCCGGGCATGGTGGCGGGCACCTGTAGTCCCAGGTACTCAGGAGGCTGAGGCAGGAGAATGGCATGAACCCGGGAGGCAGAGCTTGCAGTGAGCTGAGATAGCGCCACTGCACTCCAGCCTGGGTGACAGAGCGAGACTCTGTCTCAAAAATAAAAATAAAATAAAAAAACTCTTGCAAAGTCTCAGACCTGGCCAGAAGGTGTATCCATTTTCTAGAGCTGCCATTACAAAATACCACAAACTGGGTGGTTTTAAAACAATGTAAATTGATTCTTTCACAGTTCTGGAGGCTAGAATTCCAAAATCAAGATGTCAGCACGGTTGGTTCCTTCTGGAGGGTCTGAGGGAGAAACTGTTCTGTGCTTCTCTCCTAGAGTCTGGAGTCTTTGGTATTCTTTGTCCTGTAGACACATCTGTTCGATCTCTGTCTCCATCTTCACATGGCATTGCCCCCATCTCCATCTGTGTGTTTATGTCTCCTTCCCTCTTCTTATAATGATAATGGTCATTTTGGATTGGGAACTCCCTAATATAATATGATCTCATTTTTAACTATAATACATTTGCAAATACCCTCTTTCCAAATAAGATCACATGCACTGACACTGGGGGCTGGGACTTCAACATGTCTTTTTTGGAGAATACAATGTAACCCACAGCAGGGAGAGTCAAATCTAGGTCTCTCTGAAACCAAAGCTCTCAGTGGGGCACTGGGAAATCTTGATAGTGCAATTAAAATAGAAATTTACAGATACAAAATGAGGTTAGATGATTGTAAAATCATTCTAGCAGTCTTGAAAATGCATGCTAGACAACTAATTAATACAAAGCATCACAAAGATACTTGGAAATATTTCTATAAGCAATGCCTGAAATAATGTAAAAATGGGTAATTCAGTAATTACAGTAGATTGGAGCACATCTGTGAATATTGGGTTCATCAAAAACTGAATTTAGTTTTTAATTTTTAACTCAATGAGCACTAATTGGAGATAAAAAAATGTACAACCTCTTCCTGTCTGGAGAAGCTGGCGTAATTCATCAGTAACTCAACATCACCTCCATTATTTACAGAAATAGTTCATTCATTTTCCGTTGCCCCAGTGTATAACATCAGACAGTGAAATAGATTTACACACACACACGCACACATGTGCACAATTATTACAAAGGGAGCAACACTGGCAGCTTTATGTTAAGGAAGACATGAGATTCAATTGCAATTTCTACATTTTTCTCTCAAGTATTTTTTCAGTTCCACAATAATTTTCATGACTTAGATTTAATCATTTGATCCTGACTTTTGCTGGAAAGTCAAAATCAAAATAAATAATTTAATTTGCTGACTGCACTGTATGAACATTGCTCTTCACATTATCTAAATTTAAAATCTATGGCACATGACCAGAAAATTAGATTTTCTCATTGTTAAAAATGATCAGAATAATTCAGCAGTATGCCTCCAGGTTATGGTTTCTCTAATTACCTTGTATCCTGAATTCTTAATTAATTATATTCTGAGACATGTAAAAGTCCCTTTGTGTTTAGAGCCCAAAGACTTTTCTGTGCTAGGTGAATTACGTACACAGTAAATCTTATCACCGAATTTCAGTTTTGTCCTTCAAGTTGCTGTCCTTTTTGGACATTTAAATCCCATTCCTCTCAAAGTCAACTTCCTACAATTTACAACAAGCATCCAAACTGCTAGCTTTCTCATACACCAAGATCCCTTCACCTGTCACTGAATTCTCTTGTGACCTAGTTAAATGCTGTTCTTTCTGGGTCACAGAAATGATACAGTCTTAAGTCTCCACTTTAAGAAGCAGCTCCTGAAATTGATCAGAGCCTTGGCTTCATCAGAAAATCACTGGGTGAGAGGGGTGATGAGCCTCAATACAGATACACAACTGCATCAAAGCCCTGGAACTCCTATCTGCATAAAACACTTTTATTTAAAGATGTTGGATAATGCTCCAAATAATTTTCTCAGAAATTATGGCTCCAGAGATTACCTGAGCTTTAAGTCAAAGGATTTTTCTTTTTTATAAATTTTTTAAATCATTTTGAACTGAACTGTTTCTCCAGCAGCCAGGCTAGATGGGACGCCTGGAAATGATTAAAGCCCATTCTACACAGTGGAAGCTGAATGAAAATTAAGAAAAATAACATATAGTAACTATTTACATGCTTATTACTGTCGGACACTGTACTAAGCTCTTTGTATGTGTTGCATCATTGTCTTCTTGTAATCATCCTGTCTTGTAGATGCAGCAAATGAGCAACAGAGTGATTAACTCATCCAAGTTCACACAACTATTCAGTGTCTGTTCCATGTGAAAAATCTAAAGCAGTGCTTCCCAGATGTTAAAGTGCATACGGATCTCCTGGAGAACCTGTTGACATGCAGATTCTGATTCAGTGGGTCTGGCATTCTGTATTTCCAGCAAACCCCCTAGTAAGGCTAATGCTGCTGGTCTGTGGACCACAATTTGAGGAAATAGGTGGAGACCTTAACTCTACAGCCTAAGTAGTACAATTGCTCCTGATGAACCTCATACGGAAAGTCATGCTTTAAGAATTCCTTTATGTTTTTCTACATGATAGAGATAAACAATCTCAAGGTTATAGAATTATGACCATCCATACATGGCCTGATGTTATGAGTAGAGCTCAGCATTTAGGCTCTGGAGAATTGCTTAAGTTTTTCTGGATAGCATCTATCTTTCCTGGACCTTCCTATCCAAATGCACGGCCTGAGAGCCTGGCATTTGGTGCTTCAGAGAAGGGGTTCTGCTATCTGGCTCTCCTCTGCGCACCTGTCCCTGGACAGGCAGAGAGGAGTAGCACAGGTGATAATGTTCATAGAAGTTGAGACAGAGAGCCAGTCCTCATGGTGGCATCAAGGTGCCATGGTAGTCCCAAGCCCAGGGTCACCTGGGAATCTACAGCAGCAGTGTGGCTTCCAGTCCACTGGGCCAGCTCCACACCCTTGGGAAGACAGTGAGCTATATAGATTGCTGCCTAGTGTGTGTAACTTGGTGGGATTATTATCTGGGAAAACCATTAAGGCTTTCCTCCATTTACAAAAATTAAAAACTCAACAAAATAAGAGGAAAAAATGGGGAGAAACTCTCAGACTTAAAAACGGACATTCCCTTTGACCTAAAAATTCTGCTTCCAGAACTCTATCCTTCAAAAATCCTAACACTTGTGCACATCTGCACAAAGATGTTCATAGGAAGATCTGTAATAGCAAAACATAAAACAGTCCATCAATAAGAGTGTGATTCAATAAATTACGGAATGACCATTACATGGTAAGAAATATAGCCATTAAAAAGGATATGGCATTGATCCATGAAGATGTCCCAGACATACTACTAAGTAAACACAGCAAGTTTCAGAGCAACATATAAAATATAGCACATTTATATATATATAAAACATAGCATATTTTAATATAAAATATATATTATATAACTCTCATCTACCTTTGTGTATTTGTACATTGTTTTAATAAGTTTGGGCTGCTATAACAATGTACCATAGACTAAGTTGTTTATAAATAGCAGAAATTTATTTTTCACAGTTCTAGAAGTTGGAAGTTTGGCTCCAGCATGGTGGGGCTCCGGTGAGGGCCCCCTAGCAGGTTGAAGACTGCCAACGTCTCGAGTAACAGTACAAAAAAATTAAAGGAACCTTTTTTTTTTTTTAAAGTTTAAGAATTTTTCATTTTTAAGCCACTTGTTCCTGTTTGGCTTGTTAGGCTGTCTTAATTTAGTGACAGTTCCAAGTTATCACTTATTATTAGATAGTCACGTTGTTCCAAATTCTCTTTATCACAAACATTATACAGTAGGCATAACTGACTGAAAATTAATTAGAATTTTAAAAGCAAAAGAATGTAGACCAAAATGGAAGGATTTTGAGAAATAGACCAAACTGCTTCAAGCTGCATATGTAGGTTGGAAAACTGATCTGTTGTACACCCGAACTACCAGTTATTCAAAACTCGTCATCAAAAATGATAATTTTCACTTGACTCACTGATTTGACAGAGTCATTCTATCGACCAGCTTGCATTCACCCATGATAGTTTTGATAGAATTGTGTTGGCCAGATCCTTTGCTCCAGCAGAAAAGGACGGGTGAAGATTGGAAGAGCAGCCCCATGTGGGCTACATGGCCTCAACTTCTCAAAATAGATATTGTGGAAAATGGAGCTTGTTAATTGCCAAGAGTTTGGACAACAGAGGAGTGTCAATTTGGTAGACAAGTCAGAAGGACTGTACATGAAGGAGTTCACATAGCATGCCTGACTGCTATCCTTTGGAAGGCCTGCTTAAAAGGTGGGCCTTTGGCTGGCATCTGGGAACTTGGACTTCAGGAGGGTTCCTATTGTTTCTAGAATAACAAGAGGGGTTCACTATTCCTAAACTGTGCAAACAATATTGTTCATGCTGAACACCTAATTTCCTTCTAGGAGTCTAGAAATTTAGTACATCCCAGGCAGAGGCTGCCATGTGACCAGCCCCCAATAAAAACCCTGAGTGCTGAGGGTTTTCTTTTTCTTTTTCTTTCTTTTTTGAGACAGAGTCTCACTCTGTCACCTAGGCTGCAGTGCAGTGGTGCCATCTTGGCTCACTGCAACCTCCACCTCCTGAGTTCAAGTGATTCTCGTGCCTCAGCCTCCCAAGTAGCTGAAATTACAGGCACCCGCCACCATGCTTGGCTGATTTTTGTATTTTTGGTAGAGATGGGGTTTCACCATGTTGGCCAGGCTGGTCTCGAACTCCTGACCTCAGGTGATTTGTCAGCCTCAGCCTCCTAAAGTGCTGGGATTACAGGCATGAGCCACTGTGCCCAGCCCTGGGTGCTGAGTTTCTAATGAGCTTCCCTGGTTGGCAACATTTCACGTGTTGTCACAACTTGTTGCTGGGGGTGGATTAAGCATGTCCTGTGTGACTCCACTGAGAGAGGACCCTTGGAAACTTGTTCCCCTTGGACTTCGCATAGTATGTGCCTTTCTTTTTGCTGATTTTCTTGGTTTCCTTTCATTTTACTAAATCATATCTGTGAGTACGACTATGTTCTGAGTCTTGTAAATCATCCTAGTGAATCATTAAAACCAGGAATAGTCTTGGGGACCCCGACCCAGGGACAGAAGAAAAAAGTGACCTTTCTTTAGATAATTATTTCCAAGCTAGGAGCCAGCCCTTTTAACCTAATGAACCAACAGAGAATGAAGATAGACATAAAATGTTTTTTCTTTTCCTCTCCCCACAAGAGATCAATACTATTTAATTTTTTTTTTTTTTTTTTTTTTTTTTTTTTTTTTTTTTTTTTTAGACAGGGTCTTGCTCTGTCAACCAGGCTAGAATGCAGTGGCATGAACATGGCTAACTGCAGCCTTGAATTCCCGTGCTCAAGCAATCCTCCCACCTCAGCCTTCTGAGTAGCTAGGACTACAAGCATATTCCACCGTACCTGGCTAATTTTTTTTTAAAGTTTTTGCAGACATGGGGTCTTGCTGTGTTGCTCTGGCTGATTTAACTCCTGGCCTCAAGTGATCCTCCTGCCTTGGCCTCCCAAAGTGTTGGGATTACAGGCGTGAGCCACTGCACCCAGCCAATCAATGCTATTTCTTAATTGACACCTCTGAATTGCTCTATCAGTTCTGAGGCATGGATGGAGATTTACGATAATTCTCTTTCTGCTAAGGATGGCCACATGATAGACATAGTCATCAATATTTTCCTGATGCTTAATTTATGAACACATCACTGTGGTGTGAGGTTGAAAGGCAGGAGACTTCCACTTGCCCCTCTAAATCCTTCTCACTGAAGTTGCCAAATTTACTAAAATTAGGTAGGTTTTAAGAGGACAAGGAAATTTATCTGGAAACATCATTGATTAGTTTTCCAATTAAAAACGAAGACCACATAGGTACTGGGAATCTGGCATAAAAAGAAAAGACATGACTCCATCTCAAACGGCTACTAGTGTATGGGGGAGCCTGGGTGTGCTGGAGTCAGCTCACACTGGCTTGTGAGAGCTGACTGTTAGACTGTCAGGAATTTTGTGAACTAGTTCCTATTACTTTGGTAGCCTGAAATCAGCCATGATCGGAGTATTTATACAATGGAAATTGGCAGAGGCAACAGATTGGTGCTCTTCCTCTTTCAGAAGTTTGTGAAACATTTACCTGGGGGAACAGACAAGCATCCAGAGAACTGCAGTGCGGTGAGTACTGCCAAAGATGAGCTCTGGAAATCAACATAGATTTCAAGCAAAGAGTAGGTGAATATGTAGCTAGGGGCCATTCCCCAGGGAGTGGCCACACAGTTCCAGGATCCTGGTTGGGTGGGGCAGGTGGAGCTCTGCTGCTGGCGCAGGTAGGGACACACTGTGGCGGCGGCCAGCGAGGTCCATAGAGGGGCCTTTCCTTGCTTGTGCGCAGACTGCAGAGGCAAGGCAGAGGGCATTCCTCCCTTTCTGGAGTTCTTCCTGGTCCCACGCTAACTCCTTGTGATGTCACTTCTGCAAATTACAATTAACTCTTGCACAGCATGGGTGTTAGGGGCGCCAACCCACTCATAGTAAAAACCCATGCATAACTTTTGACTCCAAAACTTAACTACTGATAGCCCACTGTTGATTAGAAGCCTGACCAGTACCATAAACAGTTGATTAACACATATTTTGTATGTTACATGTATTATTTTCCATATTCTTACAATGAAGTAAGCCAGAGAAAAGAAAATGTTATTAAGAAAATCACAAGGAAGAGAAAACATATTTACTATTCATTCAGTGGAAGTTGATCACTATAAAGTTCTTCATCATCATTGTCTTCACATTGAGTGGACAGAAGAGGAGGAGGAAAAGGAGTGGATGATCTTGCTGTCTCGGGGGGGCAGAGGCAGAAGAAAATCTGCGCTTAAGCGTACCTGTGCAGTTCAAACCTGCCTTGCTCAAGGTCAGCTGTATCAATTTGAGCCCTACTCCCTGTCTCTAACCTCTTCTGTGTATATTTTAACAGACCTTCACTCCATATGGAACATTTTCTGGAGCTTTTTGGAGGAAAGCTCAATTGTGCCCCAAACCTTTGGAAAACTTTTGGAAAAAACCTTATTTATTTATTTATTTATTTTTGAGGGAGAGGAGTGCTGGAGCTGCTGTCTAGAAGAGGTGGGGATGTGCTTAGATTTCCACAGATGTAGGACTCGATGATCTTTATTTGTTCAAGCCTCCAGCACTCTTTTCAATTTTCCCACCAGGGAAAAATCTCACAAGGCGTGTGCTCAGTAAGAAGTTACGTAAGATTTCAACATGTGTACCAGGACAGATAGAAGTTTTTCTGGAGGTAAAAAGTCTCAGGGGGTTGGGGAAGCCACACTAACACAACAAAACTAAAATGTCCCTTTCAGACCAGAGACCCCTCTCTTTGAGAGGTAGACTAGGGCTAAAGAGCTTTTTTGCTCTGTACCACGTCTTTCTACCATGCCCTGTGGAATACACCCTCTAAATACCATGCGAGCAATGAACTAAAGACAAAGAAAAGGAAACACTTAAAAAGAGTCAACACAATTGCTAGTTTCATTTTTTTCTTTTTACTTGAAAACTTGTTTTAACCATCAAATTTTGGCAGTTACAAACCTGTACACTGTTGTGTTTTTTTTGTTGTTGTTGTTTCTTTTTTTTGGCTGTCTTTTTTTTTTGTTTGCTTTTGTTTTTTTTTTCTTTTCTTTTCTTTTTTTTTAAGAAAAAGAACACAAGACTGAATACTGCCACCAGCAATATATGCAGGAACAATCCATTTCCTTAAGGGACAAAATCCACTCTAAGTGTTAGCTTTCCCCTTTGCATAAGGTTTGGTGTGTGATGTGTGTGCAAGTTGAGGTGAATGTGCATGTACATGAAGAAATGACATACCTCATTGTGATTCTGAAATTGCATAAAAATAAAATACTTAATAACTGGGCAAAACACATTCTTTTTTACAAATGTCAATAAAGACAATTTTTCTTGAAAACAGAGAAAGTTAAATGAAAACAGTAAGAACCAAAGAAAGGTTACAGTACATTTTGAAATGAGTAAAAAACATCATTTTCAAATCTAAAATCCTTCTGTGTGTGTGTGTGTGTGTGTAGTTACCTCAAAAGTTTGCAGACCAACAGCGTGGATGACTTACAATTATATTCGACCCCCCAAATTAAAGCATCCTGATAGGCATCAAATATAGTATCTACAAAAGCCTGGAAAATTGAAACCATTTATATACAATTTTATAAACATTTCAAACACCAAAACATACATCTTTTACAAACCAGCCTGTTTGCAACAGGCAAATGTACAAGACAATCTCTCTGATACAGTGCTTAAAAAGAACTGCTTCCATTTCCAAACACATTTGCCACTCCCAAAATGCAGTAGTGTGGGCTCATAAGATTGTTAAATAGTAGCAATTCAGGTATTTGTTTGCCAGAAGGGTACTACAGTACATACGAATTGGTCCAAACACGCTCCAAATGACTCTACGATTCTCAAGTGCATTCTAAACACTAGAAGAGACTAATTATGGCCTTTGTGTATTATTACCTACTTGTAATTATTGCTTTTCATTATTACATAAGGAAAGAAATATCATATTCTTTTCCTATCTTTTAGCCAGTTGGCTAAATATTAATTGATGCCAAACCCACAAATGGTGACTTTAAACCCCAGCATTACACAACCAGAAGCTCAAAGACATTGTGGATTTTCATCAGAATAATGTGCAGTTGAACACTGTGGGACACAAACCAGCAAAAACATATAACCACCTTCTCACAGAGCACACAAAATGATGACAAGGAATAAATGCCTCTTCAAATCTCCATTTCCCATAGTTTGAAACTAAAAACATAAAACATTAAAGCCTAACCACTTTAGCAATACCTGTGCACTGGGAAGGCAGCGGAGTGAAGAGCCAATTATCTGGACAATCCATGCAAAATGAACACTAGATCTTCCTGAATTACTTCACATAAAACTGTTTTCTGGATTTTAATAATTTATTTTGATAATCTCTTTTCTCAATTCCCCTGACTTTGATGATGCAAACATAGCATCAGTGGGGGTAGTGGATAGGGTGGGGTGGGAAGTAAGTAGGAGAGGACTGATGGTAGATATGTTCAACTTGCTTTTTTTCCAGAATGTGCTAGTAATGTCCAAGGGAAGTTCCAGGCAAATCCCAGAAACTAGTTCCCTTTCCAGGCTTTCACATTGATTCCCTAATTGGATGAACCTCAAAGCATGGACCACCTACTCATGTTCCTAAGTCTTTTATATGGCATTTCATGAATAGGCAGGCCAAGGGTACATGGAAAGCTGGCATAGACTAGAACGCAGCAGCAAAATATTCATAGAGGAAAGGGAATAAATGAAGCATGCACTTTATTCACCTTTTATTACTCCCAAGTTCTTGCTTACTATATGACGAGCACCAAGAGTCTAGCTATTCTCAACCTAACCAGAATGTGTGCAATACTAGTAAAGTGCCTACAACAGATTATGGGAAATGGCTTCCAGGAGGTGGCACATACATGTTCGAAAAATGAGAAAGACGTTAATTGATTTAAATAGTTTCCACATGGTTCATCATGGTGGAGGGGGTAGGACAAAGAGTAGCCAGTGTTTGTGGGAAGAAAAAAATGCAAAACCAAAACCAAAAATGCAACCAGTAGGTAACAGTATAATCAAAGTTTCACTACAACTGATGACTGGTCTGAGCTGAACTCTCTAATTATCATTTCATCCCTATTATACAAACATTCATTTGGCAAAAGCAGCATTTCGATGAATGTCTACAGAAATGTATGAATTCTATAACCCCTCTCCCTAGGGGGACTGCAAGGAAACATAAGATCATGAGGCCTTCAGAAAAATATTCTCCATGAATTTTCTTTTATAGCATATTCCAAAGAAGGAATGGTGGAAGTCAGAGGGTCCATCAGAACCAGGTGACTCCCATGCTCAAGGCAGTGTAGGGGTGAACAATATGATGCAAAAAGAATATTGGCCGGATGGATGGGTTCTACTCCTTGTTAAGCGAATTAACTTCCTCTGTGGGCTTGGGCAACTCTCTTTCCCTCTCTGGGTATGTTTCCTCTTTGATAAAATAAGGAGTTTGGACTAGCAAATAGGATTCTTCCAGCTTTTTTGAATTAGTGATCATCCCCACCTAGTAGCATCTTGGCCTGACTGCAAAGCATTTCATAATCTACAGAGAAATCTAACTTTCCAAAAAGTGAAGAGATATCATGTGTTTAAAGATAATAAATCAAAACACAATACATGCTTGCCTGGTATATATTTAGCTGCAGAGCTATTCTGCAGAAAATCAGGGGATGATATCCCAAAGAAAGAGATATTTTATATAGGTCACAGCAAAGGGTGGGCACAATTTTCTTCAGTGGCTTCATGACTGCATTAGGATCTATTTATTCTTTCATTACTGTGTCAGTCAGGCATTCTCCCTCAAAGAGATGCTGTGTAAGCAGTAGGGACTCATCAGCATTAATCTCATTCTAGTATTTCCTGGGGGCAAGAAATGAAATGTTGGTTTTACTTTGATGGTTTTTATGTCATTGCATTACTTAAAGTGTAGCAGTCACTCTATTCTAGGCCATTAGTTTGTCATTTTTTTCCATGATTCTTGCAAATGTGCTTCTTACATAAGAAAAATACCAAAGACTTTGTTCTCGAAAGCAGCCTTAGTGAAATTCATTTATTTCAAGACCACAGTGTGGATAATACCTCCATGAGTAGGTCTGACCAAGAGACAGGAAGAGAAAGGCTGAAAAACTTGTGAAGTGTATCCACTTACTTAGAAAGTTTGGGAATGAAAAAGGATTTTTTTTTTTTTGCATAAACATTCAGAAACACTGACTCATAAAAAAGAAGTAAGGGGATTAAACGCAATTTAAATAACTAAAAATATGTCTGAGTGAATAATGCACAGACTAGGGACAGTACAATTTACACACCAATGCCATATGTCATCAGAAACTGTGGACACAGATTTGCTCATTAAGCAGATAGTGCAAATATGCATATATTTACCATGGCCACTGCACAGGCAGCCGTAATCTGATTGAAGCAAAAAAGGAAAGTCCCTCAACCTGTCAACTTTCAGTTTTGAGGACTGGATTGTTATATTTCCAGTGGAATGATTCTCCTGTTAATTTTGGAAATCATGGCCAAAGCCCACAGATGAGAAGGGAATCCCAGGGTGTAATCAAACATTACACACTTTTAAAACAGAGGTAAGTTCTGGAAAATTATAACAAAATACTGTTTTTAAAAAGCACAGTTTTGGGCTGGGCACGGTGGCTCATGCCTGTAATCCCAGCACTTTGGGAGGCCACGGCAGGTGGATTACGAGGTCAGGAGTTTGAGACCAGCCTGGCCAACATGGTGAAACCCCATCTCTACTAAAAATACAAAAAATTAGCCAGGCGTGGTGGCACACACCTGTAACCCCAGCAACCTGGGAGGCTGAGGCAGGAGAATTGCTTGAATCCAGGAGGTGGAGATTGCAGTGAGCTGAGATCACGCCATTGCACTCTAGCCTGGGTGACAGAGCAAGACTCTGTCTTGAGGAAAAAAAAAAAAAGCACAATTTTGCTTCCTTGGCAGTACCAAAATAAAGTTAACTGAACCAGAGTAAAATATGGCATTTGATGTTTCTCTAACACCATAGAGATCAGAGAAATTGAAAGGTATGCCATGCTCGCCGGCAGAATTTTCAACATGGTCCATTTCCCAAAACCTTCACATTAGCTTTCCTCAAGAGCAGCCTTACTGAGTGCAAGCACATATTTGTACATAGGCCCAGACACACACACACTATTATAATTTATACACAATAACTAGTCTACTTTCCTCTTTTCTTAACATAATTGTATTTATAATGGTGACGCTACCGATTTAGAATAACAGACACCTTTCCTCTGCATTATGAAGAATTGTGATTATCTAGGCCGCAAACTTTGAAGGTATCGTTTTTTCTTTTTTTCCCCCTGAATTTGTGAGTTTTGCTTAAACTTCTAAAAATATCTAATTGTAGAGAAGCTATATGAACAAAGCCAACTTCTGTAGCAATGTTAGATTTACCAACTGGAATATTTACCAGAAAACACAAAACCAACCAGATAATCACATCCTTTCTAATGTTCAAACAACTTTAACTTCCTCCCCCACCCACCAAATGGAACCCAAAAAGCCTCATGTTGCTCTTCATTGATACCTTTCTCGAAGATCATAAAACCCAACTATATTAGATTGGATGCTTAACACAAACAAACAGAAATAACTGAGCATACTAAACATGTTATTCAAGCCTAATTTTATAGCTGAAAATTGGGCAGCTTATCAAAAAAATAGAGTTGATTTAAAAGGCTTCAGCCCATTTTCTGGTTTGTTTAATAATATTTGTTTCTCTTCTCTTTCGCCTAAGAGACTAACTTTTCCAACAATCATTACTACTATTTTCATTTCATTGGCTCAAAATTACATGCAACAATGCCTCTTTGATTGTTGCCAGTTTTTAATACTGCAAGGACTGATGCTGTAACACTTTCCAGGGCACAATACTGCACAAAGCCACACGAGACTGGCTGTATAACTTAGTGGGTGAAATAATTTTTCCCTCTTTGCATTTTTAGCTGTGAACATAGGTACCTACATCAAGGATTACCAGTCACCTCTCAAAAACAATTTCTGAGCCTTTCATTTTCACCCAACTGGAATCAAGCTTGCTTGTTGGGACAGTATGACTTGTGAAGAAGTTTCTAGTGGAAAAATACAGTATTCCCTTCTCATTCCACAGACAACGCTCCACTGGGACAGAAGCCCAGCCAATCTGCTTCCACTTTTCTGTAACAAACAGGGTGAAGTACCCAAGATGTGATGTCTACACTTGAGTCTGGTGCTGAGTCTCCACAAAGGGAATGTGAAGGCTGGCGAGGCTGAGCTCTCCCACGCTCTCGTAGTCACTCATGGCTACTTCGGAATCGTCAAAGCCGCAGTTGGCAGACACATCCGAGGATGAGGTGCCTCTGGAATTGTGCAAGGACAGAGACACGCTGTCTGCTGGGCCTGTGGGCTCTGTGCCCTGGTTCATGCTCACAGCAAAAGTACTAAATTCACAGCTGGCAGGCGGGCCCACCAAATCCGTTTCGTTGGGGAATGGGTGAGGAGGGAGATACTGGCTAGGATGAAACTGGGGCCTTCTCCTGCAGTCTGGGCTCAGTGTGCTGGCCAGGGAGACAGGCTGGGAGGGTGGCAGGGCCTCATATTGGTCTGGGAAGTCCTCCGGGAGAGGAGGAGGCAGCTGGTCCTGACTCAAGAACTCCTCTTCATGAGGGGGTGGGTATTCACTGTCAATGTCATAACCACCCAGGTAGTAATCGCTCTCCAGCTCCCGTGTGCTCCCCTGGTGTGCAGACCCTCCATCCTGGTTCTCATAGTTGGGCACTTCCTCTATGTCCGACAGGCGGGCCCCTGGCATCCAATCAGAGGTGTCCCAGTGATAGGCTGCAAGGGAAAAACCATGACAGTTAATTTCCTCCAGACTGGAGTTGGCGCTTCGCTGGGAAAGGAGCAGGGAAGGGACCTGACATGCAATTTTTAGCATCCAAGAAACCCTAAGAAGCTTCTTACAAGGGTCTATGGGGCCAGCCATGCTTTGGCCTGTGGAGAACAAGGCGATGGCAACTCTGACAGGTTGATGCCTGGTTGCTGCAGAGCCTCACACTCAGCCATGCCATGAGACGAAGAGCGAGGGCACGCCGAGGAGACAGCTCCAGGACCCCTGAGTACTGTCCCCACTCCCTCTTCCTAGCCACATGCTATTGCAGAGCCAGACTGGCAACATGCTTGCAGAGAGGTCCATCAGCTGTGCTGTGGACCACAGGAGGCAGGAAGGCGTGCAGGCAAATGGGTGAAACACACGCACAGAGGATGAGGCTAGGAGGGGAATGCTGGTGGAGCTTTCACCTCCAATACTGAGCGCACGAGACACCTGAGACATGCAAAATTCAGATCAGGGCAGAGGCACAGGAACAGGGTAAGAATGAACTCAGCAATTCAAAACACACACACACAAAGTTATGCTAGGGTTGCGGCACAGTCACCTCGGTTGTAGTTCTGTCCTTGGTCCATGACAGACACTGTTTAAATACAAAGTGAAAAGTAAAACTGACAGTCCAAACCATGTGAAGAGGGATAAAACAGAACATTTGAGATGACTTTTAAAAACATGCTCCTAAAGGCCTGTGGGCTACGACTAAGTTTAGCCTTTTTTATTTCTTCCCATTGTTATTTAGGAAAAAAACAAAGCAAAACAAAACAGATAAATCACATTTATGCCAGGCCCTGATTTTATTAAGTTACTAATAAAAGTTACGTGGTTGAAATAAGTATCCATAATATTGCAGCTGTGAATGATTTCTTAAGGATTCCCAGCTCATAATAGGTGCTCAATGAACACATGTTGAATATAAAGATAAATTTAGTATTAGTCTGGATTGCAACTAATTGGGTGCTCTTTTCTTGAAAGGGATTTTATAAAGAGTGTACCTTATATATTTTTTACAAATTATGAACTGGGTTTTTTTTTTTTAATTTTAAAACAGATCCATAAATATCCCACATCTCATCAGAAACCAGCTGTTTATTGCCCCCTCTGTGGCCAATCCATTAAAATCACTCCTAGTCCAAAGTAACAAGGAAGCAAAATTTCAAGAAATGCTATGGAAGAAAAAAAGTAAATACCTTCATTCTCTATAGTGTCAACTACATTGTTGACAAGCTGAATGACAGTCACTATGGAGGCTTGTGGTCAGGAAAAGAAGTTGGAGGGAGGGGAAGGACAGCTTCAGGTTAGTTGTATATTTTAAACACACCTTATTTTAACAACAACAACAACAGCAACAATGAAGGTGCGGCATGCAAACACCCAAAGCCTCCCCACAATCTGTCAGGGAGTGTATCAGTGGACGCCTTTATCTAGAGGGTCCTGGGATTTGTGGAATGGAAGATAAATGGCAGCAAATCCAACGCCAGTCCTCCTGAAAGGCAGGATAGGTCATGATTGCTGAGTCATAAAGTCACCCCTCATGACTCAGCAAAATCAATTTAGGAAGGCAGTGGCTCATCAAGCTCTTGCTAATTTATCATTAACAACTCCCAAAGGCTCTCAGAGGAAGACCTCACTATTTCCGGGGATAATTATTTGTTGGTCAGTCATGCTGCTCTGAACCAAATGCCAGTGATAGAGGATAACCTTTGCAGGGTTGATGGCTTCACGGTCACATAATGCCACTGACAGCCCAGAACGACCCAAGGCCTAGCTCCCACCAGTAAAGTGTGGACAGAAGTCAGCATTTGGCCTCTCGAATAATTAGAATAGAGAAGGAGATATCTGTGGTCTATATGGGTTGCCTTAATGCTCAGTACAACGGCTTGTGGAGAGGTGATCAGGCTTAAAACCAATTTGATGAAAGTTCCTAACACCACCTGCCTCATTTGGGACCAACTTGGAAGGTTAACCCTAAAAGGGCAAGAGTGTGATCCTCAGGGTGCACACAGCAGAAGAGCCCATGAGAACAGTTAACTAGGCATCATTGTTGGAGCTGCTGCCTGGAGTCTGGACTCTATATTCTTAGGTACTTCTATATAAAGTGCAAACTAGCCACAGCTTTTCTTCTGGCTAGGGAGGAGGAAAAGAGGATACATCAAGGCAGACAGATCTGGGAGTGTGTCTTTGACCTTCCGATAATGGTCAGAAAAAATCCACTGTTAGGTGATTTGTTGTCCCAGTAGACAGATACACTGAAGGCATCTGCACTTCTCAGAAGTGCCATCATTTGAAAGTGGTGATGAAAATAGGCTCTTTTACTTCCATGACTGCTTCTATGGTCTTGGAGCTCACCTGTTTCTGTATTTGCCTTGAAGGCAAGGGCTATGCCTTTCTCATTTTGTACTCTGGGAAAAGGACTCAGCACATGCAAAAAAATTCAGCAAGGATTTATAGATTGAATGATTACATAAATTAATAAGTATCCATTTGTTGCTAGTTGCTGACAAATGGGAAAATGACCTAAGGTAAGGCTGCTTGTCTCTGTAGATGACTGTTTGAAATTATTCTTAGTTTACCCAGCAGGTTGAAAACACTCACTGTTTTATGACTGTTCCTGCTTCCCTCCCCTGCCCTGGGGAGAACAACCCATCCTCCGAAGCTGGTTCCTCAGCTCAGAAAACCCAGTCCAACATTAGCACCCTCTCCATAAGCATAAGTTCACAAGAGGTAGAGGTAGCAGCTTTGGAGTGTCAACAAAGTCTGTGAACCATGAGAAATTGCATGCAACATTTTGGGTGTATGTGCATTTTTCTAAGGAGCTGCTTCACAGTTTTTAATAAATTCTCCAACAGCCCATAACCCAAATGATTATAAGGGGGATTCAATTGAATGAAGATTCCACTGGTTCTATAAGAAGGTTTTTGTCTCTGAACTAATTTCTAATGATGGGGATGTTGGATGTACAGTGAAGAGGGAAGAGATCACTGGTAAAATAAAAAAAGAAAGAAATTACTCTGTCTGCTAGAGAATATCATTTGGGATGAAGTAGTTCCACCACAAACCAAATAAAAGAGGACTCACTACTGGAGGCCCAGGGTAACTTCATCAACCCCTGATACAGATCTCTGGGCCTGCTCACAGCTACAGCTCAATGGGGGCTCCTTTGGCAATGACACCCAACAATGGAGTAAACCAGGGACCTGGTGAACACGCTCAAAAGCCCATGAACAGGTTGAGAAACAAAGCCAGTTTCACCACCCTCCTCCCAACCATGGTCTTCCAGAACAGGAAGCAGAACCCACCCGCTCCGAACAAATCTGATGACTTCTTACCATTGTCGTCACCAGAATCTGACTGGAAGGAGCTGAGGGACTGAACTTCAGAGTTGCTGCCTTTATTACTACCTGCAAAGCAGGTCACTTCTCCCGGGTCATCAACCCCTTTGTCTTCATGGACAGTGAAAGAGAAAGCAGAAATTACACTGGTTACCTTGTGCCTATTTCCAGTCCCACCCACCCCCTCCCAGCTAGTTCACTTCTCGAGGCACTTTCATTTGCTTAGAGAAAATAATTTAGCTCCACAGTAGAAAATTGACTGTGCCACTGGGGGCAAAGGTCTGTCAATCAAGTGATTTACATTATGGATTCGAAACCCTTAGCCCATAGTAAATGAGCTTCCAAACAGCTGACAGCCAAAAGTAGCTGTTCCTTCCTCAAAGTGAAGCAACTGAGTGAAGAGTGAAATGGGGATGAAGTGGCTGCATTGCTCTTTGCCATTCAGAGTTAATTTACATCATTTACATGAACTGATGAGGTGTCAACACCAGGTTAAATGAGATAACTTTTAAAATGGGATATAAATATTTTATAGGCAAGAATGCCTTTACATTTATCCTAACTTCCATCTCTGGACAGTAAGCGGAATTTTCAGCTTTGCCTTCTAGAGGGCAGCATTGTATCATTTTTGGGAGTGACCATGTTCTGCACCCTGTGTCAGGTAGGAGGGCTGGCAGTGGTGTGGATATGCCCTTAACCACATATGTCCTCCTTCTTTACCGTACAAAGACAGTCAGAAACACACAGATGCACATGCGTGCACACACACACACACACATACACCAGGGCTACTTTCTTATTTGATGGACTAAAGGAAGCAATAAAAACAGCCTATATCTTGAGGTTGTCAAGTGCAAAATGAATTAGTAGCCCAGAAATTGTCTCACCAGCTAACTCTGCCTTGCTTAACAAAGAAGGAAATGTATTCAATACAACCCAACAATACTTTGGGGGGAAATGTGAGTTTTGGCCTGAGGTGAATTCTGGAAATAAAGCTGTCACATCAGCAAGGAGTGAGGGCAGTGATCACCAGGAAGAGCTGCAAATCATCATGTAACGCAATGGTACAAAGAGATACAGACTTGTGATTAAGGGAACATTTGTTCCTCTCCGTGGCCACAGAAATCACGTTTCTTCCAAAAAGGGTGGTGTCAGGAACAGGCATGGTGGCTCTGCATCTGCTGTCAGAGGCTGAGGCCACAGGAGTTGGCTAAACGACCGATGTAAGTGGAGAGATATGCCAGGGAGACATTCACCTCCTAACAGCCATGTTGCAGAAAATATGACGATGAGCTTCAGAAAACCACAAGGTGTGCACAAGCTTAGCCCTGAACACAAGGAAGGAAATGACAAATAATCCACTCTGGTGAATGAAGTGCTGAGCATAAAACTCCTTTCTCCACTCCTTCATTTATTAACTCCCCCCTTTTTTATTGCTAAATAAAAAAGAGCCTATTAGCTAGTGGATTGGCAAGATTACAGTGGAGTCTAACTCAACAGATAATTTGAGAGGGAGTATATTTACGGCTGAAATTCAAGGGCAACTGCTTAAAATACATGTGTCTACAGAAAGACAATCAGCAGATAGCATGTTGGGGCAGCACTAGAATAGAAAGAATTCATTCTTGGCCCTCTGTTATCACCAAGAAATCCTCTTCCTCTAATACCGCTCACCCTCCTTCCTGCCAAAGCTCCCAAGAACAGTGCTGGTAAGAGCACAGGTTTTAATCCTAACTTCTCCTTTTGCTAGTTAGGTGCCTTCAGGTGCGTATTTCACCCATTGAAGGGAGTTTTTTCCTCCGTGGAATGATGGCCTGGTAATGGTACCAACATGGGGGCACTATGATGGTTTAAGGAGATGATGCAACACACAGCAGTGTGCTTCACATTCACCTGCTGCCCTGACTTTCTCATCAAACCTCTTGGTTCTCAACCCTTGCATTCTGGCTTCTGCCTTGATGGCTCTACTGAGAAGCTCTTGAGATGCTGACTCCTCTCGTCATCAAGCTCACTATACATCTATTTTAGCCTGTGTCCTCCTTGGCGGTTTCACAGCATTCAACACTGATGACCTTACTGACATTCTCTTGGCTTCTGCACAGGGGTCCTCTCCTTTTCCCTCCTCTTTGTTGGCAAGTGTTTGTCTCCTTGCCTGGCTTCCCCCCTTCTGCCCAAAGCCCACATGTAGTCATCTCCAGGGTTCTTTTGGAGGCCTGGTTTGACCATCCTTTCTGTTCTTGTTCCCTTGGTGAGTTCACCCTCCTACAGAGTCCACCATCCTACACGCAGATGTTGTTCAAACTTTCACTTCTAACCTTGACCTCTCACCTGAACAACAGAGCCAGACATCTCTCGGGTAACCCTTTACTTGTCCTCTACACTGAGCTGCTTCCTGTTCCTGGGAGGGCATCTCCAAAGTTTCCTACTGAAATCTTACTCATGCTTAAAGATATCAGTAGGAATATCCCCTTCCTCCATGAAGAAAACCTTTATCTCCCTGGCTGCCCATGGTCTCTAGCTCCATCTGAAACCTTCCTGTTTCCTCCTTCTCCCTCAGCATATGCCACAGTACTATAACCATAGCTTTCTAGGCTACCTAGGACACAGCTGCTACTGCGATACAAAGCCATTTGTCCTGATTAAGTCATAGGTTACAGCAAAGCTTCCTTTAGTCTCCTTGTGATGGACACTACAGCAGGGAAAACAATCTCTCACAGAGATGTTCACAGAGAGTACCTTACTGGCTCTCTGCTTTCTTCCCTTTTTGGGAAGAAAGCCTGTTCAATTTCTTCTCCTAGGATCAGCCAGAGCCAGCTTTAAAAAATGTAAATTAGATCATGCCAGTCACTTACTTAAAAACCTGCAATAGTGCTGCTGTTAATATGTATCCGTTCTCTGGTGCTCGCAAGCTCCAACTGCACCGACCTCCTCTGTGTTCTTCTACACACCAAGCTCCTTCCCACCCCAGGACTTTTGCACCTGTGGCTCTTCCCTGTGCCTAGAATGTTGCTGTGTGAGGCCAAGTGAAGAGGCAAACACCTCCATCTGGCCCAGACCACCTTTCTGCCTTGTGGATCCCCCTCTTGTTTCATGGTCTCTACATTCCAGCCAGGAAGAAATGACTTGCTTTTCTTCTGATCACATGGGTCCCCCTACGGTGGAATATTCTCCTTTCCCCAGACTTTTTAACTCATCATGGTCCAATTGAAGTGTCCCTCTGCTTCTCTCAAGTCTTCATTCTAAGACTGGAAATACTCTCTTCTTCCAGCCTTCCAGAGCACACTTCTGGACATCACTCAAGTGGCTTTTTGCACTTTGTACATAGGCCCAGACACACACACACTATTATAATTTATACACAATAACTAGTATACTTTCTTCTTTTCTTTTGCACTTTGACCAGTGGCCCGCTATTGTGAGAAGAGGATGGGTTTTGGAGCCTGGAAGACTTGAGTTGGGGTACTGACTGCCTCTTACTAGCTGCCTGACCTTGGGCTCATGATGTTACCCTCTCTGAGCTTCATTTCTCCCATCTGTAAATGGGAACCAGAACCAGGACAATTTTCCAGAGCTGGTGTGCACATTCGACATCAGCACATGTCATAGCGAATGCTCTGCACGCGGGGTCTCTCTCCCTTCCCGTAGCGTCCTCGCACAGCGCCCCTGCAGGTTCCCTGTAAGCACCGAGGGGTGAGCATTACCACTTCCTACTCACTCTCAGTTCCCGCGTCCCAGCCATTCTTCCGGATGGAGTCGCAGTCGGAGCGGCAGGGTGACACGGCGGGGAGGTTGGGGGCCACACTGCACACGACCACGCCCCGCCGGGCTGTCAGGATGCGGGGCGACTCAGGGTGAAACGTGGTCATTTCCTGGTGCTCGCCTCCCAGCCCGTCCACGATCTTATCCAGGTTGCTCCTGGAGTCACTCTGGAAGCAGGGTGTGTAGGCCATGGGGCGCACGGGGACCTGCGGGGGCCCCACCTCCTGGTAGACGTTGCGGCCGTCCCCACTGCCGCGCAGGTTCCGGAACGGGATGCCATTGCTCTTGTTGAGCAGGGCGGCGGTGGCCGGGTCCTGCACTAGCGTGATGTTGTTGCGGGAGTAGTTCTTGCGGAAGACCTTCTTGCGGAAGACTATGAAGAGAACCACCAGGATGAAGATGACGAAGAGGACCACGGCGATGCCGATGAGCTCCTCCTTCCCCACGTAGGAGTGGCCAGCCTGGATATTGGGTACCACCACGGGGCGCAGCCCGCAGTACTGGCCCACGTAGCCCGGCGTGCAGTTGCAGAGGAAGGAGCCGAACACGTTCACGCAGGAGCCTCCGTTCTCACACTCCTCTCGTTCGCACTCATTGATGTCCTCCTCACACCTGCGGCGACACAGAAGCCCCTCCCCACCGTCAGGACCAGTGCACACACGTTGGTATACGGGAGCTCGAGAAAACACAGACATCTTTAAAAGAAAACGATGCACCTAAAGGGTACAGATGAAGCAGGACAAAGATGGTTGGTGGGGGGGGAGGGGGAGCTAATTTAGGCATTTCTGTGGCCACTGTGGTCCCCAAGTCATCACCTTGCCTTAAGGTGTTCCTCCCAACCCAATCTCTCCCAGGTCTTCCTTTCCTACCTGGGTTGGGGGAAGGAAGAGACTGAGGTGGGAGAGGAGAGGAGGAGAAAGAGAAAGAATAACAGATGCTATTGAAAAGGTACTGGACTCCAAATCCGCGGAAGCAGATGCATCTCAGAATTTAAAATTGTGCAGTTTTAGCAAGGACATGCAGCACATATCTTTCGCATTATGTAAAATACTCCTCCCCCTCACAGAAATTGGTGCTGGCCGTAGTATCCCATAATCAAAAATACCAGTGTTTCTGCAGTGAAACATATGGATATTCACACTAAATGAGAGAAATAAAGAGTAGAAAGAGCCTCAAAACAGTTTTGAACAGGTTTTGCCACCAAATTAGTTTGCCACTAACATACTCCAAACCCTTTAAGTTCTCAGAGCTTTTGGGATTGTAGAATTGCAGACAAAGAGCTGTGAATCTATATATCGGTTATAGGTTTTCCCCAGAGGAAAGTCTTTGGTTCTGACATTTTCCTCTAATGGCTACAGTAATTTTTGGTCCCTCTGGGAAGCTGGGGGCTGCAGGTGGGTGGGTAAAGGGCTACATGTCTTCAACATTCTGTGCTTATGTTAAAGGCTAATACTCATGTAGAGTTTCAGGAAGAATGACTAAAGTATTCTAATGAAAAATAATTAAATCAATTTTATTCTCTTTAAAGCAATCCATGACTCACTTTGAGTATAATTATAAGGCAAGTGTTTCAGTCTTATTCTTTCTTAGCTTAGTATCATTTGAGAACATAGACCTTCTTTTTCACTTTTCTCTATTTCAGCAATTTTTCTGATATTTAAAAGGTCCAATCACCTATATTTTTGGTAATCTACCTTTTAAAATGTAGCCAAACGAAACTTAATTTGAACAGATAGAGGTGAGGTCAGCCGGAAATTAGTCAGAATCACAGAGTATTTAAAAATAAATGCCGCTTTATTACTTTAAATTACATCCAACGATTCAAAATCAGTTAAGTATTTCCTGGTAAAGTCCTCGGGAGATTTGCTCTAATGAATACGTAAGACTGATCTGTAATTAGAATATCACTTGCTTGAGATTACATACATGTACTTCTAAAACGATCAAGGATGGCTGAAAGTGGCATTTTACTAGGAATTTAAAACGGTCTCTTTCCTTTTGGCAAATATTTAATTTTGTTTCTTTCTTATGAAAGAAAGGTTTGCAAAGGGAAGGTAAGTTTCAGTATCTCAGAATGATCAAAAAACAATAGGCCGTAGAGTCCAGTTAATGGATTCTGCGGAAATGGGTAGTATGTCTGCCTCCGAATTATAATAGAAATATTAGGTGGCCTAGATGACTTTCTTTTCTCCCTAGTTACAGACTACATAGTAATCATACACAATTTTGAAGATATAGGGAAACATAAAGTAGAAAATAGGAATTACTCATGACCCTACTACCCAGAGATAATTCCTATTAACATTTTAGTCACCTGTAAAGCACTCCTTATATGTATCGTGCAGATGTTAACCCTTTGCCTGTACTATTAGTGGTAAATATTTTACCCTCATTAGTTGTTTACTGGTTTGTTGTAGCAATAAAGAACAGTGTAGAGAAAGACACTTATGTAATCTCACTTACGTGTCTCCAGTGAGCCCAGCTTTACAATTGCAGATGAAAGTGTTTCCTATTGGATCGCAGGATCCTCCATTCCGGCAGGGGTTTGGGAAGCAGGCTGTAATCTCAGATTCACAGTTTCTCCCCGTAAACTGTGAGAGACAGGTACACTGATAGCCTGGGGAAACAGAGGACCTCATGAGCCATGGATGCCACTGCTAGGGCTGAGTGCTTGGACTCAGCTATAACATGTCCTCCTAATTCTTTGTTGAACCGTATCATAGGAAGGGCCCAAATTCCAAAGGTGGTTAGCAAATTGATTGCTTGAAACATCTTGCCACAAAAATGCCAAGTTACAGTTGGGATTTCCTGCTAGCCCACAAAAATTCACCTAATTAACCACATACATGAATGCTAGTGAGAACTGTAAGACCCACCCAAGGGACAGATTTCAAGAGCAGAACCCAAGATGGGGAGGAAGATGTTTTCTCCCCGGCACTATTACTGCACAAGGCAGATGTCTCCAGACAGGAGTGGTTTACTATTGATACCATGCTACCTCTTTTCCTGAGTCACTGTCCTATCTCGTGTGCCCCTTCTCCTTAGCCAAGTACTGAAATCCCACCCAGAGAGGGAATGAGGGGAGAGCAGGTAAAAGGATATTTGTCAACTCAAATGAACCCCAGATTGGCAAAGGCACAGGGAAATGGAAGGAATTCCAGCCTTTGCCCAGCTCCCCTGGTCCGATCCTGATTTTTGCATTTTTTTCACTTTCTCCCCTCATAAGCCCATCATGCAGAAATTGGTAGTAATATAATATCCTCACTACAGAGAATATGAAATATCAGATGTGGAAAGAGGCATTATCGACCTCTCGAGATGCATTATCTCTTGAGATGGAAGGGATGAATAACTAGTAAGGGTGTTCTTTCTTCCCTCCTTTAAAAAAAACCGTAAGATTTGTTTTTTTAAATTACAGATATACGTGCACACAGTAAAGAGGAAGGCAGTTCTACAAGTTTTATTTTGTCCACTAGCAGTCTTCTCTCCCATTTACACTTCCTCCGAAGTAACCTGGGTATCCCTTTTGGTATTTCAATATTTCCTTCCATAGTATTTGACTATTTTTGTGATTATTTTAGTGTTAGGCATTTTCTATTAGCTTTCCACTATGCTTTTTTTTTATTTCAAACCTTCAGCCTCACCACATAGGAACACCTCTTGTGATGCCCCTATCTCACAATATATTGTAGTATTATAATTTTGGTTAAGTCAATGCAGTGTTTGCATTATGATGACAATGAAACGTTATTTGCAGCTAAGCCATGTAGTAAGCTCGATTGTATTTTTATATTCATGCATAACTGGTTTTCCCTGGAGTTAAAAATGTCCAGTGTTTTTGCTTGCTTATTTCTGAATATTGATTGTTAATTTAACTAGAAACTCTTCACCAACCCGGTCTCTCCGAGTTTAGTTGCCTCTGCTTCCCTGTATTTTCATTCCCTGAATTAGTCTCTCCTGAGGCCCTCTGACTGGCTTCACCCTGAATGTTGTCCTCTGGCCCTGCTTTCCTGCTGTCCTGTGTTGGATCTGGTGATTCCTGTATCACCTGTCTTCCTATTTCTTGGTTTACTCTCTCATTTCACTAGAACACATTCCACAGTTACTTCCTCCAAAAGGGTTTATAGGAAGGAAATCTTGTGAGACTTTGCATAGCTGAACATGTCTTTACTTCGCCCTGACACCTCTTTGACAGTTAGGTTGTGTAAAAAATTATAAGCAATCCCTCCATGTCGCTTTTGAGAAATCCAAAGCCATTTTGGCTCTTGGAGTTTGTATGTAACTTGTTTTTTTTTTCCCCTCTCTTTAACATCTTGGAGGATCTTTTTGCCTCCAATTTTCTGAGATTTTGCAGTGATGTACTTTATATGGGTTTATTTTCAGCCAATACTGGATACTCAGTGGGCTCTTGCAATCTGGAAATTTTTGTGTTTTCACTTTAGGAAAATTTCTTTTATTATTTCTTTGGTAATTTATTTTCCTTTGTTTTCTCTATTCTATTTTTATGGAACTTCTATTTTTTGGATCTCAGATCTCCTGGACCTTCCTCTAACTTTATTTTTTCTCTCTTATGTTACATCTCTGTGAGGTTTTGCTTTACTTTTTATGACAGTTTCTTATCTCCTTCACTTTTATTGAGATTTCATTAATTTGTCATTTTCCAAGAACTTTTTTTGTGCGGAGTTTTTGTTTTTTTTTTTTAAACACATAACATCCTGCTCCTGTGTTGTGGTTATAGTATCTTCTCTTATCTGTCTGAGGATATTAATAATACTTTTATGAAGTTTTCTCCCTGCAGTTTTTTCCAGGTTGCTTTTCTCTGTTTCTTTGTTTTGGTCTCTGTGATATTTAACTTTATGTGTCAACTTGGGTAGCCTATTGGTAGCCAGATGTTGGGTCAAACACTAGTCTAGATGTTGCAGTGAAGGTATTTGGGTATTTGTGGATGTTATCAATTTATTTATTTATTTCTATTTTTAGCTGTGAGTCTCACTTGGGTACGATAAAATGTATAATCAGTTACCTTTAAATGAAACATATTACTCTCCATAATATGGGTGGGCCTCATTATTCAGTTCAAGGCCTTATGAAGAAAGAATCCTGCCTCAAGACTGTAACATAGAATAAATTTTACCCAAATTTCCAGCCTGCTAGCTTACTCTGCAGATTTTGAATTCAAGACTGCAAAATCAACTCTTACATGAATTTTCAACCAGCCAGCCTGCTCAGTCATAAGCCAATTCTTTGAAATCAGTCTCTCTCCACATATATGTATGTGCACATGCTCACGTATATACACAAATGGTCTCTGCCTTATGATTGTTCAACTTATGATTTTTTGACTTTATGAAGGTGTGAAAGCAATATATATTCAGTAGAAATGTGTTTCAGGTAGGCTAGGCTAAGCTATAATGTTTGGTAGGTTAGGTGTATTAGATGCATTTTTTACTTAAGGTATTTCCAACTTATGATGAGTTTATTGAGATGTAACCCCATCATAAGTTGAGGAGTAGCTGCATATATCTCCTATTGGTTCTGCTTCTCTGAAGAACTCTAATACATTTTCTATCTTCCAAATGAGATGACTTCTTTACTTGTAACCATTACTTACTAGTTCACATTGAAGAGTATAGCAATAGAAAACTAGAAATCTGATGAGAAGCTCTGAGCACATTAATGGGGCTCAGCAACTGTAAAACTGAGTCAGTAGCTTTGGCATGGTCAGTTTCCCTGGCAACAGCTCATCTTATCGTCTGTTCAGAGGGAAGGTAAAGGCCTGGTTTCTAATACTGGGAGGTTGGGTGGTGGCAGAGGAGGGGTGGTTGTGAGTTTCAGCATCCAATAAGCACATCATATTTACTTTAACCCCTGTACAGCACAGTGTCTGGCATGCTCCAGTCCTGAGACCCTGCACTTCAACATCACCTGCAGGCCTCGCCACAGCATTGGGGGAGCAATTGCCTGGTTGTGCAGAGGGAAGGTGGGAATCCAGATTGAATCCTGACTGCCTCTAAACCGTTTTGAGCAATTCTTATTTTAAGCTCTTTTCCCCATCTCTCCCCCTTCAGAAGTGACTGGTGCCTCCAGTTCCTGAGTTTTTGGGGATTCAGTCCCCCGAGTTTTTGGGAATTCGGTCCCTTCTACCAGCTGGAATTTAGGTCTCTAAGAGCTTCTTTTCTCTCTCTCTTCCTTACCACCTGTCTCTCTGCCTTCCACCTCCAAACCTGTGTTGGTGTTGTCTACTTCCCCATTCTCCTCACTTCTATGGGCTTATGACTCATTTAAAAATAACTTTACTTCTATAGCAGTGGGGTTGTAACAGCAAGCTGCCACCCTTACCCTGAAGTGGCCAAAAAGGCTTTCCCCATATCTAAGACCTTTTGTAACTACTGCAAGGAACCATTCTCACTCTTACTTGAAGGACTCTTGGGTTTCTCCTCTTCCAAATTTGTCAGTGACTGATGTTGGGATTATAAAGCTTGATCTCTACAGATACAAGATAGTTAAAAATGAATAGTTTGAAATGAACATATGCTCTCATGGATGTTTTGCTGAATCCCCATTACAGATAACTCCCATGTACAGAAGGAAGAATGATTGTATGTTCATAGGTTCACAGAGAGAAAATCTTATCTTCAAGAGACAGATGCAGGAGCCAAGAGAGAAATCTATACATTTCCAAGTGGAGGAGACTATGCAGCCCCAGCCTTCCTGGCAGCAAGAAACACAGAGGGAAAGAGACTGAGGCTCAGAGAGTGACACATACATATTAGAAAAAGAATGCCCTTAAATGCAAAGCCAAGGAAAGACCAAGGAGCTCCTAAGGAAAGGCCATTGTTGATGCCAGCTATGTCTACAGAAGGCCAGCCTGAGGTCTCTGGGTAGAGGCAGAAGTCTGAGGTATGCTTGCTTGAAGTTATGTTGACTTGGGGTTATTCTTTTCATTTTGGGAAATTGCTCACTTTAATAGAATTGAAAATTGTTGAAGGCAGCTGGGATTGGGAAAAACGCTTCTTTGTGTCACCTGGCTAGTTGTTGGCTATGATGGCATGTCTTTAGACAAACAGTAACTTGGGAGGAGGAATTAGATTCTTTTTTAGAATATAATCTTAGACAACCACAGTACAGGACTCTGAAAAGCACATCAATGATGGGGAGGGAAGTCAGGAATGGGGGGAGTCCAAGGCAAGGTAGGTAAACTTGGCGAAAACTCCCTCTCCAGCTCCTCTTTGGCAAGCCTCTGACAGTTTCTTAAATAAAACTATATCAGAAGCACCTGGGGGCAGGGGAGGGTCAAGGAGGGGCTGTCCAGATCTGAGGGACATTTAAATCACTATCATGGAAACTGGATTCTAACTCAGGTCATGGGACTGATTTTTGATCTGATGGCAGAGAAGCAATTTGATGTCTCTGTGCCTTGGAAAATCAGAATTTAAAATAAGACACTACCTCTAGAGCACAATTTTACTTACAGTTCCTTCTGAATTTTGTCGTTTTCATCATCTTTTGTGGAGTATCTAGCACTACTTGATGCAGCAGCTAGCTTGGCTGATTAACATATCCACATTGACTGAGTGCCTAAGTCATAGATGGTGGTGTGGCTGGTGCCAACTCATACAGGGTCCCAAGAGGTAACTGTTAAATATTCAGGAATTTGGCAGGTCAGTTGTTAAACCACGGGTAGCCTGACATCAGCCACGGTGGAAGTACTTACACCGCAGTCATCAGCAAATGCTACAAATCAGGGCTTTTATTTTTAGAGAACTGGTTTACCAGCACACCCCTGGAATAGGGACTATGGCAAGCACTGGGGATACAAAGACAGAAAAACTCCATTTAGAAGCACGCTATAGAAGAGGCAACTGAGGTACAGAGAAGCTGATTGCTTTGTCATGGTCACGAAGTTGGTGTGGATTTGAACCCAGGCAATCTGGCTCCTGCAGTCCTGAACTGTATTTCTAACAACCACACTTCATTACCCATTCTGTTTATCAGAAAGAGCAGCAAACTGTCTAGGATCTTATGATTGCAAACCCTTGGGGCATAGGAGGCAGAGCCTTTTGGAAGAAGTCTTGCTTTTAGAACTTTAAATTCGGAGGAGTTTTATGTTAACACAATGAGAGGGAAAAGCAATTGGAATTTTTTTAAAGTGGTCAGATTTTTTTTTTTTAGTGAAAGAAGAGTGATATCTATTGTTCAGCCTCTGTGAAAAGGCTTGTTTATGAAAATTAACCTGTTCTCACAAAATATTATTTATAATCTCATTATCCTGGTATGAGCCCTATTATTAATACTTTCAAAAATATCAGTAATGATTATTATCATTCATTAGTAGCCATAATGATACTAAGTAATCTAATGCTTTAGTGTTTTTAAATCACTTTCATTCTATGAAGGATCACAGTGATCCTATGAAGGAAAAAGAAGAGGTCTCATTAACATCTCAACTCCTGGGGCTGCTGGAGAGGTTAAGCTGTTTGTTCAAGAGCATATACTAGGCCGGGTGTGGTGGCTCATGCCTGTAATGCCAGCATTTTAGGAGGCCAAGGTGGGCGGATCACCTGAGTTCGGGGGTTTGAGACCAGCCTGACCAATATGGTGAAACCCCGTCTCTCCTAAAAATACAAAATTAGCCGGGCATGATGGCACATGCCTAAAATTCCAGCTACTTGGGAGGCTGAGGCAGGAGAATCGCTTGAATCCAGGAGGCGGAGGTTGTGGTGAGCCGAGATCACGCCATTGCACTTCAGCCTAGGCAACAAGAGCGAAACTCCATCTCAACATACATTAGTAAGAGATTGAGTTTAAACTTGACTCTAGGCTTTCTGATTCTCGTATCTTTCTACAAGACTGTATTAGAACTTGTCACTGAGCCCAAGCTCATTAGTTTCTAGGGATAAGAAAGAAGAGCTTGTTGTTACTTCCCATCAGTCTCTGGGAAGCAGATAAGATACAGTGAGATGGACAATTTTAGAAACTCCTTCTGGGAATCCAATCATCATTAAATAATAAAGATAATAGAATAAAAAGTTTCTACTCTTCCCAAGCATTATCATATGTTGCTATAAAACACAAAGTGAACAAAATTCTAAGAGATATCTAGGCATTTTTTGATCACAAATAATATTTACCACTTTTGTAAATGTGAAAGAAAAATATCAATGGTTAATCTCAACGTATTCTTAAAAAGTTGATTTTTTTTTCTTGTTCAGAGGGGAGAATATCAAATAAGGAAATAATTAGCAAGAACAATAGCTTATGTGATGTGAAAAATTCTAAGAACTTTCTGTGTATTCTGTCTCATTTAATTCTTACAACAACCCTATGCCATAAGTATTGTTATTATAGTTATTTTACAAATGAGAAAACTGAAGCGTCAATAAGATGGGTTTCACGAGGTTACACAGTCAATGAGTGGCAGATGCACTTCATGCCAGTTCTCAGATTTTAGAAAGGAAATGGTCTTACTAGTGTGGAGATACATGTACCGAAAAGTCATAGCTTCTTTCCCCTCAAATCCTGGCAAAATGAGAAGTGTATTTTTAAGCCTTGCCTCAAAGCTGTGTTTCTGTTTACAATCCTTCTAGTTATAGCAGATACAGATGGTTTTGAAATCTGCACCCAGACCAACTTAAAATGAATCCTCCTTTCCTTGCTCAAAGAAGAGCATTGCAAAACATATTAAATGCAAATATGGAAATGGTATAAGCAATTATAGCATTAATTTGGGCTGTGTAGGCAAATAATCAAGATAATTCCTGTCTTACTCCTTTGACTTAGTAGTCATTTTCCAACCTGATTCATCCAGGTTATGGCTTAAACTCTCTACCCTGCTTGCCAGTGTAGGTAAACATCATTCTGATCAGGTTTGGCTGCCTTGATAAGGAAAGATCTGCCTGCTGCACAAAGGTGGAAATAATGACAAACGTGTAAGTAGCACCTGGGATCTGAAGTCAGCATCAGCCACTCTGCTTGCTGAGTTATGGATTTCATTTAGAAACTCCAAGAACTTACATGGCTCGGGGAAGTGGCTGTGATGTGGTGGTGAGGCACTGGGTACAAGTTTAGATTCTGGCTGTTACCCACTACCTGGGTGTGACCATGGCCTGACCTCTAGGAACGTCCTTATTTTATCTGATAAATGAGACTCACTAATACTCACTTCATCGGGAACAATAAGGTTTCTGGATTCATAAACCACAATGCAGCACACAACATTAGGTGCTTTATTGTTGTAATTATTGTAATTACTATAGATCCTGAAATCAGCTTCCTCTCTATATTGCTCATAAACCAAACAACTGGAAATCATGGGAGTTTTTTTATTCTGATGTTTAGGCTGAAGACTGGGAAACATCCAAACCTCTAGTCCATGTGAGCCTCAATTAGTATGAGAAAACTGGTGGATAGGTTATCATGTGAGATTCTAATTATGAGTGAGGATGAGCTCTGTTACAGTTGAAGTTACTTTGCCATTTCAACTTTTAGTCATTCCGATTTTTCTCTTTCACCAAACAGGGTACATTCAAAACCTTTAGACCTTGTAAAATAAAAATTTGAAGGTGAGACTTTTTCCCTAGGAAAGCTGGCTCACATTTTATATATTGTATATTGGGCCAAGCCTCTAATATTTTCTTTGAGGATCTGGAAACCTTTAATGTGTTAACATTATCCACACAGTAAATTCTCACCTTCTAGTATGTATCTGCACATAACCTACTTTAGGGTTTGAGCTTTTCTATTAGTGTCTATAATTATTAATGCTGTTACCATGAGGTTTTTTTCCAAGGTACCAAAAATATAAGAGTAAGTCAGTATTTAGAAGACAGTCATCCAGAAAAATTTTTTTCCATAAGCTGAAAAGCTCAGCCAAATTATGTCCACAGCATATTTATTGGGAGTTTGACATCTCTCTTCTCGAAGCTCAGTAAGCCAGTGGGTGGAGCATGTAGGGGAACCCTGTTCAGTTCCCTTAAACCAGCTGTGAGGAGAGGGAGGCCACACCAGTGGCATCCATTGTTCACAGAGAAAGCAATGGGACCCAGAATTCAACACAGAGCTCAGCACCAAGCAGGTACTTAATTAAAGTTTGATGGACTAAATTTATCTCGATTCTTACAAGTTAGGAACACAAAGTATTCAGCAAAACATATCCAAAGTGGCCCCAAAGTGCTACTGAAAACAGTTTTATGCAAACTATTTGCAACATCCAAGAACTTGTTTCATCCAACTTGACAGGCGGAATACTCACAATTGCCTAGAGGGAGTGGCAGACACTATTACCCTTATCTTTGAAGAGGAGCTCAGAGTTACCAAAATCTCCTGACTGGGGTACAAAGCTCCACCTTTATACTAATTTTTTTTTTTTTAAGTGCAGGCTGCGCATCCGACTCTCAATTCCTGAATGTCCTATGTCTGTTTACCTTTCCTGGAATCCACTGACTTGCATTTCTTCAAATATAGAGTTTTCAGGATTCCCAAATGTCAGTGGTTCTTAAACAATGGGTGTGCATAGAAACTCCTTGGAGGCTTGTTAAAAATAGAGATGCTTGAATTCCACTCTTGCCAATTCAGATTCTGTATGTTTGTTTGTTTGTTTCCCCTTAACTTCCAACTGATAAATTTTCTTGGTAGGAAAGTTCAGAAATGTGCAAATGTGATTCAGTGACCTAGCAGAAAGTTCCTGATGTGGACAGCAAATACTGGAGGCAAGTAAATAGCAATCAAATGGGTCTTCTATAACAAGGTGTCATTTTAACAAGGTCCTTAGGTGACGCTGATGCATCTCAGAGTTTGAGAACACTACATACAATGTAAGAAAAAAAGAGTCAAAGTTTCCCCAGGATTCAGGGCAGTTCAGAGACAGGGAGATAAATCACTATATCACCTAGGGATCTTGTTAAAATACAGATTCCGATTCAGTGGATTTGGGGTGGGATCTGAGATACTGCCTTTCCAACATTCCCAGTGATGCCAATGCTGTTGTTGGTCCCTGGAACACTTTGAGTAGCAAGGGTTAAGGGTACAGGCTGGTGGGGAAGGGGTCCACAAACCTGGGTCAAATCCCACCTTTCCCACTTTTTAAATATTTTTTGGTTTTCTTTTTAACCATTGCATTTTCAAGGAAAAAATATAAACCAATACCACTACATACTGTTTTGGGAAACTAATTTTTGTTTTTTGTTTAGAGAAAAGGTCTTGCTCTGTCATTCAGGCTGAAGTGCAGTGGTATGGTCATAGCTCACTATAACCTTGAACTCCTGGCCTCCCAAATCTCTGGGATTACAGGTGTGAGCCACTGCACCCAGCCAGTGTGCTTTCACCACTTTACTAGCTATGTGATACTAGGCTACCGACTTAGCCTCTCTGGCCTATTTCTTTATCTGTAAAATGAGGGTGGGTAGGTGGGAGAGAAGAATAGTATTGACCTCAGAGTACTGTGGTGAGAATTAAATGTCCCAGGGCATAAGCACTTTCAAGGTAAGCACTTATCACAGTACCAAGCACATAGTAAGAGTCTAACAAGTGGTAGCTCTTACCATTAAGAATCTCCCCAAGTTTCCATCTCAGGAGCTCAGGAGTTAGGCTTCTGGTTTCATGCCATGCTGCCTGAATGACTATTTATGGCATGGTGACTGCCTGGCTTCAAATGTGTTTTCCATTAATGGGCTTGAGCTAAGCATGATAAGGCGTGGAGGACTGAGGACTCCTTATTCAGACTGTGGGTGTTGACATATTACATTCAGACATTGGGCTGATCCCTGCCCACTGCATCTGGAAATGCAGGGATCACAGTGGGACCTAGTCATGGCTTCTCCACAGTGGTTGCTATTTCCAGTTCATGTTTATGAAATACATATAATTTTAAGGCTTTACCGAGAGAGAGCCTTCTCTCTGTGGTTGGTTTATAGAGTCATATTTATACTCTCATTACAAGTCAGTGTTCTGGAATCTGACTCCCCTGAGGTTCCTATGGCCTGCTCCTGGGACAGCAAGAGTTATAATGCTGATCAAACCTGCTGACTGTGTCATTCCAAGCTAGTAGTTGTGGCTTCCCTGACTTTCACGCCAAGGGTTTGATTGGGCTTAGAGGTGGTTGGGGCAGAATCCTGTATCCCTAAAAGAAAAATGCTTCTTGTTGTGTGTTGCCTGCTTTAACAATTCTGAATGTACTAAGATAGCCTCGGTTTGA
The DNA here is from genome assembly GCF_029289425.2 of Pan paniscus. NCBI lineage: Eukaryota > Metazoa > Chordata > Mammalia > Primates > Hominidae > Pan > Pan paniscus. The sequence goes on along the minus strand of NC_073258.2, from coordinate 93,739,812 downwards.
GAGTGGAGTCTGCCGCCAGGAGAACCAATGACCAATACTCCAGAATTCTTCAGTGGTCAAGGGGATGCTTATGCTAAAATATGTGTCCTGAAATTTTAGAGCAACACATAGCAGAGGGTCCAAACAACAGAAAATGTTCAAACAATTAAGTTTTGTTATCAGTCTCATGTGCAAGCAGTCTCATTTCAAGCTCCTCCTTCTACTACCTCTAGCCCAAATTTCCCCTTTGAACACTTCACGCAGCCTAGTCTTTGATCTGGGGGCACAACACTGTCTCTTCCTGTGATTAGACCTCCCTGGCAGCCAGAGGGAATTCTTGAAGGCATAAATATTCTTTCATTAAAGACTCAGTCTTATTGTTCTTTTTAAACTATCACTCACAGCTCAGAGGATTTTTCTTTTAAGTAACCTTTTAATTAGCTACATAGTTTCACAGATATGAAGTAAAGGCCAAATTTTGATTCTTTCTTTTCTTCGCTTTTTTCTCTCCCGTTTGGCATGAATTTAAGGAATTTGCAGATAGGATACAGGCTCTAGCAAAACTTCCTGTATTGATATACTATTGGTATAGACAATAGGGACAAGAAAATGGGTTCTCTTTCTGCTTTTCTTAGAAGCCAAGGCTTCATCCCTATAGCCAGGAAGAGGTAGATACCCCCTCACACATCAGAAGAGGAATCTCATGCCCTTGGCTCCCCAGGAAAGCAACAGAAGTCCTGGATTTCTTGGATCTCCTGGTGAGTGCCAAGGAGTTTGCTAGCCTTGGGCCCAGCACTGCTGTGCATGAGAGTCCCAAATTCCCCCATCTGGGACACGTCCGGGTGTCTACTGAGATAAGAACCCATTGGCTAGGCTTGGGAGTAGCCTTGGTGCGGGATGCTCCTGCAGGGCTCCCTCAACAGAACAGAGAACAGAGGTAGTAGGCCTGTGAGAAGGGAACTGTGTAGATGAAGGTGAGGAAAGATACCATCTTCATTTTAGGAAAACGTAAGTCCCCCCAGACAAAAGAGAAACTTGAACTGATAAGAGGCTATTTCTCCTTGGAAGAAAGAATACCTGTTGTAGAATCCTGATCCAATGCCCAATCACAGAAGGAAGAAGGGAACAGGAAGACAAAGAGGTAGATGGGAGAGTGTGCTCTATAGGCAAGGCTGGGGCCCTAGGGAGGGCAAGACAAGTTCTCTAGGTTGTATGAAAAGTATATGGCAAGTGGGTCATCAGTGCTGAAATATGGTTAAATGAAGAGATTTAAGAATAGAGAAAATTGCTATTCCCCATGTGGGTCGTAGCCATTTAATTAACATAGTTCCACTGAATACTTAGCTTAAGGATTTCATGAAATTTTTTTAAAAATTAAAATGCACACTGCAAAGCAAGATTCCCTGGTCTCTTTCCCTCATACAGTGATTATTATTATTATTTTAAAGATAATCCATTGTGGAAGCCCATAGACCTGCCAGCAAAAACAACGTCCTGCCATCGTTAAAAGTATGTTACAATTTGTGGCTATGTACCCAGCATTTGACATGGAGTGGTGTTCTATTTCAACCCAATTTAATTATATGCTCCTTTTATATATCGTAGATGGCTCACACTAGCAGAATTGTTTTGCCTGGTGAAAAACTAGCCATGACTTGTCATAATGGGCTGGTTTATAGAACCACTGAAGTATAGTTACTGCCCATCATTTGGGAATTATGGCACCATAACAACCCTTTATTTACATATACTGCTGAGACAGTAAAAACAGCAAATAGATTTCTTAAATCGAGACGACAGAAATTTCCCCCCAGGGTACTTGGCCCTCATTGTGGTAGTAACATATGCAAGTCTAAACAACTTTGGTGTCTGTATTTCGACAGTGCATCATTTCATGGACAGTTTATAACATTCTAATAATAAAATGGACTCTAAATTTGGAGTTGGATTTCACGAACATTAGATGGTAATGTGCACAGCAGAATCTCTAAGTGATTTGTGAGGAAGGTTTAAATTTGCTAATGACACGACTGCTGAGCGACTCTGCAAAGGGACTGAAGTGGAATCAGTGGTTGGGCTGTTGCGAGGTGGCAAGCCTTCAACGGGGAGCATGTCTGACCTAGTTTACATTAACACAGACACTGCATCTTGGTAAAGTCAGGGATTCTTTTATCTCTAGACTCCTAGGACTTAAATAATCTTGGCTTTCCCCTCAAACAAAAGAAACTCTCTATAAATCTTTTGCTTTTGTTTTTTATGCCTACTCTCCTCTTTCATGATGTACTTTGTGGGAAAAAAATATTAGAGTAAAGATCATACCTTCATTGCCTGCTTATTTGTCCTGAGATTTTATGTAAATTCCCTTCTCCTTATTCTTGACTTTCTACTCCTTTGTAAAGCTGTAACTAGACTTATTTTTAATATACACATTGCAAAAGTATGTTCCAAGATCTCCTATTCCTGGGGGACAGCTTCTAGTAAGCTTTAGCTTCTAGTAAGGTTGTAAGTCTTAGCTTCTAGTAAGGTTTTATGTTTACGTCTGGTCAGCAGTTTCATGTGCGTGGGCATCATAACTCAGAGTGCTACTATCATTCTTCAGTGACATGCAGGTGGCTCATGAGGGCATATTTAAAAGGGGGTTCCATTCACCCAACCTCCTCTGGCTTGAAAGGCCAGGGGTTGGACAGGGGAGTGGGCAGAGTTGATGGCCTCTCTGGGCCCCTATGCCACTGCACTGCACCTATGGGAAGCTGCAAACGATTGGCAAAACTGGACACTCCTGTAATTGTCAAGAGCTGAGACTTCCCTAAAGCAGATTAAGAAGGTTGGCGAGCATCTTGGGTGTGAATATTCCTTTCTAGTAGAGTCCTTGCGTTGGGAGGGCAGGGATCCCCCTGCAGTTCATTCACTCTCCCCTCAAACCCCCAGGCCAGTGCCCACTGCGTAGCCACACTCACCCCCGGATGGCAGGCCAGTGCAGCTGCCCCCGTGCTGGCACGGGCTGCGCTCGCAGGCGTCGGGATAGAGCACGCAGCCCAGCTTCAGCTCCGTCAGGCCCACCACCTCCGCGAAGCTGCTGCGCTTGTTCTGCAGCGGCAGCTCATTGTTATTCAGTATCACTGAGTCCAGGCAGCCCTGGAAGCCGCTGAGCACCTGCGTGACCCGCGTGTCAGTCAGGCTGCGGATGTTATCCGCTTGCACCAGGGCGCCGAAGTAGATGCTACTCTCAGTGCTCAGCGTCTGGAAGTAGAGGGGCGCCCGGCGCCGCTCCACGTAGCTGTCATCCAGGGACAGGCTCGTGAAATTGCGGTTGAGCTCCAGGAAGACCGAGTGCCAGCTCCCGTCGTTGACAGCACGGCCCGAGATGCCCAAGATTCCAGGGCCGCTGCCGCAGTCCAGCTGGAACCACAGCTTGCCATCCACAATCTGCGTGGGGAAGGAACAGTGCAGCACTTTTCAACATGCAACTGGGAATATGTTCCCTACACCCTGCTCCTGGCCGGCCCGGGGGCTTCACAAGAAAGCTGGAATGTGGACATGACTTTTGCTCTACTCATAAATCTGTTGTGGTTTGATTTTTAACCACTGTGCCTCCCCCTTACCTGCCATGAAAATGCATGCCTTATATTTCACAAATCTTGTGATTAGTAATATGGGCGCACCTTCATATATCCACAATTATATTTAAGAATGTTTCTACTCCTTGGGTCTTTACCTTTTAAAATTCCCAGCAATATCTGGTTTAGGGGTCTGTTTATTCTCTGCACCCTTCTTAGTCATTACCACCACAGGAATTATTTCCGGGAACTCATTAGCATTTATTGAACATCTACTATATGGTAAACAGTGTACTAAGTGCCAAGGAGATCATCTGAGTGAATAGAGTTATCATCTCTGCCCTCATGTGGCTGACAGTCTGTAGGGTAGATGGCCATTAATCAAATAATCACACAAATACATATATGTTCCTTGAATACATTTATATGAGTGCTCCACAGGGGAAAGAAAGAGGCCTGGTAGAAATGAAAAATTTCCTAGTTCTCAGCTTTGTCTACATTTAAGATTTAAAAGCTGCTCTATATTAAACACTAGCATATTCTTAAAATAGGCCTTTAGGATGATGCTCATGGTTTAGGTAAAGGTTATCTTCCAAGGTGCTCAGGGCTTGGCCATTTGCTTAGAATATCTGGATCGCTTGTGACACCTGGCCCTCATGAATGCTCCCAGCCATGGTTTGGGGTGCGAAAACAGAGACCAGCCTGCTGCTGTGAGTGCATTGGTGTAGCAAGGGCATCACTGCACCCGGGAGGCCAATCCCAGGAGACATCACACACAGGAAGAAAGCATGTGCTATGGAGGATCCTCTCTGGCAGAGAGCTGCAGAGCAGGGATTGGCCCTCCATGGAGCCCCAGGCTCAACTGCTGCAAAGAAAACCTGTCTTTGAATCCCCTGTGTAGTCCACCTTGTTCTACATTTCTCAGAAATGCATGGTGGCTTTGGGATCCAGGGAATGAGGGCTGCACCCCTGTCTAGACAAGTGTACATTTGGTCATGAAGGGATTCACAGCCAAAAATTGTGAAATAAAAGCTTCTTTTCTGGCCTATGTCTATGACCCAGCAAGAAGACCTTGTGGAGGCCAGCGTCTGAGTCATGCAACTAACACTAGTCTGTTGGCATTCATAGTTCTGTGCAGAGAACAGATACTTGTCAGGAAAGAAAAGAAAAAGGAAAGGAAAGGAAATGACAGGACAACACAGAGCTTCCAGGTCACAAACAGCCAAGGAGGTACAGAGAAAATGAATTCACAGAAATAGACTGAAGCAGTCCTTGTGAAACATGTTTAACTCATAATAGACCTATTCGGGATTATCAGAGCATCTCTCATTCTCACACGTCACGTATTTCTCTATGCTTCAGTATAGACAACTGAATTCTTAGGGACTCTCATTTCTGCCTTTGTAGCTCCATGTTCTTCATCCTGCATAAAATTTCGTAGGTCATGCCACATAAACATGTGTATCTAGAAGGCAGGGGGCTTTAAGAAGCACACAGAGGTGTGGGAATTTTGGAATGCTGAATCAAATTCAGGCTTTGTCATGTACCACTCAGGTACCCTGGAGAGAATGGTCTGGCCCCTCTGGGTTTGGGTCTGGAGAGCAGAGAGAACTGCTATGGCTTATTTTACAAGGCTACTCTGTCCACTGCAGAATGGTTAGCCACATCATACACAGTTAGAACATACATACTTTGCTCTGTCATGCAAATGTGCAAATGTAAAAAGACTGAAGACAAATGTTTATGTTCTCTGAGAGCTTTCCAGTGTAATCTTTCTTTCTTCTTCTTTTTTTTTAGATGGAGTCTCACTGTGTCACCAGGCTGGAGTGCAGTGGCATGATCTCGGCTCACTGCAACATCCAACTCCCTGGTTCAAGGGATTCTCCTGCCTCAGCCTCCCGAGTAGCTGGGATTACAGGCAAGCGCCACCATGCCCAGCTGATTTTTTGTATTTTCAGTAGAGACAGGGTTTCACCAGGTTGGCCAGGATGGTCTTGATCTCCTGACCGTGTGATCTGCCTGCCTCGGCCTCTCAAAGTGCTGGGATTACAGGTGTGGGCCACCGCACTCAGCCTCACGTGTAATCTTATGCTATCATCTTTGTCATTTTATTCGGTTCCACAAAATTGAATGAGTAGATATTGTAAATCATACCAGAATACTTGCTCTATGGCAACTCCTGGATAATTTCCATATTTGTATTTTAATGTAAGTAATAAATCATCAAATGTGACTTTGGGGAGTATCTTCTTCTGGCACAGTCCACCTGCTGTTTTTAACTCTGCGGCTACAAACTGGTGTCCTCAGTCTATTATGAAAAATTGGTGGTGAGAGTGCAATTTATCTAAGTTTTTGTAAAAAGGTGTTCAATTAACATATTACTTGGTTCATTCTCCTCTCTCACCCCCACCTCCTACCTCTTTGAATAATCACCAAGTTACATATTCACCAGGGAGAAATGACAGGACTCCGATGTACTCAAATATATCAGAGTTCTATAACTGAAGAACACAAAATTATCTCATACTAACACGGCATGGTTAAGCTTGCTTTTTATTTTTATTTTTGTTGCAAAAATAACAGCAGCAACATTGCTGAATGAAGGAAGCCAGATGCCTACACGATTCTTAGCCTTTTACAAACAAAAATCATTTGGATTGTCAAAATCCTAGGACTTTGAAATTACCAGCTTTGTTTATATGACAAACTAGAACACTGATGCCAAAAGTTACCTTGTGAAAAGTTAATAATCTTTTGCTATTGCACAGTTATATTATTCCAGAGAGAGAAAAGAACACTTTGTCTTTTCATGTCTATGTTCTCTTATACTGGAAAATATATTCTGATCATATTTAATTCTTCTCTGTCTTCAGAGTTGGGTTCACCTAGTTTTAAGTATCTTCTTTAAGAGAATGAAGCTTTCTCAAATCAGAGGAGAAGCTATTTTAATAGAAATTGAGGTGTGCATGAAACTGTAAGAAATGTCTATAGCAACGATACTGAAATGATTTGCTAGGGTTAGGGGTGTAGCTAGGTAATTTGTTCAATGAAATACATAATTGAGAGAGTGTTGTCCTAATGTTATAAAATATTTAGATTCTCAGGATCATTTGAAATCAGTGATGTGCTTTCCCCTGGATTTTTAGTAGCTTGGGGCTTGGAAGACAAGAAATCAGAGTTCTAAGAAGTCCTACTTTTGCAGGAAAGTAGGATTTTGAGTAAAAAATGTAAATTATGGCATGAAGTCTTACTGCTTCAGATTCTTGGTGTGTGGTTATAGCAAATGCATAATAATCATGGAACTTGTAAGACGATTATTCAATATTCTTTGAAAAGGGGATGTTTAAAAAACTTTTTATGTTTTCCCTGAGTTGGGCACAGTAGCATGTGCCTGTAGTCCTACCTACTTGGGAGGCTGAGGCAGGAGGATCAAGTGATCAGTTTGAGACCAGCCTAGGGAACATGGTGAGATCTCATCTCAAAAAACAAAAAAACCCACAAACAAAAATACAAAAACCTATTTTTAAGGCTGCCATTAATAGCCATTTGGTATACATTAAGTATTTTAAATGAGTAAATGAATGCATAATCATCCCAGCCCTCTGAATTTCTTCTTTTGATAAACTCCTGTAGTTTATCAAGAGATATCTAACTCCCAACTTGCTCTCCTCTTTCATAGGCCTAGAACCAAAGTGATATTGACTGGCTGTTACTTTGAGCAAGTCATTCAATTTTCTCTGAGCCTTAGTTTCCTCACAGGCAAAAGAAGTAGACACTCATACCTACATGCAAGGGGAATGAGAGTCGAAATTACATGTATGTGAAAGTACTTTGTAAACTCTTAGGTATCTTATTATTACTACAAAATGTAATTAAGGTTAACTTATTTTTTGGTGACATTCTTAAATAGATCATTGAAACTCTCAAATCTTGTAGGGAGCTTCCTTGTTACTCTTTTGATCTATATTGGAAAGATCTGGCCATGCCAAGTGGGCTGTTTTACAAACCAAATGAGCTTTCCCTATCTTCCTTTCAGTTTAGGGGTCTGAAGCTAGCCATGTCTGAGAATCATCAGAATGTAGCAATGAATCATTTATAACTTCCCCCGAAAATAAAACGTGTGATAGTTATAGATTAACAACCATATTCTCCTTGTGCTTTTGCCATGATACTGGAGATGGAAGACTGACACAGAGATAAAGTGTTCTCCTACTCATTTCTCCTTACATCTCTTCTGGTGATTTGTCATGTTTCTTTCTTCTTTTTAAAAAATCTTTTCCAGATCTCCCTTTGAAAAAGAATGCCATGTTTCTTTTATAGGTGTGAGGAAAGTCACAGAGCCTATCTGACCATTTTCATTGTTGCTTTGGCTGCCAGGAACCTCAGTTATGGTTTGGGCTCTACTGAAGTAGTTCACCTCGGTCTAGACTTTCTCATAATGATATTCTACTCTACCCAACTTCACTGGTTGGCTCTTAACCTTGTATTTTCATCTTAATGGTACTTTAATTTATTGCATTTGGATGCTTATGGTAAGCCTTGAATTTCTTTTGGAAGAAGATAGGGTATCAATGGTAAACAGAAGAATGAGTGCCTTTTATTATTGCTGAGAGACAGTGATATTCTTTGTCCATGAGCATTTTCACTTCTCGAGGTCTCTGTGCAATTCTTTAATTGTCTGTAAGGGGCGCCCTTCACCCCACTGAGTACTTTAAGTACTTTTTAGAGAATGTGCTCTGACTGGGAAAATATAAACAACCAAGAGGTGCAATTTAAACAAAGCATTTCAGCTTAGTTGTTGAACCAAAGTGCAAGGCACATACTGTACCTAAAGCCAAGGAAATTAAATCTTGCATGAGGCTGAAAATGTTAAGCAAACAGATTCAAATCCCCTTAGTGGATATTCCTGGCGACTGTAGGAGAATAACTGCAATAGTTTAGTACAGCTGTGTCCTGCTTTGGGCAAACCCAACATATGAAAAGCAAACTTACAGAACAGACAGATTGGGAGTGATTATTCACATCACAAAGGGATTAATGGAAGGGTTCCTTCAAATAGCATCCATCTCTAGTTTATTAGAATTCCATTTACCGAGATTCAATTTACACAACTTTCAGAAACATGCTTGTTTCATGAAATACAATATACCTTAGGAGCTGGAGCTGCCTAAAAGGCTTAATTATTCTTCTTTCGTATCCTCTGGGATCTGCACATTTTAGACTTTTGCCAGTGAAGTGTCAAATCACAAGCTCCATTTTAGGATCAAGCCATTCAGGTTCAATATTTTTGTTCTCTCTCAAATTTAATGCTCTATAAGAGATTTACTAATAGAAACTATTTTCAACCAGCAGCCCTGTTAGAGCATGAAGGAGGAGACAGAAAGGTCAGTGAGGCCCACGTAGAGCCCTAAGAGCTGGTAGCTCTGAATGCTCCAAACACTTTCCCAGCAATTATACAAAACCTCAACTCTCAGGGCTATTTAGAAAATGATCTACTGACCCAAGGCAGGCTGCTTCCGGGGCCAGAAGAAAATAAAGGCAGGACTTAGGTTTTTGAGTTTTTCTTCTTTCACCATGAATATCTGATTTGAATGCATCGTTCTCTAAAACTGTGCAATCAAAGTACTTTTCTTATTTTCTTTTAAAAATATTGCTTTCCTTTCTGGATCTTAAATTAGAATTCTGAGTTGAATGAATAAGGAGAGTGGGAGACTGCTTACAAAAGTAACCAACTTTTAAACTTTGACTCCCTGCTCACTCAACTATGGCCATCAAATAATACCTGGCAATACCAGATGTGGGTAAGTAAAGCCCTATGTGATCATTAAGAGAAGCCCACTGGCATTTAATGTTCTCTATTTCTCTCCTTCCTCACCTGCCTTTAGAACTAAAGCCTGGGCCACCTAATCAAATTGGATCTGACATATCAAACAATCAAAGGGCAGAAGCTGGAAAGGTCCACCATGTACTCTTCAAGCGGAAACCTTGGGAAGAAAAAGATTTCTTGCCATTTCCATGTGAAAGGGCATTTTCCACTGGACGGACTCTGAATGTTTCTGAAGAGCATTTACAACAGGCTGACATAGCAACCTGGTGAGAATAGCATGAGATGAAACACGTCTCCCTCCTTCTCCTGCCTTCTCTCCTCCATACTAGAAGGCTGAATCTGGTCTACAGATGCCCAGAATGTGATTTTTAATAAATGAGTTGTAGTAGCAAGATGGAGAGTGAGGGATAGTATGGAGATTAACGGCATGGAGTGAGAGAGACTAGAGTGTGGGATCCAGGCCTCATCACTTATTAGATGTGCAACTTTGGGTAAATAACTTAACCTCTCTGAACCACTGTCCTCCTCTTGATCAAATGGGGATAACATGAAACAAACTTATCATATTAGCTGTATAATAAAAATAAATGATGCACAAAAAGCTGTTATCTTGTTTGCTTGTTTTTGTTTGTTTGTTTTGAGAAAGAGTCTCTGTCACCCAGATTACTGTGCAGTGGCCTCAGCCTCCCAAGTAGCTGGGATTATAGGTGCCGACTACCATGCCTAGCTAATTTTTGTATTTTTAGTAGAGACAGGGTTTCACCATGTTGGCCAGGCTGGTCTCGAACTTCTGACCTCATGTGATGCACCTGCCTCAGCTTCCCAAAGTGTTGGGATTACAGGTGTGAGCCACCACACCTGGCCCATTACCATTATTATTGTTGTTTTCACAAAGGCACCAGAATCCTTGAGGTGAATATAGATGTCAGACTTGCTCTAAAATAAATCTGGCTGCTTTAGGAGCATTTCTGAGGCTAGGAAATGACTGAAAAATTGGGCTACTTGGGTCATGATAGGACATATGAAATCTCCTTTACCCCCTGTCTCCAATTTCCTCCCTGAGCAAGAACAGAAATTGCCTTCAAAAGTCAGTGGGGATAGACCCATGTGGTAGAAAAGGAAACAGCCAATCCTTTTAAAGGACCACCCCTGTTGTGGAATTGATTAGGAGACACATTCTAATGAACTGTTGAGCGATTACAGCTCAAAGGAAGCCAGCCCTTGAACCCGCTCTCAAGAGAGATGCCCCATGTACCAAGAGCCAATTTTGAAGCTGAATGTTCAAAAGGAAATGGGATGTTGGCTCCCTTCCCAGTTCTGCCGCTGCTCCCCTTTGCCCAGAAGTCTGCTTCTGGTCTTCTGAACTTAAAAGACAAAATGATTTCAGCCGTTCCCCAATCCAAGAGCCAAAACACTAACATGAGAACTGACTGCAGAAAAAGATAACCCATTTTAATTACCTTCAGAATTATGCAGGGATTTGCTCTGGTGTACATTATAATCCCATTGCTTTGCAGTGTTCGAAGACGCAGAGCTAGTTTGAAATCCTCTTCTTTGCTATTTTCAGAAAGCCGATATTTGATGTAACTGTTTCCAGCAAAGCTGAGAGAAGTGTGCCCTGAAAAGACCGTTATGAGAAGACATATATATTTTTAACATCCAGAAAGGAACAGAGACACATGAAATCACCCAACAACCACCAACCAAGTTGATTAAAGACCATGCATGAGAAGTTAATGAAGGCATTGAGGAGAAATCATTTTTGATTAAAAACCAGTTTTCCATTTCACATCACACTCTAATTTCAGAGTGAAAAAAATATTAACCAGTCAGCCACCAAATCATCTTATTTGCCTCATGCCAAGAGCCACTTGGTAAATTCCACAACTTGGATTTTCTTAATGTTACTAAATTTCCAACTCCCACTTTCTAAAATGAGCATTATTAAAAGATACCCCTTCATTCCTCCCCCAACCCCCAATCACTTAGGCATTCGAGAACTTTCAGCTCCATGAAACAAAGAAAACAAAACCATTTCCAAATGATATCCATGTTCCCCAAGTATCCTAATGCCTAATAGCTAATGTATGTCATTTGTACTAATGTTGCAAAAAGATAACTGATATAAAGAAAATTCGTGTAGTCACACTTTCACTTTCTGGCCATTAATTTCGAGGCTCCCCTTAAATTTTGTCCAACTCGATTGCTCAATTCTGAGTTCACTCTTTTTTTTAAATTGCCTTCAACTTTATGTTTTAACAAGAAAAGTAATGGCTGAAAAGCTGCCTTGCTGGGGGGAAAGGTGGAATATGTGGAAATATACCAAATGGACAATAATTATAGACAATCAGAAGTTTTCTAGATAGAAAGGAGAAAAGTCAGCAGGAAGTGACTCTAGAACTTAGAAGATTTGGCTTTATGATCCCCCTACCCATCCACCTGCTATATGCACAGTGCATATGTAGAAACAGGAGACAGCATAATTTTCCTGTAATTCTAAGCCTTACATGACTTAGGTAAGCATCCAGGTGGTCCCTTTACTTAATTGCAGCTCCATTCTTGAAATCAGCTATGAAGGAGCTTTGGTTTCTACTTTTAGGAACAGTGCTTCTCTTTGCAAAGGCTGAATTTCTAGAACTCAATGCTTGCAAAGTTCCTTGCACATACTAGGCATGGTTATTTTTTTTATTCCAACTATTTATTGGATCCCAAAATTGTTATCAATGTGCCTATATTTTAAATATACCTAAAGAGGATTCTATTGGTACCCAAAATGAAAAATATTATTTTCTGAGTAAAGAAGTGGCAGAGAATATATGAATCAAATGAAGTATAGAAATTGAATGAAGATCAGAAACAGGATCATTTAGATTAAAATAACTTAAATACTGATTTTTTTTTTCCTTAAGATGCAGAGGTGAGCACCTCTCCAGCTGGAACATGAAGTTAGTTAAACATTTCCAGTAGGGAGTCTGCTTACTTGGTTCACCAGATGGGGATGACTCTAAGGAAGGTCAACAGGATTGGCTTAGCTATGCCTTCTGTGGATCTTGGTTTTGCGGCTGTGGATTTGTGCAGCACCCTGAGCATCAAAGGCCATGCCACAGATCCTCAGATTCCTCTGCCCAACCAACAGCCTTTTATTTTCCACAATTTCACACCCTTAACAGCCATGAGACATGATAAAAAACACATGTTGCAGTCTCTCCATTATGTAAGAAGCCCATAGTCTTTACATGCTCCCTTAGCACAAGCTGCAGCTGTGATAAATCCTAAGTAAATGTGAGTGTGGATGTTAGCTGTGGTCCATTCTAAAGGAAAAGGTTGCATGCATAAAGAAACGTTTTCTGGGAGGACTTGGATGGTGTAATTTACTCAAGGGCAAGTGTTTCAGGAACATGAAATTAGATCTGCATCATTCCACTCCACTCTGCACCTGAGCACTCTCCGAGCTTCCCTGGTGGACACTGGCAGAGGAACGGTCTCCTGCTGGCTTCATAACCGACACACTGCATGTCCCCTGGACACGGCTTCTCCATACAAGGATCGTTGGACCCCGGACACAGTCCTCCTGTGACAAAGGTGGAATATGCATGATCAGTACACAAAGGGATTCACCCTGCACTCCAGGGAAGATAGAAAAGGTTCAAAGGGAACACACAAATGGCTCAAGAGCTGGGATATGTGGGCTCTGAGCTGAGTCACAAAGATGCCACTCAGAAGTAGGCACACCTGAATGGGCTTCACCTGGTGTGGGTGTCCATCCAATTTCCCTACATCTGCCAAATTTCACTGCCAGACTGGTGCAGATTAGGTACAAAGAGTAAACAGAGCTCCTTGTTTTAGGCTAAAATGTGTTAAGTTACATCTGGACCAACTTCAGCTGAAGAAAGATCACAATGCAAGGGCTTGTAGTATTTATTGGAGTGGAGTTTCTGCAGATTGGAAGCTATTTGAATGTATCACTTGAGTTTAGATTTCTTCTGCACCTCCCTCCTGCCCTCAAGAACTTGGAGGTTGATTTCAGAGGGGAAAAAAAAAGACATTTCTAAAGAAAAGTATGACTAATTTTAAGTTGTTGAAACACAACTCACATTGTTTCCTAATCCCTTCTACTACATGCTATGTTATTGATTAGCTGTAAATGTGCCCTACCAGCTATCAAAAAAACAGCAGAATTATCCTTGGCAAGGGAAGGCTTCCCTTCTACCTGTTCGATGTTCACAGCACAGTAAGATGAAAGGTTAATCCCTCAGAAGGGAAATCCTGGAAAGCAGATTAACTGATTAAGGCAGAATTCAGGACCCAAGTGAGTTATTTAAGAACTGTGCAAATATGAACCCACTGAAGGAAGCACATTTTCCAAAGGTCCTGAGTATTTCACATGTAATTAGGCTGCTTTTAATCTGGTAAGACTTTCAGTGGTAAAAGAATTATAAAAAAGGAGACACAAATTTAAAAAAACCCACAACTGAAACAGTGGTTTCCTAAATCAGTTAGGCATAGCCTAAAGGAGTGCCCTTTCCCCGTGAACTGAGAATGTGTAGCATACCAGCAGCTCATTCCTCAGCCAGATCTGGCCCATGATCATGCTCCTTTTCATCCTAAGTCTTTCCTTATCATTAAGCATATTGTCCCAGCCAAGTGCAGTGGTTCATGCCTGTAATCCCAGCACTTCGGGAGGCCAAGGTTGGAGGATCACTTAAGGTCAGAAATTTGAGGTTACAGTGAGCTATGATTATGCCACTGCACACTAGCCTGGGCAACAGAACAAGACCCTGTCTCAAAAAAAAAAAAAAAAAAAAAAAAAAAGCATATTGTCCCAAGGTACAGTCATTTCTTTGGGCAGAAGAAAGCAGGAATTTAATGCTAACTACTTATAAACATTAAAAAAACTGTAATCCTTGACAGGAGCAATATAAGTAGCACCAGCAAACTCAGAATTCATAAATCCCATTTTCCACTGGTTTACAGCTCAGTCATAAAAGACACTCTTGGCACTGATCCAGCTTACAAAGTCTTAGAAGATGAAGGCGTTTTTAACTGAAAATTTGGAAAGGGCTGTACAAATGGTTCTATAATACTTAAGTGCCCTGAAATACATCTTCCTATTTTCCTCCCCAACCATATCTATAGTCCTGCCATGTATTAATCAATATTCATGGAACTTAAAACAGCTGTGTGACCATCTCATGATCTATTTCAAGAAACTTTTGAAAACTAGTTTTTAAATAACTTTTGGTGCATTTATTCAACAAATAATTGTTTGGGGCCAAAGAGGTATAAGGCCTGGGAATGTAAAGATGAAAGGATATGATGCCTCCTTTCTCTCGCCTCAAGAAACAACATGAAAACACATGACGATAATATAATAAGATAACTGCTTTGGCAGGTAGGTGAGCACAATGGAGGGACCAGAGGAGGAACAATTCTGTCTCCTGGGAGAATGTCAGAAGTCTTTCCAAAGGAAGGGAATATTTTAACTCAGGCATGAAGGGTGAGATCCTTTAAGTAACAAAGGAATGAGCTAACCACAGCTAGTAGCTTAACCTCAGGCCTGCCTTAATGTTTATTCATAATAAGTTCACAACCCTACCAGCTGACTCTGCTGTTTTCACATGTGACTTCATCTCAGTCTCTGATAGCCTGCACACGTCTAAGCTAGCTCCTAAATATTGACCAGTAGTCTATGCTTAAAATGCAAATTGAGCCCAATGCTAACCTCAGCCACATGGAGGTGGCAAGGTACACATATGAATCACAACATGCATCCCATCAAATAGATGTAACTTCTGAGTTACTTGGGCATTACCTTTCAAGTACGTATGGAAACAGCAGCTTATGTATTTAAGAAATCTGTTACTTTCTATTCTGTGGACATGCCCTTTCCCTTCTATTTCAGCCAGTCTAAGTCTAAACCTCTTTATAAGCTTCTGTGTTTCTGAGATACAGCTATAGATATTACATTAATAGGCTGTTCTGTTCTAATGTAATGGCTGCATTGCAAAGAAACCTTGAATCATCAGAAATCCAGCTTAAAAGCCACTGTTCCAAAGGGGGAAAAAAGGGCCAGATAATTTCAGATGCATGATAGCAAAGATATTTATCCCTATAGGAATAATGGTAACATTTTTAAAAAACAGCTATAAGTGAATACAATAAAAATTAAACTCTGTATTTCAGAACAAATCTAGCGTTTGGGTACTTCTACCTTTTATTCACATGTTTTGGCCCTTTCTTTTACCATCAGTCCCACCCTGGTAATTAGCACAGTGATGGTAGCGATAGCCTGTCTGGAATGGCCACTGTGAAGATGCCAGCTGCAGCAGGGAAGGCGTGGCTGGGGTTGCATGCTCCACGGGGCTGGTGGGAGCCCCACCCCCCTATTGAGTTGGCAAGTGTGAACCCTGCACTCCTGGGCACAGCCACAGCTGCCCAGCCACAGCTCTGGACCTGGGCATCCCTGCACTCTTGGATGCCCAGGAAGCCCCACCCCTTTCCCCTGCAAGCTCAGAAGTGCCTGCTCCTGCTCCTTGACCTCTCCCTGCTCCCAGCACCCACTCCAATTTTGAAGCGAAGTTGTGGCCAAACCTGGGTTCTGTTGCAACCTGGATGGATATGCATGTATTCAGGGTGGTGCTAACACATCAGTCCCGCTGCCACCTTGGGCCCATCTCAACTTTGTGCATAGATGAGCACGGGAGGGAAGCTGCGGGGGTGCTGAGGGTGGCTCAGCACAAGCCTGCAGGTGCCCTTCAGAAAATGAACAGCCTGGATATGGTGGATGACATGTTGATGGTGGCAGGAGGCAGATGGGCTCCTGGACAGAAAAGGGCAGTTCCCCAGTGATGCCCCACCTTCAAGCCAGGGACTATCTGAAGCCTGGGGGCTGGGCTGTCAGTTCCAGGTATTCCACAGACTGGAGTGAGAACTTATGGTGCTTTTTCTGGGTCTGCCATGGCCAGCCATGGACCAATCAGCATGCATGTCCTCTCTTCTGAGCCCATAAAAACCCTGGATCCTGCCAGACTCAAACAGATATCCAGACTAGCAGCTGCAGAGAGGAGCTACCCACTGTGGGTCTCCTTTCTGCTGAGAGCTGGATACTCCTTGGGACAACCTGCCTGCAGTAAGGGGCTACCCACAGCGGGGCTCCTGAGAGCTGTTCTGTCACTCAGTGAAGCTCCTCTCCACCTTGCTCACCTTCCACTTGTCTGTGTAATTCATTCTTCCTGGACACAGGACAAAAACTCAGGACCTGAGGAATGGTGGGACTGAAAGAGCTGTAACATAAACAGGGCTGAAAAACACCTCCCCTGCTCTCCACATTGCGGGCAACAAGAAGGAGAGAAAAGCCCAGACCTAGGGGATCCCCAAGTCAGGGCTGTGACACTCTCTTTGAGGTTCTGTGGTTCCTGGTATCTCCAAGCTTCTGGGCACCACTGCATTCTGCATGTCCGGATGCAAGTGCCTGCAGCAGAAGCCATGTGTGGTACATCTGGTCCAGCTGCAGCCTCACACAGAGCTGGTACCTGGGCTGGCGCCTGGAGCTGCCTGCCCTGCCATAGCAGTGGGCGTGCCTTGCTGTGCACAGTGGCCGAACCCCATGCTTGCTCATGTGCCAGCATGCCTGGCTGTGCGCAGTGGCCCACACACCCCTCACTACTCCACGCCTGGCTTGCCCTTGGCAGGTGTGGGATCTGGGCCAGTAGTGTGAGTCAAGTGCAGTCTGCTGGGCTGAGTGGGCAGAAGAAGCCCAGTGGGTGTGAGAAATACTCAGGCAAAAGGTGTCACCAGCCATAGAGGTTTTCAGCTGGAGAAGCAACACCCCAAGGATCCTGTGACAACAGGGTTCCTCACTTTCTTACCCATATCTCCTGTTTTAGATTAAAGCACAGAGGTAATTAGACCAGCAACTGGAGCTCAGCCTCATAGCTCTTTTTCTTATTTCCTTCTGTCATAACCCATAGCATGACATGTAATTAAATCATGGTCATTAATTAATGGATTATGTTAGATCCAGTCCCCACTGTGAAAACTGTAGTTTGAGGATGTGTAAAAAAATACTCAAATATAAATATTATAAGTACATTCTAAGATGAATAATATCAATATAAATATTAGATATATAATCATGAGTATTTACATTCATTCCAGCAGCAATGACTTTTCTAGGTTCCTTTTCTTTCTTTCTGTTTTTAATAGGTTCTTTAGGATTAAGGGGATAGTTTTTGGCAAGGATAGTTTTTGTACCTCTTGATGTTTTAAAAATCCTCTGGGGACTCCTCCCTGAGTTCCAGCCTGGAAATGCTCAGCCATAAACATTTGGGCTCTGGCTGCTGTTGTCTGTTTGCTCTGCTCATGGGCCCACTCTCTTGTGGCTCAAGGAAGTATGAAGGCAGATTAGAATCTGCAGGCCAGTGTAAATGTAACATCCTCCTTAGCAGGGGACAGATGTGATCATGTGTGCAAACTGCAGTGTATGCCCAGCAAAAACTTTTAGTTTTTGAAAAACAGATTCCTCAAAAGGAAATAACACCCATATGCCACATTGCAGTTCTTTCCTCTCTATGAACTATTGTAAAAAATTAAGCCCTTTATGAAATATATATTGTCAGAGAGACTTAACCTTTGTATGCCAACCCTGAACAATGTTATGTGTCCCCTTGGTCTCAGATATACCCATGTCTGGGTCCAGGAAACACTTTTCTGGGGATAGCAACCCTCTTTCCAGCCCAAGCCCTAAATTCTTTATCTAAATAGAAGCTAGTAAGCTTTAAATGGATGCTGAAGGGTTAACTCGCTTTTAGAAATCACATGTTTCTGTCATCTCCTTTTCAGGAAGTGTATACACCTGTTATTGTTAAAAGCCTTAAAGACCCCCTCTCTGGTGGCAAACACTGCTCCATTGGCTTCAGAGTACCAGTTAAGAGAAGGCAGTATCAACTCCTACTGGCTTCTGGGAGAAAGTTTATCTTATTAGCTATCATGAAGTAATGCAGCTTTAATTAACTTGTGCTGTGTTTGGTGACAGCTTGGGGGATGTGGGCTCATAGGCTGACATGCTCTGCATCTCCGACATCCAACAATTTGGTACCACAGTAAGCATGAAGGGGGAAGGGTCCCACTTCATCAAACCAACTGACGCCATTTATGGTATGTCAGAGCAGGATCAGATGTGTTTAGCTCCTGTCACAAAGACGGCAGAGTAAGCTCTGTTCCCCATTCCCAGTTTCTCTCGGGAAGGTGGGGTAGTAAGATAAGTAAAGGATACTGCATTGACAAGATGCAGACCTGGATTTTGGCCCTGGCTAATTTTTTTAATTTAGTCACTGTGTGGCGTTGAACTACGCACTTGTCTTTTCTAGGTCTCGATTTCCTTTTCTGAAAAATTAAGATAATGATTCTTTATAGTGCTGTGAGAATGAAATGGGCTAGTGTATGTGAAAGCAGCTTGTAAAGAAAAACATTTATTATAAAAACAAATTACTACAGGGTCTCAAAACCGGAAACATTAATTTGAGCCAGCAACATGGCAGAGACCTGAACTCAGGTGTAACTTTTCCCTTGTTGTCCTTTTTTGGTCAGATTCATGATTTGTAAGTCCGCAGTAGGTGATAGGAAATATGAAATTCTGTGTGCACTGTAGGCACAGAATAAAGCCTGGGGCTTGTTACTCATCCGCGTCACAGGAACATGCACCTGTGTTGACCCCATCACCACCTTCTCCATCTCAGGTGCAGGTGTTTTTTCACGCACCTTGTCCACCAGGAGAAACACGCACACCATGTGACCATTCCCTGAAAGGTTTTCCACCTTCTGATTTTTTGCTCATGTGGAAATTTAGGTCACTTTCTGTAGAGGTGACAACAGGCAATTCACTTGAGCAGAAGCATCAAAGCTTTGGAACATGCAGGGAGGAGAAGGGTGATCCTCTGGAGGTTTTATAAGGTTTCACTACCATATTTATGACTCTCCTCTCCTATCTCCCCAGCATTCCCGCAGCCCCCTGTATTAAGTCTCTGCTTTTAGCCAATATATCAGTATCTAGCTGTGATTATTATGCTGCCACTTTAAGCTGATTCAACCTCTTGATTTATGTTGCTGCCTCATACGTTGAATAATCCAATAACTAATGGTAAACATCCCATGCCCTGAATTCACGTGCTTTACCCACATGCCATGTCCTGGCAAATGCCACATAAGTCAATAAGCTCCCTTCTTAATTCATGGCCTGTGAGAAGTTTTAAAAAACGGAAGTCTCAACTTTGAAGTCATTTCTTATGGTTCTCTCGGAAGCAGAGAATCCTCCAGATGGTGTTTGCTTGACTCAGCCATATTTTCTGTATGATTTCACTAAAGGCCAAGTGCAATTTCATTCAAGACCTCCTCTCTGGGGCAGCTGTGTATAGGTGGACTGTAGAAAGGAATACACATACACTGAGAAGCTGGTATCACCACCAGGATGGGGACCTCTACACCTCTCCTGGCAATGTGGGACTCATGCGTACTGGAGATGAGGGATCCGCCGAGGTGTATTTCTTATGAATGAAAAATAGAAACTTCCCAGTTTGTAGGGAGTTAACCTGTTAAGATTAATAGACAACACCGAGGGTTACTCAAAGCCACTGGGATTGGCTCTCTCCTCAGAAAATTAGCATTAACAAACCCCAGCCACAGTGCAAACCCAATTTCAGATTCTTCTGTGCTATATAAAAACACATCACGAACATGTTTTAAGTGTCTGACTACCTCACAGAAGCCGCCATCATTTTATTTTATGGTGCTTATTAGAAGTGCAGTGGCCACCTGTCAGCAGGCCTGCTTTACCTATCCTACCTTATCCCTCCGAAGGACTGTCCTGACTTCTTACCGTCCACCCCACTGAGCTCTCTGTCATTTGCCCAATGCATGATGCTGTTTCATTCGCCATGGGAATGGGGATCACATCAGCCTCTTTCACCACTGTATCTCCAGCACCCAATCCAGGGCCTGGTGCAAAACAGTATTCAATTAACTGCCGAGAGAATAAGTAAACAAAAGGATGTTTAAAATGCATCCTCTACCTTGTAAAGACCTATTATGACATGCTTCATTGCTTCCAATGTCTTTCTTGTACTCCTCCAAGTAGAGCTGATAACTCCCTCCTTTATGCTTCCTCCGTGCCCCAATAACACCATCTATAACTTTTTACAGCACATATTTGTTTACAGTCAAGGAGCAAAGGAACTTCTTGTGTTTGGCTAGGAAGAGGATTCAAAGGGTCATAACAATTATCCTTAGTTATCCAGAGGGCAGCTTGTAGAAGCAGGGTTAGCCAGGTTGGGTCTGCGTGGCTCTGAGGGATACAGCTAGATGATGTGACAAGGAGAGAGGTCCTGGTGTGCTATAAGGCAGAAGATCATCTCAGCGCTGCCTTGTGAGCTCCCAGTACTGGTGCTCAAACTTTGGCTGAGTTACTATGCCAGGAATATAGAAAATAGGATGTCTGCTGTGGGTGGGAGTTTGGATTAGGAAACTTCTGAGTTTCTTTCAAATCTGTGCACAAGTGGTAAGCTGCTGTGGTTAAAAAATGCTTTGAATAAGAGAGTCAAGGATGAATCCTGGCTCTGTCATTGACTAGCTCTGTAGCTCTGTGATTCTGAGTGAGTCAATTGACCTTTCCAAGTTTTGGTTTCCTTAATTTTTGAAAAAAGTTAATGAGACCTACTCTTTAGGATTATAGTAAGAGTTAAATGCAATTACATGTATGTGAAAAACAGCATGCGAACTGGTCATGGCTTGATAAACATTATCTGTTCTCTCTGTCCCTACCTTGATCCGTGCACTGAATTGCACACCAGTTCTTAACTCCATGCCTTGGCTCTCATGACCTTTGGTTTGGAATCCCCTATCCTGGTCACCTAGATAATTCCAGGCATCCTTTCAGACCTTGCTCAGGCAGCACCACCTCCAGTGATTCCTCTTTATACACTGAGCAAACCCTATGACAGTGCCATCCCCCACTGGTTGAGGGCATGGCTGGTGTCTGACTCATTTCTGTACATCGCAGGGCTTCGCCCATGGCAAACACTCCATCCATTTCATTTGGAGCACTAGGTTCCATTCTATATTCCATTTCTTAATAAAGACTTGACAAATCAGGCATCCACTTCTTCCACCACACCCATAAACACACTGGTTGTAAACTCTGATGGTCTCACTGGCAGTCCATCCAACTGGACAAGTGTGTCCTTTTTGATATATTTATGTATTAGATTTTTGAATGCAATTTTTCAAAAATGGACAATCAACAAGGCCCCATAGGCTGCCGTGACACCCCTTTCTCTTGCACATCTCCTATACGGGCTCGAGGACATCTATCATCCTCAATTAATTTAAGTTGGTGTCAGTCTTTCTTACTGAAGTGATAATGTTCATTGCACCTCTGAAGTTCACCAGGAACCACCTCACAACATCAGACCTTTGTATCTCTTGAAGTTTGTTCAGACACGATGCTTGTTTGTAGCTGGAGTCTAATAAGCTTATTTGGCACCAAAATTCAAGTCTGCTTTCATTTTGTTAAAACAACTTAGCATTTTGGTTCAAGATGCTAATGATGATAATTGGACCAAAAACTCTCTGTATGAGAAAAAGATGAGCTGGAAGTTGGGAGGAGGATAGAATATTGAGGCCAAATTTGTCTATACATTACTACACAGCCCAGAGTGGACAGTTACCTCTATTTATCATGCTAATTATTCCACCAAGTGGTGGGAAAGTCCATCTAATGAATCTGCCGACCTCCGAGAGTAAACAGAAGAGCAGCCAATACTAATTGCATGTGAGTGTGTGCACCTGTGGGTGCACGTCTGTGTGTGTGTGTTTGGGGGGAGGGGCATTTATTGAATTCAATTATTTTTCCTTTCCAATAAACAAGAAAATGCCTAAAAATGCCTAATGCTTACCTTAACAATTCATGGTTGTATTTTTATTTGAAAGATAATTCTAGAAGTGAGAAAGCTATTGCTATTAAAACAAAGAGCCTGCTCCTGCCCCTGGAGGAAACGCTTTCCTCTTTATCTTGCTGTGTGATTTCTCAAAGTTTGGTTTCCTGACCAGTAACATTAGAGTTATCCAGGCTACATGTGTAGAATCCTAGGCTCCACCCCAACTGTCCATATCTAAGTGTGGGGCTCAGCAATGGGCATTTAGTAAGCCCCATGCACACAGAAGTCTGAGAGAACTTCTGCCTTACTGGGATTGTATTGTGAGGCTGGCGATCATTCTGCTAGGAAAATCACATTACGGTCATGAATTGCTTAATAATGGGGATATATTCTGTGAAATGCATCGTTGGGCTATTTCGTCATTGTGCAAACATCATAGAGTGTGCTTACACAAACCTAGATAGCACAGCCTACTATGCACCCAGGCTATATGGTACAGCCTATGGCTCCTAGGCTACAGGCTTGTACAGCATGCTACTGTACTGAACACTGTAAGCAATTGTAACACAATGGTAAGTATTTTTATATCTAAACAAATCTAAACATAGAAAAGGCATAATAAAAATATGGTATTATAATCATATGGGACTACCACTGTATATATGGTCCCTTGTTGATGAAACATTGTTATGCCATGCATGACTGTATTTGAGGATTCTTATACAGTACATAGCACTGAGGTTATGACTGACATTTAAAAAGGAAGAGTCCCTGTTCTTAAGATGCAGATAATAAAGTAGGGGCCCAAGAGGGCCCTTTCTTGAATCAGTATGCTACTCTCATCAGCTGTATGGCCCTGGGCAAGGCACAAAGCTACCACATCTATAAAACAAAGATGATCATATATCACCTGCTGAAGATAGGGCTGGGCTAGATGACCTTTGGAGCTCCTTTACCACTAAAATCTAGAATTTCATTTTATAGCTTAATTATAAGAGTGACTTGAAGGTGAGGAAAGGCTGAGAGCTTGGCCTGACTCTGCACAAAGCTCTTCTTGAGCAAATGCTGGCTTTTCAAACCCAGAAGGCCTCCTCTTGGGATGGCTGGGGCCTGACTCACAAAACCTTCTGGCATTCTAAATTTACTGGGAGTAGAAAGGTTTATGGAGACTAGAGAACAGGACTGAAACATCACTTTGAAACATATTGCATTTAAGACATTAGTGTCTTATGTAAAATCAAGAGCAACCCCTCTATCTCCATCAAAACCACTCCTCTAAATCCTTCTTTTAAAGAATTATTCAGTCTGCTCCCTGCTCCCACCCCAGTCTCTTCTTGATGAAGTCATCCCTGAAGACCTAGCACATCGGTGGTCTCTGTGTACAGATACTGCAGACAGCTTTCCTTTGACCATAGAAGGGATTCTGTCCCTTCCATGCCCTAGCATTTACTGTAGCACTGTTACAGCAAGTAGGTGCTTGCAAGCTGACTTTACAATTGTCAGCTCCTAAGGGCAGTAACTGTATCTTTTTTGCTTTGAATCTTTAGTGCCTAGGACATTGCTGCCTTCACAGATTTTTTTCAGAAATAAATGAGTTCTCAGAGTACAAGGATTAATTAGCTGGTATAGTTTCTTCTTCAGGGTCTACCCTGTCCTGTCCTGAACCCGTTTTGAACCCTGGTGTGAATCACCGCATACAGACCCTAGCAGAGCTTTGGTGTATCAGTTTGCCAACAAAGGAAGTCTAGATAAGGCCCAGACAGCTGGCATTCATAAATTCTGCATGTTGGTGACATCTGCCAGAAATGCATTTCACCTAGCATGCATGCTTTGAGTTACTTTGCAGCTAATTTACATATTAAACAAGTCTGGACATCCCTGCTTCTACCTGATGCAATCACAAACAGAATTCACTGGATACCACAGAGAGCAGCTGGCACACTGATGGGCTGCTTGGAGCCTGTCAAAGTGTCTCTCAGAGGGAGTTATGACCCCTACGGCCTCCCTGTGATGAGCTCATTCTCCAAACTGCAACCAAGAACTTTCTGCAAGGGAAGAGGCCGGGGCCCTGCCTGTCCCCAATTACCTAAAGGATGTTTTACAAATGGCCTCCCTCTGGCCATGGTCCCTTTGGACCAAATTCACACTGGCTAGAAAAACTCTGGCTGCAATTTTCTTAGAAGGGGGCAGTGAATTTATGGCTCCACATGTCAGATGGAGGAAAAGAGAGAGAGGGCAATGCTTCTCATCGATCACTACGGGCATGTGACTCTGTGCAGCTATGGCTTTGACTAGTAAAGGTCAAAGTTCAGTGACTCCAGTTACATCAACAAACACGAACCATTCCTTCCCTGCCACTCTGAGGGCTGAATCCATCCCTTGACTGTGCTCCTGGACATCTGGCCTCTGTTTCTTACTGAAGCAAATCGAACTGCCCTTACCCTTGGCAACAGCTTCCTAACTTGTTTCCCTGCCTCTGGCCTGGCCTCCTCTAATCCATTCCCCTCTGCAATCAGCACACCCTCTGTGAAAGACAGATCTGATCCTGCCATTTCTTCGCTTCTCATCAGCCAATGGCTCTCACTGCCTTGGGAGAATTTCTAAACTCTTCATCTTGGCTAACGGCCCTTGTGTGATGACTGGGCCTGCTCTCAAGCCTTATTTCACATCCCAGCCCTGCTTATTGCAGCCAGAGGAAAGCTCTTTCCATCCCCAGTGTAGGTTCCTCTTATGCCCCTAAGCCTTCCTCATGCAAGCTGCCCCTTGCCTAGAAGGCTCTCCCTCCCCTACCCTGATTCCTACTTGACCCTTATCTCTACCTAGAGGATACTCCCTTTGGGGAAATCCCTATCGGCTGGGTCCTCCACAGGACTTTGTATGTTTCTTGACAATATGTATAAAATAGGCTCGCCTGTTTGTCTGTCTGTGCTGCTCACTTAGGCACAGCTACATGGGACTGTACCTCCTGCAGCCCCAGCATCTGTCATGGCTTTTGGGCACACAGTAATTGATCATTTAATATTTAGTTGAATGAATGATTGAATGCAGGCATGCTGGAATGGTAACTCATTCTACTCCTACAATCTCAGGAGTTGAGAGGGAACACTCAAAACTGCACTCACCATTGCAGGTGCAACGCACGTTCCTGTAGAAACGCGGACACACAAAGCTGATGCGAGCCGTGCTGTAGGTCATGAGCGCGTGGGAATCGAGTGACAAGCCTTGCTCACAATGCTGTTCCTGACAGTCCAGCCCTGAGCAGTTCTTCTCCAAGATGGCTGAGATGCGCATGATATTCTCCAGGTGTCTTCTAGCATTGGACAGCTTCTGGATCAGGTAGGCTGGCTTGTAGAACTCGCTGCTGTGCATCTCCACCGCAAACAGCATGTCCAGTTGGTTGGTGCCTGCCACAGGCTGGATGCTGATGATGCGCAGGCTGTCCTGCTTCTGGGTGAGGACTGCATTCCGCAGGGTGCGCCGGAACCCATGCATGTGCAGCCCCACGAAGTCCTCAGGGGACACATTTTCAAAGCGGATGGTGACAGTGTTCTGCAGCATCTCATGCACCAACTGCTCCACATGCACGACCACATCAATGGGTACCTGGAAGCGACCATCACTCACAGACACATTCAGGACATACTTGCCGCTGTCCAGGCCTCCCAGGGCGATGATTTTCCCATCGTGACTATTCACTTTAAATAAGCTTTTCTGCTCCGATTTCAGGGCAAATGTGAGCACATCATACATGTCTTGATCTGTGGCATGAATCTTCCCAATGACCCCACCAGGAAAGTCATCCTCCATGGTGACAATGAAAATTTCCAGGGGAATGGCTGTGGGCTTGTGGGTGCTTTCCTCAATGACTCGCACGCGGATGTAAGTGTGAGAAACTTGCTGGGGTTTGCCTGAATCCTTTGCCTAAAACAACCAAGAGGTGAAAAGGCAACAAAGGAAGAAAACTAATCATAGTAAGTTTTTAAAAACCCGCAGATAGAAGACGTCTGTACCTTTATGTTTGCTTCTTCCTTCATTCCTTGCCACTATTCTGAAAAATGCTGAGGATGTGCGTTTAAGTAAGAGGAGTGATTTATCACCTTCTATCCCCATATGTACACTCTGTTATGGACAATAAAATGTATCAACACAATAAAGCCGGCTGGGGTGAAGAGAGAAGGAGGACAGAGGGCTACAAGACTCAACATGCCCACAACAGGCTGAGCTTGTTTTAATTGTATGCAGCAACCACAGGGGAAACCTCATAAAGTGGTCTTTCCACTTGGAGGAGAAATTTCTGTTTTCTGTTGGATTATTTCCTTTTGACTGGACCCAGATAGCACCTTTCTGCATATTTAAGAAATGACATAATTTAAGTGGGAATTATATCATGGTTAGGTTTCAAATAAAATATAATGCACTGAAAAGAAAAGCTAAGTAGCTTGATAAAACCCTTTTTCTCTTCCCTCCATGTGTAAGGATTAACAGAACATCCACTCTGGCAACAGGTCTTTACTGAACACCCATTGCATGCAAGGTGGAGGTATTTAGTAGTGCAGAGCTTCAGGAGAAGGGCAGATTCCCATGGGCTGGGTTTATGGAGCAGGTATCTGAAGATGTGGAGCTGCAGTGAACCCTGCAGACCAGGTGGGATCTGGGGAGAGATGTGTCCTTGTATGTGGAAGCCAGTGAAAGAGCCGGTGCCTGGGCATCACACAGACCTGAGTTTGAATCTTGTCTCTGTCACCCACTACATATCTGGCTTTGAGTATGTTAGTTAACTTCTCTAAGCCTCAGTTTTTGTATTTTTAATATGAGTAAAATAGCAGCATCAACTTCACAGGGTTCTTCTATTGTGGGGATTAAAAGAGAGTCAGTGCAAAGCACTAAACCCAAGGCTAATCCATAGACACACTTAGTACTTGATGTTTCATGTGATTGTTATTTTTATTTGTTTATTTGTTTTGTTTATTTAGAGGCATGGTCTCGTCCTGCCACCTAGGCTGGAGTGCAGTGGTGGTACAATCACAGCTCACTGCAGCCTCAACCTCCTGAGCTCAAGTGATCCTCCCACCTCAGCCTCCTGAGTAGCTGGGAATATAGGTGTGCACCACCACACCAGGCTACTTTTTTTGTTTTTGTTTTTGTAGAGATGAGGCCTCACTATGTTGCCAAGGCTGGTCTTGAACTCTTGAGCACAAGCAATCCTCCTGCCTTGGCCTACCAAAGTACTGGGATTACAGGTGTGAGCCACTGTGTCCATCTGTTGTTATTTTTATTATTGCCATCATCACATGCTTTATTTGATGGATGATGTGAACAAGAGATGCTGGAATGTAAAATTCATGGAGAAGGATATAACTTTAGCAGATGAGACTGAACTTGAAGTCAAACTGTGGAGTGCTTCAAAAGAGAGTGACAAGTTTAGACTTTATAGGCCAGAGGTCGCCCGTTCACATGTCAGAGGCCAGAAAGATGAAAGAAAGGCATGAAGCTGCTGGGTATAAGGTGAGAGAGGAATGGACCTGTGGCCAGAGAAGGACTGGAGAGTGCTGCCTGTCAAAAGGTCCTGAAATTCAAAATCTGAAAGTCTGGGGCAGAAGTCAGCCTGCAGGGCCTAAGTTTTCAAACACTAGAAAACCAACAGATAGTTTTACTTTAGGGCAGGGATCAGCAATCATTTTCTGTAAAGCACTGGATAATAAATATTTTCAGCTTTGTGGGTTTTACAGCCTTTATCACAACCATGCCAGGCTGTCCTATGCAAGGAAGCAGTCACGGAGCATACCTGAATGAAAGAGGCTGTATGCCAGTAAAACTTCAATGCTAAAAACAGGCTGAGGGCAGGATTTGGCCTAAGGGCTGTAGTTTGCTGGTCCCTGACTAAGGGAAATGATGTACTCTAAGTGGAATGATTAATATGGGAGGGGTGAAGAGTTGGGTCAGAAGAGAATGAAGCTGAAGCCAGAGGAAGCACCCAGGAGGCTCCTGCCACAGTAGCATGATGAAGGGGCTGTGCAGAATACAGTGAGGCAGTGGCAATGGGAATGTGACTGAAGAAAGGAAGAAAACACAGGACTCAGTGGTAGTTTAATACAAGGAACTGGGGGAGGGAGCCTTTTACAAAGATTCTAAAACCTGAGATGTGAAATCTGCTCCATATCCGGAGAGGATAGGCAAACTGTCCTAGTTTCTGTGAGAAGGCACTGAAAAGCTCTTCTTGCCTTGAGTACTACCCTGTGATATAAAATTATTTACACAATATTGTTGGAGGAGCAGATGGCAATTGAAGAGTTCATTGATGTGCTTGGAGCTGGCAGTCATTAATTTAGAAGGTTTCATGGAGTAAAGTAAGGTGTAATTTATCCAAAGAGACAATGTATATTTAAGCCAATGCTACACCAATACCAATAATTACTATTGCTATTATTGTCACCATTAATAATGAGTCTAGGTTGCCCTCTGTAGGCAACAGTGGATAGAAAAAGTCACTCAGTTTCCCTGATGGGATCCAAATCTTGGTATTTGCAGAAATCATACATGGGAACTTTTGGAGGCCCTCTCATTTCCTGCTCCTTCTATACTCTGCATACCTGCCACGTTTGCCTCTTTGGCCCATTTTACGTCACACAGGCCAATGAACATGAGGAACTGACATGCTGGGGGCCACTGCCAGCTGAGTCCTTGGTCCCCTCCTGCCTCACTGGGGAAGGCCTATCAAGCAGAGGCAAGAAATGGCTAAATCCCTTTATGACAGGGATTGGTAGCTTCCCCAAGTGGGGTAATGTGATGGGCAATAGCATAAAGCAGCAGGAGTTTTTAGAATGCAGATTTAAGCCCAGTGACCATCTGTTGGGCATACTCTACAGGAATGTCCTTCCTGAACAATGATGCTTCCCTTCCTTCCTGTTCAGTTTCACACACAGAGGCAGCTTTTACTGGTGTGAAATTGAATTTGAGATTAAAAGGGGGAACATTCCCGCATGGTAATGAATTATGTTGACTTACTCAGCAAAGAAAAAAAATCCACCAAAGGGGACAGAAACAAGCATGAGAAAGAAAGACAGCACGACGGAGACAGAGTGCGATGCCATACCTGGACACACAACATGTATTCCAGAGACTCTGTGTGCTGGAAGACCACAGCCGACCGCAAGATCCCATGAGGGTCCAACACAAACTCCTCCTCTTCATTTCCCGACAAAATAGAGAATGAAAAGGGAGGCCCATTGTGAAAGGAGTCTCTGTCTGTCACCACCAGCTGCAAGATGCTGGTGCCCACTGGCTTATTTTCCTGCATAAAAGAGTATATAGTAAAAAGGAAGATAAAAATTACACTTCTCTTCACATTCATTAAAACAAAACAAAACAAATCAAAAATACCATCATTTCAGGCTGAGAGTGCTGAGCTAGAAAACAGGGCTTTCAGCAGAAGGGATTCCCTGTGACATTACCTTGTCTTCTGAAAACATGTTGGTGTCTGTAAGTGTCATGTTCCTTATCTTTGGCTGCTTCCCACAACCACCTATGGGACAATCCTCTACTGGTGTGAACACAAGGACTTGGAGCTGCCTGGGTTTACAGGTTCCGAGCATGGTGCTGGGTGCACCTTGTCCTGGGTTAGCTGGCAATGCCCGAGCTGACCTGAAGAGCTCCACTGGGATGGGGAGGCACTTCCTCACACACACATGTCACAACACAATTATGCTGAGGCCCAACACTAGATACAATGTCACAGCATTGGATTTTTTGGGGGGACATCCTGGCAACTTCCTAGTCAATATACAAAGGCATATTCCTGGTGGAAAATGGGGCTTTATACCTTACCTCATTCTCTAGAACACAGTTTTGCCATGTTCCTTTAGGGAAGCGAATCGGGGTAAAACATTCCTCCATTTGACAATGAACAGAACAGGAATCCTTAATTTTGTCAGAATTCTTGGAAGTCCTGATTCTATTACATAAGCATTATTTTGCAGAACTTCTCTGCTTTTTTCCCCAAATGGGAATGCAAAGCTCCTTCTTGGGTCAAAGGTTATCCTCACGTTGAAAACGGCAAATTAAATCCTCTGTAGCTCAGGCATTGCTGTCCTTTCCCCTACTCTGTTTAGACTTCAGCAATACCACAGCTTGGGCCTGAAATCAGTTGTATCAGCTCAGGCCTCCTGATGCCATCGACCTAAGGATTAAACGAGTTTGGGTTGCAGAGATGGAGACGATGATACACTACAGTTTGGAGGGCAGGCCCAGTCAAGTTTTATGTGTTGAATTAGTCTTATGAAAACCATGTGTGGAAATAAGAAAGTCATTCAGGGTTGGGAAAAAGGAGGCATATTTTTTGAAGAACAAAGAGAAAAGGACTCCATAGACCTCTTATTTTGCTCCTTTTCACAAGTGTCCTTTTGGTCATCAAAAACTAGACAGTGTCTCCCTCTGGAATCAGTCGTGGGACCACCATAGCCCCACATATATTTACTATTTCACACTGACTGATTTGTTTGCTTACTCTCTAAAGGCCGCTTCCTGCATAGAAGAGAGGGAGAGAGACAATGTGGCCCTCAGGGTCAGCATCTGAGAAGAAGGGTATAAGGTAACATAGACATGCCCGCCCTGCGGATAGGGGCCCCATCATCACTCATGGGCTGAGCCTCTCCGTGCTTTCACTGTTGACCTGTTGCGCATTTGAAAACAGTCTGTCAAGCTGATCGATGTGTGTCATAAAACTGAATGTTGAGTAGGAGAAACCCACTTTGTTTTGGGGTTAGCAAACAGAGGCCATGAGGGCAGAGAGCACCCTTGTGAGCAACAGTCATGGAGAAGAGTGAGCTGAGAGAAAGAGAAATGGAGGAAGGTGTTGACTCTGGGCGAAGCTCTGGGGAAGCAGGAGTGTGGTGAGAATGCAGAGCTGCTGGAAAAAGCATCAGAGAGGAGGAGAAAACCAAAACACCACCAGGGAAGGAATCAGATTTCGCTGACAAAGGGGTGGGAACCAGCAGACAGCTGCTTCCTTCAAGGCTGCCTCCCAGTCTGATTGCTGGACAGCTCAGTGGCCCTGGGGTCTGAGAAGGCCAGCTATGGATGGTCAGGCTCAAATTCTTGAATGTTATTCCAAAGGGGACCCTCAAGAGCTGGCCCACTCACATTTCACCTTCCACCCACAAAGCCCTGGGACTCCTTTGGGGTGATTCTGAGGCCAAACTGGATCAGGCAAGAACTAATTCTCTAGAATACCTGTGGCCCTCCAAGTCATGCATATCACTCTGTCTTCTCTAAGTCCTCTACACTGACAGTTTTCCTGGGCTAGATTTCCTGATCCTCCTAAAGTTGGGCTTTCAGCTCCTAGAAATACTGAGAAGTAGAGGATGCTCAGTACCTAGCACTGTGCCCGTGGAATAAAAAATAGATGGGAAGAAGAGTCACTCTCTCTTATAGCAGAATACCAGCAGTAAGTTACTCTATCCTGCAGTCTGATTTTAAAGAGCAGGTGGATTTAAAGTGTTAAACAAATTGCTTATGGAAGATTAATTTTAATGAGTACCAGCTCTATCCTGATGCCCAATCTGTCTTTGACTGATGAGACAATGCGTATCAATCTCTGTCATCTGCCAGAATAGCATAAAGTTGCTTAAAGGTAGCCTGCCACTGGGGAAAGAGAATTCTTTTGCAGAAGACAGCCCCAAGTTCAAATCCTGACTCTGCCACTTACCAGCTGCATGATCTTTGGTGAATTACTTAACCTCACAGATCCTTAGCTCTTTCCATTATAAAGTGGGGACCAATCCACCATCCCTCTTCACAGTGTTGTTGTGGGGAGAGACAGAGTGCATAAAGCACCTGACAGTTGAAAAAAATCCACCCCTCAATAGCTCTTACTCACATTTATTAATCATCTGTGGTAGAAGAACTAGGTTCTTTTTCATACCTGCCCTGTGAAGGGATGAGATGACGTTAAGTAATAGTAGCAATAAACCACAATGAGTAAACCACAGCAGAGGAAGAAAGCTGAATGCAAAGGGACAAGTGCTTGGCAGGCAAGATTTTCTCACCTGAATCACAGCAGTATAGTTGGCAGGTGTAAACACCGGGCTGTTGTCATTCACATCAGAAATATCAATGTTGACAGTTGCAGTTGATGACATTGCAGGAATGCCACTGTCTACGGCCTGGACAAGCAGAGAGTATCCAGACACCTGCCAAGGTACAAAGAGGTGACAGTAAAGAGGTGTAGTGCTTCCTTCCTTCTGTGCACACACAGAGGAACTGGAGCTACAGGCTGTGCTTTGTTAAAGATCAACCATCTTTAGTTTGATTTTCCAGACCGGGTGATTCTTGGCACCACTGACATTTGGGTCTGGATAATTCTTTGTTGTTGGGGGCTGACCTGTGCATTTTAGGATGTTTAACAGCAACCCTGACTTCTGTCAAGTGGGAGGCAGTATCACCCCCTGCCCAGTTATGACAGCCAAAAATGTCTCCAAACGTTGCCAAACGTCCCTGGGGGACAAAACCACCCTGGTTAGTACCCAGGCTCTGGGCCTTTGCTCAATGCAATAGTTGTCACCGCTGATCTGTCTTATTTATCAATGTTAATATTTCTGGGGTTATGAGCATGTATCACCCAGTAGAGTCTATCTGCTTTTCAGCATCATTGCCATGTCATCCTTTTCCATATTTAATTTCCCTTCGAAGATGCATATTTTTTGGTCAAGAAAGACAATGTTTAGAAACTTCACTTAACCTTGGACAGAGAAATTTTTTGGACTATTTTTTCTGACCTAGATGCCTTCAGGTGATCTTTTTGTACCTGCTCACCGAGGGCTAAAGTTGCTCATAAAGTCAGGATCACAGGGTCCCAACACCCTGAAAGTATTTTTCTGTCCCTTTGCTCTAGGAAGGGCTAAAATTCAAACCACCTAGAAAGATACATATTTATCTTTTCTTTAAAACCTCCATAACCAGCATCTATTATAGGTAGAAAATTCTATCAAAGGTCTAACCCTAATATTTCATGCTGCATTTTAGCCCATCCTTATTTACTCTCATTACTTAGAATGGAGAACTTTCCTATTTACACCCGTGGAGCTTGTGCCCCTGATTCTAGGAAAGGGGTGGATGTGGATGGGAAGGAAACTGTCCTAAACTAGCTTACCCGTTCCCGGTCCAATTTCTTCTTAACTTTCACAAGTCCCAAGACAGGATCTACAGTAAATTCATTGTCCCGATCTCCATTCACAATGGAAAAATGAATCTGTCCGTTGGGCTGGCTGTCTACATCTTCTGCTATTAGCTTCATGGAAAACAAGCAAAACAAAGAAAAGACATGACATAAGACAGCAAAGGTTGATTCTTAGGGTCCCAGGTCTGTTTAAATGGGTGCAGCTGTGACAGTTTTCTCGGGAGCTCTGCTCTCTAATGTTAGTGACCACGCCCCCAGCAGAAGAGATGATTAATCAGCTGAAGGAGGGTGGCACCAGGCCCGCAGCTGCCATTTTATTTTTATGTTAATTTTTTACCTGCCCACAGCCTGATGCCTATTAGGCCTGATTTTCCTCAGGGTTTGAGACAGTATGGTTAGAGCCCAAAGCTAATGGACAGGAATGCTTTGATTTCTTCCCAATCCTGCAAGTAATGGTCTCTGCCATTGAGTGAGGGATTCTCTAGGCCTATGCATTTCCATGTTAAGGAAGCCAAGAAAGTTCCCCTTCCCACACAGCAAATATACCGCCCCTCTGTCTATTGCTCCAGGTTGATGATGTTGAAATTTATATGTATGGAAACAGTCATGTACTTTCCAGGAAGCAGAGTGGGCCTGAGGGGTGCACTTCTGATGTATAAGAAATGTACTGTCCTCCAGCAGAGAGTGGCTCCACCCTCATCCTGCAATGAGATGACTTGGATGGAAGGGACCTGCCAGCCAAGGGATGGGGAAGGATGGTGAGGAGGGGACTCTTTGTTCCAAAATGTAATTTGCGGTCTAACAGAATCTGTGTTCTCAGGATACATGGCTTGTTCTTACTGTTAGAAAGAGTTCCCCCTGGAAAAGTCTCCTTTAAGAGTGGCTAGTCAATCTTAGGTTTGCTCCAAATTGTAGCTGCCCAACTCTGTGTGTCTGTGTGTGTAGAGGGAAAGGGGGACAGGGATTTTACTTGATCCTCAGCAATCTAATAATTTTAAATTGTAAATTGACAAATCATAGTTGCATATATTTATGGGGTACAAAGTGATGTTATGATTTATGAATACAATGTGGAATAATTAAATCAAGCTAATTAACACATGAACCATCTCAAAAACCTAGCATTTTTTGTGGTAAGAACATTTGAAACTTACTCTTAGCCGTTTTGAAATGTACAATATACGACTATTAACTATATTCATCATGCTGTGCAACAGATCTCAAAAAAAAGAAAAAAAGAATATATTCCTCCTAGCCACGTAATAACCTGTCATATAAGTTCACATCTACGTAGGGGGCCATCATTAAAAATTCATCCCATGGTCTGTTTTATTTTCTCAAAAAAGATATGCTCCTGGGAAATAAGTGATTATCAATCACTAACACCTTGATATAAATTAATCTATCAGACTCTTCCTAATATACAAATTACAGAAGGAGCCATAGAAAGATGGCTCCCATTCTTGGGGACAAATGGACACTGAAAGGGGGAAGTGTGAAGAAAACCCAAGACGGACTTTGCTTTCTTCTTCACTTTATTGTGGATGACTAGTCCCAAACATCTAGAACCATCCCCAACCCCAGGTACCTACCAAAATGACAGAGTCTCCCACCAAGGCGTCTTCACTGATAACCGCACTGTAGACGTCTTGGCTGAACTTGGGAGGGTTGTCATTAACATCTGTGAGGTTGATGCTGACAGTGGCCACAGCGCTGAGAGCTGGGGTGCCCCCATCTTTGGCTTCCACTACCAGGTAAAACCTTTTGCATAATTCATAGTCCAGGACTTCAGAGACAGAAATACCCCCTTTGAAGAAAAATGGGGAGCTTTATATTTCATTAGGAAAAAACACTGGTCAGCAATTCTATAATCATGGTAATATTTCTAACATCCTCTCCAGCCAAGAATTTAAACATTCAGGAATTTGTTTATTTAATGCCTTACTGAAAGTATTACAGACGTCTGATTAATGCTGTCAGTGAGAGCATAGCTATCCATCAAACATAACACTGAAGAAATGAAAAGTCTTTACATGTTTCTTTAACAGTTTATGAACATCTCTCAGGCAGCTTGAAAATCTCTGGCATCTTCACTCTCACACAACTAACGAGTAGGAACAGAAACAAGCATCCCTGATAGGTGTCTTCTGATTCCTCAGGTGGACAGAGGAAGACCAAGAATGAGCTGAGATGTGGGGATGTGATGGTATGACCTCATTCTTGTCAGCAAGTAAATACTTGCAGACTTCACTGAATTGAATTAACCACAAAGGTGCCTTGCCAAGTTAAAACGCACTTATCTAAAACAATTGTGGCACAAAGAGGGCAAAGATCTCAGAAATCTCAAGGTATAGAGACAGAATGGAAAAGGAACTACCTGGAAATCAAACAGCCCAGCAGCCACATATTGAGTTTAGTGCCCGCAACTACAGAATAGAGATGATAATGTCCATGTCACAGAATTGCTTAAATAAGTAGAACACGTGAAAGCAGCTAGCTGGGTGTTGGTGCTATATCCTTCCCATCCTAGCCCTTTCTTGGGAGGTAACCCAATCCTGCATTCTGCAGTCATTGTATTGCCTGCAGAACACTTCTCAAGGGCATTTATTTTCCTCCCACCTAGTAAACAATCATGAGGACTGGTGAGAAGGTCATGACCATTCACATTTCCAGACAGGCAACTTCTCTAGTTGCTAAGACTGCCAATAGGCTCCTTCTACCTAAGGCAAAACACAGAAATCATACCTGTAACAAGAGCCTCTTTCTCCCCATAATTAAGTTTTCTGGAACTT
This sequence comes from Pan paniscus, assembly GCF_029289425.2. Taxonomy (NCBI): domain Eukaryota; kingdom Metazoa; phylum Chordata; class Mammalia; order Primates; family Hominidae; genus Pan; species Pan paniscus. Next base: position 93,703,555 of record NC_073258.2, on the reverse strand, counting down.
ACCACCCCTAGTGCTTATTTTGCATCCCAGTCTTGCTAACTAGTGCTAAATTTAAATAGTACTTAGCCATTTCCCCATGGTGTTTATATACAATGGCCATAACTAGACAGGCTAGGGACAACACATATTTAAATGAGGGAAACCCCCATACATTTCATTTGAGATAATGACCTTAATAAACAGTTACTGCCAGGAGAGACTGTGATACAATTCCTCCATCAATATTTTCACCTTCCAATACTTACCACGGGCCAGGACTGTGTTTCTTACATTTTTGGTATCCCTACAGTATAGCAGTGTTATATTATATTATATTAGAATACGCATTCCAGAGTCAGAAAGATCTGAGTTCGAATGTTGGATAAACCACTTATTAACAGTGGACACTGCGGTAATTATTTAACTTCTCTGAAATTCTGTTTTGTACTTAATAAGAGCCTGGTATATTTGCCATGTTAAATAAACATTGCTAATTATAATGATTTCTTGTTTATATTTACTGGACTACCCAAAGGAAAATGGATCTCCTTTGCCACCTTGTTCAACAGGTGCATACTCCTTGAGTGATGAGGGAACTATGTGCAAAGGCTGGAAGGTGAGAGACTCACCTTTGTTCTCTGCAAAATGGGAACTTCCTTGACTATTCATAGGGGAATTGGGAAATAAGTGAGAATATTCACCATAGGGCTTTGGGATAGAAATCCATACAGTCTATGAAAATACAAGGATGAGTATGTTTAGTCTTCAAAGAATATCCAAGCTTGTTTTCTAGAATTACGACCTTTATTTGCCTGAAGCACGTCTAATACTTATTAACTGGCTGGTGAAGAGAAAGCCGCAGGGTTCTCTCTTATTCTGTTGCTTTATTTTGAAGCACCTTTTTATTTCCTAGGTGATGCTACATGTTCCCCAGAGTTGGAAAAGGATGTGGTGAGAAATGAGTGTTCTGACCAGGAATTGTGAACTGGGTTCAAACAGAGCACCAGTTCCAGCTCACCGATGGAGTCTACTTGGGGTGCTGGGTTGAGAAGGCTGCATATCACCATGCAGATCACTTATCAGTGTCTGCCTATGCAGGTGATGAAAGAGTGGTAGTCCAAGTGTGGACAGTTGCACACGGAGGCTCATCCCCATGAACATTTTCCAACATGTGCACATATGACTTAAGTTTAAAAAACCCAACAACATCAAACAGAAAAGAGAGAAAATCAAACAAACTCTTGTTCTTGGAATACAAATACTATTTCCTCTCTCCATTGAGAAACCACATTGCTGCCCCTGAGCCCTCCCACCTAGAAATCCTGGAGCCAACCTGGGGGTCAGATATTTGCTAAGTAAGCCCACAACAAGGAGCTTAAAATTTAGCAGTAGCCATCTTTAGAAGCTGGAGGGCACTCTGTGGTCTGAATGTGGGCCCTGCTAACAGATTTGTTTCCTCTGTGAAGGAGGTGGGAGGAGGAAAAAGAGTCCACCAAGAAGGACTGGCAGAGTGTTTGTGGGAGAAGCAGGATATAGTGAAGTCCTGCATTCTTACTATTATTATTTTTTTTGGACACAGTCTTCCCCTGCTGCCCAGGCTGCAGTGCAATGGCAGGAATGTGGCTCACTAGAGCCTCTAGCTCCTGGGCTCAAGTACTTCTCCCATCTCAGCGTCCCAAGCAGTAGGGACCACAGGTGCACACCACCATGCTTGGCTAATATATTTTTTTAAATTTTTGTAGAGACAGGGTCTCACTCTGTTGTCCAGGCTAGTCCTGAACTCCTGGACTCACTCAATCTTCCTGCCTCGGCCTCCCAAAGTGCTAGGTTTACAGGTGTGAGCCACCGTGCCAAGCTGAAGCTCTGCATTCTAAGTACAGTGCTATTTACCCACCTGTCTTGGGGTTGATCTTAAATTTCCCTTGTTCGTTCCCAGACCGGATGAGATAAGTGATCTCAGCATTTGTGCCAATATCTTTGCTGGTGGCAAAAACAGCAAGGACTTGGGTGCCAGGGGAGGTGTCCTCAGGCACCGTCACCAGGTAGTCCCTCCTCTCAAACACAGGGGGGTTGTCATTAATGTCCAGAACGGTGATGGTGACAGTAGTGAGAGAGGACAGGGACTGTCCAGGACTCTGGTCAGTGGCCCGCACGCTGATGTTGTACGAAGACTGCTGCTCGCGGTCCAGCGGCTGCTCCAGGATGATGATGCCAGATGAGCTGTCAATGGAGAAGACCCCACCAGCTGAGTCTGCCAGGGAGTACACGACCTTCCTGTTGATGCCTGTGGGAGAGACACAGGAACATGAGTGGGCAAGAACATGGCCAGATGATCTGCGCTAGAATGTTACAGCTTTGCAGACTTTTGAAGGGTCACAACAAGAAAAATAGTTATTACAGAAACAGACAGCTGTGGCTCTACAAAAATGTAAATTTCAGTTTATGGGAAAAAAAAGACAATGAAATTAAAAGGCAAAGAAACTGGGAAAATACTGGCAACAAATATCAGAAACAGTTGGATATTCTTAATATACAACTCGCCCCCCACAAATCTTTAAGAAAAACTCTGAGGCTAATAGATGCAGGGGTAAAGACGTGGCACAGAAAGAGAAATAGAAACCAACCAAAACCAATTAATTAATTAATTACCTCAACACAGATGTATTTAGAATCTACCAGGCACTTTCTAGGGGCTTGAGGGTCTAGCAATGGGCAAGTCCAACATTTCTTGAAGAGATTTTACATTATAGTGGGGCTGTAGTGGTGGTGAGGTGGAAGCCACTGGTGAGCTGTGAGATGGGAGTCATGAGATGTGATGTAGATTTTAACAGGATCCCTCTGGCTTCTGCTCCTGAACAGATGGAAGGGCGGCCGGAGAGGAAGGAGGGAGACCAGTCAGCAGCCTCCTACAGCAACATAAGCACATGATCTTGGTGGCCTGAACAAGGCAGATGGTGTCGGAAGTGGTGAGAAGGGGTCAGGTTCCACATCTATTCTAAGCACCCAGGTGGTGAGAAATGAAGGGTTCCTGGATGTATTCTGAACTTGGAGGTGGCGAGAGTGTTTTCTGTTTGTGGAGCTGGCAGGATACAGGATGTGAGAGAAACAGAGGCTTCTAGAATGACCCTTAGGTTTTGGCCTGAGCAATTGGAAAGAGGGGGTTGTCATTAGCTGAGATGGGGAGGGCTGCAGAAAGACTAGGTTTTGAATGAAAGACCAGAAGCCCTATTCTGGACAGATTAAGTGTGAGATGTGCATTTGATATTCAAGTGCAGATGTCAAGCAGGAAGTTAGATAGAAGAGGCTGCAGTTCAGAGGAGAGGGCCAAGCTGGAGCCATAAATTTGAGTGTAATTGGTGTACAGATGTCATGCAAAGCCATGCAAATGAATGAGGTCATAAGGGATTATAGAGGGAAAAAAAGAAATCTAAGGGTCAGTGAGCCTGGAGTACTCCATCAAGGAAGGGAGAGGATCTAGTCCAAGGGTGCTCTCCTGCTCTATGATTTCAAGAAATGTACCTAGTTACCAAAATACCATTTTATGTTACTATGTACTAAAGCTAAAACATATAAACTAGGAAATGTCTATTAACAACCAATTAATTATTGAATAACGGTTGGATTGACTTCTACTTCTGAATATTGATTTAACTGGTTTCATTAGAGGATTTCAGCACTTCAAAACAGTTTAGAAACCTCATGTTCACTTTAGTTGTTTGTTAGGATTTATAAGAAGTAAATTGTAATAGCTTTGTGGGCTGAAAAAGCACCATTCTGATCCTAAATACCCTTAATGAAGACGGTCATTAGTCAGAGGTCTTTAGTTATGACAACCATCTGAAAATGTCTTTTGAGAATTGTGGAACCTTAGAATATAAGCTCTTAGAGGGGAGGGCTTAGACTTTTTTTTTTCTTATTATAACACCTCATTTGGCAATAATAAGAGCTAAACATTTTACTTTCCCAATGTACAATTTCCCTTAAGCCCAAGTTCCCAGCAAACCAATAAAATCATATATCTTGAGGGATGACATAAATTGCATTATGTGGCTTTAACCAAAAGGTCAACACTGAGAGCCTGTTCTTGGTTCCATTCCAGAGAGTCCATTTTTTCCAAAGTTTCATCATTTACTTTTATTTCTTTTTCAAAACAACTGCCCTGTGATGTATACACATCAACCTGTGATTTTATTGATGCTGGGATTAAAAATAAGAAAGCTTTCCTCTTTTCTTGCTGTCTCCTTGAAATAAGGCTTCAGAGCAGACATTTAGGGGTGCTTTCTGGCTATTGTTGGAGTGGCTGCAAGACTAAATTCTTCAACATGAATTCCTGAGGTGAATACACACAGGGGTTGCATAGGTGATCAAGCTTGCACCTGGAAAACAATGGCCCTGTCTGGGTGTCAGAATAGGTTGTGTGCCCCGGAAGCTGCCTTCACTGATTCAGTGGTCTCAGGATGCCTCTCAAAGTCACAAAAATGCATTTATGGAAACACATCAGCGATTGACATAAATACAGCACACAGGTTTTCAAATCACACACATTCCCTACAGAATTAACTTCCACCTCCAGCATATGGTACGCTGCTCTTGCCAATAAGAAGTGCAGGCATGAAATTCATGCAGGGACTTCCATTAGTGCATGTGCTGGGAACTACAAAATCCATTTCACTGATGCATTAACCAAGGACTTGCCTGGTGCAACCAGCATTTTTAGGTAGGCATGAGGAACAACATGCAAAGTCCTGTTTTCCTTAGGCTCTTTGCCCAATCTCTTTAGGGATTTCAGGAGATCTATGCTTGGAAATTTTTCCTCTTCAGGCCTGAAGATCAGTTATGGAAGAAGGTAATTTCTGACACACTGTTCTGAAGGCCATAGTGCTGTGAACAGATGAGTGAGGAGAGGTAGGGGCTGGATTTGCACGCTGCTGCTCTCCGCAGCAGCAAGGCCAGAAGGGAAGGTGCTTTTAATGGCTGCCTGTGTTTCCTTCACTGAGACACAAAGCTGAAATCTAATTCTATCACCTCTGTTCCAGGCCTGCAGCTTTCTCTTCAGCCCTGTTTAGAGGCACTCATCTGGGTTCTGATCCCCTAGGCAGGAGATTCTGCATTCTCCAAGCTTCCTGCTCAGCTGACTAGCCCTGTTGTTGGAGTGCTGCGTTTACAGGACTGACATTAATCAGCCACACAAAGACCATGGCTCCCCTCTGGGCAGATTCTGTTAATTTTAACTCCATGACAGGGTTTTTCTGCTTTACCATAGCAGAAAACCATCCCTTCCCCCTGCAAGTTGCTGACCCACACTCCCCCCACCTCCTCATACGTTTTCCTTCTGACAATATCTTGGGCATTCACACCAGGAGGAACTGGAAGATATATTCTTCCTCTCTTCTTTCTGTTACCAATCAGACTGATAAGGAAGCATAACCAGAAAGGGGTGGGGGAGACCCAGGACAAAAAACCTGCTAAATGGCATCACTTAGGATTTGCTACCTCTCAAGAAAAGAGCAGGATATATTTTTGTAGCATATTAAACCTCCAATTTAGACACAATTGCAATGGATTTCAATAAGTTTTAGAAATAAAGTCAGAAGCATAGTCGCCAATTTGGAAATAGTATTTTTGGGATAGCATTTGGGTCTTTGCCATGTTCCTGGGCAATGGGGTGCCATCTTTATAAGGAATGCAGGTCATGTTGCTAAAGTGGACACTTTTTATCCAAAGGGATTTGATAAATGCCATCCTTCAAATTGCTATCCCTTTCTACATACACAGCAGAAATGATGAACCCAAGCAGAAGACTTGCTTGCTAATTGGTCTAATGCTCCTACTGCATGTCATGATGTGTTACATTAAGGTATAACATTAATCCATCATTTTGCCTCTGTGTTTTTAACTATGTAATTCTCTTCTCCAATTTGAGCCTAATTTAATGAGGATGGAGATACTTAGCTTCTTTAAACGCTGAAATGCCAGGCTACCAAGAGAAGTGTGACTTTCATTGCAAGTGAGGTTTCTGCATGTTATTTGTGGCAAATGGAGCAGACAGGCCTTCAGAGAATTGAAATCAAGGAAAAGGAGAATGATTAAAATCCCTTTTGCTCAAAGAAAGTAATAGGTAGTGGCAATTTGTGGAGTGGGATAGGAGGAAGAAAATAGCACATACAAATTCCTAGTAGGGAAGGCTGTGAAATTCAGGAATGGGTTGTGAAAGACATCTATATTCTGCCTCTCGGAAGGTTTATAAATCGAGTCCATGTTCCTCTCAATGGGCCAAATGGAAGGTTGGACTTTTTGGACATGGGACTGTACATAACAGTCAGTTTAAAATGCATTAAGATGAAGGCAATGTGGTCTAGTACTGGAAGACAGGGGACTTTACCTCTAGGCCACAGCCTGCCCAAACTACACAAGTGTCCTTGGGCAAGTCACTTCATTTCCCTGGGTCTGCATTTCTAGAGTGGCAGAACCCTGGTCAGTTGAGGTCTAAGATTATTTTCCAGCACTATGACTCCTTTCCAAGTTAAATAAAGGGAGTTGGTTTCATTTCTATTTCCAGTGGATGCTCCCTGCAACTGCTCATTAAGTTGCTGGACCTGGGCCTAAGTGGGCCAGAATCAACAAAGGAAAAATCCACATTCAGCTGGGTCATGACAAGCTATTAGAATCTTCAGGATGGAAGGAAAACTTAACACAGCAGATTCATACCATTCGGTTAAATGCTCAGAATTCACACATACAGCTTACAGTTATACAGGTCCTTACACTTCAGTGAGAAATAACCCCCAGTGAGAGGATCATCCCTGGGGATCTAACCTACCAGGTGCCAGAATAACTTAGTTTTAAATCTGAGATTGCTAAAGGTGTTAAAATCAGCACTGAAACCAAATGGCAAGAGTCACCAACACAGCATATACACTGAGCTGTTTTTGATCTGGTCTTTAAAAAGTATTTTCTCTCCTCCTCCTAAGATCAGGATCCCTAAACTTAAGGAACCAGAAAGAGCTATGTTCTGCCTGGTTTGGTGTCTTGTGCTGGCAGCTGCCCTGACTTCTCTGCAGGGTCTTGTCTCTGACATTCACTCCTATGTCTCTCATTGCCTGCATGGGATCTAGCCTGCAGGTGGCACACAAAAAATGTGGGTTGCACTAAGTTGCGGTAAACTGGTTTTTACAAAGGGATTTAAACTTCAAAGGAGCAAGTATCTTGGGAAGAAATAATGTGAAGCAATTTCAACAATCATATTTTAGCAACACTTTTAATGTGGGTTCTAATCTCTAATTTTTATATTAACTTTATTGAGGTGTCATAATTACATATCATAACATTAGTACATTTTAAATCTCTACCTCATACATTCTGACAAATGTCTACCTTCATGGATCCACTGCCCTCATCAAGATCTAGAACATTTCAATCCGTTTAGGTTCCTTCTTGTCCTGTTGCAGTTAGTTTCTCAATCCCATGCTGCAGGCTATCTAATAAGTTGGTTTTGAGCCAACACTTTCTCCTGGCTTTATTAATACGTATTCATCAGTGCTTGAAATACCACAAGTATGTTTAGATTTCAGTCTTTATGACCCAGGCTTGGTGATTAACTCACGCTCTTATTTAAACTGTAAGAATTATCCTTTGAAGAAAAATGATCAACAAAGCTTGGGTTCTTGACTATGTCACTGCATTCCTTTGCCATGGCCTTATTCTTAAAAGACAGTGTTTTGTTTCTTTTGAGAAGTGAAAGGTTTCTGTCTTTCTTGCAGGAGACACAGGCTATGACACTTCCATTTAATAAGGACTTGCCAAGTGCCACCTGTCTGCTTGACTACTCTAGGCATTGACTTGAGAGTAAGTGGAGTCCCAAAGACATGACCCCTAACTCTGGAAGCTTAGCAACTTGGTGAAGAATTATTTGAACTGGACATAGTAGTTTAGAGGTTTACTTTTCTGCATGTCACCTTCTAACTTCCTCTCTCACATAAATTGGAATGCTGGGTTGTTTTGATTCTGCCTCTGAGATATCTCTTGAATGTCTTGTGGCCAGGTGAGGCTCTCATTCTCTCTTGCCTAGACTGCCTTAAGGGACTCCTAATTGCAAACTGCAGCAGAGTTGATACCCTGTCCTCTAAACTTAACCAGTGTTAAGTTTCTAAAATTCTGGATCCAGGCTTGCCCCAGCTTCTCAGACAGTAACTGACTTCCAACTTCCTATAAACAGAAGCAAAAACTTTTGAGAATGGCATTCTAGTCCTTTGCAATCTGGTCCCAACCCCCCTTTCCAGTGTCATCTCCAGCTCCACTTCCATCCTGTACTGTCTACCCCAGTGCTGCCTGAAGGCTCCCCACACATCTCCTTCCCTGGTCTGCATTTGTGCTTTGCCCTCTTCTCCGAATGTTCTCTTACCTCTTTCTCTTGTCAAAATCCTACATATGCTTTGCAGGGTCTCCTCTGGAACAGCTTCCTTAATTTCCTCAGTTATTTCCTCCTCTGTGTTCCCTTAATGTTATTTTTGCCTCTATTTTTTGCATTATCATTAGTTACATGCATATCCCCTCTCCCAGTAGATTAATGTACCTTTTAGGTAAAGGAACTGTGTCTTATTATCTTTGAACCCCAATACTGAGCACAGACCCTGGCACATAGAGAGCAATGAATGTTGAACCGCAGAAGAAACAACTAGGGGACCAAAGCAAGTATACGTTCCTGCTAACATAACATATGCAGGTGATGCACACAGTACACATATATGTCCATTGCAAATGCATGTGCTGAAAGAATTAAATAACCTTGAAAAAGGACAATGTGGAAAAAACTGCTTTCTTTTATTAAGGAATGTTTAGTTTTTTAATATTTAACAATGTATATAAAACATTCATATACATACACAAAGCTTTTGCTAAATAGATGTTTGCATTTGTGAAAAAAACTGGTACTTACCCAATTTTCTAACAATGAGGACTGGTTGAATCCATCATCCCACGGTCATATGATGTATATAGAATACTATTTACAATGTCACAATAAAGATGTAAAAGAATATATAACGGCATAGAAATATAGTTGCAGGTCATCAAAAAAGCAAGTTACAAAATAATATCTAGTTTATGAGCCTGGTTTTGTGGAAAAAAAAAGGCAGAAGGGATTTCTATCAAAGTGGTAGCCATGGTTAAAAATGACTTGTTTTCTTTTTTGTTTACCCTTCTAGGTTAAGAGCATGTTTGTAAACACACACCATGTTTGTAATAAATAAAAGAACTATTATAAAAATTATGTACATGAGAAATAATTCTTTAATATCAATTTTGGAGTGCAATCAAATACTCAATTTATTTTGCAGGACAGTTTAATTGTCAACATCCATACCACTCGAAATTGCAGAAAAGATACATATTGTATAGGCTACTTTTTCTGGATATTTCTATTCTCCATTATAGTTTATCTTCAGAAAGACACTGGCTTTACTTAGAAAATCACTTTTGTCAAGGTCTCATTATAAAGTTATTTAAAGAAATGTGATTTAAAAATGATTTTCTTTCTTTCTTTCTTTTTTTTGAGACAGAGTCTCACTCTGTCACCCAGGCTGGAGTGCAGTGGTGTGATCTCAGCTCACTGCAACCTCTGCCTCCTGGGTTCAAGCGTTTCTCCTGCCTCAGCCTCCGGAGTAGCTGGGATTACAGGCACACACCACCATGCCCAGCTAATTTTTGTATTTTTAGTAGAGATGGGGTTTCACTATGTTGGCCAGGCTGGTCTCAAACTCCTGACCTCAGGTGATCCACCCACCTCGGCCTCCCAAAGTGTTGGGATTACAGGGGTGAGCCACCACACCCAGCCTTAAAAATGATTTTCATACTTAAATTAAGCAAACAAAATGGCTAGCCTAAAATTCTTCTCTCATTCTCTGTGGAAGGCAAATAAAATCCCACTGCAATGAAACAGCTTAAATTAATGGCTCCTTTTTCCTCTGTTTGAAATATGCCTGTGGATAATATGAAATAAAACAGGAAGTTGCCATGAAGAGGCCCATGGAATTAGCAATTACTTTTTCAGTTGGCAATTAATTTTAAATAGACTCCCTAATTACTTCTGTTTTAAGTGCCTTTTAAAAGTTCTTCATTGGGTGATGACTAAAACTGGCACATTCCCATGGGCAGAATACCAGCTCCTGGGGTCAGTAGCCCCTCGGTTTTTTGAAGTCAAAAAACACAGAAGGTAACATCAGTCACAGAGTCCAGGAGACCCTGATGACTGCACCAAAAATCTGTTGAGGACTTTCCAACTGGGCTGGCTGTAGCTCTGCTGGGTAGGAGCAACAACATGATTGTGGGCTCCCATGCAAAATAAAAATACAGGGACTCTTGTTTAAACAGTATTAAGACACTCAACACAAGCCAGAAGAGAGCACTAAGTGAAACACAGGGCCCTTCTAAGCAAGGAGTTCTGTTTGACTGCACACCTATAAAACTGGCCCCATTGCTGGATAAGATTATAGTTATACCTTCTGTGATACCTAAAAAGCTGCACCTTATCTGGGTTAAACTTTTTCAACTATCTATGGCTTGACATGAAGCTACACCTGGGATGATTAAGTGTAAGTAAACTAATTCATCAACTAAATACTCAAAACTCCATGTTTATTGGTACATGGAATGTCTGTGCTGGATAGCTACCCAACGATCATGCAACGGGTTTTCTATATGGGCCACTAAGTGTGACCACTGGATCCATTCATTCATTCATCCAAGAAATACTTAACTCCTGCTGCATGGCAGGCACTGGGGATACAAAGAAGGATGGCTCCCACCACTTATGTCCTCTCAAACGGCTCTCATTTCTCAGGAGACAAGCATGTATAGAGTTGATTGTTGGAGAGGAGTGGTCAAGGGAAGTTTCTCAGAGAAGAAAACAAATGGATTGAGTCCTGAAGGAAAGATAGGAGTTGTCAGTAGCAAAATAAGGTGGAAGAGTGACAAGAAGAAAGGGCATTACAAATGGTGAGAACATGTGTGAAGTTAACAATGCTGAAATTGCAAGGTATACTCAGAGAAGGATAAATGGTTCAGCATTGTTAAATCCCTAAGTTTAGAACAGTAGAAGCTGAAACTGTCCATTTTCAGAGGCAACTGCAAGTTACCAGAGGTGTTATAACCAATTATAGTTAGCATAAACTAGAAACTGGGCCTAAGTTAATGGATAAATTAGCAGAAAGAGAAAAAGAAAGATTGGAAGGAGCAAGGTGGAGAGCATGCGTGGGTGGAAAGTGTTTTGTAATATGTGAGAAGTTATTAAAAGAGCTTACGAGCAGATGATGGACAACATAATCGTGCCTGTCAAGGAGGCCTCACAAGGTGAAGTGGTAGGATGTATCCTGCAGCAAAGCTGATAAGCACATTTCACAAAGCCTCAACATGCCCTGGAGAGGCAGGGAGTCAAAGCTTGGGGTCCTTGGATTTTCTGCAGAAAATGCCCAGGGGTGGATGGAGATTTTCCTAGCTATATTAGTACTGCCTTAAATCCGTCCTCTGCATTGCCGAGTGTTCGATCCAGACTGATCCAAATTAGCAGTTCAGAGGCTTTTTTTTTTTTTAACCAACCTGTGGCGTCTACAAATGAGGTAGCACATGAGTGAGGGAGCTTCTGCGAAAGAACCACTATGATCAACTGTTATGGGTCAGAATTCCCTGCTAATGGGGGACTGTGCTAAAACACTTGCTTAAGATACCTCCTTTTTGGAAGGAATTAGCTGTTTCCTTTGACAGCTAGTGTTTTGATCCCTGTTTGGAAGAAACTGGATGTTTAAAAGGGTAATGATAACAAGAACTTACGTGTGTCAAAGGCAAAAACTTCTAAATAGGGAAAGGCATTATAATCAACTGCAGAGAAAAAAAAATGTCCAGCTCTCTCCCAGACTTTCTAAATCAGGTTCTGGAGATGGAGCCCTTGCTTGTTTGTTTGTTTAGCCTGTTTATTTTTAAAAACTCTCCAGAGGATTCTGACACAGAAATCGTAGAGTGTCATGGCCCTGCATCTGGTTGCAGACACTGTAGAAGGTGTCCTAACACTGGTAGGAGGTAAATAATTCAGGGAGGGGTTTATGGAGCCCAGAGCCCTTTGCTCAGATCACTCCATTTAACAGATGCCTTGGGAGGGGCCACTTAACGTTTTTGAACCTTAATTTCTCCATCTATAGGTGGGAGCATCCAGATCTGTTCATTCCCTGGTAAGATCACATGCGTGTTTTTTGAGCTTTCTAGAGAAAGACTTAAAACAGAAGATGATATTTTTGATATCTACAACAGACAAAAGGCTTTGACCACAGTGTACTCCAGAAAATGGCTCATGTTTTTCAGTCTTTAGGGAGGATTATTTAATTTTTACTGACATTTTAATAGTCCCTTAGCCACCTTCAAAGATTCAACACTTCGGAGAATAACAGCTTTGGGGAAGGGGGTAAAATACATTAAATCAGTGACCTATGCAGGTTAGACATAACAATATCTAAGGCAGTAGGAAAAACAAAGAATAGATGCTACTTAAGAGAAAACAGGCTGAAATCAGAATGGAATCAATCTCTTTCAAAACATTTTCTTGTAGAAATTACTGGAGTATAGAAAAAAGCATTAGGCTGAAGTGATGATAATCTCCTTTTCAATCCAGCTTTGCCACTAATTAAGTCATCTTGGGAAAGTCTCTTTGTCTCCGGACCTCAGGATTTGACTGGATTTTGTCTCAGGGTCTTTTCAGTGGTAACATCCTAAGATCTAATAGGATGGCATTTCCATAAGAAGTGGACCTAGTGCCCCATGGAGGGCCCATGAATCCATGAGAATAGCAACAAGGAGCAGCCAATAGCTTTCCACCATCACTCATCCCTGCCTATGTCAAATAGCCGTGCTCCCAACACAGATGCACTGCTCCTTCCCAAGGTGGGCCCTGTTTTAATTGCCATTGATCTGCACAAGAGCCCTTGTTCCTTGGAGAGTAGAACCTGTGAAAAGATAATGGCTATGATCAGGGAACCTTAAGGATGTGTGGATAGACTTGAAGATGCCCATGAACTTGCATTAGTATACTAGTTCTCTCTTGCTCCATGCTAAATTGCCCCAGAACTTAACAGCATAACAAAACAAATATTTATTATTTCATGGTTTCTATGGATCAGGAATCCAGGCATTTTTTAGCTGGTTATCTATGGCTCAGCATTTCTCTTGAGGTTGCAGTCAAGCTGTCAGGCAGGGCTGCAGTCTCATCTGGAAGCTCAAATGGAGGTTGGAGGGTGGGTCCATTTTCAAGAGCAGTTGTTGATAGACCTTGACCCCTCATCACGTGAGCCTCTCTCAGGGCTGCCTCACAATACCACAGCTGTCTTCCCCTGGGGCAAGTGATCCCACAGACAGTAGGAAAGAGTGTTATAGATTGAATTGTGATCTCCCAAAATTCATATGTTGAGGCCCTAATCTCCACTGAGAGTGCTTTGGAGATAAGGCTTTTAGGAGGTAATTAATGTTAAATGAGGTCTTAAGGGTGGGGTCCTAATGTGATAGGATTAGTGACCCATAAGAAGAGAAGAAAGACAGATCTCTCTACATCCAGGTGCACCTAGGTAAGGCCATGTGAACACACTGTGAGAAGGAGCTGTCTACAAACCAAGGAGAGAGCCCTGGAGAAAACCTGACCAATGCTGACACCCTGAACTTAAATTCCCAGACTCCAGAACTGTGAGAAAGTAAATGTTTGTTGTTTAAGTCATCCAGTCTCAGGTACTTCGTTATGGCAGTCTGAGCAGACTAATACAGAAAGCATTGTCAAGATGGATGCCACAGTCTTCTTATAACCTAATCTCTGAAGTGATATCATCACTTCTGCTATATCCTGTTCATTAGATGTGAGTCAGTAAGTCCAGCCCACTCTCAAGGGAAGGGGTGTGAATATCAGGAAGTGGGGAATCACTGGGGTTATCTTAGAGGCTGCTACCATAACGGAGGAATATTGGCATCTTTATTTTCATTAACCTCTAACTGGCTTTAGTGTCACATTCCACAATAAATGTAGGCAACAAGTCACTGTGGTATGAACAGCACCTGTGGTTTTGTAACCAGTATAAATCAGATATTTTCTTATTATTTTATGGTTGTTGTACCTGCCTCTACTTACCACTACTTTGAAATATGGGAGTTATCAGACCTACTGCACTAGATTTTGTTATTTAATATATAAAAAGAAATTCACATTACTATACAACAACTTAAAAAATGCTTGGACAAAACTATTTTATTTGTAACTTTTTGTATTTTATTTTATGAGATGTAAAATATTATTCTGAGAGGTGATCCACAGGTATTACCAAACTGTTAAGGCGTTTGTGACACAAAAATATTAAGAATCCCTAAGCAAGTGATATTCAAAGTGTGGTTCTGGGAACAGCAGCATCAACATCACCTGGGAACTAGTCTGAAACGCAAACTATCAGGAGGTTCCTTCCCTGACCTACTGAGTCAGAAACTCTGGCGGAGGGACCCAGCAATCTGTTCAAATACACCCTCGAGGTGGCTCTTATGCTCACTGAAGTTTGAGAACCACTGATCTAGAGTCTTATTCAGAAATTGCATTTTCCACAAGCTCCCAGGTGATACTGAGACTGTTGGTCCAGACTTTTTGAGTACCACTGTCCTACCCTTGACTATAGCATCACTATTAATTGAATGTCTGTTAACCAACCCTCCTGTGGCCCCTATCATGATGTCTGCAGCCCTGCAACTAACTAGCTGTGGCTCAGGGCAAGTTACTTAACCCCTCAGAGTTTATTCATATATTAAATAGAATGAAAAAGTACGCTAACTTGCAGGGCTATTATGAGAAATGGGAATAATGTATCTAAGGCACTTGGCACAGTGCCTGAAGTGGAGCAGAAGCTCTGAAAGCAGATGTTATTAGCCATATTATGATTATCATTTAAAGTTCTTATTTAGTAACTGAGCTTGCCTAGGAGTGTCCAAGACTAGTAGAGAAGAAACGTGCATGCAGCTGTCTGTCGGGATAATCAGGACATGCGTAGGAGCTCAGAACAGGGAGATCTAACTCCAGAGAAGGAAAATGTGGCCTTACAAGTTCAAAGTGCTTTTCATTCAGTCTTGGGCCAATCTCACACTGATGCTTTGAGGTCGGCAAAGGGAACATTACTGTCATTCTCACATTACAGAAGAGGAAACTAAAGGCTCGGAGAAGCTGAAGACTTGCCCCAGGTCACTAATCATCAGAGCTTTCCCCATGCTCTTGTGAGCTCTTGATCAATCCAGTTACTAGATGTGTTTCTTGGGTACATTTGGGGATATCCCTGTGACCTGATCTCCAGGGTCTGGAGAAACCCAGGGGTGCTGTCTCAGCTGAGGGATGAGGCTGCGAGGAAGCTGTCTACTTAGAAAATCCTAAAAGGGAAAAATGGCAGGATGTTTGCATGCCTCCACTATGGAAGACACGGACAGAGCCAGTTTCTTCCAGATGCCACAGACTGCCCCTTCTCTCTGTCCCACACACTCACATACTGATGCCAGTGAAAAAGGATGCTTCAGGATTCACCTCTTCTGTCAGATGTGCCTCTTTTTTTTTTTTGCTTTTGAGGCACAATGCAAAGGTAGTATATTTAGTCAAGCCCCTTATAGACTGGAGTTTTAGAGAGTAAATGCTGAATGTATATTGTTTTCCTTGTTTGTTTTCCTTCGGGAAATCAGAAGGCTGACGATAGAAGATTTGATATCAAACACCGTCACAGAGAGTTGGAACTTTGCTTTGGCTATCAAATTTAAAGTGGAGTGTCTAGGGCTGCAGGTATAGACAAGCATTTTGGATTCTTACAGATTGGTTTGAGCAACACTTCCTCAGACTCTGTCCCAAGAAGATACAGGAAACTGAGAACCCAGGGCATGTGAGATGCTTTTCCACTACAGTTGCAGCATCTCGTCCACATTTCCAGTGGACTTTTGTCACCTCCAAGCTTTTCTTCCTAAGTCTCGGTTAATGGCTCTCAAAAAGTGGCAGACAAAAAAGGCGAGATGGGTCAGAAGAGGCAAGAAAACCACTGGAGAGATTCACTGAAGGTGGTTTGGTCAGAAAAATCTCCATCTAACAATTGTTAGTGGTCACTTTCACACACATTCCTCTCAAATAAATACATTCCTCCTTCATAGGCAGCTATGCTGTCAGGGCAAATGGTGCCCCAGCCCTGTACTTCCTCTGAAAAGAGCTATGCTTTGGAAAACCCAGTTCATTCCAGTATCTTCCCTCTGAGAGCAAAGTGCAGGGCTCAAGACGCTATCTCTCTCATGAAATACTCACTAAACAAATTCCCAACATAGACAGCAAGCTTACACCATTATTAGTGAATGCCAGCACAAAATGGAGGAAGCTGAGGACAGCTGAGACACACACTCGGGGCAAAACAGGGAAGCTCTATCAAAAGATAAGTTATCTTAGTGTCTTTCCAATTTTCTGTTAATATGAGGATCAAACTATTAACTTTAGGGGAAAGGCAGTATTCTGGAAGACTCAGAATTTTTCATATTTTCTATTAATGCAATTACTGATTGGGACCACTGCCCATTCATGTATTAAATAATCTGGCACCTACAGAGCCCTCACTGGGTGAGATGTTCTCTTCTTCATTTCTTACTGACTCCCACTCACCTTTCCCCTCACCCTGAAACAAACTCCTGCATCTCCTCAGGGCACTCAGCCCAGCTGCTGCCCTGCTTATCTCAGATGGCAGTCCCTTCCTGTATAGAGACATCTGAGGGCAGGTGTGTGCCTCTCAGTGGGTTTCCTTAGCATCTCCCTTTGAGCATCTTCCTTTGTGTTTCAATTTTCCCTTTCTGCCTCTTTCCTTTTACTTCTTTTTTATTTTTGTTTTGATTTTTTTTGAGATGGAGTCTCACTCTGTCACCTGGGCTGGAATGCAGTGGGGTGATCTCGGCTCACTGCAACCTCCACCTCCTCGGCTCAAATGATTCTCCTGCCTCAGCCTCCCGAGTAGCTGGGATTACAGGCGCACGTCACCACACCTGGCTAATTTTTGTATTTTTAGTAGAGATGGGGTTTTACCATGTTGGTCAGGCTGGTCTTGAACTACTGACCTGAAGTGATCTGCCCGCCTCCGCCTCCCAAAGTGCTGGGATTACAGGCATGAGCCACCACACCCAGCTCTTTCCTTTTACTTCTAAAGCCAAGTGGTCCCTCCACACCCCTGAGGCTAACTTTCCCTGCTCATGAGTGATGTCACCTTCTCCGACCTCTTTGGGACCCACTGTGGCAGTTGTTCTTTCCTGCTTTCATCATTGCAGCAGAGGTAATGAGTGCTCACCAAGTCTCCCCAGTCCTCCCCTATGTGTCCCTGCTCCTGTGCAGGTGGGCCAGCCTGAGGGACTCCTTCTGGGCAGTGGATAGTGGTGGAGTGATGTGGTCTCTCCCAGGCTGAGGCAGGTGACAGCTGGCATGCTGCCTTCATCTCTCTCTTCCCCTCTGCTGTGACCTTGGAAGCCAAAGGTCAGAAGGTGGAGATGACAGGATGGAGGGACCAGATTTCTGAGTCACTAGATAGACTCGCACTGACCTGTACTTCACCTGGGCAAGAAATAAGCTTTTGCTTTGCTAAGCCACTGAGACTTCCTACAAATGATCTCAGTCTTGCCAAGCCTGTCCTGGCTAACACTCATCTCTCCATCTATCTGTCTCTCTGTCTCACTCCTCTGTCTATCTCTCTCCATCCAAGTTCAAGTCCCAACTCTTAGCATTTTGGTAAGTGCTAATACCATTTGGTGAATCCTTCCTGAGTTGTCCCAGTTGAAAATTCATTGCTTACATTGTAATGTTCCCACATGGACCTATGTAGCATTTTACATGTGCTATCTGACCAATCCTTACAAAATCATTAGTTTTACAGATGTGATTTTATTACCACATTCTTCATCATTTTCTTGGAATCTTGTTGTGCAAGCCTGTTTCTCCCTATGACTGTAAACCCCTTGAAGGCAAGACTGTCACGATGAGCAAACATGTCTTTATTCCTGACTTCCTTCTGGAGGTTCACACTTGAATTCCCAATGTGTCCCCATGTTTCATCTTCCTCTCCATGCCAGGTGGTACTGTTGACCGTCTATGCTACTTCTGCTCATGCAGCACCTTCACCTGGTGTCCATGTTTGAAATTTTGACTAAATAGCCTACCTTGCTTTCAGTCTAGTCAGTTGCCAAAATCTACAGATTTCACATCTGAAATCTCAATCTGGCTTTCACCAGCTCCTTATTTATTTATTTACTTGGTTTTTTTTTGAGATGGAGTCTCGCTCTGTCTCCCAGGCTGGAGTGCGGTGGCGTGATCTCTGCTCATGGCAAGCTCTGCCTTCTGGGTTCATGCCATTCTCCTGCCTCAGCCTCCCAAGTAGCTGGGACTACAGGTGCCCACTGCCACGCCTGGCGAATTTTTTGTATTTTTAGTAGAGACAGGGTTTCACTGTGTTAGCCAGGATGGTCTCGATCTCCCGACCTTGTGATCTGCCCTCCTCAGCCTCCCAAAGTGCTGGGATTACAGGTGTGAGCCACCGTGCCCAGCCCACCAGCTCCTTATTTTTAAATCTCAAAGCCACCACTCTCATTTTGGCCCTTATTGTTTTTCTTAATACACTCCTAGGAGCTTTCCTAGTCCCTGGTTTTCCTTGTTCCAATTCATTTCAGAGGCTCCTATCAGATTAGCATCCCCCAAACTCCAAATTCATTATTTCTTTTCTCAAATGTGCTCAATGGTTCATTTCCATCTGTTTAATTAAGTGGCCTTCACAAACAACCACAGTCAGGCCCGGTCTACTTTTCCTATCTCATTAATCTCTCCTCCCTCTTGGACTACATGATGTTCTCTCAACTATTTAGTTGGGTCCACACTTTCCCAACTTCCTGGCTCCTATCTTCCTGAATGCGTTCCTACCCCTGACTGTGGAAATCCTATTCATTCTGGGAAATTTGCTCTTTTAAAATTTTACTTTAAGTTCTGGGATACATGCGCAGAACGTGTAGGTTTGTTACACAGGTATATATGTGCCATGGTGGTTTGCTGCACCTATCAACCCATCATCTAGCTTTCAATTCCCACATGCATTAGGTATTTGTCCTGATGTTCTTCCTCCCCTTGTCCCCTACACTCCAACAGGCCCCAGTGTGTAATGTTCCCCTCCCTGTGTCCATGTGTTATTAACGGTATGTGTGTTCCCTTTAACAACTATTCATTTTACTACTATTCACCCTTTAACTTCCCTTTTTTTATAAATGTTGGGTCATGAAGTCATGTCACCAGTTTATGGGAGCAAAGATATTTCCAATTGACAGGAAAACTAAGAACTTCATGCTAAAATCTAGAGAGTTGCCACGGTATTTCTTAGAACTCATAAAATAGGTGTAAAATTATGTTGTCCTCTTCTGTTTTTATTTTATTCCTGACCCAGGCAATGACTCTAACAATAATGTTAGTTCATTATAAGTGATTCATAGAAAAATAGTTGTTTGGCTAAAAGCAATAATATATTTTAAATTTCTTAAATCAGGATATGAAGGTTTAGCAAGTCACAGAGTCAGATTTCAGATTATATCCTTGTCTTTTCTCTGCAATTCACAATGAACGGTATATTTTGTAGTCAATTGCTGGCTGTCTTAATCTGTTTGGGCTATAAAAAATACCTGAGACTTCGTAATTTATAAACAACAGAAATTTATTGCTCATAGTTCTGGAGGCTGGGAAGTCCAAGATCAAGGCACCAGCAGATTTGGTGTTGGTGGGGGCACGTTCTATTTGAAATGGGCCTCCACCAGACACTAGATGTTCTTGCATGACAGAAGAGAAGAACAGGCTCCCTCAAGCCTCTTTTATAAGGGCACTGAAGAGCCCTCAGGACCTAATCACCTCCCAAAGGATGCATCTCTTAATATGGACACATGAGGAATTAGGTTCCAACGTATGAATTTTAGAGGGACACAAATTTCAGATCATAGCACTGGTGGAATAATTTACAACTTCTGGTAAAGCAATGTGCTTAACCAAAGAAGTTTCATGAATCAAATATGCCTGTCATTTACACAAATGTAGCCAATGATCTTCAGCAGGATCAAAAACCAATTAGACAACTTGGATGAATCTTAAGAGAATTATGCTGAGTGAAAAAATAAGACCAATCTCAAAAGGTTACAAACTATATAATTTAACTTAAATAGCATTTTTGAAATAAGAGAATTATAGATATGGAAGTCAGTGGTTGTCAGGGGTTAGGGATTGGGAAGCAGGTGCAGGGAGTGGGTGGGTGTGGCTCCAAAGGGGCAGCAAGTGGGAGGCGTGTGATGTATGAATGTGGTGCTTAAATGAAGCTGCACAGGTGATAACATTGCATAGAAATATATACACGCAAACACCCTGAAATTTGAATAAACTCTGTGGATTGTACCAAGATCAATTTCCTAGCTCTGATGGTATACTATAGTTAAGCAAGATGTTACCAGTGGGAGAAGGGCTGGGTGAAGGGGCACTTGAATTCCCTATATATTATTTTGCAACTTCCTGTGAACCTGTAATTATTTCAAAATAAAAAGCTTAAAAATAAGACCTTTCCTTGTCATTCTAGAGAAGGATCTGCAAACGAGGTCAGGAGGTAACACAAGTATATTAGTCCGTTCTCATGCTGCTAATAAAGATATACCGGAGACTGGGTAATTTATAAAGGGAAAAGGTTTAATTGACTCACAGTTCTGCATGGCTAGAGAGGCCTCAGGAAACTTGCAATCACAGCAGAAGGTCAAAGGGAAGCAAACACATCCTTTTTCACATGATGGCAGAAAGGGGAAGTGCCAAACAAAAGGGGGAAAAGCCCCTCATAAAACCATCAGGTCTCATGAGAACTCACTCACTATCATGAGAACAGCATGAGGATAACCGCCCCCATGATTAAATTACCTCCCACCAGGTGTCTCCCAGGACACATGGGGATTATGGAAACTACAATTCAAGATATGGTTTGGGTGGGGTCACAGCCAAACCATATCAATAAGCAAGTAAAGTGGCTAGCAGGAGGCAAGGTTAGTGCTGTGGCCAGTGTCAAGGATGCAGTTGCTCTTTAGCTCCTGCCATGTGGGACCTGTGTACCTGGAATTGCAGGGCCTTCTGAGGGCTGTTTTTTTAATAAAATGCTGGAAATCTAAATTTCTAATAAAATTCTGACTTTTAAATATTAACAGCTATTATAAGTTTTTTTTCTTTCCTTGTTTCCTTCTTTCTTTTTTTTTTTTGAGATGGAGTCTCACTCTGTTGCCCAGGCTGGAGTGCACTGGCACAATATTGGCTCACTGCAACCTCCGCCTCCTGGGTTCAAGCAATTCTTCTGCCTCAGCTTCCCGAGTAGCTGGGACTACAGGCGTAGTACCACCATGCCTGGCTAATTTTTGTATTTTTAGTAGAGATGGGGTTTCACCATATTGGCCAGGCTGGTCACGAACTCCTGACCTTGAGATCCGCCCACTTCAGCCTCTCTTTTGAACACTATAGAGGCCAAACTAGAAAGCCAGATTTGTGTGCAATGACTATTGATGTGCAAACTCAGCTTCCAGACAGAGGTTCAGTTTGGCTCCAAGACAAATTCTACCTTCAACAACCTGGTAATCTTAGTGCACAGCTCACACTGGTTTGTAATCTCTTAGGAAATGGAGAAATGGTCACTTCTGAGGCAGTAAGTGTTCTGATCAGGCCACTAATGAAAATTAGTGTACCAATCATTGATACCCAGGGATTCTGAAGAATGTCAGCATTCATTTGATTGCAGCTCAGACTGATGCTGCTGCAACTGGAATCTCCTGTCTACTCTGACCAAGACCTTCATAACCACTTCGTCAGTATGCTGGCTAAGGCACAGTAGGTGCTCAGTCTGTGTTGTTAGAAATATGCATTGGTTCTTCCTCAGCTGTCTTAGTTCTTTTACATTTTAAAGCTAAAAGAAATCTACAAAAACTGAGAAAATGAACTAAAATCTGGTATCTTATGCCACAGTTTTCCTGTGGCTGATGCAATGGCCTGGTGACTATACTTTATACATAGATGCCAGCAGCACCCCTATAATCTCTGTCTCTATTCGAAGCTTTGAATATAAGCTCTTACTCATTATCAAAAAATGAGTAGATCAAGGTACTGGTAAGATCCTCATTCTAGTTTTGGTTCCTTAAAGTCTTTATCATCTCTGCCCTGTTAAATGCCCAGAATCTAGACATTCCTTCCTCCCCAACTCCCAACCTGGCCATCTGACTCAAAAGAAGTGAAAGGAGGACATAGCATGTTCTTCACAACTTGCAAAACAGCTCCAAGCACACCGTCTGTGAGTCAGTAACACCCCACTCCACCCCCTCATGTTTCAAAAAAACACCATGTGCACTAATCAGACGTCCATGTCCAGTCTAGAAGCCTGGGTACACTCAATTCCTTCATGGAGTGTGGAGAAAAATTCCAATCTTTCAGCTTTTAAAATATCATCTATGGCCTAATTATACATTCTCAAAATCAAATTTAAAATGATTAAGTGATTCATTTCCATTAATTCTGTTTTCTTTCCCCAAAGTCATCTGCTAATAAGAGTCCAGAGAATGTTTTCTAATCCTCCTTTAAAAAAGAGACTATTTGTAGGTATTACATAAATATATATCAATAAGAGGTCTTTCTTGTTTATCATTTTTCACAAAGCTCTTTAATATGTAGACTTTTAAAGGGTTGGTTCTCAGCCTTGAAAATTATGCTAATGAGGTAACAGCAATAATTCAAATTGTAGCCACTAATTTCTCTAAGGGAAAATATGCAGAGGCCCCAGGCTCTACGTTTGTTTTCAACTAATTATCATGTATTTACTTTTCTGTTAGTCCAATAATTTTTCTTTCAATTCAGAATTAAGCAATATGACACTGAATTATATAAAGGCCTGTTTAGCATAGCAGACACACCTCATCATTTCCTAGTACTCTGATTTACAGCTCTTAAAATGCACAACCGAGAGGCTGTCTATATGCCCTTTTGTATTTATATTCCATCATGCAGTCACCTCAATAACTTATGCATTCTCAGAAGTTCTACCTAGCAATTAACTCCAGTCTTTTCTAACTCACCATCTCATTATGTAAAGTGGATCTGAGCATAAACTTTATTAGCAACTTTCAATTCTAATTCCTTATCTCCCCCACCCCCACTCTGTCAAACAATGTCAGTTTATATGTGACAAAAATGCTTTGGAAAATGGCAGTTTAAAAAATTCACGTTGGACTGGCAGCACATTTAGTAATTAGTCTTTGCACTATGGGGCACTATATTAAATCGAGATTGTCATATTTCAGCTAAAGCATGTGACCCAGTTCTTCATAGAAATGGAAACAAATCAAATTCTCCTTGCTTCACAACATAGCCTTTTGACTATGTTTAGGAGGAAAAAACAATGAGGAAATCTATCATTTTTATTCAAAAGGTCAAAATCTAAAAACAACAAAACAAAACCCAAAGAAACCAACCCAAACTCCTTTGCTAAAAGGTAAAAGACTTCTTAGTATCTCTTCTTCAAACTCGAGAAAGAGGAGGGCCAACTTGCAGACTTTTCTCATGCATATGAAGTGTATTAGCTGAATAGCTGAAATGGGGTTTAATGTACATGTTCTCGTGGTAAAGAACCAAGGGGGTTGATTAAGGTTCTTATAAAACTAAAGGAATGGCAGCACCTGAAGACAAAGTGTCCACTGTGTGACAGGGAGATGCCTGCAACTGACTTACCAATGTCGGGGTCCACGGCTTGAACTCTGGTCAACAGAGCCTTGGTGGCTGTGTTCTCATAGACACAGGTGTTGTAGTGGTCAGAAGAAAACACAGGGGGGTTATCATTCACATCCTCCAGGATTAGGTGGATGTTGGACTGGCAGAACCTGCCACCCCCGTCAGTGGCCTTGGCCATCAGGCTGTACACGGGGATCCTCTCCCGGTCCAACAGAGCCAAGGTTTTTAACTCGCCTGTGAAAATAAATGGCAGCATGATTGGTCTGAGTTTTTAAAAACTGTTTTTCTTTGGAGAGCAGAGGACCAATTATACAAACAATTCTCAACATAGGAAGGACTAACATCATTTGGCCCAAGTGTCCCATACTTTAAAAATGTAGCAAATTCAACAGTTTATGTGTCAGGGAAAAATGTATGGGATTCTAGATGCAAAAACAAAACAGCTGTGTGACCTTCAAATTAATTAATCCCTTTTTGAAACCGCTGGTATAAGGGGCTCTTTCTTTTGGCTACACGGAGAAGCTTCAAACCTCTTTAAACCTCTCAAGATCTACTCTGCAGATCAGTCTCTGGATTTCTGCTATATGTCCAGAAAACACACAGAGAATGGACTGGTATATCTGGTTCTCTGATGGTCAATATTGTCAACAACCCATAGACCCAGAAAGGCAGTCTCTTTGCCTCCAGATACTCAACTTTTTGCTCTATCATTTACAGGAAAACAGGTAATGAAAACAGAAGCTGGCTTTAGGGCGGCAGGGTCTTGAAGGACCCCTATTGTGTAAGGGTTAACCCTTAACTTGCTGGATTGTGGAAGGGCCTGACATTGCTTGGGGAGGAGTCAAGTCGGAGAAAACTTGAGGAGCATGGAAAAGCAGTTCCTTAGCATCCCGCATGGAGTAATGTTATGTCTATATTTTAACCACTGGAATAGCTGCATTGGTGCTGGAAACCAGCTTTTGTGGAGATATTTTTGTTGTTTAAGTTTCATAAGATAATGACAACAAGCACAGTGACAAACCTGAATAAATGTTATTTGGTGGAAAGTATGACTCACGAAATATTATCACTCTTAAATAAAATTAGTAGATATTATTTGGATGAAGCTACCTATATTCATTTATTTATTTATTTTATTTATTTTTTTTTTTGAGACTGAGTCTTGCTCTGTCGCCCAGGCTGGAGTGCAGTGGCATGATCTCGGCTCACTGCAAGCTCTGCCTCCTGGGTTCACACCATTCTCCTGCCTCAGCCTCCCAAGTAGCTGGGACTACAGGTGCCTGCCACCATGCCTGGCTAATTTTTTTGTATTTTTAGTGGAGACGGGGTTTCACTGTGTTAACCAGGATGGTCTTGATCTCCTGACTTTGTGATCCACCCACCTCGGCCTCCCAAAGTGCAGGGATTACAGATGTGAGTCACCGTGCTGGCCAAAGCTACCTATACTTATTAAGGCAGTTCATCTTTTAGCTTCCTGGCTATGGCCAGCCAGTTCTCAGATACAGGTTGGATCATTTCCCTCTCCTACTCAAAAAGCATCCAGGGATTTTCATTGGGACATTCAAGACACTCCACAATCTGGCCTAAAGTAGTTTTCCCTCCACTTTAGTATATGACATTACCTGGATGCGCTATGCTCTCTGCTCACGCTGTTCCTATAACTTGCAGTGTCCTGTTTAAGCCACTGAGAATCCTGGCTGAGTTCAAATGCTAGTTCTTCCTTTAAGCAGTTTCCTTTTTCCTCTTATCAGAATATTAGTTACATCTTCATCTGTGCCCAGATATAGCTCCCCTTATGTTTCTCCTGAACACTCATTTCATTGTGCCTTTCATGATTCTTATTATTGGTTAACTTGCCTGTCTTCCCTACTGGATTACAATATCCCCTGGGCATGATTTATTTTGTTTATCTTGGAGTCTACCACAAATATCCCATAAAGTACTTTTATGTCTACTGGCTACTCAATAAATGTTACCTTTTGAATAAATAATCACCAGGCCCATATAGCTGAGTAGTATATTCCCATGTAGCTAAGTCAGTGCTTCCTTGTAGGATGCAACCTCTTACGAGAGTGGGGCAGGGAGGAGCCACTACCTTTCTGGAGACTCAATAGTCAGTTATTGTTCACTAGAACCAACACAACACTGAAAATATGCAAGACAGCCAATCTTTACGCTTAAATTTAAAATGTCATTGGATGGGTCATCTAATCTACAAAACTAAAATAATTTGCTACCATATAAAAGGTTTTTCCATTAGCTCTGGCCTTCAATGCAGGCATCTGCCTTTAGCTTACATAACCTTGCACCTTGTCAATTTTACCTGAATATACAACCAAGCAAATCTGAGGGCTTATAGGTTTGGAGAAACTAGGCAAGAAAGTTTAATAAAAACTAGACAACTGTGTTAATAAGAATCAGAAAAGGACCCTAAAGCCATTTCAAAGTGAGAAAAATTCTCCTTCCTATAAATTGCTGTCTGGTTTTCGTGGCAACCTGCATTTGTGATATAACTTCATTTATACCTGTTACGAGCATATACCTTAAAACTTACAGATACGAGAAACAAGAGAAGCAAACAGAGATGTCCGCTTACTTGATGCTAATAAATGTAGGTAAAGTCTGGGCAAGTTTTACAAAGGAAATAAAAAGTTTCTGTGGTCCAGAGTACCCATATTTGGATATGCCCCTACAATTTCTTAGAGCCCAAGATACTGAGCATCATATTCTTGGGGTACAGAGAATGATACCCCAAAGTATGGTGCTTTGACATGCTGAGCACCTTGAATTAAAAAAAATTTGGAAGGCCTTAAAGCTGCCTTAGAACCAAGAACTTTCAAACTTTCTCTTATTTCCCTCATTTCTCTCAAGTGCAGGTGAAGACTCTCTTTGAAATTTCCTCATCTGACTAAGAAAACTTCTTTCCAAAAGAAATGCATTTGTCTTAAGATCCCCCTCCATAGAAATCTCATCAAATAACTGGGAAAGATTCACCACCAGAGAAGAGAAAAGAGACTAAAAGTCATCACCATGTCCAGACAGATTTTTCATCTCTTCTTCTGAGGGAAGCTCCTAGAGATTAACTGGGAGACTTTATCTGCATAACTAGATAACCTTTGTTCACAGTCAGTTCAATCCGTCACCTCCCCACATTTTCCAGTTCCATTGAGTTTCCTAGGAGAATTATTTACAAAATAATGGATGCCCTCCAGATTATTCATTTCCCCTAAAAATCATTGACTACTCCTCTAAAATTGCCTACAGTCCCCCAACTTCCCTCTCCCCTAGCAACAGCCTTAACCATCTGGCTTTTCTTTGGGTCTGTTATTTTTGGGGCTGTGGTACCCACGTTCACATAAGTAAATCCATATGCCTTTTCTCCTGTTAATCTGTCTGTGGTCAGTTCATTTCAGCAAACATTCAGAAAGGATGGAAGGGAAAATTTCTCTCCATCCCTATAAGAGTAAGTATACTACTAACTATTTACTAGTAATGAGACCACATAAGTTTAACTTCTCTCATGAATTAACAATGACATTTATCTCAAGAATAAATTTTAGCTTACCACTTTCTGGATCTAGATAAAATTCACTGTTTCCAGATCCATAGAGTGAGTATCGTATATCTCCATTGGATCCAATATCAGCATCCTTTGCACTGACTTTCAGGATGATTTTATTTGATGGAATGTCTTCAGGAAGTAATGCTGTATATGCAACCTGGACAAAGGTGAAGAAAGGTAATAAAATCATTAGTATTTGTGGGGGCAATTGCCATATTTAGCATTATATAGGATTTCTTTAAAAATTCATTTATATAATTTAGCTTTTGTTATTTTTTTCCTTCACTACAGAAACATATTCCAATATATTATGAAACACAGTATATCTGCTGCTCTTCCACTCCCATGCTTATTCATTTAACAAATATTTATTGAGCATCCACTATATGTACCATTCTAGGCACTAAGAGTACCATGGCAAAGAAAACAGAGGAACATCCCCACTCTTGCGGAACCATAACACACACCACACATTGACCATGGCTGTCTGTTTTTCTCTTGAGCCCCAATAAGTCCTAGGAATTCTCTTCAACTCTTTAAAGAGCCACTACCAGCATTTGGCATTAGTATGAGAGATTAAATCTATTTGCAGTACTTTTCTAATCTATAGGACACCAATATTGTCTCTTGGTCCACATGATAGAAAAGAATAAATAGTGATTTAATTTCAGTATGAGAGAAAATAAAATCTAGTACTTGTACCTTGCAATGGCATTATATTTTATATAGTAGTAGAAAGGCCACTTCATAAGGAGCCTGGAGACCAGTGTTCAGCACCAACATTGCCATTAACCAAATGTGTAAACTTATATAAACAAGTTAACATCCTGTAGAGTGGTCCATTTCTCTTTTATGATATCAGTGATTTAAACAGAATAAGTCCTAAAGTCCTTTATGAATTACTCAAAAAATTATTTAAGACATTGGTTTCTTTCTTTTTTTTTTTTTGTTGGGGGCAGGGTACAAAATTAGGTATCTGATCTTGCTACCTATACTCTTTTCATGTTTTCAATATTTCTTCCTAAACTTCACCTCCTACCCTCTTATACCCACACCCAATTGCAGATAAAAGCAGAAGTTTGCCTGGCCTTAAGAAGAAAAGTGAAATGGGTTTTTATTTAATTTTGGAGAAGCAGAGTAAAAGCAGAACCCTATCCCCAATTCTCACCTGATCACACACTGGGCTATTGTCATTCACATCACTGACGCTCACTTCCACCATGGCCTGTGTGACAAAAAGCCCATCAGTGGCAGTGATATTGAGAAAGTAAATGTCCTGTTCTTCTCTGTCTAGAGGCCTCTTCACATAGACCTTCCACTCACTTTGCACCAGGCCCAGAGCAAACCTTCCTCGAGGGTTTCCTCCTGCAGTTAAAAAAACAAAAGAGCTTTTGAAGATGTGCAATGAAATGTCTTAATCTACATCTACCTTGAGAGGTGCATGTGGAGTCATCCAGGTACTCCTTAAACTGTATCATTTAGGATACTACAAAGATACTGAGACTCCCTTTGATTCTTGGGCAACAAAGCATGATATTTATATGCTTGGCTTCTGTGGAAAGCAAAACAGTAACTTTCCAAGATAATAAAATCCACTTAGAGAAGCTGGAGATGATCTCTTGTTTAGTTCCCCTTAAGAACAATCAAATTCAAACTGTGAACAATCAATCGTCTTCTCAGGCTGACACAATTGTCTTTCCATTTAGTCTCAAGAGAGGATGTAATACACTCTAGCTCTTGTTACCAAGACAATTTCATTAGCCGTTGATTATGCAGTCAAGGAAAGGCAGTTAGTTCTATTAAGGAATCTTTTAATGAAGCCTTTATCATGCAGCTGCGCTCTTCTCATAAGAACTGGAGTTTGGCGGAGAAAAGTTTTCACGACAGAGGAGGGCCCATTAGTGTTAAATAGCCCTAACGAGGGGTCATTTAAAAACCAGTTCAAAGATAAGCATTGCAATTAGACCAAATGTATCAGAGTGAAGCTGGGGAACATGGAAGAAAAGAAAACAGATGAAGTGGAACAGCTTTCTAAGATGCTGAAGCATGGACAGTGGTCCCAGCAATATGACTTTTCCACATCATTAAGCTACATGGGGGCAAAAGCAGCTTGGGGAACAAGATAGGAGGAGGAAGGAAGAAGATGATGACCTTGACGTAATCCGTAAGAAGGGAAAAATGTCATTTCAGACACCGAGAAAGACTGAGAAGACCACTGGCAGTAAGTCAGGAGTCAGGTTTGATGATCACTATTTCATTTATTTGGGCATTCAAGTATTTATCATATACCCTGGGCCAGGCATTGTTCTAGGCAGCAGGGCTACATCAGTGGACAAAACCAGCAAAAATATCTGCTGTCTCAGCAGAGATCACATTCTGGAGGGAAAGACTGAAAATAAACAAGTAAGGGAAGTATACTGCATGCCAACTGCTACTTCATTGAAAACTTGGAGCCATATCTCACACTTACAATGAATCTTTAAAAAGCAGAGGGCAAATATCGGGGTCCTACTGAAGAGACTGAGTGGGAAGGGGTGGGATTCTGAGTGCCAGACTGCATTCTTGCTTATAAGGCAAGGGGCTGCTCAGTCTGAGGGCCTCAGCACTGGGAGTGGGGGCAAGCCACAGTGGAATACAATGAAACCAAATCAGCCAGACAGTGCAGAAAAGGTGAGAGCTGCCTATTCCTCTGGGGCAGTGGTTCTCAATTGGGGACAACTGTGCCCTTCCCCTCTGTGGGGATATGTGTCAATGTCTGGAGACATTTTTGCTTGTCACATTGGTGGGAGGGAAGTGATGGTGGTGGTATGTGCTACTGGCATTTAGTGGGTAGAGGCCAGGGATGCTGCCACACATCCTACAGTGCACAGGACAGCCTTCCTCAGCAAAGAATGATCTGGCCTCATATGTCAATAGCGGTGTGGCTGAGCAACCCTGCTCTAGGGAGCTTCAGGGTCCTCCCTGGGATATCACTTTCCTCCACCACTGGCCAGGATTCAATTATGCTTTAGTTGAATATTATTTCAGTGCACACAAACTTAACCTCTCTATTAAATGCTTTCAGTGCAGGCCCACAGTGCTCTTTTGTTACATAAAATGATTAATGGTCCTTTGTTAATCGGAGGCAGCACAGCCAAGTTGTGTTACATCAAGAGCAAAAGTTAAATCTAATTAAAATCAGTTGGTGGTTGGCACTGCTAATAGTAACAGTAGCTTTAAGCTACTCTGTACTCATTACTTTGGTAAAGTTGATGGGATAGTCCCTTTAAATCATCCATTGACAATTCAGAGGCTATCTATAAATAATTAAGGCTGAGTATTTTACAGTTTCTCCAAATAGAAAAGGACTCTTCAGAATGCCTAAGAAGCTTTTTTTCCTGAAAATAAATGCAAATGAATTAAAGTCATGCTTCACTCACCTCTTTCTTCTTTCATGTTTTAACTGCAGAAATACATATTTTAATCAAAAAAGGAGGTCTCAGATAGATCATAAAGTGTTTCAAGGGGAAAACATCACCAAGAGAACAGTCCCATGAAGAAAAAGGAAGGGAATCATGCCGAAAAGTGTGGCAACCCCAAGCATTGACACATTTGCTCTACTGTGGATCTTATTCTGCAGTGATTAATTAACTTTCCTACTAACATACTCAAGCAGATTCTACGTCCTAAGGGCATTCTAATTAATTCATTTTTCACTCTGAATGATGTAGTTTTTCTAAACGGAAGCCACCTGACTACAAGTATTGATGATTCTTTACAATCTTTTGGCACTTTGTTTATGTTCTGCCTTTGAATGTGACAACATCAAAATATTAGCTTTAACCCACCCCCCAAATAGTTTTTAGGGAGAACCTTCCCACAATGCCAACCCTCTCCTCTTTCAGTTAAAGGTCACCTGCCCCCCAGGAAACCACTCTGACATGAAATCCTTAGCCTCCCAGGGCAACAGCGACATTTTCTGTGCCTTCCTAATGACTGACTTTGTCTATCTTGGCTTTCCTCTTGAATTGCTACTTGCTATTCTGAAAGACAGAAAAGAAATCCAAAAAATTTTGGTTGTCAGAAGAAATACCCCTTGATTTGTAGTGATAATTTAGGATTTCTCAGGGAAGGATCAAACCATTCCATCTAATGTGTGTACATGTGTGCACATGTGTTGCTATGGCCAGGGGAAGTGTGCATGTGAAGCTTACTGTGATCAAGCTATTTGTTTTGCTCAGCATTGCAAAAGGTAGAAAAAAGGAACATGCTTAAAAACAGAACCTCTCCACCAAAAAGTTGTTATTTTCATTCCTTCAACTGAGATATTTGGCTGGACTCCTTTTTAAATAGGAAGAGGTGACACAAAGACAAGTTACCAATATGGGTAACACATTTACAGCAAACCTGTGAACTCCAAACTAAGGCTGAGTTAGCAACAGCCAACAAGCAAAAAACGCAGTCTACTCAGAGATCCTTTACTCAGCTCCAGAGAGGCTTCATTACACTGGACTCCTTATCCCATCTTCCTTCTCTCTTACTCTTCCCTCCGCCATCTTCCATCTTTCTTTATAAAGCAGTGCATATAATGAAAACTGGGGGTATTTACTCACCTGTAATATGGTAGCTCACTTGGCGATTAACGTCGGATGTGTCTCTGTCCCAGGTGCTGAGGACGGCTACCACCTCGCCCGGTGGGTCGCTCTCCTTCACATTCCCTCGGTACACTTCCTGCGCGAAGACTGGTGCATTGTCATTTATATCTGTCACTCTGACAGAGACCAAGGCCGTGGAGGAAAGAGAGAATGCCTCTCCAAGGTCAGAGGCCACCACAGAAAAGGTGAATGTGGGGTCTGTCTCGTGATCTAGGTCCTTCAAGGTACTGATCCAGCCCGTGTTGCTGTCAATATTGAATGCTTCCATTACCTTTTCAGGCTGGGAATCCAAGTGGAGGGAGTAAGTGACTTGTCCATTGGCTCCCCAGTCCATATCAATAGCTCTCACTTGTGTGAGTTTGGTGCCAACAGGCATCCCTTCCATTATAACGGTGTCATAGCTTGAAGTTTCAAAGACTGGCTTGTTGTCATTCAAATCCAATACCTTGATATCTACATCCACAGTAAACACAATGTCTACTTTGTCCAGGGGTATAGTGGCTGCTACTTTAAAGTGGAAAGCTGGGCTGGTTTCATGGTCAAGGCGTTTGTCAAGCTTAATAGTGCCTGTTTCCTGTTCTATGACGAATACGCCCCCTTTGTTATTTTCTGGCCGTTCCCCATTAACTGTGCTGAACCGGACATTCTGACTGGGCAAAATCCTCAGGGTGTCCACTGTACTCCCAATGGCTGTATCTTCTGCAATGGTAAAGGAATACTGAGACTGGGTGAATGATGGCAAGAACGTTTCAGGAGGCAAGACGTGGATATAGACAGGAATGAGGGAGTGCTTTACTGGGATGCCCCCATCTACTGCTTTGACAAAGAACGAAAGCACTGTATTTTTCAGCTGGTTAAAATTACCCTTTGTGACCATCCAGCCATTGTCAGGATCGATTTCCAGGAGGTCGGCCACTGAAACAGAGGCCTCGCTATAGAGGGAATAAGTAATCCTTGAATTTGCTCCATCATCGGGATCTATGGCTTGAACTTGAGTGACCAAGTGGCCCCTTCCAACATCTGCCCTGACACTGGCTCTATATTCCACTGTCATGAACTGGGGAGCATTGTCATTTTCATCCACAACAATCACTCTTACAGTGCAGAAAGTTGTTCTCCCTCCACCATCAAGGGCCCTCACAAAAATACTAACATCCCCTTCTAGAGGGTTTTCCCGGTCTAGCCTTTCTGTGGTGATGACCTGCCCATTGCTGTCTATGAGGAATCGATCCTTGGCAAAGTCATTGATGATGGCATAGCTGATCTGCCCATAAGTCCCTGGATCACCATCTGTGGCTCGAACATGAATTACCTTTGTTCCTGCAGCCACGTTCTCTCTCACCTCAGCTACGTATGTGCTTTGTGAAAAGGCAGGGCTGTACAAGTTAGCCCCAAGTACCCTAATATGCACCTGTGCAGTGCTGGTGAATAACCCATCAGAGACAGACACATTGAGACTGTACAGTGGCTCCATCCGCTGCTTCCGATGGTTGGACAATGTGATAACTCCACTCTTGCTGTCCATCAGAAAGCTTGTCCGGTCATTCCCAGATAAAATGCTATATTCCAACCGGTCAAAATCAGAGCTGTCTGCATCAGAGGCTTGTACACAGGTTACAAAATGGCCCCGGGGGGCTAATTCACTCACATATGACTCATAAATGAGCTGATTAAAAACTGGAGGGTTGTCATTTACATCAGAGATGTAGATATGAACGAGAACCTCACTGCTCAGTGATGGGAAGCCACTATCTATTGATCTGACTTTCAAAGTGCAGTGTTGTACTAACTCATGGTCCAGCATTCGTGCTGTCAGGATTAAGCCACTTGAGCTATCTATGTGAAAATAATCTGTGCTATTGTAGGTATCCTGGACAATCTGATAATGTACCATTTTATTGTTTTCTGAGTCTGCATCAATAGAGACAACTTGTAAAACAGGTGTCCCAATAAGAGATGCTTCTGATAGTGTTGTATTGTATGTGGGCTGATCGAAAATAGGGGGGTTGTCATTTACATCATTAACTAGCAAGTCAACAGTGACTTCAGCCCTAGCACCAGTAAGGGCGTCGCTGGCTCTTATTGTCAGCTTGTAAGCAGATGTAACTTCATAATCCAAAGGGCTAACAACTTTCAGGACCCCAGAGTCAAAGTCAATGTTAAACTGTTTAAAAGGGTCCCCATCGATAATGATATATATGATGCCTTGGCCTTCTGGACTGGTGGCATTGATGCTTAGGATGGGTGTGTTCATTCTGATGTCTTCATTGACAGATGCTGTATAAAAGGGCTTATCAAACACAGGCATTGCTTTGTTGACAATAGTGATGGGAAGCTCCACAGATGTAGACAAAGAGGGTTTTCCGCCATCCTTGGCTAGGATGGTGACTCCATACTCAATGTTGGACAAGTCAGAGTTGAATGCTTCCTTTAAAATAACATTCCCTGAATTAGGGTTAATTTCAAAGTGGCCATAGTCATCCTGCAGGACATAGGTCACTTCTCCATTTGGACCTTTATCTTTGTCAATGGCTGTCACCTGATAAATCAGAGTCCCGGGTTCTGCATCCACTTGAACAGCAGCATAGTATGGGAGGCCCACAAAGACTGGAGAATTGTCATTTATGTCTTCAATGTTAACCCTGACCACCACTCTGGCCACACGCAGATGGTCCAGCTCACGGCTGGCTTCTACCACCAGCTCATATAACTCTTGTTCTTCACGGTCAAAGGGGACTCCAGTCGTCTGAATGACCCCTGAGGTAGATTTTATCTTGAACTTATTTCCTGGGTTTAAGATGCTGTATTTTAAGGGCTCATTAAGGCGGTTTCCAACTGCATTGACAATAGCAACTTTGGTTATGTTAGTGTTGTTCTCTGAGATTGAGGTGGAATAGAAGCTTTGTGTAAAGTGGAGGCCGCTGTCCATGGCTTCTTTAACCATGATGGTGACCATGGAGGTACTGTAGAACTTTCCATCAGACACCTTAACTATCAGCATGTAGTGATCCTTGGAGAGGTTGTTGTTTTTTATGGTAAGTACTCCACTGTTTGAGTCAATTAAAAAATGATCCAAGCTGCCTTCCATTAGGCTGTATGTCAGTTCAGGGGGTACCTCAGAGTCAGGATCTGTGGCACTAACTTTCAGAACCTCCACTCCAACATAGGTAGGTAGAAGTAAGATAGTCTCAAACACAGCCTGAGTAAAAACAGGTGGGTTATCATTCACATCTGTCACCTCAATGTTGACTTCAACGGGACTCTCTGCAGTCAGTTGGGGGCTACCACTGTCTCTCACATGCACATGAAAATGGAAATGGGCGATGGTTTCATGGTCCAGGTTGGCAATTGTTCTGATTGCACCTGTACTGGAGTCCACCGTGAAAAACTTTTTTGCTGTCGACTCCACAATCTGATACACAAGCAGAGCATTCCGGTTGCTGTCAGCATCTGTGGCTCGAATCACCAGTGGGCTGTTATCCAAGCTCCTGACAATGCTATTAATTGGGGCAGCCTCACTTAGGCTGCCTGAGTATTGAGAAAAGAGAAAAACTGGGGCATTATCATTTTCATCAACAATCTGAATATTGACTGTAGCATTGGAAGCCATTCCTGCCATATTGGTGGCCTGAATGATGAGCTGATAAGAGGATGTGTGCTCATAATCCAGGGCCTTCCGAGTGGTGATGACTCCAGAATATGGATTTATGGTAAAGATCCCATTAATGTCTCCATCTTTGACTTCATAAATGAGGGTAGATTGACTGATGGCAGAGATTAGAATGACTGATGTTCCAATGTCAACATTTTCATTTACTTCTGCTTGGTAGTCTTTGTGAATGAACTTGGGGTGAGAATTGTCAGACATGGTGACGGAAATGCGCACAATTGCAGTGGCAGACATTGGCGGGGATCCCTGATCTGTGACTTTGATGGATAGGACAAACTGACCCATCATCGTCATGTCTGGTTCTTTGCAAATGGTGATGATGCCTAGGACCGGTTCGATCTTAAACGTGTTCCCAGTGTTCCCTAAAACAGAAATCAATGGTGAAATGAGTTACATGTGGGTCACTGAAATCTTTTTGATTAACTCTTTATCTATAGGTACCTTACTGCAATGTGGCAAGTAGAAAGCAATTATAGTACTCATCTGTGTCATTCTGAAATAAAATGAGAGGCCTCTCTTTCAGGGGTACTGAAAAGCAACCAAAATGAGTTTCCCAGTATTATAGTAAATTTCAGATCAGTAACTTCTAGATCCAGGTTAAAAACACAATGACAATGACATAGTCTTGTGTGCATTCAAGTTGGGAAATAAGAGAGCCTGAAGGAGAGATCTTTCTGCTAAGAATGTATAGGACTTCCTTATTTCCAGCCTTGTGAGAAGACAGATAGATTGGGAAGCCCACATATGAATGCCACTGGTTTAGGTAGCAGTGTCATATTTTCTGTTCTAGGTTTAAAGAAAGAGGGTTGTGGGAATAGTTTCAGAGCATTATAAGGTAGTCAGTTGTTTTCAGATTATCCCAAAAGCAAACTTCGCTACATGGAATTGGTATTATTTCACCCTATCAAAAATGACTTTATCCAAAACACTACTTTGGTGAAGGGGTTTGTTCAGTCAGGCATGGAGAATTCTTGGCAAGTCATTATTTGCCTTGTAAGTGTGATGAATTTTCCTGACTTCTCTTCTATTCTCCACTCATGCTCTACCCCTCTCTCATGCTTCTGAACACACACATGCACACACCTAGACATAAAAGTAAACATAAAAAGTTACAGGGCAGTTGCTCAATCTGTAACCATTCTATTCACCAAGCATTTGAGGTGTTTCTAGTGTACCAAGAAACTGTTGGGAATCTGAACCAGCACTGCAACCAAGAACCTGAGACATAATCCTTGTGAAACTGAAACCTGGGCACTCCACTTTGATAGAGCTGGCAGGGGAAGGGCTCTGGCCATGACACTGTAGCAGTTTACAGCTCTGCTTCAGAAACATGTTATGGTTCGAAATCTGGGATTGTTGAGAATGAGAGAAATAACAGAGGAATAAAAAATGGGGAAGACACAATGTGGAGTATGTAAAGAAGGTAGGTGGTGACAGAGCTGAAAGGCAGTGGGTAGTGTGAAGTTGCATCCTTCACCAAGTTGCTTTTTGCTTCTCTTATCAGGCTTTCTCATACTTCTCAAAGAACACATATACTTCTGTGTTGAGATCCTTTCCAATCAAAAGTTAAAGATCTTGGTTATTCAACTCTATCTGGACTTTTCTTTCTGAGTATTGTAGTATGATAGGTATATAATTTAAATGTTAAAATCATTAAAATAGGGACCAGGATTTTCAGGGCAGTTATGAGACGTGTCTACATACTTCTTCCTACATGCTAATTATATAAAGTTTTCCACGTCTGAACACAAAATGGTCATGTTCATGTAACATCTATTTCAAGAAGATACTTGCTTATTTTAAAAGACAAAGTATATCTAATAAGAGGTCATTTTGATTCCAGCCCCCCAAATGTGAATATTAAACAACGTTGTCTTTGATGTCGGCATGATTTATTACTTTGCCACCTAAACATGGCCATTTTGTGATGACAACAATAAAAAGTTCAATGATCTTATGAGTAAACTTTCAAGCTTGCAATGAATAGTGTCATAGAATTGAATGTGAATCCAACAGGTGATTCACAGACCTTTGTAAGGGGAAATCACTTCACCTAAGCAATGGTCACCTTCCAGTGATGGCACCAACATGCAACCCTGACTGATGAATGCTACTGGAGCCAGGGATCTCGGTGTTCACTGATTATGGTGCCCGACTGCAGAGTTTCTAGGTAAGTCCTCCCTCACTCCACACCCGGCAGATTTCTTCATGCCCAGAAAGATATATTATGGTGGGGATGGCAGGGAGCCAGCTTTTGACCTCAAATATAATTTTTTGTTTTTTTTTTTTGAGATGGAGTCTCGCTCTGTCATCCAGGCTGGAGTGCAGTGGTGCAATCTTGGCTCACTGCAACCTCTGTCTCCTGGGTTCAAGTGATTCTCCTGCCTCAGCCTCCAGAGTAGCTGGGACTGCAGGCAGGCACCACTACACCTGGCTAATTTTCATGTTTGTAGAGACAGGGTTTTGCCATGTTGGTCAGGCTGGTCTCAGACTTCTGACCTCAAGTGATCCACCTGCCTTGGCCTCCAAAAATGCTGGGATTACAGGCACGAGCCACTGTGCCTGGCCTCAAGTAGAAATTCATAATCCTGCTATCCCATGGCTGCTGATCTGCTTGTGACACCCTTCCAGAATGGTGTGCTGATACATCAGGTCCAAAGTGGGCCCTTCTCCTCTTTCCCTCTTTGACACACTAACCCATTCTCTTGGAATCCACTTCCTGCTTATTCTTTCCTGCTACACTTGAATCCTGAAAAATTGGCCTCTGTTTGTTTTTTGGAATCTATGGCCTCTAGTAGATTTTTGGCAATTGAATAAAAGCTGTGCTTTTCTTATCATTCCTTATCTAGTACACAACACAGCATCTGCTACAAAGAAGTTGCTTAATATTTGTTGAATGATTGAGAGGAGAGGTAAATCTAAAAAAAAATTTTAAACTCTCTATTCATATGCATCTTGGGATCCATATGCCCTCACCCGAACTCAACTCAGTCCCAGTCTCTCTTGTACAATCCTGCCTCAGACTCACCATTGACACCAAACACAAAACTCAAACTAGATATAAGACCTGAAGCTCTGCACTCAAATTCTGCCTCAGTCCTTCAGGCCAAAATAAAAAGCTTCCGTAGTTACTTTAGAGGACAGGCAGGAGACAGGAAATTTATAGCCCACCAATAAACAGAGTGAAATCTTGCTTATCTGATGTGTGTGAGAAAAGTTAAATAAAACATAATACTTTACACAGCCATTTGTCATTTGCTTCAAAGTGCTGAAGCATCTGGGATCTGCCTGTCTCCCACCCTCAACTGGGAGGAAACTTGCTCCGCTAGGACCAGTGCGGACCAGTGTGGGTTTGTCTGTCTGTCTGTGAAGAGCCCCGCTGGCCATTTGAGATTTATTGTGAACATTGTATTCCTCAATAGTTTCTTACATACAATCAAAGGTCATTTTTTTGCGATATCAATTGTTCCCATGGTTTTCTGGAAGTTTGGGTTTTCTTTATGAAAGATGTTTTAAGGAAATAACTGTTCTGTCTTGTTTTAGTCAGTTAAAGAAACGACTGGGCACCATGCTGTAGTCTATAGAGGTCAAAAGATAAGCAGAGCAGTCTTTTCGGTTGGATGGTAAGTTAAATTACTCCTTAAGAAACTCCAAACTGGTTGAAACATTATCTGGCTATCTAAAAGGAGTATAAGTAGCAGGCTTAATGACAAATATAAAAAGCAGGTAGAGACACACAGCAAATGTTTAGAACATGGTAAGAAAAGTAGAAATAAAACCCTATATCTAAATAATTACAGTGACATGAAACAATGTATATGCATGAATGAATACGGGGAAAAGAAAAAAACACAACACTGGAAAAAACCATAGAAAGAATAAAAAGAGTTGTTGGGTTAGGTGACATTTTCTGGGATGTGATTTAAATATTCATTTTTTGGAAAAGTTTCCTTATATTATTTGTGGAATCCAAAGAACAAAGATTATATAATTAAGTAATAAAAATGTCCTGTGATAAATAAAAGATGTAAAATAGCATTTCTAAAAAAATACTGGTCAGGCTTTAGATTGAAAGGAAATTCCATGGAAACCTAGAAAAAAAATAGGCAAATTCTCTCCGGAAACTTTGCTATTATGAACTCATGTCTTTTCTTTTTCTTTTTTTAAGTAGAGCTTAGCACAGACCCATGTAAAATGTGGGTGCCTAATACAAGAAATAGTTTTAAGTTATCATTCAATGCAAGAACTTTTTTTTTTTTAGAAGGTTGTTGGCTTTTCTTTTTCTAAAATTTCTAGTCCAAAACTGTCATTCTAGCGTTCATATTTTAATTCAACTCCTCTCAAAAATGCTCTACATTTAAATGAAAGGAGAGAAGTCTTTCCATCCCTGGCATGAAAGGATATTGCATTTGGCATTATTCACGACAGACATAAGTTGCAGAACATTTTGAAAATAAGTGACTTGAATATTCAAAAAAGATGGAATGGGGAGGAGAACATAGAGCAGATAAAGGATATTTGTCATTTTTAGGTTATTTCTTGCTTAGCCATTCATCTTTCAGTCATAAAAGCTTTCTAGCAATCAGCCTTCAAACCATCAGTAAACTATGATCTTACCTTATAGATGTTAAAATTAATTTTAAAACATCTCAAATTTAACAAAACAAGAGCCTGTATTTATTTGTCAGGTTCAGCAAGCAGTTCAGACTCCATATCTACCATCTACTCTGCTACTCAGGTTGCCTCCAATGATGTGAATTTGTGCTAACTGTGAGGGTGAAGGAATTTCTGAAGCCCACAGACCACCTATTCACAAGTAAACAAAGACTTGTTAAGATTCAATTCACAGAACACCCTGGCAGGCCTCAGATGATCAGCGGCTTTTGTTATTTTAGTCTGAGGCCCTGGCTTGTTGGTCCACAGGTAAAAGCCACTAAATTTATTACATATTTATTTTCTCTTCTCTATCCCAGAAAAATCCAAGATCAAACACAACAAAGGAAATTTTCCTTGCTATTAATGATGGAAAACCTATTACTGAAACATCAAGAACGTTATCCACCATCATCTCCCAAATAGGACAGCGGCTTGGCCAAAAAAGTTCATTTAGAGATGTTCCACTGTTAATGATCTGAATTTTACATGGTGATAAATACTACTGAGGGTCGAATGCCTTGCATTATGCTGAAATCTGTGCAGTGCAACAGCTCTCACCTGCTTCTATGGTATATATGAGTTCTGCATTTTCTCCTTTGTCTTTGTCCAGAGCCGTCACTTGCAGAACAGCTGATCCCAGAGCAGCAGATTCAAACACAGACGCTTCATACAGTGGGTTGGTAAAATAAGGACTGTGATCATTAGCATCCTCCACATTCACAATGACTCGGGCCAAGTTTCTTCGATAAGGAAACTCCTGATCTCTGACCTTTAGGCAAAATACAAGAAGTGGTGGGACTCAAATTTTAAATTGCAAAGAACTCACATGACTATGTTTGGGGTGAAAACAAAATGAAATAATGCACGCAAAGTGCTTGACCCAGTTCCAGGCTTCTAGTAGGTGCTCAATAAATGGTAGTATCATGAAGTGAGGAAACATTGTGAGCAAATCGTGAGCAGGGGTTACAACACCTTTACTGCTCAGCCTAATGTCTGGCCTGTGGTCTGTGCTCAGTCTGTGTGTGTAGAACTGATGCCTTGATATCACAAACACAGCACTGTGCTCTGGCTCTCCCCATATAGTGGCCTCCCCCTTATTTGTGTACACAGCTGATAACGGAATAGTGGGTAGAGGCTCCTCTGCAGGGGCAATTAAAGACTGGAATTAATGAACACAATGTAGGCATTTCCACTCATCCATTCAACTAACATTTATTGTCACCTATCTGTTCAAGTCCTTGGCTTTGCACTGGTGGTTCAGCAGTGAATTGGATACAGTTCCTGCCCTCAAGAAGCTTAGAGTCAAGTGGGAATACAAACAATAGATAGGTATAATGCTCAGGGCTAAGTATTCTCACGGGATGCACTAAAGATGCTCGCAGAATAGTGAGAAGAAACTAACCTAGCATTTAGCTTCCTGAAAAAGGTAACAAGAACAAATAGGAGTGGTAAAATGGTGGTGGTAGTAGTGTGTGGCATTTTCAGGCAAAAAAGCCAATATATACAAAAGCCTAGAGCTGAGAGAACCCTGACCATCGGGAATATGAATCAAATCTTAATTTCTTACTTAGAGAAATGTTAAATAAAATGTCACACTTTACACAACCATTTGTCATTTTCTTCAAAGTGCTGAAGCACCTCCTTTCTGATTTCACCAAAAAACCTTGCTTGGCAGTTTTAAAGTTTCCTTTAGTTTGCATATGGCAGAAGTTTGAAAATAATCATTTCTTTAACCACAAGGTTTTGCTATCATTTGATGTAGCACTAATCAAATATGTGCGCTTGGCTTTTTCAATTTTAAACTCCATACCTGCAGAGAGATGTGAAGAAATTAGAAAATATACCGAGAAGAGCCATCAAAGAGAAAGGGGTTTTCAGAAATAGTACCTAGGAGGAATAAGCAAAATGACTAAAAGGCTTAGCTAGGAAAAAGGCAGTGTAAAGCACTTGTTTGCTGTAAATATTCAATTATGTAAGTGATAAATGGTAGAGGGTGACCAAACTGATTTCTGAGTTTGTTAAAGAAAGAATGAACAGAAATGACTTAAAGAATCATGAGAATGGAGTTAGTCACTAGCACAAGGTTTCTGCCCTTGGAGAAAACACATGCAGAATTAGCTCAGTGAATATGCTGAATTTCCCTGTCTACAGACTGGTCTGCCATACCCAAGGACCAAGCTGAACTCTTTATTTGGGGATTGTTGAAATCTAGGTCAGTTCCAATTTAGTGTAAGCTCCTAGGGTGCAGGAACTTTGTCTTTTTTGTATCTTCAGTGCCTAGAAGAAAGTTTGGTGCACAGTAAGTGGTTGAGAAATATATGTTAAATGAATGAATGAAGGGCCATAGTGATGACTGGAAGACCTCTATAAGTAACCCCATCTGTTTCCTGGAGTCTTAGCTGGAAACCATAGCTAAGTGCATGACACTCAAGCTTCCTCTTGTTGGGGAAGGTTTCTAGTCTTATGAAAGAAAAGTAGCACTTAGTGGAACATTACTTTCAGCTGCTTAGGAATTTGTACTGTCTTAGTGTAGTATTTTAAAGCCAATCAGTGCAGAAGATTAAGTCTGTCCTTCTACCTGGTCTTAAAGGAACACAGTGGGGACTCTGACAGGAAGTGGCTGTGCAATGCCGCAGAGATTCTTGGGTGGTTGAAGAGATAGACTTCAGGCCATAAATTAATCAACGATGTTTCTTATTCATCTCTACTTCCCAATTATGTGAACTAACTAAACACTACTTTAAAAGTAAAGCAATATCTCCTACATAATTTGGAGGCCCCATGAACACAAACTCAGATTTATACTCTCTGTAGGCTTGAGCATGTATTGAGATCTCTTTTGTGTGCCAGTATTTACTACTAGGTCCAGTGCCAGTACAATAAGTAATAAACTGGTTTTGTAAATCCTTCCAAGGACTGAGCATTGCA
This sequence comes from Pan paniscus, assembly GCF_029289425.2. Lineage (NCBI taxonomy): Eukaryota > Metazoa > Chordata > Mammalia > Primates > Hominidae > Pan > Pan paniscus. The sequence continues at coordinate 93,660,311 of NC_073258.2, read as the reverse complement.
TAGGCTGAGTAAATGATTACCCTTGTGATTAACTTCTTAAGGAATGTCTTTTCAATTTTTCTATGAAATCTTCTGGGTGCAAACCAACCCCAGAGCCTGGGAACATGACCTGTTCCTTCCCTCTCAAGTCAGTCTGTTTGGAGCATTTACTGAGCAGCCACTGCTGCAGAACTTATCTAATATTTTCGTTTGGCAAAAATACAGAGTTGCTATCTAACAACAGTAATTCTTCATTGAAATAAAAAGGCAAAAATGAATGCAATCTCTCTGTGAAAAGACTAAATTTACAACTACTTATAAAATTTAGGGGCCCTATACTTCTGAAGGCTAATGTGTGTGGCCTGAACAGTCAGTGGTTCTGTAGGAGTGCTAATTAGGATTTTGGTCCTACCATTATGTTGAGAATGTGCTTGTCCTGGGCCTCATGGTCCAGCCTCTCGGCAGTATAGAGCACGCCAGTGCTAGGGTCAATCCGGAATTTTCTCATGCTGATGGAGTCGATGCTGCTATGAACAGTGTAGCTCAGCTTGTGCTTCTCATCTCTATCTGTGGCTTCGATCTGCAGGATCTCCGTGTCTGGAAGCACATCCTCGGAAATTGTCACATCGTAATTCGGCTGAGAGAATTCTGGGCCATTATCATTATTATCCAGCACTTTGATAAATACCTATAGTTAAAAGAAGAAAAGAATGATGACTAATGCCAATTTGCTCACTGCTAATAAAAGTATGCCCTCCCTCTTTTTCTCCCCGCTTCCCTGTCCTTGGATCCTAGCTTCTAGTAGCTCTTGCAACACAGAGGAAACTCACTAATAAAAACATTCTGTAATTAGAGGTTGACAATAAACCAGTAGTTTATATTAGCAGGAACATAAACTATGAGCTGACCAATATTCTCACTATTAATTGAACAGCTGAGACAACCACTTGAAGGTGATAATTCTGTGGAATTCTTTGATGCACAATGTATATGATCACAAGATGACCTTAGTTTGTTAAGTTGCCATTATCTTAAGTTCTTATTATGTGTTTCTCTTGGTGGACCTCTGTGGAGGCAGTGACAGAATGGGAAAAGGAGCACAGAAGAGGCAAAGGAGCCAATGAGGTGGACTCAGAGCAGTCACAGCTTCTCAATGGCAGTGTCCATGCACTGTGGTTGTCCTGATAGGAGGGGTCCAGCAAAGAACGTGGCGCTAATGATAGCTACAGTACGAAGTTTCCCAATAAGTTTTCTAATTGTTTTCTTTCATAAAGCATTTTGTTACGTAAATTTTAAGACAAATATAAAATAGTGTAATGAACACTCAAGTATGTATCACTCAGCTTTAATAATAATCAATTGCTAATCTGGTTTCATCATACTCCCACTCATCCCTGCCTATTCCCACGTTATTTTAAAGCAAATCCCACCCATCATGTAATTTCGGTATGCATCTTTAAAAGACAGGACTCTTAGAATAAACACAAACACACACAATACCATTGCTGAACCTAAACAGAGAAAAGAGTAGTTCCTTAACATCATCAAACAGCCCATTTGGTGTTCATACTTCTCTAATTGTTTTTTAAGTATGTTTTGTTTGTTAATCACATATACACACATATATATATTCATAATCTTTTAATCAAGATATGCAAATAAGGTCCAAACATTGCATTTAGTTAATACATCCATAAATGGGTTAATTATATTTTAATTTATAGGTTCTCCTTCAAACTCTTCTCTTACTATTTCCCTGCAATTTTTATGGGGTTATTGTTCTTATTGAAGAAACTGAGCCATTTTCTCTTTAGTTTCTACAGTCTGAATTTTGCTCATAGCATCGCTGTGGTTTTGTTTTACATGCCCCTCTGTACCCTGTATTTCTTATAAATTGTTTGATTTAAAAGGCTTGCTAAGGTTCAATTTCCTTTTTTCTGTTTCTTTTTCTTTGACAAAAATCCTTCATGAGTGATTTAGTGTACTTCCATCTGGAGATACATAATATCTGGTTCTCTCTCTTGTTCTGTGATATTAGCAGACACTGGCAATCATTATACAGATAATTCATTAAAAATTTCAGATTGATAATGTTCTAATTCTATTATTTTCTTCCTCATTTATTAGCTGGAATAGTTCTCTAAAAAGAAACTTCTCAACTATTTGGTTACTGTGAAGTACATTTCATATAGGAAAGTTAGGATAAATAATTCTTTCCCTTTATTCTTTTGAAATAGTGAGTTGGTTCCTTAGCTCCTCCCAAAGTGACCAATGAGATACTCTTTTTTAACCATTATTATGAACTCATGAATTTAATCACATCTGATTTGTTTCTCTCTATTGCAGTTATTATATTAATGATGATAAATAGCCCTACCTTGGCCTGTAGGAGCCTCTTCCAGTTAGTTCTTGACATCTTTTGACATAACTCTAGTATTCTTTGATAGCTTCCTTGCTTTCTGATAATTGCTACCAGTAATTTTTTCCAGTGTTATCTTGTGCATTTTCCCATTATCCATTTCTCCAAAATGGCTTGTTTTCTTTTTAGTTAGAATTTAGAGACCATGATCCACTGCTAGGAATACTTATTGCTACTGGAGTGGCTATTATGTTTCGGTTTCATTCAATGGACAGAGTCAGGAAAGGTTTGTGGTTTTATAAAAGTAAATATTGCACGAGTTCATATTGCTACTTCCTATTCAAAATTAGAGCACCAAGGTTTTTACTTAATCTCATTATTTTTACATTTGTATCTCCTTTTTCTCATGCTGAAATTTCTCATGCTTAATGACATCATCAAAATTATTCATTGCTTTATTTGAACCACATGCACAAAAATCTCAGAATAATTCCAACATTCTTATTATAATTATGATTATTAAAAATAATTTTAATATTATTTTGTAGTTTTTTGTTTATTTTATAATTATGTATTTATATCATTATAATAATAAAATAAATTATAATTTATTCCTAGTTGGATAAATAATTGCAATTATTATAGCATAATTGCAATTAAAAATACTATCTACTTTCTATCAGGTGCTATACAGGTTTAAGAAGAACAAGCAAGAATAACCAGGAATTTATTCAACTAGGAATATAAAGTCAAACCAGCGTGTTTAAAGTCACTTAGAATAGTTCTTCTCTGTGTAGGTGTGCCACCAACTAGATATGCATCTAACATCATTTGTTTCCACTTGCGTTCGAATTTTAGACTTGCTTTTTAAATATTTAATTTAATATTATATATAAAGGTACCAAAGTCAAATTTACAAAAGAGATATATTCAAAGCAGTTCAGCTTCTATACCTTCCCTCTACACTCTATTCCCTTCTCCTACAGATAACTTTAAAAATATGTATGGTTTACTCATCAAACATTCTGTTAATATAAACATACTATATACACTCTTCCCTGCCATGCTGTTTCATTTAACATTACAGTTACAGTTAACATAACATTAACATCAGTTCTCAACTGGGGACGGTTTTGTCTTCCAGGGGACATTTAGTAGTGTCTGGAGGCATTTTTGGTTGTAACACTTGGAGGAGGGCTGTTACTGACATCCAGTAGTACAGGCCAGGGATGCTGCTAAACATCCTACAATGCACAGGACAGCCCCCGCAACAAAGAATTATCTGACCCAAAATGTCAGTAGTGTTGCTGTGGAGAAACCCTGCATTATATCCTGAAGATAATGCCACAGAAGTACAGAGATACTCTTCCAGTGAGCAGATGAATCAGTTAATTCAACTAGTTTTCTATTGGTGTTCATTTAAGATGTCTCCAATTTTTGTTCTTAGAGTGTGCAAGAAAGAGCCTTGTGCCCATTTTTAAAATATTTTTTGCTAGCATATATTTGGTTCTAGAATCGGGATGGTTGGATCAAAGTACAGGTGCTTATATAGTTTTATTATTATATATGTTTCCATATTTCCCCTACTCAAAGGTTTTATCATTTTGCATTCCCATAATAATATATAAGAATGTTTGTTTCTCACAACCTTGCCAACATAATATGTAGTAAGACTTCTAGATTTTTTGCCAATCTGATAGATGAGAAACGGCATTTCGGTATAGTTTTCATTTACCTTTCTCTTATTTTTGAGTGAGGTTGGAGAAACTTTTCATATATTTAAGATCCATTTGCATTTCTTTTTTTGTTAAATTATTTGTATCTCATCTCATTCTTCTATAGGTTAGATGGCCTCTCATTCTTTATTTTTGGAAGTTTGGTGATATAAATTGCAAATACGCTTTCAATTTTGTCATGTATTTTTATTTTGCTTATGGTGTTTTTTTTTTGCCATGCAAAAGTGAATACATCAATCTTTTTCCTTATTGTTTCTGGATGTTAATTCACAGTTTAGAATATTTTTCGAGCTTTCAGGTTATAAATGAACACATTCATTTTAAAACATGCATTTGTATGTTTTCTTTTCTTTCATTTACATCGCTAATCGACTTGGAATTTTTCCTGGCATACTGCGATTATTTTCCATATGGCTCTCCATTTATCTCAATGCCACTCTTTAAAAGACCATCACTTCCCACTGATTTGAGAAGCCACCTTTATTGTACTCTATATTTACACATGCAGTTAGCATATTTCTGGATTTTCTATTCTGTTCCATTGGTTTATCTGACTTCTCATGTATCAGTACCAAAATGTTTTAATTATAGAGGCTTTATAGTACATTTTAATGTTTGGAAAGGCTAGGCTCTCTTTTTCTTCTTTCTCATGGTTTTCCTTGCTATTCTCACTTGTTCTTCTAAATAAACCTGTATAGCACCTGATAGAAACTGGATAGTATTTTTAATTGCAATTATGCTATAATGACAGGTTAATAAAAGAAAACTGACTTCTTTCTAATGTAGTCTTCCTATCCAAGAATATGGTTTGTCTTTTTTCATTTGTTCAATCTACTGTTTTACTTTTCTGGGAACATTTAGTTTTCCTTAAATAGGTTTTGAACACTTTTTAAAGTTTATATATGTACTACCCTAAATAGAGTCTTCTTTTCCAATATATATTTCACTGTTTTTTTTGGTTATATATATGTAGGCTATTGATTTTTGTATATTAAATTTTTAACCTGTTATTTTCCTATCACTTACAGAAGTTTTTCCTTTCAGTCTTTTGAGTTTTTCAGATATATAATTATACTACATGCAAACAGAGATAGTTTTACCTTTTTCTTTATGACACAAACTGGTTTATCTTGTCTAATTGCATTGGCTATTACAGCATGAGAGTAAATAGTACTGAATATAGTGATGCCCCTGTCTGATTCCTGACTAATAGAAAAAAAAATCCTCTAGTTATTCTCCATTAAATATTATCCTAGTGTTTGGCTGTATTCCAGAACATTATTTACTTTTAAAAATAAATGCAACCAGATTATGGCTATCTGCATAAATGGCTGCACTATCACTCACTTTGGTACAAATATGCCTTTTTTGAGGGAGAGACAAATGGTGGTGCTACCACCTCTATGCCGGGAAAACTTGCCATTCAGAGTCAGTTGGACATGGGACAAGCTTTGCCCTGTAGTAGTTTGTGGTAGAAAAAGGGTTAAAAAGTGTGCCAGTAAAGTTTTGGGTATTGTTCTTATCTCCACTGTATTTGCAGAACCATACTAGATTCTTTGAATGCCAATTCTTTCATTCAGAAAGTTCAAGTTAACTTAGTCAAGATGCTAAAATATTTGTGTTCAGTTATATTAATGGGAGGAAAAAGCCTTTCCGGCCAGCAAGCCTGCCCTGACCTTCATGAAGTTTCAAAGTTGATGTGCTCTTGAAAAGCTTGCCTCTTTTTGCTTGCTTTGTCTTACGCCTAATCTACAGTCAGAACAAGTGTCTCTCTGTAAAAGACTTCCTTCTCCTCATTTACTTTTTATTTCCCACAGTCGGGGCCATTTGTGAGCTCCCGAACTAACAAACAAAGCAAAGTAACTCTCAAAGATGTTGTGTTCAAAATGGTAATTGAAATGCCTAAAGAAGTACAATGAAATCAAAGCAGGAGGAAACCCGAATATAGGAAGTCTCTTCAGAGCTGGTTTCAATGCTGCCCACCACAAACACTTTGGGTTTTGCAGGCTCTTCTAAGCTAAGTCTGGGTAGATGCCAAGCTCTGCTTCACAAAGGCTCATGGTATAAAGTGTCCATGGGGCGAGCTGTAGGGTAAAGGCACTGTCTTTTATTAGAACCAATTAAGTCCTGAATTACTGAAATTCTCTTCTGCCTCTGCTGGCATTTCAAAACCGTATTTAAAACATTCTATAGTTGTGATTTCAAGGGTGAAGCCCCTTGTATTCTCCTAGGCTTGTAAGTTTTCTTTTTGAATGTATAAGTAGAAAAATCACATCAGCTTGTACTTGTTTTACAGTTTATAAATCTGTATCACATTCATTTCCTAGACTTTATTATTTCTGGTTTACCAGTGGGGAAAATGAGAATTAGAGAAGTTAAAAGATGTGCCTAAAGTCCTATGTCAAGGCCAGACTCAACCCCAGGTATTACAGAGCTAATTCTGTATTCACCCCATCCTATCATTTCCGTGTGCATTAAGTTACACACACATTAAAAGTAAATGCACGTTAACATTTATACATACAATGTGTACAGATATTATGTACTTTGCTATAGAGAAATCCTAATTTACAAAATAGATAACTGATTCCATTCTCTTTTCATGAACATTCATTATGAGGTTATTTTAAATATAAAGATCCCTGGTCCCTTTAAAATTAGAATCTATTTTCAAAAATTGATCTCCTCATAAGTTGTTAAGCCCAGATCTATACATACAGTAAAATTTCATTTTTATTATTTTATGAGACAGGGTTTTCCTTTGTCTCCTAGGCTGGAGCGCAGTGGCACAATCATGGCTCACTGCAGTTTCAGACTCACACCTCAGCCTCCCAAGTAGCTGGGACAATTGGACTGCACCACCAGGCCCGGCTAATTTTTTGTTTTGTAGAGATGAGTCCTCGCTATGTTACCCAGGCTGGTCTCAAACTCCTGGCCTCAAGTGATCCTTCCACCTTGGCCTCCCAAAGTGTTGGGATTACAGGCATGAGCTGTCACACCTTGCTGTGTCTTTTTTTTTTTTTTTAATTAAAAAAGAAAGTCTTACATTTTAAGATTTGGCTTGCTGCCTTATTTTATCTATATACATTTGTAGTTGTTCCAGCATTTTCCTAATCTAAATACACAAGGGAAGTATAGGCCACTGCCTTTTTTTTTTTTTTTTTTGAGATGGAGTCTTGCTCTGTCACCCAGGCGGGAGTGCAATGGCATGGTCTTGGCTTACTGCAACCTCTGCCTCCCAGATTCAAGTGATTCTCTCACCTCAGCCTCCCAAGTAGCTGGCACTACAGGCGCATTCCACCACACCCAGCTAATTTTTGTATTTTTAGTAGAGAAGGGGTTTCACTATGTTGGCCAGGCTGGTCTCGAACTCCTGACCTCGTGATCTCCCCACCTTGGCCTCCCTAAGTGTTGGGATTACAGGCGTGAGCCACTGCACCCGGCAAGCCACTGCCTTTTTCACTGCCAAGAGGCAGATGACACAAAAGGAGATGAAAGAAAAACCCTGATGAGGGAGATGCCCTGTGGGAGTCTGTTGTTCTAGTGAATCATAGAGCAGCTTTGGCAAAAGTGATTTGTTTCTTCTCCACTTTTAAGTAGGTTCAGGATGAAGGGAGGCCATAAAACAAAGTCCACATCTTCAAGGTAAAAACCTACTTTTTAAGGAAGCAGGCCAATTAGAAACTCCAAACACAGCAGTTAGAGATGAGAGAGGAAGAATGAAATCCTCAAAGCATTGAAGGTCAAGACTAACCTTAGGAATTCAGGTCACAGCCCTCCCAGCCCCAATACATGAAGGTCGTTTTGCAGAAAGACTGGCCAATTTCATTAATTGCCTTTGTGAGGCTTTAGAATTTTGGAGATTATCTGAAAGAGCTTTTTAATCTCAAGTTTGGCTGTGGAGCATACAGATACAAGCTGATTTTCCTATCTTTTAAATTTTATTTTAATTAATTACTTTTTGAGACAGGGTCTTTGGAGTATAGTGGTGTGATCATGGCTCACTGCAGCCTCCACCTCCCAGGCTCAGGGGATCATCCTGCCATCCAAGTAGCTGGGACTATAGGCGTGTGCCACCATACCTGTCTGGTTTTTTTTATTTTTTGTAAATACTGGGCTGGTCTTGAACACCTGGGCTCAAGCAATCCTCTTGCCTTGACCTCCCAAAGTGTTGGGATTATAAGCATGACCCCTGTACCCAGCCTTTTAATTTTTTTAGAGACAGGGTCTCAGGGCATGATCATAGCTTACTATAACCTTGAACCTTTGGGCTCAAGTAATCCTTCTGCCTCAGCCACTTGAGTAGCTGAAACTATAGATGCACGTGACCACCACATCTGGCTAATTAAAAAATTATTATTATTATTATTGCAGAAATAAGTTCTCACTGTGTTATTCAGGCTAGTGTTGAATTCCTGGCCTCAAGTGATCCTCCCGTCTCAGCCTCCCAAAATGTTGGGATTCATATGTGAGCCACCATGCCTGGCCTTCCTATCCTTATAAGTCTAAAGGATTACTTGAATAAGAAAAACATTAAAACCACAAAATCCCATGAGTCCCTGAATCAAATCAATGTAACTTTTAGATTATAATTTGGACATGGCTGTCTCTGCTGTCTTTCATAAATAACAATAATAGCCATACACATATTTTATAGCTAATTTTAAGTTGAGAAATAAACATTAATAAAGTCTGTATGTGTCTAGCATATCACAGATTCCAAGAATCTTCTTGTAATAGCGTATTTCATCTTAAAATTTATGAGGCATGTAAAGTTTTATTCTCCTTATGCTGAAGAAACTGAGTCTCAAAGTGACTGAACTGCCTTCTGTAATAACACAGACAGCAATTGGTTAAGTGCTGACTTGAACTTGGGTTGCCTAATTCTGAGTTGGTGCTCCTTTCATTATACCAGATGATTTCAATAATGAGTTAAATTGTGTATTTCATATATATAAATGTGTAGGAAATGTTCCTGGACTCGTATATGATTTTGAGAAGAAGCAGGTTTATATCTCTTTACCTATGTATACCTAAGCAGGCCACCTAAGCAGTCTGTGCCTCAATTTCTCACTGGAAATGAGTGTAATGATAACACCTGATTTAAGTATCCCAGAGTTATAGGGAAAATAAGCTTAAGAATGAGCCTTATGGCCGGGCGCCGTGGCTCGGTGGGAGGCCAAGGCGGGTGGATCACTTGAGGTCAGGAGTTCGAGACCAGCCTGGCCAACATGGGGATAATCCCATCTCTACTAAAAATACAAAACTTAGCCGGGTGTGGTGGCATGCACCTGTAGTCTCAGCTACTCTGGAGCCTGAGGCAGGAGGGCAGGAGAATTGCTTGAACCTGGGAGGTGGAGGTTGCAGTGAGACGAGATTGTGCCACTGTACTTCAGCCTGGGCGACAGAGTGAGAATCTGTCTCAAAAAAAAAAAACAAAAAGAAAAAAAGAAAAGAAAAAAAGAACCTTATTACTTAAATAATTATTATATAAATACCAGGTATCATATATTACTACGTATTTTCATCCATTAACTCTTTGAAAGAGCCATGTTCTAGTTTCATTTAAACTTGCTCTTATGATGCAGTAACTCAGATTGGTTTGGCAGATGTATGGGGAAAGTTGCTAAAATTCATAATTTCTCATCCTTGGTAATGTGTGTCTCTGGGGCCCAAAAGCTCAGTGAGTTGAAGTGAGAGCTATGAGAAGGCTGAAGTATTTTGCTCTCTTCTTTGAATGGCTGACTATAAGACAATCTGACAGCCACAGGCGGCATCATGTTCCCTAAGCCGCCATCTTAAGAGTGTCTCCTTCATAACTAGTAGGGCCAGGTGAGTTTCTTTTCCTGCATTAGAACAGATATCAAAATTTTCATCTTGCCTTTAAGAGACAGCATTGTGTAGTGGTTAAGAGAGCAGGATCTGGAACCTGGATATAAACCCTGATCTACTCTAGTTATTTAACCTTGCTTTGCCTCTCTTTCCTTATCTGTAAAACGGGCATGACAGTAGTAGGTTAGTTTTCTATTTGTATCATAAAGAGTTACTATAGGCTGGGTGCAGTGCCTCACACCTATCTATAATCCTAGCACTTTGGGAGGCCGAGGCAGGCAGGTCACTAAAGCCCAAGAGTTCAAGACCAGCTTGGGCAATGTGGTAAAAACCCACCTCTACAAAAAATACAAAAATTATCTGGGTGTGGTGGTACATGCCTATAGTGTCAGCTACTTGGGAGGCTTGAGGTGGGAGGATTGTTTGAGCCCAGGAAGTCCAGGCTACCGTGAGTCGTGATTGTGCCACTGCACTCCAGCCAGGGTGACAGAGTGAGACCCTGTCCTGGAAAAAAAAAAAAAAGAAAGAAAAAAAAAAGTTACCATAAACTTAGAAGCTTAAAACACTGATTATCTCATAGTTGTGTAGGTGAGGACTCAAGGCCGAAATCAAGGGTTGGCATGGATGTGTTTCTTTCTGGAAGCTCTGGGGATGACTGCCCCAAGATCATTCAGGTTGTTTGACCGAATATAGTTCTTTGTGGTTGTAGAACGGAGGCCCCTGGTTTCCCTGCTGGCTGTCAGCTGGGAGTCTCTCTCAGCTCCTTAAGGCTGTGTTAATTCCTTGTCATGTTGCTGCTTTTATATTCAAATTAGAAATGATGTCTCAAGTCCTTCTCACATTTTGAATCTCCTACTTACCCTTTTGCTGCCTCTCTTCTTCTGCTTAAGGGCTCATGTGATTCGACTGGGCCTAACTGGATACTCCAGGATCCTCTCTGTGTCTTAAGATTTATACCCTAATCACATCTGCGAAGTCCCATTTGCCATGTAACATAACATATTCACAAATCCAAAGATTAGAACATGAACATCTTCTTGGGGAAGTGAAGGAGAGCTCTGTTGCCTACCACAAATAGCACCTGCTTCACTGAGTAACTGTAAGAGTTAAATGATTTTATTTTTGAGGATAAATATATGTAAACACTTGGGTTTTTTTAATCTATTTCATGTGTTTCAGTCTGTTATACTCATCCCATTATTCTTTTTGATGTTCATATTATCCCATCTTTGATCAGTGGAAATCCATTTAAGTCTCCTCTTGTCATGCTTTACCATGATTCCAGTAGGCTTTTCTGGCAGAAAAAGATGCCCTAGGCTCCTGCCCCAAACCTGCAATTATCCATTTCTATGAGGAATCCTGACTCCTTTCCAAGGTAAACGGTATGTAAATACCACAGTCTGGGCACTATGGGTAGAATTCCTCTTAAAATGGCTTCGTAGTGCTACTTTATGTTTGGAGGGATGGTAACCCAATCCTCCTAGGCATTTCATTATTCCTGCTCCTTATGGGCCTCTGTTTCTACCTGGCTACTCTCTATTCCTCCCTTGCTCATAACAGCCAATGCTCCTTGTGATTCCTCAACTCTTTTCCAAGCAGATACAGTACCGATTCCTTCAACCTTTTCTTCCCCCTGTGCCAGAAACCCTTCAGACATCCTCACTCATCTCTGAGCTTCTAAGACATTAACATGAGGAACACTTCTGTAATGTTTAAGACTGGTAGTACCCCTTTCTCCCACAGGATCTTCCTATTTTTTAAAAAAAATTCTCAAAGAGAGTGAATCTCCTGTTTGCTGTCCAAGGCTTTGGTGGACAGTCTTTCTTAACCCAGAACAATAGTGCTTTGAAACACCATGGCAGCCCGGTGACAGAGCTGGGGAGCCTTCAGAGGACAACGATCCCCCCAGGTGTGTGCATATGTTTCCCAGGGAGTGTCGGGGGCTGCATGCTGAAATTTTTAACTAGAGTTACTGGCTGAAAAAAAAGTGTTAAGGAGTTAGTTTATCTTAACCATTTTTAGATCACATACCCATTTGAACATCTGATGAAAATTATGGACTTTCTCTCTAGAAAAACATATACACATGCCAAAATTTATTAACAAGTTCATGGGCTTCAAGGACCTCTTAGGAACTCAAACTGTTTTGGAAGGTTTAAGTTGTTTGTACAATTAGGTCCTGATTTGCACGGGTTTGTTAGAGACAGCAGGATTTGAAGTGGGGCAGGGGTCTGGATAAGAAGGCATCAGGGTGCTGGTTTAAAATCACTCCAGTGAACATTAGTCATTCTTTAGTCCAGGGAGATGCTAATTCTGGTGCCAGTTCATGGACTATCTGCTATCATTCCACAACATTAGTAGTGTAGAGAATGGGTAAGCTTTTAAAACTTGGGATAATTCTTGGGACATGGCAAGCACTAAAAAATGCCAGTTGGTTTTAGGCAAAGAGAAGACTATCAAAGAGCCACTAAAGGCGGCCATCCTGGGATGGCACATGAGGAACTGGGAAAAACCCACTAAGATAACCTTTGGCCTGGTGTGGCCACAGAGCCCTTGACAAATTCTACCTCATGTGCACTGAGGGTGCCTTAAGGCACTGTCTTGCACTTTCCACCCCAGGATAAGTCAGAAAGTATCCAGAATAGTCCTCACTAAAGGACGGGGATGCAGCCACTGGATCTTCCACTTCATCAGAGACAGGGCTCTGATGAAGTAAAAGATCCAACATAGACTCATTTCTCACAGCAACATGTGAGGCAAACCCCATGTTTGCCTCAGAGAAGCTAACAGGTGATAGGAATAATAATAATAGCAGCAGTAGCTAGTATTAACTGAATTCTTACTACAGTTAGACCTCATGCTGATACTCTGCATTCATAAACTCATGTAATCCTCATAGCAACTCCCATGTTGTAGGTATTGGCACCTCCAAACAAGAAGACTAGGGTGCGGAGAAGTTAGGTGGCTTGCTTGAGGTGACTCATCAGTTTCGTGACAGAGTTGAGATTGGGATGCAAAATTACCTGCTACAAAGCCCATGTTGCCAAATACTAACATTGTATTATAAAAAGTATAATGATATCCCTTACAAAATAAAGAACTAGTTTATGCAGAGGCCCTTGTCCATCTTGCTAGGAGGTTTTTGTCAGTGTTGGGATGCTTTATTCTTGCGTTTAGTTCATTGGAATCTTTACAACTTAAAACCCACAGGACCTTCTTATGTTTTGTGCTCACCCTAAGGAATCTCAGGAAAGAAAAGGATGTGTGTCATTAGATATTGTAGCTCTGAGGCACATGAATTCTGTGAGAGTTGGGAGAATAGGACAAAACTGAAGGTGAGGGAAGGGTTTTCATGTAGACACAGAATCACTGAGGATCTGATTTATTTGACATTTGTGAAGCCAAGTTCAACATGTTGTTTATGGATGACTTGAACCCCATGTCATATCATGTTTTATGATTCCAAATGAACAAAGCAGAGCAAAGTTCCCAAAGGAAAACTGAACAGGTGTTTTGGGGCTACAGGACATTTATTTAGTTATATGGTGAAGGTTATCTGTTTGATGGTAGAATCATTAAGTTGCCCAGGGTCATGCATGGGAACATGCTTTCATGGTTTCCAAAAGAAATCCAGAATGCCTTTTATTTCCCAAAATGTCCTTTTGTAAAAGTGTTCTTGACACGGAGGGTGCTGACTAATTCAGAGAAGCATTCCTGCCACCACTGCTGGGAAAGCCGTGGTAAATGTGAGAGAGGCCTGGATTGGCAGGGGCTGGTGAAGTGGTCAGGCCCTAAGATAGCTCAGCAGACAGAGTAATGACTTCCTGATGGCAATACCAATGACATACAAGTATGTACTTTGGAAACTCTTAGTTCCCACTTCATAAAAAGGTCATGACTCTGGAGACACAGAGTGACTTGAATACTTTAGACAAGAAAATCTCTTGGCACCCTTCATTAACTTCCTTATCTTGGCCCTACCAAAAGGTGCCTCAAAGTTCACCTAATTCTCTAACTAATTCTAAACAGCCCTGGAGATAAGCCTAACTGTATACTAGTCACAAATAAAATAAACAAAAACAGGACTCAAACAGTGTGTACATTCAAAGTCTTGTAATACATGTTTCCATATTAACTTGAAAAAAATGAATGCATGTCAGTCGCCTGGATTTAAAACTCTGAATCACTGTGATCTTAGTACTTAGCATCTAGAACTGCTCCTAGCCTATGGTATGAACTCTAAAGATATTTGTGGAACAAATGCTGTTAAATGATTTCTCATCTGGTTCTAATAAAATTCTAAAGTAAAAGTATCATTGATAATTTTTGTTGTTGTTTTTAACATGAATCAGTTTTGTGCTTTGGAGATCCAGCATATCTGCTGCATAGACTCTGCTGAATATGTATCTACTATTCATTCACTCGTTCTAAAAATATTCAATTTTTAAAATATCCATAATTGTATTCTGGGCACACTGAATACCATTTAATTCAACTGGTATGAAACTCTGGAGAAAAGTCTGGAAATGAATATGGTTTCATGCTTTATTTGTATTTTACTCAAATATGTCTTATGTTTTTAAGTGGCACTAAAAAGTTAAGGTTGAATATGCTAAGACAAGGCTAATTTTTAAAACTTAAATTCACATTTAAAATGAATTAACACTTAAGACAGCAATACAGCAGGTGGGTTGTTTTGTATTAGTCTTTGGGGGTGCGCTTTTGGACTGTGTGGTTCTCGTAACACCTCAGCCATGGGTTCTTTCCATGTGTCTATATTTCAGCCTTGAAAATACCCTGAAACAGTATGATTTTCGATAGGGTGACCATATAATTTATCATCCCAAATGGGGCAATTTTGAGAGTTAATGGGGTCCTCGACCCTGGCTGCATGTCAGAATCACATAGGATTTCTGTGGCTGTATTTACTGAATTTCATATTTTAGAAAACTAATTTTGGTTTATTTTTACATTCCACATTCTTTGCATTTCATTTTGCTGATCAATGAACAATATATTACTTTTATATAACAATTATTAATAGTCAGTTAAAGGAAGGAGAATAATTATGCCAATGCCACAGACATAAATGGGACTCTTTAAGGCAAACAGAGTCATATGATCATCCTAGTTACTGGGAAAGGACACAGGTTGGAGGATCAGAAATTGTCTCACACTGGCTCCCGTATTATATGCAAGTCACTTCCCCTTTCTAAGGTTTCAGTTTATTCAAATGAAAAGTAAAGGAGTTGTACTAAAGTGAACCCTATTGTTTTCTTCAAATTCTACCATTCTATGATTATAAACAGATTCAAAGAAAAGAGTTGCATTATATTTTTCAAATAGTCTCAAACTAAGAGGCAGCTGGCTAGGCAAACACATGAAATATTCATCCTCTCTCCTTTATAAAACAACATAGTTGCAAATGCTTACATCATATTTAAGATGAATCAAGACTTGCTTGCTTCAGGGTTGGCAAAAATTTCATCTTCACCACCTGAAGCATTGTGTTCAGAAAGATTCTAAGGACACATCTGGGCTCAGCAGAAAAATGGGCCTTGATGAATTAGTGATGCCTTCTGGGGTTAGGGGAATCTCAGAGCGCAGCAGGGACTAAGAGAGGGGTTACAGCATACGCATGTGTGCCAGCTCTCTGCCATAACTGGCTTAGGTCTCTGGTGCTAAAAAATAAGAAAAAAAAATCTTCTCATATTTAGTACAGGTCTGCCCCATATTGTTATCTAACATTGTGCTAGTCTCAGAAAGATGTACTAAGCCACATGAGAAGCCCAAAGATTTTCTTTTCCTTCTGCTCTCAATGCCCTTTCTCATGCACTCAGGTTGCAAAGTACAAGGAGCGGTCCTCGACCCTGGCTGCATGTCAGAATCACACAGGATTTCTGTGGCTGGGGTCCAGCCACGGGTGCTTTAAACCTCTCCCCACAACCAGGGGGTTCTACTATACAGACAGCAAGGACAAAGAGGCTAGAATGGCAGAAGAGAGTCAGGACACCTAGATCCCAGTCCTTTTTCTTTACTAAGGCTGTGTGACCTTGGATACATCACTTAGCTTATCTAAGTCTATAAATGAATTTGGACTCTTAGGTATTCTTTAGCTATAACTTTCAGTGACTAAAAAAAATGAGGAGGTAAAGAATAACATGGTGTGTTAACTCAAGCATTATAGATGTCCTTCTCTTTGTAAATTCAAGGAAAGTTGACTTTATTGTCAAACAGATAAATCTACAGTAGATGATCAGGAAAGAAACACGCATGACTTTTCCATGCATGATCAATCACAACTTCTTGAAAGTGGCAGCTAAGTCCTATGATATCATCTATAGAATCCCTTTTCTCACTTGTTCTTGAAAATGATTTTTTTTTTAAACACTAGAAAACCATCGACATAATTTACTACTTCCATTACATTTTTTTTCATTGCTTGCACCCCTGACTTTGGCAGCTCTTTCAGCATTCCTGCTATTCAGTAATTTAACATCTCACCTGAGTGACAGCAACATTTGTCCCATCGGTGACTTCCACACTCATATTATAGATGGACCTCTGCTCTGCATCCAAAGGTTTTGCGATGACAATTGTCCCAACACCCTTCTCTGCATCAAAAGCGCTGTCAAAATTCCCCCCTGATGATTTCACAGAAACATGAAATTAGCAAATCTGATAACTTATTACATGCATTATATCATATATCTTTAAAGGGAGCTCTTATACAGAAATTTTTTTGACAGGCATCCCTATGGCTCAATTTTGTACATCTTAAATGGGACCTCTTTATTTCTAACTTGATTCATAGTTCAAAACACAGCCTCTACAATGCATAACAAATGTCACAAAAAAGGAATGTAGTGCAAAGAAAAACCTCAGCAGTAATGTTAGAGTAGTGAAGCATAAACTGACTCCATTAAATATTTAGAAACCTAAAGGCCCTTCAACTTCTTGTGGCTTCTGCATTAGAAATTTGTAGATCTTTTTGTTTTTTCCAAAGTAGATTAAATTCCAAGTAAATAAATAGTCCAATTATTATTAATAGAATGAGTAGACATTTAAAATCTATTCCAGGATTGATGGTAAACATTTGGCTGCTAGAATTCAGATTCCCTTAATTAAACGTCAGAAATAAAATTATGAATTCTAAACAGTAAAAAAAGCAAAAAAATTTCATATTAAAAATTCTATATCTGCAAGCTGGGATATTTATAGAAATACTTATTTTGCCATCTTGGTAGTGTAAATTATTTTTCTCCTAAAAAGGCAGAAAGCCTAGGGAGAGTCACAAAATAAAATTGGGAAAGAAGTAGAAGAAAACATCAGCTTATATAACACCAGATTACAAAACAATTTACATGAAAGTTTAGAAAACTTTACTTTCCTCTCAACCCCCTGGCCACATATAACTCACAGTCTGTGAGTGATTTGCTTAGGACAACACTGCCATTGTTGAAATCACTGCTGATGTTTCTACCTCTGGGAACCAAAGTGTGGTTTATGATCTTCCCAAAATGAAAGATTTTTTTGAGGGGGAGAAAAATAACGGTATGTATGTGGGAACAATTTTAATTAAGCATGTGTGTATGTTCACAAGCTCTATTTCTTTTGGCCTGAAATTTCATGGTGTTGATTTTGTTCTCAGACAGTAATTTTATTTAACTACAGCATATAGGGCAATGTATTTATTGAATTTCATATTTTAGAAAACTAACTTTGGTTTATTTTTACATTCCACATTCTTTGCATTTCATTTTGCTGATCAATGAACAATATATTACTTTTATATAACAGTTATGAATAGTCAGTTAAGGGAAGGAGAATTTTACCTGAATTACTAGAATCTGATGTACAATGACATGGAATAAATAATATGGTTTACTTAAAAAAAACCTGGCCATATATATATTTCAAATACTTATTGCTTGCAGCTGTCATATACACTTAAGATTATTTAATTGCAAGAGAGAATATAATTGCCCTTGACATTTAATTAAAGTTACGGAGATACGAGAGTATCAGAGAATTGCTTGGAGATTATATACTTTTAAAAAAATTTCATCTAAAAAGAGACTCATCTTCCAATTAATATCTTTAATTGATTTGATGAGGAGCACTAAATATTAACTCCAAAAAAATTGTTTGAAGATAGGATAAGGAGAGAGCGGGGAGTCTAGGCTGAAAAGGGAAGCAAGCCTTAGGTCACCATTTCTTATTCAAAGGGAATGTTTCATGTTGATAACAACATGAAATAAAATGGAAGGCTGATTTGAGTGTCTTGAAAAACCATCTTCATGAGCAAAAGAGAAAAAAAACATGATCATTTGCTATTAAGCGGTACATTCTGAGAGAAAATTTGCCATGGAAACTTTCAAAGAAAGGACATAAAATTGCCTCATAAGTCCTGTATGGAAGGAAAGATGAGAATGTAACTTCTCAGGTTGTTTCTAGTGGGTATTAAATCCCATTTTAAATCACATTTAGAATGTTTTCTTTACCAAAATGTTAACTTTCTTAAATCTTTGGGTCATGATATTATTTGGAGGTGGGGGAAGGAGTCATCCTCTAATGTTGATTATTTTAAAATGTGAAAATGTGTGAGTCAAGTCAAAATAAAGATTATGCAAATTATAAAACTTTAGTTTGCTCCAGTTTAAAGATGATTAAAAATAAAATTTAGAGAACCAGCAAGCATAGATTCCAGTTTGAGTTACTGTTTAAATGGGGCAGTCCAATTTGCTCTCTCTCACTGAATTTGACTCACATTTTCCCCAGGGCCCTGTATAAAAATACATAATCATCGCATGTGCTTAGCGGTATAACATTTACATATGGCATATAGAGTGTGTGCTTTTTCTTAGTCGTTTTTCATATCAAATACCATTTTTGGCTAATTTTATGTTTTTTTTTTTTTTTTTACAGTTCTCTCTCTTCCTGTGTGTGTTCATATATGTATTTGTGTGTGTATGTGTATGTGTATGTGTATATCTCCCTCAAATTCTTTAGAACAGAAACCTCTAAAGGGACAGGGGAGACAGACCAAGAGCAGAGCCAAGAGCACTTGAAGGAGAGCCTACAAACTATGTCTCTCAGCTTACCAATATAGCTAGCAGCCTCGGACGCTCATTTCCAGGACATTTGCTCCTAGTTAAACTAAGATTTAATGTAAAACAAAATCTTCCATGAGTTTTAAAATGAATTTCTGACAAGGGACACAGAATCTAGACCAGCAGTTTACCATCAACCCTCACACAATTTAATAACCTACCACTTAAGCATCCCATTTCATAAACGACTCCATATCTCTCCCCCAGGTCTCATTTTTCAGGCTCCCTTTTAGCCTGAAAGTGATTTCATTTTCATAGGAAACCACGTCCAAATCGTCCAGGGTGAGAATATCAAATGCAAGGAGTCCATTTTCACTAGCAGCATTCCGCTTAAACAAGGTGTGCTTCCTCAGAGCCAGTAACAGAACATGCAAAGCCAGAGTGTGTTCAGTGCAGCAGCGTTAGGCTCAACAAAAGGTGGGGAGGAGGGAGGACACCGCAGAGCTGGTCTGAGTTTCAACAAAATGGGAAATTAGAAAAGCCACAGCCTGAGCGTTGCTGCAGGGGTGTGCGGCAGAGATGGTTAAAAGCGAGGTTGTGAACAGCCCACATAACAGATAATTCACATCAGGGACGTGTCTCTTTGACCATTTTCGGTCAAGACAGGTGTAATAGAGTAAACAAAGAGCAGATGAGGCACAGTGGATTTCTATTGGATTCTAAAGTTAAACATCCCAAGTAGGAATGTCCCAAAAGGCTTTAAAGATGGGACATAAATGGAAATATTTTGAGCCAGCAGCTACTGCTTAAATATGCTGGGCATTGCAGCACTGGGCCGTGATTCAGTCTAGTTTTTCTTTAAAGAAGGGTACGAAGCACCTCTGTCCCTCCATAAAGACACCCAATGGTGAGAATCACACAGCTTCCCCTTTAGAGAGCTTCCAGGTCCCTCCCCTAGCATAAGATTCTTTTCCACTCCACATATAATTGTAAAAATACCAACCCACATCTAGTTGTCACCAAGGGGAAGGTGTTATGTGAGCAGCTTCCAGAACACGGAGCTGCCGAATCTCAATGAATTCAGGGAGTTGTGCACAAGCTGTTGATTCAGGTTCCGCATGTACACTGAACTTAAGAAAAAATGCTAAACACCAGTTACAATTTGATCTTGAAAATGCTAAACACCAATTATCGTTTTCCTCTAATTTTCTGCCTTGAAATGAAAGCAAGCACAGTACCTGGCTGAAAAGGATATTTACTTGGAAGACAGGGGACACCAGGTGGAGGTCAGGAAAAACTGGCTGGAAAGAAAATCTCTTCTAGAATCGAGTTTAGGATTCATTTTCTTAAAACTATTAATAGTATATGAAGTGTTTCTAGGCTTCTTCTTATTTTCCTGAAGTTTCTACAGATGTGCTCCTATGGACCAGACTGTTGCTATGGAAAAATGAGAGGCTTATTTGGGATCAAATTAGGGAAAAGGGGCAGAATAGGGGAAATGAAGTGTTTGATGTCAGTTGAATGACTTGGAGCAAGGGTCACCCTGATGAAGGAGCAGCTGTAATAGAAATGACGTATGAATATGGTTTCTCTCCATATCACTGGGTAAGAGTCTTTCGCTAGAGAAATACAGCCACCTGATTAGGGAAGACCCAGAGGTGTCCAAGCTCTAGTTGAAGAACAAGGCTGCTGCTAGTCCTACCAGAGACTTCAACGGGCCTACTTCATTCATCTCTAAATAAGCGATGGCTCCACTGGGGACAAGGTTCAAGAAAGACAGGCAAAAGCTTATGACACAGCAGCAGCCTGGAGCCCAAAGTTTGAAGGAACCTATGACAAATGAAGGGTCAAAGCAGCCTTCCTGCAACACAGAAAGACATTTCAACTGGAGTTGGAACTAGGTTCTATCACTCACCAACAGAGAAACATTTTCAAAGAGCAGCCTTACAGTAGGCGAGATAAAGAAAGATATTTTAGGTGCTTACTATTTACAAAGAAAACTATTTTTCTCCCCTAAGTCAGGTGAAAAGCTAAAAAATGGGTGACAGCACCCCCCCATCCATCTGCAGGTAAAGAGGAACTGTCTGAGGTGTGTAATAAAGGTGGCCTTCTCTATTGAAATATTTGCCAACAGAATAAAGATACAGGGACTGAACTGTGAACCAGATTGCATGCACATTAGAGAGTCTGTAAATCAAGGAGCTGTGGAGTTGAAATCATAGTCCCCTGAGAAGTGTGAAGATATGTGATAAAGCCACAAAGGATTATGGGTTATTTGTGTTCCCTTCACTTTCTTTCCCTTTTAACACAGAGAAGGAACATGCTGTGCGTTGGGCTGTTTAAACACAGAACAGCTGAACTTTATTATGTTTCCTTTTAATTACAGCTTTCTTAACTCAGTTACAAGTAGGGCTTCTGTTTCTGGAAGCTGAAAAGTCTCACTGCATAACATTGTAAGCAGTGGTCTCCTTGGAGGCACAAGAAAGTGTGTGACAGATCCTCGATGCAAGGGTCCAGGCTTGGAACAAAATCTTGCTTGCTACCCAGCTTTTGTGAATTCATATCATGGTGGGAGACAAAGAAATGCAGTTAAGCAAGAATTGGCTAGATTTGGAAATGCAGAAATGGGGCGACTTTACTCTCAGGGGAAAAGCATGCTGAAACACTATTTCTGCTCACTTAATGAGAATTTATTAGTTATAGCATTAGTAAGCTGTAAGTGTCATGCCAAGATGATGTCTTCTCTGTAACTCAGTGTCTCTTTAGGTGTCTGCAAGCACTGGGTCTATAATGGAGCCAAATTCTCACTCCCTTGGAAGAGTCATAGAGTATTTACCTAGGCAAGGCCCATACTTATATCTGAGACCTCATTTCAGATCCATGCTGATATTACATACCTAGTGCCTATTCCAAGCATTCACTGCTATGTTTCTTAAGCATTGAGGCGCATTGTTCCCTCTTTCCTCTGTATGTTAGCTTGGCCAAAAAAGATGCTTATGTAAGGAGGAAGGGAACAGAGAGATGAGAGTTTCCATGGCTGAAGATAAATAAGCAGGAAATCTTGAGAGCGAGAATAAAACATCTGAATATGATAAAGGAAACAATAGGTATTTAAAGAAGGGGAAAGATGTTGTCAGCAGATTGAGAAAAAATGACTCTGATGGATTAGAAAGATTTTCAAAAGGAGGATTTGGTGGAACGTGGACCATATCAATACTGAAGTAACCAGCACCTGGGAAAAGGATTTTACTTCTGCGCTGAAATAAAGATTTGGTGTTTCAAGATGTTGTTGGCTGGATGTGGGGATGGAAATAAAATCATGTTCTGTTTGGGCATCTGGCCCAGTAAGTTCAATTTGGAAAAGAAGCTTGGCTAGATGTTACCTGATTTACAGTGAAATCTCTGTAATGGAAGCATCCAGACCAGAGGGAAAACCCTGTAGGTCCTCATTCAGAGACCTACAAGTGCACTGAAACTGAAGGCAGTCTCTAGGAAAAGTATAGCATTTAGAAATACACCAATGAAGAAACATGAAAACTGATGCCATGTTCTTGATGATGGATCCTGGGTCTATATTTAAGGTAGCTTAAAGGGACTCCTTCCAGGGAGAGCTCTCATCTGTAAATTGCCTCTCTCTTCTTGGACCAATGATGTTTCTATTTTGTCAAAGGTGCATAGTGTGTAGGTTGCCGTGGCCAGTAGCACAGTGGAAGGTCACACTGACTCTGAGTAGGTTCCAGGAGGCATCAGTAGGGTTAGCATAGTGGCTGCCTGGGGTATCTCCATCATTCACCATAGTTTATTCCACTCATCCTGGGTTGGTAGCAACAGAGGTTTTGGCAGGAGGAAGGAATGAGGACACATGGGCCTTAACCATAGGGGTTAAGAGTGGAGACAGGATAAGCACAAATGAAAATATACAGCAGCACTCATCATGCTGACATGAGAAACTTGCAAATCAGGTTACATGCAGTACTGCTAGGTATGCTTACCTACAGACAGTCACACACACACATGCAGGAATGATGAAGAGTTGCAAGCCTGACCTGGATAACTAGGGTCAGGCAGCTGGTGAGACTGACCATTACAGAAAGGCATGCCAGTAGGATTTCAAAAGCAGAGTACAAGTGAGGGCATCCCAGGGCACATGGGTGGTAGGTGGGATGTACTACGGGTCAGCAGGTTGAGTGCATGGATCATGCCAGGGAGAGATGTGACACTGTCAGGCTGTAGAGGTGCTTGGACACTGGAGTGTTCAAGGAGGAGGGAGAAAAATCAGTGGCTGATGAGAAAGGGCAACTCATCTAATCTCAGGACAGCACACTAGACATTCTGTTGCCTCTTCGGTTTCTGCTGCACTCTCCTTTAGGCTTTTTTTTTTTTTTTGAGACAGAGTCTTGCTCTGTTGCCCAGGCTGCTGGAGTACAGTGATGCAATCTTGGCTCACTGCAACCTCCACCTCCCGGGTTCAAGCAATTCTCCTGCCTCAGCCTCCCCAGTAGCTGGGATTACAGGCGCCCGCCATCATGCCCAGCTAATTTTTGTATTTTTAGTAGAGACGGGGTTTCGCCATGTTGGACGCGTTAATCTCGAACTTCTGACCTCAAGTGATCCACCCACCTCAGCCTCCCCAAGTGTTGAGATTACAGGCGTGAGCCACTGTGCCCGGCTAAAAATCCCTATTGCACATGTCTCTGGACACCCGGCACTAAGGGCACATGTTAGAACTGAATTGCACTTCCTGTGACTCTGGGGGTGGAAGTGAAGAAATCATTAAAGGTGACTGTACAGAAAACCAGACCATGACTACGTGCAACCCTTTGTGGTGCCAAGAAAGAAGAAACTGCATCAGATAATATCTTAATGAGCTGAAAATTACTAAGAAGATAAAGAAATGGAGACCCCTTTCATGGATCAGAAGAAGTTTCATTTCAAATATGTTGAGTAGCAATGAAGAAAGAAGTGAAAGCTTGCTGTGAGGATGCCTATGTACAGGATGGCATGATTAATACCAAGTAAGTAAAACAAAAATGTTCCACCATCATTTCATCAAATGAAACACGTAGAAAACAGCTCTTTGGTTTTTGGAAGTTCAGAGGACTCTCTATAGAGGTTTGACTGCGGGCCATGGGGCGTTCTTTTTCTGTGCCTTGTTAAAACCACTGTGGAACTTTCTAAATGCTTTTCCCAAGTACAGCCATTCCTAGGGGGGAGAGGCAGGTTCCTGCCCATCCTATCCAGGCAGTGCCATGGGGAAGGAAATGATTCCCCCAGACCGACTCTCTCCTGGATCCCCTGCCTCCCACAGAGAAGCGTGGGAAGTCAGCTTTAGCTCAACCCAGTGTCGGATTGGGCGACACACACTCTCCCCTCTGTTTTAGCAACAGCCTGTTTTGTTTCCTGGTCCTCGGCACTCATTTCCTCTCCAGCGCCTCTCCCTGCTGGTTTGTCAAGGGCCATAGGGCTGTTTTGCCCTTTCCTTTTGCAGCCTGGCGTGCTTGCTTGCTTTCTTTCAAGGAATTTAAAGGTTGGCTCCCAGGGTCTATCCTGCATGCTTCCATCTGCTTCCTCTATTCGGCTTGCGGGGGAGGCTGACTGGCTATATATCTAGGTTCCATTTCCTGCCCTTCCTCTTATGGACGACAGCCAGGGGACTCTCCTGATGGGGCTTTTGGTGCATGAATGGTACTACCGCTGCAAAACAGAGGGGCTGAAATACATTTTAATTTCTTTTTCCATTGGAAAAGGCCCAGTTAAATAAACCAACCTACAAAAAGATAAAAACAAAACAACAAAAAGCCCACATACCTCAAAAGCAAAGAAATAAAAGTCAAAACAACCCCCCCCAAAAAAAATCCAAACCCTATCAAACCTCAAACAAAGAAGTCATTGGATACGAGTAATGCAATAGTTGTTAGAGGCATATATGAAATCTGTGGACTGCACTTCAGCCTGTCACAGGCAGTTATGAAAGATGTAATTCAATTTGCTTTAAAAAAAAAACCGTAAAAGGCAGATTGGATAGCTGTATTTTAGCAAATGTGTTTGCACTAAGGGTACCTTCTGTTGAACAGTTCTGCCCACAAGCTGTCTGTAGAATATAGAACATCTCTCGAGCATGCTTGCCACCTTGAAGCAGGGCAGTCGGGAGCAGAAAAAAAAAAAGAACAGAATGCAGAAAAAAGGTGAAGAAAAAGAGAGAAATGAAGGACAGCAAGTCTAGTACCATCAATACATTTAGAAATGAGATTAGCCAAGTGTGACAATAGAATTTAAATGACACACAGAAAGACATTAAGATTGCAGTAAATAACGTACTATGGAAAATCCAGCCAGAGAGCACTTTCGGTTCAGCTTAGCTACAGAGTTGGAACGAAAGCACAGGTCGATTATTCACTTTACTGGCTCTTTTGCATTCCAGCACTATACATCTTTTAATCTTGGCACTAATTGTTAGCTTTTTGCTTTCTTTCTTTTTTTTTTTTTCCTAGTTGCTTCAGTCAATTATTACATTGCATGATACTGCTCTGTAAGACTCGAACTTACCAACTATGTCAAACCACAGAGGGGTGTTAGCTGGCTGCACAGACACCACCCCTACAATTTCAGTCACTCTATCACTTTCCATGACTGTGAAGTTATAAAACGGCTCATCGAAGGTCAATGGTATAGGTGAAGGGGGTGGTTTCTTAATCCATTCAATGTGGAGGCGGGCCGTGGAGGATTTCTGTGGGCGCCCATTGTCCACTGCCTTTATCTACTCACACAGGGAGAGAAGAGAAAGATGTCTCAGACCTCTGATTGTTGTAGAGTTTGGATCTGTCACTCATGTTGCTGGGCCAAGAGTCCATCTTCAACACAGTGTCAGCAAGGGGAAGAAAGGAGCAGAGGTCTGGGGAGTAAAGACTTGGGAATGGAGGGGAACAACCCAGTCATGTGCAGACCTTGACTCTGGCTCTCTGGACCACAGTCAACTTTACAGATATTGAGACCTTGAAAGACAAATGCTGCACTTACAGTTTGTGGTGATTTGTGGGCCTGAATAATAGTTATATGAATAGAAATAGCTAATTTGATTCCTGAGAGCATGATCCTAAGCCTCACCTCTGGTGGTGATACGTGAAAGGGAAGAAAGTGCATTGTGAAACCTTATATATGTGTGAATGATACGTGCAGAAGTGTGTGTGTGCATGTGTATGTGTGTGGTTGTGTTTTGCAGTGTGTGGTTGTGTTTCGCAGCTCCTCCCTTCTGCTATATGTGATTGATAGCAGCACAGGATCCCAGGAGCAAGATAGAGTGGGCTGGGAAAGGGAGTAGCCTGGAGCTAGCTGCCTTGAGGCCCTTCAGTTCTGCCACCTGCAAAAAGGTAACAGAGAACTCTCTCGATAGCACAGTCCCTGGAGGCAGCGTGGAAGGGAAGACAGGGCTAATGACTCTCCTCTGTGGTCATAATTAGCTGATATAAGGGCTGAGGAAGCAAGTCTCCCTGCCCAGCTGGGCAGGGTGAAGAGTCCAGGTGAACCCTGGACTCAAATGGGAGGGTCAAAAGCTCCAAGAAGCAAAAGCCAAAACAAAACAAAAATAAAAATAAATTTTTAAAAGGACTTTCAAGTATTACGTTTAAAAAATAACATAGGAACATAACTGATAGCTATAGCCCTTCGAAACAGTGACAATGCATAGCACCCTCATGCTATGTGTTCATGGATGATTGCTTTGCCCTAGAAACTCCCTGTGGGGTGAGAAAACTTGAGGATACATGTCTTAAGCCAGGTTCCCCCAGGAGCTAAGACAGGCATTTGAGTACAAATGGTTTTTTTTGGTGGGGAAGTGCTCTCAGGAGAAAGAGAATAGAGATCAGGGTGGGCAGGGTAGGAGTTAAACCAGGATGTGGTCCTGGCTGACCAGAGGGATCCCATGGGGAGCTCTGAACCATTAATTGCACCAGAATTGAATCCACTTTGAGGCAAGGGGATTGGACTTTTGCATCTGGGTGTCAGTCAGCCAGTGGCTGTGGGCTGCTAGACTGGAGGCTTGGAATGTAGACTCTCTTTCACCAAGAATCATCCAAGGATGATTCTCTGGAGAACAGGGCAGCTGTGAGCCATTGACAGCCAATACTTGCAGTCTGAGAATGGGATTGGGGCAGGACACCAACAGTATCCACTTGAATCTATCCAGTCCTCAGATTCCCAAACTGCAAGTCTCACATAGCTGCAATGGCACACAGCACATCAGAGCTTCTAACAGTAGATGCAGAGCTGGTGTTTTACTATATTTTTTTTCTCTGCCCACTGTTCTGGACACATAACTGAGCACAGCAAGGAGCCCACGTCTAGACCACAGGAGAGAAAGGATAAATCAAGGGACTCAGGCCATCGTTTAAAATAATAAAGGACAGACCTAGCAGAGAAGGATAAAGACAAAGAGAAGAGTGGTGGATGGTGCCTTTTTTTTTTTTGAGACAGAGTCTTGCTCTGTCACCCAGGCTGGAGTGCAGTGGCGTGGTCTCGGCTCACTGCAACCTCTGCCTCCCGGGTTCAAGTGATTCTCCTGCTTCAGCCTCCTGAGCAGCTGGGATTACAGGCACACACCACCATGCCCAGCTAATTTTTTATATTTTTGGTAGAGATGGGGTTTTACCATGTTGGCCAGGCTGGTCTCAAACTCCTGACCTCAAGTGATCCGCCTGCCTCGGCCTCCCAAAGTGCTGGGATTACAGGCATGAACCACCGCGCCTTTGTTGGGACCCTGGACCATGCTCATTGCTTGTAAGGATACCAGCTGCCTTTCTGGAATAGGTACTACCTGGCTAAAGTGGTTGGGGTCAGGGGAGCACACTGGCACTGTAGATACAGGAGCTTTAAGTTTCTACATGACATGGTGCCCGTGCTTGTTTTTACTTTTCTAATTTAATAAAAAATTCAGTCACTTTATACTTGAGTTTTCTCAGTTTTTATGGAATAAACATCATTGTGATTTGTGTCTCACAATTTACACAGCTATATCCACACTCTATCACATTGTTGATAATTTCAAAAGTTGTTTTCTATGGGAAGTCTCGGAGACATGTTGAGAGATATGTTCAGTGGTGGGTAGGATGTGTTGCCCTGCTGTTCCCCTACCGCTAGTTTGCATCTATGTTCAGCACTTTGAGGATGATTTAGGGCTGCAGAAAGAGTGGTTGAGTATGTGGTGAAACAGGCTGTGGCCTGGGAATGGGGGAAAATGCTGACAGGACACAACCAAAGGAAATTGTCTCGTCATTTAAGAATATCAATGAAACAGGCAAGAGTTCTCACCTGCACTTGCCTCCCAGAAAGAACCCTTCCACAGCTGTGTGGCTTCACTTTTTACTCTAAAGATTTATTGCTCAAAGGAGTATACTTGAATAAGAACATAACCACTTCCCCCCATCTGCTGTGCTGCTGGAGTTTGGAAGATCTTACCGTTAGGATGTCATAACTGCCTGCTGTAAACTGCTTTCTAGAAGAAACCATCCCAGTTTTAGGGTCAATAAAGAACTTTCCGTCATCATTCCCATCCACAATACTGTAGGAGATTTCTGCGTTGGGGCCCTCATCTCTATCAAATGCAAAAGCCCTGTAAATCGGTTCTCCTCTCTTCTTTCGGTCACGTTCTGGCAGCTTGATCTGGTAGACCTTCTCTGGGAACTGGGGCTTGTTGTCATTTTCATCTAGAACCTGAACCACCACCCAAATGGTTGACTGTTTTGGAGAGGGACCACCATCTGTCACAGTCACCTGAAAAAGAGAGTATGATGTAATCAGAAAGGAGAAAATTATTCTTGCTATTACATGTTAACCTATGGGTGTTTCTTCTAATGCACGGACAATGCTATCCTATCCAAATTCTTTTAGTATTCATTTTCTTCTCTTTTTTCATCTTTCTATAGATTGAATTGTGTCCCCCTTAAAATTCATATATTGATGCTCTAACTGCCCATATGTTGTTATTAAGGTTAAATGAGATCATAAGGATTGAGTCCTGATCTGACAGAACTCATGTCCCTATAAAAGACAAAGAAACACTAGAGATCCCAATCTCTCTCTGCCATGTGAACACACAAAAGAAGGTAGCTGTCTGCAAGCCAGGAAGAGAGCCCACACCACAAAATGAGCCCTGCTGGAATGTTGACCTTGGACTTTCCAGTCTTCATGCTATAGTCTGAATGTAACCCTTCAAAATTCATATGTTAAAACCTAATTTCCAATGCAATAGTATTAGGAGGTGGGGCCTTTAGGTGGTGATTAGATCATGAGGATCAAACCCTCATGAATGAGATTAGTGCCCTTCGAAAGAGGCTGTGAAGGCTTGCTTGTCCCTTCCACCATATGAGGACATGACCAGAAGGCACCATCTAGGAGGAACAAGCTATCACTAGACACTGAATCTGCTAGTGCCTTGATTTTAGACTTCCCAGCTTCCAGAATTGTGAACAATAAATTTCTGTTCTTTAAGCCATCCAGCCTATGGTATTTTATTACAGCAACCAGAGCAGACTAAGACACATCTCCATGTTAAGATTTGATTTTTACATTGTCATTGAACAAAAGGAAAACTATGATATATGTTCCACTGTTTGATGTCTGATTTTAAGTACATTACAATGTCTTTAACAATTGCAAAATATTTTTCTATTTCTCTCTGGAAAATGGGAGGGGGATGTACACCTCTCTCCATGTCACTATGATGCTGTTCTCATGTGTGCCTGTGAAAATTGAGATAGAAAAGAGTAATGAAGAGCACAAACATAATTTTCACAGAATATATAGACTTTGCATCCTAGTGTAAATAATTTTCTTATTAGTCATAGTGATAATCAGTATGATATTAACACCTAACATGTCAATAGTGTGGCACAGTTTATAACGCACTCTTTCATGCATTATCTCATTCACTTTCCAAAATATCCTCTTCAGTAAGTGAAGCAGGTTTATTTATTCCCATTTCACAGTTGAGAAAACAGAGGCTCAAAACAGACCATTGTTAATAAGTGGTAAAGCTAGGTATTAAACTTTTGGAAATTGTTAATGTTCTGTTTAACAAAAAAAAGGAAGAACCCATATTTAATCTTTAAATCATTAGCTTGAATGAAACAGATTATTACTTCCATATATGTACTTGGAGGCTGGAAGGAACATAAAGATGCGCTCAACATCAATAGGAGAAAAACAACAGTGAATCAAAGCAGCTGGTCAGCTATTTTTTCACCTAATAAAACAACCTGACAGGTATAACTGAAACAAAGGCCAAAAATGTGGGAAAACACATTAAAGCCTTTTTGCAAAATGGAATTGCAATCTAGTTTAGTTTCTCTTACAAGCTGCCTAGGAGGATAGCTTTAATAGACTTAAGATAAATTTTCATACAAGTTCTCGCTTTCTTTGAAAAATCAATCAAGTTTCCTTCCAAAGTTATTTTCCCAATTGCTTTGTTGTGTTTCACAAAAGAACCACATTGGGACCAAAATGTGCCAAGGTTGGATTTTGACTCTTGAGCTAATTCCTTGACATGCCAGTTCTGAAGAGGCACATTCTGCTGCTGCTGGTGAACGCAAATGTTACACTCCCAGGTGACCTGTGTTGACCAAACATATTGATTTCTTGGCTGCTCAACTACTCTGCCTCTCTTTTCTGCTTGAGCAGCCTGTCCAAATTCAGACAACTCTCAATGTCTTCATCGTGCACAAAATCACCTCCTTGTCAATTAATGCCCTGCAATGGGCTCTGAGACAGTGTTCTGGAGCTGCTTCAGGGACAGGTGGCTGCCAGGGAAAGGAGCCCCTCTTGGCAACAGTTCGCTGCTCACTAGAGGATGCTGCTGCTATAAAATGTTTTTCTTTGAAACGGACCTGGATTTACAAACCCAAATCCTTGAGGTGTCTACCTACAGGCGGGAAGTGTGGTAGCTGCACAGCCCTTGAAGAATCTCTCAGGAGTGCTACGCATAGCGGGTCACTCGTCATCATGTTACTGCAAGCACCCAGCTCCCTCAGGCCATAAGGGCATCCTTCAGGTCCTCTTTTCTTTGGAGAGCTGTCCCTATCCTTTCTGTGGAGCTTGCCTACTCACCCTTTAAGTCCAGCTGAAATGTCACTTCCTTAAGGCTACCTTCTCTGACCCCACAGACCAAGTGCCAGCTTTCCCGCCCCCTCATTCTGTACTGTTAAATCACCCTATGCTTTTCTTTTGTAGCACTTACCATTGTGGAAATTAATTAAATACATGATTCTCCACTTAAGTGGATAAACTGCATGAGGGCAAAGACAGACTGTGCTTGTTTTCTCACTGCTCTCACCCCTGTGTCAAGTCACAGAACATGCTCCATTCATGCTTATTTAATAAATGAGGCTCTAATGCAGGTCCTACTTGAACAGTCTCTTTAGCCAAATCAGTCTCACCTTGCAAAACCTTCTGAGATGGTTCAAGGGCCTTAACAACATAGCTCCAAGCTGCTTTTCCTGCCTTTTTGCCAATTACTCCTCCATCTCCTTACCCATGGTTTCATCTACTACCTACATGCTGCTAATTCTCCAATGTGTATCTCTTGTGCCTAAGCCTATTTCCTGATCACCAAACCAACATGATCAACAATTTACTAGTAATCTACTTTCTGGATCCTAGCACCCCAAAAGTCACAAACTGAAATCAATACCCTCAAACCTCCTCCTTTTCCTATGTCCATTGTCTTAATAAATGGCACCCCTATCTACTCACACACTGGTGCACACTAGAATCCTAGGCATCCTTCTGTCTAACTATCTATATCCAATTGAACTTGGGGACCAACAGGTATCTCACACACAACCCTCGCCCCATGCCAACTCTTCTGCCACACTGCCCTATTACAGACCCCCCTTGCATCTTGCTTGGATGGCCACAGTAGCCTCCAGGCCTCCCTGCCTTCAGCCTTTGCCTTTGTTGTAGAGTGATATTTCTTCTTCAAAAATCTGATCATGTCGCTGATTTGCATAATACTCTTCAGGGGCTCCTTGAGGACAAAGATCTGGCTGGATTCTCTCTGCATCTGGCTTTGTTGATCAGCCTGTACTGTCTGCCTCTTTCTCATCTCTATGCTCAGTTACATGGTGAGCTTGGGAGGTCCTGAGCATGCCATGCTCTTACAGCTCCATTCCTTTGCGCAGCCATTTGTCTTCATGGAATGCCCTCTCCTGGGAATATACTTGACTCATTCTAGAAGCCTCAATCCAAACATTCCTGTGAAGCCATTCCCTGCCTCCTGCAGACCTATGTAGGTGCCCTTAGTATGTTTCTATACCACTATGTGTATAGTTCTAGGACACTAATTATCATCCTGCATTTTAAGTGTCCATTTGCTTGTTGATCTCCATTCAATCCTTCTAGACTGTGAGCAATTTGAGGTCAAGAGAACTGTCTCTTATTCATTGTTATGTTCTGGCACCTGGTACAGCTCTAAGTGACAAATATTCTATGAAATCAAGAATTCACTTACCTACAACACTTCCCTATGATAATAAGTGAAAAGAACATTCAGACACTGAGGGTCTCTGTATGAAAATTAACATATAATCTCCCAAGTGCTTCTAGTGTTATGATTCTACTCATGGGGGGTCAGCTAGAGGTGGACAGTTTTAACCATGCACTCTGAGGTTCATACCCAGTTTACATAACTGAGAACACTACCAATCTAAAGATTATGAAGATAATGCAGAATGATTTTTAGCCACTCCTCAAACTGTGCTCACTTTTGTGGACATTCATCCAGTCTCCTGAAATGATTTATTCCCATGTCTGGCTCCTTCAGTGCACTGTGAGCTACTCAAAAGCAGGAACCTTGTCTTTTTCATCCCTTTCTGAAACCTAGTGTCCTCTGGATAAATGTTTGCTGAACTGAACTACACTGCTAACCTCAAAGTCTGAATTTTCATTATTATTTCTCTGGACCCATTCATCTGCCCTGCCACATTTGTGCCTGGAATATTAATCATCAATGATTAATGGAATCATCAATGGCATCATCAATCATTCCATCAGATTCTCAGATTTCAGACTTCATAATACATTAGGCCTGAAACCTCCCTTCGAATTAGCCCATATGAAAGGAGTAGCAGCAGTGAAGATCAAAGCAAAACTAGCTGAGATAAATCCCCATCATCTCCTCTTCTGCATCATTTCTCATTAAGGATGCAAGAAACGCACCATTGTTTAGAAGTGACCCGTGTGTACTCTCACTCTACTACAGCCTCACAAAAGAACAGAGAACCATCCTCACCTAGATTTTCTGCTCTTATTGCCAATCAATAATCAGTGGTGCTGGCAATTAATCCAAAGCCTGAAAGATTAATTTCTTTAGATGATAACAGCTATCACCTAATAAAAGGAGCCACAAATAGGCCGGGTGCAGTGGCTCGTGCCTGTAATCCTGGCACTTTGGGAGGCCGAGGTGGGCGGATCACCTGAGGTCGGGAGTTCGAGACCAGCCTGACCAACATGGAGAAACCCTGTCTCTACTAAAAGTGCAAAATTAGCTGGGCATGGTGGCACATGCCTGTAATTCCAGCTACTCAGGAGGCTGAGGCAGGAGAATTGCTTGAACCCGGGAGGCGGAGGTTGCAGTGAGCTGAGATCGCGCCACTGCACTCCAGCCTGGGCAACAAGAGCAAACCTCTGTCTCAAAAAAAAAAAAAAAAAAAAAAAAAAAAAAGGAGCCACAAATAGTTCATTGGTCTGTGAATGCCAGGCAGAGCCAGGAGGCAGGACAATTACAAAACAGGACAATTACAACAAGAACCATGTCTTTAAGTCTATTCCTGGAAGAAACAAGAGCTTCGTAGGACCAAAAATGGTCAGACACTGAGAATTTTGAAGTTATGGAAGCTGGTGGGAGGGCACACTTCTCACTCACTGAAATTGCCTGATGAATTTATTTTTGTTGTCTCCTTTCCCCAAGCAGAAGATAAGTATATGAACTGCCTAAAAGCGGAGATCTTGGATCTTGTCTACTGCCTTGTTCCCAGTGATTACAAGAGTGTCTAAGAATATATTCAATATTTTTAAGCCAAAGAGTTAAACTCTGGCATTTTCCTTATCCATTAATTCACCACAAATGATTATTTCCAGGCTATTGTATTTATAATGGAAAATCATTCTTCAGATATTACGTATCCCCCTCCCCTGTTTTATACAGTGGTCTGCTCCTATCTTTGGATTTACTTTCCACAACTTCAGTTACCTGTGGTTCAGCACAATAAGCTATTTTGTGAGACACAGAAAGAGATCAATCACATAACTTTCATGACAGTATATTGTTATAACTCTTCTACATCATCATTGTCGTTGAACTCTTACTGTGCCTAATTTATAAATTAAGCTTTGTCATAGGTATGTATGTACAAGAAAAACGATAGCATATATAGGGTTTGGTATTATCTGCAGAGTTTCAGGCATCCACTGGGGATCTTGGAACATATCCCCTATGGAAAAGGGGCAACTACTTTATTGGTCCTTGACACTTTATCGTTACCTAATATGTTATGTATTTCACTTATGTGGTTATCACATATCTGCTTTTACTAGAACCTGAGCTCCACAGAGAATGAATTTTCATCTATTTTGTTCAGACATATTCCTAGCATCTACAACAGTGCCTGGAATGTAGTAAGAATTCCATAAATATTTGTTGAATGAATAAATGAAATATTTATCCAGTACCTTTTAGGTAACAAACTCTTTTTTAGGCAAACTGGGAGATCAACCAAATAACCAACCAACGAACACAGATTCTGACCAAATTCACAATCCCCCATGACCTAAATCCTCTGTAATATTTGGGACCTGCAATCACATGGCCTCAATTTTGGTATATTTGGTAAGAGGAACTCAGTGCCCTGTTTAGCAGCCCATTTGTGGTTTGATAGATTCAATTTTCAGAAAGCTCTACCTAATTTTTTTAGTTGACAAATAAAAATTGCAAATACTTATGATATACAACATGACGTTTTGATATATGTATACACTTTGGAATGGCTAAAACAGGTTAATTAACGTATATATTACCTCATGTAACTTTTTTTGTGGTGAGAACACTTAAAATCTACTCTCTGGCAGGGTGTAGTGGTTCATGCCTGTAATCCCAGCACTTTGGGAGGCGAAGGCAGGTGGATCACCTGAGGTCAGGAGTTTGGTACCAGGCTGGCCAACATGGTGAGACCCTGTCTCTACTAAAAATACAAAAAATTAGCTGGGCATGGTGGTGCATGCCTGTAATCCCAGATACTCGGGAGGCTGAGGCAGAAGAATCACTTGAACCCAGGAGGCAGTGGTTGCAGTGAGCCAAGATCACACCACTGCACTCCAGCCTGGGCAACAGAGTGAGATTCTACCTCAAAAACAAACAAACAAAC
This sequence comes from Pan paniscus, assembly GCF_029289425.2. Lineage (NCBI taxonomy): Eukaryota > Metazoa > Chordata > Mammalia > Primates > Hominidae > Pan > Pan paniscus. The sequence continues at coordinate 93,624,943 of NC_073258.2, read as the reverse complement.
AAACAAAAACTACTCTCTTAGCAATTTTAAAGTATACAATATATTGTTATTACCATTAATATAATCACCATGATGTAAAACAGACCTCTTCAACTTGCCTCCTGCCTAACTGAAATTTCGTATCCTTTGATCAACATCTCCCCATTACCAATCCCTCCTGTCTCCTCTATCACCTCTAGTAACCACTATTCTATTCTCTGCTCTTATAAATTTGACTTTTTTACATTCCACATATTTGTGAGATCATGTGGCATTTATCTTTTTATTTGAGTTAACATGATGTTCTTCAAGTATATCCACGTTTCCATGTTGTCACAAATGACAGGATTTCCTTCTTTATTATTATTATTATTATTTTTTAGATCAAGTCTCGCTCTGTTGCCAGGCTGGAATGTGGTGGCGCGATCTCCACTCACTGCAACCTCCCCCTCTCAGATTCAAATGATTCTCCTGCCTCAGCTTCCGGAGTAGCTGGGATTACAAGTGCACACCACCACGCCCAGCTAATTTTTTTTTTTTTTTTGTATTTTTAGTAGAGACGGGTTTTCACCATGTTGGCCAGGATGGTCTCTATCTCCTTTTTTTTTTTTTTTTTTTTTTTTTTTTTTTTTTTTTTTTTGAGGCAGAGTCTTCCTCTGTCGCCCAGGCTGGAGTGCAATGGTGCTATCTTGGCTCACTGCAAACTCCACCTCCCAGGTTCACGCCATTCTCCTGCCTCAGCCTCCCGAGTAGCTGGGACTACAGGCACCCGCCACCATGCCTGGCTAATTTTTTTTGTATTTTTAGTACAGACGGGGTTTCACCGTGTTAGCCAGGATGGTCTCGATCTCCTGACCTCGTGATCCGCCCGCCTCGGCCTACCAAAGTGCTGGTATTACAGGCGTGAGCCATCGCGCCCGGCCGATTTCCTTCTTTTCAAAGGCTGAATAGTATTCCATTGTGTATATATACAAACATAGTCTTCATGCATCCGTTGATGGACAGTTATGTTGTTTCCATATCTCAAGTGTTGTGAATAGTGCTGCAATGAGCATGGAAATGCATACTTCTTTTCTTGTTTTTATATAGGAAAATATTGTCTTTATTTTTTAAATATATTTTTTAGTATTATATTTCCATATGTTATTGGGGTACAGGTGGTATTTGGCTACATGATTAAGTTCTTTAGTGGTGACTTGTGGGATGTTGGTGCACCCCTCACCTGAGCAGTATACATTGCACCATATTTGTAGTATTTTATCCCTCCTCCACCTTCCCCTAAGTCCTCCAAATACATTGTATGCCTTTGCATCTTCATAGCTTAGCTCCCACATATCAGTGAGAATATACAATGTTTGGTTTTCCATTCCTGAGTTACTTTACTTAGAATAATAGTCTTCAATCTCATCCAGGTTGCTGCAAATGCATTCATTTTCATGGCTGAGTAGTATTCCACTATATATATATATATATATATATACACACACACACACACACACACACACACACACACACACACCAGAGTTTCTTTATCCAAGACTTCTTTTCAATATACTGATTTTATTTCCTTTGCATATAGACCCAGAGGTTGGATTGCTGGTTCATATGGTAGTTCCATTTTTAGTTTTTGAGGAACCTCCATACTATTTTCCATTATGGCTGTCCTAATTTACACTGGGAAAACAGTGTACAAGGGATTCCTTTTTTCCATATCCTCCCAACACTTTACACAAAGCTTTTCTTAACATTAAACCGAAATCTAACTGCCTGTACTTACTATCCTAGAGTGCTTGGAGCTTCCTATAGACTAGTTTTACGTGTTGTAGCTATACAGAAAAAGTCAAATTCCTCTTCCACGTTGCCCCAGCAACCTATTGTTGTGTAACAGAAAATTCTGTGACTTAAAATAACTGGAATCTTTTTATTGTCTTTCATGGTTCTGGGGGTTGAATGGGGGCAGTTCTTATTTGGAGCCTCTCATGCAATTGACGTCATAGGTAGCTGGGGTTGTAGTCATCTGACATATCTGCTGGTTGATGATGGCTATTAGCTGGGACCTCAGCTGGGTTCTAAGAGCAACCGGCCTAAAGGAAAGTGGCAGCCATCAGTTTCTTAAGGCCTTGGCTCAAAAACTGGCACAGCATCACTTGTACCACATTCTACTGACCAAGAGTCTCAGAGTCCAGATTTAGGAGGTGGGGACATAAACCCCACCTCTAGATGGGAGGAGGGTCATATAATTTGGGAGGCTATGTTTTAAAACTGCCATCCTTATAAAAATCCTTAAATATATTTGAGAAATCTCAACCCAGGTTGAAAAACTAATTTGTATAATTATCTCTCAGATGATTTATTATATATAATGAGTCCTTATTTATTATATTGTTTACATCTTTCAAGATGTTTTCCCATATACCAGCTTCCTTCTTAAAATACGATGGCCAGGATAGAGCGATCGCATATTAAACTTACTCAGAACTGTGCAAAGCCCCTCTGTTATCCTACAGACAATCTCACACCTATTTCTTCAGTCGATGACTATGCTTATTTTGGGTAGCAGCCATGTCACACAGCACTGTGATATGAATGAATTAAAGCATTTAGGTCTTTTCCTAGAAAAAGCAATATATAATATAATCACACCTGTAAGTGTGTGGTTTCCTTTTGCGGGTATAAGTGCAGGATTTTATATTTGTCTCTACTAAATTTCATGTTACTGGAAACTTTGGCTCCCTACTCTAGGCTGTTGGGATAATCATAATGATAACAGGTAACATGCATTAAAAGCTTGCTATGCATCAAGTATTCACTGTGAGATGCAGAGCCCTGCACGGTCTCCTTTGTTACAACAATCTCACAAGATAGATACTGTTTTTACACCAATTTAACCAATAAGGAAACTGAATTATGAACTGGTTAAAGGTCACACTATTCTTAAGTGGCAGAGCCTTGTTTTAAACCTGGCAGTTTTGGTTCTAAGCCAGGGATCAGCAAACTATAGCCCAAGGGCAAAATCTGTTTGCTTGTTTTGGTAAATAAAGTTTTATTGGAATGCAGCCATGCTGCAATAACATATTATCTATGGCTGCTTTCCTGCTACAAAGGCATGGTTGAGTAGTTGAGGCTGAGACTGTATGGACCACAAAGTCTGTTAAGTGCCCTTAACAGAATAAGTTTGCTGACCCCTGGTCTAAAACATTATGTGCTGCTGCCTCTTTGGTTATACTGATAGCACTTATTGCACGCCTGCTTTGCTCAATCCTCTGCTTGATCATTTACCTACGATTGTCACTTTTTCACAGGAATCCTGTAGGCATTGCCATTTCTATTCTGCAGCTGGAGACGGTGAGGCTTAGACGTTAAGAATATTCTCAAGGCCATTCAGCCGGAAAGTGACAGAACACGGGTTTGCGCCCAAGTCTGTTTGGCGTGGCAGCACGTGCTCTTTTCCCTACCCTGCGCAGCCCATGTAGAAGCATCTGTTAACCATCTGTTCAAAATTCCCTTCCCACGTGTGCCTTTGGATCAACATTGAGCACTTCGATGTGCTTCTAGAATCAGGCCTCCTTTTCCTCCTTTGATTATAGGGACCATCTTTGACTGGCTCCAGTCTTTTGGCACCTTTCTGTCCTCAATGCTTAAAAACTGCCACTGGGTTGTGGGGTATGGCTGCAACTTCTTTCAGTACTCAAGACTTGAGAACCTTATTTTGTGCAGTTAGATCCTCTCCTACTATCTTGTTACATGGTTACATCATCAGCTCCCTCTCACAAAATTTGTTCTACCTTTCTTTGCACAAAAATTATTCTCCCTGATCATGGAGACGAGAGGGAGGGCCTGGGTGGTCTTGGTTTCTCTCTACGTCTTATTTATCAGGCACTCCATGTTAACCACGTGTAGGCACTCTTCCAAATGCTTAACAAATATTAACTCATGGATCCTTTTATCAGTCTTGGAGTAAGATGTGATTATTATCCCCACACGACAGATTAGAAACAGGGCACAGAAGGGTGAAGCATAGTAGGATCCAACCTGGTTTGGGGTCTGTGCTCCTAACCATCACATTATGCTGCCTTTCATCTAAATGCTTGCCCCACCCCATGGGCATGGCCACCTTTTCTTTCCTCTGAACACAGTTCAAACATGTCCTTTCCCTGGCCTCAGCACCACAGTTTCAGCATGTCCTGTGCAGGGATGGCAATTATACAGCATGTGGGCTTTGGCTGCTCTATCCTGCCAGCTGCACCTGGAGGCCACAGGAAACGTGAACAATTCACTGTTCATTCCAAAGCTGGAACGTGGTCTCAGACTCTTCCGAGATGGAGCTTTCCAGACAGCTGTCACTACCAATCAATCTGCCACTGTCTAGGCGTACTTCTTGTTCTAGGTGAAACAACCCAAATAGCACGTATTTTTACATTTATACTGGAGTTGCCTTTAGTAAATAAAATGTATAGGAGGCCATTGGCTTGAACTGAATGCCTGCACCAGGATCAACAAACCAAACCAAACCAAAATGGAGTCACGCATGCTAACGTTCCATGCTACCAAGCCAGCATTAAGTTGTTTATCTGACCTTCAGAGAAATCAGGAGAGAGAGAGAGAGAGAGAGAGAGAGAGAGAACAGCCAAATCCCCAGACAGGTCAGGTTTAACTGTAACAATAAGAAAGTCCCTTTGCTTTAACCTTTGTAACTTCGAAATGACTGATCTGCTTTCTGTTGTTTCTGCTTTCCTCAGCCATTTTCTGTCTATAAAGCCAAGCTCCTCTGCTCAGCTCATCAGAACATTCATTCTATTTTATGGAATAATATGTTGCCAGATTCTAGAATCACAAAGCCAACTAAAATCTTTAAACTAAATTTGTTGTAATTTTGTCAGTCAACACTGCACACCTTCCCCCTATCCTGACCATCCCCCGACTTCTTCCATAGTACTCTGCACCTTCCTTCACTCCGATTCTCCTGATTGCTGCGAGCTATTTTAGCACTTGATACTCTTCTAAGGTAGAAGACAGAGCTCAAAAGAGATTTATTTCTCCCTCCCCTTCTCATTATCAAAAGTCTCAGGGCCAAGCTGACAGGTTCTGGGCAGGGAAGAAATCTAAAGATGAAGTCTTCTAAACTAAGGCAGAATATCCAACCACACGCAGCAAGAAGGCTTCCAATGTGCTGCCACATCGACCCTCTCAGCTCTCAGGTGAACGAATGTGAACTCATCTACATAGGCTGGTCATCTCTGGCTGGGATTAGCTTTTCCCTTTACCTAAAGATATTATACAAATATTATCATTTTCTGTATGTATCCTAATGGGTAAAATGTTAGGATGCCCTGTGATAAATTACTAATAATATGTTACCCTTCTCTTGGATCTGATTGATTTAAAACAGTATGCCTAGAGAGGTCACTGGACCCTAGGAGCACAGTCTCTATGGGTAGGAATTTAATGTTGTGGCTGTTGAAAATTAATTGTAGTAAAGATGCTTATCTATTTTCACTATTTATTGACAAGACCCTGTAAATCACCAGTTATGTGTGCTTGGCTGTCTCTACTTACTGGTCACCACATAGGTAGAGAAATGTATGAAGGTACCCACTGTTGAGTATTTTCCTACCTCTGTCATAGTCTCATATGTCCCAAAGAACCCCAGGATAAAGGGAAACTGCCTTTCCTTACTTCTGTTATACTCAGGAAAGCATAGAGTCACTAGATGTTAAGAGAACTCAAGAGTAAATGAGAGCTTAGGTATCATTCTCGTTCAATCCATTTGTTTTACAGATGAGGAAACTGAGGTCCAGACAGATGTACTTCTTAGCCTAATATCATCTTATCAGAAATAACCTCAATCTTTCTAAGAGATTAGTTCCAAGCTGGCTTTTGAGCCTCAAACAAGGCTTGCATTCATAAATTGTCATCTATGTGTGTGTGTATGTGTGTGTGTATCTGTGTGTGTGTGTGCCTATTTGTGTATGTGTGTTAACTCGATATTGCAGAAGTTTTAATTTAGGTGTTTTCCAGAATGCTGAGCTCTTAAAAATAATAAAAAAGAGAAGAACTGCATTTAAAGTAGATGTAATGTTTACTCTCCACTTTTTATCTTCAAAATGTTTCACAAACCTTAAATACTTAATCCTTTCAAGATAGTGAAAAGGTTGAAAGAAACTTTATCTCCTCTTTACAGGTGGAGAAATAGAGAAATGACCTTCTCAAAGAATACTCAGGAGCTGTTATAAAGGTTGAGGCTGGAATTCAGACCTTTTTGTCTATGGTCTCAGACTACTGCATTCCTGGGAAGACAAGTGCTTCCTGCCATTTCTGGAAAGAAAAGTATACACAAACAGTAAATTAAAGGGTAGGTCTCAAAGGAACAGCAACTCTTGAAGATAAACTTTCTGAAAGGTGAAGTCATTGAACTAAAATTAACTTGCGCTATCACCCACGGAGAAAAAGCAAAAGAAGGCAGTATTAAACTGTCTGCCCTTAATGTCATTACATGTGGTTTCTCTTATTTGACCTATGATTTGGTATTAAGAAATAAACCAGAGATGGATAGGTGTTCCAGTCACTCCCCAGTCTGCTTTCCTTATTCTGTGATGCTTCAACACATGTCTCTGCTATTTCCAATCTCAGTAAATCAGTTATTTCAGGAGATGTATACTTACTATGTTGAATAAACTTGTGGAATGGTTTATAAGGGAAAGTCTTCATCAGAAATAATATCAGAAATAAGGAAAAGAAAGAATGAGGGTTCAAAGGAAAGAAAGGAAGGAAGGAGAAGAAAGGAGAAAGGAAGAGAATTAAGGAAGAAAGAAAAAGAGAAAAACAGAATTAAAGAGTCATATGGTTTGGCTTTATCCCCACCCAAATCTCACCTTGAATTGTAATAATCCCCACATGTCAAGGGTGGGGCCAGGTGGAGGTAACTGAATCATGGGGGTGGTTTTCCCCATACTGTTCTCCTGGTAGTGAGTAAGTCTTATGGGATCTGACGGTTTTATAAATGGAAGTTCCCCTGCACAAGCCTCTAGCCTGCTGCCATGAAAGACACGGATTTGCTCCTCATTCACCTTCCACCATGATCGTGAGACTGCCCCAACCATATGGAACTGTGAGTCAATTAAACCTCTTTCCTTCATAAATTACCCAGCCTTGAGTATGTCTTTATTAGCAGCATGAAAACAGACTAATACAATAAATTGATGCCAGGTAGTGGGATGCTGCTGTAAGGATACCAAAACATGTGGAAGTGACTTTGGAACTCGGTAACAGGCAAAGGTTGGAACAGTTTGGAGGGCTCAGAAGAAGAGAGAAAAGTGTGGGAAAGTTTGGAACTTCCTAAAGACTTGCTGAATGGGTTTGACCAAAATGCTGATGGCGATATGGACAATAAAGTCCAGGCTGAGGTTGTCTCAGATGGAGATGAGGGACTTTTTGGAAACTGGAGTAGAAGTCACTCTTGCTATGCAAAGAGACTGGTGGCATTTTGTCCCTGCCCTAGATGTCTGTGGAACTTTGAACTTGAGAGAGGTGATTTAGGGCATCTGGAAGAAGAAATTTCTAAGCAGCAAAACATTCCAGAGGAAGCAGAGCATAAATGTTTGGAAACTTTGCAGCCTAACAATGTGATAGAAAAGAAAAACCCAGTTTTTGGGAAGAAATTCAAGCCAGCTGCAGAAATTTGCACAAGTAATGAGGACCCAAATGTTAATCACCAAGACAATGGGAAAACGCCTCTAAGGGCATGTCAGAGGCCTTCAAGGCAGCCCCTTCCATCACAGGCTTCCTGGAGGCCTAGGAGGAAAAAATGGTTTTGTGGGCTGGGCCCAGGGTCCCCCTGCTCTGTGCAGCCTCAGGACATGGTGCCCTGCATCCCAGCTGCTTCAGTGCCAGCCATGGCTAAAAGGGGCCAACATACAGCTCAGGCCATTGCTTCAGAGGGTGCAAGCCTTAAGCCTTGGTAGCTTATATGTGGTGTTGGGCCTGTGGGTGCACAGAAGTCAAGAACTGAGGTTTGGAATCTTCTGCCTAGATTTCAGAGGATGTATGGAAATGCCTGGATGTCCAGGCAGAAGTTTGCTGCAAGGGCAGGGCTCTCATGGAGAACCTCTGCTAGGGCAGTTCAGAAGGAAAATGTGGGGTTGGAGCCCCCACACAGACTACCCACTGGGGCACTGCCTAGTGGAACTGTGAGAAGAGGGCCACTGTCCTCCAAACTCCAGAATGGTAGATCCACCAACAGCTTGCACTGTGCACCTGGAAAACCTGCAGACACAATGTCAGCCCATGAAAGCAGTCAGGAGGGAGGCTGTACCCTGCAAAGCCACAGGAGTGGAGCTACCCAAGGCCATGGGAGCCCACCTCTTGTATCAGCATGACCTGGTTGTGGGGCATGGAGTCAAAGAAGATCATTTTGGAACTTTAAGATTTAATGACTACCCTATTGGATTTTGGACTTGCATGGGGCCTGTAGCCCCTATGTTTTGGCCAATTTCTCCCATTTGGAATGGGTATATTTACCTAATACCTGTACCCCCATTGTATCTGGGAAGTAACTAACTTGCTTTTGATTTTACAGGCTCATAGGTGAAGGGACTTGCCTTGTCTCAGATGAGACTTTGGACTGTGGACTTTTGAGTTAATTCTGAAATGAATTAAGACTTTGGGTGACTGTTGGGAATGCATGACTGGTTTTGAAATGTAAGGACATGAGATTTGGGAGGGGCCAGAAGTGGAATGATATGATTTGGCCGTATCCCCACCCAAATCTCACCTTGAATTGTAATAATCCCCACGTATCAAGGGTGGGACCAGGTGGCGATAAATGAATCATGGGCGCGGTTTCCCATATATTGTTCTCCCAGTAGTGAATAAGTTTCATGGGATCTGATGGTTTTATAAATGAGAGTTCCCCTGCACAAGCCTCTAGCCTGCTGCCATGTAAGACATGGCTTTGCTCCTCATTTGCCTTCCACCATGATTGTGAGACCTCTCCCCAGCCATGTGGAACTTGAGTTAATTAAACCTCTTTCCTTTATAAATTACTGAGCTTCAGTTACGCCTTTATTAGCAGCATGAGAACAGACTAATACAGAGTTTTCTCTGAACTGCCTTTAATAACTTACATTTTGCCTAAAAAGTTGTGCTTTTAGGAAAGAATACAATTTGAAAATGCTCAAACTGAAAATGCTCTGATCCATGGAACCAAGGGAACCTAGGCCTTGGGGCCAGTGAATCACGTTACTCATTTTGGTGAGCTTTCTCTTTGTCCAAAGACATTGCATTATTGGGAAGCACCAGGAGAAAGTCAGCTCATAATCCATCCTTTCCAGGTACCCATGGTCTGTCTTCTGCAGGGCACTGATTCCTACAAGTGTGTGAGCCACTCCAGGGCCTACCACAGGACTACACATAGTTGGTTCTCAACAAATATTTGTTGGTTGAATGCATGCATGCATGAAACTTGCATTTCAGGACAATGAAGGTATCTTTTCTTCCCTGTGTTTAGACCCAACAACTGCTAAATGGCAGCTTTTTCAGAAAGATCCTTGACCAATTCACTTCGGCAGCAGCTGCTGATATTACAGCTTTGTCCAAATCTTTTCTTTGCACTTTAGGAAATAAAGTATTTCCCAGCCTGACATCTCTTAAAGCTTTTTTTTTCTTTTTTTCCCCGCAGAGAGGTATGCATCAGCTACTAATCTCATCACATTTCCATTTCCTTCCAGGCTCATCTGCTCATCATTTTCTATTCATAAAACTTGCTTGATTCTAATCTTCCCTATCAGCAGGAACTAAACACCTCCTCAAAGTTTCTTTAGTACAATGGTGATTACCACCCATGTGCTCACTCCCCCTTTCAAACAGATGAGTCCAATCTACGTGCTCACATGTGGGCCGTTAAGAAACTTCTGCCATGAACCAAGATGTGACATCATATTAGCCGCAGATCTAAATCCCTCTGCACTAGTTCACAACTCCCCTGACATCAAGGCCTTAGTCGATATACTATTCCACATTCCCCTCTCCATGAAACAGAATCCACCAGATATAAATTACAACAGAAAGTATATATTGGTAGCTTCCCTTCTATTTCATAGTGCTGGACTTCATGCTTTAAGTTACTTTTGTCTTGGCAGATTCTCATGCTTTAGCTCCACTGATGATGCTATTTGGATTTAAGCACTAACTCTTCCACCAAGCACCAGATTTTTGGCTTTTCTTTCCACAGTAAAGGCTTAATGCAAAAATAAGGACACGGCTCTAATTACTAGCTGAGCAAACACTGCTTTCTCCTCTCAGCAATTCAACAGGGATTTCTGGGCGATTTAGCAGGTAATTTAACACCTTGCCTACCTAAATATATGAATTTTAAATAGATCAACTTACAGAAATTAGGCTTATGTGTATGTATAATATAGACTAAGGTAGAGATCATGAACTGGTGGCCCAGAAATATGCTTTCTTTTTTTTGGCCCATACAGTGTATTGTAAAAATTTCTGCCAACATTTAAAATGAGAGAGATTTCATATAAAAATTCAAATTCCCAGATTCTCCTAAAAATAAAAAAAATACTGGCCCACCAGTCTCTACTGTGTCCCTAATACTACAACAATGTCAGTTATCATTCATCATCACGGTTGTGCAGAAGATTTTCTTAGAATAGAAAAGTACTTCTCACTACTCATGTTCCTATAAAAAATGGTTATAAAATATAAATGGGGAACACTGCATGTTTAGACAAATGAAGAGAGTATATTTCTTATTGTAAATGAAAAACATTTAATATGTAAATGGTCTGCTACATATATCACCCATTTATTATGTTTGATGGGTTCTGTGGGCATTTGAGTTTGTAACCCTTGATTTGAGGTCTTGATAACAATCTCTCTGCAATGACAGTATGTACACTTTAATGCGTGGTAAAGATAAAACTGTAACTCTTGGAAGAGAACATTCAGAGCAGCAGAGGTGCACATTCATCATTCCTTCTCTAGGTATTATGATTTCAGATAGTATAGTTTTAGAAGAATCAAAAGAAATTAGAATAAAAAATTAAATCATCTTTATCCATATCATAGTTTAGAACAGAAATATGAGTCATCTTGGACAATTCCTTGTTCCTCCCAACATCTCATCAGTCATTGACTAGGGACATAGCTGGCTGTGAATTATATACTGGCAGTCTCTCAGTCGCTTTCTATTGCTTACAACATAATACCTGAAACTGGGCATTTTATAAAGAAAGGAAACTCGTTTCTTACAGTTATAGAGGCTGAGAAGTCCAAGGTTGAGGGATGCATCTGGTAGGAGCCTTCTTCCTGGTGGGGACTCTGGAGAGTTGTGAGGTGGTGCAGGGCATCACATAGGAAGGGGGCTGTATGTACTAACTTGCTAGCTCAGGTCTCTCTTCCTCTTACAAAGCCCCCAGTTCCCTGTTATGATAACCCATTAATCTATTAACCCAATAAATCCATCCATAGCAGAGCCCTCATGATCCAATCATTTCTTCAAGGCCTCGTCACCCAATACTGCCACATTGGGGATTAAACTTCAACATGAGTTTTGAAGGAAGCAAATATTCAAACCATAGCAAGCTGCCCTCCTTAGGACACATGCGGCCCTCTGCCTGGATGCACAGCTTGGCAACAATGAATGTGGGCTGGATTCAGTGCCCTGGGGCCCGTTTGGCCAGGTGTCCCTGCATAGGGCACAACCTATACAATATAACAATGCCCCTAAAGTGCTACTTCTTAAATGTCAGTTAGATTTATTGGCCCCTTCTCTACCCTTGGTGTCAAGCTCTCATTATCTCCTGCCTAAACCATTGCATCTCTCTTCAACTTTGTCTCCCTGACTCCAATATTGCCTCACCCAATGCCATTCTCTAGAAGACCGAAATTCCAAGCACGTCAATCTCCCGCTGAAAGGTCTTTACTGGCTCCTTATTGCTTACAGCAGATTTCATAAATGGTGTCATGGAGAACACCAAGCCCACAAGGTGCTCCCCTTAAAAGAGGGGCAAGGATCCTAGAAGTTTGAAGAATATTATAAACCCCTCTTGGAGCTTTACAATGTACATGATTGGAGTAAAGACCAAGGGAGTCTAAGCAAAAGAAACTGCTTAACCATTTAAACCAGTGTTTCCGAAACATATTTGATGGCAGAATTCTGAGTGCTGTAGGTCTGATATTTCATGGAACATACTTTAAGAAGTGCTTAATTACTGGATTAAGTACATACTCTTCAGTATTAACATACAAGATCCTGTAGTATTGACACCATCTATCCACTGTGCTATTCTTAGCCTCCAGTGTCTATCACCGCTACACCTACAGTTTTTTTTTTTTTTTTTTTTGTCTTCTGTACTTTCTTTTATTAACATCACAGTCTTTGCATCAAGGTACATAGCAATGATAGCAGGTTTCTTTTTAAAGCTTAGTATTAAATATTAAATATCTTTCCCCATTTAAATTTTACATTACTCTGCCAAGAAAAAAAAAAAAATTAAAACTCAAGTTACTTGAAGCCTGGACACACTTCCATGATTAGGCGGGCTAGGTAAAAGTTGGTGGCTTTATTCTTCCTGCTCTATAAGCAGATCCAGGCCCTAGAAAGATGGGACCAGGGTATATAATTGTTTTTGAAAAGTGTGCTACAAAAATGGATGGCCTGTTATAAGCCAGGATACAAAGTTAAGGATGGGGGTAAGGGAGGGACATTTTCTTCCAGAAGAAAAGACAGAATTTCTGAAGAGTCCCAGTCCATAATTTTCCCAAAATGGTTGGAGGAGAGGGTAAAATCTCAACATGAGTTTCAAAGTACTGTCTCTGTGAGGGGCCGGTAGATGCCTTGCTGAGGAGAGGGTGGCTAAGTTTGACCATGCCCCATCCCCAGCTAGGAGAATGGAAATGGAAAGTTTATTGCCCAGTGGGTGTGAAAGTGGGCTGAAGCTTGGTTGGTACTGAATTCTCTAAGAGGTTTCTTCTAGAAACAGACAACTCAGACTCTTCCTCTCACTTCAGCAAAGAAGTTATTTTTAAAAGCACTTGGGAAGTTCCTCCTCCACCCCCCAGGTGGGAAGGCTCAGAGAAGGGTGTCATCAGTACAGCCGCCTTCTAGGCCATAACGGAATTCCTGAAGGTTGGAGACTCCATAGAAGTGGACAAAGGCTGCTGCCACCACCAGGACATGGAAAATCTGATGAGACTGGAACCATATGTCAAATTTTCCAGGAAAGAAGCGCTCAGGAATTCGAGCAGCATAAAGGCCAGCTCCAGTGATGTACATCACAGCCATGAGGAAGAACCAGCCCATCTGGCCCACTGTGGTGGCCTTGACAAAGCCCTCAGCGATAGTAAAGTGCATGGTGGGCACGACGCCACTCAAGCCAAGTCCCAGGAACACGCCTGCTCTTGTCTGCCGGTGCTTAGGAGTGGCAAACCGGTCCCACTGAGCCACAATGATGGCAGAAATGCCCAGGACACAGACGATGGAGAGGTAGATGAGCCGTGGCTGTGGGGAGCAGTAGAAGGAATAATAGAGCCAGGGGACAAAGCTCCCCATAATTAGAAGAGCAATCCCTGAATAGTCCAGTTTGGAAAAAGTCCGAGAGACTTTCTCTGAATGACAATAGACGGTGTGAAAGAGCCAGGAGAAGCTGAGGCAGAGCACTGCACCCAAAAAGAACATCCCAAAAACCACCTTCTCCTGTAGAGGGGCCATGAAGTACATATTTGGTCTGAGCATGGTCAAGATTCCCAAAAAGAGAAACAGCACGAAACCAAGCAGATGGGTCCAGATGTTGCCAGTTTCTGTATGGATGCGGAAGATGCTCTTGAAGCAAGCCCGAAAGGAAGGCATGGGAGGTCTATGACCATGTAGCAGATAGTCGTTGTCCTTTAGCCAGTCAGGGAGCACATCATATGGGATGACCCTCCAACGTCCCTCCCAGACCTTGTACACAAACTCTTCCATCTTCTCCATGGCGTGGTGGGCTTGCAGGGGAAGTGTCAGTACCCGCACCTCCTCCTCTTCTTCCTGGGGCACTGGGCATGTTTGCTCTTCTTCAGCTTTGGGTGGGTTGGCGATTACCCGTTTGCCCTTCTCTTCTAGCAGGGGTCCCAGTTCAGCCAGTTCCACCGTGTCAGCTTCCCTGTTACTGGCAGGAGCCCCATTCCCCTGTGCCACCACAGATCCTTTGTGGGAAGACATCTGGCTGGTACCTCAATACCCTGCAGCTTCAGCTTGGGGAAAGGTTGGGGTCTCTCAGCCCCAGGGGGCAGAGATCTCCCTCTGATGGTAGACAAGCCGGGCGGGCGGGCTCTGCTGGGGGCCGCGGTCCCCCGCACTACATCCCGCGGCGCTGGAGGCGGCCTGCGGCCGAGCGGCCCCGATCTTCAGCGCCCTCCCCGCGCCCACACCTACAGTTTTAATCACACAATCAGATCACTTAATTCAACATAAATTTACAGTGCCTCCAATGTGCAGTGTTTTAGACACTGGGTGTCTTAGTCTGATTTGTGTTGCTATAACAGAATATCTGAGACTGGGAAATGGATAAACAATAGAACTTTATTTGGCTCACAGTTCTGGAGCCTGGGAAGTCCAACATCAAGGTGCCATCATGTGGCCAGGATCTTCTTGCTGCATCATTCCATGGTGGAAGGTGGAAGGGCAAAAGCAAGAGAGGAAGAAGGCATAGCTTATCCTTTTTATCCAGAACCCACTCCTGAGATAAGAGCTTCAATCCATCCACGAAGGCACAGCCCTCTAACCTAATCACCTCTTGTAGGTTCTACCTCTGACATGGTTGCATTGGGGATTGTTTCCAACACATAAACTTTGGGGGACACATCCAAACCACAGCACTAGGTAAACAGTGGTAAAGCAATATGGGCTTCTTTCCCTCAGGGAATTCACAGTCCATTTGTTCTTCCAACATGGAGCATATACTTCCAAGGCCCTTGCTGCTTTGATTGGGGTTCCCACTGCATGGTATCCCCCTTACTCCCTACTCTTGTAGTTCTTATAAAATCCTCTAAGGCCTGCTGTACTGTTTGTCCCTTTATGATGCCTTCTCAGAGACCACATTCAGATAGAATGACTCCTTTGTATGTTTCACTTGACTTTGTTCAGATGCTAACACGTCCCCAATTCCATATCTAATTGTTGCATATCTGTCTTCTTTCATACCCCTGCATTCAGTTAGCTTGTAAGCTCTCTGGGGGATAAGACAATGCCATATCATCCAATTGTACTGGCAGCATCCAGCACATGTCCTGACACATAACGGATGCCGAGCTAATATCAGTTCCTTTTGGTTTTCATAAGAGGCATCAGGAACAAGGCCTTGCATTGGTGAAGAAATTATCCTGTTTTGTTTTCCTACTTCTAATAGCATGTTATTTTAATTTTGAGTTGGATCTTTGATTGTTAATAAATTAGGTAGATATCCTGTTGGTTGGAAACAAACATTATTCATTATCCTATTAACAGAGCTATTAAAAACCCTGTGTACTCTTGTACTCAACACACAACAGGTAGTATTTTTTCTTTACACATAATAAAATTCAAGTCCCTGGGGAAATGGGTCTCAGGATACAGCTACTAAAACAGAAAGATGGTTCATCTTGGATAAAGTATTTTAATTACTTCCACAAGACGAAAGGGAGTACATGTAAATTTTAAATAAAGATCAACTCAGTAGACTTAAATAGATTCAAACAGATAAATTCAAGGTGAATACTGTTATTAATAACTAATATTTAGGAAGTATTTTTCATGTATGTATATTCAGCACATTTATTATACATATATTTATAGTCACCAGTTCTTGCTTTCCAGGAGAATGTGAGACACACATGTTTAGTCCCAGGTCTAAATGAAGTTCCTCTTCTGTGTTCCTTCAGAATTTATGCTCATTTCCATCAAATCACTTATGCACCTGTATTATAACCACTTTGTCTGTCTCTCCCAAAAGTATGTATATGGCCAGGTGTGGTAGTTCATGCCTATGTGGTAGTTCAACACCAGCAATTTGTGAGGTGGTGGTGGGAGGATTGCCTGAACCCAGGAGTTCAAGATCAGCTTGGGGAACATGGTGAGACTTTGTCTCCACGAAAATTAAAAAATTAACCGGATGTGGTGGTGTGCACCTTTGGTCCCAGTTACTGGGGAGGCTAAGGTGGAAGGATTGCTTGAGCACAAAAAGTGCAGGCTGCAGTGAGCTATGATATGTGCCACTGCACTCCAGCCTGGGTGACAGAGTGAGACTCTGTCTCAAAAAAATATATATATCTCTCTCTGAGTTCTCTGAGGGCAGACGTTGTGTCTTTCATTTTTCTATTCCTAGTGCCTAGGGCAGGATAAGTAAAGGAAATGTATGGAAGAGGTAAATTGCCAAAGACAGAAAAACTCAGACATGAAAAATATTAGCAGAGAAATAACTCAATGTATCCAGAAAATGAAACCAATCACAAATATAAAATATAAAACTGACCAATCAAATGAAAAGTCTGGAAATGTTACTACTGTAGTAAAGAGTGTTTAAATATAATCACATGAGTGTTCTAATATCTCTTTCATTATAAATTC
The DNA here is from genome assembly GCF_029289425.2 of Pan paniscus. Lineage (NCBI taxonomy): Eukaryota > Metazoa > Chordata > Mammalia > Primates > Hominidae > Pan > Pan paniscus. The sequence continues at coordinate 93,608,370 of NC_073258.2, read as the reverse complement.
TTGAGAATTTGAAATGCTTTTTAAGTACTTACATGATTTTAAAAATCCTCTTTCCCTGAGATAAGGGGAAAAAACAATTATCTTTTGACCATGAAATCACATGGATTCAGAAATCCAATAATTTAAGAGAATGAATAATACTCTCCTAAAAGAATTTTTTTTAAAGCCTAAAACTTCCACTCCACTCCCAGTTAACATTCATCTGCTTAAGTTCCATTTAAAGACTCCAGTGATTCTTCACTTTTGCTTTTCAACAGGGGAGGCAGACAGCTAAGGAAGAATGTTCTCGTCATTCCGCCTCAGGCAGCCCCTATCATGAAGTCTAAGTAATGTGAAAACAGTGGCTGGTGAACTTTCTGCAGATGTCAAAAGCCAAATAGATTAAATGTGTTAAATAATGAAAGATAAAGGAGAGTCACACTGCCTCTGGAGTCAATTAAAAATGTGTAACTCAGTTGTGTATCTGTAAATTCTAGAAATAGTCTTTTTGCCCAGCCAAAAACATTGAAAAAGCATTTCAAAAGAAAGACTTCCAATAAGTACTCAGTTGTTTTGCTGAGTGAAAGTAGAATACAAGTAGTTTTTACAGATGATGATTTACAATCTTGGACATTACTCTCAGAGTGTTATTATCATGATCAAAGTTAACTCCCTACTAGAAGCTAAATTAATTCAGGCCGGAGTCATACTCGTGCTTAATGGATATATTCTCACTGTTCATTTAGTGAAGCAGGGCATGACATTGCCCAGATAGTTGTACTTTCTCCCAGAACGTTCTCAGAAGATCAGGCCCACAAGTACCTATGTGTGAAAGGTCCTGGGATTTCTGGTGGACAGAACTGGAGAAAAGTGAGCAATGAATAATGAATGTCTCTTCATAAGAGCTTTATTTAGTGGGGAGCCAAAGCTGTTTCTATTTTATGGCAAAAGCATTTTGGGAGAAATATTCCCAAACCACGTTTCAGAGTATGTGACAGGCAGCAGAGATTGCCAAGCATGTAGAGAGTTTAACAGCACAGTGCACACTCACGGAAGGTTATTTGCTCCAACTGTCCCTCATTCTATGCTTAAACATGTAACTTTGTGAATAAGCATCTTTCTTTTCCTTCTGGCTTTGTGAAAAGAGTATGTCAGGGATTCTAATATCCAGCCAAACTAGGAAGAAATAATTCACCAAAATATGTAGAGAATGTTCTGCGAAGTCTTGTCATATAACAGTAAGAGGAATCAGTTTAGGAAACTTCCAAACTGATTAGAATTTTGCTACATTAAAAATTCCATCAGAAAGCTTACAATAAAAATGATACTTGAATAGGCTTTAAGGCAATAGGAATGTCTATTGATCATAAAGAGTTATCTGTTTGCATGCTTCAGTGGATAGGACCATTACCATAACATGCAGGCTCACAGTCTTTCCTGGAAATCTCCAGAAATTACAAAAAACAAAAAGATTGCATGAGGTATCAGGTCATTACATCACCAGCAGCTGAAGGCTACTTGGCAAAGATGTATGGCTGTTGTCCAAGTTCTGGTCCCTTTGGTTTTGAAATCAGATAATCAGAGTCCTAAGACATATCACTGCAATCCAGGAAAGGTTTAGGGTAAGATCCATCTGTCCTTTTAAGTAGCTTTGCCTTAGACAGACTTAGGATCCCTAGGTTGGCCCAAGTCTCAGTGCTCTATCTTGGTGCTTTTGAGTTTGTGGGTCAGCTGCCAGGGTAATTTATTATTGAAAGCTATAGTGTGACAGGGACTCATCATGTTCTGAGTCTTCAGTAGCAACAATAGTATTGAGGCCCCTTCATTCATACTACTTCCAAGCACTTTAATATCTGTGATCACATTTGATTTTCCCCACGACTTGACTAGGAAAGTTGGTGAAGAAATATTAACCCCACTTGATAATGGATGAAGAATCCAGCAAGATCCAAAGCTTTGCCCAGAGTCACTCAGCTTATAGGTGACAGCATAGCCATACAAGACTCAGCATGTTGTGAAATCCAGGTGGATAACACAACAAAATGTACATACTCTTCCAGGAAAAATTAACTAAACATATTTGTTGCATAAGTGGGGAAGTAGCATGTCTTCATCAAAGAATTGTATTGTTTATATCAGAGTACTTTGAATTCACTATTCCTGATCTGTACTATGTATTATGAGTTCAGTAATTACTCCTTGAGGACCTGCAATGTAAAAGCACTGTGGGAGAGAGATGATGATGAACAAAAACATGGTCCTTGCCCCACAGGAGCTTCCCATCTGGAGGAGATGACAGCCATGATTACAAATCACAAAGGGATGCGGAAGCGAGACAAAGCTCTGTACGTAGGCTGTGAGCAAAAGTAGTCAGGCTAAAAATTCCCAGTGGGATCATCAATGTTTTGGTACCATTTTAAATGTTACTCTAGTATCTTGGGGAACCTGGTGTTTTAAATAAATGCCCTTTACTTTTGGGGAATTAAATGTCCCTGCAGTAAAAATCTATATTATTGAGTTCTCTTATAAGGTGATTACGGAATTCTTCCTCATAAAATGGGATGTTTAAAATCTATCTGGAGTGATGATGTATTTGTATTATTTCAGAGGGCTTCCTAGAGGATTCCTCAATGTCCTGCTTAACCTTAAGACCTTTAATTCTCATGAAATGCTATAGAAGAAAAGATCACAGGTTTTACACAACCTTTTGAAATGTAAGAAGTAAAGGTTTATAGGAAAGTTTATTTGCCCCAGTTCTCCCTACCACTCTGATGCCCTGTCTCAATGAGAACAATGAAAAATCGGTAGCTGTATTTGTTTCTGGTATCTTTTTTGAAGCAATCGGGGGGCAGATTCTGTGAGGCCTGATTCCAAGGATGGCAGGGAGGAGGAATGAGGTTTCTTGATAACACTGTTACACAACTGAACAATTCTTGACACTGTATGGCTCCTGGGATCCATTATGTGAGTAATACATTTTCTGAACTAAAACAAAGTTCGTTCTTCCCAAATTACAGTAATTAATTCCACTGAATTAAAAAAAAATCTAACTGAAATACATGGAAAATTCTGACTGCTTATTTTTAGTAATTCTATGTAAAAATTAAACAAGGTTGATTCTTATCTAATGACTATGTCATCAATTTTTGTAATCCTCATGACTTTATTGTGTGTTTCTTTATGAATAAACATTCTCTCTCTCACACACACAGACACACACACATACGTACACAGTGATGTATATATACACACACCATTTGACTATGGTTTAGGAAGATGCTTTGGGTGAGGTTTTTAATCTGTCTTTGAATTGCTGTAAATAGGGATTAGGATCCAATTACTTCATCTGACACCACCACTTTATAATAGAAGAAAATTCTCTTTGCTATTCCTTAGATTTTAAGTACCATGGCTACCCACAGAGTCCCTGATCATAAGGAAAGGACCTCCGATGAATGGAAATCAGAGACAAAAATCAAGGGCTGGTATATCCTCTGTTACACAGTGTAATCAGCAGACTAGGCAGATTACTTGAAATTTCAATTTCTTTCCCCTCTGCTGAGAGTACACTTCATTTTCTGCTTTTCCAAACATTTTGAATTGTGACTGAGGATTCTGTGAGATATTACTGTTTCAGTCTTCTGAAAGTTGCAATTAAATACATTCTAAATAGATGTCACCTTGCCACCTTTTTGGAAAGGTATAAGAGAAAAAATATTAGCCATCACAGGAAAATAATTCATAGTTAAGGCTCTTTCTTCTCCCTTAACCATGTTCCGTTGTGTCTTCTTGGCAACAAATGTCTGTAATCAGACTCTGGTTCCAGCTTTCTAAAGACATCAGTGAGATGGGCTGGAGTGGGAGGATCATATCTCTTTTTACAGACATAAAAGGAAAAAAATAAAAGACCACCTTAGAAGTGACTGAATTTGCACCTGAGAGATCTTTTAAATAAACGAATCAAATTCTCACTTTATTGCCCAGATACTAGGAATCTTTCCTTTTCAAAAGAGTATAGGTGTTGCTATATTTATGACTTTCTTCCTAAAAATGAAATTTCTACAGTATCAGTAGCTAAATGAAGCCTGAGAACTTTCTGGAGAAATTGAAAGGACAATGCTAATGGCCTGGGGTTCACAGAGAAGGTATAGATCCCTTACAACTAATTTATTTTCCTAGCAGTCTTGTGTGGGTCTGATCAGACACCTCAAGGGTCAATTGCCATTACTTATTTTTCGTTACTTAACAATTCTGTCCCCAAATGCCATTCTTCTACTCAATTTCACTCTTTTGCAGTGTAATTGGGTCCTACTGAATCAGTGGGAATCATCTTCATGATTACCTGAACATGGTTCGTGGTCTGAGGTGAGGAATTATGGCTTGCTCTGAACAGGTGCACATTTGGGCTTGGTGAGCATCTTGGAAGGCTGGGGTCAGGAATGTCATTATCCTTATCATTTCCCAAAACTGGTAGGCTGTGGCTTACCTGAACTTGAACCCTCTGCTGGTGACTCTCAAATGGCAGCTCCAGATATAAAATGTCTGGGTCAGCACAACAGTTTGGTTGCCAATAATGAGACTTCTCTATGATCTGAAAGAGTAACTCAGCTCCCAACTAGGAACTGTGCAGAAGCTCAAGAAGGATCAGACAGTGCCTTCAAAGAGCCATCTTCACAACAGTAGAGAGTAAGAGAAAAACATTGCTTCTGGATCAGACAGGTTTGCCATAAGAATGCTGGTTTTTCCACTGCTTCTGAGCTGTACAACCTTGAGCAAATATAAATTATGTCTCAATATCCATATTTGTTACATGGGAATAGCAATATCTACCTCACAGAGATGTTACTAGAATTAAATGAAATAACATGTTAATTATTCAACAAACATATATAGAGAACCCATTACTTTCAGATACTAGGTTAAGCACTAGAGGTTAAGCACTGGATATACAAACATAAATAACCCTCCACCTATGTCTTCTAAGGGCTGAATCTAGTATGTAATAGTCCAACACAGTGTTTTACGTTTAGCCAGGTTTTAAACACAGGTTTATGGTTTTACTAAATCATTGTAAATTAATTTTTCTTTAAAATTGTTAACATGTTCATGCAAATAGAGCACTAACTGCTGTCATTAATTTCTATCTATCTATCTATCTATCTATCTATCTATCTATCTATCTATGCTCATCCATCCATCCTTCTAGTCATTCACTTGTGAATAGTTTGTGTCCATCAGCTTAACACATTTACAGCTGGAATGAAAAAATAATTTAGTATTCAGTAGACCTCTGGAATGAGTAAAGATTTGAGAGCAAAAGCTATATAAGTAATGATTTTTATGACACTAGCCTCATGGAATGGTCTTAATGCAAATGACATTGTCCGAAGACAGTGAGAGCCTCTTCCAGGAAAGACCCTTATGTGAACTGCCATGATTATTCTCTGAAAACTCCAATTCAGCATTGCAATCATGAAAATGGCTATGATTAGCCCCCTAGTGACCTGAGAGTGTTAATGCTACTTCCCAAAGTGTCAAGCAAACAATCAAGAAGAGCATTGGTGCTGGAAAGATCAGGCTTGTCATTCAGCACAAGGTGGTTTCAGATATGCATGCCCTAAGTCAGACACGACATGCTCAAACTTCACTGGGAGTTCCTGCAGGGAGGTGTTCTAGAATCCTCTTTGCCTGTTTATTATCACATTTAATTAGCCACCAAGTTCTATTAATTCTACCACCTAGAACTATCTAAAATCTATCCTCTCTTCTCCATCCCCTACCTTAGTTCAGATCCCCATTCATTCTTATCTAGACCTGGGCTATAGCCTCCTGACTGGTCTCCTTTTATCCGATCTTCCTCTATCCACAAGCCATGCTCCTTTATGCAGGCTCAGGGATCATTTTGTAAAGCAAATATGATAATTTGTTTACCAATATTTTCAGTATACTCTCCCAACAAACATACACGCTGTGCCTACTCTTCCTGTCTGTCTGGTTTTGTTACACACACCTTGTTCCTTCTCTCTGGAATATATACATTGTTCCTTTTTCTCCCTGACTACCTGGCAAATGTCTACTTTTCTTTTTCTTCATTTTTGAGTACTTATAGTGTTCCAAGCAAATAAGAGCATTGCTTTTTTAAAACAAATTAATTGACTTTATTTTCTAGTGCATTATTATTACGATAACCAACCGACATTATCTCATTTAACTTCCAGAGTAAATGTTACTTAGACTTTAGGGTTCAGTTAAAATGCCATTATACTGCGATTTTAAAAAATCCTACTGCCCTGGACATGGTCAGCCTCTGCTTCTTCTAGTGCTTAACAGCCTTTGGAACAGACATCTATGTAATCCCTTCTCTACACATCTTGTGCTTGTTTGCTGGACTTGGAACAAAAAGAACTTGCTGTATCCTTAGTGTCTGAGCCAGTGCTGGATACATATTAGGTTCTCAAACATGTGGTATCGCACTGACACAGGTGACATAAACTGAACCACAGCTTGCTTCTCTCTCCCTTCCAGAGACAATCCTTTTTCCAGAAGAAGCAGGTAGACCTCCATACTCAGGGTTTGGTTATTAAGAATTCTTACCACAATTAAACCAGTAATGTACTCCTCTGAATTAAAACATCAGATACTCAGAGAGGACTTTGGAGGCTGGAAAACTTCCTATAACTTCCAAAGGTGCCAATTTATCATAACAGAGTTACTGGGGACCCAGAGCTTCCTGGCATATTAGGTAGTAGCACATATTAAACAGATGCTTTGCAGCAAAGGAAAGTGTACTTAAAAGCACTGCTCTGTTAATGGAATATCAGACTAAAGCTCCTAATTAATATTAGAAAACCTTTCAAAAATGGAAATAAAGAATATCAAGAAGTATTTATATACCCCTAAACAATCATCTCTATTGTGAGGATTCCCAAATCTGTACCTACATCTTCAGTTTCCTGCACAAGATTTCATCCCATATATCTAAGGTTTCAATAGGAAGTTTCACTTTTTTGCCCCCCTTGCATCTAAAACATAACGTGCCAAACTCAACTCATATCTTCTCTCTCAAGTCACATCGGCCTTTCAACCTAGGGACCACCATGCTTTCATTTACTTAAGCTTATAGAGCTGTGGGCTCTACCCTCTCTGTCTCATACTGATGATGCTTCTCAGAAGACTGCTGTCCAACTCTGCATGTACGCTTCAATTGCTCTACCCTAGACCTGGACCCTATAATTTGATAACTAAGTCACAATCTCATATCTGGTATTCAAGCCTCAAGTCTTTTCCTCATCTAGGACATTGTACACGTGGTGCTAAAACAATCAATCATTTTGTAGACAAGAGACCACCAAGACACCAAATTCTATCACAGTCTTGCCTCATATTACCTATTCAAATTGATTTCCTAAACTTTCATGTACAAGGCTTCAGCTAGTAACATCAGAATGTGCCCAGTTCACTTGAGTCTTCCCCCAAACCTTCCAGAATGTAGACTTGTTTTACTCATGTATTAAGTGGTTACTGAGTCTGTTTCTTCCAGAGTGGCTCCCAGTTGGATCCACACTGTCTAACAAGGCACACGTAGCCTGCTGACATCCAGCCTTGTGCCTCAGTCTTTGCTACCCTTGTGTAACCACTGTCCCTGTCTCCCCTACTCCACATCTTCCCTCCTCTCTAGGCTCCAGTCAGCTACCTGCCCCTCAGCAAGCCTGCTGTTCTTACTTCTGGAACATCCTGTGCGGTGAAGTTTCTTCCTGGGTCTAACTTCCAGTGTTTTTTAACATCAAACTCAGTGGTTATCCCACAGGGAAGCGGTCCTTCATCACCTTTCCACCATCCAAGTGAAGCACACCTGCTCTGTGATCTCTCCCAAAGCACTTATCAAACTGTCCCTTGGAAGACAGGTGGAGGGTCATTTGTTTTTGTATCCCCAGTGCTTAACCTCTAGTGCTTAACCTAGTATCTGGAAAGTAATGGGTTCTCTATAAATGTTTATTGAATAATTAACATGTTATTTCTTTTAATTCTAGTAAAATCTCTGTGAGGTAGATATTGCTATTCCCATTTAACAAATATGGACATTGAGACATAATCTAAATTTGCCCAAGGTCGTATAGCTCAGAAACAATGGAGAAACCAGGATTCTCATGGCAAACCCATCTGATCTAGAAGCAATGTTTTTCTCTGATTCTCTACTGTCGGATGATGGCTTGCTGTGAAGAGGTTTATCATTAATTTTTTCAAATATTAAACCATAAATGCATTGAGGGTATAAGCAATATCTTATTCATTTTTGTGTCCTTAGCCACAGAGCAGGCACTGAAAATATGCTTACAGGATTAATGAGTAGGTGAGTGAGTGAGTAGTGGATGAAAAAAATGCCTGTTCAAACCTCATCCCACTTCCAGGAGCATTGATTGTTATATCGCTTCTATAAGCTTCTCCTCTATGTCTCAAATTTTATTTTGATCTTTCTATAAATAGATTCTAATAGCATTCAGTCACTCTCTGTATTATAATTAAATTGTACATTGTCTTTACTCATCTTTGCTTCCTCACCCCTTAAACATTTCTGACAATGCTAGCAGTACCTAGCGTAAGAAACAATTAGTAAATTGATGTGAGTAAATTAGTAAATTTAATGAATAAAAAAATATCCCCCGAGGGCAAAAATAAAACCAGTGGAAAAAGTAAAACAGAAGTTAGAATACAGAGTAAATCTGAAGAAGGTGACAGGAGACTATAGGCAATTGGAATTCATGATCTATAACTGAACATGAAACTCTGAACAATTAAAATCATTCATTCAACAAACATTAATTAAGCAATTTTTATGTGTTGCCATTATGTTAGGTACTAGCATTATGACACAATATAATTTACTGAGGAGACTAAAGCACCTCCCTTAAATTATCAAAAAAGAAAAACCAAGCAAACAAACAAACTTTTGTATTAGAGATATAAAGAGAGGATACAGATGAAGGCATAACTAACTGTGCCCTTGGGGGGTCTTCTTACTGCCTTAAGGGCTTTTTTTTTTTCCCAAGAGAATGAACCTAAGGCCTCACAGAAATCCTTCAGCCACCAGAGAGTAAGACACTATCATTATCCTAGACTTTAGATGATATGAAAGCCATTTGCTATGCATAGGTCACCAAGAAAAAGTAAGGGTGGAACCTGGATCAGCTGAATGATGCTGCCACTCCTTGTTTAAGTGCATGTTTTGTAAAGTCTGTATCTCTGTGGTCTTCAGGGGGAGCTGAACATCTATAAGATGGAATTGAAAGATGGGTGGTGTTGATCTAGGTCCATATTTCTCAACAAGGGCAGTGTTGAACATTTGGGGTCATATAATTTTGTTGTGGGGGCTGTCCTGTAGGATGGCTGGCACCATCCTTTTCCCTACTGACTAGGTACCTGCTCTCTGCTATTGTGACAACCAAAAACTGTCTCCAGGCATTTCTAAATGTCCCCTGGAGGTAAAACTGGCACCAATAATGAACAAATGATCTATTCAAGGCTTCAAAAATATTTACAGGTTTGAGAGTAACTGGAAAGCAAAACATCAATGAACTTCCTTACATACATTTACATATTCAATAGCAAAATGCCGAGTTTTAGAAGGAGGATAAAGGGTGTTGGACTGAAGGACATTCTAATAGCACCACAAATATTGTGAAACATTTTGCTTCAATAAATGCAAGTTGGTGGGTGAAGGGGTGGGTGATAGGGAAGACAACACAAAACCGAATTTGACTTAGCACCCGATTTCATAATGAAGGGTCAGCTATCATGGAAAGAACCTGCTGTGCTCATTTTAAAGAAATTGCTTTAGTTCTTAGGCATAAGAAGACCTATGATAAAGGCAGGGGGATGAAAAAAAATTTTTTTAAACTACATGATTAAAAATAGTCTTTTTTGAGATTTGAATGGAATAGTCTCAAGACATAAATGGGCATTTTTTCAGAAATTACAAGAAATAATGATTGATTGTGGAACTAAGCAGAATTTTGACACATGTTAAAAATACATTAATAAACAGGTTTGAAAACTTCTAGGAATCCCACATGGAGACTGGGGTTGGATGAGCAAAATTTTCTTTTAGTGCAAATTCAAAAGCAGGCAAACATACATTTTATAAGGAGTATCATCAACTTCACAGTAACTTAAATTCTGTATAAACCACTAGACTTGGAGTCAAGATAAAAAGGACTATGGTCCTGTTCCTTTCCTTGCTACATCAGCCTTGGATTGGATCCCTGTACAGCTCACGTCCTCACCTTCCAAATAGCCAAATAATGTCAAACCTCATGGAGCTGTAAATGTGATAATGTACATAAAACTAATTGCAAACTCTAAAGCTCAGAGTTTATATATCAACATTTTGATATATTAATTTTTCTTTTTGAGACACGATCTCACTCTGTCTCTCAGACTGAAGTACAGTGGTGTCATCACGGCTCACTGCAGCCTTGAACTCCTGGGCTCAAGCGATCCTCCCTCATCAGCCTTCTGAGTAGCTAGGACTACAGGCATGAGCCACCATGACTGGCCAATTATTAAAGGTTTTTGTAGAGATGGGGGTCTCAGTATGTTGCCAAGGCTGGTCTCTAGGCCTCAAGTGATTCTCCCACCTCAGCCTCCCAAAATGCTGGGATTACACACATGATCTACCTGGCCCAAATACATTAATTTTAATCAATTTTTATATATGTTATGTATGTTTTATGTAGCAAAATTATGAAAACAGGAAAGTAAAATATTTTTTAAAAATCACTCATGATCCCATTACCCAGAGATAACCACTAGACTCTCATAGATTCTGAGCATAGAATTTACTAAGAGTTAATTTTAGAGTAGTCTTGTAGTCTCAAGAGTATTCAGATTAAATGAATGTTTAAAAATGTTTTTTTAAATTAAATTTCAACGTAATTTTTTAAAGCAGTATGACCACCTGATCCTTCCATTCACTAACTACCATTATCATGTTAGTGTTTTCTTTTTTAAAATTTCAGTCTGGGGGCCAGGTGCAGTGGCTCACGCCTATAATCCCAGCACTTTGGGAGGCCGAGGCGGGTGGATCACGAGGTCAGGAGATCGAGACCATCCTGGCCAACATGGTGAAACCCAGTCTCTACTAAAATACAAAAAATTAGCCAGGCACGGGGGCGCGCGCCTGTAATCCCAGCTACTTGGGAGGCTGAGGCAGGAGAATTGCTTGAACCCGGGAGGCAGAGGGTGCAGTGAGCCGAGATCATGCCACTGCACTCTAGCCTGGGTGACAGAGCGAGACTCCATCTCAAAAAAAAAAAAAAAAAAATTCAGTCTGGGGTCCATTTGCAGTTCATAAGTGTGATGACTGGGTTTTCCCACACGTGAGAGATGTGTCTCCCTCAAATCTTATTACCCATCTGATGTGAAAAAATAATAAAATTTCAGGCTGTTTTCCTGCATGTAGCCACACCAATAATAACAATGACATTTATCGAGTGCTCTGCGTTTGTCAGTCAGTTTGTTTGCAAGCATACAACTGAGAAAGCAGCGCTGGCACCTTGTCCTCTACCAGGATGATCAAGTGCACCAGTAGCAGAGTCGGGAAAAAACAACTTTATATCTGGAAAGAAACACATAGAACAAATCACCCTACCTTCAGGATAAGCAAAGCTTTGGGCCCCTTTCTGTGAATTGTGATTCTCAACAGAAACAATGTAACCCCTGTGTAGTGAGTTGAATGATGAAACCAAATATATCAAATCCTAATCTCTAGAACCTGTAAATGTCAGCTAATGTGAAAAAAGGGTCTTTGCAAATGCGATTAAGTTAAGGATCTTGAGATGAGGAGATCATCCTGGATTAACCTGGTGGGCCATAGATGAAATCACTAATGTCCTTGTAAAGGAGACACAGGCAGATGAGGTTACACTCGGAAGAGGAAGAAACAGAGATTTAGAGGGATGTGGCCACAAGTCAGGGATGCTGCCAGCTACCTGAAGCTCCAAGAAGCAAGGATTCTTCCCCAGAACCTCCAGAGGGTGCCTGGCCCTGCTGACACCTTCATTTCAGGTGAGTGAAATTGACATTGATCTTCCTGAAATTGACGTTGAACTTCCAGCCTCTAAAACTCTGAGAGAATAAATTCTTTTTGTTTTAAGCCAACAAGCTTGTGGTAATTTGTTTTATAGCAGCCCCAGAAAACAAATATGCAGATTTTTAAAAAAACAAACAAAAAACCCCACCAAAACCTGGACTGTGTCTTTTATTCCAGCAGTCCAGTTCTGCTGAAGTATAAACTTCTTTGTAAACACTGCAAGCAAAAACATTTTTGTCTCTTAGTGCTATTGACTGCTTTTTTAACACAGCTATTTACATATTGTTTAGATACATCTTAATCACAGGGCATACATAGTTTCCTCCCGTCTTTCATTTATCTTTTTTAAACAAAGGCACACTGCCTGTGGGGTAGCCCTGCTCCACAAGGACTAGTTAAACAAACAAACAAACAAACAAAAAACAGAAAACAAATTCTAACTATTTAGAACTCCTCTTAATAATATGGACAACTTGTTTTCTGGTATTAGTTAAGGTAAAACATTGATGATTTCAGAAATAGCCTCCGAGAATCCTTAGATTTCTAATGAAGATGGTATTTGGGATGAGAAGCTCTAGACCACCACAGCTATGTAAAACCACTCCCTGGGAGGTGTCAGAGACCCAGTTGTTCAGTACACTTGTGCAGAGGCACAGGAGTGCCACCACTGGCCAGCATGCTCTCTCAAAGGCTGGAGAACCCTGAGAAGAACAGCCAGCAACGAAGAAGTGTAAGAATAAAAATAAAAAGCAGCCAAGGAAAAGGATCTGGGGAGGCCAGCCTCAGTGGCGGCATGGCAAATGGCAACGGGGGTTGCAAGCTGCAGGCTGAGAGAAGACTGAAGCCTGCAGGTAAGCCGTGAGAGAGAAGCACATGGAAAGTGGAGCCTGTCACTTTAAAGACAAAGATCACTCTAAGGCATGTGAGGAAAACATAAAGGACCCTGCACAAGATGAACACTGGAGACATTAATGGATGCCAGTCACTGCTCCTTAGGCAGTGCGTGCTGCCCATGGTCTATGTCGGTTCTGCAAACCTACCACGCCACCCACACCTGACTGATGATGATGCTCAGCACTGGTCCTCCTGTCTGTTTCACCAGGCCAGACTGCATTTTCTATTATATAATTTTAAATTACAAATCAATTAAAAATAAAAGGTTATCTACCAGGTCTTCCTCTCAGACACTCTCATTTCATACCATGTTTTTTTTAAAGCATTATTACAATTCTAGCTAAATAATTATTTATGTCACTTTTACTTAATGTCTGTCTTCCCTGACAGGCTGTATCTCCCATGAAGTTGGTGGCAATGTCTGTCTCAATCACCATGTATACTCAGTCTCCTAACCAGTGACTCTTGGCACTTGATATATTTCTAAAAATAAGTCTTTGATTATCCAGCTTGTTCTCTGAGGGCACCAGGTATCAGAAAGAAGCCAAACTGCTAAAAATCAATATGCTGAAATAAACAATATATAAAACGACCAGTTTGCCAGAAGCCAATTTGCCAAAAATCAATGTGCTAAATTTACCAAAACATTGTTTTCTTGTAGCTGTTTATGAAGTTAATCGAAATTCATAGTAGATTGAGTGGTTTTAAAAGCTTTTGAATATTTTAGGGAAGCTTTAGATGACAATTTTTTCATTTTGTCATAAGAGCAGTATTTTAGTAAATGTTCATTTTATTGAGATTTAAGAATCCTAGGGAGATGTGGACTTCTATTGAATAGATTTAACTGTAAGGTAAATGTGATAGTGTCCTGTTCTCTTATTTCCTTTCCATTGCTTATTTCCTTTCCATTGTTTTGGACAGTTTTTGCTTTTCATGTTGAATCTGTCAGCCCACTGCTACTGAGTTGACAAATCTCACTTAATACATGTCCCAGATACTAGATAATAACAAATTAGCTGACATAGGATGATTTTGGCCATTTCAGATTTCTTTAGCTGTTTTTAAGGTCACTTTCTATTATTTTTTAGTTTAACCATTCTTTAACAACCAGAGTGACTTAGCCACAATTTGGTGCTTCTGGCAACATGTTAAATTTTATCATGTCACGTGTGAAGGGGTCATTTCAAGCATCTGAGTATCTTTCCATCTTCTGAATGTCATTTAAAATATTTTGAATTTTAGGCATTTTATCATTCTTTTACTAACCATTCGAAGAGTATATCAGCTTAAAATTTGTATTTCTAAAACATCGTAACCACAATTTCACCAGTTCCCATTGTTATGGTTGTTCTGTGTCTTTTCTCAGCAAATTCATATTTTTGATGAATATATAGGATACTTGAAATTGCAACTGTTGACTATAAATATGCTTTTCTGAATATTAAACATATAATAAAACAATTAAACCACTTATATCCATAGTTTTTAAGAAGTTGATTATTCCTTGAAATGCTTCTATAAATATGGAAAAGGAAAACTCTGCAGTAGAACTTTCTAGAAATTGTCATAGCTATTAAACAATTCCATCTTATAGTTGATCTTTTATTAAAGTTTTTAAATTTTGTATGTTTTATTGGTATATAATTGATGTACATGTTTTCAGGGGACATGTCCTAATTTAATATACTTATATTATTTGTGAAGACCAAATCAGTGTCATTGAGATGTCCATCACCTTAAATAATTATTTTTTCCTTAGTAAATTTGATGAAGTGACTTAGAAAGCAGCATTATTTGAGTAACTAATTAAACATGCTTTTAAATGATAAATTTTTAAAAACTAAAAAAAAATAAACTGTCTACTTGTAGAGGGATAATGGAGACATGGAAAGTCTCTCCAGTATGGCACCCTGACAAGGCTTTTGCAATTATTCCACTCTTGGCTCAATAGAAAAGGAGTCTCTATATAAAGAGGATTATAGCAGAGAAAGGGATGTCTAATTCAAAGGAAAATAGAATCACTCTTTATCAGCTGATGTTAGTATGCTTCTAAGAAGCTTGCCTAGGACTTTTATAAATCTCAACTGTATCTGAGGCAACAGCTTATAGAAAGCAAATGGTCATTTAAGGTGTCTTTTAAGATGCTAGACTTCTACATCCATAGAATTGGTTAAAAAAAAACTTCCTAAGTAACAAGATCTTTTTTTCTTTTTTTTCTTCTATTAGGTAATTGAAAGTGGGTATTTAATTGACACCATCATGCTGGGAGCTGTGTTTATAGAAAGCGGATGCCTAGGGATAGGAAAAGTCAAGCTGAACACTACACTTTGATGAAGTAGTTGGGAGATGGATTTTTCTGTCTGAGACCCAAGCTTGAACCTGAAGATTTTCACAGTTGAACTGTCACAATTTCTAATGGCTGTGGGCAAAGGCCTTAGGTTCTGACGTGATTCATGTCAGATGTCAGTGGAGCTGGGAGTGTTTTCCCTGGCTGGCCCTCAGCATTCAGTCCCCCATATTTAAGAAGAGGCCCATTTCTTGGGAACAACTGGCAATGGGATAATGATCTCACAGTTTTAACAAGGTTGTGAGATTTCTCACTACCTGCTCCTGATTTTCCTTTTGGTAGGTAGCTTACCAGATATGTTGAATTTTATAAATTTCTTCTCTAACATTAGTCAATTGGATTTAGGGTTTTTTTTCCCATTCTTGTCTTGTGTGTTTCTCATTGTATTCAGGTGAATATTTTGGTTTGCTCCTCAACTTTTCTTATTGCTGTGAGAGAAGTTATAGCTGGCAAATGGCCAGAATTAAAATAGATATTATAATATAGTTGCTTCTTAATTACTCAATGTGAAGTAACCACACCACTGTAATTTTATTCCCATCTTGTGGTCTCCTGCTCCTCTGGCTTTGGACCCATTTAATGGTGTGTACTTTAGGAAATCAAAACAATCTTTATGTTAGGTAAATCTATGGCAAAAGTTTGAAGCAAAATTTAAACAGTTTTAGCAAGAGCTGCTGTTATCCCTGCCCACTTCTAGTGGGGGTAATTAATTCAACATTTAATACACATGAATACTGTCAGTGTGTACTTAACATACCCAAATCATCTTCATCATGAGACTTAGTTTACTTAAACGGAAGGGATAAACTGGATAGCACAAAACCAGATTTAGCTACATTGCTGTAGTGTTGAAGTGACTTGGATGGAGGTCTAGAAAGCAGCCTTATTTTAGTAATTGATTGACTATGAAATTGACTCTAAAAATATCCATCAAATCTTGCAGCTCCTCCTATCAATAGGTGAATTTTATTTCCCTATCCTCTGAATCTGGGATGGCTTAGTAACTTGCTTTGACCAGTAAAATACAGTCTAAGTGACATGGTGCAAGTCCAGATCCTGAACCTCAAGAGGTTTTATAGTTGCTGCTCTTGCTGTACTTGGAAACCTGAAAGTACTATGTGGCCAACCTAAAGGATGAGGGGACACATGGAGGACAACCAAGTGCCTCAGAAGATAGCCTGCCAACTGCCAGACATGTGAGTGGGTCTATCCTAGATCACCAGTTAGCCCTCTCACCAGTTCACTACAGTTTCTTGAAAAATCCCAGCAGAGATCAGCTGAGCCAGCTCAGACAAGAACAACACAACCCACCAACAACCCACCCACAACACTGTGAGCTAAATAAAATGGTGTTGTTTTAAGCCACTATGTTTTGTTAAACAGCAATAGCAAGTAATACAGCTGGTTTTGTATTTTATACCTTTGAATCTCCAAGAGCGGCCTCTATCACAATGGAACTCAATAAATACCTGATGATTGGTGATATGGTTTGGCTGCATCCCCACCCAAATCTCATCTTGAATTCCCACGTGTTGTGGGAGGGACCTGGTGGGAGGTACTTGAATCATGTGGGCTGGTCTTTCCCGTGCTGTTCTCGTGATAGTGAGTAAGTCTCATGGGATCTGATGGTTTTAAAAAGGGGAGTTTCCCTGCACAAGCTCCCTTCTCTTGTCTGCCACCACATAAGACGTGCCTTTCACCTTCTGCCATGATAGATAGGCCTCCCCAGCCACGTGAAACTGTAAGTCCAATAAACCTCTTTCTTTTGTAAATTGCCCAGTCTTGAGTAAGTTTTTATTAACAGTGTGAAAACGGACTAATACAGTAAATTGGTACCGAGAGTGAAGCCCTGCTGAAAAGATACCTGAAAATGTGGAAGTGAATTTGGAACTGGCTAACAGGCAGAGGTTGGAACAATTTGGAGGTCTCAGAAGAAGACAGGAAAATATGGGAAAGTTTGGAACTTCCTAGAGACTTGTTTAATGGCTTTGACAAAAATGCTAATAATAATATGGACAATGAAATCCAGGCTGAAGTGGTCTGAGATGGAGATGAGGAACTTGTTGGCAACTGGAGCAAAGGTGACTCTTGTTATGTTTTAGCAAAGAGGCTGGTGGAATTTTGCCCCTGCCCTAAAGATATGTGGAACTTTGAACTTGAGAGAGATGATTTAGGGTATCTGGCGGAAGAAATTACTAAGCAGCAAAACGTTCAAGCGGTGACTTGGGTGCTGTTAAAGGCATTCAGTTTTATAAGGGAAACAGCATAAAAGTTTGGAAAATTTGCAGCTTGACAATGCAATAGAAAAGAAAATCCTATTTTCTGAGGAGAAATTCAAGTCTTCTGCAGAAATTTGCACAAGCAACAAGGAGCTGAATGTTAATCCCCAAGATAATGGGGAAAATATCGCCAGGGCATGTCAGAGGTCTTCAAGGCAGTCCCTCCCCCATCACAGGCCCAGAGAACTAGGAGGAAAAGATGTTTTCGTAGGCCAGGCCCAGGGTCCCCATGCTGTGTGCAGCCTAGGGACTTGGTGTCTTGCATCCCAGCCACCCGAGCCATGGCTGAAAGGGGCCAACATAGAGCTCAGGCCATGGCTTCAGAGGGTGCAAGCCCCAATCCTTAGCAGCTTCCATGTGGTATTGAGCCTGTGAGTGCACAGAAGTAAATTATTGAGGTTTGGGAACATCCACCTAGATTTCAGAAGATATAGAGAAATGCCTGGGTGTCCAGGCAGAAGTTTGCTGCAGGGGTGTGGCTCTCATGGAGAACCTCTGCTAGGGCAGTGTGAAAGGGAAATGTGAGGTCAGAGCCACCACACAGTCCCTACTGGGGTACCACCTAGTGGAGCTGTGAGAAGAGGGCCACTGTTCTCCAGGCCCCAGAATGGTAGATCCACTGACAGCTTGCACTGTGTGTCTGGAAAAGCTGCAGATACTCAATGCCAGCCCATAAAAGCAGCTTGGAGGGAGGCTGTACCCTGCAAAGCCACAGAGGCAGAGCTGCCCAGGGCCATGGGAGCCCACCCCTTGTATCAGCATGACCTGGATATGAGACATGGAGTCAAAGGAGATCATTTTGGAGCTTTAAGATTTGACTGTCCCACTGGATTCTGGACTTGCAGGGGGCCTGTAGCCCCTTTGTTTTGGCCAATTTCTCCCATTTGGAATGGCTGTATTTACCCAATGCGTATACTGCCATTATGTCTAGAAAGTAACTAATTTGTTTTTTATTTTACAGGCTCATAGGTGGAAGGGACTTGCTTTGTTTCAGATGAGACCTTGGACTGTGGACTTTTGAGTTAATGCTGAAATGAGTTGACTTTGGGGGACTGTTGAGAAGTCATAATTGGTTTTGAAATGTGAGATTTGGGAGGGGCCAGGGAAGAATGATATGGTTTGGCCCTGTCCCCACCCAAATCTCATATTGAATTCCCACGTGTTGTGTGAGGGATCCAGTGGGAGGTACTTAAATCATGGAGGTGGGTTTTTCCTATGCTGTTCTCATAATAGTGAATAAGTTTCACGGGATCTGATTGTTTTAAAAAGAGGAGTTTCCCTGCACAAGCTCACTTCTCTTGTCTGCTGCCACATAAGATACGCCTTTCACCTCCTGCCATGATTGTGAGGTCTCTCCTGCCACATGGAACTGTGAGTCCAGTAAATCTCTTTCTTTTGTAAATTGTCCAGTCTCAGTTATGTCTTTATCAGCAGCATGAAAATGGACTTAACACAATTGGCATGAGCATCAAGGATACAACATTTGTATCTCATAAGATGCACCCACAGCCACAGACAAGATTTGACTTTTAGAAAAATTCCTTAGGCAGTTGAGGTTTGCGCCTTTAATATTGCAATTGCAATTTGTTTCAACTGAGGATTTATTAGGATCATTATTGTTTATGTAAGTGTATGTAAATTAATCCATTATTTCATTCCTTCACCAGGACAGAGCTGTTTAAAAAAATTAGCTTTACTGAGATACAATTTATATACCATAAAGTTCACCTGTTTAATGTGTACAATTAAATTGTTTTTATATATTTACAGAGTTGGGCACTCACACCATGATAATCAAATTTTAGAATATTTTCAATATCCTCAGAGGACACAGATTTTCACTTCATTTTTTCTATTACTAATAGCTAATAAGGCCCTTTAACCTTTCATTTAATTTTATAATAACCTATTTCTTGCATTATCCTGATTTGCCATATTGCAACACAGGCAGTGTACATTGTTACTAAACAAACATGCTATTGGACACATGGTATTGGGGGACAATACACACTGGGCACCTGTTGTAGGGATTGGGGGAGGGAGAACATCAAGAAGAATATCTGATGGCTGCTGGGCTTAATACCTGGGTGATGGGATGATGTGTGCAATAAACCACCATGGCACATGTTTACCTATGTAACATCCTGCACATGTACCACTGAACTTAAATAAAAGTTGACAAACAAAAGAAATGAATGCTATAACATTTGGAATCCTGGACTATCACACAAAAATCCTAAAGGGATAAAAAACACTGAGTTCAAATATCATTTACATTAAGGGACCTTATTTACCATATTTTGAATTTGAAGCACAGGTATAGTTTAATAATAAGTCATTTTAAAAAATGAAAACAATTAAGCAAATTTAGATGGCTACACTTCAAATTGCTATTAGAAAAGATGAAAAAGAGTTAAATTACAGAAACTGCAGCATGAAATCTGGAAATAAGGATGAGGAGAAAGATAAATGAAAACAGTTGAGGGTACATGGCACACTTCTAAAAGTGTTAGAAAACACTTTTCACCACACTTTCATCCAATGTGGAATACTGTCAAATTAAAAGTCCTTCACCAAATGCTTCACAGTTCACTATGTTAAGACATGTTTTTCAATGAAAGCACATCTCCAACTGTATGGCAAAAATGGCAGGAAAACAGATTCATTTTATAGAAACGAACTATGTAGCTCTCTTTATGTGTATCCATCTATTCCCTGAGAAAAGGTTAACCTAATTATATTTTTAAAGCATTTTAAATTATAGACTAAAGCAATGGTATTAGCAATGACTTATTGTTTCATTTTTAGTGTACCAAGCTTTAGGTAAAAGAAGAGAATCAATCCCAGAGATTCAAAGATATTAAAGTGCTCGTGAAGATCAATTGGTAATTATTCCACAGCAGTGCTTAAAGCCTCAGGGTTAGGCACTATGTTAAGGAGAAAATATAGATGAAAATCAACCTCTTACTCTACTTTAAAAAGATCCTTCAGGATATCTCTGGAAAGTAGATGTATTTCAAATTCTAGATCCCTATATCCTATGAGTTCTGGTCATAAATGACGTTAATCAAGCCCCTGCCCCTGTGGTATAGAAAAAAATCCAGGAAGTTTAATGTGACAAACATTTCTTGATCCCTTTAAACGTGCTATAGGAGACATAAAGGTAAAGAACATGCCACTTCTGCTGGAGCAACCAGACAGCATTACTCCTTGCTTTTTCCCAAACACCAGGTTTCCCCAAACAGGGGAAGGGCAATGGAACAGTCTTACTTGAATATTTTCCAGTGTGCAAGCATCCATTTATTAATTATTAATACCATATCTACTTACAAAGAAAGTTTGTGGAGATTTACAGAAAATTATACACACACACACACACACACACACACACACAGAGTTGGTTCTCCTGTATCCATGGGTTCTGTGTCCTGGATTCAACCAAACTTGGATAAAAAATATTTGGAGAAGAAAAAAACATCTGTACTGAACACGTATGTACAGACTGTTTTTTCTTGTCTTTGTTTCCTAAGTAATACAGTATAAAAACTATTTACATGGTATTTACACTGTATTAGGTATTATCAGTAATCTACAGATGACTTAAAGAATACAGGTGGATGTTCATAGCTTATATGCAAATACTACATCATTTTATG
This sequence comes from Pan paniscus, assembly GCF_029289425.2. NCBI lineage: Eukaryota > Metazoa > Chordata > Mammalia > Primates > Hominidae > Pan > Pan paniscus. The sequence goes on along the minus strand of NC_073258.2, from coordinate 93,587,127 downwards.
TAAGGAACTTGAGTATACATTGATTTTGGTATCTGAGGGGGTTCTTGGAACCAATCCTCCACAGATACTGAGAGACTATACATATAAAATTAAAAGAAAGATAAAAAGACAAGAACTGGTAGATAATAATGTGAGAAAATCTAGGGTAAGGGAACCTCCTACAGTTTAACACAACAGTTTCCTTCTATAAGTTGGCTGAACTCCTCATCTAATAGAGGAGGAAATGCTAACTGGCCCAGCTCTAAACTCTGAGACGCCTGCTGCATGGGTCTGTCCTAGGAAACAGTGACTAAAATAGATAGCCATGTGCTGAGCAGTACTTTTATAAAATATTCAGAGATAGGTGTATATAGCTGTGTAGTATAGCTTCAATAGATATCAGGAACCTAATACTGTAAAAATATTTCCATGGAAAGCTGGAGAAACCTAATCCAGGTACATGGTGTTCTGGTGATGGGACTTGATACAAGGACATAGCTCAAAGCATAGAGAAGAACCAAAGGCTAACATTTCTTACCCGTTTCTTTAGAGGTATCAACTGTTAGGAGATGCAGAGCAGGTCATTAAAATTTAAGATTATTAGGATTAAAAACTCAAGATCATTAGACTTAGAGTGCATTCATTCTGTAATGAGACTGTAAGCATCAGGACTGGATACAGCAAAACTAATGTTCACTTGTAGAAATTCATTTATATATATTTACTGATCACTTTCTATGTACCAAACACTAATCTAGAAGCCAGAGATTTGGTAGAGAACAATGTATGCTTGGTTTCAGTCATTACTGAGCTAACTGTAGAGGATGGAGAGGGTAGAGAAATAAAGGATAAATATTTTTAAATAATAATTTCAGATGCTATATACTAGGAAGACACTAGTAAGAAAGAGTAATAACAAGATTGATGCCATTTTTCATTTTGACTGCTGACAGCCTTCTGCCCCATCACAATCCTGTCCCTGTCTGCTCCACATGTGGGCACATTAAGAAACCCCAGGTACTTCCTCCTTTGGTGCTAGCTGGAAGGTCAAACCACGTGGACCCCAGCTTGAGCGCAGGAACCCTCACCTAGTCCTACCCCCACCCACCATATAACCCCAAGCTCATCTCCATTTCCTACTTTCAGAAGCCATTTGTGGACCAGTTTGGAAGCCCACCCTGTTCTCCCCAGAAAGCTCATATGCAAGTAATAAACCTTTACATATACTTTTGGTGTGTGTGTGGCATCATGGTCTTGACTTTCCAACCAAAGTTTAGTTGAAGGGTCTATCTTGCCACTAGGGAGTGACCACATCATGAAAACTGGTCAATGTCTCAGGATTATAGGCACAATAAGAAGAGAAGCCAGGTCTCTTGGGGCTGAGCTTCTGAAAGTTCGGCATCACTTCTACTATAAGCTACTGGTCACAGCAAGTCACCAAGCCAGCCCAGACCCAAGGGGGCATGGAAATAGCCTCCAGCTCTTGAAAGAAAGAGTTGCAAGAATTTGTGGCCATTTTTTGCAATCCACCATGACTATTTAGCTGAATCTAGCTTGCTACCATCCAGTTTACTCATTTCACGATGAGTAAAAATATCATAATAAAGATCATGGCTGGTGATTTTTATTCTGATGAAGGTCTTCTCTTCTTTTTTAAGAAGTGAGGGTTGTGGTCCCAATGAGCCAAATCTTACTCATCTTTGTCCCCATCACATTGACCACAGAACCTGCATATCTTAGGCTCTGAAAGATAGCTGTAGACGTGAACTAAAATCAATTTTAAGTTAAGAACAATGTAATAGCTAAAGCACAGGAATTAAAGGAAAAAAATCTTGCATAAAACATTTTGAAAAAAATCTTCCATATATGTTCATACATTATCTCACAACACATTCACATTTTTCAGCCATTTGAACACAGTGGTATCAAACTGAGGTCTCTTGTCAGGTGGATGACAAAGCCATTCTGGATAATTCTGACAGTTTAATAACATAATTAACCACCTGATCTGTAGGAGGGTGAGTCATGATGAGCTTCCTGACAGAGCTGTGAGAGGATACAACTGCTCATCTTTGGAAGTACAATGCACACACCCACAATTGTATATATGCCCTTTAGCTGAAGCGCTGAATTAGGACCCCCATTGGAAAGGAAACATGTCTATTTAACAATGGATATTGCTACTTTTCCTAGTCCTCAAAATGCCCTTCTGCATTTGCATCTATTGAACAAAATAGTTATTGAATATGTTGAAACTGTGCTAGGTACTGGGGACAAAGAAACATGGAGGATTTTTTGACGTGAAGAAGGAAACTAACAGTTGATACAGTTGATATATTACTGTATGCAAGACATTCTGTTAGTCTCTCCACACATGCTTTCTACACAACACATAAAACAACCCGATAAGGTGGTTGCTATTATCTTCATTTTACAACTGAGGATACTGAGACTATCACAGAGTAAGAATTTGCTCTAGATCATTCAGCAAATATATGGCAGAATCTTGATTCAAAACTTGGTCTGCCTGAACCTACACCCAGCCTCTTTCCACCAATATGGCTTAACATCATCCTGCAACAATGGGTTTCTTCCAGCTATGCAAATGTTCTATCAGTTGTTATTCACTGTAACAACATTAAATCTCTACTACAATCATAAAGGGAATCCTCCCTCCTTTTCCCAAATGAATCTCTCTTTAGATTCCATTTCTACATCATAGCAATTAGGCTGGGATGATGTGTTCATCAAAGTGACCCTGGTGAGTGAATTGCCTAATCCTTCATGTCAACCCCAAGTACACATGCAAGTAAAAAGAAAATTAAAATATATGGACCCTAAGTCCAACTCACCTGTGCCAGAAACACTGCAGTTGCCATAGTGATTACTTCAACAGGCAGAGTTAAGAACCTTATGGAAATGAGTAAAACTAAGATATATGCAAATTTTCTGTAAAAGTAAAAAGATAATTTTTGTATATTTTTTTCCAGAAAACTCTTATGGAAGCCTTTTTTTTTTCTGAACTGGAAACTCAAAGCACAAGTCAAGAGTAGATCAGTCCTCAGCTCATATACTGATGGCGAATGAGAAAGAGCTAATTAGGCAGTCAGTTGCTAGCAGGATGACCACCTCACTTCATTTAAAGGGAAGAAACACAAATGAAGCCAACCAAACTTATGATGTCTATACATGCCTGCTACTGAACACCAGCTTCTGACATCCATGAGGAAGAACTATCCTTGTTCCTTCCTTCACTCCTTCCTATTCAATCACCGAGTTTTGCCCATTTATCCAGGTATCTTTTATCTTACTGCTACCACTACCTGCAGTTGGATAGCAATCCCCTCACACCTCGATCTGCCTCCTCTTAACCAGCTGGTCTGATCCCAGACTCCTTCTAACTCCAAAGTCCTCTTTTCCCAGAAAAACTGTCTTTGTATATGACGTTGATCATGCCACCATCCTGCTCAAAAACCTTTTATGGTTCTGTATTTCATCAAGTATCTAGTCGAAACTACTTCAGTTTCCCTCCTCTACTGCTCTCCAATTCCTACTTCCACTGGCAGGTAGGTTACTCCTGTCATAGTCTCCCAAGGGTGCCATATGCATCCCTCTTTATATCTTCTGCTTGAATCATCAGTGTTCTCATCTTTTACGTTGATCTTCTTCTTATCCAAGGCCCAGGTCAAGTCTCCCCTCTTCTGTGAAGTCCTCCCTGATAAGTGAGGCCATTAACTTTATAGCACATACAAGTTGTTTCTCAAAGTTGGGTATAAAATTTTATCATGTGCTGTCCTACAGTTCATAAGTACTTCACCTGTGTTATTCTGGTATCCTCAACTGTGTTAGGGTAACTTTGGGTATAATTATGTTTTATATGCTGGAAGTACGTGTGTGTGTATGTGTGTGTGCATGCACATACATGAGTGTGTTTACAGTTAATTATCAATTGTGGACTGTCAATTAAATCTCACACCAAATATCTGTGTATTCTCATGAGTGATAATTTATATCAATTTAACATTAATTAATTAATTAATTTTTTATTTTTATTTATTTATTTTTTTGAGACAGAGTCTTGCACTGTCACCCAGGCTGCAGTGCAGTGGCACGATCTTGGCTCACTGCAAGCTCTGCCTCCCGGGTTCACACCATTCTCCTGCCTCAGCCTCCTGAGTAGCTGGGACTACAGGCTCCTGCCACCACACCCAGCTATTTTTTTTTTTTTTTTTTTTAGTGGAGACGGGCTTTCACCGTGTTAGCCAGGATGGTCTCGATCTCCTGACCTCATGATCCGCCTACCTCGGCCTCCCAAAGTGCTGGGATTACAGGTGTGAGCCAACACACCCGGCCAATTTAATTTTAATATTCCCAGAACATTTATTACATTTATGATAACTTTTAGTTTTTTTTTTTTAGAAGTAGGCTAGTTATCCTCATAAGTCCCAAATCCATGTAACAAAAAACAACCCATACCCCATAAACTACTGGAATGTTTTAAAAAGTTAAAGATTCTGTCAGGTAACCCCAACAGTCTTTTCTTTTTAATGAAGCAATAAAATAACCGAGACCAGGGTTTTCAGAACAATTTGGTATTTCCCTTCATGGATCATTCACTCATTCATTCATTCATTCATTCAACTAAATAGTTCCAGGGTGCTTATTAGATGCTAGAAACTGTGTTAGTGCTAAAGATACCATTGATTTTATTGGTATTAAAACTACCTGTAGATAGTTTCTAAAAAGCCAAGAGAAAAATGCAACTTCATAGGAGAAAATACGTGGAAACTGCTAGGTATTCCACAATCTAGTAATAGCTGAATTAGGTTGAGGGACAAACTGTATTGTTCTGATGAAGAACTTGTTCTAGGACCTTTTGATTTCTTTCCTAATTTCTGCCATGGATCAAAGTTTGATTGAGGTTGGTCAGAACTGTTTAATCATCATATTTTTCAAGTTTTTTTTTTCCTTTTTTGTGCTTTGGGGGAATATGATGTGGATGGCTTCCAGGGTAGAGATTAGAAACAACAGTGTACTGAGCCTCATCAGTGTTTTAGTGTGGGAAGTACAGTTTTTCTGCTTTTTAATGAATTCTTGTACAACCTAATGGCTTTGCTCCAAAAATGTGCTACTGGAGTGGAGGATTATCTTACATGGGTCATTGCACTTCCAAGCTTTAAGCCTCAGAATGAGCATTAAATTAAAATTCCCTGCACCTAGTAGGCAGAACATTGTGACACTCAAAAGATGTGAAAGTGCTAAGTGAATTCGGAGCAATATTATCACCACTGCATATTTATTGAGTTCAACAGGGTGCTAAGTACTGTACAGACAGATAATACAAGCAGTCTATAAAAAAAAAAAAGAAAAAGAAACTACAGCAGTAGTCTTATAAGAACTCTCTCATTCATCTGCCCTAGGAATAGACACTGTAACTAGACTTGTTAGAGAGAGTCTCCTCTTTTCAAAAGTATCCTCAAGGTTCTTTATGCTTTTATTTGATTTGAAGGTAGTCAATTTTCTACAGTTACCATTTATGAATGTGACCAAGTCTCCCAATTTCAAAATTACCATAAGAATGCTGCAGGCATTAAACTGAAGAAGAACTTCATCCCTTTGCAACAGAAAATTATGAACTGAGTTTTCTGGGAAATCTTAAAGAAATCAGTTGTAAAATATGATATACATACTATTATGTTTTTGATTCAACTGGGAAAATATGCATTTTCAAATTTAATAATATTGGCCTTTTTAACTAGCCTTCAATTTTCTGAAAAATGCAAATTTAAAAGCCAAAAGAATTTAAATAGTTTAGTTTTAAAGAGTGAAAACTATTGAAAGTTAAAGCATGAAGTGAATTTCCTATTTTTAAACAAATCTAGATACAAATAGAGAAAAAATTAAAGTACAGGGTACCCAAGATGTAAGAACCAATATGCATGTGGATGAGCACAAAGAATAACTTTGCATATCCAGAAACTAATTGAGTTTCAGAATCCTGGCTTACTTTATTTAAATGCCAGCCCATCAGGGTTAAGAAAAAAAATTGAGCACTTTAGAGAAAATGGGTTATAAACTGTCATTGTTGAGTTTAGTGTTCTGACAACTTTGAAAGTAACTACAATGTAATTTCCCAAGTTGGTAGCTAAAATAATAGAACATCTGGATGCCATTGAAATGCATGACAATCAAGGAGAGAACAGAAAAGCAGTGAGAACAATGCTTTTCCCTTTGCTTATCATTCTTTGCAGTTTTGAACGCTTACTCCAAACCTCAGTTGTGGTAGTCAAGGGCAACTTCCTTCTCAAAGATTCACGTATGATTTGTAAGATCCCTGGGTCCATCTCTGGGTCTACTTATAGCTTCCAGAAGCTGTATTTTTCACCAACTTGCCTTCTTAATCTCTTATGTCAGACTTTAAGCCTGAACATCTGTGTGAGGTGGTAAGCAGTGTGCAGTGTCTTTTATGTATTGGTCAGAGTGCTGATTTCAAGCTTGTAAGCTGGGGCTGGGCTTTGGAAATGTACACATCTCCAGATAACACCATTTGTTAAGCAACTTCAGCCTCATGCATTCTGTCCTTCCGGGAGCAAGTAACCCTACTGTGGAAAACATAATTAAGTTAAACTGTAGGTGGTTCAGAAATATTTGTGTTACCAACTGGCAACCTTATAGATGGTGCTTTCTGCTACAGTTTCGGAACTGCCCTTGTCATTTGTTAGGCATTTATAGTTACACATTTATGCCTTTGGAAATATCTGGGCAAAAGCCTAGATAGCTAAAGCTCCTCTCAGGTAAGAACTAATTGTAAAGTTGAGTTGAGATTAGTTTTCTCTTTCCTCTGTCTAAACACAATGAAAAGAGAAGGTAAGAATATATATTTTTTCATTTTAATTCAGCTAATATTTACTTAGAGTCTAATAAGTACAAAGTCAGTACCAGGAAGAAAACAAAAACAGTCATTAAGGACCTTGTAATCTATGGTTTCACAACAGACTCATTTTCATGAATTATATATTTCTTTACATTTTTACTCTCAAAAAGGGATGTTTTATAGAAGCATACTATTTTTCATGCCCTCCCTCCGTGAAAAGCACATTTCAAGGTTGTCTGAAAGTGGGGTTTCTCTGAGTGCAGAGATGACTTATTCTTGGCATGCACATAAGAGTCTTTCCAGAGTCCCTTTTTCTTAATAGCTCCAAGTTGGAACTGATGGGGGATGTGTGGCGGGAGACAGGGGCTGCTCTTCTTTCTCCTTATTCTACCTGCATCATCTGAAGGGATTTTGCTTTTAAACATGAGAAGGCATATGTGCCCTCTCAGAGACATGTCAAGCCTCAGCTACAGTTTGGTTTGGATCCTTTCCCTCTTTTTACACTACAATTTGTCACCAGTAGAGAATGCAGACAGCTATGCCAAATGCGAATGTCGCTTGCATGCCCACATTTGGCAAATGTTTATCCAGATCTTTAGTTTGGGATTTAAATAATCCATCATCAAGCAGATGATTTCTAAGGTACTATTTAGCTCTGAAATTTTATGATTCTGTGGGATTTATTTGTACTTTTGTGAAAAGGTGCTTACAATATATCATTTTGTCTTCAATGACAAAATGTTGTAAGGTAGAATATCAAACTACACTGGAAGAAAGGAGAGTAGTTGATATTTGTGGGTAACCTGTTTAGATGTCTAAAGTTACATATTTAGGTTACATGTTTAGGTTCTTGATATAATTTTTCAAAGGACATGAATTAATATGCAGTACTCTTTTCCAAATGTTTCAAAGATATTTACATAAACATTTCTTACACTGTATAATTTTTCCTTCAGTAGGTAAATGCTATAAGGTAGAGTATTACAGATCAGCCAAGGGATAGATTTTTGTTCATATTTGCGTGCAATCTGATCAAGTATTGGAAATAATCTGCCAAATTACATTAGATGATGTCCAGAGTCTTTCCTTTAGCTGATCCACAGGCAGAAGTGAAGGCTAGTAAATGGCTTGAAACTGGGCACCAAACCAACACTACAGAAGTATCACTAGGGCCTCCTGGGGGGCTGGGCTATATTCATGCAATATTCTAGAAAAAGTGATAGATGGTTCCTACTTAAGGTCATTGGCAACTCTACCCTAGATTGCTATTTAATGAGATCCCATGCAATGGAAAAAAGTAACATATTGAATGTAAATATATTAATATAGAAAAATGTCCATAACAAATAAGCAAGGATATGAAACTATATGAAGTATTTAATAGATTTTTTCACAAATTTTATGCAGGATTATATGAAATATATGTGTATACATATATACATAAATGTAAAAGAAAGTTCTGAAAGATTATTTACCAAAATTTAAAACACAATCATCAATTCATGGAAAAACTATGAATATTATTAAATGTTTTTATTCATTTATCTTTGTCTTCTCTGTTTTTGTTAAATTTTCTTACAATGAACATGTATCATATATGATCATAGTTACATGATTCTCATATTTCTATAATTGGAAATAATTGTATTTTAAAAAATCCTACCATAGGCACTATGTAATTTCTAAAAGAGGAGTTTTGGAATAGGCTTTTTCTCCCTTTCACCTAGGTGTGTACTTGCTTTACACCATGAGAAACTGAGTTCACTCTTCCATACATGTTGATGTCCTTGTGGCATGACAGGAACTTTTAAATGAATTGCTTCTGGAAGCATCATTTTTGAAGACGGGTAAATGGTTTTGTGCCTGTATCAAAGCACACATTATGGGTCTGTCACGGCCTTGCACAGAGATGTTTGTAATTCTTCATTCAGAGGTGAAGCAAGCATGCCCTGGCTACTGCTGATAGAGACAGAACAACACCTTCTGTTGTAAAAAATGCTAAATAAAAAATCCCATTCTGTTCTGGCTGATACCAAACAAGCGCATCTCTAATTCCTGCATACCTCAAGAGTCTGTCTGCTGCGGTTATGTCTCCCTGCCAACAAGGCTGTAATATTGCTTTAAATTTGACTGCAGCCTTTCTGACTTTTTCACCTAATGAGAAGGGGTTCTTAGGCCTTGGAGGGCAAAGATGGGACATGCAAAGTTGAGACTTTGCCAAAGTTATTTGCAGTGACAAGAAGAATGCCATATACCATGAAGAGAAAATCTCAGTCATTTGGTATCCTATGGGATCAAAATTTGCTTTCATAGCCTTCAATTCAAAAACAAAGCAAGAACAAATTAAGCCTCTCTCAATATGGGGAAAGTCAGAACACTGGATCGGTCAGTCTACTTTGTGGTACTGGTTGCTTAGTTTAAAGTGCTTTGTCTTTGTGAAGCTTCTTAAGAGGGCTACTAATGAGTACTTATACATTTTTTAAAATATTAACATTTTTCTATTTTTTTTGAAAGTAGACACCTAAAAGTAGATTTTATTTCAATTACATAATAGCAAGGTATACGTTAGCCTGGAGCTTAGCCCTACATCTAATTTTAAGACTTATCAGCATCTTTAAAACTCTAGAGTGGCATGCCAGGAATTATAATGGGTACCTCATGAAAAATCTAAGATCTTTCTTCTGAATTATGTATTTATGATCTCCCGAGGATGATCGGAGGTAATGTGATTTAGGAACTGCTTTTAGGCTCCAAACAGGAGCTGGGGTTGGCAAGCCACCTCAGTACAGACTGGGATGCCGTAGGAGAAAGCCCTTCCCTGTTCTGCATATCAGCTGGCACCCCAAGGGCTCCTCAAACTTCCCACCTAGGTGCCTCCTCTGTGTGCTTAGTGTATATTTTGTGGATCTCTGGACAGTACATATCACTATATCCTGCAAAGCATGGATTACCTGGGTTGTGGATTACCTGGAGCCCTAAACTTCCACTCAGCCAACATTCATCAAGTGCCTATTACATCCCTGGCATTGTTTTAGGTGCTGGGGTACAAAGCGGAGTAATCTGACCCTTCCTCCTATGGGTGACCTTCACTAAAGGTAGGGCCAGGAAGACAGAGGATTAGAAATCTCAGTGGAGCTCATCTTGCAGCTTGCTAATGAAGCTAAGAATAGCCTAAAGGAGAGGCGGAGTTTGAAACTACCCAGGGCAATGATTTTCAAATGATGATATCTGCTGCTGAATATTAACCATGCTGTGGGCTACCTCCATCGAACATCTCCTACACAGTCACATCCAGTTTCGTATTTCTACACGATTGAGGTTTTGACATCTGAATGAAACATAAAAAAATTCCCATTAGATGTCTAAATGTTAAACACATTGACTGCATTAACAAATAAACACAATTTAAGACCTTAAAGGGGTTATGATTCCGGGAGAAAGCTTAGGGGTTAGTGATAAGGCTGCATAGGCCTGAACATGGCTGGCCTGGGGAAATTAGTTATTTGTCCCATCCTAGTCGTAAGACTAATTTATGGAGCTCCTGGATGCTTGGAAATGCTACTGCTCTATTATTGGAGCTTGGGTGCCTCGGTCTACCTATTGGATACTGGTTTAGAAAGCCAGAGAGAAAGACTGTGGATCCAATAGTAGAGATCTAATGACCTTCATCATAGCCATGCCAGACCCACGGTTGACTCATTAGCCTGTCTTAGGAGAATAAGCTATTGCAACTTACATGTTTACAGCTTATTTAAGTGGATGGTGGCCAGCGGAAGCTGATAAATCTCTAAGCTTTTGGGATTTTCTTCAGAAAAGGGCCAAAAAAATTAATATATTTTTGAGTGCATACCATGTGCCAGGAACTTCTGTAGGCTCATTCATAGATGCTATCTTATTAAAGTATCATAAGTATATTCAACAACTATGAACCAAACTATAAATACAATGCATAATACAAGGCCTTAAGTGTTCTGAATTTTGTCACAAGATGACTGCTTCAGGAATCACATGGAAAATTTTAAAGCTTCTAATTATAATAGCTAACATATTAAACACTTAACATGTGCAATGCATGTGCAATGTAAATATCCTCACCAAATCTTATAAAGGTATTATTATTGTCCCAATTTTATAGGTAAAGAGACGGAGGTTTAGATTAAGTAATCTGGCTCTAGGTCACACAGCTAGTGAGTTACTATGTCTGTCTCCATATCTTGTGCATTAACCATCTCTATCTACATTTATAATATATTAGTTTGATATAAATGTAAAGGGATGATCACAATTAGGACAGTGTCTTATAAGAGATTTTTTTCACTGTTTGATTGAATAATTGTGTAACATCCTTACAGTTCTACACTCCCCAAAATTAAACAACCAAACTTATTATAGGTTTTCCCAATTTTGAAGGCTGGCATTGTTCCAAGATTCTACACTATTTTCCTTGGCTCTGACGTGCAGGGCTCTCCTGACTTATTTTCATGACAATGTTCTGCATCCTTACGCTGACAACTCTCTTGGTATTTCAGTAAACCAGTATTGCCACAAAATAGATGAGGTTGGTAGCCCCCAATTTGCCACAAAAGCAAGGCACTTGAAAGGTCTTGAAACAACAGCTCATTTGAACAAAGCTGTCTGCTGCAGGCAGGAAGCATGCCAAAGTAGTTTTTCCTGATTATTAATAGAAGCACTTGAGTTGAATTCCATATTTTAAACTTGCTGTCATTACATTTTAAATTTTCCCACAGACAGATTTGAAGTCCTCAACTGGGTCAAACACATCTGACATTAGGCATGAGCTTCAGTGGTTTCTGAAGGCCTCGATAAAATTAGACTGGACAGATCATTCTGTAGCTCAGAGAGTGTGTGCCATAAAATAAACTAGGAAAGCAACACAAAGGAAAGAAGGAAAAGGAGCTATGGAAGTAAAGGGCAGAGAGTCAATTTACCATCATTGCACTACGGGGAAGAAGCCAGTCTGGGCTCCTAGGATGGGGGATTCACAGTCAGGAGTTCTCATGATTGTTCAGAGCCATGCAGGAAACTCCTAACCTCTTCTCTAAGAAGGTAGAAGCCAGTTGTGCAATACCAACCCTTCAGGGTAATAGGCTCCCTCCCACCAACCCCCAGAACTCAGCCAGAGGTTGAGGCTATTACAGCTGCTTGGCTCAGAAGACTAAAAGGAAGCAGCAACATAGCACCACGTTCCCATTCACAAGTGAAAACAAAGCAGAGTCTCAGCTCCCTAAGGCCTGTGTGCACAGCTCAACAAGCTGGGACCTGCCCAAAGCAATTATCTGCCTGTGCACCATGGGTGAGCGGAGCAGTCAAAACTGGCTCATTTCCATTGCCAGGCGGAGCCACTGGGTGGAAGGACCTCCCTAGATCCAAGTGAACTGGTTTCATCTACCACTGCTCTACTAATTAGTGTTCAGGTTTAAGGAGAAACAAAACAAACACAACCTTTCACAAACAGGTAAATTAGAGGTGGCTATTTATGGAATCAAAGACTTATTCCAGACCAGTCTCCCAATATATATAAGTGTTTGCCTGCAGCTTATTAATGAGTAGGTCAACCAGGAGCACAGAAAAGCAAAGTTAAAAAGTGAAGAGCTACTGCCAGATGAGATGCTCACACAACTTGAGGTACCCCAAAGATCCACAGCACCCTTCCGTTCCTTGGCTCAGATAGAAATGCCTGTGCAGACAATGTTCAGCTGAGATCCCAACCAAGTCTTCATATGTGGTAATTTCCAATGTCAACAGAGTCTCTTAAGACTCAGCCATAGGCTCATTTCTTATTTATTTTTATAGGCACATTTTAAAAGATGGGTACATTTTTAAAGACATGAGGTGAAGGGAAGATAAGAAACTAATTACATCCCACAAAATATGTGAATTACTTACTTCATTCTGAGAGGATTACAAATTATGAGGCAAGTAAGAAGTCTTCCTTTCTATCAAATGTTGCAAAACAGGGGTTCGTTGGCTGACAGTGTTTAAAAAAAAATGATGGAGTTGTCAACATGTAATATAGAGAGATGTGGAATGTAAATGTGATTTTTTTTTGGGGAAACAAATTAAGACTTCCTGCTGATACTGGGCCTACCTGCTTCCACACCTGCTGCTGGCAGTGCCTCTTTAGAAGAAGGGGCAGGTAGAATCCACTGTTCCTCCCCGTCCACATCCCCACCACTCCCACACATGCTGCTCCTCTGAATTACTGACCTACCCAGACCCATGGCATCTTGTAATCTCTGTTTTGAATGTACTAGCTCTGAGAATTAATATTTGCTCTGAAAGGTTTGTTTTTCTGCATCAGATTCAATATTTACTCTTCAGATAATAGGGAAATTTAAGTGGTACATCTGCAATTTATACCGGTGGGAAGATCTCAGAAAGGATTATTCTTAAGGGCCCATACTAACCTGGACAGTTCTGTAAAATTAGGAATAGTAAACCTCACTCCCATCTTATAAGCATGCCACCATTACTACCACCACCACCATTAACACCATCTCCACCATCACAGTCGTCACTACCACCCTCATCTCCATCATCACCACTGCCACCACTATAGTCACAACTGTCATCTCCTCCACCACCACCACCATCACCATCACTGCCACCACCATCACCATCACAACTACCACACCACAATCACCACCATCACACCACCACCATCACCACCACCATCACACCACCACCACCATCACACCACCACCATCACCACCATCACACCACCACCAACACCACCACCATCACACCACCACCATCACCACCACCATCACACCATCACAGCACCATCACCCACCACCATCACACCACCACCATCACACCACCATCACACCACCACCAACACCACCACGATCACACCACCAACACACCACCACGATCACCACACCATCACACCACCATCACACCACCACCACCACCACCATCACACCACCACGGTCACCACACCATCACACCACCACCATCACACCATCACACCACCACCATCACACCACCATCACACCACCACCATCACACCATCACACCACCACGATCACCACACCATCACACCACCACCATCACACCACCATCACACCACCATCATCACACCAACACCACCATCACACCACCACCATTACACCACCATCACACCACCATCACCACCACCAACACACCATCATCACACCACCACCATCACCACCATCACACCACCACCACCACTATCACACCACCACCATCACACCACCACCATCACCACCACCATCACACCACCACCATCACCACCACCATCACACCACCATCATCACACCATCACACCACCATGATCACCACACCATCACATCACCAGCATCACACCATCACAGCATCACACTACCACCATCACACCACCACCACCACCACCACCATCACACCATGATCACCACACCATCACACCATCACCATCACACCACCATCACACCACCACCATCACACCACCACCAACGCCATCACAGCACCACCATCACACCATCACACCACCATCACACCACCACCATCACACCACCACCAACACCACCATCACACCACCACCATCACAACACCACCAACATAACCACCATCACACCACCATCACCACCACCACCATCACACCACCACCACCACCACCACCACCATCACACCACCACCATCACCACCACCATCACAACACCACCACCACAAACACCATCACATCACCACCATCACACCATCACAGCACCATCACACCACCACCATCACACCACCACCATCACCACCACCAACACACCATCACCACACCACCACCATCACCACCACCAACACACTACCACCAATACCACCATCATCACACCACCACCATCACATCACCACCACCATCATCACACCACCACCACCACCATCACACCACCACCATCACACCACCACCACCACCACCACCATCACACCACCATCACACCACCACCACCACCACCACCATCACACCACCACCATCACACCACCACCATCACACCACCACCATCACACCACCATCACACGACCATGATCACCACACCATCACACCACCACCATCACACCACCACCATCACGACCACCATCACACCACCATCACACCACCATCACACCACCACCATCACACCACCAACACACCATCACCACCATCACACCACCACCATCACCACCACCATCACACCGCCATCACACCACCACCATCACCACCACCATCACACCACCATCATCATACCACCACCATCACCACCACCATCACACCACCACCACCACCACCATCACACCACCATCACCATCACACCACCACCATCACCACCACCACCATCACCACCATCACACCACCACCATCACCACCACCACGTCACCATCACACCACCACCAACACACCACCACCACCACCATCACACCACCACCAACACACCACCACCTTCACCACCATCACATCACCATCACCACCACCATAACCACCACCACCATCACCACCACCATCACAGCACCACCATCACACCACCACCACCACCATCACCACCACCACCATCACACCACCACCATCACCCACCATCACCACCACCATCACCACCACCATCACACCACCACCATCACACCACCACCACCACCATCACACCACCACCACCACCATCACACCACATCACACCACCACCATCACCACCACCATCACCATCACACCATCGCACCACCATCACACCACCACCACCACCATCACCACCACCACCATCACACCACCACCATCACCCACCATCACCACCACCATCACCACCACCATCACACCACCACCATCACACCACCACCACCACCATCACACCACCACATCACACCACCACCATCACCACCACCATCACCATCACACCACCATCGCACCACCACCATCACCACCACCACCACCATCACACCACCATCACACCACCACCAACACCACTATCACACCACCACCATCACCACCATCACCATCACACCATCATACCACCACCACCATCACACCACCATCACACCACCACCATCACCACCACCACCACTACCACCATCACCACCACCACCACCACCACCACCACCACCAACACCATCACACTACCATCATCACCACCACCATCACACCATCACCATCACCACCATCATCACACGACCACCATCACCACTCCTTGTTTAGCTAGACTTGGAATGTCAATGGCCATCCCTAACTAGCCTACTAAAACCTTTTGGGGGGATTATTTAAGAATGACATGAATTTAAAAAAATCTGCTTAGGAGGGGTTTGTTCCTGGGCAAGAAGCATTCTTGTAGGTAAAACACTGGGATTTCTGAGAAAGGTACGCTGGCAACACTCACTGAGAAGAATGGAGGAAGGAGGCACTCAGGAAGCTAGAAACTTGAAGGCAGGGAAGGAGTTAGGAACCCATGTATGCCACAAGAGGGCCTTCTGTGGAGAGTTTTAACTTGGAGGATAATTGTCCCTTGGAATATGGAGCATGAAGCACGGGAACCCTCAAATTTAGACAGAGGTTTTTCTACTGTATTGTAGTTGCTGCAGTCCCTAATAAAGTCTGATGCATTTGCATAGCCTTGTGAGGTGGTGGTGTGAGGAGGGGCAGGGACAGGCCAGTTGATGAAATCTGGCTGCTTACTGGTCTCCTAGGGCTGCATAACTGAGGAACATAGACTAAAGTGCCTGAAATGACAGAAATTTGTTTTTTCACAGTTCTGGAGGCTAGGAATCTGAGAAGGTAATGACAGGGCTTGGTTTCTTACAACACCTCTCTCCTTGGCTTGTACAGACAGCTGTCTTCTCCCTCTCTCTTCAAATGGCCTTCCCTCTGTACATATCTGTGTCCAAATTTCCTCTTCTTATAAGGACATTAGTCAGCCATATTGGATTAGGGCTCTTCCCAGTGACCTCATTTTAATTTAATGACCTCTTTAAAGACTCTTCTTTCCAAATCCAGTCACATTCTGAGTTACTGGAGGTTAGGATTTTAACACAGGGATTTTGGTGGTGGGAGGTGGTGCACAATTCAGCCCATAATACGTGCTTTGCAGTTACTCCTCTGCTGAGTCCAAGCTGGTACCCACCATGTGGACACAGCATCCTCTCAGATGGGCTTGGTCTTGGAGCTCAGGGCACAGCCCAGCAGCAGAGTGAGCCTTGTCCAGAGCTGGGTGGATGGGGCAGGCCAGAGTATTGGGCTCTGAGGATTAGCTGAGGGGGTGGTGGATGGACAACCAGAGTATAAGAGAAAACCTTCTCTTCAGATGCATAGAGACTGATCCTTGAGGCTGGGTTAACTTGACACCTGGGTCAATCCATTATTACAAAATGAGAGCGAGAAAAGATGATTCAATTTGCCACATTTCAATAAGCTGATGGATATTGGTAGCCATATTTGTTCCATAAAGAGAGAAAGACCTATCCTGGGTACTGCCATGAAGTAGCTGTATGACCTTGGATCACTCTCCTCTTTTCTAGGTCTCAGTTTCTGTATCTATATAACGTGAGAGCACAGTTAGGAATATACGAATTAATAACAGTTTCTTGATGCCAAGACAGCAGCTAATGAAAGTAGCTCCCTACTTGATCTGCAGTTTAGTACTCTAGGAGACCTTACTGTGAAAGTCAAAGGAAAAAATGTCCAGTGGGAAAAACACACTAATTCTAAGAAGAAAACCTTAGTACTTGGCCCAATGCCAGGCCTTGAACAGTCATTCGATAAAGCTTTTATGAAAGGAAGTAAAAACAGAAAGAGTGCATATCTATTAACTATCGAGGTTGATACAATAAGAATAAGAATGTGAACAAATGAGAGAATGGAAGGAATGAGTGGAAAGAGGTCGGCAGCTGTGTCACAGGGCATTAATTGTGTGTGGTGCCTCCTGGGAGCTCTGGAGCACAGAAGGTGTCATCAACTCTCCTTCTGACGCTGATGCCTGCTCCATGCTGCTATTTTTATGCACAGACATACCATTTTTTGAGGGCCCATGGATACTTCCTGTAGAGTTCTCTGAGGGTGGCAGAAAGAGATGCCTAAGAAGAGAAACTTCCATTTTTCTTGAAGTTAAATTATGAAACTGTGGACTGTTTAATGGGTTGAAATGAGCCTGCAGTTCTTCTCTACCAGAAATTATCATCATTTTAAAAGCAGATGCTTTACCAAAGAAAGAAGCTGTTAAGGGTGTGCTCTCAGCAAAGAAATCAATTTGCATCCTAAGGCAAGAGAAAATGTTATAAAAACTTAATAAAGAACAATATTTTTTCCCTCAGAAAATAAAACTATAAAAAGGGATGAGAACTTCAGACAGGAAGAAAAAATATTCACATGAGTTGTATGTTACAGAGGACAATGGATGAGTTTGTTAAAAAAGACAGATACTAAATAATATACATTCCTATGGATCTAGTCTATTCCTCTGTAATCTGTTATTCATACTGACTTCACTATTACATTTAACCACATTCTCTGGGCTGTTCCAAATTCTATGCATACATATGACATAATTGCTCATCCACTGTCTTTACACTGGTTACTAGGCCTTGTCATCTTCTTTTTAATTTTTTTTTTGATTTGCAAATAAAAACACTCTCTGTGTTCTCTTTGGGAGACTTTTATCAGAACCATCCAGCCCTGAACACAGAAGCATTTCAAGATCAAAAGGGAGGCAAATAATACTCTTCAGCAAGCGAGATAAAGATTCACACATAATTAAGCCAGGACTATAGGATTATTTAAGTAGATGTATCTTTCAAGAATAATCGAAGTGCTATAAGCTTTTCAAACTGCTGGAGCCAGTCCAGGAAAAGAAAGGGAACTGGCAGTGTGTTTGTGGAGGACAAGGGGAGGAGGAAGGAGATGGAAAAGAGGGAAAGGGCAAGCAATAGGTGACCAGCATCTCTGTGTGCCAGGCCTTCCATGCAGTTTATCTGTGAGGCAAGTTTATTAACCCCATTTTCCAGATGAAGAAAAGGAGGATCAAAGTTAATTTAACTTGGCAACGCTCATGCAGATGAAAAGAAGCCGAGCATGCCTTCTTCCTGTCTCTACGTCCATGCTCTGTCTTGCATGTTAATTCTCTCCCCTTCAAGGTCTCATTGAGGAGTGAAATAACGTCTCTTAATGTAAGCATTCATTCACACACTTATTAAGCGTCCCTTGTTTCCTGAGTGCCAAACAGATGCTTGTATACAGAGATGACTAAGACATTCCATGCTGACCACGGCTACCATTCACGGAACATGTACTGTCTAACAGACAGCGTCCTGAGCATGCTTCACCTGTCATTTAATCTACTCTTTATACCAACCCTATGGTAGGAATTGTTATCCCCACTTTACAGATGAGAGAAAGGGGATCCAGAGAGGTTCAATAGCCCATCTAAGCTCTGTGAACAGTACCAAAATACAATCACAGGCATACCTGAATTTAACATCTGAGCTTTCCCACACTACCTTAATTCACTGTCTTGATAAATCAAGTTGCATGCCCACAGGGAGCTTAAACATCTCATAGGTAAAAAACAAGGAAAGAAAACCAAAAACACCCACCCAAAACAACAAAAAAACACAATCCATACAAGTGATTATATAATAAGACAGAGTTAGTGCATTTATTTCCTGTTTCACAGCTGCCTTCTCTGATAATGAAGTAATCAGAGCTAAAGTCACAACCAAAAAACTAAAACGTTAATTCACTGTTTCATTTACGTGTCCATTATCAACTCTTGGCATCTGTATGCTGGAATTAGTCTTCTATCTCCACTATAATCATAACTGGGTATCAAGGAAGGTATACGACTTTGAACAAATGAGCTAAAAATTATACATTTTTGCATTTTATGGTAGGAAGAGATGATCAGGCCAATATTTTCACATAACAGACTTCCAAACCAGGCAAGAGTTAACACTTAGAATTCACTGAAGAAGTATAAGCTGTACTTGTGAATTTGCCTACAGTTCTTTGCTGCTCTTGTTGCTTTAGCAAGTCTTTGGATTCTGATAATGACAACCCTCCTTTTATAGTAACAGATTTTAGGCAAATGCTCTACAGACTGAAAAACCCTTGCAGCCCATACACCATCAAGCTAAATATCTTAAACCAATGTATAGATGGAGTGTCAGCAGTATACAACTAAAGTGCTTTCTACCATGGGAATAGCAAACTGCCAAGAAATCATTAATGTCCTCCTGGTTATCTATTCGCAGTGTACCTGCTAGGTCAGCTTTGAAATGGGTCCTTTCAAGAAGAGTCAATTTTATTTTATTGGGAAGGACAGATATGAAATAGAGCCAGAAGGTTAATATGAGTTTAAGAGGAGCATAAGGTTATCTCGGCAATTAAACACTCTCCAGGAGGTTAATTACCCACACCTAGGCCTTACAAGTCACAAAATATATCAGCAGTTTCAAAATTTTGTGTATAACAGACAACTCTATTCTACATTCTCAGTGATACCATTTCACTTATTTTTTGCAGGACTAAGTTAAAGTAACGTTCCTTCTATGGTCTATTTAGGGAAAAAAAAGAAATGTTCAAACTCCTGCAGCAATGTCATATAGAAGAAAAAATGTGGCCAAAATTGTACAATTTTAGGGAGTGAGAGTAAGACAGTGTGCATAAGAGAGAGAAAAAGAGAGAGAGGACAAAGAGAGAGAGAGATTGAGATTGAACTGGTTTCTGAAAGCCTTAGCAGATTTATTAAATGAAATGGTGTGTGTGGCGAGCTTGGGAGCTGGATAGGGCAACGAGGTTGCTGGAGGGCAAGTTGGTATGATTCTGATTACCTGTGGTTTAAAAATCTTCACTCTAAAGATCACAGAAAAGCCAGTGTGCTGTTGCTAGCTGAAATCATGATAGGATTTGTGTTAGACCTACTTGATC
The DNA here is from genome assembly GCF_029289425.2 of Pan paniscus. Lineage (NCBI taxonomy): Eukaryota > Metazoa > Chordata > Mammalia > Primates > Hominidae > Pan > Pan paniscus. The sequence continues at coordinate 93,566,398 of NC_073258.2, read as the reverse complement.
CACTGCCCTTACCCTCATTCAAACCACCCTCATCTCTCACCTGGATCTCTATAGAAGCTTTCCACATTTCCCTGCTGCCACTGGTCACCCTCAGCCCCCACCCCAAGCCTGTCTCTGACCAGCAGGGCAGCTGGCCATCACTTATGATGGCAGTCACATCATGTCACCCCTGCTTAAAGGCTTTCCACTGCACTCAGGAAAAATTCAAAATCCTTACCATAGTCCCCTCTGTTTGCCTTTCCAATCTGCTTTCCTATAACCTCCGCTCCCATCCCCACTCTGCCTTTACACTCTTCATCACAGTGGTCTTGATTCTATTTCTTGAACAGAATCTTAGCATCATGTCATCAAATGCCATGTCAAACAAGTCTACTAGTCTACTGAATGTTGCCTATCACCCCCCGCTTTCAGGCACTATCATGGAACTTTCTTTTAGTGGCTTCAGAGAGCTTCTTTCTGAAGTTACAGCATTTATTCATTTCCATGTGCTTCCCCATCCTTCCTGCTCACTTTGTGTCCCCAGGACTTAGGGCAGTCCCTGGTACACCAGGTGAGTCCAGGGCTTGCTACCTGGGGCTCCTTCTGCATTTCAGTGGTCTGGAGCTTCTACCTTTCCTGGAGTGGGGAGGTGCTGTTAAATCTTTAGAAAGCTTCTGATATTATGTCATCATGTGATAATACTTAAAACCACAACAATCAACAATGATAACCACACTTTACTAAGCACCTACTTAGCACCACTGGACTGGATGTTTTACATGTATTTTATAGTTTAATCTCCCAACAACCCTATAAAGTTGTTAATTGCTATGCTGTCCTACTTCCCTCTGCAGATGATACCAGATACAAGTTGAATATCCCTAATGTGAAAACCCAAATTCCAAAATGCTCAAAAATCTGAAACTTCTTGAGTGCCAACATGATGCTCGAAGGAAATGTTGAATGGAACATTTTGAATTTTGGATTTTTGAATTAGGGATGCTCAACTAAGAATACCGAAAATATTCCAAAATACTAAACATTTCGAATCCCAAGCATTTAAAAAATTTTTTTTATAACAATGCATAATAGATGTACATAGTTTCAAGGTACATGTGATAATTTAATACATTCATGTACTTGTAAAGGTCAAATCAGTGTACTTGGGTTATCTATCATCTTAAACATTTGTTACTTCTTTATGCTAGAACCATTCTAATTCTTCTAGCTATTTTGAAATATGCAATATATTATTATAAACTCTAGTCACCCTAATGATCTATTTAATACTGAGTCTTATGTCTTGTATCACACCATATGTTTGTACTAATTTATTAACTTCTCTTCATACTTCCCACCCCATCCCAAGCATTTTGGATAAGGGGAGACTCAACTTGTACTAATCAATGATATTCTAGACCCCAATCTGTGTTAGTCCAAGGTACTAAAACATTACTCAGTATTTATGTAAGTCTGTAGAAGATGTGAATCCATTCAGGGTTCTTTGGGGAGTGAATTCAAATGCTTGGAAAATACTCTTCCTCTTTGCTCTGCTATAGATCTGTCCTGTGACAGTCACACTGCACCACAAACCTCCTGATGACAGAGACGACCTTGCAAGGGACCGGGCCATAAGTGATCTCAGCCAGACTCCTCAGATAATGAGACACCCTTCCTGCTTCCTTCTGGGAAGTAATGGGTTCAACTATCTAAGAACACAGCCTTTCCAGGTGTCCTGCACTGTCTTCTGGAAAGGAAAGAAGCCCATGAATATAATATAAGGTCTTATTTTTCTGGCAAATGTATTTAAGTTCTGGACCAGGTAGGTACTGCATCCTGTTAAAAGGATTTTGAAAAAAGAATTACTATAATTATCTTTTTTGGCAGCCTGGAGCCTTTTATCTTTATGAGATGATAGGAATGTTTTAAAAGGATTATCATAGTATTGTATGATGATGATAATAATAATAATAATCCTTTATTATATCCAATGCTTTAAGAGTTTTAAAAATACGTTGATACAAAACAGAAGGTTTGATCCTAAGAGTGATCTTTTGAGGTATAAAGGATTGTAATTGTTTGCCAAATTTCATAGTAGGGGAAACTAAGGTTCAAGGCAATTAAATAGCTTCAAGCTATTCACAGCAGGGCAGCTTCAAGACCCAGGTAGCCTGATTCCTAGTCCGGTGTTCTTTAAATAAATCATGACTGGTGAGCTAATTTAAAGGAGTAGACCAGAAGAGATTCTATCATCAGATTTGAAAGGTGTGTTTGTGTGCATGTGCACGTGTGTGTGTGTGTGTATGTGTGTTTGTGTATGTGTTAGGAGGGGTAGTGGATTCCAGAAAGTGATTCTTAGGAACTAAAAGATTATTTTAGAAGCGTAGACACATTATAAAACCTTAACAGAGCCTTGAGTTCTAAGCATCGTCATCTGTTTCATATCACACAGTCACAATTAAATCACGGTGTCATACAAACTACCCAGGCTTCAAGCTTCCCAATAAAGACACTCGATGCTTAAAGAAAGAATGTTCTGCAAAGCTCTTTCATATTTATTTTCTCATCTCATAGCTTTTTATTCTCTCTCCAGAAATAACACTTTTAGAGTTGATTTTGCTGCAGTTTCTGTCTTAATGAATTAAAGGAGTCCATTTTATGGTTTCAGCAATAGTCATCTCTGGCAGTGACTCAACCAGCAGCTTTCTTTTTCTCAACTCTCTCCCCACGAAAAGAAAAGAGGAAAGCAAAGCTTCCTCATAAATGGTACACTGACGCTCTTTCTCTTTTTACATCTGTGGCCCCAGTGGCTCACAGGGCTCTGCTCCTGAACTTTCTTTTCTGATTATTGACACGAGGGCCTGAAGTCAAGGCAGAGACGGTGATACGCCATTGCCTTCAGCAAAAGGCAAAGGCTGCCCTGCCACCCTGGCTCAGCACACAGGAGCATGTTGAGAAGAAGACACTAGAAATCCCTAAATTCAGAACATAGCAGCCCAAGAGAAATATCTTCACTTTGATACCCACTGTTCAAATATATTGAAGGTGTAGTTTATGTTGAAGGTTAAAGAAGTTTAGTGAAAGTCAGTTTTAATGAATTTCAGTTCCCTCTATGTGCTTACCTCCAGAAAATGTTCTGCCTGCTGTTCTCGATCCAATTTCCTTGAAGTTGTTGTAATCAGACCTGTGTAGAAATGAGAATATTTGACTTTTAAATATCTGGGGCAAACAGCTTACTGAGTGTGGGGAAACAAGTCCAGTTAAAGGAAAAGCAAAAGTGGTATGGAACTGTAACTTTCCAATCCCCCATGACAATCAGAATGGTCTCAAGAATTATTCTTAAAAGAAAGTAAAATTTACAAAGAAAACCTGAAAAATTGTTTCAGCCTGTCTACCACAGTTGGGGTACATCCCACTTTGGGGATGTAAAAAATCACTAAAAAAACTTCTGTTTTTATGATAATGAAGAATTCCAATGATTCATTTGCATATGACTGAAATTCTACGGTAGAAACCTCATTAAAGATTTTAGAGTTCCTGAACAATTAATGGGTTGTTTATGCTGATTAGATTCAGACTATGAAACAGTACTTTCTTACTTAACTTTTATATGCACATATAATTTTTGTTATACTTGACAAAGAATGTTGTAATCGCTACTTGTACACATAATTATTTCATATTTAATAACTTACACACCAAAGATTTCATACTGTAATTTTATCATTTTGTTTTATGTGTTTGAATCTTTATACAAAACAAGTTCCACATGAAAAATATCTACCTTTTCTTCCAATGGTGTTTCTCATAAGTGAATCACCCCTTTGAGTATAAAGACAAAGAAAAGAAAATGAGAAGACAAAACCTTCAAGGCCTCTCAGCTTATTGCACCAATTTGTCTTTTGCAGGTTTTATTATTCCTTTTGTCAAATGGCAATTAGGAGGTCAAATTTATGTTCCATTTCTTGATTCCACAATGTCCCTAAAGAGAATATGGTGTGGGCTGTTTTCCTGGTATATGCTGATGGACAATGGAGGAACAGAGAAAAATCATATGAAAAGCGTGCTCCCAGTGCTGGTGAGGTAGGTGCAATGTGGAAAAGTATTTCCAGGGGCTGTGAAAGAGCTCTTGACCTCAAGCTACTGTCTTATACAGAAGTGGTGGGTGGGAGCACAGAGATTTTAGAGAAAGCCAAGAAGATACCACAGGAAATTAAATGGCTTCCCACGGCCTTCAGAATAATATCCCACTCAGAGTAACATGGCTGTTTATAAGCTAGCCCCTCCTCTCCACCTCCACACTGCCCACAGGAGGAAAACCTGTGTTTCCAGTGTATAAATGATCTAACTTTCCATGAATTCATTCTGGAATGTGCCCCACAGATTTTTTTCTTTATCTTTTTTATTGTAAACTGACAAGTTGTAGGTATATATATATATATATATATATATATATATATATATATATACACATGGTGTATATATATATATATACATGGTATATATATATATATACATGGTATATATATATATATACATGGTATATATATATATATACATGGTATATATATATATATATACATGGTATATATATATATAGTAAAAAATGAGCTTATGATTCAAGCATACCATGTGAAATAATTAAATCAAGTGAATTAACATATCCATCACCTACAATACTTATCATTTTTTTGTGGTGAGGACATTTGAAATTTATTAGCAATTTTGAAATGTACAATACACTATTATTAACTATATTCACCCAAGCTGTACGTTACTACACTGAGCTAGATTTTTTAAGTTTAGCTCAGATGTTAGCCTTTGCTGACCCTGTTTAACAGGGTTAGGTGGCCATCTGCTCTGCCCTCATATAACCAGTGCTCTCCATTATTGATCTCTGCCTTATACTAGAATCCTTTGTTCACATGTCAGTATTTCCTCGCTAGACAAATTGACAGAGTTACTTCATGGGACGGGCCTGTCTTTTGATTCGGAAACTCTGATGCCTACCTAGTTCCTCACCTAGAACAAAGAATAGGAACTCATTAATGTTTAGTTAATGAAAAGTTGCTCTGGAAGAGATCTGCTGTATTCTACTCTTCAGTTTTGCTACAGACTTGGAATGTGTTTGTTTAGGAGGGTATTGTTTTGTGTGTGGAGGGTGTATTTGTGGGTGGGAAAGGCTTGTGTGACATGTGTACTCATAAAGTTTGCAGAGTTCCTCTGTGTGAATGAGCAATACTAGGCACTCTTGGATGTAAAGAGCTACTGTCTGAGATTAAGGAGGAAAGACTGCCACCAAGAAGGTCAAGGAGGATGAGTAACTTTCCTTCCTTAGCTGACCATTGGAATCACCAGGGAAACATAAAAAACATGGATTTTTGTCTCCCTGCTCCATCCCTCATTTACTGTATCAGAATCTCTTGGGGTGAGGCCTGTGACGGTCCTCTGATTCTAAGAGTAAAGTACTATCCAATTCCACTATCTTTCACTGAATCTCACTGTGACTTTTTATTGACCTTACTTCTTCTGACCAGACATGCCCAAGAATGAAATACACTGAGCTGCTCTAGCGTCTAGATCAGAGCATTGGGCTCAGTGGGTGTGGGTGTGGGGTGGGGTGATGGAGATAGCCTGTGAGTGCCTGCTGTGGGGAGGTGAGGAGAGGAATAAAGGGCAGCACATCGCTCTGAGTCACATTGACAGAGGGTCTGTGTGGTCACCCCAGTGGATGTCTAACACACATATCTGACACCTTCATTTTTGGGCCATTCTATTGGACAAGGTCATATGTCACAGAGGCTCTTTCAAAGTGGGGAGTAACTCTCTTCTCACAAGGCAGGGGAAGCTTTCATGGAGCCTCCCCTCTCCTGTGTGGGGGCTCCTCTATTAGAGTCCACAATAGGAATGAGACATGCTTGTTATATTGAGGCTATAAATGAGTCAAAGGGCTGTTGGCCTTCACCCTGCTGCTCTTCCGGCCACAAAAGACCAGGACCCCTTTGCCCTCTCTTCCCCTGGGGACTCTCTATCATCACAGGTGCTCCTTGCCCAGGGTCACATGGCCACAGCCCATTGTGGTGTGGCTGTGCACAGGGAAGAGGTCAGCTTCCTCTCCTGATGATTCTCAGGGCGATTCTTTAGGACATTCACTTGTTTTCACAATGCCTACATGTAACTGGGAGAGCTGCAGGGTCCCCTTCACCTTCATACCTTCACCTGGATGTGTTTCTCACATATTGATCAGCCAACAGAGAGAGACAGGCTTCCTGAAAAGTCTGAAACAACATACACAACAGTGAACTTGGAGCTGTGAGGAAGACAAGCAGTTTCTGTTCCTGGAGTAAAAAGACACAGGAAAGCCTCTGCAGGTTACAGTTCTCTTGGCTTCTACCACCTTTATTTTCACAGATATGAAATAAAAGGCAAGAAATAAAATGTAACTTAAAAGTGGAAATCGGTAGGAAATCAGATGAGGTGGTATGGGGATAGGGAGTGTCTGCTAATGGGTACAAGGTTTCTTTTTGAAGGGATGAAAATGTTCTAAAATTACAGACTATGGTGATGGTTGCATAATTCTGTAAATATTCTGAAAACAATTAAATTGTATCCTTTGAATAGGTGAAGTTTATTGCATGTAAATTATATGCTAATAAAGCTGTTAGAAAAATCACTAGAAAATCATAAACCCTGACTTTAAGGTTTTAATAAGTCTTTTATGTTTGGAAAAGGTAGGCTCTTAAAAATATTTACATGAATGAATGAATGAATGAATAGGTTAGTTAGTTTAGGCCTCAGGCATGAAGAAGGGTTGAAATGAATAGAGCTGATTGGGCTTGTCCATGGGAATCTGGAACATGGAAACATTGAAATTTTACGGTTACAGCAACAACTGGTAGTTATTTGCAGTTGAAAATAAATAAATACACCTTGTTATCAAAATCTTGATAAAATAAATCTTTTTATCAAGCCAGGGTCAGCTAAACCACTAAGGTGTAAAAGCTTTCCTCCTGCTCAAAGTACCTACTTACGATGAGCTATGGTACCTCAGCAGCACTGCCATTTTTTACAGTCAGAAAAGAATGCAGTGAGCCATCCTTCCTGGCCCAGAGGAATTAGTTAAAATGACCAGTGCTACCTCTTCATTTATAATAACTTTGTTGTAGCTGAATGCATTTGGAACAAATAGAGAATAAGACAACAAGACAATAGAGAACAAGACAAAATACAGAGAATAGAGAACAAGACAAAACAGAGCAACCTCCCTCCTCAACCACTCTGACTCATCACTGGGGAAGGCAACCCCATTCTGTAATCTATACGAGAGAGGTGTGTGCATTACACATGTAACTGTAGACCCACTGGGCACAGTAAATTGGGGACTGACATGATGAAATTGAATTTCAAAGATAAATCATAGGCAAGCTTTTGAATGTGGTTTGGAGATATAAACAAACACATCATTTGATATAATTACATATGCAAACCTCCAATTTAGGAGGGGAAGTATGCCAGTCCTAAGTGAATGATACTCAATAAGGAGGCGGGGGAGACATATGGCTGGAACTGTGCAATTACTTTAAAAATGGCTGCTTTTGATTTTTTGTTATGGAGATGGAAGAATCTAATGACCTCTCTCTGAGAAACAGCCTGAGCATGAAAATGTGGCTGCCTGTTCGAAACAGAATTCAAAATGTTCTAAGTAGTTATGGTCAGAGAAGTGATACTTGTAAGGATGACTTCTTTTCCCTGATTTTTCTGCCTGTGGGTGTCCTGGGTTGCAGCTGTGTAATCTGCTGCCATGACATTCACATTTTCTTTAAGTGCTACTTGAAGCAATGCAGGTCTTAGCTGTTTCAGCATAATTCTCCAAGACTGTTGGAAGCTGGGTTTGGTATTTTAAAAATACAACTAGAATTATCAGCTTTGTGAGCGACAATTAATTCTTTCCTCTGTGTTCTTCACATCACATCCCCTATGCTTCTCACTTCTTCATGTCTGTACCCAGCTATCCGGCAAACCCTTCACCATCCTTTCAGACAGTTGAGTTGTTACTTTCTATGTGAAGCCCTCTCGGACCTTTCCTTACCTGGCATGTTGCATGTAATTAATTCATTTATCATCTGAATCTCCATCTAGACTACAGCTGCAAAAGGCAAAGGCTTTGGGTCTTTAAACACAACTAAGCCCACAACTTAGATCAATGCCTCCTCAATTTTTTGAATAAAATACTACTGTTGCAGCACACAACATTTTGCTCTAATTATTTTCCAAACAGTCAGTCTTCCCTAATAGGGCACAAGCAAAAGAGTGGTGAATAAATCTTATTCATGTTGTATTCCTGGTGTTTAACACAGAAACTGGCACATTGTAGGTACCAAGCAAAATTTATCTGAATGAAGGTGATGTGGATGTAGTCTTCCAGAACTCTCAATGTTATTTTATTATACAGAGTGGCCATAATGGTTCCAATGCATAGGAGTTAAAGCTGTCTGAATGCTCTCCTCCATCCTTTGAATAACTTTAATGTTTTCCTGTTTTTTGGAGGTCATCAGAGCAATTCCTGATAGCCTTTTAAAAATTTTTTTCAGCAGCTGATTAAATATTTTTAATCTTTAATCTTATGCACAAAGGATTTGTGGCCATTCCATTGTTCTCTCCCATCCTGATTTCTACCTAATTTAGGGAGAAAAATAGGATAATAATAATATAGCTGTATCCAATATTTATTGAGTACTGAATATGTGCCAGGCACCATATTAAACAGTTCATATACATAATCTCATTTTATCTCACAATAGTTCAGATATCATATAGTCTAAGAATATACATTACATGGTTGCTTTTTTAAAAAACAGACCTAATACATGTCTTTACCACAACTTTAATTTTTCCTCTAACTCTGAAATTTCAGAGAAATAGGAATTATTTTGACTCCATTTGCAGGAGGAAACAGTTAAATAAACTTGCCCGAGGTTAATTTGTGATTTATGACTATACCACAATTCAAACCCAGCAACTCTTGGCCAGGTGTGGTGTCTTATGCCTATAATCCCAATGCTTTGAGAGGCCAAGGCAGGAGGATTGCTTGAGGCCAGGAGTATGAGACCAGCCTGGGTAACATGGTAAGACCCTATCTCTTTAATAATAATAATTAGACAGGCACCTATAGTTCCAGCTACTTGGGAGGCTGAAGTGGGAGGATGGCTTGAGCCCAGGAGTTTGAGGTTACATTGAGCTATGATTACGTCACTGCACTACAGCCTGGGTGAGAGAGAGAGGACTCTTTCTTTAAAAAAAAAAAGAAAACTCGTAAACCAAAAATAAAACTAACTCTGGAGCTTCTTCAGTGTTTCCTTTTTATCTCCCTAGCAGAAGATGTGGAGCATTGGCAAAGTCATCTGTCTAGGGGCCAGGAGACCTGGGTACCAGAATCGGCTCTGTCAGTAACTGGTCATAAGATCACAGGAAATCATATTCCTTCTCTAGGCCTCAGTTTCTTCATCTAGGAAAGTCCTAATGCATCTTTTCAGTGTGAAGAATGTACAGTAATATAAGGAATATTACAAGAAGATCATTAGTCTTCTTCCTTCCCTGCTTTATTCCCTGAGCACACTTTCTTCTCCATGGTTCTGTGCCCGGCAGTGCAGGACCTGGGTGGGTCACCCAATCGGGAACAATACATGCTGTGTTATAGTTTTTATTTATCCACAGAATTGACATGAAATTAGACATCCTATGCATATTTCTCAAAAGGAGGAAAGTAAAAATATCAGTTAAGTACGTGCTTTTAAATAGGGAAAATACACACACTGGTTATTCCCACATTTATGATGTCTTCTATAAGATTCTGACTTCTAGAACCCCTATTTCCACCTCTTTCCCTTCAGCCCATTAAGAAGCATTAAAATATTCCCTGCAGTATTTACATATGGACATCAGGCTGTGCACTTAATTTGGAGAGAAATGAAATGCATGCATAGTAAATTCAACTTTCAGGAGTAGAGGAAAAATTAAAGTTGGAGAGAAGAGTTGTATCACATTTCCTTAAAAAATAAACAACCAAGTAATATGTATTCTCAGACTGGATGATATTTATTTGAAAAGAAAAAATACCAGAAAGAAAAAAATATATATACAAGAGCTACAACATCAGTTATAAGGGGGTTAAAAAAAGGATTCTGGAAACTACCCCCACGAGATATGCTTCTTAAGTAAGGGTTGTTTCATCAGGTTTGTAAAGACTTGGAATTGCTCAATTGAGCACATGGTGCTGCTATTAAATTTTCTTAAGAAAAGTTGAAGGGGAAATCACCCATGGAGCTTAAGCCTGCAAGTTGGACTTCTCTTCATAAATAGAGATTTCTGAGATGCTAATAGAAGCTTTAAAACTGTAAAAGTGAGGGTACATTTTAAACCAAAGTATGAAGATGCTGTGGGTCAAACATGGTTTATGGCTGTTGGTTTTCTGTAACAGATACATTTCATTTCTTTCTTTGCAAGCCAATGGATGGCATTTCTGAATTCTGCCTTAGCAGCAGGGAAATCCCAGGCAGTATTTTTCTGCCAGAAATATTTTCCCTTTGGATTCAGGATTCTGTAGCCGCTACAGGTAGCAAAGGGAACAAGCCATCCTGCAGAGGAAAACTGTAGAGGCTGGCACAGACCTGGCAACTTCCCTTCAGGCCTAGTTGACAGATGGAGTTGCCCACAGCCTGGAGGGAGAGTTGTAAGGTTCAGGCAAGCCCTGCTTCCTAACTCTATTGCTATACTAGATTGATTAGAAGCATTTGGGTCAAGTCCACTTGTCATCAGAGTGAAGGGTAAGGTGGGGCCAACAAGGAAGGGAGTAGTGAAGATGATCTTGTATGGTAGACAATACTTTCAAAGTCCTCCTCCTCTGTATAATCCTCTCCTGTACCCAGTGGTCTTGCCATCCTCATGCACAAATGCATGCATGCATGTGCACACACTCATACAGTTAGAACCAGAGATGCTGTGTACATGCCTAATTTTACCAGAATACCTGGATACTTCCCACTCCCATCTGTTCTTCCATCAATTCCTCTCCTCATCACTAGTCTTCATGGTTCTTCCTCCCAACTGCACAGAGCCCTCCGGTTCTGCCTTCCGATTCTGCCTAGATGAGGATGCACTTATGCACCTGAAGAAGTCTCTAGGCTATTAAGTTAAACCTTGAATGCCATATTGGATTTCTTCAGAGAAATTAAGCCACAGATGGCGAACCAATACTAAGGATGTCGTATGAAATGATGCCATCTTTAGGTGCTATTTACATACCACTGATGTGCATGCTTAGATGTGCAATATGGCGCACTTCTCCCCCTTTCCCTTTCTGCCAAGATTTTTTTCATAATTCTGAATATTGGATAATCAAAATAAAGAAGCATAAGTGACTGGCAATCTAAATTCCACTATATAGATGAATCCTAGAGATTATCTAGTCCAGGAAGCATTGTAGTATACTGGCTAGCAGTACTCAGGCTCTGGCATCAGACTGCCTGGTTTCCCATCCCAGTTCTACCTCTAGGCAGCTGCATGTCCTTGGGCAGTTTACTTAGCTTCCTCATCTATAAAATGAAGCTTACTAAATTAAATAATTAAAAATGCTTAGCATGGTTCCTGGCACATACTACATGCCCAAATAATACTATTCTTATTATCAGCTCTAAGAACAGTGTGTGGAGTATCATATGTGTTCAATGGTTTAACTTTGCTTCCTTCCCACCTAAATATTTGGGCAGCAAAAGTTCTAAAACATTTAATACTCACTCTGTCATCTGACAGATAAGGAAATTGAGGCTTACAGTATAAGTAACCTGTTCAAAGACTTACTGATTTAAAAAATCCCTTTATCCATGCATGGTTACATTTTTTTGAGAGGATAATATATAATACTCTTGCTACTTGAAGCATAGCATGCATTAGCATCATGAGTGCTACTTGGGAGCTGGTTAGAAATGCAGACTTGTAGGCTCCCCCCAGACCTAGATAATGTATGCACAAGAATTTTAAGATGACTGGCTCTAGACCATGGTTGGTTTTCAAACTTGGCTGTGCCCTGGAATCACCTGGGGAGTTTTAAAAAATACTCACGTCAGGGTCCCACACCCAGAGATTATGAATTATTTGGTATGTGGTGAAGCCTAGGCATAGGTATTTTTAAAAAATTCTCCTAGGTGATTCTAATGTTCAGCTAGGGGTGAGAATGACTGTATATCTAGTTGTTATCTTCTGGATGATGGGGTTATAGTAATTACTTTTATTGGCTTATCTAAATATCTAGTTTTTCTAACATGAACAACACTCAACTTTATGAAATAAAATAATTTACAGGACAATAAAATAGAGGCACCAGGAACAGCCTCCCGTATGTCATCATCTGAATTCCACAACGTTCTGATCCGAATCCTTCCAGCAAAGGACTAAACTATGTGGTTACCATGTTTGTTTTGACTTTACTTATTAATTAATTAATTAATATTTAAAGACAGGGTCTCGCTGTGTCATCCAGGCTGAGTGCAGTGGCATGATCATAGCTCTACAGGCTGAAATTCCTGGGCTCAGGCAATACTCCTCACTCAGCCTCCCAAGTAGCTGAGACTACTGGTGCACCATCATCCCCAGCTAGTTAACAAAAATTTTTTTTTTTTTGGTAGAGATGTGGTCTCTAATTCCTGGTCTCAAATTCCTGGCCTCAAGGTGAGCCTCTGGCCTCAGCCTCCCAAAGTGCTGGGATTCTACGTGTGAGTCACCTTGCCCAGCCTGTTTTGACTTTAGATCTGAGGCATGCTAGGCATGCCTAGCAAGGAAGACAGGAAGCCCTGCCTTCCCATACTATACTGGCTTCCATCAGCTACAATTTCACTTCTGCATTCAGGCATACTTTCTTTTACCGCCTATAGCGTTACACACTGCCTAGCCCCATCTGGCCACCAAGATCTCCCTAGCAGAGGTGGAACACCACCTCCATACAGATGCTTTCTCTTCCCCACAAAAACACATTTGGACACAAGGCAAAAGATAAAAAGATACAACAATAAGTCTCTATATTTTCCTTCATCAAACTAACAATCCAGTGAGAGAGGTAGACACATATAAGAATCACTACAGTACAAGGCAAGATCTAACACACACCCTAGACAACTTTGAGTGTCCCTAAGAAGGAAAGATTAATGCTGAATTGTACAATCAGAAAAGATAAAGGAATGAGCTGTGTTTGTACTGGGCCTTTAATGTTTAATAAGAATCTGACAGAGAAGTTGTGAAAAGTCAAAATGTCCAATCTCCATTTAAGATTAACGAGACAGAAACTTAATAAAAACGGTAAACTTGGGTCTAAGTCCTGGCTCTGCTATTTTTTAGCTGTATGGACAAGGAAACTTACATAACTTCTCTGATCGCAGTCTTGTCATCTCTGAAATGGGGACAATACTAGGTTCCTCAGAGGCTCGGTTAGAAACAATAAAGCTGAGGTGCTTGGCACAGTGGCTTGTACTCAGATGCTGTTTAAAAAGCAGACACAGTATCTACAAAAAGCAGTGTATTATATTTTATTTTTATTAAAAACCCTAATAGCCCTGGGGTGCTATTTCTAGCCTATATTAAAAAGGAAAACCTTATTGTATCTGGATTGTTCAACCCCCAAAATGTCTGAAAATTTAATAACCAGGAAACTAAAAGTTGAAGTTTCTTTTTGTTCAGATGAACACTCTAAAGTTCTGTAATTCCTGACACACTTGAGGTGTGAAAACAGCCACTGCACTCCCCTTAGAAATCATGTCACTGTAAATGATTTGTTTCTACATCTGTTTTCATCTGACAGATAAAATCAGGAGGATGGATAAAGTGCAAATTACTCAGAGAATGTGCAAAGTCTTGAAAATGCATGTGTGCTTTGTAGGCATGCAATCCTTTAAGATCATCTTTGCTCTATAATTTATACAAGACCCCTTAGGTAGGAGTGATGTTTTGAAACTCAATTTTAAAAATCTGGAAAAAATATCACTCGTATGGAAAGCTTTGAATGCTGTCAGAAGACTGATAATGCTTTTTTTTTTTAAAAACCCACATATTTTCCAGTTAATTTTCACTTAATTCAAACTTGCCCTTTTGTCTTAAATTTATATTTACATTGTAAAACCCCATTAGTTTTCATTTCACCTGTCTGAGAATATATAACAGTTCCAAAGCTGGTTGGAGTTTACCTTTGCACTACCTAGGTAAATTAACAGGATGAAGAGGTCTCAGGGGAATATTTATTGTACTCAAGATAAACCATTTGCAGAGCACTTCAATTTTAACAACCACCATTTTGATGTTGTAATTGCAAACAGCCTATGTAACTATTCATTAGAATCTGTCCAAGCAGGTCTTTTGTTTGGCAACACTATGCTAATATTAGCATTAACCTTATGTGTTTATTTGAGAGCAGTAAATATGTGTTTCCTGAAATATTCTAGAAATCCACATTTTCAGCTGCTACAACGTGCTCCTCAGAGTCTGAATCAGTGGCATTTCACTGTCTTTCTGTTCTCAGGGAGGAAGTACCATCTCTCATAAGAATGATACAATTTGTGCTTAATCATTTACCAATACAACTTTGGGCAAGTCTTTAAAAATGTGCACCTCAGTTTCTTCCTCTGTAACACAGCAATCATTTTATGGAGGAGCAAATAATCTCTTCATCACTAGGGGTAACATACGATATTTTTCCCATATAAACTTAAGTGGAAACAAAGGAGAGATTAGTATTATTTATAACTGCTTTATAACTCCTTGGAAGAAATGCTGAATAAGTCAGGGAAGAAGCCTTGTATTTTCCCTCTGCTCTTTAGCAGGGGACTTCATAAACAATTCCTTTATACCATTTTGTATTCTGTTTACATGTTTTTTTCTGTCAATAGACTGTGGCTTCTCCAGGGCAACCATATTTTTATTCACTTAATGTTCATTAAAGGAATACCTTTTAAGAGCCCAGGCTACTCATTGTATCTTTTGTGCTTAGCACAGGGCCTGGCATATGAAGGGCATCAATAAATATTGGTCTATTGACTAAATAAACTATAATAATAATAATATATAATTAAATATATAATATATAGTAAACACAATCAAATAAATATATAATAATGAAATGTGTATGTACGCGTGTGCACACACACACATGCTTCCATCCAAAGCAGGTAATGGTCTATACATATGGGAATATTCATTTAGCATTTATATTATGGCTTGTAAAGACTTTTTGGGAAAAGTTTCCAAATTCAGAACGAATTATGTGCTGCGATGATTATTGCTATGGATTTTTAACATAAAATGTTACAGGTTCATAAAAAGCCATGTTTTTTGGTGTCATGTCAGAGTCTGCAGTCTGTTTGGTTAATTGAGGTTAATGGAGGGAAATGGCAGATTGCCAGTGCTAATGAGTTTATCTTGATTCTTTTTCATATGTATTTTATTCCTCTTTTGTTTTTACTTTTTGTTTAACTAAATTATGTTATTTAAACAAGAATCTGTCATGTATAAGTAGGGATTGATAACCTATCAGAGAGGGCTCAGCCCATGTTTCATTTCTCAAAAAACATTTTAAAAAAGGAAAGGAGAGGTTACAAAAAATAGTCAGTCTCTGATTTCTGTAGGTCCACCAAGCACCCCACGATACATATCAAGATGGAGGATAAGACAAAGCGCCCTGTAGGATCACACTCCCTGGCTGGAGTTTGATGAATTAATCCTTCCAAAACTCTACTAAGAATCTAGCAAGAAATGTGCTAAAGGCATATATCATCCATCTCTTATAGAAAAGATGAGCTAGGTGGCATTTTAGTTTCTTGTTCAGAAAAGAAAAAGAAATGCAAATCAAATGAGAGAATCATTGAAAGAGTCAGGAAGAATCAGATAGCTGCAAATACCGGCTCTATGGGATAGGGGCTAGTATGGGGGTGTGGGGAGAGGCAGGAAGCACCAAAGACTGCCATAAGCATCTATATCTAGCTTGTTTATTCCATAGTTATCCACAGGATAAATATAACTACATATCATTTGTTGAGTGTTACATCACTAAGTAGCTAGATCTGTTCGACTCCTAAATTTGTGCCCTGAACTGGTATACTGTAATTACAGTATTTGCTTGGCTTTACTGGTTCCCTTGGTAGAAGTGGAAGAAGGTTGTTCAGATTTTCCTCCTGTTTCAGAAACAAGAACAGTGGTGGCAGACCTGAAATGTGCACACCCCATGGCAAATTTAAAATTAAGAGCTGCAACTGGCAGTGGGTCTGCTGGGCACTCATGTCCAGGGTCCCGGGACTTTCTTTCCTTTCACCTTTACTTTTCATCCCAAGATTGATCTCCATTCCACCCATGCAGTTCAGCAATGGTCCCAGGAGAATAGGTGCAAAATGTTTCTTCTACATTTTCAGCCATTTAGCCGTATTTCTTTGGGACTAAGGGTTTGTAATGGGTAGGTACACAAGAGGTACCCATTTAAAAACCAACTAGTCAAATGAACATGCCACCCAGATTAAAAGACATTTTCGTCTTCTTTGTTCACACTCTGAAAAATTCAGTATCTTCTGAACAAATGGCTGTGCATTGAGCCTGAGAGTGGATTTTTAAACCATTCACAGCTCTGTGTCAGTCCTTCATTCTTAGGGAAAACCAGCTCAATGCTACTGTGGTTGTAATTAGTGGATAATTAGTACTTGTACATGTCGATGCTACATGTCATGGAACTCGTGCCGGGTTTAGCATCCACTCAACAAGATTATTTAATTTTGTTGTGATTTTAATTCTTTTGAATCACATTAATGCCTTGGCACTAGAAAATCTTGGACTAGCTAGTTCAACTAAGGTTTGAAATTATATTAATGTATTTCATGTTTTCCAGGAAAAAGAAAGTTGTTGGAAGGTTTCTGTATTAACAAACTGAAGCTGCATTCCACAGTCTCATGGGCCATTTTGGGCTTAGGTTTTAAAATATCATGTGTACTACAATGCCAGCCCTACCACTGGCTAGGCACTGGGGCGGTTGGCTTTCAACGGATGCTGAGAATAAGGGGAAATGGGAATTGAATAAATAGAGACATGTGGTTAGAGGATCGGGTGAAATTATGCAAAAAGTTAACATGGGGGACAGAGGGGTGAAGCCTTAACAACAGCTGGGGGTGCAAGAAAAGGCTTCCCAGGAAGGGATCTCTTGGGTTGGGATGAGTAGAAGTTTTCCAGTTAGACAAGGAGTACCTTTTACCATACTCTGATGGGAAAGGAAAATCATACAGGGAAGAAGAACCCTGGTCCCAACCCCAAGTTACCTCAGGAGACCTTAGGGGAAACCCTAGAATTTTGTTTTACATATTGTTGGAAATGGAAGAAAGGAAATATCCTTTCCTTTAGGGGCATGCAATCAGTCAGCTCTCTTAACTTTCAGTGTGGAAGTGTCTTCATACATTATGAAACAGCATTGTGGGCAACAATGGGAAAAGTCCCCACTCCATTCCTGTCATCCTCAGAATAAAGGGACCAAGACCACATTAGAAAGCAAGTAAATAACCCTCACAATAAAACAGGCAGGAAATGCTGGAGAGTGCCAGTCAGATACCACTTTTTTTTTTTTTTTTTTAGAGTCTTGCTGTGTCACCCAGGCTGGAGTACAATGGCGTGATCTCAGCTCACTGCAACCTCCGCCTCCTGGGTTCAAGCAATTCTCCTGCCTTGGCCTCCCAAGTAGCTGGGATTAGAGGCATGCACCACCATGCCTGGCTAATTTTTGCATTTTTAGTAGAGACTGGGTTTTGCCATGTTGGCCAGGCTGGTCTCAAACTCCTGACCTCAGGTGATCTGCCCACCTTGGCTTCCCAAAGTGCTAGGATTACAGGCCTGAGCCACCGCATCTGGCCCAGATACCATTTAAATAGCACTTCCTCCCCATTCCCTTGTCCTCCTCTCAGAACACATTTGTTGGGTGACCAGCCAACCCCGTTTGCCCAAGACTGTTCTGGTTTTAGCATGAAAAGTTTCAGTACTACTTCCCAAGAAATCCCTCAATATCGAGGAAACTAAGACGGTTGATCACCCTAGTTTCAGTTCGCAACTGAATGCCAAGTATTTGTGATTAACTTCCCAAATGGTAGATTGTCAAGGCTGAACCAACATGAGTGACAGCGATTATTACGTTGGCTCTGCATCCAATGTTTTGCAGGTGAGGAAAGTAAGGCCCAGCTAGGAGCAGTGACTTAGATTCATTCATACAATGCTTAGCTCCAATTAGGTAATGCGCCTGCTCAAAAACACTCAGAACTGCTTTATGATTTTTTCTCTTTCTCACATAATCACATGCTTCTAAACACTCACAGCTTTTCCCTGACATAGTTAACAACTAATTAAATTGTCTGAGTATTCCCTATGTGGCACGCAGTATGCTGAGTACTTTACATGCAAAATTTCACTGAATCCTCATAACAATTCTAAATTACTATAAGTTGCTAAATACTATTCTTACCCCCATTTTGTAGTTGAGGAGATTGAATCTTAGCAAGACCGTGTAACTTGCCTAAGGTTTTGCAATGAGTAGGTGAGAAGAGATTTGAAACTCAAGTTGTCTGACTCCAGAATCCTTATTCTTAACCACAAAGACACAGGACTCCTTTTTAAATTTTATCTTTCACTATTTCTGTATAATTACTCCACCATGTAACCACAATATGTGAAAGTGCACAGGGATGGTTTCCCCATTTTCACACTTTATTTCTATTCTGTCTCATTCTTTCATTCACTGGAAAGGCATCTTCAGATAAGAAGCTAAGCTTGCTTTGCATTGTCCAGTGAGTTTGGGCCCCCCTCCTCCTCCCTCCCACACTGATACTGCTTCAGAGAAGTGCAAATTTGATGTGCTGGCAGTGTTTTCTGTCTTAAGCTGTTGAGCTCTTATAGGAGCAATCCAATTAAATGTCATGTGGTGTCCCATTAGCTGAAGGAGACCCTAAAGGGATTCAAATGCCATGCTTCTCTTAAGAGCTCTGCAGCACCTTCACCATTTAGATTTCTGCTACTTCCTTCTGAGGGCTTCTGCTCTTAGGTTATGGGCTTTTCCAGCTCTCCCACTTGCTAACCTCTTTCTTCTGAAAGCAAAGTCTTTACACCTCAAATACATTCTACTAAATTCACCAAAGCATTGCAAATTTATTACCAGGTTCCAGCTGCCCTGAAATTCTTCGTGTTCCTTGACCACATAAAGCTCATTTCTGCCATAAGCCTTTGCCCTTGACCTTCCTTTGGCAATACCCTTCTCCTCTCCTCCTCTCTTACCCAGATGTCTGCATGGCTAATTCTTTCTTTTTCAAACAGATCCCAGTTCAAACGTCACCTCCCAAGAGAATCCTTCCCTTCTCTGGTTGCATCACCTAAAGTCTCCCCTGCTTTGTGTTACTTTCATCCATCCCTATCTGTCTGAAGTCATCCTATGGGCATATTTGTTCACTTATCTATTGTCTAGCTCCTTCTCTAGAATGTAAGGCACAAAAAGGCATTTCATCTCAATCTTTTGTATGCATTGTCATATACATGGCACCTAGGAGTGCTGTGGCACATACTAGGCCCTCACTAAATGACTCTTGAATGAAAGAATGAATGCCTATATAAAAAATACTTCCAAACATTGCTGAAGCCCTCCTGTCCTTGCATTTAAATATTCTGCATGCTTTTTGTCCTATTTGAATTTTCATATTGAATGTTTTTAGTACCATTTTTGACTCTACCACTAAAAGTTTCTAGATGTTTCCCATCAGGGAACTAGCAAGAAGGACAGTGAATGGGAGTCAGAAGGATCCAGGCTCAGTACCAAGCCTCCCTGCTGCCCAGTTAAATGACCTTGGGCAAGTGATTTTAAACTCTGTGAGCTTAAGCTTTTTTACCCAAACAATAAAAAATTTGTATCTACCTCATGGGAAGAAGAGTGAATATAAATTGAGATGAGATGTGTTGCAAGCACTTGCAATGCAACAAGTACTCAATGTGGTCCTTGCCCTTCCCTTATATAGTTATTAAGTCCATTTAATTTTTTAGGAAAAAAAGCCGTAAAATTCATATGGAACCAACAAAGATCCCCAAAAGCTAAAGCAATCCTAAGCAAAAAGAACAAAGCTGGAAGCATCATATTGTCTAACTTCAAATTATATTACAAGGTTATAGTAAACCAAACCACATGGTACTGGTATAAAAACAGGCACATAGATCAATGGACCAGAATAGAGAACCCAGAAATAAAGTCACACGTTTATTGCCAACTTATCTTTGACAAAGTTGACAAGAACATACATTGAGAAAGGATAGGTTCTTCAGAAAATAAATGGTGTTGGGAAAATTGGATTGCCATATGCAGAATGAAACTGGACCACTGTTTCTCACTCTATATTAAAATCAACTCAAGATGGAGTAAAGACTTAAATGGAAGATCTGAAATTATAAAAATACTAGAAGAAAACCTAAAGAAAACTCTTCTGGGTATTGGTTGAGGCAAAGATTTTATGGCCAAGATCTCAAAAGCATAGATGAAAAAAAAAACCAAAAATAGAAAAATGAGACTTAATCACACTAAAAAATTTCTGCACAGCAAAATAAGTAATAAATGGAGTGAATGGACAACTTGTTGAATGGGAAAAATTGCTTGCAAACTATTTATCAAACAAGGGACAAATATTCAGAATATACAAGAAACTCAACAATGGCAACAAAAAATCCCATTAAAACTTGAGTAAAGGACATGAATAGACATTTTTCAAAAGAAAATATACAAATGGCTAACAGGTATTTGAAAAAACGTTCAACTTTTTTTTTTTTTGAGACGGAGTCTCGCTCTGTCGCCCAGGCTGGAGTGTAGTGGCACAATCTCGGCTCACTGCAAACTCCGCCTCCCGGGTTCATGCCATTCTCCTGCCTCAGCCTCCCAAGTAGCTGGGACTACAGGTGCTTGCCACCACGCCTGGATAATTTTTTGTATTTTTAGTAGAGACAGGGTTTCACCGTGTTAGCCAGGATGGTCTTGATCTCCTGACCTCATGATCCACCCACCTCGGAGTCCCAAAGTGCTGGGATTACAGGCGTGAGCCACCGTGCCTGGCCTCAACATTATTAATCACCAAAGAAGTGCAATTTTAAACCACAGTAAGATATTATCTTACCTCAGTTAGAATGGCTATTATTAAAAAAACAAAAAATACTAGGTGTTGATGAGGACGTGGAGAAAAGGGAACTCATAAATGCTACTGGAGGGAATGTATATTAGTTTAGCCATTATAGAAAACAGTATGGGGAATTCTCAAATACCTAAAAATAGAACTACTATTTGATCTAGCAATCCCACTACTGGTTATCTTCCAATAAATAAATAAATAAATAAATAAACCAAAAAAAATACTTGCACTCATATGTTTATTGTAGCACTACTCACAATAACAAAGCTATAGGATCAACCTAAGGAATCAACAGATGAATGTGTGAAGAAAATGTATATATACACAATGGAATACTATTCAGCCATAAAAGGAATGAAATCATGTCTCTTGCAGCAACATGGATGGAACTGGAGGTTATTACCTTAAGTGAAACAAGCCAGCCAAAGAATGTCAAATATCACATGTTTGCACGATTAAATGAGTGCTAAAAAATGTGTACACATGGATGTAGAGAGTGAAATGATAAAAAATGAAGACTCAGAAGGGTGATGAGAAAGCTAGGATAATGAAAAATTAGTTAATGGATACAATGTATGTTATTTAGGTGATGGATAGACCCTAAAAGCCATGATTTGACCACTATGCAATCTATGCATGTAATAAAATTGCACATGTACCACATAAATTTGTGCAAATTTTAAAAAGTTAAAAAAGTATATTTAACTTCTATAATTTCACGTAATTACCCAGATGTAAATTACTAAGCAATTAAATTATTAATTGAACATGGAGAGCTTGGAATATATTTAAGAAAGCCTTAGAGCTCTGTTTTCTTTAAAAACTCGGAGTCTTAAGGGGCCAACTATTAAAAAAAAGTCATTATTAGAAGTTTGGTCTCATAGCAATGCCTCAAGATCAGCATTCTTGCTATGAGTTGAAAGTTTCTCCCAAAAGGCATGTGTGGGAAACTTAATCCCCAGTGCAACAGCACTGGGAGGCCTAATGGGAAGTGTTTAGATCATGAGGGCTCCACCTCCATGAATGGATTGATGCTAATTAATGAGGCAGGAGAATAGGGTCTGGAGGTAAAGAGCCTAAGGCCAATTCACACTGAGTTCCTAGAACTGAATCAAAAGGAAAACTCCACCTCTCCACACCCAAATAACAAAGGCTAAGAGGCTATTCCCTTTGCACTGCCTCCCAGATGAAAAATGAAAAGTACCTCTGATTGGTCCCCTCTTGCAACCAGTCTTCATGTGCAAAGGGTGTAACTTTGTAATTCCACCTCAGCCTCTGATTGATCCCCTCCCAAAACCAATCAAACATGTACATAGGGTGTAACTCTAATTTCACTTCAGCTTCTGATTGTTTCCCTCTTGCAAGCAGACATTTGCACAGGGTGATTTGTAGTTACACATTTGTAGTTACAAATTGTAATTAACTTTGAAGTCACAAAGTGAACTTTGTAACTTCACTTCAGCCTCTGATTGGTCACCTCCCACAGTCAATCAGTCTGGTTGGGACCACTCCTTCATTTACATAGGGTGTAACCAAGTAACCAATGAGAAGCCTCTAGAAAGCATTTAAACCCCACAAAATTCTGTAACCAGCACTCTTGAGCCACTTGCTGGAGCCCACTCCCACTCTGTGGAGTGTACTTTCATTTCAATAAATCTGTGCTTTTGTTGCTTCATTCTGTCATTGCATTGTTTGTGTGTTTTGTCCAATTATTTGTTCAAAACACCAAGAACCTGGACGATTAGCAGTCAAGACCTTCCATCAGTAACATTACAAAAGGTCTTGAGGCTGTGAGTTCTTGCTCTCTTACCCTTCTGCTTTCTTCCATGGGATGAGACAGCAAAGAAGGCCCTCATCAGATGCAAACCTCTTGACCTTGGACTTTCCATCCTCCAAAGCTGCAAGAAATAAAGCTCTTTTCTTTATAAATTACCTATTCTCAGGTATTCTGTTATAGGAGCACAAAAGATAATCCTGCTGGCAGAAAATTCCAGGGAGATGGATGTAACTGCTGCCATCAGACAAAAGAGGTCAGTGTGAAGGTTAAAATATCTAATCTCATTTGTATCAATGGACTGGATTCAAATCTCAGAGTTCATTTTAGCCTCTTGCAAATGAGACTATCAGAGCAACTCTCTGCTCCTCCGGGCAAGGATCTCTTACTTACATATCCCTTTTACCCAGGTGTATTCTTCCTGTATAAATGGGGCAGTTCTGTATCTCTTTTCTTCTATCATGTCACTGTTTTTGGTAAAGGACTTTGTGGCTTTTGGTAAGAGAGGCTGCACCAAAAGAAAATGGAAAAAGCTCTAGAGCGCAGAGAACAAGGCTAAACATCTAAGTTTCTGCCTTAGATACTTTATGATCTTATGCAAGTCACACAAGCACTCTGTGACCCAGTATCTCGCCTGTAACAGGGATAATAATAACCTAGTTTAACCACGTAGCTCATCCATTTACCATCATCCATGACATTTCAACAACTGTGTCTTTAGTAGCCTAAAGTCCCAACTCAACCTGATATTCAGAGCACATTATGACCAAATCCCAGCCTTTCTTTCCAGTTCTAACTCTCCTTTGCACTGTGCCTGTACTTAGTACTTTAATAAGTGCCAGTTGAGAGAATGGATATAAATGAGAGAGTACAAATAAGATAACTTTAAATAATCTATTTCAAATAGAAAGTATTTTCAGCTAAAATGAAATAGCAATTAAAGTCTCTCCTCTTTCAGGCCTAAATATATAGCTATGAATAAGAAATAATACACAATAATAAGTTCTCCAGCCATCCCGTAATTGAACAATCTCACTTTGACTAAGATCCACTTCTTCTCAATCTTACTTATTTCAGAGTCCAGTTTAAATTTCATCTCATTCTTTGATTCACTCAACAAAAATGTATTGAAATGGAACGGTTTCATGCCGAGCACCAGGTAATTTTACCTCTTTCAGGAGGTTTCCAGGTGTGGCCCTTTGGATATAAGACCTGCCATTTCTTACCTCTGAGTGAGAATCATGAGGGGCTTAGCTGTATTTTAAGATAACCAGAACCAGACAGACTGGATTTCAGTCCAAACTTTACTATTTTGATTTCTGTGTGACACTGAGCAGACTCTATTTCCTTATTTGTTAGGTGAGGAATAAGACCAACTGTATGTGCTTATTAGAAATATAAATTATGATCATACATATAAAGCATCTAGCATGAAGCCTGAAGCATTATAGGTGACAAGCACATGCGAATAACTGTCTTATCCTGTCCTCTGCTGGGCCCAAACTAAACCAGTTTCCATTTGGAATAGTTTTCATTTTGGTTAAATGTATTATATTACAGTAGACGTAACAACAATTATTGTAAGCCAGAACAGATATTTGCTGCTCGCTGCTTTAAAAGCATCCATACTTTCTTTTTTCTTATCTCTGTGGCCTCCATCTCTATGCTCATTGCCACCCTCTCCTATTATTAGATGTTGGCAGGGATCTCACAGAAGGTTGCTCCTGTCAACAGTCTCAGGATGAAAACAAAAGACCAGAACATCCAGGCAGCAGCATCCTCTTTATAGTTTTCTCACTTGCTAAAGTGAGAGACTGGAGTGATCACCCAAAGTTACCCAATCAACCTAAAAGGGGAGATGATTTTTTTCTCCTGCAAAACCTTTAAACAAGAAATAATACAAGAGAAATGAATCTTGTGTTTCACTTTTCTCCGAATGGTTCTTAGTGGAGAATATGATCAAGTTAAATTTAAGTTCAATTTGACCCAAGTTCTTGTAAGATAAACGCACCTCAAATGGAGGGTGATGGGAACCTCATTACTTAGAATTGGACAAATAACCTAAGGCAGTATGATTATAACCTGGCACCAGAAACGGTTTGCTTAGCAAACTGCCTGAACCTCTACTGGGAACATTTAACACCGCTTGTATTTTGAAATCACAGGCTACATCTACGGGCAATAAAGACTCTTATCTCTCCAATTCATTGCAGTTGCACAAACACCCAGTTAATTCAGCTATAACACATCTGCCCAGAGAAATATTTACTGTTGGAGCCTCTTGGGTATGCTTTAAATTTCTCCTAATTGCTACCCATTGAGTTTTAAGTTTAAGTGTTGTTAAGATGAACTTTAGGTCCTTCTCCTATACTGTGAAGTTCACCACTACATAGTTGCAAAGAACAGATTCTCAAATGACCAAGCTATACATTTAGGAACTGTTTTCTTTTTCCAATTTCACAGATGAGATGCTCTCTAAAACTAAGAAGACAAGTTTTTCTCACTGTTAGTTTGGCTTCTTGGTAGAGCAAACAGACGATAAATGTTTCTCAAGGACCACAAAGAGAATAATACTCATGCTTCCTGCTTGAGAATTAGATTTCTCAACTACTGAAGCTGTAGGAAATGAATCCTCAGGGCACCTTTTTAAATCATGAGGGTAACAAGCATTCTCATCCTACTAAAATGATAAGAAAACTGAGACAGAGGAAGATCAACTTCAGAGGAGGAACAAGGAATAAAACCTAGCAGTTCTAATTCTCAGAGGAGGGCCTAATTATGAAGACATCCTAATGAACAGAACTCATTTATCGTGCTCCTTCCAAAATCCTCATTATGTGCATTTTTTTCTAGATCATTTTATGCCTTGAAGAAGTAAGATAAAGAGGCTGAGCTAGTGGCTTATGCCTGTAATCCTAGCACTTTGGGAGGCCGAAGTGGGAAGATCGCTTGAGCCTGGGAGCTTGAGGCCAGCCTGAGCAACATAGCGAGACCCCGTCTCCACACACACACAAAATACAAAAATTAGCTGGGCACGGTGGAGCATGCCTGTAGTCCTAGTTACTTGGGAGGCTGAGGTGGGAGAATCACTTGAGCCCTGGAGTTCAAGGCTGCAGGGAGCTCTGGTCACGCCACTGCACTCCAGCTTGGGCAACAGAGTGAGACTCTGCATTAAAAAAAATTTAATTAAATTAATATTAAAATAAGGAGTAAGGTAAAGTAACATAATTCAGAACCAATAAGCAGGGTTAGAGTGAGTAGGGGGAAAAGAGGGAGTAGTTAACTTACTGACTCCAGGGTCTCAATGTTTCTCAAAGCACTAAAATCCATGCTTTCCTGTGCATCATAGTATATACCCATAAATCTCTTTCTTTCTCCTTGTCCTAAAGCTCAGGAGCTCCTTAGAGGAACCAATATCACAGTGGTCCATCCTCCACATCTCCAAACTCCTTCTTTCTCCATCACACCCAGTATTTGTCTTAACAAGTGTCTCTTTATTATTATTATTATTATTATTATTATTATTTTGAGATGGAGTCTCACTCTGTCAACCAGGCTGAAGTGCAATGGCATGATCTCAGTTCACTGCAACCCCCACCTCCAGGGTTGAAGCAATTCTCCTGCCTCAGCTTCCAGAGTAGCTGGGATTACAGGCACATGCCACCACACCCGGCTAATTTTTGTATTTTTAGTAGAAACATGGTTTCACCATGTTGGCCAGGCTGGTCTCGAACTCCTGACCTCAAGTGATCCAACCACTTTGGCCTTCCAAAATGCTAGGATTATAGGCATGAACCACCATACCTGGCCCAAAACAAGTGTTTCTATTGATAAGTACATAGAAACTTGTCAATCTTATCCTCCTGGAAGTCTAGGAGGATTCCTCACTCACCTGGTTTCCTACCAATGTTCAGATTTGGGACCATCTCCATTCCAGACTCCTGGAAATTTTTTTAAATTACAGGATTGGAGTCCAGACTAGTTTGAAAAGTAATGCATAGAGATCATGTCATAGCTAAGAAAACAGTGCACCATAAAAAACTAACGTAGCATAGCACCATTGAGGCATCTTCTAAACACCAAAATACCAACTTAATTGTAAACTTTTGGAGGCAACCATCTTTGCATCTGAGTGCCTACCAGTTAACCCCCACTAGGAAGTCTCCCCAACCCCTTATTGTCACCCAGGATGGCTTATATAGTCTTCTTTGCACTCGTATACTGCCATATCAAAACACCTGTTATTGCTGATGTACTTGCCTGAACTCTACCATGAGTTATCTAAAACAGCTATATTCTCACTATCTAATACAATGTAGCCCATGATAAATATGCAATAGAGTTTTGTTGGATGAATACATATAGTGGATGTTCACTAGTGTTTATTGAATTGAACATAATTGGATACTTAAGTTAAAGTATAAATAAAATGACACTTAGAAAAATGTTTGTAGTTTATGACTTCTTTGCAGAGCCCCAAATATGAGCTGGTCTTATAAAATTGAGGAAATAACCTAATTTCAATTTAATTCCCTTTTTTAAATCAATATGAAAAATTAGCTTGACCTTCTGAACCCAAGGTCTATAGTAAAGTAGCCTAAATTAAAAGCTAAATCAAACTGATGAGTGGTTTTTAGTAATAATCCAAAACAGAATAAGAATTATTAACCGTTAGAGTTGGAAAATTTTAGAGTTGATCTCAGAATCAATACATGAATCCTTTCTGCAATATCACTACCAGATGGTCAACCAACCTCTACCTGAATTCTCCTTACAGCTTTATGACAGGTTACCCTTTACTTCGGAATCCAAAAGAGGAATCATAAATTCCTCCTCACAGTGACTGAAAGATGGATTCCTATAATATTAACTGAGTTCCGCCTTCCAGCAAAACAAAAGAAAATCTACTCCTGTTCTGCTTGGCACCTCTTGGAATATGTGATGACAAACACTGACCTCTCCTTTGTCTTCCAAAGATAATTATTATGTCCCAGTTCCTCTCTCAGATTCAAATATTTCAGTTCATGTTCCATCATGGTCACCTTCCTCTAAATATGCTCCTTAATCTGTGTATCTGTGTATCACCCGAAGATGCAAAGGGGTGGGGACCACTATGCTGACTGATATATTTTTTTGGCAATTCTAATTGGCATGAAGACCTGCCCTCATTCTGCTACTTTGTTTGTCACCAGGGCCTAAACAACAATATGGTTTCCAGAGACTTTCCATTCTAAGAGACAACCATTTAAAACAAAGGGAAGGGTCTTCAGCAATATTTACTTCAACATTTTCAATGTCTGGAAACACTGCAAAGTCCATTTCTGCTATAAAGATATTTCTTCTAGATTTTCCTGCCCATCTGACAATGGGCAGGCTGCAGAGCATGTGGATGGATGCCTGACTCTAAAAGGGTCTTTCAAATGTGATCATGACGTGAGAATACCAAGTCCTGTGAAATGTGATTTGATGAGTAGGTCTGGGGATGAGAAGGTACCTACTGAATATTTTTTTCTGTTTGGTTAGCAGTTAAACGTGGTAGAAATCACATTCATTCGTTTTTTAAAAAATATTTATTTATTTATTTGAGACAGAGTTTTGCTTTTGTTGCCCAGGCTGTAGTGCAGTGGCATGATCTTGGCTCAATGCAACCTCCGCCTCCCAGGTTCAAGCGATTCTCCTGCCTCAGCCTCCTGAATAGCTGGGATTACAGGCACTCACCACCACGCCCAGGTAATTATTATTATTATTTTTTGTATTTTTAGTAGAGACTGGGTTTCACCATATTGTCCAGGCTGGTCTCGAACTCCTGACTTCAGATGATCCACCTGCCTTGGCCTCCCGAAGTGCTGGGATTACAGGCATAAGCCACTGCACCCAGCCACATTCATTCATTCATTCATTCCAGAAGTTATTTAATAAGCCACTACTATTATCTAAGCACCTTACTCAAATGTAAAGGGATATAATGAAGAGCAAAACAGATCCAATGCATGCCTTCATGGAATGTACAGTCTAGCAGGAAAGACACATGTTAAACAAATAAGTGCACAAATATGGGATTGGAAACAATAAATGCTTTGAAGGAAAACTAGTGAATGCAATAAAAAGGATGAAAGAGGACCAAACTTAGATTGCAGTGTACAGGGAAGGCCCATTTGATCAAGAGACCTTAAAGGTGAGTCCTGGGAGAAGGACACAATTTAGTCAAGCTGAGGACGGGGGCAAATGTTCTAGGCAGTAACCAGCATGTTTCCATTATTAAATAATTTCTGGAATGAATTAATGAATGAATTATGGTGACAAATTGGTGAGTAAGGAAAAAACTTGATGAACTAGTGAAACGGAAAGAAGGCTAGTGTGGCTTCAAAGTGTGAGTCAACACACCTGTAATTCCAGCACTTTGAGAGACTGAGTGGGTGGTTCACTTGAGGCCAGGAGTTCCAGACCAGCCTGACCAACATGACGAAACCCCGTTCCTACTAAAAATACAAAAATTAGCTGGGCATGGTGGTGCATGCATGTAATCCCAGCTGCTCAGGAGGCTGAGGCACAAGAATCACTTGAACCCAGGAAGCGGAGGTTGTAGTGAGCAGAGATTGCACCACCGCACTCCAGCCTGGATGACAGAGCGAGACTCTGTCTTAAAAAAAAAAACAAAAAAACAAAAAACAAAAACCGTGAGCCAAGGAGTGATGGTGTCGGATGAGGCTGGAGGGCATGCAGGGGCTTTGAATGTCAGGCTTGGGATTTTTTAAAAATTTAGTTTTATAGCAATGGAAAGCTACTTAAGGGTTTTTGAGGAAAGGAGTGACATGACTGATTGTCAGCCTGGGATTCAGAGGCTTCCTGAGCCTTCCCCTAGCCTGTGAATAAGCTCCAGCTAGACACAGAGTGTTTTTATGTCCAGACAATATGTTCACCCTAACCTGTCTCACTTCCCTGCCACAGGTGTGACCCATTTATAAAATGCTTTTTCTCTTTTGAAACTCAAGCCATTTCTTTTGCAGATGTTATCACAAGGTAAATAATCTAGCTTCCACTCTGCTACAGAAAATTTCAGGCAATGGAATTCAGGAAACTTGTGTCATGAAAAAGTCTGGCCCCAATTCCCAGGCACTTGCGAGCTGGCTCAAAAGGATACCTGATATGTCAACACAACTCATCCCCCCAAACAAGGCAGTTCGACACATTAACAAAGTGCTTCCTCCCAGAGGTAATTTGAGTATCCTCTAAAAGGATGCTATTTGCAGCATTTCATTAATAAAGAAACATGTAATGCAGTTGCAGATCCCTATCTGGAAAAGGCTGCACAGTGATTTTGTATAATTGGACAGGGATAGGCTCTAGTTTTGTGCTGATAGGCATGGAGGATCTGAAATTTGTGAGTGTGAAGTCTGCTTTTAAGGAATGCTCCAGAATGGAAAACAGTTATTTCAACAAAAAGCAATAAAACCTCCCTATCACAAACATACTGGCTTAAGAGAAACAAGAGGCTGCCTGTGCTTCAAAAGTATGTTTATAAAGCAAATGCCAAGTCACCAGGAACAGCAGCCATCTCCGGGCAGCAGCAAAAAGAAAAAATTAGAGCATTAATAAAAATATTAACAGCACTTTTATGTTATCTTCTTCTAGCCAGAAAACACCACTGTGGTACCCATACAAGAATAATTTTTGTGCCATTTGACAGCTTAGAAAACTGACACAAAGGGGTTAAATGGCTTCTCTGAAGTCATGTGGCCAACTGGTGGCAAAATTGGGTCTTGGACTTCCGATTAATTTTCCTTCTGCAGTCCATGCTGCCTATTTTGAATAATAGTAGTAACAGCTGTCTAGCGATTAATTTCCATGCTCTCATATAATCTTCACAATCACACTGCAAGGTTGGTATGATTATTCCCATTTTATGGATTAGGAGCAGCAGTTCAGACAGTACATGATTGGTCCCAGGGCCTGTGGCTAGAAGTGATTGGGCTGGAATTGGAAACTAGGATTGCCTGTCCTGAAAGCACATGTTCTTAACCACTGTTAATTACCACCCCACCTCTGGATATACTGGCCAACCCCTCTTACCCTAACCCAGAATGCAAAAACTGGCTTTTTGTTCATATGGGGTCATAACAAAGACAGGCAAAGTGCTGAGGAACTGGTATTGTCTTTAAAGCATAAATTCTGGGTAGGACAGACCAGATCTGGGATCAAGAGGCATAAGAGGGATGTTGTCAATATCTGCATATTCATGAAGGCATAAACGCAATGCACACAGGCTTGCCTATGAAATAATAAAAGGGAGCTGTTGAGTGTTGAGGACTCCCCTATGTGCTTGCAGAGGCACCAGTTATTTCATTCAATTTGCACTATAGCTGTGTAGTGTACATTTTGCAGTCATCACTCTACAGGCATTAAGGGACTTTGTGAGATCACAAAGCTAGAAAACTTTGGAGCCGGGATCTGTCTGAAGCCAAGCCCAAGCCTTCAAGGGTGAAAGAATTAATTCTCCAGGTAAAAAGAACATATTACTTGAGATTGCAAGAGTTAACTTAGATGCTTTATCCTAGAGCATGGAACAGGGTGAAACCACAAGTAAGATGAAAAAAGATCTAGATAAGTCAAAGTTGATGGTACTTTCAAAGGTGTCTTGGAAAACCAGGGATGCTTCACAGGACCCCCTGTAATCTTGTAAATTAAAATAACTGAAAACAGCTATGTCTACCCACAGGTATCCTTTGGTGCTATTGTCTAAGTGCCCTGAGTAGCTCATGACTTCCACATTTTACCCAATCCCTAAGAAAGAGATTCCTTCCCTTGTTGGGGAACTTAAATGCTGCTCGATACAACCGATCCTGAAAGTTTACACCAATGCTGAAGTGGCACCACAGAATATTAAAGCTTAGAAGGTGCTTAGAAGTTATCTGATACAATCCTCACATTTTACATATAAGAGATCGAAGTAGCTGAGGCCTAGTGTAAAAACAGATCCATTTGCTAAGTAATTTAAATTATGTCATCCATGGTGCTAGGAGTTTGACATACATTTATTCTAAATCTCATGAAGCTCCTGCAGGAAGGTATTATTTTTTCATTTTACAAATAATGAAAAGTGAGGTTCAGGAAAGTTAAATAACTTGATCAAGGTCACGCAGCTTGCAGGTGATGGAGTCTAGATACAAGCCCATATTTGTGAGTCCAACACCCAGTGTTATTTCTCCATCCCCATGGCAATCTCTCTTTCTACTAAGATGTGACACAGTGTTAGGCCCATGTGAATTGGAACCATCTGGATTATTGGAGAAATAGAGATTTCCATGCCCACTCTGATATCCTATCCTGAATCTCCTATGGGTAAAGACCATGTCTTATTCTTCTTTGTGTCTTCTATTTTATGTGCAGAATACATAGAAGGTATTGAAGATGTGTATTTGCAAAAAGGCTACCTTACTGCTGTAACAGAATTGAGCCCTATTAATTGATGTCATATTTGGCCAACCACTATCCTGATAATTCTCTACTGTATTTCATTTGTATTCATTCGGCAACTTCTGATAAGAACTCTGGATAAGTTCTTGCAACTTTGGTATCTTGCCTTCCAGTCATAAAGACACGCTCTGCTCCCAAACCAGAGGAGACAAAAATAAAGGTAAAATATGAGCTCAACAAGCAATGCAGCTTTCATGCTGCTCTGATGATCTTTCCTAATGGAGAGCCCAAGGCAGGCTCACATCCTGTTACCCTTCCCTGAGACAGGCTCACCTCTATTTGCACAAGGAAAGCACACACATCATTATGCTGCAATTGAAAAGGCCTTGGTGGCAAAAGATGCACATGATCCACTTTTATATGAGAGTCTGACATTTGGGCAGTAGAAAAAAAGAAATCAGTTCAAGCCAATGACATTTCTATGGGAAAAGCCCCAGCTCCACAAAGGAGTGAGTGAAAGTGGCAGTTAACCCCGTGGATGCCTCATTGTTCCTCATTCATGACTGGGAACACTAGGACCTCCTCGAGGAGGGCTCAGAGAAAGGGGGCTGCCACCTGTTGCTAGGGATGACATCAGTGCCCCAGCAAGAGCCAACATTCTTTGGGCGGCTTGTGTGTGTGTGTCGTTAATCAGCACTGGCATCTCTGCAGGCAGGCCCATTCAATAAGATCTTGACTGTCAGCACTCTGGCTTCAAACTTCCAAAGGGATCTGCCAGAATGCATGGCCTTTATCCTAAAGGAAATTGGCCCATGTTCAAAATTACCTTGGACGGGAGGGGTGATGATGGTGTGGTGATGTTCTCTTGGTTTTTTGTTTCCGTTGTGTTTTGTTTATGAGCCTGCTGGGGTTAAGTAAGAGGGGAAAGGGTACAAGAAGGTGTGGAGAAGGGCAAGAAGCGCCTACCTCATCCCACTTGCCAGGCACAGGAAAGAACTCCACACGACACATCTTTTGAACAAAACGGATGCTGCCACGTCTCACTAGCTTATAAAAATGTTTTAAATGGTGGACAGTTCCTTTAAGAATTAAATGCACATGTGTAGCTAAATCAGCTCTAATACCAAGTTGGCATCACAGATATGAAAGTTACAAGTAGAACCTTAGGCATCACTCCTTCATCTTACAGGTGAGTAAACTGAGGCCCAGAAATTATCTGTCTTTGTCTGGTCTGTGCTGGCAAGAGATACCTAGCTCTCGGTGTAGCTGGTTTCCGCTTCTTCCTGGAAACAAAGCTGGACTAGACTTCCCATCTCCTCACGACTAGACCCCATTGGCTGGGGTTACTCACATGATTATGCCTTGCAGCATAGGCACAACCATGTGACTGACTCCAACCAATGGAGTGTGAGGAGATGGGATGTGTGCTCAGGCTGGTCCAGGATAAGCTCCCATGCCCTTGCTTCATGCTCTTTCCCCTTCTACTGTCTTGCAGCAATATGGCTGGACTATAGCTCAGCTCTCCTACCTTCCCTTTCACCCACCACAGTGCTATGCCATGTTGCTATCTCTCACTTTAGCAGAACAATTCACACCAGAAACCTACCACTTAAGAATGTGTCTTAAATGTCCTTCAATGCCGGGCACAGTGGCTCACGCCTGTAATCTCAGCACTTTGGGAGGCCGAGGCAGGCGGATCACGAGGTCAGGAGATCGAGACCATCCTGGCTAACATGGTGAAACCCCGTCTCTACTAAAGATACAAAAAAAAAAAAAAAATAGCTGGGCGTGGTGGCGGGTGTCTGTAGTCCCAGCTACTCGGGAGGCTGAGGCAGGAGAATGGCGTGAACCCAGGAGGCAGAGCTTGCAGTGAGCAGAGATCAGGCCACTGCACTCCAGCCTAGGCAACAGAGCGAGATTCCGTCTCAAAAAAAAAAAAAATCCTTCAAATTGATTCATAATTATGGATTAGAAATTAAAATAATATTAACCTATCAAGTATTAGCTGCTCCTCAGCCAAATTAACACCTTTATCAATTAAATCATCAAATGGATATGTTTTATCTTGACTCCTCTCAAGCTTGATGTTCCTAGTTTACTACTTTTACTACTTTTATAACTGAACCCTTTTTTTGAGCCACTTTTTAGCAGCAAGCTGCCAACAGGTAATGTCACAAAATTTGTATCAAGTGAGATGGTTAAGGTGTTTATGAACAGAGTGCTAAACAGAGAAAAATATAAGCTTAGAGTGCAGTTTTTTATTTTTGCCTTTATTTAAAAAATTTTTTTAGAGATGTGGTCTTGCTATGTTGTCCAGGCTGGTCTTAAACTTCTGGCCTCAAGTGATCCTCCTGCTTCAGTCTCCCAAAGCACTGAGATTACAGGCATGAGCCACTGTGTCTGGCCTATTGCAAGCAAGTTCTAAGTAGAAGAGAAGGAAGACCAAATTAGAGGAACCGCTATCTTTCCACCACAGGAAATGTCACTGTCATTGTAACACCATGGCTACATGATAATATGAACAGAAAAGTTCTTGAAGTATCATGAAGAAGAGAGGAGGGGAGGACCCTAACAATTTAGACAGGAGAACATGGGCAAATAGACCATTTTCCTCCCAGAGTTTGGAGCTGAGACCACTAAAATGAAAAAGAAGAGTTCACATGTGACTGATCTGTGGTCATTCCCATAATTTTTAGGGTTTCAGTGATCAGCCACTGAGATGACACCAATTTCTTTACAATTCAATTCAGGGAAGTTACAAAAACTCTAGAAGAACTACCTCTAGAAGACTTCTGAAAAATATAATTCTTGCTATTACTAGTCTTTCCTATTTTGAATATTTTGTTTCTTCTCTCTTTTATTAATTAGAAAGAGAAACCTTGCTGTCAACAGAACCAGATGAACATGACTACAGTTGGTGCTTGTTAAATTTTCAAAAATCTGTTATTTTTACTGGAGTCATTTTTCTGTACTTGACAACATCATGTTGTGAGAGGCATCTGGTCAACCGTTCGTCTCTGGCAAGTGCACAGCAGAGATGAACTGAGATCAGATAACTCGGGGCAGTAGCATTCAAACCAAATGCCAACGTGCATTTGTGGGAGGTTCTGAAGGAATCTTTATTTTTGAGGCAAACAGAGATTCTTCTAACCTCTTCCATCTTACAATATTAAAATGATTTTGACTGTAGAACAGAATTGGATAAAAATGACCTAACAAGCTCTTGGAGGAACGTGAGTGCAGATCAGCACTGCAACTGTCATGGATGACAAATGAGACAAATGTGGCCCCTTGCTGAGGATTTTTAGGGTGGATATTTCAGGCCAAACATATGACCAAATTACAAGTGTTCCTTCTTTATTAAATGTAATCCACAAACAAAATCCAAAACAAATAACCCACCCACCCTTGTTGGGAGTGGGGATGGGAAGAAGCACTAAATAGAAAGTGAGGAATTCATAAAAGCATCCACTTCAAATTGCAAAGAAGTAAACAATCAATGTAAAATTTGACTATATTGCATAAGAAAGATGTTTTTCTAAAGGATCAGGAGTTAATTTAATGTTTAAAATTCTGGGATGAAAGCATATATCAAATTTATTACCTAGTTCATGATCTCTTTCATAAGCTACACTGGTAATTATTTTTCTTTAAAGAGTCATAAATGATCTCTTTAAAAAGTGTGCGTGTGTGTGTTGGTAGGAGTGACACATTTGCCAACCACAGATATTGTGTTAGATGTTTTATCTAACACAAGGCAAACTTAAAGGAGATTTGAGAGCCTAGTTAAGAAACAGTACATCAATAATCAATCTCACACCAAAATGTGAGATTGTAGTCATCTCTGTCCTTCATTTAATCCACAGATATTGAGGACCATCTCCTGAGTATCAGATGACATAAGAAGAACTAAGATCAATGAGACCATCACTGCCTTCAAGCAGCTCATACCCTAGTGGAAGAAGCCTAAATGGTAAAATAGCTCATTATAATACAATAGATTAGTAATGCTAAACTAGTCACTTTACGTACTTTCAATTACTGGAGCACAGAGTAGTAAGCCAATCACTTTGAAGGGGCAACAAAGGAAAGAATCCAGTTGGATTTCTGAGGGTGAGTAGGAGTTTGCCAAGTAAGAAAAGGACATGCCATGCTGAAGATGTATTTTGTGTAAAAGAGTGATGATGAGAATGAGCATATACACCTGGAAAACACAAGACCATTCATGGTTTTGTGTGTGTGTGTTTGGGGGAGGGTGGGTCGTGTCAAGATTGAAGACAGAAAAGGTAGAGAAGGGCAAATTATGAAGGTTCTTTTATGATATTCTAAGGAGCAGGGTTTTAGCCTTTGGTAGAAGAGAACCAGTGGTGATTTTTAGAATCTCAAAAGATGCTAAAAGTTACATAAGCTCATCTCTATTTTCAAACAATAACTGGCAGTCACATGAAAGCTGGACTGGGAAGATAAAAAATGAATGGAATTGGCTGGTGTGGGTCTTCTTTAAGCCAAAGTGGTGGCAATGAGTAAGAGGAAATGAGCAGATTCATGAAGAGGGAATTTGGATCTATCAGATATGACGACGAGTGTGATGTGGGAAGATGGAGACAGCATTTAAGGGCGATAACTTTTTTTAATGTGCTTTTCAGTTTGACCAACTGAGCAGGTGTATGTGCTACTTCTTGACAAGGAGGAGTAAGTTTACATTGGTAGAACTTGGGACATGCCGGATGTAAGATTTTACACATAAAATCCAGACAGAGTCGCTGCTCAAGAGGCAGTTGCTATTTAAGTCTCAAGCTCAGGAGAGGGATGGTTATATTTTTCAGTCCATCAGCAACTATACTCTCCCTAAACTGCAGGTCTGACTCTGCTTAGTAATCTCCATTAGCTTCTCCATTGCCTGTGGTATCAGGTGCAAACTCATCTTGGTCTTCAATGCACACTGTGACCTAGTCTCAATCTCTTCTCCCACCCTTAACTCCTTCAACCTGAATGCTCAAGACAGAAAAACCACTCAACCTTCCTGCAATACACCTCATCATACTTGCTCTTATTTCCAAAGCTTGGAATTCCCTTTCTACCCAGACTCACTCCAGGTGCTGAAATCTGAACTGTCTCAGGTTTCAACTAGCTTGGCCTTAAAGTGTTCCCCCAAACTCTCTTAGTTCTAAACAATTTCCGCTTCCTCTGGGCTTCTGGAACACGTGCTTCACACCCCTGGTGCATGGTCTTATGTCTTCCAGCCTACCCCATCACAGTCTTCCTAAGCCAGTCTCCAGCAATGAACTGGAGTCTGTGAGGAACCGGGCCATTCCCACAGGACATCCTAACTAAAGGAGTGCTGAGTGGAATGGCTCCTTGGGCTTACAGCATACAACATTCTTTGCTGTGCTCATGGGAGCACAGAGACTTCTTATCACATTGCCAGCTAAAAGCTTCAGGGCTGATCAGTCAGTTCCCAGTGGGGAATAAAGAATTCAAGATGATGTGATGAAACATGACAAATGACTTAGTGAGCTGACAAAATTGCAAAGATTAGACCTTCCTTTTTCTCTGGTGTTCATCCGGCTTCTCTACGTATCATGACCCTTCCTGCATAGCCCAGAGTGTCAAGACTTCCATGAACAGAACACAAGAAGAGGGAAAATGTGTTTTCTTTGGCAATTTAATTGTGAGGTTTTGATGTTTATGTACTCATTAGATGTTTTTAGTGATTTTTGCTACTTGCATGAAAACACAGGCATCTGTGACTGACTATGGCTAAATCCAGGCTGTAACCTCAGTTGTCAGCAGTTTAATATCTTCCAGGAAAACAACATGGCTCAACCTCTGAGCCATTTTAACACAGTTACTCCATGAAAGGAAGCAGAGTAATGAGAAGTGGACCTCAAAGAAGAGGCATCCTCTTCTTTGTTAATTCTCTCATCACTCAAGAATTAGAAATACAGAAACAAGTAGGAAAACGCTCCCCACGCCCAAATGCCACCTCTAGTTTCTTCTATGCTTTCATGGCTGACATCTTACTTGTGCCTGCTCCTGATAATGGCTCCTGGCATAATATGCCCTGTTCTTATTTCACATTGGTTGACACAGTACTAGTAACTTGGATTTTGAGTGCCAATAGGAATGGATATGTCCTTAGACTCTGGTAATAAAACACAACTCCTTCTGTATCTATACTGGTCTGGTCTGGTATGTTAATCTCATTCTGATAATTATAATAACAGTCGTAATAATATTAATATAGAGGTAGAAAAAAATAGAGTTCTTCTGCTTGGCTACCAAGAGAGTCACTTTTCCGCATAATAATCACCCACATTCACAGATGTGTAAGGCATGCATCTTACATCTGCTTGAAGCTCTTCTGGCTCTCCAACAAAACACAAAGATTCTTTGTATTTCTCCATCTTATAATTCCTTTCTCACAATCTCCACCTGAACTATATAAATAACCAGGGCTTATATTAGGAAAAAATTAGATGCTGATTTATTGATAATTTGTTAAATGCCCCTCCTCTTCAGTTCTTTCTGAAACATTCCTCTTTGCAATTTCTAAAGAGAAATGAGTTTTTTCCCCCACATGAATTTCTTGATGCTTCCAAACAGATCAGTAGAAATGGGACCATTTATTTATTTGAATGGGCATGTGTCAACATATTCTTAAAAAAAGAAGACACCAGTGCATTATAGCAGAGTGCAAAAAAAAGGCACTCCACACCACGCACATTAATGCCCATCCATTACACCTCAGAATCCACATGTGAAACTGTCTTTATGGATGCTAGGGCGTCCTCAGAGGCAGGATGTGGATCTTGGAATTGAATTTATTTCAAGGGTTCACCACATATGGTAATGGAATCTCCTCTCAGAGCTGTGGGGCAGTTCTAGATATATCATGGATCACTGCCAGGGTTCAAAAGACCACACACTTTTCTGTCGGCTTCATGTGACCATCTTTAATCAAGGTTATCTCCTGAATATTTCTGTGTTTCCTTGCCTCAGATGTAATTGTGTGTTTGA
Source organism: Pan paniscus (assembly GCF_029289425.2). Taxonomy (NCBI): domain Eukaryota; kingdom Metazoa; phylum Chordata; class Mammalia; order Primates; family Hominidae; genus Pan; species Pan paniscus. Next base: position 93,527,002 of record NC_073258.2, on the reverse strand, counting down.
TGTGCACTTGGACAGTCAGTGTCTGAACAGCTGACCACATGGGCCTTCCCTGGAAAGCCACCCTTCTTCTGCTGGCTCACCCCTGCCTTGCCTCCCAGCTCTACTGGCTACTGTTGGGTTTTTGAGCCATTTCCAACACTACCAAATACATTTATTTTGCTTACTCCTGTGACTATTGTTACTTCATAATCAAATACTCACCTAGTGAACTGCCCAGATTAAAATACTTATGTGTAGATGTAGAGGTAGAATAATATTTTTTCAATGATTAACTTTCACTAGGTCTGCTGATACAACTCTTATTGCCATTGGACCTAAATGCTGATAAATCACCACCTTGAAGACAGCTGTTGCTGTTTAAGACATAATCTAGAATAAGACATATTTTATGTGCTTATGATTGTAGAGAAGATTCTAAGTGACAGCTATATGATGAAAGCCCTTCAGCCCATGAAGTCAGTAATGGCTGACTCTGTGGTTTACCTTTGTCTCAAAGCCATAAAATCCAGAACAAGAAAAGGCCATGTCCACAGTTTAAGACCACGATTGAAATCACAGCATGAGAGACCCAGAGTTCTTGTTTCCTGTTTTCTTTTTGACATCATACCAGCTCTTATACTAATTTCAACCATTCTCAAAAGTCTTGACCATGGAACACCACTCCATCATGCTTAAGACAAGATTCCACTGGCAAGAGCAGGATGCATTCTGGACCTAGCATGACTGTTCGGTTATTGCTCTTGGACATCTCAGCAGACACACCTCTGCTCTAAGCCTTAAAAGACCTTTTTATCTCATTGCCCAGCCCCTGCTGATCCCTGGCACCCCTACCCCAGCCTTCATCACTTTCTAGGACATTATAAAAGACACTGAGACTCTCTTGGTGTCATCCTTCTCTTGGGACGCTAGTGTCAATGTAGGAAAAGCATCTCTTTCATGCATTTAAAGGCACCTTTATAAACTCCCCACCCCCACCTTGTCCCAGCAGCACAAATGGTCATGTGTTTCATATCAGCATTTTACTCTCAGGTTAGATGTTCAGTTTGCCAATAATAATAATAAATAATAAACAAATGTTGCTAGAAATTCAATGAGTTATTTGGATTGTTATTATGTAGAACTCTTGCTAGTTCACTAGCTTAAGAAAAAAAAGAATACTAAGTGGTGTGTATCACTGCTGCACTAAGTCTGCTGTGGTTTTACTCTCGAGTTTCTCCTCTATGCTGCCTGGAATGTACAGCCATATTCTCAACATTTGGCTAAGCGAAAACCACAAGAAAGGGCTCTAAATCTTGGCTGATGCTTCAGCCATTTTTTCCTAGTACCTTTTCAACTTCCCTCAGAGAGTTACTGTGTAAAAACAACACATTCACAGGGTTGGTGTCCACAATTGCAGGAGTTCCAGTCTGAGTTTCCTGAGATGCTCTTGGCAACCCACCTCCACCTCTCCCACTTGGCTACTTCCTGCAATGTGTCTTCATCACTGACAATCAGCACTCATAACTCACGATACAGAAACAAGGCCATCTTCTACCATCAGCTTCTCACCTTTTTTCTTTTATGCTCTAGAGGGTCTGAACCTAGGTAGCATCCCTCCTGAGATATTATTTCACAAGAAACAAATGTTTTTACCTGAAACACCTACTTTTCCTCTCAGAGACTTCCTGAATTTTTCATCTGCAAAATAGGGATAATTATGAAGAAGTGTGAGAAAAGGTGTAAGATAATATTTGTGAGCATGCATAGAAAGAAAAAGTGGAAGTAGAATCCTTATTTGAAGTTTAGGTCCATGAACTGATAACAAAGCAGTAAAAAAGTAATTTTCCCATCAGCTTTCTAGGCTAATGACTGCACCTTCATTTGGTTGTAGAAACTCAATGTACAACAAAATCATATTACAATGGGGACCTGTATTATTTCATTCCCTGAGTTCTATTCTTCAGTAGGAATGAATAACAGAAATAACAAGAACTTGGGAATCAATCCCTACTTGGATTTACATCTAAGCCCCACTCATGTGAGCTGCAGCAAGCTGGTTAGCCTCTGTGAATTTTAGTATTTTCAACTGTTAGAAAGAGGTAGGAAGAGCTAGCCCACCTTCCCTCTGGCAAGGTTACATAAAAATGCCTACCACATTTTCTTTTCTTTTCTCTTTTCCATAACCTACACAGCTTGACATGTAGTACAAGAATTTAGTGTCCCCTATCCCCAAACAGGAGCCTGCAGTTAGATAGTGAGGATTTGATGAACTGAAAAGGGGCCAGGAGAATGATGGCAATGTTGATGTTGATATTGATGATGATGATGATGATAATGACGATGATGACAATAGGCGAGTCATTGAGGACAACCACTTTTTACACCCTTTATCCATAAGGCACTGACAGCTCATTGAACAGGGCTTATGCTGAGCTGATGGGGCATGCTGAACCAGCTGTCTTTCTAAAGGAGAGTTTATCCATTCAGAAAATGTGATGGGCCCTCAAGGAGCTACAAGCATCTCTACTTTTAGAGAAGAACTTGAGAAAACACGTGGCATAGCAAATATCTGAAAGACTAAAACTGCTCAGGGCTTGTTTACTTAAGTCAGCACGGAGTCAGCAGCCTCTAGGGAGGCAGCAAGGCAAAAGGGCAAGATCGCTGGGGCTGGATTCTGAAAAACTGGATGAACTCAGAGCAAGGTAGAGGTCATTCAGTCCAGCCTCCTCCCCTGTGTCTCTGATAGATACCAAGCAAGCCCTGTCTTGCCTACTGTTTCTGATTGAGACCCTGCCTCACCCCACTCACCATGCTGTGAATGATGCTGAGTCTGAACCTGTGCTGTGCAATATGGTAGCTAACATCTTCACACGAACACATGAAATGCGGCCAGTGTAACTGAGAAGACGACTTGTAAATTTCACTTAATTTTAAATAGTTCAAACTTAAATTTAAAAACTTATATTTAATTCCACTTTTGGACACTTCTCAAATATATTTGGAACAACTTGTTTCAGTGAGCTTATTTTTCCAACTGTAAATTTCATGAAATCTAAATACAGATGAAGTATTTCTGAGGAAAACATAACATTCATATTGAGCTGTTAGCGTAAAATGCACATTGGATTTTGACGACTTAGTATAAAAATGTAAAATATCTTATTCATGCTTAATATTCATTAAATATCAAAATTATGTTTCCTGTATACTGAGCTAAATAAAATATGTTGTTAAATTATTTTAGCCTTTTTTTCACTTTTTTAATGTGGCAAGTAGAAAATTTAAAATTACATATATGGCTCCTATTGCTTTTCCATTGAACAGCACTGGTCTATATAATGCAGAATTGGACGTGAAATTTCAGATATTGTCAGACCACTAAAAATGTGCTAGGAGTATCCTATCCTTTGTAATGGATTTGTTGGGTCTAACATGTCCCAGGCTTTAGAGCCATGAACTGAATTTCAATCCAGTTTCTACTAATTTAGATTTCATAAACCCGTTCTTAGCATCTGAGGTCTTCCTGAATCTGGATGAAATATTTGAAAGTATTCACTGTCCCTTTTATCTTTATGTCCTCTGAAAATCTGATAAATATTCCTAGTTGTTCAAATGACAAAATGCTGTGTAACTCATCCGGGAGGGCTTCAAAGATTTGTGAATTCCACAGCACACTCCAACATCCCATCATTTGTAAAAGTAAAGATGTCTCCTTTCACAGTGCCCATTGAAGGCACTCATCTGTACTTTACATGTTAATTTCACAGCCCTCACATAAACTTGGCTACCTCAGAGTCCGGGGCTGTGCCCACTACTTCCTGTCTACATGCCCACAATGCAGAGAATAATCAAATGCTGTTGACTGAACTTCTGCCAGCAAAATTATTGCCCAGGAAGCATGAAATGACTACATTTACCCTTTCATGATTATCTTTGTTCAGCAAAATTTACTCACTTTAGGTTACTGGGCAGATGGCTGGATGTACTACTGGAGATATATTTTGGGGATGACCAACCACTTGGAGTAATAGGGGATCAGCCCAATCCCATTCTGGGGTTGGGGTTGGGGTCTTTGGTAATACCACTGGAAAATGGGCATGCTTTATACAAAGAGATCTGAAAAATGCTTACCAATGTGACTTTCCTGTGGAAATATAAACCCCTGCTTCAACCAACACTCTTCCTGTAGAACAGGGTCTTCTCTAGCTTAATCCCTGGTACTGGTACATTTTCTTTTGTGCCACAGCTGTTTCTCCCCACCCCACCTTACCCCTGCACCCCCTCCCCTAACACACATACTACAATCTGTAAGCCAGGTGTTTAGGGGATGGGAAGATGTGGTAAAATAAGCAGAGGAGAAAGTGGTAAAGAAATAAATGGTAAAAGACATTTTATGAAGAGTTCCAAGGGTCGAGTCTGCATCAATCTGCTTTAGTTCTTCCATCAATAAAATGAAATCCAAGCTGATAAAGTCCTCTACCCAGATATGCTATATTAACTGGCCAATTAATGAAAGTAACTCACTCTTAAAAATCCAAAGAATGCCATTAATGCTAAGTATTTTTTACACAGAAACCATTTAAAGTAATTAACAAAACTACAGTTGCTGTGAATTAGAAAGTAAATTTAAACTTAACAACCCATTACTGGGATGGCAAAAAAAAGCAGAACTAATGGTGGTCTAAGCCATTGTAGTGGAAAGTTTATGTTGGTGTCTGGTGGTTTGGTTGTGCCATTACATCAAGAAGATGTCTACATGCAATGAGCAGGTGGCTTGAATTATAAAAACTTCCTACATATTTGTTTTTGAGAATGAAGTGGAAAGTAAAGTAGTAAAAGCATCTATACATTGGAGGCTGATGGACCTTGCCCAGGGCAAGGATTCACTTGTGAGCCCCTAGGTCACTAGATCAGCACTATGGTAGATTTTAATGGAACAAAGGAAATTAATCAAGTGCTGACTGGCGGTATTCTAGCTGTGACAAAGGGAAAGTCAACAACCAACCCCCATCTTTATACCACTGAACACTGTATAATTTTGTTTCTATATCCAAGATGACTTGGTAATCAAAGTTCCTAGTAGGAACGTATGTCAAAAAGAGCAGAGCCAATAGTTTGAATCAAATGTGGAGCCAGGCAACCTAGTTCTAGGGGCTCATAACCCCAAAACTCTGTGGGCCTCTGGCAGCGAGATGGGCAAATATTTCAAGTATCTCACAGCCCCATCCCTCTTGTTTCCCTGTGAAATGTGGCGATGGACAAAATGGGATGGATTTAATGCATCCAGTAGCTTAAGTTTCAGTTACAGTAATTCATTGCATATTTGTGAAATGAGGACTAAATGAAAGACGTAATTCTGGACAATGCAAGGTTACAAAGCTAATCAGACATAGATCTGCTCTCAAGAAGCTTCTAAGCAAGCTTCAGAAATAGACCAAAAAATAAATGCTTGCACCCAGCATAAATGTTTGGTCCATTGACGGCAATAAAGGAACGTTGAATAGCTGAATACAGGCAGAGAGGGTTGGGTAAGAGCCATATTCAAGGCAAACACACTGGGAAGTTGGAGTCAGAAGAGGGCACTTCTAGCTGGGAGGGCCAGGGAAGGTTTGTGGCGTACCTCAAGGGGAACCAAGCACAAAGAGTCAGGAGTAAGTAGATGGGATGATGAGAAAAGAAATATACAGAGAAACAACAACAGTCATAATGAACAATGATTATTGCTTATTTTACTGGAGTTTTATGTAATGATTACCTTCTGTCCTGCCAACAAAACCAATTTATAGATGAAGAAACAAATGTAGAGGAATTAAGTGATTTGTCCATGGTCCCAAAGTGATAGGGCCAGTATTCCTGAATTCATTCAATCAGTCATTAATTCATTCAATATTTATCGTCCTCACAATGCCAAAAATTGTTCTAGGTGCTGGAAATACAGAGTGTATCAAAACTGACCCTGTTGCTGTCCTCCAAGATATTGTGTTCTCCTGAGAAGAGACAAGTAACCCATCTCATTCATTCATTCATTCATTCATTTACCTATCCTAGATAGTGATACAGGCCAGAAGGAGAATGCCACATGATAACTAATACATGTTGGGTGAATAGTGTTGAGTGGGAGAGTGACTACTTTAGTAAGAGGGATATGGAAGGCCTGACTGAGGAGGTGTTATATGAACTGAGACCTGAATTATCAGAAAGCAATAACCTTTCAGAAACCTGGAAGAGGTCATTATAGACCCATGGGGCTACAAATGCCTTGAGGCAGGAACTTACAGGAGGGAATGAAAGCAGGCCATGGAAGCTGCTACAAGAAGAGAGGAAAAGGAGATGACTTGGTGAGGTCATGTAGGATATTATGGAACTTGAATCTTATTTTTTTCAGGAGGAAGTTATTGTTGGGTGATAAATAAGGAACTGATATGATCTGACTTGTTCTTTCAAAAAGATTACTTTAGCTGCTGTGTGGAACTGGAGCAAAGGAAACAGGAATAAAAGCAGACGGACCTGCTGTGCTTTGCAGTAATCTGGGTGAGAAGATGATAGTTGTGCCAGGGTTTCAGCAGTAAATATAGTAGTGGTGGTTGGGTTAGGGACAGGCCAATAGGACTTACTGACACCTTGGAAGTGAAGAGTAAGAAAAAGAGAGAGATAAATAATGGGTGAGTTACATTTTTTATTTCTATTTTGTTTTATCTTTCATTGTTGTGCTTTGGTTTTTGGCCTGCATAGCTAGGCAGACGGTAGCACCATTTATGGAGATGGAAAAGCAGCAAGAAGCAGCAGGTTTTGGTAATACAGGTAAGAGGACCCGGTAGAGAGAAATCAAGAATTCTGTTATAGGCATCTTAAGCTGGACGAATCTGTTAGCCATCTGAATGTGTGTGTTCAGAAGAAAATTGGACATATAGGCAAGAGGTCCATTTTGGTGAATCATCCATGTATAGATGCTCCAGATGCTAGTCTCTCTGATTTCCAAACTGTACCCATTCTGGCTGGAACTTACAGAACTGAAAAGAATTAATGGGAAACCAGATTGAAAGGTGGGTTGGGATTCTGAGGGAAATGTGTAATGAACTAGTTTCTCATCAGTTTATCTCCTGAATGCTGCAGCAGGGTACAATATAGCTAAAGTCCTTTGACTGAGTGGATTTTTGCCACTATTTGCAAAGAAAGATAGTTAAGCTAATTTGAAAATATGCTACAGAAAAAGAAATAAACAATACCTTATAATGGGGTAATTTAAAAATTTGAAAGCAAAATTTAAAACTAAAGATGGAAAAGCTTACAAATATTTTGGTATTGCTATGGGATTTATGGAGAGCTGTGAGAAGTGGCAGGTAATGTGTGTAGAAATGGCTTTTCTAGAACCACGAGAGACCCTGCTTTAGTGACAGCACAAATAATCTATTCTAGTGAAAAATAGGAAAGGATAGTGGATATATTTAAAATTCACTCAAGAATGAATGCTAATTAGGCTCATAGTCCAGCAGCCAAGAAGAGACAATGTAATTTATTAGGATCACAGTAGGAAGAATAACAAGGAACTGGACTTTCCAACTGCAACATATGGAAACAATTAATGTAATGATTTAAGCTCTATTGTGAAACAAACCCCATTGTCTCTTAATACTGCTAGAGCAACCAATTGCTTTAGTAAAGGGAATTCTGGGTGTCCCCAGAATATTCATATTTTAGTAAATTTTTGGAAAGCAGATATGATTTGGTAGTCTTTACTGAACACTACAGTATACAGAGCATCTTGGTAGGAAGGTAACCTGCATGGATGATTCAGGCCTCATCTCAAGGAGCTTATCTATCAGCTTTGAGTAATATTCTGAAACCAGGCACAGCCATAATTGCTAATACCACAAGGCAGCAGATGTGGGCCACTGGCATGACAGAAAGTGCCACCAGGACACAGAAGTAGGTTCCACGAATTCTGGCTCGAGCATTCAAATAGGTCTCATGGAGGAGGAACATTTTAATTGGATACCGAAGGACATGCACACATGTGTGCACACGCATGCGAGCACACACACATACACTTTTGTCAAGCAGAGAAGGGGATTTAATTTTATTTATTCATTTTTTAGACAGAGTTTTGCTCTGTTGCCTAAGCTGGAGTGCAATGGCACAATCTCAGCTCACTGCAACCTCTGCCTCCTGGGTTCAAGAGAGTCTCCTGCCTCAGGCTATCAAGTAGCTGAGGTTACAGGCATGTGCCACCACGCCCAGCTAATTTGTGTATTTTTAGTAGAGACGGGGTTTCACCATGTTGGCCAGTCTGGTCTCGAACTCCTGACCTCAGGTGATCTACCCACCTCGGCTTCCCAAACTGCTGGGATAACAGGCGTGAGCCACTGTGCCTGTCTGAGAAGGGGATTTTAAACAGAGTGTGAGCCCAAATGCAGGACAGAAGCAAAGGGAAATGAGGAAGAAGCCAGGGCTGGAAGAGGTGGTAGCACCTTCAGGAAGCATCTTCCCAGCTTCTATATTTAAAGGGGAAATTATTACAGGGATACACACATACATATACCAAAGAACAGCTATCGTTTCCCAGCCCCGGTGCCTTTAGACTCCTTTCCTCCCATTCGCCGGTTTCTGAGGAGCAGTTAAAGCAAAGGGAAATATCCATGGGAAGAAGATGGTCTCTGGGGAACTGGGAATGAGTAGGAGAAGCCTCATGTTCTTCATCCTAGGCAAGCTACTGATTTCTGTGTTTTCATCAAAGCCTTGTTTGTAGCTCTGAGGAACACAGGACCAGTTTTATTGGAAAATGTGGGCGAGATTTTTCCGTAAATTTATCTCTTCAAAGTGTCTTTGTAAATTCTTAAAAGCAAGTCAGTTTTATGGCCTTAAAAGAACAGTGAAATTAAATATTTTAAAATTATGTTATTTGAATATCTAACCTTCTTAACTAGCCAGACCAATGTACGTGTATGGCCTGTGGTTTCAATGAGAATGGAAGTCTTTTCCAGATGGATTTGTGTGGCCAGGGGTAGCGCCTTGTGCCCAGTGGATAAAAGTGGGGGTGTTGGCTGCCAAGGCCTGGGAGCAGAGGCTTTGGAGTCAGCCCTGGTTACATCCCACAACTGCAGAGGGGGGTTGTTACTAAACCCTGTGTTTCAATATGTATATAAAAGACATAAAACAATACCTCCTTCCTGGGGTTGCTGAGATGATTACAAGTGAATCTATGTGTTCCACACTGTCAGCTCTCTGTGGGGCTAGGTATATAAAAGTGAATCCTTTACCTTCAAAGTGTTTACACCCAGAGGAAAAGATGGACAATGGAAATGAATAGTTTATGCAAGTGATCAAATTGATTTTCATTTCTTTAAGGAAAAGCATCCCCTAGATGCTTAGATGTTTGATGTTGTTAGACACAACATCAAACACTTAGAAGTTCAAGAGCTGGGGAATAAAATTTTGACAACTATAGCTTTGGCATGGTCTAACAGAGACAAATGGTGACCTGGTGGATTCGCATTCCCTACACAATCTGGGGGAAGAAAATAGACTGGAGGAAAAACTGGAAATCTGGAAGTGTGCAGGGGACTGACCATTTTGGCAGAGGTGTCTGCTCTCATCATGAATACAATTTCAAAGAATTTATTGTGCACCCTTGACTCAGACTGACTGAGAAAGAATGCAGTAGGGACATGTGGATTTATTTTAAGACAAAAAAAAAAGTGTCTCAACTCCTATTAGAAGACACAGATGTCCCCATGGAGACTCTAATCTGAAGGAACACATAGTTCCAGAAGGGATTAGAGGAGCAACAAGCCTTTTCTACTCCACACTTGGGAATGATTCACACACCAGGAAAGCATGTTCCATACTGTGCCTATTCCTGAAGCTGAGTGCTTTGACCAAGCCCAAACGGGCCCTCATGGGAAGTAGCCTGCAGCATCAAAGGTGCTTGTTTCCCTGACTCCCTTCAGCCCAGCCGTCTTCACAATTCCACGTTACCTGCACACATTCCTGTCTTCTTCCACTAAACCACAAACTGCCTGAGCAAGGTCTAGGTACACTCAGGCATTTCTCCTCCCAACATCTAGCACAGCAGACTCTTTTGTGAACAGTAGCCATTTGACAATTGGCTGTAAAGTAAAGAAGATGCTGGAACTATAGGAGATGAGCAGGGCTACCAGCCTTACTTTGTTAAGTATATCCACAAACCAAAGGAGGCCAACCCCTTTCCACAACTGAAACCAACATCACGAACTGAGTTGGTTTATACTGAAAACTTCATCCGAAGGAATGCTTACTCCAGAGAGCAAGCTGCATTACTGATGAGGTTAAGGTACCTAGCATACCTAGCTAACTAGCTATCCATTACTGAATGATTGTTATTAATATGTTCCTCCTGCTAAACTAAGTACTATTCATGAAATATCATTTAATCCTCACAATATCCCTTTAAGGTAAGTATTTTCATATTAACCTCCTTTCACAAATGAGGAAGGTGAGACTGAGAGGAGCTAAGTAATGATCTCCAGAACTAGCAAGGGGTGATCTTGGGCTCAGTCTTAGGGATGACAGTGTCTGGCACCAGCTCATGACAACCAACTGTGCTTTCATCTTCCTCAATTCCATGTTCAATGACTTCACTTTGGTAGCTTGAAATTGGCTGCAATGGGAGTATTTACACCACAAAAATCAGCAAGCATTACCAATCAGGGCTTTTTTGTTGTTAAAGAGCCAATTCTTATCAGCATGTCCACTGCCTAGGGCTGTCTGATTCCAAAGACTCTGTGCTAAGGAACCACTACTCCCTGTGTACTTGAAAAATAATAGCACATGAACTCAGCAATAGCTGAATGTTGAAATAAGAAGGACAGTGCGTATTAATGAGTGCAAACAGAAGGATAGGTATGTAGCGAGGCTGTGAATATTAAGATTTGTCAAGAATCCCCAGCATACAGGGGACAAATACAATATCTGGAAGACTCATGTCATCAGGAAGTTAAGATCTTGTAAAGCAGAAGGAAGAATAGTTCATCAATCTCCACCACAGGCTAGAACAAATAACCCTCAAGAGCAGCCAGTGTCCCCTCTCTGGTTCCTGGAAGGAAGAACAGACACCAGCATTCTGGTAGGGTGCAAGGTATACATCCAATCATAATGGCAAAAAAAAAAATGGCATTTCAATCAGCTCCTATAGACCTATTCATCAGTTCTCTAATGTTTTATAACTCTTAGGTGGACAGGTGAAACTTTTCTTCACCGTATACAAAGGTAAGTACCCAGCAGTCTCTTTGGGTATGACTTCAATTATTTCCTACAGAAATAAAGTGAAAAGGAGAAAGAAAATGGAGAGAAAGAGAAAGAAGGTGCATATAGATAGATAGATAGATAGATAGATAGATAGATAGATAGATAGATATACATACAAAGTGGGTGTTTAACAAATGCTCGCTTAAAGAATAAGAAAAGATAATGAAGAAAGGAGGATTCACTTATGATTTCACTTTGATCTCTCACCATCTAATATCTAGATCGCTGACATAAGAACGTACCTAAGGCAGACTCATCTGGCTTTAAATTAGGATGGAAGGCCCAGTTTCATTTTTCTGACATCCCTGCATTCCATGGCGATGTGTGTAGCCCACAGTGATGAGGGTCTGGCTAACAAAGCGCTGAGGCACAATCAAAACTCCTGCTATGCAACTTTGGGGAGAATCTTTCCAAATCATGAGTGATGGACATCCAGAGCAGGGACCCACTGGCAACATGATAAGGAGACAAGTCCTCAACAGCAGCTAAAAGGAAAAGGGAGTGAAGGAAGAAAATAACCAATTTCAGGAGAGGTCTAGAGCTCTGCCTTCACCTTGGCAATAGCTTTTTCCCTCACTCAGGCCAGAATTACAAGGGATGGCTGGGATATAGTTGCAGATAAAGTACAAGCAATTCTTTAAATCATAAAACCCTAAGACAAGCATCAAATGCTGATTTGTATGGTGCTCTCTAGAGTCCTGCTTGCTATAAAACGCTATCCTAAGGTATCTATAGTTGTAAACTTCCATTTTAAGATTCATAACTCTACACAAGTTTAATGGAAATCAATAGATCCAGGAATCCTATATTCTTTATAATTAGGAGAAATGCCAGTCTTCATCACAATCCAGGGTGAGATCTGTTTCATCACGTGCCCCGACACTTTTCCACACACTGAATATGAGAGACAAATATCACCATTTATGCCTCACTGGGCAGGTGCATTTTGAAGCTAAATTATAAAGATAAATGGAGCAGGTGGGACTCAGAACAGGGCTGTAGAATCAAGAGATGAAAACAGAAGGGAGAGCAGAAGGAGAGGGGAGTCAGTGTTCAGTTCTGGAGGAAGTAATCCAGAGATACTTTGCAGCATTCCGGTGTGATCCATACTCGTTTCTGGACAGCTTCCGACTGCAGTGTCTTCACAGGCCTTATTTAAATGTGGATCTTCATGCCTGGCACCAGTCCAAGGCAATGAGCATGGCCGTCACAATGGTTTGTTGAATCCTGGTTCTGGGACACAATTTTATAGATGGTCCATGTCTTGGGCTCAGATCCTCCAGGAAGCAAACTGAGGTGGAGATGAGCATGTAGCTTAAAGTGTCAACAGCTGTGGGGCTGTAAAGGGAGTAGGATTGGGCAGAGGGAGAAAATGAATGACAGAAGGCATTAGTGGATCCAGGAGGAGCTCTGGAGCTGGGAAGGTACTGCAGTGTTGTTCTGCTCTGAGGGAGGCAGGCCAGGCATTTGGACCTATCCCTGGAGAGGGCAAAGGGGCTCTCTTCACCTGAACGCTATTCCTAGAATCAGCTGAGAGTCATCAACTGCCAACACTTCCAGAAGCAGGAGGAATTGGTGACTTAGTCCTGGAGGGGCCTGCACAGCACATCCCCAAAGGTAAGAGTGGTCAAAGGTGCCACTTATATGCAAAACTATTAAAGCACTTCCTCTGATTTTCAGTGGGGTCAATGACTATAGTTTTTCTTCAAGTAATCATCTTCATATATATTCTTTGCAGAAAGCCTCATTCCTCCAAACTAAAACATGGCAATGCATCTGCTCTCTTCATCCCAGAAAGAACTCTGCCATCTTCCTTACCCTACCTACCACTACTGTCATAGGAATAGAGCATGAGAGACCAAATCTCCAGAAGGAAGAGAAAAAGACCTTATGCCTCCAATGTCTTCATTCCTTGACCACTTTCCTCATGGTCAGGTGAATTCCTACTGAAATCCTCTTTCCGGCCCTTCTATCCCTAACAGATGAAATCAACCTACTGAAATCCAGGTCTACTAGTGAAATAAAACTAGGCATATTTTTTCACTGGATGAACATACAGCATGAAGACAGGCACATATTCTGCTTGATAATTTCCTGTTCTGTACTTTTAACATTTATTTTAAAACCCTGCTTATCCTGGAGCAATCTATTTCTCCAACCAAACATGAAGCAAATGCCTACTGTTTCCTGCGTTCCTTGTTTAGAGGGCCAGAGGTATTAAGATCCAGAAACATGATTGAGGAAATTCCATTTAATTGATAGTTTATTGGTTGCAAAACTATAAGCTCATTGGAAGTAGGAAATGGATCTTACTGGACTTGACATCTCCCAGAGCCCCTGGTAGAAGCTGCTGTTCATGTTGAGCCCTCAATGCTATTGGGCTGAAAAATGTTATAAGAATTCTCATCTGTTTCCTAGATGAAGAAGAGTTCAGAATATCCTTGAAACATTTAACTTCTTCAGAAAAGTGCATGCTGTATCAGTTTAAAATACTATGTAATATTGATGTAGAGTTTTTCCAGTTATGACTAGACTCTTCATCCTAGCTTTCAAAGACTCAATCCAGTGTCCACAATTCACCTTGTTCATCTTATTTTGAGCAATTATGTCATTTGGAGTCCATTCCTCAAATGTTCTGTTGTCCATAACATCCTCCTGTATATGAATCCTACCTAAACTATATGTTCTTTTAAAATAAGGATCAAACTTTTATTTATTCATCTTTATATATCTTTTTCTAAGTTGCTCAACTGAGTTTGTGGAAAGTTTTTGAGAGAGATTAAAGCAAACCATTCATGCTACAAAAGAGCAAAACAGAAAGATAATTAAAGTATTAAGATCAAAGAAAAGGGGATATTGCAAAAAATGCCAAATGGAAGGCTCAACATTATTGATTCAGTTTCAATCTTGGGTCTGAGCATCCTAAAAGCCAATGGGTAAAAGAAAATAGGAATTGTCCTAGTTCTTATCAGAAAGAAGCAAGCAGAACAGGTCTAATAAAGCTATGCCTAGTATGATTCTCACAAGGGATTCTGTAATGAGGGATGCAATTAGCATTTCACAGAAAATACATTTAGAAATTGTGTATGCTGTTTCCTACAGAGTCCTTCCAAAAATGGTGATGGCCATGTCCTTTTATCACTAATGTACTGCAAACTAACAGCTGCTAGATAAATGTTATCAGTGTTGACAACTCTGGGTGCACATCTGTGTTTAAGCAAAATGTTCCTTTTTTGGGAATACTCTTCTCCAGTACCTTCATGATTTGAACCTTATCTATTCTTCCAGGCTCAGCCCAAAACTCAAACCTGACCTCCATGAAGACTTCCTTCCTCATGTTGATTTTCTTACTCTGCATTAACGTGAGAGTTCTGCATACGGAACTTAGTGTTTTTGTTTAAACATTGTTTTAGAGTTGCTCAGTAAGTATGCCTTTCCCTTCAACTAGCTGGTATGAAACATTAAAGATGGCTACAATTTCTTTTGTACTTCTCTCATGGAGAAGAAGAGTCTAATTATCCTCCCATTGAATCTGGGCTGGCCTTGGTGACTTGCTTGACCAATAGAATATGGTAGAAGTAATGTCATGGCAATTCAGGCTTATCTTCTCAGACAACTAGCACATTCTCTCTGGACTTCTTAGAACCCTGATGTGCCATGTTGTAGAAATTCTAAGCCATGAGAAAAGGCCACATGCAGGTACTTTTGTTAACAGTCGCAACTGAGCCTAGCCTTCCATCCATCTATTTTATGAACTAGGCCTATGCTGAAGCTGTCCTGGGCTCTCTAGACAGTCCATCAACCAGCTGACCACCACCAAGTGACCTCCATCAATGCCATCCAGAACTAAAGAATTCTCATCCAATTCCTGCCTGAATTCCTATAGAATCTTGAAATCGAATGAAATGTTGATTGTTGTAAGACATTAAATCTTGGGATTATTTGTTATGTAACAATTGATAGCAAATCAGTCATAAGCATCCAGAGGCTATTTGTTGAAGCGATTGGATAAATGAAGTAGAATACATGATGTAAATCTAAATCATGTATTTTACTTCATTTACCCATTCACTTCAACACAGAGCTGTGGAATACCCACCATATACAAGGCAATGTTGTAGGAGCTGGAGATAAAATGAAATGAATGAGACAAATATCTCTGTCACACTAGTAGGGGAGACAAAGAATGAACATGAAAACAAATAATGTTATTAAATACTTTTGTAATATCCAAATTGCCAGGGACAGCGCTAACTATAGAAAGTAGTGACTAATGAAGGCTGCATTTCTATGCACACACAACACAGCTAAATGTGTCATTCCCAATTTTACCTAAAAAAAAGCAAAGAAAGAAACTTAACTGAATCCAAACATTTAGTAGACTAAGTTACTAACAAGACAAGTCAGATAAGCCAGAGAGGTTTATAAACAACACATTTCTAGTACAATGGGTATAATGAAAAGATGTTTACCTGTTTTTTTTTTCTGAAAAGCAGTGTCTTCTTTGCCTTTGGAGTCCTAAAACTTTTATTAGGAAAAAAGGGGGCAAACTCCCAGCTTTTCAGAAATGTAGGTTATTCCCTAACCAGCGTAGAATGTATTGCTCCACAAAATGTCAACATCAAAACAGTATAGAAAAAATAATTACAGACAGTGTTAGTGTTGTAAGCTGATAAGGACCAGATGGTCTTTTGTATTTATGGTTTTCCTTGTGCATACAAATGCTTTGGGGATCTAATTAGCCTTCTACAAAACTCAAACTGGGTAATTACTATCATTATCCCCTTTTCAAATAAATCTGAAGTCTAAACTGCAATTATGTTTTTTATCTTACATTTGGTATTCGCACATTTTAAGAATTGTTCTTTGCCATCTACTCAGAAAACTTCTTAACATGGACTGAAGTAAATAAAGTGCAGGAAGATTATCAAAAAAACACTTTTTGGAAAAAATGGCTCACTCTGTTAGAGGAAAGTGCTGACAGCCATGGAAGCAAGCACTTCCTCAACAAGTCCCGCCTCTGTCATATTTTCACTCCAATCAAGAAGAAAGTCCCTCTTCCCCAAGACTTTATATTTCCAGTTATGCTTTGCACAGCAAAAGAGAGGAATCACTACATGGAGACATAACCAGTCACGCATGTTAGAGAAAGGATTCTCTGTGAGATGCGATGTGGCAGCCGCTTCAATTAACTTCTGACTCTGCCCCCAAAGTGCAATACCTGGGCCAGCAATGAGCTATGAAAAGGCAGCAGTGCGCATAACAAGCCTGGTATGTCATCTTTATGGGTTTTTTGGCCTCAGGACAGTCAAGTCACGTGGTAACATCTCTGTATTGCAAAGCAAAGGGGACGTAATCACGTGTGTCCGTGAACTCATAATAGAAAATTCATAAAAGTCTATCTCCAGTGAGAAGTATGTGAAAAGGGGTGTTAGGAAGTGAACATTTTATTTTAGGCACAAGGCCAAGGATCAGAGTTATCGGGGGGGCGGGGTGGTATGTGTGTCTTCCTCGATAGAACAAAACACAGTGACAGGTATCAGAAACTACTTCTTCCTCAGCATCGCCCAGTGAGGAAGTCAGGAATATTCAGGATGTTGGCTTGACATCTCAAAATTTAGCATTATGATTACTGATCCAGGGGTCGAAATCCAAAAATAATTGATAGAGGGAACCCTCAGACCTGCAACTCATGAACATAATTGATAGAGAGAAAACTCATGACCTGCAACTGAGCAGGGTACTTGGCACTAGGGAGGCACTTTTACTAAAAAGAGATGCTATATGTCAACGCAGGCTTCAGAGGCACCCCCACCCCTGGCCTGCCTGACAAAAGGATGGCTCTGGGGCTGCCACCTTGGCCCCCGGCCCTGGAGACTGCCCTGGGCTGCCCTCGCAGGCAGCAGCAGAGGCACCCAGGCATTGACAAGGATGGCTGCAAGGTCAGCACTTTATTCTCCCTGATATGATGACAGTAACCTTTGCAATGCACTGAAAAGAATCTAGAAGGCATGTAGCCATTCTTTTATCCATTCAACAAATATTTACTAGGCATCTACTTAGTGTGATAAATCACATGAGGCAATTTGTGCAAGTTCAGATGTCAACAAAACACTGGCCTTGGAAATATTGTCAGGTTCCAATCATAAAAGTCCCCTACCCAATACCGTATGAGAACAAAAGTGCTTAGGTGGCTTGGTGTGTTTGCACACAAGCAGTGGTAAAGTTTTTGCATCTTAGGCTTCTGTGAGAGCCTGGGGTGTTTACGGGCAGTGATCACAGTTGGGGAATTCATAATGCCAGGGACTGTCTTCATCTATCTCTGAGTGTACATATCTCCTTGTAACAGCACCTTAATATTTGTACAGTCATTTTTATAGTTTACAGTGTATCTTTACCCTCATCATCCTCCTTGTTGGAAGCGTAACAAGTGATCTTATCCCAATTTTACAGACGGACAAGATGGATGGGAGACATTAAGGGACTTGCCCAAAGCTATGCAGCAGTAAGAATCCTAAGCAGGACTCACATGCAGGTTTTCTCACTACATGAAAAACCTACAAACTTTCTGGACACTGCACTGGCTGATGAGGGTTTTTCCTGAAGCCTCTGAGCAGAAGTTGGGTGTCAGGGCAGCTCACTGCAGGGCTGTCTGGGCAGCTTGTTTAGGTGACTTAGGCTGCTTGGCATCTTAAATGCCCCTTTGCTTCTGACGGTGCAGGTCCAAAGCCCAGGGGAAATTTGAATTAGGGCAAGACCACAGTATCTGCATTAATTTGCAACCTGATGTAATAGAAAGAACAAAGATCTTCAGTTAGTAGGTTCAGGTTCAAGGCTCAGCTTGGTCCACATGAGCTCCATGAAGTAATTTAATCTCTTTGGGATTTGGCTTCGTTATAGGAAATCATGTCTGTGTTGTGTAGCAATGTAAAGCAAAAGATAAGCATCCTGAGGCTGAAATAATGTATTCTGCTTCATTTATTCATTCATATTACCTCACAGGGTCACTAGGATAATTGAATGAGATGGCATGGACAAAGCCCAGGTACAGTGCATGGCAGAGTAAGGGTTAGCTCTGTTCCATTTTCTATCAGACTTTTCTGTGGGTTTTGTTTTACTCTGCAAAGGAGAGAAGGATATGCTTAAGAGTTCCCATCATGGGAATGCCCCAGCACTCTAGGCATCTAGAGAAAGCCTTTTTGCTGGCTAAATGTCAGCAAGGCAGCTGGAGGGAAGTGTCAGTCATGACATAGTCTGCTGTCTCCCAGTAAGTAAAGGGTAAGAAGCCCTGTCTCAATGCTCTCTAGAAATGCTCAGCCAATCCTCAAATGGGCAGTAATGCATCACTATCTGCCTTGTTTAATGATGGAAATTAAAGGCAAAAACAATAGCAACCATGTCTGCATTTTCATAAGCATTTCTTGCTGATTTAAATATAGTCTGTGAATTCTCTGGTCAGGATGAAATCCAAAATACCTTCCATATCCACTTAGCAGAATGGGCTTCCTGCCAGTCAAATGGTTGTGTGGGGCCCAGAAAATAATTGAGATGACAGTCCAGTTTTGCACTGGAGGTTAAAATATCAAATTGTATCAGTTCTATGTCCTGATGCTGATTCATCCTGCCAGCTTACTGGGTTCTGAGGATGACAACTAAAGCAGTGAACTGGCCATGTTCCCACATGAGGGCATCTCTGAGTCATGGCACTGGAGAACCCAAAGGCAATCACAGCACAGGGTGAAGATGGGAAAAGAGGATGAGGCTTAAAGCCCAGGAAGATCTGGCAGAAACAGCATCCATGGCTGGCTTGGATCAGTTCCTCAGGTTCTGAAAGGCAGAACACAAAGGAAGATCCACAGCCCCCCTTTTCAGATACATGCATTTCATGACCTGCCACAGCTGTTCCCATTTGGAAGAATGGACATGTGGTCCAGGTTGGATCAATGGCTTTCATGAAAATTCAGACTTCCTCAAACGGCTTCTACAAGTGTGCATTGTCCCTCCCTTCAACCTCATGTTGCAGAGATCTCAACATTCCAGTAGCATTTGGTATTGGTATATACTTTTTCAGCTATTAAGAACCATTGTTTTTGTTTGTTTGAGTTTTACAGTTATAGCAATAAACTTTGTTTCTAAACTTAACATAAATGATAAAGTGACAAAATGATTGTAGCATGTTTGCAGGGGGTACCCCCAAAAGACACATCTATTCTAGCCCTTGGAATATGTGAATGTGATGCTATTTGGAAAAAGGATCTTTGTAGATATAATTAGGTTAAAGACTTCAAGATGAGATCATCCTAGATTACGTGGGTAGACCCTAAATCCAATGACAGATATCCTTATAAGAGAAAGGCAGAGGGGGATTTGGAACATGGAGTGGAAGGCAATGTGAAGACAGAGGCCGAGATTGGAGTGACGCAGCCTCAAGCCAAGGAATACCTGGAGCCACTGGAAGCTGGAGGAAGCAGGGAAGGATGCTTCCCTAGAGCCTTCAGAGAGGGCATGGCCTTGCGGAAACCTTGATTTCAGACTTCTGGCATCCAGGACTGTGAGAGAATAAATGCCTGATGTTTTAAGCCATGAAGTTTCTGGTAACTTGTCATATTGGCCCTAGGAAACTAAAAAGCTATTAGAGTACATTTATAATTATGCAGATATTTAGCATATATGTTAAATAAATATATAAATACATATTATGTATCTGGGGAGAGAGAGAAATTGAGAGAGAATGCATAGTATATGGTGAACATTTTTTGTGTGTGGTAGGGGACAGGGTCTCTCTCTGTCATCCATGCTGGAGTGCAGTGGTACAATCTTGGCTCACTGCAGCCTTGATCCCTGGGCTTAAGGGATCCTCCCACCTCAGCCTCCCGAGGAGCTGGGACTACAGGTGCATGCTATCATGCCTGGCTAATTCTGTATGTTTTGTTGAGACAGGGTTTCACCATGTTGCCCTGGCTGGTCTCAAACTCCTGAACTCAAACAATCCACCTTCCAAAGTGCTGGGATTGCAGGTGTGAGCCACCATGCCCAGACCAGAACACTGTTTTTCTATCACGTAGTATCTAAATTCCTTCATCATCCTGGGTTGAATGATGGACAGGAAGCCACATTCACATTCACCAACTGTGCCTTATGTTGGGGAAAGAAACAGTGACACAACATTGGGGCCCATAAAATGGGAATTGAGAAAGAAAACAATACAGGGCTACCTTTTACTCAAAATGATTCATTAAATACTCTATACAGTTGGCCTACCTGAAAGAGTTCATACTAACTGCATTCATAAAATAAGTATTAAAAGGTGAAAGTGCAGTGTGCTCAATATTTAAAGGACTATCTGGCATGAAACTTACAGCAATGATTCATATAAACTATTTTATGACTCTGTGTCCTTACTTTTATGTGTATGCATTTACACTAAAACTTTCTCACGTTTCTAACCTGTTCTATTAATAACAATAAAATAATAGTCATAATGGCAGTAATTAATAATTACTGAGCACTTAGGACTCAGGCACCAGGCTAAACTGTTTATGTGCATTATTTCATTTAACAAATCCATATAGAGTTCCTCTGAGGAATGTATTATCATATCTGTTTTTAGATTTAAAAGCAAACATCATGTTCAGCAGGATGAAGCACCTCACCCTGGCTGGTGGTTCTCACAGTTGGCAGGAGTGAGAGGCTCCTGTCCCACAGCTGCTGGGCCCAAAAGCTCCTGACTCCAAGCAGTATACAGCAGGCTTGAGGGCAGGGAGAACCTAAAATCTGTCCTGAGATTCTCTTGTGTCTTCAGAATCAGTTAGAGGACCCTGATGTAGCCTCTCTAAACTCCCTGTTCCAATATATTTAAAGAAAAAAAGGGCAAAAAAAATCAGAATACTAAAATGAAGACTGCCAGGAACTGAAAGGTATTAAAATGATAAGTAGGGTCTGGCCAGGGACAGTAGGGGAAATCGATGTTCTGAGGAGGAACGATATGGAGGTGGCATGTATAAGCCATTAGGGAAACTGGCCTGGCATTGTCCATGGACGTCGCCGACATCAAACTCATGAACCAATGTAGCTCCAGCCCTTTCCTGTAAGGTGATTATATAAATTATATTTCCACTGCAGAAAACACACTTGTAAAGTGGCTAGGTGTGACTACAACCCAGATAGCCCATAATGCTAAGTGGTGATTCTCAACAACAGAGTCTACCTATAAATAAACACTGCCACTGACTAGTAAAGGATGAAAATCACAATACAATGAATAGAACCAGCAGGCCCCTCAAATACATCCTCCTCACTGGCTGAGTAGACTCACACAACTCAGGCATTTCTGTTGCAGAATCATTTCTATGCTCAGGTATCTTTTCAAGCACCATGCTCAGACATTAAATGTTTCCCAGCAAAGTGGGCAGGCCAGGTAAGTTAGGGACCTCAGAGAGAGATGGGGCATGGGGGAGGAGAGAAAGAGAGATTGAGAGAGAGAGAAAGAGAGAAGTGATCTTGGTTTTTTTCACAACCACATTGCAGTGCTGTTTGTAAAGAACTACAGGACTCTGTGATGCTCCCTGAACTATGGAGAGAGGCACCCAGCTCTTGAGTATGCATGGTTCTCATAGTATAATTTATTAGACTTAGAAAAATTAGTTGCTCCCCAACATAAAAAAGATGGCAGACAGCATTAAAGGTAGTTTCTGGGGACATTTGCTCTAGAGTGGCAGATACTAATGATGAAGCCCTGGAGATCCTAGAAGGTGTTACACTCATTAATCTCCCATCCATCATGCAGGTACTGATTCAGATGGGAAGGGCTAGATGGTTGATTCCTGACCAAGAGAAGATTTGGTCTCGAAGTCAGCCTGGCTTAATTCATTTTTGTCTGTGCCTCTAGCTGTTAGCATTAATATACTCATAATATTATAATAACTAATTAATGCATTAACCTAGAGAAATGTGGGTAAATGGGAGAATAAAATGGGCTGATTATGCTTGTAGGCATGGAATCTGAATTTTCTTAGTCAGACATGGCTTACATGAGATTAGTAGGGGCTCCAAGAGGTTAATAATCAATCAGTGAATAAGCACTCTTATAGTCTGAAACATGACTAATATCACTACCAGACCAATCGTCATTGGGTTCCTTTAAAAACACTGACAGTTCACAAGAAGGGATTAACAGGTATTGGAAATCAAGTATGCTCAGCACAATTGGCTAAGTTTCACATACTCCTTCACGTGCACAACCCAGGATAGCAAAATTTACATCGGAATGTCTTCATGACTTCTGAAAATTATTGGTGCTGACATTTCCTATGAGACGTGCTTTAAGTGTCCAATTCAATTGTAAAATTCAGTGGGTCCAGATGTGTAGCAAAAAGTAGGGGAACCACATTTCAGAACTCGTATTCATTTAGATTTAAATACAACTCCAAGCAATGCTTTCCCCATTTATGAAATCTGGGCTCCAAAAGTCCAAATTCACAATACAGCTTATTTTAGTTCACTTACAGGTAAATGAAGAATAAGAGAGATGCTATAAAAATCGACAATCACAGTGGAATACACTGGAGATCTTAGCTAAGGCAAATTCATGTGGAAACAAGAGTAAAGAATGCCCAAGACACAAAGGTCCTAAAAGGCCTCTGACTGCTTTACTGCATTTGGTTCAAGATCACGTTCAATAGATTATGAAAAGACGTATGAGTTCAGGGTTAGATACATACTTGCATATACATGCCTGTCTGCTCTCCACATTACTTAATGTAGCTTAAATTTAATATGCAAATGGTCACCCTATCACCCAGTCCAATGAGTACCTCTCAACCTTTCTGAAAGGCATCTGACAGAGTTCTATTTATTGAAGGTAAAGTCAATAAAATGCATATAGTGACATTCAGACTTCTACATGACTGTGATCCATCCCAGAGTATGCACCAAACATAACTTGAAGTACATGGACTTCCCAAACCTCAAGAGTATCTGTCACCTGAAGGAGGGATATGCAGTATATTAAGGTAAAAAACGCAATATCCAACCAGCATGCGGCTTTTGCTGAGATTCTAATTTATTTCCAGGAACTCCATATGCCTGACATGCTGGTTCATTTATTTTGAAAACCAAAGCCTCATGTATAATAAGGGATGTCATTATTTAGAATATGATAGAGTCAGAATCATTTACATAGTATATAGGATACATATTCAAAAGCTCAGCAAGGAAAGACAAACCCCATTATTCATAGTTACCTTATTCTTATTTCCTTGGGAGATCTTCATAACCACACAGAGGCATACGGTCATGAAGTTACTATAGTTCTTAACGTATGTTCCTGTCAGCCTGTAGGTTAGCTGACTACTTAGTGGAAATGAAAGGTGCATTGCTATTTGCCAAGCCCTTCTCTGAGAAAGGCATTTGTGACTTCAGTGCCATTAATGCCAGAGAGATTCTGCAGTTATTGCCATTCTTTGGAATGATTCATTGCAAAAGTGAGAGAATTTAATCTTTTCAACAAGCTGGAGGCAGTTTACATTGTCTTTATTTTGTTACTGAAACAAATGGTGCAAAAATGAAAATTCATCCTTCCTGACCCCCTCTTAGCCATTCTCTCTTTTGAGCCATCCTCTCTTCTAAGATAACAGGACAATAGGGCTAGACACCTGCAAATCACATCTGGGGCTCTGAGAAGAAAGAGTATGCAAGAAGTCTCATGCTTCTTCTCTAACCAATACTCAATGGGGCAGTGGGTTTCCAGTCATTCCTTCTCTCACTTACACTAATTCTCAACAGGCTATCAGCTTTGTGAGAGAGGAAATGTCTTTTCCCTTTTGTGTATCTTTGTATTTCCCTTGTCATTTTGATCCTGACTGACTCTCCCAGCCTAATGCCTGGCACTGAACATTTGTTCATTAAAGGTCTGCTGTTGTTGAATGACCGATCCTTTGAATGCTGACAGAAACGGGCAAGTTGGAGGAGGATGAAGGAACCACTCACAGCTGCATCTGCAGTGATGGCCAGAGGTCCAAGTAGAGAGGCTATGTAAGACCAGCACTGATGTCATGGGTGATATTGACATTTGTAGCCAAGATAACTTAATTTTGCTTTGGATGTGTCATTAAGTTATTTGAAAAATGACACAGCTGAGGCTAACGATGAAAAGAACACAGCTGGACTGTCATGTTTCCTTTGACAGAAACAGGCTTCCTGAGCAATATAGTCTACACTACTCGCCTAAACAAAAGAGAGAGTTCTGAAGCCTGAAGCCCAGTGAAAGCAGAGTCTTCAGTAAATTCCAAACTGTGCTACTCAATAGAAAGCCCAATAGCTGTCATGAATCTTGCTGACTTTACTTTTTTATCACAGATTGATTTCTTCTTTATTGTTGGATCTTTGTTTCTCACTGCCTAAAAATGTTTTTTTAAGAGCTACTAAAACTCACTGCCCAACAATTAAGATGATCTAATTTGTCTAAATTCTACCACATGTGTCCCTGACCCAGTAAGTCCTTTAAGAAGATGTAACTGAAAGGAATGTAATTTCTGAAGAACTCTGACTGGAATATGGATTAAGGATAAGGTAATGACAAGTCTCTGATTTATAGAAAGAAGAGTCCCTAGTATAACTTAGCCTTAGCTTTTCTTTTTTCCTGCCCAATCACATATCACGGCCAAAGTCAAAGGAAATCTCTGAATCTTTTAAGAATAGAAGACCTGCAGGGTGCAGTGGCTCACATCTGTAATCCCAGCATTTTGGGAGGCAGAGTGGGTGGATCACTTGAGGCCAGGAGTTTGAGACCAGCCTGGCCAACATGGTAAAACTCCATCTCTACTAAAAATACAAAAATAGCCAGGCGTGGTTGCACCCACCTGTAGTCGCAGTTACTCGGGAGGCTGAGGTGGGAGGACTGCTTGAGCCTGGGTGGCAGAGGTTGCAGTGAGCCAAGATGGCACCACTGCATTCGAGTCTGGGCGACAGAGTGAGACCCTGTCTCAAAAAAACAAAAACAAAACAAAACAAAACAAAAAAGAAGACCTTGTAGGAATTGCTTACATCAATTTCTAATACTTTGTTACTGAACACCCAATGACCCAATATAGTTTTCATAAGGAAATTATGGCTACTTCTTATTGAAATATTTATTTTGAGTTGCAAGACAGAACACTTTTCTCCTATGCTTTAATCTTCCCTTAACAAAAAGATTGTAAGTATTTAAGTCACTCCAGTTACATCGAAAGAGAATAATCAGTTTCTGTTCAGTGCTAGCTGAGTTAAATAGCAGCTCTGTTTCCAGAAAGAAAATAATGTCAAAAATTAGACAGAAAACAGCAGGCATTCTGGGGAATTTAACTGTTGAACAAATGGCTGGAAGGTGCTTCAAAGTCAATTTAAATAATTTTTAAAAAATCACACCCTGAGTTGAAGCCTAAGAACTCTTCTTCTCCATATAATTAAAACATAATGCATAAGAACTCATCAGACAGTGATTCCTGATATTTTAATAACAAAGTAGAAGGCCTTCATGATATGGCTTATTATTAAATATATTTCATTGTACTAGAGATTAAATCAATTCCAGTGGAAAACTAACTATAGCATGTAGAAGAAGCCTGGTTCAACAAACTCTTCTATGAAATGGGTTTCTCCATATCAGTAACACAAAAATGTCCTGCTGAAAATTTTGTCATAAATATTCTGTAGGAGAGTAGGTCAGAGTGATAAAAAGAAAAAAAAAATCTGAATCTAAGCATCATAGTATGCTCAAGAATGCACAGACCTCATGATGATAGAGGCACAGGGGAGCAGCACAAGGACTGCCCCAGAGCTGCTTATGTAAGTGTGTCCAGGCTGCCATCACCAAAGACCACAGACTGGATAGTCTAAACAATAGGCATATCGTTTCTCACCATCTTGGAGCTAGAAGTCCGATATCAAGGTATCAGCATGGCCAGTTTCTAATAAGGGCTCTCTTTCTGGTTGGTATGTCTTCACAAGGCCTTTCCGCTGTGGGTGCTCAGAGGGAAAGAGGGATGGTGGAAAGAGAGAACGCTGTGTGGTCTCCTCCTATAAGGACACACTAATCCTACTGGATCAGGGGTCCATTTTTATGACCTCACTAAACCTTAATTACTTCCTTAGAGGCTCCTTCTCCAAATACAGCCACACTGGGGGCTCGGCTTCAGCATATGAATTTTTGGGGAACACAAATGTTCAGTCCATAACACTACTTATCTCATTCTTGTACAGTGCTCATTGATTCCTGAGCAATGCTCATATGTTCCTGTGCTGTGTGGAGAGCCAGGTCCTCAAAGTGTGCATAACTGGCCCCAGCTGAGGAACTCCTGCAGAGGATCTCAGTACCTCTGCTTGCTGAAGTCTGCAAGAAGCCCTGCGCTCTACTCTTTGGAATAGATGAGCAGTAATCATGATTCAAAGATAAGAAAATAAGATTTATTAGAAGCAGTCAAGAACAAGAATTGTCCAGCTGAGTGAAGATGGAGAGGACTTAACAATCTTCAGTATAGGAGGAGATACTATGAACAAAATCCTGTCTGGCTGTTCCTTATTCTAGTCAGGAGAAAATAGGATGAAGCTACAACACTGGGAGACTCCTTGACAATACAAATTTTTCTACTGACCATGAGGATTCAGAGATAGGGAAATAGAAAACAAAAGGGGGATTTGGGTTCCCAAAAGCTATAAAGAATAGGCTGGGATCCAAAATGGCCAGAAGAAATCCTGGTAGGTCAGAACCTCAACACAGAGTCTATCATGTTAGTTCCTGTCTGTTGTGTTTGGGATGCTACCCATTTAATAACTCACTGCAAAAATCTCTGCATTTCTGAATCTCTGTGTAGGGCTGCTGTAGTCTAGAAGATCGCTACTTATAACATAATCTTCTAGTCAGCAGTGGACAGAGGTGTCTCACTTCCTTGTCATAAGGACTGAAAAGTTATGTGCATACCATGATCAGCACATACTCATGTATCAGTCTGTGCTTGGAACTGTTCATTTAATATCTGTATCCACAGCACTTAGCACAGTTCTCAGTACATAGAGACAACAGATACATTAATCTTTCTATCCTCAAGTAAAAATAATGACAGGCAAGCAGAAGATGAACCTAACTGAACCCTGACATGCTCAATTTTACTTTTTCTGTTAACTTCACTTATTGAAAATCACTTTTAAAACAACATCATTGCATCATTGTAAAGGGGGTTGACAATGATCAGATTCATATTTATGAAGTGATACATTTCTCCTTCTATCCTTTGCCTCCAATTTACCCATAAGTGGCAGGATGAGCAAGACCCTGGTAGACACGGTTTGTTGATCAATGTACTGTTTAAAAAGAGGTGTTGACTATTTGTCATCCATATGCTAAAAAATT
Source organism: Pan paniscus (assembly GCF_029289425.2). NCBI lineage: Eukaryota > Metazoa > Chordata > Mammalia > Primates > Hominidae > Pan > Pan paniscus. The sequence goes on along the minus strand of NC_073258.2, from coordinate 93,499,356 downwards.
TGCTTTTTTATCCCAATCCCCATGTCAGTCCTCTGAATTTGAGGACACAGAGAATGAAGGACACACTGTGGAACTAGTCAACAGTCTACAAGATTATGCTGACCCCCACTTATTGACATTTGTAAAATTCACAGCATCATCGTCCTAATTTTTAGGATGTTGGCAAACAAAATAATGTTCTTAAAGTCACTCTCTGACAACACATTTGGCTGATGCTGGCCTGGAAGGCATAACCATCACATTTTCTGTTATCTGGGGACATCCATCAGATAAAAAAAAAAAGACTGAGCCCAAGTGAAACTAGGACTCCCTTATATCAAGGCTGTGAAAGCTGTCTTTTCTATTTAAAAAATTACTGACTCACAAGAGATTCAAAGTTCCTCAGTTGAAGTCCTCTTGTAAGTGAAAAGTTCCTTTTGTTTGCAAAGCCATTTATGCATAAATAAACAGAGTTGGTGACAGTCAACCCACACCTATGTCATAGAGCATTAGAGAATAAAAGAAAAATCAAGAACCAGGAACATACCACTTATCAAATAAACACAGTAAATTATAACACCATGATTGTAGTTAATTATTATCCACAAAGGTAGCAGGTACAAAATGAGGAGAACTGTGATGAGAACAAGGATCAGGGGCAATGTTCCATAGCACATGAGCCACTTTGTTAGGGGCAGTGACTGTAACTCACGCTCTAAGATGTGTTTCTCCAAAGACTGAGGAGGGAAGAGAGTCACTTCCCTTCTGACCTAAGGCTGCAACAGGAATTAACCTCTGATGATACATCTCAGGTGACATCTGGACAAGCAAATTTACTAGCCAGAAGGTGGAATTCCATCAATGCCTCTCTGCCTCCTGCCATTGAACCTGCAGCACACGGAACTTCCCTTAGGAACTGGTCAGGGGCTGAGCTCCACTGTGGGAATGTGTGTACTGCCTTGCCTTGTTTACCTTCTTAACTCCTCTCCTTTCATATGCCTCTGAACAGGACCTGGCCCCAAGGAGGCCTCACCTTCTGCCTGCAGAAGAGAAGTGACTGCCTAATCTTCAGGAGCAGTCAGGTCGAGTTCAACAAATGCTTTCTGAAGTCGATTTTCAGGTGGTGATTATCCAGTTGTTGCCTTGCTCATCCCCTCACTGCATACAGCTCCTTTTCCAGTAACCCGTCTGCCTCTCGGCCATTTTGCCTCTCATTAGTGCCTTTCATGAAAGCATCCTGGGAAACAAGGGGATGTGAAATTTAAATGACTGCTGGTTTGACAGCAGGAAAGATAAAAAATACTGAGTGACTCTAGATTTTTATATTTTCCTGCAGATTTAAATTATCCATACTGTGCCTAGTCCTCATTAGCATGGATAGGCAAGGTCTTGCTAGAATGGCTGTATTTAGTATGTGGCAGGTTGTGCAGCAAACTATCCCACAAGTCTTCACAGATGTTCTGTGTTGATGATCTTTTAGAAGGAGTGGCTGAAGCAAAGAAAAATACTACAAATATAATCCTAAAAACAGTAACTGTAAACACAGACTTCCAAATGTTACCTATCACCCTGGCTACATCAAGAACCACTTATTTAAGCTGACATATTTCCTCCAAGAAACTACAAATGCTTTTTATACATTGTACAGCTATCCAGTGAAGGGCCAGAAAAGCTGGCAGCTTTACAGAGGGAGACATAGAGGCAAAGGGAAGCTCAGTGGCTTCCATAATATCGAAGAACACAGAAGCTCTCCATTTTCCCAAGTCACTGGCTCACTGGACAAGGCGCTCAGTGCTCTGAGCTCCACTTTCTGCTTGTCTCTGGTTTACTGAGGAAAAAAAGAATTATAGGTTTTAATTTCCTCATATTTTATTGTAGCAATTAATCCTCTGTATTAGTTCATTTTGGCATTGCTATAAAGAAATACCTGACACTGGGTATTTTATAAAGAAAACGGGTTTAATTGACTCACAGTTCTGCATGGCTGGGGAGACCTCAGGAAACTTGTGATCATGGCAGAAGGCGAAGGGGAAGAAAGGCACGTCTTACATGGTAGCAGGAGAGACAGAAAGCAAAGGGGGAAGAGCCCTTTATAAAACCATCAGATGTCATGAGAACTCACTCACTATCATGAGAAAGGCATGGGAAAAACCACCCCCATGATCCAAACACCTCCCACCAGCTCCCTCCCTCAACACCTGGGGATTACAGTTCTAGATGAGATCTGGGTGGGAACACACAGCCAAACCATATCACCCTCCATTCTGAAAGATCCAAAAGACAAATCAGAGACTCAGTGAGAAGACTGTCATGGTGACCCTTTTTGACAGAGAAGAATCAAACCATGCTGACAATGCCTATAATTCACCAATAACCTGAATGGGTCAGGGGAGAATACACAAGTCTGAGGAACTCACTGTAAAGTTCAAATTTATAGCAATAAAACTAGAGCTAGATCACTTTTAAACAAAATAGCCACCCCTCTCAGTGTGAGAGAAGATTCCAGCTGACCTAGTTTGGTGCTGAAGACCTGAAGGAGGGAAATAAATATCAAAATTCTTGACTTAATACCAATACCAATATGGTTGCTGGCAATTCACATTTTAAACATGTTAGCCCTTAAGCTCACTGCTTTATATGTTGTATTTGTAAATAAGAATTTCCAAAAAAGCTGTGAGCTAGATGGTTCATGCTTTCATTTATCTAACTCTATTGATCACCTACCATGAATGCTGCTACATGCTGAGAATATGGCATGAAGAAGCCATACTTTCTAAATTCATGGAGTTAAGCATTCAATAGGGGTGGATGAGAACATAAATTACTGCTATATACCTGGGAGAACCTGCCAGAAGGCTGTCACAAGGGGTGATGAGGATCTGAAGCTGAGACACAGAGGAGAAAACACATCCAAGAAATATTTAGGAGGAAAATTGGAAGGGTTTGATAATTCTTTGATGTTGGAAGTGAGAAAAATTAGAGGAGGATGGCTTCAGGTTTTTAGCTTGGTTGACAGTGGGATCTCCATTGGGGGAAAACATACTGTGGAAGGTTTAGTGAGAAGACAACAAGTTTGGTTTTGGACAAGCTGAGCCTAAGGAGCTGACAGGGCATCCAGACACACATATACTCAGCACACAGAGATATCTAGGAATCTGAAGCTTAGGTAAGAGACAGTCAAAGTTGTAAGTACCTGTGGGTGCCATCAACAGATCTGTGGTAGTTAAGCTACAGGAATGGATGAAATTGCTTGGTCTGTAGGCAAATAAAATTAGAGGGCCGAGCATGGTATCCTGGGGAAAACCAACAGTTACAGAGTAGGATGAGGAATTGGAATCATCAAAGAGACCAAAGGGCTGATTAAGAGAGCACAGTGTCACAGGCATCAAGGGGCAAGGAATTCCAAAGTGGGAGTGGCCAGCCACATCTAGTGTTCTACAGTGAACACACATGCCATTTCATTCAGCAGGTAGGGAGGGCCATGCGATCCTGGCAAAAGCATTTTCACCCACACAAGAGAGGTAGAAGCCAGATGGAGAAGGACTGATGAGTGACTAAGATGAGAGGAATTAAGAAATGAGTACCAATTACTGTCCAATATCTGAGCGCACACCAGAATCACCCAGAGAGCTTGCTAAAAAAACCAAAGATTTGGGTCACACCCTGAATCTTCTGAATCAACCCCTCTGAATGGAGACCTACAAATATGTATTTTAATAGGCTCCTCTGGTGAATTCTGATGTACATGTTGGTTGGGAACAGTAGACTATTATTTCAAGACACTTGGCACAAAATGGAATGAGAGACATGGGGCAGGAGTCTGATTTAGATGATGGTGGGAAGCAAGGATAGTAGGAGAGACAGGCATATTTATAGGTTGGTGCTGAAGAAGGGGAAGGAGGTTGGACACATTGGCTCACACCTATAATCCCAGAACTTTGGGAGGCTGAGGCAGGAGGATTGCTTGAGACCAAGAGTTTGAGACCAGCCTGGGCAACATAGTGAGAATCAATCTCTAAAAAGAATTTAAAAATTATCTGGATGTGGTGGCACGTGCCTATAGTCCTAGCTACTTGGAAGGCTGAGGCGAGGCAGGAGGATTGCTTGAGCCCAGGAGTTTGAGGCCATACTCCAGCCTAGCAGCCTGGGTGAACAGTGTGAGACCTAGTCTCTTAAAAAGAAAAAAAAAAAAAAAAAAGGTAGGGGAAGGAGAGGTAATAGTGCCAACAGAGAAGAGGCAGATGATCCCAGGCAGAGATATTCACTGCTTAGCACATAGAAAGAGCTTGATAAAATGTCAGTCACCTCCTCTTCTTTCAGTTTCCCTTTAGTAAAATGATATTTCTAGCTTAGTTATGAGTAATTGAATTTTCCCACTGCTACTATATCTTGATTTATTTCCAGTTGCACTGATTAATAAAGAATGATCAACTTGCAGGGAAAGATCTCAGTGTATACTATGAGTTAGTTGGCCCTGCTAGAGAGTGCTGCAGTTTTAGTTGGTATCTTATATAAGAAAGGTTGTACATCCTTCTTTCTCTTGTCACTGTTTTAATCATGAATGACTGAAAAGCTGGGCTGCTTAAGAGCAGAAGATAAGTTCTACCACATTATGAAAAGAAAGCTTAATGCACTACTCCCTTCAAAAAGTCTGTGATAGGGTCATTTCAAGGAAGAAGTCCTGCAGTGTGTGTGTGTGAGTGTGTGTGTGTGTGCGTGTGTGTGTGTGTGCATGAGTGCACGTGTGCCTGTGCACACACATGCATGCACCCTTCTTCTTTCAGAAGATCCAGCTGCCAAGTCATCACCTTAAATAATAGCTCCCCACACATGACATCATAATAGTCTCCAGAGCAACTGTGAATGATATTACAAACCTGTCTGGGGCTAAATGGGAAGGATAAGCAAAAAGACAAGAGTGGACAATCTCCTAAGCAACAAATGCGCTTTTTCCATGGAAACACCGCCTTTTGGAAAAGAAAAGGAACACAGATAATAGACATAGGTACACAATAGTTCCTAAATATAGCATTTCACTAAGCACTCTGTCAATTGCAATTTAAAGACCATTCAACCTATGAGAATAATAGCTGGAAGAAAAGCTTCCCCTAGTTTAATGTTTCAAGAGAGGAGGGCAGAGGCATTTTTCTTGAAGTCAGTCATCACATATTATCATAGCTGCTCACAAAAAAGGGCAAATGTGAATGGAGTAAGATATTAGTAAGCTTTCAGGTTTGCTCCACTTTAGGAAAACACAAAGAACAGAAGCTAAACTTAATAAACCAGATAAATTATAAGGAGGTAATTAACATTATAAAAAGGCCCTTATGAAGAGAGTCAAGTAAGATTCCTTTGAAATAGCAAGCTCCCCTAGTGAACATAAGACAAAATTTACATTCTAAAAGTTACTTAAACAATGATTTCAGGGACTATTTGCTAAATATACCAAAGGGTCAGTGCACATGTGCATTACTCAGTAGTAAAGGCCCTGTCGCTCATGGCCCATTATGGTCAGACATCATGCTATGTCTTAGGCATCCGGTATCTGAACTATCCCATAAAACAACCCAGTGAGGAAGACTATACTGACCTGTGTGTCAAATGAGGAAATGGTGGCTGGGCGAGTCAACATTTCTGAGGTCACACAGTAGGTGTCAAGCTCTGACTCGGACCTGTCTCCTGACTTCAAAGCCCCACGCTCCAGTCATGGGCTCTGTCACCTCTGCACAGCCTTGCTCACTCACAAAGATGTTCATATTGTACCTTTTCCTGTAATCCCTTCATGATTAATGTCAACTCATCCTTTTAATGCCATCACCCTATTTATCAATGGCATGCACTCTGCTTTCTACATGGTAATCACTGACTGTTAGAGGAAGCGGGCCTTTCAAGAGAACCTGTCCAAGTGTCTCATTTTATTGCTAAGGAACGTCTAAAGAGAGTAAATTCCTTTTACAAAGGTGAGACTAGAATCACTGTCTTTCCCTGGCTCTCAAACCACAGCTTCTCCTCAGCTCACATCTTTTATGACTTCATCCTTTTATTTATTATTAATAAATTATTTTCCTAAGGGGACATCTCTATCCCTCTCCCTTCCCCTCTCTCTACCCCATCCAACTATAAATTCCAAAAGATTTAGGAGCCATATTATATGATAAAACTTTAAATCCCAGGAAACACTTTCACAAAAGACTGCCTTCCACTCTATGAACTGTTAAATAAGGAGAACTTCAGAGGAGGCAGCTGCCTTTATCCATCCTTCCCCAGCCCGTCATAAAGTCATACATCCTTAGATTGTATTTATCTTCCCTGATGCGATAGAACCTTCACCTATGAATCAAGCTATTGACCTTATTTGCTCATAGAGAGACACTGAAATCACTGCTCTGTGTCTTTCTTACTAACCTTTATATAAAGAGGTCTCCCTCTTATTAATCAGCGACGAACATTCATTAATATTAACATGAGTTACACACATATCAAAGAAGACCCCAATGATTAGACAACATTTAATTTTCTCTGAAGGCCTTTAAAAAGTAAGACATTCATAGATTACCCATAACTAATAAATGGGGATTTGTAGGCTGATTAAAATTCACAGAATGAGGAAGTCTATGCCTATTTCAACAATGTTACAGCTCCATTAATAGAATTCACTCATTTTTTCTTAAGGATATCACTGGGTAAATTCAGTGTCATTATATCAAATGGCTCTTACTGGGTTGGAGAGTATTAATGATGGGGGCTCCCTCCATAGCAGAACAAGCACCATGCATAGTTCATGAGAAGTGGAATAAGCAAGCTTATTAGCTGGCAGATCCAATGGAGCGGAGGATATCTGCCCTGACAGCCCTGTGACAGCCATCTCACTTACTCTAGGCTTTCCTTAACTCTTTGTTGGTTTAGGGAGAAAATATAAACCTCTCCACAATTATTCAAGTTTCTCATGAAAACCCTCTCCATTTCTCCATCAAGACAAAATTCTAAGATTACTCCCCCAGTTCATTCTGGATACACTTGAGTGTCTTCTGGAACACAATAAGTGCCCCCCGAAAAGACCCATGCAACTATCAGGAACAGATGCCACTGGGCTCTTTTATAAATGAACTCACTAAGAAAAGCATCAAGGTTATTTTTTGAAGGGAAAAAAAAAAAAGAGATACGCTATGCCAATTTCAAATTCCCTTTTTCTTGATGTAAAAAAATAGTCTTTCTGCTTAGCTAAAAAATCGGTACATTAAATTATTTTTTGGATCTCTCTAACCTAAAAAGTCCCAGGTGGTTATCTCTAAATCCCCTGATTAAATCAGGGAATTAAATCAGGCTAGCAAAGTAAATCTCAACTTTTGAAACTATTATCTCAATTGTCTTTCTTTAAAATTAACTTTCAACAATAATAATTTAGACAAATATAATTTCAGTGCCTTTCTTAAACTGAGGAGAAAAACAACCTTAGATAAATTCACTCAGGCTTTGGGGCTGCAATAAAGGGAGTTTTCCAGAGTAATACTTGGTCACATTCCAAACCTGAGGCATCTTCCAGCTAATCCTCCATTAGGATGTCATTTGTTTGGTTCACTTCAAAGTTCTGGCTACTCTCTTGCATTTTTCTGAAAACAAGGAGTTATCTGTGGAAATAATTTTGTCAGGCAATTTGGCAAGTCACTTACAATACTCATTAATTTCAGTACTTTAATTAAACCCAGGAAGTCACCCTGTCCAATGTGATTCTCCTCTCTGGGTCACAATTCATCTTTGCCTTCAATAGGACCCAGTGTTTCAAAGTGACAAATGAGAGAAATCTCAGGCCTGGGGTTAGCTAAGTGTGTCTTAGCACTTGGCCAATATTGACTATCCTGTTCAAAAAAAAAAAAAGTTGAAGGACAGATACTTGGTTTACTGATTTGGGGGCTGACAATCTGCCCACCCTACCTCACCCCATAAAACATCAAATAGCCATAGCCAATGACAACTTTGGGGAAATAAAGAGTCATCAGTGTGGCATCTGTGTGTATGTAGCTGCTAAATTTGACAGTAACATCTTTGCTCTCTGGGCCATCGGTGTGAGCTTTGTTGGGTGCTCCAGCTGACAGTATGATTGTGGAGAGCTTCTAGAGGCTGGTGTTGCAGGCCTCAGGTGTCATTCTTGATGATAACAACCACTGTCTTGGGCAGGGGGAGTTGAAACATGGATTAATGTCATCCAAACAGAATGCCTTCCAGGCTATAGGATCTGACAGCCAGTGTATAAGATGCACAGCCCATGGTTTCTTCAGAGCCCCACTCCTCCAGGCACTGTCAGAAGACTAAACCAATAAAGCAAGAGGAACCCAGAGAGAGAGTTGTTGCATAGGCATAACATAAAAGTCACAAAAGCAAGCAGTTATTGGGCCATAATACTATAATAAATTTAACAAAAATGTGGCATGGGCAGCATAGCATGAAACCAATTTCATCCTCTTGCCCCAGCATCCATCAAATCTCCTTTTCTCGTGTTCTCTGTCTCAGGGAATGGCCCTACACCCACCATGATGGGTTAAATTGTATCTTATTTGGAGATATGGTCTCTACAGAGGTTATCAAATTAAAATGAGGTCATTAGGGTAGGCTCTAATCCAATATTACTGGTGTTCTAATAAAAGGGGAAAATCTGGATACAGAGACAGAAATGCATAGAGGAAGGTGATGTGAAGAGACATACGATAACAATAGAAATCTTCAAGCCAAGAAGAGCAGCTTTGAACAGATCGTCTCTCACAGTCCTCAGAAGAAGGCCACCCTGCCAAAACATTGATTTCACACTTCTGGCCTCCAGAACTGTAAGACAACAAATTTCTGCTGTTTAAGTCACTCAGTTTGTGGTGCTTTTTGTAGCAGCCCCAGCAAACTAAAACACCCCCAAGCCAGACTCTGACATTTCCTCTCTCTCTAAATCCACAGCCCAGCAGTCTATGGTCCCACTGATTGTATCTAATTACTATTTTTGGAGTTATTTCTCTCTACCACCTTATTAGACTTTAATTCAGGCCACCATTGCCTTCCACCTGGATCACTAGCAAAGGCCCTTGAATTTCGCCACCTGCCAATTCTCACATTTGCCAAGGTTGTCTTTCTGTATTGCAAGTCCATTTTCAAACATTCAGTGCACCCCTCCTAGCATCAGAGTAGAGAAAAGTGTCCTTAGTCTAAACATGCCAGGCCCTTTAGGATCTGACCCAGCCAAGTTCTAAGTTTTTTTCCTGCTAATTTCTCCACTGTCAAATCCATGGTTCCAACTTTAACCGGCTTCCTAAGTCCGTCAGACATCACCCATCTCTGTGTTCATGTACCTACCTCTGCAAAGGAATGTTTTTCTTCTTGCTCTTCATCCGGCAAAATACTACACAACCACAGGCAGGTGTCATCACTTTCAAGGGCTTCTCTGAGAAGCTTTCCCTGACTCCAGTAGGGCTTAGTTACTTTCTTGAACTGCTCCCATAGTAGTGTGCATGATTCCAAAACTGTCTTTGCATTGTAATAGCTTTTTGCCTCTGAGTTCCCTGGGAGCAGAGGTCATATTTTGTTTGTCTATGTATCCATTTGTTTTTGTATCTAGCATAATGCTGGCCACAAAAAAATAGTTTCATAAATATCTGTTATACGGGGTAAGCGACTTTAATTTTTTTTTTCTTTGAGGCAGAGTCTCGCTTTGTCATCCAGGTTGAAGTGCAGTGGTGCGATCTCAGCTCACCACAAGCTCTGCCTCCCGGGTTCACGCCATTCTCCTGCCTCAGCCTCCCGAGTAGCTGGGACTACAGGCACCCGCCTCAATGCCCAGCTAATTTTTTGTATTTTTAGTAGAGATGGGGTTTCACCATGTTAGCCAGGATGGTCTCGATCTCCTGACCTCGTGATCCACCCGCCTTGGCCTCCCAAAGTGCTGGGATTACAGGTATGAGACACCATGCCCAGCCACTGTTTAAATATTTTAAAGCAGGCAATACAAATTCTGTTACACCCTAAATGTTATAATTAAAAAACCCACACCATTTAGTATTCTTTCTAAGGCAGTAAATAAAAATATGAACTATCTTGCTTTCATATAACATCAACATGCATATTTCCATTCTCTTTTCAGTATATATAACAAAAACTCGAGTTGACATATCCTCCGCTAATCTAACTGATTTAAGACCAGTTCCTCAAGTCAATTCAATGCAATTCTAACTTAATAGCATATAGATAGTATGAGTACTGCTATGTGTTGAACATTAAGATATTAGAGGGGGCAAGAGGAGAGTGAGAAAAGCAAGTGGTGTGAGGAAGACTGAAAATGCTAAAATGAGTAAGACATGGCCCTTGTCTTCAGTAAGCTCACAGGTCACTGGGGGAAGCATACCTTCTTCATCTACAACATTTAGTCAGATTTGAGCTGCTACATGGGACTATGGCAGGTCAGCATGATAGAAAGTGTTTGCATTTGGTTTATTTTCTAAGCTTTTAAGACAACATCAGAGATGAATGCCAAGGATTTCAAGAGCAGAGGGTAAAAGACATTCAGAGACATCACTGGGGTCAGCCTTGTTATGGGAAGTGCCTTGAATCCAAGCTTGCTGGGATGCTTCTCTGGGGGATCTCGTGGTCAGGGGCTGACATATTGTCATGGAACCACCCAGGAGTAGGGTCATAATTCTTTAAGAGGAAGCTTGTTCACACAGCATAGGTAGACATGAGGCTCCTTTGGCAGCCAAGTGTCTTATAGGGAGTCTCAGGGAAGAAGAGCATCATTTCAGGCAGAAGATTTAAATTCTTTTTAATTAACTTTTGGGGCTTTACGAAGAAAGTACTAGAGCACAAATGAGAACTCTCTATGACCGTGCAATTGAAAAGCCCTCTTTCCTAATCTTTTAGCTGGTTTTCCACTACTTCTTCCTAAAATGTCATGAAAACAGGTCATGCATGACTTCTGATGTGTGACGCTTCAGCTAGACAGTTGATATATAAATATACATAGCAATCTTGTTTCTTATCATAAGGGAAAACCTCAGATGCTCCCCAGAAGTCAAGGCTGAGGAAGCAGCAATGATGGATTCACAATCAAATCTTACTCAACAATGATCTCACCCTCTGTCTCTCTATTTGCTTGTACAAACACAATATTGTATGCACTTTACTGCCTCCAAAGAATTACTTAGCAAGGGATTATTGGGATTATTGTTTATAATCAATAAATACTATTTAGTACAAAAATAATTTTATTACTAAGAGAATTAACTGCATTAATCTTGGGAAGTCTTTCATAATTATGTTCCACCATTTTTTTTTTTTTGAGATGGAGTCTTGCTCTTGCCTATGCTGGAGTCCAGTGGCATGATATGGGCTCATTGCAACCTCCATTTCCTAGATTCAAGCGATTCTTCTGCCTCAGTCTCCCGACTAGCTGGGATTACAGGCGCACCACCATGCCTGGATAATTTTTGTATTTTTAGTAGAGACGGGGTTTCACCATGTTGGCTAGGCCAGTCCACCACATTTTTTAAGGTGCTGGGGGAAAATTACCTAGGGGCTAATGGATAAGAATTTGCATCTACAATGGAGTACCTACTTAACAAGCCCCTAAATCAGTGGATCTAAACATGTCAATGCATTCAAATTACGTGGGTTGTTAAAATGTAGATTCCTGAGCCACTATCTACAGCCACCGTGCCAAAATCTGATTTTTAAACACGCATCCTGGGGGTTCTGATAAAGGGCTCCGCTGATCGTGGCGTGAAAAACAACACTGTGAATATTCATTGATTGAGGTTGGCTTTTATTACAAGCATATACAATTTTAATGCCATTCTTAATATATGAATTCAAGCAATTCAAATAACAGGCCTTAGGAATCACAAACATTCAAAGAACAGAACGGATTACAAGAACAAGACTTTACAATAAAATAACAAGTAGAAGAACAATCCTGATCATTAATGCTAAAAGAAACAAGATGGCCATGAGCTGCATGTGCTGTGGAACCTAGTGATGTTGCAGCAGCATTTGGCATTGGAAGAAGTGAGCCAGATCACACAGTGAAGTTTATGCCAAGCAACTTTGTGGGGCACTTGATTTTCTCCAACTCCTCCAAAAAATTGATCTAGTTGAATAAGCTTTAACATCTCAAGGAGGAGGAGCTGGGGATGAAATACAAGCCTTAAGGATAAGCAAAAAGTGCTAGTGATTTTATCCAACTGGAAATAGTTGTTTTGCAAAGACCTTCTTAAAACTCTTTTTTCCTTCTCCCCACCTTCTGCATAATATAAATAATTCTCCTACTCCTTCAATTTATCTGTTTGGATACTCTTGATTCATTGATCAACCCGGAGCATATGTAACTATTTCCCCTTGGCTGACTGGGAAGGAGACACGTGATCACGATAAAGGCAGAGTTACATTTTGGAATCAAAATTTAAGGAGGCAGTTTTCAAGATCAGCCTTGATTTGGGATGGTGATTGTATGGATTGCATGTTTGTGTCCCTCCCAACCCCAAAATTTGTATGTTGAAACTCTAATCTTTAATACCATGATAGTTTAAAATGAGGCCTCTGGGAGGTAATTAGAGTGGAGCCTGCATGATGGGATTAGTGCTGATATAAGAAGAGACATGAGAGAGCTTGCTTCTTCTCTCTCTGCTCTGTCATGTGAGGACATGACAAAAAGACAGCTCTCTGCAATCCAGGAAAAGTGCCCCTTCCAGACACCAGATCTGCTGGCTCCTTGACTTTAGAATTCCCAGACTCTTCCAGCCTTAAATGGTGAGAAATAAATGTTGCTTAAGTCACCCACGTCAGAGTATTCTGTTACAGCAGTCTGAATTAAGATAATCATAAAAGAAATAACTTTAAAAAAATCAAATAAAAGAGTCTTTGATAGGAATAAGCCCAGTAGTCTTAATCATCAATTAAAAATATAATTTTTTTAATAATGGAAGAATAAGTGTGAATGAGAATGTACTTAATAAATTAAAACAAGTTTCCCTAATTAGCTTAGAAGATGGTTTGACTGAAATTTGGTTAAAAAAAATCAAGATTATTGCTACAGTTAGCTACTGGGGAGAAAGGTAAAATGTTTTCAAGCACAGGGCTTAAATCAGTACAAGATTTATACTATTGATATTTCTACATGAAAGTACATGTGCCATGGAACAACTATGCAAAAGATCAACCATAAAATAGAAGACTTGAACAATGCTCTAAGCCAACTAGACCAAAGACAAAAATACATAACACTATATTCAGTGGCAACAGAGCACATATTTTTCTCAAGTGCACATGGAACATTCTTCAGGATAGACCATCTATTAGGCCATAGAACAATCCTTAATAAATTCAAAAAGATTGGAATTATACAGAGTGTGTTCCCTTGTAACAGTGGAATAAAATTAGAAATTAATAGCAAAAGGACATTTTAAAAAATCTCATATATGTGAAAATTAAACAACACACTCCTAAATAATCAATGGGTCAATGTAGGTAGAAATACTAAGAGAAATTAGAAATACTTTGAAATAAATGAAAACAAAAGCATAACATAGATGTACCCCACAACTTATGAGATGCAGTAAAGCGATGCTTAGAGGAAAACTGATAGCTATAAATGACTTTTTTAATAGCTACAAATTTATAAAATGTATTATAAAAACCAAATCAATAACCTAAACTTCCAGTGAAAAAGGAAGAGCAAATTAAACCTAAAGCAAGTAGAAGAAAGGTGGTGGTGGAAATCAATGAAATAGAAAAAAAGAAGTCAACAAAACTAAAAGTGTTTTTTTAAAAAGCTCAACAAATTTGACAAAATTGAGCTAGAGTGATCAAGAAAAAGAAGAGAGGGGACTCAAATTGCTAAAATCAGAAATGAGAAACGACTATTAACTTTACAAAAATAAAAGAGATCATAGGGACATATTATGAATAACTATATTACAACAAATTGGATAACTTAGAAAAAATGAAAAAAATCCTAGAAGGAAAATACCAAACTTGACTCAGGGAGAAACAGTAAATCTGAATAGACATATTGGAAGTACAGAGAATGAATTATTAATTAAAAGCAAAACAAAAAATCTTCCCACAGATAAAAGACCAATTCCAGGTGGCTTCGCTGGTGAATTGGAACAAATTTACAAATGAATTAATACCAATTCTTCACAAACTCTTCCAAAATATAGGGGAGAAGAGAACATTTCTCAATTCATTCTATAAGGACAGTTTTATCCTGATACCAAAATCATCACAAGAAAGGAAAACTAAAGATCAATATCTCTTATGAATATATATGCAAAAGTTATATCTCTTATGAATATACATGCAAAAGTTATCAACAAATACTAGCAAACTGAATCCAGCAAAGAATAAAAAAGGTTATACAACATGGTTAATTGGGCTTTCTCCCACAAATACAAAGTTGGCTTAACATCTACAAATCAATTAATATGATGCATGATTTCAATAGAATAAAAGACAAAACCGCATGACCATCCTGATAGACTCAGAAAAAGTTTGATGAAATCTAACAACCCTTTCATGATTAAAACATGGAACAAATCAGAATAGAAGAGAACTTTCTCAACTTGAAAAAGGGCATCCATAAAAAACCCACAGCTAAATTATACTTAGTGGTAAAATACTTAATCCATTGTTCCTGAGATCAAGAATAAGAAAAGGGTGTATGCTCTTGCTGCTTTGACTCAAATTTCTATTGGAAGTTCTATCTAGGGCAATTAAATAAGAAAAAGAAAAAAAAATCAAGTTGGAAAGGAAAAACTAGCACTATTTCCATGTGTAGATAACATGATTTTGTATATAGAAAACCCTTAGGAATACACAAAGAAATGTTGGAGCTAATAAATGGGTTCAGCAAGGTTGCAGGGTATGAGCTCAAAGTATAAAAAATAAATGTATTTATATGCAGTAGCAATGAAACATCCAAAAACAAAATTTAAAGAGCCATTCCAGAGGGGGTTCCAAGATGGCCGAATAGGAACAGCTCCAGTCTACAGCTCCAAGCGTGAGTCACGCAAAAGACGGGTGATTTCTGCATTTCCAGCTGAGGTACTGGGTTCATCTCACTGGGGCTTGTTGGACAGTGGGTGCAGCCCACAGAGTGTGAGCCGAAGCAGGGCGGGGCATCGCCTCACCCTGGAAGTGCGAGGGGTCAGGGAATTCCCTTTCCTAGCCAAGGAAAGCCAAGACAGATGGTATCTGGAAAATCGGGACACTCCCACCCCTAATACTGCACTTTTCCAATGGTCTTAGCAAATGGCACACCAGGAGATTGTATCCCGCGCCTGGCTCAGAGGGTTCCACACCCATGGCGCCTCGCTCACTGCTAGCACAGCAGTCTGAGATCGAACTGCAAGGCAGCAAGGCTGGGGGAGGGGCATCCACCATTGCTGAGGCTTGAGTAGGTAAACAAAGTGGCTGGGAAGCTTGAACTGGGTGGAGCCCACCGCAGCTCATGGAGGCCTGCCTGCTTCTGCAGACTCCACCTCTGGGGGCAGGGCATAGCTGAACAAAAGGTAGCAGAAACTTCTGCAGACTTAAACGTCCTTGTCTGATAGCTTTGAAGAGAGTAGTGGTTCTCCCAGCATGGAGTTTGAGATCTGAGAACGGACAGACTGCCTCCTCAAGTGGGCCCTGATGCCCGAGTAGCCTAACTGGGAGACACCCCCCAGTAGGGGCCGACTGACACCTCATAGAGCCGGATGCCCTTCTGAGATGAAGCATCCAGAGGAAGGATCGGGCAGCAACATTTGCCTTTCTGCAATATTTGCTGTTCTGCAGGCTCCGCTGGGGATACCCAGGCAAACAAGGTCTGGAGTGGTCCTCCAGCAAACTCCAACAGACCTGCAGCTGAAGGTCCTGACAGTTAGAAGGAAAACTAACAAACAGAAAGGACATCCTCACCAAAACCCCATCTGTACGTCACCATCATCAAAGACCAAAGGTAGATAAAACCATAAAGATGGGGAGAAACCAGAGAAGAAAACCTGATAATTCTAAAAATCAGAGCGCCTCTTCTCCTCCAAAGAAACACAGCTCCTCCAGCAACGGAACAAAGTGGGACAGAGAATGACTTTGACAAGTTGAGAGAAGAAGGCTTCAGACAATTGGTAATAACAAACTTCTCCGAGCTAAAGGGGGAAGTTCGAACCCATCTCAAAGAAGCTAAAAACCTTGAAGAAAGATTAGACGAATGGCTAACTAGAATAAACAGCGTACAGAAGACCTTAAATGACCAGATGGAGCTGAAAACCATGGCATGAGAACTACGTGATGAATGCATGAGCTTCAGTAGCTAATTTGATCAAGTGGAAGAAAGGGTATCAGTGATGGAAGATCAAATGAATGAAATGAAACGAGAAGAGAAGTTTAGAGAAAAAAGAGTGAAAAGAAATGAACAAAGCCTCCAAGAAATATAAGACTATGTGAAAAGACCAAATATACGTCTGATTGGTGTACCTGAAAGTGACGAGGAAAATGGAACCAAGTTGGAAAACACTCTACAGGATATTATCCAGGAGAACTTCCCCAACCTAGCAAGGCAGGCCAACATTCAAATTCAGGAAATACAGAGAATGCCACAAAGATACTCCTTGAAAAGAGCAACCCCAAGATACATAATTGTCAGATTCACCAAAGTTGAAATGAAGGAAAAAATGTTAAGGGCAGCCAGAGAGAAAGGTGGGGGTTACCCACAAATGGAAGCCCATCAGACTAACAGTGGATCTCTCGGCAGAAACTCTACAAGCCAGTAGAGAGTGAGGGCCAATATTCAACATTCTTAAAGAAAAGAATTTTCAACCCAGAATTTCATATCCAGCCAAAATAAGCTCACAAGTGAAGGAGAAATAAAATCCTTTACAGAAAAACAAATGCTGAGAGATTTTGTCACCACCAGGCCTGCCTTACAAGAGCTCCTGAAGGAAGCACTAAACATGGAAAGGAACAACCGGTACCAGCTACTGCAAAAACATGCCAAATTGTAAAGACCATCGATGCTAGGAAGAAACTGCATCAACTAACGAGCAAAATAACCAGCTAACATCATAATGATGGATCAAATTCACACATAACAATATTAACCTTAAATGTAAATGGGCTAAATGCTCCAATTAAAGGACACAGACTGGCAAATTGGATAAAGAGTCAAGACCCATCAGTGTCCCGTATTCAGGAGACCCATCTCACGTGCAGAGACACACACAGGCTCAAAATAAAGGGATGGAGGAAGATGTACCAAGCAAATGGAAAACAAAAAAAAAGCAGGGGTTCCAATCCCAGTCTCTGATAAAACAAACTTTAAACCAACAAAGATCAAAAGAGACAAAGAAGGCCATTACATAATGGTAAAGGGATCAATTCAACAAGAAGAGCTAACTATCCTAAATATATATGCACCCAATACAGGAGCACCCAGATTCATAAAGCAAGTCTTTAGAGACCTACAAAGAGACTTAGACTCTCACACAATAACAATGGGAGATTTTAACACCCCACTGTCAACATTAGACAGATCAATGAGACAGAAAGTTAACAAGGATACCCAGGAATTGAACTCAGCTCTGCACCAAGTGGACCTAATAGACATCTACAGAACTCTCCACCCCAAATCAACAGAATATACATTCTTCTCAGCACCACATCACACTTATTCCAAAATTGACCACGTAGTTGGAAGTAAAGCACTCCTCAGCAAATGTAAAAGAACAGAAATTATAACAAACTGTCTCTCAGACCACAGTGCAATCAAACTAGAACTCATGATTAAGAAACTCACTCAAAACCTCTCAACTACATGGAAACTGAACAACCTGCTCCTGAATGACTACTGGGTACATAATGAAATGAAGGCAGAAATAAAGATGTTCTTTGAAACCAATGAGAACAAAGACACAACATACCAGAATCTCTGGCACACATTTAAAGCAGTGCATAGAGGGAAATTTATAGCACTAAATGCCCACAAGAGAAAGCAGGAAAGATCTAAAATTGACACCCTAACATCATAACTAAAAGAACTAGGTCAGGCGCGGTGGCTTACGCCTGTAATCCCAGCACTTTGGGAGGCTGAGGTGGGTGCATCACCTGAGGTCAGGTGTTCCAGACCAGCCTGGCCAACATGGTGAAACCCTGTCTCCACTAAAAATACAAAAATTAGCCAGGCGTGGTGGTGGGTGCCTGTAACCCCAGCTACTTGGGAGGCTGAGGCGGGAGAATTGCTTGAACCCAGGAGGCAGAGGTTGCAGTGAGCGAAGATCGTGCCACTGCACTCCAGCCTGGGCAACAAGACCGAAACTCTGTCTCAAAAAAATTAAGTAAATAAAAATAATAAGAAGAAAAGAAATTAACAAGTTGATTCTAAAATTCACATGAAAATGCAAGGAACAAAATAGCCCAAACAATCTTAAAAAAGAATAAAGTTGATTGAGTCATTCGTTTTGATTTCAAAACTTACAGTAAAGCTACAATAATCCGAACAATTTTGTACTAGCACTAGAATAGACACATAGTCCAATGAGACAGACTTTAGAAATAAATGCTTACATTTATAGTCACATGATTTCAACAAAGGTGCCAAGACAATTCAGCGGGAATGGAATATATTGTACAGACATAACATATAGTGCTAGGACAACTGGATAGCCATAAAAAAATGAATGAAGTTGGATCTCTACTCATATTATACAAAATAATTGATTCAAAATGAATTAGATCTAAATGTAAGAACGATGTAACTTTTAGAAGAAAATATAAGATTAAATCTTTGTGACCTTGAGTTAGAAGCAAAGACTTCTTAGGTATGACACAAAAAACACACGTGAGAAAAGAAAGAAGATAAATTGGATTTCATCACAATTGTAAAACTATTTTTCTTCAAATAAGATCATCAAGAAAGTGAAAAGACAATGCATTGATCAGGAGAAATAATTTGTAAATCATAAATCATATGAAGAATTTCTATCCAGAATACCAAATGAGCGGCTATATCTTAATAATAAAATGACAAACAACCTAATCAAAAAGTGGGCAAAGGATGTGAATAGCACATGAAAAGATACACAACACCATTAGCCATGTGAGAAATCAAAATCAAAACCAAAATAAGAACACATTGAACATAGTAGGATGGCTAGAATCAAAATAAACAGATAATGACAAGTGTTGATAAAAATGTTGGGAAATGGAACCCTCGTACATTGCTCAGGAAATGCAAGAAGGTCCAGCACCTTTGCAAAATAGTCTGGCAGTTACTTAGAATGTTAATATAGTGTAACTATATGACCTAGCAATTCCATACCTATGTATATTCCTAAGACAAATGAAAATATGTATTCACACAAAAACTTGTACATGAATGTTCATAGCAGTATTATTTATCATAGCCAAAAAAACATGGAAACAGTCCCAATATCTATTAACTGATGAATTAATAAATAAAACATGGTATATCTATACCATGGAATATTATTCTACAATATGAAAGAATGAAATACCGATACACTCTGCAATATTAATGACCCTTGAAAACATGCTAAGTAAAAGAAGCTGGTCATATAAGATTATATATTACATGATTCCATTTATATGAAATGTCCACAGTAGGCAAATGTACAGAGACAGAAAATAGACATATGGTTGCTGAAGTCTGGGGGGATTAAAGGAAAATGGGAAGTGACTGATAATGGGTACAATGTTTGCTTTTGGGGCTATAACATGTCCTAAAATTGTGGTGACAGATGCACAATTCTGTGAATAAACTAAAAATCACTGAACTGTACACTTTAAAAGGCAAGCAAATGAACAACACACATCCTCTATCACTTATTTTACTCCCAAAACACCAATGATCAGCTTCCCAGTACAGTTGCCTGATACTGTGATGAGGAGAGCTCTTAGGGATTCAGCTTCCTCATTTTCCTAGGCCAGCTCCAAAACAGAGGCTAGAAGATGGGGTTTGGAGGGTAATCCCAGAGGAATAAAGAGAGAAGAGAGTTGGTGGGTAATTAAATATGCATACATATATGCTCATGTGATTTTAAAAATAAATACTTAAAAACAGCGATTAAAACAAGTGTCAGAACCAGTTTTCGTTCTAATCACTTTTAAATTAATCTGAATTTGGTTTAGAGGCTAATTGTGTTATTTTTAAACTTAGTTTTTTAAAAAAAAATTTAATTACTTTTGAACTCAATAGTCTCATTCTCAAAAATGACATTTTAAAATGAACTCTATTTTTCTTAAGTCCTAAATAGAAGGTAGAGTGATTTGTATTTCTACAAATGAGGAGAAGCAAGAGGCTGGAAGTCACACCTGTGAATGGTCTCATCTGGTGAGTTCCAAAGTCTTCTCGACCAAAGGAGGGAAAGAGGCATTATTCTAAACAATATTAGGATGGACAGAATGAAAAAGCTGCATATATGGAGCCCATTGAATACTTGAACATGATCTATAGGAAACTCTGATCTTAGAATCCAAGAAGGTTTTAAAGAACTTAAATGATTCCAAATTTAGGATACATTTTCAGTGAGGTAGAAAAAGAAGGGTTACTCTATGATCCCGTCCTACCTATTATGCTGCATTACTCAGTCTTTTCCTCCCAACACTGGCATAGCACACATACATACTGAATTAGCTATCACCATTTCCCACACATCTTCCCACCTTTGTGCCTTTGCTCACCCCATTCCCTGTGCCTGAAGTACCCTTTCAGGGTTCTACCTCCACATGTCAAAACTGCATCCATCCTTCCAGACCTGTCCTGAATGCCACTATCTTTCAGGAAGCTTCTCCTGATTCCTCCATCCACTGCCATCGTTCCCACCTGCAAACTTCACATAGCACTTCCTTGAGACGTATTTTATTTAATTATATGTTGCAGTACAGTATAAACTGTCCCCACACTAGAATTTAAGTGAGCAAGGGGTTTGGCTCCAGCAGAGAGAACACCATCATTTTTCTCCAGCTCAATTTGTGTTACTTCTATTCAATCAATCTTTATCAATTCAATTCCCCACATTTTAAAAAATGGTCTTCTGATTTAATTGCATAGAAATCCTGGCTTTATTCAGATAAAGAAGTCCCAGTTCTTATTTCTTCCAATTTTTCTTACTCTGCTGTATCTATGTTCCCCAATGAACCAGCATTCTAAGTCCTGCTGTATTCTCCAACATTCTCTTATTCTTCTAATTGAGAAAAAAATCTACCAGCAAAACTGATAAAATGATTTCTTCTCATTCTCATTATTGGGCATGGGCCCTGAGTCAGTTTGCAAAGTGGGAGATTTTCGCAGGGGTGAGGTGGAGAGGTAAGTAGCCAATTGTCATTTCTGTAGTTATTCTGGGACAAAGAGACAAAATGTGTAGTATAAAACTGAAATGGCTTTGTATGGAAAAACACTATTACAAGTAAAAAAAGGAAAGAAAAACACAGAGATGCTATCACTCTGGGTTAACTCTAAATATAGGGAGACAATAAAATAGTTATTAAATGTTCCCAATGTGCCTAGTACTACATTAATTAAGCACTGTTTATGTATTATCTTATTGTCTCTTTTAATCCTAATGGGGTTGCTATTAGGTAGGTCCTACTGTTCTCCCCTCATTTGGAAGGTCAAGAAACTGAAGCACAAAAAGGTTAAGAAACTTACTAAAGGGGTATGCGGTGAAAACAAATGTGCTTGTCAAGTTTTCTTCCACAGTATCAACTAACTTCTCCATTCTTCTTTCTTATAAGTTGTACAGATGTTTGGCCTTTTTGGCCTTTTTAGAATATTTTCTGAATAACCTCCATTGAGATCATTGCAATTTGATTTCCTCTCTCCCCCTATTATTCCTATACCACTGGAGTATATCAAGAAATAGAAGGGTGGGCCAGGGTACAGCAGTTCATGCCTGCAATCCCAGCACTTTGGGAGTTTAAAGCAGACAGATCTCTTGAGGCCAGGAGTTCAAGACCAGCCTGGCTAACATGGCAAAACCCTGTCTCTACTAAAAATACAAAAGTTAGCTGGGCCCCTAGTTCCACCAACTTGGGATGCTGAGGCACAAGAATCGCTTGAACCCGGGAGGTGGAGGTTGCAATGGGCCAAGGTCACACCACTATATTCTAGCCTGGGAGACAAAGCAAAACCCTGTTTCAAAAAATGCTGGGCATAGTGGCTCATGCCTGCAATCCCAACAATTTGGAAGGAGGAGTCAGAGGAAGGAGGAGCTTGAGCTCAGTAGTTTGAGATCAGCTTGGGTGACATCACGAGACCCTGTCTCTGTAAGAAAAAAAGAAATTAGCCAGGCATGATGGTGCAGTCCCAGGTACTCAGGAGGCTGAGGATGGAGGATCACTTGAGCCCAGGAGGTCAGGGCTGCAGTGAGCTATGATTGTCACTGCACTCCAGCCTGGGTGACAGAGTGAGACTCTGTCTCTTAAATAAATAAATAAATAGAGAGAAGATAGTCACTTAATAATCTTCTTGTACGGCTGTTTACTCATTTTTCCCTGAACTAGGGAAAAATGTTTTTGAAGATCAGAGACAATAAAACGGCCAGCAGAATAGGACAAATGAAAGATTCAAGGTCAAAGAAAGAAACTGGGTTTAATTCATCCTTAATCTTGGGCTTAGGGATATTCTCCTATAAACACTAAATGGGTTCAGACAAAAGCATCTCACAGGGAGGAGGCAGAGGCTTCAGCCTGCTGCAGTCTTTATGCACTCAATCATCCCTTCCATAAATGTCTAAGTGCCTACTGTGTGCCAGGCACTGTAAGTGAGCAGGATGAACATGGTCTTTATTCTGTGAAGCTTGTAGGAGTGAGGGGAAGAAAACACTAAAGAAATATTTAAACTATATCATTTCAATTATGATAAGTGCAAAAAAGAAATGGTGGATGCTTTGGGATCATATAAAAAGGAACCCAAGCTGATCTGAGATGCCAGAGAAAGCTCCCCTGAGGACAAGAGGCTTAAACTGAGATTTTGAAGGTAAAAGGAGGGATATCTGAAGGCTGTAACTCAGAAGGAGAAAATGAAAAAAGACACTTGAAAGTCTAAAAAAGGAAGTTGGGCCTAAATATTGGTCTACACTATACAACTGATTCAACTTAAAGACAGTTTTTAAGGAGTACAGCTTAATACTTTAAAAATGAGTATTACAACATAAATAAACATTATCAAAGAATTTTCAGATAAAACACAAACCTGTTTGAAGGCCTGTGTAGAATTTATTAGAATTACTTGACAAAGTCCTGGTTGTGTCTAAAAAATTTAAAAAGAAATAAATGTCCTTAAGAAAAATTTGCATATGACTGAAAGCTATACATCGGCTAGATGCTCAATAAAAATTTTCTGCAAGGGTAACTGAAACACCCCTTCTCATGTGAATTTTATTGCTAATTTAGTTTAATCATTTAATTCAGTTAGCAAATCCCTTTTACAAGTGCACTAGTAAATGTCACCTTAATCAAAATTAAATTACCTTAAATTTTCACATAATATTGACTTACTTAAGTTTGTATTATGAAGAAAAAAAACTCAAAAGGAATCTGCTTAAAAATGCTTTGTGCAGTATCAATGTACAAAAATGAGAAGCCTGAATGGGAATTTATTTCTAGAATTATTGACGAAGTTTCAAACTTAATAAATAAATCTTAATTTTACTTACTAACAAAAAATAGTTTTAGTCTGCCTATTTCAAGTAGTTTTATGTAAATTATCCAATGTCTGAACTCCACAAAATGCTAATATATGATACAGCTTCCAAGCCTATTTGTAGACTATAACTGAAACTACATCAATAAGAAATGATATGCTTAAATCATAGACACACACACACACACTTTCATATTATATCCTTCTAGTTTACTCTCTTATTCACAAGATGAAAAGTATTTTATTTGCAGGTTGATACTTGTTGGTTTTCACTTTCATATTTGATCTTTAGGTTATTTTTAATAGCAAAACTTGCTTTGATACCAAAATACATTATTTTGCTGAGCACTTAATTCAGCTTAGACAATACCTGAGCTACAATGAGCTTTTGGTATACTTGTTTTTCATAAATTCAAAAACTGAATCCAAGTTCAGATTCCACCAGGGATTTGTATAGTACACATTTAAAACATAGGTTAACATGCAAACTAATGTGCATTACATCAAATATACACAGACTGTCAAAGACACCAGAAAATTAGATATAGCCACTTGCAAATTCTAAACAGGTTTTAACCCACATTCATACTAAATACTAGTCAGAGACTCCCCTCCTCCATTTTGAGCCTCTGTAAGCATTTTGCTGTTATCAAGGAATGACTTAAAAGTTTGCTTCTGCTACAGAAGTGGCACAGAGACACAATGGAGCAAAAGTGTCCAAGTTCACTAGAGTTCTGACAACTGAACCACCCACAGTTAATTATTCAGCAATCATGAATAAATATCAGTAAAAAAGAAATCACCTCTTTGCTTTGTAAATGCTCAAGAGTATAATAATCAAAATTTATGTAAAGAGCGAAACAGCTGCATTCATAAACAGCAGCATTCATAAACCATGGCCACAGAAATGCAAAATTCGGGAGTATCTCTGAGAAAGACTCCTGTTTATCCAAAGGTTTTCTCTTTCTTGCTCTGTGCCATGATACTGTAGCCTCCAGAAGCCTGGGCATGGCACCAGTATGCTTCCTAAGTCTTCCCAGCAGGCCCCTGCAAAGGGAGGTTCTCAATGTTTCCTGGTGACTCCTTGAAGTTCCTTCCAACCTTCCAGACAGAGATGCTGTTCCCTAGGCATTGATGGCTGCAGTGGAATATTGCTGTGTTGCATGTGAGGAGTATTATTATTATTATTATCATTATTATTATTGCTGAATTCAGGACTATATTTTCATGGAGAATATTATCTCACTATTTATTAGGTTTTTATCAGTTCTCTGATTCTCATAGGCATAATTACCCGGGAATACTAATATACAATCAACTAGCCCATTCTAAAAGCTATATCTTGTTTCATTGTGCGGTTGAGAAAGAGTGCCTGAAGAAATTCTGGAGCATGATGCAAGAAGAAGAAACAAGCAGAAAATATATAACCTGCAAACTCACATATTTCACACCCAAGCAGGTTTTTCCATTTAGTTTTCTATTAAAAACTGAGTAATTGCAATATGAAAGCATGAACACAAGGTTGAAAAGTAACAACTAACAGCATATCATTCCATAAGGAGTTGAAAATGAAAAGTAAATTAACTGAGCATTGACAAGTATCAATATCCTCGTAACATAAAACCCATCAGAACTCATGTGTGTAATATTGCCTCAAACAACTCACTAGAAATGGAAATAAAATGCATTAAATTAATGTTTGAAGATTCTAAGGTTAGAGAATTGATACTTGTTCACAACAAAAAGGCAGTGATGACTTAGCTCTTTCAGATACATGTGAAACTTGTTACACTTATCCGTGTATCATAATCTTATGGTTCCTGCAGGGATCCTAGCTTTTAATTTCCTGAACATACTTAAACCCTCAACCACAGTGTTAGATGTCATGGTATTTGTAGTATTTCATTTTAAGATTAAAAAAAAAAGTTCAAGAAATGGAAGATACTCTATTTACTTGACCACAAATCTAAGGAAATTTAGGTAGATATGATAGATGCCAGCTCAAAGTCTTATCGGGACAAAGGAAATTGGAAAGGGTTATAGAAAGGGGAAAGTGGTAATATTAAAGGTATATAGAAAACTGGCCTCAAAATAAATCAGCAAGAAAAGTAAAGTGTTGCCTTTTCCATTTTAAAGGTAAATGAGAAATTGGTAGTAATTTTATGACTAAATAATGCGACTCATGTGGAAAGAACTGATTATAATATCATATAGCACATAAAATATGGGGACAATTTTAATTACATGGTATTCACAAGGATGCTCAGCATTTGAATTGTTTATCCTACTACGAAATACATGTTTAAAGTATAGTTCTACTTGGTTAATTTGTTTTACAACTGAACAGCAAAACAATAATTATCCCTTCATATATTTAAGAAACTACCAAACATTTGCTTTAAAGCTAGTTTAAAACAGTGGGGGAAGGCAGATAAAGTCCCCTCAGAAGGCAAAATTTTCTGTTATTAACCAAATGCTATATTAAAAGTTGTCTAAAAGTTCATTTAAAAAAATCAATGTAATTGTTGTCATGTTTCTTTAATCAGATGGATTACAGATGAAGTCCACTAACTGCATGACTTTGGGCAAGTCATTTCCCCCCACCCCCCTTCCTTAGTCTCCTCTTTCAGCAGCCAGGCTACTTTACCTATCAGGGTGATGCATGAAGACATGAGAGGCTACAAGGGAAATCACATCATAAGGTAGATTCCAGTGAGTATTTTCACTGATCACCAATAAAAATTTCAAACCATCATAGAAGACTTAAATCTACCAAAATATGAGTTGGTTTTCCAACTGAAATCTTTCAATCAAGGGTACAAACATTAGGATAGGCTATTTAGGTGAACACTAAGGACATCCACGAGTTGTGATGGTTAGTGATATCTATTCATGGCTAATGGCGAGGTGGTGTGGAACAGAGAAGATGAAGATGCAGGGAGGCACTAAAGCTCCTCTGAAATCTACCCAAATGTCAGAGTCATGGTAATGACCATTGCCCCTCAGCCACCTTCACTGTCTTGGGCAGGGGACCCATAGTGTGTCAGATGATAAAAAATGGAAGTAAGGTGTGGGCACTTCCTACCCTCATCTGCTCCAAAGCCTATACAAAGTAGTTAAGAAACAGGCTTGTGATTTTGACAGAACCAGCTTTAAGTGCTAGTTCCACAGTTTACTGATTTTGTGCCTTGAACAAGTCAGTTGGCCATTTTGTCTCAGCTTCCTGAATTCTAAGATGTGATTTAATTATAGCGACCTCAGAAAATAGTGGTGAGGACTAAATGAAACCACACACATAAAAAAGTTAGCAGAATGACTGACACTGAGACAGCACTCAACAAATGAGAGTGCTTTTATCATTGCTATTATCATCTTCAGCAAGTGAAGACATTTGCTAATCGGTGAGCTGGAAAGACGAGGTGGGAGAGCAGAAGCAGCCCCAAAGCAGTCCACCTCTCCAGCATGCCTGAGCTGCAGGCAAAGCCCAGGTACTGTCTAAAGGGTGCCAGCTCCCTAACCTGGGGAAGTCTCCATTCTCCTAGAAGGTCATGCATGCTGCACTCTCCTTCAGGCAGAGGGAGGGATGCTTGCAAACCAACAACCTGGAAGGGATGGTGTGGCTTCATTCCAAATGACAACAGAATTTTCTCCCTAGTAATTCTTTAAAAGTAAAACCCCGTAAGGAAACTCCTGTGACAGAAGCATTAGGCACAAACACTGCCGTAACAGAAAATGCATATCTAGTTTGATGGAGAAAACACTGGCACAGTTTCCTGACTTAACAGAAATAGTATAATATAAATCAGGAGGGAGTCAAAGACTAGGGCTCACTCACCAATTGTTGACAGTCTAATGATGGAAAAACACAGAAGCTTTATAATACCCTAACTTGCTCAGCTTGCAAATGAGGAGAGAACATGAGTTTTTGGTTAAAGGATGACATTCTGTGCTCACTGAATTTGCTGTCTGCCACATTCAAGCACATTTTCTGACTGGTCACCCATTCTGAAATCAGATGCTTGCAAGCAATCTGGCAAAGGGGCCCTCGCCAGGAGTATTACACATCCGTCACTGAACCAGGGGCAAAAGACTGGGAACATTTTTGGCAGCAGACCAGTCTCTGCCAATAAATAGGGATTGACTTGGGGAAGAATTACTCTCCCCAAATCTCATTTGTAAAAAAAAAAAAAAAAAAAAAAAATAGCTATTTTATTGCATTATCTTGAGGTTTAATTTTGTGATATCTGTAAGAGTACACAAAGTAATCTGTAAGTGATTTTAACTATTATTATTCCATTTGTCCCTCTCAGAGGAAATTTCCCTGAATTTCTAAACCATATTAGTCCCCTCTCTCCTTAACTCTTTCTTATGGAAGCCCCTTGTTTTCCCCATTATATACTAATGTGTATGCTTATATAAGGACCTTTTCCCACCAAATAATTACTTATCCTAGGTCAGAGGTCATGTCTGTCTTGCAAATCACTGTTCCTCTATGTTCATGGCTGAGTTAGAGTGGGTGCCTGTGGGATAAATGCCCATTGGCCCCATCACACTGCAGCCCACCTGGAAGTGACAGAAGGATCGTCATCCAGGGTGAGGCTCCATCATGGCCTCCTCTGACACATGTGCTGCCCATTTATAGCCTCAATGATAAGAGGGAAGGTTGCATTTGACACTTGCACAAGAGACACTAAGGATTTGTCAAGTCCTTCTTGTCTGTCAGAGTAGGTAGTGTGTAGGAATTCAAAAGAAGATGAAATCCATGCTCCTGCCTGGTAGGAAGTCTGTGACTGAGATTCTAAGTGCAGGAGGAGGGACACAGTAATGATGCTGCAGGTACTGGGGAAGGCTTCATCAGGACACAAATCTGTTTTAGATTTATACACTGAGAACAGCACCTGTCCTAGGCCAGGCACTGCCTAATGCTTCCCGTACATATCTTGTTTTTATCTTCATAAGCATCATGCAGAAGGCATTACATTTACAGATGAGGAAACATAACTCAAAATGGTTAAATAATTTGTTCATGGGCACTTAGCTAATGCCTAGCAGAGCCCACAGACGAACCCAGACCTGCCTGATCTTGAATTCTTCTCTCCAATCATTACTAAATATCACTCCTTCCTTGGTTTGGCTGAGATGTAGCTGTGCCATGCCAGGAAGGGGCTCAGAGGAGCAAAGATCAGCCCTCTTGGAAGCCAAAGCTGCTGTTGGGAGCAGGGCAAAGTGATACAGGATGGGTATATACAGGGCAAAGTGATACAGGATGAGTATAGACAGAGTAAGGTGACGCAGGATGTGTATAGACATTAGGGTCAATTACTAAAAGCAGTGAGTGCCAAAATACCCATATCTAGTTTAAGGAGAAGGAAATTCTGTATTTGGAAGAGTAATGTGGTCATGCAGGATAGCATGAGTTGGCCTAGGGGATAATCTGTGAGACTGGAGACTACCCAGGGAGGATGATCAACTAATCACCTGCAGAAAAGATAATCCTTGTGTCATTTATTTCTTCACAATTCACAGCCTACTACTGTAGATGTAGAAGGTAGTAAGGACTAATTAAATATAATTAAGTTTATAAGGTTATTCCATATTCCCTGAGTACAAAGTCATAATTAAAAAGAAGAAAATAATCTCTACTCAGCAAACTGGTCCATATATATTAGTATCTACCTTTTACAAAGCACCTTTTGCATATTTTGCTATCCGCTCAGCAGTATTACTATGGGTAAACTTTCAAGAAGTTCCCTCCTGTTTGGTAATACAGAAAACTAATTAGCATAGCTGATG
Source organism: Pan paniscus (assembly GCF_029289425.2). NCBI lineage: Eukaryota > Metazoa > Chordata > Mammalia > Primates > Hominidae > Pan > Pan paniscus. The sequence goes on along the minus strand of NC_073258.2, from coordinate 93,469,922 downwards.
GGCACTCACAAAAGAAAACAGAACCCTTGAACACATCCAAATGTTGAGGAGGACCTCAAGAATATGCATGTGACATCCATTTCAGTGCAAATGAAAGCTGTGCTGGTGCCCGCTTCACAGGAAAATTATGGTGCACATTACAGCATTTTGAATACAAGTAGTTGGGAGGGTATTTTAGACTGAGCATGAAGGGAAAGATAAAATATGTATCCCAGTTTGTTTTCAGGATCCAGAACATAAGAATCCAGTCCCAGTGAAAACAGAGATCCTGGAATGGCTAAAAGTCTGAGAAGAAGAATGTATTTTAAAAGCACAAATTGTTGTTCTTTTTGGTTTTTGGTACTATATTTCCAATGCTAGTTACTTAAGAGCAATCTGGTGGACTGTTTACAGCTTTTCAATTTCACGAACATGTAATAGACACCTACTCTATACAAAGCCTGATATTAAGTGTTGTGACCATCCAAAGATGAAGCAAGACACGGAAGCATAAAGAATTAAATGGGACAGAAGCACACCCAAGTGAGGGCTCTGACAGAAGACAAAGACATAAAACCAAATATCTAATGATTGAAATGAAATCTAAATTTCAAAATCGAAATTGTGAGACATGTGGAACTTGTGAAATTCCAGTACCTTGCTGAAATCAAGGCATAATTTTATTTCATAGGGCTTTAATTAAAAGCAAAAATCTTTTATTGAAATAATCAAGCAATTAATCTTGAGAATTACAGATGAACACAATTCATTATTCTTCCCCCATCTATGCTTTGGTGAGTTAAGGCTTTTGGCCTTATTCATATACAATCTAGTTTCTCCGAAAGAAGCAGAAGTTACTATGAAATTGCACGCCCCTAGAAATGCTTTTCTTAGGGCAACACATGACAGGAATAGCAGCCACAGTGTAGAGGGGGCAGTGGCAGAGAGTTGAAGAAATTCTGTAATTCTCACTAATGACTTGGAAGCCCAGTGAAGCTTACCAAACTTCAGGAATTACTGAGAAAACATAAGCCATCACCACATGACTTCTGTACATTTATTCTGATTAGTAAAGTTTGGGTTAAATGATTTATCACCCTATCTCACAGTATGCATACTGAAAGTAATGAAGTCTTTGCAATATGAACCTTCCATATGCATGAGGCTATTAAATCTTTGTTGAGAAGCATGTAGAAGCTGCGAGGATGACTACTTTAGTTTTTGGCTGATATCTGGTAGGCCTAACAAATACATGAAATAAAAATTTACCAATCCTGATTCCACCAAATTCTTTGTTCACAGGACACAAAAAGCTTGCCCTACTTTATTCTTCTTGGAATAAACCTAATACATAATACACATCTACTATCTAGATATCAAAGAAGCAGCCACTTTCAGGCTGGAGTGGATTACAGTAGCTGTTTAACAACAAAGCAAACAGGCAGAAGGGTAAGTCCTTTCAGGAAGCACTGAGTAGGTGGATCATCAGTGCCTCTGTGACCTGCTGCATGCTTCAGCCACATTTGTATCCCTAAAGATTCTTTCAGGAACATGGCATCAGCCAATGAAGCTGCAGGGAGATAGAACTCTTAGTAGTATAGACTCAAAAGTCAAACTGCCTGGGTTCAAATTCTGGCACCACTTCTCATCATCTGTCATCTTGAACAGGCTAACCGGCCAATCTGTTCCTCTCTCCCCATCAGCAAAATTGGGATAAAAATAGATGTAAAAATTAAATAAGGTAGGCCAGGTGATGTGGCTCACACCTGTAATCCCAGCACTCTGGTAGGCCCAGGCGGGCGGATCACCTGAGGTCAGGAGTTCAAGACCAGCCTGGCCAACATGGTGAAACTCTGAAGTAAACCCTCTACTGAAAACCCTAAACCTTCTACTAAAAATACAAAAATTAGCCGGGCGTGGTGGCAGGCACCTGTAATCCCAGCTACTCAGGAGGCTGAGGCAGGAGAACTGCTTGAACCCTGGAGGCGGAGGTTGCAGTGAGCCGAGATTGCGCCATTGCACTCTGGCCTGGATGACAAGAGCTAAACTCCATCTCAAAAAAAAAAAAATTAATTAAGGTAATACACGTAAGTAGTTAGGACTATGCCGTGCCCACAATGTAAAATCAATAAATGTCACCTTCCTCTTACTGAGGGAGAGGCAGATTCAAGTATGTTCTAAACACCTGGCTGGAACATCAGTCTTCCAAAGCCCCAAATACACAAAAGGCACACGGCAGTAGATGTTAAGTACTAGCCATTTTGAAATCAGGACCTGGCTGCACTGCTATTTTTTTTAATGTGAACTTTCAGAGGGAATCAAGCCTTGGAACGAATGATGTTTATTTCAACCCTAAACTCTGGTGCAGAAGGACAAACGGAGAAGTAGACCTCTGAGCTACAAAGCTTATTCTGTATATAATAGATTCCATTCTAAAATTCCACACATTTATGCCTCTACCTCCAACTTTATGTCCTTCATCAACCCCCTCCTCCTAGTCAGACTATCTCCCTACCACACGCAGGCCTTGCAGTGTATGCTTTGGTTTTTGAGACACAGTCTTACTCGGTCATCCAGGCTGGAGTGCAGTGGTGTGCGACCTCGGCTCACTGCAACCTCCATCTCCTGGGTTGAAGTGATTCTCCTGCCTCAGCCTCCCAAGTAGCTGGGATTACAGGCACCTGCCACCACACTCAGCTAATTTTTGTACTTTTAGTAGAGACAGTATATTCGTATTTTTGTATTTTTTAGTAGAGACAGTGTTTCACCATGTTGACCAGGCTGGTCTCAAACTCCTGACCTCAGGTGATCTGCCCGCCTCAGCTTCGCAAAGTGCCGGGATTACAGGGGTGAGTCACTGCACCTGGCAGCCTATGCTTTTTTATTTGATGATGCCTGTATGGAATGTTTTTTGCCTGTTTTTACTCTCATCTCCACTCCTGCCTGCACCTTCACTTCCTCCTCCCATAGTAGCTAGATAATCTTTTAAAAAACAGTTGACTCATATCACTCCCCACTTAAAAAAAAAAAAAACCTTCTTCTGGCTTCTTGTTGCTCTTATAATAAAATCTAAACTCCCATATGCTCCATCCCTTCCTCCTTCTCTGATGACATCTCTCCCCCGACTCCTGTCTCAGAGGCCTTTGCTCTGGTCCGTAAGTTTGCTCCAGCCTCAAGACCTTTGCATTTCTGTTCCTTTTACTGGATCTCTGTTCCTCCATTCTTCCCAGAGCTAGATCCTTCTCACCATTCAATTTCAACTGAAATCTTACCTTTAATCTTTAGAGAAGGTGCCTTCCCCAACCATCTTCTCTAAAGTAGCCACTGATGCCCTCAATCAACTAGTCTCTATCATTCTTTTTCCTACTTTTCTGTCTTATTTTTTTTCCAGGAGTTTTCACTCTTTGAAATGTTATTATTTCTTTTTAAAATTTTCTTGTCTATGATCTTACTACCCTTACTACAATACATGTTCCATCAAAGCACAAACCTTGATTGGCTTATTTATTGTATCTTCTGCACTTACAACACATCCTGGCAAATAGTAGACACTCAATTAACAAATGAATGAATAAATGAGTTAATGTACAATTCTAAGCATTTCTTTGAGTTCTAGTGTAAGTTGCTCTTATTCTATGAAGCTTCTCTAATGACTTCACTTAATCTAAATTCCTATTGCACTTACTATCAGGACTAAGCACTTTATTATAAACATACTTGTCCTTTTTCATTTGTAGAAACGTAAGTCTTCTCTCCCCAACTGATTTTTAACTTCCTTGAGGCAGCAACCATCTCAAATGTAGCTGTAAATCAGGAGTAATTAGAAGTTTATGCACTTAACTCAGAGGAAAGGCTGACTGGGCCTCACTAGGGGTCTCTATACACTTTTTTAAGGCATAATTTTAGCAACTATGATTTTACAGCTTCTCCATTCACAACAGTGGATTGCATGGGAGTGCCAGAAGCAGGTTCTGACTACAATAAGTGATAACTAAGAATAAGAGATAAAGAGGACAGCTATACAAAGAAAAAACAGATACAAGAAATCAAAAGGCACAGATCATAGAGGGGATGCAAAGAGAGCATGTATAGACATATAGAGAGCATTTAATGGTGACAGCCAACAACCTATCTCCCTCAACTGTGCCTAAAGTGTCACAAAAGACACTTCATTACAGCACTGTGTGATCAAAGATCTTTTATATGATAACCTGTAGTCATCACTAAACCTTTCAATTTAGTTGTGATCAGTTTTAAAAGGCACAGGGAGTATTATAAGCTTATAATCAAAAGAAGTACTTTGAAGTCTAAGCTCCTAAAAGGTGTACATTTTGGTTGTCTAGACAACTCCCCTTTGTATGGGGTACCTCCTCTCTGGTGAGGTCAAGTAAATAAGGTATTCTGGCTGTATAATTAAGATATAATTTTTACTGATGAAACTATTTTCTTAGGAAACCAGTCTAGAATGTGAACTTTAATCTCTGCAATCATTAATTCATGTTACAAACAACAGTTTGATTGGATATTTGGCTGGGATAATGATGGGGGTTGGTACTTGGAATGTCTGATCTTCCCACTCATCTTTCTTCCTAGGATGTGAGACAATTTCTGATATGGCTTGGCTGTGTCTGATATGGTTTGGCTGTGTCTCTGCCTAAATGTCATCTTGAACTGTAGTTCCCATAATCCTCACATGTCGTGGGAGGAACCTAGTGGGAGGTCATTGAATCATGAGGGCAGTTACCTCCATGTTGTTCTCATGATAGTTCTCCCAAGATCTGGTGGTTTTATAAGGGGTTCCCCCACCCCCCACTTCATTCTGCACTTCTCCTTGCTGCCACCATGTGAAGAAGGACGTGTTTGCTTCCTTCCACAATGATTGTAAGTTTCTTGAGGCCTCCCCAGCCATGCAGAACTGTGAGTCAATTAAACCTCTTTCTTCATAAATTACTCAGTCTTGGGTATGTCTTTATCAGCAGCATGAAATGGACTAATACAATTCCCTTGAGCAAGAAGTGTACTCCCCTGAATAGTAACACTCATTAGAGAGGCTGAGAAATAGCAGAGAGCTGTTCTTATCCCCAGATCTGATGCAGTCCAGACAGGCTGTATTCTCAGAAGCTTCTTCTATGACCAGCAGAGCAGGGTAGCATGAAGCAAAGGGCACAAGCTGGGAGTCAAAACAATTATGAGAGGAGCTGACATTTATTGAGTATTTATTTTTGCACTAGGATCTGTGCTGAGTACTTTTGGCCACTACCTCACTTAATCTTAAGAACAGTTATAGTAGGTCTTAATCATTATCATTGTCATCATCACATAGGAGAAACTGAGGGACAGAAAGCTTCTACCTGACCAATGATATCCAGTTAGTAAATAAAAGAGCCAGGCCTCAACTACAGACTAACTCCAAAGTCCAACTTGCCAATTACACTGCGTATAATCCTCTAAAGCCTCTAAAGATCAGGCTTCCATTGTTCCTGCCACTTTCTAGCTGAATATCTTACAAGTCACATAACCTTTCTGAGCCTTGGTATTCACATTTATAAAATGAGGATAAATGCATCCATACTCTCTCACTCATAAAATTCTGTGAGGCTCAAATGATACCTTCAAAACTCTGTGGAAGCTGGGCATGAAGGCTCATACCTGTAATCCAAACACTTTGAGAGGCCAAGGTGGGACCAGGAATTCGGGACCAGCCCGGGCAACATAGTGAGACTTCATCTCTAAAAAAATTTGTTAATTAGCTGGGCATGGTGGCATGCACCTATAGTCCCAGCTAATTGGGAGACTGAGGCAGGAAGATTGCTTGAGCCCAGGATACAAGGCTGAAGTGAGCTGAGATTGTGACACTGTACTCCAGCCTGGGTGACAAAGTGAGACTTTGTCTCAAAAAAAAAATATATATATATATATGTATATATATATATTTATATACATGAAAATAAATTTTTAAAATCCTGTGGAAACTTTTATGCTTTTATGTGATATACAAAGTTAAGTACTATGTGTCTGATTATGCACATGACTTCTGGGTGAACACCCACCTGGTACAGACAAAATCATGTTCTTCTCGTACCTAAGAAAACCATTTTAAAAAAGAAAAGGCCAGCAACATTGTATACCACAAGTTCATGTTTGATCATTCCCCAATCCCCATCAGAATCTTCAATATGGATTTCAAAATTATTCTCCAACCATGAGCTTCAAAGAAAAAGATATCCTGCAGAGACTGTTCTCTTAAGAAACTTAAAATGAAATACAGATCTTTTAAATGAAAGAGAACTTTTGTATTCCCATGGATTACTGATGCATTTTTCTACTCTGCTATTTCAAAATTTTCCCAAAGGCTTTTCTAATTTTGATTCATATCAGTCTGGATGTTGAACTTAGTTATAAACTCGAGGCTAGTCATGCATCCCTGGGTCATTTCATTTTGTATACTGTTATCAATAATATGTAATAGAAGCCAGTTCCAGAGAAAAGCCTACATTTTTCAGAATGTACTTGTGGTCAACATTTTCTGCACCCTCCCAGGGAGGCAAGGAATATGGCAAACCTCTTACTGCTGCTCTCCACACAAGCAGCCAAAGAAGAGCTGCCTGAGAAATGGCCCAAGGCTCCAAGAGCCAAGAGCTCCCCAGCCATGAAGGGGCCTGAATAATGCACATGGTAGAGCTTGGCTGGAGCCACAGAGCCCGAAGTTTACATCGTGACTTTGTCCGTTCATTGGTTCTCTGAATCTGGGCAAAAGATCTAAACTCTGATTTTCCATTTCCTCAGCTATGAATCAAGAATAATGATGTCCTATGGGTTGCTATGAGAATTAGAAAATGCCTGTCACTTGTAAGGTACACAAAAAATGTTGGCCAAAAAAATAGGTAGGAGTACTCATTTACTTTGAAAAGATGTGACAGATAATTATGTCAAGGATATCAGTTAAGCTACAGCTAATACAGTCATAAGAAAATTACCCTGGAGTTGTTTCCAACCAGAATATGACCTGTAAATGACTCGGTTATTTGTGACATCAGACACATTTTCAACAATTGGGCTAATTCATTAATACAGTGTGCAAGCCATTAGTACATGAAGGAGAATACAATGAGACAGGGATATGGAGAAAGGATATTGAGGGTGGGGTCTGTGGAGATGATGAAAGGGATGAAATAAGAGATAGGTACAGAGAAGAAAAGAAGAGTTAAACTAGAAAGGAAAGAGAACAAAATCCACAGGAATGCTGGTCATTCAAGTAGAAAAGAAATTCACAAACTCTTAGTAACACTGGGTGGACCCACTATGAGAGCTACACAGTAACTGCATTTAAGCTCACCAGAATTCCATTGGCCTTACCGAGAGAAGCAGGAAACCAGCACTTGGTGGTACTATGATAGACGGTGTCTGCCAAAATTGAAGCCTGACAGAGATTATTTAGTCAAAACTTTTTTAATAAACACAGCCAGTATGAAGGAGGTTTGTTGTTCTTATAATTGGATAACAACGAGCCTGCTATCTGCTTCAACAGAATGGAGAAAAATGCTCATTCTCACTGTACCCATGGTTTACTCTCTTGCACTGTCTGTGCATGAGATGGTCAACAGAGAGATAGTTCTCTCTGTCATCAAAGGGAGAATGGTGGTGGCCTGGAGCACTGTATCTGCAGGCCACTTGATCTGGAAGAGACCTTCACCAGAGTACAGCACCCATAACCTCCATCAGCCCCAGGAGTGTCCTTGAATGTACCAACAATCAGAACATAAAATTGTGTCGACTCTACAAATGTGGCTTCAAGACAGATCCCTGGAGTCCCTTCTAATCAGACTGCTTCTCTGAACTCATCCTATATAGAAATTCTGGAGCTGACGTCAGGGTTCTTCAGAAAGTGGGACTGGGTAGTCAGAGTCTACAGATAACGCAATGGTGAAGCCCTCAAAAATGGGGTGCCTACCCAACACGAGTAGGCTCGCCCCAAGAATTCTTAAAAGGAAAATACATGCAAAAATGTAGTGTATTTCTTAACCAAAAAAGTGGTTGTCCTGTGTGAGTTATTTATTGATAAGGATGACCTTGGAAACATCACTTTCATAAACTTTCTTGCTCCAACTAGCTCTCTGTCACTCCAATCCCCTCCAAACTTGTAGGAGCCATACTCACAAACATTGCCCAATGTACTCTCTTGTTCCAGGTTAGTCAAGAAAAGGTGTCAACTACCATTTCTGTCCCAGGAACCCGGATCCCAAGCATGACAGCATGACAGAAAGTTGGGAGAGTTAGTCTCAGGCACCTGACCAACACTGTTACTGCAAAACATGAATGGCACTGGAGAACATGCCTATCAGGTGTCAGTTGTGAAGGTGAAACTCCATATAAATGAGGTCATATTTATTTATTCTGTCTAATGCCTGATACACTACCAATGAATACTTAAAATATTTCCTAATGAGAAAGCATGTCCTGTACCTTGGAATAAGATGTGGGAATAAGCTTGCCTTTATAAAGGACTTAATTATTACTTCATTATGTGAGTTACAAAGGTCTTGTTCTTTTCTTTCTTAGTTCATAGACCAATCAAAGAAAGACCAAATTCAACAAGTGGGGAAATCCTGGGCCAGGAAGTACTACCATAATGTTCGGGAAGAAAAGCAATTTGTGTTGTGGACAGAATACATTTCTCTCCCATTATAACCACAGCCTGTTAAAAGCCTGTCAGGAAATAAATAAAACACTTTTTGTTCCGTTGCCCACATCCCTGTGCTCAATTCAACAGATTCCAGCCTTCTCAGAAATGCAATCTAAGGTGAAGCCAAGAGGACACACAGGCTGGGGAGGGGAGGACTCTCTGAGAAGCCTTGATGGGGATGTGGACTCCTCCTCCATACTTGCTTCACAAGAGACTCTGCCTCCATCATCCTCTCCTGAACTCACGTGGTGTTGAAGTCAGATTCAGCTGAGAGGCTCTCATCAATCTGAAATCCCATTATCCCTGCCAAACAGAAGCTTTCATCTTACAAAGGAAAAGGAGGTAGTGAAAAATAAGGCATGCACATGGTTTGTGTGGAGTACACATGGGCATCATGATTATTCTTATTCCTAGCTCCAAAGGATACACACACACACACACACACATTTATTCATGAGTCTATATGTATTCATATATATGAATGAGCACCTTAATAGGTACAATTTTTCTAATACTTTATTTTATTTTAAGCTAACCATACTATACATTTTTTTCTCCCGTAGGCAATCTACCTCATGCCCATTTAGATGTACTACTAAAATAGAAAGCATTCTGAAACATATTGTGGATTTTGGAAGCAAATATCAAGGGTAGGAAATGGGGGTGGGTGCTGGATTTTACAACAGTACTACTGCAAAACATATAGGCAGTCTTTTGACTAAAGGCCTCCAAGTTATGAATAATTAATAAATACCAACAGACCCTAAGTGTCATGAGTTCAGAGACTAAATTGTGCTTTTCACCATTGTATCCCCTGTATCCAGCACAGTGCTTGACACATACTAGGTACTGAAAAGATGTGTTCAATAAAAGTCTAGCAGGCTGATTGAATAAATAAATGAATGACTAAGGTCATACACTGGAATGAAAAATCGCCTTTGTTTCATGGTTCAGAAGACTGTGGAACAAAGGAGCCTACATCAAGTTCTTCTCTTTGTTTTTGTTCTGAGATGCAGTCTCACTCTGTCACTCAGGGTGGTATGCAGTGGTGCAATCTTGGCTCACTGCAACATCCACCTCCTGGGTTCAGTGATTCTCCTGCCTTAGCCTCCTGAGTAGCTGGGATTACAGGAGCCCACCAGCATGTCCAGATAATTTTTGTAATTTTAGTAGAGACAGGGTTTCTCCATGTTGCCCAGGCTGCTCTCGAACTCCTGACCTTGGGTGACCTGCCGGCCTCGGCCTCCCAAAGTACTGGGATTACAGGCATGCGCCACTGCCCAGCCATCAAATTATTCTCTTATGCAGCAGTGTACGTTACAGGATGGATATCACAAGGTCTTGCACTCTCACCTGCAGCCCCTTAAATCCTGACTCTGGTTCTGGTGCCACACCTCCCACCATGACACATGTCCCTGTTTACAGATGGGAAAAAGGAGGGTCAGGGAGAAGGGGTCCTTGCTTCTCATGTTTTGTTGCAAGCATGTGTGCAGTGTAGAGTAGAGATCCTGTGTTTCTGGCACCCCAAACAAGAAGTGGGAACATATGTGACTGAAATAATGCTTTATAACAAAAATTTGCCATACCTCATTATAATTTTTTGTTTCAATAGACTTTCCTGGCCTAGCCAGGCAATGGAATCATATGTTATATTGGCATGCATTCCGATAAGAGATTAGCAAATACATTTTAAATAGTATCTGCTCATAATCTTGGGACTCCTTTCATGTGAAGTCTTGTGAAACAGAGTACTACATTTTGCAACAAGGTCAGTGCTGCAGACTCTTAGATTTATGTTAGTTACCCTTCTAGAAGGTAGAAGATATAGGGGGCACTTGATTATTAGTTGATGCCATGGATAATTATTGACCAGCCAACTGACTATAAGGAAAATACTCTCAGAGTCCAGTACAGCTTAGCTCAGGATCTTTCAATCAGTAGGTCCTCCAAAAATGGGATTAGACCACCTCACATTCATTAGGATGGCTAATATTAAAAAAAAAAAAAAAGAAAATGGCATATGACAACTGTTATGTGCACTGCAGATAGGAATGTAAAATGGCACAGCTGCTATAGAAAAAAATATGGTAATTCCTCAATAAAATTACCATATGATCCAGAAACTCCACTCTGGGTATATGCCCAAAAGAATTAGAAGCAGAGACTCAAAGAGATTTCACCCATGTTCACAGCAGCATTATTCACAATAATCAAAATGTAGAAGCAACCCAAGTGTCTATGGGCAGATGAATGGATAAAAAAAAATGTGGTATGCACACACACAATGGAATACTAGTCAATCTTTAAAAGGAAGGAAATTCCAACACATACAACATGGATAAACCTTGAGGACATTATGCTAACAGAAATAAGCTAGTTACAAAAAGACAAATGCTGTATGAGTCCACTAACATGGGGTACTTAGGACAGTCAAATTCAAATTCATAGAAAAAGAAAGTTGTCAGGGGCCTGGGGGAGGGAAGAATGGGGAGCTGTTTAACGAGTATAGGGTTTCAGTTTTGCAAAATGAAAACAGTTCTGAAGATTGTACAACAATGTGAATATACGTAATACTACTGAATTTTATACTTAAAATGGTTAAAATGGTAAATTTTATGTTATGGATTTTACCACAATTGAAAAAATAAAGTCAATAGAAATAAAATATGCACCATATCTTTAAATACCTAAAGAAATAGAATTCCTTAATATCATCAACTATCCATTAGTGCTCAAATTTTCAGTTATCTTATAAATGTAATAAATGTTTTTAAATATAGTTTGTTTTAGTCAGTATCAAAAAGTGATTTATACTCCTAAAAAGACAATTAGGGCCAGGTGTGGTGGCTCACACCTGTAATCCCAGCACTTTGGGAGGGCGAGCCAGGCAGATCATGAGGTCAGGAATTTGAGACCAGCCTGACCAACACGGTGAAATCCCATCTCTACTAAAAATACAAATATTAGCCAGCTGTGGTGGCACGCGCTTGTAATCCTAGCTACTCAGGAGGCTGAGGCAGGAGAATTGCTTGAACCTGGGAGGTGGAGGTTGCAATAAGCCAAGATTGTGCCATGGCATTCCAGCCTGGGTGACAGAGTGAGACTCTATCTCAAAAAAAAAAAAAAAAAAAAAAGACAATTAGGAGATTTCCTATACATTGTTGGGCAACATCTTTGTTTACAAAAGAGTTAGTGATTAGACAAGTTTAAAACTGTTACATGTTTGCAAACCTAATGAGACTGTGCCTTTTTTTCATTCTCCTAATACTATCCCTCATTTTTGAGAACAGTTCTAGGTTTACAGAAAAACTGAGCATAAGTTACAGAGTTCCTATATACTCCATCCACCACTCCCACCTCATCGTTTCTCGTTTTATTAACATGTGTCACAACTATGAACCAATATTGATATATTATTTTTAACTAAAGTCCATGGTTTACATTAGAGTTCATTCTTCGTGTTATACAGTGTTTTGGGTTTTGACAAATGCACAAAGTCATGTATCCACTATGTGTCTTATTTATTCTATATCCGTCAAACTCAAGAATGAATACTGAATAAATGCCTAGGTAGTCGGCCCTTTCAGTTTAACTACTGTTGAAACAAGACAGATCCAAAGAAATAAAGATAGAAAATGTTCATTTTCCTTTGCAACAATTCGTATGTCAAAAGCTAGATTCTTGCTATTCTGCCTGCAGCTAAAATGATAAAATTCTATGCCTTTTTGGGAGTAAAAATATTTTAAGCTTCTGTCATGAGCTTTGTAAAATAGCTGGTATGCTTATAGTTTAGCAAAAATTGACTTGGTATTCCTCCTAGTCTCTGCAATAGTGAAACTGCATTAGACATGAAAACATTTTCTGAAAGATAACATTACAGGTAAAATAAGGAGATTAAGAGTTTAGTAATTAACACACTAAGTGTCCTATTTGCCATGGTTCTGCTGTGAGTGATGTGGTTGTTTATGTTAAACTAATATACTCTTTGGATTAACAGAAATATATAAATACATCCCAGTGTTCCTAAATACTTCCAAAATCATCTCTCCCTCAGTGTTCTTTTCTCACAGTGCTACATATAAGTAAGGACTATACCGAGGAAACCAATCCAATGCAGAAAGCTCATCTGTGGCAGATGCAGGGACCCATTAAGAACCATCAGCTATCCTGGTCTTACTTCAGAGAAGAGGGATATTAAACTTCAGCCTAAGAGGAGATGAGGTCACCAAAGCCACATTTTCAAAGCCAGAGGGCCATCTTAAGTACTTTAAATGGGTTTTATTGCTTTGTTCCTAAGGCAGGTAAATTTATATTTGGCTTGGAAATAGAATTATTTCAAAGAGTCCTTTATTTGAGCTAGCATTTTTGAGACCCCATCATAAACCCTCCAGGCCATTAGTTTGCCCTATTTTTTATTTGACTGAGAACACACACAGAGGTCAGACTGATCAGGCTTGTGTTTGAATTGTCTGTCCAGTGGTGAAAATGGGTCTGTGTTGGCTCATCCATTTCTAATCCATTTTTTCTTGTAATCGACTTAGTACAGTTTAGGCTTTGTGTTAAAATCTCAGCTCATCTGACCACAAATACTGAGACAGAGAGTTGTTTACAAAAAATGAGGAAAAGTAAAAAATGTAGGCAAAAATAACAAATGCCTGCTACACATATCTCCTTCTTTTCTGTTCCTCAGCATCAGCAAACTATGCCCAGCATATAATGAATAGGCAATAAACCCCTGCTTACTGAAACACTTGTACTTGACTCAACTAGATTACAAAGTAGAGGATTTTTCTATGAATCAATAAACATTAGTTTTTAAGTACTTGTTTCTCTAGCCTCTTTACATTTGGTCAGCTATTTTTAGGGTTTGACAGAAGTAGTGATAATTAACTAAAATCTGAGTTTGCTTTTATTATGAGAAACTGTATTTTTGAGAGCCTGACCTCTTCCTTTCACATAATTTCTCAGATGCTTTTTGGTCCACCCACAATTTGGCCTCTCCTACTCATGTTGTTTATTCTTACTTACCCTCCCACCCTTTCCAAACACAGCCAGGTGCTGTCTTCCTAAACTTCTCCATCTCTGTAGCTCAGCCCTTCTTTCTGTCAGACACAGCCTTCCTGCAATTGTTGAGTCCAACTAAAGTTTGAAAGGCCAAGTTCAAATCTTCCTTCTCTCAAGTAGCCTTTGCCAGACTTACTCATTTTGAATTAATCTGTGCCTCCCCTATATTTCTACAGTATACTGCTTATACCATGATTATACCACTTATGAGTAACTTCCCTGGACTAGGAAAATTCTCTGTGTCAGCCTTTACCTACTGAGTACTTGAATCATGCATTGAACTTGAATTCTAGCAGTTTCGTGGAGAAAACTTATTGGAATGACATTCAGTGACACCAAAAGAATACAGTGAGGAAAAAGGTGAAGTTCTATAAGGAGAGAAATTTGTTCCAACTTAAAAATCTACTGAAATTTAATTTAGGCTGTTTTGGCTAAAGATGAGCATCTGGACATCCATTTACACTGGTTTACTCATTACATGAGTAGCAGCCTAGTGTTCTGTGTACTTGCTGTGGGTACAAGATTGATTTCCTGTATTTAAGCATCCCTTTATGACAAACAGTGCTTGATATAGAAGTAGACAGCAGCCTCACAATATGAATAGCCTCAATTAGGCTTCAGTTATATGTGTCATATCTCTGTTATTGAGATCTGAAGGGAAAGAATGCTATTTATGTTGTGTGTGTGGGGGGCGGGTGTGGGGGAGAGCGAGAGAGAAACACCATCGAAACTCAATCAAGAAAAAAGCTTAGTTGAGTAAAGCAAATATATGATATATCCACTTTGCTGAGCAAGGGAACAAATTCAGGCTTAAGTAAGCAGCATGATTAAATTAGGAGGAAAAACTTGTGTTTAGTGTGTATTTACATTCAGTCAGGACTTGGTGTTTGTAAACTGAAATTTGCTCTATTTCTTCACACTTGAAGCAACTCATTCAACACATATATATGGAGTGGCTTTAAGTGCTAGTCATGTGTCCTTTGAGAAAATTTTCAGTAGTAAAGAAGGGCCATAACACATGAATCTGTGGTGAAGACTGCCACTTGCTCACCCATATCTGTTTTCTTCTTTCATGATAATGGGAAATCATGGTCATCCCACTGGAAACCACACACATTTTACAGCCTTTTTTTACAAATGGGTATGGCTACTTCAGGCCAAAGGAATGTGACTTCCAGGTCACTTCCAATGTAAAAGTCAAGCCATGTGCCCTGGAGTTCCTTTCTTTCCTTCTTTATTAGCTGGAACATGGACATGCCTATGACCCAGCATCAACTACAGAGATAAAGATAATACCCAATGAGATAGTGGGGCTCACCATAAAGAAATCATTGTCTCTGATTAATTATTCAGAATAGTGCCACGCAATCAACATGTACTCTCACCTCAGACCTATCACATTAATGAGAAATAAACTGTCTGTCTTCATTAAGCCACTGCATTTTGGGAGTGTCTTTGTTACGACAGCTTAATTTTTACCCTAATTAATATAATTCCTCATTAATTCCCTAAGAGAAATCTTCCCCTAAACTGTTGGAGGGAGGCTTGGCTGCAATTCACCTTCCCATCTAAATTCAGAATGTGGACTGGCTATAGATAAGCATATTTTGTAGGAAATGTGTCACATACTATTTGCTTTTTTGTAGATCTTTGGCTACCTTCTCTCCACCCAAACCCATCTGGCTGATGTCTAACAGAAGAATGGTTGATTTTGTTCTCATCCAATCTGATGAATGGTCTGCATCAAGTCTCTTACTCTTTTCATCTAAGACAGAATAAATACCCATTTTCCTCTGTGGAGTGTTTTCTTAATTAATGTCAGTAGGGCAGAGAGTGTTCCAAAGTAGGACTATTATTGTAAGCCTCCTTTACTTCAACTGCATAAGCAATGTTGGAACTAATCACTCAAGAAGTAAAATCAGTAGGAAGTTGCCAAGAGGGTCAGGGTGTAATTAATCAATGAGGTCACTGCCAATAATAATGGTACATTCTGTTACATGTGTAACTGGATTTAGTGGATGTACCACACTCATGAGTTACTGAAAAAAAGATTCATCTCTGCCCTGGAACAGCAACTTATTGTAAAAAGCAAACAAAAAATTGTCATGACAAAATGACATCAAAAAGGAGCAGCAATAGAAGCTAGCATTAGCTTAGAACACTGTTGTTCTAAAAAAAAATCCCAGGTAAATGGTAGAAAAGAGACACCACTGTTGAAAGTACACATGCTCTCCAAGTCTACAGCATAAACTTATTGGTAAAGGTCAGAACTTGGAGATCCTTAGACCTATACAGTCAACCTCTTGAGGATGAAGCAAGGTGGGAGGCAGACTACCTAAAGACCTGAAAGTCTTTAGAAGACTCAGAGAAGTGGTGAGGGATTTACAGCAGACTTTGAGTAAAATGGAGGGTTATTATCACTGCTGGCCAACCTTGTTTTTATTCCACTATTAAGGAACAATGAACAAATTTGTCCTTTGTTTAGATTTGGCTTTAGATAGGGCAGGAAAAGGCTTAACATGGGGAAAAAGTGAAATTTTGCCTCCAATTTTTGTCCTGTCCCTCAAAAACGCAAATAATTGGCAGGAAGGACCAAACGTTTCTTGAAGGAAGGAGGAACACATTCCATATTAGCCTTTTAGCACATGATTCAGGGGCCAGCACTTACAATTCCATACACTCTGAAACCTCCCTGAGGATGAGAAATTCTATGTTCTCAAGACCCCATGGTACAGCCTGAATTCAATAAACTCATCATTCTAAAAACACAATGAAATACTCAAACTCAAGGTTTTATTTTGTTATGCTAAATATGCCACATTATAGCCTTTTTCATGTTAAAAAAAAAAGTTAAAATGGATGGGGACATTTTAGTCTGTGCAACTATAAATAATTTGGTGACATTTATCAAAAGCCTAAAATATGTGCATTCCTTTGACCTGCAAGTCTACTTCTAGAAATTTGTTCTAAGGGGAAAGTAAAAGCAGATTCGTTTACAAGAATATTGATCATAGCACCTTTTAAATAATGGTAAAAAGTGTAAAACAGTCCAACAGTGGATATTTTAGGCAACAGAATAAGTAGTGCATGGGATCTACTGTAATGAAATTTCACCAATAACCAGGTTAATATGATTAAATACCTCTCTTTCTATAGATCAAGGTTTCTGTGTGAGAATACTAAATAGAATTTACTGAATTCATCTGAATTTAGGAGGGCTGTAAAAGTACACACAATTTAACATAAAATTAAAAATCCTTAAGAAATGTAATGGTATTTGGCCTTCTCTGAAAGAAAGTCAGTGAGGAGAAGAAAATTCAGCTATAAGAAGATTCCTATAGCTACTATATATGTAAACATACACTAATAAGAAATCTGTTATATGGCTTTGCATATCTCATTTCTGCCATGCTTCTCACATTTGAAATTACTACAAGGCAAGAAAAGCACCTTTCCCTTAATTACCTGGACTCTATGTTCTAAAAACCTCTCCAGTTAGTATCATTCAGAAACATTATTTAACAAAAGCAGTTCAGAGAAACAGGTTGCTGAAATACAGCCCATTTCTTAAAAGCATGATATTTCAATGCATGAAAGTATGTTCCCCCCAAAAAGAGTAGAAAAATCTTACTATTATTTAGACTCATTATTTGCAATTAACAGAGACACATTTTAATCATGATTAGTAGAGTTTAGCAATCCTTGGTTCTGGGTATTTGGCTGAATTCCAAAAATTTAAATTTATTGACAAAAAGAACTAGAGGGTAACAACTCTATTACCCTGGCCATGATTATTATTTGTTTCTTCTAGTTTTTATTTGAACATATTTTCAAACTCACAGAAAAATGGCAAGAGGTATACCAAAGAACTCTCATATATCCTTCACTCAGAGACACCTTTTAAAATTTGACTAGTGGTCCTTTATAGTAAAAGAACCCAACCTGAGATCATCTGTGGCACTGAGTGGTCACAAGGCTTTAGTTTTCTTCAATCAGGAAAACAGTCTTCAGTCCTCTTTGACTTTCATGGACTTAGTATTTTTTAAGACTGCAGGCTGTGCTATAGGTATACTCATTGCTACTGAGGTGCCACTCCTCCCAGGACTTCTCACTGGGCAGAGCTATAAAACGTCTTTTATATAAATACACACAGATATGCACACACCATTGTATCTATTATATATTTATTTCTATGGCTGAATATATACTTTGAGAATATACCAATACCTCTAATTCTAACCCAGTATCACAAGAGTCAATCAAGCCTTTACCTTTTCTATCTGAAACATCCTTCCCCTCTCATGGGGAAAAACATTTCCACTATTCAGTATATCATCAGTCATCTCCTGACATGACCAGTCCTTGCTCCTCTCTGTAGCTTCCTTCCTCCAGCTCAGACCTAACCCTACCCAGCCACCTTCTCCCTTCACATGAGACTGCTTATTTTTGACTGGAAGGAAGGAAGGGAGGGAAGGAAGGAGGGAGCAAGGGAGGACAGATTGTTAGATTTTTTTGGTAGGAATAAGTACCATGCCTTTAATGGGGGAAAAAAACAGGAAAGCAAACAAAGGAGGAGGAGGAGAAAGAGGAAAATAACTGGGAAAAGGAGAAAAGAAATAGCAGAGAATAATGGCTAAGAGCATGGAACCTGGAATCAGACTTGCTGAGTTTCAATCCTGAAACTGTTATTAGCTATAAAAACAGCCAATTGACTTAACCTCTCTGTGCTCCTGTTTCTCCATCTTAAAACAACAATCATGTATCCATCTTAGGAGACTGCTATAGGGATTAACATGTTCATACATGTAAAGCATTTGGAGCTGCACCGGTGCTTTGTAGGAATAATTGAATGTTTACTTTTCTAACTTATCTATGGAACTTTATAATTTCTTTTTTTAAGCTAGTACTACAAGAGATGTCTCTGATGAGACAACTATTTTAAGACACTAGTGAGCCTAGACAAACTTTTGGGCTTTTTAGGAAGATTTTCATATCTACCAATCCAGGCCAACATACTAGTGGGAAATCTGTTGTGTGGCTTTGTACATTTCATCTTTTTACCTTAAGATGTCCTGGCAAGAATGTTGATAATACAAACTACAGAAAGTGTAAAATTAAATTGATAGTCACCAATATTTGAAACATTGAAGATGAAACTTATTATCATATCCAGCCCTAACTCCTTCTTGTCCCCCAACCCTTCACGTCTATACAACGTCCATATCATACAACAGAATCTGGGACATCTTGGTTATCAAGAATTTGCAAATATTAATTAATTTTTCAATAACTTGTCTTTGACTGCTTTAATCATTTCTATCTTTTCTCTTGCCACAGGATGTTACATTTTTTTTTAGCAGTTAGCATTTCTAAAATGAAAGCTTCTACATAAATACAAAAGGGATATCATTTTATATTACAAATCTCTAGCTCAAATAATCTAAGTAAATTCCACAGGCTATTCAAAACACAGCTCAAGGCAAAATACTGCCCTCCAGCTGAGATAATGACTTAATTTTCTACCAATCATTCTTTTTAAATTTTTCTTTCTTTTTTTCAATCCTTGAAGACGTTCTTCAGCATGTTTAGAAAATGAAGTGGCCCCTGAAGAAATATTCTAATTTATAAATAGTTACCACACAGACCTCAGTGA
The DNA here is from genome assembly GCF_029289425.2 of Pan paniscus. Taxonomy (NCBI): domain Eukaryota; kingdom Metazoa; phylum Chordata; class Mammalia; order Primates; family Hominidae; genus Pan; species Pan paniscus. The sequence goes on along the minus strand of NC_073258.2, from coordinate 93,450,543 downwards.
AGATCACAGACTATCAAAGGACTAAAATATATGCATTCCCCACTCCTTTTCTACCATCTCCATCATCTTGTCAGTAGCCTGTTGAAGACCTGTGTTTCAACCTCCATTTTATATTCCTGGACATACCTGTTTCAAAAATAGATGGTACTAATATGGCCACAAAGTGAAACACTAACTCAACATATGCTCTCATCTTTGGTTGTATGAATTGTTAAGGGGCATTTGGACAATAAGATGAAAAGGGGGGGAAAAAAAGCTGTCAAATATTTTTCTTTAACCTTTCAGGAGCAGAATTAGCTAAAATGCCAACTCAAAAGCTTTCTGTAAGATGAAAACCACTTCAATTAATTCTATGAATTACGGATAAATCATTTTTTAAAAAATGATTAAAAATATGAAGAACAGATCTTTGCAGAATTCAAGAGCATCATTACAGTCACCAATGTTATTGCCAAAGCAAAGTTGCTGTGCCCTGGGGGAGTTGAAGCTATGTACGAACAGCTGATGGGATGAACGGCGCACCTGATCTCAAACACATATAACAGGTACAACAGTAATAGCTGTCATTTATGGAGATTCAAAAAGATCCAAGACATGTTACTTCCCTTAATCTTCTCAAAAACACAGAAAGGTAGCAGTATTCAACATAATCTTTTAGACAAGGAAAAGAAGAGTTGAGTTTATGAAACTTGCCTGAGGTCACCCGGAAAGAATTCAAGCGCTGTTCTATCTAAGGACAATCTTTGCATTGCCACAGAACATGCACTTCTCTTCGTTTAGTACCAAAAGAAATTTAAGATGTCTAACCTAGATGCCCCAATCCAAATACTTCATCTGCTCCCTCTCTCATTTTAATACGCTATGTGAAACCATATTCTGCAGGCGAGTAGAGTCAGCTACCCTCATCCCTAAAATCTTTTCCAATTAAAATGAAAGAACAATGCATCTGTTGTCTGGGAGGGAGTCAAATTTTAAATAAACAGAACATCAGCTCCACCAACATCAACTATAGTGACAATGGGGGTGTGTCCTGCGGTTGAAGGGTATAAGAGCTCCTTTTGGAGCTTCAGAGGCAGGGCTGGGTCAAGTAGGAAACTTTCGTGATGAAAATTCATCAAGAGAACTATTGGCAAAGAGAACAGCAGAGTAGGGGGCAAGGCTCAGAATGGGGGGCAAGGAGGCCAAAAAACCACATCATTTATACTTTGCGGTTTTGCTAAGGTTCCTGGAGACAGATTATGTCAGGAATGTTATCTTAGGTTGCTTATATCTGAGACAATATATAGGTATCTCACTTTAAGAGGCTACAGATCCATTTTCTCCCATTAGATCTGGTTTCCACAGACCAACATGATGCAAAGCTTTCCACCAAATCCCTGCCTTAACCCAACAGAAAGGAGGGAAAGACAAAAGAAGGAGAAAGCTATCTTGTAAAGCTCCCTAGACTTTTGTCCTGTTCTTCTTCATTAATAGGTAAATGAATTTCTCTATTCAAAGACAATATTCCAAGTCCCCTCCCTTAATGGGAAAGGTCTGTGTAATGCTAATTAGATCCACTAAATGCAAAGATATTTTCTTTTAGACAAGGGAGCCTGAATTAAATTTAATGTTATCGTAAGAAATGAGTAGTTTTTTTTTTTGAAAAAAATATTCTGCAAAGTGCTAATTTAATTTTACTATAATAGTCTAATAAAGGAAACCAATATTTACAGGGGAGTATATTAAGCAAAACAAAAAACTGTTAAAAGATTATTTAAAAGGTACCTTATCGTGTACAATGTATTTTATCTTCACTGCTTCCAGTAGTACTTACAGTGACTAGGCTTTTGGCCCAGATTTTGCTTTTGTGCTCAAAAGAGTTCCATCCCTACATTAAGATAATATTCAGAGTATTGCATTTTCCAACTATTGGATAGGACTTTTATCTTAGGAGCAGCAGATCTGAAGATGACCCAGAGGCCATGTAATTCACTCCTTTAAACAGATAGAATCTAGGCTGTCCCAAAGAATGCCATGTCACAGTATGCAGCATCATACTTCACATTCACCAAGCCAGGAATAATGCTTAGAGAGCATATGCCTCTGCAGACCAGCAGATTTCATCTGAAGTCCAATTTTGGAAAAATTATCCAATGCCTCTGAGCCTCAGTTTCCTTATCTATAAAACTCTGTATATAAGAAATACCTACCTCTCAGAAATGTTATATGAAGGATTGCTAGAATTATCAAATTAAAATATAGGAGGTTCAGTTAAATTTGAATATCAGATACACAAAAATTAATTTTTAGGATAATATTTTAGGATATTACAGGATGTATTATTTGCATCCTATATTTTATCTAGCAGTGTCAGAGGCATGTGAACCAGAGCAACTCCATCTTGAATAGGAGCTGGGTAAAATGAGGCTGAAACCTACCGGACTGCATTCCCTGACAGTTAAAGCATTCTAAGTCCCAGGATGAGATAGGAGGTTGGCACAAGATACAGGTCATAAAGACCTTGCTGATAAAACAGGTTGCAATAAAGAAGCCAGCCAAAGCCCACCAAGACGAAGATGGTGACAAGAGTGACCTCTAGTTGTCCTCACTGTTATACTCCCACCAGTGCCATGACAGTTAACAGATGCCATGACAACGTCAGGAAGTTAGCCTATATGGTCTAAAAAAGGGCGGCATGAATAATCCACCCTTTGTTTAGCATATCATCAGGAAATAACCATAAAAATGGGTAACCAAGAGCCCTTAGGGCTGCTCTGTCTATGAAGCAGCCACTCTCTTATCCCTTTGCTTTCTTAATAAACTTGCTTTCACTTTACTCTATGGACTCACTCTAAATTCTTTCTTGTGCAAGATCTAAGAACCCTCTCTGTGAGTCTGGATTTGGACCCCTTTCCTGTAACAGCAACACTAGTTATGTAGGTTAAATAATTTATGTACAGCATTTCACATCATGCCTGGCATATATCAATATATGTATGTGTATGTATATATACACACACACGTGTATATGTATGTATACATACACACACGTGTATATGTATGTATACATACACACACGTGTATATGTATGTATACACACACACGTGTATATGTATGTATTTTCTGAGCAAGGTGCAATGGCAAATAAGAAGTTTATGGCATAATCCCCCCCCTTGGCAGACCTTTATAAGCTAACTGGTAAGATGATACACCCATTCCTAGAACAATCAGAGGATAACAATGAGTCAAGGCCAAATTCATAGGTGCTATGTGTGCATAAGAAGGGGTAAAAATCAGATGATCTGAACTGTCACATGAAAGCATCACAGAGAGAGTACATCTTGAAGTAGGATCTAAAGGAACTGTTACAAAAAAAATGAGAGTAAGGAGGTGGATATTCTGAATGAGGGACCACCCCAGTGTAAGCAAAACCCCAGTGGGGGATCAGTCTGAGTCTGTCGTCCTGAAGAGTAAGAACAGCCTCACTGCAAGGAGGGAGCCGTTGGACAGGACATGGCAGAGAAGCTGTCTAGACAGGGTGAGAGCAAGTTATGGAAGGCTCTGGATACTGGTGTAAGAAGGTGACTTGCTACTTACACAGGGGCCATAATTCCTCTCCCTTTAAGGAGGATAGCAAAGCTCTGTAACCCTAGTAGGATCTGGAGTATGCTGGATGGGGAGGGCCAGACTTGTATTTGGACTGTAACAAAAGCAAGGGAAATACAGCCAAGAACCAGTTCCTGGGCAGAAGGGAAGTGGAAAACGAAGCCAACAGCTGTCCAGCTCAGGCAATGAATGATGGAATTAGCCAGAGAGGCTAAACCCAACTATGTGGAAACAAATAAGAATCTAGGAACCCCAAATCAAACTTGGGGGAATGGAATGAAACCAATGGTTGGAAAAATTTCCTGGGCTGCTAAATTGTAACTCTGGTGTTTAAAGAGGGCTTCCAAAGCTTGGCAGGAAAAGGCGAAACTGCCAAGGAGGCCATGTAGGCTCAGATGAGGTGGCTGGCGCAGGAATTCAGCCACATATCCCCAAGAGAAGGCCAGACCACAATGGCAAAAGTGGGGATAGCCAGAAACATTCAGTTTGAAGACATGAAACAGGACTCCAACGACATGGATAAAACTGAGGCAGGAGGCGACGCCAACTTAATAGATATTTAGTAAGTACCCACATAAGCAAGATAACTAGGCTTTGCAGAGAAGACAAGAATACGACATCAACATCTTCAAAGTGCTTCTGATCAAAAGGAGAAGGATTAAAGATAAGACAGAGAACCAAAACATCAGCCAGATTCTGATAAGTGACAACAAGAGGGCACTAGCAAGCTGACATGGGTGTGGCTCAGGTGGGAAACTATCTTACCAAATTGTGGGTGAGGATGGGATTGGAGAAAGATTTTCTGAATTGGAGCTTAAATATGGGTAGGACTTTTGACAGGCACAGCTAGTGTCAGGGGAAGAACATTTCAAACATATGTAATGTCAAAAAATCATGGTAGCATCACTAGACAAAGTGGGACATTGGGTATCACATTGGGTCCAGGATATATTGAGGCATCTAAGTAAGGATGCTCTGGAGTTGACTAGAAAAGCAAAACTGGGGTTAAAATGAAGAGTAAGAACTTCAGTAAGAGATATGGGGCATTATTCTTCCTCACCTATTCTTTTCCTTAACACCAACAAAAACTAATGTTTTCAAATATTTTCCATGCTAATTTAACAAAAATAACAAAGGCAAGATTATAAGCTGGGATGCTTTACATGCCTTAAACAATTCAAGCAGTCATCGAGCTTATAATGTACCCTGAATAACTGTGTTTATGTAATATTCTAGCCTATGACAAATTATTAGGTTACCCTAACTATTGGTGTGTTTAAAGCATATTAATCATTTTTAAATATTCAGAGATTATATAATTACTGCATTTTATAAGCTTTTGATAATTTTAAAGGAGGCATTCAATTATCTTTACCATTTGGGGTGCATAGGTGTTTCATAAGGTGCTACAGTGTGGCTAATCCTACAACCTCTAATATTTTGTCATAACAGGTGCTGATTATAGGGAGATTTCTCTGATGTCAATGCTAAGGCATCCAGAATTCTGGAGCTATGAAAAATAGTAATGGTATTTTTTTTCTTTAAAGTGGAACATGAGCCTATTAATATGCCCAGTAGCATTTGATTGGGGTCCTGAAATAAAGGAGCCCTTCTAGGGATAGACTTCACATATTGAAGTACTCTGTCCCCAAATTTAATTATCTTAGGGCATAACTACAATATATGATAGAATGTACCCTTTTATCCACAGCCTCCAGCAATTTGCTGAGATGGAAAGGTGGCCTATTATTGAATATATCTCCAGAAAAAAAGAGATTTCATAAATTTAATCAATAGTACATTCCAGTAGCTTACAACTCTCAGAAGCATCACGGTCTCCCTTGGGCACTACCTATAATCCTCTGGTCATAATTTAAACCAATTTCTTTTCATTCTATCCTCTAGTTGCCATCTGCCTCCCATATTTCTCTCATCCTTCAGCTTTATCTTCTACTTTATTTTGTCCCTTCAACCTTTCCTTAACAGATTCTGCTTCCTAATTCTTGAATCATTTTCACTGGTCCATTCCTGGACTTTCCCAAATATTTCATTTGTTGTAGGATCCTGATGTAGCAGTTTAATAAGAACCGACCACTGATCTTTTATGGTACAAATTTTACTTTTAGATTAATCTGGATTTTAGCTTACAACACAATTAATGGAACTATAGATACCCATCTTGTTTTTCATAATGAACTGTCTTAGTGAAACTTAGAAATGTCCTTATAAGTAATACCATTCCAGTCACCAAGATAACAACTGTCTTTATTTTCATCAGTTTTTCATTCCTTTCAACTCGTCTGTCAAAGCCACGTACTTAATTACCTTTCCAGCATTTTTTAAATGATATATTAGACGATCATGGGGGAAAATGTTACTTTGCCATGTACTTTTCTTGCAAAGACCATAAAGCTTCTCTCATAAGTGATCTAATGTGTCCCTAAAACATTCATCTCTGAGAGATGGAAGGTTTTATTACCCCTTATTTTATAAACAGGGAGAGTGAGGCCTAGGAAGATTATATGATTCAGGTGATTCAGGGACTAGCAATGGGATGCTTTTTCCACGCTCTTCGCTGCCTAATGCAGCTGGAAGATAGCACTGTTTAATAATTCTTTCAAATTTGCAGTCCATTATCAAAAGGGAAATCTTTTTGGCAGATCTGTGTTGTGGGCAACAAGGCACAGTGGAATGCCCACGTGGTACACAGTCTGAAGACACAGGTTACCACTTCTTAGATGTGTGACTTCCAGTAGATTACTTATGTTCTCTATGTTTTTGTTTGGTAAAATGATCAGGATAACAATACATGACCCACAGGGTCAAGTAGGGAGTACACTAGTGTTTCCAAACTGTGTATAGAAGCTGCAACTGAAAATAAGCAAACCACCCTCAAGCCCCTGAATTTTTAATGCATTGTATAATTATTTAAAATGATTTAGCACACTCACAATCTGTTAATATAGAGAACCAAGTAATCCTGTGAATATTATTAATCAGTGTTGGTCAAAATACAATTTTAAAAGGTCTTTAACATTTAAAACTCAAATTGTTACTTTCTGGAACTATTTCAGTATTTCTTTAATAATTTATTAGCCTGCACATATTTTCTAAACACAACACGTAGAGTTTACATACTAGCTATGAGTCCCATCATACTGTGCATACTATAGGAACACTATAAATATTTGTTGACTTATTTCTAATATATATCAATTGTAAGTGATTCACTTTTCAGTATATGTATTTTCTAGTTCAGCTTTTTCTCCTCTTCTCTCTCTCCATCTGTCTCTCTCTATCTTTATTTTCTCTATCTCAATCTCTCTCTCCCTTTTTTCCCACAAGGCATAATAGAAAGAAATAAAACAATCAATAATTACATATCACAAAAAGAAAAAAAATGCATATCACAAATAGATATTTTTTTTCCTTTGGAATAGGCCAAGTATCTCCCAACACACTGCTGCCCCGTAAATTTCTTTGCTGATCCCTAGGCTGCTGGCCTGCAGGAATCTCACTGATGCAATATTAATTTTTTCTAAAGTAGCTTTCCTTTCTTGAGGAAATTAAAAGTCTTACTGCACAGTAAGGTGACTGCTGTTAATAATATATTGTATATTTGAAAATAGCTAGAAGAGATTATTTTGAATGTTTTCCCACAAATAAATGATAAACATTTCAGGTGAAGTGTATGCTAATTACCCTGATTTGATCATTCCACAATGTATACATGGATTAAAACATCATATTGTACTCCATAAATATATCCAATTATTATTTGTCAATTAAAAATAATACTTAAAAAGAAAAAATAGGCTGGGTGTGGTGGCTCATACCTGTGATCTCAGCACTTTGGGAGGTGAGGCGGGTGGATTACCTGAGGTCAGGAGTTTGAGATCAGCCTGGTCAAAATGGTGAAACCCCATCTCTACTAAAAATGCAAAAATTAATGGGGCATGTTGGCGACCGCCTGTAATCCCAGCTACTCAGGAGGCTGAGATGGGAGAATCGCTTGAACCCAGGAGGCGGAGGTTGCAGAGCCAAGATCATGTCACTGCACTCCAGCCTGGGCAACAGAGCAAGACTCCATCTCAAAAATAAATAAATAAATAAACAAAAATAAAAAATAAAAACAAGGTAATGCCTGACACATAATACATTTTCAATATATACTAAAAGAATGAATGAATGAATGAATGATTTGAATTCTATTTTGTGGTATAATAGTCTATGATTCAAATATATACAGAAAAATAAACTGTGTACAGCGTAGTGAACCTTAAATATAACGTCTTACTCCTTGGCCTGTATGCTGTAACATTCTTGGCATCTAGCTCTCTTATGTGATTATACATTGATATTTTAAAAAATAGCTTCAGTGTACAAGTATACTGCTTTAATCTCTTCTTTGTAGTTATAAAAAGCAAATCTAAGGTAAAGAAGAAAGTTTTTCTGTTTTTTCCTTTTGTAAAGAAATCTCTTTTTCTACCATGTGCAGCAAGGTGGAATCCTCCTTTCTATCTTTCTCCCTTCTCTGTGTGACAAAGCTCCACTGATTGGAACCTTTGCCTTTAAGTTACTGCTGGCTTTCAGAGGAGGTATTCCACAGAGTATGTAAACAGTGTGCTTTGCCCAAATCAGTAATTGTTAGCATTTTATCACAGAGGCTAGAATTTGAATCGATTATCCAAATGGTAGGAAAGTGTTCCAAGGACTGTACTTACTAAAGTAAGAACAGCATACACATCCTGCTTGGGAATGAACACGATCCGTAACACAGAAACATTAACTCTCCTCTTGGACTGAAGGTTTATCAACTTACTTGTGATGTAATCCACCTGTTTGTAAAAATGTCCCAAAGACCTCACTGCAAGATGCTATTTAATGACACAGTCAAGGTCATGTTAAGGTTGAGACCAATAAGTAATTAAAACCCAACGAAGTAACTAAATATTCTCTAGAAATTAACTTTGGGAAGGCCCCTAATCACCAGAGAAAATGAATGCAGCTCGGTGACAAAGCTGGCACCTACACAGAGACTGCTCCTGCTTCGGGTTTAGCCTTTATGGACCTGAAGTCCTCCCTTAAGATGCTATTCTTAAAAATGTGCATCTGTTTCAGAATCCAGTCCCAGGCCTCAGCAATTGCCTACACTGGCAGAGATTATACTTCAGATCAGCACAGCACACATTTTTAAACTCCCAATTTATAATTCATTATATGACAGCTAATTATTAGATCAAAGTAATTAGTATGTAAACCTCAAACTAAGTATGGCACATTTGAATACAACTTAAAAGGCAAGATCTCTGATACTTTTAAATAACCTTCTTTTATTCCAAGCTCCACCTTTCCATTCCTAGTCTCAAAAAATAGAAAACAGTCCTGAAGAAAAGCCTTCCTCCTTCTGCCTATTAACTTATTTAGATTAAAAACAATTGTAAAACAAACAAACAAAAAAAAAGACCCCCTCTCAGGGAAGAGGGAGGGGAAGAAGGAAAGAGGTATATATTTATTCACATTATCACTCCATTTAGAAGTGTCAAGTGTGGAGTTCATATATATGCTTATCACTAAATTATAATGACAAATCCATGAAGTAACTATTATCAGCCCCATTTTAAAGATAAGGAAACTGAGGCTTAAAGGAAATGTTAACATTGTCAAAGGGTGAACTCTACACACACAAAACAATTCTTTTACAAGGTTTTTAGAGAGGATTGATATACTTTGTACTTAGATAATGAAGTTGAAGTTATAAAAGACCTAATACAGAAATAATTTTAATACAAATTTGATTCATCTTACACATTTAACTAACACTCATATACAACGTATTATTATTGTTGTGGTTTCCGGGAAATCATTTACAATCAATTCATGTCATTGCCTGAGAAGCAGAAGAAAACAACTGGGGACAGGGGATGGTGAGCATTGCATAGGAAGCCAAGAGAACCGTATTGATTGTGTATCTTTAGTGAGCCAGATAATGGGTTGGCGTCTACCTACATTAGCTCAATAATCCTTACATCACCTATACTTAGTCTTATGCATTGTTCCCCCAAATTCATGAAATACCTAAAAGATATTAGTGAAACAACAGGACAACTAACAAACAAATGGGAAAAAAATCAAGGTAAAGGGGAAATAACAAGGACACTCATATTTAAAAAGTCAGACATAAGGCATAATGTTTTGTGTGGCTGAGAGCTTGAGCTCTGAAGCCATCAGACCCGAATCTAAGTGCAGGCTAGCAGCTTTTAATTCCTATTCCTTAATAATGCTGGAACCTTGAGTTAATGAGGGAAACACTGGAAGCCTCAGTTTGCTTATGTGCAAAGTGCAGATAATGAGAGCATCACTACCCCCATCACAGGGTTGCTATAAGGTATGCAGCCAAAAATATATATTAAATACTTGGCACAGTGCCTGCAGTGCAGGAATGCTCCACAAATATTAGCCATCAATACTAAAAATAGCAATCAATACATAGTCCATGAAGATGAGTGTCAAAGGTCCAGAATGTTTACTAGAAGCTCACCATGATTTGGCTTGACCTCAAACCCATTAAGGTAAGAGCCAAAATGATGTTTCCTAATTGACAGGTTGTATCAGAAGAAAACAAAGCAACCACGGAAGAGAAATAAAGCTGCTTCCTCCCCCTGTTATGGGGACTGGTGAGTACATTTCCCATAGTGATTCATATTATTCCCCATTGTATCAATGAAGAAATGGAAGTCCTGCAAGGTTAAGCCCCAGGTTCAGAGGCACACAGCAGAGGCCACGCAAGACACAGGGCTCCCTCCACTAGAGTCTGCTGCCAGGTTAAGGCATTTGGAGCCACAGACAGATTTGGAGGGGGTGGATTCATGGGAGAAGATACTTCTGTCATCTCTGGCAGGCACCATGGACACATTTCAGTCTCTTGTATGTTTGGTGTGGGGTTGGGGAGTTTAAGGTGGGATTTTTATTTCCTGAAGCTGTTGCTACAGTATTTTCACAGACATTTGTATTTAACTTTGTCCACCAAAGACCATAACGCTTCTAAACAGATGTGTGGGGCAGACTGTGACAACCAGCTTCATCCATGGCTACACTATTTTCAACTAGCATGAAGACATAAATCAAATTTCTCTTCCCTCTTGAGGCCCTTGTGATATTTTGATGCATGTCAGCCTTGACAAAATATGTGTTTGCTCTTTTATTCAATTTGCCTTCAGAGGAACATGCCAGTTACAAGTTGTGGCTGAATGGCGAACCTTCATTTAGGTGATTTCAATTTTCTTTATTCATTTTTTTAAATTGACCAATGTATTAGTTTCCTGGGGCTGCCATTACAAATTACCACAAACCCAGTGGCTTAAAACAACATACATTTTTTTTCTCACAGTTCTGGAGGCCAGAAGCCCAAAACCAAGGTGTTGGCAGGTTTGGTTCACTCTGGAGGCTCTGAGGGAGAATCTGTCCCATGACTCTCTCCTACCTTCTGGCAGCTGCTGGCTACCCTTGGAATTCTGTGGCTTGGGGCTGCATAGCTCTAACCTCTGCCTCTATCTTCACATGGCCTTCTTCTCTCTGTGTAGCTCTATGTCTTCTCTTTTTCTGTCCCTTATAAGGACACTCATCATTAGATTTACAACCCATCTTAAATCAAAGATGATATCATCTTAAGATCATTAGCTTAATTACATCTGCAAAGACCCTAATTCCAAATAAGGTTACATTCTCAGGCACCAGGAGTTGAAGCTTGGACATATCTTTTTGAAGCCACTATTCAGCGCACTACAACCGGTAATGATTGTGTTGTTTGTGTTCACATCCAATAAAACAGAAAGCAGAGGGATGTTACTAGGGGCCACTGAGAGTCTTCCTGCTGGGATGTGGGGTGATCTCTTCAAGAGGCCTCCATAATTCGCAACCAGCATAGCCATCCTCAGGGAGTCAGGAAAGAGAGGCAGAGTTAGTCACTCCTTCAGGGTCATCCCACGGCACACCTATTTAAGTATTTATTACCCAAGATGGTAATTTAAATGATGCTTCCCCACTAGTATGTTGGCTTATGAGAAATGGGCATCCTTTTTCATTGCTGTCCTGATAGCACCTGCATAAGTCCTAAACCACAGTAATTTGCTAAATTAACACAGTTGAAGTTGCAGGGAAAGTGGAGAAAAATTAAAGAAAATAGAATAGGAGATAGAAGATAAAATGGCTCCCTTCAATTTTGTACAATTAATCATTGTTGCCTAAATCAAGCCATGGCATTTCTCAATTTTGACATGGATATATTTCTAATAATCTGCCTTTTCTTTTTCACTTGAATTCTAGGCACCATCTTCTTATGGACTCAGTTTTTAAAATTTGGTTAGCAAGCTACTGCATGTTTTCAGTCACCTCATGAGGAAATCAAATGCTTAAATTATAAGTACTAAAAATTCAGTGTATATTATGGAAGATGAAGGATTCTGTTGTCATGGTAACCCAATAGGCTGAACAAGGACAACTTACCCATTCAGCAGCTAGTTCAATTAGTAGTTAACTAGTTAAAAGCACCTCAATGTACACAGCCATTTTAATCCTTTCATTCCTGTGAGATTGTTAATTTGTATACCTCACCTGATGTGTTAGTGATTATAATAATGCATTGCTACATGCGATCTTCCATTTCACTCTATCATTAAGGTTGCAATATTGACAGTTTTTTGTTAAGCGTGGGCAGATATTAAAAACCTACTCTAGTTGCACAGAGAACAGCATTCTTTAAAACATCCCTTGACATTTAGTGTGTGGGTGAGAAAATATCGAACTATCCATAGTGTTCATTTCACTTGATTTTCATCATCACATGTTCAGGGTTATCATTTCATCCTGACTGGCTTCAGGCTGGATCTCATCTCAGAATCTATCAGCTTTTGTACATAAAAATTACCCATGAAATTTGATGATAGAATGATACTGTAACCTAAGTAAATAGTACATATCTTGAAAATAATAGGTCCCCCAGTAAGATCACTCAATTGGAGCTGTCATTCAATGTCTTTTAGGGGCACAGCATTTCACCATAAGGTACACTGGATGGTGAGCCCCATAAGGGCAGGGGCCATGTCTTTTTCACACTCACAGGAATCTCCAGTGCCAGGCACATGGAACACTCGGCTGCCAGCATCCAAATGAACAAAAGAGTACATGGTAAGGCACCTGTCAGGGCTGTAAGAGCCACACCTCAATTTAAGGGTGAGGCTTCAAGCTCTCTTTCTATCCCCAAATATGGGACAGTGAAATGTTAAAGTTCTCTGATGTTTTCAGAAGTGCAAAAACGCTACATCCCTGAATGCCCTTGCATAGGCACCCAAGAAGAAAGCTGAGAAAAAACAGGATAGTGAGTAAAGAAAGAAATCAAATGCAGAAGGAAGTCAAAATTGGGAAGGAGCCACAAAGAAGAAGGGAGATATAGATAAAGAAAACTAAGAACCAGGAAAGAAGAGCTAAGTGCTAAAGGAGATGCAGAGAGAGAAACACATATAGAGAGAAAGAAGAAATGTGAGTGGCTATGCGAGTCTTACCAGACCTATGCAAAAGACACGTAAGTGAGTATTCAACGGAATCACATACCCAAATTTTAGGCCAAAGATGATGTTTCACAAAATGTATACTAAGTCATAGTAAAAACTGCAAAGAGAAGTGAGGTGCTAATGGATGGTGGTGAAAGTCACACTATGAAAAAGTGACCTTTGCAGTTGGGGCTAACAGGCTGAACTGTGCTCCACTAGGGCAGTTAGGATCCTGATGACTGTTGGGTGTGAGGTGCAGGTCCTGCGGTCATAGCTGCTGCTTGTCACTAATTCTGAGGCCAGCAGGCATCCTTTGCCCACCCTTCCCTCACCCCTAGCTGCCTGTGCCCCAGCATGGAATAGTATGGGCTTGGGAGAGTACATGCCATCCTTAAGAAGCAGGGAAAGGAATCCTACCAGAGCCTCACTCTAACCATATGTATCTTGTCCATCCAGTTCCCTTTTCTAGGCTCCTATTCCTTACCTCTTTCCCCCTAATTCATTCTTCATATTTAGGCTCTCTTTAGGATCTCTAAAATGATCCTAAATCATTTTAGACAAAGAGTTTTAGAAAAAGACTAAGAAAAAGTTTGGATTTTAAATTTTTGTTTGTTTGTTTTTGATTTTTAATCTTAGGACCCAGCACGGTCTCTGGTACAGAATAATCATAAAATGGTAATAACTTTTACTGACCACTCATTAGATGACAGGCATTTCATCCCCACAGCAATTCCATGGGGAGACATGTTCTTACACGTGTTTACTGAATGAAGGAACGAAGGAACAAATGAGCAAGCTTCCACACTTTGACACTGAAATCATATCTTGCTCATAGTTTAGTTCCACAAGCTATTAAGCAATGAGAATCTTGAGAAACCCTGAAAACGACTGGTTCTTTGTGGTCAAAACAGTGTGCAAACAGATAGGGATGGTGCCTTTTTCAATCTGAGGCATGAAAAATGCTGTATAGAGCTTGCTCTTAGCAAATATCCCTTGAAGGCTGGCAATGTAAATTAAGCAGTGCATTTATTTAATATATGGAATTATCTGCACATAAATACCCAAATCTTACCTATAGGTTTTCTTTAGAATATTCTGATGGGTAAAATCAGTATAAATGAAACAAGAGTGGCTAAGGATGGATGGCTGTTGAAACTGGAGGATGGGTATACAAGGGCCCATTCCACTGTTCTCTTCCCTTGTGCATATGTTCTCAAATTTTCATAATCAAAACTTCATGAAAATTTCTCAAGGTGACATCATTAATGATTATCCAACACCATGCTTAGATCCTGCCTCACACACAATCCTTCATTGGACATTTGATGAGAACTTCATATATGCTCAATCTGCTTTATGTGCAAGTACAAGATGACCAAGGACTGGCTTGTCTTCAAGAATGTCACAGTCTAGAGGAGAGATACAAAGTTTGAATCTCTTATTACCACTTGGCAGACACTGGAAAGCACTGTGAGGGAATGAGGCTCAGGAGTGAATTCAACTTAAATCAATTATAGTTTTCCATACTTGCCAATTGCTGCATATTCACCGTGTTCTTTACTCAACAGCCATTGCTCAATTTTACTACATGGCACCAAAATGACTGTCAAATAAACACTGACCTCAGTTCTCATCACCAACCAAAATTGTGGATTTCAGAGACCCTGCTGTCAGAGACAATGAAAGAATACATACGGTCAGACAAAAGAGAGCCATAACATATCACAGGCTGACAAGGAGGCCTGTGGTGAGATGAAGTGCTCAAAGTCATAGCTCCAGAGAGCATGAGCTGTTGGAAATCACTTTTCCAACCAATTACTGAGATGAGCCACTGAGATGGTGGAGGCTTGCAATTCCCACTGCATACAGCAAGCTCCTAATGAAGGCAGCAAGCATCTTAGCTCTATTAAATATGCAAAATGATACAAGTAAAGGGGGGACTTTAATGCAGTGGGGTTCCCACTACATTTCTCATGAATACGGTGGGATATACAGCAAAGTTAACAATTTCTCTTGGAGAAAACAACAATAGAAAGAACAAGAACAAAAATTACATGAGTGCCAGTGTTTCTGCTCAATTTCCCACCAGTACAACTGGAAATCTACCAAACTCACCGATTTCTCTTGGGAAAACTGAGGCAATAGTGTTTTTGAGGCCTTGTTCTCAACTTTCGTTACTTTTCTTTCTGAGTTAACATTCCTTCCCTCTGTCCCCCTCATCAGGCTTCCTCAAAACAAACAAAAGCCTGATACGTCATTTATACTTTGGCCGAAGGCTAGGCATACTTATGTGTGATTGCATAGACTATGCATTTTAACAACAGTAGCTAGCATTTACTGAATGTTCTGAGGGCTTTGCATGCACTTTCACATCATTCCCACCTCACAGCAATGCTATAAAATAGGTACGCTTGTTATCTTCATTTTACTGAGAAGGAAATGAAGGCACAAAGAGGTTAAGTAACATAAGATCACGGAGCTAGTATGCAATACAGCAGGGATTGCTCCAGGCTGACTGACACCTGGTCTCAGCCACTGGGCTATACTGAAGTCATGAGAAGCTTCTACTTGCAAACAGAGGGCTTGGAAATAAGCACAGTGAAGTTCAGTTATGTGACAGCTGACTGGGAGAGACCTTTCAACCCCCCACAATTAAGCTGTATCTAAAATTCCTCCCAAAGT
Source organism: Pan paniscus (assembly GCF_029289425.2). Classification (NCBI taxonomy): domain Eukaryota; kingdom Metazoa; phylum Chordata; class Mammalia; order Primates; family Hominidae; genus Pan; species Pan paniscus. Next base: position 93,434,728 of record NC_073258.2, on the reverse strand, counting down.
AAAATTGCCTTCGTTTTCATGAGGACAGGTTTGTGTTACCAGTTTACAGTCTAGTGAGGGGAAGAGAGAGGTAAAGATAATCAAAATACAGTGACCTGAGGGTTGACAGGTATCCACATGAAGATACCACCTGAGGTCAGAGCACACTGTGAGTACCTGTCTGGAAACATCTGGGAAGACTGCAGAGGGGAAGATCTTTCAGCAGAGTTTTGAAGGACGAGTTGGAAACTGTTGGATAAATAGGGTGAAGATGACATTCAAGACATGTACAAATGTGAAAAAGGAGTTAACAAGACTAGCAAAGCAGGCAGGAGGCAGAGAGTGAATATCTTGCATGCCAGGTGAAGGAGTATGGACTTTATTCTGTTAGCAATGGAATGACATTCAAGGGTTTGAAGGACTACATTATAATCAGTCTAATCAAAATGTTCTAAATGTTGCCTGAGATTTTCTTACAGTTTTGTGTACTAGGGTCTAAGAGGAACAAATTTCATGTTCTTTCCATTGCTAGCATCAATCCCCGTGAGGCAATGTCATACATAAATGATTTTTCCTCACTATAAGTTATACACACAATATAAAAATGTACTCACTAGTCTACTTCCCACTATCTCATCATGCCATCCGGATACTACAAATATTGCACCTGGTAGGTCACTATCTAATTCATGGATAAAGGGACAATGTCCATGTTAATATGCATATTAATATCAGTAACATTTAAATTCTTCTTATCTTGGGGGAACGTAAACGTATTCAGAAATTGCAAAATGCATTGTGATTGCCTCCACTCTGCTGATTCTCTACTAACAGGTTGATTTGCATAATGACAGACATCTTACTGATTTGTTCCTTGGTATATTCTCAGTGCCTAGAATAGTGTCAGGTGGCCTAGGAGACATTCAATAAATATTTGCGGATTGACTGAATGGCATGAATTTTTTATTATTATTATTATACTTTAAGTTTTAGGGTACATGTGCACAATGTGCAGGTTAGTTACATATGTATACATGTGCCATGCGGTTGCGCTGCACCCACTAACTCGTCATCTAGCATTAGGTGTATCTCCCAATGCTATCCCTCCCCCTCCCCCCACCCCACAACAGTCCCCAGAGTGTGATGTTCCCTTCCCCTTCCTGTGTCCATGTGTTCTCATTGTTCAATTCCCACCTATGAGTGAGAATATGCGGTGCTTGGTTTTTTGTTCTTGTGATAGTTTACTGAGAATGATGATTTCCAATTTCATCCATGTCCCTACAAAGAACATGAACTCATCATTTTTTATGGCTGCATAGTATTCCATGGTGTATATGTGCCACATTTTCTTAATCCAGTCTATCATTGTTGGACATTTAGGTTGGTTCCAAGTCTTTGCTATTGTGAATAGTGCCACAATAAACATACGTGTGCATGTGTCTTTATAGCAGCATGATCTATAGTCCTTTGGGTATATACCCAGTAATGGGATGGCTGGGTCAAATGGTATTTCTAGTTCTAGATCCCTGAGGAATAGCCACACTGACTTCCACAATGGTTGAACTAGTTTACAGTCCCACCAACAGTGTAAAAGTGTTCCTATTGCTCCACATCCTCTCCAGCACCTGTTGTTTCCTGACTTTTTAATGATTGCCATTCTAACTGGTGTGAGATGGTATCTCATTGTGGTTTTGATTTGCATTTCTCTGATGGCCAGTGATGGTGAGCATTTTTTCATGTGTTTTTTGGCTGCATAAATGTCTTCTTTTGAGAAGTGTCTGTTCATGTCCTTCGCCCACTTTTTGATGGGGTTGTTTGTTTTTTTCTTGTAAATTTGTTTGAGTTCATTGTAGATTCTGGATATTAGCCCTTTGTCAGATGAGTAGGTTGTGAAAATTTTCTCCCATTTTGTAGGTTGCCTGTTCACTCTGATGGCGGTTTCTTTTGCTGTGCAGGAGCTCTTTAGTTTAATTAGATCCCATTTGTCAATTTTGGCTTTTGTTGCCATTGCTTTTGGTGTTTTAGACATGAAGTCCCTGCCCATGCCTATGTCCTGAATGGAAATGTCTAGGTTTTCTTCTAGGGTTTTTATGGTTTTAGGTCTAACGTTTAAGTCTTTAATCCATCTTGAATTGATTTTTGTATAAGGTGTGTGGAAGGGATCCAGTTTCAGCTTTCTACATATGGCCAGCCAGTTTTCCCAGCACCATTTATTAAATAGGGAATCCTTTCCCATTGCTTGTTTTTCTCAGGTTTGTCAAAGATCAGATAGTTGTACATATACGGTGTTATTTCTGAGGGCTCTGTTCTGTTCCATTGATCTATATCTCTGTTTTGGTACCAGTACCATGCTGTTTTGGTTACTGTAGTCTTGTAGTATAGTTTGAAGTCAGGTAGTGTGATGCCTCCAGCTTTGTTCTTTTGGCTTAGGATTGACTTGGCGATGCGGGCTCTTTTTTGGTTCCATATGAACTTTAAAGTAGTTTTTTTCCAATTCTGTGAAGAAAGTCATTGGTAGCTTGATGGGGATGGCATTGAATCTATAAATTACCTTGGGCAGTATGGCCATTTTCACGATATTGATTCTTCCTACCCATGAGCATGGAATGTTCTTCCATTTGTTTGTATCCTCTTCTATTTCATTGAGCAGTGGTTTGTAGTTCTCCTTGAAGAGTTCCTTCACGTCCCTTGTAAGGTGGATTCCTAGGTATTTTATTGTCTTTGAAGCAATTGTGAATGGGAGTTCACTCATGATTTGGCTCTCTGTTTGTCTGTTATTGGTGTATAAGAATGCTTGTGATTTTTGTACATTGATTTTGTATCCTGAGACTTTGCTGAAGTTGCTTATCAGCTTAAGGAGATTTTGGGCTGAGACAATAGGGTTTTCTAGATATACAATCATGTCATCTGCAAACAGGGACAATTCGACTTCCTCTTTTCCTAATTGAATACCCTTTATTTCCTTCTCCTGCCTATTGCCCTAGCCAGAACTTCCAAGACTATGTTGAATAGGAGTGGTGAGAGAGGGCATCCCTGTCTTGTGCCAGTTTTCAAAGGGAATGCTTCCAGTTTTTGCCCATTCAGTACGATATTGGCTGTGGGTTTGTCATAGATAGCTCTTATTATTTTGAGATATGTCCCATCAATACCTAATTTACTGAGAGTTTTTAGAATGAAGGGTTGTTGAATTTTGTCAAAGGCCTTTTCTGCATCTATTGAGATATCATGTGGTTTTTGTCTTTGGCTCTGTTTATATGCTGGATTACATTTATTGATTTGTGTATATTGAACCAGCCTTGCATCCCAGGGATGAAGCCCACTTGATCATGGTGGATAAGCTTTTTGATGTGCTGCTGGATTCGGTTTGCCAGTATTTTATGGAGGATTTTTGCATCAATGTTCATCAAGGATATTGGTCTAAAATTCTCTTTTTTGGTTGTGTCTCTGACCAGCTTTGGTATCAGGATGATGCTGGCCTCATAAAATGAGTTAGGGAGGATTCCCTCTTTTTCTATTGATTGGAATAGTTTCAGAAGGAATGGTACCAGTTCCTCCTTGTACCTCTGGTAGAATTCGGCTGTGAATCCATCTGGTCCTGGACTCTTTTTGGTTGGTAAGCTATTGATTATTGCCACAATTTCAGCTCCTGTTATTGGTCTATTCAAAGATTCAACTTCTTCCTGGTTTAGTCTTGGGAGAGTGTATGTGTCGAGGAATTTATCCATTTCTTCTAGATTTTCTAGTTTATTTGTGTAGAGGTGTTTGTAGTAATCTCTGATGGTAGTTTGTATTTCCGTGGGATCGGTGGTGATATCCCCTTTATCATTTTTTATTGCATCTATTTGATTCTTCTCTCTTTTTTTATTTATTAGTCTTGCTAGCGGTCTATCAATTTTGTTGATCCTTTCAAAAAACCAGCTCCTGGATTCATTAATTTTTTGAAGGGTTTATTGTGTCTTTATTTCCTTCAGTTCTGCTCTGATTTTAGTTATTTCTTGCCTTCTGCTAGCTTTTGAATGTGTTTGCTCTTGCTTTTCTAGTTCTTTTAATTGTGATGTTAGGGTGTCAATTTTGGATCTTTCCTGCTTTCTCTTGTGGGCATTTAGTGCTATAAATTTCCCTGTACACACTGCTTTGAATGTGTCCCAGAGATTCTGGTATGTTGTGTCTTTGTTCTCGTTGGTTTCATAGAACATCTTTATTTCTGCCTTCATTTCATTATGTACCCAGTAGTCATTCAGGAGCAGGTTGTTCAGTTTCCATGTAGTTGAGCAGTTCTGAGTGAGTTCCTTAATCCTGAGTTCTAGTTTGATTGCACTGTGGTCTGAGAGATAGTTTGTTATAACTTCTGTTCTTTTACATTTACTGAGGAGAGCTTTACTTCAACTATGTGGTCAATTTTGGAATAGGTGTGGTGTGGTGCTGAAAAAAAATGTATATTCTGTTGATTTGGGGTGGAGAGTTCTGTAGATGTCTATTAGGTCAACTTGGTGCAGAGCTGAGTTCAATTCCTGGGTATCCTTGTTGACTTTCTGTCTCGTTGATCTGTCTAATGTTGACAGTGGGGTGTTAAAGTCTCCCATTATTAATGTGTGGGAGTCTAAGTCTCTTTGTAGGTCACTCAGGACTTGCTTTATGAATCTGGGTGCTCCTGTATTGGGTGCATATATATTTAGGATAGTTAGCTCTTCTTGTTGAATTCATCCCTTTACCATTATGTAATGGCCTTCTTTGTCTCTTTTGATCTTTGTTGGTTTAAAGTCTGTTTTATCAGAGACTAGGATTGCAACCCCTGCCTTTTTTTGTTTTCCATTTGCTTGATAGATCTTCTTTCATCCTTTTATTTTGAGCCTATGTGTGTCTCTGCATGTGAGATGGGTTTACTGAATATAGCACACTGATGGGTCTTGACTCTTTATCCAACTTGCCAGTCTGTGTCTTTTAATTGGAGCATTTAGTCCATTTACATTTAAATTTAATACTGTTATGTGTGAATTTGATCTTGTCATTATGATGTTAGCTGGTTATTTTGTTCGTTAGTTGATGCAGTTTCTTCCTAGTCTCGATGGTCTTTACATTTTGGCATGATTTTGCAGCGGCTGGTACCGGTTGTTCCTTTCCATGTTTAGTGCTTCCTTTAGGAGCTCTTTTAGGGCAGGCCTGGTGGTGACAAAATCTCTCAGCATTGCTTGTCTGTAAAGTATTTTATTTCTCCTTCATTTATGAAGCTTAGTTTGGCTGGATATGAAATTCTGGGTTGAAAATTCTTTTCTTTAAGAATGTTGAATATTGGCCCCCACTCTCTTCTGGCTTGTAGAGTTTCTGCCGAGAGATCTGCTGTTAGTCTGATGGGCTTCCCTTTGTGGGTATGAATTTTAAGCTGGGTTTCGAAGTAGGATAAGTCGAGAGAAATTCAGTCTCAAGAATTTCTTGAACTTCTCAGTGAAAATGAGTAAGTTATCATGATGCCTATCCTCATTCATATCTCTTGACTGAAACTTAAAGAACACCGATAATTTTTATTACTGTTAGTAATAATTACAATAATATATTTGAATAACCTGGTAGTGTCTGAAGTTGACTAATATAAATCTATGTTTCAGTCAATCACAAAATATTGGGGGAATGCCTGCTCAAAATGTTTTACTTATAAAAGTACATGATCAAAAAGTTGGAAGGCCACTGTGTTAGTCAATCACTAGCATTACTTACAGTCCCTCCCTCTTACTCACATATTTGCTGTTGCTTATATATAGTCCATATTATGCACAGAGAATTATTTTTATATTCAGATAATGAAGTAGCTACCCAGAAGCCAATTAGAAAATATTTTCTGAGCAATTACTCCACAGATGATACTGGACTTGTAAGAGGAGAATCCATGGGTACAACGTAACAAAGAAATAACAGGCAGAAGCCACATTCTCCAGCTCTTTCTAAATTTGGCCCCAAATTCAAAGCTGTTCAAAAATTTTTTTTTCAATTCATATGTACTATAGCACTGTATGATGGTTAATTTTATGCATCAACTTGAGTGGGCCAAAGGGTGCCCAGATAGCTGGTAAAAACATTATTTCTAGGTGTGTCTGTGAGGGTGTTTCTAGAAGAGATTAGCGTTTTAATTAGTAGACTGAATAATAATCCACCCTCACCTGTGTGAGTGGACAGCATCCAATCTGTTGAGGGCCAGATATAAGAAAATCCAGGCAAATTTTCTCTCACTCTATTTTCTTTAACTGAAACATCAACATCTTCTCCTATCCTTAGACATCAGAGTTTATGGTTCTTGGGCCTTCAAACTCCAGGAATTATAACAGAGTCCCTTATGCCCCTGCCCTTCACCCTCTAATTCTTAGGCCTTCTGACTCTAACTGAATTGCACCATCAGCTTTCCTGGTTTTCCAGCTTGCAGATAGCATATCATGGGACTTCTTATCCTCCATCATTGTGTGAGCCAATTCCCATAATAAATCTCCTCATATATATACTATTCATTCTGTTTCTCTGGAGAACCCTGACCTATACACATTGTGAGATAGTATATCCACTTTACAGGTAAGAAGACTGAGGCTCAGCAAAGTTAAGAAATTTACATCAGAGTAACTGGGAGAACATGAAATAAAATCCGTACGTATTTATCTTGGCCTTCTATATGCAAGGGAAAATACGTGAGAAACAGAATGTAGAGAAAGAGAGAGAGAAGATAGGATAGCTTCCATAAGGAATTTCCCATTCTATATGGTAGGAAGTATTGTATATGATACAAATAGGAGGTATTGTATATGAAAATAAATATAAATTGCATATGAATATAAACACCCAAGTACTGATTCATATATGTAAAAACTGAATATTTGTTACTGAAGGGCTTAAAAGTGATAATCAGAGTTAAGGAAAGTCAGGAAAGGGATTAGTGAATACTGCCTGTGGGGAGGTGAAACCATCCAGAAAACAGCAAAGAGGTAGAAAGTAACAATGACCCTAGGCAGGGAATTTAATTACCCACTTTAATGAATAAATGTAGACACAAATACTCCTACTTCATGAGCAGGAGACGTTCTTATTTATTGTTTAAAATTATCCAAATGGTAGGCCAGGCATGGTGGTTCACGCCTGTAATCCCAGCACTTTGGGGGGCTGAGATGGGTGGATCACTTGAGGCCAGGTGTTCGAGATCAGCGTGGCCAACGTGATGAAACCCTGTCTCTACTAAAAATACAAAAATTAGCTGGGTGTGGTGGTGCACGCCTGCAATCCCAGATACTTGGGAGGCTGAGGCAGGAGAATTGCTTGAACCCTGGAGGTGGAGGCTGCAGTGAGCCAAGATTGTGCCACTGCACTCCAGCCTGGGGGACAGAGCGAGACTCCGTCTCAAAAATAAATAAATAAATAAATAAATAAATAAATAAATAAATAAATGATAAATAAATAAATAGATAATAAAAGAATCAAAATGTTGATGCCAGTTTGAAACAAACCAATACTCCCTCTGAGAAAACGAAAGAAGGAAGTCACAAGAAGTATGAGAGACAAGATTTTTTATAGGATTAAAGTCCTATATGTAAAGAAATATATTTCAGTACTCTCAAGTATTTTCAAATGCTTAGACTTTTATGGAAATTTTATCAATATTAAACAAATAATTGACTTTTCTTTGTATAAATGTCACACTTTCCTTCAACCAGCTCTCAGAACATTATTAATACATAAGGTAGGTAAGCATCATAATGGAAGCATTTTGGGTAAACACACACACACACACGCGCGCGAAGTAGAAGGATCTGAAAGACTGTCAATACTGAAGGAATAGCTGTAAAAGTATCAGCCATGCTATATTCACTAGGGTGCTGTGGTGACAAAAATGTCTGAAATTTGGAGAATTTTCCTTGCAAGTGCCTCAGACAGGCTATTAAGTAACTGAAAATTTTCTTTCCCACAGATAAGTGCTGCCTACCCAGCCTTAAATCACTTTTTAAACATTCTGTCAAAAAAGTTGTTAATATAAGAGAGTACCACATTGACAGGTATTCTTCCTTTTCTAAAAGCTTCTTTTGGCATTTTTAAAGTATGAAAAGTTTTTGCAGTAAATACTCTGGTATTTCTGCAGAAATACTTTTATAAGGCCAATTAGAGGGAACAATGGAATAACAGAAAAGAAGTATAAGGATCAGATAAAACACAGAAGCTGAAATATCTGACTCATTCATAAACTGACCAATGAATAACAACAAAGTTCCAACCAGAGATCTGCCAGCACCTACAGTGAACAAAAATGATGTCTGATGAGCAGAATGAGGTATTTAGAAAGCCCAACACTAAAACTGAATGACACAAGTTTTTGTGATCATACACAGCATAAACAGAGTCTTTTTCTTTTTATTGTTTTAAATAGCCATGTGATCAAATTCCAAGATTCTACAACCAGAGAATATGCCCATATAAAGAAAAATATATCTTAGAACAACAAAAGTAAGAAGGAAAACACAGGGGTAAATTTTTGTGACCTTGGATTTGGCAATGGGCTGTTAGACGCAAAAGCAAAATCACAAGCAATACAAATAAAAAAAAACTAGACTTTATTAAAATTAAAATGAAAACCCATTGTTCTTCAAATGCCCCTATCAAGAAAGTAAAAGACAAGCCAAATATTTGTAAATCATATATCTGACACGGGTCTTCTATCTAGTACATATAAATAACTATTACAACTCACTAATAAGAAGAAAAATAGCTCAATTTTAAAGTACTTAAACAGACATTTCTCCAAAGAAGACATACCAATGACCTAAGAAGAACATGAAATGTTCAACATCATTGGCCATTAGGCAAATGTAAATCGAAATCACAATAAGATACCACTTAACATCCAGTATGATGGCTAAAAACAAAAAGTCAGATGAGTTTTAAGGAGTGTGTGGAAAAACTGAAATGCTCATAGACTGATAGTGGGATGTATAATGGTGCAGCCGCTTTGGAAACCAGTAGGGAGGTTCTTCAAAAAATTAAACACGGAGTAGTAACCATATGCTCCAACAATTCTGTTCCTTGATATATTTGTAAGAAAAGTGAAAATATATATATATACAAAACTTATATATATTCATATCCTTGTTTCTAATAGTCAAAAGACAGAAACAATCCAAACGTCCATCAGCTGATGAATGGATAAACAAAAGGTGATGTATGCATACAACATTCAGCCATAAAAAGAAATGAAATACTGATACACACAACACAAATGATCCTTAAAAACATTATGCTAAGTGAAAGAAACCAGTCACAAAAGACTATATGTTACATGATTCCACTTACATGAAATTCATATGAAATGTCCAGCATAAGGGCTGGGCACAGTGGCTCATGCCTGTAATTCCAGTGCTTGGGAGGCAGAGGAAGAGGATCATTTGGGACCAGGAGATCAAGACCAGCTTGGGCAACATAGTGAGACTCTCAACTATTTAAAAAATTAGCTGGGCATGGCGGTGCATGCCTATAGTCCCAGCTACTCAAGAGGCTGAGGCAGGGGTATCCCTTGAATCCAGGAGTTCGAGATTGCAGTGAGCTATGATCATGCCACTGCATTCCAGCCTGGGCAACAGAGCAAGACCCTGTTTCAAAAAAAAAAAAAAAAAAGGAAAATAAGTAAACAAGCACCCAGCATAAGAAATATATATAAAGAGAAAGTAGGTTAGTTGTTGCTTGGGGCTCAGGGCATAAGAGAGCTAAAGGGTATAAGGTTCTTTTTGAGGTGATATAAGTGTTCTAAAATACATTGTGGTGAAGGTTGCACAACTGAATATATCTAAAAACCATTGAACTGAACAATCTGAATAGGTGAATTGTATGGTATGTGAATGACATCTAATTAAACTGTTACCAAAAAAATACACGCACACACAAATAACAAAAAGCATGTTTTAAATACTATATTATCATAAATCTCAATTTCCTCACCTCTTAAATGGAGAATAGTAATAGCAACCTTATTGGTTGTTGTGACAATTAAGTAAGATGTATAGAAGGAACTTAGCAGGACACCTAGCGTGTAACAGCGTTCCAAAGGATTTCTTTAAATCACTGCCAGAAGCCAGAAAATCATTCTGGCTCAGTGTTACTATGCACCAAAGACTTTTCACTGATATTAATACCCTCTAAAAATCCTCCTTGACCCACATTGAATGGGGCTCAGAGGTGCATGAAGGTAAAGAATTGGATCCCTGGAAGGGTTCCAAAAGTTAGCTCTTTGTCACCGAGGAGTACAGTTTTCCAGCCAGGTGCAAAGCAGCTATTTGGAAAGGCTCCTGAAAAATACTTCTTTGGGTAATCAAAAATATAAAAACACTACACAAACAATTTTGTCCTTGTATTATTAATTACCTTTCGGGACAGAAATAAAACAAAACAAATTACCCCTGCTGAGCGGTATGATAACCAGAGACAGCACCAGATGAGCTAAGCCTGCTTCATGCCAGAGACAAATAGGGCTTGCTCAGTGCCAGAGATAAATTGGACAGCCTTATTTCCTACTAGAAATAACCATCACAATACAAAAGCAGGTTTTAAGTACTCAGCAGCTTAAACACACACGTGCATACACACACACACACACACACATAAACACAACACGTGCACATATGAATCTATCACATACCACACTCACACTTTGGCTTCTGAGACCATTTGAAAAGTAATTGAATGCTAGTTAAGCAAGAGCTTATCTTCAGGAATGGAGAATTCCCTCTTACCTAAATAAACATTTTCTATAGTTACTAAAATAAATTCCTATCAGTGGTTTGTAATTAAGCTTCCTGGAATAAGCATCCTGACAACTAAGTGCCTCTGTGAGGACAGAAAGTACCCTCTGCTCTCCTGGGGATCACAGTCTTTTGCATGCCTGGCAAGCCCAGGACTTTCCTAAAGAAAGATGCGCTTTATAGGCTGATTCATATCTCTAAGCATGTCTCACAAACCAGGGGGCAGCAGCAAATGCCTGAATGTGATAACAGGAGATATCTAGCCTGGCCAAATAAAAGAAGCCACTCCAAAATAAGGCTCATAAAATATGTGGCAAGAGCCTTCAGGCTCACATTTTGTCAAAGGCAATCCTGGTGAATCTTCACTCCAAATAAGTTAGCCCTCAGGAATAGAGGATTGGCTCTTTTATTTTCCTTATTAAATTCAGAACATTTCTAGGTTCCTAGTATATCATAGGCCAAGATTTCAGGACATTTTAAGACATCACAGGATTTCATTTTCCTCCCTTCCACATCAGGACAAAAGTGCAAGTTTTATCACCTCCACTAATGCTCAGGAATTTAAAGGCATCCTACAGTCTGACTGGGGCAGAGAGCTGCAGTCTATACCTGCAGCATGGCTGGATTCAGGTGGGGCACAGAATCTGACACAGAATTTATCAAGAATGGACCAACCTCATCTTGGGAAGGTCAGAGCTAAGGAGATCAGTGGCCTGGGGTTCAACTGGAGAGAAATCTGGCTGACTTCTGGCTTGAGAGTTGGTCACAGCAGTGGGGACATGGCGATACAATGTATGGAGCCACCGCACCACGAAATCTTGTCAGTCTAAGGTAAGTAATCTGAACAGCTCCTTGGAAAGGGATTCAACAAACTCTCTTTAAGTCTTTGCTTTATTACAGGTCATCAGCCCCGGCACAGTGGGAGTCACAGGTGGAGGGGAATCCTGGGAGACGGAAAGACCTGAGGTCACTTCTCTGGCTCCTATAACAGGGTGGTGGTGAGGTACCATGAAGGTAATAAGCAGCATAATGGTAAGGCCAGGAAACTTACGTCAGATGGAGTCAACATCCTCCATAAAATCTGAACCAAGTTATTCTGCAGAAGGTGAAGATGGAGGAGGGGCTGTACAGGAAAGTAGAAAAGTTTCAAGTAGAAACAGGGAAGAATGCAATAGATAGCGAAAGAAAGATGAAAACTATGAAAAATGGGTTTGCCAAGCAGAAGTTAGAGACCAGTTACAAAGCTGAAAACAAGATATGAATGAGTTGATATGAATTCAACAAATATTCATTGAATCCCTACTCTAAGCCAGGTTTAGATCGGGGCATAAACAAATGAGGCAGTGTCAGGAGCTCAGGGCAGAGCTGGGAGACAGATATGTAAATGGTACGTTTCATTTTAGGGTGTTATGAGTGTTATAATTGGGCAATCATGGAGCATTTTCGAGGAATAATATGTAATGGAGCTGATTAGCAATTCTGTGACCTTTTTCTCTCCTGTGGTGGGCTTGGCAGCCTAAAAAGAGCAGTTACAACCAAGGACTGCAGGGACCCAGAGTTACAGCATGATAAACTGGGTGTGGAAACTTAAGCATGTTCATGAAACAAAGGTTCCTTGTAGTATTCCAGCACCTTGGAGAGTACCGCGCTCAGTGTAGGGCCTCACAGATATTTCTGATATCAGAAGATGAATACATGAATTAATTAACAAATCACCACAGCTTTTCAATGGGTAGGGAGGCATGTAAACAGAAAAAGAGAACCAAAGGATTATGAGAATTCAGTGTCAGGAATAGGACTTGATAAAAACATACCATCTTTGCCAAGGAAATGGGCTGAAGAATAGAAACGACTTAGATGGAAATGACCCACGGAGGCATTGTAGGCACTGAGACAAATGGTGAGGGCAAGGACAGAGAGGATGACGGCAAGCAAGGCACAGGGCACGTGACTGGTGGGAAAACATCCAGGAGTCTGGTAGATAACAGCTAAAAGAATAGCAAAAATTTAAAAGAAGAGCCTGGACATAAGTCACCTTGAATCCTCTTCCTCCAGGTTATGCACAACAGGAGAATAGCCTTTACTTGATATGGTTTCCAGAAAAGTGCAGCCCTCTACAGTAAACTGAGTTGGCTATGAGCAAACTCATAAAACAATCATCATAGCCAACATTTGTTGAGCACTTATTACGTCCCAGGTGCTGAATTAAGCACTGTGCCTTCATGACCTCATATAACACTCACCGTAATCCACAATAAACAGTACTATTATCAGTCCTATTTTTAAACCGAGCAGACCAAGGCTGTTAAGGTTTATGCTTACCTTGCCTGGTCACAAGCCACTAGTGGCAGAGCTGGGATATAAATGCAAAATCACACTCTTAACCAATAGGCTATAGAAAGGAACGACATAATGTAAGGTCTGTGGTGAGTGTGGTGATTTTATGTGTGTTTGTGTGTTTTTCATTAAAAACACAGAACTGCATAAAAGCCTTGGAATGAGTCTGTGAATCCTGCTGATTCTGCCAATGACTGAGCAGGGCTCTGACCCAGTCTTGAGGAAGAAGAGTAGCTGCCAGGATTAGTCAACACAGGCCACTGCTTTCCTTGTCTGCTCAGACACAAGGCACAAAGGGGCAGTGATAAGAGAGCAAGTTCTCTGCTGAGCTTGGCTCTGGGTGTTAGCTGAAAAGGAAATGACCAGAAGGTGGCCTAGACACACCTGAATGAACAAACCAATACAAGCCTTAAAGAAAAACTAGATTTGGCCCAGGAGTTAGAGGTACGCAAACTGTTATCCCAGAGGGCACTTGGCTTAATAAAAAAGAAAAACATCTTCAAATAACCACAGCTTCCCATTTCAATTTAAAACTAATTTTAAGGCACACAGTTTAAGTTATTTCCAGTGCAAAGTTACATAATATTACTCGTAAACCGTAACCAAAGGAAACATATTTTCTCATTTCCCACTCAGCTATTGAAATAATTAATGCTGCAATACAATCCCTATTACATTATTGTAGTGACAATCACAGAATCGCAGCATCATCTCATCAAGTTATCTCATATTCCAGGAAGAGAACATTTTTCTCTGGGTTTGCAGTACCTGCAAATTTTCAATTGAAAGCACCAACTAGTCCTAGATATAATGGGAAAAAATGGAAACGAGAGTTGATTGGTGTGTATAGTGGGTGTGTGTGGTCTCAAAGCTTTTGTCATGACCATAGGATTGAAAACCATTGCTCTGTAGTAGTATTTTCTTCCTAAGATACTGGCAAATTAGCACAGTCAGACAAATGAATAAAATGATGCTGCTGGCGCTTTAATCCCCAGTGGCATCTTCTCCCGCAGATTATGAGCTTCAGTGCAGCAGACACGGCAGGATCAGAAGCTGCAGAGAAGATGCTTCACACTTCTGTAGTGACAAGCACAGCAGTGCACATGGCCATCAAAGAGACTGGCAACAACGCACAATGACACAGATAGCACACGGTTCTTCATAAGGAAAGGAGACTTTGCCTGTAACCAGCATGTATGGGCAATAGTCAATATAAGGCCTGGCACAAAAGCGGGGCAGAGAACATACTCCTGACTTTTACATTATGTTTAGAAGAAGTGAGATCAAAATTGGTATTAGAGTTAGGCTATAACTGCTACCAGCATTGATCTCATGCACTAAGCCAGGGGTTGCTCCCTACTTCTACAGTATCCCCTCTAGTAATGGCTTTGAAATAGACAGTTAATGCTGCCAACTCCTCCATTCTTTTTTTTTTTTTTTTTTTTTTGAGATGGAGTCTCACTCTTTCGCCCAGGTTGGAGTGCAGTGGCGCAATCTCGGCTCACTGCAAGCTCCGCCTCCCAGGTTCACGCCATTCTCCTGCCTTAGCCTCCCGAGTAGCTGTGACTACAGGCACCCGCCACCACGCCCGGCTAATTTTTTTCTATTTTTAGTAGAGACAGGGTTTCACCGTGTTAGCCAGGATGGTGTGGATCTCCTGACTTTGTGATCTGCCTGCCTCGGCCTCCCATAGTGCTGGGATTACAGGCATGAGCCACTGCGCCCGGCCTCCTCCATTCATTTTCTTTCTTCCCTGAACCAAATCCTATCCTGCCCTGCATCTCACAATAACAAAGAAATAGGGAGCTGGACACGGTGGCTCACACCTGTAATCCCAGCACTTTGGGAGTCCGAGGTGGGCAGATCACCCGAGGTCAGGAGTTCCAGACCATCCTGGCCAACATGGTGAAATCCCGTCTCTACTAAAGATACAAACATTATCCAGGCATAAAAGTGGGCTCCTGTAATTCCAGCTACTTGGGAGGCTGAGGCAGGAGAACCACTTGAACCTGGTAGGCAGAGCTTGCAGTGAGCCGAAATTGCACCACTGCACTCCAGCCTGGGCAACAAGAGTGATACTCTGTCTCAAAAAAAAAGAGAAAGAAAGAAAAAAGAAAGAAGGAAGGAAGGAAGGAGAAAGAAAGAAAGAGAGAGAGAAAGGGAGGAAGAAAGAAACAACGAAAAAGGCAGGAAGGAAGGAGAAGGAAGGAAGGAAGGAAAGGAGGGAGATTCTAGAATTTATGTCTACAATTTTCCCATCAATGCTCCCTAGAGTTTAGGTCTGCTCCCAGTGTGGCCAAGGGCCCAAGGCCCAGGTTCCTTCATTGTTTTGCACAGAAACATCTGGTTTTAATGTGTACTACCAGCCTTCTCACATTCTAAAGTTGAACAGATGCCCGGTAACCTACAGAACCCAATGTCAGAACACACTAGCCATGAATTCCTTCTTTCTGGAAGAAACAGCCCTCCAAACTCTAAGCTCTTTGAAGCTAATGCTTGTGCCTTATTCATCTTTGTATCTAATGAAGTAGAGACGTGAGATACACCTTTTGGCACTAAGCAGGAACTCCGCAAACATTTGTGATACCTGATATTGGGCTTATTATTACTTCAAAAAGAAAAGATAGAAAATATCTTACATATGAACAAGATGTGACCTTTGATCTAAGAGTAAAGAATTGATGTTTATAGTTGCAAAAATACAACTGGAATATTAATTTTTCGCAGCATTATTGTAAAAGGCCATAAGGTGGTGATATTACTCCTTGAAAAACCTGTTTTGTTTTTTTGGCTTAGGAATGAGAAGAAGCTGAAAAGTGCTCTTGTTTTTCTGTCTCTCAATTTCTTTTTTTTCTTTCTGTCTCTATCTTCCTCTATTTCCTTCCATATTTCCAATTCTTTTTTCTTTTCTTTTTTTTTTTTTTTTTGAACGTGTCTCACTCTGTCACCCAGGCTGGAGTGCAGTGGCATGATCTCAGCTCACTGCAACTTCCACCTCTGGGGTTCAAGTGATTCTCCTGCCTCAGACTCCCCTGTAGCTGGGATTACAGGCACGTGCCATCATGCCTGGCTAACAATTCCTTTTTTTTTCTTTTAAGTTTTTAAGATATTATGAAAGTGTCAGGGACCATGTTAGATAGTGCTAAACATAAACAGTAGGCATTACAGCAAAAATGTCAACAAATCCTGAGACTTTAAGATTAAAGGCTTTGTTATTTATCTTGTAAATAGCAGACCATGAACTTGAATTCAGAACTCAGTAATCTAAAAATCATAACTCATTTTACTATATGAACTCATTTTCATCTTTCCCTCTCTCTCAACAGAAAATGAATAAAGTACATTCCCTATTTTATTGGCAATAGTAAATATAAGTTCTAGCATACATTTTAAGAACCAAAAATAGAATATTTTGTGTTTCTTTCCCTATAAGATTTTGAAAAGTGAGTTTGTATTTACTAATATAATTCCCATTTAATATTTTCCATGTGAGTATGTGACTTTTACAAAGAGCACTCCAATCTAAATTATTTACAATTTATTTATTCACATTGTAATTCATTAAAAACACATCAAATCTTTATTTTAAGAGAGAAAGAATGTGTCTCTTTAAGTGATTTGTCCATAATTTTCTACTGTTATTCAGTAACTGCTTGATGCTGAGAAGGCAGAAATTTTCATTTGAATTCTTGTATTTAAATTTTTACATCACTGGCTGCAACCACGGGGTATGGGCAATTTGTAATGTTAGCAATTTTTTAGATGCTGAATATTAAAATCTACTTTTATATTTCAAGGATTATTTCTAATTACATGCACAATTGCTGATCCATCTGCCTACTACATAGATGTCTGTGGTTATATATGCTTGAATAATTATTGAAAATTAAATAACATCATAAACAGTCAAATTAATTTATCTGAGCATACCAAAGGCAGGAAGCCTGCTCTAGGATAAAACATTATTTGCCTAGAGAAACATAAAGACAGATTTATCTTATACACCAAATTTCTCACATTCTATTCTAACTTGATGGAATTTTCTTTGTTTTTGTTTTTGTTTTCTTAAAGAAAACTGAAAGTTGAAAAACAAAGCACTTGAGAAGTATTATGGAATAGCAACACACCTTAGCTAGATGAGTAATTTAAAATTTTAGTCTAAATATATTTCACTGTCAAAATAAGTCCATAGTGTGTCTCTAATAACATAACCAAGTACAGCCGTTTCAGTAAGAAATGGTTTCTTTGAATGTTTTAAGATAATACAGAAGTGTAAAAGGAAAAATTCCTCACTTGTCTTCTATTTCTACAATAGCAGGAGTCATTGTAAAATACAGAAGGTTGAACTGCAGGGTCTATGAAAATTGAGTTAATCCAAATTTCAGCAGAAGGCTTGAAGAAAAGTTTGTTGATGAGAAAACACACACACACACACACACACACACACACACACACACAACAAAAAAAAAAAACATGGGACAACGATCACCTAGGCCCAAGTTGCAATCAGATGGAAGGCAGAGGAGAATGAGGCCCCATATTTTAAATGCAACCAAGATGGATAGACATTTACAGAATAGTTTTCCCAGAGTAGAGAGATTTAGAAAGCCCTAGAGAATGCAAGTTTGAACCTTGTATTTCTACTACAGGTTCTTTCAGAAGGTGAAATTCAGACAGGATCCAGATACCTGCTGTAATTGAGGTATTTGCTCACCTCCAATTGGTCTCTAACTAACCTCAGTCCTGCCTCACAGGGATCAGATCAGGGCTGTGAAGAATGGGTGGACAGTTATCAACACTCTGTCTGAGACTCAGCCTCATCTTGGCCAGATAGTTCAGAATATGGGGACTGGGCGATGCTTAAAGACTGAGGATGGTGTGATTTCAAGGTGATATCAATAAATCAAGAAGAAGAGGGCTTCCAAATCAAATTTAATACCCAAGGAAAGATCTGCATTTCAATATGGAAGGGCACTCCTTTTGCTAAGCACTTTAAAGACCCAAATATACCCATGCCAGGGACATTTTAGCATGAAGCCTATAAAGAAGTACACTTGCACACACAACACTCTCTTTAAAAAAAAAAAAAAAAAAAAAAGATAAATGTGGCAACCAGGTGAAAGGAACAAGGTAATTCTAAAAGTCCTAGCTTTCACTTGGCAGGAGATTTGGGTAATAGCTTGCCAATTGCTGGTAACTGCTGCCAAGTATGAGGACTGCTGTGCTCAAATTGCTGGCAATGGCCACCTATTGTTTGTGAATGACTGTCTTAGCAGGGGACTCTGCAGAGAGGCTACTCAGGTCAGCAGGGAGGAGGATTTGGCCAATACTCCCAGTGGTCATCATAGTCTAATGCAATGAAGTCACAAGACAGCAGCTTTAGAATGAGGACAACTATGAAAATTTCCCTGGAAAAGATTCTGCATCTTGAGCCAGTATATATATTTAAATCTGCAGATAGATATATCCTCTGCAAAATAAATTACAAAATAATATCAATAATTATCCACTCTAATCACTGAACATATACAACATCACAGTGAGCAGCTTGCTGGCTCTTCTCTCTTGGCTGGTGTTCTATTTCTTTAAACTGAGTGGTAATACAGTACACAATGCTCATATATGTGAAAAAAAGACCCCTTTTGGAAATTTTGCTTGGGGAACTCAAATACATACACCTTGACATTTCTTTTACAGCCTAATTTCTTAGCATTATCTGTGAAATACCATTTAAAGTGATTTAAAACAAAAATTGGCTTTTAATTCTTGAAAGTTTTTCCCTTTTCAGGTCAAGAGACAATGCAGACTCTACAAGCTCTAGAGTATATCAGAGGTGGGATTAATCCTAACTCTTCCATTTACAGGCTGTGTGATTATGGCCCATTTCTAAAACTCTCTGAGCTTCAGTATCCTTGTTTATAAAATGCAGCTAATCATAATGCCCTCCTCTGGCTTATTGGAATGAAATGAAATGAGAGTATATGTGTAAAGCAGTTCCTATTACTAAAAAATGTTGGCTACCATTAATCTCTCTATCCATGGTGTACTGTACAAAAAAACAGGATCTTGAGTCAATGAATCTGGCCTTGGGTCCTGATTCTTCTATTTACTAACTGACTCTGGCAAGTTAGATTTCTAAACATTAATTTCTTCAGTGATAAACTTGGAGTGATTATATAATGCCACATTATATAATATCACTTCAGTGTGTTATTGTGAGCATTAAATAATGAATGCTAAGTATGTTTGGCAAAGATAAACCAAGATATAAGTTATCATCATCATCATCAACCTGTACCTTAAGTAAATGCCAAAGTCATAACATTGTCATATGTCTTCCTCTACCATAAACTGACTTTCACTGCATAATCCATCTTCCAGCTCAATGGGGCCATGTAACCGAAGAGGAGAGAAAGGTACTTCAATGACTGCTGAAATACCAGTGAAAATGATGGTAAGTGAAAAATAAATCCTTAATTTCCAGCATTGTAAGAGTAAATGGTTCCTTTATGATTAAAGCAGCAGAAAACAGTTTGAATGGGAACCTTGGCTTGAAATATTGTAATCTACAACTAGTTCTGCTTGAACCAAAATACGGATTACTGCTGGCCCTAAATGAAAATGCCCTGATAGTGGGGATACTATCCAGGACAAGAAAAAATGTGAATGAGTCTGTAAGGAAGTGGATATCCAATAGTATCTATTACCTTTCTCAGAAGAAGGGGGGACAATTATGACATTTTTCAGCATTTAGAACCATTTGGCACCCAGAAGAAGTAATCTATAAAGGTGTTTTCAGGCTTATACAGCTTTAGAATCTGACAGTTAACATTAAGATCTTGGCAGTCTGATTAGCCAGGCTTTCTGTTTTTAATCAATTGACTTAATATACTAAATAAGAGAATATAAGCTTGATGCCAACAATACATGGTTGACACTGTTGGCCAATAAAAACTGCAAATGCCAACTTCTCTCACTTCTTTATTAAATTTTAAATTCCACACAAATAACCAGTCTTATCACTTCAGATAAGCTTTGGTTTAAATTACATTTAAAATATGTTTTTCACTTAGTAAGAAAATACCCCCCTCTCACTTCTTCCCTACCTTCCCAAGTCAAAAACAAAGCAAAACAAAAGACTTTTTCAGAAAGATCTTTTACTGAGGCGATTCGTAAAAGTTACACTGCTATAGGTTTCTAGGGAAACTTAGCCAATAATCTATGTGCCAAGTCCTTTGTACAAATTAATTTTTAAAATTACAAAATGCTTTGAAAATGGTTATAAGTGCCCTAAAATTTGAAAAGTTATCATCATCAGTTCAGGGAAAAGGCATGAACTTTTTGAGGTTTAAGCAACATCATTTTGCGAATTTCCTTTCTTTGCTGCTCCCTTTTCTTATGAAAAATAAAAAGATAATTCAAGGACTGAAAGGGCAGCCTAAGAATGTCCTTGTCTTTAATCAGAAGAGCTTAAGCAAACAACTGTGCCTGAGAGAGAATTACATGGAATAGACTTTCCCTAGGGAGGGTATTCTGTCAGGATGACCCACTGTTCAAAGGTCTCAAGAGCATAACGGGTGATAAAAGCCCTTGATATGACAGTATAAAATCCACTTCATCTCTATTTTCCTGAGGGGCACAACAAGGCTTAGGGAAGCTAAGTAACAAGTCACCAACATGGTAAATAACTGGACTATGGATTAAGTTCAGATATATCTGACTAAAAAGCCTGTAATTCTTCTATTTCTCATCAGACAGGATCCTTCTGCGTATACTGAGGCCTTGGGACTAATAAAACACTCTAAGGTCTCATCTGGAACAAATATTCTATAAATCAAGTGCTCAAGCTAGTACTGCTTGTAGATTCCAGCCAAGGCCGAAGATGTCTACCTGTCTCCTTTACCATGCCTCTCCACACAGGGCCAGGAGCCCAAGAAGCCAAGGAGATGTGCCCCCCAGAGCCTCTGCACAGCCCTCCACACATCAGCTAAATCTAGATTCTAGACCAAACTCTAGTTCCAGGAATTCTGAAATTATCTGCTCAAATGCCCACCTACTCTGTTTCAGGGCCAAGTGGGTCTCTTCACCTGATCCATTATCTCTAGGGCAGCCCGTGCCTCATACTACCCAGGGCAGAAGGTTGGCAGAAGGATGGCTGTTGACGAGGGACAGAGCAGAGTGTGGGCCTGGGGTCTCTACATACATGCATGTGGCACACAGCTGGGGGTGAGAAGGGGAGAGGGCAGAAGCAGGGGAGGTAGGGCCTGCTCTCCTCCCTCTACCTCGTGCTGGTACTCAGAGGGCTGAAACAACTCAAATTTCAAACCTGGTCTTTCAGGTTTGAACATCTGTCAAAGTTGGAAGATAGAACATATTTTATTAGTTTTATTTATTACATTTTACAGTTTTACACTTGCCGTATGTAGCCTCCCTTTGTTCTCTTTTTGATCCCAGACCTGCCAATTTTAAGGCTATAGGCATGTTTTGCTTGGCTGGCACAAAATATTGCTTCTTTTCAATTTGAACTAACATATATAATAATCAGGGGATTTCACAAGAAAACAGTACTTTGTAGAGTCTCTTGAAGAATGCAATCTGGCAACTTCAGGGCAACCTTCCAGAGTCAATCGTCTGTTGGGATTAAATAGCGGCTGCCCCCTTTTAGGCAGGGTGAGACTGGCTATTTGGCCACCTTTATTGGTTTATAGTAAAGCTTCCAGCCAGAACTTCAAAGCCAATGCCCTGCTTTCTTGGGAGAAGCAGCTCGATGACCAGCCACATTTCACTCCCTAATGTTACCTATCTGCTCATGTAGGCAGCATAAGGTCTGAGCATAAGACCCTTGATCTAAAGAGACCTTACGTATTATGTGAATCGTCTCACCTAATAGGATCATCTGGGGAAATTAATCTAATTGAATTCGTTTTGTGAACAAGGAGGTGTCATTTGGGGTGATTGAAGATATAACCCCTAGCCTCACAACTCTCTCATTTAAAACAAGAACATGCAGTAATTACTTAGATTGGGAGAGAAGCCTCTTAACTATCCATCTTTCCACTGTTCAGGGCAGGCCGACAAGCAGTTAGTTAGCAGAGTTCTTTCTGATTGTTCTCACTGGTAGCCCCCGTTCCCCACCCACTAAAAGAGCCTCGTTGAAAAATAATGAATCCAAACAACAAGAATATAATTTGCATCCCCAAGTTGGAAGCTTAATATTCAAAAGAAGGGCAATTTTATTTGTGCTTCACTATGTACGGTCATTTTTTTAAATATTGAAAACTCAGTGGTGACCCTAATTTCAGTTAAGATCAGAAAACACCAGCATATGGTGCATGAAAGCAAAATTAATTATGGCCTCAACCTCCCTTCTTACTTCTTTCTCCTCATCATGTATTAATCTTCTGGGTACTGTTCTACATGTTAAAATACAGAGTATGAATTGCTGTTAATATGCTGTTGCCACGTTAAAGTAGTAGAGAATGTGAAGATGTCAGAAAACAAATCCCAGAGAGAAATGAAACACTGTTTTCCTTAGCTCATGATTACCATACAAATAGACTCCTTCTGAATTTAAATTACAATGACAGAAAAATCCTTTACGTTCCCTTAAACACACTGACAGGGATGGAAGGGCAGAGGATCTGCACTCTGTAGATTGGGATATTATCACCATCCCTACAGTTTCAGATGCAAAAACACAATCCCACAACACAAGCTCGCTTTGAAACTTGGAAAGTATCATGTTGCAAAACATTACAGCAGACGACATTTCTTGAATTAAAAGAAAAAATCTGTTATCTTCAACCACAAGGAAAAGTTATTATAAACAACGTATGGAAAAATCTAACAAGCACGTGGAGAGAGGAGTAGAGAAAGAATGACAATTTCTCTAGTAGAGCTGTGAATGTTTCCAGGATCAAAAGCTTAATTTTAGAAATGCCCAGTCACATTCAAATATCAGTTATGAACTCAAGATGGAAAGGTTATTTGCTAGGCAACTACACGTCCAGAGGTGGCTCTGAAAGGGCTTTGTTGTATAGCATAAAACACCCATGACTGGATATGGGATAACGCTGTCTTAAATAGATGCTTGGAAAGGCAAATTCCCAAGCAAACCAGGACAGTAGAGAAAAGGATGTGCCTGGCTGTCTCTCTGCTTCCATGCCCTCATGAGTGCCTTGCCTTTTCTACCCTTGAGCAATTTACCAACACCTCTCATGTTTAAAGAGCAAGTGCAAATCTTACCTACTCCCTGGCCCTTTGGCTTGGAAGATTAATGCATAGCCTGTAGACTGACTATACATTTGAACCACATTACTTGTTATCGTTGAGAGAGAAAATTCTAGCAAATTTATTCTGTCACTAATTTAGCTATTCATTCATTTATTCATTCAACAAATATTTAGTAAATACCTACTATTGGCTAGTCACAGTTCAAGAAACTATATCCAATGGTGAACAAAAGGACAAAAACTCTGTATCCCTGGCTCTTCCAGTCTGTGAAAAAATAAAAGATCAACAAAATAAATAGGTCACATATTTACCTTGTTAGATAGTGATGAGCGATAAAAAGAAATAAAGCAGGGAAGGGGCACATGAAGAAATGAGAATTGCAATATTGGATTGGGTAACCAAGGAAGATCTTGTTAGAGGTGACACTGAGGAAGGCCTTGAAGAGAACTAGGGGGCCAGTTACATGGACATCAAGAAGAAGAGAGGTTCGGGCAGCAGGAACAGCAACAGCCTTGGGGCAAGAGTGTGCCTGAGTGCTTGGGGACATGAGGAGGGCAAAGACGAGTGAGCAAGAGGACAGAGAGGTAATGAATGGTTGCACGGAGGGGGAAGGAAGGCAGCAGATAAGACCTGTCCTTAGAGGCTTTGACAGACACCAAATTTCTTTAAGCATCTGTAAAACAGTGAGCATTATCAACACATGCCTCCAACAGCTATGAAGAGTCAATAAGACTTTAGCCCAGGGTCTGGCACACATAAGTCTCAAAACCTGTTAGAGCACTAGTATCTTCTTTGTGATTGCACCTAACCATAGGAAAGGCTGTTCCCTCTCAACCAGGAGCTCCCTGAGGGCTGAAGCAGTTGGCGATACCTTCCCTGTTCCCAGAGGAGAATGCTGAACCCTGGAAGCATCTGGAGTCTTTGTGAATCCTGAGAGCTTTCCTGACTGGGGGCAGGGCTCTGGGGCACCCATGCTACAGCTGACCCTGTTAAAAGTCCTGCTTTTATAGTGCAATTTAGTACTTGGAATGGGGGTGGCAGGTGATGGCAGACACAGTTTGTCCCAGGGCACATTTGATTGGCAGTTATAACAAACTGGTAGTTCAACACTTGCTTTTGTTTGTTTATTTACATTTATTGATACTTATTAGATGTACATATTTTCAGAGTACATGAGATAATTTGAAGCATTCATATAATCAAGTAAAGGTAATTAGGATATCCATCACCTGAAATATTTGTCTTTTCTTTATACTAGAAACATTTGACTTATTCCCTTCTAGCTATTTTGAAATATACAATTGATTACTGTTAACTATAGTTACCCTACAATCTATCGAACACCAGGTCTTATTTCTTCTATCTAAGTGCATATTTGTAACCATTAATCAATCTCTCTTCAATATATATCTCTGAAAAGATATCAGCTTCTCCCAGTTAACATCACTTTAGAAATTTAAACATTTTAATATTTAACTGGGTACTATATGCCCCAAAACAGAACCAATAATTTGAGATTCTTCTCTACACAAGGGCTGACTACAGGTATCTCACACGAAATAGCTTCCCTAGTACATAGAAGTATTGTTTTACAATCATTGCTGTCTTGACAAATAACCTAGAATGCAGGGAAAATTAAAGCTATAAAGGGTAAGAAACTATTGTTCAGTAGTGATCAATAAAAGTGAAATGAAGGACTGCAAAAACAGAACATAAGTCAGCAGAAGTGTGCTCTGACAGACAGACCTTACCTATCTTGAGGGAAGATGTGTTACTCATTTTGTGATTCCAGGGCCTAACACGGTGCCTGACATAGAGTACGTTTTTCATATCCATTTGTTAAATTAATTCATCCATAATTAATATACAAATCAAGGCAGAACAATATCATCAACTCATTAAAGGTCGGAGAGTGTTGAATTTAGCTTACTTCTGATGAGTTCATGTTACAGATCAAACCCATAAGGCATACAGTGCACTATGTGCACTATTTGCATAGCTTTACAAATATTTTGCTTATAATAAGGTTTACAGACATCTAGCCCTAGTTTTACCACCACTCCTCTCCCTTTAACTATTAAAACAATGATTGGCTGCCATCAAAAATAAAGAATCTACATCAGGTGGTTTAGTCACCTAGATTTCTCTGCTGCTTAAAAAGAAACATACATACATTAATTGTACCTATTTATCGGGAACAGTATGATGTGTTGATACATGAATACATTGTGTAAAAATAAAATTGAGCAATTGGCATATCTATCACATAATATACTTACCTTTTTTGTGTGGTGAGAACACTCAAAATCCTGTCTTCTAGCTATTTTGAAATATATAATGCAATACTGGCAACCAAAGTCACCCCAATGTGCAATAAAACACTAGAACTTATTGCTTCTATCTAAGTGTAACTTTATAGACATTGATTAATCTCTTCCTATTCTCTCCTTTCCTCTATCATCCTAAGCCTCTGGCAACCACTATTCTACTCTCTATTTCTATGGGATCAACTTTTTTAGATTCACCATGTGAGTGAGATCATGCGGTATTTGTCTTTCTGTTCCTGGCTTATTTCACTTAACATAATATCCTCCAGGTCCGTCCACGTTGCTGCAAATGACAGGATTTCGTTCTTTTTTACAGCTGAATGGTATTCCTTTTTGTATACACACCACATTTTCTTTACCTATTTACCCACAGATGGACACTTAGGTTGGTTCCATATCTTGGCTACTGTGAAAAGTGCTGCATTAAACATGAGAGTGTAAATATCTCTTCAATATACTGATTTCATTTCTCTTGGATATATATCCAGTAGTAGGATAGCTGGATCATATGGTAATTTTATTTTTTTTTTCAGGAATCTTCATACTGTTTTCCATAATGGCTATAATAATTTATATTCTCATCAACAGTGCATAATAGTTCCCCTTTCTCCACATCCATGCCAGCATTTGTTATTTTTGTCTTTTTGATAATAGCCATTTTAATTGGGGTGGGGTGATATCTCAATTTGCATTTCTCTGATGATGAGTAATGTTGAGTATTTTTTCATATACCTGTTGGCCATTCGTATGTCTTCTTTGGAGAAATGTCTTTTCAGGTCTTTTGTCCATTTTCTAATCAGAATATGTATGTCTTTTTTTTTTTTTGCTGTTGAATTATTTGAGTCCCTAATATACTCTATTTATTAGCCCCTTATTACATGCATAGCTTACAAATATTTTCTCACATTCTTTAAGTTTTCTTTTTACTCTGTTGTCTCCTTTTCTGTGCAGAAGCTTTTAGTTTGACATAATCCAATGTGTCTAGTTTTGTTTTTGTTGCCTGTGTTTTAGGGTCTTATCCAAAAATTCTTTGCCCAAACCAATGCCATGAACATTTTCCCTATGTTTTCTTTTAGTATTTTTATCATTTTGGGTCTTACATTTAAGTCTTTAATTCATCCTGAGTTTATTTTTGTATATGGTGAGAGACAGGGGTCTAGCTTCATTCTTTTGCATGTGGATATTCAGTTTTCCAAGTGCCATGTACTTAAGAGGGTGTCCTTTCTCCATTGTGTGTTCTTGGCATTTTTGTTGAAATTTTAGTTGGTTATAATGTCTGTTGCTTTTCATTCTGAGGTACAAAATTCTAATTTTAGAGAACTTTTCTGTAGTTTCCCTAGGTAGACTTTCATCATGTAAAACAGGCGATTCTAAACCTATCATAGATAAAGTGTTTTAATAGTGTGAAGCACCATATAATAATCATGACTGCAATTACTATTATGATTTCTATTAGCAAAGACCAACTCCCGTATTTCTCCTATTTATAAAAGTAAAGGGCATTTTCCAAATAATTACCTGCTTTCTCCCCCCACATATCAAATCGCATTAAAATCAAACATAATAAAATGACAGTTTCACAGAGGTAGGAGGGCACCATGGCACTGTGTTAACCATGCCCAAGTCTTTAACCATTTCAGTTAATGTTTAAGACCTGGCACAAACCTGATACTACAATTCCCAAAGCACTTTGAGAATGTGGGGTAAACCAGTTTAAAAAGAGACTAATGATCTCTTAATTTTCTTTTATGAATACTTATGAAATTTCTAGTACTATGTGAATTCTGACAACTTGCAGACTATGTCAACATAAAATTTCCTTCAATTCCTCAGAGGCAAGTGAATCCAGAGATGACATTTTGAAAACAGTTCAAATGTCAAACAGGAGTTTAAACAAAAGCAATTAGGAGAATTTCTGCCATCATTCAATTTCAGAAAGGTATAAGAATCTTTTGCTACAAAAATGTGTTGAGAAATCCCTGCTCAGTATCAGTGATGCATATTATTCAAAGCATGTATTCATTTATTTATTCATTCATTCATTCTGTATTACCTTAGAGCATCTGTTGAGTATAAAGTACACACATGCTTCCATCCTTGGAATGGATAATAATTTTCTTATCCTTCATTGCACCCTGGTACACACCACAGTGCCTAGCACACAGTAGGTGTTCAATAAATAACACTGAATGTTGAGCGAATAAATGAATGAGTGAGTAAGTAAATGAGTAAGAAGTACTCTTTTCTCTATTTGGGTAAATCTTATTTTCTTGTAATATAATTGCCAATATATTTCTTATGCTATGGATGGCCTAAAATAACAACAGAACAGTTGGCTTTGCTTCCCCTTTTTATTTCCTTTTCCTGTAGCTTGAATATTAGAAACTAGAAAAATGCACCAGAAGAAAACTAGAAATCATTGCACAGAGAATCCACCCACTTTCCTTTAGCTGGTAGTGGTCTCTGGAGATTGTGAAAAACATAGTTCTGTAATTATATGGAAAACTTAGCAACTGGGATCTGTGTCAAAAAAAAAAACAAAAAACAAAAAACAAAAACATGCCATAGTTCACTTTAGGACTCAAGGCACAAGGGCACCAAGCATGAACACTACTTTGAAGGTATATGAACAACTTGCATGAACACTACTTTGAAGGTATATGAACAACTTGAAGACACAGAAATTACTGAAATCCAAAAGATCTGTCATGGTCAATAGTGAAACATTCGTAATTTGTAAGATTTCTCCAACAGGAGTCTCATGAAAAGAAGCCTCACTTACTTTCTTACCCTCTATGATTAATTTCCAAAAAAGTAGGCTTTTAAAATAGCTTTTTTACAACAATCTTCCTTTAATAAAAGTGGGCCAGAATGGTGTGGTCCCACCTGGTGTTTATACAGAGATGGCCACTTCACCAGTGCAATCAATCCAGGAGAGGAGCCTCTGATCCCGGAAATAAATGCAGTAAAGCTTGGCTACTGACGTGGAGGTACTTTCACTCTATGGGAGGAGTCTTCAAGGTCACCCTTCAGAGCCTAGTGATTCTCAGCCTACTTACTATTCTAATACCTTATTTATGGGATGGCTCCGCAGATGAGAAGCAGCAAATTAGAAGGCAGAGCCCTGGAAGAAAGAGGCGTCCGGAGAACAGAAGTGTATGCTGGCAAGCTGAGCTCAAGAGAGGAGACCCAAATATTACTGCACTAGATATCCTAGACAATAATGAACAGTCCAAGTGAAAACCTTGTATGTATGATGGGCTACATGATTTGCAGGGCTACATGATTTGCAGGGCTCAGCACAAAATAAAAATGTCAAGCCCTTTGTTCAAAAATTGTGAAGAATTTCCAGACAGTGACAGAAGGACACCAAGCATGTGGCCCTTCTAAGCACAGGGCCCTATGCGATGACATAGATGGCAGGCCCATGAAGCCAGCCCTGCTTTTATCACTTTGTTCAAAAGATTATGTTTGAAAACTGAAAGACACATTAATAAACTTTAAAAAGTGATCCAGAAATATAATCTTTTTTGTGTGTTTTATATGCCACTCAAAATGTTAAACATCAGTTATCTGGAATAACCCTGGGCACAGATAATTCTTCTGACTTTGGAAATAACAGATATGACTAAAATTCCAAGAGGCAACTTAAATAACAAGTCCAAAAATTCACATTTACACACAGGTTTTTCTTTTACTGTGAGGTGCTTTTGTCTTGTAAACAGCCTGTTTGTTCTTTAGGCCTGAGAAGTTTCCTGTTTTTTGTGTTCCTCCCACACCTGTGTACACAATCCCAAATCCGTAAAGCCTTATTAAATCAGAGTGGGATGAAAGCACAAAATAATTTAAGTCATTTACTAGCTATTACAACCCAGCAAAAGATTGATAGAGTTCTACTGAAAACATCTCTAATATTTCTAAACATATGCAGGCAAATATAAATCCACCAACTATATTTGATTAAGTATAAAAGTGAGAATTTGGAGACTGATTATCTGAGTCCATTTTAAACTGAAAGTCATTTCATTGGGCAATAAAAATACTTAAATATGAAAATTATAGAAATATGTCTAAATCTAGTTTCCTAATAAAACATTTTAATAAAAATCCCCATTTCCCGGGCATGAATATCATTTCTTCAGAAGAATGCATTTCTCACTATGACAGAAAACAATTTAACTCAGTAAAAAATGAACAATTCAGTATGTACATAGTCAAGATGAAGCATGTCTTTATCAAATAGGAAATTTTACAAAGAAGAGAAATTTACTTAAGTGGTGGGAGGTAAAATTGGATTTGTCTTGGTTAACTGATGTATCTGCAAAGGCCACACATTTAAAAATGGTCATTGGCAAAGGCTGAGCGTTTTCTGCCTTTAATAGTCTGTTTCTAATGTGATGGATTTATTTTACATCTCCTCACTCATGTTCTCAGAGGCTTTCCTTCCTAAAACAACCAATAAATATTATAACCATTCATTATTGCCAGAAAAAAAGGTCCCATAAGAACCTTAATATTATTTACTTAATCTCTTCATTTTAAAGCTGTGTGGCAGTAGCAATAAATGTCAGTGCATGGTGAAATTATTCTGAACTGTGAGGTCTTAAAGGAGTAAAGTCCTTGTTTTATTCATCCTTGTACACCCTGTGCCTAGCATTGTACCTGGTTTATAGCAGGCACTCACAAAACATGAATATGTAGTATATATCAGAGACTTTCAAGGCATTTAATCAGATTGATTATTCATCGATTTTCAAGAAAAGATTCTTTACAAGCAATGCATTTAATAATAGCTATAACAGTTAACATTTGTTGAGCACTTTGTATGTGCAAGGCTAAGCTAAGTGCTTTATAAAATACAGTAGCCCGCCTAATTTCCTCAGCATCTCAGTTAGTATACCCATTTTCTTGATGGGGAACCTGAGCTATACCAAGTTAAGAAACTTGGCTATTGCCTTATCGGTAGTATGTGAATGAAATGGGCTTCCAACTGAGAGGATTCCATCCTTCTTGTGGGTGTACTGGTGAATTTCACAGGGTAAAATTCTGAGAAAACAGGTGTTTATCATGCAGATCTTGTTCAACAGGTTAAAGATAAGCAGAATTGTCTAAAATAGAATAATACACTTAATAGAATTGTTGGCAATTTTTATAGAACACTATAGATAACATTTAAACCAGCAAATATCCATCTAAGAACTATTAATAAAGAGAGACAGGGCTTAATTCACATACATGCTGGAGATCATGACATTTTAGATTTTGATCCACAAAATTTCACAAATGAAAGATAAAAAGTGATGGCCAACATCCAAATAGCATCGACGAAAACTCCCAGCAATAACATGACTTATAAAGACAAATATCTTTCCCTGATATCTCCCCTACTTACCAAATCTAAAGGCTTCCTTCTTCCACTCTTTAACAAAATTGTGCAGCAACTGACATTAGGGAATAGCTCTTCTTTCCTGAGCCTCTCTCCTGACTGGGGATCCAGTTAGAGTCTGTTAAGATATTTTTCTTAAATAAAGGGAAATCTATTTCAAACATTGACAGCAAAATTACGTATTATTATTACAAGGGTATATTAGGGAATTTAAATGCAAGGAGCATAGCTGAGTTTCAGTAATGCCTATCAGAGTTTGTCTGTTGTCTGTCTGTCTGTCAGTTGCTTCATGCACATAGGCACCCTACAGTTCCCAGGTTTCTAACTCCACAATTCCACCACACCTAGAAATTATCTCTGAATCCCAATAACAAATTCCTGGAAGAGAGAATCCTAGAACTAGTGTCTACCCCAATCTAACTGGCTGAGACAAGGAGGGAAAGACTGGGGGTCAGTACACACAGGAAAGGAGGCTGCTAAGGGGTATACAGATATCACCAGAGTTATTTACAGCAAGGTATCTTCTCTGTGAGGTTTCAAACCTGCTGCTCCTTTTCACTACACCCTTGAGACTGTCTTCTCCTCTCATGTTCAGCTCTTCTCCAAGTCACCAAGACCTGATTAACTGCATTTCTATCATCTCTCCTACCAGTCTCCTTTTTCCCTTCACTTCAATACCACTCTCATATATAGACTCAAAGACTGTCAGAGATAGAGACGGTCTCAGGACCCTCAATGGCAAATAAATGTCATTTCGCAAAACCAGCTCCCGCTCAGGGTTAGGTTGAAATGGATGCAAAGCATGAGCATGTATGAAAGGCCATTATAATCGATTAATGATGTCTACGTGGGAGTAGGAAATGCTGTAGCAGTACACACAGCAGGTATTGATGGTTTTATTGTTGCTCAAACTCCTTGATTTATAGGTGAGGATTCTGTGGCCTATAGAAATGAAGTAAACTTGTCCACTGTTAATAATAGTGATAGGGTCTGGACTAAAATCTGGATAAGCTATGACTACCAGTGAACTTTCCAAGGTGCCATATAATTTTACTCTTGGGAAGCTGAAATATTGAAGACAAGGAGAGAGGTTTCTAGGAGTTTGAGAGAGGGTCCTTTGTTTAGCCCCATCACAGTCCACTTATCGGGCACAACTTAATTTAGAGAACCACATATATAGAAATCAACAGATGATCACAATCTTACAAGATGAAATGTAATTAACCCAGGTAAAATGTTCTTCATAATTTGAAAACACGAACTGTCTAAGGCCTTAATCATACAATGTGGACACTGAATTAGCTAAAACAAATTCCGTCCATATGCAGATAATATTGAACGTTTACTGAGAGTATACTACATGTAAAATACCCTTTAAAATACTTCACATATCTTAACTCATTTAATGTTAATAGCAAGCCAGTTCATTAGTTGCTATAATTATTCACTTCACAGAGTAAACTGAAGCTCAGAGAAGTTACTTGCCCAACATCACATGGCCAAGAAGCTGAGATCAAAATGCAAAGACATTTGATTCTCATGTCCAAGCTCATGATTGCTACTCCATCTAGCTTCTTTCCCTCTGAAGGTTATTATGAAGCCTAACTATGACTATGTACAGCAAAGTAGAAAGCAAATGTGTCTTTCTACTACAGAGCAACAGGACTGCTATCAATAACTCAACATGTGTTGGTTTTATAATTTTATTGTTGAAGTTCCATATGCTTTCCCAGAATTATCTACCTCAATATTAATAAAGTTTATGGATTTTTAAAACACTTACACACTTTTATAAGAATGTCAAGAAGCTAAGAACAAAATCACTCAAAGATGACAAAAAAGGACAAGATCAGAATATAAAGTGGTAACAATACTAAAACTGGACTTTAAGTTCTCACAATCAATGGAAAAACTACTCTTCAAACTATAGAAACTATTCAGATAGCAACTTCAATGCTTTTTTAAAAAAAGTGCTTCCAGAAAATTGCTTTAAAAGACTGAGAAATGACAAAATGAATTAAACTGATGAGATCCTGATTTATGAAGCACACTGAATGCCAGTCAATATTAACTTCTATGTGACCTCATGGCCTTCTGTAAAAACACTCCTGTAAGAAATGATGGTGTTATCCATGGGTTATCTTTCAGAAGTCTTGAAATGACTACAGTAATGCAATGACTTAGAAACAATGAGAGACTTAGAAGTCTCTCATCCAACTTCTACCCTTTTAGAACAACCCAGATAGTTAAATTCAACTAGCTCATAAGTACTACAACAACAAACAAAAAAACTATCTAGCTAAAACCAAGCTTGAGTGGTTCAAAAACTGCTAAAGTTCTTACCATTTTGTCTAGTGAAAAGAGTACTGCACTAGGAGTCAGTGGTCCTTCATTCTGCCATGGGGTCTTCCTCCCTCCTTTAGGAGAACCTCACCCTTCACAGCTATTCTCTGAATTGCACTCCTATTAGCTTCCTAGGGCTGCTGTAACCAAGCACCACAAACTGGGTAGCTTAAAAGAACAGATATTTATTCTCATAGAGTTCTGAAGGCTGAAAGTTCACAATCAGGTTGTTGGCAGATTCATGGTCCCTATCAGGACCCTAGGGGAGCATCCTTCCCTGTTTTTTCCTAGCTTCTGGCAATCCTTGGAATTCCTTGGCTTGTGGCACCATCACTCCAATCTCTGCTTCTAACTCCAGTCTCTGCTTCCATCTTCTCAGGGCTGTTGTTGGGGCCTCCAACACAATAACCTCAAATACAGCACCTTGGCATACGGAGTATTTTAAGCTAAAGGAAACTAGGAAAACTACAGAAGCATAAAGATATCTCTGATCTTACCCTCTTATTTCTTTTAAAGACCCTCATGTGACAGGTGTCCTGCCTTATACCTAAAAGGAAGGAATGTTACACAAAGATGCCAAGAGGAATCTACACAAAGAGGCCTTGCTACATTTCCCCTTATTACCATTAGGATATATGCTCTTGGTCCAAGCATACTTCTACACAACTGTCCATTTTTCATCAAACCTAAACGTAAAAATAACACAGCTTTCTCTTGGCTTTGGGTTTTCATTTCTGAAGACTCCTCTGTCTTATGTGGCTTCAGTTAAATACATTTGTATGTTTTTCTCTTGTTAGCCTGCCTTTTGTTACAGGTACTTCAGGCATGAATCTTGTCTTAGGTGATGAAAATGTTACTTTTTCTCTGCACGTTGTCTTCCTTCTGGGTCTGTGTCTCTGTGTCCAAATTTCTCTCTGTTTATGAGGACACCAGTCACTGAATTAGGGCCCACACACATCCAATATGAACTTATTTTAACTTGGTAACATCTACAAAGACCTTCCTTACCAAATAAGGTCACATTCACAAGTGTGGGCTGGGAGTTGTGTATCTTTTTGGGGAACAATTCAACCCCTAACACACCTATAAAACAAAGAATGTGTGCTTAATCATCTGAAAGACTTTCCCCACAAAGTTCTAGGATCATTAATTATTTATTTAGTTTGCTCATGTTTTTCAAATTCAATAGCATTTATTTTTAGCATTAAGTCCATCAATCAGACCAATCCTAGCTCGGCACTGACCAGCTGGGTGACCCTGGTCAAACCACTTTTGTGCCCAGAGCCCAGAGTTTTGTCTTCCCCCCCCCCCCCCCCGCAGGACTGTGGTTATTGCTGAATGAGCTAATACATGAACATGTTGGCATGGCTCGAGACAGTGAGTAGACCTGTGCTCTGGGTTAAGGCTCCTCTTTCTACCATCCCTTCATACTTGATAGACAAGGGACACACAGCCCAGCAGTATCTAGGAGTCTCCCTAACAATGGCATCCAAGAATGGAGAGAGGCGGGCAGTGGTTTCAATTAAAATTCACTGTTTCCCACAGAACAGAAGAAAGTAATAAAGCAATGTAGTAAATTACTGCTGTGGAAATAATGCCCAGATAGAAGAAATAAAAGAGAAATTTATGACCTTAATCAATCTCTTTTTTTTAACACATAAATACAGCTCCATCATCTGCTCTATTTACATGACTCTATCACCCTCCCAAATAATTCTCAGTAATTTCCAACAGCAGCTACACCATGCAGCTGAGCCCCAGGGTAAGGCTGGCTATAGGAATTACCACCTCCATCACTACCTTTTCTCAGTGGGTTAGCAGGACATGAAGCAGCATGGAACAAGGAACAACACAATTCTCCTCCTAGAATGAACTGTAGCTCTTGGAAGTGCCTGTGAGCTGCGCCTGCATTGGGGAAGGTCCCAGCCAGGTCAAGAGCATCATTTCTCTTATGCTCTTATCATTTAGTTCATGACTGCTGATTCCTCTCTTCCTTTTATTAAAGCTCCCTATCCCTGCCTGTAATTCAGTTTTATAAAGAAACAGCATCGAGCAATCATTTTCCAAGTAACAATCCTGTTAACTCGAAGATCCAAATCTGCTCCTCATAAATGGGGTAAAACACATGCTGTTGCCCTGTCCATTGGAATCTAACTTAATTGGGGAGTCAAATTACTTCCTATCACGGATGGTGGCACTAGTTCGCACTTAGCCCAAGGCTTCACAATCCTATGACGTACTGGAAGATGGGGATCCAGCACGTGGCTCAGGGGCTATGTGTAGTGGCTTATGCCTGCAATCCCAGCACATGGGAAGATGGGAGGATTGCTTGAAGCCAGGAGTTCAATAATAGCCTGGGCAACAGAGTGAGACCCCATTTCTAAAACAATAATAATAATAATAACTGGGTACGGTGGTACACACCTGTAGTCCCAGCTACTTGGGAGGCTAAGAGAATTGCTTGAGTCCAGGAGTTTGAAGCTGTAGTAAGCTATGATCATGCTACTGCACTCCAGCCTGGGCAACAGCGGGAGACTCTGTCTCTTAAAAAACAAACAGATAGTGGTCTGGGACACTGGTCTAAGTCCCTATGCATCTGCAGTTCCCTGGGGCTTGTAAATGGGCACTGAATACTTAATATGGATGCCAACACCTCAAAGAGCCTTAATCTAGATACATGACTGCAGAATCCCTATCTGAGGTCACAAGGATTTTTCTTCCCCCCTTTTCATCTAGGATTCATCTAATGTGGATTGTTTCATTCCAATGATGAAACAATCCACATATTGATCCGTCAGAAGGCTGGCATTAAGCAGGAACAGGATTTGGAGCTGCTTAGGCATTTCAAGGGAAGAAACCCTGAAACTCTGAAATTAATCCCTTCATGATGTTTTCTGGAGAAGGCTGTTCAAAAGGGGCTCTGAGGAGAATTTCGTTACCAGCCAAATCCTCTCCAAATATTAAGAGTTGAGAAAATGATAACTTAATTCACATGTATTCTGTTTGAAGTTTTGTTATTATTATTATTTTTTCTCTAATGGATTCTATTTCAAGTATTCACAGAGCCTTTAAAATACAAAGAACCTGGAGTCAGAGGGAAGTGAGAGGCAGCTTTGGATTTCTTCTCTTTTAAATTTTTAAAAACTTGTAACAAAAGGCGGGTTAACAATAGAAAAACATACAAATGTATTTAACTGAAGTTACATAAGACAGAAGATTCTTCAGAAAAGAAAACCCAAAGCCAAGGGAAAACTGTGTATTTTTGTGTTTAGGTTTGATGAAGAATGGTCAGTTGTGTAGAAGTATGATTGGACAAAGAGGGTACGTCCTAATGGTAATAAACTGGGAGAAAGTTAGCAAGGCCTCTTTGTGTAACATTCCTTCCCTCTAGGTATTTCATTTTATTATTAATAATATTTATGTGTACATATATATATACACATACATACACACGTATTACATATAATAGTTATAGTTATATGCCATCACATCTCAATAGTCAGTCATTCATTTTGCACAGGGTGCTTTGCTAGGGGCCATATGGAATGGGGTTCTGTAAAGTATTCCATGTTAGTGCAATGGTTCTCAATGGGGGCAGTTCCTCCCATCCCTAGAATGTATGATAATGTCTGGTGATATTTTGGTTGTCACAGCTGAAGCAAGGGGTGACCCTGGCATCTAGCAGAGGCCAGGGATACTGCTGAATGTCTTATATAACATATAGAACAGCTCCCCACGACGAAGAATTATGTGACCAAAAACATCCACAGTATCGAGGTTGAGAAACTCTGAAGTTGGTACTTACATTCGCAATAAGTATATGAAAAAAAAATGAAGCTATATGAAGGCAGAGTGAGTCCACACTCTGGACTTAATTTCCAACAGCAGCTACACAATGCAGCTGAGCCCCAGAGGAAGGCTGGTTATCTGGGAATACCACACCCATCGCTACCTGTTCTCAGTGGGTTAGCAAGACATGAAGCAGCATGGAACACAGAGCAACACGATTATTCCCCCAGAATGAACTGTAGTTCCAGGAAGTACCTCTGAGCTGCCTCTGCCCAGGATAAGGTCCCAGCCAGGGCAAGAGCATCATTTTTCTTATGCTATATAATACACCACACTCTCCCATGCCTGATGGCCCACCCTGACCCAGCCCTCCACATCCTTGGAACCCCATGACCCCCACCCTCAACCCACAGTTGTGAGCTGATCAAGTGGGGAACTGCACAGCTTCCCTGGGGACATAATGACAATGCAGAAAAGTTCCCTTTGTCCTTGTTCATGTGGAGCACATTCACGTGGATGCAAAGGTCACCGCTGAATTTAAATAACCCCCGTGATAAATCTGCATGAGCCCGATTTGTTCTACTGGACTTGTTGGATTAAATGAACACAATTTAATGTTCTATAGGACAAGGGCTCCTTTCATGGCTGAAAGAAGGAGCAAGGGTGATTTACAGTTTCACACATACTCATTCACTACATTATCTGCCTTGTGCCTGTAGTTATGAATATCAACTCATCATCCGGCAGCCATTTCTACCCATTCAGGAGAATTTAGCTTTTTATTAGGAGGGGCTCTGCCATCCGGAAAGAAACAAAGAACAAAAAACAACAATAGATTTCCGCAATGTTCACTGAAAAACAAGCACCAATATTTGGACCCTTGTACCTCACCTTTTTTTTTCTTTAAATCCCTATATTTGTAAATAAAGTAAGGTTTCCTCCTCTTTTCCTAGAAAAGGTGGTTTTCTAAGCCGATTACCACCACACGGAACTGTGCATAAACACAAGGCTTAACTTACCTAAGATACCAAATTATTTTTGAACATCCATATCTTATGAACTAACACTTTTTTATAATCATATATTAAAATAATGTTTGTTGATTCATTAAAGTAGGTCTGAACTCCACTTAATAACAAATTCTGCTTGATTCTACCTATTTGGAAATAATACAGGTGTATCCAAACATTACATGACCCAGGTTTTTTATTAACTACAAGTCTTAGGAATCCATGTGATATTTTGCTCATGGATAGTTAGAGACAGGATTTTCATTTTTCTCCACCTGATAAAAGAGAAAGTATAAGTAAGGATATGGGAGTTGATTTTGGGAGTGGGTGGCTGAATTAACTCTCAAACCTCAGCCCCATAAGATGTTGGGGTAACTCATAAAGTTTGCTGTCTTGTCCTCAGGTGTCTCTGGGCACCTTGTTACCTCCCTCATTTGTTTCATATAGAACCTTGCTAATCAGGCTTTCAGGAGAGAGCAACATCATCATCACCTAGAAACTTGTTAAAAATGCAAATAATCAAGCTCTGGCCTAAGACTCTATAGTCTAGCAAGCTCACCAGGTAATAATTTTCAGGTTGAAGTGTGGTCTGGATTTCTCTCCCTGTTACCCCCTCTCTTACCCACTATGTTGTATACCATATACCAAAAGGCATGCTGATGTTATATGCAGCTGATTAAAAAACTAAAGACATCCAATATTTTAATAAGCTATCTCCTCCAATTTTAATAGAGAAAGGAAATGTCTATCCTAGGAGTAATCAATACTTAAAGGTAGAATTTGAGGTATTCTTACAGCACACACACTTTTGAAGAGGATTTCTTCCTCCTAAGTCGCCTAAAGTGGGGGTAGCCAGTCTACCAACACATAAACTATGTTTTACTCAGGTTTATTTCAAGATGCTCACAGAAAGCAAAAGAAAGCTGAACTTCACCTCTACTCAAATACAAGTGGAGATGCCAGTGAATGGAGCATGGGTCAAAGGGAGAGCAACTGCAGAAATAAACTTAGAAATTCCATGCCCTGGACAGTGAACCATTGAAAGATCTGGATTAAGCAAAAATCACTTTCACAGGCAGACTCTCAATGCAGCATATGCTAATCCTGGATCTATGTTTTACAGACACAAAAGAAAGAATGAAGGCGTCTCTTTTATGTATGTGTTTTTCCCTTTAAAATAATTCCTTTAAGAAGTAGGTCTCTCAGAAGGAAGATTGGAAAAAACAAACAAACAAACAAAAAAACCAAGGCCCTTTAAAATTTAACTATTATCAAACTCAGAAACAAATGAAAAGAGATGTATGTATTTGCTACTTCTAATATCTTACCACTTTCCTGACATTTATGACTCTTAAAATTCGCTTTCTAATAATATCATGCCTCTCAAGCTATCCGGTAAGCTTCACTTGTTTATATTCCCTGTATAGTTATCTGGCCTCTGTCTCTGCAGGTCAGCCCATTCTTCAGGCCCCCTTCAGGTCCGCAAAGATCCCCTGTTACTCAGCTCTGCTCTGACATGTTACACTGTTCATAGCTTATAATCCACAGAGCTCCACTCTTTTTTTGTTTTGTTTTGTTTTTTGTTTTAAATAAGCTGCCTTAAATGGTAAGTATGATGGTTCTGTTTTTCCTATGAAACTAAATTCCCTGAGTGCAGAAAGTATCTTCCAATGTATTTCTGTTATGTCTCCCACCCTACTGACACCTGGGGTCTAGATCAACGGTACGTCATGCACTTCATAAAACTGAGTTGAAGATTTCAGTGCTACCTAGCAATTGCTAAGGCAAGACATGGCTGCCTTTCAGAAATGTCTTCCTCAAGATAGTGGGGTCCAGAAGCAGTGTGCTCGTAGCTTACACAGACTTTTTTTCTAGTGGGAAATACGGGATGATGATGATGATCGTAATAGTTAACATTTATTGAGTTCTCTACTAAACATTGGCATGTCAGCCCTGTACTATGGGGTTTCCATGGTGTAAACATGACTAAAATAAACCTTCCAAAGCCCTAGAAGAAATTTCCACCCCTGCTCCCCACTTCAGCCTGGATGACCAATGAGGGCCACCCTGGACTCCCTCAAAAGAACTGGAGGCCGGGCGCGGTGGCTCACGCCTGTAATCCAGCACTTTGGGAGGCCGAGGCGGGCGGATCACGAGGTCAGGAAATCGAGACCATCCTGGCTAACACGGTGAAACCCCGTCTCTACTAAAAATACAAAAAATTAGCCGGGTGTGGTGGCAGGCGCCTGTAGTCCCAGCTACTCGGGAGGCTGAGGCAGGAGAATGGCGTGAACTTGGGAGGCGGAGCTTGCAGTGAGCCGAGATCGTGCCACTGCACTCCAGCCTGGGCGACTGAGCGAACTGGAAGGAAGCAACATTCCTGCTCACTCAAAGAGGCAAGCGAACACCGGCCTGCTGGTATCTCCACCTCAGACATGGGGGTAGGCTGCATTTGATTGAATTTAACTGCTTGGCCTGGAATTAAGCAAGAGTTCTCTGTACCGGCCAGAAAAAACCACACAGCATTACAGCTTTTGTTTTCCTTAAGCCACAGGAATTACTAAAGAAAGTCCACAGACTACTGATTCTACGTGATTCTAGATGTGGTAGAAAAAAACCCAGTTATTTGTGTAGAGAACAGATGTTCAATAAAGAAATCTCTCTCCATTTTGGGGTTGGGAACATCTGTTATCTGCTACAAGCTGTATATCATACATCTTGGCATTATTTGCGTTGGTGTTAATCATTTTAATCTTTATTATGTAGCACATTGCCAAAACAAAACCAAATTCTAAAAATTCCAATTGTACAGCAGAGGAGGAAATGAAAGCTTAGTTTACTAGAGTCAACATCCATTTGAGAAAAAAATCTAAAGCATAAATCTTTCCTAAATATACTGGTTAGTATGCCTCTGTCTATGTATCTATGTATCTATCTATCTATCTACACACTGGTTAGCTACACATCCAGCTTCATTACTGAAAAATGTTATATTGATGTAACTATTTCAGACAAATGACTTTAGAGTCAGGAAGAAATGCCAAAAATTAAGACTTCTATTAGAGAGTTCCTTGAGCTGGCTGAAGGTTGCCCCCTAGGCAGCATGATACTTAGAGCAACACCATTAACAAGAATTTCACCAGACTTGGAGTTCTGTGAATCTCATTAGAAATAGGCATAACATGACTCTTACAGAACTCTGTAGTTTACCAACAGCCTTCAAACACATCATGATGACATTCAGACTTCATGAGCAACCCTTGCAGAGTAAGCAAGGTCATTTTCATTTTCCAGATAAGTAAGTGAGGTCCAAAGAGATTAAATGACTGTAACTACAGTAAAGTAGTTAGAATGGGGTATCAGCTTTTTTTGTGGGATTTCAATGCACCAGGCACTGTGCAAAGGATTTCTGGTGAGGACTCCTATATTCCTTGCAACTATTTTTACTCACTAAAAACTACATTTAAGAGAGGTTCAATAATTTCCCCAAGGTCACGAAGCTGGTAAGTTCATGAAGCTGGTGAAAACTGTGCAATACAGTCTGTTTCCCCCACTGTGTTCTATGGTGTTTCCTAGTTAGAAAGCACAGAGCAAGCATTTGAAACTCAGGACTTCTAACTCCAAATGTGACTTCCTCCATGAAGCCCTCCCTGACCATCACTCCCACCAACCCTATATTGAGTGAAGCTCTCCTGCTGGAATCATTTATATCTTTCGCTATATCATAAGTATTTGTTAAGTTCATATAAGTTTGGGTCCCTAAGGCTGGGACCATATCTTAAGTTTATAACCCTCTTTATTAGATCTTACTTGAAAAGTAATAGGTACAATAAATGGTTGGTGATTCAATAAATGGATAAAAAAGCAGTATTTTCTTATCATGTGTCTGGAAACTACAAGGTATGCTATATATTTCTTTAGACAATTAGATCAGTTGGACAAAAATGTCATTCCTGGCAAAAAAGGTTTTAAAAAATCTATGGCAAGAAGAGAGAAATTATGAACATGCTTAAGGATCTTATTAGCAACGTAGGCCAAATAGTGATAAAATAGGGCTTTCTGAAAAATTATGTTCAAACTTTTAAAAGCCATATAAAAGAAAGCTTTAGTTACATGAATGAGCATGTTCTTCTCTGAACTTCACATCCAACCCAAATTCTTCCCTCTTCCCTGTGACAGTTATTTTTTCTATTCATTCCTAAGTAAAGGATGAGAACAGTGAAAACTTCCCTTTTGCAGCTTTTTATTAACTTCTTTAAAAAAAGGGTGCTGGGCCTACCATTAATGACTCAAGTAGCAATGGGATCAAGATGGAAGAAGCAGAATCTGACTGGGGTATTTCAGACTCCACTGGGTTGTGAAATGTGAAGATATCTGTGGCCTCAACTTCTTTACTGTGACATTGTTTGTTTTTGTTTTTGTTCTCTCTCTCCCTCCACCACAACCCTCACTCTTAAATTTGCAAAGTGATTGAATTCATTTCTCTGTGGCTATGTTCTAAGGAGCTCTTTGCCATACCAAAAAGTAAATCAGGAGGGCTTCCCAGGAAAGTTGGAGACCTGTTCTGCAGAAGCATGGAGAATTTTATCTACTTAATGGGGCTCTGAAAGGTTGGGCCAAGCCTCCAAATCTGAGTCCTCTTCTGCAAGTACAAGCAGGCCTCAACAGATACTGATAGTTAGTACTCTCTTTGTCTTACAATAAAATACAAGTCAAATCCCGATTCAACACTGTTAGAATGCAAAAGTCTGCTTAACAAAATGATTGATCCACTCATAATTAGAGAAAATCAATAATTTTCTTTCTTAAACCCTGACATTTTCTTTCATTATATTAATGGGAATCTGACATTTATAAAATACTTGAGGTCAGCTACATGTTTCTGTTTAACAAACATAGGCAGGAGAAACAACCATCAACTAGATTAGTAGTTCATTAGGAGAGCTGAGTTTGTTCACACCAACAAATCTCAACTGAGCCTAACTTTTTGACCAATATCAACTCACTTGCCCAGGGTGAAATTAATTTAAATTATTCTAAATTTCAATGAATTAAAACCCCATCCATCACAACTCTCACTATTTTACTCCTTTGTTCAGACCTAAAAGAGGCAAATCACAAGAAAGCAATGAACCTCCCAGATCTGCAAAGAACTTTTCCAACGTACATACCTGTCTCAGAATGCATTCAGCCAAATGCACACCTGCTACCTACCGATCCTTAGACCTTTCTTAACCTTACTCAACCAATTAAGTTTTTATTACAATCTCTAAAAACGTTTTGAGCAAAAGACCAGAAAATTGAAGTTATACATATTTTATGTAAAAATTGAGACACTGGAAGTTCT
Organism: Pan paniscus; assembly: GCF_029289425.2. Lineage (NCBI taxonomy): Eukaryota > Metazoa > Chordata > Mammalia > Primates > Hominidae > Pan > Pan paniscus. The sequence continues at coordinate 93,391,223 of NC_073258.2, read as the reverse complement.
TTTAAACATGGATGCTTCCTTGATGGGTAGTACAGGAATCGCAAAAACATCTGGAGTTTGAGGTGAAGGCTTTAAGGAGATCAGCAAGGGAGAAGTGTCTAGAGGTAGAGGCATCACAAAGCCAGCTTGCTCATAGAATTCAGCAGAGGCCAGGTTACTCTTTTTCAAGAAAGAGAAGGAAGCAGCTGGCTCTCTGAGTGGCCTGGGAAACACATTTTATTATTATGAGTAAAGCAAATCTAAGGCCTTTTGTGAAAACCTCTGATTTTGATTAGATCACTCCCACTCAGTGTCAAGTGAAATTAAAACATACCACATAGGCAGAAGTGGCACTCACCTTTTCAGAAACTATTCTCAGAAAGGAAGATGCTATTCTTTAGAAAATAAAGTAAATGAGTACAGAAAGTGTCAGGCTGATGAATTTAAAGGCTGGACTACAAACTAAAAAGAAGTCATATAAGCATTCCCTTACCTGTTTTGATATTGATGGCAAAAAAATTCTGAGGATTTCCACTTGTAATCCTGTATGTCAGTTTTTCATTGGAACTGGAGTCAGGATCTTCAGCCTGGATCTGAATGACAGATACGTCCTTTGGAGAGTTTTCCATGACAACAGGATAATATATAGGTTCTGAGGTCAGCGGGGCATTGTCATTCACATCTTCAACTTCAATGTAAACCTCAATGGTGGAGTAGAGTGGAACAACGCCCCTGTCTGTGGCATACACTGTTAGCCAGTATGACCCCATTGTCTCCCGATCAAGAATGTCTGCGGCAGTGATGACCCCTGAGACAAAAAAGAGAAGTGTTACTGTCACAGAGAAAGGGAAGACATTAAATAAATAATCTCAAATTCCAAAGGACTACACCAAATAATCTTGGCATATGAAAAACACCCAAATCCATAACATAAGGTTAAATTAAGATGTCACTCTTTACATAAGAAAATGATTTTCAGCAGGACCAGATTAAATAGTTCTTCCACTGTTTATAGAGTATAATTACATTTACAAATACTTTATTTGAATTTTGGAGATAGATATCTCTCAAACAAACCTGAGCTCAGATGCACACACACAGAATAGATGATATAGAGGAATGAGAAGAGGTTGGGCCAGGAGTCAAAGCACTTCCCATGTTTCATGGGAAATCAGTGTAGTATCAGGTCAATATCTCCATTTGACCTGATATTGAATTGACTTCTTATGCAATGAAAAGCTCTCCTAGGGTAAATTATTTTATCTGTTCATTTACAGAAAGAAGAAAAACCTTTCAAATATTCTTTTTTTGCCTGTTAGAGTGGAAAATATTTTGCCTGCAAAGGTATAACCCTCCTTCTTACTTTTTCCCCGAAAATCAAATGTCACAGCTATTCCAACATAATAAGAGAAGAGGTCATATAAACACATTTCGAACGAGTTCCATCCCCCTTAAGAACTCTACAGAGGGCCCTAATAAACTCTGAGCCACTTTGAGAGATGCTCATGGACAATCATTTTAAATTAGGAGCACAAAATGCCCAGTCTTTCCCATTTCATGGTTGAAACAAGTGCCAACCAGGAAATCAGATGTCTGCCTAAAAAGCCAGAGAAAACACAGTGCTCTTGTCTATCTTTACAACCCTTACCCAATCACCAGGCTACAGAAACTTACCACAGGGACAGGGTCATGAGCCCATCGTGATGGGAAAACTCTGGGCTCAGTGTATAAAAACTGTAAAAGTAGTCAGGAGGCTCATAGAAAGCGTGAAATTCATGTAAATCCTTATACTATAAAAGACATTGTGAAAAGAGTCAAGAAACAGTTCTCCAGTTCTGCCCTGAATTCTCTATCCTCTGTATTCCTGTTAAACTTTTGTCTAAATTAGGCATATAACTTAGCCTATAGACCCTGCATAAGCAAACTGCCAAGTACAGCAACTGGGAGAGAGGAGGGCATCTGTCCAGAAACAGTTAGGCTGGAATACTCAAAATTTCCTCAAACTCAAGACAGATAAAATATTTAAAGGGTGATAACCTGATTGATGTTGAAATTTCAGCTGCTACGTTATTCACCAAAGAACTCTGCATAGTGGTAGGCCATGGGACAAAAGTTAATCTCAAATATTTTAAATGGAAATGTGTAAAACAATGGGTTCCTATAGAATATGGCTGATATCTGGTAGTTAGAAGAGAAATGCCAATCTGTCATTAGAGGAATAGGTACTAGACAATAGAATAGGAAGAAAATGAGGAGAAGTAAAAGCAACAACAACAACAAAAGCTATTATAAACGCAGTGATGTGTGTTCATTGATTGAATGAATAAAGACAGCTTTATAAACTGGGTTGACACTGCCATCTATAAGACCACCAGGATGACTAAATAGTGGAAAGGAGAACTTTACTGGCAGCCAATATCGGTTTGCAAACTGGGAAGAGATGTTGTCCAGTGTGTGCCGAAGGTGCTCTCTTTTCCAAGAGGGGAAGGCCACGTTGGTTTTATGCCTCATAGGGCCCATAGCACACAATGCAGTCATACATATTCAGCAGATTTGGGAGAAACATCATACATATTTATGAGAAGAGTTGACCATATTCGCAGTGGGCAAACATACATGCAACATACATTCTATGTTCACTTTGGGGCAGGATTTTAGCATTAAAATGAGGTGGAATTTGGCTCTTTACATCAAAAGATGAACTACAGGACACAAAGACAGTTTGTGCACAGGCTTCATAAGCCAGCTGATACTGGCTTAGGTCTGCAGTAGCTTATCAGAAAGGAATGTTTGTGAGACAAATCCTCTGTCCAACCAGAGTTTTAGTGGTCTGGGTTGTAAATCAAAGTTAGGACAATTTGCCTGGTAGCACTTATTGTTAGAGAGTCTAGTAGGAGTGTGGTTTTTCCTGTAGGAATTTATAAATCTGCCATGCCAGCTGGGCCCTGAACCGTCAACCCAGAGGCTACTCTGTTTTTTAACCTTAGGATTCATCTTAGTTGATAAAGGACCATCTATTTTGGTCTCTCAGACAGAGTCAATTGTCAACATGACATTAAGGACCAGAGAAGGAGGGCTCTGAGGGTTGGATACCTGAACAGGTGTGAGCACATCTGTGAGTACAGGACACCAGCACATCACAGACACCATGGACAGTTTTGTGGAACTCTCATAGCAGTCAGTGCCATGAGGTGCCACCCAGGTAGACTGGAGCTCTGCAAGTCATAGAACAGACAAGTGACAGGGAACTAAGTGGTCTCTGGGATGGAAACTAAGAGTAGAAAGGTGTGAGCTGGGGTGAGGGATACAGGTAATGTAACACAAAATAAATGTTCTGCAGTCTCTGCAAGGCACCTCTTCACTGCCATGAGACCTGTCCATTTAGTTTACAGGCATCCACTGGACCCTGTGCTGCCATTGGAGGAACAGAGATAATGAGAGAGTCTCTGTCCTCAAAAGACTCCCAGTCCTTTGGAGAACACAGATCTTTATCAAGGAGATCTGTACTGAGGGGATAAATGCATAGCCAACAGCCAGAAGGGCTAATCTGGTTTAGACCGATATACTAGGAAGACCAAAGACTCTAGAACAAGAAGGGGATGGGAGGCAGGGGAAATAGCATTTACTGAGGATCCATAATGTGCTGTGAGACTTGTAATTCAAATTCCCTATAATATAAACCTTATAATTATCTCTTAAAGATAAGGACACCATGTTGGTAACTTGCCCAAGGCTCCACAGATAAATGTAGAAGAACCCTAGACTGTCTGCCTTGAATAACCCAGTTTCAAATCTGGAATCCTTCACTTTCTACCCAATTGACCATAGAGAAGATGTTCAACCCAAGCGAATCTAGTTTTCATACCCATCTCTCAGTGTTGTGGTAATCATTAAATGTACACCAAGAGTTTGGCAAGATGCGTGTGGCACAGCACATGCTGAGTACGTGTTAAATCTATGTGAACCAAAAGCAATACCATAGGCATTCTAAATGGTAATCACACCCTAAAGCAGGGGATAATCTTGAAAGGTGAGAAGTTGGGGACGAACTGTCATGCCAGATGTTTTTTCTTCTCTGGTCATGTGCCATTCTCACAGTCTTTGTGATTTGCCCATTACATAATTTTTTTGTGTGTGAAAGTATCTGGCCTTTTTGGGGAACATCAAAGTAAGGTCACTAAAAAGAGAACATAATTCAATAAGCAATAAAATCAAGGAAGTTTTTCAGTTGTATTTGTCACCTTGCCTGACTACCTGCCATGCCTACATTTCCACGTATGTGTGTGTGTGCACACACACACACACACCAAAGCACTTACATATAGAGATTTGCAGTCACAAAATTGCTTTGCGATTCCTGGAAGTCACTAAATTATTTCCTTCCACTTGTCAAACAGGAAGATGGTATATCACAGCCTTTGGACATTAAAGGATTTTGAGAAGTCCTTAGATGAAATGCCTTCACTAATACAAATCAAAATACAAGGGTGGGATTTTACCTTGTTTTACTCTTAATGAAGGATCAGACATTTTCCTTAAAAATTAGAATTCTCTCCTGTTAAAATAAAAGATGTATATGGCTATATTTACCAAGTAACTAGAAGTGTGAATGAGTATCTTGGAACACAATGTTCAGATGTCAATTTTATGATCCAAAAATTTGAGGACAAATTTTAAAAGGACTGAGTCTGAAATGTGTTAATTACTGAGTTTCATCCAAGACTCAATATTAATCATGCTAACACCACTGATGTCCCGTGATAGCATTTCTGCATACCTATCCTCTTATAGCTAATGATAGTCAACATAGTCACAACTAAGAATGTAAATCCACATTACCTCTTTTATCAATCAAATCTCACTTTTAAGATTGACCAAGGAATGCCAAAATCACATCTTGAGGGCCCTTAACATTGTGACAACCACAATGCATTCTTTATTACTTTTTTTAAAAATTGAGGTGTTTGGAATACAATAACTTGTCCATGTCTAAAACAAACAATTGGTAAGTTTTGATTTTCATGAAACCATCACCACAATCAAAACAACAAACATATCCATGATCCTCCAAAGTAGCCTCTTTCTCATTTTCAATCCCTTGCTCCCAACTCTTTCTACCCCCAGGTAACCACAGATTACCTTTCTGTCATTATAAATAACTTTGTATTTTCTAGAATTTTATAGAACTTAAATAATATAGTCTGTACTGTTTTTCTGTTTTCGTTCACTCACAGTAATTATTTTGAGATTGATCCATGTTATTTTGTGTATAACAATAGTTAATTCCTTTTCATTTCTTAGTAATATTCCATTGTGTGGGTATAGCATTATTTTTTTAACCATTGACCTATTGGTGAATATTTGAGTTGCTTTCAGTTTTTAACCATTACAAATAAAGCTGCTAAGAACATGCATCTAAAAGTTTTATATGGAAGAATACTTCCATTACTCTTGAGTAATAACTTAGGGGTAAGAATGACTATATCACAGGATAGACATATATTTGCACCATTTCACATTCCCACTGGCAGTGAATGTGGAGGGTTCCAGTTGCTCCACATCCCCACTTGTGGCTGACTTGGCATGGTCAGTGTCTCAAATGTAAATATTCTAATGGGTATACAATGGTATCTCATTGAAGTTTTCATTTGCATCTTTATGATGTTAAGCATCTTTAAAAGTGCTTATTTTTCACCTGAATATCTTCTCTAAGATAAAGAAGTTATCGTAGGTTAAGTGGTCAAATGTTTTGCCTATTTTTAAATTTGGGTTGTTTTCTTGAATTTCAAGAGTTCTTTATATATTCTGGATAAGAGTCTTTATCAGATAAGTGATTTGCTAACTTCCCCCCCAGTCTGTGGCTTTTCACTCTTATAATAGTAATGTTTGAAGGTAAAAATCTTATATTTTCATATCCAATTTATCAATTTTTCTTTTATAGGTCATGTTTTGATATTGTATCTTAGAAATCCTTGCCTAATCCAAAGTCATAACAATTTTGTCCTGTGTTTTCTTCTGGTCTAATAGTCTTAGGTGTTGTATTTATATCTATGATCCATTTTGAGTTTTCTTTATGGTGAAAGATATAGATCTAAGTTTATTTTTTGTATGTAGATGTTCATTGTTCCAGCCCCATGTGTTGAAAAGACTCTTCTTTTTCCACTGAACTGCCTTTGAACCTGTGTCAAAAATCAATTGCTACATGTATGGGTCTATTTCTGGACTCTCCATTCTGTCCCATTAATCTGTTTGACTACCTTTATGCCAATATCACATTGTCTTGATTAATGTAGCTTTACAAATCTTGAAATCAGGAAGTGTAAGTCTTCCAACTTTGCTCTTTTCACAATTGTTTAGGCTAACCCAGGTGATTTGCATTTCTATATAAATTATAGAATCATCTTTAAAATCCATAAGACACTTAGGAAACCCACTAGGATTTTGATTGGGATTAGATTTAACCTATAAATCAATTTGGTAAGAACTGGCATCTTGACAGCTTTGAGTCTACTGATCCATAAAAATGGTATTTATCTTTATGTATTTGTCTTCTTTCATTTCTCTAAGGAATGCTTTATAGTTTCGGTATACAGAGCTTACATATCTTTTGTCAAATTTATCCCTAAACATTTCATGTTTTTGACATATTATAAAATGCATTATTTTTATTTTAATGTCAATTGTTTAATTTTAGTATATAAGTTACAGTTGATTTTTGTATGTTAATCTTGTATCCTACAACATTGTTAAACTTACTTATTAGTTCTAACCAATTTTTTTTTTATTGTTATACTTTAAGTGCTGGGATACATGTGCAAAACGTGCAGGTTTGTTACATAGGTATACATGTGCCATGGTGATTTGCTGCACCCATTAACCTGTCATCTACATTAGGTATTTCACCTAATGCTATCCCTCCCCTAGCCCCCAACTCCTTGACAGGCCCTGGTGTGTGATGTTACCCTCCCTGTGTCCATGTGTTCTCATTGTTCAATTCCCACTTATGAGTGAGAACGTGCAGGGTCTGGTTTTCTGTTCTGTGTTAGTTTGCTGAGAATGATGGTTTCCAGCTTCATCCTATCTCTGCAAAAGACAGGAACTCATCCTTTTTTATGGCTGCATAGTATTCCATGGTGTATATGTGTCACACTTTCTTTAACTAGTCTATCATTGATGGGCATTTGGGTTGGTTGCAAATCTTTGCTATTGTGAATAGTGCTGCAGTAAACATACGTATGCATGAGTATTTATAGCAGAATTATTTATAATTCTTTGGGTATATACACAGTAATGGGATTGCTGGGTAAAATGTATATGTCTAGTAAATTTCTTAGTAATATTTCTAGCATTATTTGGCTCACTGGATCTAGATCCTTGAGGAATCACCACACTGTCTTCCACAATGGTTGAACTAATTTACACTCCCACCAACAGTGTAAAAGCATTCCTATTTCTCCATATCCTCTCCAGCATCTGTTATTTCCTGACTTTTTAATGATGGTCATTCTAACTGGTGTGAGACTGTATCTCATTGAGGTTTTAATTTGCATTTCTCTAATGACCAGTGATGATGAGCTTATTTTCATATGTTTGTTTGCCATATAAATGTCTTCTTTTGAGAAGTGTCTGTTCATATCCTTCACCCACTTTTTGATGGGGTTGTTTGTTTTTTTTCTTGTAAATTTAAGTTCCTTGTAGATTCTGGATATTAGCTCTTTGTCAGAGGGATAGATGGCAAAAAGTTTCTCCCATTCTATAGGTTGCCTGTTCACTCTGACGACAGTTTCTTTTGCTGTGCAGAAGCTCTTTAGTTTAATTAGATCCCATTTGTCAATTTTGGCTTTTGTTGCCATTGTTTTTGGTGTTTTAGTCATGAAGTCTTTGCCCATGCCTATGTCCTGAATGGTATTGCCTAGGTTTTCTTCTAGGGTTTTTATGGTTTTAGGTCTTATATTTAAATCTTTAATCCATCTTGAGTTAATTTTTGTACAAGATGTAAGGAAGGGGTCCAGTTTCAGTTTTCTGCATATGGCTAGCCAGTTTTCCCAACACCATTTATTACATAGGGAATCTATGACTTGTTTTTGTCCGGTTTATCAAAGATCAGATGGTTGTAAATGTGTGGTTATTTCTGGGGCCTCTGTTCTGTCCCTTTGGTCTATATATTTATTTTGGTACCAGTACCATGCTGTTTTGGTTACTGTAGCCTTGTAGTATAGTTTGAAGTCAGGTAGCGTGATGCCTCCAGCTTTGTTCTTTTTGCTTAGGGTTGTCTTGGCTATATGGGCTCTCTTTTGGTTCCATATGAAATTTAAAGTAGTTTTTTCCAATTCTTTGAAGAAAGTCAATGGTAGCTTGATGGGGATAGCATTGAATCTATAAATTTCTTTGGGCAGTATGGCCGTTTTCACGATATTTATTCTTCCTATCCATGAGCATGGAATGTTTTTCCATTTGTTTGTATCCTCTCTTATTTCCTTGGGCAGTGGTGTGTACTTCTCCTTGAAGAGGGCCTTCACATCCCTTGTCAGTTGTGTATTTTATTCTCTTTGTAGCAATTGTGAATGAAAGTTCACTCATGATTTGGCTCTCTGTTTGTCTACTATTGGTGTATAGGAATGCTTGTGATTTTTGCACATTGGCTTTGTATCCTGAGACTTTGCTGAAGTCGCTTATCAGCTTAAGGAGATTTGGGGCTGAGATGACGGGGTTTTCTAAATATACAATCATATCATTTGCAAACAGAGACAATTTGACTTCCTCTCTTCCTATTTGAATATCCTTTACTTCTTTCTTTTGCCTGATTGCTCTGGCCAGAACTTCCAATACTATGTTGAATAGGAGTGGTGAGAGAGGGCATCCTTGTCTTGTGTGGGTTTTCAAAGGGAATGCTTCTAGCTTTTGCCCATTCAGTATGATATTGGCTATGGGCTTGTCATAAATAGCTCTTATTATTTTGAGATATGTTCCCTCAATACCTAGTTTATTGGGTGTTTTTAGCATGAAGGGGTGTTTAATTTTATTGAAGGCCTTTTCTGCATCTATTGAGATAACCATGTGGTTTTTGTCATAGGTTCTGTTTATGTGATGGCTTATGTTTATTGATTTGCATATGTTGAACCAGCCTTGCATCCCAGGGATGAAGCCGACTTGATCATGGTGGATACACTTTTTGATGTGCTGCTGGATTCAGTTTGCCAGTATTTTATTGAGGATTTTCACATTGATGTTCATCAGGGATATTGGCCTGAAATTTTCTTTTTTTTGTTGTGTCTCTGCCAGGTTTTGGTATCAGGATTATGCTGGCCTCATAACATGAGTTAGGGAAGAGTCCCTCTTTTTCTATTGTTTGGAATAATTTCAGAAGGAATGGTGCCAGCTTCTCTTTGTACCTTTGGTAGAATTCGACTGTAATCTGTCTGATCCTGGGCTTTTTTGGGTTGGTAGGCTATTAATTACTGCCTCAATTTCAGAACTTGTTATTTGTCTATTCAGGGATTCAACTTCTTCCTGGTTTAGTCTTCTAACCAATTTTTTATAAATTCCATAGTTTTGTACATAGATGATCATATCATCTCCAAACAGAGATAGTATTACAACCACTATCATCACTATCATGACTTTCACACACATCACTATTTAATCATTGTGCACCTGGTATTTTGACAGGTACAATAAATTCAGTCTTCATTAATTCTTTAAAATCCCTCATTCATTCAACAAATATTTATTACTGTAAGCACTCATGAGGCAGTTACTGTATTTATCCCCATTTGACAGATAAAGAAACAGATATAGGTTAAGCAACTTGCCAGTGATCACTCATCCAGTAAGTATAAAATTCTCTTCTCAAACTTTAGTTTGTCAGACTCAAGACCAGTTGTTAACAAAAACCATATTGTCTATTTAATCAATATTTATACAAAACCCAGATACAGTATCATATCCAAAGACATTTTTCCCCTCTGATAGAGAAGTGTCATTAACTAAGCAAACATTATTTAATTAATATTTTACTTTCTTACTCATGTTTTCCATACCAAATGTAGAAATCATAAGAACATACTTTTTGGTACATCTTGGTGTATCTTTGTAGAATATAAATATTTTTAAAAAGCATTACTGACTCTCTTCAAAGAGAATCTGTTTTTATTTATAAAGATAGGCAGAATATAAATGTCTGTGACATATTCATAACCCAGTACCCAACACAGTCCTGGAGTATTCATCCCCAGAAAGGCGTCTCTTTCCATCTATCTGTTCATAGTGGGTTCTATAATGGCAGAGTTTCTGGCTGCCTGACATATAGTAGGCACTCAATAAGTGTATGTCCATGACACTGATTCAGCAGTAGGCTAGTTTATATCAATGAAGCGATTCATTAGCCTCCCTCCGACCTGGAAGAGACCTCAAAGAACACTAGATACAATTCTCCTAATGAAAGCATCCCTTCCACAACATCCCTGACCCAGAACCCAGACTCTGTTCCAAATCAGGTGATAGGATCCTCACCATTTACTGGGCAGTTTTAGCTAACACAAACTTCTTCACACTGAGGCAAAAATTTGGTCTCTGTAATTTCAAAAGCGATTTATACCTATATTCCCATTCACATTTCAGAATAAAACAGAACAACTTTGCAAACAATCTTTCTTCTGTGACAGCTCTTTCAGTATCAAAAGATAACCATTTCTTTGCTGGGCTTTTCTTCTCCAGTCTAAGAATTCCTTCCTCGTGTGCCATATAGGTTCTTTCTTCACTCTGATCTCTGTCTCTGATTCAATAGGATAGGACCTCTGTCCATTCATAAGTACATGCTGAGTGGGAGTAGAAATGAGTGATTAAGAACACCTCATTTAAAAAATAAACCATCTACAATGAGCTTCTAGCATGTTTCAGGTAGTACTGCTCAGTGAAAAGGACTCAAGTGAATATCCCAGACAGCAATGTATCCTATCCCTCGCATTTTTACCTATCACTGAAATGCTCAAGGTGGATTATGTTGAGATGCTCAAATTTTACCCTGATGTTTATAAAAATGTCATTTTCAAACTTCATTAGAAATACAGTTTGGATTTTTTATGCTCTTTGTTTTTGAGGTATGCTTATGTTTATAAAATTGTTCTTTTCTGTTTTTATCTTTATTTGCTGTATAATAAAGGCAGTAGCAGACCCAAAATTCTCTGGGCATCTTAATATTTAATTGAATAAGTAGATACATGAAAGTATTTATTTATTTGTATGTTTGTTTCGGCAGAACTGTGCACAGATTGAACTTCAATTATTTAATTCCAGCATGAAACACATATTTGTTTTAATTAATTTTTATTCACAAACAAGTATTAGAAAAAAATGTGTACATTGTGCTCACTGAATCAGTCCTAAATATGTGAGATGAAAGGGGAAATATATAAAGCTGTTCATAATTAGATAAATATTACATGCTAGGTTGTTTACCTTATCTACTTTCTAGCCATATCCCCATATGCCACATGCCAAGTCTAAAATGACATCTTGCCCCAAAAGAATGACACCCAAACACAACAGCTCCAAACAACCTATCAGCGTATGGATCAGGGAATGCTTTGGGGGTCATGTGTTTATAACATGGTAAAAATCACCCTTCTGGGATAATTATTAGAGACTCTGAGGCCACTAAAAACAATCTTAAAAAATACCTTGATGGCATATCTGTTGTATATGCTTCTAACAGAGTCTGTTCACTTGTGCATGATTCATTTAATGCTTATTTCTAATTATTGAAAATGTAAATTCTCAATTTTCAGTGCATTAAAGATTTTTTAGCTTCTTATTCTGAAATAATTATAAATTCATAGGAAGGTGCAAAGAAATATATAGAGAGTTCCCTGCACTGTTTACCTAATCTTTCCTAATATTAACATCTCAGTGCATTTTTAAATTGCTTATTTCTTCAAGAGTCAAACTCTTTAAACTAGATTTATTTCTGAGAGCACATGAAATTCTTTCATGGGCTCCATAACCACTTTTAGCCAACCCATGCCTGCCTCTAGCAAGATCATACAGATACTATTTTTCTTTCTTGTTCTATTCATCCTTGGACCTGTATAAGATTCTTAATGCCTTCACAGAAATCATTGTTCAGCACAGTGTGTGGTAACAGTTAAGGAAGAATGGGCATTTTATCCTCATAGGCACAACCAGGGTCACTCCACTCACTCCTATAGTCATATCTGTAATTGCTGTCAGTCTGAAATATATGGACACAGCTGAAACAAATTGAAATGGCATGAACAGAGATTAGTAGAGAAATTGTGGGTGGAGATAATCTTAACTTAGATGTTTATAATGCTTCAAATACATTTTAGTGTGTTAAATACAATTTGCAGAAAGTCACTGGTTTGGACTGAGTTCCTGCACCAGGCCCAAAAGATCAAACCAAAATGGAGTCACTCATGTTAAGTTCCATGCCACCAAGCCAACACTAAGTTGTTTATCTGACCTTCCAAGAAATCAAGATATATATATTGAGATATATATATCTATTTTTAAAATATATATATTTTTAAATATTATACATTAAAACATATTTAATATATAAAAATTTAAAATATAATTTATATATATTTTAATATATATATATATATTTGAGATATATATATATGTCCCCAAACAGGACAGTTTTAGCTAGCATGATAAGAAAGTCCCCTTTGCTTTAACCTTTACTAGGAAAGTCATTTTGAAACAATCAATCTGCTTTTTGTTCCAGTTCTGTTCTCCTTAGCCCTTTTCTGTCTATAAAGCCACCCTCCTCTGCTCAGCTCATCAAAGCACCCATTCTATTTTAGAGAATGAGGTGGTGCCTGATTCTAGAATCACAAATAAAAGGCAGTTAAGATCTTTAAATTTGTTGTGATTTTGTCTTTTGGCAACTCTCTCTATATTATATGTGCATATATTTTTATATTCTTTATATGTCACATATTAAGATATAACATACTTAAATGTATACTTTAATGCACTTTTTTAAAATTGGGGATTTTAAGTGAATTGCCCAGCTAATCAAGTGGCAAAGTCAGGCCTGGAATGTGGCACACTGAATAGAAGTCACACACTCTTTTCATTACATGAGGTATGCTGCTGATCTATCCACGTGTGTCCATTATCATGAAAAAGAAGGCAATTCCAAGTTCTTGTGCTCCTCACAGTGGGTTAGTATCAGCTCTTTGGTAATAGGAAATTCAATGATTTTATTACTTTCCTCAATTTCTAAATTTGCTGAAATGTATTATTTTGAATTCAATATTATATGTTCTCTGAAGATTTTCAGATGTTGGATTGGTCTGGAACCAGGCAAACTGGAGGGCCAACTCTTCCTTTAATATCCATCACTCCTTTGCTTTTGTGCACATCTGCTTAGGCTGCTCCTTCAATCCATCTCCCCAAATGGCCTCCTTTGCTCCTCAACCCTCAAGGAGGATTCAAAGAGCACTGTCACCCAGGCAGCCATCCAGGGTGGGCGCTGACCCCTCCTGCCTTTTATCTTAGCACTTTATTTCTGTCCCTCTACCATCCTACTGTGAGCTCCCCACTAGTAAGAAACATTTTGATTTGCTTTTCTCTATCCTATGATGGTGGCTAGAAATTTGGAACACTATAAAAATGTGGAATAAGTAAATGAAGGATAACATCATAACATTTGGTAAATTTAGCCAAGTTGGAATGTCTGGTTCTTTAAAGACAAGCTCCCCCTATGAATAAGAGCATTTGGAAACAAAAAAAAAATAAAAAGAAGAAGAGTCAACCAGATATTTTGTTATCCTGTGATCACCGGACAAAATAAAATGTGGATAGAATAAGCTTATAGTCAATTTCAGACTTCTTTAACGCATATGAAGAAGTGATAATTCAAGCTCTGAATTTCAACTCTCCATCTGTGAATTATCCTAATAAGACAATTTTCTTAAAATGATGCCCAGTTTGGGGTTTTCCCTTTGCTACCTAGAACGCAAATGGAGTCATGATAATATCCTCAAGCCTAGAAGCAAAGACATAGTTTGATGAAGGCATTAGCTGATCTTATCATGCACTTAAATGGTGCCCTGCCCACAGGTACACACTGCAGGCTGCCAGAATCAGTGCCTTCAGGCCCCAGATAAAGCGCCAGCAAGGCGCTCTAGGTGGGCTCTCATCCACAGATTTGCATCCACCCTGGACACTTTTGTTCTACTCTGTTCCCTCCTCCTCATGAGGATGCCCATTGATTAGGCATCTTTCATCTTTGCAGAAGGAGAAGAAAAACCCACAACACAGTTGTTGAGAGCAATTATGCACTGAAATGCAAGCCGCCTTCAGTGCCTGTTACTTCTCAAGGCTGTAAGTTGGAGAGCTGCAAGGAAGATTAAGGCAAAGGGCTTCAGGCTGAATTCAAGCTTTTATTTGGAGTTAATGAAAATGGACAGCTCTCCTTGTCTGTTTGGGACTCAGGAATACTTAGCTGCATGCTCAAAAGCCTCCTTGGCCATGATGTTCTGTAGGTTCAGAAAACACATACTTGCTTCTTGAAGTTTTCAAGATAAACTTTTCAGGACCCATTTTTAGAGGATTCCAAATGCACACCTGTTTTCTCTATAAAAACTCTTGTCTGTGTAGTTGGCACCAGGCACCAACAGCTTGAAGACAGGAAGCCAAAAGAGTACCAAGCTGGGAATGACGTGTACAGTTTGCACTCTGTTTTTCTCTCCTATAACTTAGATGATTCCCAGCCTCAAATCCTTTCTCTGGTGGGTGCTAATTTGCATAACCACCATACACAGCACAATGGTATAGATTCATACACACAGAAAGAAAGGAAGGTTGAAACCTAGAGCAATGGAAAAAACACCCTCAGAGAATATATGAAATGAAGTAGAGACATGGCTTGTGTGAAGTGACTGAAAACGTGGAGGTTGTAAAATGAAGTGTGGTCACTGGATTCTATTTCTTGAGAAGAAGAAATGGACATAAACTTCAACACAACAGATTTCAGTTAGATATCTAGAAATATTTTCTGACGATAATGGTCAGTGAACACAGAAATAGCTATCTGAAGGAAGCTGAAGTTTATTTCTATTCTTGCTTCAGAGGTAGATACATAGATAAACAGGCAAGCAGATAGGTAGATGATAGATGAATCTTTTGAACAGCAGAAACTTTTGGAGCATTCAAACTAATTACTAGGCAAATCTCTGCATTTAAAAAATCAACACTTCACTGTAGAAGAAAATATGAAATATAAATATGTTTTTAAAGTGCTGATTATGTCATGATCCAGAGATAATAACTGTTGGTGTCTTTGTTGCATTGCCTTTGTTCTATATTATTTTCACCCCAAAGCAGTATATTTATCTGTAATTTTATTTAGGTGCAAAAGTAACTGCAGTTTTTACCATTCCTTAATATATTCTCACCATTGTACATGGAACATCTTTCCGCATTAATAACTTTAGTTCTATGACTCATTTTTAATGACTGTAGTGATGTCCACTTGCCCACTAGTCCAATAACACATTAAAATGTAAACTATGTGTAAGAATGTTCTCTCCTCCATCACTGCCATATACCCTAGAAGAGTGTCTAGCACACACACATGAGGTGCGCAATAAATATTGGCTGAAATATTCATGTGATGTTTACCATTTACTTAATGAAGTCCACTCTTGCTAGGTCACTTATTAGGTCATTTTAAAATTTTTCACTATTATAACTCATGTTTAGATGAATAAACTTGTATCCCTATCTTTTTTCAATTACTCTTTAGGATAAATTCACAAAAGTAGAATTGACAGGTCAAAGGAGATACACATTTTTAAATGCATTTGACTAAATTGTCTTCCAGAAAGATTGTGTCAATTATATTTTAACCAGCAGTTTCAGATCACATTTTGATTAAATCGTTATAAGACTTGCATTATTTGTTGGGAAAAAACACAAAAATTAAAAATACTATCATTTACCATGTAGAGAGATAATAACTGATTTCATAAATTAACATCCTTAAACTGCTCCTTTTTGTATTTTGATAATTTTACTCAAGGACAAAATTCCATGATGTTTAGTAGGATAAAACATCATTGATGTTGATGTTGATAGAAAGATAGTGCTGAAAATTCTGCTGAGAAGATTTTGCATGAGGCATAATTTAAATTAAAATTTGTCCACAAAACTTTGAATTCTTCAGCCTTGAAAAGTGTTGTGGGATTTTTAAATAAAATGTCAGAACATAACCTTCAGCTCTTCAAGCAAGAACATTTTCAGGTGGATGTGCTGTCAGATATTAGCCATACTTTAATCCAATTTTTAGACTTATTTAATACCGACTCTCTAACTTAGCACAAAGAGTATCTGGAGTCTCTAAGCATTTGGGCTGAGAATTTGAATTTTGCTTAGAAAAGCCTTTTCTCTTTCACGAAGTTACACTTGGAAAAAAGGTTCCCTAAAGTGAAATGACTTGGGCAAATCCTTGGTGCATATGCCCATACCCACATATTCTCAAAAGCCCAACTATTTCCTCTGTGAGATATGCCAGACAGGACAAAATATACTCTTAAAAATGTAATGAATGGACTTGAACTTCTCTCCTTTTACGCTGAAACTTTGTGGAAATTTTCCTTTTCAGATAACTTTTTCTCCAAGGCAAAAAGAACACTTTTTTTCATTTTTTCTGTATCAGAATCTGAAAAACGTAAGTAAAGCTACATCAACCCTGATACAAATCTCATACTTGCTAACCCTTATAAAGTAACAGCCTTCAGTAATTTCTCAATAAAATAATGAAAGCATATAGCTCACTTATTCTTTTCTCAAGTGAATGAATGCACTCTTTCAGAGGTGATTTTATGTTTACCAAGAAAACATTTTTACTGGGGTTGCAAAGATAACTGCACATATGATACAGAGACAACTTTGACCAAAATAGCAAAATTCAATCCCCTGGAAAACACATTCTAGGTAATGGAAGTGAAACACAAAACAAGCAAAGGAAGACAGATTGGGGTCTTAGTTTTGTATTATTGTTTCTTCCTTCAACTATGTATGTTGTGTGACTTAAAAACTTATAACTACATTTATTATGACAAGTTTATAAAAGCCTACGATGGGAAAAGTGCCCTACAGAATGTCTATTTTCTTTCATCCTCTTAGGTTAAATCTCACCAAACTGCCTTTTCCTTTGACCAGTGTTGACACAAGCACATAGCCAATGTCATACTTTGGTACAGTAATTAGGTTTGGTTGATTCGGTTATAGGGGGTATACACGCACATGCAAACACACACAGGGTGTGCGTGTGTGTTATAAGGGGCATATACACATGCACACATATACACATATGTTATATAGGATGTGTGTATATGTGTGCATATATATAGGGTGTGTATGTATCCTATATATGTACATATACATGTATATGTTGTATATATACATGTATATGTACACATGTGTGCATATGTGTACATATATGTGTATATATGTATATATTCCACATTTCCTCCAATTTTCCCATACGTATATACACACATATATGTTATATAGGGTGTACAGATATAGGATATGTGTGTGTATATATATACACCCTATATATGTATGTGTGTATATATACATGTGTATATATATGTGTACATATATGTGTGTATATACACACACCCCCACACATATATATACATATAAAAGCATCAGAGTACATGAGTGAAATCTTCAAAACTACCTTGCCTTTTCTTCACAATGGAAACAATAAACTCTTTGCTTTCCTAATTATAACCAAATAAGCAACTACAATAGCACAAAGAAACCAGGGTCCAGAAGGAGGGAAGTGTATGGTTTTCTCTAATTGAGTTTCTCCAGTTCTCATCTTCTATAGATTTCTTGGATTGTTCTCCAATTTTCATTCGCATTTCATCCCATTAAATGGCTCTAACCTCTGACACACACATCCCGCCTTGTATTCATCTTCTTTTGGTAATTGAGATGAAATGTGCCCACTTGCTCTGTCGACAGCACCAGAGGCACTGACAAGACGTCGATAAATACTAACTCACTGTGTTAGACCAGATTTGACAAGAAAACAAAAGAATTCTCCTCTATATTCCTTAAAACAGAATTCAGTGTGCATATGCACACAGCTTGAATATCTGTTAAATGCATGGATGTTGACTCACAGTGAGAAGGGAAAAGAAGAGGAGAAAAGAGAAGGCTGTTTTTAATATTAGCCTGTTGTTACCATGCTGCCTTTATGTTGCAGATAGAATAGTTCTTTAAAAATTTCTATATTTAAATGTGCTTAGTGATCGTAAGCTGTGTAAATACCAATACAGGTCAATGTTAGTTTTAGAACAAATTATTGAGATTTGCAAACAAATTGATATGCAGTTTCTTCAAGCTGGGGAAGAAAAATCATGATAATTTTTCCCCTTTGTAAGAACATTTATTTAAGCACTGCTCATAATGTGAAGCAGGTAACATGCATATAATCAGAAACAACTATTTTAGGAACTTGGAAAAAGGCAATAATAGTGTGAAATCTGGACTACTGTGAAAATTCAAGATAATATGAAAAATATTCTGACCTTATATTAACATACTATTTAAAAATTGTGTGAATGGCTCAAATGAAGGATTCTGATGCTAGTTATATTGTATGTACATTACTGATAACATATCCAATATCCAAAGGAAAGCTGGCTCACTGAAGCAAAAATGCATAAGAATGGTATTGTGGAGGTATTCCTCAATATTTGTAGCTTTTGGCTCAATTTAGGTCAGACAATAAGGAAAAGCTAGCAGCAAAGAGAAAAGAGGAAAGGCGTCCAGAAAGGAGGATCTTGGGGCCATTCTACAACCACCTTTCTTCCCTTCACATATCTAGAGTTTGAGTTCAACAGAAGTGAAATTTCAGTTACCTATGTGAGGTTGCAACAGAAAGGTTTGCAAAAATGCAAAATGTGCTGTTAAAAGAGAAATTAGGAACAGCCCTAGAGTTCAAGGAGACCATTCTGGACTGTGTGTTGTATGGGGAATTTTTGGTTTTGAGGTCAGTTCTGACCAGCTACCTGCCCAAAATCTTAGGCATGCTCTGTAGCCACAGATATGCTGTCCTGCCTTTCTGAGGAGTAGACGTCATTGCACGTGACCTTAATTATGGTGTTTATAGTTATCCCCCCCGCCCCCCGCAACTAGACAGACTGTAATATCCCCCAGGGCAGAGAGGATCCTTCCTGTCTTACTCAACATGGACTCCAGCGCCTACAGAGTGCCTGACAGTTATTGCACATAGTACACAAACAATAAATATTTGTTGAATGAGTGAATAATGTTTCTTCTTCCAGTGGGGCTTTGACTCCTGACTGTGCAGGAAGAGTCCAGCAGAGAATTATTATCATTTATCACATCTATTAACAATGTCCTATATGTGGTGATGAGTTGTAAGGCAAAACAAACAAACAAACAAACAAACAAACACCTAGTTAGTCCCAGGAGGGTAGAAATAGGAAGAGCTGCTAAAAGCAATATTTAATTAAAATAGTAGGAATCCCATATAAGAAAATGTAAGCTCCCCACTGGTTGGCACAGTCTTTTTACACAACTCACAGAAAGCTGCGGCAGATGTAGCTCTGTAACCTTGCTCTGCTGCAGAGATATCCCAGAGAGGGCAGTGATGCACACCAGCACCACACTGGCACTTTCAGCTTCAGCTCCTCCAAAATGCATCTGCTGCACAGCCAGACTCTCAGACCAGGGAAACAGACACCCACAGCCAGGAATCAAGTGTAATATCTAGTCGTCCAGGAAAGTTCAAAGAAGCCCAACAACAGTTGTGGAAGCAGCATCAGTCAGAACCATTCTCCCCAGCAGAAGTTCAAGAGCCCTTAATCAGAAAAAGCTGGCCCATACATGATCTGATGGTTGCATCAGCATCAGGAATTGGTTCAACGGAGGTAGCAGGCAGGCCTGGACAGTATCTAGCAGGCACACACAACCACCTCCAGGAACTTTCCTCTCTTCTGTCCTACCTCATCTCCCGCCACTCACTGCTCCATCCACCTGTCTACTCCAGATACCTCAGAACCATCTGAATGTTTCTAAAGTGCTTTGCATTGTTCTGCCTGAAATAACCACCTACCTCCCCACCCCTCAATACACAAACTTTAAGACACAAACTGAACGCTTCCTTCTTTATGAAGTCATGTCATTAATTCCAAAACAGACATGCACTTATTTCACCACCATACTTATAACCTACCTTTATTTTGGCATTTAATACACAATTCTGCAGTTTTCTATGTCTATTGAATGAGTGTTTTACAGGAGAGCGATGTCTTATTCATCTTCTGTCCTCCCAGTACCTGATACACATATCACTAGGCAAATGTGTACCAAATGAAACGGAAACATTCCTGAACTGCAGCCAGTCACAAGAACGTCCTGCCAGAGAAAATGCTAACAGGTAAATCTTGTTGGGGAAATCAATAAATTCCACCAAGATAGCTATTCTTGTAGAAAGAGAAATTATAACAAGGAAAAGGAGGCAAAAGTATAATATATTCATAAGCAATTAAAGAGTGTTTCAAAGACATAGGCAACATAGGATTTTAAAATCAGCTATAAAAGGCTTTATTTTTAGTGGGTAATCAGTCATTGGCATGTTTCCTGCAGAGAACCAATATTAAACTCCTAAGTAATAGTTGTTCAGGACCAACAGTCTTTTGGAAACCCTTCCTTCTGTTTCTGCTATCAAAGTTGAGTGCTAAGCAGAGACCAGAGAGGTTTCAAATGCTACTTAAACAAACAGGCATAGTAGTAGCTAGGAACCATTGAAAAAAAGATGGGTGGAAAAATTACTAAAACAAATTAGAGCTGCTCCTTTAATGCCCAGGTCTGAGTACTGACCTCCCAAGAAGTCTGGCTCATTCATGGAATCTGTGTGGTCTTCTGGCTCTCACATTGTGTTTTCCATGGCACAACTTGTTTTTGGCATATGATGTGGACCTGACAGTTATGGCTGCTCTGAAATGAAAAACTACAACTATTTAGCTTCCATTACATAATAATTCACAATCTGTGATGGAAATGTTCAAGTCACTTAGGGCTCTGATTTGGAACAATGTATCTCTTTGAATTCAGATGACAGCAGTAATTTATTTGGACAATGTGATTCATAAAATGTGCCTCTCCTTCACCATAACCTCTGCCACTATAAAATGACACTGCTTCACGGGACCATCTCAAAAGAGCACAAAGCAAATCCCTTTACATATGTGAGAACTGTAATCCATCTAAGGTATAGAGAACTTTGTATTACCACAAGAACAAAATGAAACAAGTGTGCATTATTTTTTAAATTATATTTACTAATGATCAACTTAAGATAGGGAATCAATGTAATAGACCTGACGTGTATTTTTTAGTAAAATGAAAAAAATCAGAGTGTGTTGTCTGTAATGAGAATAAATAGCAATTTTTAAAACTTATGTTTGTGTGAGAACAAAAGAGAGAGGTTGAGAGATTGATTCTAGAGTCAGGTGGCACAATGAGAGTTCAGCTGAAAGATCCTAATTTTATTTATTTCATTTATTAGTGATATGCCCTTGTGGAAGTAACAACTTCTTCTAGGTACCTGTTTCCTTACCTATAAAATAGGAATACTATCTCATAAAGTTGCTTCAGACTTAAAGAATATAATGCATTTAATCCACCTGTTATAATAATAATGATAGTAAACACTATTTACTATGTAAACTGCTTAGCACAGTGCCTGGCACATAATAAGGACTCTTTAAATATTACTAATCATAGCTGCTAATATTACTATTTTAAAATGACTACTACTTTTTTTGGTAAGGCAATATGCATATTATAATCAGGTATTTTATTAAAATGCAAGAATCAAACATTATTTTCCAAAATCTATGGACACAAGTAAGCAAAGTCGATGGAAATTTTCTTGTTGCCACACTCTGAAACTGCTAGCAGCCTCTTCACACTCAGCTGAAAAATGGAACCCTAACAACACCAAGGGACTGTGAACTGAACGTTACATCAGGACTTCACCAGCTAGTCTTAATTAAGTTCACTTCTCAGACTAAAGTCAACAAGGCCAAATAGGTGCTCTAATAAGATTAGAGCAATAGGCTACCTTTGAGTGTTTACTTCACTGTACGTACAGGCATTATATTAAACCCATTTTAGAAATAAGGAAACAGATTTTAAAGTTTTAGTAACCTTTTCAAGGTCACATCACGTAAATGATAGAAGCAGGATTTGCATTCATGATCATTTGGCACATCTTGAGAACCTCAGCACAGTAAGTACATCATGATGATCAAATACAAATGTCCATCTATGGAAAGCCTCAATGGTTAGCATCCTTTTGGTCTGGGTGAAAGGCCAATAGTCTTGAGCTCACTACTTCCCAAGCCTTGCCATTCCAGCAGTAGTTGCAATTGTTAGGAAGACATTTTTTCATATCCTGTCCATATATTTGCCTGCCTACACTTTCCACCCATTGAAACAGCGCAGAATAGAGATTCAGCCTCTTCTGCTTCACATGTCTTAAAACACTAAGTGAATCTATCTTCTCTCTGCTTTTCCTCCTCTGGATTCAATATTGCTAGTTGTCTTTGGACATCACTCTTATAAGATGCCTGTTACTCATGCCTTCCCCATTGCTGTTCATCTTCTCCTAGATGTTATTCAGAGTGAAAATATCTTCTAATGCAATACTCCTGATGCATTGGCCTGCTCAGAACAAAGAACTAGATCCTGAGAACTGGTTCATCTAAAACCCACACTTGTCTATCACTGTCCTCAGAGACTGCATTAGACTTCATAGGAACAAACTACCCTATCCTCTGCTTCATCTCCAGGTTATGGTCACCTAAAATATCAAGGCATTTTTTAAATGAACTCTTAGACCATCTCTCCACACTGATTTCTACGGTGAAAGATTTATGTTTATCCCTGTAATTTTTTCTTGCCTTGCTGCCGGCCCAGCTTTCCAAACTAGACAGGTCACTTCAATTTTTAATTCTTTCACAAAATTAACTATTATTCTCAGGAGTCTATCACGTACAAATGTAAAAAGCATGTGATTACATTAAACTATTGTAACTTGACAGCCTATTAGAGACAGGTGGAAATACACACACACGCGCGCGCGTGCATTTTTGCTTCTCTCATTAAGTTGTGAACTCCTCGAGTTCATGAGCACGGCATCCTTCTCCTTTTAGTACATCATGTGGGCACAGAGGTCACTGTATTCATTTGGACTGAATGATTATTAATTTGCACATGTCAAAATTCACTGCTAGAATTGATGATAAGCCAAGAGGCAGGAGAGAAAATAAAATGCCACATATCTGAAGTACAGGTTCAAAGGCAACGACTGGCACATGTTGCTTCCCTGAACCCAATCCATCATAAAGAGTTGACAGAAAATGGAAATTCATATTAGAAAAAAGCCCAACAAAAAGACAAAGAGAGAAAGACAGGAGGAAAACAGGCATGCGCACATGCATACACTTCCCACACACACGCACTTCCCACACACACAAATGACTGTTGAAATTCCTTAAAGTAGTTACTAGACGGCTTTCACACATGAATACCGCCATTTAATGGCATTAGGTCTCTGACTCTGTATTGCTATTAATAGACAGCCTATTAGGGCTTTGCTATTTACAGGCTTCCACAAGGCAACATGATTTCCCAGTAGTATATTACCATTAATTGGTAAAAGGCACTCTAGGAATACCAGTCTAAGACAATAGCTCAGCCACAATTAAAACAGAATTGCATTTGCTGACCTAGACCACAAAGCAAAGTGTGCCTGGGAAATTCTCTGCAATATTTTACAACCTGAACTAATTAAAGATCACATTCCCCATACAGCCAGAAAGCAAACATGAGAAATACCCCCAGCTGAAGACTTTCTAGTTTGATGGTTACTATAATGAGTTCAGTCCCAAAGGTACAAGACAATAGAAAGCGGCTTCTATCTGAAGCTTGTGGAATGAAACTCTGACTTCTCTTAATTTTGGAGCAATTCCTTCTTGTGCACTATCAATCTCATCCAAAAGCTGTCATCCAATTTTTCTGCAATGAACATAGGGAATGTAAGGGGGAAATCGATCTCATTGTAACCTGCTAAATTTCTTTAACAGATTTAATGTTGAAAAAGATTAAAAATAGCATATCATGATTGCCAGACTGTATGCTGGATAAAATTCATTTATTAACTTAGGAGAGTCTTCCCTCATCTAAAGTAGGCAGTAGACTAAAACTGTTTTTACTATGTGATTAAAGCATCTTTACACAGCAGCCCTAGGCACCTCAAGTTATTGCTCTATTGCCTGGAGGTAAATTAAGGTGATACTTTCCCTTTTCCACAACTCTAATAGGATTGTACATTCTGCTGCTGGCAAAACCGATTACACTATTACCTACTGCAAAAGCCTCATTCCTGAATGCTGATGTGTGTTCTGTCACATCTGACTTGAAAAAATTACCTCTTAGCACTTTGTTCTGATAATGGGAAAACTTCCAAGAAGGATGTTTCCAGGGAGAGAGATAGAAATATATAAAGGAAAAATGCACATTAGGCACTGATGTAACAGATGTCACTATTTTGAAACATTTCATCGTATTTTTCCTCCTTCAAATTTCTTTTACAATCAGCCTAATTATGTTAGCCAGCATTTTAGGGCATCAATCTTGTCCTGATAAATACAGGTATTTTTAATCTCCAACACAAAACCATTCCTAGAAGAAAAAAATACCTTATAGATCATAAAAGTACTTGATAGATTATCTATGACCATATCTGAAATTAAATTAAATTAAATTACATAATAGCGTAGTCTAATTTAATACTGTATGGTCCAATACAATCTTTTGGAATTCATCCTTAAAGGGAAAAATAAATATATGATATGTGTGACAGGTCTTAGCATTTTAATGTCAATGAGCCTAGCCTTCTAAATTTTAGTCAACAAATATTCATTAAGCATCTCCTACATGACAGGCATTTTCTCAGTCTACAGATCCAGTGGAGAATGTAAAACCTCAAGGAGGAATGAAAACATTTTAAATTTTACATTATTTACCCTTACTATCACTAGCATATTGCTTAGACTTCAGTCCCAATCTGAACATCAGAAATTTCTATAGCTATCAGACCCCTGACATTTGTAAAGGGAATGGATACCCTGAGAATTAATACTCCAAGCTCTGATGCTGTTACAGTCTCTTCTAGCTCTATTCTATCACTTTCCTGAGGGAAGTCACACTTCTTGTGTATCCACTTCCAACACCAGCTAACTGACTTTGTAAGTTTTTGAGGGTTTATTCTTTCTAATCATGGTGACTTTTCACACACACACACACACACACACACGCACGCGCACACACACACACATACATACACACACACAAAATCAAGACTTTGTTCACATAGATGACTCAAGATGACACTGTGAACAACATAGCCAAGCTCAGATGTGGATGCTGGGCAGTCAGCTAGGGTCAGGGTCTCTGCAAATTTTTTTGCTATCAGCATCCCAAAACCAGGTGATAAAAATTAGATTCTCAGCAAAATCAGGACTGCCTATGTCAAACACCTACAAAGTAGTTCTTGAATAATCAAAACCGTTGATATTAAATCAATGAATACTAAAGACATACTCTACTGGGTACTATTTATTAAGATTTCATTAGGTAATCACTTTTAATTAATCTTTAAATAGTAAATGGCAGTTGCACTTTATATAATAAAATACATGATTCCAAGCCAGCACTCAGGAAATGAACTTAGACAATTGGGCCAGCCCACACCATATAGAGACTTTGCCAATTCCTTTTCTGTCTCTCCTTAGCAGAATTAGTAACTTCATCCACTGTATTTCCAAAACAAATTTTGTGTACGATTAATAAAGCACTTACCATTCTCTTCCCTTTTGACATACCTACTCAAGGTCAGAGGTTGTGTAGTAACTGCCTCTGTATCAACAGCACCCAGCACAAGGTAGGGTGCAGAGTAGGTCTTCAATAAATGCTTGCTAAATGAATGATACCAAAATAACACATAACAAAATATAAAATTGAAAAAATAAAAGGAATAGCACAGTTTACATCTCTATAAACACATGAAGGTTAAAGTTACTTTTAAGAGAAAGATAGCCTTTTGGCTCTCTGAGCAGCACCATGACAGTTAGCAAGAACAAGTGCCATACAAAAGGTGGCAAAAAGGGAACTGAGAAGAAAGTGGTTGCTTCATTTTCTAAGATATATTGGTATAATGTAAAAGCACCTGCTATGTTCAGTATAAGAAATATTGGAAAGGCACTGGTCATAGGGACTCATGGAACCGATTTTGTATCTGATGGCTTCAAGGGTGGACTGATTGAGGTGAGTCTTGGTGATGTGCAGAATGATGAAATTGCATTCAGAAAATTCAAGCCAATTACTAAAGATGTTCAGGGCAAAAACTGCCTGAAAACTTCCATGACATGAATCTTGCCCATGACAAAATGTGTTTCATGGTCAAAAAGTGGCAGATCATTATTGAAGCTCATGTTGCTGTTAAAACTATAGATGGTTATTTGCTTTGTCTGTTCTGTGTCAGTTTTACTAAAAATATGCAATGGTCAGATACCAGAGACAGAGGACCTCTTACACTCAGCACCAACAGGTCCACCAAATTTGAAGGAAGTCATGACCTGAGAGGTACAGACAAATAATTTGAAAGAAATGGTCAATAAATAGATTCCA
The DNA here is from genome assembly GCF_029289425.2 of Pan paniscus. Classification (NCBI taxonomy): domain Eukaryota; kingdom Metazoa; phylum Chordata; class Mammalia; order Primates; family Hominidae; genus Pan; species Pan paniscus. Next base: position 93,364,466 of record NC_073258.2, on the reverse strand, counting down.
GACAGCATTGGAAAAGACAAAGAAAAGGCTTGCCGATCTATTTATCCTCTTCATGATGTTTTTGTTAGAAAAGTGAAAATGCTGAAGAAGCCCAAGTTTGAATTGGGAAAACTCATGGAGCTTCATGGAGAGGGCAGAAGTTCTGGAAAAGCTACTGGGAATGAAAGTGGTGCTAAGTTGAATGAGCTGATGGATATGGATCACCAGCCCAAAAATCTTTTTAAAGTTCAGACTTTTAATAGTGGTAGATAAAAAGTCCCATTTGTGGGAAAAGAAATAAGAGCAAGAGAGTAACAGTGAGTAAAATGTTAGATGGTCAGTTCTTTGAGAGTAGGAGCAGGTCCATCTGTCCCTGCCACACCACTCTACCCCCAGGCCTCAGCATGTGAATTTGGAACAACAAAGACTATCATAAATATCTGTTGAGTCAACATAAAAGGGATCTGAAAACCAGATTCTCTTGTGTTTATGCCTGTTTCGCTTGCAGAAAAGTCTCCCCCAGAAGTATGCTACCGATATTAAAGATTACAAACCACCTCATCCGAGGCTCCATCTAATTGCTGGGCTGTAGAGAGAAGAGACTTAGAAAAGCCCTCTCTCCTCCAAATTTGCTTTTAAGTGAGACCTTACAAAACTGACCACAAGTTGGATTCCTTCATATAGTATCCTTGTCCTATTGATAGATAGCTTCTGACTAATTTAAACTGTGTCACCTCAATAATTATCAGTTGATGTCATATCATAAATCTGGAGACAGGCTTGGGTCAAGTTGTGACTCTGTCATTAAGTAGCTGTGTGACCTCCAGCCAACTATTACATTTCTCACAGCCTCAGTTTCCCTCCTTATAAGATGGAGATGAGAATGACACCTCACAAGGGAGTCAAGAAAATTAAAAGAGAAATGTATGTGCAGGAGCTGCATCAACTTCAGCTTCTATTTGTGTAGAGTTTTCCATAAAAAATATTATTTTTTCCAACCAAGAGCTCTTCATTACGCATCTGTTGGTGGCATTTAAAATGCACAGACATTAACTTGAATTTGTATCTTCTCTGTAGAAGTAACCCTCTTGATACAAACTCATTATCTAACAAAAGGGCTCAGAATGTGAGTGCCAGGCAGCAGAAAGGGGCTTGTGGTCCCTTTTCTGGTGCCATGAAAGGCTAAGGGGACAGAAGATGGGAGAAATGTGACACTAGCTGGGCACTAAATTAGGTATGGAAGGGGAAGCCCAGGCGTCTATGGAAACTAGTACTAGAAAAACCTAATCTAGGCTATAGAATTCCAGACAAACTCCAGGCAAATGCTACTGAATCGCATGACCTAAGTCAGATTCCATTCGAAATACACTTGATCCAAGTGAGGAGGCCAAACAAGGGCCAGCCTGGGGTGCACTCAGTGTTAAAGTCATCACTGTGAAGCTTGTAAAGTGGAAATAGCACGGGAGTCACGTTTAGGATCATTGCAGTGAATGAAAACCAGAATCTTTAACCTTTCCCAGGTCTGGGGTGTTGCCTTCAGTGCCTCTTCTGGCACTCTCCAACCAAACCAGAGAGTCTCTTAAAACTCAACTCTCATATTATAAAACATAACCCCTTTCCTCCTTTCCTAAAGTGATTTGCAAATCTAACACCGTGGGGCTGCAGGCATCATTCCTTCCTTCCTTCAACCCAACAAGGAATTAGTAAGTGTCCACAGTGTCCCCACCACTGCCCTAGAGACAGAATTACAAGTGAGAATAAAACAGAGGCTCACCGCAGTCACGGTTACAACCTAGCAGCACATAGAGCAACCCCATCCCAGATAGGTGACAATAAGTGCAGGGGGAGAAGAGGCACATGGGGGTCACTGTGAACTCTGATTTGGGCATGTGTGAATGTCCCACGAAGGAAGAAAATGTAATCTGGGTTCCCAGGATGAATAAGATCACCAGGCAAGAGATGGGGCTATGGAAGAAGATATTTTCTAAGAAGCAATAAAAAGTGTGGTCCCAGGTTAGAAGTAGGGAGGGGGAAGAGCAGAGGGTGCGGTGGAGAGGCAGGGGGCACAGATGGAGAAGGTTTATGACACTATATTGTATTCATGCAACAAATATTTACTGACTCTTATGCATCAGGAACTGAGGGTAGAATTGAGCAAAATCTCGATTTAGCCTGAACACTCTTTAAGCAAAAGGCTACATATGTTACGAAACCCAGCAGCTTGTATTAATTGTCCATTCGGTAGGTAAGACGGTTGAAAGGGTGGTTATGTGCTGGCCAAGTGACCCTAACTGAAGCCCTCACCCAAATGCGCACAACAGATTTAATCAATCAACAGTCTCCAAATTTACACACTGAAAATTGGTTGTGCTCATCTTTTGGATGGATCAACACTACAGAAAATGCAGGTCTAGTAAAGATTTTGCAGATTACCAAAATAAATAGCTAACACTTGGAAGTGTCTCTTCAACTCTGATTTAAACCAACTGATTTGGGTTCAAATAGCTGAGAATTAAGAATCAAAATCATCTCCAGCCCATGTAGCTCATACTACACAGCTCTGTTAAATTACTCTATCAAGGGTCTGAAAAAACAGTACACTGTGTACATAGTGTTATTACTCTCTGAGGATGTTGTTTTGGATGTTATGTCTCAGAAATCACTGGAGTTGGATGGGTGTTCTCTCCAATGTAAAGCTGAACTCCATTTTACTAGGTACAGGGAGATTATACCCAGCTATGACTGAAGACAGGATAGTCTGTGTGTCAATGATTGAAACAGCAAACTTCTCTCCTTTGAAAACTTTCTAGGTGTCTCAGTAAACAACTTTCAAAGCTGATCAATGGTTGCTTTCTGCTTCTCTCCTCCACACCAGCAAACTAGAGATAATGTGCTCCTAAGCTACTTTAGAGAAACAATGAAAATCATAGTGAAAAGTATCTTCAATTGTTTTGAGCCAAACAAGCCAGTCAACATTTGTTGAACACTTCATTGTACACAAATTGTTGCAGCTGTCCAATCCCACTGAACTAGGCATTTGGGAGATGCGCGCTGGGCAGAGAGACCTGGATTCCAGCCCCAGCTCTGTCACTAATTAACTGTGTGACCTTGGATAACTAACCCTTGCTAAGAACCTCAGCCATTTCATCTACTCATAAAGAATACTGTCCCTTGCTCTGTCTACCTCGCTGCTTTGCTATGTGGATCAAATAAGACAAGTTTACAAAACCTCTTTGAAATGTATAATTTGCTAGGCAAATACAATAATTTATTATTAAACAGAAGATGCTGCATATGCTTGAGAAGGTTATAGACTAGCAGGAAAGAAAAAAAACACACTACATGGTTGTTGATTTTCTTTCTATTGCAAATCAGTATGTATATCTGCTAACCTGAGCATTTTAAAGAAGAATATCAAAACTTCATTTCCTAAATCAGTTTTCATGCTGTCCCTATATAATGTTCCGTGGTCTCATTATTCAAACAAATAATTCATGTATTAGGGTTATTAATGTGTTGGGATTACCTGGTCCTATGAACCATTCCTGATGGTCAATATTGGGAGCCTTGAAATATAAGATTTTATAAGGTAGGAATCACATTTTCCACATGTTCTGTTAAGTGTTTCCTGACAACACTGGAAGCAGCATTCAGGATACTGGCAAGGAGGGCAGGTTCTGAAATAGGATGGCTTGGCTATAAATCCCAATTATTAATTATGAGAAATATTGGGCAAGTCACCTAAATATTGTAATAATTTCCTCATCTCTATAATATGTATGATAACGGAAACTCTTATGCTACAGTTATTAAAAATTAAATAAGAAGATATATAGAAAGTACCCACACAGTGATTGACACACTACATGTTTGTTACATGTAGTTTATACATGGTGATCACAGTTATAAAAGTAGAAGCTACAGTGTACTCAGACAATGTAATACTTATATGCAGGAGACAACATGAAATTCACTCATATATTTGGGTATGTACATCCTCCATTCCAAAATTAACAATAATGATATTTTATTGAGTGACTATTATGGGCCAAATGCATTATCCCTAAGTAGATGATAGTAGCCACATGGTACGGTTTGGCTCTGTGTCCCCACCCAAATCTCATCTGGAATTATAATCCCCACATGTTGAGGGAGGGACCCTGGTGTGAGGTGGTTGGATCATGGAGGCAGTTTCCTCCATGTTGTTCTCGTGACAGTGAGGGAGTTCTCAATGAGATCTAATGGTTTAAAATATAAGTTTTCCCCTGCACTCACTCTCTCTCTCCTGCCATTCTCAGGTATTTCTTTATAGCAGTGTGAAAACAAGCCAATACATCACATTTTTACCAAAAAAAAAAAAAATAGAATCAGATAACTTACACAATTTGCATGAGATCATACAGCTGTTAAATGACAGAATTAAGACTTCTCTCAGGTCTGTGTAGCTTCTGCTCATTCCACTAGGTCATTCTTGCAGCCCACTGCTGATTCCTGTTCAGCCTCAGGAACTCCTGTATCTCCTGGTGTCTTCACTTCCCATGTGGTTCATTCCCAGGGGTACTAATAGAATGAAGTTTGAGCCATCAACTCATGCTGCATTGTTACCAGTAGCCTTCAGCACGTCTGTTAGTCCCTTTTTCTTCCTTCTCTGTCTCCTTAATTATAAGCACTAGGCCACATCCTAAAGGATTCAGAGCAGATTGACTCTTCATAGCTCCTGTCACCTAGGAACTCAAAAATCTTGCTGGGGACACACACTGTAAGTATTACAAGTGCTATGTGACACATGGGAAGAAGCGGAGTCCTCCCAGTTGAGGCCTAGAAGGAACATTCAAGCCCATCCTTGAGTGTGGAAGACCCATCCAGTCAGCATGAGTGAAGTGTTAGTGTATTCAAAGCACAGCAAGCCGTGCAGGTGTCTGTGAAAATAACAAAAGATTGAGAGGAAGCTTATTTAAGAGATCTGAGTTCTAGGCAGAGTTCAGTCCCCGCCAGGGGAACTCTAAGTACTTAAGGCAGGAACACTGCCACTAAGGAGCCAGTGTCTGCAGCTCAGAGTAAGGCCAACAGCCAAAGGGCAAGAGCTCTGGGCATAGGGAGGAAACTTCTGCCCATTATCTGAGGGTCTAATGCAAACAAACCAAGAGGCCAGGGCAGAAGTGACTTATCTGGAGGAGAAATTCTGAGAACTCAAGCTAGGATTGGGGAAAAAATATTCATTTCTGGAGAATGGTGCAGGCAGGTTTGAGACATCTCCATCAAAGGTCAAACCCATCTATGAGAAACGTCTTGACTAGACTTAGAGAAGAAAGCATAAAAATAAATTTCACCTTGAGAATGACAAGTCGTTTGAAATCTACTTAAGTTTGAGGGAGAGAAGAATCTCTGTAAATTGCAGAAAATGTAAAGAAAAAAACAAAACAGAAACTCTGTTAACTCCCCTTATTTTCACCTCTGACTTTTATTTAACCTCATTTGTTTTTGCCAGCAGTGAAACCCACAGAACATCTTGATGATGACTGCCTCAGGGAGAAGGGAACCAGCATTTGTTCAGCATCTACTGAGTGCCAAGAATTTTAAATGTTTTATTTCATTTAATTCTTGCAAATTACCAAGTGATGCTCAGAGAAGTTAAATAACCTACCCAAGGTCACAAAGCTCAGGCTTTCTGTTGCTGCCACAGGGTTGGTACCAGATTTAGATGTTGGGACCATGTGATATCAATTATGGTGGGCTGGAGAGGGGAAGCTCCCAGTATGAACTCCAAAAGATAGGAAGGGATTTATCAACCTTCCTATCTTCCAAACCATAGATTAAAGTGCTCTGGACACTGTCATCATCATTGTCATAGTAGCAATAATAATAAAGCTACCATTTATTTAGCAAATCTACTACTACTAATACATCACTGTTTTAGATTATTCACGTATTATCTCTGGTACAGAATACAACCTTGCTAATTATTATGATCTCCATTTTAAAGATGTGGAAATTGCATCTTAGAGAGGTTAAAGCATTTGCCAGTAGTCACACAGCAAGCAAATGCCAAAGCCAGGACTCAAACTCAAACCAAGGTTAGTGAGCATGGATGGATGGATGGATGGATGAATGGATGGATGGATGGATGGATGGAAATATATATATAGTTGATGAATAGCATTCATTAAATAGGATTATTTTAACCAAATTGAAGCTGTGTTAAAACACAAAGGAGGGCAATCTTCTGTAATAGGAGTACGTATATAATTATAAATTAGTTCAGAATCACCTAGGTCTAGCAAATTGCTTTGGCTGTAGAGCAATTACTGCATAAGAACACACTGAGTACCACTATATTACTGCATAAGAACACACTTCTGCATGCTGCCCCATCAAACTACTTTGGAATACAGACCACGCAGATGGATACAGGGGCTGTGGATACAAAAAAGCTAGTGAGGAAGTATTCAGCTCAGGGTGGTACATCACCTTCCTGTGGTTCAATCCTTATAGGTGCCCACTGAAAGAAAATAAGCACAGGTCTGTCAAGAGCCATGGCCAGGCTACCCACCTGTATCATCGATCAAGAGTAGTTTCTGCATGACTCTCTTAAGAACTGGTGACAATGGTCACAGGTTGTCTAGCAGAAAGAATTATCCTCAGGAACAAAACGAATTTACAATTCTACTCTTAATGTGAATTACTGTTGGAGAAAAGAAACTCAACACATCGCTCTAATGTTATCCCCCTACTGCTCCTCCCAGAAATGCTACAGCAATGCCAAAGAGCCCAGAAATTCCTACATATACAGCACTATTTCAGGCCTCTATACTTTTGCAAATGCCATACGCTTTGTCTGGAATGCCTTTTCCTTCCATTGTCTGCTTGGAGAATTTTAAATTATCTTCAAAATTCCAGTTGTAGTATCCCCATTCTCCAGGAAGCCTTCCTGATTCTTCCAACAAGGTTTCTCAGCTCAGCACTATTAATATGTTGGGACTTAGAATTCTTTGTGTGAAAGGTAGGGCTCTCCTGTGTATTGCAGTAGGTTTTGCAGCATCTCTGGTCTCTATCCATTAGATACCCATAGTACCTGGCCAGTTGTGGCAAATAAATGGCTCCAGATATAGGCCAATGTCCCTTAGGGACAGGAGGAATGGAGAATTGGCACCAGCTGAGAGTCACTAAGCTATAGTATTTGAGTGCTAAATCTTTGCTGTGGTTACAATGGCCTTTCTTGACATCTAAGTAGAGGAATCAATCATTAAAGGTCCTTCCTAATCCCATTTTTCTCTGCTAACATAGGGAAACATTAAGATTTGAAAGAAGAATTTCAATAATGGTCCTCTAGGCAAACTCAAGGCCCCTAACTGTTTTATTTACAATCCTCTTCACAGAAGAGAATTATGCCACCGAGGTCAAGGAAATGATGAATTATAAAGATGGGAGTTCAAACCTTATGACCTTGGACCTTGATCCTAAGTTTTCCTATCTAAAAAGTGAAGCTAATTTTAGCTATCTTGTAAGGTTTCTGGATTAAATGAAATATATACATCAAGCTGCCTAGCAAGATCAGCATCCCCTTTCCTCCAGAAGACTGGGAACAGGCTAATGTGTGAGAAAATGTTTTATGAATTCTGTGAATGCTTTATAAACTGCAAGTGCTAACCAATTTAAGGTTTTACTGTCTAATTTTTTAAAACTCAGGATAAAAATTGAGCTTTTTTCCTTCAATGCAACATCCAAACAAATTCAAAAAAAAATCTTTGGGAGGATGATTTGAATTAGAAATAATAATCACTTCTAGGTAAAAGCAACAGCAACAGCAAAAAAACAAGCAAACAAAACAAAACAAACAAACAAAAACCCCACCACTTTACAGCATACAAAATCCTTTCATACACAATGTCTTTTGATAGTCTCCACTTCTCAAGAAGTTATCTGAAAGGAGAGGAGACAGCCTAAGAGAACTCAAGAATCTACCCATGTTCCCAGAGCTACAAAGTAAAGTTGAGACTCAAATCCAGTTTGTAATAACAGACCTCTTTCCAGTGAACACTGTAGTAATATTTTAAATGCAGAACAAAGAGCCATTCAGCCCCAGCCTTTCTGAAATTTGAATTACATTCCTATATGCAAAGCTAGAAAGACAGTAGAGACCATTAGAACTGATTATGCCGATGGCTATCATCATTAGCTGCACATAAGCCAGCATTAAGGATTTGCAGACATAAAAAAGAGCTACTTCTTTTGTCAAAAGCAATTATAACTAATTCTTAAAAAAGTATATGTTCAACCCAAATCAGATGAAGGAATAAGCCAAAAGGAGAGATGGGCTCTTTCCATACTGCATGCAGAATCTCTTAATTAAACCCAGACATTCAAAAGTAGTTTCAGAAGAAAGGTTAATGCAATGGGGTAGGGAGGGAAAACATCTCCAGAGAACCCTGCAGACTAGTTTTCTGAGCTGCCTCTTTCGCTGCTCATGGGAGAAAGTAAAAAAAAAAAAGAAAAAGAAAAAAACTACGAAAACTTATTTAACTTTTTGGAATCAAGAATGGAACTGAGCTACTTTTCAGCCTTCTGCAGAGAGCTGTGTCATAATGTATTTCCCCATACTCCGTCCAGCCCAACAAACAGTAGCTGAGTTCTGGATACACCCTTCTTCATCTCAGAGAGAAACTAATATAGTTTGATATGGAGCAATGATGTCCTATTAGCATCTGGTAGCTGTTATAAATTTGGAAAGATATTAAAGTAAGAAGGAAAATCTCAAAAAGCAAAGATGTTTTGCTTTTTTTTGTACTTTTTAAAATATTTGTACCCAAGTACAATTATCCAAGACCAACTCTCCTGTATGTTCCATGGCAAAAACAAACTATAGTATAGAGGCCGCTGCAATCCCAGACCAAGGACCAACCTAACAGACTCTCCATAAGATCTCACCACAATTGAGTGAAGAGCAGGGCGAAAGGATGAGTACATTCGGGGACTAAATACAGAGGAAAGTGCATTCCAACCAGATGGAAAAAATGCATAATGATCTGGGAATAGGCCTCCAGAGTGTGGCTCTAGCCCTGAGAGTATTCATTCATTCATCAAATATATATTGTAATTTTTTACTATTCCTGTTCTGCCAGGTACTGCCCTAAGTGCTGGGGCTAACAGGAGAAGCAAGAGTGGGCATGGTTCTCATTCTCACGGAATTTATCATCTAGAAAGTGAGACAAGCATTCACATTAACAAATGCAGAATTCTAAGCAGTGAAGTAAATGGGTCTATGAGAGATCACAAGAGTAACATCAACACAAAATGCAACCACCACCAACACCATTTACTGAGAACTTACTCACCAGGCATAGTAATATGCACTTACCTTATTTGACTCTCCTAGGTGGATGGAGTAAGCTGCTACTATTGCCCAATTTTAATATGGAAGATATTAACTTTCCTAGTTTTATGAAGTAACCTGTGCTTATCACTTTAGTGTTGAGGAAATGGAGACATAGAAAGGTTAATAAATTTGCCCATGATTTTACAGCTAGTAAGTGGCAGAGCTGAAATTCAAACCCAGGCAGGTGGATTTCAGTGCCCATGCTTTTAGTCAGTGTGTAACAAAGACTCCTCATCCAGGCTGAGGTGGGAGAAGGCTTTGCTGAGCAAATAACACTTAAACTGAAAGGTAAGTATGAGTTTATCTAAAGAGAGATCAGAAGTTAATCCAAAAGGAGCCTGGGGGATGGTTCTAGGCAGAGGAGGGAAACTTGAGAGTATAGGGAGGACAAGTAGGATATAATGGGATTCTCTACATCTAGGACCTGATTCTTAAAGTGCGGTCCCTGGACCAGTAGCATCACTGACCTCTGGAATCTTCTTTTAAGTACAAATTCTTGTGCCAGGTCTACTGAGTAAGAAACTCAGGGCTGGTTGGGGGGTGCGGGGGCGGTGCTAGTTATCTATTTCTGTGTAACAAATTGCTACAAAATTAGCAGCTTAAAACAGAAAATATTTATCATTTCATAGTTCCCGTGGGCCAGGAGTCTGGGTACCACTTAGCTAAGTCCTCTCCTCAGGGTTCTATAGGGCTGCAATCAAAGTGTCAGACAGGCTGTGTTCTCTTCTGGAAGTTCAACATGGGAAGAATCACTTACAAGCTTATTCAGACTGCCGGCAGAATTAATTCACTTGTGGTTATAGGACTGTGATCCCTGGCTTCTTGCTGGCTGTCATCTGGAGGCTGCCCTGCAGGTCCTTGCTGCATGAGCTTGCTCAGCATGGCTACTTACTCCATCCATCAAGCAAAGACTCTCTGAAATAAATCTGCTAGCAAGTCAGAGTCTTATATAAGCTATTGTAATCGTAAGGGTGACACCCCATCACCTTTGCTATTTTCTATTGCTTAGAAACAAGACACAGATCCCTTGCACAAGAGAAGGGGATTATACCAAGGTGTGCACACCAAGGGACAGGTATCGTGGGGGCCACCTTAGAGTCTGTCCACCACAGATCCAGTACCCTGTGTTTGGCAAGTCTTCCAGATGACTGTGATGCATGCTCATGTTTGAGAATCACTAGTTCAGACTATGGATTTGAGAGAGAATTAGAAGGTAGGGTCATAAGAACTGGGAGCTATAATAACCCTATTAGATTATACAGTTTAACATTGAGGTTAAGAGCATGGGCTTTGGAGCCATTAAGATCTAGGTTCAAGTCTCTGCCATTTTCTAGATTGTATGACTTTGTGCAAGTTACTTAATCTTATGCTTTTGCCTCTTTATCTATTAATATATTATGGCAATCCCAAGGAACCTACTTTTTAGAGTTTAGGGTTGTTGCGAGAGTTAAAAGATCACTAGAGTAAATTATATCTGTATGTCTGACGCTAAGGATGTGCTCAATAAATATAGGCTACTGCTAATATCTGTGGGATTCAGTTCTTTCCGTAAAATGAGATTAGATCAGACAATATGTAAGGCACTCAGTTATAGAATTCAAATGCAATAGATAAAAAATTATGCTTTTCAGAAGATTATAACTTTTTCTCTGATATCTAGAATAGTAATAGCAACATCCAGCCTGCAAATGTTTTATTTCCTGTGCTGCTAGAAGTGAGCAGCTACCAACCTCCTTGGTTTGATAGAAAAACATCACCTGCATGGCCCTCTTGGAAGGCATGGATTACCCTCCAGAGACCCAGTTCCTATATCTGCCTACTTTGAAAAAAATAATATGAAACAGATTAAACCAAGCTATAGCAACACCCTCAGGATTGTTTCTAAACGATTACAAAGTGGGGACCCCATTCTGTAGGAACCAGTGCTCTTAGCTGTCCTGAATAAGGGGCAGAAGATGTTTCTTCTGCAAAAAGACAATGACCCTTTTAAACTCTGCCTTTTCCTCTCCCTTGTTCTTTCATGCCTCTTTCTCCCTTATCCAATCAGGGTTAGGCTCCCCAATATTTGAGAAAAGCTTTCCATTTAATGAAATGATTGCTAGTAGGAACCAGATGAGAGTGGGACACTGAGCAAGATCATGGCAGGATATAGGGGAAAAATAATTTCAAACCCTCCTCTAATTCTTGGCGCCCAGAAAGGTAAGGATCAGAGTTCATCTCTGTGAAAAGAAAGCTGTTGTGTTCAGAAAAATCATTTGAATGGGCTTTTAGCCATGCAAAGCCAGACAAAGACTTAGAGAATAGAGTGGAAGATACAATAGAGAAAAACATGAGGAAATGTCTGGAGGAAACAAAATTTCTTGCAGTAACTAATTCTGGAGATATGGATGGAATAATTTGGGCAGGTCTAAGAGAGAGCATAAAAAATCTGGGATTTTTAAAAATTGCACTTAATTACAGTATCTGACACAAATAAATGCTTTATAGAATTAACTAAGGAATTAATGAATGAATGAAATGAAATCCTACATTCTTTTTCCTGTACTTTGTAATTTAATCTTTCATTATTGACTACTAAAATATGAGATGGACATGACCCCAGGAAATAGCAGACACGTGTAAAAAAAAAAGCACAACAAAATGTGCCTCCAAAGCAGACACCACCATCTGCCTAGATTGGAAAGTATAATTTAGTAAAAAAATAGGCAGAACACATAGTTCAGAGAGTGTTAATACACAGTCAATAAAGTAACTAACCAATCCATAGTAAAAGCCCCCTAAAGGACAATTCTGCTCTGTTTTATTCTGAGAGCAAATTAAAGCAAAACAAAGATGAGTCTACCAAAAAAAAAAAAACAAAAAAAAAAAACAACCCAGCAGCCTCTCCTCTATTTCACATATGAGTCCTTAGAGGAATTCATGGAAATTATTCATATCTTTCCCATATCTGCTACCTATAGTGTACAGTGCCAACCTAAAAATTCCTTTGTTCATGTATAGCTCTCTGTATGAAATCTAGGTTCATGGCTTTACCCTTTTCTATTTCCTGCATGCAGAATATGCTCAGAATTATCTAATCATGAGCAGCATTAATCTAGAAAAAGATTCACAGAGTTTTGATAAGGTTGCAAATTACCCAGTTGCCCAATCAGAAGTCCTGTCATCAAATCATTAGGGGTTGTTTTAACATACTACAATTCTTAGGCTGCATAAAAGCTGGTGTTTCATTCTTTGCAATTGAGCACTGTTTCCATGCCTTTCTGGTTTGTTCTAGCAGCTGATATAATTCCCATGGGACTTATGGTATTTAATGTATATGAATTTGTAACTGTATTTGTTTGTGTGTGTGATGAGAAAGATGCAGACAAATATTTTCATTCACATAATGTATACATTCCCATAGAATTAGCTGTTCAGACACTAACTTGGTATTTAGGCCCTTTCATTTCTGTGTTATCTATTGGATTTGGTACCCTCATTAAGATGATTAAAATAAGCCATTCTATCAATATGCAGTCCAATTATTCCAATAGTCTAAATACAGCTATAGTCTGGTCCTTTCCTGTCTCTAGAGAAGCATGACTTTGCAGACAATTGTCTTCCAGACTTTGTTCAGGGCGCTTGGGGCACTTCAGTCTCACTAAGGTCTTTTAAAATGAAATCTGTCAATAAGCAAATGAGGTGGAGGGCACATATGCAGATGTCTTTAATCTTCAGCATTTATTTAACACCTATGCTGTGCCACCATTTTCAGAGAGAAAGTATTGGACACATATATAAACCAATACTAGAATTCCCAGGGGTTTAAATTAAATAATGGCCTGTTTTCATTACATTATTGTCTACCACGGCACATGCCAGGCTTCTTTTTAATTTGTAGAACTGTTTGATTTGAAGTCAACAAAATATTTAAAATGACCTGTTTTTCCTTAGAGGTTCCCACACATAAGCTTAACTCAATATTCTTTAACCCAAAAATCTTGTTTTCTAAAAAGTGTGTACTGAGTAAACTGCTAGGCTATACAAATACATATGTGTGCCACATACATTCACACACTCTGAGAATGCACACATTTCCAAAGACATCGCCCAAAAATTACTTGTCCAATTAACTTCTTTATGAAAAAATAAATTCAGTTCACCTACAGACCCACTACAGTAACAGTCTAACAACGCTGCAGCCTGATTGCAGAATATTACTAATGGTGGTTATTAGCTGAAGATGCAGCGTAGAAGTGAACATATAGAGTGAGATTTACAGTTATTACTCTGTGGAGAGAAAGCAAGAGTGACTCAGTCCTTCTCATCTAACTTACAAACAATAAGCTGTGGGTTTAAGATTAAATGATTTGATTTTTTTCAGTAATTTACATAAGATAAAACTGATGCATCGTCATTATCATCTTCCATCATCCAACGTTTTAAAGCTCTGTTTTGCCTTCCCTGAGGAGGCCTAATGAAGGCTATATTCCATTGTTCTGAAGTAGTTTTTCATCATCGCCCTTTCCCAGAACGATTTTGAGTTGCACGCTGTACCTGCATTTATCCACCTCGTGCAAATGGGCACTCTTATCAATGACATTCTTTAAGCAGTATCTCCCAGAGGTTTTTCTTTTACTTATAATATAGTCAAACACTAGGAAATAGTCTAAATATAATTTAAATGTGCCTAAACTGAAAAATTTACTTTATGGTAACAATTCTAGCATAAGAAAGTAAATAAAATATAAAATAAGAGAAAACATAAAACTGCTAAGGAGGAAAACAGCACCATGGAATTTGTGAAATAGAAATAATTATTTTTATAATTTACATAGATAGCATAGACAGAAGGCCAATTTGCAGATTCTATGCCAAGAAGAAGACATACCTTTGGACAAAAGATAATGGATTAGAAAATTCATGCAGATGCTCACATTGGAAAACTGAAGGGACTGCAGCCCTTGACCACTTACTTGTGTCACAGGCTAATTCTTATCATCATTAACACTGATTGTGACATGTGACATAGCACCCTCATGTGAGTGTACCACAATCATAATAACTAGTGGGCAATCTAGTGGGAAATGGCATTATGGCAGTCCTGGTAATTGCAACTTGAGTTCTACCAGTGACTGAGCAAGTCAGTTAATAATCCTAAGAATCAGTTTGCTTATTTTGAAGAATTTAATACATAAATGCAATAAATGGGCATTTACTGAGTGTCTTCTCTGTGCCAGATACTATGCAATGATCTAGGTTATCTGACACTTTCATTAGACTGTAAACCTAGTGAGAGAGAGTTTGTACCTTACACGCATATCATTGTACCTCCAGGGATATGATGTGCTTGGCAGTGCTTGGCATAGAAGAGGTGTTTAATAAACAGGGATAAAAGAAAGGATGGAAAAAAGGATAGAGGAAAATATAGGTGAGGATAAAAGATAAATGAGATAGGATACATACCGACAGAGATCTCACAGTCTAGTAGACAGAGAGCTATACAAAAATATGTTAGAAAACAGCTTTGCTTAGAAATAACAGAAAAACCTGTAATCCCAGCTACTCAGGAGGCTGAGGCAGTAGAATCACTTGAACCCAGGAGGCGGAGGTTGCAGTGAGACGAGATCGCACCATTGCACTCCAGCCTGGGAGATAGAGCGAGACTCTGCCTCAAAAAATAAAAGAAAAAGAAAAGAAAAAAAAAAGAAATAACAGATTAAAAAAGATGTGTTTGATAGGTGAAGTACAGAAAGATTATGAAAGCAGTCCGGGTATGATGGACATGTGCAAAATTCCAGACAAATGCACTCCTTCCAGATTGCCCAGGGCCTGTGCAAATACTGTGTTACCTGTACACTCTAGTTCACTTAGCTTGTCCAAGCATCAGCACTATGGTGGTTTTCTGTGATGCATTTTACCAAATGACAATGCCAACATCTCTCAGTTTATTTATTTAGCTGCTCCCAATAACTAGCTGTGCCAGTGTAATTGAAAACACCAAAGAGCACCTATGACTCTTTACATATTGTACGTGCAGTAATTTTTCTTGCCTTTCCCTTCTTGATTTACGATGATAACTGCTCTTTGTGACTGCTTCTGAGACTGCTGGTCAGCTGGAATCTGCTGGCTGACAGCAAAGGTGTTATAAATCCCAGAAACCTAGAAGGAACTTTCCCTCTCGCTTTCTCAGACTTAGGGATGCTGCACTGTTTGCCAGGAATGCAGTGTCAGGAACGGAGGCGAATATGTAGTTGAGGAAGGGCGTCGGCACAAAAGAGAGAGAGAGAGACTGGCTGCTCAGGCCTGACTCTAGGCATGAGGGCAAAGGAAGAGGTTTTGAGAGGTTACTGTATTGGGCTGCCAGAACTGCAGAGCTGAGAGGAATGCGGAGCTGAGAAAAGAGAAAGCATGTGGATGGAGCAATTCTAATTGTGGTGCTGGCATGTGATGGGGCCAGGACAGTGATAGGCTGGAAAGTCAGAACGACCTGTGTTGGAGTCTGGATTTAGTTTCTGACCTGCTAGATGACTTTGGGGAGCAATTTAATCTTTTTAAGCCTTATTTTCTTCAGTGGTAAAATGGAGAAACATAAAAAATACACCTCCTAACAGGACTGTTGTAAGGATTAAAAAGTGCTGAGCACTCCATGTGCTCAGCAGCAAACCTGGCACTGTGATAAGTACCCAAGAGTTACCGATGGCTACTGCTATTACTATTAAATCTATAATATCCATGCCAAGAATTTTAATTCACAGAAGTGTTCTCATAAGTGAAAAAGACTATTCATTGTAATAATGTTGGAAATGATGATAAATGGAAAACAATCTGATAGTGTTCACTAACAAAAGCAGGGTTTATGGTATAGAGCATTCTTACTATATTAAAATGAATGAAATCTATGTGTACTGACATTGAAGATGTCTAAATGTATGGTTAAGTAAAAAAAAGACCACGTTTAAGAACATATATATAGTCTTACCCAATTTCTCTAGGTAAGCAAGTTAAATGTTATTTTTTAAAAATCTAAAAAATATACATATTAAGTAATTAAAATGATTATCTCTATGGAGTAAAATTAAAGGAAACTTAAATTTTCTAAATTATACTTTATGTGTGCTTTCACAAAAATCGATCCATTTTATAACAATAATTTTTATTACCATTTTAAATATGCAGATTTTAAGATAGCAGTGCTTTTTAAAAATAAACTTATCCCGAATAGTCTTTTTGCTGCAGTGTCCCACTGGCCACACAACTCAAATATCTGGTGTTTTTCTAATTTCTAGACAGCAACTTAAAGCCTCACTGCTCTGAAATCTCACAAAGGAGAGAATAAATAAAGTACAGTAATTAAGAGAACTAGAACACCAAGTACAAAGCATTTATGTTTTAGATGTTGACTCAATTTATTTCATTAGTTTCCTTTTTAATATCCTGAGAAATTATCTGAACCAATGCAATATTAGTTTTTGTTGAATAATACCAAGAGAATAAATCCAAATCCACCTTCAATTAGAAATCCTCTTCAAAACAATTCCTACACAAAATAAACTAGATTAATGCATATATTCACTGATATAGGTAACACTCTATTTTCTTGAATTTATGTTTCCTATAACCATATAGCTTATCCTGAATAGTTTTTTTTTTCCAAAAGCTTTGGAATTTGATTTTGGGAATAATGCAAAGCTAGAAATATCACTAGCATCCCAATAAATAATATAAAGAGGTAGATATTCTTTAGAAACATATTTTTCAAATTATATATAATTTAAATATCATCATTGCCCAGATATTTCTATTTGAATAGGCAAGAGGTGGAAACAGCACAATTCCCTTCAACTGATTGAAATGATTTAGCATTTTCCTTGCAATGCATACTCACATATGAGACATAGATTGGACAAATACTGAATTAACACAATGATTATACTGACAATTCAATTCTGCCTTCCTGACCATCAGTTCAGTTTCTCTTAAATGAAGTACACTCTTAATCATCTTTTTGGAGGCAGAAACTTCTAAGTTTGCAACTATACCTTTTCATTTATATGAATGAGTAAAAGGGGCTGGACATAACATTAGTAGTTTTCCTCAGCTAAAGCTTCACTCACACAACAAACGTTTGCTGGGCACCCCCTTAGGTATCTTCTCTTACTGTCCCATTCATGAAATCATAACTTCACTCCATAAGATTGATTCATTTAGACATTTCTGGTCATGCAGCATCCAATGGAAGTATTCCACTGAAGCCAAAATCAGCAACTGGACAACTCCCCAGGTGCTTATAACTAAGCATTGATGTTCACTTACAGTCACAAAAAAAAAATGAGCATTGCTTCCACTTTCATAACCCTGGAGCCTCTCTGATCTCCCAGGAAAAGCCACATGCATCATAGAATGCTGCTGAGAATGGACATATTACATTTTGCTACTAATGTCAGAGAGAACTAGAAGATTTGTTTCATGTAAGCTCACTAGGGTAGTGGAACACAAAGTCAGCTGTTCCTCTTGCCTTTCACCCTATGAGTTGCATTCCAGAAAAAAACTCACCAATGCAGTTGTGGTATTGGGAGAACCTTGATGCCAATGCTTTCCTTAATTCATGGGTAAAAGCTCTGGTATATGTTTCTTCCATAATTTGAGGTACACAGAGGTGGCCGACTCCAAAATATACTGTCTTTGACTCCGAAATACACTGTCTTTGAACTTACTCCAATTTAAAGTTTGCATGCTTGGCACTGTTTTGTTTTGTTTTGTTTTTTGAGACAGAGTCTCACTCTGTCGCCCAGGCTGGAGTGCAGTGGTGCCATCTCGGCTCGCGGTAAGCTCTGCCTCTCGGGTTCATGCCATTCTCCTGCCTCAGCCTCCCGAGTAGCTGGGACTACAGGCGCCCGCCACCACGCCCGGCTAATTTTTTGTATTTTTAGTAGAGATGGGGTTTCACCGTGTTAGCCAGGATGGTCTCGATCTTCTGACCTTGTGATCCGCCCGCCTCAGCCTCCCAAAGTGCTGGGATTACAGGTGAGAGCAACCGCGCCCAGCCTTGGCACTGTTTTAATTGCTTCTTATTCACCCTGTTGGTGAGGGAGGGATTCCCACCATGGCACTGTAGGGTTGGCTGACCACATGACACCCACACTGGATAGACGAGATGGACAGCAGTTTATTAGTCATGTATACACAAAGTCCAGGGGAGAAGGATACCACACAGGGCCATATAGGAGTTACACTTGGGAGTAAAGCAAATAACTACTATGAAAGGCCAGCTTTGTAGTTCCAAGAGGGTAGAGTGTCCCCTGGTTCTCATGAGACAATGTGATTGGCTTGTTTGAATAATTTTGCAGGAGGGCAGGGAACTGAAGCATACTAATGAGGAATAAGCAGAAATTTTACTTAGTCCCTTTGATAAAGAAGAGTGTTTGACCAAGGGGCCTTATCTACAGAGGCAGAATGGGAAGGACAGCTTGTATTTAGGCCATTCAAGGCCTGCATGATTTTATCAGATTTTAAGGCAGCACGTAATATTGAGCCTTAATTTTAGTTCCTACACCCTAGGCACATAGTAAATATTTACAAATACTTGCTAAATGAGTCATTGAATAAATGTTGTGAAAATGGAAGCATTTTAAAACTTTGGAGTCGCTGTATTTGGCCCATGACCTTAGGCAAGTCACTGAACATTTTAGTTGTATTTCAGTCAATTAAAAAATGTTTAAGGCTGGGTGCAGTGGCTCATACCTGTAATCCCAGCACTTTGGGAGGCTGAGGAGGGCAGGATGCTTGGGCCCAGGAGTTCGAGACCAGCCTGAACAACATGGAAAAATCCTGTCGCTACAAAAAAATACAAAAAAAAAAAAAAATAGCTGGCCGTGGTGATACACACCTGTGTTCTCAGCTACTAGAGAGGCTGAGATGGGTGGATTGTTTGAGCCTGGGAGGCAGAGGTTGCAATGAACCAAGATAACCCCGCTGCACTCCAGCCTGGGCAACAGTGCAAGACCCTGTCTCTAAAAAAAAACAAAAAACAACAACAAAGAAAGAAAGAAAGAAAGAAAGAAAGAAAGAAAGAAAGAAAGAAAGAAAGCCAGCCAGGCGCAGTAGCTCATGCCTGTAGTCGCTGCACTTTGGGAGGCCAAGGTGGGTGGATCACTTGAGTTCAAGACCAGCCTGGCCAACATGGTGAAACCCCATCTCTACTAAAAATACAAAAAATTTTTAGTAGCCGAGTGTGGTGGTGGGAACCTATAATCCCAGCTACTCAGGAGGCTGAGGCAGGAGAATCACTTGAACCCAGGAGGCAGAGGTGGCAGTGAGCGTAGATCACGCCACTGCACTCTAGCCTCGGGGACAGAGCGAGACTCTGTCTCAGAAAAAAAAAAAAAATGTATCAGATAGAAAGTGCATCGTTTCTGTTTATCTCAGGAGGTTGTCAGGTTGTTTGGGGAAATAAAATTGTTAATATATGAGGACAATGCCCAAGTCCTTTGAGAGTCTTAGAAGACCCTGTATCATCTCCCAAGTGAGGAACTCGTTGGAAGCAATAATTGGTAGTCGCCAAGGCCAAATGAGCTGAAGGGCAGTGATGGTAAAACTGGAAGAAAGAGATGGACACCAAGCTTCATGTTGAAGTTAAACCTACAGAATTTCAAAGTCCAGGAGGAGGTTTTACAAAAAGGGAACAAAATGACTCTAATATGTTAAGTCTGGGTGACTGGGAAAATGATGTTGTCATCCGTAGTAAGATTAAATTCAAGAGCAAAACTGGCTTGCAAGAGGGGCAAGATGATGAATTCAGTTACCAGCTGAAGATAGTTTCTTTGAAATAAATATCTTGATCTTTGAAACTGTGTTCTCAAGGGCTAGGAAAACATTTTATTTGGAAAATATTTGCCTGGCCTCACATAGCCAGTGTTTAACCTATAGCTAGATGTCTTAAATAACTTCTCTATGCTGGAATCTTTTCCCCAAGGACACGTCAGGAAAGTAATATGCCTCTCTAGCTTGCTCACAGGTATACAAGGCCTTCTGGCTTCTACACTGAAGGCTATCACCTGGGACAGTATTACTGACTTCTAACACGCACACAGTTTCCTAGCCCTGTGCCACGCTGCCATGTTGACAGACCTCCTGCAGCACACTCTTGTGTAAGTTAAGCAAGGTCAAGTCTGATTATGACTTGCATAGCCTGAGCTGTCTAACTGGTCTTGTGTTCTAATACAGACATAGAAAAAATCAGTGAACCTTGAATACGTTCAACCTTAGATATTTACTCGGCACCTGCTCTAGGGTCAGGTACCAGCTGTTGTTAAGTATAAGAGCTATAAAAAAGAAATAACACATTTTCTGTCTTTGAGAAGCTCACACTCAAGCCAGAACACAGACAGTAAAATAAATAAGTACACTAGCAAACATTAGGTGCTAGAATAGATGTAGACATAAAATGTGAGTGAGCAGTTGATTCCAGTGAGATAATAGATAAGGTCAGAGAAAGAACATTGGAGAACATTTAAAGATATGCCTATAAGAACAAGTACTTATAAAAGGACAGAAACAATAATTATCCAGAAAAGAAAGGAAAGACATATTCAATTTTTGTGTTTAGACTGCATATATCATTTTGTACCTATTACTTGATTCCCTAAATTAGAAGTCTGACAGTTTGTATTTTTAAAATGCCCTGTTTGCCACCTACACAAAGCAGGAGGCTGTGGACAAAAATACACTTCACACCAGAAACTCCAAAATAGTGAAATCTACATTGTCATCTGTTCTATAAAACAAGCAGTCTCACATTACCATAGAGATCTCCATTCTTTTCTGTGGGAAAGTATTTTAAATAAAGCTGTCAGACAGTCTCAATTAAAAATAATAAACGAAAGACCATTTATGGTCCCGTTGGATTCACTACTAAAGTTCATTAACGAACTTACCATCAGGTATTCAGAAGCTAAAAGGTAGCATATGGAGAAATTTCCAACACAATTAAAAGACACTATTTATGTTTTCCATTACCACCATTGGCTTCTGGCAGTCTGGATGGAATTAAATAACTGTCTACACAAATCAAAGCTTCACGTGGTGGTCATGGTGGAAGAACAAATATGCAAGTAGAGGAGAAAGTCACAGGAAATATACCTGATATGGGCAACTTCTTGTAATTTTCCAGAAAAAATGTGGTTAATTTTTAGTTCCTCAGTACCACTGTCTTCAACTTGATCCTCTAATACAGAGTATTCATAGTACCCACTGCATTTAAGTAAATGTGAGGCTCCCTTTTCTCTCCATGTTGATTTATTTCCCCAAGCACTCTGAGTGTCTTAGTTTATAAAGCTTTTTGTTCTTGCAGAGATCAGGACCTTTCACACAGCCCATTTATTAGGTTTTGATAGAGTCAATGCATTTATGTGTCTTCCATTCACCCCCAAGTACGGCTGTATTCATTTGCTCTCTGCTTTCTGCAGCATCTCATGTTATTGCCTCATTTTGTGCTTTCTGCATGTGTATGTGTACAGGGTGGTGGTGTGTGTACTGCTCTGCTGATAAGACCAAGGAAATTCTAAACTCTCTTTCTGCCTCCAAGATAAGAGATAGTAACCTAGGATGGGCAGAAGCAAACCTGACTTGCTGTAATTTTCCTTACAACCCAAATGTACTTAGATGGCTTATATAAATGGTTTTGAAACTAGGTTATACAAATAATAGATATTATTGTCAGTCTGACATTTCCATCTGGTCAATTGCTTTCAGGTGGCTTCAACAAAAAGATGGTGATCTAGCCAAATCCAAAATAAGTTAAAGGATGCTTTCTTGATATGCGTAACCCAAGTCATTTTCTCAGTATTTGGTAGACCTCTTTACTGTCCACCCACCCAGCCCTGACACTCTCTCCCTTCCCCTGCACACACTTGTATACACACACACACGCACACACACACACACTCACACACTCACTGCTGGCCAGCCCAGTGTCTCCATTAGACATGTGAACCTTGAAAGGGAGGTGATCTCTCACTTGAGCTGTCTCATAAATCACTAAACCTTCTTCCTTTGCTCCACATTAACCTTCGGTCTTTAATTTCTTCCTTTTCACTTGATTTTATGACCTGCGCTCTCTATAAAGCCTTTTTATGAGGATTTGTATGGAAGTGACTCCCTACAAATAAATTTAAATTTATATTTGATTATGATTCTAGTCTATAACTTTAGATTTAAAATATCACACTCCAAATGCATACTCATAAATATGTGAACCAATGATAATCAAAACTTTTAAAAAATTTGGAATATTCTCAAATATTCCTCAATCAGCTGAAATTTTTTGTTTGGTTCTTTGCTTTTCGTTATTTTCCATTTCTTTTTTTTCCAGTCTTCCTCTGGTAAATAAGTAATTGCTGAAGAACTAACAAAGAATGTCAGTAGTTTCTAATGTTAGAAACTGAAGCCTTCCACACATAACAGTGAGAGTTTCAAGGCTTTGTCTCTGTGGGGGCCATGAAACCACAGCCAGCTTTTCACAGCATATGTAGGTTCTTTTGAACTGTTTCACCTTCCCTCTGACCCTAGGATCCCACAATGAAAAAAAGCCAGGGTAGCATCCTAGAGTATATCCACATCTATTGTTCATCAGTGACCCAAGGACAAAAAAATAGACAGCCCAAACAAAATGGTCAGCAGATCATTACTGGTATGTGGATGAAGTTCTCTGCCAGGAGATAAGAAACATGTCTTGGAAGAGATCATTAAAAACAGCATAAGGATTTTTTAAAAAGATGCAGAGAATCCCAGAATTTCCCAGACAAGAGAACTAAAGAAGACAGGTACCCCAGAAACTAGAGGAGACACAATCCCCACCCTCAAAGACCTTCCCATGAAAAAGACGGAAAAAGAGGCACACATATGCAAAAATAGCCTTTAATCAAGACCCAGGATGATAAGACCAAAACCGCCATTGTGTCAAGGCGGGTACGAAGAAAGGAGAAATATTTAAAACCAGTGGGCATGTGGGAAGGGCAATGTGCCCATGAGGCCTGCCAGGTGCAGATCATCAGAAAGCCATTATTGCTTGCATTTTTCTAAATAGAACAAGCCATGAATACAATCAGGAAGGAAAAGAGATTAGAAAGATAGCCAAGCACATTTTTAGCCATCTCTAGTATTTTCCCCACTGTCCACCTTCTTAATTCTCTTTTATCACCGGCCTGGGAGTAACCTGACATCAGCCTGTACCCCTGGCATTACCTAAATCCAAAGAAACACTCTTCCCTTCACCTCTTTACTTGGTAACTCCCACTCCACCTTCTAGTTTCTGATTTCCATCTCCAGGGAGCTTTCCCAGGACCCTGGTTCCAGTAGTCACCCCAGGCTCTGAGCTCCTGGAGTCTCCTGTTCTCATTGAGATCCTCATCTCCCTGTGGTCCCTTGTCTAAGGCCTTTTGACACCTACACTGCACCCTGAGCATCTTGAGGGCTGGAATGACATCCATCCCCTTCCCCTTCCTGTATGCCCAGCACACTGAACACATTTGATACATGAATTACAACCAGTTAAGGTAGAGTCTGTGCCCTTCCTACCACTCCCAAGCCCAGAATTATTTTAGGTGCAGTGGCTTGAGGCTTTTTATAGGAGTTCATCATTATCCTTTCTATTTCATATGTACTCTTTTCAGGCCAGGCATATTTGTATATCACCTCTAATGTATATACTCCTGGTAATAAATTTCTCATGAAGAAATATGTCCTTGGCACAACCACTCTTCATTAGCAGATGGATTACTCTTTCTTATTAGCTGGTCTAGGAGCCGCCATTAAGCAAAATGGCACTGCATCTGAAATGGGAACCACCAGAGGAGTGAGCCTCAGCACAGGGTTTATAAGAAGCTGTTGGAGCAGTGCAAGGGAATCTCTTTCCTCTCAAAGGAAGATCAGGCTGCTCCTTTATCTTCTGACAATCAAAAGTTACGTTCTCCAGTTGGATTTGACATTACCTAATGACAAGGCATCTATGTGGTGTTTGTAATTCTCAGCTCCATAGGAAGGCTGGCAGCAGACGAGTCCTGACAAAGAGCCTTGAGTGACAGCAGATCTTAGAAATGCCGGAGGAGGTCACTTTAGTCATCTTTCCACACATAAGGCCCATGAAGTGCCAAAATCATTCTGGGCTAGCAGTGTAGGAATAGTATCTTTGTTTAACTATGTGAAAAATAAAAGCATTCTGAGTTTCTTGCTAGTCCCTGTGTTCACAAGGTCTTTTTCTCTGTGAGAGGGTTTGCTGACCAAAGTCCTCTTCCTTACATGGTGATTGGGACCCTGGCTTTAAGAGTTGGTATTTAACTTAAGTCCAAAAGCAGAGAAAGCAAATGTCTCACAAACATTGGGAGAGATTTATCAAACATTCTCACAGGAATATGTCCTAAAATCCAATCTATTTCAGTCTGTATTGACGCCTTAAGATGAGATAATCAAGGGTGTACTTACTACATTTGCAGGTGAAGTTAAATGAGGTGATGTTCCAAATACTCTCAATGATGATAAAATTTCAAAATAATTGTAATCAACTAAAAAAGGGTCTCAAAGAAAAAAGATGAAATGCTAAAGACAGATAGAAGGTGTGAAAATATAATAAGATGGTGGCTGATGGATTTGATCTCTCTCTCTATCCCTTCATCTCTCTCTGCACAACCCCACCCAACACACACACACAAGTGAGAACACTGCTAATTCCAATTAAATTAACAAACATTTACTGAGTGCCTGCTCTATGGTAAGTACTGCGCCAATTAAGTATACAAACATGAAGAACATAGTTTCTGACTCTAAGAAGCTTATAAGCCTAATTAGAGATAGATACGTGAACCCAGAGTCACAAGTGAAGGCTGCCATGTGCAGATAGTGATATGTACAGAGGCACAGGAGCATACGGGAGGCTGCAGCTCAGTGGAGACTTTTCCCAGA
Organism: Pan paniscus; assembly: GCF_029289425.2. Classification (NCBI taxonomy): domain Eukaryota; kingdom Metazoa; phylum Chordata; class Mammalia; order Primates; family Hominidae; genus Pan; species Pan paniscus. The sequence goes on along the minus strand of NC_073258.2, from coordinate 93,339,178 downwards.
AGTTTACATTTAAGCTAAAGCTTAAAGGATAAGCAGGTTTGCAAAGCAGATACAGGGCAGAAAATTCCAAAAATGTGGAAGAACAAACTGGAAGTCACAGATAAACGAAGAGCAAGCAGCCTTCTTAGAACCACAAATTGGCCTATAAGAGTGGTTCCTGGGCAAGGGAGCAGAGGGGGCTTAGATCATAAAAGGCCTCTTCTGCCAAGCTAAGAGCTGAACATTGCCTACTGTCTCCAGAAGGGTTTAATCGCAGGATACTAATAAGCTGGATAAAGGGGAAGCAAAGCAGGGTGGTGGGCACTCTGGAGGCCATGACAGCTATGTCGTGTTTACACTGACAAGTGAATTCAGACATGGAGAGGGTGTTAGTAGTTCAGTTTTTATGTAGAATATTCCATTGTACTTAGAGCTCATGGTACTGTATGCTATATACACAAGACAGTCAAAAACATGTGTCGACTTGAATTATTATCTTAGCTGGAAACATCTTTGGTGTCCACAGAGCTAGGCAGTTTTATTTTTCTTTTTGACTGCAAATACTACGTCCCAATGCCTCAGTATATACCCTTATCTCTTGTCTGTATTCTCAAAATGCTTGCTGGTTGTCACAAGACAGAATAAACTAGAGAGTGTTGATTAGTCCACCAGGTCAAACCTATGATGACTGGTAGAAAAAAACATTCAAAATAAAGCTGCAGAAACCAGGTTACCAAAGAGCCATCAGAAGTGGGGCAGTCAGTGTTGGTCAGGGTATGGGGAACTGATACCCACTTACAGTACTGCTAAAAGTAAAAGTTGTTCATATGATTGTTATTAAATATAGCATTTCAGAACATTCAAAAGAGTAGAGGAAAAATATACACCCACACACTGCTCATTTAGCTTAAGAGTTAAAACTAAGATATAACAGAAACTCTTGTAAAGCTCCTCCACACAGTGTCACTATATTTCTCACTGTTATGCACACTTTTTGATATGTTTATTCCATGTGAACTCCCAAAATAATACCTAATAATCTTTTGCATTTTAAAAATAGTCTATAAATTACATACATAAATTATGTATGTAACTTACAGAATATATATATATATATATATATATATATATATATATAGCATATTAAAAGTAGGGTCTTTTGAAGACTTTAACCTTTCAATAATATGTTTTTTGAGATTTATTTATGCTACTAAATGTAGCTCTGGTTTATTCATTTCACAGATGTATAATATTCAACTGCATGAATATACCACACTATATTTTCAGAGATGGACTTTTAAGTTGTTCCCAGTTTCCTGCCATTAGAAGGAATGCTAGAATAAACTTTCCTGCATTTGTAGATGAGTTTTCTTGGATACTGATTAGCATAAATGCATTTTCAACTGTCCTTTGCATATTGCTAAGTTGTCCTCCAAAGTTGTTGAAACAATTTACACCATCCCCATCTATGTATGAGTTTCTATTGCTTCACAGCCTCAAAACCATTTATTTATAGCCAAATTTAATTTTTGCCAACCTGAAGGGTATCAAATGGCTCTTGTCATTTTAATTTGTCTCCCTGATTACATGAAGGTGAGCATCTTTTCATGTTTACTGATCATTTTGGTTTACTCTTCCATAAAATGCTTAGTTAAGACATTTGCCATTTTTCTATTAAGCTATTTGCTTTATTGTAGGATTTCTTTTTTATATGTTAACACTAATATTTTGTTAAGAGTTTTTATAGGAAACAAATTAGTGCTATGTATTAAGACCCTTAAAGATGCTCTCACCCTTTGCCCCAATAATTACACTTCATTTAACTTAAACTAAGGAAGTAATAAAAGTGTGCTAAAAGATTTAGGCTTCGGATACTTATCAAAGCATTGCTTATAATAGGAAAATATTATAAGCACTGATCTTAAATAATAGTCATAAAAAGTAAATATATGAAATTCTCCAACACAAAGGGATGGACATATCTATCAAATAGACTGCTACGCAGACATTAAAACTAATGTTATAGAAGAATGTTAAAAATATATCAAATGAAAAAAGCAGGTTGCAAAAAATTCTCAAGGAAAAATATGATACTAAATGTAGCTATTGCTAGTTTATGGGATTACAAGTATGTTTCCTTCCTTTTATTCTTATTTTTTCTAAAATTTCTATGAAGTATATGAAATAATTTTTTTAAAGTCATCATATAAAAATAATGGGATGACTCTTTAAGAATTGGACTATCAGGATAAAATGCATCTAAGAGACAGAATTTTGAAAAGTACCAGATTACAAGTAGCACTGAAAGCTACAAATAGGACCAGTGTGTACATGTGTGCAGGACTTGGGTTTCCAAAGCCAGGCATTTCAGCCAAACCCACAGAAAATGATCACCCTTGGATCACTGCTGTCTCACCTAATGAAAAATAATAACTCAAGAAGTTCTGTGAGTTCCATGTACAGCAGGGCTTGGTGTTTCCCAAAGGACTTACAATCTAAGTAAGACAGATGAGACAATTAAGATCAACAGACAAGAGATGGGAAAGGCAATTTGTACCCCAGTCATGGAATGGGGATATGGTTTCTATGTTCATATTTACATTTCAAGACAGGTTTAAGAAGATTTAAGCCAGATCTAAATAGAAAATATAGCTGAAACTGGATGTAAGAGTTACAAAATAAAAAGTATACATTATATAACTGATGGTGGAAGACATCCAACTCAGAATGAGAAAACGGATTCAAAAACACCTTGACCCCAAAGTCTGATGGCCTAGTCCACTAGAATAATTGTCTTTAGTTTATGAAACGTTTGCTTATAATTATCCAAAATTTTGAAAGAATCAAGGTCAAGTATGGAAGAGAGAATTTCCTTCAGAGTAAGATAGGTCTGGGTTCTGCCTCGGGCAATAAATCTCTTAGGGCTCAAATTCTTTCTCATGAGAATGGAGATAATAACACAGTATCAGTGTGGCATGACCACTGGACCATTAGAGATAATGAAAATAAATACTATATGTGACATGAAAATATTAATCATGGGAATATAGTGTTCCTTCTGCACTTGGAATTGGAGCATGACTGGATAATATGTTCCAGATATTTAACTGTTACAACATGTAAATGAAACAAAACTCTAAAGTCTTGATTAAAAGTCTAATAGGAACACAATTTATTTGGCTTCAAGCTTTACTTTTTCTGTTTAGTGTATATTTTTTATCTTTAATAATCACAAATTAGGCCAGGTGCAGTGGCTCATGCCTGTAATCCCAGCACTTTGGGAGGCTGAGGTGGGCAGACCATGAGGTCAGGAGTTCGAGACCAGCCTGACCAACATGATGAAACCCCATCTCTACTAAAAATAAAAAAAAATTAGCTAGGCATGGTGGCAGGTGCCTGTAATCCCAGCGACTCGGGAGGCTGAGGCACGAGAATCATTTGAACCCAGGAGACTGAGGTTGCAGTGAGCCGAGATCACACCATTGCACTCCAGCCTGGGTGACAGGGTGAGATTCCATCTCAAAAAAAAAAAAATCACAAATTAGAACATTTTAAAATAAGCTTTAAAAGAAGGATGAGGCCAATACTAGCTCTATTTCTTTCTCATGTAAAATACACAATTAATATTTTAATGTAGCTGTGAAAATAGTATCCAACCATTTCTCCTTTGTTTTGCCAAGAAGAGACAGATGGTGAATCAGCTTATAAATCAGCCCCCAAAATTCTTGAAGGCAAATAAGTGCTTTATAAATCAGGGTTTTAAAAGGTCTCATTTTTATAACAGTTATTACTTTGAAGCAATCTTTCCCTAATTGTCTTCATAAACATTAAACAGGGCTAATTTATGAGTTCCTGAACAATTTTGGGTTTTTGAATGAAACAATCAAGATCCCACATGCCTGCCTTTTCTTTTTTAATCATCAGTAACATATACAATGACCTTGATCAGCCCTATGGTTCGTTAAGTTATGACCCTCACAGACAATGAACCCATGCTGAGAAATTATGATTTGGCTCAAAATTCAGAATACATTTGAAAATGACTTTGAGATGACAAGACACCTTGAAAGTTTGGCTATGGCTTCACATCCAAGAAAAAGAAATCATTAGCAAAAAATCATAATAATTTATAGAGATTGGCACAGGGCTTCTAAAATTATCCACACCCTCTGATATGTTATGGCTGTGTCCACACCCAAATCTCATCTTCAACTGTAGCTCCCATAATCCCAATGTGTCATGGGAGGGACTGAGTGGGAGGTAATTGAATCATGGGGGTGCTTACCTCCATGGTGTTCTCATGATAGTGAGTGAGTTCTCAAGAGATCTCATGGTTATATACGGGAGTTTCCCCACCCCTTCACTCTGCACTTCTCCTTGCTGCTGCCAGATGAAGAAGGACATGTTTGCTTCTTCTTCCACCACGACTGTAAGTTTCCTGAGGCCTCCCCAGCCATGTTGAACTGTGAGTCAGTTAAACCTCTCTCCTTTATAAATCACCCAGTCTTGGGTATGTCTTTATTAATAGCATAAGAATGGACTAATACACCCTCCAAACATTGCTTGGCTTTGCACTGATCCTACCACAGTTTCTCTGAAGAAAAAAGAAGAATTACACTACACCTGGCTTTAAAATATACTAAAAGCCAGTGCATTAAAGATGCTATACAAAAGGTTATATACGACAAGGGAGCTTTCAAAGGCTTCTTCCATCAAGTTTATTAAGCACTATGTTAGGCCAACCATATTCCAATTTGATGCATTTTATTATATGAAAATGTGTCCTTTTGTCTAAGAGAATGGAATCTCAAATTCTTATAACAAGATGCATGGCATGGGGAGTTACTTCATAAAGTGATTTTTCTGTTATTACAGGGCTACAATCCATGCTCTATCCACAATTCTAAAATCTCAAAAACTCTGAAAACTCATTTAACTGCAAAACCTGATCTAATCAGAAACCATGTAATGATTAAACCCGACCTGGCCCAATGTGAGGCTATTGTACTCAGCCCACTGGTGTGACTCTCCATGTTTTGCTGCTGACATCTTAAAGTATTTGATTACAAGGCACTGCCCTAGGCTCTACAGAGAATGTCATGCATATGTTATACATGTGACTTCTCCTATGTCATATGCTCACTCCCAATTGCCTTTCTAAAATTCTGAATTCCAAAATACATCTGACCCCAATGGTTTTGATATAGGGCTATGGACCTGTGTTAACATTTGTATTTTACTTTCTTCTTACAGGATAGAAGAAGGAAATTAATGCTGCAGTCCTAGGATTGGAGAAACAATGGCACTTCAGAAAAAATGTTCAAAAACAGAAATGCTATTGCCTCCATATTAGAAGAACATGGCATAAGCTCAGACCTCAGCAACACCCATCATCAAGTAAGTGGTTTGTTCTGGGTGCTATACAGAGCAGGTGGCACAGGCACAGCTTTAAGGGACTGGGGATGCATGACAGACCAACACCAAGAAACAAAATTGTGAGTAATGAGCCCTAGACATATGCAGACATGATAAAACTATTTAAATTACGTATAGGCCCAAGGATAAGGGCATTTGAGTACTGACAAGTGGGCTAATCACGGGTTTCTGTCTTTACACAAAGTAGGGACTGAAGAAGGGCTAACAAAAAAAAGCAAGATAATAAGTAGAGTCCCCAGTGTGTGTTTGTGTGTTCACAAAAGAGGAGAATTACTAAATATGTCAAAAGATATTTATGCAGCCAAAAAACACATGAAAAAATGCTCACCATCACTTTCCATCAGAGAAATGAAAATCAAAACAACGAGATACCATCTCACACCAGTTAGAATGGCGATCATTAAAAAGTCAGGAAACAACAGGTGCTGGAGAGGATGTGGAGAAATAGGAACACTTTTACACTGTTGGTGGGACTGTAAACTAGTTCAACCATTGTGGAAGTCAGTGTGGAGATTCCTCAGGGATCTAGAACTAGAAATACCATTTGACCCAGCCATCCCATTACTGGGTATATACCCAAAAGACTATAAATCATGCTGCTATAAAGACACATGCACACGTGTTTATTGCGGCACTATTCACAATAGCAAAGACTTGGAACCAATGCAAATGTCCAACAATGACAGACTGGATTAAGAAAATGTGGCACATATACACCATGGAATACTATGCAGCCATAAAAAATGATGAGTTCATGTCCTTTGTAGGGACATGGATGAAATTGGAAATCATCATTCTCAGTAAACTATCGCAAGGACAAAAAACCAAACACCGCATGTTCTCACTCATAGGTGGGAATTGAACAATGAGAACACATGGACACAGGAAGGGGAACATTACACTCTGGGGACTGTTGTGGGGTGGGGGGAGGGGGGAGAGATAGCATTAGGAGATACACCTAATGCTAAATGACGAGTTAATGGGTGCAGCACACCAGCATGGGACATGTATACATATGTAATTAACCTGCACATTGTGTACATGTACCCTAAAACTTAAAGTATAATAATAATAAAATAAAAAAATTAAAAAATTAAAAAAAAAAAAGATATGCGGAACGGAGGCAAAGTTTTGGCTACCTGGCCAGGCGAGTGGACAGAGACAATGGGGATGCTGAGTGCATAAGTGATAGATTTGAAGCATGGCTTCGAAAACAAGACATAAAACTCTAATAACTCAATATCTAAAAGCCATTTTTGTCTTTTTAAGTACACCCTTCAATTTTGGGTCTTTGATTGCTTGTTTTCCATTTTCCATTTCCACTTCCTGGTTTAACTATTTGAGATTGTTAATAGTAATAATCATCCCATACATCCATACAGATAGTAATTTACAATTTAACTAATACTTTCATAATATATATTTGGAGACAAAAATGTTTGAAGGTATTAGAACAGATATTATCCCTAGAAATAAAATTTAGAGTCTAAGAGTCAGAGCTCACATCATATTTGATCATTCCTACCATTCTTCCTATCATTCCTACCTTGGATACATAATTAAGCTTTTAAAGCCTTCATTTCCCCATCTGGAAGGTAGGACAATAGTACCTGCTGTATAGAATTAAGATAATGAAATCAGGTGATGTACATGAAAGTGCTTTTCAACACTTATTAATACTAAATGCTACTATTTATGACTATGGTAATTACATCTGTGACTTTGTTGATGTTTTACTCTTAGGAATTATCTCCAATCTTTTTTTTCCCTGTTTCACCAATCCACAATTTACTTTTAAAGGCATTTTTTAAAATTATACTTTAAGTTTTACAATGTGCAGGTTTGTTACATATGTATACATGTGCCATGTTGGTGTGCTGCACCCATTAACTCATCATTTACATCAGGTATTTCTCCGAATGCTATCCCTCTGCCTGCCCCCCACCCCATGACAGGCCCTGGTGTGTGATGTTCCCCACCCTGTGTCCAAGTGTTCTCATTGTTCAATTCCCACCTATGAGTGAGAACATGCGGTGTTTGGTTTTCTGTCCTTGTGGCAGTTTGCTCAGAATGATGGTTTCACACATGAAAAAATGCTCATCATCACTGGCCATCAGAGAAATGCAAATCAAAACCACAATGAGATACCATCTCACACCAGTTAGAATGGCAATCATTAAAAGTCAGGAAACAACAGGTGCTGGAGAGGATGTGGAGAAACAGGAACACTTTTACACTGTTGGTGGGACTGTAAACCAGTTCAACCATTGTGAAGGGCAATGTTTTATAACATAGCCAAAATCAGTCCCTGGAAACTCAATTCAATTTTCACTTAAAAATAATTCTGATAATTGCATTGGCTTAATATGAACTTTCTGGCACAATGCTAACCAATGTCTAGCAAGATACTCAACATTTAAAATGCAATTCCATTAGCTTTCAATTAGTAGTTTTCACACGTACGGGAAAAATAAATTGATTCAGCACCTTTCTCCTGTCCACAGTAATACTGCAAATTTTTTTCCTTGCCATTATTGTACCCCGGCTGCAAATATTAGTTACCCTAACTGCATATCACGTAAATCAAATAAATGCTTTTTCTCCCCCATAATCACGTCAGCAGCTGCTCCAGCATGTTTCAATGGCCATCCACTGGAACTCATTAAGGAAGCATTATGTATAGTAAATTAAAATGCAAGGTCTATGATCTGCAGACAAAAAGGTGACAAAGCTTATCAAATGTATGCTTTGGCCTTCTCATTAGCTTGCAGAGTTTAAATGGCATGGTCCTCTCAAACAGGTCCCAGAGCGTTTTTATTTGTTATAAGCACAGCAAAGCCAGATAAGCTTAATGTGCTAGAAATACTTTAACATTCCAAAAGAATAACTTTTAAACAGAAACTGGGCTTAAATGAAAGCTCAGGATATTCTAGGTACATTCTAAGAAGCCCTTATTTTTCCGACTTATCCTTCCAATGTTCTTCCACAGTTATCAAATCCACCCACTTTGGCATAACTAGTTAATGTACGATTATCACATGCAACAGCATTATTTCCTATGCTGTTCCCATGCAGACCATTTAAGGGGCCCTATATGCCCTTCTGCTGAGGCATCCATGCCATGACAGTTGTTCCCTGAGCTTCCCTCAGGCTGAAGAAAACCCTGCTAATGGGAGCAGAATGTGGGTCTGGGGAAGCCCCAAATCACCCTATATGAGAAACACCTTAAGTAATCGGAGATAGTGATTTGAAAAATTAAAGGCAGGGGAAATATGACATCTGCCTTCAGATATTTGAAGACGGTAACTGCATCCAAGGATGAAACTTACTCTGTGGGCCCCCAGAGGGACCTACATGCCAGGACCAACAATTAGAATGCACAAGGAGGCACACTGTGGTTTGCTCTAACTTGTGACAGAGTTGTGTGCCATTTAGAAGATCACCACTTGTGGGGAATGTTAAAGGACAATCCTCCACCAGTTTGGACTAGGTGATTTTTAGGACCCTCCCAACCATTGGGTGTTATTCTTGATTAAAACACTCATCCTTTACACTTCCGGCTGCAAACCTCAACGTGTCTATTGTCTTTGGATCCCCAGCATCTGACACCATGGCTGGCACACACTCGTGAGACCAGAAGCCATGCTTTATAAAGCCCTTAACCATGTGCTAGGTGCTTAGTATCCAACATTCATTATTTTACCACATTCACGTGGTTTCATCACAAACCTAGAAAAACATCACCCCTATTTTAGAAGTTAGGAAACAGAAGGTCAGTAAAAATAGGTAAAACATCCAATGTCACACCGACAGAAAGGGGTCGGAGAACTGCAATTCAAGCTCAGGCTTTTCTAACTAATGTCCAGGCATTTACCCTTTGCAGTTCTGTAGTTGACAAGCCCCAGTAAGATATGAGTGCCAGACTACCAGTGTAAATAACCTGGAGTGCTTGTTAGAAATTCAGATTCCAAAAATTACCTTGAACAGCTGATCCAGTGAGTCTCAGTGGGACCCAAGGGCCAGTGTTTTTAATAAACTCCCCAAGTCAATTCTGATGCCAATAAAAATAGGTACCATTGATTGGATGTTTGTTAGTTGCCAGTCACTATGCTAAATAGTGCTTTACAAGGATTATTTCATTTATTTTCACAGAAACTGTATGAGGTAGATTCCAGTAGTATTCAACCCCATTTTACAGGTAACAAATATGAACTTTGGAGGGTTTCAGGATGTTTCCCAAGGTTACAGACGCTGTCAGCTGGCAGACCTGGAATTTGTAGACAGGTAGTCTTGTTCCAGAACCAGCAATTCTAAACACTATGTTACATTATCTCCAAGAAACACACTAACGATTCAATAATTTGCTAAAGAATATCTGCCTCTCACTTGTTCAGACAAGACTGATATAAAATGAGAGCATGCCAGCAATTATAGTCAAGGAACAGTATATAAATTGGTCAATACCACACATTATTAGACATCTTTTGAGTCTGGTTATAAATATTTGCTCCTCTGTGAAGGTAATAGCAAAGCAAAATAAACTTCTCACTCCATCATGCTTCCAAAGCACATCAAATGATGCTGTCACCCCATACACCATCAAGAAGCAGGCTGCTCCACGCTGAGCATGGGGCTGTGCATCTTGTTTCTTTGCACAATTTCCAAGTCACATGCAGCAGACACTAATGTGTGTTTGCAGAAGGAGAGGATAAAGGACTTAAAAAATGCCAATGGGCAACAGAGTTGACTGCAGGAAAGTGAGATTTCTCTCTGAGACAGATGAGAACAAGAAGTACTGGAAGTTCTATTGGCCAGGGAATAAGACAAACACTTTTTTATTAACTTCTTATATATTGTAGGAATTTCAATTCCTAAAACACATCAACAAAGGAAAATCTGTCACTGAACAAGGTTGTTGAAATGGAAAGCTAATTAATAAATTAGATATTGAAATTCTTCAGCATGAGCAAAGAAATAAATCTTGGTAAAACAAGGCCTAAAACATCCTATGTTTTTTTAGCAGATAATAAGAAACAAAGGAGACTCTGCTTTGGAAGAAGTTCTCTAGGTGGTCTTCCACTCTTTCCTTTACTATTTGCTCACTTTGGTTTTACCTTCCTTTGTGATTCTTGAAACAGCAGGATACTGGATTCTCCTTAAAACTTTAGATAAAATTTCTTTAAAGCTTGCTGGAGGCCATTATCCTAAGCAAATTAACGCAGGAACAGAAAACCAAATACCACATGTTCTCAGTTAGAAGTGGGAGCAAAACAGCGAGTACACATGGACACAGAGAAGGGAACGATAGATACCAGGATATACTCAAGGGTGGAGGGTGGGAGGAGAGTGAGGATGGAAAAACTGCCTATCAGATACTATGCTTACTCCCTGGATGATGAAATAATCTGTACATCAAACCCCCATGACATGCAATTTATTCATAAGACAAACTTGCACATGTACTCCCTGAACCTAAAATAAAAATTAGAAAGAAAAAATAAAAATAAAAACAACCTCAAAAAGCAAAATAATAATTCCTTAAAGCTGAGATGAGGCAGTATTTTCTTTAAGGAGATAGAGAAGTAACTGAAGAAAATGTATACCACATAAAAATATTCATGCATTCAGAGTATGAGATTCTGATCCTAAGACTCCCAATGGATACTGCGAAGAGCTTTCCTGATCTCCAAAGCTCTTTTTCAGCAGACTGCTATCTGCAGTATCAAGGGTGGGAGTACCTTCAAACATATAACAAAGCATTTGCTACACTGCAATAAGTACCATGATAGAGGCTGCTGTGGGTACAGCAAGTCGAGGCGAGGGTGAGAGGAAGTTTCTCAGAGATGTCTTCTAAACACCGTCATTCCCCTATTTGAACATCTAACATTAACCTTCAAGGACTGTATGTCATCTGGTCCCTGCCTCTGACTCTGGCCCTCTTCCCTGTGCCTCACCTCCTGCCTTACTTAACACTCACTTGCTGACACCAGCCAATCTGTTTTTAACTTTAGGTCTTTACACAGTGTCCTCTACTTGGAGGTCTCTCCCCACACCTTGTCTTGTGGTTTCTTTTCATCAGGTGTGAACTTAAATGTCAGCTCATCTGTGTGTCTGTTCTAACTGCTCAAGTAAGATTCTTCATCACCATACCCACCCTTGTTTTCAACATTATGATGTTCATTTTTTTCCATCTCCATTTGTAAAAAATGTATTTATAAATGTGTTAACTCTAATTTTTATAAATGTATTTACTCTGATTTTTATAAATGTGTTTAATCTGATTTTGTCTATCATTACTTCCAGACCATTAACTTCATGAATGAAGGCTATGCCTGATTCAGTTGCTATCCCATAACCAGATATGCTAGGGAGGAGGGGAGAGTGTGACAGGCAGCAGAAAAAGCATGGGAGGCCCATATCTCTCTCCTCTCATCCACAGAGAAATACAAAGGGACCCTCAACAGGGCTGGGACTAGGGATATAAAGTTTAAGTGGTTGCCCAAAGAGTTCAAACCTATTAAGTAATATCTTAATGCAAACTTTTTTAAAAATCAAAATTAATGCAACCCATGATAAACCAAATATCAAAATTTTGTATAAAGACAAAGTCAGTATTAGTGATTTTTCCTTTAGCCATGGACTCCAATATGGCTAGGCATGGCATGGCCCTTCACACATTTTCCTGGTTCACATAGCTCAGAACAGAAAAAAAGGGGATCTTCTATTTGGTTTCTGGATGATTTCACAACATGTCTGTAGTGCAGTGGTGATGGTTCATTCAGGAGAGGGAGTTGCCTCCCCTATTCAAGGAGAAACATTCTATATCAAAAAGCTTCCTGTTACATATCTACAACATAATTATACTTCAGCTATACAATGTCCATAACATTGTATATATCTAATGAGTAGAGGTACTAGGTGCATGTGTTGTGCATGTGAGTATGTTTCTGCAGGGTATGAAAGTCACTCTTGCAGTGGGATGCTAAATTTCATCTATTTGTCTTACAAGCAATGGTGGCTTTGTGCTGGTAGCAAGCTCTGTATCACTGGGCTGCAAGCATGCACAGATACACTTCTTAATACTGTTTTTAGAAAGTTTTCAATTTCATACAAATGCTCTCTTGCCTGTTAAAATACCACTGTTAGAAAAGTGAAATCCAAACCAATACACACTGTCACAGACAAGGAAGCAGAACTCCCAGTCCATTCATTTGTGTGATTCTGACAGCTGCGTAATTAGTCCAGCCCTGCCGTTCGCCTGTGGGTTAGAGCTGGACCTGTGCAGAACATGGCAATGCAGGGATCATGGCTATGCTTCAGCAGAGACCTGATTTCCCAGATGGCACCTCCCTTTGAAGAATATCACTCATTCACTAGAAAATAAAAACACATCAACAAGCTGCCAGGGACCAGACAAGAGCTTAATTATCTACCTTCTCTTTAATACGTGGATTCAATATTTATGCTTCAATTTCTCTACCCTCTGAAAGAGATATGAAATCCATTTCCCAGAATTCGCTTTACAGAGCATCGCCTAACACTAAGCCATGCCCAAATATCCAAGGCAGGCATCATTGGAGGAAAAAAGAAGACAGAGAACAGCTGCTTTTTAAAGCTGGCTAATAAATAGGTCCCTGGCAGCAATAAACCCTGGGCCAAAGACAAAACAAAGGAAAACATTTTCTTTTTTCCTTTTTTTTTTTGTGCCGTACACAAACCATAGCTTCTCTTGCTTAATATTATACTTTGAAAGAGCTCCAGGCATGTATATAAGGCATGCAAAGTTAAAGATCAACTAGCATTTGAAACAATGCAAAAATACATGTCCTACAACAACCGGATTCCTATTTTGGGCCCCAAGGAAATGTGGGTTTGATGACTGGCAAAATAGAATGTATCATGACATCAAACCACAGTTGGCTGTTCCCTCAATTAAGCAATTGAGGCATTTGCACTACCCTCCAATGAGCAGGAAGTGAATGAGACCCCATCTGCTCCAAAATTGAAAAGGTTTGACCAAAATTATCTGTGCAATACTTTTCATTCTATCATCAAATACTTCCAAACACCTCTTCTTCCAGGCATAGGCAGTGAAGTTGGAGAGAGTTGTGAAGAACCAGAGGAGTTTATTTAATGGAACCTGACAATAACCTGGAAGGTAGGTACACAAGTAGGCCTGTTAAAATAATATGGAAGTGGACTGTTAGGCTCAGAGATACGTTGAGATTTACCCAAGCTACAAAGCTGCCAAGGAGTGTAATGAGGCACTGAAAGCTGCTCCTTCACTCTTTCCACCACTCCGTGCTCTCTCACCTCCTGGGCACTACAGGAGCAGCTCCAATGGCCAACTGGAACTCCCCGCAGGTAAGAGGATGCATCAAGCCCTCTAAATGTCTGAAATGGATTCCAAGGCTCTCTGGCAGCATGCTCTCTCACAGCACACTGAAGGGTGGCCATCCTACCGTGCTCACATGTGCCCAGGGCTGCACCATTCAGGCATCCACCCTTCATGGACTGTGTTACTCACAGGGTCTTTCTACTGCCAAAGGATGGATGAGGATTGCACCCCAGCAGGCCATGATGCAGTAGGGGTAAAGGATCATAACTGCATCTCAAAGTTGTCAGTGAATGCCTTTTTTGATATGGAGAAATATAATCAATTTTCTTAACACATTATAATAAGTAGTTGCAAATTTTGCCTAAGTTCAAATTTACCAAACAGCTATCAAGTACCTGTGCATGGTCCCTGGAAGGCATGTACAATGCTGGTTAGTGAATTCTGCTGAATAAAGTTAATGGATTAAAACCCTGACACAAAATCAGAGAGCAAGGACTCTGGTGTTTGTAGGACTGGTCCCATCCCTGCCTCACAGCCTGCTCAGGGCCAAGATCACGCAAAATTGTGCTGCCTCTTGTCATTTTTCTCTATAGTATATTACAAGCTATAAAAGCTCACCATGTAAAAATGTCATTGGAAAAGCCAATGAAAAGCCATTTATCTCTAAAACAGTCACAATGCTCCACACCACCATGGAAACTGAGCAGGACAGAGATATAAATAAAGAAAGGTCACTCTGCTGGTGGCTGGGAAGGGGAACAGCAGAAATAAGGGGGTACAGATAAGAACACTGGGTATCTCAGAGTTTCATGGCAAATTACAGAAAACAAGCTTGACCTCATTCTAATATGAACATTCTTCCCTACTGGGTTAATAGTAGAGAAAAATATATGTTACAGGTTCTGGAAATTTAAAGAAAATGTTTCCATGGAAAGTGTAACTATATAAACCTCCACATACAGGGCAAACAGTACAAGTAAATGTCAAAACCTGAAAAGAGCAGAGGAAACACTGCTTCCAAATACAGATTAATGGGCATTATCACATTTATTATTTATCATTTAGCCCTGCATGGTTCTGCCCACTGCTGCAAGTCTCCAGGGCAAAAATACAGTAAAATTCCATTAGATAAAATATTTAAAATAACTGAGCTGGAATACCATAGTCTCATCGTAGCACTGTTTACCATAACATGAAAGAAAGGAAACAACCTAACAATAGGCAATATGTTAGGGAAAACTAGAAGTTTTCTTCTGGGCATAAGCAGTAAGCTTTAAAGAGGAAGATGATGCTTTCTGCTCAGCTACCAGCCAGGCAAGAGACAGGAGAGCTGCTGGCATAATTCTGACACAGTGGTCCAAGATATTTCAGTTTACTTTTATTTATTTATTTATTTTGTTTTTTGAGATGGAGTCTCGCTCCGTAGCCCAGGCTGGAGTGCAGTGGCATGATTTTGGCTCACTGCAACCTCCCCCTCCTGGGTTCAAGCAATTCTCCTGCCTCAGCCTCCTGAGTGGCTGGGACTACAGGTGCACGCCACCGTACCGGGCTAATTTTTGTACTCTTGAGTAGAGATGGGGTTTCACCATATTGGTCAGGCTGGTGTGGAACTCCTGACCTCAGGCGATCCGCCCGCCTCGGCCTCCCAAAGTGCTAGGATTACAGGCGTGAGCCACAGCGCCCAGCCTATTTCAGTTTATTTACTTTCATGTATGGTTACATTAAATACAGTTTTTGGGAGATTAAGCTAATTTGGATATGGTGATTTTTAGTAGATTTTTTTAAGCCAGGATATCGACTAATGTTCATTGGTTTGTTTTTCTTCCCCACTTTTCTGCCAACAAAGATAAGTCATGGCTCTCTTTGCACAGAAACTCATGGGCAGCTACCAGAGGCTCCCCAGTGTGAACACAAGCCTGCAACTGCACTGCCACCTTCTCAGAACTCACAGGTTCCAAGCCACACCACACTAGACCTGCAATTCTTCCTTCTGAAGCATGCTTCCATTGTATCTCTGCCTATTCATTTTTACTTATTACCCAAAACATCTGCTTCAGGGAGGTTTTCTAACTACCCCATCTCATGGAGCTGTTGGCCCTTCTCTGACCTCGTAGGGCAGAAATTCATAGAATAACGATTAAAGAGAGGCTTAGGGGACTGGTGTTCCAGAAAAGGCCTCTCCTGCTAACTGGAGGCTCTTTCTGGTCTTCATCCACAGGACCTACAGGCCCTTCTTTGCTTACCTTGGCTATGCTCTCATAAATCACATTTTATACTCTGTCTCCCCTCCAGTCTTGGATTTACCGCTTGGGACTGCCTTGCCTGTGTCCTCTCCTGCCCCAGAAGTGGACAACAGGCCTGCCTAGGCCCTTACCTCCAAGATACAGACCCATGATCATCCTCTTTACCCAGGCATCCATGGTCATGTAGGCATAAGGCAGTCTCATCCTAGCGCTGTTCACCATGGCACACATGCCCAAAAATGGAAGACCCTACACATGCCACGGTACAGACTGCTTGAAAGAATGACAGTGCATTCATCAATGGAATAGTATTTAATCATTAATAAATGGCTGAGAAATATTTATTAATAGATACAAATACTCATAATTTACTAAGTACAAAAATAGTATGAATAGTATAATTCTAGTTTTTAAAATTATATATATGTGCACACAAAGATATGAAAAGCTAACATATCAAGGTGTTAGCAATTGTTATCTCTGAGAAATGTGATTATAGTTCTGGTTTCACCACTTCACCTTGTTCATCTATATTTTATAATTTGTCTACAATGTCCATTCACTGCTTTTATAATAAGAAAACAAAAGTTTCTGTGGTGCTGTTTTGCGTGATTTTTTTAACAGAGTCACTGGAAGAGGGAATGATAAGGAGGTTCTTATTGGTGAAATGGTTAAAAACTACTGTCTTTGACTACATGTTATACATGTGACAATGAATCATAGGTCACTTATTATTTCATGTGCTAAGTCTGCCTCCCCAGTGAAACTATAACCTCCATAAGTAATAATATTATAAACAATAGCTAATTGCTCCTGAACATTTACCATGGACCAGACACTGGTTTAGGTGTTTGATAGGCTTTACTTATTTAATCCTAGGAGAGACCTTAGGAAGTAGGTACCATTATTACCTGCACTTTTGGAAGAAACGAAGTAGTCAAGTAACTTGCCCAAGTCACCCTGCTAAGAAGTAGTAAAGCCAAAATTCTAGTCTAAGTCCTTCAGAAATTATATCACATGAGACTGAAAGGCAAAAATCTCATTGCAGATTCTCAGCGTTCAACAACCCAAGCCACAACAGACCACACAAGCTGCCATCTGTAACATCCTTCTATCTTATCTCAACCTATTTATTTGGTCTTATTTATGGAAAGCTGAACTAGAGTACCATTTTCTCTAAGAAGCTTTTTCATGTTGCTAAGTAAAAGTTAGGCATCAATACATATTTGCCAAATAACAATAATAGAAATGAACATTTATTGTGTGTTTATTGGGCTAATAGTTTGCATCAGATACTGGCTTTTTTATTATTCCCATCATGTAAATAAGGACAGTGAGAGGTTAAGTAACTTTAAGATCTAAAAGTAAGGAGTGGAGCTAGGATTCAGGTCAAGTTGAATCTTGCTCAAGAGTTTGTGTTTTATATCACCACTTAACTAAGGGACTCTCTGCTGAGTAGCAGCCCCATGAAAAAGACCATATTCAACAAATGGCCATTGTTCCACCCAGAGTCATGTCATACAACCAAGCTAGTAGAAGCAGACAATTGTCAGGGTTTTTCTTGTCTGCTCAGTTTGATTGCCCAGATCACTACCTGTAAGAAGCCATGCTTCAGCCTGGAAAACATCAGCCCATGAATTAACAACATAATTACCGTATGATATCAGCTGACACTGCACAGTAGTGAACAGGTGCCCTGGTAGAGTAAGATTAATGAAGTGACTGCAGCAGGAGCTTGTCAGAGCCACAATTTCTGGGAACAGAGAGAGTCATCATGTTAAAATTGCAAGGCATGGATAAACTAAAGCTGTACCCAGAGAATAATCTTGACTCTCCAGGACAGATTGCAATCTTTAAAATAGAAATTATATGATCTTCACAATCATAGAATTGAGGAAAGTTATGTGAACACCATTCTAGTGTCAAAAATATTCAGGGATATTCCCCCAGAGGACACATTCTTGCAAAGTGGTTGGTCTACAGCCTTACTATCCTGATTTCTCAATCTCGGTTGATCCTCAAAGGTTGCAGATTATTGGAATACAGTACATGGGAACTCCCTGTTCTATAAGCATATGGGCTCTGGCATTGAATATAGCCAACAACTGTGGGACCTCAGTCAAATTTCCCTAAGCTGCCTAAGCCTTATTTTCTTTATCTGTATAATGAGGCTATTCATGGAATTGTAAGGATTAAAATAGATGATGCCTATTAAATAGGGCTTAGCACGTGGAAAAAAAAAGTAAATGTTAAGTATTAATTTTATTATCTATTACCTAATAAACACATGCACACACGTCTACTCTAATGATACTGCATTTAAAATTTCACTGGCCCTTCAAAGTCCAATCCAGTGGTTCCATCTAATAAGTCTCAATATTTTTCAGCCACATCCAAATGCCTATCAGGGTTCTAAAACATAGAAGATCAACTCAAAGGCCTACCATAAGTAAAATTAAAATATATCCTGATAAAGTTAAGTGAGGTTTTGAATCCCTTCCTGCTGACTTCCATTAAGTAATCAAGGTTTCTACCAATCGTGTTCACTTCTCATGGGGGCACACTTGACAATGGAGTGGGATGAAACAGAAAAATCAAAGAAATATAAATGTTGAGTTCCTATATGTCTTTTACCAAATGATTTCCAGAGGCTGGCCTAATTCCAGATGATGTTGTTGGGACCAGATCAGGCTGGTTGCACTATACTCGTGGAATTACTATAAAATCCATGTTTTTGCAACTAGAATGATACTCTTTATTAATCTTCATGAACAGTCAGATACTATCACTTGCATACTTTTTGCATTGCAGCTTACTCTGGACCTGCATCATCCCAAATGTTAGCCACTAGTCATGTGTGGCTACCAAGTTCTTGAAATGGAACTAGTCTAAATTGAGGTGTGCTTTAAGTGTAAATTTGCACTGGATTTTCATGACTTAGTAGGCAAATAATGTAAAGAATCTTACTAATAACTTTTAATTTTCATTACATGTTGAAATAATATTTGGATATAGGGAGTTAAATAGAACATTTTATTACAATTATTTTTACCTTTTTTGTCTTTTTTACTGGAAAATATAAAACTACATATGTGGCTGTAACCTGAAAATATGTATATCTAAATATGTTTCAGTTAAAAAAAAAAATAAAAGAATTTCCTTGAAAAAACTTATATATGTGGCTGGCATTATATATTTATTAGATAGCACTGATTTAGATCATGAGGTCTACAAGTCACATATGGTTGTACAACACTGCGTTTTTCTTACATGAACATTTATTTGATAGTTTTGCATTTCACCTAGACAATTAACAGTTGTTACTTGGGGGAGAAAACGATGGGTAGGCAATAAAATAATGCCAAAAACAATAGAGTCTTAATAAAAGTTATTTTATCTTGTTGAATATAGTTAGTAAAAGCTTAAGTTTAAATAAAGTACATTTCTTTAGTGAAGGACTTCTCAGAGCTAGACTATGCTTATATGTAATTTGATTCTCAAAGAAAAAATAAAGTGGTCATTGATTCTTAGACTCATTTGATCCCACGTGACTTTTATTCTTTTCTTTCTTTTTTACAAAAAAAAAAAATTGGAAAATGGTTCTAGTCTTAATTTGAAATCTGGATAGGTACAAAAAAAAATCTTCTATTTGGGGCCAAAGAACTTGGAAAGCTGACTAAAACAAGGAAAAGACTCAAAGAAAGGGGAATCAACCATTTTGCTTGGCTTAAAGTGCAGCGAGCTCAGTATCAGCACATGATGAACATTTAACTGATCTCATTTGGTTTTACTGGTGAATAGGAAGCAAAGCAGCATCTGAGTAATAATCTGTCTTGCTATGACTCATTCACTGACTCCAGACCCTGATAACAGCTTTTGGAGACTTTCTTAACATTCAAATCCTTTCAATACGGACTTATTTTTTGAGAGAAGTGCAGCTAATCAGCAAAGATATGAATGGTGTTGGGTGAAAATCAGTAATTAAAACAGGGATATCAGGCTAGGTGTAGAGGGTCACACCTGTAATCCCAACACTTTGGGAGGCTGTAGTGGGCCAGTTGCTTGAGCCCAGGAGTTCAAGATCAGCCTGGGCAACATGGTGAAACCCCATCTCTACAAAAAATACAAAAATTAGCTGGGTATGGCAGCACACACCTATAGTCCCAGCTACTCAGGAGGCAGAGGTGGGAGGGTTGCTTGAGACCAGGTTGTGGGGAGAAGGTCAAGGCTTCAGTGAGCCGTGATCTCACCACTGCACTCTAGCCTGGGTGACAGAGCAAGACACTGTCTCAAAAAATATAAATAAATAAAATAGGGATACCAAATTAGGATCACTGTCACAGATACTTATGATACACTTAATCACTCTCCCACTCACCTTTTAGTCTCTTCTATCGAAGAGTGAGTATTCATTTGTTCCATTTATCATTAACTGAATCACGGTATATAAGGTCACAATAGCACCATCCCTATAGGGTATGTGGTCCCATTATAGTACTTTAACAACCTTTCTATGCGCTTCAGAAATTTCTTCTCTACCATATTCTCTACCAACTACCACCCTTAAGTTATTGCTCAACCCCTCCCCAGTGGCAAGACATTATGATGTCCTTCATAATTTCGAAGGACCTCCACTAACTTCTAATTGCCTATTGGTCTCTGCTGCTGGATTACCAGATCATTTCCTTGAAGTTATCTAAAATTACTGTAAAATCCACGTTTTTGCAACAAGAATGATGCTCTTTCTTAATCTTTATAAACAGCCAGATACTATCACTTGCATACTTTTTGACATCAGTTCCCACACCATGAAATAAAGGCCAGAATCAGAGTCCAGAATCCAGAGTTAATTAGGAGAGCTCAGCAGCAGGGAGCAGTCACAGTATGGAACACTAATGCTCACTGGTTGACAGTATACCCACAGTTAGTTCTTCTAACTCCCATTGGCTGAAAGCAAACAGTTAATTTCTAAGAGCAATGAACAGACAGAAGTGTTTCCTAATGGATTGTGTTCTTTCTCTCTGTCTATCTGCCTATCTATGTATAAAGGCCCAAAGAAAATTTCAGAGAAAATAGTGCCATAAAGGATCAGAGTTATTTGAAGAAGTCTTTAAAAAGACAAGGACTCAAAAACATGCATTGCACTTGTTTAGGCATCTACTCCTATGTGACCAGTTGATGTGGGGCACCATCATAGCTTGGGATCATAACATGCAGAAATGCACAAACACAATTATTATGATCTAAAAATTGGTTTTACTGCAACAAAGTTAATGTAGCCTACAATTAACTTTCTTCTTCACTATAAAGGACTTTTTCAGATCTTGTCCCCACTCATTATCCAGTTGCCAATTATTCACTTCCCTCTGTTTCACATGATAGGAGCTACCAAAAATAAATAAAGGGAATGTGCATTACTAAATTTCATGGAAATATCTAAGTCACATGAAAAGGAACATCCAAATACTGCCACAGTCATATGTAACTAACGTCCATATCCCTTCATTCAAGAAGGTTTGTGTCTTTCCTCCCTTAATGTTTTACAAAATGTGATCTCTGGGGAATGCTGGCTGCTGTTAATTACGCATATCAAACCCCACTGTGCAAGAGGAAACTTAATTATTCTAATTTTCAAGGTCAGAGAAATATCCAAAGGTGCCAATTTGACAGTCCAAAGAATAACACTTGCTCAAGGGAATCAGAGACAAGACAGGTCATGGAAGGCTGGTTACAACCTTATCCGCGGAGCTGTGCTGAGGCTTCCCTAGCTCCACCACCCAAATTAAAATGCTTAGGACAAGCTCCACCAGAGTGACCCACCAATGAACCTGGCCATAAATCAGAAACCCTTCTTCACCACACAAGGCGAGTGGGTAACTCTTGGAGAAGAAGGCAGTAAGGCAATTCTCTTTCC
The DNA here is from genome assembly GCF_029289425.2 of Pan paniscus. NCBI lineage: Eukaryota > Metazoa > Chordata > Mammalia > Primates > Hominidae > Pan > Pan paniscus. The sequence goes on along the minus strand of NC_073258.2, from coordinate 93,317,268 downwards.
AAGGTCCCTCAAGGCTACAGCTTTCAGTCAAGTGCTTGAAAAATCACTTTGCAAAATCACCTAAACCTTTCTGCTCATCTATTGGAGGTTCAGCAAAGAGGAAAAGAGGGGGAAAAAAAAGAATCACCTTGTCTAATTCTAAACTATAGCTGTTCTATAGTCTCTGGGAAAACTATCTTGAAACTAAATTTCAAGCCTGACCAGTAAAGATCAGGATTCTGTTTTAAAACTTCTTGATTTCTAGAGAAACCTAAGTTTGGAAGTCCAAGTTTACCAGGATTTTCAATATTGCAATTAAAAGGGGCCATACTGAAAGCCTAGTTTCTAAACAATGCAAATTCATCTAGTTAATAATATCAAGAGAACATAATCTATAACTGTTCCATAGTATCAGTTTAGCATAGCCACAAAGGCAAAGGCTATTTTAGGCTTCCAAAATTATCACCCAAGATGTAAACAGACTTAGGGATTTCATGGCTTCTGGAGCATATCTTCTGATTCACCTGATTGAGATACAGGTCCAAATTCCCATGTTTAATTCCAAATACAAGATTTACTTCATTCCTCCCACTCCTCCATAAACAGCAAATTCTTGCTGCTGCTAATTGTTTCCAGTCTTGTGTTGGAACCAAGGCCTTGTAGGAACCAGAGGCTGTGACATTATGTCTCCTTCAATCCCTCTCTCTAGCTCATTCATAAAGATCTTCCAAGAAGCCTCCTAATGGGAATCATACCCATAAATCCCTACCCTACCCCACCCCCCACAGCCACAGGAAAGCAGACACCTGACCTTGAACACAATTTGAAGTAGGGCCCTACCCTTCAAGAAGGCTATGCAAGCTGTCCTTGAAGAGGATGCAGTTCAGCCATCCAATGTCAAGGTTAAAAATGCAAAATTGTTAATTTTAAATATTAAACATCATGTTAACCACATTTAAAAGAAGGAGAAATTTTTAGAAGCAGGGCCTGAAGGCAATGAATGGAACCTCAACGAGGCTGCCAACGCTGAGTACAGGCAGGTCAGGCAGGGGCCGTATACACAGTTGTCAAAGCCGATTGGTGCAGGGGCAGCATTGGCCTCTGGCTAAGGAGGTAGTTAGAGTTAGACAAGACAAGTCATGGGGAAAGGAGACATGAGCTTCAGTGTACCAGGTCAGAGTCACTTTCAGAAAAAGCAAGTTCAATGGTTGGCCATGGTAACTTCAAGAAAAGGAAGTGGCCCATGTTGTGGAAGGGGAAGCAGCCAGAACTTTCAACAGAAAGTTAAGAGTGAAAGTAAAGATGAAGCCAATCTAAGGGAGAAAATACCTACCTATTGTTCTTGGATAATTTATATAAAATATTGTTTTGAATTCTGGAGGCTGAATGACTTTCCACAGTTCTTTCCTATGTCATAATTCCAATTTTTTCAATTCTGAGAAAAGCCCCAATTCAGCATAAGGTACATAAGTACAAAGACTGTATTAAACTTTGAGCTCCACTGCTAAGGATGTGTGTAACCTTTGCAAGTTACTGAACTTCTCCATGCTTCAGTTTCCTCATCTGAACACCCTACACTGATTTTCATGAGGATGTATTTTCCCTGAATGCACTCCTGGCCTCTCCCCAACACTTGACCCATTCTATTCATTTCTAAGGAGGGAGAGGGGTGACTCATTGAGTTAGTGCATTTGGGAAGAATAACCAGGTATACTGCACTCAGCTCTACACTTCTTTGTCTTGGGATTAAGCTACTCATAGGGAACCCAATTCCACTGCCCCTCCCAGAGGTCAGATGCTGCTTGGGTCAGGGGGCCAAGTGAGGAAGTTTCCACTTCTGTGTGACTGGTGCGTACATCTGCCTAGTTCTGAGATTCAGCCTTCGCATGCTCATTTGGCCATGACACTAACCTGCATCCACCAACTTAGCATTTCTAATTGATAAATACATTTCTTTGGCCTGTATTCTTTCACTTTATTTCTCAAATTGTTCAGTACTCAGGCTGAGAGGAGTGGTGCTTTTTTATTGGCATTGCTCGGGCTCCTCAGCAGTCTGCAAAATAGGGATGAGGATATTGTGAGGAGTAAATGAGAAGGCATCTGCAACTTCTTAGCATTGAGCCCGGGCCAGTGTGAGATTTCACTAAATGTTGGCTGAATCGGCAACCCAAGAGGCCTTGGCATAAAATGTCAGCCAGCCACACACATCTCAACTGGAGACAGAGGTTGGCACCTGAGCAGCCCCATGCTGCCCTTTGGAATTTTCTGGATAACAACATCTGTGAGCCTTGTAGCATATTCTAGAATAGCAGCATGAAAAACCAAACAGCAGAATTCAGAGATCAGTGGCTCTAAATGGGGCTTAGTGACAAGTTAAATCCCTAAGATTCTGAATGCAAAAGAGCAGGGAGAAAGGAAACGTGAAAGCACCAGTTCTGTTTTCCCAGCACACTTTCAGCAGGCAACAAGGAAGATAAATTAATGAAGGCTGGGGGGGAGTCCAGACCTATCAAAAACTCCAAAAAGTTTATCACAGAGAACAAGAAATGCGATTTGAATCCTGAGCAAACACCTTTTCTAAAAACTAATTCATGCTCTAACCTCAGAAATGTTTTCGTTCTCTGCCTGCAAATGTGTTCTGTGCTAACCCATGCTTATTATAATACAGATTTTGCATCTTAAAGATTAGTAAGAATGATAAGTCAGTCTTAATATGAAAAGTTACTGTTTCCATGACCGTAATTTAATGACAGAACAGTCTTAGGACCTATCAATCATAATGCCATACATTTGTCTGCACCCAGAAAACCACACACTGGCAAGTGTCACCTCTTAAATAGAAATGCACATAAGTTCAGATGCAATCATGAAAAAAAGAGGGAGAAAAATGTTGGAGAGAGAAAAACTGACCATTCAGCCTTTGAGATATGTAGATTATGACAGCTAACAGTTAATGAATCCTTATATTTTTTGCCTTATGTTGTTCCAAGCACTTTCATAAATTAATGTACTCAATCTTCACAACAACTCTAAAAGGTAAGTGTGATTTTAATCACAGTTTACATTAAGGGAACTGGCCACAGAAAAGCATAAAGACTTGTCCGAGGCCACACAGCTAGTAAGGGGCTGAGCCATCAGTGTCCCAGCCATGTGGTCCCAGAGTGACTTCACTCTGCCACCTTTCCCAGGTTCTCTCCCAAGCTAGAGAATGACCTTTAAAAACTTAGGGTCAATTTGAACCTAATTCTGGATCCTGCCTTCTTGTCACTGTGTTTGCAAGTTTTTATTCAGCATCTACCCTTCTGCAAAGAAAGGTTCAGGCTGCTTTGGACAGGCCTGACTTTCCCTCCTACTGCTCACAAGATTAGCCTTGGATAAAAGAAGCCATTCTGGTTCTTCTCGTTCCACTTCTTCTTCCAAAAACATTTCCACATCCCTGACTACTGGTCTTGGCGCACAGCAGTAGGTGGTCTTGCTCACATCAGGACACAGGGGAACCTCACAAAGATTCAGCAAAAGAAAAGCGCTTCTAAGTAAGACCAGGGAAATTTCATTTGTGCTGTTACCATCATTGTCCTCAAATATACAGGTGTTACCTTACTTTGTACAATTACTGTAGTTCAGTTTGGGGAAAATGAAACATTCATTAGAATGGTGTTTAATTGTTTAATACTATAATATTGTTTAGCTCTTACTACACTTTCAGCGGGCCAGGATGGCACACCTTGAAGTGCTCCACCTTTATTCTGTCATTAATCTCCACCTCCAAGTAGGCATTACTGTTCTCATCTTACAGGAAAAAAAAAGGTATGACTCCAGCAGATTAAGTAACTTCCCCAAGGTGACTCAGGGAGTGAAAACTGGAGCAAGAATTTTGGTCTAAGTCAGCCTAACTCTGAAAAATGTGCTTGAAACCACTGTACACACACACACACATGCACACGCACATACACATATACATACACATACACATATATATGAACACACACATATACACACACATATATGTACACATACATACACACATATGGCACACACGTGTATCATTTTCAGTTACTTAGAGGATATTTAATAACAATTATTAGGCTACATTCAATCAACACTTTTTGGCTAATTTGTTCTGTAGTATGTGAACTCCTGCAGATTTAGAGGTAAATTTTTGATGGGGTAATCCACCTCAGAATGCTTATAATCCAGGTAATTTTAAGAGGTAGACAGTGTTGGAAATACAAAGATATAAAACTGCAAGTTCAAATCTATCAACTCAAATGACTATTTGCAGATATTTCCTCTGATGACTACCTAGAACTACCTGGAACTACAGAAAATAGTTTTGCTTGGTGTAAAACTTAATATTAAAAATACTCATTTCCACTTTCAATGATACAAAGACACCAACAGGTCAAAAACTAGAAGATCCTGTTTTTCCATTAGGGTGGGATTATGAATATAGCCTATAGGCATATAGATATCTTCACAATTTAATGCGTGGAAACATGTATTACAGAATCTCCTTATATTCAAGAAAATGGTAGTATGTCTTCTTTTAAGTGAAAATAAGAAAATTTTGTAAAGGAATCAATCACCTTGAAAAATGTTTATTTCATAAGTTGTGGTTTTGATTTTTTTTTTTTATTGAGAAGCTTATTCTAACTTGATATTGGTTAGAAAATCCAAAAACCAAACTTGCTATTAGGACCAAAAGAGAATAAAACAATCTGTGAAGCATCTCATTGAGGAGTTGGTGGATATGCCATAGCTCAGCAGAGAGTAATAATTGTTACGAGCTTGAGCTGAGGAGTCAAAGGGCTTCTTCCTTCATGCCAGTCCAGGATCACTGAGTTGCCCAGCATCTCTCACCTGATCATAATTTCCTCACCTGTAAAATGGGAATAGTAACACATTCCCATGTATACTAGGGAATAGTACCACCTAGGGCTATTTTGTGATTGTGCATGTAAGCACATAGTATCATTCACAACAGGTGGTAGTTATTAGCTTGACATCTAGTTTGACATGCCACAGGCGTTTCTTTTTTCCAACATGATCTTAACTTGTTTAGGCTGAGGATCAGTGACTTTAGGTCAATGAAATATTGCATGTATATTTGACTGCACATGACAGATAAATTCCCCAAGGAGGCTGATTAATATATTCATAAATAGGAGTGATTAGCAAACGAATTAAGAGTCCAATTTTCACTTCAATTGTGAACATAATTTGTTAGCATCTGACTTTTTGCTCTAACAGCAGGTTTTAGAAAGGGAAAATACTGGTTAACCTGAGGTCATAACTACAAAACACCAAACTGTGAAATTCCACACCTACTTGTTAAAATCAATCCCAGTGTCCTGAACACTCTCATCATTGAAGAGAATAATAAAGAAAAAAAGACCCAAGGAAACAACCACAGACCACCACCTGCTCCCCTGCACCCCCCCAAAAATGAACAGGCTCCTTGATGGACTTATAGGTAATTTTTCATTGTTGAAGACAATGCATACACACATATATACACTCATATATGCAAAACAAATATTAGGCCTTTCTTAACCTAAATTACCATTAGAATCACTCATAGGTTGTCTTAAACATAGATACTCAGATGATTCTAAGGGTGAGTCACAGTGGACCATTATTGATCCATATGGGTTGGCTCCCTCTGTTCTCTGAGTAATGTGCTTCAACAAGCCAGACAGTGGATGGAAGATTTTTTTTCCCCTCCTTGAAAGGAACCAGTTGGGAACTCTTCTGGGAGAACAATGAAAACCAGTGATTCTCAACCCAAACAGTATCGGAATCTCCTGGGGAGCTTTGAAGAACACAGCCACCCAAACCCCATCCCCAGAGATCATGATTCCACTGCTCTGGGATGGAGCTGTATCAGCATTGTTGAAAAAAATTCTAAAGTGATTCTAAAACACAGCTGGGCTTGAGAGCTACTGACGTACAACAGTGTATTAGTGTATTAGTTTGCTTAGGCTGCCATAACAAAGTACCATAGACTGAGTTTCTTAAATAACGTATTTTATTTTCTCACAGTTTAGGAGGTTAAAAGTCCAAGATCACAGTGTCAGGTCAGCAGATTTAGTTTCTTCTGTGGCTTCTCTTCTTGGCTGTCTTCTCCCCATGTCTTCATATCCTGTGCCTGAGCACAAATTTTCCCCTAATGGCCTCATTTTAATTTAATTTGCTCTTTAAAGACCCTGTCTCCAAATATAGTCACATTTGGAGGCACTGGAGGTTAGGACTTTAACAAACTGTGGCTTTGGAATTTATTGTGTGCCATCAAAATGACAGAACTTTTTTCTTCTAAGATGGAAGCCATTGAAAGGGTGTAGTCATTACATTTCAAATGTGTAGTTTCTGCTAACTTCCTGTCGATGTGTCTTGAAGAAGGAGAAGGTCATATGCATTGACAGCTGCCACAATCAGATGTCCTGACTACTATAAAACTGATCCATCTAGTCCTAAAAATTAGTGTGCTTTTAAGAAAATAATATAAACTGTATGTTTTTTTTCCCCCCAGTAATATCCATTAATATCATTAAAGTATTTTCCTTCTTGGGAACTTGGTGGATATGTCCTCCTATGTCTGAGATGGACTCTAAATAAACTTACCATGTTTCATTCTTTCTTCTCATAACACAATTTTTTATTTATTTCATTTATCAAATTTCTATATAGCACTCACTCTGCGCAGGACACTGGTCCAAGACGTGTTATCAATAGGCTCATAATGTAAACTCACACTGTTTAGCACTTGCACATTTGTTGAGAAAAGGTGAATTACATGACAATATAATAGTACAAATGAAAGGACAGGAGACCGGGGTTCAGATCTTCTTCTTCATAATGATGTGACTTAACCTCTGGGGGTTCAGTCTTCTTGATTAACTGGGTAACTGGATTGAGTAAATCCCCAGTGAGCATGTCACTTCTGGAAGGGAAAACTGGAAATGACTCGCCTTTGAAAACAACAGATGAGAAAGGAACACAACCACCACCCCTCCCCAGGTTTATAGAGAAGATACTCTCATTTATATGGTTCACAATATTTTATTCATACATTTAGAGATATGAATTAAGATTTGGAATCAAATTTTGGTAGAAAAAGATGTCAGACTTTGAATTGGAAGTTCAAATACCAGCTCTCTTTTAAGCTATATGATGCATAGGAAATACTGTCCAAGAAACTGAGTTTCCTCGCTTGTGATATCAATTCTCCCACTGGGGTGTTTTAAGTTTTAAATTAGATTCTAAAACATAAAGCCATTTTGTAAATGATGAAAAATAAACAATTTATAAGGCATCATTATGATCTCCTCTTCCTCCTTCTCTTCTTATCTTCTTCTCCTCCTCCTCACTCCTCCTCCTACCTCCTCCTTCGTAACCATCTCCTCATGCTTCTTATTATTTTCATTACACCATGACACTTCAGAACAAATGATTTGAAGTGAGGTACTCGCTGAGAAATAGCCATCTTTCCACACAGAATAGATCAGTTTCTTGCAAAAGCTCTTCAGGAGATATCTCAAAATGTAATGTTTAAGGACAAAAATAAAATACATACTTCCTGCCAGACTAGCCTTGGCGACTTAAAAAATTAACTGGACAATTCTCATGTGTAAGAGACCACATGGTTATTCATCCTTGGTTTTTAACTTCTGTTCTCATGGCCAAGTCAAGGGCTTAAATCACTTACTGGCAAGAGTTCAAAAGAATCCAGGAGAACCTGAACATTTCTATAAAAGCAGATTTTAAAAATTGAGCTGTGTTAAGTTGTTAGAACAAAACCCATATGCCAGGAATGTTCTCAGTAGTTCTGCAAAGATTTGACAATACCGTACAGTGTGCGCTTGGGGACTTTCAGCTACTGACATCCCATTGCTGCTCCTCAACAGCTGTGCTAAATTAGGAAAGCTTATTTTTAGAAACAATAAACTAGGAAGAATCTCTCCTCCCTCAAAAGACTGGTTTTCTCACTTGATTTTTCTCTCATTGACTTAGATTTCCTAATTGCACCTCTAAGTTTGAAAACACAAACTCATGCAAAAGTATAAGACACGAAAATATCTCTTGACTAGACATTTGAAATAGTTATGTTCATAATTAAAATAGAATCAAAACAGACATAAGAGAAATCAGCATTTGTCAGGTAGATTAACCACCCCTTGTGTTTGCTTATCATGTCGAATTGTTAAAGGGGTTTACATATATCATGCACGGTTTCAGTTGTTATTAAAAACATATTTTAGAAATAGAAAAGAAGGGAAGCTTTATCACCATTTTAGAGGATGCTGAGGCTCAGTGAGGTTAAGCACCTTAGCTCATGTATCTCAACTAATAGGTAGCATAAAAAAAAAATGAACCTGTCATTTGGGGTTCCTTTTAGTACACAAGACGTAGACAATGTCCTGTTTGGGGGTTGTGACGATATGGTCCTTTGGATACCAGACTAGCAGGCAAATATAAACACATTAAAGCACATTCAATTCAGGCAGATAAACATAGTGATGAAGCCGGACCTGCACAAGTCACACCTGAATTCCCTTTGCCATCAGCTCTGTGGGAAACTCTTGGTGTCTGTGCCTGATTGCTACTTTACAGAGTACATTAAGTCTACATTTGCAAAGTAATTTTTAAGTTTCATCAAAGCAGGGAGGCTATAGATGCATTTTATTTATTAGTTTATTTATTTATTTATATACTTATTATTTTTATTACTATTTAGAAATCTGAATACCATGCTCAAATATATTTCCTGGCCAGGCGCGGTGGCTCATGCCTGCAATCCCAGCACTTTGGGAGGCCGAGGCAGGCAGATCACAAGGTCAGGAGATCGAGACCATCCTGGCTAACACAGTGAAACCCCGTCTCTACTAAAAATACAAAAAAATTAGCCGGGCGTCGTGGCGGGTGCCTGTAGTCCCAACTACTCGGGAGGCTGAGGCAGGGGAATGGTGTGAACCCAGAAGGCAGAGCTTGTAGTGAGCCAAGATCAAGCCACTGCACTCCAGCCTGGGCAACAGAGAGAGACTCCATCTCAAAAAAAAAAAAAAAAAAAAATATATATATATATGTATGTGTATATATATATACACATACATATATATGTACGTATATATATACATATATGTATGTGTATATATATATACGTACATATATATATATATACACACATAAAATATATATTTCTTAAGTTTTGCACTTAAAAAGGAAGTCATTTATTTTAGGGCTTCAATAGGAGACCTCATTAGAGAAATGCACTAATTTTTAAAAGCTGTCCCTTCTTGAGTAGCTCCTGAGTCGTGAACGTGTCTGCTGAAAGTGGGTATTTGAAGGTAAAACTAAGTCTTGGGGGTATCCTTCCAGATTTCACTCAAGCAGCAACCATTTGCAAGAAGTTGATGAGGTTCTGAGTAAGATCCATCCCTAGGAGCTTCCCTGTAGTGCCTGAATCTAGAATTAATTCAGGTTGTTACTATTTACGTTTGAAATTCTTACCTAGGTCCACTTAGGCTTGTGTGTTGGTTGAGAGAAAGACAGAAAACCTGTTTTATGGTGTTTTAAACAGAGACTCCTCTAATTGTTTAGTTTTTTTTGTTTTGTTTTGTTTTGTTTTTAGTTTTAAATCAGTGGGACAGACAGCAGATTCTCCAGGTATTGATAGAGAGCAATGAAATGAATCAAGCAGCTAAAGCCTGATATTAAAGGCCAGCACACACTGTGGAGTTCCAGTTGGTCATACTCACCCCTCCCGATTTGGGGGTCGGCTATAATTCACAGTCGGTGCTAAAATGCTATAAGAAGTATTTATTATCTTCCAGACACAATTTACTGCTTTTGATTATTCATTTTTCATTACTATGGAAAGCAAGATTAAATTGTTTCAGAAGCAACTGCTTATATTAATCTTTCAAACACATGATCCACGTAAAACTCTGTGTCAGGCAAACGGACATAATTCCTGCTGCCAAAACAGCCACAGATAAAAGTAAACCAACACTAAATAAAAATAGTTCTAGAGTCCAAGATGAGGTGGAGAAACAGGAGCAGACAGAGATGATACAATGTAGAGAATTCAAAGAATGTGGGGGAAGCCGGGAGGACAGCCTATTTATTCCATTAACATTTTAATTTCAAAAGTAATTTAAATCAGCATTATATTTAACTGTGAAATTAGATTACTTCTCTGTTTAACATGCAATACACTTATGAACTTAATAAATGACAAGTAGTGAGACAGGAGTCATGTCACATCTTTGAACTCACAGGAATTGCATCTTAGTGCTGCAAGAGATTGGAAACAATGGTTTTGTTTTATGCCACAGGAGGCTGAGACCCAGTCAGGTTAAGGAATGTACCTGAGGGCACATGGCTAGTGAATAGCATAGCCAGAACTACGACCCTACAACCAACTTACAAAGGCAAGCCTATTCCATTATACTTCTCAGGTTAATGCATGTTTAAAAAGTTTGGGGTTGGAAAGCACAATTATTACTAAACCTTTGGTAAAATATTATCTTCCTTTCAATTTTCCCTCCTTATTGAAACTCTCCCTTTCACCGCCTCCCAAAACACTTCATGACATTCTACTTTATCTCTGTCCTCTTCCTTCTTGGTTTCTTTGATTGACACCTCCACCACTGACCATGCATTGAATGGAAGCAGCCCTCAACATTCTATTCCCTTTCTTCTCTATAGGCTGAAGGCTCTAACTATGTACGCCACATATGAGAGCTTGCAATTCTAGCCACAGAAGCACACTCTGACTATTCAGGGCACTCTGGAAGGGCCACAGTAATGCTCCTAGAGGTAGTTCTCAACCCAACGATGATCTGAGAGTTACAGGCTGTGGCTTTCTTGCCCCTTGGTTGGGATAAATCTGCAGGATGTTACAAACTGTTTACAGAGCTCCCAGCAGCACTGGCTCCACTTGCCCACAGTGGTCATTGGCTTAATAACAAACCATTTACTGACTCCTTTCCTTTCCCTGCCTTGCTCCTTTACTCCCCTACTAATGCTTCCAGGACCATCCCCTAATAAACTAATTGCACCCAATCCTTGCCTCTGCATCTGGCAGAACCCAAGGTAAGACCCAACACCATCCTGTACATCTCCAATACTCCTACTCTTCGGTACTTTCCATCTAGAACACACCTCTCACTCAGATCCACCTCCTCAAAACTACCCATCCTGCAGTGCTCAATACTAACCTTCCCTCCACCAGTAACCCTTAGCCAATCCCCAGGGAGAATGTTGTGTATCTCTTTAATAGCAGGCTTCATTTTGATACCTGCCAGCTTCAGCAGGTTTTTTTTTCTTTCTTTCTTTTCTTTTTCTTTCTTTTTGAGACAGGGTCTCACTCTCTCATCCAGGATGGAGTGCAGTGGTGCGTTCAACGCTCATCCTCAGCCTCGACATCCTGAGCTCAAGTTACCCTCCCGCCTCAGCCTCCTGAATAGCTAGAACCACAGGCACAAACGCCTGGCTAATTTTCTTTTTTAAAGTTTTTGTAGAGACAGGGTCTCCCTATATTGCCGAGGTTGGTCTCAAACTCCTGGGCTCAATGGATCCTCCTGCCTCCACCTCCCAAAGTGCTGAGATCACAGGTGTAAGCCACCATGCCTGGCCTTTAGCAGGTCTAGTAGGAGGATAGTGACATGTATTAATATATTTACTTCCACTGCAATCCAGGGACTAAACTGTGAGCTCCTGAAAGGCAGACACCCTGTCATATCCATTCTTGCATTCACCAGAGCAACCGTGCTTCTCTGTGGTAGACATTCATTAAATGTCTGCTGAATAAAGGTAAACTTCAAAAACAGCCCTAAATAAAACCACATGTTTCTTATTGAAGGATGCTTCCTTAGGAATTTTTCTTCTTATCTTATAGGGAGAGTTCTGGCTTTCATATTGTGGAATATGAAAGTAAGTGTACCTAATAAGACATGGCATATGAGAGGAAAATGCTAAAATATTCTCAATTCTCTGTTTTAGATCAGAGGCACTGGCCTGTTTTTTTAAAACAGCATTAAAAATTGTGGGTTTTTTTATTACTTTGTGGCCTTCTGTTAATATTTGTGCAACAACAGTTCCTGTAAGTGAAGGAATTTAGACATCAGAGAATCCAATAATACACAGAATGAAAGTGATCTTGAAATTCTTGACGCTTTTGCAAAAACAAAGTAAGCCTCTCCCATAGTCAGTGATCTGCCAACACAAGAATTTCTGCCTATATGTTTTCCTCACACATGTAACCTTAACCAGATCTGTGCCACTTGGATGCCTGAGATGGAATGATTGTGTAAACACCAAACCTGATCATGGATCTGGTGGTGTAGCCAAACCTTTCATGGTACTACAATCTACTGGTGCACAGTAGAAGCCTACAGGTCCCCAATAACTTTTAAATCCAGTTACTTTCAACTTGGAGTCCAAACTTTACCTTGTGGAAAAGCACCATCTACTACATGGGGATAAAACATTGTAAATAGAAACATTAGACAACTTGGTCTTCTCTCTGTTCTTACACTCCATTTCTATTGCAACTGTCCTGACCTTGAGTTAACATGTAATTTCCCACATCACAGCAGTAATATCCTAGTCTCAAATCTCTACTTTGTATTATTTAACCAAAATTGTTTCGATTATGAAATCTATTTGATTATAAAATTCAAATAATACATTAAAAATGAATTTAAAAAGAACTATATTCTAGAGATGGAAACTGGTGATAGTCGCACAATAATGTGAGTGTACGTAATACTACAGAATTGCACATTTAAAAATGGTTAAAATAGTAAATGTAATGCTATGTATATTTTACTACAATAAAAAGAATCCTCTGTGACACAACCACCCAAGGATAACTATTGTTTAACATTTTGATTTATACCCTTTCTGGACTTCTTTGAATGAAGAAATAACTCCTCTCAAGTACACATTTTTTTAAATAAGATCACACTATTATAATATTTTAGACTTAAAATCATAGATCACAAAGGATCTATGTTGATAAATAACATCATCCATAATGGCTAGATGACATGAAATTATTTAACATGTCTTTATTTTATTTTTAAATTCTTATTTAATATGTGTTTATTTACTTAACCAAGTCCCCCTTTTTAGATATTTACATTATTCTTGTTTTTTAATCATTATATCTGCAAAGTTTTCTAAAATCACAATTGCCAGGACAGCAGAGGCAGGTACATTTTCAAGTTTTCAGCATCAACTGTGAGAATACCTTCCATACATCCACTTTTAAAAACAAGGGCCTCTCTCTCTTGTATGCCATCATCCAATTACCCTTCCTTAGCTCAGGTCTAACTGTCTCTGTCTCTGTCACTGTGTCTCTCTCCCTCCCACCAATTAAAGCCATCAGTGACCCCCATGCTGATCCCCAGACTAATGATTGAAATCCAGTTTCCATGTTCTGGCATTCAAGACTGACCATGATCAAATTTCAACTGCTGTTTGAGATCTCGTCTCTTACTACTTCCATTCATGCATTACACGGAAAAGCCAAGCTGGATTACCCCCAGTGTTCCCATTAAGACCCTCAATTCTCTGCCTCTGTGTCTTCTTTACTGGAATATCCTAACCCATCACTGACACCTGTTGAAAATTGATTCCTTTTTTGAAGCCTAGCTCAGAGTGGATTTCTCCATGTCCTTCTCCATAATCCATCATAACAATGTTTATTGAGTGTATATTTCAAGTGTACTAATCACTGGCAACCTCATTTTGTTTACTTAAAATAGCTCTATAAACTAGATTGAGATAATTTCCCCCTTTAATACAGATGAGGACACATAAGCTTAGAGAAGTTAAATAGCTTGCCCAAGGTCATGCAGTGAATAAGGAGAGATGGATTTGAATTCGGTCCTTCTGCTGACAATTAATACTGTGTAATTAATACTGGGCAAAAACTAACTTGGCCTTTTCTCACGTTTAAAATGAATGAAGGTGGGTTAAATTACTACCAAAACATACTCAACTCTGATATTCCACAAGACGTTAAGAGTAGCTTAAATATTTCACATGTTGCTTTTCAAGCCCCTTGCATCCTTCAAAAGAAGGATGAGAGTTTATTTGCTGCCTACTTAGAACATTATTTAGGTAAATAACATTTCAAGATTTCATCCTATTTCTGTCTCACTGGAGACAGAAATAAAAAATCACAACACATTGAATAAATGTCATTGCTATTACTACTCAGGGATCAATCAATTGATGAGAATGCCGGCATAAATATTAACTAAACATCCAAAGACAGGGCTTGAGACAGCACTAGGAAAATGTCATAAAACTTTTTCATGGAAGACTAAAATTTCTAGAGGCTTCCATGGCAAGTGTAAAATAAATCAGTAGGTCTTATCTTGATATTTCTTTCTGGGGCTGCTGTGCAACACGTCACACCACCCTGGCTTGTGCTCAGGAAGCAAAACAACACAGAGCAGGAACCAGAATATCAAAGTGGGCCTGTCAGAAATTGGAAACTCAGAGTTCAAAATGGAACAGATGGACCCCAAAGCTGGCACAGGGCATCAAGCCAGAGGCTTGTCTTGATGAGACCTTGCTTTAGGATCTGAGATGGAGATTTTCATATTTGCACATAAGAAGAGTGGTCCCTGATGCCAACCAAACCACTGAAGAAAGAGTGCTAGGTACTGGCGCTATGGACCAGTGGAAGAGCTAGGTCCTTGGAATGATACTGAGCTGAGTGTCTGAAGTCTACAGGGTAGAAACCAGTCCCTTAACAAAGGGATCTGTAGCAAGGCAAACAGGACTTTGGGTATCAAACTAAAGGGAGAGGCCAAGCACAGTGGCTCATGCCTGTAATCCCAGCATTTTGAAAGACTGAGGCAGGTGGATCGCTTGAGTCCAAGAGCTGGAGACCAGCTTGGGAAACATGGCAAAACCCTGTCCCTAGAAAAAAATTTTAAAAATTAGCCAGGCATGGTGGCACATGTCTGTAGTCCCATCTAATAGGGAGGCTGACGTGGGAGTACTGATTGAGCCCATGAGGTCAAGGCTGCAGTGAGCCGTGATCTGCACTCCAGCAGATCCAGCAGAGCCACTACGCTCCAGCCTGGGTGAGAGAGCAAGACTCTGTTTCAAAAAAATAAAAGAAAAATCTAAAAAAGCAAGAAAATAAAAAACAACCTAAAGAGAGAATAAAGAGCCCTTCTGGCCTGTGAATTGTTAGGATGTGCACAGATGAATGAGAGAGCATCATCACATGTGCTTTAATTCATGTGTATATATGTTAGTAACGTGACAACTAATTGGCCACATGGATGATTTCACATTACGAATGGTGTTTAACTTAATATCTCCAGCACTTACCAGGGTACTAGACACAGAATAGGTAATGAAAATGCGAAGAGGCTGAGCACAGTGGCTCACACCTGAAATCCCAGCACTTTGGGAGGCCGAGGCAGGTGGATCACCTGAGGTTGGGAGTTCAAGACCAGCCTGGCCAACACAGTGAAACACCCTCTCTACTAAAAATACAACAATTAGAGCTGGGTGTGGTGGCACACACCTTTAATTCCAGCTACTCAAGTGGCTGAGGCATGAGAATTGCTTGAACCCAGGGGCAGAGGTCACAATGAGCTAAGATGGCACCACTGTACTCCAGCCTGGGCAACAGAAGAAGACACTGTTTCAAAAAAAAAAAAAGAGAAAGAAAGAATAAAGAAAGGAAGGAAGGGAAAGAAAGAAAGAGAAAGGAAGGAAGGAAGGAAGGAAGGAAGGAAGGAAGGAAGGAAGGAAGGAAGGAAGGATAAATAAAAGAAAATGTGAAGAAATAAGAAGAGAGGGAGGGTCCTAACGAATAAAGTCTTTAAGAGCTGTATTATCATATCACCTCTAGCTGTGTCTTGTTATTCTAACACCAGTTAGTAGTGGTCACAGTAAAGACATCAGGGAAAAGCCTGTATGGTAAATGCACCTGATAGCAATAGCTTAAGCATACCCTGAGAATGACTCTGTCTGGCTGACATCCCTGAATGTGAGTTCTGAGCTAGGGAATCTGGGAGTGACCAATCAGGAGATCCATTCCTTGTCTATGAGCAACATCTGAGCCCCTGTCCAGTCCCATGGAACACAGGTTGCACAGGGGCTTGAGGTCCTGAGTTTTGAATTAAATCACTCTTGCCAGGTGGAGGTCGTTAAGGGGGAGGATATAGGTGAAAATGCTATATAAACTCCATGCTGTTTGCAAGCAGTTGTGGTTTTTCTGCCCAGCTTGCCACCACGGAACTCTTCCCGCTGTATGCAAGCCCCTAATAAAATCCCATGTCTTTAGGTCTCTTCTTCAGTCAGCTGAACGTGGTTCCATTCCCATTGGAGTTGATACACATTCAGCATGACAGAGCCACCCAATGTTGCACTGAAATTTCATATATGAGGACACTGATTTTCAGATCATATGGGCCCAATACATTAACAAAAATAAACACCTGCATTTAATGAAACTTGCTACATATCAAGTAATGTGCAAACTACTATAAGTACATTATCTTTATCCAATCCTCAAACAACTCTGTGAAGCAGGCATTAGATATCCATGCCACAGAGGAGGAAATGGGCCTAGTGAGGTCAAGCAGCTGTCCTCACAGCTAATCAGTAGTGGCAGATGACTTTCAGTTGAGATCTGCCTGCTCTAGAACCAACACTGTGAACCAGCACCAAAGTTGCTAGACTGGAAAATGTCAGGTGCAGGAGATATTTCAGTCCCCTAAATCCCACTTTCATCCTGATCAGAGGTTTCTAGAGTAATGACACCTCTCAGGGGTGAGGACAAGCTTGCCTCACCACATTTTATGCAGAAATATGGCGATCTGAGGATTCTTCAGACTAATGGATGAAGAGCATATTTACCACTGATTTATTTTAAAGAGTAAATAGAACTATGTAAGACATGCACCCTTTTTATACTTTGGCTATGAGTAGAAATGATGTATTAACAGCTGTACATGGGAGATTCTAAGATAGCAACAGTCTGCCTTCATCCTCCTTGCTAGGGGTCACTGCCAATGAGGAACATGAACACCCCAAGCAAGGCAATTTCCATTTCACTACTACCTTACTTTCCCGGACTAGGAGTTCTTTGAGTGCTAGATCCACTAGCCTCATGGTGGATTAACTAAGCCATAGTTAATCCATTATGAGATGAGACACTCTTCTCCTCTGATCAGCATCCTCTGAAGTTCAACCCTCTCAACCCACAGTGATGGCTCTTTTTTTTTTTTTTTTTTGAGACTGAGTCTCGCTCTGTCGCCCAGGTAGAAGTGCAGTGGCGCAATCTCGGCTTACTGCAAACTCCACCTCCCGGGTTCACGCCATTATCCTGCCTCAGCCTCCTGAGTAGCTGGGACTACAGGCGCCCGCTACCACATCCGGCTAATTTTTCGTATTTTTCTTAAGCAGAGATGGGGTTTCACCATGTTAACCCCACAGTGATGGCTCTTTTTTTTTTTTTTTGAGACTGAGTCTCGCTCTGTCACCCAGGCAGGAGTGCAGTGGCGCAATCTCGGCTTACTGCAAACTCCATCTCCCGGGTTCACGCCATTATCCTGCCTCAGCCTCCTGAGTAGCTGGGACTACAGATGCCCGCTACCACATCCAGCTAATTTTTTGTATTTTTTTTTTTAAGCAGAGATGGGGTTTCACCATGTTAACCAGGATGGTCTCAATCTCCTGACCTCATGATCCACCTGCCTCAGCCTCCCAAACTGCTGGGATTACAGGCGTGAGCCACCACACCCAGCCAGTGATGGCTCTTTTTAAGAAGTGGCTTTTCGATTCCTGGGCAAGATGGCCGAATAAGAACAGCTCTGGTCTGCAGCTCCCAGTGAGACCAATGCATAAGGCGGGTGATTTCTGCATTTCCAACTGAGGTACCTGGCTCATCTCATTGGGACTGGTTACATAGTGGGTGCAGCCCACGGAGTGTGAGCAAAAGTAGGGTGGGGCATCGCCTCACCCAGGAAGTAGAAGGGGTCAGGGAACTCCCTCCCCTAGCCAAGGAAAGCCGTGAGGGACTGTGCCATGAGGGACAGAGCTATCCAGCCTAGATACTACACTTTGCCCACTGTCTTTGCAACCTGCAGACCAGGAGGTTCCCTTGGGTGCCTACACCATTAGGGCCCTGGGTTTCAAGACAAAGCTGGGCGGCCATTTGGGCAGACACCAAGTTAGCAGCAGGAGTATTTTTTCATACCCCAGTGGTGCCTGGAATGCCAGTGAGACAGAACCGTTCACTCCCCTGGAAAGGCAGCTGAAGCCAGGGAGCCAAGTGGTCTTGTTCAGTGGATCCTACCCCCATGGGGCCCAACAAGCTAAGATCCACTGCGTTGAAATTCTCGCTGTCAGCACAGCAGTTTGAAGTCCACCTGGGACACTTGAGCTTGATGTGGGGAGGGGCATCCATCATTACTGAGGCTTCAGTAGGCGGTTTTCCCTTCACAGTGTAAATAAAGCTGCTGCGAAGTTCAGACTGGACAGAGCCCAACGTAGTGCTGCAAAGCCTCTGTAGCCAGACTGCCTCTCTAGATTCCTCCTCTCTGGGCAGGGCATCTCTGAAAGAAAGGCAGCAGCCCCAGTTAGGGGCTTATAGATAAAACTCCTATCTCCTTGGGACAGAGCACCTGGGGAAAGGGGCAGCTATGGGCACAGCTTCAGCAGACCTAAATGTTCCTCCCTACCGGCTCTGAAGACAGCAGCAGATCTCCCAGCACAGTGCTCGAGCTAAGGGACAGGCTGCCTCCTCAAGTGGGTCCCTGACCCCGTGCCTCCTGACAGGGAGACACCTCATACAGAAGAGCTCTGGCTGGCATCTGGTAGGTGACCCTCTGGAACAAATCTTCCAAAGGAAGGAGCAGGCAGCATTCTTTGCTGTTCTGCAGCCTCCACTGGTGACACTCAGGCAAACAGGGTCTGGAGTACACCTCCAGCAAACTCCAGCAGACCTGCAGAAGAGGGGCCTGACTGTTAGAAGAAAAACTAACAAACAGAAAGCTATAGCATGAACATCAACGAAAAGGAGGACCACTCAAAAACTCCATCTGATGACATGATTGTATACCTAGAAAACCCCATCGTCTCAGCACAAAATCTCCTTAAGCTGATAGGAAACTTCAGCAGTCTCAGGATACAAAATCAATGTGCAAAAATCACAAGCATTCTTGTACACCAATAACAGACAAACAGAGAGCCAAATCATGAGTGAACTCCCATTCACAATTGCTTCAAAGAGAATAAAATACCTAGGAATCCAACTTACAAGGGACGTGAAGGACCTCTTCAAAGAGAACTACAAACCACTGCTCAACGAAATAAAAGAGGATACAAACAAATGGAAGAACATTCCATGCTCATGGGTAGGAAGAATCAATATCGTGAAAATGGCCATACTGCCCAAGGTAATTTATAGATTCAATGCCATCCCCATCAAGCTACCAATGACTTTCTTCACAGAATTGGAAAAAACTACTTTAAAGTTCATATGGAACCAAAAAAGAGCCCGCATTGCCAAGTCAATCTTAAGTCAAAAGAACAAAGCTGGAGGCATTATGCTACCTGACTTCAAACTATACTACAAGGCCACAGTAACCAAAACAGCATGGTACTGGTACCAAAACAGAGATGTAGACCAATGGAACAGAACAGAGCCCTCAGAAATAATTCTGCATATCTACAACCATCTGATCTTTGACAAACCTGACAAAAACAAGCAATGGGGAAAGGATTCCCTATTTAATAAATGGTGCTAGCCATATGTAGAAAGCTGAAACCGGATCCCTTCCTTACACCTTATACAAAAATTAATTCAAGATGGATTAAAGACTTACATGTTAGACCTAAAACCACAAAAACCCTAGAAGAAAACCTAGGCAATACCATTCAGGACATAGACTTCATGTCTAAAACACCAAAAGCAATGGCAACAAAAGCCAAAATTGACAAATGGGATCTAATTAAATTAAAGAGCTTCTGCACAGCAAAAGAAACTACCATCAGAGTGAACAGGCAACCTACAGAATAGGAGAAAATTTTTGCAATCTACTGATCTGACAAAGGGCTAATATCCAGAATCTACAATGAACTCCAACAAATTTACAAGAAAAAAACAAACAACCCCATCAAAAAGTGGACGAAGGATATGAACAGACACTTCTCAAAAGAAGACATTTATGCAGCCAAAAGACACATGAAAAAATGCTCATCATCACTGGCTATCAGAGAAATGCAAATCAAAATCACAATGAGATATCATCTCACACCAGTTAGAATGACGATCACTAAAAAGTCAGGAAACAACAGGTGCTGGAGAGGATGTGGAGAAATAGGAACACTTTTACACTGTTGGTGGGACTGTAAACTAGTTCAACCATTGTGGAAGTCACTGTGGCGATTTCTCAGGGATCTAGAACTAGAAATACCATTTGACCCAGCCATCCCATTACTGGGTATATACCCAAAGGATTATAAATCATGCTGCTATAAAGACACATGCACACGTATGTTTATTGCGGCACTATTCACAATAGCAAAGACTTGGAACCAACCCAAATGTCCAACAATGATAGACTGGATTAAGAAAATGTGGCACATATACACCATGGAATACTATGCAGCCATAAAAAATGATGAGTTCATGTCCCTTGTAGGGACATGGATGAGGCTGGAAACCATCATTCTCAGCAAACTATCGCAAGGACAGAAAACCAAACATCGCATGTTCTCGCTCATAGGTGGGAATTGAACAATGAGAACACATGGACACAGGAAGAGGAACATCACACACCGGGGCCTGTTGTAGGGTGGGGGGAGCAGGGAGGCATAGCATTAGGAGATATACCTGATGTTAAATGACGAGTTAATGGGTGCAGCACGCCAACATGGCACATGTATACATATGTAACTTACCTGCACGTTGTACACATGTACCCTAAAACTTAAAAGTATATATAAAAAAAAAACCCATCCGAAGGTCACCAAAATCAAAGACCAAAGGTAGACAAATCCATGAAGATAAGGAAAAAACAGTGCAAAAAGGCGGAAAATTCCAAAAACCAGAATGCCTCTTCTCCTCCAAAGGATCACAACTCCTCGCCAGCAAGGGAACAAAACTAGATGGAGAATGAGTTTGACGAATTGACAGAAGTAGGCTTCAGAACCCAATGCAAGGAAGCTAAGAACGTTGATAAGAGGTTGCAAGAACTGCTAACTGGAATAACCAGTCTAGAGAAGAACATAAATGACCTGAGGGAGCTGCAAAACACAGCATGAGGACTTTGTGAAGCACACACAAGTATCAATAGCTGAATTGATCAAGTGAAGAAAGAATATCAGAGATTGAAGATCAACTTAATGAAATAAAGTGTGAAGACAAGATTAGAGAATAAAGAATGAAAAGGAATGAACAAAACCTCCATGAAATATGGGACTATGTGAAAAGACCAAACCTACCTTTGATTAGTATACCTGAAAGTGATGGGGAGAATGGAACCAAGTTGGAAAACACACTTCAGGATATTATCTCAGAGAACTTCCCCAACCTAGCAAGACAGGCCAACATTCAAATTCAGGAAATAGAGAGAACACCTCAAAGATACTCCTTGAGAAGAGCAACCCTAAAACACATAATCATCAGATTAACCAAGACTGAAATGAAGGAAAAAATGTTAAGGGCAGCCGGAGAGAAAGGTTGGGTTACCACAAAGGGAAGCCCATCATACTAAAAGCAGATCTCTCTGCAGAAACCTTACAAGCCAGAAGAGAGTGAGGGCCAATATTCAACATTCTTAAAAGAATTTTCCACCCAGAATTTCATATCCAGTCAAACAAAGCTTCACACGTAAAGGAGAAATAAAATCCTTTACAGACAAGCTAATGCTGAGGGATCTTGTTACCACCAGGCCTGTCTTACAAGAGTTCCTGAAGGCAGCATTAAATATGGAGACGAAAAACCAGTACCAGCAACTGCAAAATCATACCAACATGTAAAGACCATCAACACTATGAAGAAACTGCATCAACTAATGGGCAAAATAATCAGCTAGCAATGCAATGACAGGATCAAATTCACACATAACAATCTTAACCTCAAATTTAAATGGGCTAAATTCCTCAATTAAAAGACACAGACTGGCAAATTGTATAAAGAGTCAAGTCCCATCCCTTTGCTGTATTCAGGATACCCATCTCACTTGCAAAGACACACATAAGCTCAAAATAAAGGGATGGATGAAGATTTACCAAACAAATGGAAAGCAAAAAAAAAAAAGCAAGGGTTGCAATCCTGGTCTCTGATAAAACAGACCTTAAACCAGCAAAGATAAAAAAGGACAAAGAAGGGCACTACATAATGGTAAAGGGATCAATGCAGCAAGAAGAGCTAACTATCCTAAATATATATGCATCCAATAAAGGAGCACCCAGATTCATAAAGCAAGTTCTTAGAGACCTACAAAGAGACTTAGACTCCCACACAATAACAGTGGGGACTTTAACACCCCACTGTCATTATTAGACAGATCAACGAGACAGAAAATTAACAAGGATATTCAGGACTTGAACTCAGCTCTCGACCAAGTGGACCTAATAGACATCTGCAGAACTCTCCACCCCGAATCAACAGAAAATACATTCATCTCAGCACCACATAGCACTTTATTCTAAAATTGACCACATAATTGGAAGTACAACACTCCTCGGCAATGCAAAAGAACAGAAATCATAACAAACAGTCTCTCAGACCGCGGTGCAATCAAATTAGAACTCAGGATTAAGAAACTCACTCAAAACTGCCCAACTATATGGAAACTGAACAATCTGCTGCTGAATGACTACTGGGTAAATAATGAAATTGAGGCAGAAATAAATAAGCTCTTTGAAACCAATGAGAACAAAGACAGAACCTACTAGAATCTCTGGGACACAGCTAAAGCAGTGTTTAGAGGGAAATTTACAGCACTAAATGCCCACAGGAGAAAGTGCAGAAGATCTAAGATTGACATCCTAACATCACAAAATTGAAAGAACTAGAGAAGCAAGGCAAACAACTACAAAAGCTAGCAGAAGAAAAGAAATAACCAATATCAGAGCAGAACTGAAGGAGTTAGAGGCATGAAGAACCCTTGGAAAAAAAATCAATGAATCCAAGGGCTGTTTTTTTTTTTTTTGAAAAGATTAACAAAATAGATAGACTGCTAGCCAGACTAACAAAGAAGAAAACAGAGAAGAATCAAATAGACACAATAAAAATGATAAAGGGGATATCACCACTGATCCCACAGAAATACAAACTACCATCCGAGAATACTATAAACACTTCTAGGCAAATAAACTAGAAAATCTAGAAGAAATGTATAAATTCCTGGACACATACACCCTCCCAAGACTAAACCAGGAAGAAGTCAAATCCCTGAATAAACAAATAACAAGTTCTGAAATTGAAGCAGTACCTAATAGCCTACCAACCAAAAAAAAGACCAGGACCAACCAGATGGATTCACAGCCAAATTCTACCAGAGGTACAAAGAGGAGTTCATACCATTCCTTCTAAAACTATTCCAAGAAATAGAAAAGAAGGAACTCCTCCCTAACTCATTTATGAGGCCAAGAGCATCCTGATACCAAAACCTGACAGAGACACAACAAAAAAAGAACATTTCATGCCAATAATCCTGATGAACATCAGTGCGAAAATCCTCAATAAAATACTGGCAAAACAAATCCAGGAGTACATTAAAAAGCTTATCCACCATGATCAAGTCTGCTTCATCCCTGGGATGCAAGGCTAGTTCGGTATATGCAAATCAATAAACATAAGCTATCACATAAACAGAACCAAAGACAAAAACCACATGATTATCTCAATAGATGCAACAAAGGCCTCTGATAAAATTCAACACCCCTTCATTCTAAAAACTCTCAATAGACTAGGTATTGATAGAACATATCTCAAAATAATAAGAGCTATTTAAAACAAACCCACAGCCAATATCATACTGAATGGGCAAAAGCTGGAAGCATTCCCTTTGAAAACTGGCACAAGACAAGGATGCCCTCTCTCACCACTCCTATTCAACATAGTATTGGAAGTTCTGGCCAGGGCAATCAGGCAAGGGAAAGAAATAAAGGGTATTTAAATAGGAAGAGAGGAAGTCAAATTGTCTCTGCAGATGACAGGATTGTATATTTAGAAAACTCCATCGTCTTAGCCCAAAAACTCCTTAAGCTGATAAGCAACTTCAGCAAAGTCTCAGGATACAAAATCAATGTGTAAAAATCACAAGCATTCCTATATGCTAATAATAGACAGAGAGCCAAATCATGAGTGAACTCCCATTCACAATTGCTACAAAGTGAATAAAATACCTAGGAATACAACTTACAAGGGATGAGAAGGATCTCTTCAAGGAGAACGACAAACCACCACTCAAGAAAATAAGAGAGGACACAAACAAATGGAAAAACATTGCATGCTCATGGATAGGAAGAATCAATAGCGTGAAAATGGCCATACTACCCAAAGTGATTTATAGGTTCAATGCTATACCCACTAAGCTACCATTTACTTTCTTCACAGAATTAGACAAAACTACTTTAAATTTCATATGGAACCAAACAAGAGCCTGTATAGCCAAGACAACCCTAAGTGAAAAGAACGAAGCTGGAGGCATCATGCTACCTGACTTCAAACTATAGTACAAGGCTACAGTAACCAAAACAGCATGGTACTGGTACCAAAACAGATATATAGACCAACGGAACAGAACAGAGGCCTCAGAAATAACACCACATATCTACAACCATCTGATCTTTGACAAACCTGACAAAAATAAGCAATGGGGAAGGGATTCCCTAATTAATAAATGGTGTTGGGAAAACTGGCTAGCCATATGTAGAAAACTGAAACTTGACCCCTTCCTTACACCTTATACAAAAATTAACTCAAGATGGATTGAAGATTTAAAAGTAAGACCTAAAACCATAAAAACACTAGAAGAAAATACAGGCAATACCTTTCAGGACATAGGCATGGGCAAAGACTTCATGACTAAAACACCAAAAACAACTGCAACAAATGCCAAAATTGACAAATGGGGTCTAATTAAAGAGCTTCTGCACAGCAAAAGAAACTATCATCAGAGTGAAGAGGAAACCTACATAATTGGAGAACATTTTTGCAATCTATCCATCTGACAAAGGGCTAATATCCAGAATCTACAAGGAACTTAAACAAATTTACAAGAAAAAAACAACCACAACAAAAAGTGGGCAAAGGATATTAACAGACACTTCTCAAAAGACAACATTTATGCAGCCAACAAACATATGAAAAAAGGGTCATCATCACTGGTCATTAGAGAAATCCAAATCAAAACCACAATGAGATTCCATCTCATGCTAGTTAGAATGGCGATCATTAAAAAGTTAGGAAACAACAGATGCTGGAGAGGATGTGGAGAAATAGGAATGCTTTTACATTGTTGGTGGGAGTGTAAATTAGTTCAACCATTGTAGAAGACAGTGTGGTGATTCCTCAAGGATCTAGAACTAGAAATACCATTTGATACAACAATCCCATTGCTAGGTATATACTCAAAGGATTATAAATCATTCTATTATAAAGACACATGCACACATATGTTTACTGGGGCACTGTTCACAATAGCAAAGTCTTGGAACCAACCCAAATGCCCATCAGTGATAGACCAAATAAAGAAAATGTAGCACATATACACCACGGAATACAATGCAGCCATACAAAAGAGAGTTCATGTCGTTTGCAGGGACACAGATAAAGTCGGAAACCACCATTCTCAGCAAACTAACACAGGAACAGAAAACCAAACACCACATGTTCTCACTAATAAGTGGGAGTTGAACAATGAGAACATCTAGGCACAGAGAGGGGAATATCATACACTGGAGCCTGTTGGGGGTGGGGGCAAGGGGAGGGATAGCATTAGGAAAAATACCTAATGTAGATGACGGGTTGATGGGTGCAGCAAACCACCATGGCACATGTATACCTATGTAACAAACCTGCACGTTCTGTACGTGTATCCCAGAACTTAAGTATAAAAATTAAAAAAAATAAGAAAAAGGAAGTGGCTCTTTGTTGCTACTTTGCAAGTAGCTCAGCCTTCCGTGAAGATCTTCAGGGTTTGCTGATCTTTGGGCCCTCTCTGACCAATCTCAGGACCCAAAGCATGTAGGGCCCAGTGAAAATGCTATAATTCTAGAATTCAAAAGCGACCAGAAAAATACCTTTTTAAAAAATCACTCTGAAGAAACAGAAAAGCTTCATTCACAGAGCTGTTCACTACAGCATTATTTACTACAATGGAAAAGAAATGGAAAACAACCCAAAGATTCCAAAAAGAAATAACTCAAAACAAGTTAAATGTGACACATCCATATGATGAAATATTGTACAGACAATAAACATAACATTTATAAAGGGTGATTATTGTCATTGGAAAGTGTTGTTAAGTCATCTAACAAAAATGCAAGACATAAAAGTATGTAATCAATGCAATCTCCATTACTTAAAAAAATCACAGAAAGGAGAGGGGAAGGAAATGCTAAAAAGTTAATAATCACATTACAATCTGATCATAGTCATCATTTTCAATTTATTCTCCTTCATATGTCTTCAGTGTTTTCCAAGTTATAGTTTCTATAATCAGCAAGTAATCCTTCCAAAATTAGAAAAAAATTCAAAACATAAGGAGGTATGCATCAGGTTGAATATCAGGTCAATAGAAAAGAAGTGATAAATGTTTCACTTTGACATTTTTCAGCATGGAAATTTGCAGAGTTCTTCCTCCTTCTTCAAATATCTTCACAAGGCCAAAATTAAATTTCTGCTGGGATATAGCAGCTACTCTATTGCAGTCTACTACTAGACTGCAATAGTGATCAGTGGTCAGTCCTTGCAGCTTCCCAAGAATCAAAACATTCACAAATTCTCTGGCCATTTTACCAACCCTTCATGGTTTATTCTGGAGCAAGAGAAATAGCAAGTTGTTGAGTAATTATAAAATTATTATTGTGGCAAGGTCCATAGGAGAACCACTGTAGCCTTGGCAGACAAGCTATTCTGAAGCATTCTCCTCCAGTCATTTCATAAAAACATTATGTAAAATATTAAAACAGCTTTGAATAAAAGTAAGCAGGTATAATTCCCATCTAATTCAAAAACTATCAAAATTAGCAAAGTGAGACGTCAACCCCTTTTTGTTAATTATTATTTTAAGAAACCACAAGGTCACGATAGCAATATTTAACAAGTTCATAGCTATTACTATGAATGAAAGCAAACAGTGCCAAAGCAATCAGGAAGAATGGGTCAGCTTCAGCAAAGGCCTTTGGACAATAAAAAACAAAACAAAGCAAAAAACAAAACAAAACAAAACCTTTGTAGGTGTCCACCCTCCATTTGTCCTCTTTAAATGGTTTAATGGTTAATTTTATATGACAATTTGGCTAGGCCATGAGACCCACTTGTTGGATCAAACACTAGTCTAGATATTACTGTGAAGGTATATTTTAGACATGATTAACATTTACAACCAGTAGACTAAGGGTAAAGCAGATTGTTTTTCAAAATGCAGGTGGGCCTTATCTAATCAGTTGAAGATCTTAAGAGTAACAACTGAGGTTTCCCAAAGAAGAAGGAATCCTCAAGACTGTAACATAAGCTCTTACCTGATTGGCCAGCCTGCTGGCCTGCTTCTCCACCTCCACAATCATGTGAGCCAATTCTTTAAATTAAATCCCCCTCCCCACCCTCTCTCTATAGACATAGATTCAGATATAGGTAGACACGGATGCTGAGAATATATTCATATTCTCTGGAGAACCCTGACTAAAACAGGCAAAGTGACCATATTTCCTAATTAGCGTGAGGCAGTGTGGTTACACCAGTTGTTGTGATATAATTATTAAGAGGTAGCCCTTTCCCTCAGAAACACATCCTGGATGATAAATTACATGATCTCCTTACATGCAGAGCTGAAGATAGATTTATGGTATTCCAAAGTAATGAGATCCTTTTCCTTTCACCCTTGTTTTTCAAACTTCTTCATGACTCACAATAATAAATATATTTTATGTCACAAAACTGACCCTTATGATGGCAATGCAATGAGCTGTTTTATATTTTATTATGTGTCATTTCCAATGCTCTTTGCAACCGACTAACTTCATGGCATGATCCGTGTATAGGGTCATAACTCAGCTTGCAAAGTACTGACTTGGAGGAATCCATGGCTGTCCAGTGTATTTTGCTAATTATTGTCTCAGGACACACTAAAGACAGGAAGAGAGGAAGACAGATACGCATGTCTCAGAGATTTTCCTCTGCCTATACTCCATACAGTCTTTGCTATTATTTCTCCTAAATATAAATGAAATGCTTTTAGTGTAAACACATCAAATAGAAATATGATTCCAGAGCCATTGTCCTTTAGTGAATCTCAAGTTTCCTTTGAGTGACAGACATAGAGAAGGGGGAAGAATGAATAACACTACTATCCTATTCAGTGATGCTGCCTCCAGTCATTTACCTCTAGTCTGGTCAATGTCCCTTGCAAGACAACTGATTTGACCACTAGCCATGCAACGAATATCTACTGATAGACTGTGCCAGCCACAATACAAGGCAAAGTTTTCCCTGCCACCAAGTCCCAGCAGCTCTTTGCTGAAAAAAAGAAGAAAGTCCAAAGCCATGTTCACATTCCAGGCTCTACATCCCACCTTCAGCCTTCTTTTCAGCCTTTTGTTCCTCTTACTACACCCCCTTCTACACCCAACACAACATTTATAGACACTTATACACCCTTGCTTCCTGCCCTCAGCCTCTGGTCAAGCACTCACCTCCTTTGAAAGAACTCTCTCCTGTCTCCTCCATCCTATGTGCCCTGCCACAGTTCTCCTCTTCAAAGGCCCTTTAACCCCATCCCCTTCATAGGGCCTTCACAGGTGCTGTCAGTTACTGAAAAGGAACTATAGCTTCAAGATGGAGTTTGGCTCAACCTAGAGGGGCCCAAGTTCAACACAAGCACTTTTCCATCAAAAGTTGCTCCAGGCACTGAAAAACTGAAGGAGGCTCAGGGAAGTATGAGCAAGAAACAGGGGCAGAAATAGAATTTGAAGTGGCAGGCAAAACGTCCAGGGGCTAGTAGAGCCCATTTCAGGAATAAGTGAGTTGGAACTTGAACAAGGAGAAAAATTGTTGTGGAAAGAGGTCGTGAAATAAAGAAAGCAAACTTGTCTTTCTCACTGGTCATTGGAAGGAGAACTAGATGTACTCCAAAGACTTATGGAGTATAGGCAAAGGAAACTCCCTGAGACATGTGCGTCTCCCTGATGGCACAGTCAAAAAAAGTTGACCAGAGAGCCCAGTAATACATTACTTAAAGGTTTGCTCATTTATAGACAAAGGGGCACCAGGTACAGCTCACAGCCTGTAATGCCAGTCAGACCTGCGTTCACAACTTTGTTCCATCACACTTGTTGGCTGATTCAGACAAAGGATCTCTCACTGTCTAAATGTCAGTGTCTTCATTTGTCAAACAGGGAGGAAAAAATAGCAGCTGAGCATCAGGAGGAGCTATGAGGGCTCAGCCTGCTGCCTGGTCCTCTACCTGGGGCTCAGCCCATGACCTATCCCTTGCCTTAGCATTTCACCTACCCCACTTAGAGACGGAGAGTTGACTCAGTCCTCAAGAGAACAAAAACAGAAGATATAGCCAAGAGGAAAGGGAAACAAATCTTCAGTGTTTTGAGGTCGATTGTCTCTCAATGAAAAGCAAAAATATAATTTTAAGCAAAAGACAATATTTCAGAAAGCTTCCTCTTCAAGTCTGCTTAGAGACAAAAATGTAAGATCTCTAAAAGTTGCTCATGCAAATTTCATAAATCCATGTAAGCACACAATTGCTCAATTACCATACACACGGTCACTTGCCAATAAAACAGGGGGAAGCTGAAAAAATAATTCAGATGCCTTATGCAGGCTTAGATCACTGCGGAAACAGACTGAAAGAGGCTCAACAGATATTTAAACAACAAATTAAAACCTCCTAATACAGAACCAGACATCTTCTCTAATTTTGCAGACAATAAAAACTGAATAAATGGAAACTGAATATTTTCTTGTCAAAAAATAGAAAAAAATTACTTATTAACGTTTAGGCTCTCAGCAATATGAAACTACTAAATAGCAAGCCACCAACATTAAGAGTTAAATTCAAAGTGATAGTCAAGTGATAGTCAAGTTACAACATTAAAAGTGGTATTTGACAAAAAACTGAAGAATTATTCTTTGAGATGTATTTAAATAAAAGCATCCAATCCAAACCTGAAAGAGTATATGGTCTGTTTTTTGAAACACACATTTCTATTGAATAGTGTAATATCAACAGGCAGGAGAATTATCTGAGACAGGAAAACATCCGCTAATGGAAAATGAGAAAGTTAATAAACAAAATCAAACTGGGTATTTTATGAGCCCTGCTGAAAATACCATTCATAGAAGTAAAATATCATCATTATGACTAAGCATAATAAACCTATTACTAGTCTTAAAGGCTATGTGTGATAGAAATCATTTAAATCAATTGAGTTACTGTTTCTTAGCAATTTGATAAAAAGGAAAAATAGTGTAATTGGGAATCAAGTGTTCCTTTGGGAGCTTAAAACAAGCCAGCTGGGTTTGTAAGTGCACTTTAATCTGTTTGTATATTTTTCCCTTGTTTTAAAAAAAGGAAAGGCAAGAAAGATTTACTGAGTCAAGATGCCATAGTCCTGGAATCTGTGGAATTTAAATTATTAGTAAAGATTTAGTTATGATGGATAGTTCTCTCTACTCTTAACCCCCCCACCAAGGAGTTGAAAAGCTGACTGAGAGCTGATTCTTGCCATGTCTTCTGGAACTGCTGAATCCTTCAGGACAAGAACTTTGATGTGAAATCCCACTCGATACTAAGTTGAGTGGGAGACAAGAAGAGGGGTTTTAGGATGTCCCCCTGAACTAAGACTGAGCATAGCTATCCACATGCAAACTTGGTTCAGCCTTTTCTACCACTGCATCCTCGTGGAGCAATCTATAAAAGTGTGGCCACTTTTGGGAAAGCAGAAACCATGATGTATGGACTTATCAAAAAGACCTTTTCCATTTATGATTTATAATTATCATCCATAAGTGGTCCTAATAAATATTAAACACCAGTAAAATTCTAAGGCAGAAGTCAGCAAAGTTTTTCTGTAAAGAGTCAAATTGTGAATATTTTGGGCTTTGTGTGTCAGATGGTCTCTGTGCCAACTACTAGACTCTGCCCTTGAATGACAAAACCTGTGTTCCGTTAAAACTTTATTTACAAAATCAGGCAGCCAGCCGGCAGGCTTTACTTTGTTGACCCTTGCCCTGACAATCACCTACAGAAATAAGAACGGGCATAAAATCTAAATGGACTCTCTGTGTTCCTCCTGTCTTGGTTATCCTTAAGGAAATGATCTCTTATATAAACCAAATTTCCTATCTTCCCGAAGACACTAAGAGGTTAAAAGGTTATCCTCTCAAGATGGCAAGTATCCTATGAGCCAACAGGCTATGATTTTGTCATTTAGCCTGAGAAATGGCAGGAAGTCTTGCAGATAAAAGGAGTCCATCTGAAATCGACTCACTAGATCCTGATTCTCATTTATCTCCTTTAAGACTAGTCAGGGTCCCTGGCTTTAGTGACAGGTACACAGCTGGAGGTTAAGAAATATAAATCAGTAACACCAGTAAGCAATATAAAGTATGGGAAAAGCAGAAAGTGGACATTCAAAATACCAATCCAATCATGAAGATAAGCGCTATTACAACACACCTAAGGATTAAAGAAAGCTGAGGTATAAAAGAAATATAAAGATACTTCCCTATCTCTTCTCTGTATCTTCCAATTAGTCTTCATGGGAATCTTCAGTTTTTTCAAGCCCCTAACTCTCTGTTCTAGGCATCCTATACCAGAATTAACAAAAACTGGAGCCCCATGAATAGTCTGGATCTATGCAAGTTAATTAGATCCCTCTCACCTGCAATCTATTACAAGGTTCCCCAGAAGCCATTTCTATTTAGAAATGTGGAAGTCCTTTAAACCACATTTAAGAATGCTACACAAAGATGAAAATAGGAGCATAGCACATCATGAAACATTAAAAGTTAATAGCAACACAAACATTCAGCTTTTAAGAAAGCTGTTTTATAATTTGATCACTTACATAAGGAAAATAAAATCCAGAGGTCACATAGTACCTCTGGTTTCCAAAGGAGCACTAATAAATGAGAATGGCATATGAATTGGGGGTAGGAGAACAAGGAGCCTGTGCCCAAGAGCTTTCACTCAGGGAATGTAAGTCAGGGGTCTGGTGGAGAGGGGGCTAGGGAAACACTGAAGTTCCTTTTGAAAACTCTTTTGCTTCATCTGTAATATTTAAAAGACAGATTGTTGTTTGGCTTGGAGGTCCAGATACTAAAAAATGTTTTCTCTCCAGGCCCAGTGATTTCCTAAAAGCCATCATAGGCACAATTTTATTTTGGAAAGACTGCAAGCATTGTAAGGACAGGGCTCTCTCCTTGTTATTTACCAACAGCACCAAGGCAATTCCCAGCAAGATATGCCCATAAAAACCAACTTTTGGAAACAGCTTTGATTCAGAAAAGAATCCAAGCAAATTCCCTAAGCAAACTACTTTATGCATCTGTCACTACTGCAGACAGAAATGAGCACGCACAGGTATGCACCCTCTTGGCATCATCCCCAGAGTGGTAGGGCCAATATGCAGTTCAGATGGGTCCTGGGGAGGCAAGTACAGTGAGGCAGACTCACTGTAAGTAGCATCCTTACCAAAGGTGCTCATAGCCTTCTGATGACTTGGCATGCAGCAGGGTCACATTTGGAGGATAACAACCAGGACAACAGCAAGGCATAGAGTCTAATTGATGCCAAAAATTGTTATGATGAAATCTTTGTTTTCTCTTTGTGTGTGTGTGGGGTGGGGGGGTGTTTAACTTTTGCACTGAAGTTTGTTGCTGTTGTTGTAATTATTCCTACATAATAATTTTTTAAAGTATTTTTTTCTAGCCTACCAAAAGTTGGCTTCTTTAAGGTCAAAGGGGACCATTACCTAAAATGCATTCACTAAATGATGGATTTACTAAGAGATTTGCTAAGTGACATGAAATACCTCGGTTATCCAGTATAAGGAAATTTTCCAGACACATGAATTATTCTCCTTCATTTGCGGAAATCAATTAAAAGATATTTTGATTGTTGATGGAATAGAGTTGGAAGAGAATTTAGATAATCTACATACGAAAACTCATTTTGATCAAGAGGCAAGTGGGACTTCAACAAGTGACTTGCTTAAGGTCACATTCCCAATCAGTGAGGAGGAGACTAGAATTCCCACCTGAAAATCATCCCTGCTACCCCCTCCACCCCCATTGACTCAACAGGAATTCATTAAGCACCTGCAGGTTTAAGGGTAAAGCACCTTCTATATCTACTGCTATTGTCCTCTCCTAAGTTTAAGGAGATTAGTTCTCACCTGAGCTTAAGGACAACCATCACTTGGAGATCCACAGTGAGCTGCAATGGTTCTGTTAATAATCAGGAAAGTCAGGGTCTATTACTTTATGTGTTTTGTTGTTTTGTTTTACTTTTAAATGTTTGGTTAGTCAATTTTCTCTCATCAAGAGTGGTTTAAGACTAAAAAAATTCCCACCTATGAAACTTTGCCCATGCTATGGCTCTGCCCAGTATATTTTCCATTGTGTATTTTTTCCCTTTCTATTGAGTTCTGATCCACCTGTCAAATGGCTTCAGATATCACTTCCCCTCTGAAGATTTCCCTGATTCATACACTCCTTCTCTAGGAATGAAAACAATGACCTCTCCCAGGCTTATTATTTACCTTAAGCATATTTCTGTGGCTACAATCACTGATTACACTACTTTGTATTTATTGGTTTATACACCTGCCTTCTGACTATATAATATGTTCCAAGAGGACAGAGACCATATCTTCTCATTTTGTTATCCCCATAACTCAGCAATGCACCTAAGAGGCATCCAATACATATTATATTGAATCTGAGAGTGTGTACAATTTAGAATAGAGTCCCTGTAATGAGTTTAGTTATCTAATGAGAAACACAACCCTGTTACCAGCTGACAGTGAACTCTTCCCCACAGCTGTGATTTAGAAAAAACTTGCATAATAGGTTAGCATTTTTAAAATAGGAAATGAACCACAACAAAATCACCATGGATTCTTAAGAACTATCAAAACAGCAGGTTATGCAAAAATAGTGATGTGTAGAAATTCACCTCTAAACCCAAAAGGAGAGCTTATAGAATCAAACAGTTGCCTCAATACCTTCATTATCCTTTATTCTTCTACTCTGGCCCTGATTTTGTCCTGTCTGACTGGTATTTTCCAAAGCACACATCCAAGCTGCCCTGGCGAAATGCCCTAGGATACTGCCTAACTTCCCACATCTGTCCTGGTGCTCATCATCATCTGCTCCAACCAAAGGTCAAATGCATCAATCTTTCCCAGCAGGATGTGGACAGATCTGCATCTGTAAAGGATGCTAGAGGAGCCATCCAGAGAGTCTCACCAATTTCTGTCTGCGTTCACCCTCTTAACTGGAGCCTGCTACACAAGGGCATCTCACAGGTGACCTCACGCCCCACTAAAATCTCATTACTTAGATGTTAACTGCTTTCCAAGGACTGACTTTCTATTTGAACTGTTTTCACATCCCAAGTAAGTCAGAGCTGTTTAGTCGATAAAGCACTGACAAAGTTTGGAAATAATCTGAACCAAGTGGCTCTTCAAGTGGTTTCTTAGATGCGCTTAAGAAAACATCATATCCATTTTCCCAATTAGAGAAAAATGTGTAAAATACACTATCCATTTTCCCAATTAGAGAATAATGTATAAAATACACTAACTTGAGTGCCATATAAATTAATTATCATTGATTGACGTTAACATGGAAGGTTTTTTTTTTTTATGAGATGGAGTCTCACCCTGTCGCCCAGGCTGGAGTGCAATGGAGCGATCTTGCCTCACTGCAATCTCTGCTTCCTGGGTTCAGGTGATTCTCCTGCCTCAGCCTCCCGAGTAGCTGGGGTTACAGGCGCATGCCACCACGCCTGGCTATTTTTTTTTTTTTTTGTATCTTTAGTAGAGATGGGGTTTCACCATGTTGGCCAGGCTGGTCTTGAACTCCTGACCTCATGATCTGCCCACCTCAGCCTTCCAAAGTGCTGGGATTACAGGCACCAGCCACCATGCCTGACTTTTTTTTTTTTTTAGGCTTCCAGGAGACTGCCTGTGTGGAGATGATTGGCTCTGAATCACGTGGAACAGGGTTTAAAACAAAACAAAAGATAGCCAGGCATGGTGGCACTTGCTTGTAGGTCCAGCTACCTGGGAGGCTAAGGAGGAAGTCAATATCCATTAAGTCCAGAAGTTTGAGGTCAGCCTAGGCTACACAGACACCTAATCTCTTAAAAAAAAAAAAAAAGCAAAAATGCTTATGCTAAAAGACTGGTACTTTTTCTAATACAATTATTCACACATTTATCAACTTTGGGGTGGTAGGAGCTATAATAAAGTACATTTCAGGTCCCCATTTGCACGTTGCAAAGCTAGTAACAGGGAAACCCTGCAAAATTCGTCCTAGGTGTCAGATGCTTTGAACCATCTGCTGGCAAATGTATTTATGCCTACTGTCCTTTCCAACACTACAAATGTTATTTGTCCAACCACAGCAATCTAGTGTCTTCTTAAACCACAGCCACTGGCATCTGAAGCATAGAGGTAGAGTACAGTCTAATAAGGCCCCACATTTCCGAAACGATGGCCAACATGAGGTGAATCAAATGCAATCCTGCTGCTCCAGTGATGCAGGAGGACAGATTAGCTAATGGCCTGAAGCATCTGTTCCCACTCCAAGGATCCTGACTCCATGCCCATCCTTATTCAGACATGCCAAGAACACACAAACATCTAGGAACGTAATACCCAAGGCATATAACAAATGAAGAGGCTGATCAATCTGTGGAATGTCCTCAGCACTCACTGCTGAATAAACTAGATCAAACGAGAACACATTTTAATTTCTGAAATGGCAGGATTATTCTAGGTTTGTAACTTATAAAGAGAACAAGTTAAACAAGCACCATGGCTATCCACACTGAAATTGGCAGGAAAATCTATCTTTCTTTTCCCAGCACATCAGGGCAAGAAAGTTTGGTATTTTTCAATTCAGAAGGTCCTGAAGCAGCGATGTCACTGCAGAAATATTAAAATACAAGCCAAATGTATCTAAGTAAGTGTATTCTTCAGATTTTTTTTTTTTTTTTTTTTTTTTTTTTTTTTTTTGACGAAATCTTGCACTCTTGCCCAGCCTGGAGTGCAGTGGCGGATCTCAGCTCACTGCAAGCTCCGCCTCCCGGGTTCATGCCATTCTCCTGCCTCAGCCTCCAGAGTAGCTGGGACTACAGGCGCCTGCCACCAAGCCCGGCTAACTTTTCGTATTTTTAGTAGAGACAGGGTTTCAGCGTGTTAGCCTGGATGATCCCGATCTCCCGACCTCGTGATCCGCCCGCCTCAGCCTCCCAAAGTGCTGGGATTACAGGCATGAGCCACCGCGCCCGGCCTATTCTTCAGATTTTTAAAAGCCCAGTGACAAGAGGGTAGTGTGTTTTGTTCTCCTGCTGAGAAAATTATCCTTTTATTGTATACAGCTTTGTCAAGCATGTTTCCAAGAAAGAAAATCATCCAAGCCCATGTGTTGTATTTCTCCTAGGCAGAGGTAGTGGAGAAATACAAAACTAATGCAATGCTTTAAAAAAGTAAAATAAGAAATGACAGACGACATTTAAAATTTTACAAAAGTAACTACATTTTATTTTGCAATGGAAAGCCACCAATGACTGAGCTTGGCAAAAGAAGAATGACCTAGGAAGTATAACTTTCTAATTGACTTAAAGTACTCTGTATTGACCAGATCACCAAATCCGTGGGGTATTTTTCTAGTTCTCTTTTTAAGCACCAAACCGTCAATTGTTCTCTAGTTTCTGGAGCAGTTGTGGTTTCATGAAAGGTTCTAGTTCCTCAATCATGAATTGGGTGGGGATAAGGGGCAGGTGTCCGTGATCTCTCTCAGCTTGTTTTTAGACATGTGAATTTTGTTAGCAAGATAACTCAAAGCAAAGCCTAAGGAGTGAAGCCAAAAGTGACAAGGATAGGAAATTATATCTCAGTATGCCAAACAAGAGAAAATCCTAAGGACTGAGCATCATTAACCAAGCAGCAACCCACCAAAGAAGGGCGCATAAGGCAGCACCGCCAGACCTCCACATGCAAAATGCAAAACAGACAGAGAAAGTGGGTGTGGCTGTTACCTGTTTCTATAGCAACTCCTGGAAGGACAACCTGTGCCAGCATCACCAACATGCATGCACAGATCCCAGAATTAGGGGCAGAATTGGACCAATAAAACTGTGTCTGTTTCATGAGAGGACTCACTGAGACCAGTCATGCCTTCATCTCAGTTCTGCTAAGAAACTTTCCTCTCCCGCCTGTCAACATATATGGAAATAATATTCTTGGTGAAAGCTCAAATGATTATATAGAAAAGTGTCTTAAATTTTCAACTTTGTGCTGTTCAGCAAACCCATCCTGATACTATTTCCTTTTTTATGGCTTTTCGCTCAAGCAGGGAAAGCTGAAATTCTAGACATTCAGTTGAGTATGAAGGGGCCTCTTATGGCAAGATCCAGCATAGGGAAAGCCAATTCAGACAGAGGAAGCTCTCAAAACTGAACCTTTCCTTTATCCCCTTCCCACAGAAACAGAAAAACAAGAAAATGATAAGAACACAGAGGTGTAGTTGGAGAAAAATGTGACCCCATTTGACAGGTGTTATCTAAATAAACTAGGGCTCTTTGAACAAATGATCATGATGATTAAAAGGTACATATGAGACAGAATACTCAACATGTAAATAATAACCACCATTTGCTAAACACCTACTACGTTCTTTTATATATAACACCTTATCAGCACAGTAAATTTCAGGAAAGAGGAATGCTATTCTCCCTATTTTATAGATGATCATGGGCCCCACTTGTCTGGCCTAATGCTTCAACAAACATGTTTTCAAACACAGAAGGATTCCTTTGTTGACATTAAAAATTGTATAGAATATGATTTCATCCATATGACATATGAAAAAGGCAAAATTATGGAAACTGTAAGAAGATCAGTGATTAGCAGGGGTTGGGGTGTAGAAGGAAGAACAGGCCAAATACAGGATTTTTAGCTCAGTGAAAATAGTCTGAATACTATAATGGTGGACAAATGTCACTATACATTTGTCCAAACCCACAGAATGTCCAATACCAAGGGTGAGCCCTAATGGAAACTATAGGAGTTGGGTGACTATGATGTGTCAATGTAGGTTTGTCAGTTGTAATAACCATACCACTCTGGTGGTGGGGATATTGACTATGGGGAAGGCTGTGCATGTGTGTGTAGGGGGGTATATGGGAAATCTCTGCTTACCTCTCTGTTTTGCTGTGAGCACAGAACTTCTCTAAAAATATAAAGTCTTACATTAAATATATATGTGTATATATATATGTGTATATATATGTGTGTATATATATATGTGTATATATATATATATATATCACCACCATCATAGTTGGACTTTTACTCTTTGTTGAGAAAAGATAAGAAGATAAAATTACAGATTTTGAATTTTGCTAATTCTTATTACAGCTAAATATGTTAGAAAAAAATGTATCTATGTGGGAATCATAATAGTTATGGAGTCTCCAGACAATGGTTGCTACCTATATAGATCTAAGAATCCCATGTGAATGTGAACAATCTCCAATCTTCCATGAGTTGAAGGGTAACAGGTTACAAATCCTACCATACATTCTGCTACTTCACTAGGTAAACTCTCAAAAAAAAAAAAAAATAGGCCGGGTCTGGTGGCTCATGCCTGTAATCCCAGCATTTTGGGAGGCTGAGGCGGGTGGGTCACGAGGTCAGGAGATTGAGACCATCCTGGCCAACATGGTGAAACACTGTCTCTACTAAAAATACAAAAATTAGCTGGGTGTGGTGGCACGCACCTGTAATCCCAGCTACTCAGGAGGATGAGGCAGGAGAACTGCTTGAACCCAGAAGGCAAAGATTGCAGTGAGCCTAGATCACACCACTACGCTCCAGCCTGGTGACAGAGCGAGACTCCATCTCAAAAAATAAATAAATAAATAAATAAATAAATAATAATAATAATAATAATAATAACATGTGGGGAAGAAGATGCCCGTCTACTCCTGCAGAGGTAAAGATATCAACACAGCACCAGGTTTAGTTTGGTTCTTTATATCTTTGGAGAAATCTGAAAAATTTAGGGAAAGCCCAGACAAGAGCAATGAAAATGATGAAAGGGTTGGAATATAAGAGAAAAGGCTGATGAATGAGGATTAATTAGCCTGGGGAAGAAAAGACTGTGGGGAACTTAATATCCTCCTTGAAATATGGCAAAGGCTATTATACAAAATATGATCACCATGATTCACAATTCCACCGAGAATGCAAACAGAGGAAACAGGCTTATGAGAAGACACGATGAATTTAGATTCAGAAAAAATAAATCTTTCATTGTAAGAGTTGGAGGCACTAAAATAGGTGGCAACTTAATGACTTTGCGAACTTTGCTTTCCTGCAGGGCCTACTCCTATTCTGTCGGTCCCTCCCACCCAACTTAATCACCACCTCCTCTGAGAATCCCTGGATTCTCTCCTTCCATGCTAAACACAGCCAGTGTTTTTCAGTGTCACCAGAAGGCTTGTCAAAATACAGATTCCTGGGTCTTGCCCTGAGAAAAGGTTCAGGTGGGCCCTGTGAAATTGTATTTCTTACAAGTGGTGGGTATGTAGACACACTTTCAGAAGCAATGAACTAGACACAATCTCTCCCTACACTTACCTCTCATGAAAATGCATCTGTACTTCTCTGGGCACTCGACACTGCTCTTACACCATAGTATTTTATATAATTCCCTACTAGATTTTGGTCTGATGAGACTTTGAAATTCCTACAATGCCTAGCAGGTGACACTAACATGGCAGGGCTCAAAAAACATTACCTTTAACTTTTTTCCTAGAAAAGTAAGGTCAGTCTAACTTGCCTAGAGGCCTTCACTGATTTTATCATCTCTCATATATTTATACAGATATTATATATATAATATATATAATATATATAATTTATATATTATATATATTATATATAAATTATATATTATATATTATATATAAATTATATATATTATATATAATATATATAATTTATATAGTTCTCATATATTTATATATATTATATATATTATATATTTATATATATGTTATATACATTTTACCCTGTTTCCTTGCCTAAGAGACTCCACACCTTTAAGACCTTCGATGTATGCATTTGAAGTTGTCCCATAAACCAACAGTACCTAATGTTCAAAATAAAAATAAAATTGAGTATGATATATAAAAATTTCCACCCCATAAGGTTTATTTTTCCTTATTAGAGCTTTGGCTTATGTCCCCAAGATTATATTCCAAGAAAATGGCAGGAAAGGAGCCATATTTTTTATTTATTGTTTATTTTGCCTGGTTCTGGCAGGGAGGCCAGG
The DNA here is from genome assembly GCF_029289425.2 of Pan paniscus. Taxonomy (NCBI): domain Eukaryota; kingdom Metazoa; phylum Chordata; class Mammalia; order Primates; family Hominidae; genus Pan; species Pan paniscus. Next base: position 93,276,476 of record NC_073258.2, on the reverse strand, counting down.
GAGGTCAATGAGCAAATAAGGACCTGGCATATCTGAAATCATGCTGGTTGCAGTTGAAGTCTGGGCCAGAAACTGATCTGGAAAATTATTCCGTAAACTCACTCCCTCTTCTCATTAGCTACTAAGCTTACTTGTTAGCTAAAAACAAAAAGCAAAAAAAAAGGACACAAGAATGTACAGCAGCAAAAATAAGGACTCCCTAATGGAAAAACTGGGGAATGTCTCTTGGGCTTCAAGTTGACTCAACAAAGACATTGTCAGATTGTATGTCCAGCACTAGGGCATCGCATCATAATCTCTCAGATGTCTCAGAAGCAAGGTTAAAGCTCCACCCTTCCACAAACTAAAATGGTCCCAGAGTAATTACTCTCTCTCCCCGCTCCCCACTGTACTTGAATTTTATTTTTATGGTCTCTCTCTCTCTCTCCGTCTCTCTCACTCGCGTGCACACACATACACACAGACACATACACACACACACCTATAAAAAAATTCAAGTGAACTTTTAAGTGGCTACATAGCATGCAGGTGAGAAAGGCAGGGCAGAAAATAGCACAAAGTATTTCTGGAGTTGTAGAATTCCACAGCTGCAGCACATCTGATGATTTAAAAAAAAATCACCAACCACCACACACATAGCAGGTATAGTCATAATCCTAAAAACACCCTCAGGTAAAAGAAATGTAAAAAGTAAACTCTTTTTAAAATTCCTGACATTTTTGACCCTTGTTCATTTCATGCATTTTTTTCTTTTCCCAGGATTGAACAATGTATACTTCTTATTTACTTCTTCTTACAAATGAGTCAAAAAAAAACCCAACACATCAGGACACTTTAGTAGTCAAAAAGATTATGTCCACTCCACTACACTGAATTCAGAAAAATTAAAGTTCTGTTTTCCCAACCACTGGTATGGAATGCTGTCTGAGGCTGGCAAAACACAAAAGAAAAATAAATCTACAAGTTCACTTCTAGGAACCACAAGAAACAACTCTAAGCTGTAAGCACTACCCTGCAATCATGCTGGCTTCTAACTGTGAAATATGGTCATTATCTTATGGAACTGATCTAATTTTGTGCTCAATGCCCTAAAATAAAGGGTTTCTTTTGAATGCCAAATACAAGGACTGGGACCAAAAAAATGATAATAATTTGACAGCACTTTAAAACACAGCTTTTTTTCCTCCTCCTGTCACATTAAATAGCACCAACTGACAAGTGCTCTACAGGATGAATGAATGAAAGATTATGCATTTGCTGAGCTGAGGAAATTCCACAGATAAACTGTAGTGGAGGGCTGATATTAGCTCATTAGAGGGCTTAATACACAGGGCACAAGCAGCATATTTAACGAAAATTTACAAATGTATTGAAATGCAGCTGGAACGACACAGGATGACATCTTTTTTCTCAAGTACAAAAGGAGAAAAATATGCTTATCGCTTTAAAAGTGTTGCTGTTCAGGCTCTACTCATGTGTTTATATACACACATACACACACACACACACAACACACACACACACGAAAGCTTCATTGATTCAGGTTAACAAAGAAAGCAAATATACTGTGGTGACATTTATTAACATCTGTGCTAAAATCATGAATAAGAATTATATATAACACTTGGCTAGAGGAACTTAATTTTAAATATCACGAGAAGAAAGCCCAGAGAAGATGTATAGTCTTTCCTCATGAGACTTATTTGCAGCAGAAGAAATAAAAACAACACTTCTATACGTAATGTTTAATTCATTAATAGTTTACAGGATTATTAAAGAAAAATATTTAAATATGGGCATAATTTTAAAACGAACTTTTGCCGAAAATTATTCCATCTTATTTTCTCATCAAAGCAAACCCTTTACCTAATCCTATAATTTGAAAGAACAGAATCAAGGTCACTCTCTAATTTACTCAAATCATTAAAAATGCCTTCCTTTGCATCGCTATGCCGTAATTTCCATAGGAGTTCATATGCTTTCTAATCCTCTCATTTTCTCAACATCACCACTTATTCACATAGGCACATGTTCCATATTTGATCCATGCTTCTGAAGATTTTTCTGCTCTCCCAGAATATGATCCACTCATCACTAAGAGGAGTCCCAACATCAGAAATGTCCTTGCAAACCTGGAACCCAGCCTGAACAGGCAAAGAAGGACAAAATCCCAGTGAGGGCTGGCATTTGGTGAGTGTTCACTCTGTGCCCTGCCTTAAGTGAGGTGTTTCATACACTTATTTAATTCAGTGTCATCTTCCAACCCAGGCTGTGATTACTGCTCCCACGCTTCAGGTGGGGGAACTAAGGCTCGGAGAGCCTAAGCAACAGGCCAGAGTCAAGAAGCTGAGTGGAGAAAGAACTGGAGTTTAAACACGAAGCTATCCCCCTGCTATGGGCCAAATGATACCCTCCCTACACCCCTGCCAAACTCATATGTTGAAGCCCTAACCCCACTTTGTGGCTACATTTGGAATTATGAGGAGGTAGTTAAGGTTACATGAGGTCATAAGAGTGGGGTCTTGGTCTGATAGGATTAGTGTCCTTAGGAAAAGAGACACCTCAGATCTCTCATGCTGGTCTTCACATGTGATCAGTGGAAAGGCCACATGGGGACAAAGCAGCCATCTAGCAGCCAGAAGGAGAGCCCTCACCAGAAACTGAACACTGCTGGAATCTTTATCTTGAACTCTCCAGCCTCTAGAATGATGAGAAAATAAAAGTTTGTTGTTTAAGCCACACATTCTGTGGTATTCTGTTACAGCAGCCCAGCTGACTGACACATCCATTTTAAAGCTCTTTGCCACCACTTTGCCTCACGGGCTGGGAAGGTTCATTCCCCATCAATTTCTGCAGCAAAAGCTTCCTTTTGATCCTCCTCGTCTTTTATTGTCTCCTTATTAGTGACATCCATATGAATGAAATGTATGATGCTGCAGGAGGCTCATCATAATTTAACAGGAATTAATGTCCTCTTATTATAAAGGACCCTACAAGCCGCTGCTTAATAGTCAGCAACAACTGGAATTAATTCGTGTCAGATGAACATCAAGAAAAATCCATTTATGACCCCAAAGTCATGAAATTTAGCATAATTACACATGCTCTTGTTTGGGTAATTTTTTCTCTCCTCATTAAATTAGGCGCCTACATTAGATTTCAGTCTGATCAGTCTTGACTAGTTACATTTATGTAATCAAGGGCATTTCCTCTCAAATCAAACCAAAGTTACACAGGCAAACTACAGTAAATGCATGAACTGAAGCAAAGGTACAAGTGCTGAAAAGCTTAGAAAATTCATTCTTAATATTTATTCATGTTACCCCTCAACAAATATTTATAGAACACTTACTATGTTGTAGTCAGTGTTGTCGGTGTTTAAGAGATGTATGAAGTGAAAAGGCATAATTCTAAGAATCTCTTCAAGAACTGTGCTTGCCTTCCCCCTCACTACTGCAGCTCCAGCCTTTAGCATACCGGAGCCTCCATCACAATGGGGAATAAAATAAACCCATTCTCTCAAAAATATCCCGTAACTGTTCAAAGTCAATCTCCATCTCCCTGGCTTTCTCTTGTTAACATAGTTTGCCCCCACTACCCTCTTGTAGTACCTCCTTAAAGAATTTTCCTATCTAATAAAATCACCTGGCTTTAAGCCTAAGCAGAGATAGTACAAGGTTGGTATCTGGCAGCTAGAACAATTGAGTTTCACCTTAAAACAAGTTTAGCCTCTCACAGCCCCTTTCTGTTGTGGTCTTTATGGGTCAACCCTTCTAAGATATTAAGAAGAAAACCTTAAAAGGCACTGACTTGACAGTATCATGATAAAAACAGAGTACCCTTCATGCTCTGTAGAGTGGATTCCTCATCTGGCCAGGAAGAGGGTAGAAACCTGGATCTGTCTAGTGTTTGCCTGCTAGGATGCCTTTATCTGATCCACCTTGGGAGATTTCAGTCACCTGGGTTTCAGAGATACCTGCAATCTGGACACTGGGTAACTAGTATGATTTGCTGTTACTGGTTCCTGGAAAGGAGTTGAAATCTAAATGTTCCTCCAGGCCAAGTGCACACAGAGCACCTCACTGGAAGAATCTGAGTCACCTCATCCTTCTGAAACAATTCTGGAAGTCTACCACCATCTGCACAGCTTTCGTGGCAGCAAATTAATCCAGGTCACGAAGCAAAGATATCAGATTAGTTCAGGGAGAGGAGAACACCTTGGTTCCCTTGGTTACTCCAGTTTAGGAGGCACTAAGGCATTTATTTAAGAAAGGAACACTTACTTATAAAGGAATTTTTAAGGACTCTTTATGTGCTAAAAATACAATCAGAGAGGAAGTGTATAAACTGCTACTAAAATACAGTTTTATCAGAGCCTGGGGTAACACAAGGAATCAGAAATAAAGTATATCTAGTTCTCTAATAACTCCTAAAATAGCTTATTTCCCAGAGAGCAAGACAATCTCCATAGGAATGTTAAGACAATGTGATAGAAAGTATGGCTCAAATGGTAAAAGAGTCTCTTTTTAAAAATTCTGCTGCTTCCAGATTAAAAAACAAAAACTGAACTCATAGTGGAAACTAGGAAGGATATTTAAGGAACACTGTATCAATCAAGCACACGTACTTATGAACCAAGGAATGAAGATTTTTCTCAGCTTTTACAATAACAAGACACATTTCAAATTTCAAGAATATGTCTTGAAATATTCACAGTTTCAAAATGTTCACAGTTTTAACTAGGAAGTTGGGGGAAAGCTCAAAACAATTTTGCTAAAGAAAGCAGAATTTCACTGCTCACTGAAAATTTTAAATTTCTACAAATTGCCTAAGGACACAAAATTTCTAGCCATTCTCATTCCCTAACTTCTTATTGCCTCCTTTCCAAATACATATTTTTCTAAAAGTCCTCCAAATGTTGAATGAATCTTTTATTGTTGTTGTTCTTGTGAGACGGGGTCTTGCTTCTGTCACCCAGGCTAGAGTGCAGTGGTGTAATCACAGCTCACTGCAGCTTCAAGCTCCTAGTCCCAAGTGACCCTCCCACTTCAGCCTCCTGAGTAGCTGGGACCACAAGCACATGCCATCATGTCCAGCTAATTTATTTTGTAGAGATGGGGTCTTGTTATGTTGCCCAGGCTGGTCTCAAACTCTTGGGCTCAAGTGATCCTACCGCCTTGGCCTCCCCAAGTGCTGGGATTACAGGCATGAATCTTAATGTATAAACTGGAGCCTTGTTTGAATGCCATCCTTAGAAGCCACTGGAAAGATTATTAAATGAGATCATATTACAGCAAGTTCTTGCTGAATAATAAACCTCTTTGGAGAAGGGCTTGGGAAAGGTTGTGCCACAATGAATTTCATATTGCAGCAGATGCTGTTGTAAGGATGCTCCCAGGTGCACCCTCCATGATGCCTGTGATCCTCTAGAGCACCATGAGAAGGCACTGGAAAAGTATCCTCCATGATCAGAGTGAAGCAACCTCCATGCCCCAAAGTGAAACATCTGTCAAACAGGAGAGATCTGCTTGGGAGAAAATGGTCATGAGGAAGAACACAGGATAGGGTGGTATATTAATCAGTGTTATTCAGAAAAAAATGAATCAACTGGGTTCATACAGAAAGAGATTTATTATGAGGAGTTGGCTTGCATGATTATGGGGGCTGAGAAGTCTCATGATGTTCTGTCTGCAAGCTGGAGGCCCAGGAAAGTCGGTGGTATAATTCCATACCAAACCCAAAGGTCTGCAAACGAGGGAAGCCAATGGTATAAGTTACCATCTGAGTCTGAAGGCCCAAGAACCGGGAGCATCTGTGTTTAAGGGTAGGAGAAGATAGATGTCCCAGCTCAGGCAAAGAGAGTGAATGGCCCTTCCTCTGCCTTTTTGTTCTACATGAGCTCTCAATAGATTGGGTTGAGTGATACTCACCCACAATGGTGAGGGCATTCTTTACTGAGTCTACTGAATCAAATGCTATTCAGAAGCATCCTCACAAACAAATGTAGAAATGTTTTACCAGCTATCTGGGCATCTTTTGGCCCAAGCAAGTGGACACATAAAATTAACCATCATGGGAAGTAAGAGGTACCTGGGGAAATTGCCAGTAGGTCAGTTTCATCCACCTGCCATATTGTACCATGGTGACATGGTCTTCAAACAATGGAGTTAGGCTGTGACCAAAGACAAGCAGAAGACCTCAAAGGTCAAATGAACACTCACTGAGAAATAATGTTGAGAATTTGACAAAGGTGGATTAGCTACTAGGTTATCCAGGGTAGTTTACTTGGGATTCCATTCTCCCAGTTCTTTTTATTTTCTTCTTCCTACCTGACAGAATTAATCAATCCTTCTTCTGGCTATCCCGTACCCAGCATACATTCCACTAGTACAGCACTTGTCACAGTGTGTTTTAGCCATCAACACATCTGTCTTTCTAGAAGTAAAGCTCCTTGGAAGCAGGAATAATGTCTTTTTAATATTTGTACTCTCTGTGGTAGTGTAGTGACTGACATATACAGATCCTTGATATTTGTTGAATGGAGGAACTAATGAATGAGTTTATGGATGAAAGTTCCAAAACCTTTAGTTGTTTTTCTCTTCAGGGTAGGATATACAACTTTTCCCTCCCTCCCTCCTTTCTTTCTCTTTCTCTCTCTCTTTTTTTTTTTTTTTTTTTTTTTTTTTTTTTTTTTTTTTTTTGACGGACTCTTCTTCTGTGGCCCAGGCTGGAGTGCAGTGGCACAATCTTGGCTCATGCAACCTCCGCCTCCCAGGTTCAAGCAATTATCCTTCCTCAGCATCCCAAGTAGCTGGGCCCACAGGCACCCACCACCATGTCCAGCTAATATTTCGTATTTTTCATAGAGACGGGGTTTCACCATGTTAGCCAGGATGGTCTCCATCTCCTGACCTCGTGATCCTCCCACCTCGTCCTCCCAAAGTGTTGGGATTACAGGTGTGAACCACTGCACCCGGCCCCCATACTTGTTTTGTAACACTCCATAATATAAACTTTTCTCTGCTGATGGAGCAAATGAGCCAGTGCATTGTCCTACACATTCCCCCACCCTGGGCCTTTAGTAGTGCAGTTGTCCTGGCCTAGAACACCCCTGGAAATAAGCTCCACCTCTGTAAATAGCAACCACAAATTTTAAGGCCTAGCTCAAATCTAACTCTTTTATATCTTCCTATATTGTACCTCCAGCTCTCATCTCTAAACTCCTATCACATTTACATTTTGCAATATCCACCTGGCACTTAATCACATACTGCAATGAATTTTATTTAACTCACTGTTTCTGGGAGCCTTCTCAATGTTACAAAGAACATTCCTTTTTAGGGAAAAATAAGCAAATAAGACTGGCTCAGGGAAACACAGCAAGTAAGTGAAAAATCCTTGAATTAAACAATTTAAGAAGACATTGAGTGTGGGAACTTAGAAGAGTGGGTAAAGTAAAAAGAAGAAAGAAAACCTCAAATACAAAATCAATGTAAAGAGACATCTTGCTCAGGTACCACAGACTTTTTCTTCTTGTTGACATTACATCTACTTGTCCCCCCATATCCATCTTCATTTTTCTTTCTTTGGAGACAGAATGGTGGAGAGGAGCTCAAGCTCTGGGTATGTAAGCTGAGGCCATGTTACTACCAAGTTTGCAATTAAACTTGTCTGTAAGACTGATGGGCCTGGTATCTTGTTAGTGAAGGAGGCATGGTTGGGTGGAGGTGGAAAGGGAGAGTGGACAAGTTTTGATTTCTAATTCCACTTCTTTATGTCCCTTGCCCCCACCTTCCTTTAAGGTTTTTTCTCTTTGCCTTTAGTTTTCTGCAGTTTTAAATATGACATGTCTAGCTATGGGGTTTTTGGTGCTGGCCTTTTTTTTTTTTTGGTTTTTGATACTTATTCTGCTTGGTGTTCCCTGAGCTTCTTGGACTTATGGTTTTGTGTCTATTATTAATGTTGGAAAGTTCTTTTTCTTTTCTTTCTTTCTTTTTTTTTTTTTTTTTTTTGAGATGGGGTCTCACTCTGTCACCTATGCTGGAGCGCTGTGGTGTGATCTCAGCTATCTGCCATCTCAACCTCCCAGGTCAAGTGATCCTCCCACCTCAGCCTCCCAAGTAGCTGGGACTACAGGCACGCATCATCATGTCCAGCTAATTTTTTTGTATTTTTTTGTGGAGACAGGGTTTCACCATGTTTCCTAGGCTGGTCTGGAACTCCTGAGATCAAAAGATCTGCCTGCCTCAGCCTCCCAAAGTGTTGGGATCACAGGTGTGAGCCACTGCACCCAGACCGAGAATTCTTGAGTAATATTACTCTAATTATTTTCTCCCCTAGGACAGAAAATAAACAAAGACTCACCCTGAAAACATTATCCATCATTTATGCTTTCCCACAGCTCTTGAATTTTCTGTCTCTTTTTTCCCCATCCTTTCTTGGTTTACATTTCAGTTTTGGAAGGTTTATTAACTTATTTTCAAGTTCATCAATATTTTTTCCCGTGGTTGTGTTATCTACCTATGAACTTGTTGAAAACATTCTTTATTTCCATTATTGTGGGTTTTAATTTTTAATTTCATTTACTTTTATTCTTTTTTAGTTTTAATATCTCAGCTTACATTACCTATATAGGCTTGCATGTTGTATACTTTTTCCATTAGAACCTTTAACAAATTAAACATAATTATTTTAAATTACTTGATAATTGCAAAATCTGTGTCATATCTGAGTATGGTTCTGAAGCTTGCTTTATGTCTTTGGATGTTTTTTGTTTCTTTGCCTTTTGGCATGCCTTGTAAATTTTTGTTGAAAGCCAGACATGTTCTATAGGATAATAGGCACTGAAGTAAATAGGCCATTGGTGTGAGAATTTCTATTAATCTGAGATGAGCTGTGTTTAATGTTTATTGTAGCTACTGGTGCCAAAGTCTTCAAATTCCTATAACAGGCTTCTTTGTTCCTCTCCTCCTAGCTTTGGGGCTTACCTTTGTACTGATTCTCACAGAGAGTCTGTTCCTTGCAGCTTTTCAGCTGGGCTCCCCTATTATTATTATTACTGGAGCCTTGTCATTGTGGTGGAGTGTAGGGGAGGATGGTGTTGCAAGTCTTCTTAATTAAGCCTCAGTCTTTCAGTGAGGCTGTGTTTCAAGGGTGTGAATTTCAGATGTGTTTCTGTCCCTCTTCACAGGTAGAGCTTTATTTCTGCCCAACCTTCAGCTCTAGTCCCTTTCCTGGTTATTACCTTGAAGCTCCCCTGTTGACTACGGTTTTTATTTCTTTGGACCAAATTCTCGTCTCCCAGCTGGGATAAGTTTTCAGAATTGCCCTGTGGGGAAGTCTTTCCTCCTACAGATGAGGTCTTTGTTAGGGAGAAGAGTCAGGAAGGGTTTCACGAAGGCTACTCCCCTTCAAGCCCCTGTCCCAGAGCCATGAGGGTCCTCTTACTGAGCACCTGGTAGAGTTCCAGGGGGAAAAGCCTGTGAAAGTGTGAAGACCCCCTTAGACAGCAACTCCCAGGAGCTTATTAATCTCCCACTAGCCTGCACTCAGTTTCCAGCAATTCATCAAAATAACTAGTAAAGTATCCCCGCCAGCTTATGGCATCTGGTGGTTTCTGCTCCAGGTAACCAAATCTCAAGAAAAGTAAATTTCCAGTTAGTTCATTTTTCTCTTGTTGTAAGAATGGCAATAAGGACTTCTAAACTCCATATATGTCACGGTTGAAACAAGGTGTCTCCTTCTTTATGGTTTTAATCTTTTCAGATTTTCTATTTGTTCTTAGGTCAAGTTTAATAATCTATATTTGTTCCAGGATTTTTCCATTTCATTTAGGTTTTGTAAATTACCAGCAGATTGTTTTTATGGTATTCTCTTAGTGAGTATCTGTACATACTTATATAAATCTTTTAATTATGAAATTATATACTCTTTTGAATATTATTGATCTGTGCTTCCTCTCATTTGCTGTTCATATCAACTTACTTCATAACTTTATTATGTATTATATTTAATTTTGGTATTTATCTCCCTTCTATTTAGGTGGCTTACCCTGTTGTTACTTATCTAGTATTTAAATGTCCAAGTGTCTGTTTCTTTGGAGAAAAAACTTTATAGAAAGTACCTCCTTCATAGCGCTGTTTATAAGAAAATGCGCATCTGACAGGAAGTAAGTAATGCACAAATATGCAATGATATGACCTTTTATTGCCAAACTACAGTACTTTTAACTTCAGAAATCTTTGTCTTTATTTTGGTTTCTTTCATAATTTGGTCCATTTACAATACTCGCCATTTCTCATTAACCTTATCTTCTGAAGATTAGGTCTATTTTTTGAGGACTGTGATCTGCAGAGAAAACACTTAGAAGGACACAATCAAAGCAAAGCCTATACATTTTGTGGATAAGTGATCCAAACCTAAGACAGTTACAAAGAAAATGGCTCTCAGCTGTTTACAGCCAGACTTCAGGCCTTCTGTGGATTTCTTTGGCATTACATCACTAAGTTAATATATCATCACTTGACATTTAATAATAAATACCTGATGAAATTATGCATATGTCTTTTTAAAAGTTCAGCTTCAACTCATTTTGCTAGATAAAAATACTAACACAGGCAAAAAGTCACCCACATTAATAGAGAAAGCTACTCCACTGCGAAGTGTATTTTCCCTTCCTGACAATCTCAGAGGTGCTGGGCAAGAGCCAAGGAAAGCCAATAGTCTGTGCCTCAATAAGAATATATACATCCCAAGCCCACACCAACAGACTCTTGAAGTATAGCAGGCAGGAAGAAAAACACTTAGTGAACAACTCAACTCTGTCTGTATTGCACCTCCTGTTGGCCAGATCTGCCTTTTGGTCACATACCCTGGATCCCTGGTGAATACACAGATATTAGTGCTACAGAAGGTTTACACAAGGGTCTCCTAAAACATCTAGGCTGTCTGTGGCTGACAACTGATTTGCGTAAGTGGTTGTTAAAAGGTAAAAGCTCCCTTAATCCACTGCCACTTAAGGGGCTCACCAAATCAACCATTGCTCTCCATTTCCTCTGTAAAATATGAACCCATGCCCATAGCTGGAATAAAGGGTCATGGAAAATAGGCATTTCTGTAGGATATTTCCTCTTCTGCTCCCACCAACCAAGTTGTGGGCGTGTCAAGAATCAACTAAGTTTGTTCCCCAAACTAGGTATGCCAGTTTTACTTGTTAACAACAGTTTATAATTTAATTAAATATTTCATATGAGTGTGCACAGAAAGAAAATTAAATGAGAATCAATTTTTAAAAAATCACCCATCAAATTAGATGTGGACAAAAGAATCTTAAAATTTTACAGGAATATCATTAACTATTTCCTCTACTGGTAAAGGAATCTCTAGTCTGAATTCTATCCTCAGGTTATTTTGTGTTTTGAAATTTTCACTCCATTATAAAGAAACTCCAAAGGAAATGGTCAGTAGATGATATGGGCTTTATGCAAGAAACATGATGTCTGATATCAATCATAGGACTCTTAACAAAACCACAAAACTCTTAGTCTTACATTAAAAGGCTGGAGAACTCATGAACTATTTATATCTTAATATGTGTATATATGTGTATGTAATTGCTAATAATCCCACACTTTCACTGAATTATTTGGTTAACAAACAACTCAAGGTCCTGATCATATCAGATATAAAGGATTCTATGTAGTTTCATTGAACAGATTAATGCTCCTGATTTCCTGCTCATTTTTACTTGTCTTTACTGTATTTACCTTACCAAGTACTTTCTCTTATTTCTCCTTCATTCTCACTACAATCCTCTGAAGTAAGATTGTGTTTATTATGTGAAGAAACTGAAAATCAGAGAAGCCAGGATTCATACTCAGAACATTGTCCCAAACAGTATTTTCAAATCAATGTGAAATCAAGTTAGTGAAAAGCAACAAACATGTCTAAACAAAATAATGGAATGGAATAGAATAAACTAGAACAGAACAGAACATGAAGGCATTATTTAAGGTGAGTTATTTATTATAAGTTGAATTGTGTCTCCCTAAACACAATAGGTTGGAGCCCTAGCTGGGTAGGTATCCCCCACCCAAGTATATGTCAGAATGTGACCTTATGTGGAAATAGGGTCTGTAGTAGAGGCAATCAAGTTAAAAATAAAATTAATAGGGTGGGCTCCAATTCAATATGACTTGTGTCCTTATAAAAAGATGAGTTTTTTTTTATTTTTTTGAGATGGAGTTACACTCTTTTGCCCAGGCTGGAGTACAATGGCATGATCCCAGCTCACTGCAACCTCCGCCTACCAGGTTCAAGCAATTCTCCTGCCTCAGCCTCCCAAGTAGCTGGAATTACAGGCATGCACCACCATGCCTGGCTAATTTTTGTACTTTTAGTAGAGACGGAGTTATGCCATGTTGGCCAGGCTGGTCTTGAACTCCTGACCTCAGGTGATCCATCTGCCTCAGCCTCCCAAAGTGCTTGGATTACAGGTGTGAAAAGGTGACATTTAGACAGAGACAGACACACACAGAGGGAAGACAATGTGAAGACAGGGGGAGAAGATGGCCATGTGACTGAAGTAATGCATCCATAAGCCAAGGAAAGCCAAGGAGTGCTGGCAACCACCAGAAGCTAGCAAGAGACAAGGAAGGATTCTCCCTTAGAACAGTCGGAGAGGGTGTGGCCCTCTCAACACCTTGATTTTAGACTTCTTACCTCCAGAACTGTCAGACAATACATTTCTGTTGTTGAAGCCCCCCAGTTTTTGGTATGGTGGTCCTTGTGTACATAAGTATGTGTGTATTTGTGTGTATTATGGGTCATAATGTAAACTCTAATTCCTACTGTAGATTACAGTCAAAAAAAGTTTGTAAAACAGTATTCCATAACACAGGCAAATAGAGTGTCACTGATATCTATCTGGGCAATCCCCTTAAGACAGAAGGCAGGCAAAAAAAAAAAAAAAATTCTGGGAAGGAGAAGAGGTGGCGTGTTCGCAAGCGGGGGATGGAAGGCAGTTTCTGGAAAAAGCGAGCTTCTCTCTGAGGATGAGTGGAAAGAGCAGCACAATTAAACGGAGTAGCTGGTGATCTGGTGATGCATGCGTGAGACTTGCTATGAGTCCATTGCAAGGGGAAACAAAAATAGCTGGGCTGGCAGGTGTTTGGGGAAAAGGTTTTAGTCAATCCACTTTGCATAAGTAAAAGTGATTTAACCCAGCCAAAGCTTCAAAAGAAACTATGTGAGGCATGTTAATGATATTGGGAACTCCATCTAGATGGGGAGAAAGTCAGAGTAATGGAAAAGCGAACCTTAGGGGACCCATGCGCTGCTTGACAGCAGACGGCAGAAGATTGCTTAATATTCTGACACAATTAAACTAATTCCCTTTAAGCTTCCTTCCCATACCATAAACAAAATCTCCCCATCCCTTAGAAATTAACTTTTAACATCTGGGCAAATGTACTGCTTAGTGCCCAATTCCCCCCAAAAATCCCAGTTAATTTTTTTTATATATATAAAGACCAAACCAAAAAGGATTTTGTTAACAGTTTTAGCCCCACTACAGTGTAGCACACATTGGTGGCACAAGTGAGGTGTCATGAAATTCCTGTAAGATAGGATTGTACTATCATTAATTGATAAAAACTGCACTATCACCAAATCTCATTTATTTATAAAGGTGTGTGGCCCATGAAAGTAACAAAGAGGGCCAGGCGTGGTGGCTCATGCCTGCAGTCCCAGCATTTTGGGAGGCCGATGTAGACGGATTACCAGAGGTCAGGAGCTCAAGACCAGCCTGGGCAACATGGTGAAACCCTGTCTCTACTAGAAATACAAAAATTAGCTGGGTGTGGTGGTGGGTGCCTGTAATCCCAGCTACTTGGGAGGCTAAGGCAGGAGAATCGCTTCAACCCAGAGGGTGGAGGTTGCAGTGAGCTAAGACTGCGCCACCACACTCCAGCTTGAGCAACAAGAATGAAAGTCCATCTCAAAAAAAAAAAAAAAATAACAAAGGGCCAACAAAACACAACTTAGTGACTTATTCTGTTACTAAGAACAGTATGATGAGATGGGGAGACCCACCATGGCTGACTTCTGAGATGTGATTTCTCATCTCAGCCTTGCACTTCCACGGGGTCCCTGGATGTTCTCCACCAATGGGCCAGGAGAGGCCACTGATCCATACCACATACCTCAATACCCAATTCCTACTGGCAATAAACCACCCCATGATTTTATCCATACATGTAGACGGGATCTTCCATTGCCAGGCTGTATGAGAGTAAGTGTATGCACTTGTAAATTCTGCCCCTCTGGCTTAGATAAAACACCTGTATATGAGACAACGAGGCAGCCAGGAAAGCAGAGCTACCAAGGTTTAGATAAGTAAACAAATCCTGGTTTGGGACTAGTTACACTTTAACGCCATACTCAGCTGCTCCAAGTGTCTGTTTCCTCAGAACAAAGTAGATTCATGATCATATTCATCTCAGAAAGTTTTGAGCATTAAAGTTGTAAAATGCCTGGCTCATGAAAGTGCACCATTCCCTTCAGATTTATTAGATGTAACACCTATTTACTCCTACGCTTGTAGGTGAAGGAAGCTATTATCTTCTTCTGTAAACATTGACAGGGTCTGGATGTGCCCATGACTGACTGGGTGTTAGAGTGGAATGGCTGTAGGGGAGAGGAGACAGGGTAAAACACTAGTTTCTCCTAAGGGGAAAGACACCCAAATGAATTTATACTGCAGTACAAGTGGCTAAATATTAACATAGAAGGAGAAAAAAGGAGCCAAGGATGCCCAAGGAAGACATCAAAAATGGTGACACTGGGCCGGGCGTGGTGGCTGATGCCTGTAATCCCAGCACTTTGGGAGGCCAAGGTGGGAGGATCACCTGAGGTCAGGAGTTCGAGACCAGCCTGGCCAACATGGTGAAACCCTGTCTCTATTAAAAATACAAAAATTTGTCAGGTGTGATGGCAGCCTCCTGTAATCCCAGCTACTCGGGAGGGTGAAGCAGGAGAATAGCTTGAAACTGGGAGGCGGAGATTGCAGTGATCTGAGATTGTGCCACTGCACTCTGGCCTGGGTGACAGAGCGAGACTCCATCTCAAAAAAAAAAAAAAAGTGACACTGAATCTGGGTCACAGGGATGCAAAGCAAGGAAGAAAAAGAAGGCATGCAAAAAAGGGCATCTTTGTAGAACAGAGAGAACTGTGATGAGGCTGTAGTGCTGAACTCTCGACAGGCATGGTAAGAGATGAGGCTGGTATGAAAGACCTGGGCATAATTGCATACAGCCTTGGCTTATAAATACAAATGAGCAAAAAGGTGGCCATGTACAGAGGAGACCTGATAGGTAATCAGACAAGCTGCACTGTTCCTACAAATACTTAATGAGCACCCACTATATAAGATAGGTGAGACTCTTAAGTGCTGAACAATGTCAATACTGTCAATCAATTCAAGTACCTATTTAAACTCAAGTCGTTCAGCATTACAGGAAGACAAAGTGAGAAATTGGTAAAGGACCAAAAGAGAATATGTCTGGAAAAATTGTAGGAAAATGTCTTTAGTACTCCTGAAAATATTTTAGCTAATGTTATTAAGCAGGAAAATGGTTATTTTATACTACTCACTCTCAACTGGGCTGGAAAGGACCTTGGATTCATTCATTCATTCAGCAAATATTCAACACCTACTATATACCAGTTACTCTCCTAGCCAATGGGTGTGGCAGAAAACAAAACAGACATCCCTGCCTTAATGGGAACTGAATTCTGAGGATACATTTAATGTGCTTTAATTTTAAAAGTTAGGCAGTGTAGGAAAAGAACTAGAAACTTTTACCAGTTTTAAAGACTCCAATAGCCTTCATCTGTATAACTGGTAAGTACGAATATTCTATGGCATCTATAATAAGAAATTTTTTCCTATTAATTTTAAATTGTCCAAGAAAATGGAAAGACTGTAGATTCCATTTTAAAATGAGAGTTTTTTCCTTTAAATTTTTGTTATATATATAAATAAGATACAGAGTTTTTTGATAAAGTTTTATTTTTTTCTTTTTTTGTATCTCAGGAAACTGAGATACCAAGAGATCAAGGAATTTGCCCAAATCCCACAGCTGAGCAGTGACAGAGCTGTGATTTCATGCTAGATAGCAAAACTGCCTCTTGCTTGTTGCCCCAAAATAACAAGAATGGTTATTTCTAACTGGTGGTGGAAATAACCACCAGTTTTAATTTTTCCCACTTTTAATTTTTTTCTTTTCTTTCTTTCTTTCCAGCATAGGCTGGAGCACAGTGGCACACCCTCGGCTCTCTGCAGCCTCCAATTCCCAGGCTTGAGCAATCCTTCCACCTACAGGTGCATGCCACCACCCTCAGCTAATTGTTTTTGTACTTTTTGTAGAGACAGGGTTTTTCCATGTTGCCCAGGCTGGTCTCTAACTGCTGGGCTCAAGCGATCTGCCTGCATTGGCCTCCCAAAGTACTGAGATTACAGGTGTGAGCCGCTGTGCCAGGCCTAAAAAGTTTTAATTTTTATAATCTATCAGTGACTTAACCACACTATAGTGCCTCCTAAATAAGTCTTACTTGCCAATGTTATTCTTTCCTTGAGTGAATTACTGAGCACCTCCTACATGTCCAGTGCTGTGGTGGGTTTCTAGGAGTGGAAAGGAATAGCAGATGCAGTCCCCACCCTTGACAAGCATCTCTCTTCTTTAGGAGAAAGAGGGATAGATAATAGAACACGTACATCTGTAACAATTAGAAAGCAATCAAGAGCAATTCTTGAGATATTACAACATAACAAGTCAGTAGCATATAAAATCCCCATGTTAGTGTCAACAGAAAGTGAGACCCTCCCTGACCAGAAGTTAAAGAAACTCTAGTGCCACTTACAAAACCAACTGCTTCTGAGTGAAGCCCTTCATGCTATTCTGCTTAATGATGCTTCTCACTAACGAGCCAGTAGATTAGGTCTTGGAAAAATACTGCACTCGTAATTAATTAATCCATTAATTACACTGCCAATTATTGTGGATCATAAGTAAATTCCACATTATTTTTAATACCTTTGTTTCAAAAATCAAAATTGCAAAACATCCCATCCCCTCCCCTCCGCTATCTAAGCCAAACACAAGCTGTGCTTATCCAGATCGAGATGTCGGTCATTGATCTATGATGCCTCACCCCTGAAAGACTTGGGATGCTGGTATTCCTGCTGATGAGAACATATGGTTCAGATGGTTTGGCGGCGAAATCCTGGCAGAAGAGTCTCAAAGCATCAGCAGATGCTGCCATAGCACAGACATCCAAATGGTGGCATAATTGCTGCTGCTGCTTTGATGCCACATGTTTCACTGTGATGACAGCAATGCCTTTCAAAGAGAGGCTGGTGGCAAAACAGAACCTCTCCCCAGTCCCCAGAGAGACACACATGAGTGTGTGTGCACACACTCAGGCACACACACACAGGTACACATGTGCATGTAAAACCAGGTAAGGTCTGCCTTCCATAGGTCTCTTTCATCTGTCTCTAATGGTAGGTATAAAGCCAGCTGGAAAAGAAATAGCAGCTAGAGAATTATTTTGTTCTTTGCCTACATAACTGACATTTAGGTTCCACTTAGAAAACAGAAACTCACAAAAACCAAATAAAAGATGGCCTGTTAGCAACTCAGAGATGGGATCAGACACTCACACCCATAACCGTCCCACTGCCCCTAGTTCCTCCTACTCCTCCAACCCGCAACTGAGGCACTGCCAGATTCCCAAAGCTCCCTGTCACTAATTGCTCAGACTCCTCTTCATCAGATTCATTCAGTCAATCAACAAATATTTGCTGATCACCTGCTATGGGCTAGGAGAGGAGGGGCTTCAAGAGCAACAATCTCTATATAGCTGAAGGGTTCTGGGGAGCTTTCTCCTTCCACAATTGCCAAGTCATTTTCAGCCACTTATTTCACCTTTATTGAGCAATGACAGTCTAGCACTACTCAGCCTGGAGATACAACAGGAAACCAGACAGATGTGGTGGTCCCTTTCTGTAGTAAAGGAGTTAGCCAGATAAGCTATCCAATGCAGTGCAGTGTGCAATGTGCTACATTACAGTATAGGGTGGTGTAGACACTTCAAGGGAGCAGCATTTAGTATAGATTGGGGATTTGGGGGGAGGGGTAGAGAGCAAGAGACAGATACCCTGAGTCCCAAGGATAAATTGCGGTCAGCCAGGTGACCAGGAAGAAAGCAGCGCTGAGGCAGCGGGAGCAGCTTTAGAGTGAGACAGAAATACGTCCTGGCTCACCAAATGCCCCAAACCTTATTTCTTCATCTCTTAAACATGAAAATAGTAACACTAAATAAGAAAATGTGAGTTAAGATATTAGCACTCAATAATTGATAGCTATTTTTATTATTATTATTATTTTGTAATACTATTAACAAGAACAACAATGTCTGCAGATACTTAGAGGTAGGAAAATGTATGGAACATTCTGGAAAATAAGCATGGTTCGATTTGGCTGGAATATAACATGTGTGCGTGCGTGCATGTCTCCCCAGAGACATGAAC
Source organism: Pan paniscus (assembly GCF_029289425.2). Classification (NCBI taxonomy): domain Eukaryota; kingdom Metazoa; phylum Chordata; class Mammalia; order Primates; family Hominidae; genus Pan; species Pan paniscus. The sequence goes on along the minus strand of NC_073258.2, from coordinate 93,257,884 downwards.
TGGCCAATGAGTAAATGACCTAAAAGCACAGAACTGCATGTGATAAACCAGCACAGACCTGGCTGTTCTTATGGGAGAAATCACAGCTGCTTCTACCCTGAGTGTAAAGCTGGATGCCAAAGGAATGAACACAAGTGAGCATTCTGAGCCACCACCACCACCTCACCAGACAGTAGTGCAACTCTTGGGTACTGTGGATTCCTCATCTATGAAAAGAGCACAAGGACACTGGTCCTGTTTATCTCAATGAATTGTTGATGTTAACGATCTCATTCCTAATTCTGGGGTGCCAAATATAACTCCATAAAGGACACGTACAACTATGAGGAAACATGGCCACTGTCATGCTAATTTAGATAAATCTCTAAGAAGAAATGAGTAAATGATCTAAAAGCACAGAACTGCAGAGCTGTCTGTTTTGAATGTCAAACATTTGCATACTCCACATTTGTCATTAACTGAGTGAAAAGTGGACAAACTAATGAGCTGACAGAATACAGATGCAAACTACATACAAATAATAAGGACCCACACTTAAGAATACACATGATCCTCCCTTACCACAGGAATTAAGTTACTGTGAAGACAAAAGAACAAAAGATTACACACACTGATCCTGTGTAAAGTACAGACCTAGGAACTAAGAGTTTGAGATAAAGAACTATTTGCCTGCAGCATTGGGGCCAAGGCTTAGGGGTGATTGACACTCATTTTGCTTCCCAGAGAGGTAGAAATTAGGAGAACAAGGGGACACCTAACCTGGGAATAAACAAGCTAGAAACACTTGGGGAGGTGGGGCTGTCAGGGACTTATACTTATTGGCAAGGTTGCAGGAACACATCTGGGTCTTCGATGGTCTGTCCCCTAGATACCACTTAGAGTCTGTCCACTCTGGGCTCTGGCATTATCAAACATCGGGGAGGGAACAGAAGACAGAGTGAAAGGTTTGAACAAGCACACAATTTTGTCTCACTTGGATATAAAATCAAATCTGCTGACTTCTACCTCTTCTCAGTTACACAGCCTTAGGCTACTTGGAGTTGTTAACTTCTCTGGAGTTGTTTTTAAAAATTAAGTGGGTACTATGAGAAATGCTCAGTAGAGGATTTTATCAAGTCATACAAATCAACAGGCAAACAAAAGACAGCTTTGATGGCTTACCACTGCCCACAAGCTGATGTCTAAACCCTAATCTGCCATTCAAAGGCTCTTTTGCCAGAATGTGGCCCCAATCCAGAACCACAAGATTGAAGAAGCACTTGTTCAACTCTAACTGTGCTTCTCCAGGACTACATTTTTGCTCACCCTGCTCCCAGACCTCTCAGGCTCCTCTCACCCTCAGTCCTCCCAGCTTCTACCCATTCCTGGAGGTCCTGTTTTGGTCATTCCTGCTCCAGGAGGCCATATTAGAGTATTCTTCACTTCTCCTTTTGAATAGTCATTCTCACTCAGACAAGAACTGGTTTTCTTTGCAGGGCAATCCTGTTCCTCATTCTCCTTATAGAAAAAGGAGAATGCCCAAACTTAGTGGTTCACGTCAAAGCTCAGCACAATCTTGGGGCACTGGGAGGACTATGGATTCTAGTGGTCAATCCATTAGCAGCAGGCAGACATCCATCCTCGGAAGGCATGGTAAGTGATGGTGAGCAACCACTATGGCTCCTTGACCCCAGTGACTTCAGATGTTCATTTCAAAAGTGAAGGAGAATAGGTTTAGGCTGGGTGCCCTGAGATGGTCATGGCTAGTGCTGGACAAACTCTCCATACTTGCTTTGCTTCTCTCCCTGTGGGTTAGCCCAGGCCCAGTCCCATCACAGCAGCCCAAGAGACTGCTCCCTACTCAAGTCCTACCTAACTCTCCTTGTCTACCAGCCTAAGGATCCTAGTCTTGGGAGGATTATATAGGGAGGAAAGCTTTTAGATCTTCCTTTAGTCTTTTTCCTAATCTATTATGGCATAAACTCTATTCCTGACTTTACAAGAACTTTATTTTTTATTTCAGGAGCCCTTTCTTCTCTCAACAAAACTTAGCTCTTAAGATCAAAAACTTTGCTTTTAAAACTGTCATTTTTGATGTGGACTTCAAGAGTCTATTTTGAAAGTTTAAAAAAAAAAAACAGGCTTTTTTCTTTTGCTTCCACTGCTTTTCTACAGACGTGCCTCCCACCTACTGTGCTCCTGCCTAAAATGCCCCTGATTTTCCACAAGGTAATGTGAAGACACTGGTTGATTAGACAGAGACCATACATAAGACAGGGTAAAAAAGAAAAACTCCAGGTTTAACATCTCAGTGTGTTACGTTGCTCTAATTCCATAGTATTTAAGGGAATAAATAGTGGAAACAGACCTGACACGTACCCTGACGCTCATGTGATCATCAGCAATTACCTTCTCTGTGCCTCTATTTTATTATCAGTAAAAGGAAAAGTCCATTTTCCTCACTTCTAACTGCTACTGTGAAGATTATTGTAAAGTGCTTCACCAAAAATAAGCCACATCCATACAACACAATAAATGGTAGTTATTGTTAAGTACCAGGCATCTGGCAACTAGGTCCGTTCTGCCTTAAGATATTCTAATATCATTAGTCTTTACCATTTAAATCTATTTTTGTCTAACTTTCCTTGCATGTAAGCCTTTTCCTCCAAACTTGTAAATTTGCCAACTTATTTTCTTACCTTTAAACAAGAATACAAATAATCTACCTTATGAAGTTGTAAACATCAAGTCAAGGTGTTTATGAATACTTAGCCTGACATCAGGACAGAAAACAGTAGTCACCATTGTTAGGTCCGTTATGGGCAAAAGCCAGGTTCCCAAGAAACTCATCTACGAGCTGGTCTTAGACTTCCTAGTTTCCAGAACTGTGAGAAATCCATTTTCTGTTGTTTAAGCCACCCAGTCTATGGCATTTTGTTAAAGCAGCCCAAACTGACTGAGACACCTTGAGAAAAGTTTTCAATGCTCTGTGTGTTAGTTTTCTTACCTTTAAAAATGGTGCTAATAATAACATCAATGTTACAGTGCTGTTCTGAGAATAAAATGTAAGATTTCATGTGTGCTATGGCACCTACTGGGTATGGCAGGGGATGGAGAGCTGAACAAACAGGGGTCTTGCCCTGAAGATGTTCCAGGAGAGTATAGGAAAAAGACTTATGCCTAAGAAACTGCCATAGAAAGCCAAGCAACAAATGCATTTGAAGCAGCACAGATAAAATGGAAAGAAAGTCCAGTTCAGGGAAAGGGACATGACCTTCAACAAGTCTGCCATCTGGTCCAAACAAGACAGACAAGCCTATAGACTTCCCACGAAGCATTCTTCTGTAAAGAATTTCTTAGCATTTTCCAGGCAGTTATGCTCTGAATCTCCATACTATTTTGGATATTCTTTTATTATAGTACTTTTCTCATTGATTTGCATATATTTCCTTGAAAATCCATCTTCCCCAGGAAATGAATAAGCTTCTTCAGGTCAGAACTACCAGGCCCTGTTGCTTATATACATGCAATCCCTTATCCCTCCACAAGGAAATCCTAACATCTGGTATAAAATATTAAATCCTAAATAAATTCTGTTGAAACATGTACCCAAGTCTTAATCCTGCTATGTCTGAAATACGTCACTTTAGAACAATTAAGAATTAAATTATAGCCATGTCTTCATCTTTTGCATATTGCTTCCCTACCATTTCTCTTCCAGGAAAGATCTTAACACAAGGTGTTGAGCACTATCAAACAAATGAGGAATAAGCACTACCTTCCACCCCTCAGTGATGGTTGGGAGATCAGGAGGCATCTCCTCTGAAGACTGGACATATTTAAAATGACCTGACCATGTAAGGGAGTGAGGGAAAGGAGAAGGAAGAGCAGCACCAGATAGATTCAGCCACAAGGTGAGGGCACAGTTCCTCAAATAATTTAATTTCCTTTACCTAAAAAAAAAACTATATAAATAATTGTGACACATCCACAAAACCATGCTGAAATAATAAAAATGTCATGGCTTTATCAGCTTGGAGTCTAAACATAAAAAAATGATAGTCAGTGCTAATCTACTTTTCTCTGCTTCTAAATGCTGCCTCAAATAGCCTGGCCAAAAGCCCCAAAATGGAAATTAGTGGCTCAGATTAAGTCCCTGCGCCAGAAAAGATCTTTGTACTGTATTTAGAACAAGGACAGTATACCATGGTTCAGTATTGACAGGACAATTACTGTAAGAAGATAGAACTTAGCTCTTGAAGCTACTTAAAATCAAGAGCTATCTATTGACCCAAGTAGGAGATGATCTGCATGAAGAAATCCATGCTTCCCAGCTTCTCCTCCACTGCTGTTCCTCCTCAGCACCACTCCCATTCAGAAGCTCTGCCTGATGTGTCAATGGCTCATCAAAATCCACTTATAGGATCTTCTCGCCTTAACCTTTCTCTGTCTCCTATATTTTTAATCTAGATAAAAGGTCTCACCATTCCATGCACACCACGGCAAGCCAGAAACGTAAGAAGCATCATTAATTCCTTCTTAGTCACTTACCCCTACATCCAGCCACACAGACACAGACACAATCACTGGTTAACAAATTCTGTGAACTGTCCCTCCCTAATATCTTGAGTTGGGTGCTTCAATTCATCCCTTCTCCCCTACCCTTACTTCAGTCCCTTCTTTCTGGTTTCCAACAACTAGTGTTCCTGGCCCCAGTCTATCCCACCACCTTTTCCTTCACCCTGCAACACACACAGATTTTGGCTAGTTTTCCAAAATGCAGATTTGATCTTGTCACTCCCAGCTCTAAAACCATTTAATGTAACCACTCCCACTCACCACTAAAAGAAAGAACCTTCGTGCCTCTCTGCAGCTCAGAGCTCTAGCCATGCTGTATGCACCTCCCAGTTTTCTCATTCTGCCTAATCTTTGCAAATGCTACTCTTGTGTTCCTGGTTTAGAATAATACCTATTTCTCTATTTGGACCTGGTTCCAACTGGACCTCCTTGTGGAAAGGACGCTCTGACGTTCCTTCCCTCTGTTACACTTACACACACACACACACACACACACACACACTAGCTCCCATAATCCTTGGGCATTGCTGGCTCATAGCATTTATCACAGTACATTATGAATCCCCTCTGAGCCACAGATCTCCTAACAAGACGGTGGCGACAGCAAACGTCTTTGGCTGTCTAGAATCCCACACAGCTCCTGCCACTCAGTAAGCATTGTTGAAAAGGAATGGGAAAAGATGAATGAATGAAGGCATGATATAGTCCACTTACGTGGTGGGATGATGTAGGATCCGGTCCCAGATCTGTTACCCAGTGTCACTCAAGCTGTAATGGGAGCAGTTTAATCAGCTGAACATTCCAAGGAAATCCCCAAATATAACAGCCCCTGGGGAGCTCTCCCCTCAAACTGAGTACCAAATGGCTCACCACTTATTTATTGTTTCATGAATCTTCTCTTGTCTTCTCTCAAGTTTAAACTACCCAAGGGCAGTGACTGACATCCATTCATTCAACAACTATCTAATGAATATTAATGATGTGTCAGGCAATAATAATAACTAACATTTATAATGTACTTACTGCTCACGCACTGGGTGAAGTTCCTTTATGCTTTTATGATTGCAGTAGGCAATGAACTAGGGACCAGATACATGAACAACTTTATACTACATGGGAAACGTTTCATGTATGCATTCATTCAATGTCTTTTTCAACAATCGTTTATTGAATGTTCACTATGTTTGAAGTCTTGTATATGTTCCTAGGCATTTTCTTGAGGTAGATGTCCATATTTTATCAGCAAGGCAACTGAAATACAAAGAGATCAAGTAATTTGCCCAAATCCCATAGGTGAACAGTGACAGAGCTGTGATTTCAAGCTAGATAACAAAACTGCCTCTTGGTTGTTGACCCAAAATAATAAGAATGGTTATTTCTGAGTGGTGGTAGAAAGGATGAGTTTATTTTCTCACTTTTAACTTCTTTCTTTTCTTTCTTTCTTTCCAGCATAGGCTGGAGTGCAGTGGCACTCACTGCAGCCTCAAATTCCCAGGCTCAAGCGATCCTTCCACCTCAGCTTCCTGAGTAGCTGGAACTACAGGCACATACCACCATGCCTAGCTAATGGTTTTGTATTTTTAGTAGAGAAAGGGTGTCACCGCATTGCCCAGGCTGGTCTTGAACTCCTGGACTCAAGTGATCCGCCCACCTTGGCCTCTCAAAGTGCTGGGATTACAGCCGTGAGCCACTGCACCTGACCAATTTTATTTTCTTTTGTGTTTTGCATATTCATGTTTTCTACTTTTCCTCCAGTAAACCATGTAATCTTGAATATAATTTATAAGAGGTAAAAAACTGGCTGACCATGCAATGAAAATAGTTGCTACATTATAATGAAAATGTAAAAACAGATAAGAAAATGCTGATGAGATGAGGTGTCTAAAATCAGCAAGAGGTAGCCAAGTGCAGTGGCTGATGTCTATAATCCCAGCACTTTGGTAGGCCGAGGCAGGTGGATCACCTGAGGCCAGGAGTTCAAGACCAGCCTGGCAAACATGGCAAAACTCCATCTCTTCTGAAAATATAAAAATTAGCTGGGTGTGGTGGTACACGCCTGTAATCCCAGCTACTTGGGAGGCTGAGGCACGAGAATCGCTAGAACCCAGGAGGCAGAGACTGCAGTGAGCCAAGATTGTGCCACTGCACCCCAGCCTGGGCAACAGAGCAAGATTCTGTCTCAAAAATAAATAAAATAAAATAAGACTCTGTCTCAAAAATGAAATAAAATCAGCATGAGTCCACTTCTAGACTCTCTACCTACGGACACTTGGAAACACCAGCCCATTTCCTGGGATGCCAGATAACTCAAACATAGCTACAGCATTTAAAGATGTACCGTAATTTAAATGCTTAAAAGGTCTCTTCCTGACTTTAGAAAGAGAAGTAATTGAAAGGAAATAGAAAGAGCTGATGCTTGGTGCTGCTTTCTTATAGGAGTAATACTATGATGCAATTTTCAAGTGAAAACATTCACATTGAATCTCTGCCTTTAGCATATGGAGGAGGCATTAGGTGTGCCCATGCTGTGCTGTGCAGTCAGGAGCTGGCACATCCTCTCTCTGCTCTTTCTTTTGGTTGTCTGCGGAAATCTGGGTCACTTAATCACATGACTGACCCACATTTACAGAAACCCAGCCTTCCCATCCTATTAGAAAAACAGCAGCTCCGTGGAAGCAAGCTTTATGAATAACTAAATTTACAGATAAGCTTGCTTTAATTAGCTAGAGAAGAGGAGCCCCACTCCTTCTTCCAGACAAAGCCAATACTGATTTCTCTACATCTTGGCACATCTGTAAACAGCTCCTGGTCTCTTCCACTGCACTGATTAGTCTCCTTTAAATTCCTTTTGAATGTAATTAATTTGCTTCTCCCACTTTTTAAACCCATACATCAGGAAGCACATTAGCTGAGCCTTTGAAACATCAGTCTTCCAGGGATGATAGCAGTGCATGATCTCCCTGATGTTGACTACTCTGGCTTCTGTATGTGCTGAAATTTGGTTTGCTTTAGATTTTCACAATGAATCAACACATCATGGGGCAAAGGGCTGGGGGAGGAATTTGCTTAAAGAAGTTATGAGTCAAAGTTCTTTTCTGTGGTCTCATGGACAGAATTCCAAGACACATCTATTTTCTTCTCTTTTTCTAAAAAGAAACTCGATGAGAAATATAATTTTGTCATTCAAATGTGCTCAAAGAATTTTCCCTTCTCTTTAGGGTAACAACTCTCTACCTGTTTCCTCTCCAATACACAAGAAGAACAGACACACTTATTAAGGCTTCTTAGCAGTAATGAGGGTGGTCTGACTCAAAATGAGATGGTATGAAGTGACCACTTTGAAGCCTTCAGATTTATACAGGGAAATGCCCCTCTCTGCACTGCTCCCCAAAAAAATCACTGCTTGAGGGTGAATGACCACCCCCTTCCCATCACACAAAGAAGGAGGCTAGTATTAATGACTTAGCACACTTAAGTCTGCACATGTTCCTTTGGGGAGGGGAAACCTCCCTGGAAAATCCACATGGATTTCTTTGCTGAGCTTTAGAGACTACTGTGAAATATATCTTATAATCTCAGGATTCCAGATGAAATAACCAAAAAAAAATTGTGGGTTCAAATTTATATCTTTGGATTAGCAAGAAAAGGAATATCACACCAAATTAAATCTCATTTTTCTTTTCCTTTTTAAATGTTATTTTCCTTTCTCTCTCTCTCACTCTTTTTAATTCTTTCCTTTAAAAAAAATGAAATGTGTTTGCTGAACTGGTACATCAGGGTAATTCTGCAAATCTGGCATATCTGGATGTCAGCAAGGCATTTGACAAAATCTCTCATGAGATCCTAGAGGATAAGACAGGAAAAATGTGGGCCAAATGACAAGCCAAAGAAAGGGGTTTAAAACGGATTGAATTTCAGTATTCATAAGGCAGAATGTCAACTTGGAGAGAAGTCTCCAGTGGCTTGCCTCAGGGCTCTGATTCACTCTTGTATCCGTCAACATTTTTCCTAATGGCTGGGATTAGGTCATGGCCTTCTAGCCAAATGTTCACATGCTTCAAAACTGGGAGGGAAAACAAATACACTGGGGGACAAAATCAGGCCCAAAATGATTTCAGGGGCTAGAACAGTGGTTCTTAAACTGTGGTCTGCACATCACCTACATTAGAATCATCTGGAATGCTGGTGCCTGACCCAGCAGTCCCATTACTGGGTATATACCCAAAGGAGTATAATTCATTCTATTATAAAGATACACACACATGTATGTTCATTGCAGCAGTATTCACAATAGCAAGGACATAGATTCAACCTAAATGTCCATCAGTGACAGACTGGATAAAGAAAATGTGGTACATATATACCATGGAATCCCATGCAGCCATAAAATGGAACGAGATCATGTCCTGTGCAGGGACATCAATGGAGTTAGAAGCCATTATCCTTAGCAAACTAACGCAGGAACAAAAAACCAAACACTGCATATTCTTACTTATAAGCAGGAGGTGAACAATGAGAACACATGGACACATGGTGGGGAACGACACACACTGAGGCTTGTAGGCAGGGGCTGGGGGTAGGGAGAGCATCGGGAAGAATAGCGAATGGATGCTGAGCTTAATACTTAGGTCATGGAATGATCTGTGCAGCAAACCACCATGGCACACATTTACCTATGTAACAAACCTGCACATCCCACACATGTACCCCTGAACTTAAAATAAAATTTGAAGAAAAAAAAATTTTAAAAAGGCAGAAGCCTGGCCTACCCATACCTGCTGACTCTATGCGGACCACTCTTTAAGATAGATTGAACTGGAACACAATCACATCCTTCTCTATACACACATGGAAAAAGTCATAGAACTGTAGATAACTCAAGATTAGCAAAACCTGAAAGTTGTTTCTTTTTTTTCTAAGTATCTTTTGAAAGGAATCCAAGCTGGAGGCTGATGGGTATCTAGATGGTGGCAGAAGGATTAAAGCCAAGTGACACTCAGGTAGGATGGAGGAATGTTCCAGATCTACCTTTAGGGGTCCCTCTTACGAGGCAGGATCTCATAATGATCTCCCGTCAGGAAAGGAAAGGTTTTGTTAGAGGTGCCTTCCTGGGAGACAGCGCCTCAGCAGGTGATTCCATTAGCTTTGTCACTTTAATAACAACCAGATTTACCAAATGAAAACTGTACAAAATATTGAACAAAGAACAATATAAATATTGCTTATTCCTGAAAATGACACTCCAGCTGACCCCCCACTAGGAGTTTCTGTGAATTTTATATTTTAAACACCAATTCTGAAATCCACTTCTAAGGGCCAGTTTAAGACTCACACAACTTTCAAATTTGAGGAAATTAAAAATACATGTGAAGCCATGTCTTTTTACTATTAAATACTGACAGTTGATATTAAAATCTGGAATCAAAGGAAAATCCAGCTCCTGCCCCTTAACATGAAGCATTTTCATGAGGTCTCTCTCTCCTAACATAATATGCAATTGATTTGAGCCAGAGTTCAATTTTCTCCTTGATATCCTGGCATTTTATGAGATTTAGCCCTCTGAAAGTAACTTTAATGCAGCAATGAAGAACCAACAAAAACTCCTGAAGCAAAAATCCTGCTGAAAGGACAAAAACTACCCACCAATGTTTGAGAAAAAGACATCTCATATTTCCTTCATTTTCTTTTTAACACCTGGTACACTCATCGTCTCATAAATATTCAATCAATATTTCAAAAATATTTCCCTTTAAGAAAAAAAGGAAGTACTTAAAATAGGATAGTAATTAATAAATTTTTCATTTTTCCTGGACTGTTAATATAATTCGCCAAAAAAACCCAAATTTTAAAATGAAAAAGTTAATTGAATAATTATATTTTAACTACCTATATACCTGCTTAAACAAAAATATATCTATTTATTTCTTAAATGTCAGATCAAAGGTGTTTCGGAAGGAAGGATAATTAATGTTACGTTTTATAACAGGTTAAATTTGAAAACGAATGTGAATGTACCCACCACATGGAAGGAGTGGTGAAAAAAAAGTGGTGAAAAAAGATTTCACTCTTGTCACCCAGGCTAGAGTGCAATGGCGTGATCTTGGCTCATTGCAACCTCCGCCTCCCAGGTTCGAGCAATTCTCATGCCTCAGCCTCCCAAGTAGCTAGGAGTACAGGCATATGCCACCATACCCAGCTAATTTTTGTATTTTAGGAGAGACAGGGTTTCACCATGTTGGCTAGGCTAGACTCAAACTCCTGACCTCAAGTGATCCACCTGCCTCGGCCTCCCTAAATGCTGGGATTACAGGCGTGAGCCACTGCACCTGGCCCAACTCCTAGATATATAAGAATATAAAAGAAGTTCCAGTGCCTAAGTTCTTACTTTCTCTTTTAACATTTGGATAAATGAGTCATTGGATAAATGAGTCAAGTTGCATCTCATTCTTAATATGGCTATAATCTATTCTTATAAAAACAAAAACAAAAGACAGGAAACAGACTGGTCATTGCCAGGGAATGAGGGGAGGCAGAATGAGGAGTGATAGTTTAATGGGTATGGGTGATGGTAGGGTGATGAAAATGTTTTGGAACTAAATAGAGGTAGTAGTTGTACAACACTGTGAATGTACTAAATGCCACTGAAAGGTACACTTTAAAATGGGGAATTTTATACTATGTGAGTTTGACCTTAATAGAACAAAAACAAAACCAGAATTCTAAGGTTTCTCCAAAGACTTTATCCCATCAGAAGCTCACTCACACAGAGAAGTTAACTGAGGGTATAAGGGTGAAAAATGGGAGTCTATATTCCAGCACCCACTCATAGAAATGTGATCCCATATCCTTCCCAAACTATAAAAGAATTCTAGCTGCTAAACCAAAGACTGAAGTGTCACCAAGAGGTAATCTCTCACTAGAGAGCTGGCCTGAGGGTGAGGGGAAATGATTTGCCTCAGCTCTATAAAGCAAGCTAAATTGTGTTGGCTGTGTATTATCTCTGAAGTGTGGATAATTATGCCTCACAGTGTTACTATGAAGGACACATGGGCACCGCCTCACGTGATGGAGCACAGTCAACATGGTTTCTTTGAGGGCGTTCAAACAAAAACAAAAGAAACATCTGTATAAACTACAATGGACAGATCAAGCTGACAGCCAAGTCTTGTTGTCTTGGAAGAGGAAGACAGGGCAGGCATACAGAACTGATTAAAGACCACAAAGCACTGAGAACCACAGAGCAAGTGGAATTTCACATACCAGGTCCAAAGTGTTCACTCCAAGCATTAGCAAGAGGCACAAGGAATGTCAAAGGTCAACTGCAAATGGGAATCTTGAAGGTGGGAGACACTCGGTCATGTGGTGAGTACATTCGCATTTGTTTTCAAATTTAACCTTCCTCACACAAAATCCCTGTTATAAAACGTAACATCAATTATCCTTCATTGAACACACACACACACACACACACACACACACACACACGAATCAGTTTGCATGATGGCATTCTGACTCAACGACATCATCAAGCAAGAGAACTATCCATCTTGTCTCTCACGGTTACTTCCTCCAAACATTCTTCCAGCTCAGAACCTAACCAGTCCCTTTAGGTTGATTTTTTACCTCATCTACCTCACAGCCACTCTGGGATATCAGTCTTCCAGACTATGGCCTGATTCCTTGTTGACCTTCTTCTGTACTTATTTGGATAGAATGAAGAAACCAAAATTCTTCCACTCCAAAGACCCTGTTCTAGTAATTTCAGCAATTCTGAAACAGTGACAAACATAAAGTTCAAACCCAAATGTAAAAAGATGGATTTTTCCCCCTAGTACTTAATGATGTTTTTGATCACATCTCTGAAGACTCTGCTCCTGACTGTGAAGAGATGAGTACGCCAAATCCAAGATAACCCACAAATATTGGTCTCACTTGTTCATAAGAGCCTCCAGCTGTCAGAAAATGAATTGTCCCAGTCCAAGGTTTAAGTCATTTTTTTTTCTCATCTACAATCCAACAGTGATTTTGGTGAAGGCAGGGACAGAATCATCTGCTTTGGTCTGGCTTACCTTAGAACTGCCTGGTATAGATAGAAAAGATGCTTTCCTGCTCATCATCATGGGGACCTTTTTCCTGGTCCAGTCAAAAAAGATAACTCCATCAAAAGTAACTTCTGCTACCTTCCAGAAGAGAAACAAAGCTATGGCTTGGCAAATACAGAAATGTTTGACACTTTAATGCTTTTGTGGTTCAAATTTATGAACGTATTTTGGATCGAGAAAAGTGAAATAAATATATAAGAATCTAGGCAATGTGCTTTGTGCTATATGTAAAATAACTCACTTATTATAAAGCACAAAATCACTTGTGGAACAAGCTTAAAACTTGGTTTTCCAAGCTGAAGGAGGAAAACAGAATATTTTTAAAGAGGTTGGAAAAGTGTTTCTTACAGAAAGCATATGGAGAGAGGAGTGGCAGGGGGTATGATGACAAGGCCAAAGATCTAAATTGGAAAAACATTGCTATTGTCTGAACGTTTTGTGCACCCAAATTTCCTATGTCGAATTCGTAACCCCCAAGGTGGTAATATTAGGAAGCAGGGCCTTTGGAAAGTGATTAGATCACAGGGCAGCAGTCCTCAGTAATGGGATTAGTGCCCTTATAAAAGCAACCTGAGAAAAACGCTTCATCCCTTCCACCATGTAAAAACATAACCAGAAAGCACCATCCATGAATGAGAAAGCAGGTCCTCACCAGACACTGAATCTGTCGGCTCCTTGCACTTAGACTTCCAAGCCTCTAGTAATGTGAGAAATACATTTCTGTTATTTATAAGCTGCTCAGCTTATGGTATTCTGTTATAGCAATCCCAATGGACTAAGACAAACACCAAAGTATTTTTGCAAGGAAATAACAGAAGAAGTCAATGCATATAAAATAAAAATTCGGAGACTTCAGAATGAAGATATTTTTAAAAATCTTTAAGAGGATGGTGAAAATCAAGGCCCTTGATATAGTTAAAATAGTATGTAATGCCTTATGTGAAAACTGCTGTCTGAAATGAACCTACATTTCCAACTGGGGTATAAGAGATAGCACCTGCTGAAGAGAGGCAAGGGTATGGAGGTCTTGGTGAGCTTCAGTCACCAATAATAGGCTTATAAGACCTTAATGAAAAATAGAAGAAAGATTATAACTATCTTGATGATAAAGTCTCCTGGATAATAGAAATATAAGAAGTATGAGCCTAACCACTGGCCAAGAGAGCATTAAACACATTTTAAGAGAAGAGCAAGCCAGGTGACCAGAACACACTGGAAATCTGAAATAACCATATTTATAAGAAAGTGATGGGCAGATCTGTGGTTGTTGGCTCTATTGCAGTAGCAGTAAGAAGCCATAAATGTAAGCTAAAATCTTTCCTAGGGTCAATGACACAGTGAACATTATTTAAGAGTCAAATATTTTTAAAAATGTAAGCTACTGTAATTTTTGACACCACCTTAAATGGCTGAAAAAAATGACACAAACTGCAGTGTTTGTAGTTAAGTTCTTCATAGAGCCACAGTGTCCATTTTGTTCATCAAAACATACATTATTCAAAGCTTTGAACCACAAAAGAACAAAGATACTGGAACAGATCCCCCATGTACTCGGAGGTAAAGCTGATGCCCAGAAAACATGTCTTCCTCATCTAATTTAACCTTTGGAAAGGAATCAGAGATAGACGCTGAGCTGCTGTTGCATCTACATAGCTAGCCCTTCTTTCTTTTCCTTTCCTTCCAAAAATACCTACTGAGCAGTGATCATATGCCAGGTTCTGACTAAGCCAGACACAGGACCCAATAGTGCATCAGAAATAAATCCTGCCTTCAAGGAGTCTACAATCAGGCAGAAATAAGGAATGAGAGGAATATACAGCTGATCCTGAACCAAGAGAAAGTATTGCCAATTGATGTAAATTTAAGCTGAGCCTATACAACCACATCCTGGGCATGCTCAATGATTCTAATAAAACTAGCTGACCCTTCAGAGCTAGTTGGAAACAGACAGTAAGATATCTTATAGTAGGAATATCAGCTAGAAAACTTTTATCACTTTTTATCTGGGCAGCTGAACAGAATCTTAATACAGACAAAATACACAACACGGAGTCAGAACTTAGTGACTGAACAAGTGTTTATTTCCTGGGTATTTGTGAAGCACAGCTCTATTTTTAAGAAATTATCCCACACCTCAGTATCCTCATTTGAAAAATGATGATAGGGCTGATAACCCATTGGATATTTTTATTATAACTATAAAATAACACACACAACAATACATTTAAAACTCTTAGCCATTATATGTCCATTATATGTCCTTCTTCAACATGTTTTGTGAAACTACAGCTTATGGTCATAAACATGTGTTCCCATGCATGAGCCTGTATTGGGTTTCACTCATTTCTTCCTAGTCTTACACGTACAGACTGTACAGGTCTGAAAATTTATACCTCAGTATCCTTTAAGCCCTTTAAAAAGCTGCTTCCAATTGAAAGTCATCTTTTTAATGTCTATTGAAGAGAATTTACACTGTATTTATGGCCTGGACATAATCATTACCTTCCAATAAAAATGACATATTAAATAAAAAGAAATTTTCACCTGTGAGCTCTTAGAATATATTTGCTTACTCATGGAAATTCAGCAGCGTCTTGCTCAATATTTTCTGCATTTCTCAGTACAATTATTTGGGGTTCATACATATGTCTATTCAAAATTTGCCAAATCTGAGCAACTCAGAAGCACTAAGAAGACAGAAAATAATAATAACAAACACCAAAGCAGATAAAACCACAACCACTATCCAAAGTGAGAGATTCTGGGATCCATTTGAGAGGGGCAGTAACCCTTCTGACCTTTATTCAGCTTCTGGTTAGAAGCCGAAACACAGCAGGACTGCTGGTTCCAACATCTTTATTAAGAATCCCATGAACCGACTAGGAAATATTCCCCTGCAACAAACAGTTGACATGTTCTTGAAAGTGACAGGTCATCTATCTTAAGCTGGTTACCAAGCTCTGCATGTTAAGTGAGCATTTGAGATCCCCAGAATGATTCACTATTCGTCTGAGAGCCCACAGCACATTTGCTTGCGTTCCCCACACAGGCTGCTTTCCCACTGTTATTTCCCTCTGTCTGAAACCAGAACTGATATCAGACAAAGCAAACAATTTAATTTTACTAAAAGGCTAGAAACTTGACCTCACAGCTGGAGAAACTGCTTTGGTTTGATCAGGACAAAAGAATGCAGAAGCCTCTCTTTCCCCATCCACCCCCAGCAAAGTGGTCTGCCAGTCAATTCCAGGGGAGACTTTGCCACATCCCAGTACTCAGCCCACGGGAAGACAGAGTACAGGGGGACAAACTCTTTAACATGCACTGCCTGAAGCCACAAGGGGATGCTTTCTATTTATTTGTGTTTTTCAAAGCTTTCTAATATTTTATAAAGTGCTACTGTTTCTCATTTTAATATCTGGCGTTTTAATGTAGGGCTTATTTATCTTACCAAAAACAACATAATAATTGCAGAGTAGAAAAACACTTTGGGAAAAGAAGTGTTTGCATATGTTAATGACTTAATTTAAAGAGTTCTGTGAGTAAAAGCAGAGATGTGTGATAAAAGAAAATGTGCTTTCATCTTTGCTTCAGATGTTAGCTATGATTTTTTTAGGTCAGTAAACAACAAAATGTGAACTACTAAGTTGTAAAATACCATAAAGGATGGTCACCAAACATCTCACAATATAAGTATAAAGTGCAAACAAAGTCAACTCTGGCATCGGCATCTAATAAAAGGTGATGCTTACTTACAGCCATGTCAGTAACTCCATGTCTCAGTAATAAATACAGCTAAAAATGAAAACCTAAGACCTCAAATGCACCTGCTAAATTATCAAGACAGCCTTGAACAAAATAGTACCCATGTTTACAAGTCCTGGGTTCAAGGGTCAGTTGTGCCACTGACTATCCCTGGGGCTAAGGGAAAATAACTTCATCTCCGTAAGTCTCATCTTCCTCAAATGTCAACCATGGGCATGAGCTCAAGCCTCCAAAGAATCCTTAAATATTTTTTACAAAATCCAATTCTAGACTGGGTGTGGTGGCTGACACTTGTAATCTCAGCTACTTGGGAGTCCAAGGCAAGAGGATAGCTTGAGCCTAGGAGTTCATGCCAGCCTGGGAAACATGGCAAGACCCTATCTCTACAAAGATAAAAATAAAAATAAATTAGTTGAGGGTGGTGGCATGCATCTGTAGTCCCAGCTCCTTGGGAGACTGAGGTGGGAGGATCACTTGAGCCCAGGAGTTGGAGGCTGCTGTAAGCTATGACCCCACAACTGCACTCCAGCCTGCATCTTGGGAGACAGAGACAGGGTGACCCTGTCTCAGAAAAATCCAATTATATAATAAGTTTAACAGGATATATATTAAATTACTGTAATTATTTGACAATTACTAATTTAGGTATGGTGTGTGTGTGTGTGCGCATGTTTTATTAAACAGGTCAGCATACTACCACTTTCTCTGCGTGAATGTTTTATGCTCCCAACTAGAATGGAATTCCTCTAAACCAGGGAGATAGCTCCATGTCCAGCAATTCAGACAACATGCCTGACACAGCAGCTCTTCAGTTCAATTTTAAGTCATGTTTAAGGATGTTACATTGTACAATAAAAAAAACTGCTGTAAGACAGTATTCAGAAAAATGGAATTTCAGAAGGAAGATGGGATATATGCATACAATTAACAACAGTAAAGGGTGGAGGTAGTGTTTTTCCTCTTATGGTACAGGCATGATGGAGTGAAGGGAAGTTTGAGTGGGGTCCATTTACATCACGACTTTTGATTCACTCTTAAATAGTTTTAAACAGGCTACTTCTATGCTTAACAAATCTGCATTTATAATTGTGTATTTCAAATTACATTCTTCCTACAGTTCATAGTGGGTTTTTAAATCACAAAGAGTAGTTATCAGAGTTTGTGGCAATCAGTCAAACTTCTTCTCCATCTTTCTTGCCTTCCTGCAAGTTAAAATACCAGGTAACAAATCTAAAATTCCTTCAGGACTTTATCCAGAGGTTGTCTCTCCCTAGTGAGGCCTTCTTGGAACCCACCACCACCTGTACAATTTATTGATCCTTCAATTGCATCATTTTTCTGCTTAGCGCTTGATAATAATCAAGGAAAACATGCATAATGTGTGATATGTTAGACCGTTTTAAGTGCAACATCCCCACTAGAATATACAATGCTTAATTTTAGGTGCTAACTTGACTGGATTAAGAGATACCCAGATAGGTGAAAAAGCATTATTTCTGGGTATGTTAGTGAGGGTGTTTCGGAAGAGACTGACATTTGAGTCAGTGGGCTAAGTAAGGAAGATTCATCTTCATCCAATGTGGGTGGGCACCATACACCTAGAGAGGGACCCAGATAGAACAAAAAGGCAGAAGGAAAGCAAATTCTCTCTCTCTCTCTCTCTCTCCCTCTCTCTGTCTGAGAGTCCTCTGGCCACAGACTGAGAGTTATACCATAGTCTCCCCTGGTTTTGAGGCTTTTGAACTTGAATTGACCCATGCTACCGGCATCCCTCCTTCTCCAGCTTACAGATGGACTCTCATAGAACTTAGCCTCCATTATCACATGAGCCAATCCCCCTAATTAATCCCCTCTCATACATCTATATCCATATCTATCTATGTCTCTCTGTGTGTGTGTGTGTGTGTGTGTGTGCATACATATCTCCACTGGTTCTGTCTCTCTGGAAACCCTGCCTAATACAGAATGTTACGAGGATAAAGATTTTTGCCTATTTGGATCACTCTTTTAACTCAGTGCCTAGAATATTGTAGGAGTTCATCACGCGTTCATTATAACATTATATACTATATATTGCATAATATATAATACATATTGTAATGAATACATTAATATTACAGATATTCCCTTTAAGCTCCTAACAACAAAGGCACATGAGAAAACAGAATGCACAAGATAGACACAAAAATGTGCACAAAAAGATCCAAACATACCTACTCCAAGAGGAGTATGTGGTCGGGACAAGAGATAGAACCATGGATTTTGACGAGGCTGAGTTATAGCCTTGGCTCTGTTAGTAGTTCTGTGGACTTGGGCAAATTATTTCATTTCTCTAAATTTCAGTTCCCATGCCCACAAATCTGGAGCAGTAAGAGTACCTACCTCATAAGTTTAATGTGAGGCATGAATGAGCTCAAGTACATTAAACAACTTACAGAGTATCTAGCAGATAGCAAGCTCTCAGTAAGTACTAGACGATGGTGGTGATGGTGCTAAGGAGGAGGAGAAGGTAGAGGAAGTAAAGATGATTGTGACTAGGAAGGACGATGGAAAAATAAGTCCAGCAGATTAAATTCCCAAACTCCTTCACTTCAGCCCCTCTACTTCCCTCCCGATTTCCAGCTCATGAATTCATACACGTACATTCCATAAAATAGCGCTCTGACTTCGGATACTTGCAAGAAAGGATGGGTAATTTTTAAAAAATCGTTTGCTGGCCGGGCACGGTGGCTCATGCCTGTAATCCCAGCACTTCGGGAGGCTGAGGCAGGCGGATCACAAGGTCAGGAGATCCAGACCATCCTGGCTAACACGGTGAAATCCCATCTCTACTAAAAATACAAAAAATTAGCCGGGCGTGGTGGCAGGCGCCTGTAGTCCCAGCTTCTCGGGAGGCTGAGGCAGGAGAATGGCGTGAACCCGGGAGGCAGAGCTTGCAGTGAGCCGAGATCGTGCCACTGCACTCCAGCCTGGGTGACAGAGTGAGATTCCGTCTCAGAAAAAAAAAAAAAAAAAAAATTGTTTGCCCATGTCAATCAAAGAATGCAAAGTGCTGCTACTTTTCCTCTTTGTAGTTCTAAGCAGTCCAGGTTCCAGAGACAGAGGGATCACAAAACCTTGATAAACCAGAACCCTTGGGAAATGTGTCATTTTGCACACTTCAGTTTTCCAAGTAGTTGAGCAGCCTGTCAGATGGTCATCATAATTTTATGGGCTTTGTTTTGTTTTTTTAATTTTCTATTTTTGATTTAAAAAATCTTTCCAAAGTGCATTACAATTCTCTTTCCAGGTCCAGTTTGTGCACCACCGAGATCTGCTCAGGCCAACCTGTACCACAGACACCTAAACATCGACTGTTCACCCTACTCCCTGATAAGAACTCTCTGTTCCTACCACAGAAAAAGGAAGCCCCCCAATCCAGTACTCATTGATAAAAGACAGATAGTAATGTGAACACTGACCAGATGGTACCCACAGAAGTACTAGCTTCCCACTAGTACTTCCCAGAAGTTTTGTGACTTAATGGCCTATGTGGCAGATTTGACCAATAAAAGGCCAGAAATGGGCAGGAGGCAGCAGAGAAACTGCTTACCCTTCCTTCCAACTCCAGGTAAATGGTCCAAAATAGAGTGGTTCTCAGTGCCCTCTCTGGAGACAGGCAGAGCAACTGAAAACAGGCTGAGTATTGTTGTGAAGCTGTGACCAACTTAAAAACACACGAATTTATATGTGGTCTCCATTTCATCCCATATGACTTCTTTTTCCTCACTCTTGCTCCCCTGTCATTAGTAAAACATTAGCATGTACTGTAACTTTTCCTTTAGGTTCTGTTTTCTAGGGAACCTGGGCCTTGACAATGATCCCAACTTCATTACAATCATCACCTAGCTATTATGCTGCATGGGAATGAATGAAGTGATGAGAGCTCTTTGGGCTTAAAGCCTCCATTTGCGGGGCAGGGAGGGGTGTACAGAGTCCTGCTCTGTTGTCCAAGCTGGAGCACAGTGGCACGATCTCTGCTTACTGCAACCTCCACCTCCAGGGTTCAAGCAATTTTCCTGCCTCAGTCTCCTGAGTAGTTGGGATTACAGGTGTGCGCCACCACACTCGGCTAATTTTTGTATTTTTTAGTAGAGATGGTGTTTCACCATGTTGGCAAGGCTGGTCTCAAACTCCTGGACTCAAGTGATTCACCCGCCTCGCTTCCCAAAGTGATGGGATTACAGGCATAAGCCACTGCACCTGGCCTGGGCTTACAGCCCCTAAGGAGGTACTTAGGGCTGTTTATCCTGAAAATGTCTGAAGTCCCAAGATTAAGCCTTCAGATTCTAGTTCTGACCTACCTCATTCAAATCTCAGCTCCACCACAAGCTGTGAAAGCTTGGACAAGAAATTTAAAATCAAGTTTTTGTTTCTCATCCATAATATGTGGATAATCAGAGTACATACCCCATAGAATCCTTATGAAAAGAAAATATGTCAATACTTATTTAACACCTGGCACAGAAAAACACACAATGAGAGTTAGTGAACTCTTTCTCCTGCTGCCTGATTTACGGGGTTATTTCCCACTGCTGTAAGTATGACCATCTATTGCAATATCTCCACTTCGCAATTTCTAAAACGCTATAGGATTACATATCAGGAAATCCATCTTATTAGAATTGTGTGCAAAGTGAAAGTAAGTAGGGACTGAATGAAAACCACAGAGTTAATGTATATTAGTGCAAACTCTGTAGAAAGCTCCCAATAGCCATTATTGCTTACATCCTGGTTCTTGAACATATTTTACCAAATTATGAAGTTCTAAATGAGCTAAAGTATCATTATCTATGTTTGAGTCATGCTGTATTCCTACAGAATACAGAATTTTGAGTCAGCATAATCACCCTTGAGCACCTACAGTATCTCAGTTGTGAAACACAAGAATTTAGTGACCATAAACCAAACTCAAACTCACTCCATTTCTGATGGTTTACCTTCTAGGATAAATATCAGTGTAGGATAAATTAGCAGTCAGATGAAAGAAAGAGTACATGTGATATTTTAGCATCTAAAGCAGTATTGTATAAAATGGTTATCCAATATTTAATAACTGTTTTTATTTCAAGGCTAATTCAGTTTAATCATTATTCCTTTATTAACCAAATATTCTATTAGAAGTATCCTCAAGGTGTAAGAAAGAAATACCTAACTCTACCCAGTATCGGGGAGAGATGTGTGATACGTATGAGGACAGAGGACCAACACGCATGAAGAAGACTAACCTTACTTTCCATCTTCACAGCCCCATTCACAACCTCAGATCTCATACTTGGATAGACCGAGTAAAGAATTTCCTTTCAAAGCCAACCTCAAAATAATGTTTCTTTTTAAGAATCATGGTGCTTTATCTAGGGTTTAGTCAATGAAATCAGAAACATCCTACCAAACCAATGGCCCACAGGGATGGAAATTATGGATTCTAAGATATGCTACTAATATAGAGATTATGTTAGATTATTTATAGTAAATTACAACAATAATGTGCATATTATGATTAATTGAAACTTCTTATAATTTAGGGAAATCCCTCAAGTTACACTTTTAGAATATGGAGAATGAGTCTGAGTGAAAGAACTCTGGGACAGTTATTAGCGCAGCTCTCAAAAGCCCTTTTAGTGTGCTTCCTGGATACTGGTATATTGTTACTCGTGATTTCCCAAAGATATTTTATGAGAAGGAGTAGGCCCAAGAAAAAATGCAATTCTTTCAACAGCCAACTGCTCCGAAAAAGCAGTGAGACCAAAGCTCCACACTTATTGAACTTGCAGTTTTTTTTGTTTGTTTTTTGTTTTGAGACAGAGTTTTGCTCTGTCACCAGGCTGGAGTGCAGTGGCACAATCTCGGCTCACTGAAACCTTTGTCTCCCAGGTTCAAGCGATTCTCCTGCCTCAGCCTCCCGAGTAGCTGGGACTACAGGCGTGTGCTACCATACCTAGCTAATTTTTGTATTTTTAGTACAGATGGGTTTCACCATGTTGACCAGGATGGTCTCGATCTCTTGACCTCATGATCTGCCCGCCTTGACCTCATGATCTGCCCGCCTTGACCTACCAAGACCTTGCAGATTTCTTATTCTTCAAAGGCTGCTTTGGCTACAGAATTTCCAGGGCACCTCCTCAAGCGATACAGAGACACCAAAGAGCCAGATCCACTCACATACAAACTTGGTCTATGTCCTTTGCAACATTTGTCTGTTGGTTCAGTAATATACAAGAGAAGTGACAACCTAAAACCTGGTCTAACCAGGTTTCTTTGGCATCAACCTTAAAATCAGGACTAGACTTTGTGGCCTGGCCCAGCTCAAACACTTCCTGCAATAACATTAAAGACTTCTTTCAGAAAAATGTTCATTTACCAGTAATGCTGGGCAGATGCAGATTTAACACGAAGCTATTAAAGCCAACACTCCCAAGCCCCAGGGAGGATCCTAACAATGATTCACATTGTCCTACATTTTTATAAATTTTGCAAAATATATTTTAACCGCATCAGTTCAAAATTTCTATTCTCTTTCCCCTTGATTACATTTTACATCACATTAGGTGAAGTGGTTGCAGCCAGTATAGAGATCTGTCTAAAAGAGAATTAAGTTGAGGATACATTTAGTTTTCATTTAGTGGGATTATTTATATGACTCATCTTCAATTCCATACATATATATACACATACACACATACTGGAATGGCTAACAACAGTATATATATGTGTGTATATATATATATGTGTATATATATATATGTGTATATGTGTGTATATATATATGTGTATGTATATATATATATATATACACACACAAACATACTGTTGTTAGCCATTCCAGTGTAGAAATGGCTTCCAAAACCACTCCCATTATCCATTGCACTGAGACACCCAGCATTTTAGCATGGAAGTAAGACAAAAACTGGTACCACCATATGAATATAACCTGAGGTGGGTGGCACTAGAATTACAGCAGTTTTGGAGGAGAAATTAGGCTAAAATGAACAGAGCCAGAAGCTACTCTGTGGAAAACTACCAAATGATTAGACATGTAAACTTGTCACTAGAAGATATGGTTCTTGCATACAGAGACAAAATGAAAGTTCTCTCCTGGATGATGCAGCATACAAGTTAAAAATGCACTGTAAGTTTTTTCTTTTGTTGACAAAACTCACAGACACAGAAATTACTAGTTTTTTTGTTGTTGTTCTTTATGGAACACAGACTTGCAGCAGTATTATTAATAGCAAGAGTATCTGTAAAAGTTTATATGAAAAAGAAACTTGATAGAAGTTTTTCCAAATTTTACACAATGTTAAAAATTGGCATGTCATTAAAAATAACAAGTTGTGACTTTGGAGAAATGGTTCTAAACTCTCAATAATAAAAAACACAAATTTCAGTCAACCACACTGGAGAAAAATTAAATAATCTTTCTTATTTTCTATGGCAATGATTACAAAATTGTTATCCTAGGGAAAGGCAATCAAGCAAAATTTCAACCCAAAAATGTAAGAAAAAAAACATTAGAGAGGTGTGTCCGACATTTAAAAAATACTATGTTATTCTTCTGAGTTTTGTGGTATCTGTCATATTTGTTGACTTTCAAACTTTTAAGTTGCTGTGATTGTTTTCCTTGTTCTAAACAAACACAATTTTGTTCTTATAACTTATTCTTTTTCTTAAAGCAGGCATTCGCAATAGTATGAACTTCAAGCCCCACAAAACTGGGATTCATTTCCGGGATTAGGCATTCCTTGACAATTAACCCTTGCTTAGATAGCATTATCAACTCACCTCAGTGCTCTAGTTATCCTTCATACTATTGTGTCTCCAATTGGAATTTGTAAAACTCATCCCACAATGCCGAAGGATGGGCCTAAGGCCACAGGGAACATGATGAATGATCAGTAGAAGACACTCATTTATGTTGTACCACATGGTGTACAATTAGATTACATGCTTTTCTGTCTCTACTATCAGTTTTTTTTGTTGTTGTTTTTTTGGAGGCAAGGTCTCACTCTGTCATCCAAGCTGGATTGTAGTGGCATGATCATAGCTCACTGCTGCCTCAATTTCCCAGGCTTAAGTGAACTTCCCATGTTAGCCCTCCCTTGCCCCACTAGCTGGGACTGCAGGTGAGTGTGCCACCATGCCCACCTTATTTATTTATTTTATTTATTTTTTAATTAATTAATTTATTTTTAGAGAGAGGGTCTCACTATATTGCCCAGGTTGATCTTGAATGCCTGGGCTCAAGCAGTCTTCCTGTTTTGGCCTCCCAAAGTGCTGGGATTACAGGTGTGCACCACCATGCCCAGCCTCTACTACCAGTTCTTCATTTAATCATCTGTACCAGTTGGCACCACATGCCCAGACAGCCACCATGGCTGCCTACAAGCTGGTGCTGATCCACCACAGAGAGAGCATGTGGAACCTGGAGAACTGCTTCAGTGGGTGGTACAATGCCAACCTGAGCCCAGCAGGCCACAAGGAGGCAAAGTGCTACAGGCAGGCACTGGGAGACACTGGCTCTGAATTTGACACCTGCTTCACCTCAGTGCAGAAGAGAGTGATCTGGACCGTCCGGACAGTGCTAGATGTTATTGATCAGATGTGGCTGCCAGTAATGAGGACTTGACACCTCAATAAGGGCACTATGGGTGTCTGACCAGAGTCAATAAAGCAGAAACTGCTGCAAAGCATGGCGAGGCCCAGGTAAAGATCTGGAGGTGCACCTGTGATGTCCCACCACCTCTAATGAAGCCCAACCATCCTTTCTACAGCAACATCAGTAAGGATGGCAGGTATGCAGACCTCACTGAAGATCAGCTACCTTCCTGTGAGCATCTGAAGGACACTACCACCAGAGCTCTACTCTTTTGGAATGAAGAAATAGCTCCCCAGATCAAGGAGGGGAAATGAGTACTGATTGCAGCCCATGGAAATAGCCTTCCAACCATTGTCAAGCATGTGGAAGGTCTCTGAAGAGGCTATCATGGAGCTGAACCTGTCAACTGGTTATTCCCATTGTCTATGAATTGGACAAGGACTTGAAGCCCATCAGGCGCATGCAGTTCTTGGGGGATGATGGGTAAAGCCATGGAAGCTGCGGCTGCCGAGGGTAAGGCCAAGAAGTGAGGGCTGGCGGGCAAGCTACTGTCCCCAGGAGCACCCTCCCTGTCTGTCACATCCCCCTGTGCACCTCCCTCCTGGACATGTCACACTGACCACATCTGTAAGCATCTTAAGTTGTAACTGCAGATGGGGATCAGTGGCTCCCATTTTCATTTTAGCCATTTTGTCTCCTGTAGCCACTCTCTTTACAACCTAGTCAGAATAATGCTTCTAGGGCACAGGTTCTCAGTCCAAGCTGAGAAAAAGCTCTCCGTGTCCAAGAGAGTCGAAAGGTAGTGACTTGGGTTTTTGCCAGTGCTTTGTTTACTAAGGACTTGTGGGGAGGAACCATGCTAAGCCATGACCAATAAGGAGACGCAAGAGAGCCGATCTGCTCCTAGAGCCAGTCCTGTGCTTTTCAGAGTCAGGCCATTGCCTGGGGGCTCTAGTCACTCCAGTGGAAGATGAATGCAACCTGCATGGTGATGTGACAAACAACTCCTTCCTCCCTCACCCCAGAGAGCTGGCTCTAGCAGGTTGAGATCAATCCTGGCTTTAGTGTATGTGTTACATTTACTTTTATAGAAGTATAGTGTATATAAATAATCCAAAACAATAACCTTTCTGGGGTTTCTCATGGCAGTTGAAATAGCCCCACATGTGGTCATCAGAAAATAAGCCATTCTTCACACCAATATGGGATAAGCTCCTTGACCTATGAGGGGTAGGAGTGCCTCCTGCTGTGTATTTTAGAATCTCTCCCCCACCTTGTTTCAAGGCAGTGAAATGCCTCTTGGTCCTGTCCAAGTGTGTCTTTCACTGACTGACTTCTGAATCATATTCTAGTTGCTTGGCCCTGCCACATAGGCCCAGTGTTCATTTGAGCATAACTGTACTAAATCCTTTTTCCAGGTCAGTATAATAAAGGAATGATATGCAATTAAAAAAATCATCTATACATCCTCTTCAGTGCAAAGCTCCATAACAACAGAGAACAGGTGCATGATAGATGTGGAAATGAGAGAAGGAAGAAGTAGAGGTCAAGAAAAAGGAAAAAGGAAGGAGGAAAGGAAGAGAGGCAGGCTTTTAAGGAAGCAAGTGGAAGAAAAAATCATAAAAATGATTTAAACTCTGTTTTACACATCTTGAAGGTAACTACAAAGTCTGTTTTTTTACCATTTGCCATATCTTTTAGGGTATGTGTGTGTACCTCAAACTTTAATCTTAATTCATTTTTTATTTGTTTGTTTTTCATACAGGGTCTCACTCTGTCACCCAAGCTGGAGTGCAATCGTGCAAACATGGCTCACTGCACCCTCAACCTCCTAGGCACAAGTGATCCTCCCACCTCAGCCTCCCATGTAGCTGGGACCACAGGTGCATGCCACCATGCCCAGCTAAATTTTTTATTTTTATATTTTGTTGGTAGAGATGGGATCTTACTTTGTTGCCCAGGCTAGTCATGAACTCCTGGACTCAAGCGATCCTCCTGCCTTGGCCTCCCAAAGAGCTAGGATTATAGGCATGAGCTGCTGTGCTTGGCCTTTTATTTTAATTCTTTCAACTTTTATTCACTTTCAGTTCAAGACATTTCATATTCAATCTGTTATCTTACTCAGTATTATTCTCACCAGTATACTGCTTTTTAAAACCAACTAGAATATTAACTATGTTATGCAAATGAAAATCTGTGAATTTAATCACAAAGAGTGGCCCAGAGGAGCCACTAAGTCCTACAACATCCAATGGGAAAATTTTGAGACTCCTATTATATTCAATAACTTGTATACCAATGCCCAGAATTTAATATAAATTGAACTGAATCCTACACACAACTCTTTGTAAATTCTGTCTGTCGATAAGACATGCTTTCATAAAAACTGGCAAGTGAAAAATACAGACTACAGCCCATTTTAATTTTCATTTCATTTTCTTTTCAACGAAACATTGTGAATGTAGTGGCATCACATAAATATTTATCAAACTCTATAATTCTTCCAACTGTAATGATAAATAAAAGTATCTTTCAATGCGCGTACAAAACACTAGCAGAAAACCATTCTTAGAAGACTGAAATGAGATGCAAGCTATCTGAAGTCATGAAGGGCAATAAATTTATCCCACTGCCTTCTGGAGAGTCACAAATATATGAAGCAATCATCTGGTAGTTTTGGTAATCTATGCTTACTAGGCTTCTGAAATTTCACTGTTTGATAATTGAAGAAATAAAAATAACACAGCATCACTTGGCACTGGAGAAATGAGGACCCTGACCTGATGGGCCGGTAAGCCATTGAAAATGTCTATTATTAAATATAAAAGGAAGATTGCATACAGAGAAAAGACCACACAAGTTTCCAGGTTGTAGGTTTGCCAACCTATTTGGATTACCTCTTTATGACTGTCATTATTTTTATCATTTACTAGTTATACAGAGACAATAGCAGCTCAAGCCTGATACACAATGAAGACATAATTACAGATTTGAACCAACAGTCCTCTATTAAAACCTAAATTGCCCTCAGCCCACAGTTAAAAAACGGTCAAGAAGAAGACACCTGCTGAAAAGAGTAATAAAAACATGCTGTTTATTATTTTCCAGAAGCTTCTAATCCTTTCTCCCACCTGGCTTACATGACAACTACAAAGTTCATCAGAATGTTGTGGAGTGTTCAGGACTCCTCAGGGAAACATTATTTTTTTTCTCTCAAATAATTATGGTCAAAAAGTCTAGAGCCAAGAAAAGTTTCTGCTGTCACTTGATCATAACTTCATTTCTCTCCCTTGCTTGCTCAGGTCTCATGGGGAAAATTTAAGTGCAAGCCTGGGCCAAAATGCAACAAGCCTCTTTTGATTTAGATGGGCGAGAGTAAAAATATCATCTCAAAAAAAGAATAAGGACAGGGACGCCATTTAGTCTGGATTTGTCATGAATTAAACCAAAGCCACCAAATAGCATCTGTCTTATTCCTCAACATGTCAAAGAGAAGTTGCCAGGCAAGTTTGGGAAAAAGAAGTTGGAAAGATTAACAACCAGCTATAAGATAAAATATGATTTCTGGTGCTTCTGAATATGAGACAAAGGAAGTTTATATTATATTACATTATGCAAGAGATATGCTACTATAGGAATTAATCACCCTTTTAAATATCTGGGCTGAAGCTAATGGTTTCTTCAATGACAAAGAGCTCCTCATTTTTTCAAACAATACAGCTCTTCCATTTCTTGGTTTTCACTCACCCACTCTTGACTATGATGATTAGAGGCTTTGGACAAAGAATATTAGACTCAGCACTGGCAGCTAGTGAACAGTTCTTCAATTGAACTAAATAAATAAAAGCTACTCAATTGTTTGCCTTTATTCTTTCCTTGGCCACCAGCTGAAATAAATCCTTCTCCCTCTAGAAGATCAAAGTACAGCATCACAATGTTTGAGAGCTTGAAAGATCCTGGTACCCTACCATCCGGCCAAACCCCTCTTTTTTCTGTCTGAGGACACAGGTTCTTTAGCAAAACAAAAGTTGTTCTTTTATGGTAGAAAAGATGTGGAGAGCATAAGTTAGATGGGAAGATACAGTCCTCTGGTTTCACTTTCTTACCTTGTAAAAAAAGCATTGGATAATTATTATCTCTCTACTGTTGGTACTGAAATGTACCAACACATCAAAGCAGTATTACAGTAACTGTAGTAGAGATTGCTAGAAAATATCAGTATTCAAAATATTTTAAAACTTAAAATCTGTTTTAGAAATATTTAAATAAGAAAAATATTTTATCAGTCAAGGTCCTGGCAGAAAACAGATGGCACACTCAAACTGGGTAATGAGGAACATTTAATAAATAGACTATTTACAAAGGAGTGGGCAGAGTTTAAAGAAGTAAAACAAAACAAAACAAAAATAGTGTCGTAATCTAGGGCTAGTAACAGCAAGGAACTGTTCCACCCATCTGTGGAGGGATGCACCCAGCCCACAGTAACCAGTGTAGAAAGAGTCAAAGGGATGAATATACTGACCTGGCTCTCCTTCTTTCTTAGGTTCCCATTGGTGGAACCAAGAGATGTCAGACAGCAAAAGAGCCCACTGGCCAAAAAGCCTCTGGGCACAGAGCAGAAAGAAGAGTGAGAATGGATCAGAGAGGCAAATGGGAGAGAGTTAGCCCAACTCTGAACACAATTATAAAGTTATACTTATTTATTATTGGAATAATCTGTTCACAATATATAGAAATTAGCTTGACAGTAATTAATGTGTCTCAAATACCTTTTCGGTTTGTCTATCTGAATTCAAAGTGTACATTAGGTCTCCTAAGCCTCTGCTAGGTCTATCAAAGCATTTGGAATAAAGAGCATTCTGTGCTCAGATATGCTGGAGAAATGTTTCAAGAGCCTCAGTGCAAAGAAAGGTAAATGTAAATGCATAGGCACGGGGCCTGTGAGTCTTTCCTCATAACACCAGATATAGAAAAAAAAGAAAATAATTGTCCATACCTCCTGGGATGACTGAATGAGATCATCTGTTTAAAGCAGTGTGCACAGAACTTGGCACACAAACATATGGTGCTCAGTAGATGTTAACCACTGCTGCCACTGTTACCAGCATCATCTCTTGCATCTGCATTCTGACCTGTCAGATACCCATTTCTTACACTTCTGCCTGTTTGTGTCACTAGTGCCTGGTGCAGTGCCTTACACATAGGCAGTGCTCGATTAATGTAAGCTTATGAAGACAATTGTGAGAGCTGTCACGTGCTATGTCATGCTATTCTATTGTTCAGTAATTATTCACTCCTCTCTCCCTTTCCCCTGTTGGAGGAGTGTCATAGTCAGCTTAAGTTGCTATAAAAAAAAAAAAAACCTTACAACCTTACACTGGGTAATTTGTAAGCAACAGAAATATATTGCTTACAGTTCTAGAAACTGGGAAGTCCAATATCAAGGTGCCAGCAGTGTTTGGAGAGGGCTTGCTCCTCACAGATGCTGCCTGCTAGGTGTCCTCATATGGCAGAAGAGCAGGGGAGCTAGCTGGAGCCTGTTTTATCAGGGCATTAATCCCATTCACGAGGGTGGAATCTTCGTGATTCAATCCCTTCCCAAAAGCCCCACCTCTTAAGACTATACATTTGTTATTAGGTTCTAACATGAGCTATGAGGGGTGGGGGAGGGGTGCACAAACATTTAGGACATAACAAGGAATATTCTTTTCTGCCCCACAGTGCTGAGTTTGGCCCCATGACCTGCTTTGGCCAATGGAAAGTGAGCCAGTTTTGAATAGATACTTTAAGAGGCACTGCAAGTTTGCACCAGCCCTCTTGAGCTCCTGCCTCTCACTTTGAGAACATCATATCCCAGATAGTGAGTACTCCTTCAGCCTGGGTTCTGGAATGAAAAGACATGTGGATCAGATCCTAAGTCAATCCAGTCTGCCACAATGCGGTTTCAGCTGTTCCCCCAGAGTCTGGGGCAAGAAAAAAATATTTCCATAAGCCAGTGAAGTTTCACAATTGTTTGTTATATAGCAATAACCCAGAAAAATCTGACAAATACATATGTGTAACAAGGTTATGATGGCATGCTGGACTGGAAAAGAAGGACAATAACATGAAATTTTGAGTCCATAACACTAGAGTTCAAATCTCAGCTCTGAACAGCTACCAGATGTGTGACCCTGTCTGGGCAAGCCTCAGTGATCCCTACCTTGTTGCATTACTGTGACAATTAGAAATAGTACCTAAAATGTACCTTGCACAGTGCCTGGCACATAATAGGTACTTGATAACTGGAAGAAATAATCCAATTAGTAATAAAGGATGGCAAAATATATTCCCAATTATCCATGATTAAAGTGCCAATTGGAAATTTTTCATCTCAATTAAATATTTCTTTAATTAACCAGATAAATAGAAAGGGTGAAACCATTGATCAAGTTTGTACCTTCCAAAATATTTATAGAAAATTACATTTTGAGATATATACTATGCTCTTTCTAAAATGGTGTAAAACCTCTGAGTAGTCAAAAATATGAATCCCTGTTGTGTCAAAGAATAAGAATGCATTCTTTGTGAAGGAAAAAAATGATTAAATTGCATCTTCCAGACTAGTGATTTAAATTGTGATCAAATCCACTATAGTTGGGGAGGCCCCCATTTAATCCATTTACTGTGAACATTATTAAACATATATTAAATGCTTGTGCATAGCAAAGAATTTCAAAGGTATGGTTTGATTCGCAGAGCTCTAAGAAAGTCAAGAACATAAAACTACTAAATGTATCAACTAATCCCAGCATACACACTTCCACAAAACATTAAGCACTACAGTTACTGAAGCATAGAAATAGATTTTTATCCATTCGGAAGGCATTCAGAAAAATATCACCACTAATAAATAATAAAAGATTATTTGAATTGTAAAATTTGACTAGAAAAGAAATTTATCTAAGACATGAGCTCAAGTATCTGCCTTTTAAAAAACTAAGAAAAAATATTTTACAGAAAAGATATATATAATCTGGTAGCCACTGTCTGAGGAGCTCAAGTAAATTTAGGGTAGTGTTTGCAAACCACATGAGGAGGAAATGCTTGAAAAGCTTAAATGAAGATTCCTGGGCTCCCACTCCAGACTTACTGAATGACGATAATTGGGAATTTGGCCTGGTAATCTGCATTTGTTAACAAACCCTGCAGATGACTCATGTGTACTCTAAGTTTGAGAGCTGCTAACCAATGCAAACACTTGGGTAATCTTTGTCGGCCAACTTAAAGGTTTTAAAAGACTTAAATCCAAGCAAGTCTAGGCCATTCTATGCCCACAGGTTAAATAAAGACAACAGAGTCTATACCTGAGACTCAGTAATGGCTACAGGACTAAACAGCTTTTCATTCTGCTGGCAACTCAAACCATATTTTTTTTAGCACTTGGAAGCAAAAAATTGATGGATCATTCAACAGTAGTAAAAATTCAATGGCACCAAGGTGACACCTTCTCTTATTGGACATACAATTGCCAAACTTCTCTTCAGTGTTAGCACCACCTGGAAACAAATCCAGATGGTCACTCCTCATCAGCTCCTTGGACTTAGATTCTAAAATCTACAAGTGCTGAGAGGAGAGAAAGAAAGATGGTTAAGATTGTATGGACACTGTAGTCTTCTTAAAAAAAATCTCAACAAGCCCAAACCTTCTTTCCTGTAATACAGAGAAAAAACCCAGTTGTGTTTTCTAAGAGAAGGGAACAGAATGAAATA
Organism: Pan paniscus; assembly: GCF_029289425.2. NCBI lineage: Eukaryota > Metazoa > Chordata > Mammalia > Primates > Hominidae > Pan > Pan paniscus. The sequence goes on along the minus strand of NC_073258.2, from coordinate 93,225,077 downwards.
ATAAAGGAGGAAAGACATTGCTACTATAATTTTAAAACTATGAAAAAACATCAGAAACATGAAAGAATTGAAAGGAAAGGGCAATGGATTAGGATTGAGGAGATGTGGTTTCAAGATACAGCTTATATCCTTTAAAGCCTATGTGACCTTATAAACTCACTTAGCTACTCTTCAACTCAAAGGAGTTAATGTTTATAGGAAAAAGGTTTTTAAGTCACAAAGCAATGTCAAAATGTAAGTGGCATTAGTATCATTGATGACAAAAGTTTTTATTTTTATTTTTAATTATTATTTTTTTAAGACAGGGTGTCACTCTGTCACCCAGGCTAGAGTGCAGTGGTGCGGTCACCACTCACTGCAGACTTGACCTCCTGGGTTCAAGTGATCCTCCTTCCTGCCTCAGCTTCCTGAGTCACTGTGACTACAGGCATGCACCACCACACCCAGATAATTTTCTGTATTTTTTTTTTTGTAGAGATGGAATTCCACCATAATGACCAAGCTAGTCTGGGACTCCTGAGCTCAAGAGATACACTTGCCTTGGCCTCCCAAAGTGCTAGAATTATAGGCATAGGCTACCATGACTGGCCAATAAAAGTTGTTTTAATATATATATAATTCAGAATACAATGGAGCAAATGCAAATACGTATCTTTTCTAAATAACACCCAAGGTAGAAACATTATAGCAAGTTACCTGTGGGAAAATCTAGGCCACTAATAACAAATTGTTCCAACTTTTCACTCTATCAAGTAAACCAAAATGCAACTTCCTGATTTAAAAAAAAAAAAAGAAAAAAAAAAACCTCAGTATGGCTTGATGTAGTCATCTGTATAGCAGTGGTGAATGATTCAGCTCATACTTTTCCTATGACCTACCTACCCACATTTACCTGAGTCTCAAAGCTAAGTTCATCACTGGAAAGCCATACAAAAAATGGGGCTATAAAGAAAACAGGAAGGTTAATCAATGACCAGCACCATTAGTCAATAAGTCCAGGGTTGCAAGGATTTTGAAACCTGTTTAATACTTTATTGACTTACAGATTTTAGCTCAACACCAAATTTCAGTGTAGTTGGGTACATGCAGGGAAATTCCAACTTATCTTTAGATGAGTGAGAGCAAGGTATACTGCAGTTACACAAAGCTAAGTTTGAAAGTAGGCTCCACATTCTATGTCTTCTCTGAACCTCAGTTCATGAGTTGGTAATTATCAGCCCCAGCTCATGGTGCTGTTGGAAGAATTAAATAAGATCTGTCTATAAAACCCTCTGTACAGTGTCTGGCACATTGTAAGTACTCGATGAACTCATTGTTATTAGTAGTAAAGTATTAGTACAGAGTAGGCACTCGGTAAAGGCTAGTTCCCCTCTTTTATCATTTTGTGCTTAAAAGGCAGAAATATATTCCAACTAAATTATAAGGAATACATAATAACATACAGTATGTGGCAAAGTCAAGGGTGAAATTTCCTAATATTGACTTTTTAATCTACTATAGCCACGGAGACCAATTTTATAATTTACACTGGCCATAATTAGAGCCTATGTATACAAAAGTTATAGTTTAAACTTGAGATGGTACATGTAGCTTTCTTGCTACCTAATATTTAATATAGTTTCTTAAATCATTTTTCTGGTATTGTGGATATACAGTTAGTATGTCTATAGTGATACCTTCCTACCACCTGTTCTAATCATCATCATCATCATCACTGGGACTGTTACGAACTGAATGTACGTGTCCCCTACAAATTCATACTCTGAAGCCCTAACCCCCTATGTGATGCTATATAGAGATAGAGTCTTTGGGAGGAAGTTAGGTTTTGATGAGGTCATGAGGGTACAGCCTTAATGATGGCATTAGTGCCCTTACGGGAAGAAAAGCACCAAAGCCTGCTCTCTTTGCCATGTGACATGGCAAGAAGTTGGTAGTTGGCAAGCCCAGAAGAAGGCCTTCATTTTGACTGTGCTGGTGCCCTGATCTTGGACTTTCAGCCTCCCGAACTATGAGAAATAAATGTCTGTTGTTTAAACTACCTAGTCTGTGATATTTTGCTGTAGCAGCTTGAGCTGACTAAGGGGAAAAAAGCACTCTACGAATATTATGGACAAGTATCTAATGTATGTAAATGTGCTCTGAAAATGTTAAGGTGCTATTATTACCATTTAAACAAGACAGGGAAGACACAGGCCCTCACTTGAGATGTCTACAATCTAAAATCTAGAAAAATGCACAGTGCTAGCAAAGGAACAGAAACACACACATACACAGATGCATGTGTCCAGGCACATGAACATTTTAAAGACAAATAGAGACAATAACAAATATTTTAAAAAACCTGTATCTCTATCTATGAATGAATAATTTAAAAAGTAAGTCAGAAGCGATGAAAATACTGGAACAATGTTGCCCCATATTTTTTAATGTTTTGTAAATATCACCTTACAAATAAATTCTTAAAATCAATTTTTATAAATAAAATTCATAGCAAGACTCATTTATTCCATTAAGAAAACATTTGTAGAAGCAAACCTCCTTATATTAATGGAGCTACAGAGTGCAAATGCCCATCATTCAAGGACCAGATGAACCCATGAAAGATAAAAGACCAAGCAACTAATGCAATATCACTTCTGCAAAGCCTTACTGTAAAGGGAAAGATTCCTATATAAGATCCATTTGAAAATCCATTTCACACTTCTAACTTAAAGCCAATTCAAATGTAATTTACTTTATCAGAGTCCTTCATTTAGAGAGGGTCAGGAGTACAATCAACAGAAGTGACAATTACTTAGGCTTATCAAAAGATGACCTGGTAGCAATAGCGCTGAGCAAGAAAATAACAAAACAAAACAAACCAGGACTCCCACTGGAAACCACAGCTGTTAGTTTATAAACAGATCTTCTAGCAAACCAGAACATCCTAAGACAAAGCATCTATGTGCGTCGTCTCTGCACCAAATGCAACCTCATTTGTCATTCTATTTTAGTGTCCTAACATCCCTTTACTTTTCCATTGTTGACCATTTAAAAGAGGTGAAACAACACTCTTGGCACAAAATATTACACTTACCACTCTCGTCGTCTATACTGAACCTTCCAAGACCACTGCCATCCCTGATGGAGTACTGGATCTCTCCATCCCTTCCGGAGTCTTCATCTCGAGCAGTCACCTGCAGCACGCTTGTTCCAATGCGTGAGTTTTCTTTTACAGATCCAACAACAGCAAAGTCTGGGAAATAGGGAGTGTGGAGGTTTTCATTGACATCCACCACTTCCACCTCAACAAAGGAAACAGATGACAGAGAGACAGGCCGCCCTTTGTCTTTGGCCCGCACAGTAAGGTTATAGAACTGCTGTTTCTCATAATCAAGCTCTTTGCTCAAGCGGATGGCACCACTTGCTTTATCTATTTCAAATCTCCCATTATAGTCATTGACCAAAGAATAGCGCACTTGACCCCCCAATCCAAGATCTGGATCATGGGTCTCAAGCCAAGCAATGACAGTGCCAACAGGGAGATCTTCAAGAACCTTCACACTATAGCTACTGGGAATGAAAGCTGGGGAGCAGTCATTGACATCATCTAAAAAAACTTTAAGAGTGACAACTGAAAACAGCTGCTGACCACTCTCTGCCTTGTCCCTGGCTTCTATTTTCAAAGAATAATTGGCTTTGGATTCCCGGTCCAACTGGTCGGCTACATAAACGATTCCAGTTGAGCTATTGATGGCAAACTGCTGTGTATCTGTCAAGACTGAGTAAGTCACTTCACCATTAGAACCTAAGTCTTTGTCTCTGGCTTCCACTTGAATGATTTCAGTACCAATGCCTGAACTTTCAAGAATGTTAACTGAGTAACTGTCTTGAATAAAAACTGGGCTATTGTCATTAGCATCCTCCACATTGATGGTCAGCAGTCTCCATGACGATTTCTGTGGATTACCTAAGTCATAGATGGTGATATTAAGGAGATAGAGGTCTGTGTGTTCTCGATCCATGGGCATAAGGACTTTAAGCTGCCCAGTCTCCATATCAATATTAAAGCAACTATCCGTATTTCCATCTGATATTGTAAATAGCACTTTTCCATTGAAGCCGGAGTCGGCATCATAGGCTTTAATCTTCAGAATGTTAGCACCAACTGGCAGATCCTCCTTTACAGCCACATCAGAAGGAAAAGACTTGTCAAAATATGGTCCCTGTCTATTAATTGAATAAAAGTCAAGAAATCCATCTTCCAGATTCAGTTTCCCATTTGCTTTTGCCTTAATGAGTAGTTTCTCTGCCAGCTTTTGAGCCACACGAGTTTCTCTGCAACTGAAGCTCTTTGAAGACACTTTCCCATGTAGGACTGAAATGTTAATAGACATGGGGTCTGCAAGATTCTCTCCATCAGTTGCTGTAATTCTGAGGGCAAAATTGCCATTTTTAATGCCAGAATTTGTCAGTGATTTTTTAAGCTGTAAAACACCAGAATCTGGGTTTAAATAAAAGAAGCCAAGTTCATTTCCAGAAATGATTTTGTACTTTACAAGTTCAAGTTCATCGATATCGATCGCTGAGACTGCTGTGATGTGACCACCAACTGGAAAGTCATATGAAATAACTCCCTGGCAAGCCACTTTTTCAAAGAGAGGGCTGTTGTCGTTGACATTTCCTATTCGAATAGTCACATTGACCTCACTTTCATGGCGGTATGGTGAACCCCAGTCAGAGGCTCTAACAATGAATCTGTAAATTTCTGGGGAGGATTCAAAATCCAGTTCTTCAGTTGTGCTAATAACACCTGTAAACTGATTAATGACAAATGGTAACAAATTCAGGCTAGCGATACTATAGGTGATGTACCCATTTTCTCCTTTATCCTTATCAGAAGCTGAAACCGTTAGAACGCTGGTTCCCACTGGGACACTTTCATTCACATAAGCATCATACAGTGGTTGCTGAAATTCTGGGGTGTGGTCATTCGCATCTTCTATGCTGATGGTGACTTGTGCTTTTAAATCTCCTTCCTTGTTTGTCACCTCCAGTTTATAAACCTCCTTCTTAACAGTATTCAGTGGCCGTGCTGTAACAATCAGACCTGACCGAGGATTAATTTTAAAGTACACTGCATCCTCACCAGGAGATAATTTGTATTCCACATCTATCGGTTCAGGACTTAATTTTACTATAGCAACCATGACACCAGGAGGGGAAAATTCACTTATGCTCACATCGTACACTTCTTTTTCAAATCTAATGGGGACAGTGTCTCTTGTGGGGTTGCCAATGTAGACTGCCTTTAATGCTGAAAATTTTTGAGGAGATCCCTTGTCTTTTGCTTGAAGAGTGAGATTGTAGCCATAGGGAAAGCTCTGCCAGTCAATCTGCTTCCTCTCCTTAATCTTGTACTCATTCAACCACTTTCCTTCCTTAGCCAGGAAGAACTGATCTAAAGGATCCCCAGCCACAATGGAAACAGATTCGATCTCTCCATTCGCTCCATCATCTAAGTCATCAACTGTCACCACTGCATATGTTGGCTCTTTTTCCAATGAGAAAGGAACATGAGTGACTACATGGATTGTTGGGGCATGTTCATTTATGCGCTCAATGTGAACATAAAGCTTTGCAGTACTGCTCACTCCATTGTTCCCATACAGTTTCATTCCCCGGTCCACAGCCAAAATTTCCAGATCATACCTATTCTTTTCATCATAATTTAATCGACCACTTAAGGAGATGACACCACTCGTGGGGTGAACTGAAAAGAGATCAACTTTATTTTTAAAGTAGTAGTAGAATTCTCCATTGGAACCAATATCTGCATCTGTTGCAGTCACCTGGGCGACACTAGTCCTTAGAGGTGTGCTTTCTGCTATGGTAACAGAGTATGTTGTGGGTGAAAACAAAGGTCTCAGATCATTCATATCTAAAACCTGTATATTCACTTTGGTCCATGCTTCCAAATCCTCTCCTCTGACAGAACCTTTTACTATCAATAAATAATTATCCTGGATTTCCCTATTTAATATGGCAGAATTGCCACCTTTAGTTCTTATTCTGAGAAAACAGAAATCTGCAATGATGACTTCCTCTGCTTTGAAAAAGCCTTCCTCGTCTCCGGACACTATTCTGTATTTGATATCCCAGGATAGATCTATTAAGGTGATGCCCATTCTACTCTGGCTGTTGACGTAGGTCCTTGCTGCTGAGTTCTCATACACGGTGGCATTATAAATGGAATGTGTGAAGTGGAAGCCCAGGGGTCCAGTCCCTGGCAGCCCCTGGGAGACAGTGGCCAAAAGCTTGAAAAGCAGGAGGATGAGGCAACAAGGAGGAGGCCGTGTGCCCACACAGTGTCCCATAATTATATCCATCACATCATACTTCCATCCTGGAGGGAAGAAAGAGAGAGAGAAAAGATAAATTAACCATCCTAGAAGAAGGGGGAGAGTGGGAAATAACTATTAGGAAGCCATGCTTTTTAAAACTTTATCATAAAATCTTTTTACTAAAACAGCAATATAAGAAAAAATTAGAAACCTTGCCACTACTAGGTAATAAGGAACTCAAGATTACTAGAATTTAGCCCAATCTTGTAAGAATTGTTTTCAAGTGACACTTTGTTTTAAATAACACTTTTATACTACTGACAGGGTTGTTCATTGGTACAAGATTTCTTACATTCTGAAGGTCAATTTAGAGATATATTGGAGGCCTTAAGTGCATTTACCTTTGACTTAGAACTGCCTTTGCAGTAATTATCCTATAGAAACATTTAGACAATTATCTGTTATAGCACAGTTTAAAGTAAAAAAAAAATGAAGAGATGCTAAATGCCTATCAATAGAGGACTGAATAATTCATGGTGTATTCATAAAATAAAATATTATGCAGTAATTACAAATAGAGACATAAAAGATGTGCATTTTCAGATGCAGTAAGATGTAATGCTAAGGAAAAAAGGTCATCAAACAGTATATATAGCATGAGTTCTATTATTATATAAACATCTATATGTGCAACTGAATTTTTATATTTAAAAAGGATTAACTGTGTTTTGGGATTTGGTGGCATATTTGCATTTTCTAACTTTTCTTCAATGAACATTGTTCATCAATAGTTACATAATTACTTTTATAATTATAATCTTTTAAAAATGCTTCAAGGTATTACCATCTTTTATTGTGCTTACTTTTATACTGATGAAGGTTTATGCATAATGCAATGCCATGAGAATGAACAAACTGTCAAGTTACAAAGCAGAGACAATAATCCCTAAGTAGTTATATGACTGGAGTGATATACAGAACTATTCAGAACAAGGGAGGTAAGAGTGATTACTTGCAAGAAAAACTTTAGAAATTACAAGAGATACTTCCAATTACTTTCATCAATGACTATTAAATTTGGACAGTTTCTACAGTTTCATGACTATGTGGGTTAAAAGATACACTTTTTCCTATTTTAGCCAGTAAAATCAATCAAGGAGAAGGGAGAAAGGAGGTATTCAACAAGAAAAAGTTAAGTCTATTCATACCCAAAGGATCAGATTTTTAGAACCCCCAAATATGAGTTCTTCCATCCAGTCTCATACTCTGCAAGCCCTTGACATTCTCCTTTTCTTCCTTTACAGGGAACGTGAAGATGAGAGGAGATGGAAAATGAATTTCTTTGCAGGCATGCAATGATGTAGGCACTGTGTCAGTCATTTTTCCACTTTGTTGTATTTAATCTTCATGATAATCCTAAATAATAGGTACTATTTTACCCAATGACATATTAGAAAACTGAGGGTCAGAGAAGTTAATCTATTTAGTTGAGACATTTGCCCAAGCAATGTTCCCCAGCCGGCAAGTAGCAAAGCAGGATCTCAGACTTTAATCTTTCTCTAAAATCCATGCTTTTCCCCATCACACAATCACTCTCTCAAAATTACCTGCAAGCAAGAATGAAATAATTAAGGATCCTAGAAGCATATATGACATAATTTAATTCTAATGAAATAGTCAACATATGTCATTGATTTTAAAAAGCACAACCCATCCCTGCCCCCAGCATATCTTTTTGGTTATCTCCTCTCTGGTTTTAATGTAGTTCTAATTATTGGCTGCAAACTGAAAAAAAAAAAACCCTACAGGAGTTTAACATATTAAAATATTACAAATTGTATGGTTTATAAAACCCTTTCATATCCAAGGTTAGCAAGGCACATATTATTATAACCTTTTTGTTAATGAGAATATAAAACCTCATTTTCCTATCTCGACTTTATTAGTTAAGTCTAAATAGACTTAACTTTTTCTTGTTGAATACCTCCTTTCTCCCCTCTCCTTGATTAATTTTACTGGCTAAAATAGGAAAAAGTTTTTACCTTTTAACCCACATAGTCATGAAACTGTGGAAACTGTCTAAATTTAATAGTCATTGATAGAGTCTAGCAGACTCTAGATTAGAGCTCAGGCTCTCTCCATACCCCACAAGGCTTTTCTTTTTTTTTTTTTTTTCAGCTCCACCTTACAGGAGACTCTCCTGAAGTGAAACCCTGAGCATGCAAATGCTGGTTCTGCCTGGGAATGTAAGATATCTTGCTGCTATCATTTGCTGAAGTATCCCGTAGAAAACATGGAGTTACAGATAGAAAAAGTCAAGTTTAATTTAGGGACTTTACAGGCATTAATAGACAGCAAAAATGAAAAGCTGAAAAAGGGAGTAAGCGTCTATAAAGGAAGTTAATTTCACATGCAGTTCTTTAGAGACATGCATATGCTAAGTAAGTGGAACAGGCAGCCTGTGGACAGCAGCTCTGGTAACTAGGGCAGGGACCAAGTCAGATGGCCGCTGGTGACCCTGCTCAGTAAGTTCCTAGAAAGACATCACTGGGCTGCTGGTCATTTCAAAGGAAACTTTATTAAGAAAATGATACATTTGGGGTTTTCTGGATGCAGTAGGTTCAAATGTCCTACCTAGCAGAGTGGCAAAGCCTACAGTGTGATTGGGGTGTCTACTTTGTGGAGCACAGTCAGCTGAAATATGGGAGCAAAAGAACCTCTCTGTAGTGATCACGGAAGTACACTAGCAGAAGCTTTAATAGTATTTTGTATGCCTCAGGAGTCTCTATTTCATCATCTCAAAAGGCTCCAAAGCAGTGGAGACATTTTTAGGCTCACTGTGGACATGTGAACACGGTAAAGTAAGCGAGTCTCTCGTAAGGGAATGTGAAGGTTAGGTTACACTCTCTCAAGGTGAAATACTGGGATCACTCCCAGAATGCTCCAGAGAAATACAAATAAAGTTTCTGCCTTATTTCCCACTCACTATTCTGTGCTGAGAAGACTTCTTGTAACAGCAATTTTGCCGATCCTTAGCCCAAGGAGTCTAGACTCCATGGTCATCAGAGAGGAAAACTTTCCCCATGAAAAATTCAGTTCAACTGAACTTTTCTGAGTCTGCCCCCTCATTCACACTTTGAACTTCTACTTAAGGAAACCTGATGGGAAGTACATCACTCTATTCCCAGCATCCAGTACAGCACCCACCACACAGGAAGCAAACAACACTGGTTTGTTGAACAGAACCCCAAGTACTAATGTAACCAGAGGCCCAGATGCCTTTAATATGCTCCGTTTCCTATTCCCCAACAAAAAGCACATCTTACTTCAGGAAACTGAATCAAGAAATTATACAGGTTCAAAGGAGCCTTAAAGATCATCTGTTCCAATCTCCTGAGTTTACAGATGAAGAAACTAGGGTCCATAAAATGAAGAGATTCCCCTAATGCCAGGACTCAAGTTTCCCAGGTTCAGAGCTAATACCAAACTGAAACACGCTTCAATTGAATTAGTTTTCATTGAGTTACATTACAATTTTAGAGCTGTGGTTTATCATTATTTTGGAGTCATCTTCCTTTTCTGACACCATATTACTCTCCCTGGTGTTATTTCTTCCTCTAAGTAGTTAACTGTTTATAAATAAACATTAAAGTGCCCTAAGGGGATAGTTACTTTTTACACATCTTTCTGTGAATCTTTCAAGGCAAAGAATGCTGTCATAATATGAAAATGTATCATTCAATTTAACTATTCAAAAATTGGTGCTTTTGCATAGTGAGTTTTTCTTTCAGCAAGATACATTGCTGGAATTGTTTTCTTATAAACCGGAATCGGTGGTCTTAAATGCAAATAGAAAATATTTCAAAACAAGCATAAATGGAGTAGTATTATCACATACTGAAATTTAGACCTACCACCAAAAAACTGAGCAGGACTAAGTTTGTCAAATTCAGTTGTTGAAAACAAAATATCTTTTAAGGCTTTTGTATCTTTATTGTGGCAAAGGAAAAAAAAAAAGCCCTATCTGGCACAAATTATTTTAAAAAGCCTTGCAGTTTTCCCACTGATTAGGAAATAAATGAATGCTAGAAGCTAGGAATGTTGTAAAATTTTGCAAAGCAAATAATAGAATTGAATTTTGTCTTCTTTTCTTTTTAGCATGCCAAGACAACTGTTAAAGTTTTTTTTAAAATAATATTGCCTTTTCCACATTGAAGCCAAGCTATTTGTGAAGCCAATATGATACAGTATTTTAGATGCTCTGCACATTGATTTATTCTACTGCTTCTAGATTATTTTAAAGAAAGCACTTAGTTCCCAACCTCAGAGCCTATTTTCTACGACTTACTAACATAATCAATAATTTTTGATATAATCTCCAAAGAGATCATCAAGCCATCAATCTTTGAGACATTTATTTTTCAGAGGCATTCCTGGTGTGCCTCCCCATCCTGCCCTTCTGCTCTGTTAGGATGGATCTTACTGTGGGACTCAGAAGGGCATGCAGATTTTTCTTTCCATGGATGAATAAATACCAGAGACCTTGGGGGCAGGGAACAGCAATCACAGAGACTACCTCTCTGGGACAGCCTTGGCTCTGTAGGGTACCTATGCTTGCTTTGGTAACCTGATAAAGCTGTTTTCTGCCAACATTAATCTGGTCTGCTTAAATTGGTGAGACTTCTGAACACTACCAAAGGTATTTTTAAAATATATTTCATTTTCATTCCCTCTCTTCCTATCTTTTCTATTTTGAGGGGATTTTGTTAGCCAAATCGGGAGGATACTCAAGAAATTTGCTATGTTAGGCTGTAAAGCAAAGAACAAAGTCAATATAGAGTCCCCTTGACAGGAGTCCTTGAGGAAGGTGACCCGTGTTCAAACTGCAAATGGAAGATCAGTCTCTGCTCCAGTGTATGCAGTGCCAGAGCCAATGCCAACACAAAGGCAGAGCATGCAATGGTTACAGAACATGCACCTTGGCACTTGACTGCCTGCATTTGAATCCTATCTATGCCATTTACTAGCTTTACATCCCCAGGCAAGCTATTGAACCTCTCTGCACCTCAGTTTATTCTTCTATAAAATGAGAACAATAATGCCTACTGAATAGGATTTGAGTTAATAAATGGAAAATACTTAAAACACTTCATGGCACATTGTATATAATTGTTAGCTATTATCATTAATAAAGCCAGATTTTAGAGAAGACAAAATCTGGGAATCACAAGACACGGAGTAAAATTTACAACCTACTCTACGTTTTATTTTCCAGTAGAAAAAAACACACATCAAAGGTAAAGGAAAGAATGTCCTTTCTTTACTAAAAGCAAAGGAAGAACACTATGTTAGCCTCAAAGGTCAGAGAAACCTGAGTTGAATCCAGGACTTTCCATCTAGTTGCTGGGTGACTTTGGGGCTAATATTGAAAGCTTCATTAAATCTCAGTTTCTCTATCTTTAAAATGGGGAGTATAAGAGTTCACACTCTCAGGTAAAAGGCTTAACATAGTGTCCGGCACATAGTAAATATTCCGTGAATATTAACTGACATAATTATTAAGGTTTTCAGAAGCAGGGATACAAAACAAAAAACAAGTAAAACTGAGGTAAGGATAAAGGGTCCAGAGAGGGACCACACCTAATATGAAAGCTACCCTTTCACAGATCACAAACTTGTGCCAGGGGTCAGAGTCAATGCCACAGAGAGGTCCTGTGCATGGTGACATAGCCAAAAGCTATTGCCAGAGCTCTGTAATTGATTCCAATTCCCGTGTGTGCACTTTCAAACTCCAAAAACTACAGCTGCATTAGGGAACTACTCCTTAGACCTAGCATTTAATTCCTGGGGAGTTCAAGCAAGATTTCTCCTTGCAATGATGAGTCCCAGAACAGCCAGATACTGCTTAGCCCTATCTTCTAGAGCAGCCTATTCTGATACCACCCAAATTACCATTCTCATGGCGCTACTTTATGTTCTGGGTCCTTGCTCCTGAAATCAGTTATAGACTGCTCGTATGACATACTTGGGAATAAAGTTTTACTCCCTGGTTGGTGCTAATGGCTGCCTGAAAAGAAGAAAAAGAGTTTGATGCAAGTTATTTCTTTAAAATACAAACCACTGTAGCTAGAGAATGTATAAGATAATATACTAAGTATTTGAATCACAATAATTTAGGTTATGCCATTATTCACATTATATAATGAAATACTGAGCTAAAGCCATGTAAAGTCACTGAGTTTTATAGCCAAAGGGATCATAAGCTTATCTACCCCAACACCCTAGTTTAACCATTGAGGAAACAGATTGAGACAGGTTATGTGATTTGAACAAGGTCACACAGCTTGCCTATAAAAAAGCCAAAACTAGACCTGAGATCTCCGCTGTGAATTTGACTCTGACAGCTCTTGCCTCCTTTAGGAATGCAGGTCTCTACCCATCTGCACCTACAAGTTTTACTCAGAAGGTTTAGATAAAATGCCACCCACCAATTCTACGAAGCTATTTTGGAGCTTCCCCATTCAAATGTGAGCACCACTTCTTCTAAAGCTATGACTCTTAAACTCTAGAGACCATCAGAACCATAATAAGGCTTGTTAAATTTCAGATTTGGGGGTACCACTGCAGAGTTTCTGACTCTGTTGATCTGGGGTGGGGCCTGAGAATTTAAAATTCTAACAAGTTCTGAAGAGATTCTGGTCCTGGGACCCCACTTTGAGAACCACTGCTCTAAATATTGTCTGTATTTTATTTCTACCTACCTTTCTGATAGTACTGTCTTCCTTAGATTAGTTACTTATGTGTATCTTTAAAGTATACATTGGACCATAAGCTCCTTGAAGAAAAGTTATGGGCCTTATTTCTTCTTACAGTATCTAACAAACAGCCTTGAAATGGTAAAAATTGAATCAATTTTTGGTGAGGGAGACTGGGCTAGTCAGCATACACCATTAACTCTACAGCAGGCTCCAGGGAGAAGATGAAATGAACATCAGTCCAAATAGGAATTATAATCATAAAACACAGAGACGCTGTGGAAATAGCTAGCCCACTATTTCCCAAACTGTGTTCCATGACACACTAATTCTGTATAGGCAGGCAACTAAAATACTCTTTAGGAAACACTAGTTGAACAAAGATAAAGAGGTTTCTTAAAGTAGAACTTCCTGGAGCCTTTAATATGCTCCAAAATAAACCTCCCTCATCTCCCATCCTGAGTCACCTCTAAAAATTTACTCTGCTTTTTAATCTCCATATGAAAGCACAGTAGATATAGTGCCCTCCCCCAGCCTTATCTGAGGGGGGTACGTTTCAAGACACCCAGTGAATGCCTGAAACCAAACCCGATTGCCATCAATCGGGCTGTGTTACCGTTTATGTTTTCCACCCACAAACTTAATGCCTTTTCCATCTAAACTAAGCACTTATCACACACTGTGGCTGTAACTCTTGCAGTTTCAGGTGTGACAGCAAAACCAGCACAGATTTCTTCTTCCTTCTTCACAACTTCATGGATAGAAGATTCACTCTTACTCTAGGTCTTAGCAATCTCAGCATTTTTTTCTTTTCTTATGAAGTCAGGAAATTACACCTTTTCACTTAAAGGAAGCAGTGTACAGTTTCTTTCCAGCATATTAAAATTGCCAGAATCACTACTCTTGAGCTTTGGGGCCATTATTAAGTACAGTAAGGGTGACTTGAACACAAATACTGCAATACCAGGATTGGTGATCTGATAACAAAATGGCTACTAAGTGACTAAGGGGCGGAAAACATGCACAGCATGGACACGCTGGACAAAGGGAGGATTCTCATCCCAGCAAGACGTTGGAGGAACAGTGAGGGATGAACTGAGAGTTCATCAGGTAACTCAAAATGGCATGAAATTGAAAACTTATGAATGGTTTATTTTTGTAATTTTCCATTTGATATGTTGGGACCGTGGTTGGCAGTAGATAAGTGAGACATTGGGAAGTGAAACCATGGATAAGTGAGGACTACAGCACCTATTGTCTACTTTTACTATTAGAAATAAAGTTCCATGGTGCATAGTCAGAATTCAGTAAATACTTGTTACATGCACAATCATGCTATGTAATTTGGGATCCCAAGGGATATAATATGTACAATTTCAAAAATCTATTTGATCATGAATTCCTTTCTTTCCCCCTATACCCCACACCTATACTGCAAAGTCTTAAAGAAAGAGTGTTTTGTGAAATAGAATTGGGTCAACGTTGAGTCTAAGCTAGACACTGTGGCTCTAGCTGCCTGGAAAGCTTTGGAAGTGAGGTATAATCAATCCCAAGATTCTGAAGACTCTTTCATTATTCTCCTTCCTCCTACACCATATCATAGGGTACAAATTCTCATGTTAACTAAGCTGAGTGTTATCCCTGAAGAAACTGTTCCAATACTTGTCATATAAACACATCCCCACATTTCGACTGAAGAATGAGACAACTGCTCCATAATTTGCTGTGCTAAACTTTTTTCCCACTAGAAAAAAAGCAACTAGAGAATTTGCACAGTTCTGTGAGCTACAAGGTCTAACACGAAGAGAAGAATCTTCTCAAGGTTGAATAATCATCCATATATTTTCATAATTTTTCTTATCTAGTTTTACTTAGTCAATGGCCAAAAGTAGTCGGCCAAGTCAAAAATATCCTGAGATATAAAACCAAAAGCCAAGGTCATATTTCACCTCTATGTGGAAAACTCTGCTTGTCTACCCTGAGCTCTAAGTCTAAGTATGGCTTTATAACAAGAAGAGTATTTTATTTACAGGGATATGATATCACCTTTGTCATTCTGCACAAGGGAAAAAAAATCCCAAACCAAAGCCTTCAGCTGGTTCTGCCAAATAGCCAAGTAGACTACGACCAAAACCCAACCTTTTTCATTATAATAATACTGTAAATTCTAACTTTTTCCAGTGGTGCAAATCTTCCTGTCTAAGAGTGGTCTCTTAGGAAAGAAGTCAGTCAGCATGCAGCAAGAGTAATTCAAGTTGATTCTGAGAAAAATGGAAGATTCAGCCACACAGCGGCAGTGTTATGAATACCCTCCTTTATTTTCTCCCCAGGTACTAGAAATATTTCCATACAACACTGGTTAATGTCAAGTATCATTTCATCACTAAATGCTTCAAATTCAGGAGTAATTCAACCAGGGGCTATCAGAAGGAAAGATTAGCATGTTGTTCAAGCCTTTTAAAAATCACTTCTCTCTCTGGAGAAAGAAATTCATCATGGTATAAGAGAAAAAAAAAAGTAAGGAGAGGATATAATTTGCTCCTATGCTTGGCTGTCTGAAAAAATGTGCCAGAAAAATGCATGATTTCATTTTTTCTCTTGTAGGCCTCGCTGACAGAAACCAAAGGGTAAATATATTAGTATTCTCTCATGCTTACAATTTTTAAAAAAGAAAGAAAAAAAAGAAAACCTTTTCTAGTAATAGCACTTACTCTGGAAAAACAGCTTGGAAGAGAAAAGGGGCCAAATCATTTCAAATGGAACAAATAAATAGTGTTAATTCCAATAGTCAGGGGGCAAAATGTAGTTCAGAAAAAAAAGTGCTTGGAGAGCCTCTGATTGCTACAGTCTGACACAATGGATTTTTACTGCTCTGCCAAGTTCCTGCCATCTGTTATATTTCCAAAAGTTAACATCTTTTTAGCCATCCCAATTGCCATTCCTCTTTAAAAGTGAGTCTCTTTCAAGGAAAAGAGAATCTACAAAGTAAAATCGGAAGATACGAAAGCAGAAGATAGAGGACCTTCCCTTGTTGCACCCCTTTCCTGTTGAGAAAGAGATGGTAACGTAGGGCAAGGGGAAAGCCAGTGCATGGTAGGGAGGGGAGGCTTGGGCATACGCAGAGCTGCCATACATCATTGAGGTGAAGGGGCATCACGTGACCATTTTCCAAAGAATGGAAACTCCAAGAAAAGATGTAATAAATGATAAGACATCATGAAGTTTGTGGAGGACTTATGAGAGAATAATAATTCAGTTCCAAATCTTACCACGTTTACACATGGGACCAGTTTTTGCCCTAGACAGAGCAGACACAGGCTCAAGCAGGTGGTTTTGTAAGTGCTTGTCTATTTGGCTAAACGTCCCCCAAGAATGTAAGGCAGCAACACTGAGTTCATCCATGGTAGGTAGACAATGAAAACTTGCTAAAATGAATTGAATGAGAAGAGTGATACACACTCAGCTCTCTAAAATGGGATAACATTAGCTATATCTGCCTTCATGAAGGTTGGGATATGAGCAGATGAGTATCAGGAGAGGAGAAGGGAGAAAATAATTATGCAAGAAATAAAGAAACAATATATCACGAAATGGCTGAGACTCTAAAAGAGTATTTCAGGCAGCAATCTGAATGAACTCAAAAAGGAAAAGAAGAAACCAAACAGCTTAACATATATTAATAGAAGGATGAACATACTGCAGAGAGGTAGAAATTATAACATGGGATGAGAAAAAGAAGCTTATTTGGAAATAGGCAGCAATAAGAATTCCAAGGATTTAAAAGAGCTTGCATGTGGGTCAAGGAATACAATCCAAAAGTTTGCTGACAATCCAGAAATCTTGTCAGTCTTGTCTCCTGATATTACCATCACTGAAAACTGTGTCTTAGCAAACAAGGCAAAATGCAAATCTTGTTCCTTCAGCTCTCCCGTATTCCCCATTAAGGTTATTTATTATTGACTGGTGCATATAAGCCCACATTGCCTGGATTAGTACTCAGTGCTAATGAGACCAAGGTCACCCCTTCAATGACCACAGGGGACTACTCACAGAGTCTTTCTTCCTAAGAACAGGTCAACATGGACACCTCTCAACTACCCTCCATCTCCACTAAAGAGCCCGAGGCTGCAGAATCCTGAGTCAGTGGGGTCCTCTTCTTATATGCTCACTTAAGAAAACATATTTTCTTACAGGGACAGGACATCTGTAGACATTTTTGTAGACACGCCTTAAAGAAAGTGTCCAAGAACCTCCAGCTAGTTATTTCAGCATAAGCAACCTCAGCCTAACATTCTAGGTCCAGGACAGGGTTACTATCCCAAGGCAACCACAAATAGACCAGGTGTGACATCGCCCAGCCCTTCAGAGTTGGCCTGAGTAGAATGCTGCCCCCTAGAGGTGCTGCCACAGAGACTAAGACAAAGCCAGTTGATGGAGCTCATCCTAAGAGAAAACTAGTCTTCCGGATCTCCGCAAATCCTGCTGCACATCCCAAATTTTGACAACTGCGTCTTAGCTAAGAAGGCGAAATGCAAATCTGGCTCCTTCAGCTCTCCCATAGTCCCCATTAAAGTTATTTATTATTGACTGGTGCATATAAGCCCACATTGCCTGGATTAGTTAGTACTCAGTGCTAATGAGACCAAGGTCACCCCTTCAATCACCACATGGGACTACCCACAGAATATTCCTAACAACAGGTCAACATGGATCTTTGGAAGAATTAGAACTCAGGGTGGGTAAGGTATGGCCAATGAAGTGACTTCCTAGGACATGTTGTATCCTTGAAATGAAGTTACCAAGGACAATCAGCTTGTTTTGCTCCTCCAATCCCCTCTTTGGGATCCTGGTATCATTTTTGAAACTGAAAGCCAGAGTCAGAAAGCAATCCAATGCAGACGGTTCAAACAGAACATGAATGTATATGAACTCAGTGAGTTCAAATACAGTTAAGGCCGTGGAGACACAGCAGATTACACTTCACAGCCAATGAGGTGAATGAGAGAACAATTAAGGGGCCAGGCATCAGTTGACTGTGCAAAAGATGACAGCAACCCTACAGCCTTAAGCCACTTAACACTCTGACATCTCCACTCTCATCCCCTCCACAGCACTCCTGCTACAACCAACCAGCCACTTAGCTGAAACCTACACAAATCCTAGCCCTGCAGAAACACTTCAATGCCTTTCCCATGCTTTCAGGATAATAAAGACCAAAACTGACAAGGCTGTGGCTGAAAAGGTTCTGCCAAATTTGAGCCTGGCTTTTTTTTTTTTTTTGAGATGAAGTCTTGCTCTGTTGCCCAGGCTGGAGTGCAGTGGCACCATCTCCACTCACTGCAAGCTCTGCCTCCCAGGTTCACGCCATTCTCCTGCCTCAGCCTCCCGAGTAGCTGGGACTACAGGGGCCCGCCACCACGCCCGGCTAATTTTTTGTATTTTTAGTAGAGACGGGGTTTCACTGTGTTAGCCAGGATGGTCTCGATCTCCTGACCTCGTGATCACCCGTCTTGGCCTCCCAAAGTGCTGGAATTACAGGCTTGAGCCACCGCGCCTGGCCCCTGGCTTCCTGTTTGGCTTATCTCAAACCACTCTCTGCTTTCCAGTGACACTGGCCTTTTTTTGATCCTAGTAGAGCATGTCCCACCTCAGGAGTCTGCACATTTTCCAAGTTCAGCTGGCTTCCCCTTCCCTGATTTCCCATCATAAAAACATGCACAGAGTCACTGCAGCTTCCATATTCCTCAGGACAGATTTATGTCATCTCCACAATTAGGTCTGGCCCCTGTCATGTGTCCTCAGAGCACACAGAACATTTCATTTGCAATACTTACTATTATTCTAAATATATTTTAGTAAGACTATTTGACTAATATCTGTTACTCCAACTTGACTATAAACCGAATGAAGAAAGGCACTTTCTCTTTGGACATCAGTTACCCCACACAAAACGTACATACTACTGGGCACATAGTAGGTGCTCAATAAATATTTGTTGTGTAATGAACTACAAATGTCTTATGAAACTCCAAGAAAACATAGGATTAGATCAGTGTTTTCCCATAGAGTAAGGGGCAATTTTGACCCCCATGGGACATTTGGCAATCTCTATAGACATTTTTTGTTATCACAATGAGAATGATGTTGCTGGCATCTAGTGGGTATAGGCCAGAGATGCTACTAAATGTCCTACCTAGGACAGCCCCCAAAACACAGAACTTACATGCCTAATATGTCAATATTGTTGAAGTTGAGAAACCCTAGATTAGCGGAACTAATTCAACTACATTGGGAAGGATAGAGCCAATGATATATTAATAGAAAAAAACAATTCCCAAAAGGAATTTTTACATAGCTGAGGCACTGCATAGAGCTCTTCTGCTGCCATTGAGAGGTTCTGGGGATCATGCTCCATGCAAGGTCAGCTCTGCATGGCTGAGGTTAGAAACTGGGTTCCCTTCCACTGGAGCTGGGATGACTTCCATCCCTACAATGTAAACCTGACTGGGTTCTGAGGTCCCCACCCACAACAGAGAATTAATGATCCATCACCTCTTGGTGGTAGAACCAAGATTTCTCCAGGAACTGTTCGCATGTAGCAAGGCCATCAGTCAACCTTGACAGCTAGAATCCCCGTTTGTTCCCAAGGACTAATGTTCTCTAGTTTTTGGCCAACCTGACTCGTATCTCACTCTTTACAGACGCATTTATTCTGCCAACAAAATCAAGACCCCAGAAGACTAATCTTCTCAAGTCAACACAGGGCCACCTCTCCAGAGGCTTGCATAATTTTCTCTGCATGACTACCAAGACCACAGCCTCCCAGGCCTTCAAGTGGCCTCACTTTTCCATGGCTTTGAGGAAATCATTTTACTCTGCAGCATGGTTTACGAGGCAGCGGCTGTCAAATCCTGCCCTGCATTGTGAAATCAAGCACAATCCCCATAATTCTACCCCAAGCTACAATAACCTAAACAGATTTTAAATGCCTCTCCTTAATATCAACAGCTTCTGCAAAGGAAATAGGATCATTGCTTTGACAAGCCTTAAACTAAGAAGCCTCATTCCATGTAGGTAAGTAGATAGTTTTCTTCTAGGCCACCCCTGAGTATATGTTGTTAAAAACCAAGTGTACATGTTGCCACTAATTATGTAATACAAATAAATAGTTTACACAGCATATGTAAACTGTGAAATGGGGAAAGCAGCAATTTTGAGCATCCACAGCAGATGTTTAGGGCAGCTGTACAGGGAAGCTGACAAGAATTTAGATGAAATTTATTTTAATGTCCCACAAGAGTCAGGGAAAGTTTGTTTAACCTTTACCAAACTATTCCACCCAAGGAGTTCAGATCTGAATTTTCTTTTAGAATAGATTTCTATTGTTGTGTTTAACATGCCTTTCCTATTTCCTCGTTTTAAAAAAAAAAATCTAAAGAAGAGGCTCTAGTGATTTGACCATTATGAACAAATGTCATTCAGCCACTACAAATGTAAGCCCAGAAACGTGCTTTTCAATGCCCATGATTTGGCAACAAATGTTATAAGAGTAAATGATATTAATAAGGAATTTAGCAACAGAAAAGCTTGTACAACAAGTACTTCGAGGTTTGAACTTGAATAATCCAATAGACTATACTACTGTTTTCAAGAACTACTTTCCGTCAAGTGCGGTGGCTTACGCCTGTAATCCAGCACTTTGGGAGGCCGAGGCAGATGGATCACCTGAGGTCAGGAGTTCGAGACCAGCCTGGCCAACATGGTGAAACCCTGTCTCTACTAAAAATACAAAAATTAGCCTGGTGTGGTGGCAGGCAGCTGTAATCTCAGCTACTTGGGAGGCTGAGGCAGGAGGATGGCTTGAACCCAGGAGGCAGAGGTTGCAGTGAGCTGAGATCTCACCATTGCACTCCAGCCTGGGCAATGAGAGGGAAACTCCATCTCAAAAAAAAAAAAAAAAAAAAACTGTTTTCCAGATCAAAAAGAAAAATGTTAGCTCCCAGCCTTATGTGGCTTAACAATACCATCCTTCCATTACTTTTATGTTTTTGGGAGAAAGAACAAATGATAAAATTGGCAAAAAAGTACTTAGACTAAATGTCCTGAACCAGAAATTCGGGTATCAACTACCCTTTGCCTCACACATATTTCTGCAAGATCAAGTACCAGGCATTAAAGAAATATTTGTTGAATTGGGAAACAGTGTAGCAAATAGCTAACACAGAATAAGTTCTTACCAGGTTGCAAGATCTTACACATCATTGCTATGTTATCTAAGCTAACTTAAAGGTTTGTGTTTCTAGAGTCAGGGATGTTAAGAGGCAGGAACTTCAGTGGATGTTTACAGCAGCAGCCTCACCAGGGAAGTAAAACAATGCTTCTGAGGGCTGAGTATATGTCACACAGGCTGGCGGATGGCAACAATAAAATGAGGGTCCAAGCCCCAGACCAAAAGTAAGTGGTTATAATACTATTATATTTTAAAAGGGTTTTAATGGAAGACCAAAGAACATGCTTATTTGCCATCCTCTCACAGAATCTTAGATGAAAGTCATATAGCCTAGGACTCTACTTCTCCTACTCGAGTTTACTTGGATTCAACATTTCACTACCAGACCATCAAGAAAAATTATCTGATAGTTTCAGATTATTTGATTTTGTTAATCAAATACCTTCTGGTTATTTGGTTTTATTAAAAATGGCCAAAAAATTCAGTTCTGTTCTAGGCCATCATAATATTGATCTCTCCACTAAGTAAACATGAAGCAGATAAATTAATTATTTGTATAATTTTGTCCTTTACAGTTCATGTAAAGGCATCAAATCTTTATCATCTGTATTATAAAATCCACAGAGTCTATAGGAGTTGGAGACCCTGTAGGACTATCTGTCATGGCAGTTGGGCTGTTAAGTTTGAGCGCTCCCGGTCTTTTGGCGGCAGTGGCGACGCAAAGGCTCTTGGCCACCCACGTCTGCTGGGAATCCAGCTTCTCCAGGACTGTGGTCGCCCTGTCTGCTGTGGTGGGAAAACAGCCCCCAGAACTGACCGTACATTGGCAGGAGGACCCAGATCCTGAGGACAAAAACTTCTATGAGAAGAACCCAGACTCCCATTGCTATGACAAGGACCCCATTTTGGACATCTGGAACATGTGAGTTGTCTTCTTCTTTGGCATCTCCATTGTCCTGGTCCTTGGCAGCACCTTTGTGGCCTATCTGCCTGATTACAGGATGCGAGAGTGGGCCCACTGCAGAGCTGAGATGCTTGTGAAATACCGAGAGGCCAAATACCTTCCCATCATGGAATCCAACTGCTTCGACCCCAGCACGATCCAGTTGCCAGAGGATGAGAACTGACCAGTTGCTGAGTGGAGCTCAAGAAGCACCACCTTCCCCAACCCTTGCCTGCCATTCTGACCTAATTAAAGGGGCTGAAAGTCTGAAAAAAAAATCCATAGGAGTCAATGCATACCAATCTGATGTTTTTGAAACTTTGGACTTTGTTGTGTCTGTTTGATTTTGGGATTGATTTTGGAATAATTGTCCTACTATATCTCCTTCTTCCTTCTCCACTGATTCCATTTTAATTTCATTTTCAATTTCCTTTTATAACATGTTCATAATTGATGTGACACACAGTGTCCCCTTGATCCTAGACTAGGGCCACCTCAAAACCACTAACCTACAACTGCAAAAAAAAATGTGCATATACTTAACATTACTGAACTGTACACTTAAAAATGGCTAAGATGGTCAATTTTACATGTTTCTTTTTTTACACAATTCAAAATAAAAAATATATATATA
This sequence comes from Pan paniscus, assembly GCF_029289425.2. Taxonomy (NCBI): domain Eukaryota; kingdom Metazoa; phylum Chordata; class Mammalia; order Primates; family Hominidae; genus Pan; species Pan paniscus. The sequence continues at coordinate 93,202,192 of NC_073258.2, read as the reverse complement.
TGTTTCTAAATAAGCCTTCTTTAGGGATGGTACTTTTAAGGTTTTTTATGTAAGGTGCAGAACACCTGAGCTTTACAGCAGAGCCACAATATTTTTGGAATGAAAGTGGGAGGGAGTAGCTATTGACTACATAATTTCATACAATTACCTCACTTAAACCCAAGGACATGCACAATAATTACAATACATCACCTTCTGTCCATCATCTAATTGATTGCAAAACTCTTGCCTGTCAAGAAAGCCACTTAACCTAAATAACAAGTCAAAGAGTGAAACCTTCAATTTGAAATCATTTAGGAACTTTGAATACATTCGGTGTCTAAGTCAGGAGGGAAAGATTGGTGGGGATTATTTTTCCCTTTTTTTTTTTTTTTTTAACAAAAACAAGTGTTTAGGTTTCTCATGTAGACCAACAGAAGATAGATCTAACACATAAGATGGGGACAAATGGACTACAGGTAACTCCCAAAGATACTCAAAGTCAGCAGAGGACAAAGATGGTTTCATGTCTAATGTTCCTGCTGCGGCATCATCAAACATTGTGGTGACATCATCAGACTTTTAATGTAGTAAGCATTTCTCCTTTGTAATATATGCAGAGCTCATCAAGATCCTGGTGACACCAGTCCCTTCTGGATAAGAATTTCCACAGGTATAATCAATGGTGAACACGCAGGGCAGTGCCTCCAGCCTGACATTCCCTCACGTAAGCCTAATTTAATTGTGGCCAATTCTTATCTGAGTCAGCTCTTCACCCATAGAAGAGAGAAACTCTGAACAGGTTTCACATATGCTGGCCTGGGGCTGTTTCAACTGGCATCTTCCATAATTGAGGCAGCTATCTTTTCTCCTCCAGGTAGGGTTTCCACATTCTACCAGGGAAAGAATGATAAGCTAGACATGAATGAATGGCATTATTTGCAAGTGGGGTGTGCCCTCCTAACTCATGGGCAGAATCACTTCTTTGTTGACAGTATTTTCTGGAATCCCACTATAGATGATTAAAATTAAAAAGAAAGAAAGAAAAAAAAAACCCTAGGCAATAGATCAGTCTCTTTTGTAGAAGGTATAAAATGGATCCTGATAAAAGCGGAACCTGTCAAGTCATAAGGCATAATTCATTAAATTTTAATTTTGTTAAAATTAAAAATGCATTACTCTTACTTTTAAAGATCTACCAAATGGAATGATGTTATTCTCCCTTTTTATTGAAACAGGGTCTCAGTCTTTCACCCAGGCTGGAGTGCAGTGGTGCAATCATGGATGGCTGCAGCCTTGACTCCCAGGCTCAAGGGGTCCTCCCACCTCCACCTCCTGAGTAGCTGGGACCACAGGTGCATGCCACCACACCTGGCTAATTTTCGTATTTTTAGTAGACACAGGGTTTTGCCATGTTGCCCAGGCTGATCTCAAACTCCTGGGCTCAAGCAATCCACCTGCCTCGGCCTCTCAAAGTGCTGGGATTACAGGGTGAGCCACCACACCCAGCCTCCCCCTTTAAGTCATTAGTCTCCGTTCTTCATGATCTCACTTTAAATGAGAAGACATGGCAAAATGTAAATATTTGAATACTGGTCAACTACATTGCTTACCAATTCAATTTTCACCCTCAATTTTCTCACTAACTGTAATCTATTTAAACTGAGGAGAAAATGCAAAAGTTTTTCTCCCTTTTAGCTTTTGTTGAGGGGGAGGGGGAATCAAAGAAGGGCCTTGATTAAAGAGATGTTTTAGGAAGAGTATAAATGCTTTGTAGCTCCTGTGTATGAGATATAACTGAGGAGAGTACCAAACATCCCGCCCTTCCTTCAAAAATGCCTTGGTACTGTTTTCATGGAGAAAAAAAAAATACTTTTAAGGTAAGATGTATATTTATGAGGCAGAAGTAGAGAGAATGATAATTTGAACATAATTAGAGCTTATAAAAAAACTTCCATGTTTTTTCTAGTTTTTGATCAAGGCTAGAATCTGGAGAATTCTGATTATGTTACAGGACTTGCAGCTTCAAATTCTCCACCAAATAAGGGGATTCTGAGAGAAAACACACTTGTATAGAGAAGAGAAGAAGGCAAGGTGCAGAGAGACAGCTGGACAGACACTGATGACTTACTAAACCTCCCTCTTGGTCCCAGGTCCCAGGGCCAGCTGCTGCTTTACTTGAATCCTTGACTCTCTTATACTAGAATTTCAATGATTCCAGGGTAAGTCAGAGAATTAAATTACTAATATGACTTAAGGAGAATCTGAAACACACAGGAATCACTATTATAATAAACATTTGTAACTTTACAAAGGATCAGACCAATGGTGCTGAAGCCCAAATACCATTAACATGATTCCACATGTGGAATTGCAAAGCAGTTGAATGACCTAAGACAGCTATTTGACCTCTTCATTCCTCCCCAGTCATTTGGGTAGGACTTATAAGTATCTGGCCTTCTATTCTGCTGATTTTCAGCTTGCTATCCAGTTTTTATACATAAAAATATGGTGCTTGGGTTCTTGGCATGACCTTGGAGCCATCGATTATCTAAAATTTCTACTTTTTTAACGCTGAGATCACTTAAACCCCACTGTTGTTAAGTACACTGGTTCTGTAACTCAATTTAATTCAGCCAACATTTATGAAATACCTAGCAGAGATCAACTTCAAGGAACTTAAGGGAGGGAAAATACTAACATAACATAGCAAATACTATAAAGCAAGGAAACAAAGGGCTATGAGGACACAGAGCAGGGACTAATTGCTGTGTAGGAGCAAGAAAATGGAGGTACTCTATGGAATAGAAGGCAATAAATAGTATCTTACTAAGTGCCTACCAATTGCCAGATATTGTAATCATGTATGCCTTAAATACATTATTTTATTTTATTCTCACAATAAACTCGGTGGGTATCATTATCTCCATTTTATGGATGGTAAAACTGAGTTTTAAGGGTGCCCAAGGGAGAGAATACAGTCATGGGTTTTTAGTTTCTGTTTCTGGTTGGGCCAGTAAAGCCCCTTCCTCAACCCTCTCTTCTGCTTATCACTAGAGACAGAACCCAAAAACCATGTCTTCAAGCTGCTAAAAGCCTAAAACAAAACAAAACAGAACAACAACAACAAAATAAGGCAGGTTAGACAAGCTTGGTTAATTAAGGTATTTGGCTTATGTTCTCATTCATATGTGGTAGAGCTATAATTCCAACTTAAGTGTATTTAATTCCAATGCCTAGGCTCTTACCCACCATGTTATTATGCTCTCATCTGAGGTGGATCACAGAAGACAGAAACAATTCTAATGATTAACTGGAATCTTTTTGGCCCGAAATCCAGATGGAGCAGAGGAAGTAAAAACACAGATGTGGGAAAGTGCAAGAACTGTCTGAGAAAGAATCAGTGACCCAGTATAGTTCAACTGGAGGAAGCTCATACACAGGGTGAACAAAGCACAAGCCCTAAATGTCAAAATGAAGACCATGAACTTTAAACTTGGGCACTTCAGGAGCCCCCTCCCTACCTGCTTTTTCCTTTAATGATCAGGTTAGCACCATGATGGAAGAGCTGCTTCAGGAAAATGATGGCTCTTGTAGCTAACATGTGTGAGATATAATTGAGGGGAGTAGATAGATAAGAAGCAGAAGGATTTGATAAGGAACCCTAAACTGAAAAAGGCTATCTTAAGAAAATATCATGGCCCTTTAGTCAAGTTAATTTATCCCAGCTTTAGTACTTTATATATGTATTATTGTTTAATGTATTATTTTTCCACTTACAAATCCCCATGATTATATGCCAAAACTATTTTTAGTCAACAAATTTTCTAAATGAGTGGGTATCAAGAACATAGGCCAGAAAATTCCATTTAAAAAACAAGAAAATCTGAGTTCCAATTCAGTTTTTCATTTACTTTAGATTACATTGTGTTAGGACATTCACAAAGCCAAAGACAAGAAGGTTAGTACCTCAGTTCTGGAGTATCTAAGTCCATGATAAAGGAAAAGAAGTCAGGATGTGGTTTTATAGCCACTTTGTAAGAAAGAAGGTCAGCTGCTTCCAAAACACCCATGACAGACACTTTAATAAGAAGGGGTTTACTGCTAAAATAACACTCCACACCTGCCCTGAGGGGCTATGTTTAGTGTCATTTTACCATTATCTGCATTTCATGTGCTTCTGCCACAAGCCTTTATTTTGTTAAACAAACTATAATATATGACCTGCCTGAAGAGAAAATATTTATTCAGATCAGAAAAGGACTTTTAATACCTCAGAGAGGTTTTCATGAAACTCTCATTTAGAAAAAAAAAAAAGAAGAAATAAAACATACCTTATATGCACTGCATTTCATTATCTATTCAACCACAGACAATACTTAACTGTGCAATAGCAGCGCTAAATCATGTTAAATTACTCTTGATCTACCACATCTTAAAGATAGGCTGAAATTTATCTCAAACAGCCATCCTAATTATATATTTTATCTGACATGATAAAGTATTTCATTACAGGTTTTATTTTCTTAACATTTAAACAACTGTGTATAGCATTAAATAACATCTGAAAAGCTGTAAATGTTTCTCTCTCTCTCTCTCACACACACACACACACCCTTTATTCCTGTCAATTTCCCTAACAAGAAATCCCTTCCTTTACTCCATTACCATAATTTGCAAACTAAAGTCAATATGAACTCATTAAAATACTTCACATTATTCAATATTTGTTGTGTTTATCAGGTATTTAAAGCCTTTCCTTCCAAAGTGCTAATATTCTAAAAAATAAAACAATTACACATTTTGTAGGCATAATAGCAATATTCAAATGAATATTTACCCAAATAAATAATAATGAAGCAATAAAGTACTCCATTTATTTGCATATTTTTGTCCATCACCCAACACAATGCCCTTAGAGTTTATTAAAAACTCAAAACCCACGCAATAGAGCTGAAGGAACTACACTCAGAACATGAAGACCTGAGTTGTACTTCTGTTTGTCTTGGGACCCTGGGCAAAACACTTAAACTCTCTGACTTTGCTCCTTCTCCCCAACCTCACAGAGCTATTTATAAAATCATGTTCCTGAAAGCATCCTGAAATTTAATGTATAAACTATCTTTCATTGTACCGCTGAGGAAGCCAAGGACAAGACAATGAAAATGTCTTGCTCAGAGTTAAAAGGCAGAGGGCAACAGATAGCTCTGCTAGATTCTCCAACAGGCAGGCAAACTGTTAGGACATGAATAAAGCAGAGAGGGGGATAGGGCAGCTTCCATGGATTAATGCCAAATTCTGCAATCATAAAATCTAGAAACACACTATTTTAGTTTCAACATACATGGAGTTTTGTAATATTTCAAAAAGGTCTCATTTTGTTTTGACTTACATAGATGGGCACATTATCATCTTTCAATGTTTAGTGCATCTGAAGGTCTTAAACAGTCTCTAGGAAGAGAATGTTTTTGCTTCAGTTCTCTTTCCACTACATTTCAACTGTTTTTGGGTTTGTCTGTTAGCTTTCTTCTCATGCTAAGTGTTGCAACCTTCACTTTAAAAATGTAAAGTCATTTCAATGTTTGACTTTAAAAACTTGCCTGATTTCTAATGACTGTGAAAAACATTCAAATAAAGCTGAAGTGTACTAAGTACAGGTCAAATCTTCCTCTGGTATCACCCAGTGTGCAAACTTCATTCCTCCCCGACAGTTTCTTACTGCAGAAACTGTCAAGGTTTCTGACTCATTGATTGGTAAGGCAAGCTCCCAAAGGCTTGGAAAAAGCTAACAAGCTAGAACTGGAGAGAGGGTTTTTTTGTTTGTTTTCGGTTTGGGGGTTTTTTTGGCATTCAGCAACAGCTTCTCTTTTGCAACCTGTTCAGAACTCCTTGCATGAAGCTCCCAGGCTATCACAAAAGAGCTGGTGCTTGTGCAACCATTACCCTCTGTTTACTGTCTCAGACAAGAAACAAAGAAAGATAGGCGCCCAGCAACAGAAGTGTAGCAGGAAGAATTTAGGTTGGCCCCCAACTTTCAGAAGCTGAGGTTAAAACAAGTTAGCTAACAGGGGCAGTTTTCTTTCAGCAACTCCTTGAACCCTCAGGACTCAGCAGGCTTGAGGTTTTAACAACTTTTATGGATGTATGAATGCAGAAAGGAGAACGACTAGCGCCTCCTCAGGAACTGCCTGCCGAGATCTCCTTACCATTGAGTTCTCCAAGGCTCAGCTTTTGGAAATGTGAGTTCTGGAAAAAATTCAGAAGTCACAGGCCTTTGTGGCAGGTAGGTGACAATGTGGACTTAAGGCACAAGTCTAAAAGCACAAATGCCTGTCTCTATCCTGCCCTTCCTCTACCCAAATTGAGGAGTGGGGAGACTTTTTGATATCCAATCTGGAATTCCAGTATTTTAATTTGAGCAGGTGCCGAAGAAACACAGAAGCACTATGAGATTCTAACAGAGACATTTATACCCCAACTCTACGTATTGCAGTTAAATTTGGAGAACAGTTCAGTTCTCTGTGATCAGCAAGTCTCTGCTTAGTGTTTTCTCTATGCACAGCACCTTGTTAGCTGGACACGGGATAAACAGTGACAATGTGATGGTTGCCTTAGAAAACTTAACTCACCACACCACCCTTTACCATATGAAAAATGCAATTCAAATTTCTCTTCCAATGTCATATTTCTTTAAAATGTATTTACAATGCCAGATGCTTCAGGGCACAATGAGTCAAGTTAAAAATTTTACTCCTCTCAGAAAAACTTGACCTATATCAGAAAGAAATCCAAAAAAAAAGGTTCCCAATCACTTACAGCACTAATATGTTTTAAAATCTTTGCCATCTGTACAAGGTTTTCCAAATTATTCAGGTAATTTTAAAATGTACTACCTAGCTTTTTCTTCACTGCAACTCCTTAAAGTAGGCATTATTCCTCATTTTTACAGATGGGGAAGCTGAAGCTCAACGAGGTTAAGACTTGGGCAAATCAATCAGCTCTTATGGTCCCAGAGCAAGGACTCACAGCACAGGTTTCTGGTTCACAGTGGCCTGCATTACTATAGACACCAAACAAAATTACTTCAGCTATACTTCAAGACAGAGAAGGCAAGCATTAATACTGAAGAGGTTTGTTCCTCTTCAGTAGATTTTAAGTTATAATTGGTTTAGTGAAAATTTAATCTTGGGAAATTTCTTTTGAGAAAATTTTTGAACACCCTTTGTGACATGTCAGGCATTTATGTGTGGCTGTTCCCCCCTGACAGAGGCCTAGCCTGGCTCAGGGAATAGGCTAAGCCCAAGGTTCCCTCAATAATCTCCCCTCTGACCTTTGGGAGTGAGAGGTGACAGCATGCTGGCAGCCCTTGCAGCCCTCGCTTGATCTCAGTGCCTCCTCAGCCTCGACCTCCGCGTCTGCTCTGGCCATGCTGGAGGAGCCCTTCAGCCCGCCACTGCGCTGTGGTGGCCCCTCTCTGGGCTGGCAGAGGCCCGGAGCCAGCTCCCTCTGCTTGCGGGGAGGTGTGGAGGGAGAGGCGCGGGCGGGAACCGGGTCTGCGCGCTGTGCTCGCGGGCCAGCCGGAGTTCCGGGTGGGTGTGGGCTCCGCGGGCCCCGCACTAGGAGCGGCTGGCCAGCACAGCCGGCCCGGGGCAGTGAGGGGCTTAGCACCCGGGCCAGCAGCTGAGGATGGTGCGCCGGGTCCCCCAGCAATGCCAGCCCGCCCGCGCTGCACTGGAATTCTCGCCCGGCCTCAGCTGCCTCCCCGCGGGGCAGGGCTCGGGACCTGCAGCCCGCCATACCCGAGCCTCCCCCTCCTCCTCCCCCCGCCCGCCCCCCCCGCCCCCCCCGCCCCCTCCGCTCCTGCGCAGCCGGAGCCTCCCAGACGAGGCAAACCCCCTGCTCCCCAGCGCCCGTCCCATCCACCGCCCAAGGGCTGAGGAGCGTGGGCGCACCGCATGGGACTGGCGGGCAGCTCTGCATGTGGCCCCAGTATAGGATCCACTAGGTGAAGCCAGCTGGGCTCCTGAGTCTAATGGGGACTTGGAGAACCTTTACCAGTCAGCACTCTTGTGTCTAGCTCTAGGTTTGTGAACACACCAATCAGTGTTCTGTGTCCAGCTAATCTGGTGGGGACTTGGAGAACTTTTATGTCTAGCTCAGGGATTGTAAATGCACCAGTCAGCACTCTGTGTCTAGCTCAAGGTTTGTGAATGCACCAATCAGCACCCTGTGTCTAGCTCAAGGTTTGTAAATGCACAATCAGCACTCTATCAAAATGGACCAATCAGCTCTCTGTAAAACAGACCAATCAGCTCTCTGTAAAATGGACCAATCAGCAGGATGTGGGTGGGGCCAGATAAGGGAATAAAAGCAGGCTGACCCAGCAAGCAGTGGCAACTAGTTCAGGTCCTGTTCCATACTGTGGAAGCTTTGTTCTTTCGCGCTTTGCAATAAGTCTTGCTGCTGTACACTCTTCGGGTCCACACTGCCTGTATGAGCTGTAACACTCACTGCGAAGGTCTGCAGCTTCTCTCCTGAGGCCAGCGAGACCACGAACCCACTAGGAGGAAGGAACAACTCCAGACGCACCGCCTTAAGAGCTTAACACTCACCGCGAAGGTCTGCAGCTTCACTCCTGAAGCCAGCAAGACCACGAACCCACCAGAAGGAAGAAACTCAGAACACATACAAACATCAGAAGGAACTCCGGACACACTGCCTTTAAGAACTGTAACACTCACCGCGAGGGTCCGCAGTTTCATTCTTGAAGTCAGTGAGATCAAGAACCCACCAATTCCAGACACAGGAGGACCACATCCTTCATATCCTGATATCCTTTTCTGTTCCCTTTCATGGATATAAAGTTATTTTCAGCCATCTCAAAATAGATGAAAAAGATCACAAGTGATTCTTTTCAGCTGCTTTGCAGACAACCATCCTCCTAACCTAAGAATCTAAGATCTGTTTGTTTTCTAAGAAAGACTTTCTTAGGATGAATTTCTTCTACATGCATCTTTTCCTGACCTCATTGCTTCTACAAGCAATCCTCCAAGCTGAGTATGTATGTGTGTTCCCTAAGTCAGTTTGACACTCATATTATTTGAATACATTTACCATTCTTTCTGCTGGCTTCCCATTCTGCATTGGAAACATGTGAATCTGCTTACTGGTGAGTTAAATTAAATATAAATTCCAAAATCCAGCCGGCATGTGGGGCATTGCTGCACTCTGACAAACCCTCTTCATCTCAGGATGTTTCTCCTTGTAAGGATCTTCTTGTTCATCAGGGTTGTTCTCTTGCACCATCTACTGAGGAACCAGTTCAAATGACTGACTCACTCTCTCATGAACCATCACACTCTGGTGAACTGGGCCTGAAACACACCTTGATGAATTTAAAACAGGAGCATGCTCTAGTTTACAGCTTCTAAGAGCTTGGGAAAATTGCTGCAGGGGATGCCTGTGCCAGATAGATAGTTTGGGTCACCAATTCCTCCCTGAATGGGTCTCCAGATCAGAAAAAACATCACTAGGAGTTCACTTGGTTTTCCCACTAAATTTTATATCTTATTTTTCTCCTAAACTAATTGTTAACTATTGGAACTTCACAGCAAAATTAGAAGTCTACCTGGAGTCATACAAAAATCAAGAATACACTAAAACAAAAGCAAAAAACCTTTCTGAAAGAAAAACATTTGATAATATTTCTATAATCCTGGCAGAGGAGAAGTCTTCCTTATAGAAGCCCTAAAGAAAAAAACTAACAGATTTGACTACATATAAAATAAAAAGCTCTGAGCAGAAAAACATACTGCAAACAAAATTAAAAGACAAACTAGGAAAAAGCCTTTTCAACATCTATAACAAAGAGCTAAAGTCCCTAATAAATAAAGAGCTCTTATTAAATAAAAACTAAGTGGAACACAAATAGCTTTAAAAAATTTGGGACAAGGATAGGAACTACACCTTCACAGTAGTGTGTCTTCACAAAGAGAAAAAAAAAATTCTATAAAAAGATGTACATATTCCAGTGACTAGCAGAATGTAAACTTAATTAACAGCCTACCTGAGGCTGGGTAATTTATAAAGGAAAGAAGTTTATTTGGCTCAGTGTTCTGCAGGCTGTACAAGAAGCATGGTGTTGGCATCTGTATCAGGTGAGGGCCTCAGGCTGCTTCTACTTACTATGGAAGGGGAAGGGAAGTCAGCATGTGCAGAGATCACGTGGCAGGAGAGGAAGCAAGAGAGCAAAAGGGGAGATGCCAGGCTCTTTTTAACAGCCAGCTCTCCTAGAAACAAACAGAGCAAACACTCACTCATCTCGGAGGGAGGGCATTAATCTTTTCAAGAAGGACCCACCCCCATGACCCAAAGGTTTCCTATTAAGCCTCACCTCCAACATTAGGATCAAATTTCAACATGAGGTTTGGAGCGGACCATAGCACCCCCACATGTAATACCTAGCAAAAGAGGCATGCTGAAACTATAGCACCAATTTTTGTATGGTATTGAAAAAAAAAAGTATGGATGATTACACACTCAAAAATAAAAGAAGAGGGATTAGAATAGTGAAAGAGAAAGATAGTATATTTTATTTCATATTCTTCTTTATTGTTTGAAGGTTTTTAAGTAATTATTTATAATCTGGTAATTTAAACAGTCTTTTAAAGCCTCAAAGTCGATGGCGGCCTAGTGCTTTACCCCACTGTCACATCACCCCACCTCCCTCCCCAGGTGGACAACAGCTGAAGTCACAGTTAAAAAATATCCCCACTTCTCTATGCCACACAATTCATCACCTCTGTCTTCAATGAATCCACTTTTTAAAATATGTGGAAAGCCAAAAAGGTGGTAATCGATGTTTTATGGCTGCAAACCTGAGGGCACATGGATTTGAATTACATCTAACTTAGTGGTCAACTTCTAAAGTCATTATGTCCCCTATACACACGGCTGTCATGTGCCTCGTAAGGTGGCACTTGCGAAGTAGTGGCTCTTACAGAGAAGCCAGAGCATTGGATGGGAAGACTTGAGTGCAAGTTCTTTCTCTGTTACTTTCTAGGCAGATAACCCTGAACAATTTCTGATTAATCCCTGAGGTTCAGCTGTAAAATAAAATAAAATACCCAGAGGATATCACTACTTCGTTCATTTACCTTGTACGATGATTACAGAAAACTCAATGATCAATATGAAGCCTTTTATATAGAACAAAAGCATTTCAGTTATTCTTATCTCCTGTGTATATTTCACCAACTGGAGATCCCTTTCAGGAGGACCAGATGTTAAAAATGCAAATATCCCTGAAGTATAGCATCGTTTGTCACCCTAGCTTCTACTGCTTTAATCAAATAATCTGGCAACTAGCTAAGTATGATTTCGTGTTCAGAGTGCAGGAGTTGACAGGAGGTAGGGAGTTGCATTTGGAAGCAGGAGGGCAAGAGTGGGTAAGGTATGGGAGTCAAAAGCACTTAATGTCCAGGCAGAACTGAGAAGAAAAAGGAATGAGAGAGATACTCAAATCCTAAATGGATGAGCAGCAGGAACAAGACAGGAACTGGGGCCCAAACAACTCCCAGAGCTGTCTGCAAGGCTGAAAATCATAGCCTTCATGGGCACCACCCTATCCTCTTGTTGGAAAGAGAAAAAGAAAGGTAGACACAGGGACTCATGGAAATTTCTGCCTCTTCTCTCTCCATCTTTTTGTAACTGTTTAGATCAAGAGCAACAGTTCAAGAATTCCAAGATTACCTTGAAACTGCACTCCAAAGTGAGAATACCATACTCATTTTAGAAGTTAAAAAGGCAAACTATCCCCCTTATTTTATTGGTGAGAACTCTCTTGGGTTAAGTGACTTCCTCAGAGTCACTGCCAAATGGCTACTTATTTGCAGACCCAGTGGATGGGACCCGGAGCTTTCAGCTACTGAAAGGGTTGCTGCTGCTGACTCCGTTTTAAACATGTGTGGAGTCAGTGATGTCTGAAAATCATTCAAGGGCTACAAGCAATGGGAAAGATACATTTAATCCACTGTCTTATAATCCTGGAGAAAGCCACTGTCTTGACAAGTGATTAAAGAAAACGCATCTTTTAACTTCTTTTTACAAGAAAAGAATATGCAGACTAGTAAGCGTTTTTAAAATATTTTAGAGGCTGCCATATACTATATCTCTTGGCTTCTGAATTTTCTGAAATGCTCTGCCCCAAAGTAAGAATCCATCAGAGCTTGAATCCTCCAAGAAACTCCTCATTGTCCTAGTTTTGCAATCACAATATGACCTATTTCTGTCCATTCCCTGCTTCATTCTGCTTGAACTATAAAGAACTTGAATTCTCTGATTCCATGGCTCTGACTCTTGGCTTTGCAAGTAGAAAAAAAAATAAAAGGGAATCTTCTATTCAGTCTAGGTGCCTTTTAATAGGAAGCCTACATAAGTCTTTTTCTTCCACCTTTTTCTTTTCAACACAGTCAAAAAAGAAAAATTCAGTAATAAGTTGCATGATAAGCAAAAGTAACTCCATGTCTTTTAATAAATATTATTTAAAATGCACCTATACTGCATACAGAATATCTTAAAATTCTGATTATTCCTATTTCCCCTTGAAAAGTGACTGAGTAAAGGAAAGGAAACTTCAAGTTGCCTCTCAAGTGCAATAGTAGGATAAAAAAGCAGTTACTTTGCACTGGGCCAGTGAATGCTGACTCCAGAAAGCTTCAGTTCCCAGAATTATTAAAGAATTATTATACTTTTACTGAGTAATCTAAATAAGAAGTGAGTCAATATAGGTCCCTATTTCTAAGTCTTGAGAGTAAATAGCCAATAGAAAATAAGACTCCAGTTTCTGATGAAGCAGGGATAGAGGCTGGGTTCCTCCAGACTGTACAAGGAAAATACACTAGCGGGCTGCGCCTGGTCCCAGCAGAGTGGGTTAGGAGCAACAGGCTTCATGCTTATTTATTTGGATGCCCTTTGGTGGAGAGCCAGCCATGGTCAAATAAGGTCACATCTATTATATCCACCATCAACTACAACCATCCTGATGGAGGCAATGACAGGAAGAGATGTTGTCCTAAAGGAAAGGCTGGGCTTTCGGACAGGTAGATGGCTGGTTGAAATGTTTCCTTCTTTGTCTACCGCATCCAATAAGTAATACAGACATTAAGTGTGTTCAATTCACATGGAAGGGGGTTAGAAGGATTAGGATCAACTGTTTCCCTGGTTTTTAATGCCTTTAATTCAGAAAGCAGCTTGCACAAAAACTAGGCTGAAGTCTGCAATATTCTACGGATTGTTTTTGCCTACACAATATTCATTACCCTGGTATTGCTGAAATAACATCACGTTTCTTTAGAAAGCAAATATGTCCAACCTCATGTCATTTCACTTACGACAACTCTATGAGGTAGGTTTAATTAGCCACTTTTCACATTTCAGCAGATAGGTAAACTGAAGCTTCAAAGAAAAACTACTTGCTCAGAATCACATAGCTAGTATATGATGGAGCCTCCATGACTCTGGTGTTCAGTACTGGTTGTCTGCAATATTATGTTGCCTACCCAAGAATTACTGTGTGTTTTAAACTTTCTCACCAACATGGATATGGCTTGAGAGCTAGACCATAAGCTGAAAGGGCTTAGTAATGCATAAAAGAAATATACACATCCCCACAAATAAAGAATGGCCCGGCCAGGTGTGGTGGCTCATGCCTGTAATCCCAGCACTTTGGGAGGCCCAGGCGGGCAGATCACGAGGTCAAGAGATCGAGACCATGCTCGCCAACACGGTGAAACCCGGTATCTACTAAAAATACAAAAATTAGCTGGGCGTGGTGATGCATGCCTGTAGTCCCAGCTACTCAGCAGACTGAGGCAGGAGAATCAATTGAACTCAGGAGGTGAAGGTTGAAATGAGCCAAGATCATACCACTGCACTCCAGCCTGGCGACAGAGTGAGACTCCATCTCAAAAAAAGAAGAATGTCCCTTAATCTATGTCACTCAAGCTACTGCAGACATGCCAAAGTCCTGCATTCCAAAGCACAGACACAATTTTAGCCACACGTCAAATGAGGGCTAAAGTAAGGAGTTGCCTGTCAGAATGAGAAAATGTCTGCCTGCAATTAAAGCACAGGTTTAAAAAGGAGTTAAAAAAATGAAGAGGAAGAAGACTAAGGTAAAAACAAAAAACAAACAACAACAACAAAAAACTGTTATACTCATTGTGTACACCTAGGGAGTCACTGATAATAAGGCCAAAGTTTCTAACTTAACCATCAACCTAAGGGCTTTCTACACTTTCTCAGCAAAAATTTCTTTCATGTAGCTCTAGCCAAAGGAAGCAGAATATATTCCCTGTTTGTGCTGTAAGGAACCAGAGAAGTGGTGTCTTCAGGTCCCCACCAACTGTTTGGAGCTGTCAAGGCTGGCAGGCAAATCAGAAAGGATCAAGTCAAGCTTGTCATAATTGTACCTTAATGACTTCACATGCTGTATGAGTCTCACCTGCTCCACATGTCAAACAACAATCCCCAGAGAATGTTCAGATTCCAGAGATATCTCCCCAGAGACTTGACATAATTTAACTAGCATGTTTGAAACGGGTTTTAAATGTGATCAGATTAAAGGTCCTGGTTCCTAGAATATCTCTGCTAGAATCCATCCTCAAATTCCTGGTGTCAGTCTTCAGTTAAGTCCTCTGGTGAATATACAGAGTTCCAACTTGCAGAAATGTCAGCAGTAATTAGTCTTTTCATCAGTGTATCTTTAGATTAATGATAATAGTCATGAAATAGATTAGATGCCACTATTCATGGACAGGCATACCTCATGTTATTGCACTTCACTGTATTGCACACTGCAGATTATGTTTTTATAAATTGAAGATCTGCAGCAACCCTGCTTTGAGCAAGTCTATCGGCGCCATTTTTCCAACAGCATGTTCTCACATCATGTCTCTATGTCACATTTCAGAATATGATATTTCAAACTTTTTCATATTATATCTGTTAGGGTGGTCTGTGATCAGTGATCTCTGATGTTACTATTGTAATTGTCTTGGGGTCCCACGAACCACACCCATATAAGAAGGTGAACTTAATTGATAAATACTGTGGTCTAACTGCTCTACCAATAAGCCATTCCCCATCTCTCTCCCTCTCCTCGGGCCTCCCTATTCCCTGACACATGGCAATATTGAAATTCAGCCAATTAATAACCCTACAATGTCCTCTAAGTGTTCAAGTGAAAGGAAGAGTCACACATCTCTCATTTTAAATCAAAAGCTAGAAATGATTAAGCTTAGTAAGGAAGGCATGTTGAAAGCCAAGATGTGCTGAAAGCTAGGCCTCTTGCATCAATTAGCCAAGTTGTGACTGAAAAGAAAAAATTCTTGCAGGAAATTATGAGTGCTACTTTGGTGAACACAAGAATGATAAGAAAGCAAAACAGCCTTATTGCTGATATGGAAAAGGTTTTAGTGGTCAGAACAGCAGACCAAACCAGCCACAACGCTCCCTTAAGCCAAAGTCTAATCCAGAGCAAGGCCCTAACTTTCTTCAATTCTATGAAGGCTGACAGAGTTGAGGAAGCTGCATAAGAAAAGTCTGAAGCTAGCAGAAGTTGATTCATGAGGTTTAGGAAAAGAAGCCATCTCTATAACATAACAGTGCAAGATGAGGCAGCAAGCGCTGAAGCAACTGATTTGAAAATCAGTTTCATCTGTAGGCAAAACAGCCTTCTATTGAAAGAAGAAGCTTTCATAGCTAGAAAAAAGTCAACGCCAGACTTCAAAGCTTCAAAAGACAAGCTAACTCTCTTGTTAGGGGCTGATGCAGCTGGTGACTTTAAGCTGAAGCCACTGATCATTTACCATTCTGAAAATCTAGGGCCCTTAAGAATTATGCTAAATCTACTCTGCTTGTTCACTGTCGATAGAACAAAGGCTGGGTGACAGCACATCTGTTTATAGCATAGTTTACTGAATATTTTAAGCTCATTGTTGAGACCTACTGCTCAAAAAAAAAAAAAAAAAGAAAGAAAAAAAGATTCCCTTAAAAGTATTAACTGTGCCAGGTGCAGTGGCTTATGCCTATAATCCCAGTACTTTTGGAGGTCAACATGGGGGGATCACTTGAACTTAGGAGTTTGAGACCAGCCTGGGCAACATAGAAAGATCCTGTTTCTACAAAAATAAAAATTAAAAAATTATCCAGGCATGGTGACATGCACTTCTGTCCCAGTTACTTGGGAGTCTGTGGTGGGAGGACTGCTTGAACCTAGGAGGCGGAGGCTGCAGTGAGCCATGATCATGCCATTGCACTCCAAACGGGGTGACAGAGCAAGACCCTGTTTCAAATATATATATACACACACATACACACACACACATATATATGTATGTATATGTATATATATATTACTGCTCATTAACAATGTACCTGGTCACTCAAGAGCTCTGACGGAGATATACAAGGAGATTAATGCTGTTTTCATGCCTGCTAACACAACATCCACTATGCAGCCCATGGATCAACTTCAAGTCTTACTATTTAAGAAATTCATTTCAAATGGCTATAGTTGCCATATATAATGATTCCTCTGATGAATCTGGTAAAGTAAATTGAAACATTTTGGAGAAAAAAATCATCATTCTAGAGGTCAATAAGATGATTTGTGATTCTTGGGGGGAGGTCAAAATATCAACATTAACAGGAGTTTGGAAAAAGTTAATTGTAACCCTCATGGATGATTTTAAGGAGATCAAGACTTCAGAGGAGGAAGTCACGGCAGATGTGGTGGGAACAGCAAGAGAACTAGAATCACAAGTGGAACCTGAAGATGTAACTGAGTTGCTGCAATCTATGATAAAACTTTAACAGATGAGAAGTTATTTCTCAAGTATGACCAAAGAAAGTGATTTCTTCCGATATAATCTATTCCTGGTGAAGATGCTGTGAACTTTGTTGAAATGAGA
The DNA here is from genome assembly GCF_029289425.2 of Pan paniscus. Classification (NCBI taxonomy): domain Eukaryota; kingdom Metazoa; phylum Chordata; class Mammalia; order Primates; family Hominidae; genus Pan; species Pan paniscus. Next base: position 93,185,240 of record NC_073258.2, on the reverse strand, counting down.
ACAAATGACTTAGGAGTATTCCATAAACTTGGTTAATAAAGCAGCAGCAGAGTTTGAGAGGACTGACTCCAATTTTGAAAGTTCTGCTGTAGGTTAAATGCTATCAAACAGCATTGCATGCTACAGAGGAATCTTTCGTGAAAGGAAGAGTCAATGAGGACAATTTCATTGTTGTCCTATTTTAGGAAACTGCCTCTGCCACCACAAACTTCAGAAAACATCACTCTGATTAGTCAGCAGCAGCCATCAACATCGAGGCAAGACCTTCCACCAGCAAAAACATTGTGACTCACTGAAGGCTCAGATGACCCTTAGCATTTTTTTTAGCAATAAAGTATTTTTAAATTAAGGTATGTATATTTTTTAAGGCATAATGTTATTGTATTCTTAATAGGTTACAGTGTAAACCTTACTTTCATATGCACTGGGAAACCAAAAATTTTGCATGATTTGCTTTATTTCTATTTTCACTTTATTGTGGTAGTCTTGACCTGAACCCACACTATCTCCAAGGTAGGGCTGTATTGGTGTGGTATTTCATTATCTTACATTCATGTTTTCTTCTTGGACCTTAAGACAAGGCCTACATCTAACCAGAGTCTGATTTTCAGCAATCAAGGTTTTCAATGATGACTATACACAAATTTTCAAAGCCCTTTCATACACCTATAATCTCAATGTTCATGGCATTGAGCCTCAGTCACTTTCACTTGAACAATCACCCTGATCTGGTTTATACTCTCTTGAAACAAAGTAAGTGAGCAGAGACTCAAATAGGAGTTTACGAAAAACAGTTTACCAAAGAGAATATTCAAAAGGAAAAGAAGGTTGCATTTAGATTTAATCTGACACTAATAGCTGTGTCTGGGGTTGCCATTAGTGGTTATTATCTCCACTCAAGATACAGCTGCACCCCCAAGTCTACACAAAACCACAAAGTCAGGATTTAACTGCCCAAGCCCAGCTCCATAGCTTGCTCTGAAATGCTGCATAATAGTGTTTATGAAGAGAAAGGCAAACCTCTTTGAAGGTTTTTCCAATTTTTTTTTCTTTTTTTCTCAGGAAAGTGATCTGTTTTCAGGACCAGTAAATTTTTTTGTCTAATTAGATCATCTTAATTATGCCACTGTAACCCCTCTCAGAATAATAAATTAATAATCTAGAGTACAGACCTAAAAACAACCAAGAATTTTTTTTTTTTTTTGAGACGGAGTCTCGCCCTGTTGCCCAGGCTGGAGTGCAGTGGCGCGATCTCGGCTCACTGCAAGCTCCGCCTCTTGGGTTCACGCCATTCTCCTGCCTCAGCCTCCCAAGGAGCTGGGACTACAGGCACCCGCCACCACGCCTGGCTATTTTTTTTGTATTTTTAGTAGAGACGGGGTTTCACCGTGTTAGCCAGGATGGTCTCGATCTCCTAACCTCATGATCCGCCTGCCTTGGCCTCCCAAAGTGCTGGGATTACAGGAGTGAGCCACCGTGCCCGGCCAAGAATTAGTTATATAAATAAGATCCTTCAGTCTCTTCTCTCTTTAAAGAGTTATCTTATTTCATGCCAACACCTTATCAAATTTACCCTAATTATACAATTTCCTATCTCTAGGAATTTGAGTTTTATATATCCAACAACTTTAAGCATTGTTCTCTAGGAAAGTGACAGAACAAAGCAAAGTTTACTATAAATTAAATTCAAACTGTGTGAGAATATTAGCTGAAAAAAGGGGGAAAATGGTCTAAGGACATTATAAATAAGTACCCCCCCCCGTTTTTTTTTTTTTGAGATGGAGTTTCGCTCCATTGCCCAGGTTGGAGTGCAATGGTGCAATCTCAGCTCACTGCAACCTCTGCCTCCTGGGTTCAAGTGATTCTCCTGCCTCAGCCTCTCAAGTACCTGGGATTGCAGGTATGTGCCACCATGCCCAGCTAATTTTTTTTTGTATTTAGTAGAGATGGGGTTTCACCATGTTGGTCAGGCTGGTCTCAAACTCCTGACCTCAGGTGACCTACCCGCCTTGGCCTCCCAACATGCTGGGATTACAGGCATGAGCCACTGCACCCAGCCATAAGCACCACTTTAAAAATAATAAATTACCATCAATGTGGGTTCAAAAAAATGAATTTGATCCTTAGTGCTATCTTAACCCCCCCACACAAAATATACATTAACTCTAAGTCCCAAACTAGTGAACTTGTTACCTATAATTTTTTTTTCTTTAGGCCTTTGGTAAAAGAATGCATGGGCCAGCATTTCCAAACTGTTAGTTCCATAAATGTCCATATGCATTTCTTGGATAAATGATGTTCTGCTGTTATGCAAATCAGGGAGGGCTCCTTCCTGCATGTCAATGGTACATGGGACCAGTGCTGAAATAAACTGACTCTGCCTAAAAGTAACTAAGACTACCTAAAAGTAATCTCCCAAATGTGTTTTATTAGGTTGATGCAAAAGTAACTGCAGCTTTTGCCATTACTCATTGCAAAAATCGCAATTACTTTTGCACCAACCTAATAAATGAAAATCCCCAGTTCTCACCTGCCAGAGTTTTGATTCAGTGAATCTCTGGAGCCCAGGACTTTGTGATTATGATGCTAAATTTGGGAACTACTGCAATAACCCATCCTGGAGTGTCACAATGCACACTAGCAAATTAAAGTTTTGGGAGAAGCATGCATAAGAAAAACTTGCTTACTTCCTTTACCCGTGTTTGACAAACTGATTTGACCGTAAAAACTCCCTCTGTCTTCCTCATCCCTACTCCTCTCCCATAACTATTAACACGTTTTCACTGAATACAGTTTGAAAAACACTAGTACAAGCATTCTCAGAATGTCATTTTTATATATACTTGATTAGAAATGGCAAGAGGATTGCTTGTGTTTATACTGGGTACTTTATATTCATAGCTCAGTTTTCCTTATCTCCTAAACATGCATCTACAAAACTGTATAAGAAAAAATTACTTTTAGAAGCAGATTCCCATAATATTTCAAATCCTCAATATTATATTCTCCTTAAGGGTAGGAACTATGTCTCACCCATTTTTCTATCAGCAACACTTTGCACAGGACATAAGATGCATCAATGTTGTTGGAGCTGATGGAAGGAATATTCACACTATTATACTTACTGAACACACAGAGAGATTAAAGTAGTTTATAACGACTTTTTAAAACATGAGTTGAAGAAACAATGGTTTATTGTTGCCTTAAATCTTGGGCTACCAAAAAATGTTTGAATTCTACCACTTTGTATTTTTCCTATCATTCAGTGTTATATGAATTCTACCACTTTGTATTTTTCCCATCATTCAGTGTTGAACACATATTGTCCACTGCTTGCAACCTTGACTTATTCAAGAGTATCAACCAATTATATCCCAATCAACTTGAACAACGAAAGAAAACCACACACAAACGTAGGGGAAGACTTTTATGATATTTTACCTCTTAATTGTGAAACACGCTGATTACTCTAGGGGAAAAGATTCTTGCTTGCCATTTTATTGCCCAGTGCCTTTCATAGAGATGTCCAATAATCACCTAGGCTTTTTGTTATTGTTGTTGTTGTTGTTTAGATTGTGTATGAGTGCATGCATATAAGCAACTGATCAAAGCTCTCCCACGAGAAGGTTCCATGAGAGGAGGATGTTTGTTGTGTTTATTGCACATAGAATATGCTCCATAAATAGTTGAGAACAAATGAATGAGTGAATTCCACATTCAGCACATGGACTCTTTGCTGCACTCAGCACATGCAGTTGCAGAATCCAGCATTCGTGTCATAGGGTCTGCCTGTACCATCTACCAAAACACCCTCCTTGGCCAGTGTCTCAAAGCAAGATTTGTGCCTACCAGTTCTCCTGGTATCTTCCCCAAGCATTAAACTTCAACTTTTTAATGTTTGTGTTAATTCAGGAAAGACCTCTGGATTGGCCAGTAGTATTGAATATATTTAAGAAAAACAATGCTTTTACTCTTATGGGTATTTCAATTCCAAAAAATTATGATTCCTGTGTTCTCTGAGCAAAAATATTTATTTCCATAAGCTGGAGTTTTTCTTCAAGGAGTTTATCTCCTAGGAGTTTAGGAAGCAAAGGGGAAATAAGTAATTAGGGCTAAATAATCTGAAAAGGAGGAGGATTCTGGTGCTAGAACCATACCTACTTTACAGTACAAATCTCACTGAATTAGAACTCTCCCTATTACCTCTCCCTTCTGAGTATCATTTATTTTCAAAACATACTGCCATTGCTAACCCCCAGAACTGTATGAGCTACAAAAATGAGAGAATGCTTTGAAATGACTATGTGAAAAAAGAAATTGGAGGCACAAATGGTCCTATCTTCTTTTGTGGGGGTCTTTTCCCACAGAAGAGGAAAATCACAACTTTTCCTCTTCTCCAAATAGTGTGAAGCTGATTGCTTCCTGCTTCACCACTAGGTCTCTATGGGATAGGATATCAAGGCTGCTACATCACCTGTCTATATCTCAGTCTACTTCTTTCTAGAAATCCACACTATGATATGGTGTCTCCTCTACACCATGGAGTTGGAGTCTGCAAAGTACTTTACAAAATACTTTACGAAGTACTTTACAAAATATTTTCAGAGTAAAGACATATAATTTCAGAGTGAAGACATATGATTTCTGCTAAAGAAAAGGCAAACTAGAAGTGGCAGAAGATTGAGAATAACTCCCTCCTGTCACTGTGGGCAAAGTTCCATCACAGCTGGAGACTTTTGTACTGAATAAATGCAAACAAAAAAATAACGACTATTAGAATCAAGGCACTATATTTCAAAGCTTGATAGGGCTGAGGCCACTTTGGGGAAAACTGCTCAAGACCAGCAGGTTCAGAATAATGATTATACCAGTGCCCCCACTTTGATCCTGGCCAGAACTCTTCCTTCCCCTATGTCTCCTACACATTATGTAATTCTAGGAGTTTGGAGGTAGAAAACACCTTTGTAAAAGTTATGAGTGCTAAAAAAGCACCAGGCATCACTATTTAGTCTCCGGCATACACTTACTGACAACCATGAAAAAGCCATAGATACCTGCAATAGACTTCACTCCAACCCAGCAAAGAGAACTTGATATTCAGCAATACCTTAGAGAATGGCTTTATTTATTTTTTGCACAGCCAGTTCTATACATTTCCAAAGAACAATCTTTTCTCCCTACCAAACCAACCCTGCCTCCTTCTGCAAGGCTACCATGGCCAGCACTTTAGCCAATCCCCCTTTCTGATGCTAATGAAGTGAAAACAACCAAATCCTTTGGTTTTCAAGCAAAATTAGCAATCTGCAATCACTGAGCTGTAGTAGGTAAAACTGAAAGAACTTCCACTGGAGAAAAAATAATCTAAATATTCCTTAGAACAAAAGAATATGATTAAAAGAGAGAAAGAGTTTACATGGAATCTCCCTGTCCACATGTTTGCAGGGAGAGAAGAGAAATATTTTAATCATCCATGTCCTGGTTTTCTTCATTCATTCATTCATTCAGTCTTTCCTTTATTTTTAATTCTGACGGCTACACTCAAAATAATTCTTGCCTGTAGCCTTGAGTAACCAGGATACTCAAAATTTTGGCCATATTGCAATGAGTCTAATAACATGTCAAGATTCAGAATCATCAGTCCTGAAGTCCCCAAATCCTCATCTGCCACCTCCTTGGTGGCACAGCCAATATGTTCCATGATTGGTTATTCCTTCTTTGTTGAAATGAAACCATGGGTCTCCGTTTTCCCAAAAAGGCTGGCTCCAAAGTGGAGAAAGATTGGAATGTGGAAAATCATTGACTGAAAGCTACAATGTGGCTATTAAATAGTTTACTGAGCTCAATACCCAGCAGCTAAAGGTCTCACAGACCTTCCCTAAACCAGACCTAGGATCTAAATAGAGTTGATTGAAATAGAATGATTCCAAAGTGTGATTTAATCATTTTTTTTCCTCAACACAAAGAAAAGGTGGGCATCATGCAATTCCAGCAGCAATTTATTCTTGTATGCATTTTTCAGCTTAATTTTGCTGACATATTAGAAAACAGATAGACAATTTGGCTGTATAATTTGCCAAGACTAACGGAAGCAGTCAATTGTAGAGTACTCAAGAGGTAATCCATCTCCAATTCAACTTGTTAAGCATGGATAGCTGGGGGTATATTTTTGGCATGCCATTAGGAGAACCATTGTCAATACAAAAACAGACTCGTAGATTAGTTTTTTTTAATCAAAGCAACTGTTAAATATGCATTTTGTATATATTTCTTCAACAACCAACAGTTATACTCCTGCCAACAAGCATGTTATCTTAGGGCACAGATTGCGTCTGAGTACTGAAATCTCACTCCTTTTCAGTGAAAGGAAACCTTCTGTATTTACTGCGCTTCAAGTGGAGTGTCTTTTTTACACTTCCAAAGTAAGCTGGTCCCCCTATTTCTCTTTTTATCCCTAGTTCTGCTTGGCTCAAGGCATGTCAGAGCTGTAGACTCCACAGAGGACCTGGGTGATATTTGAGCCTAGTATTTTCTATTCATTTTTTACTTTTGAATCCTTTTTTTCACCAAAACATATAATCACTGGAAATCCCTTAGGAAATCTTTTAATGATTTCATCATTTTTGCATGGTATATAAGAGATTTAAAATAAAGCATTTCACTTGAGATCAATGCATTATTAAAGATTTTATCAGAAAGTTCATTTAATACAATTTTAATAATATTCATTATGTATGAAGACAAATTTCAACCTTTCCCCTTTGAATAAGTAATATATGCTGTTCAATTTACTTTAAATTTATTTTATTTAAAAATTATGATTGGATCAGGCATGGTGGCTCACGTCTATAATCCTGGCACTTTGGGAGGCCGAGGTGGGTGGATCACTTGAGACCGGAAGTTTGACACCAGCCTGGGCAACACGGAGAAACCCTGTCTCTATGAAAAACAAAAATTATCCAGGTGTGGTGATGCATGCCTGTAGTCTCAGCTACTCGGGAGGCTGAGGCGGGAGGATCACTTGAGCCTAAAAGGCAGTGGTTGCAATGAGCTGATATCGTGCCACTGCACTCCAGCCTGGGCAACACAGTCTCTCTCTCTCTCTCTCTCTCTCCCTATATATATATATATATATATATATATACACACACACACACACATATATATATACACACACACACTGAGGTTTGACTAACCAATATTGTGTTAACAGTAAACTTTGTGACCTTATAGTGCAATGTTTGCATCATGTCCTCAAAAAACTTAACTTTTGTTTTGTAATTTTCATGGTTTCAGGCTTTGATTTGCAAGTGTCTCTCAACAAATAACCATAGAGTGAGTATGAATAATTTTTAATCTCAGTAAATAAAGAGCCAAATTGGATCTAGTAGGCACTGTTTTTTACATTTTTAACACCTGATGTGCTATAGAAGGACCCTGATCATGTCAGCTTGAAGATCTGCTTAGGAAAATCTCAAGGTTATTCACAGGATTATCATTTTTATTCTCCTTGCCAACTTGTTTGTGTATTTCAGTATCAATGTTTCTTATGTTTCCTCTCTTCAACCAGAAGCCCATGAAGGTTGTAATTAAACTGCTGTATGTATATTTAGGAGTAAAAAAGGCTTGAGCTGACATACCTAGGTACCATGCCACATACCCAAGGCACCATACTACACACCCAAGCAGCCAAGTTCAAAGCATGATCATGTGACCTTCCCTCACTATCACTGCTGTGCCCAGAAAGGTTTCAAATGGTTCTACTTTAAAAGGAAAAGTTCTAGTGAAGGAGTGGGAGGAGAGCTCCACTTGGCAACTGAGGGTAAAAAAGCTTGGCCCTGTAGTTTGCAAGATAACACAGCTAAAAATGAGCCTTAGGACAACTCCAGGGTCCCAATTCTGGCTTCAAACTCAGGTCTTGGGACATTCAGTTCCCTGGAGAATTTCTGCAAAGTTCTGGAAGGCAAGTTCAGTGGTGAAATAAACATTAGCCCAGCAGGAAGTGGCAAGAGGATACTCAGAGTACTGGCAGCCTGTAACTGCTTGTGGCCAAAAGTCAGAACCCTGAGGAGAATCAGAAACAAAAACCCAAACTCCAATTTCCAGACCCACAATAAGCAGACACTAAAAGCAAACAAAAAAGCCTACAGTATATACTTACCCCTCTACTGCTTCGGGAGATTAAAATTCTCTTTCCCTTCTACCAAACCAGTCCAGCATTTTCCTTGTTTCATGCAATGAGGGGCTTCATATGTTTTTTTTACAAATGTAAAAATTATCAAATTTGTATTTGTTTAAGTTGCATACCTGAAGAAATACATCTCCATGTTCTCATCTGAACCTTAGAATCTGTTAAAAATCAAATGATCCAATGACCTTAATTATTAATTAGCCAAAACCACAAAACTTCATTCCTAGGATTGGACCAAGTATCTAATCATCTTTTGTAGTCTTCACTTTTGAGAATGTCACACAACTTTCCCTGAAGTTTGAAGGTTTGATAAATGGTTTTTCTGAGGCAGTTCTATAGAGTCATTGAAAAAATATACAGTAGGAGAAAATAGGCTAAGTTGACCACATTCATAACAAACAATGCTACAGCATGCAAAATATCCTTGGCACTTAGCCTCTGAGAATTTTATCATACCAAAATCCATACAGTCAGCTCTGCTCCAGTAGAATGTATGTGTTGCTGAAATTCTTTGTGCTCTGCAAAATCGCACAGTAAAAACCAAGTGGCTTACTGGAAAAATTAGGTTTGAGGCCGGGTGCGGTGGCCCATGCCTGTCATCCCAGCACTTTGGGAGGCCGAGGTCAGCAGATCACCAGGTCAGGAGTTCAAGACCGGCCTGACCAACATGGTGAAACCCCGTCTCTACTAAAAATACAAAAATTAGCCAGGCATGTTGGTGCATGCCTGTAATCCAAGCTACTCAGGAGGCTGAGGCAGGAGAACTGCTTGAACCCAGGAGGCGGAGGTTGCAGTGAGCCAAGATTGCACCACTGCACTCTAGCCTGGGCGACAGGGTGAGAGTCTGTCTCAAAACAAAACAAAACAAAACAAAAAATGGGTTTGAGGTACAACAATCAAAAACATTGTCAGTAACACGTTAAAAAGAAGCAGAAACATAATAAAAATGGTAGCACAGTTTTACATGTATTAAATTGTTGAGAAATATACAAATACAACAATAAACATGGCATATTATCACATTAAAAAACTGGGATTTGCTGTGGAAGTGAATGTGGTTAAAGAATGAGGCTTGTGGGTTATTGTGAAGTGGTGGAAGAAGGGTGTTCTGAAATCAGACAGAAAGTTGGTAGTCCCAGATGTGGATGGGTGGGGCTCCTAAAACATGGGTGCATTTTTGGTTTTCCTATGTGGCATTCAGCTGGCTACAGTTTCTGCATTTACCTAGTGTTTCTCTGGGAGGAAATCACACATAAGCAAATACAGCATTTGTTTTATGCTTGTCTTGAATATATCAATTGCTTTGGAACAAATTTGCCTTTTCAAAACAAGTGTGATAGCAGAACTGACTTTACTAAGAATTGATTATAGTCATAAAGATTAAAATTTAGAGATTAGAAAGCTGGGAAGTACTTAAAGAACAGCTATCATAATACAAGTCCTCATATTACAGATAATATTAAGATATCAGCATGTTGTTTGAGTTTTGTTTTGTTTTGTTTTCCCCAGAATTTGCCCCTATAGCTTCAGGGAAACTAACAAATTTTCAAGACCCAGCCTAAACTAGCGAAGGTACCAAAGGAAAGACGCTTTGATGGGAAAAACAAGCACTTAGGTCACAGCCCAGTTCCAGGTCCATGGATATGGTTTTGCATCCGACATGTATGGATCTAGGTGCTTCAAGAGTTGTTTGGGAAACCCATATTATTATCCAAGAAGCACACTCCTACTGGCTCAAGTGACAAGATACACCTAAAATATACTCACAAAAAGAGAATGTTTTCAATTTGCTGGGTTCTCTCCATATATCACTTTGAGGTTCGTGAGAGCCCTAGGACTAATGTTCACAGTCATTTCTAGGACAACTGTTTACTAGCATTACTGATACAGAAGTCACTATTTGTTTTGTGTGGTGCAAAATGATTAGCGGGCCCTATTAGCCTTTTAAGGGTGATTCATCTACTTTCAGAGGCTTGGAAACCTCTGCAAAAGAAGCCCCATTTTCCTTAATATACATGTAGGAAGCATAGAGGGAGGGAATTTCCCTTCTCCAAATTCAACTAAAGAGGAAGCAGAAAAGATTTTGCAATGCACTTATCCACTGTCCTGTCAGACTACTGCGAAAACCTTTCACTGTGTAACATTCTGTGAATATTACTAAACAACTCCCATATACCAAGCACTAATGAAGACTACAGAATCACGAATTCCTGTAGGCAGTAGCTGGAGCCTGCATTATTCAAACACTCCACAAGGGAGTCCTTTGAATACGCCCAGGTTGAGAGTCACTGATTTTGTACCTGAAAAGGTATCCTAAGACTGTTATGCTTTATGTAAGGGATATATACAGTTGACACTTTAGGTAACAAAGTTTGAAAAGTTGGAAGAGAAGAAAAATTGATTATGAAGGCGAAGTATCTGGTTTTTTTTTTCCTTGTTTATTTTTACTCAATGTAGATGATTGGGATAAAATGTGGAAGGGGAAATGTTTAAGGTTTTCATGGGTATGTATGAGCCACACTGGGCCATCTCCTTTTGATTTTGAAAAGAAGATAAAGCCCTCCTGCTGACACATTAAAACAGGGGAGACTGAATGACAAAGACACTGGACAGTGAGGGACTGGGATGAGGGTTAGGTATGGGAGAGACACCAGCTTTAAATCTGGGCCCTACTCTACCTATTCAACCTCCAGCAGTCTTGACAGAAACCTTTGAGCCAAGGTCAAGAAAATAACAGTCTTCTCTTTTACTGATAGTGTCCTCCTTTCACCCAGATTGCTTCTTGTCTCTTCTCAAAGTCTAACATGAAAGAAACCCAGTTTGTTTTGCTGAGATCCCTAGGTTGTTTAAGTGGATGCATCAATATTTCTTTTTGAAGAAAACATTTCTCACATGCTCTTTGGAGCAAATTCTATAACGTAATAAATAAAATAAGGTGACTTAAATTGGGTATCCCAACATATACCTTTCCTTCATTTATGGCTCATGAGACAAAGTGATAAATAGAGATAGACTGTAACACACATCACAAGTGTTGTACAGCAGCCATAAAGAAAATATCATTAAAGGGATCTCCGTCCCCAATAAAATACATCCTATGCTACTACCAAAGGGTCCTTGTAAATCACTAGTGCTTAAGAAAATAAGACGTAATAATTTTTTTCAATAAAGCTCAGTTGGTTTCCAACTGCATAAATTCCATAGTGATGGGCAATCTGTTTTTGAAATGATTCTTAACCAAAGGTACATTTTTCCGAGAGATAACAATCAACTGATAGTCTAGTTTTAATTACTTTAAGTAGGACAGATTAAAAGCATAACCTTAAGATATATACATATATGTGTGTATATGTACACATATATGTGTGTATATGTACACATATATGTGTGTATATGTACACATATGTGTATATGTGTACACATATATATGTATATACGTGTATATATGTACACATATATACGTGTATATATATACACGTATATATGTGTACACATATATATGTGTATATATATACATGTATATGTGTGTGTATGTATATATACACATATATGTGTGTATATATACATACACACACATATGTGTATATACATACATACACATATAAGACTGAGTGAGATTCCATCTCAAAAAAAGTTTTTTAAATAAAAATTAAAAAATTAAAGTAAAAAGAATGGAAAAAAATCTGGTTGTACCCTACGCTCAAAACATCTCTGGTCTTGCAAGACAGTTGCTTGGTGGCATCAGATGATTTCCAATAGCTATTACCTAAATTTATCCATGAAACTACTTGTCATGATACAGAAAAAATGCTTAGCATGTCAAATAAATATTGTCGTGGAAACTTAAGGTTATTTTCAGGTCATGTGTTACCTGTCAACTACAGAAATTTATATGTGTATATACATGTATATACATATACAAACATACACATATATATATACACACACACGTATATACACACATAATTTTCAGGTAATGAATACACTAAAAGCCGACAGTTCACCAATACACATTATATCCATGTAACAAAACTACACTTGTATCTCTTAAATTTATACAAATAAAAAATTTATATAGTTTTCTAAGTACTTACTACTAAGATTCTTTTGCTAAAATTCTTATTACTAAGATTCTTTTGCCTGTGGTTCAGTACATATTTCAATTCTGCACAGACACAAAACTTTCCTCTAAGTATACAGAAAACAAGAAGCATAATTAGTAATGTATATTTATCAACATGTGTATACCCACACTACAGTAACTGACCAATTAATGTAAATGTTACTATTGTACTTCATTTAAATAGTCTCTAACTTTCCTCACTCTGATTACTAAATAAAATGCACTGTAATTTTCAATCGGTAAAAATGCAATCTGTTAAAGTAAAATATTCTTATCTTGGGATAAGATCACAACTCCTATTCCCACAGTTTACAGAAATCATTGAAAAGGTTGACTACACATACACTACATTTCTTTACTGGTCCAGGAAAAGTTTTAAATTAAAATAAACATCATGAATCAAAGGGTGTTTTTTGTTGTTTTTCTTTGAAAACAAGTGAATAGACATTCCACCAATAGTCAAAAAATTGCCAAGGTTATTTTTCCTTCACATATTAAAAAAAAAACAAAAAACAGAGATCTAACAGGATAAGCTACAGAAGTCGAGCACTAACTCTCATTCCAATCTTCCCTCAAGAGCCAATTAGTTGGAAGCCTTAGAAAGAGAACAATGTACCAATTCTTTGCAGCAACAAATTACAGAAGCCCTTACCTTTTAGTCAGAGTAAGTGACAGATAACCAGCATAATAAACTCAGCAGGCATGCCCGCCATGCACATTTCTCAGTGGGCTCCTCCTGCAGTACCCAAAGAACTGTGCATCAAAACTCCAGCCTGTCTGATCCATCCTTCATTCACAGTCTGAGATACCAGCTACCAGGGTAACAAGAAGGGCCTCACGAAGTGGCAATCTCAGTTTCTTAAAAACCTTTGTCCTGAAGAAGAGAGGAGAAAAGGGCAAGGGGTGGGAAAGAAACAGGGAGAGGAGCAGAATAATTACTTTCCCGAAGGTGAAGTGTTTGCCATAAACTAAATGCACAGCAACCAGCGTTTTAAGTTTGAATGATCCTACTTGCAAGCTCCTGAAGAATCTGCCCTACCTCTGCCTCTTAGGAGAAAAGTGTGTGTGTGTGTGTGTGTGTGCATGCGTGTGTGTGAAAGAGCGCGAGAGTGCAAGCACCAATGTATGGACAGGGAAGGGAAGGAGAGATGGCTGGAGAAGTGAGGGGGAGGGCTGGGGGGAGAGCTCTAGGATGTGACCCACATATGGAATGAGCATTAGAACAATGAGGACAGGACCGCCAAGCCGGTGCACTCTGGGGCAGCAGTTTTCAAAACAAGGCTTCACAGCTTTGCAGGAAAGGGGGGTGTGGGGAAACATAACACAAAACAAGCTAATTGAAATAAGCAACTGGATACAAAACGAGCTGGCCAAATCACCAGTAATCAGCAATCGGGACATGGTGGGCTCCTGGATTTCATTTTTATGCAGCCTGTGGGTTTATTCCCCTCCTTACTAGAAAGCTTTTGGTCCCGGGGGCGTAGAATTCCAGAGGACCCAATTAACACCATACTTGGCTAGTTCCTTGGTATGATCAATATGAAATAAGCTGCCTTTTAGCATCTCCATAAAACAAAACAGCCCGGAAACTGGGTCTGCTATTTTTTTTTATTTCCTTTGTAGACCGACAGCCAAATTGGGAGGGTGGGGCGGAGGAGCCACACACATTTAAGACATTAAGAAAGGATACAGAGGGCATGACTTGGCTGAACATATTTAAGAACATTAGGTCTAATAAAGTTTTGAAGTCAATTAAATAATCTCTTCTGTATCCTCAGGTATTTGATGACCAGAGAGCTGTTCCACACATGAGGTTTTCTGGGCTTAACTCACAAGGGGCTCTAATGATTGCTAGGTTCTTCATAACACAATTCTAGTGTTTTGGCAAATGATTGACTCATATACATGTTAGCTAACCTGTGGTAAACAGGACTTAGTTTGCACAATAACTTTCATAGTAAGTCTTCCTTAAAAATAGTATTATTTTCTCCGGTTTTGATTTCATTTCACAATCAAACAACTGGTTTTCTTCATAGCCCAGAGATAAAACAACATCCAAAGCAGTATTGGTATATTTCAGCATTTCATTAATTAAAAAAAGAAACCATTCTCATGTGAGGCTTTCCCAACAAACTCTTCATTCACTAATATTTTATTCCTAGTGCAACTAGTTTAATTTGTAATTTCAAACTACTTCTACATTCTGTTCTCTGCTTACTCTGAAAACACAGATAATCAAACAACCTGTGAAAGAGATGGCAATAAAACTTTCCAAAAAGCACATGCATTCATATGGCAATGCACACACACTCACATACACACACACTCCTGTGAAAACCTGGAAGGCAACTTCAAAGTGAGTGCCATGTTTCTTATATTGTACTACTAATCCTCTGATTTCAGAATTGTGTGACCAGGAAAAAATGTTGCTGTTAAGTTCAGGGCTACTAGAGCTAGGTTTACATCTGGTTAAAAGAAAAAAAAAATCCCTCTGATAAAATTACTAAAGATCAAATTTCCATAAGAATAAGCTCAATAAAAATGTTCATAAAGAAAGAGATTACTAATTCCCATGTGATACTAAAGGTTATAAAGAGTTAAATCACAGCATATGAAAACCTGTGTTTAAATAATTTTTAGGCAATGACACAAGCTGAGGAGGGAAATAAAATTAATAAGTGACAGGAATGAGGGGCTGTCAGCACCAACTCCAAATTTCATGCTCCTTGGCTTGATCCTGTATTTTATTTAACACAGATTTCTACATATGCAAAATTTGCCTCTTCTTGTGAGGTCTTGTACAAGGTTGAAGAACCTTGGGCTGTGAGCTTATCTGAGAGATACAATGAAGCGGGATGAACTGGTGGCAGGGGCTGGGAGCACTGGTTCCAAGTATTAGATGCTGTTTACAGCTGCAGCTTCAAGGCAAAGTCTAAGCAATGACACTTCCAAGTAACCAAAGGGTATTCCTCTGGACAGTGATCTTGTGGATGAGGCAAATCTGATCTTCTGACTAAATGTGCTCAATTTCAGTCTGCATACAAGAATGCTTTCCATTTGCATTTACTTTTGTTTCATTTGATTGCATGTCTGCCTAGCCAGGTAGTGAGCCAAATTAAACAAAGGAAAACTTTTGAAATATTCTATTCCAGCTTCAACATGATGTTGTTTTCTTCTGTGCTGTTTTGAAAATGAGCCAGGATGTAAACGGGCTGTGTTATCTTGTATGGAACTGCCTCAGGCAAAGTATTCCCATTAAGCAGGAACAGATCCAGGTATGGGGTGGCGGGGGCCTGAAGCTGATTCCATGTGGAGGACTCTCTTTAAGTATATAACATTATGAATTCATACTTAAGTGGAAAGCCAGGCACAGTGGTTCATGTCTGTAATCTCAGCACTTTGGGAGGCTGAGCTTGGAGGGTAACTTGACCCCAAGAGTTGGAGATCAGCCTGGGCAACATAGAGAAACTGTCTCTACTACAAATAAAAATTTAAAAAAAATAGCCAGACATGGTGGCACATGTCTGTAGTCCCAGCTACTCAGGAGGCTAAGGAGGCAGAATCACTTAAGCCCAGGAATCTGAAGATGCAGTGAGCTATGACCACACCACTGCCTTCCAGCAGTGCAAGGGCAATAGAGCAAGACTCATCTCAAATTTATATATATATATATAAAATATATATAAAATTTATATTATATATATAATATACTATATATAATATATAAAATATATAATATAATATATATTATATGTAATATAATATATAAAATATATAATATAATATATATTATATGTAATATAATATATAATATATAATATATAATATAATATATATTATATATAAATACATATTTATGAGCCTCTTCCAAGGCTCTTCCAAGGCTCTCCACTTTATATATATAATATATAATATATATAATATAAATATAATATATAATATATAATATAAATATAATATATAATATATAATATAAATATAATATATAATATAAATATAATATATAATATATAATATAAATATAATATATAATATATATAATATAAATATAATATATGATATATAATATAAATATAATATATATGATATATAATATAAATATAATATATATGATATATAATATAAATATACATAATATAAATATATATAATCTATAATATAAATATATATAACATATATAATATAAATATATATATAAGTTTATATATATATAAAGTGGAGAGCCTTGGAAAAAGCTCATGAAGGGGAAGGGTACTAAAACTGAAGCTACAAAAACTTTACAGTAAATAGGCCTCTACTTTCACTAGGACTCTACTAAGAGCACCACTATGGACTCTAGTAAGAGCACCCCCAGTATTCCACAGTAGATTTGTGAATATATTTTCTCATTGGTAGTAATGGGAGGAGACAGTCACCTAGAGAAGCTAAAAACATTTAGTCTAAATATTGAAGTAAAATGATACCAGCAAAGGGAAATCTATCACAGGCTTTCATTTTCTTAGAAGCGTAACTAGCTATACATAGACAGGGCATGAATGAGTTAATGAATCCATTAATTCAATAAAGCATAATATCTCCTAAAAAGACATTTGTTTTTAAAAATAATTTCAAATTTACAAAAAAAACTGAAAGTTGAAAAATTTGTTCAAAGAGTTTCCACATACCCTTTACTCAGCTTTTCCAGATATTAACATTTTACGTAACTACATAACAATGATAGGAAATTAACATTGATACTATAATCTTAACTAGTTAACAGACTACTCAATTTTACCAATTGTTCCATTTATGTCCTTCTGCTGGTCTAGAATTCAATTCAGGAACTCACACTGAATTTAGATGCCATTTCTACTAAGTCCCCTACAATCCGGGACATTTCCTTAGTCTTTCTTTGTCTTTCGTGACCTTGACATTTGAAGAGTATTAGCTGGCAATTTTGCAGACTGACTTTCTATTTGGGTTTATCTGATATCACCTCACTATTAGTTTGTGGTGTGCATTTTGGGACGAATACCATAGAAGTGATGTTCTTTCACCTGTATCATATCAAGAGGTATACAATATTGATATGTATTAGTGCTGATGATACTAACTTTGATCACTTGTTTAAGCTGGTGTTTGCTAGGTTTTCCACCTTAAAACCACTATTTTCTCCTTTTAGCTTATAAATTTCTTGTGGGGAGATACTTTGGGACTAAGTAAATATCCTGTTTCATCATACTTTTCACCTACTATTTTCAGCATCCATTGATGATTCTTGCTTGCAACAATTATCGCCGTGGTGTTTACCAAATGGTGCTTTTCCATTTCCCATCCTTTCTTCTACATTTATTAACTAGAATTCTACGGTAAGGAGGGTGTGTACCTTCTAGAATAGTGACTTTTAAAAGAAAAACAACTATGAAAATTGAATTACTCTGAAACCAACATAGCTGGTTTATCTATAAAATAAGACCTCTCAGTGCCACCTATTTTTTGAGAATGTGAAAACTCCAAGGTCTTCCCTTTGAACCTTCTGCTGGCATTTCAAGATTCTTCAGCAGATCTACTGCAACAAAGGGAAGGGCAGAAGCAAAGAGAGGACTGAGAAATGGCATCAGCTTCCCAACAGCAACTATGACTTATAATGAGAGAACTTTGAAGCAAATGGGTGACTTTTGTTACAAATGTCTATTAAGGAGACATATCCAGCAGGTCTCATTTATGTCCTTGTTCTGGTCCAGAATTGAATTCAGAAAGAATTTAGCATTTAGTTTTCATGCCTGGGTTGGTCTGACCCATTTAAAGGATCATCCCCACCCAGCATGATGCAACTGTCCCTCCCAAAAGGACCCATAGGATGGTCCACAATCCAGACCTCACACCTGCTTACCACCAGCTCCCCATTTATTCTTGGACCCCATGCCTGTGCTTCATTTGTGCCCTGTCTCACCTCACCTCCTCCAGGTCAATGCAGGATCTAGTTTCGTGAATTCCAGGTGTAAGTTGTCCTCTTAACTTTCACACATCAAAGAATGCCCTTCCAGTTAGAACAGGACCCAGAGACCAGTCATTTTTGCCTCTTCACATCTACAAACAACCGACAGACAACTGCAGAGGTGGTTTGAGTATAAGCTATTAGACCGAAATTTGTCATGCAAATCACATGAATGCAAATAAACTCAAGCAAGAGGAGATTCTGTGAGAGGAAGGATGAGTATTCATTCCAGAGGAGATGACCACACTGCTACCAAAACAGGGGCTTTCCCAACTCCCAACTAATGGACAAGTCTTCATCAGTTATCCCTCCCTGAAACTGTAAAGCAGCTGCTAGCCCTGATGTTTATACCTGTATCAATCAGACCCTGCCATAAAGAGCAAGGGGAAGACTAAGAAGCAATACATTGAGTCAATTACTTCCCAGAGAAACCACTCCAGGAAGTAAGATGCAGACCCAGGAGGAACTCTGATGCATTATGCAGAATGAAAGCTGGAGGCCACAAAGGAGCCACCTAAAGCCCTTCCTAAGCACTCATGGAGAGGTGTACTGAGGCACACTCCTCAGAGGACCAGAAATCCACTGGACAGGATTAAGAGGGAAAAAGTCTTGTAATGGAAAGGTTACACAGTAGATTGAAAACTGCATTACACAGTTTCCTTAGTTTCCAGATACATATTCTAAAAATCCTTTTTCAAACCGCTAAAATATCAAACAGAATATGTTGTCAAATCTCATGGGCCATCAACTGAAATCTTTTTGTAACCACACAATTGTGAAAACAAGGTTCTGCACTTATTACTATCAGAATCTAAAACCCTCTAAACTACATTTGAATAGGCAGTCAACACTTTCTCAAGGTTTGCAATGTCCGCTGCTAAATTTTCATCCAAAATGAAATGATCAGGTGGTGAGGCGAATCTAACCCACCTCTTTTATAACACCATTGTTCCTCTGACTAGCCATCCCAAGCTACAAACATTTCACAAAGGAAAAAATTTAAAAGATAGTTCAGCACCTAAGCTGTGCTCCTGGAACTCTAAGCTACAACAATACATTTATTGCTCTTAAGTTCATTTTTATGGCCAGAATCTCAAAGACCTTCTAGACTCAAGAAGAGCTAAATACTGAAGCAATGCCTGCCACTTGGTTGAAAGTGCAGGACTCGACTCCTCAAATCCTTAAGTGATCAAGACTGGATTAGTCAGTCTTTCAATGTGTTACATATCTAGGTTGTACTTTTAAGAGTCAGAAACTGTATGTTTTCTGATCTGAACCTTCTAAAATTATAAGACATTCACAGCCTCAAGAGCTGCTAGATACTGTGATGGGAATTTCCTTCCTGACAAATGAGAAAATAACGCTTATCATGTGCAATAGAGGGGAAATGGAAGAGAAGCAACGCAACAAAATTTAAAAACTAGTGCCAATAAAGCGATCCTAAATGCTACCTCCAAATTTAAAAATAAATTCCTTGGGAAAATGGTTTCCCAAGGAAATTTTGGAAAAATTAAAAGTTTTCCTTGAGTTTATGAATGAGCACAGATTTAAAACTGTAAAACTGTACAGAGGCTTTCAACCCTCCTCATTAATTGTATCAACCAAACATCCATCGATACATCACTATTTAGTGCCTACTTCGGTAGATGCTAAACATCTTTGATTCACACCGCAAAAAACTCTAATGAGGTCGGAGCAGGCCCCTGTGACTCATACCCTAAATAGTGCTACCAACCTATTTTTCCACAGGCACCCGCTCTGTTCATTAGCTATGCACTAAAATAGAAGATGACAAAGCCTGAATCTGTGCTTATTTCCACAGTTGTTATTAAGTAAATACCATTTTGGTGAATAAAATTAAACTAAACCCACATACATGAAATGACTTATTTCCCTTCCTTGAAATCTTATTAACATAACACTACCAGAAAATTAATCAACACCATACAATTGTTAAATGATTAATAAAAACAGTGATTATAATAATTCCAAATTGAGAGTACTTCTCATTCAAAGTAGGACTATGAGTTCTGTTTGGATTTTTCTGCCAGTATGAAAAAAAAAATGTTTATAAATGCAGAGACTGTTTGTAAATGCATCGCCTTCTATGCCACTATAGAGGTTAGATAATATTCCACAAATGGGTGATTTCTACCAATGGGTTTTAGCAATTTTTTCTTCTTTTCCCTAAATTAAACTTAATATACAAATAAATGGTGCCAAGGCTGAAAGAAAAAAAAAATAGGAAATAAAACAACCTTTTGAATAGCAAGCTTAACATGAGAAAAAAAGGAAAGGTAGATAATTACAATTTATATCGACACAATAAACTGCCAGTTTTTCAGCTGACTAAATGCTAGTCTAGCTCATTATGTAGCCATGTTACAGAAAAAAAAAAGCCTATTTTTTCCTTAGAACTTCGGTTTCTGTAATGTAAAACCACTGGGAGGTTTGAATATTATTACCTAGCAGTATTTTAAAACATTACAAAGAAATACTTTACATCTTTTCTTAGGCCATTTCTAGCACCTACACTAATAATCTCCAATCAAAACAAGGCAACCATGTGCTCCTTATGGTGGAGTAGGTCATATACCATAACCATGAGTATGTATATACATATTTACCATGTGAGTGTATATGTGTGTGTGTGTGTGTGTGTATCTGCATGCATGTATGCATACACATTTTCATCCCTGAAGCAGAGTTTCAGCAGTTAACCCCTTGCCCTTTCATTAGTATGATGTCAGTAGAATTCTGGGACATTCTGAAGAGTTAGGTTGTATACCGAATGATTCAGGGCCCCTCAAAGCCCTTTGGAAAGAGGTGAGGAATTGTATGGATTCTTGTGCTTACGGTTGCACCTAAACAAACAACAAACAACAGCAACAAAACTCTAGACCCACTATGAGGCACACAAGATGATCTAGTTTGGACATTTGATCCTTCAATAATTGAGACCCTCTATTCCCCTGGAATAACTGTGAAACAAATTGCAAGCTCACTAGCTCACTCGGAATAAAGGAACAATAATAATAATGTAACTGGCTGTTGTGATCCCCAAAGTTGAGACTAATGGGTATAAGTGTCCCCAATAAAGAGTGGTGCTGCACTTGTCATCTAGCAAAGCTGGCTCTGCCCCCATTTGCCATTCCCCAGACAACATAGAAAAGGATAATCAAAGTGTAAAGGTGACTTGTTGACAGAGAGCTATGGGCCCAGAAATAAGGCATTCTGTTCCATCCCCCTCCCTCCTAACGGAAGGGGCAGCAGATCCTACAGAGGAAGGGAGAGAAATG
This sequence comes from Pan paniscus, assembly GCF_029289425.2. Classification (NCBI taxonomy): domain Eukaryota; kingdom Metazoa; phylum Chordata; class Mammalia; order Primates; family Hominidae; genus Pan; species Pan paniscus. The sequence continues at coordinate 93,163,653 of NC_073258.2, read as the reverse complement.
CTGCCCCAGCCACCTCCATCCCAGTGAGCAGGGCCCTCTGCACTCAAGTGGTGGAAGCTCTAGGGCTTCCCAATCACAAGCTTATCCACTGTAGTGCCCTCTCTTTTTCGCCACCTATCTATCCTCTTCCTTCAACTGCATGTCCTTACTACATTTGGAAATGTCAGCAATCATGAAGAAGAGAAAAACCAACTGGGCTCTCTTCCCTTTCAAATGTAACCCCTATGTGAGTGTAGCCCAGCTGACTATCTAGATGAAGACAAACAGCTGAGAAAGAGGAGATCAGAAGCCAAAGTCTGACCCCATGCTGCCCGTCACCAAAAGCACATGAGGAGAGGCCTCAGGCCCCCATAATTGAGAAAGAGCTCATTTTCTGTGCAGCATCTGCTGAGAAAAACTCCATGAAAGGTCAGTGGCACCAAGCCAAATGTGGAAGAAGTTAAATGCCACCCTGCTGCCATTATCTTCAAGGTACCAGAACAACGAAACAATCCCAGAGAGAGAAGAAAACACTATGAAAAACTGTGAAGAGCTCATTTTTAAAAATAATACAAAGGTGTGTTAGACCGGAAATACCAGAAACTAAATGTCATGCATGTATTTGACAAATATATACTGAAGGTTTTTTATTATGAGCCATGTGCTATTCTAGCTGCAGCTAATATAGCAGTGAATGAGACAGGCAATATCTCTACTCAGGGGGCTTGCATTTAGCGGCAACAGACAAAAACAAATATGAAATTTCACATAGTGACATATGCCATGAAGACAGCACACCTTGACAAAGTGATCAAGAGAGACTTAGACAAAGAGAAGAGTCTATTTTAGATAAGATTGTTAAGGAAGGCCTCTCTGAAAGCAAGTCATTAATTAAAAGATCTGCTGAAAAAGTATTCCAGACAGAGGAAACAGTAATTGCAGTCTGACATAACAGCCTATCTGCCTTCCTGTAAAGTTTCAGTGAGCACCTACTTGTTACAAAAGTGTGTAAGACAAAGCCCCAGCCTTTGAAGTTCTCATGGTCTAGCAGAAAACATAGACACAGTAACATGATAAATGCACACCCAAACTCTCACAGGAACATAAATGGAAACAGCCCATGAAAGTGACCTCAGAGCATGAATTTGATTGAAGGGCTGTGCTTTGCTGTAAGACCTGGTAAAAACAAAATCTTGAGCACAGGAAATATAATGAGCCAAGGAATAATGACATGTAAGTGCATGACATGTCTATGGCCTACATTTGTACCCTGTTGAAATTCCTCTTGTAACACATATGCACTTAATTGTGTTAATTTGTTTCATGATTCCCCCAATTGTTAGGATGCACACTCTTTGACAACAGGAGACTTAACTCATTTTGAATCGTGAGCATCTAGCATCAATACCTGGCACAGAGATTTAGTTAATAATGTCTGTTGAATGTATGAGATGAGGAGGAAAAAGAAAGGTTAATGTCAGTTTGTGAAAGTCAGAATGTGCCCTGCTGAAGAGATAGATTTCTTTCTGGAGCTATGGGGGCCATGGAAGGCTTTACAATTCATAACAAATCTTCAGGATGACAAAAGTGAACTTAACCTACTAGTGAACCCGGAAGCTTCTTTTGCAAAACCTATATTGGTAGTACTGACAGCTGCTACTGATGTTGTTTAAATGAAGATATGGCTTTTTGTTTCCTTCACTGAAGAGACATATATTAATTACAGTGCTTTTTAAGATATGAGACATAGTTGTAAAAGCTTGATAATCACTTCTACTAAAGGTTTCCTGCTGTGATTGTCAAATATAAGTCTTCACCCATTCTCTGTGACCCACCCCTCTGTTGTTACCTTGCTCGACATCGGATCAGTTAATTCATATGTATTTATTGTCTTCCTCCTCTGTGCACAGCAAGGAGCATGGAGTGAGAAAACACATACTGCACACATTAGAAGCATAAAGCAGCCTTAATGGCCTTTGGAAAGGGCAAGAAAGTCTACGGCATCTTTGTCTTTACTGCATCTATTATCTAGACTAACTCTTTCATCTTACCTTTAAGATCTAGTCCAACCCAGGTAACTAGATTGGCTCTTGGAAGAGCTCAGATGATAATGTGAATTTCCTGACTCCAGGTCATCAGGAAGCAAATCTTGTCTTTCTTGGGTACTTCCAGGATGCCTAATACAAGTGCTAAGCACTTCCAAAGCTCAATGCATTTGCTCAGTTTGATTAATCCATCTTGTACCCCACCATTATAAGTACTTTTCCTTCTGTCTCTGGACTTTGGTGTACCCCTCCAATCTCTTCTTCCTTTCCAGACCTCAGCCAGATGTTAGGCATGATGCTTATGGAAGCTCCAAAGCCACAGAAAGCTACCCCTCTTCTGTGTAGCTCCACTCACCAGCAGGAACTCTGGCATTGCAACAGATGAAATGTTTTGCCAACCAGAAAAAAAGATCTTTGCACACACACAGGGCACTAAGATTAGATAAGTGTTCTGAACTTCAACAGCAATGAGGCAGAGGCAGTGGAAGCTGGGCTGAAAAAAAAGAACCATTCCTTCAGGAGATCCATCCAACTTACAGAAAGGAGCCAGGGAGCTCCATCTGTCAGGTTTAGTGAGAGTCCTAATCTCACTCATATGCTGACAAGTTCAAAATACTCAACTTTGTTGAGATTGAAAACTCTTAGTTATTTAGGCTGAACAGGTTGCCTGGCCTGGAGGAAAAAAAATTGGAAGTTGATTAACGACCATCTTTACTAATATGATGGGTTATCATGAAGAAGACAATGAAAGGTGACTTTCCACTCAGAGATGCTGAACCAAAGACCCAAACCAGCACAGAAAGCATGAGACTTCAACAAATAGGAAGAACATCTCTTCCTTTATGCTGCTATTCTTGTTACTTCATAATGATCTAATAACACTTCTTTTTTTAAATACTAGTTTGGAAACTAGAAAGCTAAGACACATAAAGGAGATGTCACTGTACATAGGGAAACCAGAAACCCATCAAGAGAAAGAAACAATTGCTCTCCAAAGGAATGGGACCCATGGGAAAGGATTGCATATTCTGTGTAAACAAAGAACTCCTCCAATAGTCCTGCACATTTCCATTTTCTACGCACAGAGTCATTCCTTAAGCAGCATGCATTTATCTCTCCAAGACAGAAAACCATAATTTAATTAAAGTTAAAATGAAGAACTTAAAGATTTGCTACCTTATTAGATCCCTTTGAAAGAGCTAAATGTTCCCCTGCTCAGATCTCCTGTCTTCCTGTGCTTCAAGATAAGTACTGGGAGATTTATGTGCCATGAATTTCCAATTACCCATCTCCACCAGCTGGGCTGTCAATCACCACTTGTCTTATCCTGGATGTCCTCACCACCCCCATTTCCTTGTTGTGCTCACAGAAACAAGCTTATTCTTCCAAAAAGAGCTTACCACCAGACAGGCCAATGCTGGTTTATTATGTCCAGCTAATGCTGGACAGAATTTCTCTTTCAAATTACTGCCATCCCACTTTCCCAAAATATTCAAATAAAACAAGAGTTGCCACAGATTGTGGACAATTTAAGATTTCAAAAGAGAATTTACAGGCAAACTTATCCATTCTGCATCCTCACAGAGTCCACTGAAGCAGAATTGATGAGCTCTCAGGAGCAATCCCCCACTCCTTTGACATCTGGAAGCAGGTGGGAGAATTCTAAATGATAACTATGCTCACTTGGAAACCGTGCAACACAGAAACAATATGTTTGCAAATGCAGGCTTACAAAATTGTCATAGATTTGGAGGGGAAAATTAATGGTGGAAGCTCTTTACTGCTCTTGGTCATGAGTTTTGTCTGGAGAATGGATTAAGGCATCAAAATATTCTTAAAAGGAGTCTGAAAGATCATAATATCCGTGTTACCAATAAATACCTGAAAAATAAATGACAGTTGTCATTTGATGGTCAGAATAATAATGAGTCTTTATTGTATGGATTTCTTTCTTGTGACTGTTACAAAGTATGTAACCATTTAGTTGACAAATGTTTACTTACTAGGTACAAGGCTCAGTGTTAGATACTAGGGGTGCTACAAAACTAACTAATACAAGGCCTTCCCCATAAGGAGCTTGTAAAATATTTGCATAAACAATTTTAATAAAAGAAAAATTGGCACCAAAAAGTCAATGAAACACTATGAAAATTCAGAGGAAACAAGATCTTGAAGCTGACTGGAGGAGAACAGGAATTTAAGGAGGGCTTCATGAAAGAGAAGGACTACCAATGATGAACTAAACCTGGCAGTCAACTACAATATTCCAGGGCTGTGAACCATCTAATTCTTCGGTTGTTCCTTCTTCTTCTCTTACATATTGCTTTGCTTGTTACTAGAGTGTAAGGTAGAAGCAAGATAACTAAAAGTCAAGCTCTAATTTTGCTGCTTATTTGAAAGTTAATTGGATGCATACAGAGGCTTTAATTAATAAAATGAAATCTAGAGATCACTTAATACTCACTGTTCTGGATCACTATGTTGTTTAAATGGCACAGAAGGTACATTCAAGTCCAGGAAGAAAGTCAGTACTCTTGTCTAGGTTCTGAGCCTGGGGAATGCTAGAGCAAAGGGACTGCCATGATTTAAGGCAGCATGCGCAATGGCTATCACTTCAGGCACCATCCGCAAACAGGGAGGTCATGGATGAGATAGAAAAGGCAGGCTAACCACTGAGATCAGCTCCATTTCACGCTGAGCCTTTTCACAGTGCTTTGAGACATCTATTAAATATTTCATCCATTTATTCCACTGATTGTCAAAAACCCATGAAACAGACAGGCCATAACAAGCTGAACTTGACATGCACGTGGCCACCAGCAGCTTCCTGAACTTGCTTCCTACTCCTAGGTCAGCAGATGGATGACCAGCAGTGGCCCAATACCTATGGTTGATTCTCACACTGGCAGCTACCATGGCAGCCAACGTTTCTGGAGCCCTCCCTTTATACCTAGTATAATGAAGTGTTTCCTCTTTGTGTACATTGTCTCATTTAGCCCTTAAACAATCCTTAAATGCATGTATTATTCCACCACTTCCCAGCGATGGAAGCTGAGTCATGATACTGTTATGTTACTTGCTTAAGGCCACACATTTGATCAGGATTTGACTTCAGTATTTTCCAACTCCAAAGCCTGTGGTCTTAACCACACACTCTTAGCTACAACTGTGTACCGCTTCCCAAAGACCGTGTAGGAATTAGAAGTGGAATTCTGAGATTTTTAACCCCCGGGGGAAGCATAAAGATTGTGGGTCCAGAGTTGGACCAGAATATCTCAACCATAACTGTATACCTTGAGTTTGCCCAGAGTAAACACCACTGAGCCAGGGGAAACCTGTAAGGTGGCCTCCTCCCTCTAGTCTTAGCTTCTATCTCCACAATTACCAGAACAGCTGCCAGACCAGCCATCCAAGTGACCAAAACCTGGTGGCGGCTGCATGTGCCCTGGTCAGACACTGGTTCTCCAAGATTATACATTGAAATCTGATGTCTGGGTCCCATCCTGGAAGTTCTATAGTTTAGGGTGAGTCCTGGGCTTTTAAAAAGCATCTAAGGTGATTCTATTGTGCATCCAAGAATGAACATTGTTGTGTAAAAGAAAAAGTCAAGGGTTTGAGGCCCCTTCTTTCCATAGTCAGCAAAGCAGCTGGCTTCATCCCAGGCTTTTGCTGAAAAACATTAATAAATGCCTGCCGACGATGAATCATTCCCTTGAGAAGAGAACAATTTCCCAACTGTAACTTAAAATCTTGGGAGAAAAGAGAGGAAAAGCCACGGAGAAAAAAATTTCTAGAAGACTAAAATGTATTTCTAACAAAATTTAAATACAAGATAACTGATCATTGTGGGAGGCTGATTTTTTATCCCACTGAAGATAATGCATTTTTGACCCTGCATCCATAATTCAGTGAAAGAATTGTATTCGGACACGGCACAGCTCGGGATAGCAAATATGCAATTTGCAAGTCACTACTTCCTTTTCCTCAACTCCCTGTCCAAAGTCCATGATGACTCCCAATAATCCAACACGGCCTCCTGGCCAAGTCACTTTAAATGCAGTCTTAGAAACCTCTTCCATAAGTGCTCTTGGCAGCCTCTGTGAACCAAGTCTATGGCTGAATTGAACGATATTTTTCATCCCTGCATGAACCTACGTGCATTCCAGGGTAAAGAATTATCTTATTCTTTCTTGTACCCAATAGTTCCACCTAGAAGAGTTTATGGCAAGTAGTAAATGCTCAGTAGATGTGAGCTGAATGAGTAAATGAGATGATGACAGGAGAAATGCATTTTACAGAAAACCTCCAGCTTTCTGATGTCCTTTTCTTAGCAGTCAAATTAAGATTTCAGGTTTGCTCATTATAGGGTGATCAGAAAGACCTTTAAAGGAAAAACCATGCCAATGGCCAGTGAATAAAGTAAGCAAACTGCACTAGGATACATCAGTAGGGATTGACAGAGATTACACAAGCACTACTAAATCTTTCAATTATGTCTTTAAAAACACAAGACTTGAAAGAGAAACAGAGAGGAATGCATGCCTGGAATTAACATTCTGACAAATACCTGACTCCAGGTTCTACATTTCATTTTATTTATTCATTTTCCACCTTTCCAAAGAAAAAGAGGGATGGAGTGAAGGATCTCCATGGTTTACAAAAGGCTCATATAATCCAGCATGATGATATTCAATAGAACAAAATAAGAAAAACAAAGGCAAAATCAGGTTCTGTCTTTTTCTTTGTGTTAGCAATAGACAGCAACATAGAATGAACTCTTGATGGCTGTCCTCTTTTCTGCATGACACCTATACTTGTCTCTCAAGGCTCACAAATCACTTCCCAATGGATACCTTCTCTAGCTTGTCCTACATAGGTCCACACTTATCTCCACTACAGTACGACTTGGCAATGGCTCATCTCTGTAGCTTAGGCTCCTTAGCAGTACAACAAAAGTCGGCACCTAGCAGTGTTTGTTGGACAAGTGGTATGGACTGAATGTGTGTGTCCCTTCCACCCCCAAATTCATATGCCGAAGCCCTAATCCTCAGCGTGGCTATATTTGGAGATGAAGTCTTTATGGAAGTAATTAAGGTTAAATGGGGTTATAAGGGTGGGGCCTTGATTGGATAGGATTAGTGTCCTTTTAAGAAACACACCAGAGAATTATTTCTTTCTTTCTGCATGCATGCACCAAGGAAAAGCCATTTGAGGGCAAAGCAAGAAGGCAATTGTCTACAGGCCAGGAAGAGAGCCCTCATCAGAAACCAAATAGGCCCAAACCTTGATTTGGGATTTTCCCAGCCTCCAGAACTGTGAGAAAATATATCCATTGTTTAATTCACCCAGTCTGTGATATTTTGTTATGGCAGCCCAAGATGACTAAGATGGCAGGAAACTGACAGATTTAATAATGTGGAAAAGCTGCCTCATTGGAAATCTGAATCTCTATCCAATTGTGTACTTGCACGCAAGTGGCTTTAGCCCAATGCTGCCTTTCCTCTTCTCAAATCTGGGTAACATAAAACTTCCTTTCTCTACTCCTAGTGGCAGTGTAAGGAAGGGTCTGAGTACCTTTGAGTAATAAAAGATCCTTATGAAAGCAAAGCTGTGATGTACTATTACTATCAACATACCTGCAGTCCTTTTCTATGTGCTCTCACCATGGGTCTCCTGTAGCTATGAGGGCTAGAAGACCTCCTGATCCTTTTCTTGAGACCCATCTCTACCCATGTGACCATCATTGTCTAATTGCTCAATTAGGAAAACTGATCACTAATATATTAAATAAAAGAATATGCATTGTATATTGAAATTGGAAGGAATATATTTTATTTATATATATATAATCTGAGGTTCTGCTTCAAATTGAAAACAGTGGTTATATATCAGGGTCATGTGATCATGAGTATGATTATAATTTTCTTCTTTATATTGACATACACTCTCTAAATGTTCAGCAAATAATTCAATTACTTTTATACTAAGGAAAAGAAAAATTTAACTGTTGAAAAAGAAGAAAAGACTGATGATCTGCCTGGCAATCTCACAAGTGAAAGCCCCTACCCCCAGCAGAAGGTAAGAGAGTAGCGCTTGGAGTAAAAAGAAAGCTCATCCCTCCTCCATGGCCTCCCCTTCATTTCTGCCTTCTAGCTCCCACCCTCTTACAGGAAACCAAAAAGGCTCAGGGAGGTTACATGCTAAGGTTCCCACATTGTTGTTGTCCTCTATCACTTCAGGTCATTGAGAGCCAGCCTTCCTTCCTTCCCTTCCTTCCTTCCTTCCTTCCTTCCTTCCTTCCTTCCTTCCTTCCTTTGCAGAGTCTCGCCATGTTGTCCAGGCTGTGGCTATTCACAAGTGCAATCATTGTCCACTACACCCTCCAACTCCTAGGCTCAAGCAATCCTTCTGACTTGACCTCCTGAATAGCAGTGACTACAAGCGAGAAACAGCAAATCCAACTGAGAGCTTATTTTATTCAGAAGTGTTTGGGATGTCCCATCCTCATCACTCTACCCTTCTTAAAATATCTGTGATATCAGAGTCCAGTGGGAAATGCAGCATTTGCACAATGCATGCTTCTAGCCCACTGCCAGACACACAGATGATTCTCAATAAATGTCAATCCTCTCTCTGCCTACTGAACCTTACACCTAAACGCCTCTTTTAAATAGAAGTGTCATTCCAGGTGGGGAGAATTTGCTATATGCAGTATAACCTCAAATTTTTATACACTATCACAAAAATATGCAGGGACATAAACCGGATTTGCTTAATAAACACTGTAGCATCCTCATTCTGTGTTTTAAAACTACACATGCTAATTTTCTGGAAGACAGAAGGCAAGTGTCACACAAATTAAGTTTCCTCACAAACAAAAGCAGCTGTGTCACCTCACTTCCCATCCCCATGGTCATGTTCAACAACTCTAGCTTTGAAAGTACTCTGGAGGTACATTAAAATTTGAGGAAAAATACAGTTCTGGACATCTGGATTCATTAAAAAATAACTTAATGCCTTCTTTCACTAAGGCTAATAATGATAAGCCCATACTTAATGTAGTCACATACTTATGCTAAAGATATACACTTAGCATATTTTAAAAATTATTATTCTGTTTATCATTAATCTAAGACTAGGTTTAACCAAAATGCTGTGCCTTGATTACAGGCAACCAATATCCATTAATAAATACACTTGTTTGGATTTCACATCCGTGGTTCAATTTTGCCATTTTTTTAGATAAAAGAGGTTGAAGGACAGGCCAAACTTTCATATGCTAGCATCCACATATACTGTTACTTACATAAATATTTTGTTTGGGGAACTAAACTGCAAGCACTAAAAAAACATGATATTGCTAAAAGTGATATTTTTTCCTTGAAAAAAATAATTGAATATTTTTAACTGTGTTCTCTCTTCTAGGCTGAATCCCAAAGTACAAGGAGTTGGCCAGAGGAACATGGAAGGCAAGTTTTAACAGGACAGGAAGCAGAACACACAAAGATCCAGGGCAATAAAGAAAATCATGTGTTGGAGAATTTGCATGCTTTTCTGAATGGCTGGAGCACCAATGGTGAGAAAAGTTTTGCAAATCTCCAAAATCCAGTCTAGCTCTGAAATCTTCTGATTTTGGTGATCCGAGTAGATTGGAATTTTATCTGTGGCTCAGGCCTAGGAAAGCAGAAATAACTTTTGGCCACCAGAATACAATGTGTATTTAGACCAACTCTCTTCGTCCAGAGGAAGGAGGCACACACTATATATCTGTAAGGCAAAGACAGAGACTCTGGGCTCCTCTTTCCAACTGAGTTTCTAACTAGCTAGTGTTCCTCCCCTCTACATCCTGAAGCACAGAGCTGGGCTCCAAAGCTGAGGGTTATGAATTAGATACCATCCCAAACATTAAAAATGTGATCTATAACATTCTTACCCTGTCTTCTCTCTACACTCCTTGCTGGGCTTGATTTCATGAGTACAAGTGTCAAGCTCCCACCGAAGGAAGAAGGAGAGAAAGATCCCTTTCGTTAACATGTTTAAAGCATCAACCCCTCCAACAGGATAGAGTGCTTGAGATACCTCAGGTCAGCACCTTGACTCTGACACCTACACATCTTTGTACTGGACAAGTTACATAAGCTCTTTCAACCTCAGAGTCCTCAATTGAAAAATGGAGAAAATACCCACCTACTTCTGCATGCGCGCGCGCGCGTGTGTGTGTGTGTGTGTGTGTGTTTGTGTGTAGAATAAAAAGCATTTAGCAGAGTAAGAGCTTAATTAGTATTAGATATTTTTGCTATGGTTGATACCTTAAGAGGACAGCTAAGGAGCTTCTAGCTTCTCATATGTATTTGCAAACTCAAGCCTTTCAAATTAGTATTTAAAATATCACCATTCTAATTATGTGGAAATTCTCCAATTAGTTGGAGAAGTAACTTGGTGCTACAAGTGGCTGGTGTGCAGCTAAAGAAAGCCACATAAACTCAATCTACTCCTTCTGCTAGTGTTCTCAGAATACCTCTTTTAAAATATATTTTTATTTATTTATTATTTTTTTTTTGAGATGGAGTCTCACTCTGTCGCCCAGGCTGGAGTGTAATGGCATGATCTCGGCTCACTGAAACCTCTGCCTCCCAGGTTCAAGCGATTCTCCTGCCTCAATCTCCTGAGTAGCTTAGATTATAGGTGCCCACCACCAAGACCGGCTAATTTTTGTATTTTTTTGTGTGTGTGGAAATGGGGTTTCGCCATGTTGGAAAGGGTGGTCTCGATCTCCTAACCGCTGGTGATCCACCTGCCTCAGCCTCCCAAAGTTTTGGGATTACAGGCATGAGCCACTACGTCTGGCCTCTCTTATTAAATATTAATGCCACAGAAAACAGAACCTTTTGGCCATGAAAAAGCAGATTGTGCTGGAAAGCATTCATTCATTTATTCAATGGCTTATTATGGGACAGGCATCATTAAGGAGCTAGTGATACAGGCTCAGACAAAAAGCTGACAATAATCTTTGCCCCCAAGGGGCTATATTCTAGAGGAGGGAGACTGAAAAGAAAGAAAATAACCATAATATATAAAGTCAAATGATGCAAAGGACTATAGAGAGAAAGAAGGCAGGAAAGAGGGATAGGCAGGCAATAGGGTATTCAGATAAGGCCCCATTGAGAAAGGGACATTTGAATAAAGACAAGAAGGTAAGGGAGTGAGCCATACAGATGATGGGGAAGAGCACAGCAGGCTGAAGATACGGCCAAAGCAAAGGCCATCAGGTGGGAGCAGGCCTTGTATACTCAAGGAACAAGAGGGGACAGTGTGTCAAAACTCAGTGAGTAGAGAATGGTAAAAAATAAAGTCAGAAAAACAAAGGGTCAGATTCTGTAGAGTCTTTGCAAAGTTTACTCTCAGTTAGACAGGAAACCCTTAGTGTTTTGAGCAGAGAAGGGATAGGATCTGACCAATATTCAACATTACTGAGCGGATGTGTTGCAAACAGATGACAGCAAAGAAGGGCAGAAGCAAAGAGACCAGTAAAGAGGCAACTGCAATAATCCTCCAGACAGATAATGGGCCCCAAAGCTGAGGGTTATGGATTAGATACCATCCCAAACATTAAAGATGTGATCTATAACATTTTTACCCTGTCTTCTTGACTTGGACCAAGGTAGTAACAATGAAAAGTGGTCAGATTCTGGAAATATTCTGAAGATACGGCCAACAGGATTTGCTGACAAATTGAATAAAAGATTACACATATATATGTAAAATGTGCATACATGTGTGTGTGTGTGTGTGTGTGTGTGTGTGTGTGTGTGTGTGTGTGTGTATCTATCATGGAGTCTCCAAACTGGGAGGTTGGAGCTACCATTTATTGAGATGAGACAAGTAAGATGGCAGAAGCAGCAAATGTGTGGGGTAAAGAATTGGACATCCATCTTGGACATGTGACGTTTTAGATGCCCTTTAAAGATCCTATTCAGCATGCTGAGAAAAATCACTGAATATATTAGGCTCTGGAGCATAAGTGTACTAAAATATAGGTTAGAGAGAAGGAAAACTGTTCACCTAAATGTGGACATGAATTGGAATCATCCGACCCAAGAGATTAACCCTTCAAAAACTAAATTTCTAAACTGCCAGCCAACATGTGTGACTAAAACCACCAAACAGATAACTTACAGAACACCTGCTCATAGATGAGCCAAAAAAGGGATATTTATGATTCTTTTCACAGCCCTGCAAGTCTGTGCATTAAGGCCTAACCTAGTCCTCTGACCCCAAGCCAATGGTGAGTCCCGCAAGCAGGGCCTGAAGCTCAGGGGAGATTGTTGTTTAGGCTCCAGCAGTTCTGAGGTGGTGTTGTCAGCACATTCACAAGGAATAGAAGGGGAGGCAATGAAATGGGAAACCTTTCTTTTTTCCAGATCAGGTTTAACTGTCCATCACCAAAGAACCAACCAAGTGTGGTCCAGCCAGCCTAGAAGATTAAAAAATGCAAATGTTTCATTTATGATACTCCTTTTTAGCAATGTTTTTTGAATACTCACCGACACATGACAGAATTTTAGATACCATAGGTTTATTTTAGTTTAATCAAAATCCTTGTCTTCATACAACTCTAAATTTAGGAGTAGGGGAGGGAAGGCAAGCAAGATAGGCAAACACATGTCAGTTTATAATACAGATAAACAGATTGATAAGAATTAGCAGTTAAAATGCAGAAGGCATACATTCATCCATTTATTTACACACTGCTGTATTCCAGGAGAGGATTTAAGATGAGGAAAGGCATAAATAAGCCAGCATATAGAGTTAAACGACAGGAGATGCAACAAGGGGACTCAGGTACTGACTGGTTTAAGGCTCAAGAGATATCCCTTGAGCCAGTTTCCTCATCTCTAAAACAGAGGATAGACCCAGATGACCTGCTATGGTTGACTACTGGTGCAATGCTGTAGAGCAGATCTTTAGAATCTGCAGATCTTTACTCATCTTGCTCAACTAAAACTTTATGTCCTTTGATTAGTAACTCTCAAACTCTCCCTGCCCTTGAGACCCTGCCAACCATCATGTCACTGATTGTATAAATTTGGCTACTTTAGATTTGTTTTTTTGTGACTTCCTTATTTTACTTTGCATAATGTCCTCCAGGTTCATCCATGTTGTCATATATTGCAGAATCTCCTTTGTTTTACAGGCTGAATAGTATTCTACTGTATGTACATATCATGTTTTTTAATCCAATCATTTATTGATGAACATGCCTTAACCTTTTTCAACTGCACAATTTATCTTATTTCCCAAAGGTACTTCTCAGCCAAGCAACAACTTCCATTTTACAAAGACGTGCCTCCATACACACACCTATATCATAGACAACTCATTTGCTCTGCAGTTTTTCTGTGCCTGCAAAACGGCTCCAAACTTAGGCCACTTTAACAAATGTGGCTTCCCTGAGTTCTATGACCATTCCAATGTGATCATTTCACAGCAGCACAGTTCTAGAAGAGCTGCTACCTGGGAACCTCTGGCACTTCCAAGCAGACTGGCTTTCTCATGGAACTAGCCATATTTGGAGAGCTGAACTTGGCTTCTTCGGTAAATGTTACAGCTGCTATTTGAAGAGCAAAAGAAAGAAACCACAGGGATAACTTAAGAGGGGAGCACAAGTATTTGGAATGGTGAGGGGAGATCCTGACCAATTAGGAGAAACATGAAATAGAAGATTTGAAAGGCTTGGGATTTTCTTATTATTGCTGCCTACAACTCTCCTTCTTGACAGTAGCATTTCTGACCCAAACAGCAAGATGGGAAACCCAGCTCTAAAGTAACTAAATATGGCTGTAGTACAAAATATTATACTGTACATTAGGTAGAAACAGAGTAGTTATAAAGGACCCATAGTGCTTCTGAACAAGTTTTTCAGCTGCACTGCACATTTACTGCCTTAGATATCACAGCAGGTTTTCACTCCAAACCACCTAAGTATGTAGATTTTTAAACACCACTTAAACGATCTTCTCCCAAAAGAATTAAATTACCATTTATAGCCTATTCCTCCATTAAAAATTAATGAATTTACTAGCTCCTAGGATGGAGGCCTTCATTTGTCTTATAAAAAAAAAAAAAGCTTTGATCTGCAATTCTCCAAGGCTGTGATTGTTTTTATTCTTCAGTTCTTCTCATTAAAAATAAATACCTCCGTTCTCTAAGATACACCTGCAAAGCACTTAAAATACCCATTTGAAGAATAGGAAACCTATTTTAGTTTCCCTGCTAAAGAATCTACTGTTTAAAGTGCTTCTGCAATGGGAAAAGCTCTTTTCTTCAGTACCCAGGCACCATTCTGGGTGGTGAAGGACCAAAATCCAAGGTTTGCACCTAATCACTATTTACAGAGCAAGCTCAAAGGGCAACTTCTTAAAGCTGAAGATCTAAGCTGCAATCAGAATTCCACACATACTGTCTTTTGTTCAAGAGGGAGTAATGAGTCAACTTGAAGTCAGTTTGATGCATTGAATACTTCAGGCTACACACCTAATGCAGTCTAAACTACCAGGAGTCGCTTTTCTCTAACAGATGCCACAAGCGTTAATAGCAAAAGGCAAATGAGCTCTTAGTGTATAACCAAAAGATGGCTGGCAACAGCTATAGTTTTCTTCTATGCTATCCTATGGTAAAATGCTCTTAACTGTGGCTTAAATGTGTTATGTATTATTAAAACAAGAGAAATGTGAAGCTTTTCTAAGTGAACTAGTTATCAGAGACTACTGTTAACTCAAGCATGGTCCTTCAGGAAAACAACTACACCAAAAGCACATACTATATTTGAATAACACCATCCAGTCCACTCAGTTACCACGTGCAGATTACATAGAGAACTGAATGAACAAACGGGATAAGTTGGAGTCATTCCCTCCGTGCATATAAGAAGGTTCTCAAAGCTATTTCCAGGACTTCGGCATTCACATCCCATTACTCACTGCTTGATTATCCAGGCTTCTGCAACATGAAATTTGGAATAATCAAAAACCCTGGACTGATCCCATCACTGGCAGTGATTGCCTAGAGGTCGATAGAAAAGACTTGAACCCTGAATTTTTCCAATCCACAGACACTGCATACTGAACCTCTGCAATAAATCAACTGCCAGAATAACAAAGCATCAGTGGCAATGTGTATCCCCACTGCCAAAACTGGGGAGAGTTTCGCATTAGGAACTGTCTCTGATCTAAAGCTTCAGGTCAACAGAAAAGGGAAGGCAGTCAGTCTCCAGGGAGAGAGAGGGAGTCACGCTGTTTTAAGCAGCAGTATTTACCGACACTCTCATCTCGGGGAAAAGCACAAGCAGTGGCACTCAAGATTGTTGCCAAGCTGTGTGCCCACTGCCTGCCATCCTTCTGGCCACACCCCACGTCCTGGAGGAGAAGTAGGAAACAAGGTGGAACATTCTAGAAAACAAAATATACAATCCTCCAAATAAGCCACATTGCCATTTCTACCCTCTGCTACCTTAATTCAACATATATAGACAGATACATAAGGACTACAGATACTTCTTCTTAATTTTGGCACCAAATTTAAAATATACAAATGCCTCTTCTTATGAGACAAAACAGGACATGCGCAAGGGAACCAGATAGATGATTCTTCTGCCAAGATAACTGTTTTTTCCTAAGCATAAAGGGAATACATTAGAAGTTGGTTAAGGTTATTTCATAGAAACAGAGACCTAAGTGTCTGTCCCAAAATATCACACAGATGATCAATAGCCACTTGTGTTGCCCCTCAAATGAGCTACAATAGTGTTGTAAGAATGGGATACTCCCCTCAATAGAACATGTTCAGCACTTAACCATCTGAAACGTGCATTACTTCTCCCAGTATCCTCTTTCCCATTCCTACACATAAAAGCTTGCACAGCATATTCGCTTTTTTCCACAATAGAACGACTAACCATTTAGCAAAATAATAACAATATTAATAATAATACATCAATAGGTAATAGCTTGTCCTTACCAAAAATCAGATGTACATGCAATTGTATGTCTAACTAGAAAAATAAACTGTTTTTAGAAGTTGTAAT
The DNA here is from genome assembly GCF_029289425.2 of Pan paniscus. Lineage (NCBI taxonomy): Eukaryota > Metazoa > Chordata > Mammalia > Primates > Hominidae > Pan > Pan paniscus. Next base: position 93,147,546 of record NC_073258.2, on the reverse strand, counting down.
CTTAGCTGTGCACATGCAACACATAAGCAGAGTCTGCAGAGCTCTCTTACACTCTGCACTCTCATTCCTCCCTATTAAAAATGGAAGACATCAGTCTTCTGTCTTCAGCATGCAGCCTCAACTTCTCTGAACACTCCCTAATTCATATTCTAGATATATTCACTGATTTAATGACATTCACTGCCCTCCTGTGTTTCCACTCACCTCTCATTCCCATTGAGGGAAGGAACCAGAAAAATAATACCTATAATGTCATTTTCCTAATAGAAAATTCTATCACCCATGAGCTATGAGCATCTAACTTCAATCTAGACGAAAACTCCTGTTTCTGATGTCCCTGAGGTAATAGTATCTTTGGCTATATTTCAGCAATGCAATTTCACCCAGAAGATATTTATAGAGGATCTTCCACATGCCAGCACTGTACTTGGCTCTGGGAAACAAAGAAGCATGCGACAGTCTGGCCATCCTGTAGAGAAGCTGACCTGCCAGCATTCCCCGGGCACTATGTGAGGTACTCTGTTGGAAGCATGTGCAAACAGCTAGGGTCAAGAGCGACAGTCTTCTTAGTACTCAACCTCTGCAAACTTCATCTAAAAAATCCAACACAGGGTTTTCAAACGCAGTGTGCCCTAAGGTTGACAAATGAATTCAACATGCAAGAACCTGAGGGTGGGAGGGGCCCATTTCTAGAGCCCTGACTATCTTCCCACCCTAATCCTGCTGAGTCCTGTGCTCCAGGACTCTTATAACATAATATTCTCCTTCTGACCCCTTTATCTTTTCTTTAACCTTAAAATCTAATAGATGGAGTCCTAAGAGTTGGAACAAAAACCAGTGAGTAGTAATGGCATTAGGTATTCACTGCCTCCTTTGCAATACTCATATCAGATCCCAAGCCTTTTACTGACATAATTTACTTTTCTCCCACTGTGAACCCCACCCTCTACCCAAATGGAAACACTCCCCGTAGTTCTCGGAGGCGTTACCCTTTTACACTTTCCTATCTTTGACATGCTGCATCCATTGCCATAATGTTTTCCCTCCCTTTTCTATGTGTCCAACCATCAAGTCAGCTCAAATGTCTCCTCCTATACCACCTTCATCTGAATAAAGGTGCACTTTATTCTGCACCTAGCTTTCTTTTCTATTCACCCTACATTTATTGAGGCTTATCCTATGCTGTGCTTGGTTCTGAGGATGTAGAAATAAATGAATATAATTTGCTCCAAGCCCTCAGGAAACTTGCAGAAACACATAAATATAGAAATGCAATACAAAAAGATAAGAGATTTAATAAAGTTCCCAGAATTCTTTTGTGTCCCGAGACACAAAAGATACAATATCACCTCCTTGGGTGGGTCAGGAAGAGGGACTTATCACCCCTTCTAAAATTTAAGGTGTTTGAAGGGCAGGTCAATGTCTGGTGCAGGCATCTCAAGGTGCACTAACACAATAAACTGTAAAATAAAATAATCAATGCATGCTTGAATGAATGACATATCAAATTCACCCTGTGGATCTCACTTTATGCACGGGCCACTTTAACAAATGCTTCCAGAAAACATGAAGATATGCTATTCCAGTCCCACTGAGAAGGGGTAAGACAAGTACATCACTTAGCTTTTAGTTGTTCCTGAATTGAAGGTGAAACTAGAAGCCATTCAAGTGAACAGGTCATCATTAACTGTAAAAGCTGCCAAAGAAACTGGATTCAACTCTTTGGGCATTCACTGAGCTGCTAGCTCAAAAGTCTCTGAAACCCAAACCATGAAAACTAATGAGCAGAGAATCTAGGAGGTGTTACAGAGCCAGTGTACCGATAGAACCAGGATTACCTAACTGTCACAGCACCCAGGATGTGTCGGAAAATGATTTAAAGCTTAATTCTTAAGTGGTGGTTTGGTGTCAAAAACTTTGACTGATGAACTTTATAATGTTCCAACCTACACGTCATGGGCAAAACTTGTCACTGACTAATAAGTCTCAGATTTTATTTTGTTTTAGTGGAAATAAAATGGTTAGTAGTATGACCTTTTCTGGAAGGATAACACCAGGATTATGGAGGAAGATTTTTCCAAGGATTAAGACAATCGGGCTGGGCTGTAGACAGAGCGCAGAACACCTACTAAGTGCTGGACACAGTCAAAGGCTTTGGGGATACAGCCACAGGCAAAAGAGATAATCATCTCTACTATCTGTTTAAGGTTATAGATAAGTAAATAAGTGAACAATTTAGTATATCTGTTGGTGATGATTACTATAGAGCAAAATAAAATAAAAACAGGATCACAGATTTTCTTTGTTCAAGGGCAAAGAAAATTTTCAATTTTCAATTGCCTGGTCAGGGAAGGCCCAAGTGAAAAAAATGCATAAATCAGAATTGGTGATATAAGTAAACTATCATTTACAGAGCATAAGCTATGTACAAAAATACTATTAGGCATTGTCAAGTACTAAAATCAAAACGAGATGTTTCGTACACTTAGGATCCTTAAAGTATTTAAAAACAATTTTAATTGACATAAATTACATATATGTGTGATTTACAACATCCTTTTTTTTTTTTTTTTTTGAGATAGAGTTTCACTCTTTATGCAATGGTGTGATCTTGACTCACTGCAACTTCTGCCTCCAGGTTCAAGTGATTCTCCTGCCTCAGCCTCCCAAGTAGCTGGGATTACAGGCGTGCTCCACCACACCCAGCTGATTTTTTACTTTTTAGTAGAGATGAGTTTTCACCATGTTGGCCAGGCTGGTCTCGAACGCCTGATCTCAGGTGATCCATCCGCCTCGGCCTCCCAAAGTGCTGAGATTATAGGCATGAGACACTGCGCCTGGCCAACATCATGCTTTCATGTATGAATACACTGTGAAATTATTAAATCCTTAAAGTCTCATAAGGGAATAAGATGCAGAAAAAAATGGCTAATACAAGGCAGGTGACAATAAGTCCTGATAAAGTGATTTAAAATCTTCAGATCAGACTAGGGACATCAGGAAGGTCCTCAAGGAGCTTCAGGCATTTGAAACAGATCTTAAAGAAGGGACAATGTCTTTGGGAGGCTGAGGCGGGCAGATCACCTGAAGTCAGGAGTTTAAGGCCAGCCTGGCAAACATGGTGAAACCCCATCTCTACTAAACATACAAAAATTAGTCGGGCATGGTGGTGTGTGCCTATAATCCTAGCTCCCCAGGAGACTGAGGCAGGAGAATCGCTGGAACCCAGGAGGTGGAGGCTGCAGTTAGCAAAGATCACACCACTGCACTCTAGTCTGGGCGGGAGAGAGAGACTGTGTCTCAAAAAAAAAGAAGGGATAATGTTTACACAAGTCAGATGGTGGGGATGGAGATTTGAAGAGTAGGATCCTTGAATATGAGAACTCTAGTTTAAGCTACTAGGAAAAGGAGTAATCCAAACATACAATCATTTCTCCCAGGTCCCACTGAAATCCAGGTCTAATGTTCTCATGCAGTGGACCAGTGAGCGATTAGGGTGGCTGACTAAATCCAGAGAAGCCTTTGTTTCTCATTTATTGATTCAATACCTTTGATTGAGCACTCACCATCTGGCAGTTACTATGCTAGGCTCTGAGGAAAAGTCACTTAAGACTCATGCCTGCCCTTAAGAATATCATAGTTTAGGACCAGGGAGAGATGAATGAATCAGTGATTGGCATTCAGTGCCACAGATGCACAACTGGAGTTAAGCACAGGCCCTGCGGAAATGCAGAAGAGAGGCATCCTGATCAGCAAGGGAGTTTGTGGAAGGCTTTCCAGGCAGCCAGATCCTTGAACTCATTTACATGTGTTTAATTAAATTGTTCTTTTCTTGATTACAAAATACATCTATACTTGTAGAAACTTGCAAAATAAAATAAATTATAAATATAAAGATATAAAAATCACCTATAATCCTATCATCTAAAGAGCTTCTATTAATTTGTAGATATTTCCTTCCAGTGAGCTTTTGCAATCTCTCTTCCACTCCCCACTTAACATACAGAGAGTAATGTACAAATGGGAAAACATATACATGTGCTTGTGTTTCATACTCTTGTCACTTAATATTATAGGTTTTATCTTATCAAAACATCTTTGACAATACAAAGCTAATAGCTATGTAATATTGCACAGTAGTTATTAAATCAATCCCTTACTGCATATTTAATTGCTTCAAATACAGTATTTTTTGCTATTATAAGTAGTAGCAATAAACATATTTGCACATAAATATATATTTCACTAAAACAGATTCTTAGAGGTGGAATTATTAAGTCAAAGAGAACCTAGATTTTAAGAAGTTGGCTTGAGTTTTGAAGAACAAATAAAAATAAAATACTAGGAAACGGAAGAACAGGGTTGACACAAGAAATTGTATGTACGAAGGTCTCTCATGAAACAGCATGATAAGTTTCAGGAAATTCAAGTCATTTGGTAAGGCTAGATCAAATGGTATATGTGTGCTGGGTGAGGGAGTGGCCTAATAAAGATGAAGCTGGAGAAATGGGCAGACAATAAAGCATGAACAGCCTTGGGAACTGAGTTATAGAGATCTAACTGATCACAGAGTTAGTTATGAGGACCTCTGAAATATTTTAAGAGGTTCATGATCCTGTTTGTGATTTAGAAAGGTAATGCTTGCAGCAATGACAGATAGCTGCAGCTGGCAGAAAAGACATTTTTGACGGCTACTGCAATGATCCAGGAGCAAAGTAAAAATTACCTTAAGCAGGACAGCAGTAATGCACAAAAAGGAATACATATGTGTTTTCAACATTTGCATTCCCATTAATTAGTTACTGCTGTATTTCTTAAATGTCAATTTCCAGTTTCAAAGTACACCTTTTCAATTAATTCCAAAATCTTCTGAGCATTTTTAAAAAACTTTTTCTAAACCCCTACATCCAGGCCTCTCAAATCACTTTCTTTCCTATACCCAATGTTCATAGCTGCTATAAGAACAGGCTTTTGTCATATTAAATCTGTATGATAAAATGGAAAAGCTAGTCAGAGAGTCAAAGTACCTCAGCTCATGTCTTCGATCATTCTTGAGCAAGTCACTAATGTTCCCTCTTCCTTGGAAGGACACATTAGCACTAGTTCAACAATATAGTCTTTTTTGTTGTTGTTGTAATCTATGGATACCTATGATTTTATACTAGATTTGTAGGAAAAGATTAGTTGAAAAACTTTATTTTTACTAGAAAACACATTTGCTTGAGAAACTTAAGTCAATTAATAATGATTCAATAGAGCAAGGTGACTGAGATCATGGCTTAAGGCTGACTGGCTTCAAATCCTTGTTCCACTACTAAACTAGCATGAGACTTGGAGCAATATTCTGAACCTCAGTTATCTTATCCTTTTAGTGGGGATTTTAAAAAGTACCTCCTTTTTGTGAGGTTGGTCAATGGGTACAAATATACAGTCAGAAGGTGTAAGTTCTAATGTTCTGTAGTAGAGTAGGGTGACTCGTTAGCAGCAACATATTGCATATTTCAAAGTACCCGGAAGAAAGAACTTGAGATGTTCTCAACACATAGAAATGATAAAGACTCAAGGTGATGAATGTCCCAAATACCCTGACTTGATCACTACACATTGTATGCATGCAACAAAATATCCCATGCCCCCATAAATATGTAAAATATTATGTATCAATGAACAAAGTACCTCTTTTTTTGGTGGGTGTGTGTGTGTGCACATGCACTCACACGTGTGAAGATAATTGAGTTAATACATGTAAAGCACTTAGAAAAGTAAATGAATGATACATAACATGTGTACAATAAATTAAATAATTATAATAATTATTCAGAAAAGGGATACATACAAAGGATATTAAGCTGCTTGAATCTACAAGACTTGGTGATTGATTCCAAAGACAGTAAAGAACCCCTATAACTTCCCACATAAGAGGCAGGGGTGGCATAACAGCTGCAGCAGCAGTCAGTGAAGAGAGAGGCTAAGCCACACACTGGGGTTGATCACTCCATGGACAGAAGCAGCTGAGCCCTGATGGATATTTAAATAAAACTGCATATCCTAAGGTCATTATAGTATGCACAGCACACAGGGCTTACAAAGTCTTAGATAAAAGGTTTAGTAATGTAATTTAAAATAATATTTCTTTTCCTTGGACCCACATTTACATTACTCATGCTGGGATTTCACCCACTTGGTATGGCCATTTTCTATTTAAGAGTTACTGTTTTCATTTCCTCATCTCCTCTTGGCATTCCTGTCCTTAGAATCCAACAGCACCCATCACCAGAGGAGGAGAAGCCACTCATGCTGTAAACTCAGAGTGAACAGCACACACTTGATCAACAGGCATGGAACATATCCTACTCCAGGTACACTGTCTCCTGAGATGGGCTGGTCTCCAGAGAAATATCCCTCCCTCTAGCTCCATACCTTTACTAATCACTACTAATGACAGGAAACCTAAGATGAATTGCTGCATGTTCCAAATTAACTATGTGCAAATAGGATTCAAAACTAAAGAACTAAAGAATTGACTCACAACTTGTTTTTATTCTTTTATTTATTTTGACAGGTTCTTATAATTTGCTTATATAGGAAAATTACGTGTGTGTGTATATATATGTATACATATAAACTTCATAAAAATATATACTTCATAAAGAATACATATTTAAATAGTTGTCTACACAACGCAACTTCCATCACTATATATTACATAGGGAGATTTCTAGATTTAACCACCAAAAAATACAATCCAAAAATTGCACTTAGGAAACCCAAAGAGGCCCAGCAAAACTCAAAGGTATAGAACATCCAAACACAGGCCTACCTATAAAAATAACTACCATGGCAAAGCACAAAAATGAGAAAATGTTTGCACCAAAGTCAAGATTCTTTATGATTGTCTCAACACCATTCTATAGGGAGCAAACCCTAATGAGATATCCCTAACAAAGCCACTCCCTAATAGTTGATTAATTACTCATAAAAGTTTATTAAAGGATTAATGCATACCTTAAACATGTAACTTTAACATAAAATACATAACTATAAGCTCATTCACCAATCGTTTGAGAAAGGTCAAGCCCTCTTACCCAGCCACTCCTCCTCCCCTCAGGAATTTCTGTGGGTTAGAATTTTAGTGTTCTATTTTTTGACACAGGGTCTGATTCTATAAGCCAGGCTGGAGTGCAGTGGTGCAATTACAGCTCACCTTGACTTCCCAGGCTCAGCTGATTCTCCCATCAGTCAGCCTCCTGAGGAGCTGGGACTACGGGCTTGTGCCACCAGGCCCAGCTAATTTTTTTGTTGTTTTTAGTAAAGGTGGGGTTTTGCCATGTTGCCCAAGTTTACCTTTTTTTAAAAAAAAAAAAAGATTGACTTTTTAGAATCAGGGGTTACATGTACAGGTTTGTTACAAATGTATATTGTGTGATTCTGAGTTTGGAGTACAAGTGACCCTGTCACTCAGGTGCTATGCATAGTAAGCAACAGGTAGCTTTTCAACCCTTGCCCTCCTCTCTCTCTCTCCACTCTAGTATTCCTAGTGTCTATTGTTGCCATCTTTACGCCCATGTATGCCCAATGCTACCACTTACAAGTGGGAACATGGCGTATTTGGTTTTTTACTCCTGTGTTATCTCACTTAGGACAATGGCCTCCAGCTGCATCTATGTTTCTGCAAAGGACATGATTTTATTCTTTTTTATAACTGTGTAGTATTCCAAGGTGTGTATGCACATTTCCTTTATTCAATCCACCGCTGATGTGCATCTAGGTTGATTCCATGTCTTGCTGTTGTGAATCGTGCTGCAATAAACATCTGAGTGCTTGTTTCTTTTTGATAGATCAGTTTATTTTTCCTTGGGTATATATCCAGTAATGATCTGCTCTGTCTTGCATGAAGCAGCAGATAGAGTTAATTGTCTGTGATTTCCATTTAGGCATTCTCTAAAAATAAAGCAATAACTTAGGAATACTTAAAAAACAACCTTCTAGATGTTATATCTTGGCAGAAACTTTCTGGAAACTAGTTTTTTCCTGGCATTTAACTTGGTTTCCCAGAAGCAACTGTCTTTACACAGGCACATTTCATTAATTTACATAATATTTAATTAAAACATATAAGTACAACTGGTATCAGCAAGTTTGAAAACAACAAAAATTGATTCTTGTAAACACCTAGCAACAGCTAGGTGCAAAAGTATGTGGGCCCACTTAAAAATAAGCTACAGCTGCAAGCAATCAGTGAGTCACAGGCATCAGTCAGATTGTTTTAGAGTGGGAACTGTGTCTTGGAGCCAGAAAGGAACGTAAATGGGTTAGTTAAGAAAGTTAGTACTAGAAATGGAAATTATGTTATTAAAAATAAGATTGTCCTACGAGGTTATACCAGTTAGCTATTGCCACAGTAATGCCACATAACAAACTACCCCAAACTCAATGGCATATGCCAATAAGCATTCTATTCTCATGCTCCTGGATTCCCAACTCAGCTGTGATCTAAGTAGGCCAGTGGCTCTGCTTCAAACAGTAGGTCTAACTGAGCTTGACTCCCCACTACAGATTGTGCTATGTCTACTCTATACATACTCGTTCAGGCACCCAGGCCGAAGATGCAGCAACTATCTGGGGAAGTTCTTCCCCTGGCAATAGCAAAGCACAACACACCTTTTAAACCTAGTGTCATGAATGCTAACATTCCATTGGCCAAAGGGAGTCACACAGCCATACCAGAAGTCAAGGGACAGGTAGTAGACACCACCATCTTCGATGTCAAAGAAAGTCACAGGCCAAGGTCAAGATCCTGGCATGAGTAAATATACTCCTCCCATGAAGATGGGGGAAGCAAGTGAATATTTTCAACTTTCCACCTCATGTACCAAGATAAAATGCTTACTTGCAGTCCTAAATATGTAAAATTCTGCTTAAAACTAATTTTCAGTGTCACTTTTGGCTCTAACTTCTGTGATTTTACAATTTTGTGACTCATTTGATAAAAATGTATTATACTGCTAGGCTGATTGGCAATATTAATACAAATAAAAAAGGGTTAATGTATTAGCCATTGTTTTGTAAAATAGTTTGTGCTAAAGAAAATATTTTGGTTCGGGACTATTTGCCCATGCAAATTCAAGCACAAAGAACTACAATTTGGCAGAAAAAGTATTTTGTCATGTGTCAACAAAGTGGCCTCTTTTTCATATTCAGTACTTGATTTAATAAGATATGAAATTCTTTTTAAAAAATATTGTTACTTTATATGTATCACACACATATGACATCATAAATGTGATCAACTATGCACTCTTAAAATTTATTCAAATCTTAATGGTGAAAACATTCTAAAGATGAGATACCTAATCCAACTTCTTCATTTCTTAACCTAGGAGAGTTGCTAGAAAACTGGAATTATGAAAAATAAAAGGTTATAAGCAAGCATAAATGTACATAAGTCTTGCATTTAAGAATCATTATCATCCAAATGAACATTTAGAGGTATTTCTTACTTTACACAACTCATGTGCTTCTGAAAAGTAAACCAATCAATTGGTAGCTACATGTTACATTGCTGGTAGAGACTTAAGTGTGGTCTTCTGAAGTGAAGAGGAGTAGTGAGATGGTGAACATGATGAACCTAACAATCAAGGTGGACTTTGAAGGGCAGATAGGTGTTGGATAAAATGAGAGAAAGTAAGGAAACAGATTCCAGAAAAGCTGGGGGAGGGGTGTCATAAATCAAGTCATGGAAATAAGAAAAAGCATGCTTATTCTTATGTTAGCCAATCAGTAGAACCAAAGATGAGCCAAGAGGTCTGTTCGCATTTAGACAAAAAAAATAAGGTTGAATAAGGTTGAAGCCATTTATTGCAGCATTAGAAATCCAGACACAGGAGTTTGGATTTCACATGGTAAGGGTGTTAAATGTAAGTGGCTAAAAGTGGGAAATTACTCTGGCAACATGGAAGGATTGCTAGGGAGAAAGAAAAGAGAGATAAACATCTTGGAGAGGGCTGCATCCCTAATCCAGCATGAGACAAGAAGATGAGGGTCTGGCCTAGGATTATGGCACCCGTGACAAAGAGATGGATGGAGAGGCTCCTACTTTCAGTGTGGTACCTGGGAAGACTAGAGAATCAAGGTTTGGCGTTCATGGCACACACTACAACAGAAGTTCCCTGTTACTGCTGCTATGGTTTGCATGTTGCGCTAAATACCTGACAAACATAGCTAAAATATCGAAGTAACTACTGTGTATGTGTGCAAATAGGGCCACCTTTTAGAACTGTCTCTTAACCATCCCCATTTACAAAGTTGCTGTGCTTTCGTAGGAACCTAAAAGTTTCCAAAATCTGTGAAAAACTCTTTATGTAAACATCTGTAGAAGTAAACAGCACAGCAAAATAAACATATAAGAAAAAGTGCCCACAGACTCATAGGGAAGGTCAAGAGTTCAGTGTTCTATTTTCTTTTCCATTTTAAAAAAGGTAAAATGAGACTATTAAGATGATATTTAAGATAAATATAACATAGCTCTGTCCCTAAACTAGTAAAGAAAACACAGAAATAGAAAAATATAAAGCTTTTAACTAAATGTAAAATATTTTCAAAGGTTTAAAAATATCTGTACACTCTCGGCCAAGGTGTTTTCTAGAAGAGGTCCCATATAGGTTAATTACTTGAAAATCCTTTAAAATTGACATATTGTATTCACAGAAGACAAGAGTTGAACAGAAACCTGAAATGGTCAAGAAAATTAATACTTCTGAAGTGCTAAAAAACCTGGGTCTTTAAATTTAAAGCTACCATTTAAAACATATTTATACTATTTAATTTCTTAGAAAACACCCTTTTGTCATTCATACAAAATCAAATATCAGTGACTCTCCAAGTTACTAGAAATTTTTAAATGAAGACCAAATCAAGAAGGTTTACAATATGTATTATTTCAGTAGTAAGTAGGGGTTTATTTGTTCAAAAAAAGAGAAATCTCCCTTAATTATGCTCAACCAATTCTCTATTGTCATGTTCTAAATTACGCATGTGAAGAAAACAGTGAAGAAAGAACACAGAAGAAAATTTGAAAATTCAAGAACCTTAGTGCTCAAAAAGGATATTGAGGATACAAACTGATTAAAGTAATAATGAAAGTTTCAGAAATATTAGGACCTAATTTTTTAATAAGGAAGCTGAGGAATACTATCATAATTTTCATTAAATTTTTGGTAACAGCAGACATTTCATTATGGGCTATAAAAACCAATGTGTTAAGCCCCGCACTAAACGTGCAACCTGCTGATAAACAAACCCCTCATAAAGTTGGTTTATTATATCAGAAATATTCTAATAAACATAATCATATTCTACAAATCAAGCAAGTGTACATGCTAACTTACATCAGCTCAGAAGAAGAATGGTTAAAGCAAATGAGGAGATAAGGACATCATTTTGTATCTTCGTAGAATAACAGGATCCAAGAGACTTAGAGCCCTATGCAGACATTAACTTAATCCTCAGAAATCTATTCTGACCACAGAGCTTTATAGTCTTCCTCTAATTTAGTCCTGTAGCCCTTTTCATTCTTCTTCCCTCACCATCTTCTGGAACCTCTGACTTTCATTCCATTTTACTCAGAGGCTCTGTAACAACTTCATTTGCCAGCTTTTAAATTATTTTGATAAAGTGTATGATATTATACAGTTATTACAACTAGGACCGCAGGAAACATTACCAGATCGATATCACCATCTCCCATTAAATGGCAATTCAGTGTGTCAGTAATTTCCTTTCATTGCACTTCAAATCCTAAAATACCCAAGATCTTTTTTATTATGTCCTCTACAATCCCTGCAGGCTCAGAATGTTACAGAATCTAGAAAGGGGCAGGGATAGGAGGGAGGAGGGAGATGAGGGAGAAGGACTTAACAGGACTGCTACAAGGATGTTAAAGAAGTAATTTTACTTTTCCCCAAAAGTTGAAGCTATTTTAAAGGCAGAGATACAAGTTCCCCAGAAACAGATTTGGCATCACTTTTATAAAATACATGAGATAATGGCAGGGGGTGTAAAATTTGGGAAAACATAAAAACTGGTGGATCAGACCCATAATTTCACAGATACTATTGTTAGAATTGGCCGAGATTCATTTAAGTAAAATAGAGGATTGATTTATAGAAAAACGTGAGGTAAGTAGTGGTATGGGGGATGCCCAGCAAGGCCAACCTGGTTGAAAGTGCTATTAGGAAAAATCTGTTTATGAAAAAACATAGTCCTCCAGGGCCCTTGGAGTAAGCTTTTCCCAGTTTCCCTGTTGACAGACACAACACCGGGCAAGGCTCCTGGCCAGAGCTCCATCTGTCAGCTGGACAGGTTTGCAGATGAATACTTTATTTTGCTCAACAGTTCTTAATTTTGCAAAAGGTCTAGCAAGCTTCCTTGGCAATACTTCCCTTAACAGGCCTATTCAAAGTCTTGCATAACAGAAGTAAGGAGGCCTGAGGATCCCTGTCTGTAACATTTCAGTCATTTGGGGCACATTTTCCCCAGGTTGTCACACCCCACACCCCATGTTCTCCTTAAACGGCCCCTCTCCCATGCAGCTTTCCCTCTTCATTCTCTCCCAACCTCCCTTCAACCTACTTGTGATTTCCCCCCTTTAAATATCCATCACATTTTGCTTCTTTCTTTCTACTGGCCTAACTCATATTCTCTCTTTAATGTGGGTTATATTATATTATTCATTAGAAGCTCCTTGAGCAATAGGATCCATGTCTCATTTATCTCCCTGACCATCCTGTCCTCTAACCTATCAACACCACTACTTAGTAATTCACAATATGTCATGCATTTACTAGGAACTCAGACAGTAGTTTAATTCTGTCATGAGAATGCAAAGTTTATGCTGGAACAGAGAATCCTTAACCAGAAATTGGCATAGCCCACTCGGCCTTATGTGCTTGATTTCTACTCTGCTTGGAGCTTTCCATGCAGGTGTGACTCCCAAGGAGCAGGGCAAAATGAACACTGGTAACCCCCTCCTCAATTTCCCCTTCAAGGTTTTACAGCAGCTTTGCTGTTCCTTCCATCACCTCTCCATCTGATGTGTGCAGAACTTTACAACATCAATAATAGAGAGTTTCTTGATGCATAAGCTAGGGATTTTTCCTTCTGCAATCCCAGAGAAGGGAGATGGAGGACAATAACTGCTTGACAGAGTTGGTCTCAGTTCTTACAGGGCCATATAATGAAAAGAGTACAGTCTCACACAAACTACCCCCAAACTAAGAAAGAAGTGAAGGGAATCAGTATAGACTTATTCCAAGAGTTGTCACATACTGGTTAAAAAATGGGACAACAGTTTTGCAACATAAAGTAAATCCACTTCCAGCACGTAGAAGAAGGCAGAAAAAGAAAAGTCACATTTAAAAGATTGATGGGATCTGGCAGCATAGCTTCTTCAGATGAATGGGGCAAACCCAATTTACTAAGCCCAGCATATCAAAGGAAATTGTTACCTCTCTCTTTAAAAGATAAATCAAAATAGCTACAGAAGGGAAGAGACAAATGAAGAATATTAAATGTCACTCAGTCAATCAGTATTTATTGCAACAACTATGTTGCAAGCACTGTTCTGGGCACTGGAGGGAGAACAGTGAAACAGACAGATTTCCTACCCTTAAGGACCTTAAGCTTGTGCAGTAGAAGACAGAGAATACAACATATAAACAGTCCATTTCAAGTACTAAAATATGCTGTGAAGAAAATGAAATAAATGAGATATAATCATCCTAAGGGGGAGTGGCAGAGGAAGGACAGCATTAGCTAAGGTGGTCAGGAATGGCTGCTTGGAGGGGAGTGAGTAAATGAAGACAGAAAGCAGCAGAGGGAAGACATGAAGGACAAGGAAGCACATAGGGACATTGGGGAGGGTTAAGGTCCAGAGGGAAGGCCAGTGTGGCCCAGAGACTAGGGATTCAGTGGAAAGAGATGAAACCAGAGTTGCAGGCATGGAATCTTGAGGCTAAAGTAAGGAGGCTACATGTCACACTGGTCTTCCTGGGAAGCCCCTGGAAGTTGTTATGGCACAAGGAAGTGAGGCAGCCTGATGAATACTCTGGCTCAGTATGCAGAATGGACTGTAGAGTGTGAGTCTAGAGGCAGGGCTTGGAGGCTGCTGCAGGAACACAAGGGAGAGATCCTGATGGCTTGAACAGGGGTTATAATAACAAAGATGATGAGAAGTGGCCTGCTTTGGGATATATTTTGGAAGTCAAACAGACAGGCTTTGCTAATGGATTGGATGTAAAAAATGAGGGAAAGAGAGGAATTGATGATGACCCCTCACTTTGGGTCCTAAGAAATTGGATGGATGGTGGTGCCATTTATGGAGATTGGAAAGATTGGGGTAAAAGTGGGTTTAGGGGTATAGTGGAATAACATTAGTTCTGTTTAGACATGTATGTATATGATATTTCTCAAATATCTAAGTGGGAGTCCAATTGGATATATAGATTTAAGAGTAGCCAATATATAATATTTATTTATTTATTTATTGAGGTGGAGTTTTGCTCTTGTCCCCCAGGCTATAGAGCAATGGCACGATCTCGGCTCACTGCAACCTCCGCCTCCTGGGTTCAAGTGATTCTCCTGTCTCAGCCTCCTGAGTAGCTGGGATTACAGGCATGTGCCACCATGCCCAGCAATTTTTTTTTTTTGTATTTTTATTAGAGACGAGGTTTCACCATATTGGCCAGACTGGTGTTGAACTCCTGACCTCAGGTGATACACCCGCCTCTGCCTCCCAAAATGCTGGGATTACAGGTGTGAGCCACTGCACTTGGCCCCAGTAGATGATATTTAAAACCAGTAGACTAGATGATATCACTAGTGGGAGAGAACAATGTTGACAAAAAGAGAAGGAGACCCAAGTTCAAGCTCTGAAACACTCTCAATATTTAGAGGGTGGTAGGAGGATCAATAAAGGAGACTGAGAAAGAAAGGCCAGTGAAGTGGGAGGAAAACCAGGGCAAGGTAATATAATTGAAGTCCAGAATATAAAGTATTTTAAGAAGATGGAAGTAGTCATATGTACCAAACGCTGCTGAGAGACATCACCTTCTCTGTCAGCTTAGCATCTTAAAGTTCAGATCAACAAGATGTCATCAATCACCTGGAAAGAGAGCCTTAATGGAGAGGACAGGAACCACAGCCAAAACAGTAAGCAGACATCTGATTCCTCAGATGCCTCACCATCAATTATTTCTGAAGTGTCCACACTAATAACTTAATGCATTTAAAAAGAAGTGAGCTTCAACAGACAGCAAGAAAATGAATTTTGGGGTGGCCCTAGAGGATGTGGAATAGAAAACTTCTCAAAGCTCAACTTTCCAGATGGGCTGCTGAATGGGAAGGGGAAGTGGGGTACAGCGGCTACACTGCTGTCAAGATAATGGAGTTCTTGGGACTTTATTCTGAAAATTATTTCCTCCCATTTCGAATATGGTGATACTCAACACTAAGTACTCATGACATAAAAATAAATTAGAAAGAAGATAGGTAAATATTGTATTGCCCAGGAAAGCTTGGCACTCTAGACATGCACAGTTTTATTATTACCCTTTCTTTTGCCATCACTTCTAATGAGAAATCCTCTTAATACAGTTTCCATATTATAACTTCAAACTACAGGCTCTTCCAACAGATAGCATAAAGATCAGTTGAAAAGCAAAAAAGTTCTGCTTGTTCAAAGTATATGTCCCAGCTTCACTTTTTCATGAGATGTAGATAAAACTAGAAGAATAAAACTAAATCAATAGGATAATTTTCACTTTCATCTAAATACTTTGTGAAAGGAACCAGTGTCTACCTGACCCACTACATACTTGCTTGCTGGTGTGAACACAGACCTAAATGATTTGAATTCAGGGCACTTCTGAGTGGTCAGGGATCTAAATGGCCAGGCAAAAGAATGTTTCTAGCTCATTAAGACTACACATCTCTCAGCTTCTATGGCATTTCTGGAATCTGTCAACATTGCGAGTCATATCCTAACTATGAGGAAATGTTTTTAACTTAACTTTTGACTTTCAGTCTAATGAATCTTCTAATTCTACCAGTTCAAACTATTGAATAATTCAAAAAATAGTGTTGTGACCCAAGGCAATTTGAGATATGTGATATTTTTCCTTTGAGATGAAGAGGGAAAAAGAGCTGATTCTGCATTCCATTCCAGCTCATCATGTTAAAAACACCTGAATACATCCATTTTAAATTTTTTCCCATACAAAGTAAAAGGCTGAAATGGAAAAAATAATAGCTTCAAACCATAGTCTCCCTTTACTGCAACAAAAATCTCCCTTGAAAATGTTTCTTTTTTCTTCCCCTTTCCTTAAAAGGAGGAAAATTGTTAGTTGGAACACTGCTTACCAAGGGGTATGTTTTGTACATGTTTCTAAATGCCAATCAGAAGTTTTCTGAAGCCAATGGTAACTTATATTTTAGTCAATCTCCATGAATGCCTGGGGAAATATGTAAAACATTAATCAGGGTAACCACAGTTGCATAATTATCATCTGAATGGAAAAGAGGTAAATATAGAAGAGCAACCAGAGATTAAAATTAAGTTAGTGATGTGTCTCAAAGCTCAATTAGCTTCTATCTATGCAAGGAACCAAACTTTTACAAAGAATGGAGAAGGTTGGGGGTTAATTTTGAAATTACAGACTCAAGGAAAATTATTTTTATCTTTTAAAAATTAAAAAAAAAAGGAAATCTATACCAATTTCTGTTACAATTGTCAAACATGTTCAGATTTTTCCAAAGTACGTCGTATAATCTATGGAAAAGATCTCTGTTTAGGGAAGTTAAGGCAGCTAGGTCCATTCTCTTCATCACTAAGGAGCTGAGTGGCTTTAATGTGGGGTAGTGGAAAAGGTATGGGCATTGGCAGTACAAAGGCTTAAATTCAAAACCTATCTCTGCCTCTTGCTGTGTTTCCCTGGGCAAGGTCCTCAACCTCTCTGAGTATCAGTTACCCCACATGTGAAATGGGGATAATAGCTATCTGTCAGGGCTAAGATTAAATGAGATAAGGTACTGAAAGCTATTAGCACAGAGTTGGGACCAGTGTTTGTTTTCTTTCTCCTTTTCCTTCTCTGAACTGATTAGGTTTTTTTTTTTTTTTTGAAGGACTTAGGGCAGATAACTTAAATTCCTTTAATACTCTAAAAGCCTATAATGCTGGTAATGTACACTGAAGGAAGAAAAACCTCAATTTTCAGTAATTTGTGCACCTACAAGACAAAGCGCTACTTCATTCAATCTGAAAACCAACTCCCCAGAGCCTAATAAATAAGTGTTAATACATGTCATCCTGCAAAGGACACAGCCTTATGCAGTTCCATAAAGGATTTTCACAGATTTGAATTACTTAATTTTAAGGTGTTAGCTTAGGAAAAGAGTATCAGCAAATAAATTAATGATAAGCAATAACTTCCGATGAGAACAGAATTAAAGATTTCTTTTTATTTTCCTTTAATATTCTTCTAGGTAAAACTATGTTTCAGCAACTTAAATCAGAGGATATAAAAAATGGATAGGAGGTGAGAAGTCTAACTGGTAGATCGTTTTCTTTGGGATCATTTCCCACCACCACTTTTTTTTTTTTTTCTATACTTCCAAACCCTGGAGCTGCTCCTTTCTAAAAGCTACTGTTCCCAAGCTGCCACTCTTGGCCCAAGGACCCTCCGCCAAACTCTGTGCTCTTTCCAGGTTCCTAAGGAGACCTCCAGCTTCTGTGGTCTCCTTCCCCTTGTCCGGAGTCAATACGTATCCATCATTCTCTTCTTATGCTTAAAGTTAACTAATCAGAACTAATTACCTAATTAGATTTCTGGGAAAAGGTTTCAGCATTTACTTAGAAATTCTTTAAGAACAAGAAGGAATGTGCCCAAAATTAGCAATCTCAACACCATTTCCATCTTTAAGAAATGTAGGCACATACAAATAAATAAGAACTTGTCTTTGCCCCCATTTTTTTCTGTCTTGAATAATAAAGAACATGATAAAGTCATGAATGCCAAATAGGCTTCTTTTTGAGTAAGCATTTTCAATAAGCGAGTTGGTGCAAAAGTCGGCAGGATGGGAATTGAGAAAGCTACACCCGCGTGACAGGCAAGGCAGTGACAGGCAAGGCAGTGTCAGGCAGGCAGCCTCTCAATGCCCTTCCACACCAGACTGGAGCAGTGGCAAAGTCCAAAGTTCTTTCAGAAGATTTATGTCAGCCCAGAGCAGCACACAGACACATGCTAATGGGCCATTTGCTCACAGAATGTAACTCCATGGGCGATATGCCAGAGTTAACTGAGAATTATGGAGCATGAATCACAGAGAATGAAGATCATCAGGTGAAATCAGGAAAAGGCACCCAAGAACCAAGCCTAGATTTTCTAATGGCATTTCCATAAAACTTCTGGCAAATATTCACCATCCCAACAAACAGAAGAAACACTCTCTCTGCAAAATGGAACAAGGAATTAGTCTCTGCAAACAATTTCTGCCATCCCTGAGCAGAGAGCTTGCTACTCGAGGATGGGCAAAAAGACTTTTTCAGCCACAGACACTCAAGACTGAGAAGGCTGAGGCTGTTAGAGTGGAAAGGGACGTGTATTTCTCAAAGGCAAAATGTTCTACTAAATTCCCTAATATAAAATATACCCGCTAGAGTTAATAAAAGGAATGAAAACACCCTAGATTACACTTAATTTTCTGACACAGACAGTGATAAAAGCTGAAAAGTACCTATCAACTGAGGCCACACAGCTCAATATGCCTCCCTAATGACATTTTATCAAAGAGGATTTGTACGTGTCAAACACGGAATAAATAGCATTTTGGTCCTGAAGACACTTCCTCAGCTCCTGACCATACTAAAGAGAAAATACATTGTCAAGGGTATTTAGACATACTTTTTCATAGTGAGGCCAGGTTCTCAAACTAGAGAATGAAATAAACCATATGAATGGCTCAGAGAGCTACTTCAATGAATTTCGAAGAGAAATGTCTTTTTCCCTTAATGAAACACTAGTCGGTATTCCTTTAAAAGAGGCATTTAGAACCTAAGATAAATCTCCTTGCAAGTCAAAGTCTTGGAGGAAAATATTACAAATTGTATCCTATGTTCAATAATAAAAAGTAATTATTGAAGCCATAATTTTAGCTGGGACAAATGTTAAAGTTAAGTTCAAAAAACAGCAAGAAATGATGGACTTGAAAAGGCCAAGGTAGAAAGGAAGGAAGGGAAAAAGAGGTCTGGAGCGTCCTGCCCTTTCCCCAATGCTATGATCTGAATATTTGTCTTCCCCAAAGATGTATGTGTTGAATCTAACCCCAAGGTGGTAATAACAGGTGGGACCTTTAGGAGGTGATTAAATCATGAGGGTAGAGTCTCATGAGTGGGGTTAGTGCCTTACAAAAGAGGCACCAGAGAGCTGCCTTGCCCCTTCTACCATATAGAAACACAAGGAGATGACATTGTCCATGAGCTAGGAAATGGACTCTCACTAGATAACGAATCTGCCAGTGCCTTGACCTTGGACTTACCAGCCTCCAGGACTGTGAGAAATAAATTTCTGTTATTTATAGCCTACTTAGTTTATGGTATTTTGGTTATAGCAACCCAAATGATCTAAGACACCCAACCTTAGTAATCCCCCAGATTCCCCCAACCCCACACCAGAAGTGTTCCCCTTGCCCTCTAAGAGAAGGCTTAGTACCATAGTATAATTTCCTGTTTACTCATTTGCCTTCCCCAGTGACTGGGATGCTGTGAAGACAGAAAAAGACATCTTCCCCATTCACCAATTTATCTGCAGCTCCCAACACCATGCTTGGAACGCAGTCAATACTGAAGGGTAAGGGAGGGAGAAGAAAAACCATAAGGCAGCATAGTAGAAGGAGAGGATATATAAAAGTATTTGTTTTTAATTTCCTTAACAATTTTTGTTCCTAGTCTAGTCAAGCAGAAGGCAATGTGTTTTCTATCATGCAAATACAGAGTTTCAGGGCCCAGGTCGCTAAAAAATAAGTGAACTGGCTACAGCTGACTCTTCAGTGGTCCTCTTAATTCACATACTGAGTCCTGAAGAAGATACTATAATATAAAAAGCTCCAGGGAACCTATGGTGATTTCTAGACTCGGCTTAGCAATTATTTTGTTTTTTTTTTTCAACCTTTTTTTTCCTTTACTGAGTGCTAAAAAAGCCCCCAACAGAATAGTCACAGAATTCAGTCCTTATGATCTTAAAGGTGGGCATGGGGTGTCTCTGACTTGGAATCCTCTTTACCCAAGGAGATGTGGATTTCAAATCCGAGGTGAAATAAATACATGTTATTCTTTGAATGATTAACAGTAGGAAAGGTGTCTTATCTCTCACTGTGACCGCCCTAAAGAAAAGATGTCAGTGAAGCCCAGGTATGGCCAAGCGGAGTTCTGGGACCTCCACAAGGAGCCTGGAGTGAAAGACAGAATCTATGGCATCACTGGGAAGAAGCATGGCTGGTGTCTCTGTCACTTCTCTCACGAAGTCAGAAAACATAAAGTGCAAACCAAAGCAATATTCAGGATTCATGTGTTTATACTCTAAAAATGGAGAAAATGAAAATATTTCCATTGTCATAGCAACCTAGATTCCCCCACAGTTTAAATGCATGGTATGCAATAGCGGTTATTCTGAATTACTAGTTAAGCTCCCTCTAAATGCACAGTTTGCTCTACAAGGCAAAGGGTAGAGATGACTGTTAGTGTCCTTAAACCAACCCAAGATTGGTTTCTTCAATTTAACCATTTCAATACACATTTCACTTACATTATAGATAACTATTTTGTATCTCTTCTTCAAATGTGGAAACTGATGCAGTTAGACCCTACTCTCCTGAAACATATACAACAAGAAAACAAGCCTTAGAATTGGAGTCTCAAAGTATTCCAGATACACATCTGAAGTAATTGTTAGTATCAGTGTTCATGTCTCTTAGTTTGTCATGAGACAAGGAAAATGTTATATTACTCTGATTTCTATTATTTATCATTTATATCATTAAATTAGCGAAAGTCAACAAAATGAGACCTTGAATGCACAAAGTAGAAGAGGCACACAGATAGAGTCAACGTGAGACGATGGGATTGGCAGTGATTGGTCAATAGCTCAAGTATAACTACATGTCTATAGGTAAATTAACTACTCTGCAGCTTAATTTCTCAATCTGTAAAATGGGGGTAATGATTATCTACTTTATAGCACTTCTCAGAGCACTGCCTCACTAGCGTAATGCCTGGAACCCAGTAGTTGTTCAGTATATGTCAGCTTTCTTTCCACTAAGGGCTAATATCAAATGCAGATCCCTGCTCTTGGGGCTTCTAGAAATATGGCTAACAAAAGACATCAAGATGAAAAAAGGGAGGGAGAAAATTAAAAGCAACACAAAGTAGGACATGATCAATGCTGACATGATACAATGGGCAAATGCTTCATAATTTGTTCATTTTTAATCATTTTGAATTAAAGTTAAAATTATAAGCATGCAAATATATATGCATCTCTCTCTCTATATATATATATATACACACACACACTTATATTCAAATACCGCATTTATCACTCAACATTTTAGAATAAATGAAATTTTACTCAGAAGATCCAATATTCACATCTCCTGTAATCTTCACATCAGAAATAAAATTTCAGAGGAAGGAAGAAAAGTTTTTCAGAAATCCTTAAAAATCTTTATAAAGCAATGATACAGATATTGCTCCCATAGCATTGATGATATGAAATCTTTTTCAAGAAATCAATTTTCTATAAACAACTGTCTAATGTAACACAAGGGCAAACATTATATAATATGTGTGTGTGTGGTGTGTGTGTGTGTGTATGTGTGTGTGTATATATATTCCAGACCAAATTCCAGACTCTGCTATGACATAAAAACCCTGAGGAAAACCAGAATAAGTGAATCGAGAAAAAAAAAATGATGGACAGAATGCCTAGAATTGTCGACAACACTCAACCCTCACTGGATTAACACAGAGAAATGCTGAACCACACAAATGGTCAACTCTCCAGCACTGAGCTGTGAATACTGGAAACAAAGCTGTGAAAACTGGAAACCAAGGATTCCCAGGTAGATGAGATCAACATGTCATTTATTAGAATCAACAATGTGGTATAGCATCCAGCTACAAAGTAATGAGGAATAAAAAACAAAGAGAGAAAACTGAAAGATTATTATGAGGGAACCGGGGCTAAAGAGAAATACCTACATTTCGGTAGCCACCTTGACCACAGTAATGGCCTCTATGATTCTGTATTCTTTTAGTTATATGATAGCACTGGCAAGCATCCTTCAGAGGCATTTGCAACCACTTGCATTTTGGACAAGTGTTGTAAATTCAGACACATGGGCATTGTCAACCCATCCCGTATTCTGAGAATGTTTCCTAACTCTGGTCTTATCACAGTCCCATGTGGGACGTTCTAGTTTTCTCAAGAGATATGTACTAAAATATCAAATAATTATCAAAATAAAGCTTGTTTCCATTTTCTTTCTGTAAATTACTAAAAATATATCATGCTGTATCCTGTTTCACAGAGGTCTAGCAAAAACTCCACTGGATGGGGAAAGAAACTTGCCTAATTCCCTGAGACTCTGGATGTATCTGCTGCTCTTTTCTGAGTTCTGACCTGAGGGACCAGGCCAAGGATCACTGGTATCTCATAATGGCTCAGGGATTGGGTCTACCAACTCTGAGCTAAGGTTTCTTCAGCCAATGGGAAAGCTTGATATGTCAAATAACTCCTTTGAACTCAGTAAAGGTGACTACACACTTGCTCTTTCTATCCAGTCCTCAAAAGAACCATTGAAGCAACTTCTGGAAAAAGACACTACTTACAGGAAAACATATGAGAAGGAAAGATGAGGAATTCTGAAGGCTATTAAAACTACCCATGAGCTGTAATTACCAATCAAGGGCAGTTGAGGAGGTCTCCTTCTATTTCCTGATTTAGTCAATAGAATTTCCAATTTCCAATTAAATGTCACTTCTTAGGAGGTGCTTACCACTATTCCATCTTTTCAGATCCCTCTGTGTTAAGTGAAAGCTAATCTAATATGGTAGCCTCTTCTAATATGGTAGTTTCTTTTAGGTCACATGGGAACAATGCTAGAGTCCATTTATTGTTCGAGAGACCTCAGAATTTAAAAAAAAGAGAGTAAATATGTATAAAGGAGAAACAACATAGAAATAAGAAAACCTGGAATGCAGGCAAAAGAAAATAAAATACATTTAATTAGATAATTAATTAAAAGCCACAAATATGGCTAATTTTAAATAAAAAGAATGGTAAAATGCCTTGTCATCCAACCAGCATGAATAGGTTAAAGAACTACTGGTTTGGAATTTCAAAGTACATTGCACTTAACTTAGTTGTGTTATTATTCTGATTTTTAAAATAAACCTCTGGAGCAATCAAGAATAAATATATGTTACAATGCCACCCAGGGATTGGAATAATACAAACATTTGGAAGCTACAAGGCCCTTAGATTGAATGCTGTACTGAACTGGGTCCAACCGGTGGCTGTAATTTTGCTGTGCTACTCTGAGCTGAGCTAAAAAATCACACGGTTAGATTTTTGGACATAAATTCTATATATAAGAAAATAGCCAAGTTAAAAGACAAAAAGAGCAAGAGAAAACTAAAGCATTGTTCCTAAAATATCTTACCATACAGCACAGTTTCCAATCCTTTTGCATAAGAGGCCCTTTTAGTACCCAAAGTATAGTGAGGAATCCAGTTTTAATTCATTCGGTCTACAAACAATGCATGTCAGTCACATACTCTAATTACTCAGAGGTCTAAGGCCCCAGGTTGGAGACAATAGCTTAAAGATATCTTTAAAGTGGGTGTAGCCCTCCTTACCTTTCCTATTTAATGATGTAAGCTCAGTAGATGGCTTTCTTGTTTGGATGAATTCCTCCTTATGTTCTAAAATTCCTCCCGTGAAGAAACTGAAATAATTTTGCCTCTGAAAATACTATCTTTTCACAGATTTCCTGAGCACAGGGATCTAGGATGATTTATGGGGACAACACTCATCTGAAGTAGTACATTGTCACAGCATTTTAAAATATGAATAATGATACATTTCTTTCTCTTTCAATAACTCTGCCCTATAATAAACTATCAGCACACTACCCACAGATAATGATACAACAATTTTCCCCCAGCTATTGAAACTGCTTAACATCTGCGGACAAAAAGCAAACAGGATACCCACACTTAAGTTTTTTTACTGTCTGTCTGATGTCCTATATGTTGGCATACTCAGTCAGCTTGCAATTCTCAAAATTGTCTCGACTCTTGTATTAAAGGATGTTCTAAAGTCCACTTTGACTTATTAAAGAGAGGCCGGCTACTACACATACCCCCTCAGGTACAACCTAAGATGGTAACAACACTGTGTAAACTTCAAGATAGACAAGGGACCAGGTGATAATATTAACTTTACAATCTATTTGTTACAGATACATAAAATAGGCTTCCTGGTCTACATCATGAGTCCTGAATTAGTTCATGGCCCATTTCCTGTAACATACCTGGATGAAGCCTTGTTACACTGGTACATTTACTCACAGAGCCTTAACGGCCTTAAAGAACTATTGAAAGTGGAGTTTATAAAGATTTTAAAGAAATTGTCAGCAAAATTCAACTAAGGGATGTAAGTCCAGCTATTATTAAGCCATCTGTTCCAATTTCATGCCTTACCACTTCTATAACCAAGTAAGAAAGCTGATAAAGATTTCTTCTCTTCCTTTTCCCCGTAGGGCAAAATTTCTAGAGCCTTGGGTCAAATATTTTTTAATATAACTCCTGAAAGAGAAACAGGAGTTTGGGTTCAATCATACAAATGACCGCTCTTAAAACACACACACGCTTGTACACTCACACACACACACCACTTTAAGCTGCTAAATCTGGAATATTTCTAACAGGAAACAAAAACAAAACTGACGAACAGAAAGGGGTAGAGAGGAAAGGGGCTACAGCCAAGGGCTGCATCTGCCCAAGAAACCGGGTCACGCTGACAGGTTTTATCAAATGGGTGCTTAGAATTCTACATGACAGCTGTACAAAGCTCTTCAGCTTCACTTTCCTGCCTCAAAAATAGCAGCTGTTCAGGGTGTAATAGATCCTCTCCCTGGTAAGTAAAACTGTCTTATCTTTGAAAGACTTGAGGGCAAACTCAGTTCCATCTTAAAAACACCCCAGCCACATCTTTTGCTTTCCATCCCATATAGGAAAAACACCAAAAGGAAGAGGAGATGAAAGCAGGTTGAAAATCTCTTCCTTTAAAAGCTGGGGATTTTGTTTAGGTTCCCTCCAGCACTGGGGAAAGTTCGGTCCTTTGGTTTTCAATGGCAGGTCTGGTTTCCTTCCAATTTATTTCAATTCAATAACATTTCAAGCAACTTAGAAGCCATGTAATTATTTACAAGTTGTTAGATGTAGAGCAGGACTTCTGTTCTTTTGAAGTTCTAAGTTCTGAGCACAAACACATCCATACCACCAATCCAAGGTGGAACTCTTCTTGTGGCTTTGTACAGCTCTCCTTTTTTTAAATTTATTTTTATTTTTATTTATTTATTTTTTGTTAGCTTGTAATATTCATTTAAATCCATTCATGTCTTTTTTTTGGAAATTTCAATCCATTTCCTATTTACTACTCATTGTACAATTAGCCATAATTATAAACATGGCCAATGTATGTGCTGCCCAAAATTATTGCCATCTTAAGTGTCAAAGAAGAATCTTCTGCCTCTTCACAAATAATTAGCATACCCTTCAGTCATTCTTTAAATTGTGTTTTTCCGCTTTAAATGTCAAGAGTTTAAATCTTATGCAGCAGGAGAAAGTTCATATTTCCATATTGTATTTCCTGCTCTTTCCTTTTCTTACTTTCTGAGAACTGCTTGAACCATTTCATTCTCTAATTCTCTTAAATAATTGAAATAAAGAATCCTAAGAATTAAAGGTGTATTTTACAGTTGCAGGAGCATGCTCAGAGGGGCACAACCACTTAATATTGCAGTGCTAAGGAAGTGTCAGATCAGGATTAGAAAGAAAACTAGCTTGGCTATAGCTCTTTCCTGCCCAACAACTTCCACCCCCGCCCCCCACACACAGCCCAACCACATTCCTCCTTTCCTATCCAATTCTGTTAATGCCACCATCTTTCTCCTTGCCATCTAACCCCTAATCCTTCATCTTCCTCTCCATCCCACTCTGAATCAGTGGTTAAAGTGTTGGCTCTTCCACAAGGCCTTGGTCACTAGTTCTGTGTCTTCATTCCACCTGCTCCATCCCTTATTACCACTCTTCCTAACTCACCAGCCTCTACTGCATCTCTTTCTCTAACCCCCATGTGCCTCCAATTCCTTGTGTACACGGCCTGCCTCCAGGTAACTCTCCACTAATCATGGTTCTCATCATAATGTTAAGATGCTCACATTTTTTAGGGATGCACAACTGCCTAACAAAGTTCTAGCGCTCTTCCTAACATCCAGGAATCTTGAAAATTTGGCCCCCATTTTATCTCCAACTACCATCCTCCACACAACCAAAACTCCAATCAAATGAAACCATACACAGCTCCCTCCCAGTGCATCTCTGTGTTCCCCAGCTGTGGGCTTCTTTCATGCTCCTATACCCAGTTGGAACATCTCCTTCTTGGCACAATCAAGACTGCAGCTAGTGCAAATGCCCTCTCCCACGATCCCTCAAGGCAGACCCCTTGTTTGAATATGACAGCACTTTGATCCCTTGGAGCTCTTGCCTTTGTATACCTAGTGCTTTAGTTTCTCCTGTCCATGACTTACTTCTCCCACTCAAGAAAGAAACACAGCAGTGTCTGTTTCACTTGTGGGTACATCTCAGCTGTAACATGCTAGGCACATAGCAAGCACTCACATTTATTGTTCCAATGAATGTATTTGGGGTCACAGAGGCTGGGTCTCTCTACTGGAGTATATTTATATACAGAGCCAAGTCTAGTCTGACATACATCAGCCAGTAATAAAACTTGAGAACAAGTAGATACTTTGTCATCCCTTAAGCAATGTGAATAATAGTAAATTACATTAAAACAGAACATGTATTGGGATATACCTGGGGGTGCAAGAAAGAAAGAGGTTTCATATTCTTGGTACCAATAAAGTAACCAAGCAAGATAGGGGAATCCATATGTGAATGTTTGGGGTAAAAACTGATTGCATAATGCACATTTTTGACCAGGAAACTCTGGTATGCAAACCTCTAAGCCACTCAACAAATATCTTTACAGTCCATGGAAAAGTAAAATGCTCAATCATAATTAGGTTATATTGTTCATTAAAATGTAGTTCTAACTGCACCCAAAACATTCATGAATGGAGATGAATCAGCAGTCAGTAATGACTTAAAAGGGACAAATCGAGTTATGTAATTCTGAGTTTTCAATCATGCATCAGTCTGATTTCTTCTCTTCCACATGTCTTCCCCTTGCCTGTCTTTACTCCACTACACTGCCATTCTTCAAAGGCTCCAGAGAAGGCCAGGAGTTTACAGTCTTGAAGAGAACTGGAACAGGTTGTACGCTTCACATTTTGTCGATATTTTTTGAGGCAATTTTTTCCTGCCTAAAATTTTGAAAGATGGAAAATCCATTAGGTAATTATGTCCAACCCAAGAGACCAATTCAAGATTGTTCCCTATAGTTCACTCTCCAGCAGTTTTGCAGTCTACTTCCCTGGGGAAATGTTAAAGTCATCTCCCCCACAGCTACTTTCAAATTTACCCTAAACCTGGTACCACTGCAAAGCTTTAAATGTAAACTTTATAACAAGACCTGAGCTGAAATTACAAACAGCCATTAAAACCAGGATCTCTGTTTTTTGCAAGGAGACAAGACAATCCTAGGTACAAATGGAAAAGATCACATCAGACTTTTATGCATTTATGAGCCTCAGCATACCTGTTCTCCCACAAGTCTTAGCACATGGGAATTTATTTTTTGGTCCTGTCATTCTTAAAAGAAGTGACAACCTCTGAGGTAGCGACAAGAGTTTATTTGGATTTTTTTTTTTTAAGCTGACACCAGAAAGGTCAAGAGCAGGTTACAGAGTTCTAAAACCCTCAAAAATTCAGTAAGGAAGAGGAGCAAAGTTTGTTCATCAACATAGGACATGTTGCTACTGTTACAAGGAATCCAAGCTTCCCAACATCTGAGATTATATGATTTACAGCCTAATTGTGGTCAAGAGTACACAGCACTGGGATTAGGGAAGATCTGGATTCATATCCTGGCTGCACAACTTATTCGCTATATAATCTCAGACAAATTCAGTCAGGTCTCTAAACTTATTTTCTCAATTTAAAAATGAACCTAACAATACCTACCTCATAGAATTGTGATGAGCTTCACATAACATATGCATGATGCTTTTCACAAAACATCCTACGGCCCAGAGTAAATCCATAATAAATATTAATGTGATACAAACCTTTAAATTATGATTAAGCTTCAAAGAATCTCAGCACCTTGCATTTAGAAAGGGCTTGGTTTACACATGCCAAATGATACATGGATTTTCTTTTGGTTTCACACTTTGGTTTTCTAATTCCCTATCTCTTTTTTATTTATCTCCTTATTTGTTCATAATATTAATAACTCTAATTTTATCTTATGACCCAAGTGTTTTATCAACTCTATAAATGAGTCACATTTTTTCATATATATATATATATATATATATATATATATATAAAAACAATTGTGATCACTGGAAATTCCTAAACTTTAAATTCCAAATATTTAAAGCATTCCCTCTGTTGCTGAGGGAAATCAGGAGCATTTAATAATGTGTGTAGATTAAATAGTGTATACTCGTTTAACGGCGATCTTCTCTGGACACCCATTTGCCTCCTGGAACTCCACGTCCTATTCCATAAAGGACCTATTTACTGTGCCAAAAGATAGATCCTAAATCAAAGAGAAACAATAAAAGGAGAGCTGAAAAAAACAGCCAAAGATATTCAGTGTTATTTAGACTCAGCAACAAAGTTTTCTCTATTATCAGACTTCAATATCTTGAAAAGAATGATAGATTTTTGTGCTTTTTAGGACAGTTTTTCACAAAAAGCTAAGGATATTTACAGCAGAGTGCAACACTCTAGTTTTACTTAATTTTCTGTGTCATGGGGTAGATGTCACCTCCACATTTCGACTCTTTGGGCAATGAATGCTGTTTCTGGTTTCAGCCACTCCTGATATCTTTGTCATAACAAAGGCCCTGTTACCTATTCGCAACAGTGTGAATTATGAATGACACGGAATTTTTCCTTTACTTAGTTTTAGAGCAGGTTCATTCATATAGACCCTTTCCCTCAAATGTTGAGCACTTGCGCCAGACTCTGTTTCATTGCCATAAAATTCTATAGGGCAGGTGTTACTCTTATCCCCTCTTTGCAGAGGACACCGAGGCAGAGAAAGGTTAGGAAAATTCCAACATCACAGCAGCTGAAGACTGGCACAGGAGGACCCAGTTCAGAGCAATATGTTCTTAAGTACTCTATTAGAATGCCTCCTTAATATTCAGAGTGCCCATAATGGCTCCTCTCCACTGGTGAAAATGTAGAAATCTGCTTGTTTCCTCAGTGATTCAATCAGTCATTCATATATTTAATATGCTTTTATGTAGTGAGTCCATACTCTATGGCAAGGACTGTGCTAGGGAATGAGTATCCAATGAGGTAGACAAATGTTGTATCTGCCCACGAGGTATTTGTAAGCTACTGAGAGTTTTTCCTTTTTTTTTTTTTTTTTTTTTAAAAAAATACCCTAAAATAAAAAATTATCTAATTAATTAAAACATTTTTAAACTAAAGTTAAAAGTATGCAAATAATTATTAAATAAAGTTAGGATCACTGCTACAAACCCAGGGAGGGGCCTGTGAGGGGACACAGCACAGGTAGCCACTTGGGTCTGAAGGGTCAGGGTACAGATCTCTCATGCTCTTCATAGGGACATTAGTCAGAGTTAACTTTAGCTGTAGCTTCCGCAAAGGCAAAGTAGCTATTATATTTGCTGCTATAAATTTTGGATATGTTTCCTGCTCAGTAGAAATGTTGATCCAATTGCTGATGTTAAAAAATAACAATGAGTGGCTGGGTGAGGTGGCTCACACCTGTAATCCCAGCACTTTGGGAGGCCGAGTAAGGCAGATTACCTGAGATCAGGAGTTCAAGATCAGCCTGGCTAACACGGTGAAAACCGACCTCTACTAAAAATACAAAAATTAGCTGGGCATGGTGGCAGGTGCCTGTAGCCCCAGCTACTCGGGAGGCTGAGGCAGGAGAAACTCTTCAACCTGGGAGGGGGAGGTTGCAGTGAGCCGAGATCATGCCATTGCACTCCAACCTGGGTGACAAGAGTGAAACTCCACCTCAAATAATAATAATAATAATAACAATGAAAGATGGCTACCAACCCTCCCCTGACCTCACCACGGCTCTGTGTGACTCCTAGGAGTAAAATTTCCATAGGGTAACATGCCATAAGTAGTTTTCTACTTTCTAGCCTAACATCAAAAATTAGTTTGGAATTTATCCAAGTCTCCCCACTACCTAATGATTTGAAAGTTTTAATATATAAAAATGTCCTAATTTTCTCAAATGTTCAGTGGAGAGGGTTAATATTTCCAGCCAGCAGGATCTTAAACTGTTTGAAACTTCTTTATGCACATTGCCCCTTAAAATCTTTCTAAAATGCATTAATACAGCTTTTTATCTTTGTAACAGTCTGGTGAGTAAAATAAAACTTATCTCTGATTAATTCAGAATCTTGGCTCCTTCTGTGAGATTTCTCAGGGTATCAACATTTCTTAAATCTTGTCTCATTGTCCATATTTGGGTGTGGAGAACACAGCCCCTGGTGTGAAAGAGGGTGTACAATTTCAATAGATGACAGAAGGCAGCGTTGCTGGGCTTCTATGTGGCCTCTGTCTTCTAGGGAGCACAGTATACTGGGGAGAAAGAACAAGAGGATGATGCAAGAACTCTTAACCCAGAGCCCATCAGAGTGTGGTGCTTCCTTCCCTTGCAACCAGAGAAGTTCTGCTTTTATCTGCTTTGAATTTGGAGCTTCTGTGGAGGATTTCAATGCAAATAAACGATGCCATTTCTTTACAGGTTTAGAAAACTACTGATAACTGATTTGAATTAGTAAGTATCCACATCCAAGTGAATCAAATCTCCAAGTGATCTAGGAATTTGCAATGTGATCTTTTCCAACTGAAGATTCTATAACTCTGAATCTGCTTTTATCCCGGACCATTTACCTTGGATGTTTCTGCAGTAAACAAATTCCTCACAAAACCTGACTTTCTTAAAACTCACCTCTTAAAAAAGTACTGGGGAGAAAAAATATGACTAAACCATAGTCACAATTTTGACTAAAAATAGTATTGCTTCATATTAAAAGAAACCTGAGTTACTGTGAAGAAATGCTCTCTATAAATCCCACATACTTAAGCTTTCCAGTTGGTTTCCTTTCCAAAGAGCCAATAAATATGTCCTAGGTGTTCTTGGCAAGTGAGAGCACCAAGGCCCATTCCACAGAGGAACAGCTCAGAGCAGAAACCCAGGAAATATGCAAATCATATTAAGAACAAAGGGCAATGCCGATCACTAGGAAGTTAGTGTTTTACATGACTAAATATACCAAGTTGACAATAGATCAACTGAAGAGAACCTCCAAAAAGAAGAGGGCTCAAATCTAAAGTACATTGGTAAGAGCAAGGAGAGCAGAAGGCATCCCAGAGATGGAAGAGTGGAAGGTTGGGTGCATGGTGTGATGAACTTGTTTTGCTCCCTCTGAGTAGATGCATTTCTTAGCTCCACTCAGAAACAGGGAAAAGGGAGAACCAGCTTCAGCATTACAGCAAGAAACTTGGCCAGACTTGTGAGGGTCCTGCCTAGGGCCTCCCAGCACTGCCCAAAGGAAAGAAAAGGCATACTGCAAGGCACCCTGGGCAATGGGAGAGAGGCAAGTGAGCCTGCAAAACAGTGCCTGATTCAAGCAAAAGGCAGCAGTAAAAGGAAGGGGTGGCAATAATTGTAACAGGAGCAGGAGGTACCCAAGCTTTACTAGTGGTCTCAGTGTGATAGTCAAGCTGCCTAGGAAAAGCAAAATGGAATATCTGCAATGTATTCCTCCCTACCCAAAGTTCTAGAGGGCAGGAGGGGAGGATGGGGGCCTGATGAAGAGATGTCTTTTCAGCAGTTTTGCTAGTGGGGCTTCATAGAGAAATAATTAGTCATATTGCTACTGGAGGAAGGTTTAGCTGCAGTTACCTGCTTATTCTTTGCCAAGTAAGTGGCCTAAGTCAGTGGAATTTGTGAATCTGTCTTTTAGAGCTCCCCTGATTCTGATGCACAGCCAGCATAGAGAACTATGTGTTAGGAAACAGCTTTCATACCAGCAAGTGACTGTGGACAGGGCCAAGGCACAACAGTAGAAAGAAAAGGAAATGAAACAAAAGAAAATGTAAGGAAAGGATACATGGTTCCAATACAGTGCTTGCAGCCAAGTAAATTGTTTGAGGTTCTCTGTTAACATGATTTAGAGAAAGACTGTTCTCTCTTTGATGTCATCTCAAAGAAGAACCGTAAGCATAGGACTCCTATGAAATGGTCATAATGGTCCTAGCTCTACAGCTGTTTAACCATGCCAGTATAACCATGTCATACTGGTCACACTAACCAGTATGGTTTGTTAGTGTGGTCGAGATGCTCACAAACAAAAGTAGTTAAACCCAAAGGATTTCACTTTTCATTCCATTCCATTGACCTTGCTTCATGCAGACACACAACTTAATAGAAAGAGCTCTCAATTCCAAGGGTTGTGCAAAAAGCTAGTGTTAGGCAAAGTTGCTAAATTAGTTTTCCGCATTTTCCCTTCTGACACTTCATTCTTCTCTGATGTGTGGGTTTTGACTCCAGAGGGCCTCTGCAGAAGCTCCATCATGCCAAGCAGCTTCCATTCCTCACACATTTCTTAACAGCTCAAGGCATTCCAAGCCTTGCTAAGTCATGATGTGGTAACTGTTGAAAATGGAGTAACACAGAGGCCCAGATAACCTAAACATCTCTAAAAGTAACCAAAAGTTGGCTTGTGTAGAACTTTCAGGCCTGTTAAAGCAAAATAGAAGAAAAGATATGGTTTCCCAAGCATACTAATAGCATTTTCAACATACACTCAGCTTGCTGATAGAGCCTTTCTGGATCATCAGTAACTTAAAATAATGGATAAAAGTAAATAAGATCTTGCTTACTCATTTATTATCTCTTTCCTCAAAAAACAATAAGCTTCATGAGGGTGAGACCTTATCTGTCTTGTTCATCATATACCCCTGGGGCTTGAGAAAGCCTGGCTAGAAGTAGGCACTCAAATTTCTTATTTATTCAATCAATACAAAAGTCATTCATAATTAAAAAATATAACTCATGGGTCTTTTCCCAGTAAATTGATGATTTTTAAACTATATTTCTACTTTAATTAATACTAAAATAAATTTGAAGTTTATAAGCATATTATTGGAGAAGTGAAAGGTAAGAAAACTAGAATAGGAAAAATAACTGGTTGTAGAAAAATCTACAATCAGATCATCATGAGGGAATTTTATTTCAGTAACTTCATCAATTATTTTCAAGTGTTTTAAGAATTAAGTACCCGCTTTTTTTGCCTGTCACATTCTAAATATTCCTAAAGAAATTAAGACAAATAATTGGATGCACTATATATAACATTACTTACACTATAGTTTTTAAGGAAGACAAGGATCTAAAACACATTTAGGTTCTATCACTTGTGTGAGCCCACCAACAAGTGAGGTAACCTCCCTTAGGTTGAAGGGCTTCATCTGTAAAGATGGATGACAGAACCTACCTCGGAAGCAATGAAACTGATCAGACTATCTAGACAGTACCTAGCACAGTGTCTGGTGAATAGTCAGTTTTTAATTAATAGTAATGCTTATTATTGCTGGAGGACTTGAATGTTTTTATTCTGGCTTAAAGGGAACTTTTCTGAATCTGTATATTTACTAAAAGTATCCTAAGAAAACACCACATGTACCATAGAATTTGACTGATCCACAGTAAATATGACTATCTTTATCACATCACTCCATTGATTTGACTTTCTGTAGCAACATTGTAAGAGCGGATGTCATTTTACTAAACTGGTGCAAAAGACACACTTATGCCTGCAAATTCTGTTTGCAAACTCCACTAAGAAACGACAGCTATTCCCAGAACATTTCTTGTCCTCTTCCTGCCTTACCCTTATAGAGAAAATACAAAAAATGGTTCTCAAGCAATGAAGTGGAAATTGGTTGAGAGACCTCCTTCCCAAGCCTCAATTGTTTTTCTCTTTCAAAGCACTGTCCCTCCAGAATAAGCCACTTCTCACATGTAAGAATTTAGCAGCTCTTCAGAAGTCAGTTCTATTAATTACAGACATTCTTGAATGCAGTTTTGCTTTCTTTTTCCCTTCTGATGTATTAAACTTGCTGTCAGAAATTAATTCAGAAAGGAATAACCAAATACCTCCCAATTAAATCAGCTGTTAAACACTGCTTGGAATATAATTTTTTGTTGCTAATACTGGACTACCAACCTACAAAGTTGACTGACTTGTTATTTAAGAGGACGCTGGGCATTAATATTGTACAACTGCTTAGGCCTTTCCATAAAAATAGAAACTCTATTACTGGTTTATATTATAATAAAAATGCTTAGATGTTAAAAATAGAATACTCTCCCTTCAGTGTTCATATACCAGTTTGTGTCTGTAAACAGCAAGAAATGAATGTTTTAAGATCCACCTATCAAACAAGAATTTAAAATGTCATATAACTGGTTTATATTACAATTAAAAACTTAGATGCTAAAAATAGAAAAATATCCTTGCAGAATTTATGTACCACTTCGTATCTATAAACAATAAGAAACAAATGGTTTAGGATTCATCTATAAAAGAATTTAAAATGTCCGGGGCAGAGAGCAATTAATCTTTTTAAATAAAAATAATAACAATAAGACTTCAACTCATAAAATTATTACAACCAGAAAATTTTAAGAGTGAAAGAAATCGTACGTATCACCTCATCTATTTTTCTACCACAGGGAAGCACTTTATGACAGATGAAAGTGTGTTCTATCTTGCACCAGAATTATAGATTTGCAATCAGGTAATAATACCTGCAATTATTTACAAGAGTGGCATCTCATTATGTAGTTAATATTAAATCCTCTTCTTGGTTGTAAAGTCTCTCAAGCTCTCTCCAATGACTTCATGGGTGCAACACAAGAGCTTCCATCAGATGGAGGAGGGTTTGCTGCTGGCATCTCAGGTTTTTATAAGGTGTTTGCACTGTATTGAAATCTATTTCTTCATAATGACACTGTCTTTTGATGCTTCACTTTCGCATATGAAGCTGAAGGAGGGAATATGAAGTTCTTTGTTACTGTGATATGAGTATCAGTCTTTCCCAGTACTCTCAAGTCTACGCACACAAAAGCCAAGAAGCCTCTTAAAAGAGGGTGATTTATGAACTTGTAAAACCCAAGTCAATCAATATGCAATGAAGTAAAGAGAAAAAGAAAGAAAAGCAGGCAGGTGTGACAGAACGCTTGGTCGATGGCAATCACTGACATGCATGGATTGAAAGCATTCAGTTCACTTGCTAAGACCTCCAATTCTGATAAACACTGATTGATGAGTGAGAGACACATTTCAGATTGCACGTGCCTCTGCGTTTTCCTTCTCCTAAGTCACAGGTGGTGAGTCTGTATACACAAACACAGGCTGCCTTATCACAATCTTCCATTCCCCTTCTGATCATCGTTTCCATCTCAATTACTCCCTGCAAGTTCATCTGAGGTAATGACGTCTGTTTCCAGAGTGATGCAGCTGTCAAAATGTTACCATATGTCATGAACAAAATGCAGGTACTTTAACTTACTTTTAAATAACAAATAAGTGTTTTAAAATGGCCACCCCAACCTTAAAATTTACCCTTAAATGTTATAAATATTAAAATGCTGAAATTTAGATGGCCAATTTGTGATGGACCACAGAATTCAGATGTTAGAATATTGGATTCTAGTCCTACTTAGTTATGTGATTGTAGGTAATCCATTCACTTTCTCCGAACCTCAATCTATCTGTAAGAAAAGATTAAACCAGATTCATTCTAAAGTTTCTTCCAGCCCTAAAGTTCCATGATTCTTATATCTTTTTTGGATCATTAATGTAGCTATGTGTTTGGAATTTATTCTGCCCCTTGGGAATTGTCTGTATGGGCCAGGTAATTTTAACAGAAACTATATGCCTTACTAAAATACATGTGAGTGTGTCATTTTGATATATTAAGTTTTGAAATCTTATGTTTGAACTCCAAGTACTGTTCCCATCAATTGCTTCTTTCTCTTTTTCCAATATCTACTATTTTCTACAATGACAATATAAACAAAGAAAATTGGGGGTAACTTTAAAATAAATTTAAAATTGTTTTCTTAATGTTTGCATTCTCAAAGTGCTGATGGGTGGCAAGTACAGGGTAAATTTTTCTGCACAGATTTAGTCAAAGCGTAAACTTTCATGCATTCTAGCAATACAGATATGGTATTTATAACACCTGACAGCTATTCTAATAATCTTTCTCCAACATCCATTACCTTTCATATTTACATCTTTCCTTTGGCAATTCCAAACTGGAGGAAAAATATGCAGAGGGTAATGCCATCTGTATGAGACATGAAATCTAGTGTGAGATGTGTTGATTCAAATACTAAAAATGATATACTCTTCCAATTCATTTTATCTGATTTTTCCAACTGATACATGAGAGTATGAGATATAAATGCAGCCATTCCTGCAAAAAATAGTCTTCAAAGATGAATTTAAAACATTCTTTCTGTGGGTGAAAGAAAATGTTTGCATAGTAAGAATGAGGGAAAAATAAAAGATTAGGGCAATAGGAAGATAACTCCTTCTGAAAGATGAATCCTCTATGGGGAAACCATTTTAATCATTTCTTTTAAATACTTCTTAAATGTTCATTTAAATGTTATTCTTATTTAATTTTAAAGTTATTATCTACATGAACTTGCTTTTCTTGAGACAGGGTCTTGCTATGTTACCCAGGCTAGAGTACAGTAGCCATTCACAAGTAGGAGCACAGCACACTACAGCCTCAAACTCCTGGACTCAAGGGATTCTCTAGCGTCAGCCTACTGAGTAGCTGCAACAACAGGCTCATGCCACAATGCCCTAAGAACTTGCATTTTTTAATGGAAAGGGATCTAGTTCATTTTTAGGAGGTAATCTGAAACTTGAAATCAGAAACTTGAATATAAAAAAAAAAAAAAACAGGTGAACCTAAACATCTTACAATAGGCAGACTTCCTCAAAGAAGTCAGCCATAATACAGAGTTGAGTTTGCCAGCAAATGTTCGTCAATGCCTAACAACTGGTAATGCTTGGTAGGAAGACAGACTTGCTCTCTCTTTTATAGAGGAAATTGAAAAATGACTCCCTTCTGATTTGGAAGGGATAGTCACAGAAGTTTAAGTTACCAACACAGAGGTATCCCATGTGTCTGTAATCTTTCTTCACGCTTCTGCCAGGTGGAAAAAATGAGGAAAGAGTGAAAACATGCAGTGAATTACTTCAGCAGTTGCAGAAGAGGCATGTCACACCAAGCAAGAGCAAAAGAGGACAAAAAGTAGCAGGGATTTGGGAGCCCTACAAAAGTAAAAAAAAAAAAAAAAAAAAAAAAGACATGGTTTCAAGGCTCAGCCATGTACCCAAAGTTAAGGCAGATACAGGTTCAGGTAAGGCAAGAGCCTTCTATATTTTGCCATTGTGTGTGAGCTCAAGGTCCACCCTGCTAACCTACCCAACACACTCACCTATATTCCTGACTACACTCATTCAGCTCCACATTAGGAGCCTAATTCCACAGCCACACCCCAGACCCTTGTCATTCCTTGGAACTGCCACATCTCTGGAATCACTGAGACATCCCAACCTCTCTAGTAATTTCCAATCCTTCTGTCTCTCCAATTCCCTTAGAGCTCCCTCTAAACTGGTTCACTTTCACCAAGAGTTCTAGTCCTTTGACCTGTGACAAATGTATCAGTCTTAGTTTCATTTCTTTCTCCACCTAGTTTTCCTTAATATTCCTATTCATGAGCATCTTAAATTACATCATTTCATGTTCTTCTGACTCACATCTCTTGACAACCTGCAACTCTCAGTAACGCCTATGTTTTGTTTTCTATAGCACCCAGGTTGCTGTGGACTACAGGAAGTTCCATATAACAGTGTGATGTATGTGTTCTAATATATGAGCTCTAACCCCAACACAGCCCCTGGTGCTGCCTGGTAAGCCTTGTACTTATATTTGGTATACTTGCTGCCACATTGTCTACTCCAAACCTTCATCAATTTCCTTAGAATCTCTACCTTTTCCACAATCATGTCAGTCTAGCCTAGCTGCCTACTTAATCAGTTGGAAAGTCTCTCACCTTCTTCCTTCTTCTCCTCCTCCTCCTGCTGAAATGATCCATATCCCCTCTTTGTCTTAGAGCAAATAGTTCCCCTTTTCCAGTCCAAGGTATACCAGCTGCACACTGTCTTAATCCTTTTCCTGTCCTGTTTCTTTGAAGAATTTTTCTCATTTAATTATCCCTCCTCTCCTACATTTTCATGGGCTCCCTTTTCAGTGCATGGTGCACAACTCATGGGGTACCACTCAGGAGACAATGCATCTGAAGCTCAGGCTCCTGTTTCTACCAGCCCTCTCCTCTCTGCCTACATGCATATTTGTTTTCCTCGTAGCCTCTTAAAAACCTTCCTGGGCCCAACTTTCTCCTTAAGCTTCAACTTCAACCACCTCCCCTTTCCTTTACTGCCAAACTTCTTAAAAGAGTATTCAGTACTTGCTGCCTCCACCTCCCTCTTCACTCCATCCACTGCCATCTGGCAGAGGTCCCTCCCTACATCCATTGAAATTGCTCAGTCGACAGTCAGTCATGGCATCCTAACTGCCAAGTCCAATGGCCTCTTTCAGCGTTCATCCACTTCCTCATCCTTAATCACCCTGCTGACAGGAGATGAGAGTGACGCATGCTTTCATTCTTGAAAATCTGATTCTTTGGCTTCCATGACACTCCCCTCCCCTGGGTCTTCCCCCATTGCACAGATTGTTCTTTCTGTAATTCATTTTCCTCTGCCCATTTCTTACACCTAAATGTTGAAGTTCTATCCTCAACTATCATCTTTTCTTACTCTAAAGCAGGGGTTGCAAACTACAGCTCACTGGTCAAATCCAGCCAGTAGCCAGTTTTTGCAAATAAAGTTTTATTCAAACATAACCATGCCCCTTCATTCATATATTGTTTATGGCTGCTTTCAAGCTACAAAGGCAGAGTTGAATAGTTGTAATAGACACAGTGTGGCCCACAAAGGCTAAAATATTTACTGTCTGATCCTTTATAGAAAATGTTGGACAATCCCTCTCCAGAGAGCTTGCATAATGGCTCCCAAAGGGTGGTCCTAGAGCAGCAGCATTGACATTATCTAGGAATTTGTGTGATATACATTCTTTTTTATTATACTTTAAGTTCTGGGGTACATATGCAGAATGTGCAGGTTTGTTACATAGGTATACCTGTGCCATGGTGGTTTGCTGCACCCATCAACCCACCATCTACATTAGGTATTTCTCCTAATGCTGTTCCTCCCCTAGCCTGCCACCCCCCGACAGGCCCCGGTATGTGATATTCCCCTCCCTGTGTCCATGTGTTCTCATTATTCAACTCCCACTTATGAGTGAGAACATGCGATGTTTGGTTTTCTATTTTTGTGTTAGTTTGCTGAGAATGCTGGTTTCCAGCATCATCCATTTCCCTGAAAAGGACATGAACTCATCCTTTTTTTATGGCTGCATAGTATTCCATGGTGTATATGTGCCACATTTTCTTTATACAGTCTATCGTTGATGGGCATTTGGGTTGGTTCCAGGTCTTTGCTATTGTGAATGGTGCTGCAATAACACATGTGTGCATGTATCTTTATAGTAGAATGATTTATAATCCTTTGGGTATACACCCAGTAATGGGATTACTGGGTCAGATGGTATTTCTAGTTCTAGATCCTTGAGGAATCACCACACTGTCTTCCACAATGGTTGAACTAATTTACACTCCTACCAAGAGTGTAAAAGCGTTCCTATTTCTCCACATCCTCTCCAGCATCTGTTGTTTCCTGACTTTTTAATGATCGCTATTCTAACTGGTGTGAGATGATGCTCATCATCACTGGTCATTAGAGAAATGCAAATCAAAACCACAATGTGATATACAATTTTTAAGCCCCACCGTAAGCCTACTAAATCAGAAATTATGAGACTAGGTATAGGAATCTATGTTTTAACAAATGCTTCAAGTGATTCTGATGCTCATTAAAGTTTGAGAATTACTGGTCTATACAATCACCCTGGACAATCCCCAGGACTTTAGGTACCACCGATGCCTGCACTGGTGACTCCTGATTAAAGCTCTACTGTGCTTGCTGTAAATTAGTATTTCCAACTACCAGATATTTCTACCTGCAAGCTCTTTTAGTCATTCAGCAAAACCTTTCTCAATACCTTTTATAGGGTAAGCTGTGATCTGTGCAAGAGCCAAGTTGCCAGATAAAATATGTCTCATGCAACATTTGGGACATACTTGTGCTAAAGAATTAGTTGTTGTTTTTCAAATTTAACTGGGAGTCCGGATTTTTATGTACTCAATCTAGCAATCCCATAAAGGGGTTATAAAAGGAGCACTGAAAGGGTTTCTGCCCAAAAGAAGCACAAAGTTCAGCCAGGGAACCAATGACATAAACACAGTAAAAGAAAATATGATAATCTCAAAATCTCACCTTTCAAAAATTTACCTCCCTGTTCTGATGCTATTTAACAGCTGCACGGTCTTTGTGAGTTAAGCTACTTCAAAGTTCTCTTCTAAATACCCACACAAAAAAGAGATTCTGACTCTGGAGTTGAGGAAAGAGTGGTAAGGCAGAGAGTAACATTCTAATCAGGCGTGCATATAAGAAATGGACTAGAATATGAATCATAATGAATAATAAGAAAGATATTAAATTTATTTGGATGCTCTTTTCCTTAAATTTTGATCTTTATCAATTGTTATATGCAAAAAGTAATAACATAGTTGAAGCTATTTTAAAATATTTTAATAAAGATTGGTTCCATTGTTTAAAAATGATACCCAAATCAAAATTTCATGGTTTGGAATCTGGATCTAAAACTAAAGTCCTTGGCTTATGGTTCAAATTCCAGACCACAAACCAAAGTACTGTGGCTCATCTGGTAGCATTTTATCCTATTATCAGGACAAGGATCCAGGGAGAACTCTAACATTACATTTGCAAACACTGATGACAAGAGTCAGTGTGAAGCATTCTATTAACCAGTATGCTTTGTAACAAGAAAGCAGATTGCTAAAACAATAAATTTGGTAGGATGCAAAATATTTAACCTATTAATTTTTTTAAAGTTTTCTGAAAGTTTTCTATTTAGGAAAAAGACAAGTTTCTAAAACATAAAGCAAGTCTTTTTTTTTTTTTTAAATCAAGGCTTTCAACAAAAAACATTTCCATCTAACTCTGAGGAAATTCATTTTTAAAACTTTTCCCAAAAGCCCCAAAAGAAAACTTAACTGCTATTATAATTCACCGACGCCTGCACACATTCAATTGAATCATCTGTGGTAATGGAAACAATGACAGCAGAGACAAATGAAATTCAGACTTTATCTCAGTTTAGCTAATACATACTCTTTAACTTTGTCTCCCCTTTTCATTTTATTCAATATTGGTTGATTTCAATTCAACAGCTCTTGTACTCAACACTTGTTTAGGTGGAAAAAGGAAGACAATAGGAAACAGGCAGCTGCCAGGCACTAGGATAATCTACAAATTCAATACAACTATTACCCAATTTTACATTTCTAGCATTGTTTCATAATCCCAAATGTACAACTCATAAATTATACTTGTTTCTTTACAAAAAATAACTTGCAAAGTTTAAGTGAAAGATTTTACCACAATTAAAAAAAACACAGTCCTCCGAAAAGTACACATTTTTTTCCCTGGAACACATCCACTAAATAAAATAACATTTCCTTCTAATTGTTCCTTGGATAAATACGAATTGCCAGGATAGATCAAGAGCATCAAGCTCAGAACTCTGACTCCTTAAGTAGTAGTTACTGAATAACAATCCATGCCCAGCTCCTATATCAGGATGTGCCAGCACTGAATATAAGTCCTATTTCCAGGGGTGACCATAAGATTCAGATATGAAACCAATTCCCTGGTAGTTCAGAAACACACTTTCATGTACGAACAAGCAGAACACATGAACTACAGCAATATCAATTTTTCTTTCTTGATAATTGCCTATAGGTCTCATTTCATCCACAGATCTTAAACTCCTTGAGGTCAAGAACAGTGATTTATTTATCTCCTTGACCTCCTAGCACCCAGCAAGCTGCCTCAGTATAATAGGCTCCTGAGAACATTTATGAGTCAGTGAAGAACAGCATAGGAGATGAAAGATCCTACCAAAAAAAAGGTGGTTCTAAGCTTTTACTTTAAAAATTGCACTTAAGTTGCCATACAAATGTTCTTCCCCTATTTTAACCACTAGTAGTTTTCTGTTGTCCTTTATTAAGATTGTGAAGGATTAATGCCTCTCAGCAGAATTCAAGAAAACCTGTCTTTATCAGATGTCTGAGTCCCTTACCATCAGTAGACAGGTAAGACACTTTGGAAAGTTCTGTTTTATAAAAGTCTAAAGTAGCATCTTTA
The DNA here is from genome assembly GCF_029289425.2 of Pan paniscus. Classification (NCBI taxonomy): domain Eukaryota; kingdom Metazoa; phylum Chordata; class Mammalia; order Primates; family Hominidae; genus Pan; species Pan paniscus. The sequence goes on along the minus strand of NC_073258.2, from coordinate 93,104,511 downwards.
AAGAATTTTGTGTTTGATTCGATACCTTAATCCAGGGTTGTGTTCTTAATCCTTGAAAACAGTCAAATCCTCATCCTAGAGTTCTCAATGTTAAACACAATAGTTGCTCAAATCACCTTTGCCATCAATGTCATCATTCTATTTCTTAATGTGTAGGAGATCACGGTGTAAGATGAATGTCCTTCTTTCTGGTTCCTAAGCTTTCTTATATCAAGTGTAAGAGTGTAAAGTGTGCTTTCCTTGAGTTAGCAGTGATTTTAGCCAAACTCTTAGTGCAGACTCAGTGTCTTGACAGCTTTGTATCTACAGGTGTGTAAAAATAACTCCATTGTGCCAAAATAATATAAAGAGAATAATTACTCAATTAGTTAACCATTTAAAACATGGCAAGTTTCTCAAACTGCAAAAGGCTCATTCAAATGGGATTTTTTTTAATTTTACTTTTACAAGCATATTTTAAAATAAAAACATCTATCAGACTAATGACTGATAAATAAATAATACCCTTTAACTAAGCAAATGAAACACCAGCAACATTCTGTATTCGTTAAAGGTAGTTGATTCTTACTGAATTAAAATTGGACCCCTCCACCTTCAGTAACTATTAATACATCTGCTCAGTCAGATGAAATCAAATTTGAATTACAGAAAATTTAATTTTAAAATAAGTATTACATGAACATTTACCAGCACAGACCCATTTTCTGTGAAATATCTTTAAGAACTCATCACAGATGCAGGTAAATAAAATATCTATCTAAAAACAGAGTATTTTGCAATCATAAAAATACTTGAAACAGCAAAGAAACACATCACAAATGAGCTTTTGCAATACTGTCTTGGCATATAATTAAGTGTATCTTTTAAATATGAGTACTGCATTTCCTGAGGTGCCTGCAATGCTAAGAAGCAAAAGAGAGTTGCAAGGAGATCCTGAAATGAAAAGCCTTACTCATAAGGAGGAGCTCCCAAGAAGGAGCTGTTAAGCTCAGCAGCCTCAGATAGAAAGTCCAAAGCTAACAAAGAGTTAAACACCCAGGATAGCTCAGTAATGAATGCTTAGTAAGTTTGGCCAACGAATATAAAGTAGATACCAGGGCTAGAGCAACTGCTAAAGGGATGACCTCCTTGAATCTCATTTGCATAGCAATGAGATGTCACAAAGGCATTAAGTCTGAAACTACAATGCTGTTTCTAATCCATGCTTTATTTTGTTGTGACATTAAGCAAACTGCTTTACAAAGTAAAAACAGAAATGATTCCAGCAATGTGGCAGGAAGGGGGGCATGGCGGGGATTCTACAAGGATGTGGATTATAAAATAGACTGGAAAACAGTTCTGCAAAAAGCTACTGAGTAACTGAGCAAAACCAGCTGAAAGAACAATAAAATAATAACTTCCCAGGACATTTCCAAAAATGAGACCAGGTAAGTAAGTTGCTGGCTTTTGTCAATGGATACGTATTATTTGAGCCAAGAATAATGCATGTCTACTCACAACAGACAAAACAATATGTCAATAAAATGAGCCAAACTCACTCAAAATGTATCTGTTACAACCTTAGGCTGTATAGGCTGTTGTCTACATTGACGCAAAAACCTTCAATTACAGTTTGGGATTTGGTTTTTTGGGTTTTTTTTTTTTTTTTTGGTTTCATTTTGTTTCAAGTAATTGTGCTTGCAAGTATTACTATTAGTTACTACTAAGGGAGAGTGGGGGCTTTTACCTCTACCATGGAAGAATGCAACTTCTTTTAAATACACTGGATTAAATTACACATACAGCCATGGCTGCAAAAGAACAAGAAAAAACAGCATTGTAAGTCAAGCTTTTGTGTTACAAGCAGTTACAAACTGAAAAGACATTCAAGAAAATCTTGAATATTCAAGTTCTATCTGTATTTTTAAAAAAGGAGAAGAAAAGGAAAATGTTTCCAAGCTTTAAATGTCACAAGTTCACTTCTTTCCTAGAGTCTTATACATCAAATTCAAACTCAGTCACAGTACAATTAAATGAAAAAAAATGTAAAACTAAAAAACCTCCTTGAACATGCAGCTTATCCAGTTAGTTGTTTCACTGCAGTAATTACCAAAGGACATAAAGATATCTGCTCATTTCTGTCATAAAGACAGACAAACTGAAACTGAACTTTTAGCTGCCTATTACTCAAATTCCTGAACCATCTTTCGAAAGGCATAAAAAATAACTCTTACCTTAGTGATTTTGATAGAACCTCAGGTTATTCACCAGACATTATGAATCTACTTCAGGCAATGAAATTAATATTTCAGTAAGTCCTCTTCCATGAAACAGGAAGCCTTTTAGTAATGACCTTGGACCAGATAATAGGAAAGGCAAGAAAAGCTGGGTCCAAAGCCAGAGGGTAATTGTGATTCAAAGACTCTTTTATGCAAATAAGACCCCTAATCAAGTTAATGCCGTTTTCTACATTTTATCTTCCATCTTTTTATTTACATTCAGCTGAGAAGCCAAAATCAGAAAACAGTAGATTTCCAACTTCCTAATTCAACCTCTCCTGTGCAAGCACAGCCATAGGGAACTGCATGACAGTCATTCAGAATCTTATAATAGCCCATTCCCAGGAGTAACATGACATGGACTCAAAGCAATTCTGAAGTTAGTTCCAGCAAGTGATAAATTACTCAGGCAGGGGGCAATAACCCACATTTACTGGGCACTGGTTAACTTTTCCACTTCCTTTTGTGGAGTCAGAGAGCCTGGAAAGGAAAAGTCATTTTCAAGAGGGAGCATCTGCACTGTTGACTCAGGAGATGCTCCATTTGCTTTTTGCTTCCTAGGTGCACACTCAAGTTTTAGAAACTCAAACCATATTTGCCATGCACGTGCAGATGTTTGAAGGGGTACTACAACCTGGAGAAGCTGGATGATTCTCCAGGATCACTATAGGATCATTATGAGTAAGGCTGAAGACAGGCCAGAAACCCAGAATCCAGTAAGAAAATAAATAGCAGTTGGCCCAGGGGGCTCTTTTAGGCAGAGGGGTAAAGAGCACAGGTTGTAGAGTTAGGATCCTATTCTGACACCTCCTGAACAATGTTACCTTGGGCAAGTCACTTAGCAGCTCTATGCCTCAATTTCTTTAGTAGAGAAATACCAATTTCTTTTGGTAGAGATAATAATAGTATTTGCCTCATAGAGTTGTTGGGGGATAAATGAGATAATACATGTAAAGCTCTCAGCAATGTTAGTTGTTATTAACAAACGCAAAAATGAATGAAAAGTTGCAAATGGCAAAGTTACAAACGAATGCACGTTACTGTTATTAACATTGTCAAGAACTCTTTTTTGTTAGTCTACTATCAATTCAATACCAACTGACCAGCAGGAAGTTTAGAAGTACTCTGTTTTTTTCAGGATTCTTTATCCACATTCTTTTTTTCTCAAGTTTCCCACATAAACTTTATCATCTCTATGGTAAAAATAAGATAACAGAAACAGCCCTTCATAATTAAACACATGCATAGTATTTGTTCTCATTACTATTATTATTCAAATAATTTAGGGCAGTATAGTTCTGTGCAGGCTTCTCAAACTTGGATTGACAGCAGTTACAATAATGATTCCTAAAGTTCCTAGGTAAACAAAGATGAAATCTGGAGCATGAGCCCTTTCCCCATCTGTAACAGCCCCAGGCCACCCTAAGTAAGCATGCAATCTAAGCAAAAACAAAAAACAAAACAAACAAACAAAACCTGCTTGCTATACAAACGAAATTGCAAGATACCCTCAGTTCCTCTTCCAACCAGATTGCCCCCTCCGATTCCCTATGTGGACATTCCAGAGGTGTTTCTGAGTATATACTGGGAGCAACTTTTGGGTGGTCAATTTTACTTAAAGATTTAGGGGAGAAAATTTAAGTGCTTTGATGACTAAGTAAGTTAATATGTTTCACATTTAAACAAACACATTATGGAACAGACTGTAAAATTAGCATAATTTTTGAAGAAAAATACTCAGCCCTCAAAGAAATCCACCTGATACTCATGTTCTATCTTTGGGCCCACACCCAGATTCTGAGAATATGAAACCCTCCTCCTTTCCCAGTATGGGGGCTGCTACTCTTGATGTTATTATCAACAAGAGCTTTAGATTCAAATCCCAACCCTGCCAATTAAGGCCTATGACCTTGTTTCTGCTCCTAACCGTATCTTTGTCACCTGTGAAATGATGATATTAATATCTACTTCATAGGACATGGGTGATGCCAGAACAAAAGTGCGTATGCAAAGAGTATGATAAAGTAGATACTCAATAAATCATAGCTATTTTCTTCTTTCCCCACACCACATTCCCCTTTTCCTACATGTTATTCAGGATCTCAGATAGTAATACTCAGAACTCCACCAAATACCACCTATAATTTCTCTTCAAGATGCTAAATTCTTCTACCATCCAAAATCTAAAATATCTCATTCATTCATTGGACCAGTATTCACTGAGTATTTTTTGGAAGGACTGTCTATGAGTGAAAGGGCTCAAGAGGCAAGAAAGTGTGTGTGAATACACTATTTCAGGTCACCATTCACAGATGACAGGTCTTCTGTGACACCAAAGGCTATAAAGCCTTCTCGTTTGGAAGAAGGAGGGCAGCAACATTAAAACATGCTGGAATTCCAGGTAACTCCAGAGTGGTATAATATTCTCACCAGTGTTCACTAGGATACTGGGGTCCACATTTAGTTCTCATCAGGGATATTAATAATGATTAAAAGTTATATAAAAGTCCAAGAAAAATAAAGGAAAAGTCCCTAGTCCCAAAGAAAGGAGAGTCACCAAGTAGAAACTGTTCGAAATTGGTCACCAGTGTATCATCTACACAGCTTGCCTGTTTACTATGCAGTTGAATGGTAACATCGATCATACCATTTACACTCAGCACTCACAGACTGCTCCAGCCTGCCCGGAAATCTGCATGGAAGCAAAGGATCAAAATACCCTTTCATCTAAAGAACTGTGAATTAACTCTCTGCCTTTTTAATTACTCTCAATTACTTTCCCACTATTTATAAGGATTTTTTCTTTTGCATAACAAAATCCAACTCTAATCAATATATGCAGTATATCCCAGCTGATTAGTATAATTCTTGCTCCACCATGATGCTGGAATTGTGCCAGCCTTACCTTGCACACAATTAAATGTCTGGTATTGCCTGCTGCTACCCAGCAGGCCTCATGAGTTAATAGGGAAAAAACGGGATTTACATTTGCCTCTATCAGCCCCTATGTGCCCTTGCTCCCTCTCATCAGCTTATAGACACGTACAAAGTATGCCTGGAGAAATAAAGGCCTAAAACAATCACACAAAACTAAAAGGCATGGGAGCATGAAAAAAGGATCTCCAAAGTCTAACTCGTCATCTTCCCATTTCAGTAAATCTTGCCAGAAATAAGATATCCCTTTTCCTACCCAAGATTCCAACACTGAACTGTGAGCAAATTTTAAGTACAAGAAAGATTCAGGGATATAGACTCCAATATTATGAATTATGTGCAGTGTACCTCCGAGCCAATTTTTAATAAACACAGATCACTTAATAAGAAATTAAGAGCATTACACATTTCTCATGCTCCTGTGGATTTGGTGTTAATGAGATTTTGTTTGTTAAACTCACAGAATAACAAAGTGTCTAAAAGACAGACACAGCCTTTTCCAATTTCTATTCATTCAGGAAATAGTCATTGAATATTTTTTGTAGCAGGACATTCCCAAGACACGCACCTGCTCACGTGTTGATTTCACCAGCCTGCCCCTCAAATAATGCATATAGTGCAGTGCAATTGAACAAAAAAAAAGGAGAGGGGGATTTAAATTTTACAAGACTTGCATTTTTATCTATTCCATTATGAACTGTCACATTACTTCATACATTCGCTTTACATAGACAAGCTTTATTATGTACCAGAAACTGTACTTCCAACTTTTAAAGAAAGATCTTCTTGCCCACAATGGTCACTATGGAGTGACCTATACCCCAGTGGGCATCTGGGCCTCAGAATATACTGGAAAGACTCAATCCCTTATGAGGTGTGTTGACTGTAACTTAGTGTAATAATAGTTACAGCACAGGTGTTTATGAATAATTTAATTTTTAAATAGAATTGAGAAAGGCTCCAAGGATTCTTATAATAATAACATTCTTACTTATGTGTTCTATGCTTTCTTGAGACACAAAGAACTCAGCACTGAGATATGCTTCTACCTCCCAGTCTATTTTACCTTCGACTGTGAACATCAAACGCCATGCGAATGTACTATTAGGTACATAACACCCTTATCATACATTCCTTGAAGACAAAGTGATGCTACTGAAAGGTGGCTGGACACCTGGATGCATCCAACATGCCCTCTTGATGTGTTCCCAACACTTGCTTAGAACATACAGGAAAGATCCAGAGCTTGAGCAGATCAGCCAATAAAGAGCATGCGTATTTATGCCTAGAGGATCTTTCCTCCAACTGTGAAATGTGGACCTCAGAAGTAATATATCTTTGCAGTACCAGAATCATAACGCAGTCTTAACAGCTCAAAGGGATATTTTTCAATATTTGGTCATAGATGGTCAATTGTGGAAGTCCATAATCACTAACCAAGTTGAACATAAACAAATAGAGTCATTCAATTTTAAATATTAAATACCAGCAAGATCTAACAATAAGAGTGGGAGACCAAAGGTTACTATGTTATCCCACTGAGCCCAGGGAATGATGGCCTATGGGAGAAAGAGACACCCGCGCAGGTAATTTCATTACAAGGCATGTGAACAGTGCTGCAATAATACCACAAAGTGTAGGGGGACCTGAGTGCAGAGATATGAAGAGACAATATAAGAGGTCAGGTGTAAGCAATACCTTCAGGACAGCATGGAGCTGCAACCAGTGACTACAGGAACTAGAGAGGGTTGGGAGAGATAAAAGGGCCAAGAAGTACCAAAGAGAGAAAAAGGCAGAGGGGCTGCAGAAGACAAGAGGCCCTGAGAGATGAGGGGCACTTCTCTGGATGCTCCAAAGGCTAGAAATGGGAGTGTCAGCAAAAGTACTGACATTGTCAGAGGTATGATTCTGGGTTGGACTGGCCTGGCCCTTCTGTCCAGAATTTTTTTTTTTTTTTTTGAGAGATGGAGTCTTGCTCTGCCACCCAGGCTGGAGTGCAGTGGCGCAATCTTAGCTCACTGCAACCTCTGCCTCCTAGGTTGAAGCGATTCTCCTGCCTCAGCTTCCCAAGTAGCTGGGACTACAGGCATGTGCCACCACACCCAGCTAATTTTTTTTTTTTTTTTTTTTTGAGACGGAGTCTCACTGTTGTCACCCAGGCTGGAGTTCAATGGCACAATCTCGGCTCATTGCAACCTCCGTCTCCTGGGTTCAAGAGATTCTCCTGTCTCAGTCTCCTGAGTAGCTGGGATTACAGGCACCCACCACCACACCTGGCTAATTTTTATATTTTTAGTAGAGATACGGTTTCACCATGTTGGTCAGGCTGATCTTGAACTCCTGACCTCATGATCCACTGGTCTCGGCCTCCCAAAATGCTGGGATTACAGGCATGAGCCACCGTGCCCGGCAATTTTTGTATTTTTTAGTAGAGACGGAGTTTCACTATATGTTGGCCAGGCAGGTCTCGAACTGCTGACCTCAGGTGATCTGCCTGCCTCAGCCTCCCAAAGTGCTGGGATTACAGGCGTGAGCCACCACTCCTGGCCCAGAAATTCTTAAACTTTAACATTTCCTCAACATCTCCATAAACTAGGTGGACATTTCTGTTTTTTCTCATTCTAGTTCCATCTTCTCCCTTTATTTTCCCCTCTGATGCCACTTCTCATCAAAGCAGTGCTGAGGGAGAAGGTCAAACTCTTTCACTTTATTATATATTTGAACAAAAACATATTTCCAATATGTATACACTCTTGCATCTCTTTGAGAAATTTAATATACAAAATCTAAACTTAAAAAACAGATAAATGTAAGAGAGACAAATTGTTCTTTACTTTATAAAAATAATTTGCCACATCTGTTTAAATAAAGAGTGTATTTTCCCTAGTTGAAAGCATTTAAGATGTGATTTGTTTTGAAAAATGTCATTTACACTCAATGTTTAAAAACATATCTATTGTATAAAGAACAATCTAGGTTTATTCACTTGGATTATTATAGTAACCACTGATGAGCTGTATGAAAGTGATAAATCTCAAAATACCTGCATCTCCCTCTTTCTCTTTGGATATGAGGTAAAATATGTTATTAATACTACCTATTTAACAAAAATATGCAGAATGTAAACTGAACACAACATGTGCACTGCTGAATACAACTTAGGAAGAAAGTGATTAATGCAAGTTATTACACTTACAAAATGTACACTTCCAAATAAAAGAAGATTATCTAATTATCGTATAATTCAACAAGATCTAGGGAACTGATCTGGCAATATAATATGTTTTGTCTTACATTTCCCATTCAATTGTTCAATTGCCTAGATTGCCCAATTTCCTCATTGTAGTAGTTGTCTTCTGAATATAAATATAAGTCCCATTGTTAATCCAGAGACTTCCAAGCAGATGATGTCACTTCAGTTCACCATCTTACTGACTTAGGATCACACATACATTACGACTTATACTTATTTAGCTGAACATCACTCAGGTGAGGAAGCTAACTTTTGAAGGGTCAGACACCACATTTATTTAATATGCTCCATGAAAAAATTAGTCCAAGATAATAGTAGCACTCTTAGTACACTTTGCCAACAATGACACGGGCCTGAAGAACCCAGCACATGCGACCAAAACGACCAACAATGTAATGTGTACTTAGTTCAACCAGACTGTGAATGATCTGCTATGTCTACAGGAAAGATGGAACGCTAGATTACTTTAAATAGCTCTGACTTAGAGAACATACCTATGAAGATGAGGAATTAAAAAATCATATAAAGTAGCTGTTCACATTAGTACCAGTATAGGAGACAGCCAAAATCTAAGTTATAAACAGGTAATGAAAAATCCTCAAGGACTAACTGAACCATGTTTCTCCCTACCTCACTTGTCAACATTCCCAAGTTCTCTCTTTACTAACTGCAGTTCTTTCAGGCACTTATAATCATCAAATGCAGTTCAAAAAGAAATATATCCAACAACAAGAATATTAAAAAAGAATTTCAGTCTTCTGTATGATTAGAAACTGTTTCAGCCCAACAGTCAGGAATAAAAAGGATTTAAACTAATAAACCATTAACTGAAAAACTGAAAGAGATGTAGAGAAATGTGAATTTAAATGTAAATTCTGCCATCAGGTAAACATAATATAAAGCTAGTAGTTATAAAGAGGAAGTTACTCTAATTACTTCTAAGTTGCTAGGCCAAAAATTCCACAATAATAATTCTACCTCCCAATTGTTGTTTTTCAGAGGTACTGAGTTTTGCCTAATGCTTTGGTGATGCTTCATAATGTTTACAAGACACCATGCGCCCACTCCATGGAAATAATCATCAATGAGAGAAGCAACATCATCCTAATCAGTTGCACAGTTAAAAAAAAAAAAAACGACATCACTGAAGTCAAGAAGCACAAAATGACAAATGGTCAAGTTCCAACAGCTAAAAAGATCCAAGACATTAGGAGCTTTTAATGAGTGAAACATGCCATGAGAAAGAGACCTTCTGTCAATAAATCCAAATCCTTGTTCACTAATTAAACCATCTTATACAGTGTCTGAATATGTAGACACCAGACTTCAACATTTCTTAATTATATTCAATTCCAGGCATATTTTTCCATTTAATTGACATTCTGAAATGCCTTTACAGTCCTATCAGATAGGTACCAAATTCTCAAGAGAGATTACCACACACTTCTGAATTCTTATTCATTTGATTGAAACTGTTATTAGCAAAGTTTTTTTTTTAAGTGGAAAGTGTGGGAAAGATTCACACCCCATTCTATCCATAACATGGGCAATGTTAAAGTCATCTGCATTTGGCCCACTTTCATGTGTACATTTCTTTGCAGTGAAGTTCTCCATAGCCAGGCCAATCTGATAAAACCCTAGCTGCAAAATCCACCCTAGCATGGGACGGTACCACATGAATCACATAACACACTGCTCACCCAATCACAACAGCAACTGCCATCATTAAGCCACCACTTAGAACCAACAGAGAATTTCAAACCACAATCAAAAATAGATTTCAGAGGTCCAAAATATTGATCACATAGACTTAAAAAATCAACAAAATGTCATGTGTGATAAATGCTCTAGGTTTCAAAAAAGACCAAGCTGATCCTGCTACCAAGATATAGCCTCATTTTGCTTTGAAAGAAAACACACACAGACTTACATAGAATTTATCTGACAAAAAAAAAAACCCTGATATTTATACTGTCATTAAGCACATTTGTCACTAAATTTAATCTGTGTCATCTGGCATACTCTTAGATGTTTACAATTATCAAATAATGTTCAATGATATTTAGTAGCATTAATAATTTGGGGTTTATCTCAAAATATAAAACATCAATAGCTGCTCCAGAGTGCTCACTTTTTGACCTTCCATGGTACTGAAAAGGCTACAATTTTTATCAGATTGTTTGGAATTTAATTTAGTTGAAGTCCTGAAGTTACAATTAAACTTCCACTTAACCTTTCGTAACTGTGCCTCATTCAACAGCTGGGCTTATCTCCAACATCTCAGAAAAGAAAAGAAAGAAAGAATTAACTGAAATATTATTTGCAACTGCTCTGAAAAGTACAAGTAGGATCAAGTCATAGAGAGCGTCCAAGGTAAAAGTCTGCCTTTTCACTCACATTCTGGAAGCTATGTTACTTTGTAAGCCATTTTTAAAAAAAAAATTTTAAGGTAAAAAACCAAGCAACAGATCTAAATGATGAATACCTAAAGGACAGAACACCTCAGAGTGTTCTGTGACAAAGTTAACCTTGAGATTCATAACTAAGTCTCAAACATAGGAAAACAGAGGACTAAGAATACACCATGTGCACCTGCATGCAGGCTCCCAGACACATTCAAAAATCCTAAAAGTTACCTTTGAAATTGGGGGGTGGGAGACCACAAGAGGATAGTGGAGAAAGGACATGAAAAAATTCTGAAGTCTTCTCAAAATATTAACTAACATTCCGACAGCCCATTTGGCCTGCCCCATGAATACGTTCTTCCAAAAAGGAGCTCTGCACTGCCCCCTGACAAATGAAGGAATTAATTTATTTCATAGTGCCTTGCATACATTAGGGCTGTAGTAAGAATTATTAAATGGAATTATATTCACTTTAATAACTTACACTCCTCTTAAAAGTTTACTCCACCTCACATTAATCTCTCCCTCCTCCTTGAGGCTCCTGTTCATAGATATTCTTTTGTCAATTAATAAACATCTTTAGATGTGACTTCTAGTGTACACACACAGGCATCTCTCATTTTCTCAATAAACAGCACGAAGCAGAAGCAATGGATATATTTTACTATTCTTTGAATCTTGCCCACTGTCTTGTGAAAGAGGTAGATTCAGTAAATATCGCTGAAAAGAACTTTAAAATAATTTTTTAAAAAAATAAATAACAGGGCTGAGGACGGTGGCTCATGCCTCTAATCCGAGCACTTTGGGAGGCCGAGGTGGGTGGATCACTTGAGGCCAGGAGTTCGAGACCAGCCTGGCCAACATGGTGAAACACCCTGTCTACTAAAAATATAAAAATTAAGAGGGCATGGTGGTGTGCGCCTGTAATCCCAGTTACTCGGGAGACTGAGGCATGAGAATCACTTGAACCCAGGAGGCGGAGGTTGCAGTGAGCCAAGAACACGCCACTGCACTCCAGCCTGGGCAATGGAGCGAGACTCTGTTTCTAAATAAATAAATAACAAAAATAAAATAGGGAAAATAGAGGAGAAAGCAAGACATTTTTTAAAGACAAAAAATAACTTATTTTAAATTCCATGTGACTTTACAGAATTTTAAAAAGGGATATATTTCAGATGTACAAAGGCAAAAGTTAAAGAAACAACTTTCCTTTATTAAAGAGTCTATAATTCACAGTTTTGGAACCCTGGAAGAGCAGAACGTTGAAATACTAACAACTGCTCAAGGACTCCTCTCAGGGTCCTCTGTATGACTTTTCCGCCCAGGGTAGGCAACACCTTCAATAATGCATTGTTCAAGGAAGGACAATGCTGTGGCCCTCCTCACACCTCCTCTAGGCTCTCCACATTCATATATATCTATCTGGTGAAGGAAGTAATATTTTGTTTATGTGAAGAGTTTAATTGATTAAGTTCTGAAATCTGTTTTCTATTTTCTATCATCATGCCAGTTAATCCATTCTCAAATTTTCATCCCTTCCACTTAGCAGAAAAAAAAAAAAAAAAAGAAAGAAAATCTAAGTCCTGGAATATGCTAAAATTAAGACTAACCTGAAAATGCCATTCCAATTCAGAACTGCTAGAATGGGTCATTTGTCACTATTACATGTAACTGATAGCCTATTTTGGTAGACCAGAAACTGGCTTGAAGCCACTAGACAAGTGTCAAATATGTTCTCAATAAATGCAGTCTGTGTCATTAAGCTGAATTTCTTTTTCAAGGAAAGGCAGCCTTTCCTGAAAATTATTCTTAGAAATTTGGAGAAAGGGAGGCAATGTAAAAAAAAAAAAAAACAAAAAAACAAAACAAAACAAAAAAAGAAAACAAGGAAAGGAATAAAGCTTATTAAAGGAGTAGATACCCTGCAATTGACAGAAAACTCAGTAAGTTTGAGAAGCCTGTAGAATTAAATTGACCAAAACACAGAAAAGATATTTACTCTCTGAGTCTTCCCAGAGAAAGTTGTCACACTGTGGTGATCCTCAAGAGGTCAGGATATATTAAAAAACAAAGACCCACTCCTCACAATTTGGGTAGAAAGATGATTAAAATGACATATTCAACAGTTAGAGATCAAAAAAGCATTGCAGAAAATTTCACCAATAAGTAAAACTGCATACACAAGAGTTGTGCTTCCTTTAATATTTTTAAGACCATGCATATCTGTAGAAATCAGAGGCTCTGCTAACTCTAGGAAGGAATTGGGCAGAACACAAATCCTTCACTCTAAGTCTGTCAGATCCCTTTCTTTTAAATTTCCATTCCAATTCTAATGTTTGCCACAATCAGCAAAGAAGTGGTTCATCAATAGTCCTTCTTCAGCAATCAAAGGAAATCAATTCAAATGGACAGGCCCACCTGCTCCCATCAGATGATTCCCTACTCAAGTCTCCTGCAGAAGGAAAAAAAAGAAAAACCTGGGGATGACCCCACAATGGAAAAAAAAAATCAAATATCCTCATTACTATCTTTCTCCTTCTTGCCCTAGAGGAAAAAGCCAACCCACCAGGCAACTGGACAGATGTGGGCTATGAAGGAATGCCATACCCCAATGCCACAACTGGTAAAATAAAGCCACAATGGTCCTTTATGCTTTGTGAGCTATTAATATAGCATAACAACGCAACAGCCACCAGGAGCACTCCTCAGACCTGCTGGTAATGACTAAATACCCTCTCCTGCCTGGTAATTGCCTACTTCTTTCTATTTGACATAATTCATCAGCCAGATTAGCTAAGGTCATTCAGGATCGTATGAAGAAGAAAGCAGGGATGATAACATAACCTGACACATCAAAATGTTCTTCTATGAGCAGCCTGAAGAGCCATAGCTTTACAAAAGCTGTGGGTTAGCAAAATAACCGTATAGCATACAGGTCAGTGGGTATCCACTGTTTATTGCTACTCATTTCATTTTTGAGTAGCTCAGCACAACTGTAATTGCTAGTTAACAGACAGACTGGGTCCTATTAAAAAAATCCCCAAAATGACTCCGCCAGAGACCAGAATAAATAAAATTTGAAAGAAAGATTTCTAAAAGGCTTGAGAGCCAGTCGCTGGTCAACAAACCCTGGCTGTGAAAATCCTGCAGCCACAAGAGATGGAGCCAGCCCAGCAGCTGACTGATTTCTGATCTCTGAGCCAGCTGCCTTTCATGTGGAGTTCTCTGTGTGATTCAGATGATATGAAGACATTATAACTGGACAGTTCTGGGAACTTTCTCATCCCAGTGCACTGTGCACAGAAACTGGCCCCAGTATCACTCATTGTTCAAGTTCCAAAAAGGCAACAACTGAGATTCATGATTGAATATCAACATTCGGTTTAATTCTAAGAGACAACTTTTCTTCTTGTAAAATGTTAAAAAAAAAAAAAAAACTTCCCCCACTCCAACCCTATTAAATAAGAAGCACATCAAAGTGCTAAAGTTATTATGCTTTTTTTTGACTTTGTCTCTTAGAGCCCTGGTTTCCTTGGCTGTTCCTTATTCTCTCACTGTTCAATTGCTCCAATTTAGGAATAAAGAAAAAAAAAAAAAGAAGAAGAAAGAAAAAAAGCAGAAGCAGTTGGCTTTGTGCAATTTCTAGGATTCTGAAGAATCTCAGTCTCTCAAATCTCTTCTCTCTTCTCTCCTCCATCCCCTCCTCCCTTCCTTTCTTTCTCAGATTCAAATCTCCAAGTCACACCAGAACATCATTCAAGCATTCAGTAAATGTGAAGAGAAGTTCAGTGTCTGCTGGTGGAGAAGAAATCTGGGCTCTGTTTGATCGATACTGAGATGTGGGCACCTCGGTCCTCAATTCCTAGATGGCGGGCTTCCCCTTTCCACCACCTGAGTTTGCCGCCTGGATCCAGGCAAAGTCGTCTGCAGTCTTTCTGGCCGCTTCTCTGTCTCTCTGCTGTTATTTTAACTTAGCCTGGGCACAATCAGAGAATCTAATCCTAGCAACAAAGCCAGGAGCACAAATCCACCGTGATGAACTGGTCGGCCTGCTCCCCCGCCCCTTCCTCCCACTACCCCGGACTCGCCTTTGAAAAGACTAGCGTCGGGGCCAGAAAATTAATATGTCCGAGGCAAGTGGGAGAAAAGCGGCAGAAAACAAGTGGCCACGAGTGGTTTGGGTTTTGTTGCTGTTCATGTGTATCTTTTAAACATCAAGGACCCACGCACAGGAACCCCAGGAGCTCAAGCCCCGGGTGGGCGCGTCGCACCTCCCCAGGCACTGCCCAGACAGCTCGCCCCCTCCCCCTGGGCGCCCTCCCTAGTCTGGCTGGGGCCGGGGCGGGTTGGGGGAGGTTCTCGCGGGTTTGTCTGACACTTGTAAATGGAAGTGGGATCCAACTTGGAAAACAAACGCGCCAGAGTCTGGGGGCGGAGAGGAGCGGGAGGAGGGGAGAGGGGGGGAAAAGACTTCAATCATTACCGCGGTCCCAGCGTCCCTCCCTCCCGCCGCGGCTGCTGCAGGTTCGCCCAAACCCGAAGCTGAGTCCCATTGGGCGCGCGGCGGCGGCGGGATGGAGCTGGAGCTCCCGGCCGAGGCGCTAGGAGTCCACCAGATTCCGCGTGCCAGAGCCACCGGCCGCCCACGCTCCGGGCCGCAGGCGCCACTCCCTCCCGGGAGCCCCTCCTAGTCCTTCACGGAGACCTCGCAGGGTCTCCGCAGCCTCCCCGCCCCCGACGTCCATTCCGGGGACCCCTCTCCACCGCCTGGTTTGAGCCCATTATTCCAGCGAGCTGCAGCCTCAGGATGTCACCGCCAGCACACCCACACCCCGGGAGCGCCCCTGTACCTCTCATCCCGAGCAACCCAAGCGGCTCTCTTAGCTCGCAGCCAAACTCCGGCCACCCCTGCATCCTTGCCCCAAGCACGCCCCCGCCACCCCCCGCCCACAAGAGGAGAACGGTGGAAAGTGAATAAAAGTTGCTTTCCGCAAAGCCTAATCATGTTCAATGTTAAACCATCTCGGAAAGCACATGTGACAAAAGTCAACGAGGGAGGAGAGGAGGGAATTCAGATCACAGCACAGCTAAAAATATCCGGGCTCGCCATCATGCAAGCCGGGGGGCCAGATGCACTTTAGCTCAGCGACTCCCACTGGCGGAATCCTCGCGCTCACCGCGCGCCGCGCCAAGATGGTCCAGGCCACCTCTACTGCCTCCCCGCCAGCGCCCCTCAGCCCCCTACACTTGCCCTGCACACACACTGGCCTGTAGAGGGGATTCGCCCCGCACCGCCCGGGAGTGGGGCCTGAGCTCGGAGCTGGTGCCCCTGGCGTTCTCGCCCCCAATCCGGAGACAGCTCCTCCGCACTCCTGGGATGGTCAGACCCGCGCTGCTTTCTTTTCAAAGACAAGCAGCCTTCCCACACGCCCGCCAAAAATCATGCACTCTCGCAAAGCATTCCGGTTCCCTCTCCTTGTCAAGATAGCAGGGACAGTCTCTGTCCCCAACCACTCCGTAAACGATGTCGTCCCCAGTCGAAGAGCCGCCGCCGCCGTTCACTACATCTCACACTGACCACAAGCCCCGCAAGCCCGAGTCAGGCGTGGGGAACGGACCCGCAGACTGGTAACCCTTTCCCTTTCCTAGCGAAAGTGGAGGCTGGGCTCCCTCTCTGCGCCGCGCCTCGCCTAGCGATGACCCAACTTGCACCTCCGGGTCCCCTAAGTGCATCATCCATCGGCATCTGAACATCCCCCACTGCGCCCGAGAGGCACCGGCTGCCAAGCAGGCTCGCCACCTGAACCTTCTCATCCACCTGCAGGGGCGGCTGGGAGCCGGGGATGGGTGCACTGATCCGCAACCCCCCTCGCAACCCCTCCCCAGATCCTCAGCCCCAAACTTGGCCAACTCTCCGTGTAAACCTCCCGGCTCCCGCCGCGGGGCCAAGCCACCCTCTTCTGTTTGCAGCGGTAGCAACGGCGGCTCGGGGCTGCGCGGAGGTTGGAACTTTACAAGGTGAAAAGTTTCCCCCACGCGCTTCGTCGGCTCTCGCCTCCCGAGCCCACCTCGCAGCCCATTTGCACCCAGCAGCTGAGGCTGTGCTCCGGCAGGCGCGCTCCAGCCGGTGCACCAGGCAGCCAAATCATCACGCTACAAATCCCCACGCACCCTTGCCTCCGCTGGCGATCCACGGCTCTACGAGGCGCTTCCCCCGTGGTCTTCTTCACCCGGTGCTCGGCGCTCTTGCTCCGGGCGAGCCGCTTCCCCGGCTGCTGCCGCCGCAGCGCCCACCGCGCGCTAGCCGGGACTGAGGCCGCGAGCAGAAGCGCTCTGCGCTCGGGACGCCGCCGCCGCCGCCGCCGCCGCCGGGGGTTCGCAAGCGGAGGAGGGGAGCGGAGGGGAAGAGAACAGCAGCGGGAGGAGAGGGACGGGGGGCGCGAGATCCCAATCCGCAGGCCAGTTCACAGCGCAGCCTGCGGGGAGGAGCGCCGGCTCTCCTGTCTGCTCCGAGCTGCAGCCGCCGCCGCTACTGCTCGCCGCCTGGCTGCTCCGGGCTCCCCATCACAGCCGACGCCGACGCACGGCCAAGCCCCTCTCCCGTCTCCCCCTCGCGCTTCTCTCTCGCAGTCTCCTCCTCCCAAACCGCGAGCGAAAAGGGCGAGGGGGAGAGGAGCCTCGGCGGCGGGGATGACTAGCGATCTAGGAGCGTGGCGCAGGGGAGAGGGGGCGCGCGGGAGGGGGTGGCGGAGGAGGCGCGGCGAACTGGAGGGCATTCCCGGCGCCGGGCCTGGAAGCGGCTAATTTTAGAGCTCGAGTCTTCCCTCAGCCCTCTGGGGCTCTAGGATAACACCAACGTACTTTCCTGCCGCGGGGAGAGCGTGGTGCTTGCTGGCTTGGGAGAGCTTTCGCACACTGCATTGAGTCTCACCTCCACCACATCCCTGTGAAGACAGAGAACGCGTTACTCTCCTGGGACAAAGAGGAAACTGAGGCACATCGAGGTTAACATGGTTTATATAACGTCCCAAGGCTAGTTTGTAGTGTGAAGATTAAACCATCAAATGCCGTGCCTCTGGACTAAAAATGTGCCTCCCAGTGAGGGCTCCTACGACTTTCCTAAACATTGAGATCCTGGGGTCATCCGATTGCCTTGTGGAGGAGGGAACTAGACTAAGCAGCTAACGTGGTCCAATCTCTTCACTCTTCCTCTGCCCCCAATATGTTTTAAACGTTTTTTGTCTTAATGGAGGACAGGGACTCTGAAGGGGTTGATGATTGATTTGGAGCTTGATGATTGCATCTCCACCCTGTCAGCCCTCCTGGTCACTTCTGCAGCACCCACCCAAATCCTAGGACCCCCTGACTGCACGCCCTCCGTTCCCACACTGCCCCGGTGGAGAGGGGACTCCACTCGTTCCCTGCTCTGTGTATCCTCACACTTTTGCCTTTCTTTTCTCCCCAGCAAAGAAGCAGCCTTAACCCTCTCCACTCGCCACCTACACACACACACACACACACACACACACACACACACACACACACACACACAGAGAGAGAGAGCTCAACTCACATCTGTCTCTAAGGCAAGCACAGCTGGCGCATTTCCTCCTATGCGCTCTATCGGGAACTTTCTCCTCAACTCTACCATTGGCACCAGGAGAAAGGGACCCCAGGACTGCAGATCTCTTCCCCAGAGGAAATCGTTACTCTTTTTTGAAACACAAAATTCTCTTTGGAGGGCGAAGTAGGGCTGCTTCTAGAGAGCTATGTGCTCAATCACTAGAGCAAGCGCTTTAAAATGCCGATTGAGTTTACCTTTCTGGCCTTCGCGCTCCCAGCCTGGGACCTCTGCCCTGTTCACAGTTACACAAAGGCCTCGCCACGCCCCACGGGTGGAAAGTTCCCCTTGAAAGCCTCCAGCAGCCTCGCTGCCTTGACTGCCACATAAAGCACCCGGCATGCTCTGGTCATTCCGCCCTGAGATTTTAATGTGAATACTAAAGAACGGTGACAGCTCCTCATACATCAGCTAATTCGGGGGTAATAAGCATGATGTTACCAAGGGCTTCATTGTCACGGAAGGCCAGAAGATAGGTCTGGAGTGAAGGAAACCACTAACAGAGCTAGGAAAACTTACCTGCTCTCCAAAATGTTAGCATCTGATTAATTTTATTCTGATTTTAGTTTTATTCTGCAGCTTTCTAAGGCACTAAAAGTTTATTGTCATATAAATATGTCCCTGGCATGGCATTTTCCTTGTGACAGAATGCAGCTAACTTTGCATCAAAGGTTTTAAAGAATCAAGGTATTTCCCACCTGAGTGTTTCTAGGGATGTGCTGAAACGAGCTGGCTCCTGCAACCAGGCACTTTGGGTAGAGTCGGCTGGTGGTGGTTTGGCCACTGGGATGCTCAAGGAAGAAGTGCTGGCAAGGAGGCCAGGCATCTTCTACCTTCTGCCTGGGAAGACTGCCAGGTGATTGGAGGAGTGGCCACTTCTGCTGCTGGTGTAGCTCCTGGATTTCAGCTTCCCCAAATGTTCTTTAATGCCTCAGAGGTGCCTTAGAGATAAGTACAGAAATCTGTCTAAATTTCAGCCTCCCCATCCCTAGGCAGTACATACATAATAAAGTAAACAGTCTCTACTCCCAGGGCTGACATAAGCTATTATAGCCTGTGGGTAAGAGACTTCCTGCAAAAATAGTAGAGTGGTTTATCTAATGGGACACTCCTCTGGTCATTTTAGATTTGCATAGCATTTACTATTCATTGTGCTAATAATTCTGATTGTATAAGATGACTGTATTTTTTTTTTAAAGTGCCAGCCAGACACAGTGGCTCATGCCTGGAATCCTAGCACTTTGGGAGGCCAAGTCTGGATGACCACTTGGGGTCAGGAGTTCAAGACCAGCCTAGGCAACATATCAAGACTCCACCTCCTCAAAAATTAAAATTAGGCCAGTGTAGTGTCTACATATAGTGTCTCATGTCTTTAGACTCAGCTACTTGGGAGGCTGAAGCAGGAGAATCACTTGAGCCCAGGAGTTTCAGGTTACAGTGAGCTATGATTGCCACATTACACTCCAGCCTGGCTGATGGATTAAGACTCTTTCTTTAAAAAAAGGTGATGTGGCTCGGGGGAGGGGTGCCACTGTGTCACTACAGTGGAAGGCACAGAGTTGATAAAACAGTGAGCTTTATGAAAGTCAAGAATCTGTCATATTTACATTTCTATCCGTGCATAAAGCCTGGCACACTCAATAAATATTAGTACATATTCAATAAATATTCAAATAATTAACAAATGGTGAAAACTTGGGAATTTTCTATCAGACCCAATGATTATTGTATGTAGGACATTGAAGTCCTCATAGGAAAGGAACCTATAAAAAATTGCAGATCTATAATAAAATCATATTACTTGCCATGTATCACAGCCTCCATATACCACTTCAGATCATCTGGGCCTTACCTGTTGCTTTTAGCCACCACAGGAACAGCCAGTTCTAAGTGGGCTCTAACCAGCTTCACACAGGTATAATTTGAAAGTGCTTTGCTCTGGGCTCCCCTTGCATCTTATCCCCACCCAGGGCTTTTTAGTTGAAGTTACAATGTGAACCAAAACCTAGAAGCATGAGAGATTAAAGAGCCTATGGTGGGAGCCCATGGAAAAATACTCCTCTTTCCATCTGCAAGGAAAGGATTCAGAAATGTGTTCCATGGAGCTTCTCTGGTGGTCTTTGCTGAACAAAGCAGCCATTCTCCTGAAGCAATGGCCAGCTTGATAACACATCCTTGTACTGGCGCTCCATCCTTCCCTGGTTCTCCCCATCTGTTCCTCACATGCTTCCTGGGATCACACTTCCCAAATAAAATATTTTCAGCAAGTCCTTGTATCATGCTCTATTTTCTGGCAATCTCAGGCTAAAACACCTACGACTAATGCTAAATACTTACGTCAAGCGACGGCCAAATGATTTTTCAAACTGCCCTATGAGGATTTTACTTTTAAACAAATGTGTACCCAAGGACACCTGTGTTGGGGACCTGTTGTACAACTAGAAGTTTTCTGAATCAATTTCAACTTAGACTGAAAGGTTTATTAAAAAGTAAGTAATTAAAATATGCTAATTTTGAATTTACATATATGTAATTAAAACTCAAAACAGTAACTACAGGAATTTTTTAGAACTTAGACCAAAATGATCTTGTTACAGAGGAATATTTTATCACTGACATTTTTTAGAATTGCAACTACAAAGTAATACTAAAAAAAAGACTGATTTTCTTTTTAAATTCTCTACAGATAGTGCTCCCACCCACCCGTTTGCCTGCTTGCTGTGCAGACCTCTCCTACTGGCCCACCCTTGGTATACCACTAATTGTACTTGCAGGTGGCCTTCTTTGCCACTCAACTATCCTAAGGCTGATCAATTTCAATCCCTCTTATTTTGGAACAGCAACCAAACCAAACTTGGACACACTGAAGTACTCTATTTTCGGCAAGCAAATTGTCCTACTAACTGTCTTTATCCTTTGGGAAACTCCTTCTATGCCCCTGTTTTGGCTACTGCTTTCTTCTCTTTGGCTAGACAGAGAATAAACGTAATGTCAGAGACTCATTTTTAACACATCCATAATTCTATGTTCTTTAGGCCACTCCTTTTTCTCTTTCTTACTCATTTGTTCATTCACTCACCCATTCATCTGTTCAAAAATTATTTTTGAGCAGCTGTGTACTTGGCTCTCTGCTAAGTGTCGGGGATGTAATGATTAGTAAAAACTGATGAGATATCTACCCTCATAGATCTTTGGGCCAGTGGAGAAGTCATTAATCAAATGATCAAACGAAGAAAAGCAAAAGTGAGAAGGGCTACAACTGCATGATTCAAGTGGTTTAGTTAGCACCACTGCCGTTCCAATGAGGGGGAATTTTTATTCATCTCTCTAATTTATTTACAAGCTAAAGTTCAACACGAACAATGACTAATGAGCATAAAGGATATTTAGTGTTACACCTGTTATATGTTTTGACATAATGTTATAAATAAGGGCAAATGTTATCAAGTACCAAGTTATGAATAGTACCAGGATCCCAATTCATCATCTTTAGCAAAATTTTCATCCACCCTCTTGGCCTCTGATTAAACCTGCTTTTCTTCAAGTGTCTAGAGGATGGAATATTAGAGTTTTTCATTCAAAACCTCTGTTTTAATCTTACATGTAATTTATGATTTCTTATTGGTGTCCCTATATTTTAGTACAATAGATAAGTTATATTATGAATGAGATATGCTTATGTACTTTGATTGCCATTTATGAGTACACTAGTTATGAGATAACTAGTGTACTTTGATTGCCATTTATAACATATTTCTGGAACAAAAGCCTTCCATGTTTAAAATAACTGGCTTACAGACTTTTGAAACATGACTTGTTTGCAAATGAAGTTGTTTCTTTACCAATCAAAGGGGAAGTTGTAATGTAATCTAAAAGTGAGGTGATAATTTATTATAGGTGTATTAGTCCATTTTCACAGTGCTATAGGGAACTGACTGAGACTGGATAATTTATAAAGGGAAGAGGCTTAATTGACTCACATTTCTGCAAGGCTGGGAAGACCTCAGGAAACTTATAATCATGGCAGAAGGCAAGCGGAAGCAAGGCATGTTCTTCATAAGGCAGCAGGAGGGAGAATGAATGCAGAAGGAAATGCCAAACACTTGAAAAACTCAGATCTCGTGAGAACTCACTATCACAAGAACAGCAGGGGGAAACTGCCCCCATGATCCAATTACCTCCACCTCATCTCTCCTTTGACATGTGGGGATTATAGGGATTATAAATCAGATGAGACTTGGGTGGGGACACAAAACCTAACCGTATCAATAGGTACCATGAAGTCTTAGAGTTAGAAAAGAAGATAAAGCTTATCTATTTCACTGCCTTTTGATTTGCCTACATCATAGCTGCTATTTCTTTTCCCTAGTTACTTGTCTAGTCCACTTCCAAAAATAATCTAGGCGTAGAATGAAGACTTTTGTCTACTTGCTAAAAGGAAAAAATACACAATCTTCTTCCTTATTCGTTGACTAAAGGAGAAAAGAAAAATTAGAAAGAAATACATCTAAACTAAGGAGCCCCAAAACCAAAGAGAAGGAAAAAAGCCTTACCAAAATGTTGGTGAGTAAATTATAGCAGTTTGTTTTTTATCTGATCTTAATTAAAGTAGGGAAGTACTATTAAGAATAAATGTTGGCATGTTGCCTCAAATTAAGGAACATCGACATCCTTTTCATTTTGAATTCATGAAAAGGGCTATTTACTCTTATTTTTGAATACTTTGGCTAAACGAGTTAATACCCATTTCATTTCACCAGGGCAAATGTTAGCCATGAATGTTAATGTAATTTTTCAAAAGTGAATTGTATCAAACTGTTTGCATAACAAAAAATCACTGTGAACAAGTACCTTGCTGCCTGCAGTTGTGTTGTCAAAAAGAAACTGCAAAAACATCATCTATTTTCATTTCTTTTCTTTCTTTCTTTTTCTTTTTTTCTTTTCTCTCTCTCTTTCTCTCTCTTTCTTTCTTCTTCTTCTTCTTCTTTTTTTTTTTTTTTTGACAGAGTCTCACCCTGTTCATCAGGCTGGATTGCAGTGGTGCAATCACAGCTCACTGCAACCTCCGCCTCTCAGGTTCAAGCAAATCCCCTTCCTCAGCCTCCTGAGTAGCGGGGATTGCCGGCATGTGCCATTATGCCTGGCTCATTTTTGTATTTTTAGTAGAGATGGGGTTTTGCCATGTTGGCTAAGCTGGTCTGGAAATTCTGACCTCTGGTGATCTGCCCACCTTGGCCTCCCAAAGTGTGAGATTACAGGCTTGAGTCACCGCACCTGGCCCTCATCGTCTTCTTTCAAATCTGGTAACTTTGTTCACCTGTAAATAATTAGTTACCAAATATGGTTGACTTTCAGTAAAGTGAAACAACTACTGATTAGGAGGAAGTAGTGGGTTCAAGGAGTTGATAATAGGATTCAGTTTTTTCCCCTTCAACATTTGCTCTTCCAAATTTGAATCAGATTTTTGGTGATTAATAGCTCTTTTCCTCTGGTACTGTTTTAGGAGTCAGTTTGAAACAACGTACTTATCTTAGTACATTTTCCACTGGGGGAGTCATTAGTATTAATGGAGCGCTGACATCATTCATACACTGAAACCCACTATGTGCCTAGTGGCCAGTGTTGGGCAGCTTTGTGATATAAATGGTTCTTGACATCAAGAAGCTTACCCACGAATGGAGCACTGCACTTGGGCTTAGGAACACTGGCTCTAAGGGATGTCAATAAACTCTTCAACCATACTACCTTTATTTTCCGTTCTTTGCTACCCTGCAGGCCTAGGAAATTTTCTGGTGACTGCCAGTCTGGGTCTAGTTTCTGTGTTCTCCCTGGCAATTGGTCTTTACCTCTGTGATATCACTTCTCACACAGCTTCATCCTCATCTTTTATCTGTTTTTGTGTCTCCAGTGACTAGGAGCCTCTTTGGGATAAAGGCTGATCTTTTATCTCTGTATTACCAAGGTGAGCTTCACATGTTGAGTGCTCAACAAAATATTTTTTTGTCGAATGAATAAATATATTAGCCAACCTTATATATTTGGATTTTCAAGAGATCAGAGAGAATGAGGTTATACATCTACACTGTCTTAAATTTCTCAAGAGTGAAGCCTAAATCAGTGATTCTCAAAATGTAGTGCCTGGAACAGCAACATCTGCATCAATTTGTAACTTGTTAGAAATGCAAATTCCCAGGCCCCAGACTTAGTGATGCAGACATTCTGGGGGTGCAGCCCAGCAATTTGCATTTCAACAAGCTCTCCTGGTGATTCTGATACATGCTAAAATTTGAGAACCACTGACCTAGATCTTCCCACTCCTAACATGCACACACTGCTCACAGTTCAGTGTAAACCCAGGTGCACCCTGATCCCATGTCTTCAAAAATGGAAGTACCATACTTCTTTAACCCAACTTTTAAATCTATGCAAAGAAAGTCATTAGTTAACCTACTTTGGCAAAAACTCCAAATTATCCTCATTGCTCCCCGATGGTGAGGTGTTTGGGATTGAATTCCCAAATAATTGCTTCAATTAGCCAATTTATTTCACTTAGGTAGGCACAGCTGGAGGTAATAGCATCCACTGTATCCTAAAGGTGTTCCAGCCTCTTCCCCTCAGGTTGAAGCCAACTACAGACCTGCTGAGGAGGGGGAATTAACCACTTGGCGAGAGAATAGAGCCAGTATCTGCACCTATTTGGCCACGTTAACAGTTTTCTTTCTTCTACATCCTGGTTCTTTTGATCTTATGCTACTAAGGTCTGGCCTGTGAGTCACAGAAGGAAGTGCTTTCCCATATAGTCAAGCACACTTGGGGAGCATCTCCCCATAGTTGGAATCATAATAGAAGAAGGGAAGTAACTGGAGGAAGTTCAGCTGTCTATTGTCTCAGCTGATTTGATTTTCCTGTTAAGTGGCATTTTGCATGAATGTGAACTGAAATTGAAGTTTGTGCACCTTTTGAATGTTATTGCCATCATAGTCACAGGGGCACACTTTATTTCTGAAACCCTGGGATGAGAATTTTGAGGCAAGTAATTACAAGCAATCCTTGTTGGTATTAAGAAATAATCAGATTACTTACAAGGATTACACATCTTGAAAAATAAAAGAATGCTTCAGGAGCTAGTGACATAGAAAGTATTTTCATTTTCTTCAAGTTGCGCCTAAAAGCAGTAACTTCTTTTTTTAGCCATGCTTCAAGAATACTTTCTATTAAATATTTGAAACCTGGTACCAATAACTTTTCGTTTGCCTTTAAGACAAAATTGACTCACTTGATAGAGTCTTCTCTCTTTCAGATTTGGAAGGTTTAGGTGAAGAAATGTCTGAAGAAAATTTCATTTCTCAGCACATATTTCTGAGCCTGTTTGGGAGTGACAGTAATGGCATTACAAGGTATTGAAGCAGTGTTCCTGGAAGCTAGTAGAGAGGTCAGAGCAGTGTGAAAATTTCCAGCAAATCTGTCAAGCATCCTGCAGCTCTGGAACGTAGCACAGAGTGTTTTCATTAGTGGTCAGAGTCAAGGAAGGTGGTCAAGTCCCAATACTGACATTTAGAGATCACACCATAGTTGATGTTTAGTGTTTTTTAGCTGGGACATGTGTCCAGTGGAACATTCTGAGTGGATATGCATATTTTAGCCCACTATGGTTTAAATATTTGGAAGCTATAGAAAATTCAGGAAACATTAGGTTTTAATTACTGTAAATTTAGGTGTTACTTATGGCAGAGGAGTTTTAAAAATGGTAATATTCTAATAACCTGGGAATAATCCACTCAATAAGAGCCAAGATAGAAAAGAAACCCACTACTTTTATTCATTTTCTAGCCCATTTATTTACTTGTGCAAGCATAAGTAAATCACATAAACACTCCTGAGTGTTTACTGTGTTCCAGAAGCAGAGAGCCTAGAGGTCAACATGACAGCTCCTGCCTCAAGGAGCTTTCATTCTTCTCTAGTTGCTTCTGCTTACCTCCATCGTACCCTGGAAGACAAGTCAATAGTAATTTTAATTTAGTGTAATACATATACTTGCTTCCTTTCCAGAGTGGCTGTCCCTTTCAGAATACCTCTAAGACCCCAACCTGCTTCTATTGTACAGAGAAAAGGAAACAATTTTTTTTTAAGTGAACAACTATTTGAATAATATTTCCAGAGCAGCTTCTAGGAGCTCAAATCTTTGTCTTTGCTCCACATGGTGTAGAGACCCCAGTCTGGTTCCTCAATAATTCCCAGGGGATTGTTCCAAATAGTAGTTGGTTTTTTTGGCGGGGAACAACTGAATTCTTTTGAGAATAGGAACAGCTACTGATGGGAGACTGCTCAGTATAATTCATTCTCTTACCCTAAAAGGATTAGAAACTGCCCTTTTGAGAATGGACTTAGGCAGCTTTGTATTTCTTTATTGTGGTGGTATGTGCCAGTGCAGGAAGGAGACAGCTTCTCTCCTACCTCCACTCTAACATGGCAAACATTTTGTCAGATAAATGAGCATTTCCCTTAAAACTGATTGATTTGGAAGGAACAGTAGTGTTTAGTCTGAATGATACTCCCAAACTAAGAAGTGTATCATTGTGTGTTTTTTTTGCATTAACAAGGGTTAATAAATAATAATCTTTCCTAATTCTTGCTTTTCACAGTGCCAGTCTCTAATTGACTTGGCATTTTGGGTAGAACTTGATCATGTCCCTGTTGAAGTCACTGAGAATCCCCATCAGCAATCTTGCAGTAATCTTGCAGCAAAATCTGCCACTCAAAACTTCGTGGCTCTTGAATAGAGCCAGCTTGAAATCTTGGCCAGGATCTTTGAACTCCAGCCCAGCCAGGCTGATGTGACTCTGGATTTATCTCTCAGCAGGATGTCTCCCAGAATTGGCAGTCTCTGTCATGTAACAGAGACACACAAGGATCCTGCCAACAGCAAAGGCCAAAGAGCAAAGAAAGAGGAAAAGCAGGGGACATCTTACAGTATCAAGATATTAGTGTTTGCACTTTTTTGTATCTAAACCAATAATTACATGCTTGCACGCATGCACACACATACACACACACACGTATTTAACATATGCCATCTAGCTAGTCTAACCCAAAATGCTTAACTGCATTAATCATTCAACCAATAATTTTTATATGCTAAATGTAGTGTTTGTCTTTTACAAATTAGTTCTGGCCATGATTACTGCTCTCAATGTGCTTACACTCTAGTTGTGGAGACAAGTTTTATACTCCTAATGAAGACCAGTTATTGTGAGAAATATTATCTAATGACCTAGAGAATGAGGCACATAATAAGAGATTTGAAATTTCTGGGAAATGAGAAATTATTACATGCTGGGATAGAAAAGCATCATTGAAGAAGTGCAATGTGGGCTGAATTCTAAAGAGTAGGAGGGATTCAGATGGAATCAATCGGTCATTTCAAATGACATATGTAAAGGGAGAGAGATAGAGGGCAGAAGTGCACAAGACCTACTCAAGCAAGAGCAAGAATATTGCACTCAAGCTTCAGTGCAAACTAGTGATGTAAAGATCATATTTCATAGGGCCTGGAATGCTAGGCCAGGGAGTTTGAATGTCATCTTAAGGCAGCTGAGAGACCTCGAGGATTTTCAGTTGAAAAACATAAGGACAGTGTTTTAGGGGACTAAATGTGGTGACATGATCTTTGAAAAGGGAGAAACCTAAAGGTGGGGCAACTGGTAAGAGAAACTAATGCAGGGGATGAAGGCAGGACTTGGGGTTAGATGGATCTGGATTCCAGACTCAGCCCCTCCATTTCTTAGCTTAGGTAAGCCATATAATCCTTCTGAGTTTCAGGTTTGGATGATAATAATATTTATCCTCTTCTACTGAGAACCTACTCTGCTAGGCACTATTTTAGGCACTGGGGATATGGAGGTGAGCAAAATGAATAAAGCCCCTTCCCTGAGCTCCAATCCCTTATGGATATAGGAGAATTGGAAGCTAATTAAATGAGCTAATGTATGTATGTTCCTGATACATAGTAGATGCCCAATAAATGGTAACTAGAAAGTCTACTGTAGTAATAGTCAGGTAATGAAATAGAAAAATTGCAATATTCTTTTCCAAAGCCTTTAGTTTCCGGAGAACAAGCACAAGTTTACATTTCAGGATGTGGATTCCATCCCACTGGCTCTTTCTCAATGCAACTGCTGTCCTTTTGTTCCAGTTTGCTTGGGCTTCAATAACTTGAACATTTCAACGCCCGCATGCACTTAACATTCTTGATGTAAACACACTGAGTTAGACTTTGGTGATCCAGAACTGTTTTCCTTTCTGAGATGCCTGGGCCATGGAAGTCTCTGCCCCCGGTCTTTCCTGTGTGAGTAGCAAAAAGCCTTTCCTTTCCTCAGTCAGTACCACCACGCCCTGCTTTTCACCTGACAAGATGATGAGAACTTGAATTATCTCCTGAATATCTTGATGCTGAGTGCTCAGGCCAACTCTGCTAAAACATAACCTATCTCTGAAGGATTTGTTCTTGATCTGAGCACCTAAATCTTTTCTCACCAGGCAGTTGACCAAAGGAACCGATAATGTTTGATATCTTTAATATTCTCCCCAGCAATGCCAAGCAAAGCACTGAAACACATTTTGTTTTTTTTATACATTAGCAACTATATAATTTGACTTACAGTCTTCCACCTCTTAGTTATTCAACCGTGTTTATTGACTGTCCATTAGTGCAGAAAGTTGCTCTGAGTGTTAGGGATGGAAGTCTGAAACTAGCAACTGTGCTTCTCAGTGTTGTACCTCAAAAGAAATATTGCTAGCCTAGAAGACAGAAAACAAGTGTTCTTCTAGCTCCACCCTGACATGGGATCCTGAACAATGCATTTAAACTCACTGCGAAATTGGAACAATATAACAAACAGCTAATATTTATTAAGTTACTTTATGCTTGGCAATGTACTAAGTGCTTTACATGCATTATCTTATTTTATTTTCACAGCAACCCAGTAAAGTTCATATTATCATTATTCTTTTTGTTTTATACATAAGTGAGACTTGAAATGACATCTCTCTTAATCCAGAGCCTGGGGCCTTAACTTCCATTTCCCAGGGTTAGAATAAACATCTAACTAGTTAATATACACAAAAATGCACTTTTAGCTTGTAACAAATATAAAGTGCTCCTTTTTTACCTGTAAAATAAATAAAAGGTTGTATCTTATTCCTCTTTACTTCTTATTTGTGCTTGGCATGAATAAGTGGGTGACTGAGCAGTGTTTGTTGGACAAGACATTCGTATACTTGTGCTACCTTATCTGCAGCCTCACTGACATACCTCATTTAATCTCCATGTCCACTGAACTTGCCTAAAGTATTGCTATTTACAGAATGGGAATTTGATATTATTTATGTGTTTAAATAAAGTGTTCTTACCTCTAAAATTCTGACTGAAGTTACTTCACAATTTTGAGTACATACATAGATACAAAAGGCTAAACAGTTGTATTTAGCAATTTCTACTCTGTTAAGTGGAGAACCCACCCTACAATACTGTCATGGTGACTGCAGAGGGAAGAGAGTACAAAAATGCCATGGGTGCACTAGACAATGCTCATTCAGGGGGAATAATAAAGAAAGACATCCCAGAGCAGTTGTTACTAGGAGGATTTTGAAGGAAAGGAATTGCAGGTGCCTGTGACTGTCCTACTTGGATAAGATGCACCAACTCTGCTCTCCTGTAAAAGAAAACTTTTACAGTTTTAGTCTCTCTTATCTCTCTTTGTGGCCTAACATTGTCAAAATAACAATGAAATATTTCTTTTAAACATTTATGGTTTTTGTCTCTTTTTTTAAAAATAGCCATAAAGTTGTATACAAGGCATTGAATCAGACACCTTTTTTGCAGTACATCAGACCCGCCTGTTTCTTTTCCAGCTGCTGCTGTGCACCAGCTCCCATGACTCCACACAGCTCCAGCCTGACAGGGCTTTGCCTCAGGCCCATGGCAAGAGACTCCACCTGGTGTTCGTGCATGTGCAACCCAGAAATGCAAGAACACTGGCACTCTGTGGAGTGAATCTTCGTCCAGCAGCAGATGGTTGCATGTGGATAGTCTCCTTCCGTCTTCCTATGGATGATCTTTCAATTCTGATTATAGAGCTTCCCAGGCAGTCCTGTGGCAACCTGCTGGAAAATGCTTTATTGTATTGACTCTCCATCCTTCCCAGCCTCTCTCCCCTCATCCTCTGCTACTGCTTCCTTCAACTGTGTTTCCAATCAGTTAATAGCCCACATACCCTCTCTCACAGACACTTTCTAGAGGATCCAGTGTATGACAAACATTGAGGATGGAAAGTCAACGTCTTAGCAACGACTATCCTTAATATGAGGTCCTTATTTTGGACTCATGGATGCCAAACAGGACAGAGAGAAATGTGAAAGTGGACTACCCTAATGTATAAAAATCATGTTCCTGAATAATATTTAATGAAAATGATCTGGGTTAGTGCCCGTAATATTAAAGATGAATAAAAAGTGGGTCATCTATTTTCTGTGATCTACTTTTATGTAAAATATGTATTTATCTGTATGCAATAGTGACAGGAAAGAGAAACACTAAGATGTTAACTGTGGTTATCTCTGCGTGGTGCTGTTATGGGTCGTTTTTGTATTTCTCTTTATGCCTTTCTGTAATTTTCCCAATTGTCTATGACCACGTTCTACTTTTAAAATTAGAGAGAAAAAGAATAGCCCTTAGTAGTGAACCTAAAGAGTCATTTATTCCTTCCTTTAAGTTTTTTTCTTCATAAACTGTGTGTTTCTGGCCGATAAAGCACAGTGCCGTTCAGATCCTCGTCTTTTTCACACATCAGGAGTTGGTATGGTTTCTGCTGCAATTCAATTGCCAACTGAAGCCCAGAGATGGGTTCACACTTCAGGTCTGTGGGAGCTGCCATGGCTGTGAGGCAGAGTGCACATTTACTGGTGGGAGGATGATATTACCGACAATGATGAAGGGGAAGAGCACTGATTGAGTACTGACAGCATAAAGGTGTTGTCAGACCACAGAGTTGGACACGGTCTCAGGGTCAAGATTTAATCCACATTTCTAGGAGGCATCCTGACAGCCCTTGGCATCACTGTCAATTGGTGATGATTGATAAGGAGAAACAGGCAGAGAGGCTTTTCTGGTATCCTTTAGCACCACAATTACTTTACATATGGCTGAATTAGGTGGATGCCCCTAATCACCTAAGGACAGTGGGAAGATTGTGCCAAACCTCAGAATATAACTGAAATTCCACCACTTTTACCTCATTGTGATGGAGTAAGCAAAACCTACCTAGGTTTGGCAGAGTCCCTCAGTGTGTTCCTGGGAAGATATTATATTCTACCATTATTAGTCCTTATTTTGTCTTGAATATCGACTGTTTCCTTCTTTAACCATAAAATAAGAGAAGGTTAAAAGATAATGAGTAAAGAAAAGAGAGAATTTTACAGATACTCTACAGGAACAAGCTATTGCCTGCTATAAAGGGAGTAAAGGGGTTATGTAATAGGTAACAAAATAATTTTAAATATCTATCTTTGTATCTCACATTACCTTAGATCTGTTTGACTGCAAAGTTCATAGGGAGATGGCTCCCAATTCATCACTCCTCTCTGTATTTGTTCCCTTTGCCATGTAACTTTATAGTTGCTCCCTCTAAACTTTGAACTCGGCCGTAAGTCTTGCTTTTACTAATTACATATGAGCTGAAGTGATAGCCCTGAGTTACTTCCATTTACTCTCCTGCCCTTTTGACACTGTCATAAGAACATGCCCCCAACTGGCCCAGTTATCCAAGGAGGATGAGCAATTCTTAAAGCTGAGCCTCCTCAGACGAGTGCAGACTAGATCAGATGGCCTTCAGCTGACCCATAGGTACACAATCAGAATAATGATTGGTTGTTTCAAGTGGTTGTTTCAAGCCACTAAATTTAGAACGATTAATTGCAGAGCTCTTTCTCTGCATTGATACAATAGTGTTTCTCTTTCTATATCCTAAATTCATTTCCATTTATTTATGTTATAAAACTTTTTTTAGTAGCAAAATATTTGTCATGTGATATGTGATTTATTTATAATATTCATTTGAATAAATGTTTCCTCACAATTGTTCCCAAGCTACCTTTCCCGGTTTAATTCCTTATTATGAGTTGCACTGTGTGTCTTTCAAAAAAGATATGTGGAAGCCCTATCCTTTGGAACCTCAGAATATAAACGTATTTGGAAGTAGGATCTTTACAGACATCATCAAATTAAAATGAAGTCATCAGGGTGGACTCGAACAGGACTGGTGTCCTTATAAAGAGGTGAAATTTGGACACAGAGACATATGTACATATATGGAAGACAAAGTGAAGACACTGGAGAAGGTGGCCATGTGGCTGTAGTGTTGCACCTACAAGCCACAAAATGCTAAGGTTGCTTCTGGTAACCACTAGAAGCCAGAAAGAGGCAAGGAAGGATTCTTTCCTAGAGCTGTCAGGAAGAGCATGACCTTGTCAACCTTGATTTTGGATGTCTAGCCTCCAGAACTGTGAAAAAATAAATTTCTGTTGTTTGAAGCCACCCAGTTTTTGGTACTTTATTATGGCAGACACAAGAAACTAATACACTTCACAATTCTTCTTATTATCTTAGTCATACCAAGCCTCTCCCACGGCCATTTACTTAATCCTACAGGCCCTTATACATACAATCTGCCTTTTCTGGAATTATTTTTTATTTTTTTCTTTAGCTATGTAACTTCCTATTCAATCTCCAAAACACCACAGAAAGCTTATCTCCTCTGAGATGCCTGATCCAAATATCACAGGCAGGGTTAATTTCTCCTTCTGTGTTTTCCCTCTGTGCTTCAGTAAATAAACCTGAGTATTTGTCCCATGTATTATATATAGTATTTATCACATTGTACTACAATTAGCTTTTTGGATGCCTTTTTTCCCTGCAAGACTATAAACTCTTGGAGGGCAAGAACTGTGTATTATTTATTTCTACTTACATCCTTTATTTCTACTATTGGGCTGATATAGGCCCTTGAGAAATGCTTGCTGACTGACCAAAGAGGTTTGAAGGATGAGGTGTTGCTTTGGAAATAAAGACCTGAGATGTAGACAGAAGACAGCTTGTTGCTGGCAAGAGGGCATTGGTGTCTGTAAGAAGAAGGTATTCCATGGTGATGGAAGAGGCGGGCTGAAAGGAGAGTATGCATAGCTACTTAAGCTCATTCTGAAGGGAGAACCCAATTCTCTCCACAGCAAAGATGCAAGATAAGGATACTTCTGATTTGAGCCTACATACTTAACATCTGCTTATCATCTTTGAAAGCTCATAAACTTAAAGAAAAAGAATGAATAGAGCTGGAAGCCTCCTCCAACCACTCCACTTAGAGCCCTCATTTTGGAGCGTTAAGATCTTTTTGAGGAATATGTAAATGAGCAGGGCCTTTGAAGCCAGGAAGACTTAGGTTGGAATTTCTCTTGTTCCACCTGCTTACTGTGTGACCTTTGGAAAGTTCTTTTACCTCTCTAAGACTTCGTTTCCTCATTTATAAAAATGGAAATGATGCTTTCTGCTTTATAAGGCTGTTACAAGGATCAGATAATACACACTATCTGAAAAAGATTGGTGCATAATATGTGTTCTGAAATGTCAACTTCCCTGCTTTAGGTCTAATCAATTGATAATTCAGCCCAGAATGGGAATGTTCTCTCTTTTGCAACACAGGCAAGTGATTAAAGGATTCTGATCTTCAGATCAAACTTGTTTTTCCTGTAGTAATCACAGTAAAATATGTGAAAGTCATTAAAGGAGAGAAAATATTGATGCAAATCCTACAACTCTGAAGAATGTATGTCAACTTCAACCCTTTATACAGTTTTACAGATGAAAAACTTACAGACACCAGGGTTAAAATGAAAGTGGACTTACTCTACACTCAAGCAATCAAAGAGGTCCCTTTTTGGTAATGACACAAGAACAATAACTCTTGGTTAAATTTTATCTGGGTTCACAGCTTTTTAACTTTTGGATAAAAAAAATCAAAGTATGATACCTGGATTCAAGAAAGAATATAAATAATGTGTTTATAAATGCCAACAATTTCGTGGTCTCATTTCATACCTGTCACCTCATATTAGGAAATACATCATTCTGTGGTTATTCAAACACACCAACCTTCCTTTCGTCTTTAAAACTGCTTCAATTTCCATTATTAAAGTCTGTTCAGAGGCAAATTGTTGTTTCTGAAAATTGCAGTTCATGAAAACCATCTTCAAACTGAGCAAAATTATTGCCATAGCATCTGGTTCCTTCATGTATACGTTTATTTTTATTTATTAGAAGAGACTTTTTGGCAGCTAAATATACATTCAGTAATAGGTTGGCAGGTATGCCAGGTATTTGACATGCCTCTTCTTACAGTCTTGGGTCAACCTTTATTCAAAAGGGCCAACTCCAAGGAGGTTGGGGGTTCTTGTATGGAGGTTCTTCTCAGGTTCAAAGAGGGAATAGATAGAGCTTTTGCCTTATGGTGAATACAAATATGTTTAAAATGTATTTCCCCTTGGAGACTTAAGTTTTACTGTGTGTAACAAAGAGAATGGGAGTTTTAGTGCCTTTCCTAACCAAGTTCTCCTATTAAATTGTTTAAATTACATATGAGAAAAATAAAGTTAAGGAAAAGACATATAAATAACTGAATTGTACAGCATGTCTAATAAACACCTCTAAATCAGAAGGGCTCATAAAAAGAATATTTTGAGTCTTTTGCTAATAATATCAATACAAAAACACTTAAAAATTAATACACACAGTGCTGCCCTTTTTCCCCTCCAGGAAGCTAAAAGTGCTTCACTAACATTCTTAGCCAACTTTTAACACATGCTGTGGGTTATGGAAAGCACAGAACTTTTTTTTTCCTGATTTGTGTGTGAGGAGAACAGATTAAAAAGAGGTTAAGTAAGTCTCTCCTGACTGTGAAATCCCACAACTGATTTTAACCTAGTCCAGAGATCTGGCTTTAGTCTCCTTACATCACCTTCTCCCATCCAGAGCCAAGTGGCTTCCTTCCTAAGTCCAGCATTCATGCCTTCCTTCCAATTATGAAGTTATTTCACTCCCCTCCCCAAATCTGCCCTCAGGTGAAAGGCTTTCAGATTTTGGAAGTTTTATGCAATGTTCTTTCCACCACAAACTCCTGTATAACAATCAGAGATCCTCAAGGTATTAACTGAGATAGTACAAAACTATCTGGAAAAAAAAAAAAAAAAAAGTAAGAGTCAGACCTGACTACTTAAAGTTGTTAACAAAGTCTCAACAACTTTAGTTTAAAAATAGAATTGGGCTTTATTAGTAATTCATGAATCAGGCAGCATCTCATCTAAAATTACAGACAGCTCCATTCGGCATGGCAGAACGAGTTTTTTGTTATAACATAGCTTGAGCAGTAACAAGAAAACAGAATAAAACAACAAAAAAAGGAGATTGGTTAATATCGGTTTACTTTCCTTGTAATGATTAAAGCACAGAGGACTTTCACATCATGCTGGCTCAGGTTGACTGGATCTTTCCCAGTGGGTGTCGTTGAATCTCCTGTTTTTAGGAAAAACTGGTCCGTTGGAAGATTTTTCTTCTTCCTTGTAGTTTCAGTTTTATTATGTAGTACTTAGTATGAAGATTGTATTAGTACGTTCTCATGCTGCTGATAAAGACATACCCGAGACTGTGTAATTTATAAAGAAAAAGAGGTTTAATGGACTCACAGTTCCATGTGGCTGGGGAGGCCTCACAATCATGGCAGAAAGCAAAAGGCACATCTTACATGGCAGCAGACAAGAGAGAATGAGAAGCAAGTGAAAAGGGAAACCCCTTATAAAACCATCAGATCTCATGAGACTTATTCACTACCACAGTAACAGTACAGTGGAAATTGCCCCCATGATTCAGTTATCTCCCACCGGGTCCATCCCACAACACATGGGAGCTACAATTTAAGATGAGATTTGGGTGGGGACATAGCCAAACCCTATCAAGGGGTTTGGTCTATTGGGTTCTAGTGCAGGAGTTCAGTTCAAAACAGTGGCTCCCCATACATTTTATTTAACAAAGCCTCAAGACAGTCTTGTAAGATAGGCATTATTATTTCTGTGCATGAAGTTGTCTATGTCTGCATTGACTTATCAAGCATTTGTGGATAATCTGTGCTCATTACTGGATACAAAGATAAGAGACCTTATGTTAAGACAATGTTGTAAATTGTGAGCTTAAGTACTACCCCATCACACCAGAGGAAAAAACATATAATGATAAATTTTAAAAGAGATTTCTGTGCCTTAAAACAAGAAAACTGGCTGGGCATGGTGGCTCATGCCTGTAATTCCAGCAATTTGGGAGGCCAAGGCGGGTGGATCACCTGAGGTCAGTAGTTCAAGACCAGCCTGGCCAACATGGTGAAACCCCGTCTCTACTAAAAATACAAAAATTAGTCAGGTGTGGAGGCACACAGCTGTAATCCCAGCTACTAGGGAGGGTGAGGCAAGAGAATCACTTGAACCCAGGAGGTGGAGTGTGCAGTGAGCCAAGATCAGGCCATTGCACTCCAGCCTGGGTGACAGAATGAGACTCCAACTCAAAAAACAAACAGACAAAAAAAGACAATTATCTCCTTGGATCACAGATGAAGTAGAAATGCAAAAGAGAAAGCAAGCCTGAGAGGGTGTCCTGCTGGTCTCCTGGCTCTGTCCCTGTTCAGAAATAGTCAAAGTCAGCCAGGAGTTGAGTTTATGCAAGATAACTGGACTGAAAGTGTTTCCCAAGTGGGATGTGGACTTGAGCCAGGCTCACTTCTTGAAACTAGTGCCAGGGTTGCAATTCCCACTGGTGAAATGATGTGTAAAATGGGTATTGCCAAGTGGCTTCTAGATTAGAGTTGATATGTAGCTATAGAGCTATGAAAGCTGGAGGGCATAGTCCCAGCCTCAGGACAGAGAAGTGAACCATACTGGCTTCTAGTTCTGCAAAAGGATGAGTGAAAGCAGATTCAAAAGTTTGAAGGGGAGGGGGTGGAAAAAGAGGAGGGAAAGGAAAAAAGCTAGGGAGCAGAAGAAGGAAATAAGAAAGAGAAAGAGAGAAACAGAGAAACCTTTCTAACAAGGTAAATCTGCACCCCCAAATCCAAAGTACACTTAAAAGGAACAAATAATAAGGAAGTCCAAAAAGTCCATAAACAGAGGATGAGGTACCACAGAATAAATAAAATAGAAGAATTTGAGTAAAGAGTATATAATAAGTATGTTTATTGTTTTTAGAGAAACAAATACTTCCATTAAATAGGAAAGATCAGGAAATATTTTTAAAACAAAGTAGAAATAAAACAAAAATAAGTAGATATGAAAAATATTTATAGCAAATATCATACTTCACAGTAAAATATTAAGGACATTTAAAAAATATGGAATACAAAAGATATTTCACTATAATAAATTCTTTTCAACATAATATTAAAGATTGCAGCCACCAAAATAAGATTTGGAGAAAAAGTATTAGAATTAAAAACTTATCTTTTGAATCAAAATATAGCATTTAAAAGTGAAAAGACAAACTATGTATTGAGAGAATATATTTGCAATAAACCCATGAAGGTCTAAAATTGAGAATATTTTAAAACAAACTCTTACAAATCAATAAAACCTCTTATAAGTCAATTAAAAATCTCCAATAGAAAGATGGGCAGAAGTCATTGAACAGGCATTTTGCAAAAGAATCAATCTGTGAAGAACATGCATATGAAAAGATGTCAACCTCACCAGTAATCAGAGAAATGCTAAATATATGATTTCACACCCACCATATTAACAAAAGTTTAAAAATGTTCTTAGAATACCAAGTATGGGTGAGGATATCAATAACTGGAATTCTTACATACTAGTGCTATGACTATTGCAATTCAAAGACATCTAAATCTAAATCTATATCTACATCTATGTGTATACATATTTATCTTAGAAAAATTCTTTCACATGTCCACCAGCATACTTTTACAATATTTATAGCAGCATTGTTCATTGTTTGCAGTAGATTATTAACCCAAATGTACGTTAATGGGAAAATGGATGAATTGTGATTTTTAAATTTTTTTTATTTTTTGAGATAGGATCTCACTCTGTCACTCAGGCTGGAGTGCAGTGGCGCCAAGTCCTGTGCTCAGGTGATCCTCCCACCTCAGTCTCTGGAGTAGCTGGGACTACAGGTGAGCACCACCACACCTGGCTAATTTTGTTTTATTTATTTTTTGTAGTGTCGAGGTCTCACTGTGTTGCCCTGGCTGGTCTTGAACTCCAGGGCTCAAGCGATCCTCCTGCCTTGGCCTCCTAAAGTGTTGGCATTACAGTGCGAGTCACTGGGCCTGGCCCCAAATTGTGATTTATTTAAATAATGAAATATTGTACAGCAGTAGCAATAAATGAACTAATGATGCCCTCACTGATGTGGATAATTGTCACAAATGTTAAGTGAAAAAACAAAATACAGAAGAATACATAGGGTATACCGGCATACCATTTACATACATTTAAAAATGTAGAAAATCAAACTATTTTAGGGATATATAAATCTTTAGTAAAACTGTTATGAAAAACAAGGCCCTTATATACATAGAATTCAGAATACTAGTTATTTCTTATGGGTAAGTAGGCAAAAACTGGGGAAAGCTATAGCAGAAGTTTTAAAGGTTTACGTGTAATTTCTTGAGCAGATTATTTGACATATGAGTATCAGTAATTATACTTAATAAATGGTAAAATTATTTTGTATGTATGATATTATAATAATAAATTAATAAAAGAAAGCAGATAGAGGACAAAGAAGACAGACTGGGAGGCTCCAAAATATGTTTCATAAAAATTTCAGAAAAAGGAAGTAGAGAGTGGAGAAAAATAAGTCTGTGTTCTGGAACTCACATTGTGTAATGTGAATGGAGCCAGAGGGGGAATGAAAACCCTGAGCTATGTATGCCTTACAACCAATACTTGAGGAGAGGACGAGAAATTTTCTATAACAGAAAGATTATAGGGGCCCTCAGATTTGAAGTATAGTTTGAACGATGACAAGGATGAATAAAAATACATACGTAGGCACAAGTCTAAGGATGAAGAGAGTATCTTTGAAACTATCAGTGAAAGAAGATTCCATATGAGGAACAATAACCAAACCAAAATAGGACTATTCAGCAGCTAACTTATTTGCCAGAAGTCTAATGGAACAGTAACTTAAAGTTCTGAAGGAAAATCACTCTCTAGCCTGATTTATACACCCAAATAAACAATCATTTAAGAATAACAGCAAAGAAATGAGATATTCAGATATAAAACGACTGAGTTTATCACCCTCAGACTCATCAATAAGACATTCCAAAAAATAGAACAGTGAAACAAGAGGGAAGGACTGAAATCCTGGTGGGCACAGAAGCTGATAAAATGTTGGGAAATTTGCTAAGTTTTTGGTAAACTCACTTTGTTTGTTTTGTTTTTTTTTTAGACTAAAATGAAAACTCCAGTTAACTCTAATAAGGAAGATGAGTGGGGACAAGTTGAGAGAAGACCTTCAATGTGTAGTTAAAAGGTTAAACATTCTAAGAGTCTCAAGTTGTTTGGGAATGAAATAGAAATACTAAATAAGACATTATTATTATTATATTTTTAAATTATTATTATTATTTTTCTGAAACAGAATCTTGCTCTGTCACCCAGGCTGGAGTGCAGTGGTGCTATCTCGGCTCACTGCAACCTCCGTCTCCTGTGTTCAAACAATTCTCCTGCCTCAACCTCCGAAGTAGCTGGGATTACAGGTGCCTGCCACCATGCCTGGCTAATTTTTGTATTTTTAGTAGAGACGGGGTTTCACCATGTTGGCCAGGCTGGTTTGAACTCGTGACCTCAGGTGA
This sequence comes from Pan paniscus, assembly GCF_029289425.2. NCBI lineage: Eukaryota > Metazoa > Chordata > Mammalia > Primates > Hominidae > Pan > Pan paniscus. The sequence goes on along the minus strand of NC_073258.2, from coordinate 93,064,078 downwards.
TCCACCAGCCTTGGCCTCCTAAAGTGCTGTGATTACAGGTGTGAGCCACCGCGCCTGGCCTTAAATAAGACATTCTTTCAAGTATTTATAAATATATGCTAAACATTTAAGCAGTAAAGAACAAAAGTCTAACCTACAACTTCCAGGCCATCAGATAAATTTTAAAAAGGGATATAGCAAAATATATTACTTCATACATAAGGCAGGCTAGGAAAACAACAACGGCAACAGCAACAACAAAAATATATGGCAAATGAAAATTACAAAAACTAGAAGATGGTAGGAATAAATTCAATTATATCAGAAATCATGACAAATATAAATGGATACATTTCTAAGTGCCTTCTCAAATGAGAAATTTAACACATCTAAAACTGAATTCCTGATCTTCACCCCCCAATCCTACCCAAAATCTAAGGTATTCCTTAGTTTACTTATGGCAACTCTGTCCTTCCAGTTGCTCAGGCCAAACCTTGAAATCTTTGATGGCGTGTATCTCACATTCCACGTCAAATCCATCAGCAAATCCTGTGGACTCTATTTTGAAAATATTTCCAGCACTTGATTATTTCTCACCTTCTTCACTGCCATAGTCCTGGGCCAAGCCACCATGGTTTCTTCTGCAGATGATTTCAATTGTCTCCTAAGTGGCCTCCTGCTTCCACATGGCCATTGCTTCTCACATGCTGCCACTCAAACTCTATCCCCCATCCCACGCCACAGGCCTTCTCCAGACATCAGGCACAAGAATCCTTTTAAAAATTCAGCTGGCTGTAGTGGCTCACATCTGTAATCTCAATGCTTTGGGAGGCTGGGGCAGGAGGATCACTTGAGGCCAGGAGTTTGAGACCAGCCTGGGCAACATAGTGAGACCCTGCTCCACACACAAAAAAAATAAAAATAAAAAAATTAAAAATTAAAAATTAACCAGGTGTGGTGGTACACATCTGTGGTCTTAGGTACTGAGAAGTCTGAGGCAGGAGGATTGCTTGAGCCCAGGAGGTCCAGGCTGCAATGGGCTATGATTACACTGCTCCAGCCTGGGTGACAGAGTGAGACCTTGCCTCTTAAAAAACAAAAACATAATGTAATTTGCATCAATTTCCTTTTGTGCTTAAAGCTCTCCAATGGTTACCATCTCACTTGAAGTAAAAGGCAAAGTTTTTAGGATGGCCCAAACAGTCCTGCATGATCTGACTCCAGTTGTTTCCTTGGCCGTGTTTCCTACTGCTCTTCTTCTTCCTCACTGTATTAGTTTTCTCTTGCTGCTGTAACAAATTACCACAAATTTAGTGGTTTAAACAATAGGAAGCTTATCATCTTACAGTTTTAGAGGAGGGAAGTCTCACTGGGCTAAATGCAATGTGTTGGTGGGGCTGCCTTCCTACTGAATTCTCTAGGGAAGAAACCATTCTTTGTCTTTTCCAGCTTCTAGGAGCTTCCCACAGTTCTTGTCTCATGTTGTTCTTCCAGCAGAGGCTCTGACCTCTGCTTTTGTCTTCACAATCTTGGTCCTTTCCTTTATAAGGACTCTTTTGATTACATCTGGTCCGCCAGCTAATCCAGGATAATCTTCCCATCTCAAGGTGCTTAATTTAATCATATCTGCAAAGTCCCTTCTGCCATGTAAGGTCACACATTTACAAATTCATTGGATTAGGATGCAGACATCTTTGGGGAGCCATTGCTCTCCCTATCACACGCACCACACTGTACTGATGCTGCCTCCTGGCTGTTCCTCCAGCATCCTGGACATGCTCCTGCCTCAAATCCTTTGAGTCTTTGCTCAAACGTTCCCCATTCAGCAAGGCCTTCTCTGACCACTGTCTTTAAAGTTATACCCCACAATACTCTCAACCCTCAATTCCCTGTTTTTTCTCCCTGTAGCATTTACCACCTTCTAACGTATTACAAAATTTAACACACTTATGTATTAAATTTTTTTTCTGTCTCTCCCCAGTGCATCTCATAAAGACTAGTCTATTTTATTCATTGCTGTATTTTTGGTGCCTAGAGCAGTGTCTTGTCCCTGCTTGGTGCTGAATAAATATTTATTGAGTAAATGAATGGATACATGATTAGATTTACCTACTGATACACCACACACACACATACACACAAACACTCACACACATACACACACACACATACATACCTCAGATGAGGAAGAATAAAATCGCTGAGAAGAACATGGGCTCAGATGCTCTAGTCATCTACAAATTGTGGGTAATAACAATATCCACCTCATAGTGTCATATGAAGAATAAGTAATGAAGGTAAAATGCTTAAGCAGTATTTGGGTATTCATTGTTACTATTATTAAAAGGAAGAGCCTTTCTGATTGAATTAAACAGAGAAAATGAAGAAAACATAATCCTTGCCCTCCATGAACTTGTCCAGAGCAGTGGTCCTCTAGAGTTGGGTGCAGGTGCCCTCGGGTTGAGCAAGATCATCAAGATGAGAAATCTCATTTATTTTTGTTTTTTATCTTTATAAAGGAAATTATCAGGATATCACAATAGTTGCTGTGTGGGCGTCTGTGGGCTCTCTGTCCCTTAGGGAGAGGGAAGCATGATTTGAGGAGAGTAGCAGTTCTACTACCCACAAGGGAGCAGGAAGATTTCCTTCTTTTCACATTCCCTGCCCTTTGCTGTGTTTGCTGTGTCCTATGGGTTTCTGTTAAATGGATTTGTAAATAACTAGCTCTGACAACATGGAGAAATGGCTTAAAAAGTTCCCTTCCAAGAAATAATGGATGGAAGGTAACGCTTGTAACACAATCACAAACAAATGGTATAGAATGGTAGACAATTTTTGTCAGCCACATTATGAGGTAAAAACAGTGTTATTCTAATCAGATCTGCAGAGAAGTCAGATAAAAATATATATCAAGATGACCACTTGAAATATTGATTATCACCACCCTCTTAGTAAGCTTTCCCCTAAGTATAAATTGTATTCTACACTATTAGCAGTAATGAAAGTCTCAAGTCATTATAATTATCAAGACATTAAGAGTATCATTTTTAAACACCATATTATATTAAAATTTTTGTATCTTTCTATATGATTTATAATATACATCATATATCATAAATATAGTACTGTAAATGTCTATAAATAACTATACATTTATTGGTTCCATACACCCAAGCATGGTTCACTGATAAGCTGGTATCATATAAATATGGAGCCCGTGCAAGACAGCAGATGCTTACAGTGCATTCTGATGAGGCACTTAACAGAGGTGACCACAGGGCCATATGCGAGCTTATCTGTGAGGAGGATAAACCACCTACAGGAAGGACATTGGAGCTGAGGGATGAAGGGCAGGTAGTCCTTAGCCAAGCACTGTGTAGGTGGGGGTATTCCAGACAGAAGGAGCAAAGTCAACAAAGGCATGGCTGACTTGGAGACCTGCAGGTCCTGCAGAAGGAGGGAGTGGTTATTGAGGAGGTGAATGACATCCAAGTCCACATATGAACAGCTGAGCAGAGGTGTTAATTCAGGCCTTCTGATGTCATATTTCTAGTCTTTCCCTGGGAAAGCAGTAAGCTGCACAGTTTAAACAAACAAACAAACAAACAAACAAAAAACTCACAGGCTTTGGAATCAGACAGTCTGAGATTTGAGTCTAAACAATGCCACTTGCTCTGTGACCTAGATTAAATTGCTTTTCTTTCTGTTTTTTTTTTTTTTTCTTGAGAAACAGTCTTTCTCTGCCGTCTAGGCTGGAGTGCAGTGGAGCAACTGCAGCCTCCACCTCCCAGGTTCAAGAAATTTTCGTGCTTCAGCTTCCCGAGTAGCTGAGACTACAGGTGTGTGCCACCAAGCCCAGCTAATTTTTGTATTTTTAGTAGAAATGGGATTTCACCATGTTGGCCAGGCTGGTTTCAAACTCCTGGCTTCAAGTGATTAGCCTGCCCTGGCCTCCCAGAGTGATGGAATTACAGCATGAACCACTGCACCTTGCCAAAGTTGCTTCTCTTTATAATCATCAATTCCTCAACTGCAAATTCCAAAACTGTGATCAGATCACTTTGACAGTCTCCCAAGATGGTATACTTAGCACAATTACTTAGCCAGTGGTTGACTTCTGGAAAGTACCCAATTATAGTTTAGTAGGTGGGAAGGATTTTTAGTAGGTGGGAAAGATTTTTAGGAAAGATTAGCACAGGGAGCACTGGTCCAGAGTGCCCTTGGGCAAATGTGTATGGCCCTGAGAGCTAGGACATATTTTGCTTGCATAGTCTACTCTGAATCTCTTATGGGAACAGAAGAAAGGCCTCAATACTATAAAGTAGCAGATTAAGAAAATGAGAGGCCGGGAAATGACATTTATGATCATGTTGAAATGGGATGAAATATTGAAGGAGGTAAGATAGAGCTCTGAGAATCTCCTTTGGAAAATGTCTTTTCAAAGGAGCTTTCTGAGCAGGGGAAACAGAATGATCCTTCTCTTTGGAAGCGAAAATCTGGTGTAAGCTGCTGGCTTGCTGTACGCCGGCTCCAAGGTCAGGGCTTGTCTGGGGCTGCAGAGCGGGACAGGGCAAAGGTCTCCACTGGTTTATGCCACTAGGATGTGCTTAGCAGTGCTCTGCAGAAGGCAGGAAAGCCCAGTAAGCAGAGTTATAGACAAGGCAATGTCGAGAAGAATTCGTGTCATGAAGAGAAGATAGGGGAATAAAGACAGGAGAAACAGGGTTATTATTGTGTGGTATATTTAGATGGGAGGATGTTTTTTATTTTTATTTTTTTGAAGTAATGATTGGAAGAAAATTCAGTCATTTTATATTAAGGGCGTATGACCAGCCTGTGTCACTTGACCACTCTTATCTATGGTGGGAAGGGCAGACAGAAGAAAAACATCAACAACACCAAAAGGTGTCCATTACACAAATATCAATGGTGGAGAGATGAGAGAGATTCAAGATGGAAGTTTTGGAATGCTACATACAACTTTTAATGAGAGCTTCTACTTAAAGAATCTTCCCATTCTTTAATTCCATAATTGTAAAAGATTAGTCATATGTTCTAAAAATATACCATGTAGAAACAATATTATATACTCAGTATTGGGAAGAATGAATTAAAAAAAAAAAACAAGAAACAAACTACCAGGAATAACATTCTCTAGGTGACCATGAGACAAGAGCCTAAGAAGCAATCACAGTCCATCTATTGGGCTTTATAAGAATCTAACTACACAAAGTCCTAGGAGACCTGCTACCTCTACACCTCTAGTGAGATTAATTATCTGTCTCTGATTTCTATGAGGTGGCCAGAGAATCTTGGAGCAATCTGGATGAAACTACAAGAAAGAAATCAGAGAAGTGAATATTACTGAGGAAGATGCCCTGTCAGTTATGAGACAGACAGCAAAAATGTACCATAGGACTACACCAGGCAAGCACAGAGTTGAAATCAAATTTTCATAGCCAACATGCATAACAATATAATATAATAATACCAGTATATCTATAGTGTGCCTTGTTTGCCTATTCTAAGTACTTTATATATTTTATTTTATTTTATTTTTTTGAGACGGAGTCTCACTCTGTTGCCCAGGCTGGAGTGCAGTGGCGCCATCTCAGCTCACTGCAAGCTCCGCCTCCCAGGTTCACGCCATTCTCCTGCCTCAGCCTCCCGAGTAGCTGGGACTACAGGCACCCGCCACCTCGCCTGGCTAATTTTTTGTATTTTTAGTAGAGACGGGGTTTCACCGTGTTAGCCAGGATGGTCTCGATATCCTGACCTCGTGATCTGCCCGCCTTGGCCTCCCAAAGTGCTGGGATTACAGGCGTGAGCCACCGCACCCTGCCAGTACTTTATCATTTAATCCTCACAATAATCCTATGAGATGCGGATGTGGTATTGATCTCATTTTGACACCAATTAGAGGTAACAAAAATAATGAGGGGGTAAAAGGCCACCTATTAAAATAAATAACATATTCCTTGGTGAATTGCAATCCTTTTTTACCTATAGGAATGTCAATTTGACCCTATCTTCATCTAGCACAGCAATTATCTTTAAATATTATCATCGATTTATTTTATGTAAAGTTTTATGTGAGAAATCAAATCACAGTAGAAGAGATTTTCCAGATTATCAGGGGCAGCCTTAGGACCCCATATCATCTACTGATGTTTCTGAAAATGTTGCTTGTCACTTTTGGCTTTGCAAAATGAACAACTTTGCAACTCTGTTGCTATACAGTTGAAAGCATTTGATTTATAAGGTTGCCAAGATAGGAAATAAAACACTTTTTACAATTAACACTCTCATTAGAATATATTTCTTATTTTTCCAAGTTAATGGTGGAGATGCTGCTTAGGAGAATTAATGAAGAATTGTTCAGATACAGATTATAGATATTTCATAATATCAGATTTGGTAAAGGATGTCAGCTGACCACCAAGGAAACAATATATTTAAGTACAGTTTAGCTTTACCTCTAGCATTTCTATAATGTAGAGTGTTCTTTGCCCCATCTGTCACTCTTTTAAGAAACTATGTTGTCAAGCCACTGTATTACTTATTCCTCATTGCTACCTCGTGCACCAGGTTGCTATTTTACCCCTTGGAGATGAAAAACACAATCAATAAAGCCAAACTATTGAACCAGGTTTAGTTATAAATTGAGAGCTAGACTGCAGATCTTCTGAATTTGTGTAGTTCTTAATTTATTGAACTGAGCTGCTCTTTACAACCATGTATTTATTAGGTTTTAACTTTTTCAAAATAATAAAAAATATTGAAAATAAAGGTAAAGAGAATTGCTCATAAGCACACCACTGTAACTATTTTTCATGGTGCTTATCACTCCCTAGCCCTTGTTTACATGCATGTATATTTCACATGTATGTAATATAGATGCACCCAACAGTCACAGGCTTCAGGATTACTCTCACTTTCTGTTCCATAATAGGAATAGTTCAAGTCCTCATCCTGCTCTGCTGCAGGAATGGCAGCCTGTTATTAGGCCCTCCTTCCCAAGAGTTTCTGTGTATCCCAAAGAAAGCTAAGTGTTTCACAAATTTCACTCTGCTACAGAAGTAGCCTAGACTTAGGGATGTGCTCATTCAATAGCTGGCTCTCTAGAAAGAAATGTGTAGTTTGAATCAGAGTAGGTGTATGTATAATTAATTTTACTGATATAAAATATGTGTAACACAGAATTTACAATAATAAAATATACAATATTTTCATTATAAATTCCATATAGCAACTGATTTTCACAGACTCACAGACTGCTTTCATTGATTTTTGCCAAACTTAGTGTTCATGGACAACACATGGTTGCAATTGACAACAAGTATGGTCCTGACAAAAATGCTGGTTGATATTTGGTTTACATTATAGAATACAGTAAAAGTGAAACAATGAAACCATATGTCAGAACCTCACTCATTCATCAAGAGTAAGAGCAACTTTTCACTGAATCGAATAATCGTTTTTGAAGACTAGAAGTTTATTCCTGTTTTGCGTTATTTATAATGTAATAGACAGACATGACACATTTTAAGATTTAATCTGCATTATTAGCATATTCCGCATCACTTTCTTAAATCTAGAAAATCAACAAAACAATAAATAGAGCCCTGTTTGGTAGCAGTTGCTGGTTTCAGTGATGTAAATACAACTGCCATGGCTGACTTCGAGCTATCACCATGACATCAAACATGGAGTTGGGAAGAGCTGTGCAGTAACATACTCTTATACAATATTTCTGGCCAGGCGTCGTGGCTCACGCCTGTAATCCCAGCACTTTAGGAGGCTGAGGTGGGCAAATCACCTGATGTCAGGCATTCGAGACCAGCCTGGCCAACATGGCAAAACCGCATCTCTACTATAAACACAAAAATTAGCTGGGTGTGGTGGCGGCCACCTGTAATCCCAGCTACTTGGGAGGCTGAGACAGGAGAATCACTTGAATCCGGGAGGCAGAGGTTGCAGTGAGCTGAGATCATGCCATTGCACTCCAGCCTGGTGACAGAGCCAGACTCCGTCTGAGAAAAAAAAAAAAAAATTCCACCCTACAGATTTAAGAGACATAACATAGATGATAGCAAAATATAATAAAATAATTAGTAAGTGATGTATCTTGCATACTTGTTGCCTTTATTTTTAATAAAATTTATTTAAGTATATATTAAATATTTTACTTTCAAATAATGTTTGCCTTTAACAATCATCCAACAGAATTTCTGAAAATTATCAATTGTGTCTTAAGAGTTGTCATGAGCCGTCTGCAGCATGGGACTTCCTGCCCCTTGCTTTTCCTAAACAGAGTTCAAGTCCAAGCTTCTTGAAAGTCCCGGTCTACTACTGCTACCCACAGTGGGGAAAGGGAGAAGAGGCACAGGCTATTTTTCAAAAAGGAAACAATATCTACAGAGGTGCAACTCTACCTACATTGAAGACAAACTTACTGTTATTCAGAATAGTTAAATGCCACATATCTTTGCATTGTGGAGAGGGTTTTTGCTTCACCTAGTATAACCAAAGGGCCACCAAAACATCCCTTCCAGACACAGGGATTGTCTTCCTAAGACAAACCCTGTTTTTCACCTTACAAGATAGACCTTGCTTATAACTTAAAATAGATCTCTCCTAAAAAACCAGAATCGCGTCTTAAAAATATATGTCTACTCTATTTTATAATAGGCTCAATCACACTGTATATGTTATATATATCTATAACATGTACGTATTGTAAATGTTATGGTAATCATATTGTAAATGTTATGTACATTATATTTCACATTTCCTATTTTGCTTCACTCATATAATATATGATAAGAATTTTCCTATTATGTTTGTGATTTCCATTTTGCTGGCTGCTTATAACATAAAATACTTTCTACTTATTATAGTAATTTTTACTCAAGTTCATTTATTCATTTAACAAAATTTATGGAGAACCTACATGCCAGGTGTTTTGCTACACGCAATTGGTGAACAACGCATAAAACTATCATGGCCCCACTTCATGGAACTCACAGTCCAGTAAGGGAGAGAAACATTACACCAAACACACAAACACTTACAAATTGGGATAAAAGCTTGAGGGGGGAAGGTCACCATATGATTGGAGGAATTAGCAGAGGCAGATCATAAAGGATTTTTTAGGCCATTTTAAGATTAGATTTTATTCCAAGAGTAATAGGAAGCCTTTGAAGGTTTTTAATAGAGAGGTAATTAAATGCAGTTTGCGTTTTTAAAAGCTCTCTGTGACTGTTAACTTGGGGTGGTTGGGGTGGGAGCAAGATCAAGAGTAGGGGGATCACTTCTGAGGCTGAGAAGAAGCTAGTGGTTTGTACCAGGGCAGTTTCTGTGATGGAATCGGTAAGTGGAGCCTTTGGAGATACCTGTTGATGTTAGAACTTACAGGATGTGGAGCTGACTTGATGGAGGGGGTTGAGCATGTAGGTGGATAGAGACATTTCTTGCTCAAATAAGAAAGTGGAGGAGGAACAGGCTTCAAGGATTGGTGGGTGCTTCTCAATAGAATGTCAAGGGTTCAGGGTTTTTTTTCATTTTGTTTTTTTTTAATTTAAACATATTTAGTACTTCAAAGTATGGTAAGATGCAGTTTATCTCTCTACTTATTTTCTTTTCTGATGACTAACATAAAAATTAAATTTAAAGTCTCAGAGAGCAAATTAAAGAATACATGATAGGCAACAAGATACACAAAAAACAAAAGAACTTTAGAAACTACTATAGGGAAGAGAGAAGGAAAATCAAAGGAGTTTTTGTCAAATCACAAAGAGTCATTGGAAACATACCACATTATGAAATTCTGTAAGGACAACCTAGTTATTAGCAAAAAAAGATGGGAAGCTTGTAAGTTTCATGTATGTGATTTTCATCCTACTTATTAAAAATGGCTTTTCCTTAAACCAGAAAAGATGCGAGGGGTTAAATAGTTTCATATGTGGGGAGAAATCTGTTTGTAAGTGAATTAGCTTATATTGAAGTTATATCTTAGAAGATCTGAGTTATGAGGTCTCTGAATAAGTTACAAAGGTATTTTTAGTTTCATTTCTACAAAATGAATCGTCTGCACTGTGACACCACACGTATGAAGAGATCTGATTTAGTTACTCTGGTTACGGGTGATTTGTCCCTGACCCGGGCAATGTGGGCTCCAGAACGTTGGTTACGATTGCGATTTGGGTCCTACAAATTAAAATACTTTTCTTTAACAATACCTTAAATTGTTCTCCACAGGAGACATAGGAGGACGTCCAATACTTCTGTTCAACTATATAGGTATTCAGCAAACTACACATAATGTCATACAGTATAAACTTGGAAAAGATGTTTAGCCTCTTGTAGCCTTGGTTTCCTTATGTGAATTGTAGGGACAATAATACTTAAATAATATAGTTGCTTGAGGATTAAGAGATCCTGTTTACAAAATGTTTCACACTGTCTTTGCAATAGAATAAACACTTAATAGCTGGTAACTATTAATATTTTATTCACTAAGGTAAGTTTTGACATTCTGTTGCTTATCTCAAGCCTTCCCTGATAGAGACTTGTTGAAATCCTTATTTCCTGTATCTTACTAGATTTTTATCTTTTTGTCACTTTATTCCATGGTGTCTGCTTATCTTATATGGTATTAAAGCTTTTGCCCACAAAAACTGCTGCTGAACTATCATTTATTGAGTCATCACTAAGGGTTACAGGATCTTTACAAAAGACTATTCCTGCCTTGGTTTTGGCTGAGGCCCCAACTCAGCAGGTGCAAGTGCTCTGGTACAATGCAGTGAGGTACCAGGACACTTAGGCAGGATTTGCAAAAGAGGTTTCAAACTCCAGTTTCAATCAATCTTGAATATACTCTTGAATCAACATTCACATATAAAAGAATTGAGAGGAGGCAATTAGAGAATTAACATGGAAAATGTTGTTGAAGTGTTGAGGCATTTTCATTCATATCACCACCCACTCTGTCCACATTCCTCCCAAGCTGAGTGAGAGGAGCTTCAGTGAAACCATTGGGAAAGATTGAGCTCTGTTCTGAAGGCCTCGGCCAAACCTACAAAGGTTAGGTTTGGGGACTATGGCTGATTAGTCATGTTCACTGCAGAGGGATGAGAGGTGGCAGTGCAGGAAGCCTGAACCCCTGAAAGTTTGTCTGAGCAAAGGATGGGTTGCCAGAGAAGCAGGTGTAGACAAATCAAGAGACGGAATCTGCCAGAGCTGTTTTAAAATGACTGTCTCCGGCAAAGAAGAGCGTCCATTCCCAAGATGATGAAACAAGGTGAACAGAAATCTAAAAGTGAGGAGGGAGTGACCAGCAATATGGAAACCAGGGTAAATAAGCCGAAATTTGTTCTTTAAGAGTAGCAACTAAGATATAATACCCCCAATTTACAACTCAAAAATAGCAAATACTTACAAATACTAACATCTACTGATGATTACAAAGAGAGTAATCAGTTTGGGCCCCCTTGGTGTTGGTGGGGTGCCTCGCAAGACAAGATAGGGAGTCATTGTTGTTCTGCAAGATGATTTCTTTTGTTCTGCATGTTTTATCATTATTATGTGCTTATGTGATGCGGTTACATTATCTTGGTACTTAATAAAAAAGGTACACACGGTGGCTCACGCCTGTAATCCTAGCGCTTTGGGAGGCTGAGGTTGGAGGATTGCCTGAGTTCAGGAGTTTGAGACCAGCCTGGGCAACACAGTAAAACCCAATCTCTACTAAAATATGAAAGAAATCAGCTGGGCGTGGTGGAGTAGTCCCAGCTACTCGGGAGGCAGAGGCAGGGGAATTGCTTGAACCCAGGAGGCGGAGGTTGCAGTGAGCTGAGATCACACCACTGCATTCTGGCCTGGGCGACAGAGCAAGACTCCACCTTGACCAAAAAAAAAAAAAAAAAGAAAGGAAGGAAAAAAAGAAGGTACACACACACAAACATAGTCAGAGACACGATATTTTAAAGTATTCCAAGAAATGAGAAAAGGTAAAATATACTAATAAAATATAAAAGGAAAGATCATTTCGAACTAAGAGAGTTAGAGAAAACTTCAGGAATGAAGTGATTTATAAAATAAAGCAGATTCTGACAAGACAATGTGAAGAACAAGTCATTTTAGTCATGTGTATGCAAGTGCTTGTGTGTACATGTGTTACTGGGTGAGATGTGTGAATTATACTAATACAAGCTATCAGCTTGAAAGCTATTTTCCTTTGTTCACAGATAGCTATAAAAGCCAAATGAAATTAAACTATAGTGAGATAATTATAAAAAATCATTTTTTTACCTCTAATGCCCAGCAGGTTAAGTGGTACATAGTAGGCACTTGGAAAATGCAGGTGAGCTAATCAGTGTAAATGAGTGAACGAATTGTAAGTGATTAAGAAGTTGCTTAAAGAGAGTGTGCACATTTCCAAAGGTAAAGTCATAGCCACATGTATAAAACATATTAATATACAATATAATGAATGGGTCATAGGTGGAAAACACTCCTGCCCAGAGTACCAAACTATAGTGCAAGGCCATTATTAGCTTTGTGTTCTATAAACCATCTAGCAGATGTGGAAGCTCAGTAAAAGCAGAGGTGTATGATGAACTGCTTGTCTCTGGTTTTTGTACTCGCATCATTTCAAATACTAATTGGAGAGAGGTTTAAGGTAAGGTAACAAGCAACCAGGCTGAGGAAGTCCAGATTTATTATCCAAAATACAAAAACAGAACAGAACTGAATTCTAGGTAGAAACAGTCAGTTAGAATCTGACTGATTACTCATGATCATGGTGACCTGAGGGTTTCCAGAGCATAATTAAAATAACTCAGGACATCTTGCTCTCTGCATTTCTATCTCTCTAAGTATAGATTCTACAGATTGGAGAAAAGAATGTTTAGTTTTATAACTTTAACCAAGTTTTTGCCAGGCTGTATACACATCTACCTTTTCCATTGTCATATCCCCATGTCTATATAATCTTTGGCCCAGAGTAGGTATTTTATTAATATTGTTTTGGATGAAGAAAACAATTCCTAACACTCTGACTTCATTACGTCACTTCAGAATTAACTTCGATATTCTTTGCTTCAGTGCCTTCAGTGATGGTGAATTCATACTGGCTGGAAAAAGCTTACTCCATTTGCAGAGGGTCGTACATGGTTGATATCCTTCTTAGTATCTGGCCCAGATCCAAATGAATTATTGCCTCATGTATGGTACCAGTAATAATGAATAATAGGGGCTTGAATCCTGGAGGCAGAGGGCAGAGGTTGCAGTGAGCCGAGATCGTGTTACTGCGCTCCAGCCTGGGTGACCGAGCGAGAATCCATCTCCATTAAAAAAAAAAAAAAAAAAAAAGAAGAAGAATAGGGTACTCTTCCCTCCTTTATTTTGAATTCTATGTATATATATTAAGATTGAATTGGCTTTTTGGTCAACTATGCCAAAGTGTTTATCTGTATTTAATTCATAATTATTTCTCATACTTTTTCTACATGTGTGCATACTAAACTATGTGTGTAGTTTGTGAACCAAATAAAGTATTATATAATTTTCTATTAGATTTGGGAAGGATTTTTTTCACGTAAAAAATCTAGGTAAATTTTGCATACAGTAAAATGTGTTCTTTATAATGTATACTCCTATGAATTTTCACAAATTTATTCTATCATGTAATAAGTATACAGTTATATCTTATTGTAATTTTAAATTGCATTTCAGTAGTCACTATTGATGTTGAGCATCTTTTCAGGTGTTTATTCTTAGCTTTTCTATCTCTTTGACACAGTTTCTGTTCAAATATCTTCTTCATTTTGAGATGGAGTGTTACTCTGCTACCCAGGCTGGAGTGCAGTGGCCCCATCTCGGCTCACTGTAACCTCTTCCGCTTCCCGGGTTCAAGTGATTCTCCTGCCTCAGCCTCCCGAGTAGCTGGGATTACAGGCAGGTGCCACCATGCCCAGCTAATTTTTGTATTTTTAGTAGAGATGGAGTTTCACCATGTTGGCCAGGCTGGTCTCGAACTCATGACCTCAGGTGATCCACCCTCCTCGGCCTCCCAAAGTGCTGGGATTACAGGAGTGACATCTTCTTCATTTTTAATTGGTTTATTTTATTATTGCATTTGAGAGCTCCTTATATAATCTGGATATAATTTCTTTTTTAGCTATATGATTTGCAAATATTTTCTCCTTTTCTGTGGCTTGTCTTTTCATTCTACCAACATTGTCTTTTGAAGAGGAGATATTTTTAGTTTTGATGAAGACCAATTCATCAAAAATTTTAATGGATTGCAGTTGTGGCATCATATCTAAGAAATTATATTTAACTCAAGAACGCAAAGGTTTTTCTCTTATATTTTCTTCTAGAAATTTTATAGTTTCAGGTTTTACATTTAGGTCAATGATCCAGTCTGAATTAATACTGGTGTAGAGTAAGAGAGGTGAACTGAAGGTTATTAACTTTTTTTCCATTGTTATACAATTGTCCCAGAACCATTTGTTGAAAAGACTTTCCTTCTCCATTTACACTTTCATAAGAGTTTAATTAACAGCATATGTGTAGTCTATTTCTAGACGCTCTATTCTTATTCACTTATTTATATGTCTGTGCTTTTTCTAACACCAGGCTATTTTGTCTTCTGTAGCTTTATAGTAAGTTTGAAAATCAGGTAATATAAAACTTCCAACTTTGTTGTCCTTCTTCAAAACTGATTTCACTATTTTAGTTTCTTTGCCTTTCTAGAATTAGTTTCTTAATTTCTAAAAAAAAAAAAAAAAACAAAAAAAAAATTCCTGGGATTTTGACTGGGGTTATGGGGAATCCATAGTTCAGTTTGAGAACATTGATATCTTAACAATATCATATCTCCCAATCCATGAACTGGTATACATTTCCATTTATTTATGTTGTCTTTTCTTTCTTTCATTAGGGTTTTGCAGTTTTTAGTATACAGATCTTCTGCTTATATGATTTTACATAAATGCTTCATTTGTTGGTGCTATAAAAAATGATACTAAAAATTAAATTTCTGATTAACTGCTAGTATATAGAAATATGATTAAATTTTATATAGTGACCTTGTATTCTTAAACTTTTATGCATTTTATGCATAGTTGTAATAGCCTTTTGGTAGACTCTGAGATTTTCTACATAGACAATAATGTCATTTACAAATAGAGTCAGTTTTTGTCTTCCTTTTTCAATTAGTATGCCTATGTCTATCATTTCTTTTTCTTGCATCTCTATTGTATTTTTCTTTTTTTTATTTAGCCCATTTTTCTAGCTTGTCAAAAACTTTGGGTCATGAAACTGTCACTTAGCTTTTTAATTGTTTGTCAAATTTCATCAATTTCCTCCTCCTATTTTTCATTTAGAAGTACTGAACCAATATGCACCTACTATGTACCCACAAAAATTAAAAATAAGAAAATTGGAAAAAAGTATACCAGATAGTTTATACAAAAGAAACACATCCATTTCTTGTTATGAAAAATTGAAAATACATACAAATGTGGAAAAATAGTATAATAAACGCTTTGTACCAACCACACAGCTTCAAAAATTATCAACACGTGGCCCCTTTTATTTCATCTGTATCTCCACCTATTCCCTCTTTGTGCCCTCCATCACTATGTAATTTTAAAGCAAATCCAAGCAACATTATTTTCAGACAGAGATTTGACATTAAACTTGTCTGCCATGCTATTCAAAGTTAGAAATGGCGACTTTTTCATAATTTTATATCCACTGCTTAGCTTGGCATCTTATACATAACATATATAATCAATAAATTATTATTGAACTAGAATTTTTGGAATATCTCGCAGTTCTAGAAACCATTTCTCCCTTTACTTTTTGAAAATCAATCTAGTTTATTGTGAGGTCCTTGTTTATTCAATCTTGTTTTTGGAAGTATTGTATTAAATATCTATGAGAAAATATCTATGTAATATATATATGAGTATTAAAGCATAGTAATGCAACATATACCCAACATCCAACTCAAAAACCAGAATTACAATAAATCACTAAAATTGCTGTGCTCCTTTTAAATCCTCCATTCTCATCTCCCTTGCAGAAGTAATCTTGGCTGCGAATCTTATCATTCAGATTTCAAATAGTTATATACACACACATCCTTAAGCAAGATATTGTTCAGTTTTGCTCATTTTTGAGGCTTATAAAAATGCTATTATACTGTAGTTAAGTTTCATGAATTATCATTTTAAAAATTAGGGTGTTCAGACAATTTATCTTTAATGTATTTTAGTTATGGTTGAATTGAAACATACCATCTTATCCTTTATTTCTATGATCTGTTCTTTTTTCCTTTTTTTCTGCTTTTCCTCATTTCTTTTGGATTAACTAAACATTTTTTATGATTCTCTATTACCCCCACTTGCCTTTTTTGTTAAATCTTTTAAATTTCTTAGGTGCTTGCTCTAAGATTTATAATATGTGTCTTTAACTCATCATAGTCTAACTTTATATCATATTATACCACTTCATATGTAATGTTAGAATGTTATAATAGGATATTTCCATTTCCTCCCTCTCACCTTTTGTACTATTGTTGTCACACAAATTTTTCTTGTATGTTATAAATCCTGCTTTAGATATCTAATTTCCTTTTACGTTTATTTAAAATTCTAAAACATTTAAATATTTACTCTCATTTTGGATATCTAATTTCCTTTTACATTTATTTAAAATTCTAAAACATTTAAATATTTACTCTCATTTCTATCATCTCTATTGCTCTCCATTTCTCCATTCAATCTAAATTTAGTCTGATATTATCCTCTTTCTGCTTGCAGTCCAGGTCAGCTGGCTGTAAATTGTTTCAGCTTTTGATTCTCTGGTAAGGTCTTTATTGTAACTTTGTTTTTGGTGAATAATCTTGCTGAGTATAGAACTCTGGATTGGGAATTTTTCTTTCAGCACTTTAACAGTGAAGCTCCATTGTCTTTCAGCTCACAAAATTTCTGTTGAGAAGTCTGTCTTTCTCATTTTGGAGCTCCAATTGCATGTATTTTCGAAGATTTGATGATGTTACCATAGGTCTGGGACTCTCTGATTGGTTTTGTTTTCTCCTCTCTCAACATTGCTCAATCTTTTTCTTTTTGTCTTTAAGATTGGTTAATTTTTACTGTCCTATCCCCAAATTCACTGATTCTTCCTTCATCTATGTGCAGTTTACTGTTAAGTTGTTGAAACAATTATTTATCTCTGATATCCAGTTTTTATTTTTAGTTTTGTTATTTTTTGTTTTTATAGTTTCAATGTTTTTGCTGAAATGTCTCATCTGTTTATGCATGTTATCAATTTTTTTCCTAAAATCTTTAACATATTCATCATAATTATTCTAAAGTCTCTACCTGATACTCCTAAAACCTGAATTATCTCCGAGTCTGATTCTGTTTATTGCTTTATCTCCTGACAATGGTTCTTTTTTTTCTTGCCTTTTTTGCTAGTCTCACAATTTTTGATTGAGTATGGGATATCATTTGTAGAAGGAGAGTAGAGACTGAAGTAAATAGCATTTATACCTGGAAATGGGCATGCCTCTTTTTTCAGTCTGCTAGCATGTAAAGTTGAGTCCATCTAGTCAGTAGTTCAACTAGGTTTTGATTTTCTTGTTGCTAAAGTTACTCTCAGTGTATCACAGGCTGTAAGTTGCTCCAGCCGTGAACAGTTTTGGGGCCTGGAGTACTGAAGTTTTTGTCTGTGCTTATGCCCTACCCGGAGCTTTCAGAAGTCCCTGTATGCCTGTGTCACAAGGTTCTCTCTCCGTATGATTGCCCCTTCCCCAGAGGTAGATTGCTATTGCTCGTTACTTACTGCTAGGTTCGTTGTCAGAAACAAGGGATAACTTGGTTCTCCTGAGCCAGCCTTCTTCTTAGCCAGGACCTATGCACCTTGGTCTTGGAAGGAGGGCTTTTTCGGTGTTCCTGCCATTTCCACTTACGGCAGCCAAACCGCCCTGTATCTGTGGCAGGTCTTGGGTAGAAGGGTTTTCTGACCTTCCCCTAGGGTAGCAGACCTCCATTTTGTATTGGTGCAGAATGGTGGGACATAAAGACTTTTTTTCTTCTTCCCTTGGAGAAAATAGCTTTGTTTCTATCTTTCAAGAAGATTCTGATGGCAGGAAGGAGAGTACCATACCCTTTCCCCAGAGGCTGATACATTTTGCTTCTGTTCCTTCTCCAGGGACCTTGGGGGCAAGAGGATTTGCTGTCCCTCCCCAAGTGGCTTAAGGCTTTGCTTTTTTTTATGAGAGATGAGTCCAGGGAAGTGGGTGGTGTTTGGGGCCTGAATCCAAGCAGCTGTTCACCTTTTGCATACTTGCACCAGTAAAAGGCAATCTCTCTGGTTTTCTGTTCTAACTCTAGTTTTTCTTGAGAGCGAGCACCTGTTGGAGGCCCATGGAGAAGAGCTTGTGTGTATGAACTACTCTTGTATCTGGGTGACTAGTTATCCTAAATGCATATGCTAGCCCATATTTGACCTTTACAAATTTATTAAAATTTTAGCTGATTTCTTCTTACCTTCATCTAGCGTGACCTTCCTGTTTCTTTTGTGCCTTGACAAGGGTAAACAATTCCTGTATCTTGTCTCTCCTTGGAGGGACTTGTCTGTTCCTGGAATTCATTTCTTATGGTTGCCTTATGACCTCGGATCTCTGATAGGTTCAATAAAAGTTTTGATTTTATATATTATCTGACATGTGCTGTTGTTATTAGGATGGGAACAACAATCTCTTCTAGATTTCCATAGTTCAAGTGGAAGCAGGGTTTGTATGACTTTCTTTCTTGATACAGCATTGTATTTTTAAGATTCATTCATGTTGTTGCATGTAGCTGAAGATTATTTATTACCCCAATATATGATATTCTATTATGTGTATATACCACAATTTATTTATTTCCTATAAATAGGCATTTGGGCAGTTTCTCGTTATTTATTTTTATGAACAGCATTGCTTTGAACTATTATTTACAGCTGTTGGTGTGCCTTTGTAAGTTTCTCTAACTTCCATACCTAGGAGGTATTGTTGGATTATAAATATGCTATTGTTCAACATTACAAAATAATGCCTTTGCTTTCAATTTTCATGTATGCCTCCACACCTTTTGAGCAATAAAGAAAAAGCAAACATATCAAGTATGTTTATCCTCTTTCCTTTCGGTTATCACCTGTTTATCCTTCCATTTTTTATGATCTCTTATGTCCGAACTGCTCCTGGATTTTTGTTTGGATTGTGGATTCATATGTGGCTTATGATCTAGCTCTTGCACTCCGGTCTTTATGTTATTACTTTATTTGCCTGATTTTTGACTCTCGGTGCTTTCTAAACTATATTGGCTTGGCCTTGCTACTAGAGTGTGTGTTGCTTTGATCTCTATAGAATATAATTCCACTCATTTTATTCATCCCCTCAGTTTCCAATCTCAAGCTTGGGCCAATTGAGCCAGTGTAATGACTAGGTATTTTTCCTTGGCCTACTGTATGTGTATGTATATGTATATGTATATGTGTGCATTTGTGTGTGTATTAGTATCTGAACACTTGAAGTCAAAGTCACTCAATCAACCGTGTGTGTGTGTGTGTGTGTGTGTGTGTTTGAGACAGAGTCTTGCTCTGTTACTCAGATTGGAGTACAGTCAAAACTCACTGCAGACTTGGACACCTGGGCTCCAGAGATCCTCCTGTGTTGGTCCCCACTGAGTTTTGGGATTACAGGCATGAGCTACCATGCCTGGCCAGTCATTATTCTTTAGATAGATTTAATTTCACTGTAGAAATTGACCTGATTATTTAACTAGTTACAACTACAACCCACATTTTTTTGCTTTCAAGGGTATGAAGAAAGATCAAGTCAAGATTTAAATACACAGTTCAGGAAAAGTGATCTACTTCTTTTTTTTTTTTTTTTTTTTTTTTTTTTTTTTTTTGCCTTCAAACTATAGGAGTCTTAGACAGCTGACTTCATAAAGCACAAATTAAAATTTTTCTTCCCGCTTTGGTCTCTTTGAAATGAATCTGGGGGGAGGAGCCAAGATGGCCGAATGGAAACAGCTCCGGTCTACAGCTCCCAGGGTGAGCGACGCAGAAGACGGTGATTTCTGCATTTCCATCTGAGGTACCGGGTTCATCTCACTAGGGAGTGCCAGACAGTGGGCGCAGGCCAGTGGGTGCGCGCACCGTGTGTGAGCCGAAGCAGGGCGAGGCATTGCCTCACCTGGGAAGCGCAAGGGGTCAGGGAGTTCCCTTTCCGAGTCAAAGAAAGGGGTGACGGACACACCTGGAAAATTGGGTCACTCCCACCCGAATATTGCGCTTTTCAGACCGGCTTAAAAAACGGCGCACCATGAGACTATATCCCACACCTGGCTCAGAGGGTCCTACGCCCACGGAGTTTCCCTGATTGCTAGCACAGCAGTCTGAGATCAAACTGCAAGGCGGCAGCCAGGCTGGGGGAGGGGCGCCCGCCATTGCCCAGGCTTGCTTAGGTAAACAAAGCAGCCAGGAAGCTCGAACTGGGTGGAGCCCACCACAGCTCAAGGAGGCCTGCCTGCCTCTGTAGGCTCCACCTCTGGGGGCAGGGCACAGACAAACAAAAAGACAGCAGTAACCTCTGCAGACTTAAATGTCCCTGTCTGACAGCTTTGAAGAGAGCAGTGGTTCTCCCAGCACGCAGCTGGAGATCTGAGAACGGGCAGACTGCCTCCTCAAGTGGGTCCCTGACCCCTGACCCCCGAGCAGCCTAACTGGGAGGCACCCCCCAGCAGGGGCACACTGACACCTCACACGGCAGGGTATTCCAGCAGACCTGCAACTGAGGGTCCTGTCTGTTAGAAGGAAAACTAACAAACAGAAAGGACATCCACACCGAAAACCCATCTGTACATCACCATCATCAAAGACCAAAAGTAGATAAAACCACAAAGATGGGGAAAAAACAGAACAGAAAAACAGGAAACTCTAAAATGCAGAGCGCCTCTCCTCCTCCAAAGGAACGCAGCTCCTCACCAGCAACGGAACAAAGCTGGATGGAGAATGATTTTGACGAGCTGAGAGAAGAAGGCTTCAGACGATCAAATTACTCTGAGCTACGGGAGGACATTCAAACCAAAGGCAAAGAAGTTGAAAACTTTGAAAAAAATTTAGAAGAATGTATAACTAGAATAACCAATACAGAGAAGTGCTTAAAGGAGCTGATGGAGCTGAAAACCAAGGCTCGAGAACTACGTGAAGAATGCAGAAGCCTCAGGAGCCGATGCAATCAACTGGAAGAAAGGGTATCAGCAATGGAAGATGAAATGAATGAAATGAAGTGAGAAGGGAAGTCTAGAGAAAAAAGAATAAAAAGAAATGAGCAAAGCCTCCAAGAAATATGGGACTATGTGAAGAGACCAAATCTACGTCTGATTGGTGTACCTGAAAGTGATGCGGAGAATGAAACCAAGTTGGAAAACACTCTGCAGGATATTATCCAGGAGAACTTCCCGAATCTAGCAAGGCAGGCCAACGTTCAGATTCAGGAAATACAGAGAACGCCACAAAGACACTCCTCGAGAAGAGCAACTCCAAGACACATAATTGTCAGATTCACCAAAGTTGAAATGAAGGAAAAAATGTTAAGGGCAGCCAGACAGAAAGGTCGGGTTACCCTCAAAGGGAAGCCCATCAGACTAACAGCGGATCTCTCGGCAGAAACCCTACAAGCCAGAGGAGAGTGGGGGCCAATATTCACCATTCTTAAAGAAAAGAATTTTCAGCCCAGAATTTCATATCCAGCCAAACTAAGCTTCATAAGTGAAGGAGAAATAAAATACTTTACAGACAAGCAAATGCTGAGAGATTTTGTCACCACCAGGCCTGCCCTAAAAGAGCTCCTGAAGGAAGCGCTAAACATGGAAAGGAACAACCGGTACCAGCCGCTGCAAAATCATGCCAAAATGTAAAGACCATCAAGACTAGGAAGAAACTGCATCAACTAACGAACAAAATAACCAGCTAACATCATAATGACAGGATCAAATTCACACATAACAATATTAACTTTAAATGTAAATGGACTAAATGGTCCAATTAAAAGACACAGACTGGCAAGTTGGATAAAGAGTCAAGACCCATCAGTGTGCTGTATTCAGGAAACCCATCTCACGTGCAGAGACACACATAGGCTCATAATAAAAGGATGGAGGAAGATCTACCAATCAAATGGAAAACAAAAAAAGGCAGGGGTTGCAATCCTAGTCTCTGATAAAACAGACTTTAAACCAACAAAGATCAAAAGAGACAAAGAAGGCCATTACATAATGGTAAAGGGATCAATTCAACAAGAGGAGCTAACTATCTTAAATATTTATGCACCCAATACAGGAGCACCCAGATTCATAAAGCAAGTCCTGAGTGACCTACAAAGAGACTTAGACTCCCACACATTAATAATGGGAGACTTTAACACCCCACTGTCAACATTAGACAGATCAACGAGACAGAAAGTCAACAAGGATACCCAGGAATTGAACTCAGCTCTGCACCAAGTGGACCCAATAGACATCTACAGAACTCTCCACCCCAAATCAACAGAATATACATTTTTTTCAGCACCACACCACACCTATTCCAAAATTGACCACATAGTTGGAAGTAAAGCTCTCCTCAGCAAATGTAAAAGAACAGAAATTATAACAAACTATCTCTCAGACCACAGTGCAATCAAACTAGAACTCAGGATTAAGAATCTCACTCAAAGCCGCTCAACTACATGGAAACTGAACAACCTGCTCCTGAATGACTACTGGGTACAGAACAAAATGAAGGCAGAAATAAAGATGTTCTTTGAAACCAACGAGAACAAAGACACAACATACCAGAATCTCTGGGACGCATTCAAAGTAGTGTGTAGAGGGAAATTTATAGCACTAAATGCCCACAAGAGAAAGCAGGAAAGATCCAAAATTCACACCCTAACATCACAATTAAAAGAACTAGAAAAGCAATAGCAAACACATTCAAAAGCTAGCAGAAGGCAAGAAATAACTAAAATCAGAGCAGAACTGAAGGAAATAGAGACACAAAAAACCCTTCAAAAAATCAATGAATCCAGGAGCTGGTTTTTTGAAAGGATCAACAAAATTGATAGACCGCTAG
Organism: Pan paniscus; assembly: GCF_029289425.2. Taxonomy (NCBI): domain Eukaryota; kingdom Metazoa; phylum Chordata; class Mammalia; order Primates; family Hominidae; genus Pan; species Pan paniscus. The sequence continues at coordinate 93,040,918 of NC_073258.2, read as the reverse complement.
CAAGACTAATAAAGAAAAAAAGAGAGAAGAATCAAACAGACGCAATAAAAAATGATAAAGGGGATATCACCGCCGATCCCACAGAAATACAAACTACCAACAGAGAATACTACAAACACCTCTACACAAATAAACTAGAAAATCTAGAAGAAATGGATACATTCCTCGACACATACACTCTCCCAAGACTAAACCAGGAAGAAGTTGAATCTCTGAATAGACCAATAACAGGAGCTGAAATTGTGGCAATAATCAATAGTTTACCAACCAAAAAGAGTCCAGGACCAGATGGATTCACAGCCGAATTCTACCAGAGGTACAAGGAGGAACTGGTACCATTCCTTCTGAAACTATTCCAATCAATAGAAAAAGAGGGAATCCTCCCTAACTCATTTTATGAGGCCAGCATCATTCTGATACCAAAGCCGGGCAGAGACACAACCAAAAAAGAGAATTTTAGACCAATATACTTGATGAACATTGATGCAAAAATCCTCAATAAAATACTGGCAAACCGAATCCAGCAGCACATCAAAAAGCTTATCCACCATGATCAAGTGGGCTTCATCCCTGGGATGCAAGGCTGGTTCAATATACGCAAATCAATAAATGTAATCCAGCATATAAACAGAGCCAAAGACAAAAACCACATGATTATCTCAATAGATGCAGAAAAAGCCTTTGACAAAATTCAACAACGCTTCCTGCTAAAAACTCTCAATAAATTAGGTATTGATGGGACGTATTTCAAAATAATAAGAGCTATCTATGACAAACCCACAGCCAATATCATACTGAATGGGCAAAAACTGGAAGCATTCCCTTTGAAAACTGGCACAAGACAGGGATGCCCTCTCTCACCGCTCCTATTCAACATAGTGTTGGAAGTTCTGGCCAGGGCAATCAGGCAGGAGAAGGAAATAAAGGGTGTTCAATTAGGAAAAGAGGAAGTCAAATTGTCCCTGTTTGCAGACGACATGATTGTTTATCTAGAAAACCCCATCGTCTCAGCCCAAAATCTCCTTAAGGTGATAAGCAACTTCAGCAAAGTCTCAGGATACAAAATCAATGTACAAAAATCACAAGCATTCCTATACACCAACAACAGACAAACAGAGAGCCAAATCATGAGTGAACTCCCATTCACAATTGCTTCAAAGAGAATAAAATACCTAGGAATCCAACTTACAAGGGATGTGAAGCACCTCTTCAAGGAGAAGTACAAACCACTGCTCAAGGAAATAAAAGAGGATACAAACAAATGGAAGAACATTCCATGCTCATGGGTAGGAAGAATCAATATCGTGAAAATGGCCATACTGCCCAAGGTAATTTACAGATTCAATGCCATCCCCATCAAGCTACCAATGACTTTCTTCACAGAATTGGAAAAAACTACTTTAAAGTTCATATGGAACCAAAAGAGAGCCCGCATCACCAAGTCAATCCTAAGCCAAAAGAACAAAGCTGGAGGTATCACACTACCTGACTTCAAACTATACTACAAGGCTACAGTAACCAAAACAGCATGCTACTGGTACCAAAACAGAAATATAGATCAATGGAACAGAACAGAGCCCTCAGAAATAACACCGCTTACCTACAACTATCTGATCTTTGACAAACCTGAGAAAAACAAGCAATGGGGAAAGGATTCCCTATTTAATAAATGGTGCTGGGAAAACTGGCTAGCCATATGTAGAAAGCTGAAACTGGATCCCTTCCTTACACCTTATACAAAAATCAATTCAAGATGGATTAAAGATTTAAACGTTAGACCTAAAACCATAAAAACCCTAGAAGAAAACCTAGGCATTACCATTCAGGACATAGGCGTGGGCAAGGACTTTATGTCCAAAACACCAAAAGCAATGGCAACAAAAGCCAAAATTGACAAATGGGATCTAATTAAACTCAAGAGCTTCTGCACAGCAAAAGAAACTACCATCAGAGTGAATAGGCAACCTACAACATGGGAGAAAATTTTCGCAACCTACTCATCTGACAAAGGGCTAATATCCAGAATCTACAGTGAACTCAAACAAATTTACAAGAAAAAAACAAACAACCCCATCAAAAAGTGGGCGAAGGACATGAACAGACACTTCTCAAAAGAAGACATTTATGCAGCCAAAAAACACATGAAAAAATGCTCATCATCACTGGCCATCAGAGAAATGCAAATCAAAACCACTATGAGATATCATCTCACACCAGTTAGAATGGCAATCATTAAAAAGTCAGGAAACAACAGGTGCTGGAGAGGATGTGGAGAAATAGGAACACTTTTACACTGTTGGTGGGACTGTAAACTAGTTCAACCATTGTGGAAGTCAGTGTGGCGATTCCTCAGGGATCTAGAACTAGAAATACCATTTGACCCAGCCATCCCATTACTGGGTATATACCCAAACGACTATAAATCATGCTGCTATAAAGTCACATGCACACGTATGTTTATTGCGGCATTATTCACAATAGCAAAGACTTGGAACCAACCCAAATGTCCAACAATGATAGACTGGATTAAGAAAATGTGGCACATATACACCATGGAATACTGTGCAGCCATAAAAAATGATGAGTTCATATCCTTTGTAGGGACATGGATGAAATTGGAAACCATCATTCTCAGTAAACTATCGCAAGAACAAAAAACCAAACACCGCATATTCTCACTCATAGGTGGGAATTGAACAATGAGATCACATGGACACAGGAAGGGGAATATCACACTCTGGGGACTGTGGTGGGGAGGGGGGAGGGGGGAGGGATAGCATTGGGAGATATACCTAATGCTAGATGACGAGTTATTGGGTGCAGTGCACCAGCATGGCACATGTATACATATGTAACTAACCTGCACAATGTGCACATGTACCCTAAAACTTAAAGTATAATTAAAAAAAAAAAAAAAAAGAAATGAATCTATGAACCAAGATTAGAGTGCCCATGGAAAGGCATTATTGGTGGGACTGTAATACATATGAAGACAAATTTAGTGAAAGATTCAATATTTATGCCCTTATTGTCAGTTGGCTGGGAGTATATTTTATGATGTCAGAAATACAGGCAAAGAACAAGATAGGAGTGATGAGAGGAACTAAATGAAGGAACTCTTAGTTTCTACATGCTACTAGTTTCATATTCCCTAGGGAAATATTGTTTTAAAGCAGCTTGACGTGCATAGAATCCTCTTCCCTTGATAGTGTTAGTTATAAAATTAGGAAAAAAACCATGTTCTGTGCTTTCAAAGAGATTAGAACCTAACAAAGATTAGTATGCCAATGAACACCAGTGAATGCATTAATAAACACATAGTAGAAAACACATATAAATACATATAGATATTCAGAAGGTTGTAACTGAGTGTTAAGAAGTAGCTGGATCAGAGTAGGTTAGGCAAGAAGGACAGTTCAGGAATAAGCAGCCTCATCAAAAACAGAGTGTAGTATGAATAAAAATATTTTCTTATTCAGAGGTATATTTTAAAAATCTGTCTATTTCTACCCTGCCAGTTGGACATAGCATTGTACTGGGTGCTGTGGATGCCCTGCTGAGACACTCTTTACTGGTCTTGCCTCTAGTTGTTGTGAGTGTTGATTGCAAAGGGCTCACAGCTGTCCCTTCCTCCAGGGAACCGTCTGAGCTATGTGGTATCAAAGAGTGGCTCCCAAACAAGCAGCATTAACATCATCTAGAAACTTGCTAGAAATATAAATTCTTGGGCTCCATCCCAGAACTACTGAATCACACACTCTAGGGTTGGGCCCAGAAATCTGTGTTTTAATGAGCCCTCCATGTGATACTGATTCACAGTGAGGATTGAAAAACACTGTCCTGGCTGGTGGGAACCGGTTCTGAGAGTTCAGACACCACCCTCACCCCACCGCCACAGCTGATGACTGTTACAGGGTACAAAAGGCCAAATTCCCTTCCTCTGGGGTAGGGGGAAGGTTGCAGCTCCACGGTGTGATTTATACCCTAGAGAAAGAGTCAACAAACTGCAGCCCCTTGGCCAAATCCAGCCCACTGCCTGCTTTTGTAAGTAATATTTTACTAGAACAAGGCTGGATTCATTTATTTTATTATCTGTGGTTGGTTGTATGCTACAATGGCAGAATTGAGTAGGTGCAAGACACACTATCCTGCTGTTTACATGAAAAGCCTGCCCAATCTTGGTCTAGAGCCTCACCTATCTGAAAGCATCAGGCCAAGGCTAGATATCACTGACTATATCCTTGCTTGATTCTCTCTCCTCTCTATTCTGCTTCCTTCCCTCCTTTACAGATTGCTTGCCTAATCTCTACCAGGCTCTGCTTCCAGGAAACCTGAAATAATACTCACACGCTGATTTTTTGTTGTTGTTGTTTCTGTGTTAGCCTTGGCTTTAAGGGAGCCCTGAAGCTTCCTGTACTGATGCTCCATGGGCAGTTCCCCCCTAGTTGATCTTTTGGGTCAGAGCTACTCTTCTCAGGAAGGGATGACACTTCTTATCTCTGCAACCCCCAGTTTTTCTTTTGGCTACTTCTCTAATAGTGTTTCTGTGACTGCCTGGAGCAGTCTTTGTTATGTTGGTTCCAAGGGTCACATGTTATTATTATCTCATCTGTCTTTATCATTTATAGGGCACCAGAAGCCTAGATGACATTTCTCATTATACTCTTTTGTCAATGTCCAAGGATCTTTGGTAATTCAAATAAAAGTAAGAAAAAAACATGCACCCCGGCCAGGCATGGTGGCTCATGCCTGTAATCCCAGTACTTTGGGAGGCAGAGGTGAGCAAGTGTCCTATGCCTGGGAGGTCGAGGCTGCAGTGAGTCATGGTCATGCCACTGTACTCTAACCTGGGTAACACAGTGAGAGCATAACTCAAAAAAAAAAAAAAAAAAAAGAAAAAGAAAAAAGAAAATCAATTGATCATAGATGTAGGGGCTTATTTCTGGGCTCTTAAAACAAATGCACCCCAACCACCAGCAATGATAATGTCTAGACAAGGGTTACATGAGGGTATTATTGCAATTCATTAATTTAAAAATAAGATAGAGAAAATATTTTGTCAGCAGTTTGCTAAATGTTCACCGAAGGAATTAAGCTTTATTTAAATAGCACCAAGTTCTGCAGTCTACTTCCTGAGTTGTTTATCTTTTTAATAATGAAGCGGCACTGAAATCTTTCCATTACAGTGATGTTTTCATTGTGTGATACTTGCTGTTGGGGCTTAGAAGAATATTTGTGCTTTCTAATGTAGAATGTTTTGTTCATATATATATATATTTTACTGACAAGCTAAAGGAAATAGGACTAACACACAAAATGAAAAATATAACTAGTTTCAAAAGCTGAAGCAGTAAAAGTGTTTTTTTTTTTTTTTGGAAGGATAAAGAGCTGGAATGAGAAGAGAGAGTGAAACTTATTAATGAAATAGGATCAAGTACGATGAGGTTGCACTTTAATATTGGCTGAGGATTTGGGCTAAGATGAAGAGTGCAGAGACTGTTCTTGTCTGTTTTTAGAGACAGTTGATCATTTCATTAAAGTCTGAGGCTGTTTCTCAGTCTGTAGGAAAAAAAAACAGTTTATCCTTCTTTATTTGACATACTCACAAATAGAAAATACCTGTTTGCAGGTCAGAGAACCACTGTAGGATTTTCAAATGGATGGCTTCAGATGGCTTGCAGGAAGATGGAATTGTGTCAGAATAATTTCTTTACTAGAATAGCAATTTTATGAGCTGAAGTTTACTTTAGAATGTCATTTGTTGGTGAACTTCTCTAAAGAATTTTACATCCTAGGGACTTTTACCAAAACTCTTCTTGGCACACCACTTGGTTAAAAATCATTCTTGAGTACTAATAGAGTAAGCAAGGAAGCCCTCAAGATTTAGAATTACATACTCATGTACAGTCCTTAAATTTTGATATAATAATTCAAGACTTATAATTATCAATATGAGAGTAATAGATAATACAATACAGTTGTATACCATTTTAAAATTCTTTCAGAGCCAGGCTTGGTGGCTCATGCCTGTAATCCCAACACTTTGGGAGGCCGAGGCAGGTGGATGACCTGAGGTCAGGAGATCGAGACTAGCCTGACAAACATGGTGAAACCCTGTCTGTACTAAAAATACAAAAATTAGCTGGGCATTTGGTGGGTGCCAGTAATTCCAGCTACTCGGGAGGCTGCAACATGAGAATCACTTAAATGCGGGAGGCAGAGGTTGCAGTGGGCCAAGATCGTGCCGCTGCACTGCAGCCAGGGCAACAGAGTAAGACTCGATCTAAAATAAATAAATTAAAATAAAATAAAATAAAATTCTTTCAGAGTGCTTTCATGTATTTAGTATTATTTTATCCTCACAACAATACAACAAAAGGGAATGGGTATTTAATTAGTTAATCAACTTAATAACCAAGCCCCAAATTAGCTTATGATAATAATGAATAATGAATGTTTAATATATATGTAGTAGGTCATAAATAGGAAGACAGGCTTTGGACTAAATCAGAAAAAACTGGGTTCAAATATCAGCTGTGACTCTTACTAGTTCTGTAATGTTGATTATGTTATTTGATATATCTGAACCTCATCTTTAAATTAGGAAAGGGTGTTGCTGATAAATACCTAAGGTTATGTATTTAAACTCCCTGTAACAGAGTCATGTTCCTTGAGTTTTATTTCCTTTCCTACTTACCCTCAGCTATATACCTCTGAAATCTGAAAAATATAGAAAGTAGCTCCCAAGTCAAACATGTAAAATGGGTATTTGATAATTGAAATAGAAGAAAGACTATTTTTAGAAACCATGAAAAATAAAGTGCCATAACCTGAGGTACGTGAATTTCTAAGGTATGTATGAATTTAGCTGTGAGTTTTCTCATACCTGTGCAAAAAGGGAAGCTCATTAGTTACTTGATATTCACTGCACACCAAAGAAAGCATACACACTCACAGACAGAAACTAACCTCTTCTTGAAATTAAGTTAAATGTGAATTTCTGTGCTCCCTTTCAAAACTGGTTATTTGCAGGCATAGTGGACACTGCCTGGCAACAGCTTTCCAAAAACAATAGAAATACTGATAAGCCAGTTTTCATATCGACCCTCAGTAAAGGCTCAGGAAAAAATCCTTTATCACTAGTCAGTGAAGGCATTTCTATGGAGAACTGAGATAATTTCACCCAGGTATGTTGCTTCCTGATGATCTAACTCAAGATGTTAGAACCTAGAAGGAAGGATATTCAGCATATCCATTAGACTGTCTTTTTCAAATATCAGATGTCTCAAGCTAGTCTTTGTCAGGTGCAGGCTCACAGACAATTCATGCCTCTCTTACAACCCATGGAACAGCTATTCTTTTATGTTAGCTAATGTGAAAGCCATGTGCTTTAGACACCAGACATGAGGGAGGTAGAGTTATCATTATGTTATGAATGTTAAGAGCTTTACTCACATTCTTGCCAAGTTGGAGGGCCAAGCCATTTCAGTAGAGGCTTGGGGAACAGGAACATACGTGGTTAGGGTTGTGATTTCCCTTAAAAAAGAGCTCTGACTTTTCTCAAGCATTTGTGAGAAAACCTTGGTTGCACTCCTCAAGTTTTGAGCCTTATAATGCATAAAGGACAAGTATCATCTTTATGTTAGAGAGGTGAAGGGTCTTTCCTAAGGCAGCAGTTAGTAGGACAGGCATCACTAGAACTCTTATATCTGATTTCCTGGACCAGAGTGGTTTACAGTTGTATGCGTTGCCTAAGCTGGTAAAACAAGCTAATCATGATTCTAATTTAGCATATTATTTCTTCCATTCCTTTTGTTCAATCCATTGTAGCATAAATGGTCAATAATCTCATTTCATGTCACAGAAACCTGTGTGTTTCCATAGATGAGATTTTTCACACTAAGCTAGTTGCCATGATGTCAATGTATGTTTTTAAATACTTTGGCCTGGTCATGCATGTAGAGTGGACCTGATTTAAAAAATCGATTTCACATTATTTATGTTGCTCTTACAAATATTTCCATGCCTTTTTATGGTCTTTCTTGAAAGAGACCATAATTCCAAGATTTGGAGAACAGAATGGGCTTTGAAAGTTTAAAGTCAGCCACCCATTCCCATATTTGACTCATAAGTGGGGTTGTGAGAGCTATTGTCCGAGCTATGTGCCAAATTGAACCAGGGCATGATAATTCTGATACTCTTCTAGACATGGACATTTGGGAACTTGAGGGTGTGCCTGCCATTTGAGTCAACTGAAATTCTATCCCAAGAATTAAACACCCTTTTAACAGGCAATCTTGTTAAGACAGTGCTGACATTGTGCTTATTTTGCTTTGCGGTTGAAGAGCTAAAATGTATCTGCTGATCCCTGCCAGGACACTGATGGACATTCCCCATATTGACAGAGCTGTGGCACTGCATTAGAGTGGTGGGGATGCCAATTCTCAGGAGATCTCCTGCACTCCAGCTCCGTGTGCTTGGGATCTGATCTCAAACAGTAACTCTCTAGTGAGAGAACATTTTTCACAACTGAATTGTAGTTGACTGGTTTCTTGTCTTATTTCTTTACAAGTCTATAAACCTCTTGAGGGCAGGATTAGATCCTATTCACTGTATTTCAGTTCCTTGTGCATTATTGTAATGCAAGAAGAAATGCCAAAGTAATTTCTTCTGTCCAGTGGGGGAGGATTTTTTAAGGTAATATTAAAGTTAGAAATTATATCAAAAGATCAAGAATCCAAGATGCATTTATTATCCCTCTCCATTTTATAACAGTAAGACAGAAAATTAAAGCAAACAATTTCACCATATTTATATTGGAGAGGAAACCCTTATGTTCTTGCACTGCACAGACATTTCCAGTAGAAAATAAAATACAAGCATGTTTGGAGCTATAGAAATAAAGGTGATGAAGATCATCCTGAAATCATTAATTTCTGGTATTAATTTTAAAAACTCTAAAATAAAAAAAACCTCTGAAGAAGAATTAGTTTAAAAAACTCTAAAAAAGGGGAAAAGTGGAATTGGTAAAGTAAATGAACAATGAAGAAAAGAATGAAGCAAGAGCAGGTCAGAGGACTTTAGCTCATTCACTCTTGCCTAAGAACTTAACAAATTTTTTTCTTTTTTTCTTTTTTTTATTATTATACTTTAAGTTTTAGGGTACATGTGCACAATGTGCAGGTTAGTTACATATGTATACATGTGACATGCTGGTGCGCTGCACCCACTAACTCGTCATCTAGCATTAGGTATATCTCCCAATGCTATCCCTCCCCCCTCCCCCCACCCCACAACAGTCCCCAGAGTGTGATGTTCCCCTTCCTGTGTCCATGTGTTCTCATTATTCAGTTCCCACCTATGAGTGAGAATATGTGGTGTTTGGTTTTTTGTTCTTGCGATAGTTTACTGAGAATGATGATTTCCAATTTCATCCATGTCCCTACAAAGGACATGAACTCATCATTTTTTTATGGCTGCATACCATTCCATGGTGTATATGTGCCACATTTTCTTAATCCAGTCTATCATTGTTGGACATTGGGTTGGTTCCAAGTCTTTGCTATTGTGAATAGTGCCACAATAAACATACGTGCACATGTGTCTTTATAGCAGCATGATTTATAATCCTTTGGTTATATACCCAGTAATGGGAAGGCTGGGTCAAATGGTATTTCTAGTTCTAGATCCCTGAGGAATCGCCACACTGACTTCCACAATGGTTGAACTAGTTTACAGTCCCACCAACAGTGTAAAAGTGTTCCTATTTCTCCACATCCTCTCCAGCACCTGTTGTTTCCTGACTTTTAATGATTGCCATTCTAATTGGTGTGAGATGATATCTCATTGTGGTTTTGATTTGCATTTCTCTGATGGCCAGTGATGGTGAGCATTTTTTCATGTGTTTTTTGGCTGCATAAATGTCTTCTTTTGAGAAGTGTCTGTTTATGTCCTTCGCCCACTTTTTGATGGGATTGTTTGTTTTTTTCTTGTAAATTTGTTTGAGTTCATTGTAGATTCTGGATATTAGCCCTTTGTCAGATGAGTAGGTTGCAAAAATTTTCTCCCATTTTTTAGGTTGCCTGTTCACTCTGATGGTAGTTTCTTTTGCTGTGCAGAAGCTCTTGAGTTTAATTAGATCCCATTTGTCAATTTTGGCTTTTGTTGCCATTGCTTTTGGTGTTTTAGACATGAAGTACTTGCCCATGCCTATGTCCTGAATGGTAATGCCTAGGTTTTCTTCCAGGGTTTTTATGGTTTTAGGTCTAATGTTTAAGTCTTTAATCCATCTTGAATTGGTTTTTTTATAAGATGTAAGGAAGGGATCCAGTTTCAGCTTTCTACATATGGCTAGCCAGTTTTCCCAGCACCATTTATTAAATAGGGAATCCTTTCCCCATTGCTTGTTTTTCTCAGGTTTGTCAAAGATCAGATAGTTGTAGATAAGCAGCGTTATTTCTGAGGGCTATGTTCTGTTCCATTGATCTATATCTCTGTTTTGGTACCAGTAGCATGCTGTTTTGGTTACTGTAGCCTTGTAGTATAGTTTGAAGTAAGGTAGCATGATGCTTCCGGCTTTGTTCTTTTGCCTTAGGATTGACTCGGCAATGCGGGCTCTTTTTTGGTTCCATATGAACTTTAAAGTAGTTTTTTCCAATTCTGTGAAGAAAGTCATTGGTAGCTTGATGGGGATGGCATTGAATCTATAAATTACCTTGGGCAGTATGGCCATTTTCACGATATTGATTCTTCCTACCCATGAGCATGGAATGTTCTTCCATTTGTTTGTATCCTCTTTTATTTCATTGAGCAGTGGTTTGTAGTTCTCCTTGAAGAGGTCCTTCACGTCCCTTGTAAGGTGGATTCCTAGGTATTTTATTGTCTTTGAAGCAATTGTGAATGGGAGTTCACTCATGATTTGGCTCTCTGTTTGTCTGTTATTGGTGTATAAGAATGCTTGTGATTTTTGTACATTGATTTTGTATCCTGAGACTTTGCTGAATTTGCTTATCAGCTTAAGGAGATTTTGGGCTCAGACAATGGGGTTTTCTAGATATACAATCATGTCGTCTGCAAACAGGGACAATTTGACTTCCTCTTTTCCTAATTGAATACCCTTTATTTCCTTCTCCTACCTAATTGCCCTGGCCAGAACTTCCAACACTATGTTGAATAGGAGCGGTGAGAGAGGGCATCCCTGTCTTGTGCCAGTTTTCAAAGGGAATGCTTCCAGTTTTTGCCCATTCAGTATGATATTGGCTGTGGGTTTGTCATAGATAGCTCTTATTGTTTTGAGACACATCTCATCAATACCTAATTTATTGAGAGTTTTTAGCAGGAAGTGTTGTTGAATTTTGTCAAAAGCCTTTTCTGCATCTATTGAGATAATCATGTGGTTTTTGTTTTTGGTTCTGTTTATATGCTGGATTACATTTATTGATTTGCATATATTGAACCAGCCTTGCATCCCAGGGATGAAGCCCACTTGATCATGGTGGATAAGCTTTTTGATGTGCTGCTGGATTCGTTTTGCCAGTATTTTATTGAGGATTTTTGCATCAATGTTCATCAAGGATATTGGTCTAAAATTCTCTTTTTTGGTTGTTTCTCTGCCCGGCTTTGGTATCAAGATGATGCTGGCCTCATAAAATGACTTAGGGAGGATTCCCTCTTTTTCTGTTGATTGGAATAGTTTCAGAAGGAATGGTACCAGTTCCTCCTTGTACCTCTGGTAGAATTTGGCTGTGAATCCATCTGGTCCTGGACTCTTTTTGGTTGGTAAGCTATTGATTATTGCCACAATTTCAGCTCCTGTTATTGGTCTATTCAGAGATTCAACTTCTTCCTGGTTTAGTCTTGGGAGAGTGTATGTGTCGAGGAATTTATCCATTTCTTCTAGATTTTCTAGTTTATTTGCGAAGAGGTGTTTGTAGTATTCTCTGATGGTAGTTTGTATTTCTGTGGGATCGGCGGTGATATCCCCTTTATCATTTTTTATTGCATCTATTTGGTTCTTCTCTCTTTTTTTCTTTATTAGTCTTGCTAGCGGTCTATCAATTTTGTTGATCCTTTCAAAAAACCAGCTCCTGGATTCATTAATTTTTTGAAGGGCTTTTTGTGTCTGTATTTCCTTCAGTTCTGCTCTGATTTTAGTTATTTCTTTCCTTCCTCTAGCTTTTGAATGTGTTTGCTCTTGCTTTTCTAGTTCTTTTAATTGTGATGTTAGGGTGTCAATTTTCGATCTTTCCTGCTTTCTCTTGTGGGCATTTAGTGCTATAAATTTCCCTGTACACACTGCTTTGAATGTGTCCCAGAGATTCTGGTATGTTGTGTCTTTGTTCTCGTTGGTTTCAAAGAACATCTTTATTTCTGCCTTCATTTTGTTCTGTACCCAGTAGTCATTCAGGAGCAGGTTGTTCAGTTTCCATGTAGTTGAGTGGTTTTGAGTGAGTTTCTTCATCCTGAGTTCTAGTTTGATTGCACTATGGTCTGGGAGAGAGTTTGTTATAATTTCTGTTCTTTTACATTTGCTGAGGAGAGCTTTACTTCCAACTATGTGGTCAATTTTGGAATAGGTGTGGTGTGGTGCTGAAAAAAATGTATATTCTGTCGATTTGGGGTGGAGAGTTCTGTAGATGTCTATTAGGTCTGCTTGGTGCAGAGCTGAGTTCAATTCCTGGGTATCCTTGTTGACATTCTGTCTCATTGATCTGTCTAATGTTGACAGTGGGGTGTTAAAGTCCCCCATTATTAATGTGTGGGAGTCTAAATCTCTTTGTAGGTCACTCAGGACTTGCTTTATGAATCTGGGTGCTCCTGTATTGGGTGCATATATATTTAGGATAGTTAGCTCTTCTTGTTGAATTCATCCCTTTACCATTATGTAATGGCCTTCTTTGTCTCTTTTGATCTTTTTTGGTTTAAAGTCTGTTTTATCAGAGACTAGGATTGCAACTCCTGCCTTTTTTTGTTTTCCATTTGCTTGGTAGCTCTTCCTCCATCCTTTTATTTTGAGCCTATGTGTGTCTCTGCATGTGAGATGGGTTTCCTGAATACAACACACTGATGGGTGTTGACTCTTTATCCAATTTGCCAGTGTGTGTCTTTTAATTGGAGCATTTAGTCCATTTACATTTAAATTTGATATTGTTATGTGTGAATTTGAACCTGTCATTATGATTTTAGCTGGTTATTTTGCTCGTTAGTTGATGCAGTTTCTTCCTAGTCTCGATGGTCTTTACATTTTGGCATGATTTTGCAGCGGCTGGCACTGGTTGTTCCTTTCCATGTTTAGTGCTTCTTTCAGGAGCTCTTTTAGGGCAGGCCTGGTGGTGACAAAATCTCTCAGCCTTTGCTTGTCTGTAAAGGATTTTATTTCTCCTTCACTTATGAAGCTTAGTTTGGCTGGATATGAAATTCTGGGTTGAAAATTCTTTTCTTTAAGAATGTTGAATATTGGCCCCCACTCTCTTCTGGCTTGTAGAGTTTCTGCTGAGAGATCCGCTGTTAGTCTGATGGGTAACCCGACCTTTCTCTCTGGCTGCCCTCAACATTTTTTCCTTCATTTCAACTTTGGTGAATCTGACAATTATGTGTCTTGGAGTTGCTCTTCTCGAGGAGTATCTTTGTGGCGTTCTCCATATTTCCTGAATCTGAATGTTGGCCTGCCTTGCTAGATTGGGGAAGTTCTCCTGGATAATATCCTGCAGAGTGTTTTCCAACAGATGGAACAGAATGTTCCCTCTGTTCCATTCTCCCCGTCACTTTCAGGTACACCAATCAGATGTAGATTTGGTCTTTTCACATAGTCCCGTATTTCTTGGAGGTTTTGTTCGTTTCTTTTTATTCTTTTTTCTGTAAACTTCCCTTCTCACTTCATTTCATTCATTTCATCTTCCATCGCTGATACCCTTTCTTCCAGTTGATCGCATCGGCTCCTGAGGCTTCTGCATTCTTCATGTAGTTCTTGTGCCTTGGTTTTCAGCTCCATCAGCTCCTTTAAGCACTTCTCTGTATTGGTTATTCTAGTTATACATTCGTCTAAATTTTTTTTAAAGTTTTTAACTTCTTTGCCTTTGGTTTGAATTTCCTCCTGTAGCTCGTAGTTTGATCATCTGAAGCCTTCTTCTCTCAACTTGTCAAAGTCATTCTCCATCCAGCTTTGTTCCATTGCTGGTGAGGAACTGCGATCCTTTGGAGGAGGAGAGGTGCTCTGCTTTTTAGAGTTTCCAGTTTTTCTGCTCTGTTTTTTCCCCATCTTTGTGGTTTTATCTACTTTTGGTCTTTGATGATGGTGATATACAGATGGGTTTTTGGTGTGGATGTCCTTTCTGTTTGTTAGTTTTCCTTCTAACAGACAGGACCCTCAGCTGCTCATCTGTTGGAGTTTGCTAGAGGTCCACTCCAGACTCTATTTGCCTGGGTATCAGCAGCGGTGTCTGCAGAACAGTGGTTTTTCGTGACGAATGCTGCTGTCTGATCCTTCCTCTGGAAGTTTTGTCTCAGAGGAGTACCCGGCCGTGTGAGGTATCAGTCTGCCTCTACTGGGGGGTGCCTCCCAGTTAGGCTGCTCAGGGGTCAGGGGTCAGGGACCCACTTGAGGAGGCAGTCTGCCCGTGTTCTCAGAACTCCAGCTGCATGCTGGGAGAACCACTGCTCTCTTCAAAGCTGTCAGACAGGGACATTTAAGTCTGCAGAGGTTACTGCTGTCTTTTTGTTTGTCTGTGCCCTGCCCCCAGAGGTGGAGCCTACAGAGGCAGGCAGGCCTCCATGAGCTGTGGTGGGCTCCACCCAGTTGGAGCTTTCTGGCTGCTTTGTTTACCTAAGCAAGCCTGGGCAATGGTGGGCGCCCCTCCCCCAGCCTGGCTGCCGCCTTGCAGTTTGATCTCAGACTGCTGTGCTAGCAATCAGCGAGACTCCGTGAGCGTAGGACCCTCTGAGCCATGTGCGGGATATAATCTCCTGGTATGCCGTTTTTTAAGCCTGTTCGGAAAAGCGCAGTATTCGGATGGGAGTGACCCGATTTTCCAGGTGCCGTCTGTCACCCCTTTCTTTGACTAGGAAAGGGAACTCCCTGACCCCTTGCACTTCCCGAATGAGGCAATGCCTTGCCCTGCTTTGGCTCGCGCACAGTGTGCTGCAGCCACTGACCTGCGCCTACTGTCTGGCACTCCCTAGTGAGATGAACCCGGTACCTCAGATGGAAATGCAGAAATCACCCGTCTTCTGCATCACTCATGCTGGGAGCTGTTCCTATTCGGCCATCTTGGCTCCTCCCCCCAACAAATTTTTTTCTTAAGAGCAGTTAGAAGTGATCCAGAATGTCTCCATTCCTTCATCCATTCAACAGCTATCCACCAAGCAATGTGTTAAGATTGGCAGATAACTACAACATAGTTCATGCCTTCATGGAGTGCACTGTCTAGTGGACAGACAAAAATGTAAAACAAAATATTCAGAATAAGACTAGATCTAAGTAGAAGGCATTAAAGAATGCATGGGGCTGAGTGCAGTACCTCACACCTGTAATCACAGCTACTCAGGAGGCTGAAGTGGGAGGATCTTTTGAGCCCAGGAGTTCAAAGCTGCAGTGAGTCATGATTGCACTACTGCACTCCCACCGTCTTGGGGGATGAGAGAAAGCTTTAAGGAAAAGGTGACACCCAAGCTTAGTCTTGAAATCTTGAAGCCTAAGGTGAGAAGAAAATTCTGATTATAAGCCATAGAGGTTTTAAAAATCCCCAAAACCCCAAGCAAGCAAACAACATCATCATGCTCTATGTAAAGGAGTGAAACTATTATACTTAGGTATTTTGCAGTTTAAAAAGCAAGGCATGAAGTTATTGGAGATGAGATTAAAAGATAAGCAGGAGTTACTTCTTTATTACTTTGTTAAGGAGCTCAAGCCTGTAGTGTAAGTAATGTGGGTTATTAAAGGGCTTTAAACCAAGGAAACATTTAGATTTTAGATAAATCATGATGGTGGCTGATAGAAGGATGAATTTAAGAGAGAAAATACTGAATTTAAGGAGTTGCACGAGTGGCCCAGAAGGCAAATAATAAGGATTTAAAACCAGGAACATACTAGCAATAGAACAAAATATTTTCTGGAAAACATTTATAAGGTCAAGTTGAAATGACTTTATATATATAATAAATATATAATTAATACATAAATATACATTAATATAAAATATATTTCTATATTATATATTTTATCTATTAAGCATTATAACTATCAAAATTAATGTATTTATCATTTATTTTTATATACATATACATAATTATAAATTTTGCTTATGCTTATATAAACTAATTTATATTTCATACATTATGTATTAAATATATAGACATATTAAAATATACTAACATATACTTATTTATAAATAAATATTTTGTGTGTGTGTGTGTATATATTTAAGCTACTTTGCTGATGGTATATATTTCAGAAAGTAATTGCTCTATATTCCAAAAATCAGTGATACAATCTTGTCATTGACACTTATGCCTTACCTCCAATACTTCTGTGGAGGAGAGTGAATGGTTGGGTTTAGTAACTATGAGCCTAGTGATCATTAACTCTTTCTCTAGTACACAAAATCTTAGATTTTCAGGACCACGAGTTTGTCTGTGAAATTCAAGGGCATACAATCTTTTACTTTGTGAATATAATAAAGAAATACATTACTTGAAAATTAGAATTATAACCATTCCAGAGTAACCAAATGAATCCTCTTTTAATTTACTAGACTATTCTGTACTAAGAATTGTCACAAGGAATCAATAATCTTAACAGGCGTTTTAGCTCTATAAAATAAATAGGATTTAATATCCACACAATCCTATTTTAACATTATTAACCAAGGAGTATGCAAATCAGCAGCATTCTGGTCTATGCTGACACTTCGTTAACACTTCATTAAGAAGACTCTGCTCTTGGTACTTGAAATTGTGCCAGAGATAGAATATTTCTTTTCCTTGAAATCCACATATTTTTCCCCAAAGCTCCAGAGCTTCTTGTAATAACTATTAATATTCATATATATTTTCAGCTGTAATTAAAAAAAAAAAAAACTTATGGCTTCTGCTAACATGCGTAAATCTCACTGAGGGTCAGAAGTTCTCAGAATGTCTCGCTAAGGATTAACTTGAGATCTAAAGTGAACCTGGATCTACTTGAGGATGGTTGTCCTGACAAAAGACCTTTTTGGTGGTGGGGTTATGAAATAATCTTGGATGGGATGGGTTTGTTTCATTCATCCATGTATTTATTCATCTAATAAGCACTTAATCAAATTTAACTATTTAATAAGTACTTAATGTGTTCCAAGGATCCTGTGAAGATAAACGTAAATAAGTTTTAATCCCTATACTTGAGAATTTCATCGATTAACTTGGGAACTTGTATATAAATAGATGTATTACAATTTATGTTAAATTTCAGAACAGAATTATGAACACCATCCTACAGGAGTCCTGTCCCTATGACACTGACATAGGACAATGGATTTTTGGTCTGAGAATTGAAGGATAACTAAGAATTTTCCACAGTGAAGAAATTGTGTGTGTGTGTGTGTGTGTGTGTGTGTGTGTGTCGATGGTGGTGGGGAGGGGATGGGGTTTGGTAGAACCCAACATGTTTAAAAGTCCTGAAGTGTAAGAGAGAATGGGGTATTGAGAAGGTAAGTGTTATAGGAGCATAGAGCATTTGACCATAGCAATAGACCTCTCCTTGGCAATTTCAACTGAACAGTTGGGCCTCAAAGAATTTTAACTCCTACAGCCCTGTTGGAAGGTCTAGGGAAAATGTCAACTTATAAAGTTATAACTTATTGAGCAATACATGAAGCTATAATAGACTTCTGACTGTGAAGGATCTGGGAGCTGAGACTGCTGAAGCCCCACATAGACCCCAGTGGAGACCTCCTCACTTTTTACTTAGGTACAGTCATATACTTAAGTACTGGTAGGTTATCGATTGCTCATGACTTGTAAGCTTATATTCATCTAGAGTAAGCCCAAACTTCTTTGTTTCTCCTTCTCTATGGAACTGTAATGCCACCCTGAAAGTACAGGCAAAATAAATGTCAGCATCTACATCCCTAGCATGCTGAGAGATGTGTTTTTACAGTTTCAGTAAGGTACCTGTATGCACATTGCAGCCAACGTGCTAAGACAAAGTGTCACTTTGATAAGAAAAGATGGGAAAATGTAGGCTACATTTAAATAGTGACACTTCTGGAATACTGAGTCAGTTTCATGAGGGACTGATTGTTCTTCATCATTATTAATTAACCACTGCTGAGCCCCTACTTTGGGAATAACACTAGATGAGATGCTTTTTCCTTATAGAAGGCATTCGTGTTGGCAAAATCTTTTAGTCCTTTTAAGAACCTGGGGACAGATTATTTGTTTCTTGAGGGAGTGGCTGTCTCTATCTTGTGCACCACTGGGATACTTCAAAAGTGTTTATTATGTATTGAATGAATAAATGTTTCTTATGTAGTGTTATACACACATTTTTCTTAGATTTTTTTTAAGGTTCTGTTGTAGGTATTTAAACTTGGAGGATGAGAAAAAACAATGTAGGTATCAGTCTGTATATTGGAAATTTTCCTATACCTTTATTATTATGATCTTCCTTGGAAACAAAGAAAAACACAAGTCATAATTATCATATTTAGACTCTTGGCTTGAAATAAATAGAAAAGAAAGAGATTTTTTCATATTGATCAGCATGACCCAGTCAGAAGACTGCCTTAGCTTACTATATTTTTTTAGCTAAGTAAGAAATAGCTGTTGAGCCAATACTAGTAAGATCCTAACCCTCTGCCCCAGGTTTCAAAGGAGACAACTTTCAAGGGAAAGCACTCATGTCTGAGGCAATGGCCTTGGGGTACAGGGACCAGCTAAGCTAGGAGGTGATGATTGAGCCCTTTATGAAGTCTGAGCCCTTGTCATAGCCTGGGACTGTTATCTGCAGTTGTCACTACATTCACTAAAATGATCTCTTGAGACCTAACATTACATCTCTATTCTACCTAGGACAGGAAAAGCCAAACACCAAAGCTGAACCACAGTTCAGAAAGAGTCATCAAATCTACATCTGCTTTAAGCCATATTCATTCTGAGGGCCCACATGCCTAAGGAAGAGTCTTTCAGGGCTACCATATGGCAAGCTTGCAGGCAGGGCCACTCCCGTTGCTGATCATTGGAGAGTTCCAGGAGTTGGGCCATGAACAATGTAGCCATGGGATAGCCCTGATTTTCAATGCTGGCAATAGGACTAGGGTTGTGGGGCCATGGAGGTGGTGCAACTCCCCTCTTTGTTAACAACTCCAAATAATGAGACTCCTCTTTTTAAAAGAAATATGTTTGATGTGTTGCTTACGTTGTTTGAAACATTCTGATAAATTAGAGACAACAGATTGTCTGTTAACAACTCAATCTGGTACATTGAGCTTTCTGTGATTCTTCTAGGAATAATCACTCCTAGGGAAAGAAGAAATGCCTATCTCCCATCAGGTAAATGCCAATCAGAGAAAGGGCTCATTGAGTTTTTCATCTTAGTTTTAATTATCAGTTACTAAGAACTGTCTGTAAGGCATACGCTGTGTTAAATGCTTCCATGCATTACCTCTTGCTGGAGTAAAGTGTTTGTCATTACTGGCTATGCAAGAGATATTCAAAACAAAGCTTGCTTCCTTTATTTTCTTATCTCTTTCTTTCAAAGTTCTGTGCTTAAAGAAAATACGAGCTGACATTTATAAAGAGGAAAAATAACCCAGTAGTTCTGCTTGTAGCACTGTGGGCTTCATTAGGAATAAACAACTGATAAATATCCTAGTTTGAAATTGTACCTCATGCATTACTGACTGGCCAGGGAAGCAACTGTATGGTGACTGTATTGTGGTAGTTTATTGGCAAGAAAGTTGGTTTCATGACTAAAATGCTCTCTTGTTCTTAGTAAAACAAGGTTTCTGTCACACATGAACTAACTTAGATATCATAACTATTAGAACAAGAACTAGCACGTCTAAGAAAGCTTCTGGCAATTACTTGGAAAAATTAGTTAAGACTGGGTACAAGGTTAATATATGCTTTCTTGATGAAACTGCAAAGAAAATGAAGTTGTAGACTCATGGAGCTCCCTTTGAGCTATTTTTGTTTAAATGATTCTCTCCATAGTTGGTGGATTTTGTGTGTGTGTTTTCATCTCATAGTGTTTTAGAATGTTGATGTGTAATAAAAACTTATGAATTCTGATTACTGTTAAGTGAAAACATTTTATAAGGCTCAGATTACTTATTTACTTGAGGTCTTTGTTTCACTTTTAGTAAAAGTCAGAATATAACTAATTCATCTCATGCAGGGGTTGAGGAGCAGCTTTTAGATACAGTGATGGTAAGGAGTCCTGTGAATATTTTAATGGCACAGAAATGCCTATTATCAATAATCATAGTAATAAGCAGTGAGGAATTCAGTTGAAGTCTAAGGCAAGACATTGTCACATTGTTTTCTTATGATTGAAAAAACTTTGGCTTTCTTTTGCATGTGACACTTTCAATTGTGTTGGAGAGAATAAGAGCTCTAAATGTGGTACTTGGTTGTCTAAGGAATTCTTGATGGAGACAGATTTCATGTGAAATCTAAATTGTGTCACTCACTGTCTGAGCTTTAGCATTAAGATCTTTAGAAGATAATTTGTTTATTCTTAATGTAACCCCAGGCTGAATTCTCTTAGATTATCGTAGAAGAAATGTTACCTGAAAGTAGAAAATATTCTTGAGATTGCTTCAGACTTGAGCATAATTTTTCATGTCAATCTTGAAGGTTATTACTATTTGCATATATATCACTTTTCTTTCAAGTCCCCAGAAACTAAAAGGTGGCCTGATTAGAAGTAGGAGAAGAGATTATTTTTATACTGAAAACATACTAAAAATGGTCAACAGTATTTTTCAAGACTGAGTACACTGATAATGTCTATGTGCCTACTTGGTATATCCCTTAGTTTCTGCAAAGAAATTTCTTAAGCTTTTAGCTATATGAACAGAATACCAAAAAAAAAAAAAATGCTCTTGCTTAAATCTTTTTACCATGTTTTTTCAAAATTTCAACTTATTTTGAGGAATAGGTACTTTTAAAGTATATACGAAATTACTGCAATGAGCAAATTAAAAATATTTTAGTTACATAGTATGTTTTCTGTGTGTTTTTCATGTGGAAATTAAAAGGGCAAGATTCATAGTAAATTCACTTGATTGAGCAATGTTCCTTCACTCATGAAAAGCAGCCTTCGTGCAGAAGAGTATATACTTTGGATAATTAGAAAGAAAGAGGCAAGACAGTGGAGCCTGGTGAGCTACAGGGAGGGCTTGTGACTCTGAAGCCCAACCTTTACCTCCTAAACACAGGGAAAAAGGTAGGTTTGCATTCTGTAATTACAGTGTGGGATTTACAAGTGCTCTTATGAGTGCTAGAGTGTCAGACATTTCCTGATGAAGATCAGAAATCAAGCTACCCTGGAGGAATTTTGTTTTTGTTTTTAAGCAGTTGTTCACAGGGCTGCAATCTTTATTAAACAACAGCACCAGGGAAATGTTACAGACAAGAATGCTTCCTGTCCATCACAGTTTAGATTGGTTTGGCAAAGGATTAGTAATGATTTGGAAAATTCCATAGCTAGTTTGATATCAGAATTTTAACAACACTTTATGCTGAGGCCAGAAAGGCGACTTTGAACCTCTGAGGGCAGTCAATTACCCACCCCCACCCCTACCCACTTATGTTTTGTTTAAGACACTCTCCTAAGCCTTTGGAGAAATGCATAAACAATTTATAAGAGAGTCTATGCTTCAAAAGATCTTGCAGTTTAGTTGGGGAAAGAATACAGAGATGCATGAAAAATAAATGAAAAAAGGCAATGTAGGTAAAGTGCCCAATGTAAGGTAGGAAGAGTAAAGGTTAAAGAAAAAAAATTGTGTATGACTTAGGATTCTTTAACTCAAATCAACAGAAAAATGCTCTTGAAAACTTGAGAAAAAGATAATGTATTCAAAGAGTTTTAGGAACGGCCAGGAATTCTTAAGAGTCTTGCTTGGAGACCTGGGGACAACAAACTTGGAGGACCTAGGAAGCAGGTTTGCAGGAGCCATCTGGAAGATGGAGGTGCTATCAGTCCTGGGATTTGAAGAAATATTAAGCTTTAGATCACTCAAAGTTGTGGAAATTAGGTGATTTTTAGAAACTCCACCATAGATGTAGAGACGATGTTTATAGCGTGCTTGGGGACAATGCATAAATTATTTTGCTTGGAATGAAGGCTATATGCATGAGTAAAGAGACCAAGTTGGAAAAAATAAGTGGAATTCATTTATGAAAGGCCTTGCTGACATTGTGACTCTGTCTTGCTGGCAGTGAGAACTAGTTGGGATGTTTAGCAAGAGTGTAACATGGTAAAAGTGACATTATAACCCTGTTCCCTACAATGATAAGAGTTCAGAGAAAATGGCCACTCCTTTATTTCAAAGTATTTTGAATTCGGTGTGTAGGTGGCCTTTTCCTGAACTACTTAACCTTCCTTGCAGTAGTCTTCATCATTATTTCCCTAGGGCAATGTTTCTCAAAAGGACTTGCAGAGGCTACCTATGTATCAGAAGTGACTGGGGACACTTGCTAACATGTACCTTCCCAGGGCCCTACTGAATCAGAATCCCCCCACCTTTTTTTTGGAAAAAAAATTGTATAATTTTAGTTATTTTTATGTACAGAAAACTCAACAGTGTATATTTAACCCAGTTTAGTAGCAAGTTCTTTAGCCTTTGCCTTTTTCAACCTGGCAATGCTAGCCACAGATTTGGGACCCAGGACATTGCCTCCCCAGTGAGGATGGTTCTTAACATATCTGTCATTGTAATTGGTCCTGATGGCTTCTACCAGCGTAGCCAAAGCTCCTTTGTCTTCTTCCGAAGGCAACAGTGGTGCAGGTCTTCCTGTGGGCTAGTAGACATCCCACTCTTGCCTTCCCCTTGGTAATGCAGTAAGGGACCCTCATCTCACAACACAGGACAGTCAGGAAGACAATCAGCTTGATGGAATCCACTTCATGTGCAGTCACCACCAGCTGAGACTTCTTGTTGTCCAATAAGGTGGTGACAGTTTTAACCCCTGCTCAAAGGACAGGTGGTTTCTTAGTGGGGACAGCCCCTTCGCTGGCAGCTTTCTTCTCGGTCCAGGCCAACAGGCTCTGTTTCTTTTACTTTGTCTCTGGTCTGTACTCATGGGCCAGCTTAAGCAGTCAGTAGCTGTTTGGCAGTTCAGGGCCTGGGTGAACAGGTTAATCGCAGGAGGCACTTTCAGCTGCTTATAGAGGCTAGCTCTTTGCCAGCTGCAATGTGATATAGTGGGGCCATTTGACAAAGCAGGTGAGGCCCCTTTTGTGCTGGATGTCTTGTCCAATGCCAAAA
Organism: Pan paniscus; assembly: GCF_029289425.2. Taxonomy (NCBI): domain Eukaryota; kingdom Metazoa; phylum Chordata; class Mammalia; order Primates; family Hominidae; genus Pan; species Pan paniscus. The sequence goes on along the minus strand of NC_073258.2, from coordinate 93,017,450 downwards.
TTCTTCACCTTTTCTCAAACAGGGATTCACCCCTTTCTTTGCCTCATGCTTCTTCACAACAGCAGGGTCTAGGCCACCTTCTTTCCCTTGCCCCTCTTTCCTTTCAGCATCTTGGGTGGTGGGAGGAGAGAGCAAGTCAGAATCTTTTGGAGTGGGGAGCAGGAATCTGCATTTTCAACAAGTCCCCTAATGATTCTTTTATGCACTGGTGTTCAAAACCCACCACCTTAAAGGATGCTTAAATGGACCAGACAGGTACAAAGCAAGGGTAAGATCCCTTTTCTCTACTTCCCTTCCTCTTCTCCTCCTTTCATTCTCCATATTTTGCTCTTCTTCCTCTGCCTTCTCTCTCTCACCTAATAAACACTCTACTCACTGGGGACCCATTGTGTGAAAAATACTGCTAAATTCTTTATGGACACTGGAGACTTAAAGACATACCTGAGGAGATTTAAATATATGTGTGTTCAAAATATGCATTGGCAGAAAATCAGTGCTGTTTTAGGGGAAGACTTTTATGGACTAGATATTTAGCATTTGCTTTAAGTGAAGCTCACTTTGATTTGCAACCTTGATAGTCTCTGAATTAGAAAGATCTGGGGATTTGAAGCTGGTGGTTAAAGCACAGCTTCTGGTGAAAAAACTAATGGCAAGGAGCAGAGTAACAGAGGCTCCTTCAGATCAACTCAGAATGTCAGTATGAGGGTGTAGGGCCACTGATGAGTGGTTAGTAATGCTTGGATTGACTCTCTCCCCTGTTGTCCACTGCTCTTGTTTAAAATGTCATAAAGGAAACAATATTTATTTACCCATACACTATGCACTGGCATTGCACTGAAACTGTCTTTGCAAAATTATGACAGTAAGAGATCTGACATGGCTAACTCTACCTTGCTTATGGCCTCATATGTTGGCTATCTTTGCTGTTTCCTAGGTGTGGGCCAAGCTAACTTTGGGAGAATTTAATTTACAGTTTAAATAATAACAGCATTTCCTCCACACTGAACTTAAAACTAATGAAACACCACCAAGTTAGGAGGATGAAAGGGGTTTGAATTCTAAGTAATTACCAGCCATTATTCCGGAAGTCATAAAATTTGCAACTTCCCCAATTACTCCTGCAGATAACATTACTACTGTAGAATGGAAGATTGGCCTTTGGAGATGTCTTTTCAGGTTTTTGCATTTCTGACAACTGTACAGCCCCACCCAGACCTGCCAACCTTTCCTGTGGCCTGCACCCAGGAACCAACTCAGCACAAGAGGACAGTTTGGATTCTCTGTGATTTCATCTTTGACCCAGCCAATCAGCATGGCCCTTACCCTAGCCCCTGACTACCAAACTATTTTTGAAAAACTGCTAACCTCTGAGCCTTTGGGGAGATTGATTAGAGTAATAACTCTATGTCTCCCATGGCATGGCCTTGTGTCAATTCTACTCTTTTTTTTTTCTTTTTCCTGAGACAGAGTCTTGCTCGATTGCCCAGGCTGGAGTGCAGTGGCATGATCTCAGCTCACTACAACCTCCGCCTCCTGGGTTCAAGTGGTTGTCATGCTTCAACCTCTTGAGTAGCTGGGATTACAGGTGTGTGACACCATGCATGGCTACATTTTGTATTTTTAGTAGAGATAGGGATTTGTCATGATGGCCAGGCTGGTCTCAAACTCCTGGCCTCAAGTGATCCTCCCATCTCGGCCTCCCAAAGTGCTAGGATTACAGGTGTGAGCCACAGGGCTCAGCCTAATTCAACTCTTTCTTTATTGCAATGACATGATCTTGGTAAGTTAATTTTTATATGTGCAGTGGGCAGGAAGAATCTGTCAGGCAGTTAGTGTAGCAAACATCTCATTTAGTATTCATAGAAATCTAGTTATTAGAACAATACCTAGCACATAGTAGGCTTTGAATGAAAATAATTGTTGATTTATTATTTACTCACTTATTCACAAATTCATTCAATAAATGCTAAGCAATGTTCTAGGCACTGGGGACATAGCAGCTAAAATTAAAAAGTATCCCTGCTGTTATGCAATGTATATTCTAGTGTGGCATGTTATTTTACATCAACCTTATTAAATTGGAAGGTTAACTTGCTTGAGGTTAGACAGCTAGAAATTTGTAGTCTTGCTGTAGGTAAGAGACTCTCAGATCTGTTTGGTTTCCAAATTCATATTTTCTACAACATCATTACAACTTCAGATAGATTTTCAAATAAAAAGATATCTTCCTTCCTCTGGATATGTTGATCACCCTCTGGAATTAAAGTGAATTTCTTAGAGAGCCACCTTTATGGAATAAGATGAAGAGGGCTGAGAAGCCCCCAAGCTATCCGTTGTCCTAGCCTCTGGCTCTGTCAAAGTACTGGAAACTGACTCTAGAACTGTTCATTTACGTGCTGTGTGGAAATGTCCTGTCATGTGTGTAACTATAATCCTCTCTCTGATATTTCTGCCCATCCCTTTCGGGAAGGGCAGTGTGCTCCTGCCAATGACACGGCTGGTCAACAGTCCTGCACACTGGGGAGGTAGCTGAAGCATGTCCTCGGAGCATCTCACCCGTGTACTGCTTTCTGCTTCCTTCCTGTCCTACTGCTCCTTTTCTCTGAAGGCCCAGCATGCTGACATTATAAGGTCAGCCAGCCACAGCTGACAATGATCTTAAAAAATTACTGTGTAAAAACTGCAATGCCTTCCTCTTCTGGGAAGAAGTGTTTATATTTTAGAAGAGGGCTACTTAACCCAAGGAATGACACCCCATCAAAGATTGCCTAGAAAGAGTACTGTGAGGCTCACTCAGATGCCCTTCGTCTTTGCAGATTGCTCTCTCCTCCCAAGTGCAATTAATGACTTTTTCCTTTGAGTTCATAAAATTTGCTAATCCTTTTTTTATAAGGCTGATCACAGACTAATCTGTTTGATAATTAGTTGTGATTGTGGCCTTGTTGTAAGACAGGACTGGACCTGCATCCTGAAAACATTTGTATGCTTGCAGTACCTAGAAGAGTCTTTGCCTTCTTCAGGAGCTTCCTAATGGCTTTGTGCACTGAATAGAATTGAAGGAGTTTTCTGGGAGAAGGTAGATTAAAGGGGTACAGTGTGAGCTTTTTCTTTGAGTACATTCAGAAAAATAAATGGAGGTAGGGAAATGGCTTGGGCATTCCAGGTCATTCTCTAAAGAGATCAACTAAATACCATTTGTTTGGTACCAACCATATACTCAGACACTACAAATTTGGATATTGCCACTTGTTAACTGTGTGACAAACTTGGACAAATTACAGTCTCTTCAAGTGACTCAGTTTCTACATCTGTAAAATAATATGATTATTGTGAGGACATAATGAGGTAATACATGTAAAGCACTAGGCACATTCCCTGGCACATCGTAATTCCTCACTAAATGTTCTTTATAGTTTTTTTTTTAATTACTCTCACAGCAGTTTGAGATCCATAGATATTACCATTTTAGAGATAAAATAATAACAAAACTATCATTTCTTGAGTGCAATCTCGTATTCAATTTTTTAGCAAGCTTGTAGGAGGTACCGTTATCACCTCCACATTTACAAGGAGGAAGTGGGCTGTGTTCAGGGTCACCCAGCTGGATAAATAATGGAATTGGAGTTCAAGCTTAGCTCTGATGAACTCGCGAGGCTTCATTCTTTTGACAGTGACAAGCTGCTTGTTAGGAATGATTGCCACTTCAAAATTGCACTCAGCCTTCTTAAAATACTTCTGTTCTTCAAACGAAATACCTCACATCAGTTCTAAATCTGTAATACTTGGGGAATTAGGGCCTCACCCTGTGTAATGCTGCAGTATGCTCTCTGTGCTACTGAAACCTCTGGCACAAGCGTTTCCTCACCTAAGGCATCTGCCTTTCACTGGTGGGTGGCTGATCTTTAGATCATCTATGCGGTGCGTTGGGAGCCTTCTGGATAAAGGATGCTTGAATATATAAGTCAGGGTTTCTGCTCAACACATATTCATTGCAACTACTGAATATATTAACTCATTATACCTCTCCCAAATAATTAGACAGTATGTGCAGCAAGCATTTTAAAATGTGTACACTTCAAACACAGAGCTGGCATTTTACAAGGTTTCAGTTATTAGCATGTGAATTCTAACTATTTCCCTACCAAAGGTAACTGATGGTAAAATAAAAATTGTTGAATGTAACTTTTATAGGGAATTTGAATGAGAATGGATATGGCCAAAGAGAAACCTTCTCATTGGAAATTGGACCCTTGCCAGCTTTTGACTTCTAAGAGAGATCTGAAGTCTGGGGAAAAAATAGCGAAGTTAAAAATACGATTTTTTTTTAACTTTTGCTTTGTTTCTTGAAAAGTATAATAGCATTCCCATGTAGTCTTTAGTTATGTTGGATCATATCAACACTGACTTAGATACATCTTCTTAGATATTCAACATATTTTGCTAACTAACCTGAAGAGGTCATTTACACTTTAGTGTGAATAAAACCCAGACCTTTTAGGGATGTCCAAATTTTTTTTTTTTTCCTTTCCAAGAGCTCTACCAGTTCTTGAAAAAAATTTCACAAGTCTGTTGCAAAATGAGTAAAATGAAGTGCAATGTGGTATATTTTTCACGAAGCTGAATTAATTCAATTGTAAGTGTTAATCTTCTGTTTTGAGATTTGATATTTGCAAAGTTTTCTGGGTTGAAGTGTTCATTTTATTATGAAATGGTGGTGGTAGAAGACTGAAGCTTTTACTTTTTTATATTCCTGGCAAAATCCAAAGTTGTTAGCTCTACTTCTGTTTGCCAATTTTTTGTTTGCTTTTAATTGATTGGCCTGTGGCATATGTGTCTGGGAACCACTGGTGTGATAGAAAGAGCCCACGCTCTGGAATCAAAAGCCCTGGGGTTTTCATCCTTGCTGGGTCTGTTATAAGCCAGATGAGCTGAGTCCTTATTGATCCTCTTAGAATCTCCGTTTCTCCATTTGTAATGTGAAGGCAATAGAGCTGTTGAGAGAATTAAATGAGATCACATATACAAAATGTCTAGCTCATAGTTATGCTTAATTGACAATAGTTTGTCCTCTTTATTTTTTCATTCAAGAAGCAGATTTTGCAAAAAGAAGATGGAGGATATGATTATTGATTAAGATTTGGGAGAGGAAGGGAGTAAGATAAACAAGTCATACAATAGGAAATAAAGGTTTCAAAGGCAGATTATGTGTGACAAAAACCTTTCTTTCTGTACTTAATAATGTCTTCTGATATTGTGGAAGGCTTCAGAGGTTAGGATATGTCTTGTTGTTTTTGGTCTTCAGTATCTGGCACAGAGCAAGCTCAGAGAAGTGCTACTACAAGTGGTGTGACTCAGGAAGCAGATTCTGATTTGGATAGTTGCCTGCAGAAACTTTATTGGGGTATGTTTTCCAGTAATGTCTATGGGGAAGGTGAAAGAAGAAGGACCAGACAGATGTCTGTACCAGCTTATATGAAATTTTGGAGCTGGGATATCCCTGCAGAATTGTCCCGAACCAGGGTAGAGTGTTCAGGCCTTGATATCACACTCAGTGACCAGTTTTAGGATGCGGGTTAACACAGGGAAAAGGAATGACTTGGGAGAGGTGGCTCTCTTCAGCTGAGGGCAAGCTTGGGAGGAGATTTATCTGTGAGCTCTTAGTTGCCATTATGGGCTACATTGTGTTCCCTAAAAAGATATTGAAATCCTAACCCCTGAAACTTGTGAATGTGACTTTACTTGGAAATAAGGCTTTTGCAGGTGATCAAATAAAGATGTTGTCATTAGGATGTCCCCTAATCCAATAAAAAAGGGGAGAATGGACACAGAGACATACATCTGTAGAGGGAGGATGATGTGAAGACAAGGGAGAATGCCACCTACAAGCCAAGGAGAAAAGCATGTGACAGATTTTCGGCCCTCCCATCCCTCAGAAGGAGCCAACCCTGCTGACACCCTGATTTTGAACTTCTATCCTCCAGAGCTGTGAGACAACACATTTTTGTTATTTAAGTCACTCAATATGTGGTATTTCGTTAGGATAGTCCTGGGAAACTAATGCAGTTGCCAACACATTGAGCAGCCTGCCATCGGTGCTGCAGTCCTGAAGTGAGGCCATCTGGTGGCACACCACAGTAGTTATTAAGGGAGCTCCATGGTGCTTGAGCGATAAAGTCTTCAGGTCCCAGCTTGGACCAATGCCGGGTCGTATTTTTCTACTACCTAGGAAATTGACACATTCTTTCACCTACTGATGTCCACACACCTCCTTGCAACGAAACACTCAGCCATATATGGTTGTCTTGAGCCTGTCTTTAGAAACTGACCAAGGGAGAAGATCTGCACATGCTCAGGAAACATACTTACTCTGAAGTGCCCTAGAAAAGAGGAATATTTATAGAGAAGGGTTTCAAGTCAGGCTAGGACTGTTTTGGGGCTTACTACCACTGTTCTATTGAACAGCTTGTTCAAGGAAATGAGATTTTGAACAAATCAGTAGTCCTGGCTATGAAGAAGGAAGGAGGTACCAAAAATAAAGAATAAAAAATCTTTAAGTCGGGTGCAATGGCATGTTCCTATAGCTCCAGCTACTCAGGAGGCTGAGAAAGTAGGATTACTTGAACTCAGGAGTTTGAGACCAGCCTAGGCAACATGGCAAGACCCTGTCTCTAAAGAAGAAAGAAAGAGAGAGAGAAAGAAAGAAAGAAAAGAAAAAAGAAATAAAAGAAAAGAAAAAAGAAAGCAATTGTGTCACAATCTTGTTCAGAGTAAATTTGTTTTTCTTTCTTTTTTTTTTTTTTTTGAAACAGGGTCACACTCTGTCGCCCAGGCTGGAGTGCAGCAGCACAACCTTGGCTCACTGCAACCACCTCTGCCTCCTGGGTTCAAGCGATTCTCCTGCCTCAGCTTCGCGAATAGCTGGGACTACAGGCCTGCGCCACCACGCCCAGCTAATTTTCGTATTTTTAGTAGGCACGGGGTTTTATCATGTTGGCCAGGCTGGTCTCAAACTCCTGACCTCAAAGTGATCCACCTGCCTCGGCCTCCCAAAGTGCTGGGATTACAGGCATGAGCCACCGTGCCCGGCCCAGAGTAAATTTTTAATGAGCAATTCCTTCAGGATAGAAGAGAAATGGGGATAAATTCAAATCATTTCAGGTCGATGTTTGCTAGGACTACATGCATCTTCTGTATCATCTTTGGATTTTGCATAGCTTTACAAAAGCAGGTGATGTGTCTCTATGACTTATTTCTGTCGTCTCAACACTAACAGGATGAACTACACTGGAGATTGAAGAAGCTTTTTTTTGTTGTCACCCACAAAACTTAGAGCCAGGGGGTATATGAAATCAGATTACATGACACTCTTGTCTTTTTCATGCAACTTGTGGGTATTAGCTACATTCTTCTTCCATTAACAGAACAGTGGGAGAGGAGGAATGTGTTATCTCACTCATGTTAACACTAAATTGTCATCAGAATTTGAATTGCAAAATTTTTATTTCTGGTCAGAGGCAGGATGAAAACCACTTGTTTTTATAAACTGCACTTCAGGTAAATACTCAGGCTTTGAGTTTGAAATAGGTAATTGTTAAATGGATATTGAAGGCATGATTAAAGACCTTCATTATTTGCACATTTTCATCTTTGGATTGTATATACACTCACACCCATTAAAGGAACCATACAACTTAGTGTAGAAAGGCCCAAATTCCATCCCTTGCTGCAAACCACATAACACAGCAGCACAGATTCAGTACAAGCACATAGTAGGTGCTCAGTAAAGATCTTCTGAAGGAAAATCTGTGCTGCAAAATAAAAACAAGTGTCCCGAAAGAAATATGTCAAGTCTCTACTAAAATTTCTCTTTCAGGAAAGTAGGTCAATCTCTTAGATGGTGTTTGACTCAGATCCCCCATGTTTCCTTTTACTATACTTCATTTCTCATGTCCTCTCAGAAGTCCAGAAGTGCCTGGAATTTATTTCCTAAGTGGGGAGGAGGCAGGATTGTGAGAGTCCAGATCTCACTGTTTAAGGTAAGGGAAATCTGGTAGTAACTTTCCTTAAGGCTTCAGTCTGGAGCTAGCTACTCTTAGCAGGATTTTGCCAGGGATCTCACCTTTGCTGAGCTGCTTCTTGTCCCATTCTGTTCCCCAATTCCATTGCGTATTTATTCTCATCTCAGAAAACCCTAACCTAAAAGCATTCTCTCTTGATTCCTGGTTCATCTCAAAGAAGTGCCCCATTTTTCTGCGCCCTTTCACAACAGTTTTGCAGTCTTCCTGCATCTAATTCTTTTTTCCTTCCTTGCTCAAACCACTCAATACAGTTTTCCACACTAAACACTCGACTGAAACTCCTCTTCTCAAGATCACCAGCGACCTCTATCTGGCTGAATTCAATGGTTACTTCTTGTTCTCATTGTACAGGACTTCTAAGCAGTATCTAGATAATCTGACCATCCCCTTCTTAGGGAAATGCTCTCTTTTCTTGTCTTTCTTGATACCACCCTCCCACAGTTTTCTTGTTACCTCATTGGTCATTCCTTCTTCACCTTTGAGCTGGTTCCTTCTTGGTTGGCCTATTAGATGTTGGAATACATAATGGCTTAGATCTTGGTCTCTTCCTTTCTCCTTCTATGCTGTGTTTCTTGGATATGCTGGAGACTGCCCAATTTGTGCCTCTTCCCCTGATTGTTCCATTAAAACTTGACTGTATATCTACAGACTGCTTCACTTGTGTATTTAATATGCGTCTAAAACGAAAAAGCCCAAGAGAGAACTGCTGTTTCTGTATGGCAATACCACTTAACAAACACAATGAAAATTTTTTTTTACTCAGTTTTCCAGGTCTTCGTAAATATATCACTTTCCAATATGCTGCCCAAACTGGAAAAAGGAGGCATTTCTCATTTCTCTATTCTGCCCTCCCTACCACATAGAATAGATCAGATAATCCCATCGACCATGTCGCTGCAATGTATTTCGAATCTGACTCTCTTCTCTTCATCTCCACTGCTACTACCCAGTTCTTGTCATCATCTTTAATTACCCAGATGACTGAATTCATCTACAAACTGGTCTCTCACTTCCTTTGTTGTCCACTTACTCTTCTCATCCCCTCCCTAAATCATCCTTGTAATACATAATAAGATTACACTAATTCCTTTGCTTAAAACCCTCTGTGGCTTCTTTTCACCCTGAAAATAAAATCTAAAACCCTTGCCCAATTTATAACCCTTGCTTACCTTCTGATTCTTCCCTATTCCCTTAGATTCAGTCATTCTGAACTTGTTTCTCTGCTGGCACGTGACAATCCTTAAAGCCTAGTGCTTGCAGTTCTTCCACATACCATATTCTAGACTGAGATCTTTTCAAGACTGATCCTACTATAGGTGGGAAGCATTTGCCTCAGGCAAACTCCTCCAACTGTCGTAAAACTGAATTCTGTATCCAAGGAGTCTCCACCAATAGTCTAAAGTGTTTAGGATCATTCCAGCCAAGCTAGAATAAACTTGAGCTTCTAATTTGGATCTTAAAACTCAGAGATGGGTTTGTATTGTATAGACTTCTCCAGATTCTTAGCCCTGCCATATCGACCTGTGGTTAGACTTCCATTTGTTGTCAAAAAAGTCTGTTCTTATTTATTGTGAGGTTCTGAAAAGCAGAGACTGTACCACTCATTTGGAAAACGGACACAGCATATGACACCTGTTCAGAAGATGCTCAAAAAGGGTTTACTCTATAATGTAAAGACCAGTGAAGATTGGATTCTGTGATTAGCTTTGAAATTTATGTAACTTTCAAAATTACTCTGAGCTTAACTTTCTTTATATGCACTTTATACAAATGTGGTAAAGACTGAATGAGATAGTGGATATCAAAGTTTTACCACATGGCTGGTACACAGTAGACATTAGAGAAGTCTTCATTTCTCCCTTTCTCCCTCCATATCTTCTCTTCTTAATAGTTTCTTCCTACTGTAGATTTACCTATCATTGCAACCTCAGTGCTAAGCATAGGACTTAAATTTTTTTCTTTCTTCATTCCTCTTAATGTTTCCTTCCTTCTCAGCTTTCTCTATTTTAGCCTTTTTCTTTACCATCTCCTTTTCCTCTTTTCTATTCTTCTCTTCTATCCAATATTGAACTAACCTATACTTTTCTCTTCTTTCTCCCTTGCCTTTCTTAAAGTTTAACATTAACACTTACTCCCTCTAACCTACAAAAAAGAGAGGTAGTGGAGACTGTGCTCTTTAGTCAGATCCTAAGTACCAGTTCTCTGTCTGTCTCCGAGAAAAAAAAAAGTCTGTGCACTAGAGCTTGTCTTCTACTCCCTACTGAGACAAAAGTGCTTCCCAAGCTCATGCAACCCACGTGTTAAAATATTAATAGAAAAAAAAAAACCCAGCAAGGCAGGGGTCACAGCAGTTTGGGCATGAGACCAGCAGGTCTTTTGGAGCCCTCTTCTGTGTGGAGCCAATGGGAGGACTGACATTTAGCATGCCTCCACACAGAGATGCAGATGGCTTCTAAGCCTATTTCAGTGAACATACGAGGCAGTGGGTGGGGGAGACTGGAAAGAGCCACAATTCCTATCCATGGCATCAAAATGCCAAGATCTGAAGACAATTAAAAATGGATAACTTGAGGGAAAGCACAGAGAGAGACAGTTTGAGTCTTATTAAAATGCATTGAAAACTTTTTTTGTTTTTGGGAAAAAGAATGAAAAATTATTTCGATCTGTTTTTAAGTTAAAGAAAAGAAATATCCTTCAACATTGGCCTCTTCTAAATAGGGTTAGTAGGTAAAAATAAATGCAATCAAATTTCTGACAGTATTTTCCTTTAAAAAGATGCAAATAAATTTGTAATACAGCCAAGCTCCAAAATAACAGATTGAAATACTCAAGATTATAAATTCAAATTTTTTTCCATTGAAATGGCATTTCAATTTCCTTCCCTGGAATACCTTGGGTGGGGGGTCACTATCTTTAAATGCTTTCTGGTTTTCTTTTTTTTTTTTTCTTTGAGTGGTGGATTCTAGCTGAAACAGTTACAAACAGTTAAGTATATTTGATTAGAGATCACTTGGGATTCATCATCACTTGGGATACTTCATATATGGACAGTATCCATATATGAAGATGAAAAATCTACAAGCTAGAGGTAATTTATTATTTTCTCATAAGCATTTGCATTTATAAAAGTATGTTCTTGCCGGGCGCAGTGGCTCACACCTGTAATCCCGGCACTTTAGGAGGCCTGGGTGGGTGGATCATGAGGTCAGGAGATCGAGACCGTCCTGGCTAACATGGTGAAACCTCGTCTCTACTAAAAATACAAAAAATTAGCTGGGCGTGGTGTCAGGCGCCTGTAGTCACAGCTACTCGGGAGGCTGAGGCAGGAGAATGGCATGAACTCGGGAGGCAGAGCTTGCAGTGAGCCAGGATGGGGCCACTGCATTCCAGCCTGGGTGACAGAGCAAGACTCCGTCTCAAAATAAAAAAAATTCTTTTATTGTTGGTTCTTACTTTGCCATTACACAGCTTACTAGCTCATCTTTATACTCTAGTGTTTAAGAGCTTAAGCTCAACACCTATATTTCCCTATATTTTATTTTGGGTCAAATCTCATCCATCACTTACTAGGTGAGTGACTTTGGTCAAATTACTTACTGGTTTCAGCCTCACTATATTCATCCATAGGACGTGGATATTAATATTTGCCCCGTAAGGTCTTTGTGAAAATGACATATGATTCAGCATATAAGGCATTGAGGATGTCAGAAAGATGGCAGAATCAGAATTTTCAACATTTGTATCCTGACAGAAACACTGATTTTGACAACCATCCGTGGAGAAAGCCCAGGAGTTAAGCAGAGAGGTCCTGGCACTCTATTGGAAGAAACAAATCTGTGAGTAGGCACACTGAAGAGCATAAGAACAGTTTTACCCTGCCCACATCACTCCTCCCCAAGGTAGCACAGTTCATTGCCAATACAGATCCCCTCAGTTTATGAATTTATCCATGAGGGAAAGTGAGAGAGTAGTTGAGTGCCTGCTTCTCTAGCCAGGCAGCTTCCTGCCCAAAGGCCCACTTCTTTCTCTCTGCACTCAGAATACTGAGGGGATCAGCATGGCTGAATAGTCTGGGGGCAGGTAGGAGCAGGGAAATGGGGTGGGGCCTCACAGCAACCAGGCATGGAATACAACAAAGGGCCATGGTTTCAACTAACTGCCTTATGACTTCACCAAGAGGCCTACCCATTTATCTAGTAGGATGTATCATCTGCATCTTTCCCACCAACACACCCATGCATGCCCCACTGCTCTGTGTGCCCTCCCCTTTTACCATAGCTATTGTGAGTATGCCCCTGCAGACCATGCAGGTGTACACACAGACAACTAGCGCCAACTATGCTGGCTTGAAAAAAGATGCTTAACCTTGACCACTTCAAGATACTACCTTAGGGAAATGAAATGGTAAACTCTCCACACTCAGCCTAGTTTTGTGGAATTGAGAAAAAGCATACAATCCTAAGACTTACCCTCCCAAAAGTAACAAAAGGAGTGGAGAGGGTACATCCATAGAAAGATCCTGAAAGACCACAGGAATACCCAGGCAGTCTGACTGATGAAAGTCTTTTTCTCCCAAAGCCAGTCAAACAAAAAACCAAAACAAACAAACAAAAAACTGGAAGAGGTGACTGCTTCCTCAGCTGTGAATACTGCAGCAGGAGACTTCAAGGAGCATGAAAAATCAATGACTGAAAGAACACAGTAATTGTTCGGTAACTTAACCCCCAAAATTAGAGATCTATAAACTGCCTGACAATTTGAAATAATTATTTTAATGGAGTTCGGTGAGTTATAAAAGAACACAGACTGCTCATTGAAATCAGGAAAACAACACCTGAGCAAAACAGGAAGTTGAACAAAGAGATAAAAATCATAAAAGGAACCAAAAAGTTCTGGAGCTGTTTGAAATGAAAACTTCAGTGGACAACTTCAATAGCAGAGTTGATCAAGCAGAAGGAAACATTTGAGAATTCAGAAGCAGGTCATTTGAAATTATCCAATCAGAGGAGAATAAAGAAAAAGAATAAAAAAGAGTAGAGAAAGTCTCTAAGACTTATAGAATACCATAAAAAATCACTGTATGCATTACAGGATTATTTAAAAAAAAGAAAAGAGAGTAAAGGGCAGAAAGGCTATCTACATAAACAATTGCTGAATGCCTCCTACATCTTGGGAGAGATGTAGCCATCCAGCTTCATTTATCTCAAAAGTCCCTAAACTGGATCAACTCCAAAAAGATTACCTTGAGAAAAATGATAATCAAAGTATCAAAAGTAAAAAGCAAAGAGTGAATTTTCAAAACGGCAAGAAAAAACCTGCTCATGACATATAAAGGAACCTCCATAAAGCTATGGATTTCTTATCAGAGACCTTGCAGGCCAGGAAAGTAGTATAATATATTCAAAGTTCTGAAGGAAAAAACCCTGCCAGTCGAGAATACTAAACCTGGCAAAGCTGTCTTTCAGAAATGAAGGCAAAATAAAGACTTTCCCAGACACACAAAAGCTGAGGAAGTTCTTCATCTCCTGATCTGCCTTACAAGACTCTAAAGGGAGTTCTTCAAGTTCAAATGAAAGGACAATAATCAGGACATGAGAACATGGGAAGATATAAAATTCACTGGTAAAAAAAATAGTCAAATTCAGAACACTTTAATACTGTAATGGTGACATATAAATCAATTTTAACACTAGCATAAAATTTAAGACAAAGGTATTAAAATACTCTCCTATAATAATGTGTTAATGACTACACAATATAAAATATATAAATTGTGTCATCAATAACAAAGTGTGGGGAGGATATGCAATCAAAAATAAATTATCAGCTTAAAATCAACTGTTGTAAGATGTTTTATGTAAACATTGTGGTAATACAAAAAAAAATCCCTTTAGCAGATACACAAATGATAAAGAAAAAGGTATCAAAGTGTACTATTAGGAAAATCATCAAATCACAAAGGAAGACAGAAAGAAAGGAATAAAAATCTACAAAATAGAAAACAATTAACAAAATGGCAATAGCAAGCACTTAGCTATCAATAACCACTTTATATATAAATGAATTACATTCTCCAATCAAAAGATAAAGAGTGGCCAAATGGATAAAACATAAAAACAAGATCCAACTATACGCTGTGTCCAAAAATACTCACTTTAGCTTTAAAATTATGCATAGGCTGAAAGTGAAGGCATGGTAAAGGATATTTCGTATAAATGGTAACCAAAAGAGAGCATGTGTGGCTATATTTACATCAGACAATATAGACTTTAAGTCAAAAACTGTCACAGGAGAAAAAGAAGGCAGTTATAATGATAAAGGGGTCAATTCATCAAGAGGATATACCAATTATAAATATATATACACTCAAGGATGGGGCAACTAAATACATAAAGCAAATATTAACAGAACCAAATAGAGAAATAGACAGCAATACAATAACAGTAGGGGACCCCACTTCAACAATGTATACATCATCCAGATAGGAAATCAGCAAGGAAAGCATACACTAGACAACACCATATGGATGGTCTTTGACTTATGATCGGGTTATTTCACCATAAATCCATTATAAAATTAAAAAGTTGTAAGCTGAATCAGTGTAAAGCCAAGAATCATCTGTGGACCAAATAGACCTGACAGTCATTTACAGAACGTTCACTCTGACAGCAGAAGAATACACATTCTCAAGCACACTCATGCATTTTACAGGAGAGATCATATGTTAGGCCACAAAACAATTTTAAACAAATTTACAAGGATTGACATCATATCAAGTATATTTTCCAATCACAATAATATAAAACTAGAAATCAATGTTAAGGAGAATAGGAAAACTCACATATATGTGGAAAGTAAGCAATACACTCCTAAACAACCAATGGGTCGAAGAAGAAATCAAAGAGAAATAAAATAAAATCTTTAGAAAATGGAAACACAACATATCAAAACCCATGGGATGCAGCAAAAGCACATAAGAGGGGGAAATTTATGGCAATAACTGTATATATTACAAAAGAACAGTGATTTCAAATAAACAATCTAACTTTACACCTCAAGGAACTAAAATAAAAAAGAACAAACTAAGTCAAAAGCTAGCAGAAGGAGGAAACGATAAAGATAGGTGGAGAAATGGGCAAGAAAAACAATAGAAAAGAACAACAAAACAAAGAGCTGGTATTTTCCAAAACATAAACAAAATTGACAAGACCAGTACTTCATGATCACTTACATGCACAATCTAAAGAAGTTGAACTCATAAAAGCAGAGTAGATAATAGAATGATACTTTCTCAAAGAGAGTAGAATGGTGGTTGCCAGGTGGTAGAGGGTAAGGGAAATGGGGAGATGATGATCCAACGGTACAAAGTTTCAGTTTTGCAGGATGAATAAATTCTGGAGATTTAATGTACTGAATGGTGACTATTTAATAATATTATGCTGTGTAGCTTTAATTTGCTATGAACTAGAGTGTTCTCACCTCCTCCGAAGGTAACCATGTGAGATGATGAAGATGCTAATTAGCTTGATTGTGGTAATCATTTTACAATGTTTACATCTATCAAAATATTATGTTGTATACCTTATGTTTATACATTTTTTATTTGTCAATTATACATGAATACATTTGGGAAAAAACCCATGGGGCACACTGCGTATGGGATATGTGCAGTGAGTCAATATTATGTTCATTAGTATTATTTGTTGCCTGAAGAGTTTGTATTATACCAACATAACAACTTCTGATATTTAGAAAGCACTTTGCAAATTTCAAAGTATTTCCACTTATATTTTGTCATGCATCCTGTGGGGTTGGTAAGGCAAAAATAACCTCGTCCCACATGACATATTATATTTAGACACTTATGCAAACTTATGTTGTTGGAAGCATTAGGTCAGGGTTTGAATATTGGTGCTTTTTAACACTATTTCCAAAATTGTTATTTTAGTCTATTGCTAAAATATTGTTAGTCTATTGTCTATGAAAGGTTAAGACATTTAAAATTCAGTAAATGCATGCAATATACCTGGCACTGTTCTAAGGGATTTACATGAATGATTTTTTTTAATTCTCACAATATTATGTAAGTAATATTATTTAGGTTTTACAGATTAAAAATCTAGTTTACAGATTAAAAATCTTAACATGATTAAACATGTTTAGTACTTTATTCAAAGGCTCACAGTTCTTACATGGGAGAGCTAGGATTTGACTTAATTTAATGTAACCTCAGCATCTGGCCTTTTGGGATAGTAGCTATCTTTTAGGTGAAAACACTCAGGACTATCTAAGAATGCTTGAATTTTCAGCTGTGTAATCTTGGGTAAAATCATTGAATTTCTCTGCTTTCTTATTTTCTCATCTGTAAATTGGGAACAATAATAATAATTCAAGCCCATTTCCCAGATTTGTAAGCATAAAAGAAAATATTTACATACACTTTGGAAAAACTAATACCATATTAATTACTAGTAATATAGTAATAAGTCAGTTATGTCCATGTGTATAGCTAAAATTATCATCAATGGTCTGGTTATAATGCTTTTTAAGTTTTTAAAATGCTGAGTTGGCAATATGTAAATAAAGATAAGAAAGGAGCTCCTAGGAATGTGTCAGCCTAATCATCACAGTTGTTAACAACTGTGGTTTCTTTGGGAGGCTGAGGCAGGTGGATCACCTGAGGTCAGGAGTTTAAGACCAAGCCTGGCCAACATGGTGAAACCCCCCTCTCCACTAAAAATACAAAAAAAAAATTAGCCAGGTGTGGTGGCGGGCACCTGTAATCCCAGCTACTGGGAGGTTGAGGCAGGAGAATTGCTTGAACCCTGGAAGCGGAGGTTGCAGTGAGCCGGGATCATGCCACTGCACCCAGCCTGGACAACAAGAGCAAAACTCTGTCTCAAAAACAAAAACAAAAACAAAAACAAAAAAAAAAAGAAGAAAGAAATGGCTACAGTGGCAGCAACAATCCCGCAGCTCAGATAAGCTGACTTCCTAAATTCAAATTATCCACAGCCAGGTCTGTGTCAGTGCTGGTGCTTCCACAGTGATAGCTTCTGGACCAGCAGCTGATGAATTCCAGACACCACTCTTTATTGGATTAGAAGTAATTCTAAATTCATGGAAGGCGTTTTAATATTTGTGCAGATAACAACCCCTATGGACTCTGCTACTGCAATTGATTTTGGCTGCTCCTCAACTTGCAGTTCACTTAATGCAATTGTTTGAAGAAAGGTGTCTGAGTAAATACCTGTGTGGACAGACTCACAGGCCTCTTCACCGATGTTGCTTATCTTAGTATTGAAATAAAAAATCACATAGTGGTGAAAGACAAGACAAAACACTGCACTCTCTTTTTAAAGTTGGTTTCCAGGCTTATGGGATGTCGTGTCTTGCTAAATTGTGGTAATATCAGTAAAGGCAATAGCAGAGAGCCTGGATATAGGAGCACCCAATAAATGACTCTTCTCTTCCTTTTCCTACATCTATATTCACCTTAGAGACTAGAACAGAAAGTTACATACGGGAGTGGCTTAAGACTGTGATGTTAGTTGCCCACCCTGCAAGAGCGGAGGAGGAGAATGGCAAGAGCGGTGCATCCCGGCACCTTCGTTGGAATCCTTACTCTAGCGCTTATTAACACTGTAGGCTTGAGGAAGGTCTTTAATGTTCCTGATCCTCTTCCCCCCTCTGTAAAATGGGGCTAATAGTAGACACAGTTTTGGATTGAGGATAATGAAGATTACATAGGTAAAATTGCATAGACTGCATAAAAATGATATAGTCATTAATTTTCTGTAAGATCTCTACTGTTTACCTTCTTCTCTCCAAATATGAAGTTCTAAATAAAGGCCCTTAGGAAAGAAGTCATGGATAGCTGGGCAGGACAAGCAGTATTTTGTGTTTCTCAATATGAGGTGCTTGACACTCATTATTTTTGTACTTACACAGTTCCATGAAGTAGGATCTATTACCTCCACCCTCCAGATAAGAAAATGAGCTCGTATAGATTGTCAGATGTCCAAAGTGTCCCATCTAGTAGGTGAAAGATCCAGAATTTTGAATCCAGTGTTCTTTATTGAACAAAATACTTAATCTGGAGCTTGGTGACCTTTATCCAAATAACAACAATAAAGCTAACATTAACTTAGCCCTCACCATGTACCGTACCTGTGCTAAGCCATTCCAAGCACTCAGTTGTGTCTACAATAACATTATCTCCATTGTACATGGGAGTAAACTGTGAGGTTACCGGCTTGTTGCTGGTCATGCAGCCAATAAACGGCAGTTGGTATTTGGCTCCAGGCAATCTGGTTGCAGACTCTTTGCTCTTAGTTCCATACAATATATCTAGGGCTAGGTTCACCTCTGCCATTTTCAAGCATGACACTTCTCTGCTCTGAGTCTCAGCTTATTAATTGGTAAAATGAGGAAGTCATTTAGATTAACCATAAAATCCCTTCCATGAGTCTATCCAATAGACCACATCAATGTTGTCCTAATAAAAATCACAGAAGGGCATGTCCTGCAGGTCAGGCCCATGCTCACCAATGAATCATGAAGTGGAGCTGCTCAGTGAGTAACAAGGACTGAGTATCTTTTCCTCTTTCTGTGTGGTGTTGACGCAGAGCTGGGGCTTATTGGATTCCAGAGAAATGTGTTATCTATACAATACAAATTTTCTCTTCTCTGTGGCAATTCTTCCTTATAATTTTGTTCCCAAATTTGAACTTTCTCTCACTCCAGTAAGAGTCAAAACGTATGTGGCAAGGGAATGGGTTATAGCAGGGGTTGGGGGCAGTCACCAAGAATGGCTTCATTTCAGATTTAGGACAAATGAAGTGTCCTTAATCACTTTGGTCTTTTCTCCATTAGAAAACTAGGCCTGCAAAATGTCAGTCTAAAACTTGTAAGCCATATGCAGAATTTCAGGTGGAGTCTTTATTCTCTGACATTTTTATTTCAATCTTCTCTTATAGAAATTCAATCAACACATGTTCCAAATAGTGCAAGGAAGCCCAGCCCTGATGTATGGAAAGTGAGGGGAGTTCCCAATGAAGAATTTTGTTTCTCTAAGAGAGATCTCCTCTCTCACTGTGCCCTTAATGTCTGATTATTGCACAGACATTGCACTTCTGTGGATATTAAGAAAACTATGGGTTGGTTTTCTACCAAAATGCACACTCCTCCCTCCCTCACTTTTATTGAGACGGGGTCTTGCTCTGTTGCCCAGGCTGGAGTGCAGTGGTGCAATCACAGCTCATTGTAGCCTTAACATCCTGAGCTCAAGGGATCCTCCCAACTCAGCCTTCTGAGTAGCTGGGAACATGGGTGCATGCCACCTTACCAATTTTTTGTTTTTATTTTTTTAGAGGCAAGGTCTTGCTATGTTGCCCAAGATGGTCTGGAACTCCTGAGCTCAAATGATCTACCCACTTTGGCTTCCCAAATTGCTGAGATTACAGGCATGAGCCACTGTGCCTGGCCCATGTTCCCTTTATATACAGTTTAGCATAACGTCTCCGGGGTTTATAAGCACCCCCAACCTAGTCCATGGCCAATGACTTTAGCTAAATACCCTCTTCTTTAGGGCTTTGATTTTGTTTTTTTTTTCCCTTCTCAATTTTTCATATTTCCTCACTCATTTTCCTAATTTTTCTTCCTGGCAACTGAAGTTTAGTAATAGCATCTTGGACATGGAAGAGACCTGAAGCCCACTGAACCTGCTTCTTGCCCGCTCCATATGACCAGCCAGGGCTGATTGCACTTTTCTAGTGACAAGGAACTTATCCCATACCAGCAACTGTTTATTTGACTTTAAAACATTTATTATTTTATTTATCAATCATTAATGATTACTTATTAATAACCAATTGATTAATTATATTAGAAGCTTTTAAATTTTGTTGCACAGAATCCTACTTTCTTATATAGTGGTTACTGTTGACGCCCAGCCTAGATTCCCTTTCTCTGCTGCACATCATTCCCAAGTTACTGTGAGTGCTGGTGATTACAACTTACAGCTGTTCTCTCTCTAAGGAATTATACGTTGGTAAATGAGAGCAGAAATTGCTATGTGCTACCCTCCTCACCTACTGTAGACTTCAGATGGTGAGAGACTGGCAAAAAAAGGCCAGTCCAGTTGCCTCAAGGAAGGACTAATTCTGTGGTGTCCAAAGTCAGATACTTGCTTAGCATTTGTCCTGTCCTTGTCACTGATTCCCTTGCTCTCCCTCTCTTGAGAGCACTCCATTTCCCCTCTCAGGCTCTGCTTGTGGACATAGGGCAGTTGGTACCACAAACAATGCTGAGATGGTATTCTGAAATTAGATCCCCCACTGGCTGGATGGCAATGGGGACCCCATCATTGTGCGAAGTGGAGTCTTGAGAGTCTCTGGCATGCAGTAGCAGTGTAATTGCCAAGATGTTCTCCTGAGGTCAAGTGGGATAGATCCAAGTGGAAGGGATGTGCTATCTAGTGCAACGTGATGGGTGTTTGAGATGTATCAGTAAATAACAACTCTAAGGACTATGGCATTAAGTGGCTGTCCTAAGCAACACTGATTCGTGTAAGACAGATAATGACAGTTTCAGATCTAGATAACAACAATTTAAATCAAAGTGAGTGGCAGAAAACTTCCTTGGAAGCTTTTAAAAAGAGCCCTCATCTCCTGCAGAGGGAAAGTACATCTGAGAGTCAAAACAGGACTTAATTAGAAGAGAGCAGATCTTCAGAGAAGCCTGAAATCCCTGCCTAGCTAAGTCTTCTATGCCAAAATCGTCTTCATGGGGAAGGAGTGGGACTCTGAGAATTGGGATGGGGATAGTTGGTAGATGCCTTTGAGAACTTTGAATCCCCCAATTCCCCTGAACTCCCTGGCCCTGCAGAAATAGCTTTCTTCACTTTGTTGGTGATAGAGTACTGCTACCCAGCCTCCTGACTTAAATACTGTGAGATGCCATAAATGAGGCCCCCTGCCTGCGTTTCAAGATGCCTCATGATCTGCCCTACCTCCTCTGGTCGCTATGTGCATAACTGAAGTTAAGTTACAGTATAACCCAACTCTCTTACTAAGGTAGGAGAGAGACTATATGCCAAAATAGCTTTAAGACTATGCTAATATATATAGGCTGGGAATCAAAGACCATATCTGTGAGTGGGTCCTAAAGAAGCTAGATCAAGGGCATACAATATAAAGTTTGTTAGGACAGGGGGTGTGTGTGGCACTTTACTGTGACACAGTATTTAGTACCTTGGCAATAACCCTGAGTGTGGGGATGGCTAAAAAATCTTGGAAGTAAGCAGTGGTTCATGTCAGACAAAATAGGAATGCCAGAACTGCTATTGCTCTCTGTGGAAACAGGAATATAAAAATGTCCAGCTAAGTGAGTATGCTAAAATAGAACCACTACAGGAGACTACAATAGCTGACCATGTTCTTCATGAAAGCCCAGAGGACGCTGTTTACCAGGTGATAGGGAATGTGCTGGTGAGGGAGGCACCAGCGTCCCTGATAGCCTCCTAGTGGCTGCTCTATGCAGACAGGAACAAACAGTAGATGATCCTGTTATATATTTGAGCTCTGTGGTAGCAACAGAGATGATAGGATCATAGTATAACAGGCAGGTGACAGCATCTGCAATCAGAAGCAAGGTAGGTGTAATTGCTGTCATGGAGAACAAGATTGGACAAGCCGATAGGAGACCTATCCCAAATGTATCTGTGGAGAGAGTTCTAGAATATGGTGTTTTCAAAGGTATGAAAGGAGGTCAGCCATACATATATTGCTTAATAGATAAAATTAAGAGATCATAAATTGGTGAGCAAAAGATTGACGTCAGCTGCCACAACAGAAGTCATAGTCTCTTTTTTGACACCTGGGATAGTTCTCACGCTCCAAGACAATCAGTTGATGAATAGGTGGGTCCCCATGATAAAGAATCTGAAACATCATGGCAAGTGTGCACAGTAATAACTCCTGCAGGTCTTCGGCTATTCACTTGAGTATACACAATATAGTGGAACAAGGGGAATGTTTAGATCTTTCAAGAGCTTTCGGATAGAGACTCTGAGTTGACATTGATATTTGCTGTCATGGTCCCTCTGATAGAATGGGCATGTGGTGGATGTTAGAAAACAAATAGATTCACTGAGATCCACAGGCTCACCTGATCAGGTCACTGTTTCCCAAATATATAATTGGAAGAGGCATTTAGCAGTTGACAGAATCCCTACACTGGTTCTGTGTTCTGTACAACTAAGAACTGTTAAAAGAAAGGTCAAGTTGAAGGTCCCAAAACTGCCTCCTCAAGTAAATAAAAATAGGAACACATCCTGGAATAACAGCATTTAGTGCCATCCTTATTGGCAGTCCCCATCATATCCCTTTTTATTTCATCATCCTGGACCCTATGAAAACCAATAGATCATGATGGGTAACAGTGAACCATCTTTATGTAAACAAAAAGCAGTCCCAATTGCAATTATTATATTTGATGTGGTAGATTTATTAGAGAAGATTAACACAGACTTTGATGCATGGTGTGAAGCTATTGATCTGGCAGTTGTGTTCTTTTCCATACTAATCAAGAACGATCATTAAAAACAAAAATATACATTTACAATGTAGTTCCAGAGCTTTAAATTCTCATGTTTTCTGTCATAATTTATTCCAATGTGGCCTGAACTGTCTGGACAATTGAAAACATCATATTAGTCTACAAAATTAATAATGCCTTGTTAATTTGACCTGATAAACAGTAAGTGGCAAGTAATTTGGATGCCTTGGAATGAAACATGCACCCAAGAAGATGGGTGCTGAATCTTACAAAGATTCAGGATCTGCCATATTGAAGAAGATTATAGGAACCCAGTGGTCTAGGCATGCGAGTACATCTCTATGAAAGTAAAGGACAAATTATTTCACCTTGTTCCTTCTCCACTAAGAAAGAAGCAGAGCACTTCAGAGTCCCCTTTGAATTTTGGAGGTAGCATATTCCAAACATGGAAATACTCTTATATTTCTAGCTTTGGTTGGGGGCAGAGTTGAGAAAGATATGCAGACAGCTATATCATTCTAAAACTTCTCCTGACAAGATTTTAGGACCTGATTGAAATTGATTATCTGACTATGATTTATCAAGGGATCGTGTGGCCAGAGCTATAGATCAAGAGATGTGTTCTGTCCTTTGTGAGATGCTGAGATGAGAAAGCCCAGATATACTTCGTCATTAAATGGAAGTGGTGCCTCTAGCATCAGGCTTGAGAAGGCCCAAAGGGCACAAGTAAACTACACAACAGGAGACCCAGACCCCAATGTCACATCTTGTACTGCTGCTGTTTCCTTGGCTCACATGTAGGCCCTCATGCTGGGGGCTCCCCATGACCAGCTGATGAAGGGGGAAAAAGTCGAATTTGGTTAATGGATGGGCTGGCATAGTATGTGGATATGAACCACACATGAGCTGTTGCTGCATGACAGCCTCAATCAGGAGAGCCCTTAAAATACAGTGGGGAGTGGAAACCCTTTCCATTTACTGTATTTGAATGAAAGTAGATAAAGCGGGAGAAGGAAAATGGCGGAGACACACACACACACACAAACACACACACACACACAGTGAGAGAGAGAGAGAGAGAGAGAAAAAAAAAATAGAAGCAGGCCCTAAAATGCCACTGAAAAAGTCAGGCAAACCTCCCATTGATTTCTGTTGCCTATACATGCAACAACAGTGCCACAATTCCATAGGGACAATGGGAAGAGCTCAGGTAATTGAACCTGATTTTCCACTTTCTGTGTACAGAAAAGTGGTTTGGACTAAGGATCTACATAGACTTATGGGCAATGGTAAATGGCTTAGTTAGTTGGTCAGAGTTGAAACTTTGGAAGGAGCAAGGTTGGACACCTGGGGACGAAAAGTACAGAGAAAGAGCCATGTGAATCAAACGATGAAGTGGGAAAAGTGGGATAACTGATCTAACAACATGGAATCCCATATAACATTGCCCACTTTACAGAAAAGGAGATGTGGCTGTGAGCAAATTGCTGTGGCATCCATTGGTCCTAGCTCACATCTTAATCCTGAAATTGATGACATTGTAGAGCAATGAAATAACCTGTTGCTGCCACAGCTGAAGCACTAGCTTTGAGAAGATACCATGAAAAGATAAGGAGCTGTCGGTGTACATTTTAAACCATTAAGCATGATAATAACCAATAAGTAGAATATATCAGTCTCAGAAACAAGGGGTGAGAGTAGAAGTGGCACCATTAATATTCACTCCCAATATTTTAAAAATTATGATGTTTTTACATCTAATTTTTGAAAATGTTTGTGCTGTGGGTTTAGAGGTCTTAGGTCCAAGAGGGGGATGCTTCCACCAGGGGACACAGTAAATGTATTCCTAATGTAAAGCTATGGCTTCCACCTTGTGCTAGCTACCCTCAACCCTGTTGACTATCAACCAAAGAAAAGAGTTGCTGTAGTGGTGGGGATATTTAACCCTGATTATCATGAGGTTGTAGAGTTGCTCCTACATAATGAAGTCAAGGAGAAATATATTTAGCATAGAGATAATTCACTTGGGCATCTCTTGATACTCTCATGACTATTTGTAAGTGCAAATTGGAAAATAGAATAATCATGGCCTAATGAGAGCATAGTAACCAGGGTTTCAGACACCCTAGGGCTAAACATTTGGGGGAACCCATCAGACAAGTCACATAGACTGGTAGAGGTGCTGGCCCAAGGGGAGGGAAATTTAAAATGTTTTTAGAAGTTAGGGGTAATTAATATCAGTTATGCTTTAACAGCAGCAGCAAAGGCTGTAGTTTATCCCAGTTGACTATCCTCTTGTAAACGATCCCAAAGAAATTGGGATCATCAGAATTCTGGAGAAGCTATACCTCAATACAGTGAATTTAATGGAAGAAACAAATGGATCTAAGTGGTGCAAGGGGTCGATTGTAGTGGCTGCAATCATGTAGTGGTCTCTTGCCTTGCTCAGATTTTTTTCTCTTTAACTTTTAAGTTCAGGGCTACATGTGCAGGATGTGCAGGTTTGTTAAATAGGTAAACATGTACCATGGTGGTTTGCTGCAAAGATCATCCCATCACGTAGGTTTTAAACCTAGCATGCATTAGCTATTCTTTTGATGCTCTCCCTCCCTCCACCACTGAACAGGCCCCGGTGTGTGTTGTTCTCCACCATGTGTGCATGCGTTCTCATCATTCAGCTCCCACTTATAAGTGAGAACATGCAGTGTTTGGTTTCTGTTCCTGCATTAGTTTGCTGAGGATAATGGCTGCCAACTCCATCCATGTCTCTGCAAAGGACATGGTCTCATTCCTTTTTATGGCTGCACAGTATTCCATGGTATATATGTACCACATTTTCTTTATCCAGCCTATCATTGATGGGCATTTAGGTTGATTCTATGTCTTTGCTACTGTGAATAATGCTGCAGTGAACATATGCATGCATGTGTCTTTATAGTATAATGATTTGTATTCCTTTGGGTATATGTCCAATAATAGGATTGCTGGGTCAAATGGTATTTCTGCCTGGAGATCTTTGAGGAATCACCACACTACCTTCCACAACAGTTGAACTAATTCACACTCCCACCAACAGTTTAAAAGCATTTTTTTTTCTCCACAACCTTGAGGTTGCTCAGATGTTTTAAATTAACCAGTGTATCCATAACCCACCTGCTGGGAACATTGGCTGAAAATAATTTACAGCTGTCCCTTTCTTTGTAGAATTGTATTAGACTAAAAAAAAACCCACCTCACCTTGTAAGCTATCCCTCCTCACTCCTTTAGGGACAACATTCAGCTAAAGACTCACTGGTATAGTGATGAAGAGGTCCAGCCCACTCACTTCAAGGTGGGACTAAGTCTGTGGTATAATTTGTTCTTCGGAGCTTCTCTGTGACACCAAAATGAAGGTAGTCTCTAGTTGAGACCATTTGGCTTCCCCCTCATTGCTTTATCCCACTTCACTCACTTCCTTCTCCTGTATACACCTCCTGAGTAAAGCAGTTGAATGAATATGCAGGAACCCCACATAATACACCCTGTTGTAGCTTCCACTCCTTAGGTCTTGTGTAGCCATGGTTCTTTCTACGACAAGAGAATGGCTAAAAGGTAAGGGAAGATAAGGGAAAAGAGTAAGGTAGCATGATACAGGAATAAGTTCTCTAATTCCTATCCTTTCATTTTTATAAACTCCAAAATAGAGACCTCTTGACATTCACCTCTAAGCCCGTTTTCTTACTTGACACTGATAACAATTTGGTTTAATTTCAGAATGGTTTAAGGAGAGCTAGCTAAGAACATGCTAAGGCATGACATCACATTTTATATTTTGAAGGCTTCCTATCTTCCAGTAGGCATTGTTCTGCTCTGACCCTATGTTCCACTTCAAATTATTGTCTTATTACCCGTATTGAGTCCCTGCTTGGCTAGCTGGCCTGGTGCCGAAGTTTCCTCGAGACTTAGACTTTTGATAGTTTAGATGAGCCCTGCGGGCATCTATAGTCCCAGCCCTATGTCCTATTTTAGCAATTGGTGTCTTGCTTCATGTTGCCAGGCCTCACTGATGCTAACTGCCTATTTGCCTATCTGTATCTTCCGTTTTACCTCCTCTGAAACTGACCCTTGTACCTCTTCCTGGACTACACTTTTCTGGATCCTATGTCCTGTCTGCCTGCCTAGACTTTCTCCCGGCACCTTCTCCAAGGGATGGTTCATCCCAGACAGTCTAGGTGACTAATCTGGCTCTGTCTAGATTTCAGACACCCTTTGCTTCCTCTCGGCTTTTCCATTCAGCTCCTGGGAGACCTTGTGGAGGAAGTTGCTTCTCATCTCTGTTCCCAATTTCTTCATCAACAAATGAGGCTAATAATTAGTCATGAAGAATAAGCAAGAAAATACTCATAAAGCATTTAGAAGACTGCCTGACAAATAGTATGACACAATAATATGATCTACTTATGTGAGTTAGTTGTTATAATCTTCCATGCAGTTCTGTTAGGGAAACTGAAGCCACTTAGGACATTCAGGAAGGAAGGGATTTAACACAGAGAGAGACTTATACAACTTGGAACAGCCTGGGACAGGATACTTAGGAAGATCACTGTTGGATTTCAGAATATACAGATGTCCAGGGATCACAGAGGAGCCTCTGCCTGTGGTCTTGACTGCCATGATCATGGAAGTGAGTGATTATCAAGTATATGTCAGAAATCTTCTGGAAAAACACTCTACCTGTTAATGCACACTTGCCTGCACATAGCTGAAAATAATGGTTTCCTTTTTCTTTTATGTTTTATAAATCTTGTGCAAGTGCCCACTTGATCAAACACAAATATTGGAGGAAGCAAATGTGGAAAATACAGGTTCTGGGTTTTCGGCCCTTGCAGTAGAGTTGACAGCTTAGAAGTACAGGTACGATGTGTTGAGTATCAATGGACAATATGTGCCGCTGTTGTTATTGTTACTATTATTGTGGTTTTCACCCCAGCTTTATTCTTTTAGGAATTGTGTAAAGGGAAATCTACTGAGAGAGAAGTCAGAGCATATGATAACTGGAGGTGGGCATCATGGCCTTTCTAGAAAGTTTCGAGTAGGATGCTCAGTTGGATAATCTGCATGGAGAAATGGACAAGCTCCAAAATAGAGTCCAAACAATGGACTTTAATAAAGACATCTGAGAGCTTAGTCACAGATAAAGTTGGGCAACTTATTGCTAAGCCTCTGAAAGCAGTTAAATAAAAGAGTTAGAAACAAAGATGTACCTGGTGGAGGAGAGTGTAACCCCCACGGGGTTATAGTTTCACTCAACCCCACTAGTAGTTAGCTAGTGACATTGGGTAATCACTTCATTCCTCTAGGCCTTATTCTTTATCTGTAAAATAGAGGAGTTGGATTAAATCATTCTTGTGATCAGACTCTTACTGCTGACACTGCATTCCATTTCATCTCATCACACTTGGCTCCAGCAGTGATACTTCTCTCTGTTGAATATTGGAATGATGTCTGACTCCTGGCATTGTGTACACAGAGATCCAGATGCAAGGCATTATCAATCACAACACTAATGTTGTGAAGCAAGGATAGGTAAGGCTAATTGCAAGTAGCTCCTGTATTCCCAGTGGTTTGCACCATGCCTGTCACATGGAAGGTACAATACAATTTGTTAAATGAGTGAAAGAATATTTAATCCGCCTCTTACACTTCAGTGACAAGGGAGGTAAGTCATTTTACTGAGGGTTCTGGTTACTCAGAGGAAAACTCCAAATGGCAATCAAAGGATTTGTGGATTGTGAACAGGAAGTTGGAGAGCACTGGGCTGGGAACTCCATGGAGCCACCTTTGTAGCTCTCAGGCACTATCTATCTTACGTGAAAAAACACAATCAGTTCAAGGTCACTGCACACATGTTGAACAAATAAATAATTGTAGAGCTGCCTAAGCCCTAAGGCAGGAGAAAATGTCCTTTGGGACTGTAGAAAGGCTGTGTTAAGTGCTCATGATACTCCATGGGAGAGGGAGCTAAACCCAGATGATCACTGGAATGCTTCTACACTTGATTTGTCAGTGCAGGGAATGAGCCAACAAATCTCTTCATACTTCCTAGGGTCACACAATTTCAGAGGCAGAAGGAATCTTGGTTATTATCTGGCTATACTGTTATCTGGTACCTGAATTTCCTTTACATAATTTTCAAAAATGTTATTGTCCAGCTGCTATTTGAATCTTTCCACGGACAGTGAGCTTACAGCCATTCTATTTCATCTTCTTTTAAAAATGTATATGAATCTGACATTTCTCCCATAATCAGCGGTGTTTTAGTTTATTATTCAATGGTGCCCCTGATGTACTCACCTCTATTTCTTTCCCTCCTTATGTCTTAGCTGGAGAAGACCTGTTGTTCAGTCCACTTTTACCCTCCATTTTCAGGGAGCAACATTATAGTGTTGGGCAAATATGCACATATGTGTATTCATGCAAATGCAGTTGCATACCCTTGCATCAAAGTCAGGTGCTCCTTGTTAAATTTTGTTCCTTAGAAAGATCCTTCACAAAAACCTTATATAGCAGGGGTAGTTCTTTAAAGACCTTTCCAACCCCAGATGGGCTTCTTGTGTTGCACTTCACCTTTCTGGTAGACTCACTAACTAGACTGCTGCAGCCAGAAGGGGCCTTGGTGAGAGTTTAATAAAATGTTCTTATTTTATTAAAAGAGTATGTAACCATTGAAGTCTGAGGTAGTGGTCTAAATTCTTTCAGCTAAGTAGCTGAAGAGTCAACCCTCAATCTCAGGGCTCCAAAATCTTGCTTGTGTGAGCAGCAGTACCTGGCACTGTGCTGGTCAGACTGCATGAATCGTACATATTGAGAGATTGATTGCTATCTTATTTTTAAACATGTCTATAGTTTGGCTCTCAACCCTCTTTTGAAAGCTAGGCTAATATACCACTGTGATTTTCTGTAATTACTTTGATTCAATAACCCGCATCATTCTTGGTTGTCTATGTGTACACAAATTACTGCCAAACAAGAGAGAAGTTCAGGAATAGAGAGAGGGATCCCTGGTACCAACTGAAGGCAACCCAGGGATATAACTTTCCTTCCTACACCCCCAATCTCAGGAAGTCAGTAGATGCCAGTAGTAAGAGCCATGAAGATCTGGATTCAAATCCTAGCTCTAGCTCTAGGACTTTCGGCCTGAGTGCTCTTACATGAGTTTCCTAGCCCTACTGGGCCTTGCTTTCCTTGGAAGTAACATGGGTTTTATAAGAATAATGAGAGGCATATACACAAAAGCACTTTTCCTGGTAATTTGGACATAGTAAGTACTCAACAGATCAAATACACTGTTACTATTATTTCAGCTAATTTTGTTACATTGTTTTTTTTTTTTCCCATCAAGTAGGTGTTTAGTAGGTATCTGTGGAATGAATGTATAGCTTTCACATGATGTTGTTCTTACAACAAGGGAAGAAGGATGGTAGCTTTCATTCTCAACCCTGACAATCAGAGGAAGAGGGTTTCTAGGATCAGGAATAGCAAATACAAGTCTAGACCAGGACTTGGCAAACTATGGCCCACTGGCCACATCTGACCCACTGTCTGTGTTTGTAAACAAAGTATTATTGAAACACAGGCACATTTCTTTGTTTATATATTGTCTATGGCTGCTTTTGCACTACCACAGCAGAGGTGAGTAGTTGGCACAGAGGGAGACTTGGGGTTATGGTCTCAACCCCACTAGTAATTAGCTAGTGACATTGGGTAATCACTTCATGCCTCTAGGCCTTATTCTTTATGTGTAAAATAAACGAGTTGGATTAAATCACTGCTGTGATCATTTTACTGTTTATATTCTATGATTCTTCGGAAACTAAGGCCAAGGCAGAGAGGAGAGATTTGGACTGACATTCTTTTATATATTTGAACTCTATTATCTTTTAGGCTGTAGAAAAGGCTAAGAAGGAAACCTGGATTGATACAGAGATGGGCTTGAATTCAGAGAGAATTGTAAAATATACTTACATTCCCCAAAGCTGGAAGTGAAGTACAAACTATATTAAAACATTTCAAATTCTAAGGGGAATAAAGAGGCTGCATTTTATAAAGCTATTTTTGGGTTTTGTCAACTACAATAACCACATGGTTCAGATATAAGAGCCTAGCACTAAAAGCATTAGATGGAATTCCTTTCCATAGAGCATTGCTAACACGAGACTGTGGCAACAGAGCACTTAGGTTGAAAAGTTTAAAAAGCCTTTTAGAAAGTTCTTAGGAGGAATATATTTAAACTTTTAAAAAATTAAATATATACATGTATACGTTCCTTTGAATATAGATATCAATATATCATTACCTGGCCCCTAGCCTGACACTTAGTAGTAGTTAAATAATACTTTTGAATGAATGAATAAAATTCATTGGAACCTCTACATTATACTACTCCTTCAATTCAACAAACATTTATTTTGTGGTTATTATTAGAATTTTTAGGCCCTTTTCAGGAATTACTACCTTATATAGAACAATGAGCTCCTTTTAGCCCTCTGGATGTTATAAATAATGCTCCATAGATGAGATCTAAAGAGGGAATCCCAGAATCACAGTTTTAGAGCTGACAGGCTGAACCACTTCCTTTGCTCTTAGATGTGTCCTTCTCCATCTCTTTCTTATCCAAAGTCCCAGGGCTAAGTGAAGGCAAAGTCAGGACTAAAAATTATTCCTCAGATTCCAAATTCTGTGTTTCTTTCCTATGCACTATCTAGAGTATATCAACTTACATTTTAGAATATTATAATGAGATTCTAACATAGAGCATCCTTGAACTTGGTAAGGTTTTGGATGATCTGGTTAGTGGCAATATGATTGATTAATTAATTCATTCATTCATTGAAGTATGTATTAAGTGCCAACTATATCAGTTGCAGTATGCTAGGTGCTCTCATGGATGAAAAAGAATGAGACACATGATTTTTCCTTAGCTTAGGGGTCACCTGCAGGAAGGTTTTTCTCAACCAGAGCTACCCATCAGGCTCACCTCCAGCACTGCACTTACCGTAGTGTGTTGGAATGTCTTGTTACCAATCTGTCTCTTCCATTAGTCTGTAAGATGCTTTGGGGGCAGAAACTAAGTCTTACTCATCACTGGGCATATTCTGCCCTTTCTCCCAAAATGTCATTTGAACTGCTTTAACCATATCTCATGATATATTTGGGAGAGAAAATGATAATATATACCTTACTAGTTTAAAACATATGTTATGGACTGGATGTTCATGTCCCCCCCAAATTCACATGTTGAAACCCTAACCCACAACTTGATGGTATTTGGAGATGGGCCTTTAGGAAGTAAGAATTGTCAGATGAGGTCATGAAGGTGAGACCCTTGTCCAATGCCATTAATGCCATTATTGGAGGATACACCAGAGAGCTTCTAGTATCCCCAGGTGCTCCTTGGCTTGTGGCTGTATAACTCCAATCCCTGCCTCTGGATTCATGGCTATCTTCTGTGTGTCTTCATATCATCTTTCATTCTGGCATGTCTATCTCTGTGTTTCTTCTTGTCTTATAAGGATGCAAATCATATAAGAAAATTGGATTAAGGACCATGCTAAAGACCTCATGTTAACTTGATTACAGCTGCAAAGACCCTGCTTCCAAATAAGGTCACATTTGCAGATATCAAGAGTTAGGAATTCAGCAAACATTTTGAGGGGTCATACAATTAATCTATAAGAATGGCCAAGACCAAAATCCTATTTTTTCTCTTTTTAACTATGATAGTATCAACTTATACCATTTGGAATCATGCATTATGTGCCAATCACAGTGCTCAGCATTCAATTATTTCATTTAATCTTCTCAACAAGCCGTGAGAGGTGGGAAGTGTTAGGCTTGTTAACAGCTGTGCAGTGGAGACTCAAGGAGGTTGAGTACCTTACACCAGGTCATATTCTAAATGGTGGAGCCAGAATTTCATTTAGATCTCACTAATTTTGAAAGTCCACATTCTTAATCACAATGCAAACATTTCTCTCTTGCTCACTCTCTTTTTTAATTTTTTAACATTCATGAGCCTATTAGCTATTTTAGGATTTTTTTTATGTCCTATAACTTAGAAACTCTTTATTAATGTCTGCACTGAACATTAATCTGTCATATATTTAGCCTCAACTTGAGGCTGTACATATAGACCTGTTTAGGTTCTCTAAGATTCCATCTTATGCCCTCTTTACCTCTTTAGGTTAGCTAATGTGTCACTGTATCTTTGCATCTTTCCCTTTGTCCTGGTAACTCATATTATTCCTGAAGCCATTTCTACATGCTGAGTCAGGTTCCAAAGAAAAACTCAATAATTCTAGTATAGGATCTTTATTCCAATCTTAGCCTGCAGTCAGTTTCTGTATTGAGAGATCCTAACCCTCATACTGCTGTGTTGAGTCACAGCATCTTCCAAATTGACCTCAGTTACTGGATTTAGTCAATTTGCCTTGGATTTGGAACTCCACCATGCACCCTGCTGATTTCTTCATCCTCTTTTCCTGCCCCCAAACCTCAGTCAGAGGCACATTCATGTACCAGCCTCATTTAGCTCTGCATGGATTTTTCCAAGGCATTTGGAAAAGTTGTCAAATTATTTACAATTGTATTTCTGCAGTTGGGAGCCATTTGAAAAATTCAAGATTGATTTTCAGCTGGGCAATGCAGCGTCAATCCTAATAAGATTCAAGCACTGAAAAAGTACAGTGATGAACCATTGATTAAGTTGACACTGCAATCTATTTTCCTTGCCCCTGGTAGGCTGAACTGGCTGCTTGTACCTGCATTTGTTAAATGTTGTGGGCTTTTGTCTTTGTGAATAATCTTATCTGAAACAAGAGCTGCTCCTGTGCTTGGTTGCTCTGCCTAGGTATCTGTCAGTGCCTCATTCTACGGGTGTGAAAATGAAAGCTGAGGAAATTAAGGGAAGTGTACAGGGAATTCACCAATCTAAAAACCTAGTGTGCTGGCCTGCAACTGTGCAGTTTCAGGGCTGAGAAGGAAGACTGTAGTTGGAAAATGAACATGTCCATGGGGAAATAACATAGCAAGAATGCACACTATAGTGTAAGTGTCAAGTCTGGGGCAGGAATGGCCTTTCCACATTAGGGAAGGATCCCTAGACAGTGGCAGCTCTGTTGCAAACATAAATCACTAGAATATACAACATGAAATCCTCTTCCTTTTATCCTAATTCACCCACTTTTCCAACTGTTTGAAATGATGTGTTTCATGTTGAATCAGAGTCTCTAAATTTATCTGCTATGTGACCTTGGGAAAGATGCTTAACTTCCCTCAGCTTCAATATATCTTTCCTCATCTGTCAAATGGGTATGTTACTGGTATTGCGCTCACAGGGTATTACCAATGATCAAATAAACTAATGGCCATAATGGGCCCAACATACAGTAAGCATTCAATAAATTAATAGATTAAAGGCTTGTTGAAAACCAACCATTTTTAACAAAAAAATTTCTCATTGCAGTTGTGTTTAAATGAGTGGATAAAAAGAAGTGGTTTGGCTCATTCCCATAGTGGGAATGGGTGGGAGAGAGCAGCTTGACAATGGGAGAGACCGTCTGATAGAGTAAACAGCCAGGCCCGTAATGTCACAGCAATGGGCTCTATACCAGCAGTATTAGGATGAAAACAATATCCCTGGGGAAAAGGCATATTGCTCACAAGCTGCCCACTCCAGGATGCTCCTCCTTAGCAAGGGCATCCTCCTTACTGTTCTTCCTTCAAAGTGATTTCTAGTTGTACAACAGTTGTTCTAGCATGGTAAACATCAGATCTTTCAAATATAATGTAGATGAATTTTAACCATACACAGAGTAAATATATACATATGTCTATACATATATATAATCTTCCATGAATATTTATAGGAAATACATAAATGATTCACACTCACTCCCTCACATCCTAGGAAAAGAATGGAGCAATATGGTATTTTTTGACCTGACCCCTCGACTTTATCAGAAGGCAAACAATCTAGCCTTAGACATGTAATTGCTCAAATAACACAGGTCCTAGAGAAAGCTGATTCACATGTGGAACACGGTCATAGCTCAGACACTTTCATCAGTCTACTCCTTCACCAATAGCCCCCCAGACATTTCCTACAAGCTCTGTGCTTGCCTCCAGATTATTCTGAAAAATTGTAGCAGTCATGTTTGTGCATTTAAAAGCATAGATGTGTGGTGAGAGAAGCTTGAGTCAGACTCCTGATAAAATCTTTCCATTAAAAGCTGTAGAAAAGGAAGTGGTTTCAGCAGCATTATCCAAGAAAAATTTGTGAGAAGAGGGAAAGGTTTTTACCTTTGGATCCAGTACAGTAGCCACTAGTCACATGAGGCTATTGAGCACTTGAAATGTGGCAAGTGTGAATGAGGTATCAAATTTTTAACATAATTTAATGTTAACTAATTTAAATGTAAATAGAAATTTGTGACTAGAGGCTACCATAATGGAAAGCACAGCTTAAAAAAAAAAGGCAGTCCAATCTGCTTTTAAGGATGAGCAGAAAGTAGATGTAGAAGATAGGATGAACTGGAATGGAAAAGACAGAGAAAGCTGACAACAGGTGAAATCCTATTTTCTCTTCTGACTAAAACACTCAATCTCTTGATGGTATACAGAGAAACTGAAGATTTACAGATTAATTATGAATTTCTCAGTAATTTACTGAGAAATTTTATGTGTCATTTTATATGTTTATGCTAGGAACTGCGGATAAAGAAATTTTTAAAAAGCCACAAAGATGTAGCCTTTGCTCATAAAGTGTGTATATTCAGAATCAGACAGACACATATCAGAATAACCTTAAATAGTGCATGTTTTTTTAAAAAAGGCAATGAAAAATATCAAAGCATTATAACATTTTTGAAAGACATAAAAGTTCAAATCACGTTTGTAAATAATTATAAATTATGAATCTATGAAGTTAATGTACTTTTTATTTATTGATAATCAAGAATTGACCATTGTTACTATTTTCTAACTCTTTGATCATTCCTCTAATAAGTGTCTGTGTTGCCCTGACTCTCTGGCCAGGACGAGAGAATAGAAAGCCCTTGCTTTGTGATGAAGACTTGGCCTCAGAATCCTGGGATATTTGGGGGTGAGATGAGTAACCCAGGAGTGGTTTCTCTGCATAGCTCTGGACTGTCAACACAACACATTGCAATTATTTATAGAACAAACAAATACCCAGGTGTGAATACAGCTGTGTATACAGTCTGCCTTCTTCAAGATAAATCAGAACTCTAAATATTTGCAAATATGGTGCCCTTCAACAACTGCTTCCTGGTGGTGATAGTCCTACCACTACCACTTACTATATGAATGTATTATTCTGCTTTCCTGGCTGATTTTTTTTTCTAAGTCAAAGAGCTCCCCTCCTTCTTTTCTTTCCTCCAGCTTTTATTTTATCCCTTAGTAGCTACTAAATGTTCAGTGTTTTCCATGTACACTGTAAAGTTCTGGACATGCAAAAATGAATACAACTAAGCCTCAGTTTCTTCATTTGCAGAGGAGGCAGTGTAGCCTAATGAATGAGATAATAGACTTTGAGGCAAGTGGAATCATCAACTTCCTGTGTGATCCTGGGAAAGCGAATTCACTCCTTTATGCTTTGGCTTTCTCTGCCATGAACTAAAGGTAGGAAAGTGCCTGACTTAAAGGGTTACTGTGATAATGAAGAAGATAATGCATGTAAAGCCCTCAGCACTTTACCATAGTAAGGACCCAATAAATGTTAGTTTATATGATTGTGATTATTATTATAATTAACTTCCCAGAGCTCTTTTAGGGGGAGGGTATTAGGTTGAATTAGGTAATGCATGTGAAAGTTTACATATGCTCCACACTTTTGCTTCAATTCACCATATTTTTCATATTCTGTTACACCATTTAAGAGGCTAGTTTCCTGTTACTATATATATTTCTGATTCTCCAAATAGACAATGTGCTGTGTGAGGGAGACACCTTAACATATTCCTCTCTGTATAACGCAACATCTGGCCTTTGGTCATTGCTCAAGAAGTATTTATTGAATGCTTCTTTCCTAGATGCAAGGAGCAAACAGTGAATGGAGAAAGGCAGAAGTTCATAATTTAATGGGACTGGGCATCCAGAGCCCACCCTCTTCCTCTCTCCTTCTTGAATGTGAGATGTCTAGATAATACATACATTCTTCTCTGATCCTCCAGGTTAGGGTGTGAATCTGGTGCTTTGGGAAGAGATGTGCTCCCATCCAGTGTGCTGGTGCCAGTGTGGGTAAATTGCAACAACTCAGAAGTCCAGCATACCTGCCCAGCTTCTTTCAAACTCACCAGTCAGGTAGGTCACCTTACTCACCTGAGGTGGACTGAAAGAAGCTGGGAGAGATGCCAGGATCGACATGTTAATGGAGTCACTTTGACATGGAAAGAAATGTCAAGATTATAGAAGACTGCTTATTCCCAACTGGAATGATTATAATATAAATTTTATGGATAATAAATATTAGAGTTTAAGACCTTGCCCAAGATGGTAAGTGGCAGATCCAGAACGTGAATTTAGGATTGAAAGAATCCAGATCTGAGCTACTGCAGGGAGATGCTGTATTATATTCATCTTTGCATTAGTAACTTCTTCATTTATAAGTTACATATTTATTAAAATTACTAATATTTGGTAGACACTTGCTAATATACAGGAAAATCTTTCAAAACAAAAGTCTCTGGGGTTCTGTCTTGGGTCCTCCCTCTTACAACCAAGAAACCCTGGCCATAACACCACAAGCCTAACATAACAAGAGTAGGAAGACTCTGAAAGATGGAAAGAACATGAGCTGCTTAAGGATATTAGGTCTTGAGGTGATAAGTGTATTGCCTTCTGATGGAAGCTACAGAAGTGTCCAGCTCAGAACTGCTAACAGACACAGGCACAGACAAAAATCTCTAAGAAAGGAGACTTTGCCCCTTAGAAAAAGGACAATGGGAAAAGTGGCCTAATAACAGGAAAACTTTTTGACAATATGCACCCTACTTAAGCCAAACACTATGAGAAAAATAAAACCATACCACCCCTACCTCACAGTTGCAGGTCACCAGTGAAAACTTAATCATTCATCCCAATTCCCAATCCCTTGCCATGTAGAAGCAAATATTATTCTCCACTTCTCCACTGGTAAATGTCAGCTGGGCCAAGCAGGGAGCTACTCTGCCATTCTTTGCCCAGAAGAAGCAGATGGCAGCATCCCAATTACCACCAATAGTTTTGTAAGGCTGAGTGGGCAGCTATCTTCTATCCTCCACCCAGAAGAACTAGGCAGTACTCTGATTCTCTTACCAACTTAGTGGCATTGAGGTCCAGTGAGAAGCTGAGCCTCCACCACTACCTGGTATCAATGAGGTTGAGCAAGATGGAGAAAGTTAGCGTAAGTAAGTACGTCATTCCTACCAACTCCATGTTCGTGGAACCCATTGAGGGGCTGAGCCTCCACCCCCACAGCAGCAATGTTTTGTGAATCAGCCCTGTGCTTACACTCCACTTGGGTGGCAGTAGGGCACAGAGTGGGAGCCATTTTTTACTCCCACTTAAAGACAGTAAGACAGTATGATGGCTGGTGCTCCATTTTTCAAGGGAAGAAGTAAGCAGAGTTAAGAGGGGGCTGAACTTCAACTCTATACATTTGTAATGAGGCAGTGTAAGTTAGTGTCCTTTTGCCAGAAGGTGCTAGTGGGTGTTGGTGTTCGGCATCCCAGCAGGATGCTGGGTCTCATGCTACACCTAAACAGAGAGTGACTGCTAAAAATAAAAAGAGTAAATAGGATTCAGAGCCTCATAATATAATATATAACCATACTATAATATATAACCATAATATAATATATATATAATATATATATAGTTATATATATATAATATATAACAATAGAAAATCACTTGTCGTAGTAATAACCAGGAAACTCACAATATGAATGAAAAAAGACCATACACAGGTAATGACATCAAGATGAATCAGAATTATCTGACAAGAATTTTAAAGCAGTCACCATAAATTTATTTCAATAATTACTTTGAAACAAATTAAAAGACAGAAAGTATCAGCAAAGAAGTAAATCTTTTAAAAAGACAACCAAATGCAAATTAGAGAACTGAAAAATATAATAAATGAAATAAAAAACCATACTAAATGTGCTCAAATGTAGAATGGAGATGACAAAAAATGAAATCAGTGAACTTGAAGACAGATTAATAGAATATACCCTACCTGGATACAAGAGAAAAAATAGACTGAAAAAAAAATGAACAGAGGATCAGAGACCTCTGTGGGACATTAATGAAACCACTAGTATTTATATCATTGAACTTACAGAAGGAGAGGAAAGAGTGGTACTAAAGAAGTGTTTAAGTAGGAAAGGCTGAACATTTTTCAAGCTTGGCAAAAGAAGAAACCTACAGATTCAAGAAGGTGAGCAAATCCCAAATAAGATACACTCCAAAAAATCAATGCAAAAGGGCATCATATTTAAACTTCTGAAACTAAAGAGAAAACAAAACTTGAAAGCAGCCAGAGAGAAACAATGTATCACTTATAGGTGAACACCAATTAGAATGATAGCAGATTTTTCATCTGGAATCATGGAGGTCAGAAGAAAGTGGTGCAACAGTTTTCAATCACTGAAAGAAAAGAGCTATTAAGCATGAATTCTATATTCAGTGAAAAAAATCTTTCAAGAATGGAGAGAAAAGAAAAAGATATTTTAAGATGAAGGAAAGCAAAAAGAATTTGTTGCTGGAAAATATCTCTTTGAAGTATGGTTAAAGGAAGTTCTTTAAACAGAAAGGAAATAAGCAGAAGAGGACTTGAAACTTCAGAAAAGAAAGACAGTGGAATGGGTAAAAATATGCAAAAATATAATAGAGTATCCAACCTCTCATGGGAATTTCTTAATATTTGGTGATTGAAATGAAAATTATAAACATCTCTGTTATGGTACTCAATGTATGTACAGGAAATACTTAAAATATATATACATAAAAAGTAGGAAGGGTAAAGAGATGTATATGAAAATAAATTTCTAGACTTCATTTGAAGGAATAAAATATAGTTACCAGTAGACCTTAAGTTATATACACATATTGTTTTATTTAGAAAAAACACCAAGACCATTGTAAAGTGAAATACTAAAAAATACTACAAACAAATCATGAAGAAATCCTAAATAAGTTTCCTAAATAGGAAATCCTAAATAAGTCATAGAAAAGGAAAACAGAGGAATGAGGAACGTAGGAAACAAAGAAAACAAATAATACAATGGCTGACTTAAACCTTACCATTATCAATAATGACACTAGGTGGTCTAAACACACCAATTAGAAGACAAAAAAATTGCAGTGTGTGTGTGTGTGTGTGTGTGTGTGTGTGTGTGTGTGTAATATTTATTCATTTATTTCAATAGCTTTTAGGATACAAGTGGTTTTTGGTTACATGGAAGAATTATATAGTTGTAAAGGCTGAGATTTTAGTGCACAGTAACTTGAATAGTGCACATTGTACCCAATTTGTATTTTTTTAATCCCTCAACCCCCTCCCACTCTTCCCCATTCTGAGTCTCCAAAGTCTGTTATACTACTATATTAGTTTGCAGAACCATAGTTCAGCTATGAGTATAAGTGAGAACATAAGGTATTTAGTTTTCAATTCCTGAGTTACTTCATTTAGAATAATGGCCTCCAGCTCCATCCAAGTTGCTGCAAATACATTATTTTGTTCTTTTTTATGGCTAAGTAGTATTCCATGCTGTGTGTGTGTGTGTGTGTGTGTGTATGTGTATATATATGTGTATATATATAGTGTATATATATGTGCATATATATAGTTTTCTTTATCCATTTATTGATTGATGGGCACTTAGGTTGGTTCCATATATTTGCAATTGTGAATTGCACTGCGAAAAACATATATATGTACATGTCTTTTTGATATAATGACTTCTTTTCCTTTGAGAAGATACTCAGTAGTGGGATTACTAGATCGAATGGTAGATTACTTTCAGTTCTTTAAGAAATCTGCATATATACAATATATACAAGTTGTACTTGTATGGAAAATATTCTCACCAGCAATATGTAAGTGTTCCCTTTTCATCACATCTATACCAACATGTATTGATTTCTGACTTTTTAATAATGGCCATCTGGCTGGGGTAAGATGGTATGTCATTGTGGTTTTAATTTGCATTTTCCCTGATGATTAGTGATGTTGAGCATTTCTTCATGTTTGTTGAACACCTGTATTTCTTCTTTTGTGGAACGTCTACTTGTCTGTTGATGTCCTTTGCCTATTTTTGATGGGATTATTTGTTTTGTTCTTGGTAATTTGTTTGATTTCCTTGTAGATTCTGGATATTAATCTTTTCAGATGCATAGTTTGTAAAAATTTATTTTTATTCTGTGGGTTGTCTGTTTACTTGGATGATTATTTCTTTCTGTGCAGAAGCTTTTTAGTTTAATGAAGTCCAATTTATTTATTTATGGTGTTGTTGCATTTGCTTCTGGAGTCTTAGTCATAAATTATTTGCTTAGGCCAATGTCCAGAAAAGTTTTTCCTACATTTTCTTGTAGGATTTTTATGGCTTTAGGTCTAAGACTTATGTCTTTGATCCATATTGAGTTGATTTTTGTATACAGTGAAAGATAAGGATCCAGTTTCATTATTCTGCATGTGGCCATCCATTTTTCCCAGTACCATTTATTAAATAGGATGTCCTTTCCACAATTTATGTTTTTGTGTGCTTTGCTGAAGATCAGTTTGTTATATGTATTTGGCATTACTTCTGGGTTCTCTATTCTGTTACATTGGCCTATGTATCTCCTTTTATACCAGCATCATGCTGTTTTGGTAACTATGGCCTTGTAGTATAATTTGAACTCCAGTAGTTATGCCTCCAGATTTTTTTTTCCTTAGGATTGCTTTGGCTATTTGGGCTTTTTTAGTTCCATATGAATTTTAGGATTGTTTTTTCTAATTCTGTGAAAAATGATGTTGGCATTTTGATAGAAATCACATTGAATCTTTCGATTGCTTTGGGTGATATGGTCATTTTCATGATATTGATTCTTCCAATTCATAAACATGGATGTATTTCTGATTGTTTGTGTCATCTATGATTTCCTTCAGCAGTGTTTTGTAGTTCTCATTGTAGAGATCTTTTATCTCTTTGATTAAGTATAATCCTACACATTTTATTTTTAAGGCTATCATAAAAGGGACTGAGTTATTGATTTGATTCTCATCCTGTTCACTGTTGGTGTTTAGAATTGTTACTGATTTGTGTACATTGATTTTGTAACCTGCGTCTTTACTGAATTTATTCATCAAATCTTGGAATCTTTTGGAGGCGTCTTTAGAGTTTTCTAGGTATATGATTGTCATCAAACAGAGATAGTTTGACTTCCTGTTTTCCATTTTGGGTGCCCTTTCTTTCTCTTGCCTGATTGCTCTAGTTAGGACTTCCAGTATTATACTGAATAGAAGTGGTAAAAGTGGGCATCCTTGTCTTGTTCCAGTTCTTAGGGGGGATGCTTTCAACATTTCTTCATTCAGTATAATGTTGGCTGTAGATTTGACATATACAGCTTCTGTTATTTTGAGGTATGTTCCCTCTAGGCCTAGTTTGTTGAGGGCTTTTAATCATAAAGCAATGCTGGATTTTTATCAAATGCTTTTTTCTGCACCTATTGAGATGATATGGTTTTAGTTCTTAATTCTGTTTATGGGATGTATCACATTTATTGACTTGTGTATGTTAAAGCATCCCTGCATCCCTGGATGAAACCACTTGATCATGGGGCATTATATTTTTGATTTGCTGTTTGATTTGGTTTACTAGTATTTTGTTGAGTATGTTCATCAAGGATATTGGTCTGTAGTTTGTTTTGTTATGCCCTTTCCTGGTTTTGGTATCAGGATGATACTGGCTTCATAGAACAAGTTTGGGAGGATTCCTTGTTTCTCCATCTTTTGGAACAGTTTCAGTAGGATTGGTTTGAATTCTTTGAATTTCTGGTATAATTTGGCTGTAACTCCCTCTGTTTCTGTTTTTGTTTTTGTTGTTGGTGGTGTTGTTGCTAATTTTTTATTATTGATTCAATTTCACTGCTTTTTATTGGCCTGTTCAAGATTTCTATTTTTTTAAATTCAATCCAGAAGGGTTGTATCTTTCCAGCAATTCATCCATTTTCTCTAGATTCTCTAGTTTGTGTGCAGAGAGGTGTTCATATTTGTCTCAAATGACCTTTTGTATTTCTGTGGTGGTGGTAGAAATGTCTCCACTTTTATTTTTAATTGAACTTATTTGCATCTTCTCTCTTCTTGGTTAATCTAGCTGATGTTTTATTGATTTTCTTTATCTTTTCAAATAACCACTTTTTGTTTTGTTGATCTTTGTAATTTTTTTTTGGTTTCAATTTCATTTAGCTCACTCTGATCTTTGTTATTTATTTTCTTCTGCTAGGTTTGTGTTTGGTTTGTCCTTGTTTCTTTATTTCCTTGATGTGTGATGTTAGATTGTCGATTTTTTATCTTTCAGAATTTTTGATGTAGGCATTGAACACTATAAATGTTCATCTTAGTACTTCTTTTACTATATCCCAGATATTTTGATAACTTGTGTCACTATTATCATTCATTTTGAAAAAAATTAAATTTGCATCCTAATTTTATTGTTAATCTAGAAATCATTCAGGAGCAGATTGTTTAATTTCCCCATATTTGTGTAGTTTTGAGGTTTCCTTTTGGAATTGATTTCTAGTTTTAATCCACTGTAGCCTGAGAAGATGCTTGATATAATTTTGATATTTAAACAATTATTGAGACTGGTTTTATGGCCTGTCGTGTGGACTATCTTGAAGAGGGTTCCATGTGCTGATTAGGAGAATGT
The DNA here is from genome assembly GCF_029289425.2 of Pan paniscus. Classification (NCBI taxonomy): domain Eukaryota; kingdom Metazoa; phylum Chordata; class Mammalia; order Primates; family Hominidae; genus Pan; species Pan paniscus. The sequence continues at coordinate 92,973,859 of NC_073258.2, read as the reverse complement.
ATATTCTGAATTTCTTGGGTAGAATATTCTGTAAATATCTGTTAGGTCCATTTGTTTTTAGAGTGTAGTTTAGGTCTGGTGTTTCTTTGTTGACTTTCTGCCCCAGTGATCTTTCTATTGATGTCAGTGGAGTATTAAAATCCCCCACTGATGTTCTGTTGCTGTCTATCTCTTTTCTAAGGTCTAGTAGTAATTGTTTTATTAATCTGGGAGCTCCAGAGTTATGTATATATATATTTAGGATTTTAATATCTCCTTGTTGGATTGATCCTTTCATCATTGAATAATAACCTTCTTCTTTTTTTTTTTTTTTTACTGTTGTTACTTTAAAGTTTGTTTCATCTTAAATACTCCTGCTCACTTTTGGTTTTCATTTGCATGGAATATCGTTTTCTACTCCTTTATCTTGAGTCTATAAGAATCCTTACATGTTAGGTGAATCACTTGAAGATAGCAATATTTGGATTGTGATTTTTTAAATCCATTCTGTCAATCTGCATATCTAAAGTGGAGAATTTAGACGATTTACATGCAATATGAACAGTAAGGTAAAAGGTACTGTTCCAGTCATCATGTTGATTGCTAGCTAGATGCTTTGTTTTCTTCATTGTTATTGTTTTATAAACCTTATAGGTTTTATGCTTTCAAGAGGCTTTATTCTGTTGCATATTGACCTGGGGTTTCAAGATTTATGACTTCTTTTAACATTTCTTGTAGTGTTGGTCTGGTAGTGACAAATTCCCTCAGCATTTGCTTGTCTTAAAAAGATTTTATTTCCCCTTCATTTATGAAACTTGTTTTTGCTGGATATAACATTATTGGCTGACAGTTATTCCATTTACGGGGCTATTTTTTGGAGACTTTATTTCTTCAATTATTTTTTCTTTATTTTTGTCTAATTGGGTCAGTTTGAAAGCCTTGGCTTTGAACTCTTAAATTATTTCTTCTACTTGGTCTAGTCTACTGTTAAAACTTTCCACTCCATTTTGTAATTCTCTAAATGTGTCTTTCATTTCCATGAGTTCTGATTAGTTTTTCTTTAAAATACCTAATTCTTCAGAGAATTTTTCATTCATTCCTGAATTACATTTAAAATTTATGTTGTTTTTCACCATTCTTTTGTGTCTTCTTGAGTAGCTTAATAATCAACCTTTTGAATTCTTTCTCTGGTATTTCAGAGATTTCATCTTTGTTTGGATCCATTGCTGGAAAACTAGTTTGATCTTTTGGGGGTGTTATAGAACCCCATTTTGTCATATTGTCAGAATTATTTTTCTGGTTTCTTCTCATTTGGGTAGACTATTTATTCTAATTATTTTTGACTTTATTTTCGATTTGACTTAAAAAAACGCTTTTCCTCCTTGAGGATGTGACTTTAGTGTTTGATGTGGTTTGGCTGTTTCCCCACCCAAATCTCATCTTGAATTATAACTCCCACAATTCCCACATGTTAAGGGAGGATCCTGGTAGAGGTAAATGAATCATGGGGACGGGTCTCTACCATGCTGTTCCCATGATAGTGAATAAATCTCAAGAGATCTAATAGTTTTAAAAATGGGAGTTTCCCTGCTCAAGCTCTCTCTTTGCCTGCCGTTCAAGTAAGATATGATTCGCTCCTCCTTGCCTTCAGCCATGATTGTGAGGCCTCTCAAGCCACGTGGAACTGTAAATCCATTAAACCTCTTTCTTTTGTAAATTGCCCAGTCTCGGGTATGTCTTTATCATCAGCATGAAAACAGACTAATACAGTGTTTATAATTTATTATACCCTCATTTGGCTTTTGGTGCTTTCAGGGTGAAGGCTGTATATGAGTTCCCTGATTATACAGACTCTTTGTATGATGGCTTTCTCAGCTGATGGTTGTAGTAGCAATGTGCTTGGTTTTTGAGCAGGTTCACTGTCTCCTGTGGGGTTGGAATGGCAGAAGTATCTTGAAGCTTGTCTTGTTCCCCAGTGTTGTACATTACAAAAAATTTATATTTTTTGAGTAGTTTATTTACTGGGTTGAACTATTCAGGCTTCAGGCCAATAGGGAAGGTATCCGTGGGTAAAAACTAGTTGTGGCTATAGCAGGTGGGTAAATACAACCCTAATGGTGGGCAGAGATCCCAGTCTTGACAGAGATGGCTAGAGAATCTCTCAGTGAAACACACTGAGGTCTTTTCAGTGGGGAGGGAGGGAGCCACCTCAGCTCCCCTGCCTGGCCAGCAGAAAGGTGATCCACCTTCCAGTCACACTCTTGATCCATTATTCCATCTATTCAGATTAGACAGGCCTCTCTTTTATCTGCAAGAATACTGATGTTCCATGTAAAGAGGCATTGTCACTCTGCCCCTCATGCAAGCCTGAACCTAGGGGTTGCTCTTCTTGTGGGGATACAGTCATCTTGAAGTACTCTAGAAAGGCTAATTACAGGTGCACCCATCATGAGCTCCCATGAGCAAAGCTCCAGCTGTGTCTACAGTGGTGGATGAAGGGAAAAAAAAGTCACCTCTCCAAGACCCTTCACAAGCACCAAGACTTCCTGATTATTAGGGTAGAGACACAGAAATTCCCTGTTGAGCCTAGCATTTCACCTGTGCCTCTGCTGAAAGAAATGCCCACAAGCACAAAGTTCTGGGACTCAAGACCTGCCTTCTGGATTCTTTTGTACCATGGAGTGCTTCATTGATGTGGTATACTCCCCTTTCCCTAGGAGTAGGAGTCCCTGAGAGAAAGACTACTGAGAATACTTCTGCTCCTCTGGGTCTAGCTGCCCAATGCGGCTGCCATACTCCAGGCTGGTACTGGGGAATGTCTGCATAGGATCTAGTGATAGTGATGCGACCTGTGCTCAGGTCTCCCAGCAGCGGGTACCAGCACCAGCTCTGATGGGGTGGCAGGGGAGTGATGTAGACTCTGTGAGATTCCTTGTTTATAAATAGCCTTAATATTTTGGCTTTCTAAAATGCCAGTTATAGTAGTAATGATGTGGTCACATGGACAGACTCAGGACCTCCTAGTTAGCCAGAGTAATGTAGGCAATGGTGACAGTTGAGGTCACACACAAGATTTTTCCTTCCTGAATGCTGTGTTTTGACAAAGCTGTAATGGACTATGTCAGTGGTGCTTAGAAAAGATCACCAGCTGTGGTGATGGTGATGGAATCTGTGCCTACCTTATGTTACCTGGAGAGGTATTCTGTTGTCTCAGGCATTGGGCTGGGACATAAAGCTTCCAAAAGTTTCTGTCCTTTGTGTTAATCTGCTAGGGTGGGTGGAGGGGCAAAGTCACGTGAGGTCTGGGTCAGGCAAGTCCTTGCTCTGGCTCTCCATGTGTAGAGCAAGAAATGGTCCCAGTGGAGAATGGAAGGCAGTTCTCTGGTTGCTGGGGTAACGTTTCAGGGAGGAGTGCACCTGCCTCTGCTGTACAGAGGAGTCTACATGGGGAGTATGGAGTAGCAGGTGACAGTAAGCCCCACTCAGCTCCCATGCACTTGGCAAGGCAGGTCTCACACTCGTAGTGTTCCACTGGCAGCAGCTAGCTAAGTTCCAGGCAATCTGGGTTTAAAACTCAAAACTGCCCGAGGCCATGAGCATTCCTTGGGTAGACAGCAACCTCAGCTTTCAGGCCACACCCTTCCTGGTCTGCCTACGCAGTAGGGGCGACCAGTTCTTGCACTCGTGGTTGCAGCACACTTTCCACTTGCCCTTTGCTTCTGGCCAAGGGATTTCATCTCCACTTGAGATTGTATTGCAAGTCTCAGTTGGGAGCTTCTCACCAACTGCCACGGCCACCTGACTTAGCAGACTGACTTCCGGGGGTCCCCTGTGAGGTAGGATCAGGAATGGCTCCCTCCATCCCACTGGAGACTAGAAGCCTAGGCAAAGCATGTTTCGATACTACTCCTTCTCATGTACTTCCCATTGCTGCCTAAATCAGCTCCAGTGCTGGGTAGGGTTAATGCTTTCCCCTGTGGCCTGGATTGCCAGGTTCCCCAGTGGGAGTGTATATCCCAGAGGCAGTTTATCCGTTTCTCACACTCTGGGGTCTTACAGTTTTCTACCTGGCTCATAAGGCAGGCTGCAGCCTGCTGCTGCTTTCAAAGGGTCTGTAGTTTCTTTAAGTTTTCCTGTTAAGTTGGTGCATTGCTTCTTGGAAAAAATTCACAGTGTGAATATCTACACAGTATTTGTGTTTCAAAGTGGGAGATGCATGCTAACAATACCTCCAATCCACTGTCTTGGAAAAAAGCCCCTAAAACCCAGAGTGGATTTAGAAACATGATCCAATCATATGCTATCTACAATAAACTTACTTCAGATACAATAAAATAAGTTATTCAAGTGAGAGAATGAAAAAATAATTATACTATGGAAACATTACTTAAAAATAAAGCACAGTGGTTATAGGAGCTTCAGTTAAGGTAGACTTTAGAGCAAAGAAATAGTCTCTGCCCTAAGAAAGCTTAACAATTTATGTTATTTGAATGTTACATTTTTCAATTTTTAGAAGTTAACTATAGCAACTCTCACCAAAGCCAGATCATGAGTTTGGGGATACAATTAACAGTAATTTTAAAGTTAATATCTTTTCAAGTATAATCAGCCTGCATTGTTTATTTTTAATTTGTATTGATCATTGTTCTATGTGCTCTTGGGAGATGAAGCTGATTGGGAAATTCCATGTAAAACGTAGTATAATGGGAATTTTGTGTGGTTTCTGAGACATAGGGGAGGAATATTTTGCATGCCAAATACTCGTAGGTGATTTATTGAAGCAGAGTCGAGTAAGAAAGAGATGTCTCTGACCTGATAGAAATTAGGGTGAGGTTGATTAGCCAGTGATAAACTCGGGTTGGGAAAATACAATAATAGTGGGGCCAGATTAAGGGATTTAGAAAGGGTAGCAGTGAAGGATTACCCGTTGCCTTGATCTTGTCTGTTATCAAGTTTATAGTGAAAATTAACTACATTTAATGATGAAATCTTCTTCTAGGTAGCTGCTCAATCTGGACAGCAGTGATTCTTTAGAAATATGTTAAAAATGTATCCTATAATATTAAGTAAAATAAAATGGAATTTCCCCTCCACCCCAACACTGTAGTTACAGCCATGTAAAAAATGTTCACACATAATGATGGGGACTGAAAGGGAAATCAGACCCATGAAATTAGCCAATCTTCTAGGCTGTAGGATTGAGGATGACTTGTGATTCCTTCTAAATGAATTTTATTGATACAATGTAATCTTTGAATAAGAAGAAATTGGCAGGAAATACATACGCTGAATTCAGAGGAGGAGCAAAAGGCTCATGAGTTCTGTTCATGTTTGTGGGTGAGATCTGGAGGCAGGAGGGAGAGCAGTGAACTTTTCCACAGTGTGAATCTGCATGCCTGGCCAATGCTTATTTGGGAATGTAGCTCTAACTGGTACAGCCTGTTGTTGGCTGAGGCTCACGCTTTAGGATTTGCTTTCTGATTGCTGCCTGTGCATTGATTTGTCTCCCACTCTGTTTATCAAAATGACAGATCTAATTTAAAGATGCTTTATATTTGCATTTTTTCTAAGCATTTTTATGTTAATTTTTACAAGAATGTGGTGAGATAGGCATGAGAAGAAGTATGTCTACATTTCAAAGGAAAGGATACTGAGAAATACAAAGACTTTACCACCTGGCACCTGTGCAAAAAACCGTTTTGTGCAACAGTTTTCCTATCTAAAAGTAATGATGATAAACTAGTTCAATTATAAAGATTTGTAAATAAATTAAATTAACTCATATATGTTACTGTGAATGGAGCCTAGCGCAGAGTAAGGGCTCAACAAATGTTAGGTATTATTATTTAATATTAAACACTATTATTGTTTAATTTAATTAATAACTATATTATATTATGTTATATTACGTTTACCTCTCAGTGTTTATTTAATCCACTATTGCCCTCAGGGCAACAACGCTGTTTTCTAGCTTCCTTAGGTCCTATAGTCCTTGAGAAAGCAATAAGGTATAGAAGGAAAAACAGAGTGGGCTTTGTAGCTGAAACAATATCTTATTTCAAATTCAGTGTTTTTTCATTCAGCTATGAGACTTTGTAGAAGTCATTTAACTTCCCTGAATCTTAGGTTCCTCATGTTTAAAATGAAGACAATGATACTAATATCAATAGTTTCAGGCTTGACCTAGGTTCTCTAAAACAGAGAGTCTGAGTAAAGAATTAATTGCTGGTGCTTTTTTGGGGAGTGGCCATCTCACAGCATTAAAAGTGACAAAGGAAGTGTAACAGGTAAGAAAGAAAAATTATGTAATGGGATGTAGTACCATGCTGGCCACTGTGGCATGCTGAGGCACACAGAGAAATAGTGGGTCACTTGGTAGGTATACCAGCTTGGTCTTGCAGGATGTCTCCAGACAAATAATACATTTCCTCCAGACTGTCATTGGGAGCAAGCAGAGGGCACTTATCTGCTGGCTTCCTTCTGTATCCTGTCTGCAATTGATCACAATTTGTGCCACAGGGAAATTTACTTTGACAGCTGCTCAGAAAGTCAGATCCCATATCCTATTGCATGGCAGTTCATTGAAATCTGGAAGTAGGAGTGGTGAAAGGAGTTGGATACTACAGGAATGAAGCTATTCAGCTCAAGGAGGCAGAACTTCCCAGCTCTGCACAGTGCGTCTGTGCTATGGCAGTGGCCAAGTGAGGGCCAAGTGGCCAGAGGCTTAGGAATTTGAATAGGGCCAAAAGAGGTTCCTGTTATGTCCCCATAGTGTACAATCAGATATAGGGCTGTACTAATATTAGTTATTAAATTTTGTCCACCATATTGGATAGTGGTGGAAACAAGGAGATGGGCTTGTTAGAGAGGAACTCTAGAAGACATTTCTTTTTTATTCTTTTTTATACCTTCCTGCCCAGACAATAGAAGACACTTCTAAAACCACAACAGACTGAATGGATCAGATATTTTCAAAGTAGCCTCATCCACTAGTGTGCACCTTGAATGTAAGGCTACCACAAGTGTGCATGTGCAGCATGCTATTTCATAAGCAGGGCCACCTGAAGATCAGATACATAAAGAATGGTAATTATTAGCAAGAGTGTATACAAACTTTTATTATTTCAAAAAAAGGCTTATAAATTTAGAAACCTCTGTCCCCTATTGTGCAGATTGTATTTTCTCAAGATGGCCACACCAGGGCGTATCTTGTCCCAGATGATGTTACAATATGACATTGACACTGTATAGGAAGTGAGTTAGATGTTCCCAACCAATAGCATGCATGCAGTAGAAGAGAGGCTACATATTTTCCAAGATTGTGTCATGACGGGCAAAATTGCTTCTTACTAGCTCTCTGTCTTAGTAAATGCACCTTGAGAGCCTGTGCTAACATATAAGAAGTCCAGCTCCCCAGAAGCTGCCTGCTAAAGAGATTATGTAGAGAGACTACAAAGAGACAGAGAAAGATTCCTGAGGAGCTGCAGTTGTTTCAGCCCCAGCCGTTGGACTATTCCAGCCCAGGGATCAGACAGCTGAGTGAAGAGAAGAGACCTTTGAGATCACCTCATCCCAGCCGCCATCTGACTGCAGTTTCAAGAGACTTAAAGCCGGAGCCACCCAGTTGTGCTGCACCAAATTTTCAGCCCATAGAAACCATGAGCAAAAATAAACGATCATTGTGGGTTTCAGCTGATAAATTTTGGAGGTAAGTTGTTTGTAGCCATAAAAACTGTGAACATCTGTGCAGCCACAGGTGCTTTGATGAGAAGGCTGCCACTATAATTGTTTAAAAAGTGTTCTCCCTTCATTTTGTTGAAAATCATCTTGTTAATAAGTGGTTTTACTATCAAAAGTGCTTTTTAAAGTTTTATGATCAAAAATGCTCTTTACAATTTTATCAAATTTTAATATAAAATCCTAATCATTTTGCTAATAAGTAAAATATTTATTAAGTGCTTACTCATTGCCCAAACTGATCTAGTTGCAAGGGATACAAAGTGAGAAATAGCAGTCTCTGACTTCATGAAACTTCACTGCTCAGTTGGGAGGTGCGCCCTAAATGTATACGAAGAACAAATGGAGCCTAAGATGCAAGTTAACACATGATACAGAGGTGCCATACAGTTTTGAAAGGCTTTTCGTCTTCTCCCTTTGGAGAAAAACAGAAGTATTTTTGCACTAGGTAGAGGCTGATTTACCTGAAAACTAATGAAGCTTCAGAGTCCTTCACTTATAAAATAAGTCTTTTTCAATGCCCTGGCTGTGATCACCTGGTATTGCACACGCACACAGGCACACACACACATATAAATACTATAAAGCATCCTTAATCTTATACTATAATATTTTTATACTATATAATAAAATATCTTACTTTGTAAATTATACTATATAAAATATATAGACGTATAGTGAGATATACTACATATTGATATATATGATGTTTATACTACAAATTATATATAGCATATATATACACAAATTATATATACTTTATAGTATAATGTGTATATATAAAATAACTTTTATATATACATATATATAATACTATAGCAGAGAGAGACGATTTTACATATCTGATATTCAGAAGAATCTTCCATAGACCAGTTTCTGGCTTCTGCATAGCAAACCATGCCTTTCTTCCACTACCCATGTACTTCCAGCAGGTGCTAGGCATATGAGGTATTGTCTTAAGACAACTTCTGGTCCTAAATTTATTTTGTGATACCAGCTGAGTGAGCACAGTGCTGATGTAGCAATAATATATTTTATATATATATATATACACACAGAAATATATATATTTTATATATACTAATTATTTTGTACATATATTGTCTATATATACAAATCATATATTTTGTATATATAGTGTATATATATAAATTATATGTATTTGTATATATAGTGTATATATACACAAATTATATATATTTATATATAGTGTATATATACAAATTATATATTTTTATATACTATATGTATATAGTATAATTTGTAAAGTAAGATATTTTAATTAAAATTTGCAACCGATGTCTCTTTCCACTCTAGCTTGCCCTCCATCCCTCTTCCCCTCCATCCCTCTTCCACTCCTGTTGGGTGGTTTTGGAGTAACCATGGGCATTGAGGAGGTTAAGTTGAGGATATTTTTGGTTTAAATTTAGAGGATCACATTTATGTGACTCACAGTTAATTCCCTGTAAAATTAAGTCACTGCTAGTAATCCTGATGTACCAAGTTTTCAAGAGTACTCCTGCTACACTCTGGGCTGACTCAACTGGTGTCATGAACTAAAGTTTAGCACCAGAAGTTGTCTTATAATAAGAGAACACTCTATATGCCCAGCACTTGCTGGAAGTGCATGGGTAGGGGAAGAGAGGCAGGCCTTGCTATGTAGGAGCCAGAAGCTGGTGTATGGAAAATTCTTCTGAATATCAGACATGTAAAATTGTATCTTTGCTACCTGGTCAAAAGAGAAGTTCTCCCCTGTCAGGAAGATTCTCAGTGAGGCATTGTATGTAATTTTAAAAGCTGATGACTAGCTCAAGCATTACAAAATCCAGAAAATTAACATGACTTTTCATTATTTAAGTATCAAATCAACAGGAATTAAAATCTTTTGACAGTGTGGTCATATGAGTCACTTTTTTTCATTAATTGGATTATCAAATAAACCAGAAGTCTATTTGTTACTGCTATTCAAAATCCATCTCTTTCTCTTAATAAATTACGGTCTTGGGTATGATCTGAAAAAATTATTTTTTACAACTTTCCTTTTCATGTCAAAATAATTTCATTGATTCCAGTACTTATCTTGTTAACTTTCCTTTCATATTTCATTAACTTTTAATTTGATTTTTCTCTATTCTTTAACAAGGAAATATAAGACAGAAGAATATACGCATTCATGTTGTCCAAATTGTTAAGTATGGAATTTCTCACTTGCTTTAAATTTGTAACGATGATGATTTTTTATTATTGTAAATAAAAATATACATCCATGCCTAGTTTTTAGTGGTTTTAATTTAAAAAGGACTGCCAAGTTGTAGAAGCTTCAGACTTCACACACCTTGAGTCACTCCTGACTGTGGACAATGGGGAGAGGTGAAGAGGTCTGTTAAAGCATGGCTTCCTTCTGGAGTTCTGCCCTGATACCCCATGCCTATGTTAAGCAACTCCTCAATTTCCACCTGTGCTCATCTATAGCACTCACCACTTTGAATCAGCACACCCGTTTTCTTCTACATCTTACTAACACTCTGTAAGGCAGTGTGATGGTCAATTTTATGTGTCAACTTGGTTAGAGTCTGGTACCCAGTTGTTTGGTTCAATACTAGTATGTATGTCTCTGTGAAGGTATTTTGTAGATGTGGCTAACATCTACAGTCATTCGGCTTTAAGTGAAGGAGATTATCCTGGATAGTGTGAGTGGACCTCATCCAATCAGTTGAATGCCTTAAGAGCCAAATTGAGGCTTCCTGGAGAGGAAGGAAATTCTGCCTCAAGAATGCAGTATGTAAATCCTGCCTGAGTTTCTAGCCTGTTGGCCTATCCTGTGGATTTCAGACTTGTGAGCCATAATCCTAGGAGCCAATTTATTGAAATCTCTCTTTCTCTTGTTTCTCTGAGGAAGCTTGGCTGAAAAACTTGTAATTATTATTATCAGAGTTTTATAGAAAATAAAACTGAATGATCCTGAAGATTTGGTACTTTATCTCCCCCAACCTCTCCTTTCACATGTATAAAGTATGGTAACAATGACACTTGCCCTACGTACATTACAGGACAGCTTTGAGATTCAAAGGGAACTGTAGGTGAAAGCACAATAATTATACAAATAGAATTCATTGCTAATTAAGAAATTAACTTCATGGTTCTCTACCTTGCCTAAAAGACTGGTTTTCCTCTTCCTGAGTATTAATTTCTTCTTCCTCTTGCAACCTCTTTCTCCTACTTCATGGCCCCTTCTTTTCAGTGGTAATTATATTACAACGTTTGTGCTTTCATATATGATATTTTGTTTAATCTTTGGAACACATCTAGTTAGATAAATGTTATACCCGTTTCACAGATGAGGATTTGACACACAGAGGTGCCCAAAGTAATACGGCCAGATAATAATAGAATTGAAACATTCTTCCACTATCTCAAAGTGGAATAAAAAATACTATACATGTTTAATCAATTTGAACCTTGGGACCATTGCCATAAAAAAGAATCCCTTACTTTGCAGAAAAATTGTCTTCAATTCAGGTCCCCTTCCTGCCCTAAAGGGAGCAAATTATAATTTCAGTGATTAAGCTTTTAGAGTCAGTATTTCCATTGGAAGACTCTGTGTCTGATTCACCTGCCAGTACAAAACTGAAACTATCAAACACTTGGTGCCCAGCTGGCTAAAGAAGATTAAACTCTAGAAAGGTATTTAAATAAAATTTAAATAATTTATAATGTGCTTCCCTCTGCATAGCAAGTCTGCACTTGTGCAAGTGGAAGAGGTAGCAGTGAAGCCTTCAACAGAAGACCACGTTCTGGAGGGAAAGAATACCCAGAATCTGCTTCTCTATGTAGATTATGGCAGACAAGAAAAGTTGTTATCTTTTCAAAAACTAAATCTACAAACTACTCTTAAAAACTACTTTAATTAAAAACTAAAATGCACAGAGGATGCAGGGTTTATGTTGAGACTAGAATTTGGTTGCTATATTTTCAGTGTGATATTGACAAACCAGGGGCAAACCTTAGGATTGTGAAGACACTGTTGTAAGAGAAATAGTTGAGAAGCCAGGGATGCTTAGCCCAGTGAAGGCTTAGGGGAAATAAGAAAACTATTTGTCAGTAATGGGAGGATATATCTCCAGAGGGGGCCCATGGTTGGAATATAAAGGGAAGCAGATTAAAATCCTTTCTAACATGGATCCCTGTCTAAACATGGATCAGAATTGTTTTTGAGCTAGGGATCATTGGTGCTGAAAGGTGGTGGTCAGGATGATGAGATGCTGATGTCTGAATTTCTACTTTAGAATGTGTTGTGTTGGATGTCACAAAACCTAAAGACTCATCCATTGCTAATATTAAACTATAATATGTTGATTTGAACTGTCTTTCCGTTAAAAACATGTACTGGCTTAGGTCTGATAGGCAGAAAATTACGATTTGCTCATTCAGTTTGTCTTAAGTCAATTGGTATGCATGAAAAACCTTTTACTCATCGCTGTATATCTTATTTCTGTCTTACATTCTTTATATGTAGAATAGAATAAATATAGTGCCTACTTTATGAGGCTATTGTGAAGATCAGTTGGAGATAATGTGCATAAATTGTTGAATGCCTGACATTTATTAATTTCCTGATAAATGTTAACCATTATGATTGTTGTTATTTTTGTTGTCATTATCAAATGTAAATTTATTCTGCCTTATAACCTTGTGAGGTTGATGATGTCCTCTCCATTTTAGAAATAGGGCATCAGAAGCCTAGGTCAAGTAAATTGTTTGAGTTTCCACAGTTGGCAAGATGCAGAAATGAAAGTTAAACCAGTGTCTTGCTCACATCACAGCCACAACAGTTTCTTTGGTACTTTATGCAGCTGTGGAACCTTTTGGTGTTTCTCAGACATTTGCCATAAAAATGACCCTGTTGTATCATTTTGATGTTTTATCATCAGAGTTCCAACAGAAGCAAAACTGTGGCATTGTGTTACATACATACATCCACACACACTAACACACACATCCTCAGTGACTAGAGTAGAAAATGTAAGCATCAATGTGACTCTGTTATTTGAAACATTATTTACTGACGGCTCCAGCAAAGCTTTGATCATGCCAAGCTGTGTGGCTCAGTGAAATCCATGTATAGAATCCTATCTAGCTGCAGAAAGATTGCATCAGAGAAGGCTTAATGGTTCAATTGCCGTTATTCTAAAGCCAGCATTCTGGGGAGAGCATTAGTATTCACAAACATCAAAAGAGTCACTAGAATGGAAATTGACCCTGTCTTGTAATATAAACAGGTCAGCTGTTTGAGAGTTTTCAAAGACAGTTATGATGTAATAGCCTATATACAGTGCTCACAGGCTAATCTGTTTTAAGCTTCTCCTCTGGTATTTCTCTTTCCTAGGAATGAAATAAAAGGAAAAGTGAATACAGATAAAGAAGAAAGCTCATCCCTTTTGCCATTTAAGCAATGGCCTATTGTCCACCCTCCATAGGGATATGGCATCGGTGGTAAATTCAATATTTATATCACTGGGACTGTTTTCTTGAAGACTTTCTTTTCATGTGAAATGTTATCATCTTGTGATTTATGATCTATGCATCTCTGCTGACATTTTTTTCTAAAGTTTTTATTGTTCATAGATGTACATAACACCAGGCAAATAGCTAATAGTGATCGAGTTGGCTGCAGGTGCAGCAGACATTTTAAATGAGAACACAATTAAATGGAAATCTGAATTCTAGCCAGCAGGATTTTAACAATAATACAGTACACTGGGGTGCCCTGCAATATTGATCCTGTGGTGTCTCTATAAGCAGCGACTCACAGTGCATTTGCCACAAAAAGATGTACATGTTTCAGGGGAGCCATTTCCCACTCAGAGTGGTAGGTTGTAGGAGGACTTCGGCTGAGGCATTTCATTCAGATGTAAAATGTAAGTCAAGGGTGAAATCATGCCTTTTAAAATCTAGGTTACCCTTTCTCTTTAAACTTGCTGATTTCACTAGTTTCTTGACACTCCCCCTGCCATCCCAATCCTATGATAATTATTAATGAGTATAAAAATTAAGAGTGAAGAATTAATTTACACTGAAAAATATAAAATCACAGCTTTTCCCAAAGTGACTTTTCTTAAAATTGAAGGTGAAAAGCTGCCAAGAAATTGCAATTGGCAAAAATGCAGACTGATTTAACTCATTTCTACAAAGACACTAAAGTTGAACAGGTAGCTATAACATCATGTGTATTTTATGTAGGTCAGTCTTTTGGTGAGGCACACTTCATCTGTAAGACTCAGACTAAATGTCACATATTCTGAAACAGGTTAAAAGGTATATGATTCCAAGTCAGGTCAAAGACTGGTGAAAAAGGTATATGGTTGGACTGTTGTAATTTCTGTCTTCAAAGTCTGTACTATAGATCTCTGTAGTCTTTCCCTGTAAATGCTTTATAATCAATGGTGTACAAACGTGAAAAATTTTGAAAAATCTCTCAATATATGATTTTTTAATAAAAAGTTACATGCAAATAAAGTAGTACCTTACTGTATATATTTTTCCAGTTTCTATTTTTAACTTATTATGTATGTAAGAAATGACATTTGTCAGCAAGCATCTCCTTCCAAATTAACTATCAATCAGCTATCCTATAGAGTAAGTTTGCCTAGGTATTTTATGGACAGTGAGTTCTGAAACCACCTCCTTTTCTCCTGGAATCCTTTCAGTACCCCCAATTGTCCAATAGAAGTTTACAGTCTTTCATTATAGCCCTTGATATAGCCTTACCTGTTTTCCCTGTATTTCTACATTCCCACGTTATGCATCTCTTTCATAATTCCATTCTCTTAGAGAGGAAGCAGCCCAATAAAGTAGAAAATGATGTTACTAAAACCAAATCCAGCATCTCAGTTCTGCTGTTTCCTGTTTGTCTTTGAACTTCCTTGAGTTTTGGGTTTCTAATGTGAAAATGAAGAAATACTTTATAGAGTTGTGAATATTCAATGAGATAATATATGTAAAATTCTTTGTACAATGCCTGGTGTGTAGATGTTCCTCAATAGATGTTGGCTTGCTTTTTAGCCTTCACAAAAAAGATAAAAGGGATGTGATGAATCACATAAGGTTTTGCTTTCCCTGACGTATATTATTTGCATTTTAAAAGGGATCTCTTATTGACCCAACAAAATAAAATATTGATGGTAGAATCTTAGAGAGTGAGGCAGGCTGGTGTGAGAGTTATTTTTAAGTAAGGAGATGTTTTAAGGCCACCAAATCTCCCAATAGTGAGGACACAGTCTACCAATGTCTCTGTTAACACAGAAATAAGAACATCATAAAAATTGCATTAAGTGATGCTTCTCATATGTTCAATGATCCTGATTTTAGGAAATTAAAGATCATTATTATTTGACTTAATTTAATTAACAGAACCCATCGCCTTAGAGCCCCTGGGCTTCTATACAGAGAATATGAATGCAATGATTAAATTAATTCACAGCCAATAAAAATTCTCATCAGAATGAAAATGGAAGGAATTATCTGATTGAGAACACTGAGTCAATTATATGCCTTGGGTATTTCATGAAAACTCATTGAAATTCACCTGTGCTGAAGTGGAGAAGAGACCACGTAGCCAATGTTATTCATTTATTCATCCATCCATTAATTCGTCTCATATTTGCCAAACCATTTTTCTGTGGTAGCCAATATGCTAGATGTCCTATGATAAATACAAAGATGAATCAGATGCCTTTCCTGGCCACCCCCATAAACTTGGAGCAAGACATACTCTCAAATGAATGTAATCTACAGAACTTGGAATACAGAAAAAATATCAATTTTGATTTGCAAAGATCATGAAAACATTCTTTGAATAGATGGTGTATCTAGGCCTTGGAATTGAGATGGTTTAATAAAATTAGTTCAACCATTTTTCACTGAATACTAACCATATGTCAGAAACTATCTTAGTGCTAGAGATAACAATTTCAGATGGAATGGGATTGTGTGCCAGCTCTACTATTTTTCTAACTGTGAGCTGTAATAAAATTGAATCTCTCAAACACTCAGTTTCCTCCATGCAGATAAAATAAGCTTTGACCTTCTAGTCAACATGAAATAATACATGTAAAGGTAATTAGGTACTTAGTAAAAGTTAGCTATTATTATTACAATATTCCATTGATCTTCTGTTTTCCATTCTTCTAAATTCTTCTATATTTGGCTAACAGTTTCAACCTCATTAAGCAAAACTTTTATCAACAAAATCAGCGAAAGCTTTGGTAGCTTTTTCAGCATCTTCTGAGAAATCTAAATGTTTCTTTGGTATTCAAAGCATTTCATGATCTGCTTCAAACCCTCCTATCAAATGTACTATTTAATTTCTGGATAAACTGGATTTCAGGGTGCTGTTAAAATGTGCCCTGGGCTCTGTTGGCTTTGTATCTTTACTTATCTTTGAGAGAAAGTCTTTGCCTTTCCTAGCATTAGTGTCCTTAGTTTTTGAAATTGTATCCATGACCCAGCTGAAATGTCACCTCCTCTGTTAAGCTCTCCCATCTCATTATCTCTCTTTGACTATAGTGTTGATTATGTTAACACATTCTCAAGAACACTGTTGGTTTCTCATTCCTTGATAAATCAAGTCTAAGTATTTTAGTATGACTTTTTAAAATTCATCAAAATGTGGCAGTAACTAAATTTACTAATATCATCTGGTGTAATCTAATAGCACCTTTTCTTCAATGAAAAGGCATACCCTTTATAATCGTTATGTACATAATTTCCCAAACTATTTTATTAATTTCTTATGCTATGTTCTCTACATGGAATGTCCTTCTACGATACTTTGAAATCTTAGGCCTCTTTTAAGGGCAAGCTCTGGGAAATCTTTCTGGATTGCTGCAGTAGGAATTAATCTCTCTGTCCTTCAAGTTGCCTTATCACCCTGTTTACATACTCTTAAAGCACTCCACAACACCTCAACTCACAGAGCTAGCTCCATGTTCTTACCTGGCTTAAAAGAATATGAATTCCTTAAGACAATAATTTTTATTTATAATTAAATGTCTCATTTGTATCACAGTGCCTGACCCATAGTAGAACCCAATCATATGTTTACTGAATGGTTTATTGAACATAGGCTGCTCCAGGGACAGAACAGTGACTTTTGCAGTGGTGCTGTATTTGCTGGATTCAAGGAGTGGCTCATTGAGAATTTTAGGAGGTTCTGTGCTTCATTTTGGTGCTATAAGCATGTAGAAGGAATTCCTCTTGGTTTTCTCCATCTCAGAATTTGGACTTTTGTTGAGACTCTTACATAAGTTGCTCTGCTTGCAATGGGCTTAAAATGAGAGACCTCAAGGGAAACAGGGGTGGCTGACACCAGTTGGTCTGACTGGTCCTGCGGGGACAATGAACACTGGGGAATGCTTCAGTACCTGAACAATGAGCACTGGGGAGTGTTTTCATATCTGAGCTTCTTTTTGGAGATAGGCTCAATCCCTGGCTTCTGTTCCACCTCCCAGGTTAGTTGCTACCTTTGTAAGGACTCAATAGTTATGTGTCTGGCACCGGGCCTGGCATAGTGTAGTTTCTCATTAAAAATCAGACTAATTCCTTTTTCCTTTCCCATTTTTCATTCAGTTTAGCATGATTTAATATAAAATATAAATATATAAACAACCTTCCTTCCCCCACTAATCCAAATGAAATCTTGAAGAACAGTACTATGTATTGATGCTGTCGCTCAGTGTTGCCTCTGTATGCTCACGCATGCTCTTTCATATTTCCACTTACAGCCTTCTTATAAAGGGCAATGATTGGAGCACATTAGGACTTCTGAATATGACACTGAAGCCATGCAATCACCACATGGTGGCTTCTCTTTTTTGGATAAGTTTTAGGTGGGAGCAAGCTCCGTGCTTGGTTTTCTTAAGAACGTGTAGTGCTCTTTAGTGTTTGCTAAACAGCCATGTTGCTTTATTGTTTGGGCACCTCAATTCAGGACTTGAAGTCGGAAGAGACTCTAACATAGCATTTCTGTCTTTTCTACTCATGAGGTGACATGGTACAAAAGCAAAAACTGAACCTGGAAAGTGGAACTGAATGAAGCCAGGGATTGAGTCTATCCCCCAAAATCTGTTCAGGTACTGAAGCATTCTCCAGTGCTGCAGGACCAGTCAGGCCAACTTGTATCAGCCACCCCTGGTTCCCTCAAGGTCTCCCATTTTATGTCCATTGCAAGCAGAGCAACTTATGGTAGAGTCCCAACAAAAGTCCAAGTTCTGAGATGGAGAGGCCCATGAGGCTTTAGGAGCTTTAGGCCTATGAGCCGGAGGATGGGAATAATGATGGGAAGGGCAAGTGGGGAAAAATAAAAATAGAAATACTGATGACACAGTTGGTAAGTGATAAAAATGCAATTGAATTCTAGAACAAATCATGCTCTGCATTTTGATTGAACTAATCTTGAAACAAGGAATGAAGTTGAAGACCTTTTGTCCACATAGTGAGCTTTCCATTAGTGATGTATGAAAATAAGGGCTAGATAATTACTTTTGGAGGAGAGAATCAAACTTCATGTTTGTTTTTTTCTCAACTATGAGATTTTATATTTTCTTTTATTTTATTATTATTATATTTAACTTTTAGGGTACATGTGCACAATGTGCAGGTTAGTTACATATGTATACATGTGCCATGCTGGTGTGCTGCACCCATTAACTTGTCATTTAGCATTAGGTATATCTCCTAATGCTATCCCTCCCCCCTCTCCCCACCCCACAACAGTCCCCAGAGTGTGATGTTCCCCTTTCTGTGTCCATGTGCTCTCATTGTTCAATTCCCACCTATGAGTGAGAACATGTGGTGTTTGGTTTTTTGTCTTTGCAATAGTTTACTGAGAATGATGATTTCCAATCTCATCCATGTCCCTACAAAGGACATGAACTCATCATTTTTTATGGCTGCATAGTATTCCATGGTGTATATATGTCACATTTTCTTAATCCAGTCTATCATTGTTGGACATTTGGGTTGGTTCCAAGTCTTTGTTATTGTGAATAGTGCCACAATAAACATACGTGTGCATGTGTCTTTATAGCAGCATGATTTATAATCCTTTGGGTATATACCCAGTAATGGGATGGCTGGGTCAAATGGTATTTCTAGTTCTAGATCCCTGAGGAATTGCCACACTGACTTCCACAATGGTTGAACTAGTTTACAGTCCCACCAACAGTGTAAAAGTGTTCCTATTTCTCCACATCCTCTCCAGCACCTGTTGTTTCCTGACTTTTTAATGATTGCCATTCTAACTGGTGTGAGATGGTATCTCATCGTGGTTTTGATTTGCATTTCTCTGATAGCCAGTGATGGTGAGCATTTTTTCATGTGGTTTTTGGCTGCATAAATGTCTTCTTTTGAGAAGTGTCTGTTCATGTCCTTCGCCCACTTTTTGATGGAATTGTTTTTTTTTTTCTTGTAAATTTGTTTGAGTTCATTGTAGATTCTGGATATTAGCCCTTTGTCAGATGAGTAGGTTGTGAAAATTTTCTCCAATTTTGTAGGTTGCCTATTCACTCCGATGGTAGTTTCTTTTGCTGTGCAGAAGCTCTTCAGTTTAATTAGATCCCATTTGTCAATTTTGGCTTTTGTTGCCATTGCTTTTGGTGTTTTAGACATGAAGTCCTTGCCCATGCCTATGTCCTGAATGGTAATGCCTAGGTTTTATTTTAGGGTTTTTATGGTTTTAGGTCTAACATTCAAGTCTTTAATCCATCTTGAATTAATTTTTGTATAAGGCGTAAGGAAGGGATCCAGTTTCAGCTTTCTACATATGGCTAGCCAGTTTTCCCAGAATCATTTATTAAATACAGAATCCTTTCCCCATTGCTTGTTTTTGTCAGGTTTGTCAAAGATCAGATCGTTGTAGATATGCGGCATTATTTCTGAGGGCTCTGTTCTGTTACATTGATCTATATCTCTGTTTTGGTACCAGTACCATGCTGTTTTGGTTACTGTAGTCTTGTAGTATAGTTTGAAGTCAGGTAGCGTGATGCCCCCAACTTTGTTCTTTTGGCTTAGGATTGACTTGGCGATGCGGGCTCTTTTTTGGTTCCATATGAACTTTAAAGTAGTTTTTTCCAATTCTGTGAAGAAAATCATTGGTAGCTTCATGGGGATGGCACTGAATCTATAAATTACCTTGGACAGTATGGCCATTTTCATGATATTGATTCTTCCTACCCATGAGCATGGAATGTTCTTCCATTTGTTTGTATCCTCTTCTATTTCCTTGAGCAGTGGTTTGTAGTTCTCCTTGAAGAGGTCCTTCATGTCCCTTGTAAGTTGGATTCCTAGTTATTTTATTGTCTTTGAAGCAATTGTGAATGGGAGTTCACTCATGATTTGGCTCTCTGTTTGTCTGTTATTTGTGTATAAGAATGCTTGTGATTTTCGTACATTGATTTTGTATGCCAAGACTTTGCTGAAGTTGCTTATCAGCTTAAGGAGATTTGGGGCTGAGACAATGGGGTTTTCTAGATATACAATCATGTCATCTGCAAACAGGGACAATTTGACTTCCTGTTTTCCTATTTGAATGTCCTTTACTTCTTTCTCCTGCCTGATTGCCCTGGTCAGCCCTTCCAACACTATGTTGAATAGGAGTGGTGAGAGAAGGCATCCCTGTCTTGTACCAGTTTTCAAAGGGAATGCTTCCAGTTTTTGCCCATTCAGTATGATATTGGCTGTGGGTTTGTCATATATAGCTCTTATTATTTTGAGATACGTCCCATCAATACCTAATTTATTGAGAGTTTTTAGCATGAAGCGTTGTTGAATTTTGTCAAAGGCCTTTTCTGCATCTATTGAGATAATCTTGTGGATTTTGTGTGTGGTTCTATTTATATGCTGGATTACTTTTATTGATTTGCATATATTGAACCAGCCTTTCATCCTAGGGATGAAGCCCACTTGATCATGGTGGATAAGCTTTTTGATGTGCTGCTGGATTCGGTTTGCCAGTATTTTATTGAAGATTTTTGCATCAATTTTCATCAAGGATGTTGGTCTAAAATTCTCTTTTTTTTGTTGTGTCTCTGCCAGGCTTTGGTATCAGGATGATGCTGGCCTCATAAAATGAGTTAGGGAGGATTCCCTCCTTTACTATTGATGGGAATAGTTTCAGAAAGAATGGTACCAGCTCCTCCTTGTACCTCTGGTAGAATTCGGCTGTGAATCCGTCTGGTCCTGGACTCTTTTTGGTTGGTAAGCTATTGATTATTGCCACAATTTCAAAGCCTGTTATTGTTCTATTCAGAGATTCAACTTCTTCCTGGTTTAGTCTTGGGAGAGTGTATGTGTCAAGGAATTTATCCATTTCTTCTAGATTTTGCATTTTCATAAAAAAAAAAGTCTTTACATCTCCAGTTATCACTGAGCCCACTGGTGTGGTAAAGACTCCAGAACTCCTGATGGTATAATGAAGCTGCCCAAGCATCTTCAAAACCCGTTGCCTGTGATGCTTACCTGTGGTCATTATTTTGGTGATAGAAGTCAATTCAGATCTCAGAATCTACTCATCTTCTCTACATTAGTATTTTTTTCCTGCTACATGGGTAAAATGACTGAGGATTCTGAGCCCAGGAAAGTATGTTGGGAAAAAGAAAAAGTCTATTCCTGTTTTCTCTCCTCTCTGGTAGATTTTGGCTGAAAAGGGTGTGATGTGAAGGATGAAGAGAGGGCTGTGGTTGGTGAGAAAGGGTGAATGTTGCGATGATCTTAATGTGTTTTAAAATGGAATCTTTAAAGTTATTCTCATTGATGTAATTAATGAACACCAGGATGGAAACATTGAAGGGTTAGAGGTAGTTTGAAATTGAGAGTAGATGGACCTTTTCAAAATACAATTTTCCTGGTAACCCTAAAAGGATTTGAGCATTGACAAAAAAATGAAACATGTACTCTGACTTGTACTCATGGGATTTAAAAAAAAATTGCTAGCAAAACACTAAAGACTTTTGGTTAGATAACATATTTTCAGTTTAGGTGGGAGCAAAACTTCTTATTAGTTTTCAGCTCCATCTGATCTGATCCTGTGACATCCCCAGGTCAGTTCATAATGGATAATATCACTGAAGGTGTGGATTCCCAGGGCAAGCAGAGGAAGCCAATTCTGTGAATAGCAGTGGGAGAGGTCTCTGAGGGCTTGTAATCTAAAAGCAGCAGGCAAATCATCTTTAGAAACAGTGTATTTTAGAGGTGAAATCTCCAAGTGAATTTGGAATAACTCTGCTTCTCATTTAAAGATAAACAATAATACTTTTAAGATACAGTACCAACAATGATGTGAATAATGAAATTAGTGAATACTATCACTGAAGAAAGTCAAATAAATAATATCTTTTTTTAAAAAAGGAACAGCTTTACTAAGATATATTAAAATAAAAACTCTAAACAAATTAAATTTAACAGAGTTCATTTGAATAGAGAATGATTCATGAGTCAGGCAGCACTCAAAACTGGAAGGGAGGTTCAGAGAGCTCCATTGTAAGAGTGTGGGCAGTGAGCTCACTAAGACAAAGAAAACATTTAATTGGTTTGAGTGGAAAGACCCTAGTTAGAGGATGCTTGGTAATTACTGATTGGTAAGGTCTCTAGTTTGTTCTTACTGTTTTCTTAGGTCTTTGGTTCGCATGTGTAGAAATTGAAAGCACTGCAGCCTTCCCAGCCTAATGGCCTCTGAATTAAAAAATTTTTAACAGATATACCATAAAATTTATCTGCTTAAAGTATACAATTCAGTGGTTTTGGTGTGTTTTCAAAGTTATGCAAAAACACAATTATATAATTTCAGAACATTTTTATCACCCTCCAAAGAAACAATACACCCATTAGTAGTCACTCCTCATTCCCCTTCCCCACAATTCCCAGCAACCAGGATTCTATTTCTGTCTTCATGGATTTGCCTATCCTGGCAATGTTATATAAATAAAATCATCCAATATGTGGCCTTTTGCATCTGGTTTCTTTCAATTATTGTGGTGTTTTCAAGGTTCATCCGTGTTGTAGCATGTTTGGTATCTTTTCCCATTTTGTGGCTGAATAAGATTCCATTGTGTGGATATGCCACATTTTTCTTATCCCTTCATCAGTTGACAGACATTTGGGTTTTCTTCTACTTTTTGGCTATTATTCACAGTGCTGCTATGAACATTTATGTACAAGTTTTTGTGTGGATGTTTTTAATTCTCTTCGGTATATACCTAGGAGTGATATTACTAGGCCATACGGTAGCTCTATATTTAAGCTTTTAAGGAAATGACAAACTATTTTTCAAAATAGCTGTAGCATTTTATGTAAATAATGTCTTCCCTCTAGCTTTATTAAGGTATAATGGACAAACAAAAATTATATATATTTAAGGCATACAACATGGGTGTCTCCACTCCTACATTCATGGCAGCATTATTCACAATAGTGACAATATGGAAATAACCTAAGTGTCTATCAGTGGATGAATGACCAAAGAAAATGTGGTAAACATATATAATGGAATATTACTGAGCCTTAAAAAAAGAAGGAAATTGTGCCATCAGCAATAACATGGGTAAACTTGGATGAAAATATGTTAAGTGAAATAAGCCAGGCACAGAAAGACAAATATTTCATGATCTTCATATGTGGGATCTAAAAAAGTTGAATTCATAGAAATAAAGAGTAGAAGGTGGTTACCAGTAGTTGAAGGGTGGGGGAGGTGGGGAGATAAATGACATCTTTTTAATTTCCAGAGATAAGGAAGTTTATTTGGCCCTGGAGACCATGTTGTCTTTATAGCTGTATTTTTTAAAATGTACCATATTTTGAGGATTTTAAAGGGTATAGTTTCCTACCATCCTGGCTCTATATCTTCTTTTTTGGCAAAGTCCCCTTCATGAACACTTACAGGCAGTTTATAAAGAGAAAAGACCTAGATCAAAGAGTGAAACAGGTCCTTGGGCTCCTGCATGTACTCTGCCTTGATACTATTTCTTGTATTCTTCCTCCACTGAGAAGTTACGGCTTCCATTTATCACATTTGGACTATCTAATTTCAGTAGCAGTAAGAACATATAATAACTGAGCATCTACCGTGTGCCATGCACTATGCTTGTTACTGGGAAAAATAAGAATAAATTTGAAATAAAACAAGTAGCTATTACAATTCGCTATAGGCACTAGTAAGTGCTTCAGTAGAGATGCAAAGAAATAATTTTTTAAAGGCAGAATGGTGTAAAGCAGGGTATGTGAATTTTGGCACTATAAATATTTTGGGCCTGATAATTGTTTGTTGTGAGTGGTTGCTCCATGCATTGTGGATGTTTAACAGCATCTCTGGCCATTACCCACTAGTTGCCAGTAATACCAACCCGGTTGTGACAACCAAAAGTATCTCCATACATTGTCATTGTGGAAGTCAGGTTTTAGGACTCTTGGGAGGTAACTTAATCTTTCTGTTCCTCATCTTCAAAAATGAGAATAGTAATAGCTAGTTTATAGGATTGCTGTAATGATTACATAAGATAATACATGTAGAACCACCTAACAAAGTGCCTGGCGCATGTAAGAGCTTGTTTACTCTTTATTCAATATTATATATTGAGTACCTCCCAGGTCCTAGGCATTCTGTGAGATGTTGGTAAACAATGGTGAATAAAGCCAACATAATCCTGGCCCTTATGAAGCCGATTGTCATCTGCATCTGAAAGCTACTGTGCTGCAATAAACATACGTGTGCATGTGTCTTTATAGCAGCATGATTTGGCACTATTCCCAATAGCAAAAACTTGGAACCAACCCAAATGTCCATCAATGATAGACTGGATTAAGAAAATGTGGCACATATACACCATGGAATACTATGCAGCCATAAAAAAGGATGAGTTCATGTCCTTTGTAGGGACATGGATGAAGCTGGAAACCATCATTCTCAGCAAACTATCGCAAGGACAAAAAACCAAACATCACATGTTCTCACTCATAGGTGGGAATTGAACAATAAGAACACATGGACACAGGAAGGGGAGCATCACACACCAGGGCCTGTTGTGGGGTGGGAGGAGGGGGGAGGGATAGCATTGGGAGATATACCTAATGTAAATGACGAGTTAATGGGTGCAGCAAACCAACATGGCACATGTATACATATGTAACAAACCTGTACGTTGTGCACATGTACCCTAGAACTTAAAGTGTGATAAAAAAAAAAAAAATATATATATATGAAAGCTACTGTGATTGCTGTGGTCATATTGTCTTGCAAATAGGATCTGCTTATGTTTTGTGCTCTTCACTAGACTCTGAGTTGCTTTAAGGCAGAAACAAGCAAATTTTGTCTTTATATTTTTGTCACAGAGGATCTAACAAGTGTCAAGCTCATAGTAGGTACATGAAAATTGTTTGTTGAATGAAATAACAAAGAAAATGAACACTGGGCAGTTGTACAGATATACTTACATGTTTTCTTGATGAATGTTGCTTGAACTCCAGCAAACTCCACTCTTTGAGCCTTGGGTGAATTGTTGGCCCCGGCTCTGCATTCACTTTTCTCCCACAGTGGGGTATGGCAATTCAGCAAGGCTGGATCTCAGTTTGAACATATTGCAGAGGGTGGCCATGATTGTTTTGTTTTATTCCCCTCTTATGCTTCCACTTTCATTAAACTTGAATGTTACAATGGTAAACAGAGAGAGGGCAAAATAAATGAACAAGTGGGATATTATCACGGGTCCATATGCGAATTAATGACTGGAATGCTGGATGATTATGTAATCAGACACCTGTTCCTTCAATTGTTCAATCATCCATTATGTTTTCATTTGTAACATTTACTGAACATTTTCTGTCTAGTGTGGATCCTTTTCTGCCTCTCTGCTCTTTGATTACTGGGGTCAGTGCGTTGCTGTCCCATGCTCCCTCCTGTCCCCAGGCTTTTCCATATTCTCTTTTCTCTGCTTGGGCCACAATTCTAATTAATTCTTATTTATTGTTGAGCTCTTCATTCAAATTTAACTTAGCTAGCATCCCCACTTCCACTCCATGCAAGATTAGAACAGAACCCACAGCTTTGAGCACTCAAAGCCCTGGAACTACTGTTTCAGATTAGTACCTGTTGATCCCGCTAAACCTGAAATCCTACAGAGACAGCAGTTGTGTCAATTTTTCTCGCCACTGTTTCCTCACTTCTCAGCACAGCGCCAAGCATACAATAGGTCCCTGTTAATGTTTTCAGACTGATTGCTGACTAATTGACTGCTTGAATGAACAAATGCTAGGCACTGCTCAAGTTTTATCTGGCTTTTCTTAGGTGTTCTAAAAAATGCTGGACTGACGGTGATTCTGACCTGTTTCAGGAGTGATAAGCACTTGCTGGGTGGGCTGTCTCTAAGGCTGACCAGTGAGTATTCCTCTCAGTACAGGAGGGAGAGTGAGAAAAAATTGGGAGAGGACGGACAGTAGGGCCCAGCCTTCTGCTAAAATGGGACCTGAAATCATCTTAGAGTAGCTGCCATCTTTGCCATAAAGTGTCTGATGGTATCAGCTACAGAATAAATACTGTTTCTGTGCTCTCCAGTTGACATATGCACTATTTTTTTTTCCTCTCACCGTTTGAAGCTAACATTCTTCTTCACTGACTTTTGGCTTTTTGCCCTAGGACACAGTGGTCTTTAATTCTTGAACTTATTTTTCTATTCAAAGCAACTTTCCCTGGTCTGATTAGGAGTTGGCTAGCCTCTGTGCTTGTTTAGCTTCTTAGTAAAAGGCATGATGAGGGAGGTGGTGGGGGAAGTGATGGACAGATTTGTTTTAACATACATAAAATGTATTCTCTAAGCCTATAAAAGTCAAATTTAAAATATGCATATTTGTTAAACAGTCCTTCAGCTGAGATGACTGGCATTTTTTTTTTAAATAAATGAATGCAAACAACCTTTATCTGGGCTTGCAATGTGCACAGTGAAATATTAACCACTCATCTCCTATGAATACTTTCCTTGCTCTGCATGGACTGGATGTTCTGCTGATTTGTGGCAGTGACACTTTTTGGTTTGCCAAAGAGAGATGTCTTACTTGTTTCTCTGGTGACTGTGAAGCCTTGTTCACATCGTTGCTGCTGCCCACCAACTCTGAAAATACATCTTGCTGCACCAGACGAGGCCAATGGTGCAACATGATGCAGCACATCGCAAAGCTAAAATCTGAAACTCTAGCATGAATATTTATTTGTCATTTTGGAAAGCTACTCTGTTTTCCTGAGGCTGAGGCTGGAAAGAAAGACTGATGACCAGCCTCGAGTGGGCAGAGTGAGGAGGGAGAGGAAAGATGGAGAGGGGGTAATATTGGTATGTATGCTTCCATTCATTTCCTGATGGCTGATGCAACTTGGATAAAGGGCAATATTTTCCACCCCTTTTGTGGTGGCCTGTAAATCAGCCAAGGTGATGGTTACTATGAGTTAATCTCCATTAACCAATTTAATTATGAAATCTGAAAAGGCCACTTTTAGCATCAGATCCTAGAGGTATCATCTGTGGATGAGATTTTTCATTTCTCTGTCTACAGCAACCTGGAATTAGACTTGTTTTGTTATTAAAAAAACTTGTTTGTACAGTGGTTTCAGTAATTAAACCAAAATGTCACTACATCCATATGCTTTTTCATATCCTATTTCCTTGTGGAAAGGTTTATCCCATAGGAAGTACCCCCATTTCAGTCAAGTTCAGCTTTACCTTGGGAAAAATCAAAAAATAAAAAACAAACCAACTTGTCTTTTCAAATGTTTTACTTAAACTAAGGACAATTAAAGTTATTTATACACAACCATGCCACAGAAGTAATGAGATGATTAAAATATTCTTAATGAGTTTGCATTTTTCAATTGTTTGACTTGATGTACCAATACATATTTATGATTTTAATTATTGTTTTGGCCTCAGAAAATGACTGTTTTTTAAAGATCAGCAGAGTTAATGAGAGAGTTGATACATTGACTTCTTGATTCTTTCCTTGGACTATTAGCAATTAGAATAATATGCTGGGGTGGGGAAATAACAAATTTGCTTAAATATCTTCTAGGCTCTATTAACACTTAAATTGGAAAGTCTCTTAGTTAGTTTGTTTTTTTAAGTCCTCTTTAAGCCTAAAGGGTCTGATGAGTATAGCCTAACACATGTAGCATTTAGAGGCAATTAATTTGTGTGATTGAGAAGAGTTTTATCTATCTCCGCCTCTTTATTTA
Organism: Pan paniscus; assembly: GCF_029289425.2. NCBI lineage: Eukaryota > Metazoa > Chordata > Mammalia > Primates > Hominidae > Pan > Pan paniscus. The sequence goes on along the minus strand of NC_073258.2, from coordinate 92,945,880 downwards.
CCTTGTTCTCATCTCAATAGAAGAGGGTGGGACCGAGAGGGGGATCGAGAGGGGGAGGCTAATCCCACCATCTGTGCTCTGGCACCTCTTTTCTCTAAGATATCTCATTTAATCAGTTATTCCTCTATCCTGTTACTTCAACCTCTGCCACTCCTTTCTCTCAGACTAAAAAAATACTAACATCCCTCCAAGAGGATAAAACAATATAATTAAAAAAAAATCCTCCTTTGACCTTGCATCACCAACTCTCTATTCCTTGCTTTTTCTCTTTCCCTTCACTTCTAAGCCATCTTCTTTCTTGCGTATTTATTTTCAGCCTGCTGCAATCTGCCTTTTATGCCATCTCTCCATGAAAAAAAGCTTATCCCACCTTATTAATCGTATCCGTTTTACTCCATCCTGTGGCCAGTCATCAATCCTTATGTTGCTGCTCTCTGTGGCAAATCCCTGTTGAAATACTGAACTCTTACTTTCTGTGGAACCACGTCTTCCTGGTTTTCTTTCTTTTCTTGGATCTTCTTTCCTCAAAACAGCCTGAAATATTGGTGTTTCCCAGGATTTCAATTTCTGCCTTCTTTTCTTTTTTCTCCCTCTATATTTGTTCCTTGGGTTGATTTCACCCAGTCAAGAGTTACTCTTGGTCATGATGACATGACTGAGAGCTAGAGCATTTGGAAGACAGAATGTAACACTTGAAGTCAAATCCATCTGTCTTTGAATTCTGGTTCTGCCACTTACTAGCCTAGTAGCAGATTTAAAGCAATGATTCTTACTTTACTCTGATGACTCCCAGTATCTTTAGTCCATATTGTTCTTCTGAAGTCTAGTCCTACATAGCTCTCATTGGAAGTCTCTTGCATGATGGTTCATGGATATGCAAGCTCCTTGTGTAAGAACGAATAACTTATTCCTGATCCAACTCCACCTCAGCCCTTCTCTTTAGCCTGTTTCCCCTCTTTAATGAAAGAAACTGTCATATATTCAGGACCTGTATTGGCCATTTCATCTCTCTCTCTCATCTTTTGTTAATTCTGCAGTATTCATCAATATCATCAATGAGTCCATCACTCTCCATTTTCATTTCCACTCTAGGTCAAGCCTCATCAACCAACTCTGGATTATTAAATTAGGTATTCAAAAAGGTCTACTGGCCCACCATCTAGGTGTTTTCAGTCTATTTTATAAAGTTCACAAAATAATATTTCTAAACCACATATTCTTTAAAGTATCTTTTTACTTTGATGAAAAAAATTAAACAATTAGTAAGAACACAACACCATTCATGAATGCTTCTTGCATTTTTCTATAGCCACTTCACAACTGATGACTGGCAGTCACCATTTATACTAAACTCCATTTTTCCCCCAAGAATTTCTCATATTTTATTTCATTTTGTGGATTACATTAAAATCTACTTGTTACAAGGAAGGTGCTTCTACTCATTCTTCACCCAGATAAATCCTGTGTGCATTTCAAAACTTGGTCCCCTGTGAGAATGTAAAAAGGTGCAGCTTCTATGGAAAATATTCTGATGGTTCCTCGAAAAGTTAAACACAGAATTACCATATGATTCAGCAATTCCACTTCTAGGCATTTCCCTGGTGGTCTAGTGGTTAGGATTCAGTGCTCTCCCCCTCCTAGGCATATAACCAAAGAAAATTGAAAACAGGGGCCCAAAGAGACATTTGTACTTGAATGTTCATAGCAGCATTATTCACAATAGCCAAAAAAAAATGGAAACAATCCAACCATCCATCAACAGATAAACAGACAATCTAAATACTGTATTCAGCCATAAAAATGAATAAAGTTCTGATATATGTTAAAACATGGATGAACCTTGAAAACATTATGCTAAATGAAATAAGTGTCCCAGAAGGATAAATATTGTATGATTCCACTTGTATGAAATATCTAGAACAGGAAAATTCATAGAGATGGAAAGTAGATTCGATGTTATGAGAGGTTGGGAAAGGGAAATGGGAAGTTATTGCTTAATGGGTACAGAGGTTTTGTGTGGGTTGATGAAAAACATTTTGGAAATAGTGGATGGTTGCACAACTTTGTGGATGTAATGAACGCCACTGAACTATACTAACAATTATTTCCTAGGAACTCTAATTCATTGCTGGTGGGAATGCAAAATGGTACAGCTACTTTGACAGACAGTGTGACAGTTTCTTACAAAACTAAACATATTCCTACCATATGCATCATTAACTGTGCTCTTTTGCATTTACCCAAATGAGGCGAAAACTTATGTCCACACAAAAACTAGCAAATGAATGTTCATGGCTGCTTTGTTCATATATGCCAAAACTTAGATGCAACCAAAATGTCCCACAGCAGGTGAATGGATAAACAAACTGTGGAATATCTGGACAATGGAATATTATTCAATACTAAAACAAAATGAGCTATCAAGCCATGAAGAGACAAGGAGGAAGCTTATGTATATTACTAAATGAAAGAACTAATATCAAAAATCCATATACTGTCTGATGTCAACGAAATGACATTCTGAAAAACTATGGAGACAATAAAATGATCAGTGGCTGCCAAACTACTAGGCAAGACAAGAGAAAGGGATGAATAGGCAGAGCACAGAGGATTTTTATGGAAAAGTAAAAGTATTCTTTATGATACTACAGTGGTGCATATGTGTCATCATGCATTTTGTCAAAACCCATAAACTGGACAACACCAAGAATAAACCCTAATGTAAACTATGAAGTTTGGGTGGTGATGATGTGCCTATATAGATCCATCAAATGTATCAAATGTACTACTCTGATGTCAGATTTTGATAGTGTGGGAGGCCATGCATTTGTAAGGGTCAGGGGGTTTAAGAAAAACCCATGTACATGTCTTAATCCATTTGTGTTGCTATAAAGGAATACTTGAGGCTGGGTAATTTATTTTTAAAAATTGGTTTGTCTGGCTATCTGTTCTGCAGAACTGTATAAGATGCAAGGTGCTGACATCTGTTTCTGGTGAGGACTTCAGGCTGCTTCCATTCCTAGCGGAATGAGAGGCGGAGACAGCATGTGCAGATATCACACGTTGAGAGGAAGATAGAGAGAGAGAGAGAGAGAGAGAGAGAGAGAGAGAGAGAGAGAGAGATGCCAGGCTCTTTCTAACAACCAGCCCTCCAGCCTTCATGGAAACTAACAGAATTAGAACTCACTCATTCCTGCAAGGACAGCACCAAGCCATTCATGAGGAATTTGCTCCCGGTGACCAAAATACCTCCACTAGGCCCTACTTTCCAACATTGGGGACCAAATTTAAATATGATATTTGGAGGGTCAAGTATCCAAACTATAGCAGTACCATCTGCTCAGTATTGCTGTTAACTCAAAACTAGTCTGAAAAATAGTCTATCTAAAAAAATACTTCCTCTTTTCAACTTCACCCTATGTCTCTGGACTAGTTCTTTCCCTTCATCTAGAATCTATTCGGTTTTCTTCCAGTCCTAAAACAAACAAGTGAAACCCTGCTCTTTTGCGTCTTTATTCCCTGATGCTACTATCCTACCTCTAATGCCTTATCTCTCTCCCCCGTTTCTTATGCAAGCATCTCAGCAGTGTGAGTCTTCTCTACTTGTTGTTTTCACTTCTTTTTTTTTTTAACTTTCACTCCTCAATCATCAACAATGTGGCTCCCATCCATGTCAGAACTGACAATGCAGTCAGTAATGACTTCATGTTGCCAAATGAGATAGGCACATTTTGTTTCTCATGTGACTAACTTCCTGCCAGCATTGGTTCCTTGTAGTAATCACCTTCTTAGGACTTATCTGCCTTGGTGTTTGTGGGGTAGCCTTTTTTCGCCTAAGTCAGACACTTTTTTGGCAATGTCCTTCAAAAATACTCTCTACCTTCCTCTGTGTTGTTGCCCCCATCCTCTAAAAACTCTGTTTGTAACCTGCCTTTTTTCATATTCTACATGCTTTTCCTGAATTAGTAATATCTTGAGCATGGTTTTAAAGAAATTTCTATGTGCAAATTATTCCCTGTTCTACATTTTTTATCCCTAACTTCTCCTCTCCACTCCAGACTCCAGTTTCCTGCTGCTGCTGAACTCTCCATCTGGAGGTTCCATATTTACCTCCAGTTCAACATGTTTAAAACTGATTTCAATATCTTCTCCTCCCACTCCAGCCTGTTCACCTTCCTGAATTCATTATCTTTTAACATTGCAATGTCATCCTCCTCCTCATAGGAAGGTTATGAGGGATAAATGAGTCAATGTATGAAAGAGTTTAGCACAGAGTCTGGCAAATATTTAAATCTCAATAAATTTTTGCTACTATTGCTGTTGTTATACTTATCTCAGCCAGTGATATCACTGAATCACTTCTACAAGCCAGACTATCCAAGATAATCACAAATCTCATTATCTCCAAGCCCCTGTTTCTCCCCCCAATGACCAAACAACTATGAGATCTGGGCTTTGCTTTCACATCAAGCCTTCACTTCTACCACTACCTGCATCCAAGTTTTGTTCTAGCAGGACTCATAACTTGAGTATTTTTATGTTTTTGTTGTCGTTCTCCTCTCTTCTTTTCGTTTATGTACACTCCCTTATGCCTGGAATGCTATGCTTTTCTCTGTTCACCCTCATAATTTTCTTTGTTAAAAAAATGATACATAATAGATGTATATATTTTGGGGGTAAATGTGGGGTACATGTGATAATTTAATGCATTCATATAAATTGTACAGATCAAATCTGTGTAATTAGGATATCATCACCTTAAATATGTGTCTTTTCTTCATTCTAGAAACATTCAAATTGTTCTAGTTATTTTGAAATATACAATAGATTATTGTAAACTATAGTCATGCTACTGATCTTTCAAAAACCAGGTCTTATTTCTTCTACTAAACTGTATATTTGTGCCCATTAACCAATTTCTCTTTATTCCTCCCTTCCCACTCCCTTACCTTCCCAGACTATGGTAACCACCAGTCTAATTCTCTATCATCATGAGATCCACCTTTTTAGCTCCCACATATGAGTGAAAAAATGCAATATTTGTCTTTCTATGCTTGGCTCATTTCACTTAATGACCTCCTCTTCTTTCTGTGTTGCTGAAACTGACAGAATTTCATTCTTTTTTTATAGTTGAATAATATTCCATTGTGTTTATATACCACATTTTCTTTATCTGTTCATCTGTTGATTTGCACTTAGGTTGATTCCATATTTTGGCTATTGTGAATAGTGCTGCAATAAACATGGGAGTGCAGACATCTCTTAGATATGGTAATTTCCTATCCTTTGGATAAATACACAGTGGTGCAATTACTGGATCATATGATAGTTCTATTTTTAGGTTTTTTTTTTTTTTTTTTTTTTTGAGACGGAGTCTCGCTCTGTCGCCCAGGCTGGAGTGCAGTGGTTCGATATTCGCTCACTGCAAGCTCCGCCTCCCGGGTTCACGCCATTCTCCTGCCTCGGCCTCCCGAGTAGCTGGGACTACAGGCGCCCGCCACCACGCCCGGCTAATTTTTTGTCTTTTTAGTAGAGATGGAGTTTCACCATGTTAGCCAGGATGGTCTTCATCTCCTGACCTCGTGATCTGCCTGCCTCGGCCTCTATTTTTAGTTTTTTGAGGAACTTTCATACAGTTTTTCCATAGTGGCTCCACTAATTTACACACCCACCAATATTGTACAAAGGTTCTGCTTCCTTTTCGTCCTTATCAGCATCTGTTACTCCCTATATTTTTGATAGAAGTCATTTTAACTGGGATGAAATGTCTCATTGTGATTTTAATTTGCATTTCTTTGATGATTAGTGATGTTGAGCGTTTTTTCATATACATGTTGGCCATGTTCATTTTCCTTGGAAAAATGTCTATTCAGATATTTTGCCCACTTATTAAACAGATTATTAATTTATTTAATTTTGCTATTGAGTTGTTTGAGCTCCTTATGTATTCTGGTTATTAATCCCTTGTCAGATGGATAGTTTGCAAATATTTTCTCCCATTTTTGGGGTTGTCTGTTCACTTTGTTGATTATTTTCTTTTTGGTACAGGGAGTTTATAACTTGATGTAATCCCATTTATCTATTTTTGCTTTAGTTGCCTGTGCTTCTGAGGTCTCCTGCAAAAAAAAAAAAAAAAAAAAAGCTTTGACCATATCAGTGTCCTGTTGAATTTCCTTAATGTTTTCCTTTAGTAGTTTTATTGTTTCAGGAGTTAAATTTAAATTTTTAATCCATTTTGATCTGGTTTTTGTGTATGGTGAAAAATTAGGGTCTAGTTTCATTTTTCTACATATGGTTATTCATTTTTCTTAGCATCATTCATTGTAAACACTGTCTTTTTCCATTGTATGTTCTTGGTAACTTTGTCAAAAATGAATTGGCTGTAAATGCATAGATTTATATCTGGGTCTTCTGTTCTGTTCCATTGATCTCTGTCTGTTTTTATGCCAGTACCGTGCTGATTTGGTTACTATAGTTCTGTAGTATATTTTGAAATCATGCAGTATGATGCCTCCAGTCTTGTTCTTTTTGCTCAGGATTGCTTTGGCTACTTGAGGTCTTTTGTGGGTCATATGCATTTTAGGATTGCTTTTTCTATTTATGTGAAGACCATCTAGTATTTTGACAGGAATTGTATTGAATCTGTAAATTTTTTTGTATAGTATTGTCATTTTCAGAATATTAGTTCTTCCAATTCATAAGCATGGAATATCTTTCCATTTTTTATGTTCTTTTCATTTTCTTTCATCAGTGTTTTATAGTTTTCCTTGTATACGTCTTTTACTTCTTTGTTTAAATTGATTCCAGGGCTTTTATATTCTTTGTAGTTATTGTAAATAGGATTGCTTTCTTGATTTCTCTTTCAGATTGTTCTCCTAAGTCACATATAAATGTCACTGGTTTTTGCATGCTGACTTTGTATCCTGCAACTTTACTGAATTTATTAGTTTTAATAGTTTTTTTGTAGTGTTTTAATGTTTTTCTAAGAATAAAATCATGTCATATGCAAACAAGTCTAATTTGACATCTTCCTTTCCAAATTTGAATGCCCCTTAGTTCTTCCTCTTGCCTGATTGCTCTGGCCAGTACTTCTAGTATCATGCTGAATAAAAGTGGTTAAAGTGGGCATCATTGTCTTATTCAAGATCCTAGAGGAAAGGCTTTCAATTTTTCACTGTTCAGTACCATGTTAGCTGTGGGTTTGTCATATATGGTCTTTATTATTTTGAGCTATGTTCCTTCCATTCCCAGTTTGTTAAGGATTTTTATCTTAAAGGGATGCTGAATTATATTGAATACTTTTTCAGTATGTATTGAAATGATTGTATGGCTTTTTTTTTGTTATTGTGATGTATCATATTTATTGATTTGTGTATGTTAAACTGTTTTTGCATCCCCGGGATGAATCCCACTGGAACTTAGTGAATGATCTTTTTATTGTGTTGTTCAATTTGGTTTGCTAGTATTTTGTTGAGGATTTTTGCTTCTATGTTCATCAGAGATGCTGGATTGTAGTTTTCCTTTTGGGTTGTGTCCTTGTCTGGTTTTGATATCAGGGTAATGCTGGCCTTGTAGAATAAGTTTGGCAGTATTTTCTCCCCTTCAATGTTTTTGAATACCAAATCTGTAGAATTGGTATTAATTCTTCTTTGAATGTTTGGTATAATTCAGCAGTGAATCTTTCAGGTCCTGGGCTTTTCTTTGATGAGAGACTTTTTTATGGCTTTCATCTCATTTATTATTATAAGCTTGTTGAAGTTTTCTATTTCTTCATGGTTCATTCTGGTTTGGTTATATATGTTCACAAATTTCTCCATTTTTTTGGTTTTCAAATTTGTTTGCATATAGCTTTTCATAATAGTCTCTGATGATTGTTTGTGTTACTGTGGTCTCAATTGTTCAATTTTTTCATTTCTGATTTTATTTGGGTCTTCTATTTTTTAATCTAACTAAAAGTTTTTATTTTGTTTATTTTTTCAAAAAATAACTTTTTGTTTTGTTGATCTTGTGCATTGTTTTTAAGTTTTGATTGAAGTTATTTCTTCTCTGACCTTTATTATTTCTTTTTTTTTTTTCCTGCTGATTTTGGGTTTGGCTTATTGTTGCTTTTGGAGTTCCTTGAGGTGCATCCTTAGGTTGCTTGTTTGAAATCTTTCTCCTTTTTTTGATATAAGCATTTATTGCTATGAACTTTCCTCTTAGTATTCCTTTTGTCATACCTCATAGATTTTGGTATGTTTGAGTTTCATGTTCATTTGTTTAAATACATTTTTTATTACCTTCTTTATTATTATTATTATTATACTTTAAGTTTTAGGGTACATGTGCCCAACGTGCAGGCTTTGTTACATATGTATATATGTGCCATGTTGGTGTGCTGCACCCATTAACTTGTCATTAACATTAGGTATATCTCCTAATGATATCCCTCCCACCTCCCCCCACCTCACAATAGTCCCCAGTGTGTGATGTTCCCCCTCCTGTGTCCATGTGTTCTCATTGTTCAATTCCCACCTATAAGTGAGAACATGAGGTGTTTGGTTTTCTGTCCTTGTGATAGTTTGCTGAGAATGATCGTTTCCAGCTTCATCCATATTCCTACAAAGGACATGAACTCATCCTTTTTATGGCTGCATAGTATTCCATGGTGTATATGTGCCACATTTTCTTAATCCAGTCTATCATTGCTGGACATTTGGGTTGGTTCCAAGTCTTTGCTATTGTGAATAGTGCCACAATAAACATACGTGCATGTGTCTTTATAGCAGCATGATTTATAATCCTTTGGGTATATACCCAGTAATGGGATGGCTGGGTCAAATGGTATTTCTAGTTCTAGATCCCTGAGGAATTGCCACACTGACTTCCACAATGGTTGAACTAGTTTACAGTCCCACCTACAGTGTAAAAGTGTTCCTATTTCTCCACATCCTCTCCAACACCTGTTTTTTCCTGACTTTTTAATGATTGCCATTCTAACTGGTGTGAGATGGTATCTCATTGTGGTTTTGATTTGCATTTCTCTGATGGCCAGTGATGGTGAGCATTTTTTCATGTGTTTTTTGGCTGCATAAATGTCTTCTTTGGAGAAGTGTCTGTTCATGTCCTTTGCCCACTTTTTGATGGGATTGTTTGGTTTTTTTCTTGTAAATTTGTTTGAGTTCATTGTAGATTCTGGATATTAGCCCTTTGTCAGATGAGTAGGTTGCAAAAATTTTCTCCCATTCTGTAGGTTGCCTGTTCACTATGATGGTGGTTTCTTTTGCTGTGCAGAAGCTCCTTAGTTTAATTAGATCCCATTGGTCAATTTTGGCTTTTGTTGCCATTGCTTTTGGTGTTTTAGACATGAAGTCCTTGCCCATGTCTATGTCCTGAATGGTATTGCCTAGGTTTTCTTTTAGGGGTTTTATGGTTTTAGGTCTATCATGTAAGTCTTTAATCCATCTTGAATTAACTTTTGTATAAGGTGTAAGCAAGGGATCCAGTTTCAGCTTTCTACATATGGCTAGCCAGTTTTCCCAGCACCATTTATTAAATACAGAATCCTTTCCCCATTGCTTGTTTTTGTCAGGTTTGTCAAAGATCAGATCGTTGTAGATATGCGGCATTATTTCTGAGGGCTCTGTTCTGTTCCATTGATCTATATCTCTGTTTTGGTACCAGTACCATGCTGTTTTGGTTACTGTAGCCTTGTAGTAAAGTTTGAAGTCAGGTAGCGTGATGCCTCTGGCCTTGTTCTTTTGCCTTAGGATTGACTTGGCGATGCGGGCTCTTTTTTGGTTCCATATGAACTTTAAAGTAGTTTTTTCCAATTCTGTGAAGAAAGTCATTGGTAGCTTGATGGGGATGGCAATGAATCTATAAGTTACCTTGGGCAGTGTGGCCATTTTCACAATATTGATTCTTCCTACCCATGAGCATGGAATGTTCTTCCATTTGTTTGTATCCTCTTTTATTTCATTGAGCAGTGGTTTGTAATTCTCCTTGAAGAGGTCCTTCACATCCCTTGTAAGTTGGATTCCTAGGTATTTTATTCTCTTTGAAGCAATTGTGAATGGGAGTTCATTCATGATTTGGCTCTTTGTCTGTTATTGGTGTATAAGAATGCTTGTGATTTTTGCACATTGGTTTTGTATCCTGAGACTTTGCTGAAGTTGCTTATCAGCTTAAGGAGATTTGGGGCTGAGATGATGGGGTTTTCTAGATATACAATCATGTCATCTGCAAACAGGGACAATTCAATTTCCTCTTTTCCTAATTGAATGCCCTTTATTTCCTCCTCCTGCCTGATTGCCCTGGTCAGCACTTCCAACACTATGTTGAATAGGAGTGGTGAGAGAGGGCATCCCTGTCTTGTGCCAGTTTTCAAAGGGAATGCTTCCAGTTTTTGCCCATTCAGTATGATATTGGCTGTGGGTTTGTCATAGATAGCTCTTATTATTTTGAGATATGTCCCATCTCAATAAATACCTAATTTATTGAGAGTTTTTAGCATGAAGCATTGTTGAATTGTGTCAAAGGCCTTTTCTGCATCTATTGAGATAATCTTGTGGTTTTTGTGTGTGGTTCTGTTTATATGCTGGATTACGTTTATTGATTTTCATAAGTTGGACCAGCCTTTCATCCCAGGGATGAAGCCCACTTGATCATGGTGGATAAGCTTTTTGATGTGCTGCTGGATTTGGTTTGCCAGTATTTTATTGAGGATTTTTACATCAATGTTCATCAAGGATATTGGTCTAAAATTCTTTTTTTTTTGGTTGTGTCTCTGCCAGGCTTTGGTAACAGGATGGTGCTGGTCTCATAAAATGAGTTAGGGAGGATTCCCTCTTTTTCTGTTGATTGGAATAGTTTCAGAAGGAATGGTACCAGCTTCTCCTTGTACCTCTGGTAGAATTCAGCTGTGAATCCATGTGGTCCTGGACTTTTTTTGTTGGTAAGCTATTAATTATTGCCTCAATTTCAGCTCCTGTTATTGGTTTATTCAGAGATTCAACTTCTTCCTGGTTTAGTCTTGGGAGGGTGTATGTGTCAAGGAATTTATCCATTTCTTCTAGATTTTCTAGTTCATTTTCATAGAGATGTTTACAGTATTCTCTGATGGTAGTTTGTATTTCTGTGGGATCAGTGGTAATATCCCCTTTGTCATTTTTTATTGCGTCTATTTGATTCTTCTCTCTTTTCTTCTTTATTAGTCTTGCTAGTGGTCTATCGATTTTGTTGATCTTTTCAAAAAACCAGCTCCTGAATTCATTGATTTTTTGTAGGGTTTTTTATGTCTCTATGTCCTTCAGTTCTGCTCTGATCTTAGTTATTTCTTGCCTTCTGCTAGCTTTTGAATGTGTTTGCTCTTGCTTCTCTAGTTCTTTTAATTGTGATGTTAGGGTGTCAATTTTAGATCTTTCCTGTTTCTCTTTTGGGCATTTAGTGCTATAAATTTCCCTGTACACACTGCTTTGAATGTGTCCCAGAGATTCTGGTATGTTGTGTCTTTGTTCTCGTTGGTTTCAAAGAACATCTATATTTTGCCTTCATTTCGTTCTGTAGCCAGTAGTCATTCAGGAGCAGGTTGTTCAGTTTCCGTGTAGTTGAGCAGTTTTGAGTGAGTTTCTTAATCCTGAGTTCTAGTTTGATGGCACTGTGGTCTGAGAGACAGTTTGTTATAATTTCTGTTCTTTTACATTTGCTGAGGAGTGCTTTACTTCCAACTATGTGGTCAATTTTGGAATAGGTGTGGTGTGGTGCTGAAAAAAATGTATATTCTGTTGATTTGGGGTGGAGAGTTCTGTAGATGTCTATTAGGTCTGCTTGGTGCAGAGCTGAGTTCAATTCCTGGGTATCCTTGTTAACTTTCTGTCTCGTTGATCGTCTAATGTTGACAGAGGGGTGTTAAAATCTCCCATCATTATTGTGTGGGAGTCTAAGTCACTTTGTAGGTCACTAAGGACTTGCTTTATGAATCTTGGTGCTCCTGTATTGGGTGCATATATATTTAGGATAGTTAGTTCTTCCTGTTGAATTGATCCCTTTACCTTTATGTAATGGCCTTCTTTGTCTCTTTTGATCTTTGTTGGTTTAAAGTCTGTTTTATCAGAGACTAGATTGCAACCCCTGCCTTTTTTTGTTTTCCATTTGCTTGGTAGATCTTCCTCCATCCCTTTATTTTGAGCCTATGTGTGTCTCTGCAAATGAAATAGGTTTCCTAAATACAGTGCGCTGATGGGTCTTGACTCTTTATCCAATTTGCCAGTCTGTGCCTTTTAATTGGAGCATTTAGCCCATTTACATTTAAGGTTAGTATTGTTATATATGAATTTGATCCTGTCATTATGATGTTAGCTGGTTATTTTGCTCATTAGTTGATGCAGTTTCTACCTAGCCTTGATGGTCTTTACAATTTGGCATGTTTTTGCAGTGGCTAGTACCAGTTTTTCCTTTCTATGTTTAGTGCTTCCTTCAGGAGCTCTTTTAGGGCAGGCCTGGTGGTGACAAAATCTCTCAGCATTTGCTTGTCTGTAAAGTATTTTATTTCTCCTTCACTTATGAAGCTTAGTTTGGCTGGATATGAAATTCTGGGTTGAAAATTCTTCTCGTTAAGAATGTTGAATATGGGCCTACACTCTCTTCTGGCTTGTAGAGTTTCTGCCAAGAGATCAGCTGTTAGCCTGATGGGCTTCCGTTTGTGGGTAACCCCACCTTTCTCTCTGGCTGTCCTTAACATTTTTTCCTTCATTTCAACTTTGGTGAATGTGACAATTATGTGTCTTGGAGTTGCTCTTCTCAAGGAGTATCTTTGTGGCATTCTCTATATTTCCTGAATTTGAATGCTGGCCTGCCTTGCTAGATTGTGGAAGTTCTCCTGGAAAATAGTCTGCAGAGTGTTTTCCAACTTGGTTCCATTCTCCCCGTCACTTTCAGGTACACCAGTCAGACGTAGATTTGGTCTTTTCACTTAGTCCCATATTTCTTAGAGGCTTTGTTCATTTCTTTTTATTCTTTTTGCTCTAAACTTCTCTTCATACTTCATTTCATTCATTTCATCTTCCATCTCTGATACCCTTTCTTCCAGTTGATCGCATTGGTTACTGAGGCTTGTGCATTTGTCTTGTAGTTCTCATGCCATGGTTTTCAGCTCCATCAGGTGCTTTAAGGACTTCTCTGCATTGGTTATTCTAGTTATCCATTTGTCTAATTTTTTTTCAAAGTTTTTAACTTCTTTGTTATTGGTTTGAACTTCCTCCTTTAGTTTGGTGTAGTTTGATCTTCTGAAGCCTTCCTCTCCCAGCTCGTCAAAGTCATTCTCTGTCCAGCTTTGTTCCGTTGCTGGTGAGGAGCTGCGTTCCTTTGGAGGAGGGGAGGTGCTCTGATTTTTAGAGTTTCTGGTTTTTCTGCTCTGTTTTTTCCCCATCTTTGTGATTTTATCTACCTTTGGTCTTTGATGCTGGTGACGTACAGATGGGTTTTTCGTGTGAATGTCCTTTCTGTTTGTTGATTTTCCTTCTAACAGTCAGGACCCTCAGCTGCTGGTCTGTTGGAGTTTACTGGAGGTCCACTCCAGACCTTGTTTGCCTGGGTATCAGCAGCAGTGGCTGCAGAACAGCGGATGTTGGTGAACCGCAAATGCTGCTGCCTGATCATTCGTCTGGAAGTTTTGTCTCAGAGGAGTACCTGGCCATGTGAGGTGTCAGTCCGCCCCTACTGGGGGGTGCCTCCCAGTTAGGCTACTCAGGGGTTAGGGACTCACTTGAGGAGGCAGTCTGCCCGTTCTCAGATCTCAAGCTGTGTGCTGGGAGAACCACTAATCTCTTCAAAGCTGTCAGACATTTAAGTCTGCAGAGGTTACTGCTGTCTTTTGTTTGTCTGTGCCCTGCCCCCAGAGGTGGAGTCTACGAGGCAGACAGGCCTCCTTGAGCTGTGGTGGACTCCACCCAGTTCGAGCTTCCCGGCTGCTTTGTTTACCTACTCAAGCCTGAGCAATGGTGGGCACCCCTCCCCCAGCCTCGCTGCCACCTTGCAGTTTGATCTCAGACTGCTTTGCTAGCAATAAGCGAGGCTCCGTGGGCGTAGGACCCTCTGAGCCATGTGTGGGATATAATCTCCTGGTGTGCCCTTTGATAAGCCCATTGGAAAAGCACAGTATTAGGGTGGGAGTGACCTGATTTTCCAGGTGCTTTCTGTCACCCCTTTCTTTGACTAGGAAAGGGAATTCCCTGACCCCTTGTGCTTCCCGGGTGAGGCGATGCCTCACCCTGCTTCGGCTCACACATGGTGCACTGCACCCACTGTCTGGCACTCCCCAGTGAGATGAACCCGGTACCTCATTTGGAAATGCAGAAATCACCCGTCTTCTGCGTTGCTCACACTGGGAGCTGTAGACTGGGGCTGTTCCTATTTGGCCATCTTGGCTCCACCCCCTCCTAGATAGTAGTGTGTTTTGATATATATATATTTTTATTTTTGGTGAATCTATTATAGGTTTTTGCATTGTGGTTACCATGAGGCTTACAAAAACTATCTTACAGATATAAGAAGTTATTTTAAATAGATGACAACTTATCTTACATTGAAAACAAACAAGCAAAGAAAAAACTTTTTAAAGGCTCCACATTTTAACTTTTTCCTTCATCTTCACATGTTGACTTTGTTGACTCAATTTATATACCTTATATTGCCTATCTCTTATCAGGTTGCTGTAGCAATTATTGCCTTTGATAGATTTGTCTTTTGAGCCTCGCACTAGTGTTATTAGAGAATGGCACATCACAATTACAGTATTAGAGTGTTCTGGATTTTTCTGTGTACTTAATTTTACTCGCAGTTTTATAGCTTTAAATGTTTTCTTTTTTCATGTTAATGTTTTTTTTTTCTCTCTCAGATTGAACAACTTCCTTCAGCATTTCTTTTAAGATAGGTTGATAGTAGTGAATTCTCCCAGCATTTGTTTGTCTGAGAAAGGCTTATCTCTTATTTAAATTTAAGTGTGGCTTTGTTGGATATGCTATTTTTGAATGACATTTTTTTCTTTCAATACTTTGGAATTATTCCATTATCTCCTAGCTTGTATTGTTTCTGTTGAGAAGTCTGTTGCCAGATGAATTGGAACACTTTTACATTCTATTTGCTTCTTTTCTTTTGCTGCCTTTAAGATCCTCTCTTTGTTCTTGGCTTTTGAGAGTTTGTTTGTTATATGTCTTGGTGTAGTCTTATTTGGGTTGAATCACCTTGGTGTTCTCTAACCTTTCTGTACCTGGATATTTATATCCTCAAATTTTGGAAAGTTTTCTGTTATTATCTCTTTGAATAAACTTCCTAGCCCTTGCTTTTGCTCAACTTCCTCTTGAATACCAACATGTCTTAGATATAGTCTTTTTAGATAATTTTCTTTATCTTGTGGGCAATCCTATTCCTTTTACTCTTGTTTCTTTTTTCTCCTCTGACTGTATATTTTCAAACAGCCTGTTTTCAAGATCACTGCTTCTTTCCTCTGCTTAATTCATTCTGCTGTTGAGAACCTCTAATTAATCTTTTAGTTCAGCAAATATAGTTCTCAGTTCCAAGGTTTCTGTTCATTTAAAAAATATTCCAATCTCATTAAATTTATCTAATAAATTTCTGAATTGGTTTTCTTTGTTATCTTTGAAATCATTGAGTTTCTTTAAAATTGCAATTTTGAATTTTTTTATCAGAGAATTCATATATCACTGTCTCATTAGAGTCCGTCACTGGTTTGTTGCTTTGTATATTTGAGGAGGTCATGATTCCCTGTTTGCTGTTGTTTCTTGTAGATATATGTCTGTGTCTTTGCATTGATGGATTACTAATTTATTCTAGTCATGTATGTCTGGACTGTTTTTTGGTTTGGGCTTTTGTTTGTTTGTAAGAGATGGGGTCTTAGTCTATCACCCAGGCCTGTGTGTAGTGGCATGATCATAATAGCTCACTGAAGCCTCAAACACCTGTGCTCCAGGGATCCCCTTGCCTCAGCCTCCCAAGTGACTGAGACTACAGCTGCATGCCACCATGTCTGGCTAATAAAAAAAAGTTTTAGCAATGGGGGTCTCACTATGTTGCCCAGGCAGGTCTCAAGCTTTTAGCCTCAAACAACCCTCCCACTTCAGCCTCCTGAGTAGCTGCAGGTACAAGTTTTGGTTTCTATTGGATATTTTTGCTTAGAAATTCTTTTTAATGTAAGTGTTTCTTTCTTTTTTTCCCCCGCTAGGTTGCTGCCTCCTATTTGGCACTATATGGTGTAGTAAGCTCATGTTTACCTTAGTTTTAGTTAACAATTTAGGACAGGGAGTGCCACCTGTCCCAAATGGGGAAGGTTCCAAAGGGAATATCCAGGTAGTGGAGCAAAGGTGGCTACAGGTTCATGCCTAGTGGTCTTGTACAATGAACTTCCCATAGAATGGTGAAATTGAACAGCTACTCTGATTTAGTGTCTCCTTTGGCTGAGTTACAGAGCAGAGTCCAGGGCTGGGGATGGAAGTTCCACCTCCCCACTTTTTATCTGGCTGTGCTCAGTGATATTTCTCCCTTCAGGCACTTCTCATGCTTCCTATGGGTTGAAACAGGGACAACCCAAAGGAATTCACTTGAGTTTCCTGCCAGCAAAGTCAAGGTGGGGAAGCTGGCTTTCCACCTCAGTCCTACTTTTTTCAGTGTAGAAACTGTGTGAATTTTCCCTATCCCAAATTGTTTACTAAAACTAAGGTAAACATGGGCTTACCACACCATCTAGTGCCAAAAAGGAGGCAGCAACCTAGTGGGGGAAAAAAAAGAAATACTTAAATTAAAAAGAATTTCTAAGCAAAAATATCCAATAGAACCCAAAACTTGTACCTGCAGCTACTCAGGAGGCTGAAGTGGGAGGATTGTTTGAGGCTAAAAGCTTGAGACCTGTCTGGGCAACATAGTGAGACCCCCATTGCTAAAACTTTTTTTAATTAGCCAGACATGATGGCATGCTGGTGTAGTCTCAGTTACTTGGGAAAATTTTCCACATGCTTGGTGTGGGGCAGGTCGTGAAGAGGGGCGCTGCAGTTATGGAACTCTGCTTCTCTTACTGTCTGTTTGGAGTCTTTTCTGCTTCTCTGTGGTCCTGAAAAGTGTCTCACCTTCTTATTTGAGTTTTGGGATATTGCTGGTGATAATCTTGGTGCTGCATATTTGTTTTTGGTTTTCTGTGGAGGGGAGTAAAGCAAGCTTGCTTCTATGCTGCCATTTTGGAACCAGAAGTCCCTAGCTGCTATATTTTCTAATCATTCTTCTACACTGAGTTCATCATCACCTCCTTTAGGGAATCTTTCTTGCCTTTCAACTCTTGGTAAGATTATACGCCTATTCTTGAATTTAACATAGTGCTTTGCTGCATCACACAAGCTTACCACAATGGACAGTGAATTTCAAGAAACATTTGTTATTCACCTTCATTTTTCTTTCAACCAGCAGAGTGCCCAGCATATATTGTGTGTTTAATAAAAATTGGTCAAATTAAGCTAAACAGTTGCCGAGCTTAGACACTGAATGATAACAACCTCAAAGCCTTATGTTCTATCTCCTTATATGTTTCAGAACTCAACTCTATAAATAAATCCCCATTAAATTTTCTTTATGTTAGATTCCAGCTGTATTTTGGAAATTAAGGAGGAAGATTTCAGATCCTCATCTTCCCACTTTTAACTTGCTGATCAAGGTATCAAAGTCTTAAGCAGATATTTAATCATATGTAAAACTTGACACATTCAAGAGTAGAATCCCCAGGATCCATATGTTCATTTAATCAGTATTACTAGGCGCAGCCTCTTCATAAAGTATTTTTATTTTTACTAAAAAAAAGTAGATTACAATTTTCCACTAATTATAACTGTGGTAGAAATCAATAGGGTACTATCAGAGAGCATGGAAATATACAGAGAAAGAAAGCAAAAATCAGCCATAATTCTGCCACCAAAGATAACAACTGTTAAAATTTGGTGCATGATCTGCCAGAATTTTCCATGATATTTCTTTACAACAATACTACAATTTGCTGTTTTGAGGTCTGTTTCATTTTTTTTCTTAGCAATATAAGAACATCATTTTTCCAGGAAATAAAGATTTCCCTCTAATGCTATTTTTAATTTCAGCTTGGTGTTTTATTGTATGACTATAACCCTTTATTATTAATCATCGAAGTTTCCAAAAATTATTATGAAATTGTTATGTACATATTCTTGCTATATTATCTATTTAGGTAGTTTGTGTGATGGGGTATTTATTTACATATATTAGTATAGGGTTTAAGTGTGCAATTACATTTTAGAATTTTGTTTATGTGGATATAACCCTTGAAAACACTGACAAATAAAGGGCCACAATGATTCATGTCTTCCAGTTCTGTAGCTAAGATGAAAATAATACTTATTTGTAGATTTTTGGTGGTGATTTTGCAAGTGATTCATTTATGTGGGGTTGGTAAGTCATGTAACTTTATGCTTTTCAATGCTTTGCCAGTAAAATGGAGCTTATAATACTGCCTCAATCCTCCATGGTGAAGACAGGAGAGTATATCTAAGCACCGAGAGAAGTAAAATCACGTGTAGATTATTATTTTCTAGTTTTTCTCATTGTTCTTCCTTATTGTAATTTTGTTTGGCATTAGTTCTTCTACTCATCCATCTTATCATAAATGACGATGACTCTCTTAGGTATAATTTCCTTTTTGTTTGTGTGTGTTACATGGGTTTCTTTTCTTGTAAGGCAATATTTAGTGAGACACAGGAACACATAATAAATATATCGTAAAATTACATTTCAAAGTGAGCTATTGTATCAAAGTGAACCTTAAAATATGGGAAGCCTCTGAAGTGGAGGAAAAGATGAAACAAATGGATTAAATGAGATGTGGCCACCACAGGGGATATTCTACTTCATAGAAGTCCAAGAAATCTCAATGAAATTACTACATAATTTATGCATGTTCATAAATAATCCATCTCAACCTTTTTCTTTAAGAAGTCAGTTTTTAAGTGCATAAACTAAGCAATCCTGGTGACCCACCTCCAACATGAGATGGGGAAATATATTTCAAGCTTAAAAAATGACTTCTTGGCTTGTGGTTAATGGAATATTTGCCAGTTTCTTTATCGAGTCCAAAGGGACATTAGAAAATGCACACTCTTTGATCATTTATTAATGCACCATGCTCTGTGATTATTAAAATAATTTTAGCATTCAGGAATTGGCCTAGGAGAGCGGAAGAAGCTTGAGAGGATGGCTGAACTGTATTTTGAAAAGTGCTTTTACCGTCCTGGCTGAACTGTGCTATATAACTCTTGTCCTTGCTATAATTAGACACAGGTATCAGTATTACAACACCATTTTTATTAGTGGGGAAAAAAGAAGCGGGGGAGATAAAGAGGTCGTGTTTTATTCCTTGAATGACTCAGAGTCTGCACAAAAAGCGAGAGCACTAGGTTCTGGTCCAGAATTCTAACCACCCTATCAGCCTGCATTCCAAGTCTCATAAGTAACTTAAAGTATTAGAGAGCATATATTTCCTTTCAATGAGGGATGAAGATCTTACCTTAGCCATGATAGGAGCCTCACATGTGCCTAAAAACTGGGGATTAGCCCTGTGGTGACCAGACATGATTGTCCCTATCTTCCTGGAGAGATATTCCATGGGTGAAGAGATCATCCATCATCAGTAAAAACAAAATTCCCTTCAGCCTTCTAACACACAGGATTTGTCTCCCAAATGTGCACATCTGGAAATCTTATCTAGGCTTGCATAATGGCCAGTGTTTAAGCATAATCTCTGTATAAGTAAATTCAGCTGAGAGGCAAACTCTGAAGCCTTGGCACTACTGAGCTCTCTTTGGTTAAGTTTTACTGTCTGCACAAGAAAATTAACAGGAGGTGGACAAGAGGCTCTAAGCTGATGACTTTACAAAGAATATGGCCATGCTTCCTGCCATAAAATTGTGTTTGCTGTGCAGCACCTCTGTATGGTTAAGCAGCTCTCAGTGCTGTGAATCAGCTCCTCTGCTCTTTTGGACGAAGCTGTCTTCTGATTTTAGGGATGCGTGTCCATGAGGAAGGGTGGGTATAAAATAGTGCACTGAATTTATGTTCTTTGTATATTATTGGCAATGAATGTTCCAGCTTTCTTGTACTAATCTCTAAAAAGTCTTCAGAGGGGCATTATTGTATAGTTGAGAAATCTGGTATACAAAGGGTGACTTGACATGGCTAGAAGTGATGTAACAGAGATTAAAATCCATCTATGTAACTTCATGAGTTTTCTTATCATTTCTTCCATGAACATTTTCAAGATTCCACCATTGGGCATTTGTTGACTTTTTCCTTCTGTTAAATTGCTGGAGAAAATTATTGGAAAGCCGTTTCTGCTGATGAAGACAATTGGTGTATATGGAAGGACCACATGGAGTCCATGGGGACAGCTGCTGGCTTACCTAGTGTTGGTGATGTTATTAAAAATCCAAATTCAAGAAATCACACGTTTTTCTGCCTTCTTTTGGTTTTCAGGGAGCTTCCATGTGGATGACTATGGGTGGGATTATCATTGATGGAGAAACGCATGCCTTATTATAAGCCTCTTTCAAACCAAGCTGCTTATAATTTTATCTGTGGTTTTGCAGAGGTTCTGGGCCTTTTTTGAAAGCTCAGAGTTCTTCAATAATACCAGGTGAAAATGGAAAGACATATCATTTCTAAGAGGGAGTTCTGATACTTCTTTTTGTCTCTGTACTATTTAGAAAACTGGGAATATTTTAGTTTTATCAAGATATTATTCAATATATTGTATTAGGTAAGAGCTGGTCTCTTCAGTCAGGCAGATCTAAGTTTAAATTGTGGCTCTGCCACTTCTAAGCTCTCTGACCATAACAACAACTTGAACAACCTTACCTGAACTGGTTTTGCTATCTGTAAAACAGAGACATTCATAATTCCTTACCTTATAGGGTTGTTTTGAAACTTAAATAAAATAGTTATGGTAAATCACTTAGTACAGGGCTGGGCAATGTTGATGTTGATTGTTATGTTTATTTTTACACAGTGATTCAAATGATTCTAGAAAATGTTTATGACAGTATTAAGCAAAAGTAGTAGAAAGTGATTCCCACAATGTTGCAACTATATAAAAATAAAAATGATTACAAATGGAGGCAGAATAGCTTAGCTTTACACCTTGGCCTTTGGACTCTGACAGACCTGAGTTCAAATTTTGGTCCAAAAACTTCTCTGTGTGATTCTGGAATTTTTTTCTTAACTGTCCTAAGGCTCAGTTTTCCCATATGTAAAATAAAGTTAATTGTATTTCATATATCATCAGGGTGCTCTAAGGATTAAATGAGATTTGTCCTATAAAGTTCTTAGAACAGTGTCTGACATGTAGCAAGAGATCAATAAATGTTAAATATTGCAAGGCAGTAATAAATATATTTATTTCAGTCTGATGAGATGGTCAGCATTTTAACTTAAGTAAAATTTGTCTAAGACTATTTTTACATTGTTATCTTAGTATTAAAGTGGGAACCCTTCTACAGAATCAGTGTAATCCAAGTCTGCCTTTAGAATTAAAATTCAAAATAGTATTTGGGATTTCAATATTTATGTCCCCTGACTCTTGTGATCATTTTTAGTATAAATTCCCTGAAAATATCCAAGGAAGCCCACCTTGTGACAACCCAAACTAAAGATGACAAATCAAAGGAAGCAAAAAGAGGACATGAATAGTTTTTTTTGTTTTGTTTTTTTGTTTTTTTTTGCTACATATGAAAACAGGATTGTTGTTTGGGAATATACTTTACCAGATGAGGAAGCTGAAATATAATGAACCTCATTTTTAGTTCCCTATGGGAACAAGGATGACAGGGCCATCTTTGTGAATGGAAAAGCAAAGGAAGTGGTGTGATGATTCCAGTAATGTCGTCACTATCAATTAGGCCCACCAAGATCCCCTGAGATGCACGCACTTCTAGTCTCCAAGTCTGTCACATGGAACCTGTGTGTCAGAGCCAGGAGTGACCTTAGCAAACACCTTGTCAGACCTTCTCATTTGCAGAATGGTGAAGTGAATTGGTGCTTATGCAGCAGATAAGTGGAGTAACCACTGCTTAAACGTTCTCTTATAGCTCCTAGTCTAGTGCTTTTTCCACTCTGTAGGGATCTCTCTGCTCTAGCCAAATTTGAAGAAATTACCCTACAGAGAAAGGCACATTCAATAAAGAAATTAAACAGTTTGGGGGCCAGGAAAGTTCCTTAACTTCTCCGAAGTTTAATGGCATTAACTGCACTGAGTTGAAATGAGTAAATTAGATAATGTCTTCATAACATCAGGTATATAACAATAAAAATTAACAAATATTGAGCACTTATCATGAGCCAAATGTTACTCTAACTGCTGTCTTATATAAATATCTCAATCTTCAGAAAAATTCACATTGTGGAGTAGTTACTATCATTAGCTCCCTGTGATAAGGGAGACAAAATGAATTGCCCACATATACTAGGTGATGGAGTGAGATTTTATTAATGTTCTGACTTCAAAACCCATATTCCAAATTATCATGAAATTCTGCCTCCTTAGTGGGTGCTCCATACATGGAAGCTGCTACTATTATGACCAACTTCACCTAAAGGTACACTGACAACCTGAGTGATAATGGCATTTGCTTTCTGGTAGGAGTTTTGTCAGTATCTGTGACACAGTAAAGGCAAAATTGGTGATGTCTGTAATAGCTAATCAGAAAAGTTTCCCTGATTGTTTGGATTGCTAACTTAGTTCTTAATACCCAGGTAATTGCAAAAATGGATCTAAGTGAATGGGAAATGAGAGGGCCCCCAAATTAAGGAGCATGCCAGCAAGTGATGCTTCCCTCCTATCAAAGGTAGAAAAAAGAAAGACATTAATGTTTGTGAAGTGCCTGCTATGGGCTGAGAACTTTGCCATTTGATTTGCATAGTTCTCTCTCTCTCTCTTTTTTTCTTTTTGACAGAGTCTTGCTCTGTTGCCCAGGCTGGAGTGCAGTGGAGTGATCTCAGATCTCGGTTCACTGCAACTTCCGCCTCCTGGGTTCAATTAATACTCCTGTCCCCGCCTCTGGAGTAGCTGGGATTATAGGTGCCCGCCACCATGCCCTACTAGATTTTTGTATTTTTATAGAAACGGAGTTTCACCATGTCGGCCGGGATCCTCTCCAACTCCTGACCTCAAGTGATCCGCCCGCCTTGGCCTCCAAAAGTGCTGGGATTACAGGCGTGAGCCACCGCGCCCGGCCGCGTAGTTCTCTCAAATTTTGTTATAACCCACGGAGGTCTTTGCAATTGTTTTTGTTTTATGAATGAGTTCACTTAAACTCAGAGAAAGAAAGTAACTTTTTCATGGCCGTATGACAAATCAAGTGTAAGAGATAAAATTTGAACCCAAGTCTGTGGGCCATCAAAGTCCATGAACTTTTTTATCACACTACCTTCTGGACAGGTTTATTTTTATCTTTTGACTTCTCTTGACCACAGTGAGATTAACACACACTCCGCCAATGCACACAGGTAACCTTCCTTACACATATAAACCCGGCCTGTCACAGCCCTCTTCTTTCCCTCCCTGTTCTCCTTCATGTGGGGTGGGTCCTTTGAGGAATCCTTCTCTTCTTCACTGTGATAATTAGATTGATTCCTAGGAATTGATGAAAATGGACAGACATGTGCTAATGGAGGTTCTGAATCACTGCACTAATGCACTACATCATTTATTCATCTATGCAGACCTGTATGAGTAGAAAGAAAGCTGTGCCTCCTCATAATAAAACCCAGATGAGCTTGCAAAATGTAGTCGAGTCCACTGGGCATTTAAATTCTGAGGCACACATCAAGGCTGCTCTTTGAACAGGTGCTACAGCTGAGCCATGGGGAAATTACATGAAATACTGAATTCACTCAGAAGACAGTGAGTGTCCCAAAGGAGGTAAATAGGAACTTCTGCATCAGAATCCAGGGCTTACTCCTGGGGCCCGTCTTCTGGCTTCAGATCATGTAAGAAAGGCCTGGCTTGAAATTTGCATGAAGGCAGATAGCGTTTTTTTGCGCATTTCTGTCTTTCACTTATTCATTCTTTCAACAAGTGTTGAGACTCTATTGCATGGAGACACTGCTAGGTGCTGAGCTTACACTAGTGAACCGGACATGACAGCAGTGCTTGTATACAGACCTGAGAGTTGAGACGCAGTGTTTTGCCACCATGTTATCTGCTGTGATTCATGTAATGAACAATATAATGTGTAACTGTAATGGCCACTGATCTGCCCTTGTGTCTAATTGGTTACTCTTGTGTGTTGCAACACTCTGGGCAAGGAGAGATAACAAATTAGCAAACATGGTCCTTCTTCCATCAGCTAACCTCTAACATACACCTAGTAGTACCAGGGTCCCATATTTTTTTGAGCCACTTGAACAACTTTGCTGTCTTTTCTCTGTAGCCAATCTGGTCAACCTATGATGTCTAGTCTCTGAAGCAGGAGTCAGAGCTTCTCTTCTTGGAAGCCCAAACACTGTTGAGGTATGAATTGAAGCTGTGTAGTGCAATGGGAGGAACTATGTTCTGAAATCAGATACATCTGAGGTATATCCTGGGCCTGCCATAGACTAACAGGTGATGAGGAACAACTCTTAGGCACAGACCCTCGATTACTCCTCTATAGAAGGAGGGCAACAATGTCTTCCCTGTGAGGTCTGCTGAATGAAATAAGATAATGCATACAAAGCTCTTAGAATTCAACAAATGTGAGTTCTCCACACCTCAAGCCTTTGCTCAGTTTCACGTCAGTTCTTTTGCTACCTAGGAAAGCATGTTTGGAAATATGTGAATTATCATATAAAATCCTCATGAACTGGGTCCATGCCTCATGGATATTTTCCAGCCTTATGCATAGACCATGGGTGGTTGAGGTTATCTCTGTCCCAATGTATCATAAGGGGCTTTGTCCACCAGACTAGGAATTCTTGAGGGCTGAGGTCGTGGCCAATGTGTTCTTTTATCTGTCAAGTTTAACTGAGTTCTGGGCTGCCATGTTGTAGGCACTTAATAAAATGCTTGTTAAATTAAAGGATATCTCAATAGCATATTACTGCTGTATGTCAAACACCTCAATGACTTTATAATGACATTTGAATCTCTTTACTGTCAGATTAGATCTTAACTCCTAAGTCTCCTTTATTTCCAGAGCTGTTATCTTAAAAAAATTATAATTTAGAAAGACTTTGTATTAAGAATGCCATTTAAAACTGCTTGGCTGTCTTGGGTTATAGCCATTTGATTATGCAGCTAAAAGTGATACTATGACATCTTGCAGCTTGCTGGGAAAACCCATAAGGTTAATACTTGATTATAAAATCAAGTTTGCCACAGTTGCAACGGAGCTTATGTCAGCAGAGTTTCTTTAATGAGAAGGTAATTTTAACTGAAATGTCTGCATTATTGTGTTTACTCATGGTCTAAGTATGCGAGTATTTTTTCATTCTTCATTGAGTCACATTAAATGCTAACTGTAAGGCATCTTATTTGAACAGCATTTTTAATTTCAAAAATTCTAAGTGCCAGCAAATAATCATTATTTTTTTATTCTTATTTTAGGAGTTAAAAACTGAGTCTGAGATTAAAATAATTACAGATCAAAGACAAGTACACAAACCAGAACAACACTATTTGGGATTAACTAGAGGAAAAAGTCAATGTAAATTAATAAACAGTCTAAATATGTATTATAAAATATGATATTATTTTCAATGATATAATATCACTCATTCAAAAGTAGTTTTTTGATATGGTCTAGATTAGAAATTATTTGATCATCAGAAAGAGGAATGTAAAATAATTTTTTTACAACATTGATCCTATAAGTGGAATAGTCACAAAAGTAATAAAATATGTAGATATTCAAAACTGGTGTTTTCCTATATTACAGAAATTAGAAATGGGAAAAATAATTTATTAATAATTATAACAGACATCGAAATCATAATGACAGGGTATTATGGTCTTCTTAGGCCAGACACATGAGTTCAGCCTTGGTCCAGCCTTGCTTCTTTGGTGTGAAGTCCCTGAGGGTGGTCCATGCATAAAAAAGTCAAAGCAGCTCATGGTAACTCTTTTTTACTTGGGACTTTGGTCATGTAATTTAAGCTGGACCACAGGGAGTGCTGTTTTATTTTCCTGGGGTATTTAGGATTAAATAACCCAGAAACAAAATAATTAAAGACCAGTTCTTCCTACTTTCCCAAAGCCCAAACCAGAGCTTATTATCTTTCTTGTTAGCTGGAGGAAAGGCCATCCCAAATTAGCTGGGTACAGGAAATGGTGCTAGAGACAGATCAAGAGAGAAGGCTTCACCAATGCCCAGAGCTGACTGGCCTAGCCTTTCGCCCTCCCCTTGCCATGGCATCCAGGAGAATGGGGAGGTGGTGGTAGGGGAGGGAAGACACACACACACACACACACACACACACACACACACACACACACACAGAAGGAATCAAAATAAGAGCAAACAAATGCTGAGTATCCTTCCTACGCAGATACAATGGACAAAATAAGGAAGAGAATGAGGTCAAACTAAATACAATTATTATTAAATTTTAAATGACTCCACTCAATGGTTTATTGCCAAAAAGATGTTAAACCTGATCCAACTTTAGTCAGTCTTCTTCCTCGTGAGATGCAGCAAAGGGAAGGACATAAAGAATTCTGCCTGAAGGTCAACATCAGAACCCTTTACATACATTATCTTACCATGTGTGTAGTGGGTACTATTAATAGCCCCATTTTATAGATGAGTAAACTGAGTTTCAAAGAGTTCAAGAAATTAGCCCAATTCATAAAGTTAGTAAACTCTGGTCATTCTAATAAAAGTCTGTCTTACTCAAGCTTTCAAAAATCAGACCTCAAAACAGTTCCAGTGCCACCAATTATTCATTGTGTCCCCTCCAGCAAACCAGATACTGAACAAAAACTTGTTGAATGGATAAATTCCAAGAAGAAACTATCTGGCTTCTCAGACTGAGGCTAATTAATCCTACTTTTTAGAGTTGCTATAAAAATTAAATGAAAATATCGAATGATTAGCTATAGAAGAAAATATAAAAAGACACTTAAAGGGCTGAAGTAAATTCTTAGTGAGTTATAAGGATGATCTAGGACTTTTTTGTGTGTGTTTAAATCTGTAACCTTTGAGGCTTATGTCAGAAGGAGCAAGTATTCTTTTCCTGTCTGTTATTCGGGACCACCATTAGGAGTGAGACTGGCCATTCCTCTTTGAGTTGACTGTGACACTCTATCATTCTTATAAATGTGTGCTTTTAAAGTGCTTGCATGGATTTAGTTCCCTAAAGAAATATAAGAATTCTTCATTGTTGTCTTGTGAACCTAATTATTTCCCCTGCATAATTCAAACATACCAGTTTAAAGATGAGTAATTACACTATCAAAATAAGTGAGGAATCAGTTAATTTTTGCTTTCTCTTTAACAGTTACCTGCAAACGAAATATGTGATTCCCAACTAAAGTGCCACGTTGTACCCTGTGAGTTGCTCAGGAGACGGGGTCATTTAAAGCAAATCTTCAGAATGAAACCTCAGTGCAATACTTAGGCCACCGGTCAGGGAGTGTCTGCTTACTTTGAACCCTTTCAGTAAGAGTTGGTTCAGTTTTGAAATTGCTGGCTTCTCTGTAGTGTTTAAATTATCATTGAATTTGTAGAGATTCAGTTGAACCACTCAAAAAAATTTATGGCTTCATCAAGTCTTACCTAGATAATTCAACCCAGGAGTGTAAACATATATTCAGTACGTTAAACACTACACCACTCTCTCCCACTCCCCTTTTATAGGGCAATACTCCAATTTTCCTCCACCTACCACATAAGCCCGACAAATTACCTCATATTTTCTGTGCCTCACACTCTTTAAGCAAATTATCAAGTCATCTTGGTCCTAAGAAAAACTTATTTTAACCAAAGTATTCTCTCTTCATTTACCATACTTCTTTTGTTGAAAATACCTACTTTATCTTCACTTTTTCCTTATCTTCTGCTCTACAAGACACTTAATTTTCACAGCTAAACTGAAAAAACAGAAAAATTAACACATTTTATTTGGATCCAACTGGTAACAACACCAACAGAATTTGGCCAAAGGTGTTAATCTGCTCTTCACTCGTTTTTGTAATCAGCATCATCATTTATCTGTGTCACCCAAGGTGGGAGCACCACCTTTGAGAACACATTTAGTCTGTAGGCTCGATAAGAGAACTTTATAACTTGCAATCCTGATTCCCATATTTTATTCATGATTTTGATACTCCTAGTCATTATTTCAGTAATCATCCATTCAAGGCAGCAGGTTAATGTATATGATAAATTTCTCTGCTAATGGCTCCAACAATTGACTGTCATGGCTGGAGGCAGTCTCTGGCAGACAGTATTAGGCTATTCTTGGTTGGTGATGCAACTGCATGAATTCTATGTATGTA
This sequence comes from Pan paniscus, assembly GCF_029289425.2. NCBI lineage: Eukaryota > Metazoa > Chordata > Mammalia > Primates > Hominidae > Pan > Pan paniscus. The sequence goes on along the minus strand of NC_073258.2, from coordinate 92,917,349 downwards.
CCGACTAATTCAAAGGGACTTAAACTATTTGGGAGGAAGGTACTCAGCCAAATTACATTTCTAAAATGTGAATTGTAGGGATTGGAATTAAGCTCACTTTAAACACTGTAGTTCATAACGTTTTACTATTGTAGCATTTTAGATGAATGGATAGGAATTCATTTTATTGAGATAACTGGAGTATTCTTCCATATAAAATACTGAACTGTAATCACTGGACTGGAAGACCTATATTAGATTCAGATATGCCAGTAATTATCTATGTGACCTTAATTAATTTAATTAACTTTTTTGGGTCTTAGTTTCCAGATGATGGTTTGCATACTTTGATAATAGATACTCAACAAGTACTGTTGAGCGAATGTGTTGTTAGAATTTAAAATCTCTCTTGCTGCCAAAATTCTATTTGGCAATGATCCAGACTTACAGATTCTTTCTTATCCGTTTTCTCTCTTCCTAGTCTCATTCTCTTAGTTCAGACCATCATTTCTCTCCAAGATTATGTCAACTGTTATCTGTTTTCCTGCTTCTGCTCTTTCCCCTTTGTTAGTGTCTTCACAATGCAATGAAAGTGATTTTTCTGAAACACACATTTGGTTGTTCACTTTCATGCCTAAAGTTTCTCTATTGCCTTTACTATAAAGCACAGATTCTTTGCCATGGCTTAGACCTGGCTCTAGTTTATCCCTTCAGCTTCATTTTCTCACTCCTCCTTTCCTTTTTGAATACTTTGACTTCTGGTGTTTTTGTAAGAAGGTGTTTTTTTACGTTGAAATCCTTGTACCAGATATTCTTTCTGCTTAAAACACTGGTCTCCCCTCTCTGACAAGCTGGTTCTTCCTAGTCATCCTTCAGATTGTAACTTGCAAGTTACTTCCTCTAAGAAGTCTTCGCTGACATCCTGAATTTGGTGCTAGGTCTCCCCCCTTAATGTTCTTATGAAACCGTGTTTCTCACCCATCTCAGCAGGCTTTACATGTAGTGTAGTGACTATGTGTTTGTCTGTAACTGTCCCTAGACAGTGAGTTATATTGAAGGATGCAAACTTTATTTACCTTTACTCCTGCTGAGTTACCAGTCTCTAGCAAAGTGCCTGGTACATTAAACACGTTCAATAAATGTTTGTTAAATGGATTAATAAATGCAATAAACAAAAGAAAATTATTTATGTTGTTTCACTCTTTTTTATAGAACATGGAGTTGAGTTTATTACTGTGCACTGTTTCCAATTTTGCATCTCTATCTGATGTAAAATGTGTTTTATATGTACAGAAAAAACAGGGGTATGTGTTTATTTTCGAGCGTAAATATGCACTGTATTACTCAAGAGAAAGAAAGAGAGAAAAGAGTAATATGTAAGTATTAAGAAATGGAAACAAATAAATGATTTCTTTGTTACTAATTTCCATGCAGGCATATTAGGCTAAAAATGGTATGCCCTTGATTATCCTCACATACCTTAAATTGTATCAATAGGTTCTGTGGATTGTCAAATGAATAGTATTGTGCCCTTCTGGTGGGGGGAGGGTGCGGGGGGAATCACCTTCTAATAATGAACTAACTGTGAAACATTAGCATCTGTGGAGAAAGATATTTGAAAATAATAATACAGACATTAACTCAAAACTTAATTTTCTTTGTTTAGTATGTTCAGAGAAGAAACTCATAGAAAATTGTTTCAGATGGCAAATGCAAATTATTTAACGGATTCACCCGATGGTATGGAAATCTATGTGAGGCAGGCCATGAGGTGATGCTTAAATTATATTTTAGTAAACTATGTTTTCTTCCCATATATGTTTCTGTAATGGTTGGTTCTCTGGATTAATATTTTGATTCTAGAGCCAAAAGGATTGGCTGAATAATTGAATGTGGTAGTCAGAGAAAGAAATCAGTTGAGGATGCCTGTAAGTTCTGGCCTGAGAAACTGGACAGATGGTATTGCTATCAACAGGGAGAAAGAAGATTGAAGATGAAATAGGTTTTGGGGAGAATATCAGAATTCAGCTGCAGGCATGTTAAGTCGTTTGACATTTTTATTAGACACATGCCAGATGAGATGTTGAATGGGTAGGATGTAGATAAGTCTGTACTTTGGGGAGAGAAATCAATGTAGGACATATGGTTGTGAAACTTATTGGCACATAAATGGTACTTAAAGCTCTGAGACTAGGTAAGATCACCAAATAAGTGAATGTGAATGCAGAAGGAAAGAGGAGCAAGGACTGAGGCTTAGAGCACCTTAATGTTAAAGGCTGGAGAAGAGGAGGAGCCAGCACAGAAAAATGAAAGACTGGTGAGGGAGAAGGGGCACCCAGAGAAAGTGGTGTCCAGGAAGTGAAGTAAAGAAAGTGGATCAGCTGTGCTAAATACTGTTGGTAGACCCACAAGATAGGACTGATATTGACCCTCAGCTTTAGCAATGTGGTGGTCATTGGTGCCTTAGAGAAGAATAGGAGAGGAAGGAGCAAGATCCTGAGTGGAGTGGGTTTAACAGAGACTGGGAGGAAAATAATTCTAGACTGTGAGCATAGATAATTTTCTATAATCCATATTCCACATCTTTATGAGAATTTTTGACCCAGTTTTGAATGATCCTTTTCTGGATTTTCACATATTACAAGTTCCTTGGAAGCAGAGTCACTTTCCTTCAATTAAAAAAAACTTCTGGTAACAAAAAAACAATGTAGATGAGCAGCAGTGGGAAAGCATATGGAGTATATGGATTGCTAAGAACACTGCAACCCACCTACAAGCTTGCTGGTTACAGGAATTTTATTTTAAATGGGATATTCCATGGGCATATCTGCAGAAAAAAAATACCGAGTGTTGTTATGAAGATTACAGACCTCTCACTTTCCCTAGTCTATTTCCATCGAAATCTAGTAACTAACTGCTTTATTCTGTGTCAGTTCACTTCCTTTTAATGTTTTATACAATAAAGTAAAGGTTTCTCTTTGCTTATTTGGCCTAGAGAAGACAATATAAACTGTTACAGAATGAAAAAATACTGTGAGTTTTCATTAGCTTTTGTAGCAGTTCTGAAAGAGGGACATATTTTTGCTATCAGATCTTGTGTGCATATGAAGTTGAAAGATTCTACCTGACCCAGGACTGGGATTTTATCCTTAAGATATTGTTGAAGGTACTAGTCCCTACCTATTAAAATTCTAATTAGCTGTCCAGATTGAATGGTCTGAAATCAGTCTGCAGTCCTCATTTCCACTGCTCAGGGTCCCTAGAAGTAAACTGAACCCATGAATGTCCCTATGAGTACTATTATGGTCTCTCCATCATGTGCGTCCAGTCTGTTTAATGGGCTGTCTTGTTACTCACTCCCCTTCCATGCTGGAATGGGAGCTTTGTTTACTCATTCTCAAGAAAAGGATCTGTGCAAGCAAATAGAAATATTAAGTCCTTTTCTATCCCTCAGGCCACTCATAATCTAATTAAAGGCAAGACAAGTTAAAGATACCTCTATTGAAGACCTTATGGTATGAATTGATTGGTCTTCTTATCAAGGTCTCTTTTGTCATGGAATTCATTATTGAAAGAGCACATGGATACATAAATAGGTCAGAATATAGTATGCTAAGGGCTGTGATAGAGTTTGTGTGTGAAAATACTATGGGACAATAGAGGAGTTACTAATCTGCTTTTAGACATTTGAGCTAGATCTTAAAGCAAGTCTAGGAGTTTTCCAGGTGGACAAAGAGACTTTCCAGGGACACACCTGGCAATAGGACCAGCAGCCAGCATGAATACATTCTTGCAGGTGCAGATGAGTATATGTGGTTGAGCAATGTAAAATATCCAGTGTGTCTGGACTACTGGGGGTGAAGGATAAATGTGTGCAGCAGTGACACTCATGGTCTTATTGTTAGATTAATACAGCAAGACTCATCTGGTTGAGACTTGAATTGTTAGGCCATAAAATTTTGTCTTTTTTCCTCTTCTATTAGTCATTTGCTTAGCAAGAGATAGATTTTTTTTGTATCAATCAGTAAAGGAGATACAATTCATAAGCACTGTGGGTCAGTAAGAGGAGAGTACACCATGCCTGAGACTTGAGAGGTAAGGCCCTACTCGGCATATTCTGTAAGGGTGGTATACCCTTGGCCACAGTGGCAGCTGGCATCTGTTACTCTATTTTTCTATAAAGCTTCCACCTCTCGGTATTGCTCCATGCCTCTGTAAACACTGCTACATTTATACTTCAATTAGGAAGAGTGCTGAATGACCTCTTTTTGACACTCTGAGCTTAGCTCCAACGAGAAAAGCTCCAAAGAGCAGAAACAGTGGTGTATCTCTGAGCTACCAGCCCTTCCTACGGGTCACCTAGCTTTAGCTCTTTCAGGGTAGATTTCCTCACGGCAGAACTGAATGATTTTCTGACCTGACTGTGTCCCTCACACTCACATAGAACATCTCATCTCTTCTCCTTCGTAGTCAGTGATCAGGTGGGAATATAGTTCCAAGGCTGTGCAACTTTTTATTCAACTTCCATCTTATCTCCTAGGGCAGAATTATAAAACCTTTTACCCATCTCTTACCTGAATTTTGGATCCTCTTTACTAAAACTTTTATTTTTGAGTTAGTATTAAATTGTATTTTAGATGAATTTGATAAAAATGAGTAAAAAATACCTATATTTCCAGGGAATATCTTATTTTTAAAATATTTGTTAGCTTTCTCAGACATTAGTCAGTGTGACTGACTTGGAATGTAACTTTTATCTCTGGTTTAAAATTCATAATATAATTAGGTCATGGTTTCCTATGTTGATATTTGCTCCATGGTAATTCTGATAGCTGATATTTTAATTGAATTTTCATGTATCTGAAACAGATGCTATAAGTGATCTCCCCCATCAATGTGGAAATGTTAGTCATGCAAATTTAGAAGACAGCATTCACTCATTGTTCATTCCTACATTTCAGGGCTATAGCCCATTTAACCACAAACATTGACATTAATCATAGGAGCTGTGTGTTTAATTATAAGTGGCCACCAAACGAGACATTTCAAAAAAGACCCCAGCCAACAGTGTGATGTAAGCTTGTTTTCCATAAGCAAAGGATAGAGAATAAAAGTGACTATGCTTTTCATTATCCTATGCTCTTTTAAAAAAATTTCAGTATGCCGAAAATTATTTTGCTCTTTCTCTTGATTAATATCAGAGCATGCTGCGTGTATTTTTGGTTCAGTGACTGAAATTTGGGGGGAAAACAGATGCACTCATCATGAGGACCCAAAATAACATTACCATGAATTCTATTATAACATACAAAACACTTAGAAATTTACAGTAATTACATACAAACTTATAAATAATGGAAAAGACTTAATAACGTTGACCTTGCTCAATCATAAATAACAAGGCTGTTTTAAACTCGTTCTAATTGCCCCCTCATTATACAGAAACTTTTCTAATCCTTTCCAGTCATGGGAATCTGCGTAACGAGCTGTACTCCTCTGGGTTGTTGGATTTCTTTCTGAGAATTTTTCCTTCAGTTCTACCTTTCTCCTTGTGCTCCCCTCCACTCTTTGCCTGTTTATCTCCCACCGCAATCTATACCTGATTGATACAAGTGATTCTCCAAGTGCCCCTCACAGGAGCTCTGTGAGTCTTATGAGTGTCTACCTACACAGAGATTTAGTCAACACTCTACTCCTTTAAACAATGGCACACACAGAAATGCAAAATCTTAGAACTGAAGTTGCCACTACCGTGGAGGCAATAACGTGAATGATTTTTCCTTCAAGGTTGTTGAATCATGCCTTTTCAGAAACAGAATCTATAACTGATGTGAGGATGTTACCTACTTAAAAAATAATACTGCGTGGGTTTGGGAGACATATGTAATATTAAAGACATAATAAAATTCTACTGCATTATATATACAGTAAGAAGAATAAATGTATGAAAAGGGAGTGAAATTTCTTAAAAATATGGGTAGAACAAGTGCATTCTTCAAGTTTCTAGTAAACACTGGAAAGATATGACCAAGCCATCAGGAAGACATGACCAGAAAATGCAGATAGAGAAATTTTCTTTCTAAAATTGTATGTACAGCGTGAATACAACCACACACATACAGATACACTCATGTATGTGTGCATATACAATTGACTCTTGAACAGCATGGATTTGAACTGCACATGTCCACTTGTACGTGGATTTCCTTCTGCCTCTGACAACCCTGAGACAGGAAGATTAACCTCTCCACTTCCTCTTCTTCGTCAGCTTATTCAGTGTGAAGATGATAAGGATGAAGGCGTTTATGATTATCCACTTCCACTTAATGAATAGTAAATATATTTTCTCTTACGATTTTCTTAACATTTTCTTTTCTCTAGCTTACTTTACTATAAGAATACAGTATATAATACACATGACATGCATAATATATGTAAATTGACTGTTTATGTTATCAGTAAGGCTTCCAGTCAACACTAGGCTATTAGTGGTTAAGTTTTTTAAAGTCAAAAATTATACATGGATTTCATCTCTGCACTGAGTTGGTGCCCCTAACCTTCACATTGTTCAAGACTCAACTGTATATATAAATGTGTGTGTGAACCAAACCTCAGACATTAAAAAAAGCACTTAAAATACACTAAAATATTAACAGTGAGTATATTTTGGTGGGATGTAAAACAATAAGCATTTTAATTTTTTTTCTATTTTATATATTTTCTTAATATTGTATCACTTTAGAATGGTACACAACCTTTAAAACCTAGAATATAAACCATGGAAACATATTCATGAAACTTTGTATACAGAACACATTTGTATATGTAGACTAGTTTGAACTGAATTATACTGTGTGTATATTTCCTTCCAACTATATAGGCCTGAGAAGTCAGAAAATATTTGCTCTGGTCCCTAAACTTATGCTTTGGAGGAGAAGCCACTAATAACTTGTTACCAAACTCCCATTTTGTTTGTTGCATGTAGCACTCTGTGAGGGTGAATGGTAAAGAAAGCAATGGCACAATTATCATAAAAGATTGCTCTCCTGGTGTTAATAGTTAACATTTTTCATTCATGTGACTTGTGCATGAATAAATAATGGACACAGATGTATGGTTTTTCACTCTCCATGACTTTGTTTTTAGCTAGCCATTCTTATCAGTGGAATAAATTGATAAGTGCCTGGAACACAAGCTGCAGAATGAACAATGAGAGCTGGATCCCCATCAGTTTTACCTGTTATCCTTGCTGGCTCATAAGGTTTGCCTTGTAAAGATTTCCTGGTCTTATTACTAACCACTGAACAAATACTCTGGTTAAAGCAAAATTCATCAATAAGCAAATGGAAAACAAATCAGCTTAGCAATAAATTTGAAAAATACAGCCTCATAGAGAAAACCTGCAAGGTGACTTTACAGTAAGAGTGATAGCAAAATTGCTGGGATGTGACTTGAATTTACACTGCAAATGACTGTCATGGGGCCGTACCACAGAATGCCAAATTACAGTGTATGATTGCTGAGCAAAAACATATTTGTGCTTTCCAGTTATAGACAAGAATGTCAAAAGCTTTCTGAAAGTAGAACCTCAGAGTACTTTGTTATGTGCTATTTCAGGGTAGAAGGAGTATTCTTGTGCTTTATGGACTCATGTTGTATAAACAGAGAGTAAACGTCCTCTTATTCCCAAGGGCTTCCTGAAAATTTGATGAAGATGATGAAAGAATAGGTAAATTTTTGCACATCTTCTATGAGCCAGGCATTGTGTTGGTGCTTTAATATGTTACCTTATTTACTGATCACAAACCCATGTGAGTTCTTTGGCACTTAACCCAGTTGTCTCACTGTCTAGGGACTGACTTCCTGTTATTAACACATGACTGAATCTCATTGTTTGATTGATAGGCCTGACCTTCTGAATCTCCTTTTCGGTTCTTATGTTTCACATGATTTCCCTGTCCTCTACTTAATACTCTCAAGCTATATATAATAATAATGATAGGAAAGACTTTTCAAACACTGTATGTCAGGCACTATTCTATGCATGTATGTATATAAGTATGTATCTATCTATCAATCACCAATACCCTTCAGCCAAAGACCACGGGAACACCAGAAGTTGAGCAAGTTGAGTTTATTACTAGTTGCTTTGAGGGAGAACATACGTTATAGGGAACTGTGAGAGTGTTTCAGTAACTGTGTTAGAAAGAAGACAATAAAGATATTGGGTTTAACTGAGGAATTTGGAGAAAGGTCTAAGGAAGTAGGAATATATTTTGAAGGCTGAAAAAAGCAGGAGCAACTGTATGACTAAATATCTGATTAAATCTTATCTATGGGAAGGGAGATTAGAGCTAGGTTAAAGCTGTAAACGGGTAGCAATTACTCACTTCAGTCAAGAGAGAGGGGTGTTTGGTATTTTATGGCTGCTCAGTGGCCTTGGTTTTGTCTGTTCTTAGACAAAATTATGAAGTGGCTTTGCTTTGTCTTACTTTATCATGGCCTCATAGTAACCTTGTCTGATGTTGGTATTCTGAGTATTTTTTTATGCCCAAGAGGAGAATAACATGATGTGACTACGAGTGCCAGGCCAGCTTCCAAAGGTCAAGGGCTGCTCTTTTGCATTCTCTCTTTCTCTCTCTCCTATCTATCCATCCATCCATCCTTGTTCAATAATCACTGCAACCTTGATAAGCAATGCATTCTTCCATCACAGAGAGCATGGACTTTTAATAATGATCTTCTATTATTACATTTTTACCTCAGTGAGCCAGTTAGGATAGGAGGAAAGCCTGCTGTCATGGCAGCCTGCTGAGTGCTGAATAGTGATTTTTATGAAGGAGAGGTTTAAGGGAATCTAAATTGCATCTTGAAGATAGCTGCCTAATTCACCCATGCTTAGATCTGAATGGGCTGAACAATTTAGGCAGTGTAATCCGTGGAACTCTAGAGAAGGAGCTGCACCGGCTTGTGCTTCCTAGCTTTCTGGGAAGAGGAGAGTGTCTGGGAACAGGAAGAAAGATGCAGTCACTTTGGCCATGAGGGAGAAAGTAGAAGAAAGGAAAAACGGCATGAAAAAGTGGAGTAAGGGAGAGGAGGGTAGGGGGCATGTGATAAGAAAGGAGGAAGCAGTCTCTGGCAGTTTTCTTATTCCCTTAGGGTTTATAAGAGTGGAGAGTCCCCACAGGGCAGAAACAAGAAGGCATGATGGCCAGGACATTCCTTGTATACTGCTATTGCTTTGGCCCATGGAGGTGTTTGCCCAATAGAGGCTGATTGCTGTGCTCTTATTCAGGGCTCTTCTTCCTAGAAACATGGGCATGTCTACATCCTTGGGGCAGAGAGAGGAAACAATATAGATGGAGGATTAATAAAAACCCCCAAGTCCCACTGAAGGCTAGCAGTGAGAAGGACAACAATACCACATTCATAATGTCTGCATTCAGCCTTGATCTAAAAACAATGCAAAGTAAATTCTCTTTTCTTTTCCACCATTTGAACTTCCAGTCTATCAAATTAGATAACATGGAAAGTCAAAACAGGAAGAAACAACCAGAATTTTAATTAAATTGAAATAAGTGACCCAGAGCATATGGTGATAATAACTTTGGGTTTATTTTATTTTCTGTCTGTCATTTCTTCATTCATCACCTATTTATTGAGAGGCTACTGTGTTTCAGGCACGGTGCCAGGTTTGACAAAATGATTAATGAGCTAGTCAGGATCTCTGCTGGCTGCAAAGTGGGCCCCAGGCTCTAGGTCATACCATTGATTCAAAGATAAGAAGCCTCAGAAATCTTAAATGTATTCTGAGAGCATACATACATTTGAGTTTTAATGTGTTAGATTTCCACAAATCAGGCTGCTCTCTGGTAGCCAGTTTATTTACTTGGAAGAAAAGTAATTTAAATTTTGAGTTGCTGTGTTTCTACCTTTGTTCATTTTTGCCTCTTGCTTCTTCAGGAAGCAGACAAAAGCTTGGCTCTCTATGGCTTACCTAAGATTCCTGCATGATTAGATAGACTGGATTCACATATTTTCATCTTTCCCTGCCTTTGCTTACTCTTTCTTTCTTTCTTTCTTTCTTTCTTTCTTTCTTTCTTTCTTTCTTTCTTTCTTTCTTTCTTTCTTTCTTTCTTTCGATTCAGGAGCAGAAATCTCAGTTGGGTCCATGCTTGGTCACATGCCTAGTGAAGTGCAGTTGCTCAATAAATGAAAATAGGATATTAAGTAAAGTAACCTCTGTCTCCAGGTGAATAGCACTTCCTACATGCTGTATATAGGTATTCACTCTCTTCTTCCTTTTGAACTCTCCTCAAGGGAGGATGGATTAGCTGACAGGTCCCAAACTTTCCCACCTGAATTGAGTCTTCTAAATGGCCACATAAAGAAATTCCTCCAACCCTCCAGAAATGGTCAATAAGTCCAGTCACAAAAGAGTATTCAGGGATTTTGTTCCCCAAACTAAAGAAAGTACAGGGAAAAAAATCTCTCTGATACTATCATTCTTTTAGCTTTAATTTCTCATTAGAAAGATATTTCAAAAAGTCTGAAGAAAGCTTTCAATAGCCTGACATCTTGTGAATACAAGCTATTGTACTGCTAAAGTGTCCGTTCGTGTCAGAAAACACGAGGTATAGGTATGTTTGTCCTGTCGATCCACTTTAGATATCTCTTTGTTGTCTCTAAGAAACCTTTCATCACAGACATTTTACCTTCCCTTTTTCAGGTGAGTTGCAGAGCAGTTAGGCTTAAAGTGTAGCCCATTTTCTGATAAAAATGAATCATCGGGCTCAGTTTTAATTTGCTGTCCTTTCTCAATTGACAGTTTACTTATCGTTTGTTATATGGTAAATGGTGAAGGACGTTACCTCCTAGAGTTGGACTTTCAGACTTCTGAGAAAAAATCTACACTCCCAGTAAAAACAAACAAATAAACAAACAAAACAAAAACAGAACAAAACAAAAATGAAATGCTCACCTCAATAAAAAGAAACAAGGAATAAGAACAACAAGACTAACAAAAAATATCAATTTAAAAATATTTAAACAATGTATAAAAGTGAATTTTTACTCTCTATCTCAGGCAAAAATCTTCATGAAACCATATTCAGTTACATTGTAAATTTACATCTGCTGTAAGCTGTGGATATGCAAAGGTGTACAGAATGGTATAATGGACATTGGAAACTCAGAAGGGAGGAAGGTGGGAGGCAGGTGAGGAGTGAAAAACTACCTATTGGGTACAATGTACACTACTCGGCTGATGGGTGCCCTAAAATCCTATACTTCACCACTATACAATTCATATATGTAACCAAAAACCACTTATAGACCTAAAGCTACTGAAATAAAAACAATAAAAAATAAAAACAGTATCAAGATAGCTTCTTATAATGTCTGAGATGGCAACTGAAAGGTGTTTGGATAAAGTCATGGCTGCAAAGGTTAGGGAAGTCAGCAATTTATTAGTCATGCACACAAGTAAATTCAGTGGCTCAGTCTGTAGTTAACAAAGGAAGGGACTTCCTTCTATATTTGTTTTATTGGATTTTAATGGACAGTCCAGTCATCTTTCAATGAGAGGGAGAGAAAGATAAAAATGAGATACCATTGAATTGAATTGCCATTGGATACCACAGGGGACAGTGTGGTGTTCCTCTTGCCTGTTCTTATACCATCTGGTGTCCCATCTAATCAAAATTCCAAATACTTTGACTTCATATCTGTAATGTGTTATAAATGAACTGGTAGAATGTGGACTGAACTCATGAGAAGGATTCTATGAGATATGGGTCCAAGATTTTCTGGCCAAGTATTTATTTGCTCCCAAATATCAAATTAGCTACCATTCTCAATTATTTCTTTAAAAATATTTAATGAGTCACTTGTATTATCTCTATCTTCCATATTAGATATTAAGCTCCCTGATTAATATCTAATTAAGAGATTGATCTATTAAGAGAATTGATCTATTACTTAGATATTAATCAAGCTAATTAGCACATTCATCATCTCACATAGTTACTTTTTTGGTGTGGTGAGATCATTTAAGATGTAGTATGAGGGCTAATTTCAAGGATACAATACAGTGTTATTAATGATAGTTGCCATGCTTTTCATTAGATCTTAAATTTATATTTGTGACCTTACACCATATAGAAGTTAACTAAAAATGGATCTTAAACGTAAAACCTAAAACAACAACACTCTTGGAATAAAACAAGGAAAAGCCTAGTGACATTGGATTTGGCAATGATTTCTTTTTGATACGACATCAAAAGCAGAGGCAACCAAATAAAAAAATTGATAAACTGTATTATATCAAAATTTCTGTTTGTGTCTGAAGGGTTCTCTTTTATATGTAATAGTGACCTATGAAACAGCTAGGGTTTGTGTCTTGCAAGAATGAATAGCTTTACTTACAGATGTTTTCCTATGTTAATGGAACAATGGAAAAATAAATCTGAACACTACTTGTTCTTGCAAGCCTTATAATTGGCTGCGATAATGCCCTCTCAGCACTACAGGTTAGGCTTTCATTGTATACTTTGCTTGCTTTTGGTTGTAAACAACAGAAACCCATTCTGCCTAACTTAAGCAAAGAAGTGATTTAGTGGAAGTGTATAAGTTGGCTCAGAAAACTAAAGGAACATTTTCAGAATCACAGTCACTAGGGTCTGGAAACAGGGGAGCTCTTGGGAAATCCAGGTTGGAAGAGTTCATCACAGTTTTATCAGATAATGCTACAGGATGAGTCAGCTCTAACCATCTTTTCACTTCCTTTGTCTTTGAACTCAGTGTCTTACTGGCCAGTCTTGAATCATGATACCCTCAGCCTTCTCCTCAAGAAAGAAATAATAACTTTATTTATGGTCTGTCAAGACCACATGAAGTTAAAGAGCCAATTCTATCAAAGGAAATAAAAAGTGCTGTTTGCAGAGAAAGGAGGCATGCTATGCAGCTAACAAACAAATGAAACCCAAGTACATGTGCTGTGAATTTGCAATTAGCACCTATTCAACAGGGGGATCCTGAGGTCAAATAATTGGATCCAGAAGGAACTGAAAGGGTGATAAACCACTGAAGTCATCATTTCTCTACGTGAATTATATTCCTATATTAATCTCCTTGAGCCATACTCAAACACTTAAGGCTATTTGAGTTAAAAAAGAAAAACTTGTTTCTTGTTACAGAACAGTTACTTAGTATTTAATTATTATTATTTATTATCCTTTAAGTTCTGGGGTACATGTGCAGAATATGTAGGTTTGTTACATAGGTATACATGTGCCATGGTGGTTTGCTGCCCCAATCAACCTGTCATCTACATTATGTATTTCTCCTGATGTTGTCCCTCCTCCCGCCGCCCACTCCCTGACATGCCCCAGTGTGTGATGTTCCCCTTCCTGTGTCCATGTGTTCTCATTGTTCAACTCCCACTTATGAGTGAGAACATGTGTTGTTTGGTTTTCTGTTCTTGTGTTAGTTTGCTGAGAATGATGGTTTCCAGCTTCATCCATGTCCCTGCAAAGGACATGAACTCATCCTTTTTTACGGCCGCATAGTATTCCATGGTGTATATGTGCCACATTTTCTTTATCCAGTCTATCATTGATGGGCATTTGGGTTGGTTTCAAGTTTTTGCTATTGTGAACAGTGCCACAATAAACATACATGTGCATGTTTCTTTAGAGTAGAATGATTTATAATCCTGTGGGTATATACCCAGTAATGAGATTGGTGGGTCAAATGGTATTTCTAGTTCTAGATCCTTGAGGAATTGCCATACTGTTTTTCACAATGGCTGAACTAAATTACACTCCCACCAAGAGTGTAAAAGCGTTCCTATTTCTCCACATCCTCTCCAGCATTTGAGGTTTCCTGACTTTTTAATGATTGCCATTCTAAATGGTGTGAGATGGTATCTCATTGTGGTTTTGATCTGCATTTTTCTAATGATCAGTGATGATGAGCTGTTTTTCATGTTTGTTGGCTGCATAAATGTCTTCTTTTGAGAAGTGTGTGTTCCTATCCTTTGTCCACTTATTGATTGGGGTTGTTTGCTTTTTTCTTCTAAATTTTGTTTAAGTTCTTTGTAGATTCTGGATATTAGCCCTTTCTCAGATGAGTAGATTGCAGAAATTTTTTCCCATTCTGTAGGTTGTCTGTTCACACTGATGGTAGTTTCTTTTGCTGTGCAGAAGCTCTTTAGTTTAATTAGATCCCATTTGTCAATTTTGGCTTTTGTTGCCATTGCTTTTGGTGTTTTGGACATGAAGTCTTTGCCCATACCTATGTCCTGAATGGTATTGCCAAGGTTTTCTTCTAGGATTTTTATGGTTTTAGGTCTTACATTTAAGTCTTTAATCCATCTTGAGTTAATTTTTGTATAAGGTGTAAGGAAGGGGTCCAGTTTCAGTTTTCTGCATATGGCTAGCCTGTTTTCTCAATACCATTTATTAAATAGGGACTGGCCTGTTTCAGATTTCTTTCTGGTTTGTTAAACAGGTGATGACTTCGAAGTGTGGATTAGGAATATGAAACTCTGGAACATAGTCTGATGATATGACACCTCTCTGTCTCTCTTCTTGGGCAAAATTCCTAACTATAACTTCTTATAGGAAAATGAATATGGTTTCCCAAATATTCTTTATTCTGATCATTGTTCTACTGCTGCCTGACTAGTGCTTCAAATATCATTAGGTAACAGCACAGCTTTTCAGCTGTGATTAGATAGAAGGAATAAGTTTCTTTATAATTTATAAAGAAAAAAGGTTTAATTAGCTTTTCCATACCCTACTGAATTATTATCCTATCAATATTTTTACCAGCCCCTCTATGCTTATTAACAAAATCACACCAGTTACTGATATATTCATGATATATTTTTACAGATGCTTTCTCAATTAATGATCATCAACAATCTAGAAAGATGTGTATTTATCATTCCCATTTCGAAGATGAGGAAAACAAAACTCTAATTGGTCACATCGTTAACCAAAATCACAGAACAAGTCACATAAATAATAAGTCCGGGTCTTCTGTTTCCAAATTCTAATGAGAAGCACTTGTGATCAGAATAATCTTTTTCTACTGCTTTATGTTTACTTTCATTGCTATTATTATTGGAGTACAGTGGTATGATCATAGTTCACTGCAGCTTTAAATTCCTGGGCTCAACTGATCCTACTGCCTTAGATTCTCAAGTAGTTAGGACTACAGGTGTGTACCACCATGCCTGGGTAATTTATATATATATATATATATATATATATATATATATATATATATATATATATATACTTTTTTTTTGTAGAGGTGGGGTCTCACCATGTTGCCCAGGCTTGTCTTGAACTCCTGGCCTCAAGCAATCCTTCTACCGCAGCCTTCCAAAGCACTGAGATTACAAGTATGAGTCACCATGCCTGGCCTTATGATTACTTCAAAAAAATTTTCAGTATTATTTCATACAATACTGGATATGAAGATGTTTAATAAATTCAGAATGCTGAGATCTCTTCAATATACGAATTTCTTTTTGTTTGGCTCTATATCCAACAATGGGATTCCTGGATCATGTGGTATTTCTAGTTTTAGTTTTTTCAAGAAATTTCCATACAGATTTCCATAATGGCTCTACTAATTTACCTTCTTGCCAACAGTGTACCAGAGTTCAATCTTCTATGCATCCTTGCCAGCATTTATATTTACTGCAGCACTCTTCACAATAGCCAAAATATGGAATTAACTGAAAAGTCCATCATGGATAAAGAAAATGTGGTATACAAAATGGAATACTATTCAATCATAAGAAGAATGAAATCCTGTCATTTGCATCAACATGGATGGAACTGGAGGTCATTATGTTAAGTGAAAAAAGGTAAGCACAAAAAGACAAATATCACATGTTCTCACAAATATCACATGGTAACTACGAAAGTGGATCTCATGGAGATAGAGAGTTGAGTAGTGGTTACCGAGTCTGGGGAGGGTAGAGGGGAAAAGCTGGATGAAGAGAAGGAAGAGCATGGATGAGGAGAAGCTAGTCAATGAGTATAAAAGCATGATTAGATAGAAGGAATAAGTTTCTTTATAATTTATAAAGAAAAAAGGTTTAATTAGCTTAATTGGCTCACAGTTCTGCAGGCTCTACTAGCATGGCACTAACATCTGCCTGGCTTCTGGCGAGGGCCTCAGGAAGCTTACAGTCATGGCAGAAGGTGAAGCAGGAGCAGGAGCATCACACGGAGAGAGTGGGAGCAAGACAGCAAGGAGGGAGTTCCCAGACTCTTAAACAACCAGATCTTGCATGAACTGAGCAAGAAATCACTTATCACCAAGGGGATGGTGCTATCTCATTAGCAAGGGATCCACCCCCTGATCCAATCATCTCCCACCAGGCCCCACTTCCAATATTGGGAATTACATTTCAACATGAGATTTGAAGGAGACAAACATCTAAACCATATCAGTTTCTTTACAAAAAATATGTTCAGTCAAGTAACTGCAGGTTGCTTGACACCTAAAAATCATCAAAGCCTGAAAAAGAACTAGATTTATTCTGGTATAAAAGAGATAGCCAAGAGTAATTTAATATAATTTTAGCGTATTCTTAATGCTTACTCAGAGATTGATAGCATAAGATCAAAATAGTTTCAGTGTATTCAGTCTCAGATAAATATTGATTTAAAAAATGTTTTTAAAATAATGTGTAATCATCTTTTGTGAATATCTTAAAAAAATTTTTTTTACTATTACACTTTAAGTTCTGAGATACATGTGCAGAACATGCAGGTTTCTTACATAGGTATACATGAGCCATGGTGGTTTGCTGCACCTATCAACCCGTCATCTAGGTTTTAAGCCCCACATGCATTAGGTATTTGTCCTAATGCTCTCCCTCCGCTTGCCCATCACCCCCTGACAGGCCCCAGTATGTGACGTTCCCCTCCCTGTGTCCATGTGTTCTCATTGTTCAACGCCTACTTATGAGTGAGAACATGCAGTGTTTGGTTTTCTATTCCTCTGTTAGTTTGCTGGGAATGATGGCTTCCAGCTTCATCCATGTCCCTGCAAAGGATATGAACTCATTCTTTTTTATGGCTACATAGTTTTGAAGGAATAAGTTTTAGTGTTCAATAAAACAATAGGGTGACTATAGTTAATAGTAATTAATTTATTGTATATTTCATAAAGCTAGAAGAGAAGATCTGGAATACTCCCAACACAAAGAAATGATAACTCTTTGAGGAGATGGATATCCCTATTACCCTGATTTGATCATTATACATTGTATACATGTATCAAAATATCACATGTACCTCCAAAATATATACCATTATTATGTATCAATAAAAAGTCTCCAAATTTAGACTGCAGGACAGGCTTTCTCCTCTTCCAGCATTTGTTTTCCCACTCTTAGTTGTTCTCTTTTTTCTTCATTCTTCTTATTTCTTGCTTGCTTTTAGTCAATTTTTCAATCCTAGCTTATTTTCACATTTACTCACACACTTTAAGTACTGGAGGGCATAATGACATCTATATCTGTGTATCACCTTGTTATTTGTAAAGAACATTTGTGTATATGAGCTCATCTGTTTTCACCTAATTCTCTTAACAATCCTGTAAAGTATTGGTTATTATTTTCAGATTCCAGATGAGAACATGGAGATTCAGAAAACTTAAGTTTCTACTTTAACTTCATATAGCTAGTGAGGCTTGGGACAAGTTGTGGAACAAAGGTTTGAATCCAGATACTTTTTAGACTCTACACTCAGTTCTCTGATCACTCACTTTGTCTCTCACCAGCCCATCAAAATGCAAGAGACGATAGGCCAGAAACTGGTCTTAGCAGGCTCATTCACCTGTCCCCCAGGTTCCTGTGAGCCAGGCTATTTTCTCATTGGAAAATTATTAAACTGTATATCAGTAATAATGAATAGAAGAAAAATAATTTTTCCATGCCTAGAAAACAATAATACTATTGCCTAGATGTTTCCTAAAATATAACATTTCTTAGCCTAATTTTATTTTGGAACAGTGTTTTATACCATCAAAATGTACAGTCTAACATTTTATAGCACTTGATTTGATTCAGATTGGGTTTACTGAGGACTTTGTGAAAATGGAATGCCTGTCTGAGAGTAAATGAGTTTTCCAACACTTGGAATTGTCAAATAACAGATGGATATCCATTTAGTGATGTTATAGAAAGGAGTCGCATTTCCTGTATGAAGTTAGGTTTGATTAGACCAAAAGTTTCTTCAAACTATAAGATTTATTGGTTTTGTCTTTGACCAGTTAAATACAGATTAGAAAAAAATGATAAAGAGAATGTGTATACTGTAGGTAATGAAAAAGATATTTTAAAAAACAATTTGATTACTGGTAATCTATATGGAGCAGATATATCAGCATTAATAACAAAAGTTTTGGCATGAAATGGACATTGCTCTAGTTATTTTGATAGCTCTGTAGCCCTGGGAAATCACTTTACCTGAATGAGCCTCAGTTTCTCATCTGTAAGTTAGAAATAATAATAATAATAATATGCCTTTCAGAGTTGTGTGAGTTAAAGATAGTTCCTGCAAAGATCTGATACCTGGCAAATATTAGGTGCTTGGTATGTGACCACCATAATTGTAAATGACAAAGGACAGGAACCATCCTGTTTATGTACCTGGTTTTCTCAAGTGTTAACTCTTTCAGAAAATAGTTTTTCTTAATGTTTTTTTCTGGAAACAGCTAGACAAGGCTGACCTCATGAGTATGTACCCTGTGCAGCTACATTGCTTACCATGCTCAGAAGAGCCTGATGCTTGGTTTGATTCTCTCCTGTTGCCATCCTAAAACTTCTTAATAATTTTATTTTTGGTCTTGTGTTTTATAAGTGAAGTGCAATGGGACAGCAGAACACGTGCATGAACAGAGGAGCTGTACACAATATGTGCATCCACTGTTTTTGCCCCCTTTGTGCATAGTGTTTGCAATGTCCAATCAGTTCAGAATTCTGTGCACCCATGAGATGTGGAAGTTCAGTGAGACTCAAAGAGGGAACAAGGTAAATGTTTCGCATCTGTGACAAAACAAGTAGGTGCACTGACAGCCCTGAGGAGCCACATTTTCCCTTCCAACCTGAAATTGCTTTGAAAGTAGATGGCAATGGTAGTCTTCTAAAGATACAAAACACCAAGAAACCCTATCACATCCTTTCTTACTCCTGTTATTTCCTGTATTAGCCAACCTCTTCCCCTGAAAATGATGACACAGAAAGAAAGGGAATAATAGGATAACTCACAGTGCCTTTTCCTTTCAGTTCTTCCTGACTGTTCCGAAAGTTAAAGGTAGAGAGTATTGGCAGAATGTGCATGTATCAAGAAGTGAAATAAAAATAGTTGAGTTTGTTTTGTGCAGTGTTTCCACTGTTCTGGTAAGAACAAAATATGCATACATATACAAGCTACAAAAGCAAATTTTATAAATTTAGTCTTTCCGCATATGAATTAAATACTCATATTGACATTTAAATTTGGCATTGCACAAACATGAATGGCAAAATTCATGTTGATACTTTAAAATTTTAATTTTTTACTTAGAATGACAATATCAAATTTTAAAAAGCACTATGTGAAAAGACAGTGAGAACACAGAAGAAAGTATATTTAAGAACAGTACGTATTTTTCCTTCTTTTTGAACAAGAGTCCCACATATTTTCACTTTGAACAGGGTTCTACTAATTATGTAATCAGGCACTGCAGCTAGAATACAATTCTCAACTTTGGGCTTATGGCTAGTTGTGGCTATGTGACCTGATTCCAGGTGATAGGATGTGAGAGGAAGTGATGAGTTTCACTTCCAGATTCATAAAATTATTGCATACTTGGAAATTTCCTTTCCACTAATGACTTATCAAAGTCTAGGGTGACCTAAGGAAGCATGATAAAGCCTCTATGTGCCTGGATTCCTTAATGGCTGCATGGTAAAGAGCCTTCCAGCCGATCTGGAAACCCTTTGGACTGTATATATAGTATAAATGAATAATAAATACATTTATTTGTATTTTGGCCCATGTACAATTCTGAGTCCATGTGTTGGCTTATAGTAATCACCTGGCTTAAAATGTTCTTGCCTTTCTTTACACTGTCATACCACTTTGTTGCCTCTACCATAAAGTTGGTAAGTATGACATAAAATCTTCTATTGTTATTTGACTTTTATATTTCTCTGCTCCTCAGTTAAAGTATCTTTGGACTAGAAACTATCTCTAGTGCCCTGATTGTATTCCTTTGGCACTGACCATTCATGCTTGCTCCAACCCAGCATCATATTAGTCTACTAGAGTGATGACATCAGGTTAATCTGATATGGTGAGTAGGAAGTGACAAGCAGTGTGAATTCCTAGGTAAAGCACCAGAGTGTGGGAGATAAAACTTACAACATTTTAGGAACCTGGTCATTGGTAAACTAGTCTATGGCAGGTCAGGACATCCTCTTCAAGAATAAGAATATCTTTTTTCTCCTGTAACTTCAATCATTAAGAATGAAGTATAGAAGCTTATAGCATTTTTGGATTTTAAAAATAGCATGTATCACACTTGAAAATAGTGTTCCAACCTATTCATAAAGTGACTCAGAAAGCTGACAGTTTTGAGCCAGACCCAGAGCGAGAGATGGCTTTACAACAGAGTAAGTCTGTGATAAAAGCAGCTCTGTTTTTGGACCATAAGGCCTAGTGGATCCAATGAGGCTAAAAATATCTGCCCAGGATAAGAAAGCTGCGTAGAACCTCTGGTAAGCCCCTGGGTAGAAAGTCATAGCACAGACTATCTAAGTTCTAGAGCAAGTACACACCTTCTGCAGTAAAAACTGGTCACTGTTCAATGGGCAGTTCCAGTTATGCTGTTGTTATACACAGAGACTAATAGAGACCATGGGATATTAAGCAGCTTTGTAACTGCAGTTGCCCATCAAGAATGTTGTCAGACTCATCAAGTCATACATAGTAATCCATTATATGATGAAAATGGCATATCAGGGATCATACCTGAGCAGGTCTGGAGACCATGGTAGTTTATATGAATAGGTATCCCAGAATCCTATGATACTTACATCTGTTGCTCTGACACTCCTCCCTCAGTTCAGGCTTATGGCCTGGTAGCAGATTCCCTATGGTCTGAGGAAAAGTCAAAAATTGGACCTTCCCCATTATCCCCATTGGACTTGGGAGCAAGGAGAACTAATGCAATGAATTGATACTCTTGCTGCTTGCTGTGCCTTGAGTTATAAAGTTCTTGGTCTATGATCCAGGAGTTTCATGTCTTCTACCTGTATCCATGAGACCAAAACAGCAGCATCAGATCAAGTATCAGACTCAACATATATATAATATGACCATGTATCATGTATGCGTATATGTGTAATGAATATTTATATGTTTGTATATGTAAACAAACAGGCATAGTTATCTCTGAGTGACAGTGTCATAAGTGATAACTTCCTTTGTTTTAGGCTTATTTTCTATATATCTGCAGTTAAAATATATTATTTGCAATGAGAAATAAAGCAATATATGTACTTTTAAATCTAAAAAATAAGAACCCAACAAAATTCTTGGGCCTGGTTCATCAATAGGTTAATTTATATGTTAGTGTGAGCTGAAAATACAATGTTCTGCCTGACAACCCCACTCTGGGCTGAAGGACAATGGTGAAAGGGAATCCTAGCGAGCAGAACTTTGAAGAGCTACCTCGGCTTCAACTTTCAGTGGAGAGTTGTTAGAGGTAAGGGTAATGGTATACTGATTCCTGAGCAGTGGCAAATGGCTTGACTGGGTGCTCAGGAGACTGAAGGAGGAACAGTGTAAGATAAGAGTCAAGGAAGTCTAGGGAACAGACATGTGGATGGAGCTATAGGAGTGAGCACAAAATGTGTGACTCTTTATGTCTCATGACAATGCCCATCAGAGAGATTTTGGCATCAGACTCTAACGAGGCCCTCAGTGATCCCTGTCCCCTGTTATTCATGTCCTCTGTGATCCCTACACTTTGATTATGGGCTGGCCTAGCTACTATCTCTAGTTGATATATTATGACAAAAGTAATGCAATGTCATTTCTAGACTATGTTACATGAGATAGTTACTTTTGTCTTGTTTCTCTCTTTCTTGCTGGCTTTGATGAAGCAAACCACCATAATGGGGAGGCCCATATGTCAAGGGCCTGTAAGGACCCAATAGCCAGCAAGGAACTGAGATACCCATTCTAACAACCTGCAAGGAACTGAGTCCTGCCAACAACTACCTGAGCTTGGAAGCAGATACTTCTCCAGTTGAGCCTTCAGATGTGATTCCAACCCTGGCAGACATCTTGTTGCATCTTTATGAGATACTTGAAGCAGAAGACCCAGATAGGAGTGCTCAGACACCTAACCTACAGAAACAATGGGATAATAAATGTGTACTCTTTTAAAATCACTAAGTTTTGGGATAAGTTTTTATACAGCAATAGACAGCTAATACAGAAGGCATGTATCACAAAAGCAGCATTAAAAAGCCTGATGGATAGGATGACTCATCCAGGTAATGCCAGACAGTTTCTGTCCTCAGCTACTCCAGAATTGCACAATGGGTCAATGACAGAGTAGTCAGGGTGGCACGGATAGAGAATATCCACAGACTCAACATTATGGGATCTTTCTCACCAAGGTTGATCTGACTCTGCTGGTGCTGAGTATCTAACCTGCCATAGCAGATGCAATGCTGAGCCTTCAATATGGAATCATACCTAAACCAGACCAAATAGCTACATGAGCTATCTGAGCTGGGAGTGCTAAATTACATACCCATGCCTGCATCGAAAACTTTTAAGTGAAAGTCCTGAGCAATTTCTATAAAATTTAGTTAATAGCAAGACTAATTATTAAGTATTCTTCCTACTTATTATATGCATCCTTTGTTCCCTGTAACTTTGCTATTAAAATGTTTTTTCCTCTTAACTTCTACTGACAGATTGGCTATGTAATTGGAGTTACTTTCCTAAAGGCATCAAGAATTGATATTCCCCTAATTTAATTAAGCAACTATGAAAAACCCAGCAGCTCTAATTAAAGGGAATACAAATACAACTATTTTGAAGGAAAGAACCTAAGATAACGGATAGAATGTGTTTTTGTTAAATTTGTACAGAACTTTCTGAAATGCTAGGCTGATTTATTCTGCTCAGTATAGAGCAATACTTTGTTCTTTTGTGGCCATTACCTTAAGCAAAACTCTTTTGAAACCAGCTAGATGTGGAGGTATTATTTCTAATTCCGAGGCTGAAGAATTTAACTTTCAAAGCCCCATGTTAGAGGCCAAAGGCTATGAATGCAATACTACAGCTGAAAATAGATGATAGGAGTCTCATTTCTCTCTGCATCCATCAGTCACATTGCTTTCATCCTCAATTTATTCACCACAAATTCCCATTGACCTAGGCACTGTACAAAACATACATCAAAATGAGACCCTGCTCTCAAGGACCCACTTGGCAGCATGTAGAATCTATATCAAATGAATTGCAAGGGTGATTTTCCATATTATCTGGGTCCTTGGGCTGTGTTTCTCATTTTTATTTCTTTGTGTTTTATAACAAGGAAAATAGCAGCCTCAAATACTTTTAGAAACAGAGTATTAAAAATTGCTTTTAAAAAGCCAACAATAATTAGCCTGGAACAAAGTCAGTTCACCACTTGTTCTTTTAATAATAATTAATTCTTATTATTCACAAATCACTATATTAGAGATAAATAAAACATGAAATCTCTCAGGGAAATTTTAGACAAGTCAACAACCTAATACAATAGGAGAAATGATAAGGGAAATTTGCAACATAATTTCTATCCAGAAGCTCTGGAAAGACAGATAAATAAAGAAGGGATAAACTACAGAGAACCACAGAACATGAAAACTGAAATGGAGCTACAGAGTATCTCATTGGTGCCCATAGTTTCACTGATAGTGAGGTGTTTCATTATCATATATATATATTTTTTTGCCTGGGCTCATGTTTAGAAAAAATTTTGCCTACTAAACAAAATAATTTATCAATGATTAATGAGTGCAGTATCATTGTTTGTCTGTCAATTGGAAGTATGTTTGGGCAAAGCTTGTTTTTAGAATGGGAAAATGTTTGGAGGCCAGGGAGGATAGGGGAACATAGAATATGGTTAAGTCATGGGAGAGAGATTAGGAGAAAGGATAATTAAGGAGGTAAGGCCCCACGGCAAATGAGAAAGACTTTTAACAATGGTAGAGGTGGGGGTGGACAATAAGGACCCCTGATAGTTTTTGTTTGTTGAAATATAAGATGGTGGAGAGAGGGAAGCATGTTGTCAGGGTGAAGTGGGGAGGTGGGGGGATGGAAGTAAGGGAAGGTGTTCCTGCAGGGCACTGAGGACTCAGACAGAATGGACAAGGTTTAGGATTGGTTTAGCACAGTACAAGGACATTTAAGGAAAAGAAAAGGGACTAGTGGGCATCATTAAAATTCCAGGAGATATGAGATATTATTCTGAAGCCAGTCAACCGAATGGCTAGATTTTTCCAGCAGCCTTAAGCATTCTGGGAGCAGGACTGGAAGACGAACTGAATAAGGACTAGGAAAGCTGTGGTTCCTGAATGCTAAGGGCATACGAAAACCTGAGGTGAAGCTGAAGGTATGATGGAAATATAGAGTCTTGGGGTCCAGACAAGTTCTGGAGAGGCAGTGTGAGAAGACCGTTGATAGATTGGGATATAACAAGAAACTGAAGAATAGGAATTCGCTATGGTGGCAAAGATTGGGTTCAGAGAGTGGGAAGAGTAGCAGAACAGATGCTGGGTCTACATTCAGCAGGCATTTTCTGTCGGTAGGGACATGTGTGGTTGCCGCATGAGGAGTAGGAGGTCTCTGAAATTCAGCAAGTTCCTGAATTGGGAGACTAGAATGCATCAGGAGGATCACTTATAAAAATTTGAGGTATCTCAGAGGGCTGGCAAGATAAAGAAACAAGCAGGTATCTTTCTACAGCATAGTGATCTGGTAGAAATACTCTTAAGCCAGGGTCAGACAAACTTGGTGTTGGTCCTGATTCTACCAAAGATCAGGGTCTCCTCCCTCCCCATTTTTTAAAGAAAATATTTCATTTTAGAATAGTTTTAAATTTTCAGAAAAGCTGACAAGATAGTATAGGGTTCCCATAGACCCCACGTCAAATTTTCCCCATTATTAACATCTAACATTAGTATAGTACATTTGTTACAATGAATGAATGAATCAGTTTCAGTACATTATTATTAACTGAAGTTCATACTTTATACATATTCCCTTACTTTGTTTCTTTTTTTTTTATTATACTTTTAAGTTTTAGGGTACATGTGCACATTGTGCAGGTTAGTTACATATGTATACATGTGACATGCTGGTGCGCTGCACCCACTAACTCGTCATCTAGCATTAGGTATATCTTCCAATGCTATCCCTCCCCCCTCCCCCCACCCCACAACAGTCCCCAGAGTGTGATGTTCCCCTTCCTGTGTCCATGTGATCTCATTGTTCAATTCCCACCTATGAGTGAGAATATGCGGTGTTTGGTTTTTTGTTCTTGCAACAGTTTACTGAGAATGATGTTTTCCAATTTCATCCATGTCCCTACAAAGGACATGAACGCATCATTTTTTATGGCTGCATAGTATTCCATGGTGTATATGTGCCACATTTTCTTAATCCAGTCTATCATTGTTGGACATTTGGGTTGGTTCCAAGTCTTTGCTATTGTGAATAATGCTGCAATAAACATATGTGTGCATGTGACTTTATAGCAGCATGATTTATAGTCCTTTGGGTATATACCCAGTAATGGGATGGCTGGGCCAAATGGTATTTCCAGTTCTAGATCCCTGAGGAATCGCCGCACTGACTTCCACAATGGTTGAACTAGTTTACACTCCCACCAACAGTGTAAAAGTGTTCCTATTTCTCCACATCCTCTCCAGCACCTGTTGTTTCCTGACTTTTTAATGATCGCCATTCTAACTGGTGTGAGATGGTATCTCACTGTGGTTTTGATTTGCATTTCTCTGATGGCCAGTGATGATGAGCATTTTTTCATGTGTTTTTTGGCTGCATAAATGTCTTCTTTTGAGAAGTGTCTGTTCATATCCTTCGCCCAGTTTTTGATAGGGTTGTTTGTTTTTTTCTTGTAAATTTGTTTGAGTTCATTGTAGATTCTGGATATTAGCCCTTTGTCAGATGAGTAGGTTGTGAACATTTTCTGCCATTTTGTAGGTTGCCTGTTCACTCTGATGGTAGTTTCTTTTGCTGTGCAGAAGCTCTTTAGTTTCATTAGATCCCATTTGTCAATTTTGGCTTTTGTTGCCATTGCTTTTGGTGTTTTAGACATGAAGTCCTTGCCCATGCCTATGTCCTGAATGGTAATGCCTAGGTTTTCTTCTAGGGTTTTTATGGTTTTAGGTCTAACGTTTAAGTCTTTAATCCATCTTGAATTGATTTTTGTATAAGGTGTAAGGAAGGAATCCAGTTTCAGCTTTCTACATATGGCTAGCCAGTTTTCCCAGCACCATTTATTAAATAGGGAATCCTTTCCCCATTGCTTGTTTTTCTCAGGTTTGTCAAAGATCAGATAGTTGTAGATATGCGGTGTTATTTCTGAGGGCTCTGTTCTGTTCCATTGATCTATATCTCTGTTTTGGTACCAGTACCATGCTGTTTTGGTTACTGTAGCCTTGTAGTATAGTTTGAAGTCAGGTAGTGTGATGCCTCCAGCTTTGTTCTTTTGCCTTAGGATTGACGTGGCGATGCGGGCTCTTTTTTGGTTCCATATGAACTTTAAAGTAGTTTTTTCCAATTCTGTGAAGAAAGGCATTGGTAGCTTGATGGGGATGGCATTGAATCTGTAAATTACCTTGGGCAGTGTGGCCATTTTCACGATATTGATTCTTCCTACCCATGAGCATGGGTAGGAACATACAAAGAAATGTTCTTCCATTTCTTTGTATCCTCTTTTATTTCCTTGAGCAGTGGTTTGTAATTCTCCTTGAAGAGGTCCTTCATGTCCCTTGTAAGGTGGATTCCTAGGTATTTTATTCTCTTTGAAGCAATTGTGAATGGGAGTTCACTCATGATTTGGCTCTCTGTTTGTCTGTTGTTGGTGTATAAGAATGCTTGTGATTTTTGTACATTGATTTTGTATCCTGAGACTTTGCTGAAGTTGCTTATCAGCTTAAGGAGATTTGGGGCTGAGACAATGGGGTTTTCTAGATATACAATCATGTCGTCTGCAAACAGGGACAATTTGACTTCCCCTTTTCCTAATTGAATACCCTTTATTTCCTTCTCCTGCCTAATTGCCCTGGCCAGAACTTCCAACACTATGTTGAATAGGAGTGGTGAGAGAGGGCATCCCTGTCTTGTGCCAGTTTTCAAAGGGAATGCTTCCAGTTTTTGCCCATTCAGTATGATATTGGCTGTGGGTTTGTCATAGATAGCTCTTGTTATTTTGAGATATGTTCCATCAATATCTAATTTATTGAGAGTTTTTAGCATGAAGGGTTGTTGAATTTTGTCAAAGGCTTTTTCTGCATCTATTGAGATAATCATGTGGTTTTTGTCTTTGGCTCTGTTTATATGCTGGATTACATTTATTGATTTGTGTATATTGAAACAGCCTTTCATCCCAGGGATGAAGCCCACTTGATCATGGTGGATAAGCTTTTTGATGTGCTGCTGGATTCGTTTTGCCAGTATTTTATTGAGGATTTTTGCATCAATGTTCATCAAGGATATTGGTCTAAAATTCTCTTTTTTGGTTGTGTCTCTGCCTGGCTTTGGTATCAGGATGATGCTGGCCTCATAAAATGAGTTAGGGAGGATTCCCTCTTTTTCTGTTGATTGGAATAGTTTCAGAAGGAATGGTACCAGTTCCTCCTTGTACCTCTGGTAGAATTCGGCTGTGAATGCATCTGGTCCCGGACTCTTTTTGGTTGGTAAGCTATTGATTATTCCCACAATTTCAGCTCCTGTTATTGGTCTATTCAGAGATTCAACTTCTTCCTGGTTTAGTCTTGGGAGAGTGTATGTGTCGAGGAATTTATCCATTTCTTCTAGATTTTCTAGTTTCTTTGTGTAGAGGTGTTTGTAGTATTCTCTGATGGTAGTTTGTATTTATGTGGGTTCGGTGGTGATATCCCCTTTATCATTTTTTATTGCATCTATTAGATTCTTCTCTCCTTTTTTCTTTATTAGTCTTGCTAGCGGTCTATCAATTTTGTTGATCCTTTCAAAATACCAGCTCCTGGATTCAATAATTTTTTGAAGGGTTTTTTGTGTCTCTGTTTCCTTCAGTTCTGCTCTGATTTTAGTTATTTCTTGCCTTCTGCTAGCTTTTGAATGTGTTTGCTCTTGCTTTTCTAGTTCTTTTAAATGTGATGTTAGGGTGTCAATTTTGGATCTTTCCTGCTTTCTCTTGTGGGCATTTAGTGCTATAAATGTCCCTCTACACACTACTTTGAATGCATCCCAGAGATTCTGGTATGTTGTGTCTTTGTTCTCATTGGTTTCAAAGAACATCTTTATTTCTGCCTTCATTTCGTTATGTACCCAGTAGTCATTCGGGAGCAGGTTGTTCAGTTTCCATGTAGTTGAGCGGTTTTGAGTGAGATTCTTAATCCTGAGTTCTAGTTTGATTGCACTGTGGTCTGAGAGATAGTTTATTATAATTTCTGTTCTTTTACATTTGCTGAGGAGAGCTTTACTTCCAAGTATGTGGTCAATTTTGGAATAGGTGCGGTGTGGTGCTGAAAAAAATGTATATTCTGTTGATTTGGGGTGGAGAGTTCTGTGGATGTCTATTAGGTCCACTTGGTGCAGAGCTGAGTTCAATTTCTGGGTATCCTTGTTGACTTTGTGTCTCGTTGATCTGTCTAATGTTGACAGAGGGGTGTTAAAGTCTCCCATTATTAATGTGTGGGAGTCTAAGTCTCTTTGTAGGTCACTCAGGACTTGCTTTATGAATCTTGGTGCTCCTGTATTGGGTGCATATATATTTAGGATAGTTAGCTCTTCATGTTGAATTTATCCCTTTACCATTATGTAATGGCCTTCTTTGTCTCTTTTGATCTTTGTTGGTTTAAAGTCTGTTTTATCAGAGAGTAGGATTGCAACCCCTGCCTTTTTTTGTTTTCAATTTGCTTGGTAGATCTTTCTCCATCCTTTTATTTTGAGCCTATGTGTGTCTCTGCACATAAGATGGGTTTCCTGAATACAGCACACTGATGGGTCTTGACTTTTTATCCAATTTGCCAGTCTGTGTCTTTTAATGGGAGCATTTAGTCCATTTACATTTAAAGTTAATATTGTTATGTGTGAATTTGATCCTGTCATTATCATGTTAGCTGGTTATTTTGCTAGTTAGTTGATGCAGTTTCTTCCTAGTCTCGATAGTCTTTACATTTTGGCATGATTTTGCAGCGGCTGGTACCGGTTTTTCCTTTCCATGTTTAGTGCTTCCTTCAGGAGCTCTTTTAGGGCAGGCCTGGTGGTGACAAAATCTCTCAGCATTTGCTTGTCTGTAAAGTATTTTATTTCTCCTTCGCTTATGAAGCTTAGTTTGGCTGGATATGAAATTCTGGGTTGAAAATTCCTTTCTTTAAGAATGTTGAATATTGGCCCCCACTCTCTTCTGGCTTGTAGGGTTTCTGCCGAGAGATCCGCTGTTAGTCTGATGGGCTTCCCTTTGAGGGTAACCCGACCTTTCTCTCTGGCTGCCCTTAACATTTTTTTCTTCATTTCAACTTTGGTGAATCTGACAATTATGTGTCTTGGAGTTGCTCTTCTCAAGGAGTATCTTTGTGGCATTCTCTGTATTTCCTGAATCTGAACGTTGGCCTGCCTTGCTAGATTGTGGAAGTTCTCCTGGATAATATCCTGCAGAGTGTTTTCCAACTTGGTTCCATTCTCCCCATCACTTTCGGGTACACCAATCAGACGTAGATTTGGTCTTTTCACATAGTCCCATATTTTTTGGAGGCTTTGCTCATTTCTTTTTATTCTTTTTTCTCTAAACTTCCATTCTCACTTCATTTCATTCATTTCATCTTCCATCACTGATACCCTTTCTTCCAGTTGATCGCATCGGCTCCTGAGGCTTCTGCATTCTTCACATAGTTCTCGTGCCTTGGTTTTCAGCTCCATCAGCTCCTTTAAGCACTTCTCTGTATTGGTTATTCTAGTTATACATTCTTCTAAATTTTTTTCAAAGTTTTCAACTTCTTTGCCTTTGGTTTGAATTTCCTCCCATAGCTCAGAGTAATTTGATCGTCTGAAGCCTTCTTCTATCAGCTCGTCAAAGTCATTCTCCATCCAGCTTTGTTCCGTTGCTGGTGAGGAACTGCATTCCTTTGGAGGAGGAGAGGCGCTCTGCTTTTTAGAGTTTCCAGTTTTTCTATTCTGTTTTTTCCCCATCTTTGTGGTTTTATCTACTTTTGGTCTTTGATGATGGTGATGTACAGATGGATTTTTGGTGTGGATGTCCTTTCTGTTTGTTAGTTTTCCTTCTAACAGACAGGACCCTCAGTTGCAGGTCTGTTGGAATACCCTGCCATGTGAGGTGTCATTGTGCCCCTGCTGGGGGTGCCTCCCAGTTAGGCTGCTCAGGGGTCAGGGGTCAGGGACCCACTTGAGGACGCAGTTTGCCCGTTCTCAGATCTCCAGCTGGGTGCTGGGAGAACCACTGCTCTCTTCAAAGCTGTCAGACAGGGACATTTAAGTCTGCAGAGGTTACTGCTGTCTTTTTGTTTGTCTGTGCCCTGCCCCCAGAGGTGGAGCCTACAGAGGCAGGCAGGCCTCCTTGAGCTGTGGTGGGCTCCACCCAGTTCGAGCTTCCTGGCTGCTTTGTTTACCTAATCAAGCCTGGGCAATGGCGGGCGCCCCTCCCCCAACCTCGCTGCCGCCTTGCAGTTTGATCTCAGATGGCTGTGCTAGCAATCAGGAGATTCTGTGGGCGTAGGACCCTCCGAGCCAGGTGCGAGATATAATCTCCTGGTGCGACGTTTTTTAAGCCCTTCGGAAAAGCACAGTATTCGGGTGGGAGTGACCCAATTTTCCAGGTGCCATCTGTCACCCCTTTCTTTGACTCGGAAAGGGAACTCCCTGACCCCTTGCACTTCCCAAGTGAGGCAATGCCTCGCCCTGCTTTGGCTCGCGCAGGGTGTGCGCACCCGCTGACCTGCGCCCACTGTCTGGCACTCCCTAGAGAGATGAACCCAGTACCTCAGATGGAAATGCAGAAATCACCATCTTCTGCGTCGCTCACGCTGGGAGCTGTAGACCAGAGCTGTTCCTATTCGGCCATCTTGGCTCCTCCCCTTACTTTGTACACTATATCATTTTTCTGTTCTAGTACCACATCAGAATCCTGCATTACATTTGCTCATCATGGCTCCTTAAGCTCCTCTTGGCTGTGACAGTTTCTCTGACTTTTCTTGTTTTTGATGACCCTGATGATTTTAAAGATTACTTGTCAGGTATTTTGTAAAATGTCCCTCTATTGTGATGTGTCTGATTCTTTTTCATTATTAAACTAGGAATATGGGTTTTTGTGAGGAAGATCACAGAAAAAAAGTAATATTCTCATCACATCACATGAAGGGTGCCTATTATCAATATAATTTATATCTGTCAATGTTGACCTTAGTCACCTGGCTGAGGTAGTGTTTGTCAGGTTTTGCTCTGTAAAGTGTTTCTTCTTTTCCTGCTGAACTCTTTAAAAGGAAGTTATTATGTGCAGTACAAATTTAAAGACTGGAGAGTTATGATTCATCTCCTTGAGGAAAAAATATCGACATAAATTATTGTGTACAGGGAAATTTGTTTATTCTCTCCAATTTACGTATTTATTTATCAAATCATTTATTTACATCAGTATGGACTCATGGATATTTGTTTTATGCTTTGGGGTATGATCCAATGACATTTTGTTGATTGTTTTTGCTCAGATTGTTCCAGCTTTGGTCACTGGATGCTCTTTTATTTAGCTCCTCCTGTGTCTCTTTGATACACCCTTAATATTGTTTTAGTTTTAGCACTTTTTTTACTTTTCGGAATTACATTATGCTACAAGTTTACCTTATATATTTTCTACCCTACTCCTTTGTCCAAGAAGCCCTGGTTCCGTTTATGGGAAATGGTATTAGAGTCAAAGATCTGTGTGCTAAGTGTACTCGTTACTACTGAAGATCAGAAATATTGCCATGACATGTATGGATCTTGATGCATGAACTGGAGCCTGTATTCCTTTCCAGCTTATCTTGATCGATCATCTCAGTTATTCTTTGGGCTTCAGCCTCACGGTTCTTCCTTTCATTCTTAGAAGGCCCTATACTCCCTCCAGCCTCAAAGACATGTGCATACTCTAGTCTTTACTAAATTTTTATCCCCATTGCCTTTACTCATTAACCATTTTTGCCTTGTTATTTTCTACTTATTCTTTAAATATCCTCTTTACAGAGGAGCCTTCCAAAATACCCATCTTAACTTAAATTAGACCAAGGTATACACTTTCGCCATCCTGTATAGTTTTCTTCACTTTGTTACTTATCACATTTTGCAGTTATATATCTATTTGTATAATTATTTCATTAGTGCCTATTTCAACCAGTAAGCTGTAAGAGACTGTCATTATGTTCTTATAAATTGTATATCCAGCATCTAGCACACTGCCTATCATATGATAAATATATCATAAATAGTTTAAAATAAATGAGATAATTGAAGAGCTATCCTATAGACGAGAGCCTATATAGAAAAAAATGGTTTGTTGCTATTTAGGACAAAACAATAGACTGCATAAGACAATGTTAAAGAAGGGCAGCTTTTGGTTCAGAACAAATTTCTTATTACTAGAGTATCCAGTTTGGAAATGAGCTGGATCATGGAGTAATGAGCACTTTGTCACTGGATGTGTTTAAATAAAGAATAGAAAATTATCTTTTATTAA
This sequence comes from Pan paniscus, assembly GCF_029289425.2. NCBI lineage: Eukaryota > Metazoa > Chordata > Mammalia > Primates > Hominidae > Pan > Pan paniscus. Next base: position 92,884,337 of record NC_073258.2, on the reverse strand, counting down.
TGTCTGTGAAGGGACCTGTTATATTGATGAGGAATATTGAATTGGGGCATCAATATGTTTCATTTCAATAGTGTGACATGGTGGAAAGAAACAGACAAATCAGCCAGGTGTACCTGATTATATTCTCCCACTACAACTTTCTTGTTATGTGATTTTGGGTGAGTGACTTATTTTTCCTGAGCCTCAGATTTTTCATTTATAAAGTGGGAATAATCACAGTACTCATAGCTGACTCACAGTGAGAAATTACACAATATTTGTGAAATGTGTAGTACAATAACTGGCACAGGCAAGTGTTCAATAAATAGTAGCTACTACTATATTATGAGGCAGATACGACCTGTAAATAGCACAGGATTTGGAGACAGGTACATGTGGTTTTGAATCCCCACCACTATTTGCCAGTTATGCCATTTTGACTAAGTTACCTATGGTCTCTGAGCATCAGTTTCCTTAGCTCAAAAGTACAGATATTAATAGTTATTATTTTAGAAGGCTGTTTAGAGTAAGAAATATGAAAACAAATATGTAGAACATTGCCCTAATGTGTTCTCCATATATTCTCATGCGGCAAAATTACTTGAATATTCTCCAAGAAGATCCTCAGGTAAACAGATGTTTTTGTTGTTTTAGTGGGCATGCAAATTGAGGGTAAAAAAATGAATGACCCAGCACAATAGAAGGGGTACATTTTAGAGGCTGAGTAAGGTAAGAAAAACAGCAGGGTCAGGACAATGAGTATCTTGGATGAAGGAATACTTTCCATAAAGGAAGAGGTATTATATTAAGTGATGATGGTAACGGTGATGAAGCTTTGCTGTGTCATGTATATTTCTTTTTTGATTTTTCTCCAAATAACCAACACTATATTAGCCTCCAATTCTCTTGAATTTGGATTTGTTTGTTTTTGGAGGAGGAACACACTGGTGAATCTGAACTCAAAGTGGGCTCAATGTATGAGCAGAGACTGCCACAGGGGCCTGGTCCCATTCAGATTGTACTAGATTCTTCGTCTTTCCCCTTCTAATTCTTAGGTTCTGAGATTATATCTTTCTGGCATATTTATTGCTGTAAGAATGAAATAAAATGAACAGATGTGGAGAAACCACTAAAATATAAATTGATAAATATAGATAAATAAATATTTCTATTTTTACTACTGACCTGAAGAACTAGAAAATTCAGAATTATAGTACTGATACATCAGTAAAAGCATTCTGAAATCTTCCAACTACTCCATCATTTGAACTATTTCATGCCATCAACTCTCCCAACCATCTCTCAAACATCAAGCTCTTTTAAGAGCAGGGACAGTGCCATTCATTCAATCATTCACTCAATCTAAAAATATTTACTGAGGCTGTATTATATGGCAGGAATCAATCTAGTAGGTAGGGCTACAGTGATGAACAAGACATGAGGTCCTAATGGAGTTTCAATTGCAGTGTTTGCTGGTGATAATGGGTGGGGGAAACTGTCAACAATGAAATAGACAAACAGACAATTTATAAAGATTACTATGCTTGCTATGGCTTGTTTATCAGTATATTCCCCTAACACAATGTCTAGCATACAGTAAGTACTCAATAGTTATCTGCTGACTAAATGTATAAATGCATATCTCAAAACCCTTTTCTTCTAGGCCAACATTCTGCTTTCCCCAACTGATAACTCACTTGAACTAATGTATTTTGCTGCAAATGTGCATTTTAACAACAGTTATTTGGTTAATGCTATACCAGAGGGAGACACTGAAATAGAGCATAGATAAAGCCAGTGCGAAGCAGTTTGGAGTTCAGAAGATTTGGGTCACTTTATAGCTTACATCTATTATGGTACTTCCTCTTTTTGAACTCAAGGCCCAGTTTTTAAAGCAGGGAAGGTACATAACAGTGTTAGTAGTAAGTGATAGGAATTATACACTTCTTTTACAAAAGCTAATTCAAAATTATTTGAACATCATTCAAAATGTTATTTTAACACAAGCTTGTGGAAGATTCAATTCAACTCTATAGACAACTTAGATGAGTTATTTGCTTAAATGCTTGCTAAGTAAGATCGTAAAAATAAAACCTTAAGGGAACTCTTGAGGTGATCAAATATGTTATGGGGATTTGGGATTTTTGATAAGCGATACGATTCTTTACAAAATCTCCATGAGCTCAAATAGTAACTATTTTCTAAGACATTAACTCAATATAATATTGCACAGGGCTAAAGAGTAGACAGGTGAAACAAATGGTTTCAGAAAGTTATAACTCTTCCCCACTTCCTTTGCATCATAATTTGGCTGCTCAATTTTTAGAAAAGTAATAACTGACCACAAATAATGCAATATGTAGTAAAATTTAATCTAGTATTTGCTTAATTAACAATTTAAAAATAATATGACATAAAGATAATTAAAAAATCTAATTTTTAGAAAGATAACATCCTGTTTATTGATATTGATTAGTTTTGTAGCACCGTATATTTCAGCACACTTTGAATTCTGAGGGAGAAGGGAAAAGTATGTGGCTCACAGCACTAGGAATGTGGTAACACCAGCTCTTCCAATAACAAGTTATGCTTCTTTGGGTGAATGAAAAAAATTCCTTGACTTTTCCAACTCTCGTTTCCAAAGCTGTAAAATGTGAGCGTTGGCAAGGATGATATATACTTTTCTTCCAGTTCTAATATTGGATGATCTTTTTGATGCCTGATTTTAATGTTTTAATTGAGGAACTAGGTAAGGACCATTTCTTTAATAGCCAAGTAAGAATTTTTGCTAAATTAAACACAATATAATATTACTCATTGTGTCTTGATTCAACTGTATTTAAAATATTCTACTTAATTTAAGCTTCTTCCTTCTCAAATGATTTGCCTACTATTTGTCTCCTGGATACTAAATACCAATTTAACTTAGAGACTTATAATTTTTTAAACTCTTATGAATTAATTATCATTCTCTCAATAAATTATTGGAAATTAATGACTCAAGTATAAAAGTAAGTCTGAAACATCTACACAATTTCTCTAGTTTAGAATTTTTCAAATTACACAGGACAAATTTTTTGCTTCTGATCATGGAGAAACTAATATGACACTTGCCTTTCCACTGTAAACTGCTAGAACCTTGGGGAAAATGCATGAAATAACTGTTTTCTACCAAACACCGCATGTTCTCACTCATAAGTGGGAGTTGAACAATGAGAACACATGAACATATGGAGGGGAACATCACACACTGGGGCCTGTTAGGGGGTGGGGTTTAGGAGAGGGATAACGTTACGAGAAACACCTAATGTAGGTGATGGGTTGATGGGTGCAGCAAACCATCATGACACGTGTATAGCTATGTAATAAAACTGCACATTCTGCACATGTACTCCAGAACTTAAAGTATTAAAAATAATAATAATAACTGTTTTCTGACATTGTACAAGAAGAAGCCAATTAGGGCTATGATCCCTGAGTGAAGGGACCACATATATGCTCTAGAATCAATCATGTTGGCCTTAGGCCTGGAAGCAATTTATGAGAGGTAGAGGGCAGGTAGAGCATGGTGGTCTTGCTATGTTGTGAAATGCCAAATTCAGATCAGGTACTTAACAGAAGATTAGATGCTATTGAAGAAAAGATTGCTGAACTGAAAATCATAGAAATAGAAACATCCAAATGAAGCACAGAGAGAAAACCATTCCAAAACATTTAAGAGAGCCTTGGCATCTTGGTGGACAATGAAGGAGTCTAACTTTACCAATAAGTAATTGAAACTCCAGAAGGAGGAGGGTAGAAAATATATTAGAAAAGATAGAGGAGAAAATTTTCCATATTTCAAGAAAACTGTACATACACACTCTTAGCAGGATAAATCCCAGAAAACTAACCAAAGATAAATTACATGGGGGTGGGGAGATTAAGGATGTCCTCATACTTTATATCCCAAACAAAGGAAGTCAGAAAACAACAAAGACATTTTAAAAGTGATTGAAGAAAAAACATTTTTCAACCTAGAAACCTATAACCAACAAAACTGTATTTCACGAATGAATGCAAAATTAAAGTTCTTTAGACAACAATAGCTGAGAGAATACATTGCTGGCAGACCTGTACTATAAAATATATGAAAGGAAGTTCTTCAGACAGAAGGAAAACAATACCAGATGGAAACATATATCTACAGAAAAAAAAATAAAAGCAGCAGAAACAGTAAATATTAGAGAATTTTCTTCTTTTTTGTTTCTTTAAAATTAATAACAGTATATTATATGGCCATAACATGAGAAGCAAAACATATTAAAATGTTAACATAAAGAAAGGAGGGGAAAATAAAAAGATATGCTGAAAATGTTTACATTATATGTAAAGTGGTATAACATTATAAGTTAAAGATGAATATGTAAACCCTAAAACTTTCATGTTAAAAAACGTCATGTAGCTAACAAACCAATCAAAACAATAATGGAGATAAAATTAAATCATAGAAAATTCCCTTAATCTGAAGGAAGGCAGAAAAGAAAAGAAAAAATTAAAAATAGAAGAGATAAATAGAAAACAAAATTATAGTTAGAAATTATCTTGATAATTACATTAACTATATATTGCCTAAACATTCCATTTAAAAGCAGAGATTATCAGACTATCCAATAGCAGAGATTATTGGATTAAAAATATGCTATGTACAATAAAACTAAAATATGAATTTTAAAATGATTTTAAAGTAAATGAAAAAGCAAATATGAATCAAAAGAAAGCAGGAATGACTTTTATTAGTATCAGACTAAGTATTTTCCAAAATAGAGACTATTGCTCATGATAAGGAGATTTTCCTGATGATTAAGAGACTAGATCATTATCAAGGCAGAACAAACTTCAATGCACTTAATAATAGAGCTTCAAAATGCATAATGCAAAAAACTGACAGAGCTGAAAAAAGAAATAGATTAAAGATAATACTGTATTTGTAGACTTCAAAGTCTCTCTCAGTAACTGACAGACAAAAAGTAGAAAGAAAATCAGAAAGAATACAGAAGACTTGAATGTGACTTAAGTGCCATTTATGGAGCACTCCGCCCAATAAAGGCAGAATATATATCTTTACAATTGTTTAAGTTATAGTTACCAAGATAGATTATATGCTTGTCCATAAAATGCCTCAATTAATTTACAAGATTTAAAACATTTCAGAGTATGCTATCTAGCCAAACAAAATTAAATTAGAAATCTAATGGTGCTTCTATGGTTAACATAAATAATATGATTTTGTGGCCAGATATCGAGTACCTTCAATTTCAACAAATTCAAATATTTTAGTAAGAATTATTAGAATCCGCTGGATGCGGTGGCTGATGCCTGTAATCCCAGCACTTTTGGAGTCCGAGGCAAACAGATCATGAGTTTAAGAGATCGAGACCATCCTGGCCAACATGGTGAAACCCTGTCTTTACTAAAAATATGAAAATTAGCTTGGCATGGTGGTGTGTGCCTGTAGTCCCAGCTACTCAGAAGGCTGAGGCAGGAGAATGGCGTGAACCCTGGAGGTTGCAGTGAGCCGAGATCGCACCACTGCACTCCAGCCTGGGCGACAGAGTGAGACTCTGTCTCAGAAAAAAAAAGAAAAAGAAAAAAGAATTCTTAGAATCTGTAGGAGGCTATTGTTAATTTAAAAATCTTCAAGACAGGAGGAAAATGATGGATAGGAGACAGGACTAACATGCAGCTCCCATTTGGACAGACAGAACAGCATGTGGAGACTCACATTGTGAACTTTTGCTCCAAGAGCCACTGAAGGAACATACTAGAACAACCAAAAGAATTTACAGACCCTTTGAAAGGAGTGGCTTGCTCCTGCAAACTCACTAGACAGTAGAAAACTGTGAGTTCCCAAAGTGTGATAAGGGGAAATGTCCACCTCTGAACACACATCTTTGATTTGGCTCTATGTTCCATCCCAATCTCATCTGGAATTGTAATCCCTTTGTGTCAAGAAGGGACCTGGTGGGAAGTGATTGGATCATGGGGATGATTTCTCCCATGCTGTTCTGGTGATAGTGAGTGAGTTCTCATGAGATCTGATGGTTTAAAAATGTGTGGCTTCCTTTGCTCTCTCTCTCTCTCCTGCTGCCATGTAAGACATGCCTTGCTTTCCCTTCTCCTTCCACCATGATTGCAAGTGTCCTGAGGCCTCCCTAGCCATGTTAAACTGTGAGTCAATTAAATCTCTTTTCTTTATAAATTACCCAGTCTCGGGAAGACTAATACACATTCCCACTGGGAAACCTGAAAAATCCAGATCATGGAGAAGGATTTAATCTTACCTAGAGCTAAAACAGATTTAGGGAGCTGGGTGAAATATAAAAGTAGAAGAAGCAGTAGGAAGAGCCCTGTAGGCACTTCCAGTCCCCAACTAAAGCCCCAGGAAAGCCATCCCTGGGATAAGAGGTCCTTGGAAAAGTTAGCCAGGAGAATTGGGGAAGGGGCACAGGGTAAAGGAAGCTTCCAACTGAACTTTGTAATAATTTCAACCAAGCATGAATTTTACTGAGCAAAATCTGGGGTTGAGGGCAGGGGTGAATTGCAAGTGCAGATATTAGCAAAGAAGCCACAGCTGACAGTGCTGGAAGGCAAGGAGGGGAAAGGTCTGAGAGATCTGCTTCCTTTCTTATCTGGAAGCTTGTGGCCTTGGACAAGATCCCAGCCCTGCTCTCTGGCTCCCTAGGTGTAAATTTGGTGCCGGTGGTGGGGCACAGAGGGAATAAGCCTGGCCTTACTGGCTACCTGGGAGCTGCATGAGGCTTGTCACTGCCAGCTTTTCGCACTTCCTTGATGACTTGTATGAGACAGCAGAGGCAACGATAATCCCCCTGGAACATAACTCTATTGGCCTGAGAACTACCTCCCCATCCCCCATAGTGGCTACAGCAATGCCTGCCCAAGGAGAGTATGAGCTCAGACATGCCTAACTCTGCCCCCACCTGATAGTTTGTCTCTACCCTCCCTGGTAGCCAAAGACAAAAGACATAAAATCTTGGGAGCTCTATGAACCTGTCCATTACCTGAGAAACCTGAGTACTTATACTGGCCAACGCACGCAGGGTGAGTTTATATTCCCCTTCAACTACTGCAGATGTTGATCTCTTGAAAGCATCACCTCGTGGCTGGAGGCCAACCAACTCAAGCCATTACAGCAACTCATGAAAGAACAACCCTGATCCAAAGAAGGAGAAAACAGCTAATTCCACTGCTTGCAACACCCTGGCTAACTAAATGTCTTGAGTCTGTCCACATGACAACATCGCTGCTAGCATAAACAGTATCAAGAAAACCAGTACACTAAACAAAACTACAACCAAGGACTCTCAAAGAGTCCAATTCACTCTCCTGCCACCTTCACCAGAGCAAGTGCTGGTATCCATGGCTGGGAAACCTGAAGATGGATCACATCACAGGACTCTTTGCAGACACTCCCCTAAACCAGCTTGGTAGCCCTGCTGGGTGGCTAGACACAGAAAGACAATAACAATCACTGCAGTTTGGCTCTAAGGAAGCCCCATTCCTAGGGGGAAGGGGAAAGCACCACATAAAGGGATCACCTAACAGAACAAAAGAATCTGAACAGCAGCCCCTGAGTTCTGGATTTTTCCACTGAAATGGTCTACCCAAATTAAAAGGAACAAGGAAAGTAATTATAGTAATATGACAAAACAAGGTTCTGTAACAACCCCAAAAAATCACAGTAGCACTACAGCAATGGATCCAACCCAAGAAGAAATCTCAGAATTGCCAGATAAAGAATTCAGAAGGTGAAGTATTAAGCTACTCAAAGAGAGCATGAAAATCAACTTAAATAAATTTTAAAAAATACAGGATATGGATGAAAATGTCTCCAGAGAAATACATATCATAAAGAAAAGACAATCACAACTTCTGGAAATGAAAGACAAATTTAGAGAAATGCAAAATACACTGGAAAACTCCAACAATAGAATCGAACAAGTAGAAGAAAGAAATTCAGAGCTAGAAGAAAAGCTTTTGAATTAACCCAATTTGACAAAGACAAAGAAAAAAAATTAAATGAACAAAGCCTTCAAGAAATTTGGGATTATATTAAATGACCAAACCTAAAAATAATTGGTGTTCCTGAGGAAGATGAGAAATCTAAAAGCTTGAAAAACTTATTTAAAGCAATAATCGAGGAAAACTCCCCTGGTCTTGCTAGGTATCTAGACATCCAAACATAAGAAACTCAAAAAACACCCAGGAAATTCACTGTAAAAATATAATCACCTGGGCACATAGTCATCAGGTTATCTGAAGTCAAAGTGAAGAAAATAATCTTAAGAGCTATGAGGAAAAAGGATCAAGCAACCTTAAAGGAAATTCTATCAGATTAACAGCAGATTTCTTGGCTGAAACCCTGCAAGCCAGAAAGTATCGGCCCAAAGTTTAGCCTCCTTAAAGAAAATAATTATCAGCCAAGAATTCTGTATTCAGCAAAATTAAGCTTCATAAATGAAAGACAGATAAAGTCTTTTTCAGACAAATGCTGAGAAAATTCAACATTACCAAGCCAGCACTACAAGGAATGCTAATAAGCATCCTAAATATTGAAACGAAACCTCAAAATACACCCAATTGAGCCCCCTTCAAGCATAAACATCATAGGACCTATGAAACAATAACATAATGATATAAAAACCAAGATATTCAAGCAACAACTAGCATGATGAATAGAACAGTACCTCACATGTCAATACTAACATTGAATATAAATGGGTGAAATGCTCCACTTAAAAGATATGGAAAAGTAGAATGGATAAAAATCCACCAACCAAGTATCTACTGTCTTCAAGAGACTCACCTAACACATAAGGACTCTCATAAACTTAGGTAATGGGATAAAAAGAGATATTCCATACAAATGGAAACCAAAAGCGAGCAGGAGTAGCTTTTCTTATATCAACCATACAAATTTTAAAGCAACAAAAGTTAAAAAAAGACAAAGAGGGACATTATATAATATAATGATAAAAGGATTAGGCCAACAGGAAAATATCAAAATCCTAAATATATTGGCACCTAACACTGGAGCTCCCAAATTTATAAAACAATTACTACTAGACCTAAGAAATGAGACAGACAGCAATACAATAATAGTGGGGGACTTCAGTACTCAACTGACAGCACTAGACAGGTCACAAGACAGAAAGTCAACAAAGAAACAGTAGACTTAAACTATACCCTAGACTTAAAGAGTATGCTAGAATGAATGTGCTTAACAGATATTTACAGAATATTATACCCAACAACTGAAAAACATACATTCTTTTCATCAGCACATGGAATATTCTCCAAGATAAACTATATGATAGGCCACGAAATAATTCTCAATAAATTTAAGAAAATTGAAATTTTATCAAGTGCACTCTCAGAATACAGTGGAATAAAATTGGAAATTAACTCTAAAGGATTCCTCAAAACTATACAAATACATGGAAACTAAATATTCTGCTTGTGAATGATCTTTGGGTCAACAATGAAATCAAGATGGAGGTGGATTGTTCCAAGATGGCCAAATAGGAACAGCTCCAGTCTACAGCTCCCAGCATGAGCGATGCAGAAGATGGGTGATTTCTGCATTTCCACCTGAGGTACTGGGTTCAATTCATTGGGACTGGTTGGAAAGTGGGTGCAGCCCAAGAAGTGTGAGCCAAAGCAGGGCGAGGCATCACCTTGCCTGGGATACACAGGGGTCAGAGAATTCTCTTTCCTAGCCAACGGAAGCTGTGACAGACGGCTTCCTGGAAAATTGGGACACTCCTGCCCTAATACTGAGCTTTTCCAATGGTCTTAGCAAAGGGCACACCAGGAGATTATATCCCACGCCTGACTCAGTGGGTGCCCGCCCACAGAGCCTTGCTTACTGCTAGAACTGCAGTCCAAGATCGAATTGCCAGGAAGCAGCGAGGCTGGAGGGGGGTCCGCCATTGCTGAGGCTTTAATAGGTAAACAAAGCAGCTGGGAAGCTCAAACTGGGTGGAGCCTACCACAGCTCAGTGAGGTCTGCCTACCTCTGTGGACTCCGCCTCTGGGGGCAGGGCATAGGTGAACAAAAGGCAGCAGGAACTTCTGCAGACTTAAATGTCCCTGTCTGACAGCTTTGAAGAGAGCAGTGGTTCTCCCAGCATGGACTTTGAGATCTGAGAATGGACAGCCTAGGCTAGCGACAGACTCCCTCCTCAAGTAGGTCCCTGAACCCGAGTAGCCTAACTGGGAGACACCTCCCAGTAGGGGCCCACTGGCACCTAATACAGCTGGGCGCCCCTCTGAGATGAAGCTTCCAGAGGAAGGATCAGATAGCAACATTTACTATTCTGCAATATTTGCTGTTCTGCAGTCTACGCTGGTGATACCCAGGTGAACAGGGCCTGGAGGGGACCTCCAGCAAACTCCAACAGACCTGCAGCTGAGGGTCATGCCTGTTAGAAGGAAAACTAACAAACAGAAAGGAATAGCATCAACATCAACAAAAAGTACATCCACACCAAAACCCCATCTGTAGGTCACCATCATCAAAGACCAAAGGTAGGTAAAACCACAAAGTTGGGGAGAAACCAGAGCAGAAAAGCTGAAAATTCTAAAAACCAGAGTGCCTCTTCTCCTCTAAAGGAACGCAGCTCCTCGCGAGCAACAGAACAAAGCTGGACAGAGAATGACTCTGATGAGTTAGGCTTCAGAAGATCAGTAATAACAAACTTCTCTGAGCTAAAGGAGGATGTTCAAACCCATCGCAAAGAAACTAAAAACCTTGAAAAAAGATGGGATGAATGGCTAACTAGAATAAACAGCATAGAGAAAACCTTAAGTGACCTGATGGAACTGAAAACCATGGCACGAGAACTACATGACGCATGCACAAGCTTCAGTAGCTGATTCAATCAAGTGGGAGAAAGATTATAAGTGATTGAAGATCAAATGAATGAAATGAAGCGAGAAGAGAAGTTTAGAGAAAAAAGAGTAAAAAGAAATGAACAAAACCTCCAAGAAATATGGGACTATGTGAAAAGACCAAATCTACATTTGATTGGGGTACCTGAAAGTGATGGGGAGAATGGAACCAAGTTGGAAAACACTCTTCAGGATATTATCCAGGAGAACTTCCCCAACATAGCAAGGAAGGCCAACATTCAAATTCAGGAAATACAGAGAATGTCACAAAGATATTCCTCAAGAAGAGCAACTCCAAGACACATAATTGTCCGATTCACCAAGGTTGAAATGAAGGGAAAAAATGTTAAGGACAGCCAGAGAGAAAGGTCAGGTTACTCAAAAAGGGAAGCCCATCAGACTAACAGCGGATCTCTCAGCAGAAACTCTACAAGTCAGAAGAGAGTGTGGGCCAATATTCAACATTCTTAAAGAAAGAATTTTCAACCCAGAGTTTCATATCCAGCCAAATGAAGCTTCATAAGTGAGGGGGAAATAAAATCCTTTACAGAGAAGCACATGCTGAGAGATTTTGTTACCACCAGGCCTGCTCTAAAAGAGCTCCTGAAGGAAGCACTAAAGATGGAAAGGAACAACCGGTACCAGCAGCTGCAAAAACATGCCAAATTGTAAAGATCATTAATGTAGGAAGAAACTGCATCAACTAACGAGCAAAATAACTAGCTAACGTCATAATGACAGTATCAGATTCACACATAACAATATTAACCTTAAAAGTAAAAGGTCTAAATGCCCCAATTAAAAGACATAGACTGTCAAATTGGATAAAGAGTCAAGACCCATCAGTGTGCTGTATTCAGGAGACACATCTCATGTGCAAAGACACATGTAGGCTCAAAATAAAGGGATGGAGGAAGATCTACCAAGCAAATGGAAAACAAAACAAAACAAAAAAGCAGGGGTTGCAATCCTAGTCTCTGATAAAGCAGACCTTAAACTAACAAAGATCAAAAGAGACAAAGAAGGCCATTACATAATGGTAAAAGGATCAATTCAACAAGAAGAGCTAACTATCCTAAATCTATATGCACCCAATACAGGAGCACCCAGATTCATAAAGCAAGTCCTTAGAGACCTAGAAAGAGACTTAGACTCCCACACAATAATAATGGGAGACTTTAACACCCCACTGTCAACATTAGACAGATCAAGGTGACAGAAGTTTAACAAGGATATCCAGGACTTGAACTCGTCTCTGCACCAAGCAGACCTAATAGACATCTACAGAACTCTCCACCCCAAATCAACAGAATATACATTCTTCTCAGCACCACATTGCACTTATTCCAAAATTGACCCCATAGTTGGAAGTAAAGCACTCCTCAGCAAATGTAAAAGAACAGAAATCATAACAAACTGTCTCTCAGACCACAGTGCAATCAAACTAGAACTCAGGATTAAGAAAAATACTCAAAACCGCTCAACTACATGGAAACTGAACAAACTGCTCCTGAATGACTACTGGGTAAATAATGAAATGAAGGCAGAAATAAAGATGTTCTTTGAAACCAATTGGAAAAAGACACAACATAGCAGAAACTCTGGGACACATTTAAAGCAGTGTGTAGAGGGAAATTTATAGCACTAAATGGCCACAAGAGAAACAGGAAAGATCTAAAACTGACACCCTAACTTCACAATTAAAAGAACTAGAGAAGCAAGAGCAAACACATTCAAAAGCTAGCAGAAGGCAAGAAATAACTAAGATCGGAGAAGAACTGAAAGAGATAGAGATTAAAAAACCCCGCCTGTAATCCCAGCACTTTGGGAGGCCGAGGCGGGCAGATCACGAGGTCAGGAGATCGAGACCATCCTGGCTAACACGGTGAAACCCCGTCTCTACTAAAAATACAAAAAATTAGCCGGGCGTGGTGGTGGGCACCTGTAATCCCAGCTACTCGGGAGGCTGAGGCAGGAGAATGGCATGGACCCAAGAGGCGGAGCTTGCAGTGAGCCAGGATAGCGCCACTGCAGTCCAGCCTGGGCGAAAGAGTGAGACTCCGTCTCAAAAAAAAAAAAAAAAAAAAAAAAAAAAAACCCTTCAAAAAAATCAATGAATCCAGGAGCTGATTTTTTGAAAAGATCAACAAAATTGATAGACCACTAGAAAGACGAATAAAGAAGAAAAGAGAGAAGAATCAAATAGACGCAATACAAAATGATAAAGGGGATATCACCACTGATCCCACAGAAATGCAAACTACCATCAGAGAATACAATAAACACCTCTATGCAAATAAACTAGAAAATCTAGAAGAAATGGATAAATTCCTGGACACCTACACCCTCTCAAGACTAAACCAGGAAGAAGTTGAATCCCTGAATAGACCAATAACAGACTCTGAAATTGAGGCAATAATTAATACCCTACCAACCAAAAAAAGTCCAGGACCAGACGGATTCACAGCCGAATTCTACCAGAGGTACAAGGAGGAGCTGGTACCATTCCTTCTGAAACTATTCCAATCAATAGAAAAAGAGGGAATCCTCCCTAACTCATTTTATGAGGCCAGCATCATCCTGATACCAAATCCTGGCAGAGACACAACAACAAAAAAAGAGAATTTTAGACCAATATCCCTGATGAACACTGATGCAAAAATCCTCAATAAAATACTGGCAAACTGAATCCAGCAGCATACCAAAAAGCTTATCCACCACAATCAAGTTCGCTTCATCCCTGGGATGCAAGGCTGGTTCAACATATGCAAATCAATAAACATAATCCATCATATAAACAGAACCAAAGACAAAAACCACTTGATTATCTCAATAGATGCAGAAAAGGCCTTTGACAAAATTCAACTGGCCTTCATGCTAAAAACTCTCAATAAACTAGGTATTGATGGGACATATCTCAAAATAAAAGAGCTATTTATGACAAACACACAACCAATATCATACTGAATGGGCAAAAACTGGAAGCATTCCCTTTGAAAACTGGCACAAGACAGGGATGCCCTCTCTCACCACTCCTATTCAATATAGGTTGGAAGTTCTGGCCAGGGCAATCAGGCAGGAGAAACAAATAAAGGGTATTCGATTAAGAAAAGAGGAAGTCAAATTGTCCTTGTTTGCAGATGCCATGATTGTATATTTAGAAAACCCCATCCTCTCAGCCCAAAATCTCCTTAAGCTGATAAGCAACTTCAGCAAAGTCTCAGGATACAAAATCAATGTGCAAAAATCACAAGCATTCCTATACACCAATAACAGACAAACAGAGAACCAAATGATGAGCGAACTCCCATTCACAATTGCTTCAAAGAGAATGAAATACCTAGGAATCCAACTTACAAAGGATATGAAGGACCTCTTCAAGGGGAACTACAAACCGCTGCTCAACAAAATAAAAGAGGACACAAACAAATGGAAGAACATTCCATGCTCATGGATAGGAAGAATCAATATCGTGAAGATGGCCATACTGCCCAAGGTAATTTATAGATTCAATGCCATCCCCAACAAGCTACCAATGACTTTCTTCACAGAATTGGGAAAAACTACTTTAAAGTTCATATGGAACCAAAAAAGAGCCCACATTGCCAAGACAATCCTAAGCAAAAGAAGAAAGCTGGAGGCATCACACTACCTGACTTTAAACTATATACTACAAGGCTACAGTAACCAAAACAGCATGGTACTGGTACCAAAACAGAGATATAGACCAATGGAACAGAACAGAGCGCTCAGAAATAATACCACACATCTACCATCATCTGATCTTTGACAAACCTGACAAAAACAAGAAATGGGGAAAGGATTCCCTATTTAATAAATGGTGCTGGGAAAACTGGCTAGCCATATGTAGAAAGCTGAAACTGGATCCCTTCCTTATACCTTATACAAAAATTAATTCAAGATGGATAAATGACTTAAATGTTAGACCTTAAACCATAAAAACCCTAGAAGAAAACCTAGGGAATACCATTCAGGACATAGGCATGGACAAGGACTTCATGACTAAAACACCAAAAGCAATGACAACAAAAGCCAAAATAGAGAAATGGGAACTAATTAAACTAAATAGCTTCTGCACAGCAAAAGAAACCACCATCAGAGTGAACAGGCAACCTACAGAATGGGAGAAAATTTTTGCAATCTACCCATCTGACAAACGGCTAATATCCAGAATCTAGAAAGAACTTAAACAAATTTACCAGAAAAAAATCAAACAAATCCATCAAAAAGTGGGCAAAGGATAGCAACAGACACTTCTCAAAAGAAGACATTTATGCAGCCAACAGGCACATGAAAAAATGCTCATCATCACTGGCCAGCAGAGAAATGCAAACCAAAACCACAATGGGATACCATCTCATACCAGTTATATTAGTGATCATTAAAAAGTCAGGAAACAATAGGTGCTGGAGAGGATGTGCAGAAATAGGAACACTTCTACACTGTTAGTGGGAGTGTAAACTAGTTCAACCAATGTGGAAGACAGTGTGGCAATTTCTCAAGGATCTAGAACTAGAAATACGATTTGACCCAGCCATCCCATTACTGGGTATATACCCAAAGGAGTATAAATCATGCTACTATAAAGACACATGCACAAGTATGTTTATTGTGGCACTATTCACAGTAGCAAAGACTTGGAACCAACCCAAGTGTCCATCAATGATAGACTGGATTAAGAAAATGTGGCACATATACACCATGGAATACTATGCAGCCATAAAAAAGGATGACTTCATGTCCTTTGCAGGGACATGGATGAAGCTGGAAACCATCATTCTGAGCAAACTATCACAAAGACAGAAAACCAAACACCGCATGTTCTCACTCATAGATGGGAATTGAACAATGAGAACACTTGGACACAGGGTGGGGAATATCCCACACCAGGGCCTGTCATGTGGTGGAGGGCAGGTGGAGGGATAGCATTAGGAGAAATACCTAATGTAAATGACAAGTTCATGGGTGCAGCACACCAACATGGCACATATATACATATGTAACAATCCTGCACATTGTGCACATGTACCCTAGAACTTAAAGTGTAATAAAAACAAAAAAAGAAATCAAGATGGAAGTTAAAAAATTCTTTGAAGTGAATGATAATAGTGACAGAACCTATCAAAACCTCTAGCATACAGCAAAAGCAGTGCTAAGAGGAAAGTTCATAGCATTAAATGCCTACATCAAAAAGTCTGAAATAGCACAAATAGACAATCTAAGGTCACAACTCAAGGAACTAGAGAAACAAGAATGAACCAACGCCATTGCACTCCAGCCTGAGCAACAGAGTGAGACTCCATCTAAAAAAAAAATAATAAAATAAAAAATAAAAAAGAACAAATGAAACCCACACCCAGCAGAAGAAAAGAAATAAAGATTATAGCAGAACTAAATGAAATGGAAACAAACCAAAAATACAAAATTTAAATGAAACAAAAAACTGGTTCTTAAAATAGATAAACAAAATGTTTAGACCATTAGCCACATTAACCAAGAAAAGAGAGAAGATGCAAATAAGCTCAATTAGACATGAAATGGAAGATATTATGATCGATACCACAGAAATACAAATGATCATTCAAGGCTACTATAAACATCTTTATGCACACAAACTAGAAAACCTAGAGGAGATGGATGAATTGCTGGAAATATACAACCCTCTTAGATTAAGCCAGAAAGAAATAGAAACTGTGAAGAGACCAATAACAAGTAGCAAGATTAAAAGAGTAATTACAAAATTTCCCAAAATTAGAAGTCTAGGACCAGATGAATTCAGAACAGAATGGCATCAGACATTCAAAGAATTGGTACCAATCCTTCTAAAATGATTCCAAAAGATAAAGAGGGAATACTCCCTAAATCATTCTATGTAGCTTGTATTACCCTAATATTGAAACCAGGAAAGGGCATAATTAAAAAGAAAAGTATAGACCAATATCCCTGATGAGCATAGATGCAAAAATCCTCAACAAAATATTAGCTAACCAAATCAAACAGCATATCAAAAATATCACACACTATGATCAAATGGTTTCATATCAGAGATGCAGGGTTGATTTAACATATACAAGTCAATAAATGTGATACACCACATAAATAGAATTAAAAACAAAAATCACGTGATCATCTCAATAGTCAAAGAAAAAACATTTGACAAAATTCAGCATCACTTTATGATTAAAAGCCTCAAGAAAATCGGCATAGAAAGGACATACTTTAAGGTAATAAAAGTCATGTATGACAAACCCACAGCCAACTATGGGGAATGGTGAAAGATGAAAACATTCACCCTGAGAAATGGAACAAGACAAATGTGCCCACTTTTACCACTTCTATTCATCATAGTACTGGAAGTCTTAGCCAGAGCAATCAGACAAGAGAAAGAAATCAAGAGCATCCAAATCCATAAAGAGGAAATCAAACTGTTACTTCTCTGATGACATGATCTGATACCTAGAAAACCCTAAAGACTCATTTAAAACACTCCTAGATTTGATAAATAAATTCAGTAAATTTCAGGATACAGAATTAATGTACAAAAAATAGTAGCACTGCTATACACCCACAGTGACTAAGCTAAGAATCAAATCAAGAGCTCAGCCCCTTCCCAACAGCTGCAAAACAAACAAACAAACAAATAAACAAAAAGTATGAATATACCTAACAAAGTAGGTGAAAGATCTCTACAAGCAAAACTGCAAAACTCTGCTAAAATCTTCAAGACATTCTCATGGTTTCAGCCATTCCCAAATTTATTTGAAAAACATAAAAAGTTTTAAAAATGTGCATCGTCCTGGAATAGTTTTCTGTATAACATGTGTTTGAAAAATACTTCCTTACTTTATTAGAAATTCTGTTAATGGGATATGTGAAACCATTTTCTCATCATCCCTTAGTTGTACATAGTAATAGACAGTCCTACTGTGTTAGTCAGGGTTCTCTATGGAGTGTGAATGCAGAAAAGGAATCATTCCTACTGGAAAATAATGAACTGTGGACACATTCACTCAAGACCAGAGGAAAAAACCACTGAGAATAAGTAGCTTCAATTTCACTGTCACCAGGAGGGCACACACCAGAAAGCCTGGTACAAAGCCTGGGCTAGAGCCCTAAGCATTCTCAGGCTTCCTGGTGCTGTGGTTCAACAGCCTTTGTGGGGATGGGGAGAAGCAGAAACCGTCACCGTCATGTGTAAAAAAGGATACCACAGCAACAACACAGCTGTCAAAAATCAGCTGGAGCTGAAGTTACCCATCATTTGAAATCCACACTGTACTTGCTTTCTTATGAATGGGTGGAGACATGTGCAGAGACACCTTAAACATGTGCAGGTGACCTTCCTTTTGAAAGGCATAGGAGGGCCTCTTTGTGAACTCTTTCTACTCATTAGTTTTGCTATCAGTTCACCATTTCAACTAGAAAAGATGGTGCAAGCTGCCTCAGCTAGCTTCTAATTTGGACACAGCACCAATACTACACACAGAGTTGAATGAATGACCACATCTTCCTGGTTCTTCCACTGGGCAAGGTCAATATGCGTCTTTGGCTTGCATAGCTGTGATCTTGTTTGAGTAAAGTGTGTAAACATAGGCCAGATTTTGTTAGTCTCCATCCTAGAAAATTGGTGGAGCATTCCTCGGCTCATGATCACAAGGTCCCACAATAGGCCGTCTGCAGGCTGAGGAGCAAGGAGAGCCAGTCTGAGTCCCAAAACTGAAGAACTTGGAGTCCGATGTTCCAGGGTAGGAAGCATCCAGCACGGGAGAAAGATGTAGGCTGGGAGGCTAGGCCAGTCTCACCCCTTCACGTTTTTCTGCCTGCTTTATATTCACTGGCAGCTGATTATATGGTACCCACCAGATTAGGGGTGGGTCTGCCTTCCCCAGCCCACTGACTCAAATGTTAATCTCCTTTGGCAACATCCTCACAGACACACCCAGGATCAATGCTTTGCTCCTTCAGTCCAATCAAGTTGACACTCAGTATTAACCATCACACCTGCTTTTTGAAATTCTAGGCAAGAATAGAAAAGTATTATTAGGAAGACATTTTGTAAGCATTTAGAAAAGGAAGTAATCATAATTATTAGAATTCAGGGGTTCATCAAGAATGAACCACCAATGCTGCAATCATTTCCTTCTTTGATGGGCTAGGTATAGACAGTACATGTTTGGATTTCAACATGATGTGAGACAGAGTCTCTTACGACATCTTTTTGACTAGGTGGAACAATATGAAGATGATTTATAATAAATAAGCTAATTCACAGGAAGTCCAAGGGCTGGATTTGAAGGATCAACTTTTGGCAATATTTATCTAGAGACATTAGACTCTTCCTTCAACCTGTGTGTGTACTGGGGAGTGCCCGTGTTTCTTATTTAAACAAGTGTCATGCTCATAAGAATTTTACCTTGTTCAAAATTGAGAAGATTATTTAAAATATTTGGTTCCAGAATTTTTATCCATAAAGAACTCAAGAAACTGAAACAATAGATTAATTTTTGAAAGAAGTAAAGGCATATAAGTGAAGGTATATTTATGTCACTGGTTTCACAATAAAATAATTGTGCTACTAAAATGTGTCATATAATGGATTTTGGATTTTTAGGTCACAACAATTGCAATGTAGATTAATCACTAATATGCATTACCAAAATACCAAAAATAATAGTAACGTGTTGAATGTCTACTATGTGTCAGGCATTGCTAGAGACTTTGTGCACATTTATCTGTAAATCTTGTGTACATCCTTAATTTTTAAATTTAATTTTCTCATTTTGGAAATTGAAGTTTTCAGCTCAGAGGTTAAATAACTTGCCTACATAGTAGTGAGTGTTGGAGCTGGATTACCAATCTCAGATCTCTTTCTCTCTGAATCCATATTCTTTTTTCTCTTTCTACCTCTCAAGTATGACCTCAGAATACATTAAGGTGGAAAATTAACTGATGTAAGGGATGTGATAGGCACATTTTTATCTAAGCTACTCAGAGTCCCACTTGCAGTTTTACCTTTGATTGAGAATACCACAGTTTAAGAGGAAAAAAAAAGGAACAATTTTAGAGTACAAGTAATTAAACAGAGAAGAGATTTGAATTCATTTTATATGAGGAGCAGTCAGAAGAACAAAGATTTGTTGACCTGGAACAAATGAGGACTCTAGGGGACCATACTAGTGGTATCGAACATTTGAAGAACGATTATTTGAAAAAGAGTTACATTTTTCTTTGTATTCATAGAGTGGAAGTAGGACTAATAAATGAAAGGGTATGAAGCCAGGTTGGAATAAGTAAGTTTGAATTTTCTAACACTGTTGTCTAAAGGTATACTGAGATCTCCGAGTGGCGGTGAGCTGACCAGCGCTGGAGGTGTTCAAGCAGAGCATAGTTGACCACCTAGCTGGATATTGGTACAGAAATGCTAGTAGCTAACTTTTAAGGTTCCCTTCAATATTTGGAGCCTTAATTTTGTAGAAACAACAGTATATTTAGTGTGTGAAAGCATACATTTCTTAAAAAATAATTTTTTTGGATACCTTTAATGTGCAACCAGATTAAAATAACAAACAAGCAAACAACAGCAACAGCACCTGCAAGTTAAGATAGGCAGGCAGTTGTTGGTAAGAAGAGAGCTAACAGGATTTAAGTATGTTCCAATCAGTATTCACCAAACAGTAATTATTTACTTTTGGATGAAGATCTCTGGTGTATATTTTCTACATTCTTTAAGGGAGCTAACTGCTAAATGTTTTCATCCCCATCTCTAGTGTGAGTCTTTAAGTTTTGGCAAAGGAAAAAGCCAAGGGACTCTTTACTCTATAGAAGGTGAACATTCTTGGCTGTGATGGAAGAAACTCTGCAGTTACATGGGGCTCATTTTTTCTATCTAGCGCATTGAAAAGACCTCCCAGGAAGAGCTGCAAAGACATCCTAGGTTCATGTGGCTTTTACAAGCAACACCAAGGACACTTTGTGGAAGGCATGGCTAGCCTCCAAACAGCACTCTAAAAAAAATTAAAACATTTATTCTATCCCCTTTCACACCCCCAAATCCTCCATTGCCAGTTTTTTTATTGACCTATTAAACAGTTATTATCTGTCTAAGAGTGTCTTAAAGATCTCCTTTTTTTGTATTTTATTTAATTTTTATTTTTCATAGAGACAGGGTCTCACTGTGTTCCCCAGGCTCGTGCGGAACTCCTGGGCTCAAGGAATCCTCCTGCCTTGGCCTCCCAAAGTGCTAGGATTACAGGCATGACCCACTGCACCTGGTCATTTTTTGTATTTTATACTGAAAATGTGGTCTATGGACCAGCATTAGCATCAACATCATTGGGAGCTTGTTATACATGCAGGTTCTTGGTCTTCAGGTTCAAGCGATTCTCCTGCCTCAGCCTCTCCAGTAGCTGGGACTACAGGCATGTGCCACCACGCCCGGCTAATTTTTTATATTTTCGATAGAGATGGGGTTTCACTGAGAATATGCATTTTAATGAGATTTCTGGGTTATTTGAATGCACATTAAAATTTTAGAAGCATTGTTTTAGACTATCTGCTCACAAGCTTATACATATCATAAGCATATTATGTGACTATTCAGTACTTGTTCATATTATTCTAATTTTACTTTTTTAATGCTTCAAGATGTATCCCTTATGATATAGTTTTGATATTTGTCCCTACCTAAGTTTCATGTTGAAATGTAAGCCCCCAAATTGGAGATGGGACCTGGTAGAAGGTGTTTGGATCATGGGGGTGGATCCCTCATGAATGGCTTGGGTCATCTCCTTGGTGATAACTGAACTCTCGCTCTGAGTTCACATGAGATCTGGTTGTTTAAAAGTGTATGGCAGCACTCCCTCCCGCCCCCACCACCCCACCCCACTGCCCTGACTCGCTGGCTCTTACTTCTGTTCTAGCCATGTGATGTCCCGCTCCTGCTTTGCCTTATGCCATGATTGGAAGCTTCCTGAGACCACTCCAGAAGCAGATGCCACTGTTTCCTATACAGCCTGCAGAACTCTGAGCCAATGAAACCTCTTTTCATATAAATTACCCAGTCTCACATATTTCTTTATAGCAATGCAAGAATGGTGTCATACACCTTAGTTGGAAGTCAGTGAGATTTCTGGAACCGTTCCCTGAACTGGAATCTTCAATTAATTATTTACTCTCAATCCTCATAACCTGACTGGCTACCAATAATAGAACGTTAAATCCTACTTCTTAGCTCTTTCTGCCATGCCATACAAACCTGGATCAGACTTTTTATCATCTCAGTCTGGACTATAAATCCTCTCTGCTTCTGCTTCTCTCTGCTCTCATCCATTTTTCAAACTTGGGAAAATAAAACTTTTTTTCTTTCTGCTAAGGTTTTTTTTTAATTATTACTATACTTTAAGTTTTAGGGTACATGTGCACAATGTGCAGGTTAGTTACATATGTATACATGTGCCATGCCGGTTAGCTCAGTTGGTTAGAGCATGGTGCTAATAAAACTTTTATTGAAAGCATACTTGTCCAAAGGCAATGTCCTAACTTACTAGTTTGCATTCAAATTCTTCTCTAATCAATCTCTAACAATATTTTAGTTTTTTCTATTGCCATGTTCCTACCAAACACCTTATTTCTGACTATAAGCTACTACTGGCCATTCATGCATTTTCATTTTTCTGAAAGCCCATCCCCACACTTCCTCTTTCTCTTTATACAGATAAGCCTCAGGAAGAATAAACTGTTTTCTCCTCTGCTAATGTAACGTTGTTTACTTGCTTCTGTCATCATGTCCCAATGCTATTAATTTTCTTGTCTCCATACACTGCTAGATTATGAATACCTGAAAGGCAAGAATTCAGGAGTATTTAGTGTTAAAAAAATCTAAACACTGAACACTCCTGTGTAGTGTTTAGTTTGTTTTAAAAGAATTGGTTCTGGGGTAAAAAACTATATCAAAATTCATTTTACTAATTGCTGTGGCATGACCTTAGGTGAGTTACCACTCTACATCTCAGTTTCCTTATTTATAACGTGGGGATAATTACACCTGTATGAATGAATTTTGTGAGGATTAAAATAAAGTGTGAAAATTTAGTTTACTTGATGCTTAGTTCATAATGACTCAATTGTTTCTTGAAATAAATGACATATTGGGTGACAGTAAGGAAGGGGCAGGGGCTTAATCATGAAAAATAATATGAATCTCAATTCTAGGGTTAGAAGACAAGGGTGGGACTTAATCATAGAAAGAAGAAATAAACTCTATAACTAAGATATAAGATGAGAGTATTTACAGTGATTTGCCTTAATGCTAAATTCCCAGAAGGGAGGCTCTGAAGGTGGACCCCAATGCCCTCAGGTTGGTGGGCACAGGTGATGCAGAGCTGGGGGACTAACAATATCCCTATAAAGTGGCCTGTAGTCACCTGTATACAATGCAGGGTCATGCTTTCCATTTCACTTTTTGTTGTTGTTGTTAATTTTAGTTTTTTAAGAGACTTGTCTTACTCTGTGACCCAGGCTGGAATGCGGTGGTGGGATCATAGTTCACTGCAGCCTTGAACTCCTGGGCTCAAGCAGTCATCCTATCTCAGCCTCCTGAGTAGCTGGGACTACAGGCATGCAGCATTATGCCCAGCTATTTTTTTTTTTTTTTAGAGACAGGGTCTCGCATGTTGCCTAGACTGGCCTTAAATTTCGGACCTCAAACAATCCTCCCACCCCAGCCTCTCAGAATGCTGGTATTCCAAGAGTGAGCCACCATGCCTGGCCCTTTCCATTTCATTTCTAATATCTTTCCTGGTGACATCCAACATTTTGTGGGTCTTGGCATGTGAGAAGAACTTAATTTTTTCCTTTCTTCCCTCCTTCCTTCATTTTCTCCACCTCCTTCCCTCCCTCTCTCTCTCCCTTTCTCCCTCTACCTGTTTTTCTTTTTATCTCTATTCCCCCTGCTGAAAGTCTCAGAAAGCTTGAGCAGAATTAGCTTAGTGACAATGAATATTTGTTCAACATACACTCAGTTAAAACCAACAGACAGAGCACACACGGTTGGAGACAATTGCTTGTCATTATCAGCACTGACAGATTTGAACTAATGTCCTAGAATGCAAAGAGTGGCCTGCCACTTTCTGAGTCAAATGCAGAGATTCTGATTAAAGAAGGCAGTGTCAATTGGAGATATAATCCATATAATAATAATCCTAAACAAATCTTAAACCTTAATTCTAAAATATGTCCTTAAAAAACTTTGTCTTTGGAATGTTTATTTAATCATACAACAGATTCTCCTTCACTCCAAAAGGAAGTAGGAAGTGAGGAAGAGATGCGTTTCCTGGATTCCAGCTTGGGTAGCTAGGACTCAGACTTTAAGATTTCAAGGGGAACATCAGGGATACACAAGACTTCTCACTCTTGAGCTGTCTGGAGCCCAGCAGCAGGCTGAGCTTGCAGATTACCTAAATGCAAGGGCTTTGGTCATAGTCATGTACCTGGTTGCTTTCATGGGTGCACTGCTGCATTTTAACTAATGCATATTTGTTTTTGCTACAACTGAATATATATAATCCTATATATATACATATATTCTATATATATATATAGTTTTAGGGATATGGATATTGTTTTAGGACATGGTATAGGGTTGGGTGCAATGTGTTGCAAGAAAGAAGAGGCACAGTTAGATACCAAACTGGTACCAAAGGAAGAGTGGCACTGATTGCATCAGGTGGGACCTCGGCCTTGTGAGTGTGGGATGAGCACAGAGCAGTGAACAGTTTTACTTACACATAGACATGATGCTGATGTGCAGATGACAGTGTGAATAAATAATGTGACAACTGTGGGTGATTTAATGTGGCATTTTTATGCTATTGTAGTGATTGGGTTGCAGTTTTTGCTTACAGGTCTAACTTTGTGCTGAGTCTCTGTTGTTGTTGTTGTTGTTGTTGTTTATAAGTCTGTACCCGTAATTCTAGAATTTAAATATGTCCCCAAAAATGAGTTAAGAATCACTGTGGCAGTGCCATTACTGTTTTTGTTCTTTTATTTTTATAATTTTTAAGAAGTATGGGGACAAGATTAATTCTTATTGCATGGCTAGTATATGTCAGTCTGTGCCAGGTATTTTGCCTGTTATTTGTTAAATCCTTAAAGTTTTTAAGGTAGGGATTAACATTTCCATTGTATAGGTGAGAAAACCAAAGTTTTGAGAGACTGAATAAGTCGTTCAAGGTCACAAAGAAAGCAAAGCTGAGCAATGAATTCATATTCCTTGTCTTTACATTCTAGGCCTTTCTCTACTATTGTAAGTGCTTGCTTCATCTTGTCATCCCTCTAGATGGGAACAATAAACAACATTATCTGATTGAAATAACACACACACACACACACACACCCCTACACCTATATGTAACACATATTTGAGACTTATTTCTGGCCCAGGGCAATGACTCATGCCTGTAGTAGGTTCTGGGATGAAGAACTATATCAACATCCATCCTCCCACCACTCTGGGAGGCTGAGGTGGGTGGATCACCTGAGGTCAGGAGTTCAAGACCAGCCTGGTCAACATTGCAAAACCCTGTCTCTACTAAAAATACAAAAATTGGCCTAGCATGGTCATGTACACCTGTAATGCCAGCTACTTGGGAGGCTGAGGCAGAAGAATCCCTTCAATCTGGGAGACAGAGGTTACAGTGAGCCGAGATTGCGCCACTGCACTGCAGCCTGGGCAACAGAGAGAGACTCTGTCTCAAAATAATAATAATAATAATAATAAATAAATAAATAAATAATTTATATGACTCTTAGATGACAAGATCCACAATTTTTGGATAACCTGAGACAGACACAGGCTTGGGCTCTCTTCTTGGCTTCAGTACGAACTGTGTGAATTTAAGCAAATGCTCAACTCTTCAGTATCTCAGTTTTCTAATT
Source organism: Pan paniscus (assembly GCF_029289425.2). NCBI lineage: Eukaryota > Metazoa > Chordata > Mammalia > Primates > Hominidae > Pan > Pan paniscus. The sequence goes on along the minus strand of NC_073258.2, from coordinate 92,858,450 downwards.
TGTAAAATTAGGAGATTTTGGCTATTAGCTTTCAACAACCCATTCAAGTACTAGTCTTCTGTGTCCATATAAAGCTTATGAATAAGAACTTCTACTTGAACCTTTATTTGGGTACAAATAAATAAAATAGAGTAAATAGAGACTTGAATTGCACCAGTGGAAACCTTTAGGGGACCAGAACTCATGGCTTACTAGGTTTTAGTTCAAGTGCTGAGTCTAGTTCCAGCATCGTGTATTTCATGATAGATGAGTGAGAACTGGGAAAGTTCAATTAGTAATAGCCACTACTGAGACACATTGGATCATGGTAAATCAGAAAAATATGGTTTTTGAATAACATAAATTTTAATTTGAATTCTGGGTTGATCATTTACTAGTTACATAAACTGAGCATAACTCTGAGTCTCAATTTCTTGCTTTGTAAATTGGGAGTAATTGTGAGGCTCTTGTGAGAATCAAATGAGATAATGAGAACTAACCAGCCAGCACATGACATGGCACACAGTAGATGATAAATGCTAATTCCCTCCTCCTCCCTTCTCTGTATATGTGACACTGGCTTACACTTCATAAAAGTCTGAGACATATCTGTAAAATATTCCCCAGATGACATCTGTGGACCATAGAACAATTACACGAAGATTAGAATTGCAGGAAAAGAATCTAGGCTAACTCCATTGCCACCTCCTCTTTCAGAAGAACCACACTTTCCTTTGCATGGTTTTTCCGTTACTGTCAAGTGCCTGAGTAATCTCTTTTGCCTTGCTCAGGAAAGTTTGATGTGTGAATACATAGAGGCCTGGTTACACACCATGGATGCTTGATTTTCCTTCTCCTACGATCTCTCATGAAGAAGCCTTCATCAGAGTTGTTGCCAGGTGATGAGATATTCACATTCCCTCTAGCAGCTGCTATTTGTGTATGGTGTCTGGTGGTGTTTAAACACCTGGTTCAATATTTACCTGTGAGGGCTTCATTTTGCCCTCTGACCTTTCTTGCAGAATGGAGCTGTCCAGAAAATGATACCTTGGAGAGTACTATTAAGTATCCCCAAAAGCGGAGCACTCCTTTCCAGAAACATTCTCCCAGGTAGCAAGTTCTGGGATGAGGGCCACTGCCATCTTTCCTTGGACCCTTGAAGCTGTGAGTACTAGGAACATGATGGCTTAATTAAAATAAGCAGGTCCCAAGTTTGTGGGGAACAGAAAGAAACAAGAAAATGAAGTGTTTTGTTTCCTTTCACTATACCCTTATATGGGTTAAGAGAAAAAACAAAACATAACAAGGTCCTGGATTCTGTAACTCTTCTTTTGCTCTCGTACTTGCAAAGTCACATTGTTATAGCACCTAGCAATAAATAGTGTTTGCAGATCCACCCTTTCACTCCAGCAACCCCAGGCTGCTTGGATTAAACCCCAATCAGCACATGGCTGATGTTATTATCCTCATTTGTTGAGGAATAAATGGATGTCTAGAGGAGTTATTTACTGGGCCAAGTCATTTCAAATCCTCTGTGGAATGAAGTGGGCAGTCATTAGACAAAGTAAAACATGACTTTTACAAAGCACCCCATATCACCCCTTAATAACCAGATGTTATGGTGATACTGTTACCATTAACTCATTTTACAGAGGAGAAAACATGGTTACTAATCATGGCTTGATTTGCCCAATTATATCAAATACTTTGAAGGATGATGGAGAAGATGCATTATACATTGTTAAAATAAAATATTCTATGGTAGGAAGTGTGTCATGGAATTTGAGAACGAGGATGTGGATTCAGATAACCCTGTCTTTGAATCCTTGCTTCATTATGGGCAAGTGACTTAACTCATCTGGTTCTGATACTAGTTGCTAATCACTATGTGAGTTCCTGGTCCTTCTGTGCCTCCGCTTCTGATTTTGTAAATGGAAATTAATAATTTTAAATGATCACTGCTGTAAGAACTGAAGTTAACAGTGTGTCTGGCATGTGGTTAGAGACTCAATGCTGCTTTATCCACTGGGAAGTTTGTTGTCAGTGTTTACAATTCCAGAATGGCTCTCATAGCATATTGGTTTGTCTGTATCTTGGCTGGGCCTCTGGGAGTTGAGGAGAAAGAACTGGCTTGAAGCAAATCACCCCTGCACGTACATAGTCCTGGCCTGCTGGCCAGGTCTGAGTCCTGTGTAATTACAATGACATCTCAATATGTTCTCATGTCTCAAGTGGTCTTGCTTGTATCACATTTGCATTTGAAAGTTATAGCTCCGGAACCATAAATGCTGAACAGCCTCCAGGTAACTTGATGCCATGCAGAGCAAAGAGCTCGCCTTCAAAATGCTGCCAGGAAGATTCACTTTTTATAGCACCTTTTATAGAAATTCCCGGGGAAGAGAATTCTCAGGAGAAGAATTTGGCCTCTTGGTTTGAAACACATCTGGTTCTTTGAGTTGTCAAAGAGTAAGTAGTCCATAACAATTGAGAGAATGAGGTAAATATGAAATTGGAGCTAGACAAAGTCAGGAGAAATTCAAACTGCAGACAGCTTTGTTTATCTTTCAAAACATCCTGCTGGTTCATAAAATAGATTTAAATTCTTAAACTGAATCAGAAATGAAAATCCAGTGGAGTCCCAATGAGGCTATGTTGATGTAATTAATTCTGATTATTCAGAGGCTACTTGCTAATTTGTGGACTTCTCAGGGCCCTTGCTTTCCCTCATATACCCAACTGTCAACCTTTGGGTCAATTCCCTGCTTAACTATTTTTAGTAATGTATGGGTAAAGAAGGAAAAATGACCCAGTAAGTTAGCTATCATTGTAATCTAAGATCTTAGTCTCGGTATTTGGTAGTCATTTATGAAATATTTGCCAGATAAAGGAAATCTGCTATGTGTTAGCAGATCTAGACTAACTGAGTTCTGGAGTTGCCATGAGTTTTGTTAGCCCATTTGGTTCTCAGTCTCTATGCAGGTAGCTGATTGGGCCTCAGAATTCATAATCAGAGATTTTCCTGTGGGCACTGGGGCTTCGTCATATTTCCATGATAACCTGCAGGTTACAGAAAATACTTAGATTTGGAATTCTGTGAAAATTTAGTTGTAACCAAGCCAGTAGAAATATCTAATTATCCTAGTCAGAAGGAATTCGTGTCTCTTGATAACTCTTAAATAACTATATTTATGCACTTCCTTTGGAAATGATCACATACTGTCCTGGATTGTACTGCATTGTACAGCCCCATCTCCTTCCCTGGGCTGCAAGGCAACTTGGAGGGCATCTCTGTACTCATACTTGTCATCTCTGGAGCTATATTTGTAATTTTAAATTTTCTACTAGCCATATTAATAAAAATCAGAAACAGGAAGACAGATGAAATTAACTTTCATATAGTAATTTCCCCTTATCCATAAATTTGATTTCTGGTCTGAACTGAATAGAAAAATATTCTTAGAAATAAATAAGTGTGATACCATCTTTGAACTTCCCCTCAAATATTTATTGAGCTGATGGAGATTTCCTGTGATATCAAAACTGATAATTGGCTTTAATAGGACAATGGTGGGCTCTGAAGAGGGGATAAAGTGGCTGTGATTGCGAGGCAATGGAAGTTTTGTAAAAACAACCTCTGAAACTAATGTAACTCACACATCTAAACTGAAGATAATATGTTCCTTTCTCACTGTGGGTCACAGCTGTGTAGGGCACCAGAGATTCATGAAGGGTGTAACATTACCTAGGATTTAAACTTAGATAAACTCTCAGCCTGCAGCTGCCAATCACAGGACATTCCCAGTGTTGGCCAGAACTGAACTGTCACAACATGAAGTCTCCTTTTGCTTTTCAGGTTTGGCTGTTAGGAACACATAAATGTTGACCCTAAGAAGCTTCTCCAATCCTTTCTCTTTCTGTGGATGACGCTCATTTCTTAACTTCCACCAAAAACATGGAGATGAGACTGGGGTCAGAATTGCTGGAGTTAGGCCAATCAATTCTATGCATGGTAATATTGTGTAGAAGATGTTAAATTTTATTTGTTCTTGCTGTTCATTATACCTGATCTTGACTGACATCATCATCTTCTCATCCTTCTGGTACAGCTTAGATAAAGGTAAACAGTTAAGTCCATCAATAAGTGTTTACTTATCGCCACTGAAATTCAATCACAGTATTAGGTACTGGGGCACAATGGGAAGTATTGAATAGGTGTTTGCTATTGTTACCATCCAAAAAGATGATTCTTTGACATGTATTGGTTTCTATATTTTTTTGCAATGGAACTGACTGTGACAGAATTTCACTTTGTATGTGCACTGAAGGTCTTCTGGTAACAGAATGAAAATTCATATATATATATATATATATATATGCACATCCAAATCAGGATTTTATAATTCAATTCAAAGCTGAACAGAAGAGAAACTTGTTCTATCAGTATGAAGAAATATTACAGAGCCAAAACAATTTACAACTTACGATATTACTGCAAGAATAGTTGAATAGATCAATAAAACAGAATGAGTAATTCAGTGTCTAATTTATATAACAACTTCATATGTGATAAAGGAAGCATCATACATTAACAAAGAAAGAATAGAATGTGTATTACACTGTATTGGGAAATTTGCAATTTGGATGAGAAAATCAACATATGCTCTTTTTTTCAAAGCCTGTAAAAAATACAATCCCTGTGGTTTAAGATCCAAATATTAAACATATATATAAGTACATACACAAGATAACACATTTGATCAAATATCTGATCTTTGATTGGAGAGATGACTTCCCATTGCCTTTCAGCAAAAGTCTAACATTTTTATTATAGCTCAAGAGATTTTCTGGTCTCTTCCTATTTCTCATTCTCATCCAGAATCATTTTCCCACTGCTGCCTGCCCTGCCCTGGTATAGGCAGACCTCTCTCATCTCCCAGAATATGCTATGCTCTGTCCTGCTTGCTGGCTTGCCTTTGCTATTACTTTGTGTCAAAGGCCTATTTCTTCTCTCCAACTCACCCCCGTTCTCCAATCTCTAAACCCAATTTATTGAGCCAGCTTAATCATCATTTCTTATATAGTAGCTCTCTCTTATTTGCAGTTTTGCTTTCCACACTTCCAGGTACCCGCATGGTCCAAAAATACTACCTAGAAAATTTCAGAAATAAACAATTCATAAATTTTAAATTACACACAGTTCTGAGTAGCAGGATGAAATCTTTCACTGTCCTGTTCTGACCCATCTGGGACATGAATCTTCCCTTTGTCCTGCATTTCCACAATTTCTACACTACCCACCTACTAGGCACATAGTAGCCATCTCAGTTATCAGATAGACTGTTGTGGTCTCACAGTGCTTGCGTTCAAGTAACCCCTATTTTACTTAATAATGGCCCCAAGGTGAAAGGGTAGTGATGCTGCCATATTGTTATAATTGTTCTATTTTAATATTAGTTATTGTTGTTAATCTCTTACTGTGCCTAATTAAAAAATTAAATTTTACCATAGGTATGTATATATAGGAAAAAGCATAGCATATTAGAGTTTGGTACTATCTACAATTTTAGTCATCCACTGGGGTCTTGGAATGTATCTTCCATGGATAAGAGTGGACTACTCTACTTTATATGATGTTAAATACCTTTTCAGTATGGTTGCACAACATTCTGAACTTTTCTTTTCATAACAATCCTCACACATATAACTACAAGTTGGTGTCTGTCTAATTATTGCACCGCAATGTAGATGAGAGTGGAGGCCATGTCTGTCTGGTTTACTGTTGTTACCCTAGTGTCTAAGCAGTGCTTCACACACATTGGCCACTCAAAAACTATTAGGCCAAATGAATTAAACAGCACATCAAGCCAAGACAGAGATTTGATTAGTTAAAAAACTAAAACAAAAAAACCCTTTTGTATCATTATAAATAATTGTAGAATATAAGCAATTTCATGATAGAGAAGACATCTTTCCACTTTTTTCTATATTCAAAAATCACTCCCAAAATAAGGAGAACAAAAGTCAAAACACAAACATCTTCAATGAAACTCTATGATAAATGGAAGAACGGTAAGTAAATCTGTGGCACAGAAGAAAATTAAAGTGTCTGCAGACTGTGACGCCAATGGGAAACACTACCATTTACCCCACAAACTTGTATAGTCATGGAATTGGAAGCTGCAAGCATTGAGGAAGTTATGGATAAAGTGTTATGTGTCTGTGTGTGTAGCAGGGATTTGTTTTAAGGTTTACTTAAGAAGCAGTTAGATTCCTAGATACTCACTCCTTACTGAGAATAAGCTAGTAAACCTGGCAGAATGGAACCAGAGGAACTAGAGGGAATGGCAGGCACATAGAAATGGAATACTGAGGCCTAGAACCGAAAATAAGTAGACCAAGTGCAAGTCTTCTGATTGAACAGTGCCCAGTTCCAGAGTTTATCAGCCATGCTGGTACTTCTCAAGAAAGAGTTGAGAGAAGACTTCCTTGGAAAGCTAGCACCACCAACAGGAAAGACTAGCAGGTACTGACTGGGAGCATCCCTGTTGGGAAAGGCAGCTGGCCATCAGGTCACCTCATATTGACACATGTCAGTCAAAAGCCTTGCTTCACTCCTAGACCCAGAACCTTCAGTCTGCAATTTAGTGTCTCGTTCAAGAAAATGTAATCTGGCAGGTGTCATTAGTATGTAAGGAAGCCTCTAACATGCAACAAAGAGATTAAGGTAGCCAATAAATAAATTAAAAATAAAATAAACAGGATAGAGATTTGGAGCAACATAGGGAGACCCCTTCTCTACAAAAAAATTAGAAAAACAAATTATTCAGGCATGGTGGTGCACACCTGCGGTCCTAGCTACTCGAGAAGCTGAGGTGGGAAGATAGCTTTTGCTTGGGAGGTTGAGGCTGCAGAGAACCATGATCGTGTTACTGCACTCCAGCCTGGGTGACAGAGTGATACCCTGTCTCAAAGAAAAAAGAGAGAGGGAGAGAGAGAAAATGTAGAAAGAACAAAATATTAAAAAACAAATAAAATCTACCATTAATATATTTAAAGAAACATGAAAATATATTGCATTCATGAAACAAGAAAAAGATATTGTAAAAAAAAACAAAATTTCCCAAGCGTTTAGCAAAGAACAGCTTCTAAAAATAAAATTTTAAGTTTTAAATTAACATTTTAAATGGAAATTAAGATATATTTAATCAAGAAATATGCAAATATGCACTAAATGCTTGCTATATGCCAGGCACTGGTGACATGAAAAGCCCTGCCCTCTGGCAGCTCACATTGCATCATACAGAGATAGGTCATAATGAAATGCAGTTACAAGTAAAACAGAGAGACTGTCAGCTGGCTGACAAGTTCTATGGAGAAGAAAAGTGGGATGAAAAAGAAAGAGCACCAGGAGTAGGGTTGTTTTTTTGTAAAGAGTGATCAGGTAACACTGGTGCAGAGATCTGAAGTAACTCAGATGGTAAGCCACATGGATTTCTGAGCGGGGAGCATTCCAGCCAGAAGGAAAAGCCAGTGCTAATGTCCTGAGGTGGGACTGTGCCTTGCTCCTAGACAAGGAAGCTTGTAGAGGTGGAAGTGATAGGGCCTTGGGGACATAGAGGTGACACAGTACAGATTTTGTAAAGTGCACCCATCAGACCCAGTGGCCTATACCATAGCAAATAATTTGCAATGTTTCCTATATTACCTTGAAATGAAATCCATAGGTAATAGAACCTACTTACACACACACATAACTAAAAAAAAAACCTAATGTTATCCTATAATAGTAATATATGTAAGAAATTACTAAAAAGATATGTAAACCCTAGTGTATGATTACGGTGGAAGATATAATGAAGTAGTCAAGTTCTTTACCCTTAGTCAGAATCATCATAAATGTGACATAAAAATGTTGACTGATACAAGTGTGATATAGTGGTGACTCAAATATGAGTGGCATTTGTGAAGAGAACAATGTTTGATAAAGTTTTTAAAAATGAAGTGATATATGATGTCCACAGAGGACACCAAAAAGTCATGCAAGAGACAAGAAGATTCTTCACTGTATGGGTCATCCACTCATTGCAGAATATCTAGCAACCCTGCCCTGCTCACGAGATGAAGAGTGGCACTCATGGTGTGTCAGGCCATTTTTGTGATATTATAAAGGAATACCTTCGGCTGGGTAATTTATAAAGAAAAGAGATTTAACTGAGTCATGCTTCTACAGGATGTACAGGAAACATGGTGTTGACATTGGCTCCTGGTGAGGGCCTCAGGAAGCTTACAGTCATGGCAGAAGGTGAAGTGGGAGCAGACATGTCACACGGCAAGAGGGGGAGCAAGAAAGAGAGGGGAGAGGTGCCATGCTTTTTTAAACAACCGTGTCTCATGTAAACTACCAGAATGAGAACTCACTCATTATCACAAGGGCGGCACCAAACTATTCATGAGGGATCTGTGCTCTTGACTGAAACACCCCCCACCAGGCTCCACCTCCAACACTGGGGATTACAATTCAACATGAGAGTGGAGGGGACAAATATCCAAACCATATCACATGGTGACAGCAACACCTCCAGACAATTTTACAAAAGACCCCCTTCATAGCATTACCATCCTCGTTGAGAAACACTGATGGGAGGCCTGGAAAGCCATTTTAGATGTTTTTGGCATTTACTAGGAGCAATATGAAAAGCTACTGGAAGATGCTCATGAGAGAAATATGATTTTTCTCATGTTTTTAAAGACCTCTCTAGTTGTGTTAAAAATAGACTTGGGGAAAGGGCAGAAGCAGTTGCATTGTTTGGAGGCTCTGGAATCAGCCAGAGTGGCCGTAGCTCAGGCAGTTGGTGAGAAGTGGCTGGATTGTGGATATCTTTTTATGCAGAGCTAGCAGGATTTGCTGATGAATTTCATGTGAAAAATAATAAAAAGGGATGACTCAAGAATGGCAATATTAGGTACTGGGCTTCTCTGAGGCAGTGTTCTAATGCACTGTCCATGATTCTTTTGTAGTGGTTTCTTGGCATGAAGGCCAATCCAAAGTTGTTGGTTTTTGTGAAACTGTGTCTTCCACTTGTCACTAGTCTGGAAGGTTGTAAGGCCTTCACTTTTGCCTTTCACTTGTCACCCAGAAGCCTTCTTTGGAGATCAGAGCTCTGACTATAGCATTAGAATGGTTACTCTTCCTGAATTTCTTTAATAAAGACTTGCTTGTGGTCTAATACTGCAAATCTCATTAACCTGACCAATATATTCATTCCACCTGATCATCTTACCATTGCACAGCTGGTAAACTAAAGAAAAAGGTGAAATGAGTTTTCTAGTCCTCAAGGGAATAGGGTGAGAGCTGCACAAATCCTCTGTTTTTCATGGACAGAAAACTTCAGTCATAGAGACTAATTACTAAAAACAGAAAATATAACAACAATTTAAAGTGAACATTTTTGTTGTTCACATGCAGCTGCATGATGTTGCTGCAAAGGACATAACAGCATTACAGCAGAGAAGAATCAACTTGTCCCAGTGGTTGGATATAAGAATTAGGAATTATAGCTAAAAATGACCTTCAGTGTGTAATTTACTTATTTTATCCATAAAATTCATGTAAATTTTATATTTCACTCTCTATTATTTTATATTATTTTTAATAGAAAGGTCATATTTTAAATTACTTACTATTAAGTTGGTGTAAAAGTTATTGCATTTTTTGCCATTAAAAGTGATGATTAAAAGTGTGCATCTTCCAGTAGCTTTCCATATCGCTCCTAGTAAATGCCAAAACCTCTGAAATGGCTTTCCAGGCCTCCCATCAGTGTTTCTCAGTGAGGATGGTAAAGCAATGAAGGGAGCCTTTTGTAAAATTGTCTGGAGGTGTTGCTGTCACCATGTGATATGGTTCGGATAATTGTCCCCTCCACATCCCATGTTGAACTCTAATCCCCAGTTTTTGTCATTACTTTTAAGGGCAAAAACTGAAGTTACCTTTGCACTAACCTAATATTAAGTGAAATGGATAAAATCGGTACATACATTATGTGTTTTCAGTGGCTTCCTATACCCATACTGCTATGTATACCCAAAGGGGATTTGTATTAGATTGGGTATAAAACATGGCACAGTCAAATAGAGTAATTGAGGAGGTTCTAAAAAATACACCTATTTTTTTGTTTGTTTTTATAATTTCAACTTCTATTTGATATACAAGGGGTACATATGCAGGTTTGTTACCTTGGTATATTGTACGATGCTGAAGTTTAGGGAATGATTGATCTTATCATCCAGGCACAGAGCATAGTACCCAATAGGTAGTTTTTTAACCTTTGCTTCCCTCATTCATTCTCCCCTCTGGTAGTCCCCAGTGTCTCTTGTTTCCATCTTTATGTCCATATTTATTCGATATTTAGCTCCCACTTATAAGTGAGAACATGTAGTGTTTGCTTTTCTGTTCCCGCATTAATTCTCTTAGAATAGTGACCTTGAGCTGCATGATGTTGCTGCAAAGGACATAATTTTATTTTTTAATGGCTTCATAGTATTCCATGATGTATATGTACCACATTTTCTTTATCCAATCTACCACTGATGAGCACCTAGATTGATTCCATATCTTTGCTATTGTGAATAGTGCTGTGATGAACATACAAGTGCATGTGTCTTCTTTATAAAATTATTTATTTTCTTTTGGATATATACCCAGTAATGGAATTGTTGGGTTGAATGTTTGTTCTGTGTTAAGATCTTTAAGAAATCTCCAAACTGCTTTCTATAGTGGCTGAATTAATTTACACTCCCACCAACAGTTAATAACTGTTTACTTTTCTCTGCAGCCTTGCCATCATCTGTTGTTTTTTTGACTTTTTAGTAATAGCCATTCTGATTAGTGTGAGATGGTATCTCATTGTGGTTTTGATTTGCATTTCTCTGATGATTAGTGATAATAAATATTTTTTCATATTTTTGTTGGCTGCTTGTATGTCTTCTTTTGAGAAGTACCTGTTCATGTCTTTTGCCCATTTTTTGATGATGTTATTTGTGTTTTGTTTGTTGAATTGTTTAAGTTCCTCATAGATTCTGGATATTAGACATTGGTCAAATGCATAGTTTAAGTATATTTTCTTACATTCTGTAGGTTGTCTGTTTATTCTGTTGATAATTTCTTTTGCTGTGCAGAAGCTCTCTAGTTTAATTTGGTCTTATGTGCCAAATTTTGTTTTTGTTGCAATTGCTTTTGAGGACTTAGTCAAAAATTATTTCCCAAGGCTGATGTCCAGAATGGTGTTTCCTAGGTTTTTTTCTAGCACTCTTATAGTTTGATGTCTTACCTTTAAATCTTTAACCCATCTTGAATAAATTTTTGTATCTCATGAAAGGTGGGGATCTAGTTTTATTCTTCTTCATATAGCTAGTCAGTTATCCCAGCAACATTTATTGACTAGGGAGTCCTTTCCCCATCACTTTCTTTGTCAAGTTTGTTGAAGACCAGATGGCTGTAGACATGTGGTTTTATTTCCGGGTTCATTATTCTGTTCCATTGGTCTATGTGTCTGTTTGTGTACCAGTACCATGCTATTTTGGTTACTGTGGCCTTAGAGTTTGAAATCAGGTGTTGTGATGTCTCCAGCTTTGTTCTCTTTGCTTAGGATTGCTTTGACTATTTGGGCTCTTTTTTGGTTCCATATAAATTTTAGAATAGTTTTTTTTTCTAGTTCTGTGAAAAATGATATTGGTAGCTTGATAGTAATAGCGCTGAATCCATAGATTTCTTTGGGCAGTATGGCCATATTATTGACATTGATTCTTGTAATCCATAAACAGGAAATATTTTTCCAATTGTTTGTGTCATTTACGCTTTATTTCATCAGTGTTTTGTAATTCTCCTTGTAGAGATCTTTCACCTCCTTGAATAAATGTATTCCTAGGTATTTTATTTTTTTGTGGCTATTACAAGTGTGATTATATTCTAAATGGGAGTAGGCAGAGCTAAGGAAAACCATCACAGATTAGTAACATACTGCAATGGGTTGAATGGCAACTTTCTTCACAATATGTCCATGTCTCGATCTCTAGAACTGTGACTATTTACTTAAGAGGAAGAAGAGTGAATATAAGTATGGTATTCACTTAAATACCATTAAACATGGTAACAGATGTAATTAAATTAAGAAATTTGAGATAAATAGATCATCTGAGATTAGTCAGGTGAATCCTAAATGCATTCACAAGTTACCTTATACGAAAGAAACAAAAGGAGATAACACAAACAGAAGGGGAGGAGGCAATTTACAGACGAAGGTAGAGATTAGAATAATGTGGCCTCAAACTATGGAATGCAGACAGCCGCCAGAAGCTTGAAAAGGGAAGGGAGGAACTTTTTCGTAAGTCCTCTGGAAACCACTCAATGTCATGGCAATATGGGGGCAGCTACAAGAAACTAATATAAGCACCCTTGGGCTAGCAATCCTAAGGGCCATTACCTATATCAGGCCTGAATTGTCAGAGGGAGGGAGTGGCTACCAGCGCTGTGGCTGCAGCCCTAGCTGAAGCCCTAGGAGAAGACTACTTGACAAGTGCTATGGCCTTTGCTAGAGGAGGGATTGGGGTGGAGTGCAGTGGGGGAGGCAGATACCTCAATCCTCTAATATTTTCTGCATGACCCATTGAAGCCAAACAGAAGCCTGGCATCAGGGGAACCTGGCTGATCCCATCCATAGAAATCAGCCTGTCTGGAGAGAGCAAAGTGAAGCAGAGTAGAGGGAGATCAAGGAAGGTGAACAGAGAATATTTGTCATGCTTGCACTCCAGTTTGATAACCTCTGGATGGTGAAAAGAGTATTGCCTTATCAGTCAGGAGACTTGGATTCCAGTCTTTCTGCCACTAACTACCCATGCACTCATGTATCTCTGCCCTTCATTTTCCAATCTATTAAGAATATGACATTTGTTTTAAAACTTGATGAGTTGAAGAGTTAAGGATGTCTCAGGGATGATCAGCCACTGAGGCTCAGAAGGGGAAAGAGACATTTTATGCCACACTACTGACCACGTCAAAGTAGGGACACAATCTCACAAGTGTTAATGCTCAAAATAGTTTTTCTAGGCTTTGTGGAAGAGATCTGTTGTTATGCACTTAGAAAAGTGGAAAGTGCTACCAAGAGTGAGGTGAGTGAAAGAAATGCTCTTGTTGGAGTGGGGGCCCTCATTTCCTGGGAAATGCTGTGTGCCTTTGTTTCTGATCCTTTCATTGTTCTGCTCCCCATGCCTCCTGTCCTGCTCCTCACTCCATCTTACGTGTCTTTCTCAGCAATGCCTTTCCTGACCAAAGTTGACTTAATCTTAAAATTCTTTGGGCCAACTATGTTCTTTGCATATTTCTCTATTATTTCACTATCACACTGTACTGCAATTATTATACTACATGCTATCTTTTGACAGTAAGACACTGAAGGCAAGAAAAGTGCTATATTTCTCTTTACCTTCGGATCTAGTACAGTGCCTGGCACCTAGCAGATCCTCAGTATTATTATTGAATGAGTGGATGAAATGGCAGAGGCCAGGCACAGTGGCTCACCCCTGTAATCCCAGCACTTTGGGAGGCCAAGGCGGGAGGATCACGAGGTCAGGAGATCGAGACCAGTCTGGCTAACATGGTGAAACCCCATCTCTACTAAAAATACAAAAAATTAGCAGGGCATGGCTGAGGCAGGAGAATCATTTGAACCCAGGAGGCTGAGGTTGCAGTGAGCCGAGATCGTGCCACTGCACTCCAGCCTGGGCGACAGAGCGAGACTCTGCCTCAAAAAAAAAAAAAAAAAAAAAAAAAAAAAAAAAAAAAAAGCAAAGCAAAAGGAAATGGCAGAAAAATGCCTGAAATTTTGGAAGTAAATGACTTTCTCAGAATCTTAGATGTACCCAACTATGTGCTTCAAAGAGTGTTCAGAGATAGGTGAGGCAAAACTTATTAATCCAGGCTGGCTCCTTTTCTGTCCCAGTATTCTCCGATCACCAAAGTGTTCTCATAGCATCCTGGATGAACATAGATCTAGAATATACCACAGTGCATGAAATCATCTCTTCCTGTATGTGTCCTCTGCTATACTGGGAGCCCCTGAAGATGGATGTCCAGCACAGAGATACCAATTGAGTTTTATTAAAATTAACAGAATGTCTACATAGTTGAGATATTTTTTAAACCTTGACAATGGTCATAGCACATAAAAAATGGCTAGATGAATTTTTACAAATTTTCGATGATACGTGTGGAATGGTATGACACAAATTTTAAAAAATGTGTAGCATATGCAAGATTTAGTTTTGAAGGGGGTCCTAGTAAGAAACTCAACGAGTCATCCTTTGGAGTTGCTGAAACTGAAGATCAATGAAGAGCCCCTGTGACTTTGGATCCAGAGAGACATGGCATATGTATGAGAAAACAGAGCATGCTTTCAAGTAGAGCCCCAAAGTGAAAGTCAGGCCACTGGGGTAGGTGCTTTAAATAGTCAGTATTGATTTATGTCAAGGCTGCTTCTCAATTGGACATCTCTGTGTTGCCTGCTCCAGGGTGACTAGCAGCAGGGATTTTTAATTTAACTACAGGTAATGATTCTCACCAGCAACAGGGGACAGCCAGCTAATCTTTCTGATGGCAAGGGCTTTACAAGGACCTTCTAAAACATTAGTTCTCCCAACAACCCTGTGAAGAAGTAATTTTATGTTCAATTTCTATAAGGAAGCTGAAGCTTGGAAATTTAAGTGGCTTGCCCAAGCGCACAGGACTAGCATGTAGTCAGCTGGGATGCAGCTCACCCTTTTCTAATGACAAAGGTGAAGATTATTTCTTTAACTAATGCTGGCTTCACCAATAAAAGTTGTTAAAGACTGTCAGCCTTTCAATGGATTCAGTACTCTGATGAATTGGAGTCCTTTTTCTCTCTCTTATTGATGGATACAAATGTTAGTGAGAAGGAAGCCTCAGTAACTCAGGGTTTAACCTCCAGCCTGACAACTCTCAGGTTTCAGATGTAGCCTTTTGTCTCTTAGCAAGTTTTTAATTTAGTCTTACAATGGTGTCTAAAGGCACAGTTAGAAATTAAGAGATAAGTTGCTGAGAGAAAACCTCAAAGTTTTCTTGAATGTGGCTGAATCCACAACATAATTTCCCTGACTGTACTCTGTGTTAGAAAATGAACAGGAAGAGTGAGCCCATGAGAGACTCAGATGCTTAACGGGAGGTGATGCAAGTAATGAGGACCTATTGCACGCTGTCAAGCAATGTGTCTTCTACTCTTAGCTTCTTGCCAGAGTTGGGTATTAATCAATTACTTCCTGGTTCTGAGCCTCTCTGACAAGGCTTCTGTCTGTCATTTAATGTCATTTACCACCAATTCCCTTCCCCCTGCCCTCCCTCCTGCCAAGTACAGTTGGAGTGACATTGAGTGAATCCAAGTGGTAATTTTCCATCGATCTATTTGGCAATGTGGTTGAATGAGGAATGAGGTGGCGGTCAAAGGTGATCAGCAAGTAGAGTCTGAGGAACGTGCTGAATACTAGGAGAAAATCTGCTTCTGTTGGGTTCCCTGCTAGTGAATAGCTGAAAATTTTTCCACCTCTAACTCTTAGCAGGGCTGGGATTTTAATCTCTGTTGTCTGGCTTAGCTCATTTTAAAAGCAAAGTCGGATGACTTTTGACCCTATAGTGTGAATGTGATGGTAAAAATTCAGAGAAACAGTGGGTTGACTGAGAAGAATAAAAAGGTGCCACACAGTGTCATGGAAATGACCTGTGGAAGCTCTGCCTTCACAGCATTGGCTGGTAGCTATTAGCATGGACTTCAAAGACAGAGAGACCCAAATCCAAATCTCTCCACCACTATTTTCTAGCTGTATAACCTTAGAAAAAATTTTTCTCTCTTTGAGCCTCAATTTCTTCATAGGTAGAATAATAGTATTTGCTGTGTAGTTGTGTGGATTAATGCTTTACAATGTGACAATGCTTAGTATCTACAAATGATCATTTGATAATAGTTTTTAACAGACCACAGTCTCAAGATTGGCTGTGCATTAGAATGACCTGGAGAGCTTTAAAAGAATCCCAATACTCAGGCAACACTCGACATCAATCACGTCTGGACCTCTGGTATTGGAGATGCAGATATCAGTATTTTTAAAAATCTCCCCTGGTGATTCTAACATGTGAACAAGAATGAGAATGACTGTAAAAATGTATTATTAGCACATAAAATTCCATCTTGCGCAGATTCCATTTGTATAAAAGTGAATAATGGAATGAAGCTAAATTCCATTTAAGACCAATTGTAGGCCTGGTGCTCCTCACAATAGTCCCATTTTACAGATAAGCAAAGCAAGAGGTTTGTGGGAGTTAAAATAAGTATATAATGGAGCTGGGATATCAATTCAGGGACTCTAAATTATAATCAATGCAGTTTTCACTACGTTTGGACCCTCTATTTTCTAGGTTAATCTTATGGCGTGGTGCTTGGATTTAGTTTAGAATCTGCTCTTGTTAAATTCTGGGATAAGTCTGGCAGGAAGCAGCCAGGTGATCAACATAAAGCATTCATTGCTCCTTTTTCTTTATCACATGGCTAACAGGAGATTACAGCAGACAATTTGGTTATTTGATGAGCAGAGGCACAGATATTGAACCTGAGTGTAGGATTCTGTTCCTACTATACCCACGTATTTTTAGGCAAGTCACTTACCCTCTCTGAACTTTCTACTCTTCAACTGCAAAACAGCAATAGACTTGAAAATTCTGTGTATTTCTTCTTCATCTTTTAAAGGTGAAATTAGTAAAATGAGCCAGAACCTCATTTCAGCTGGAGGTTCAGCATGGAGGAACTCCTAATAATTTTTCCTCACATACTTCCACACACAAACTCAAGTTAATCCAGACACAAACAAAAAAGAGCGCTGAGAGGCGGAGTCTTTTCCAATCATTGTGGGCTGGTTTAGGTCTCCAAGGCCACAGAATGAAAAGTTTATTGAGGAGAAAGAAGCGCAGTGGCCAGTGTCGGGGGCTTGCAAATTATCCACCAGGGAGCTTCCCAACCAGTGACCCTGAATTGTTATACATGCAGAAAAACTTTTACTCCTTAGTTCTTGGGGCAGCCAGGAAGAGCTGAGGGTGGCCAGAACCACAGATCATCCCTTTGGCTTACATAGTAGAGATTGTGTGCCATGATCAGTGTTTTGTAGGTCAAGAAGTGCAGAAGGTTGGGAGGCACTGTTTTCCTTGTCCCCTCCCTCACCTCCACTGAGGTCTGCCCTGGTTGCCAGGCACTAGGAAGGTTCTGTGAAAAATACTCACCATAGCACTTTGTTGTCTATTGTAGGCACAAGATCCTAGTAACCTAAAATGACTCAGCAGTGGCCATGGAGCCATAGAAGGTCCATTAATGGCCATGATGCTCTGTATGACACCATTCTTGAAGGCTCAGTGCCAGGCAGTAACAGCCCTTTCAGGGAAGCTTAGCCCAGGCCGAAATCCAAAGAATGTGGTGGAACATGCTGACCTTTTTAGTCATAGTGGGGGGTTGTGTGCTTTACACATTTTATTACAAAGCAAGGAGATTCAAATAACTATCCATTAGAGTTTCTGCCCTTCTGGAGGAAAAACATCAAGTTTTTGAGAGGTTTAGCTAAATTGAAAGTGAATTTGCAGACCTTAAATCAATTGTACTGGAAGTTAGACTGAGAATTAACTATGAGGTCCAGCAAATGTAATGACCAAGAATAAAGATCTTATAGCTGTTTACTTTGTCCTAAACTCTTATTAAAAGTATGGAAAAAAGATAAATTTAAATGTTCGCATGTTTGGCTGGTGACTGACATTACTGGTAAGACTCAGTCCTTAGAAGACTCAACAAAGCAAGTCCAACCTCAAGTATCTACAAAGAAAATGTCCTTCAAAACCCATCAAAAGAATGGACAACAGCTTTGGCAGACAGTAAAATTCCAGTCTTCAGAGAAGCAGGTAGCTGCTTTCACAAGAACCTAAAAAAAAAATGGAAGGGAAGAATGGACTCAATTCTTAAAGAGAAAGAAAAACTTTAGAAAACCCTAAACTGCCTATGGAGTTAGTTCTTAATAATAAAGACAGTCAGATTACGTTTTAGATGAACACTTGCTAATGGTGAGTGATTGAGCTGCTTTTTTCAGGGGAATACAGCATGGATCATGAAAACTTGGAGTTGAATATACTGAAGGCATCTAATGGAGACTTCTTACATAATGGATCCAGAGGAGTTTGGAATGTGGTGTAATTACTGACTTACAGTATCTCAAAGTGAGAGTTCTGTCAACTGAGAAACTTTGACAACATAACAAAAGAAAATGTCCAAAGGTTGACTGAGGAGGAACTTGAAGGTTCTGAAAAATATCCTTCCATTCTTGATGTGCTAAGTGGCACATTTGGCAGAAGCACGATCTAGAATCTCCTGGATGATCAGATCCCTGAGGAAGAAAGACCATCGGGTTGTGATGTTGTGATGTTGCAGGTGCAAATGGCCCAATGACCATTGTTGATCTGTTGTCAGCCCCTGGAGTCCCTCCAGTCTGGCCAATTCCATCCTTAGTCATTAGGTTTACCACGACAGCAAGACAGCTCATCTTGGTGCTTCTCATGCAAGCAGAAGCTCAATAACTTCCTTTGATTCAATCTCCCCACAAGATAGTGGGGCAGCCAGCCCAGGCTCTGGTCCTTTGCATTGTCCTCCAGTCAGAGGTCAGATGTGGAGAGGGGTCCCAGACAGGAGTTCCTTGAAAAGAAGACACCTGTGCTTCCTTCTATTCTGGAAAGTGAGACAAAGCTCCCTCAGAGTCCTTCCCACCAAGGGTTCTCCCTGGCCTACCCACTATATGCCATTAGCAGTAAGGAATATCTCAACACCAACCACTAGATTTGCTCCTTTTTCTATAGAACCTGGAAACACAAGGGGATCACATTCAAGCTGATCTGTCTTCCATTGAGTCTACTTTGAAGGTCCAGAACAACAGCAAGATGTTGTTTTTTTTTCCAAATATTTTTTGATCTCTTTCAGTATTCAGTAAGGGACTAGATGATGGCTCCATTAGAAACATGACAGTTTATAATTAATTGTCAGTATAATATATGAGAGTGGGAGACAGAGTCTCTGTCTGTCACCCAGGCTAGCGTGCAGTGGCACGATCTCGGCTCATTGCAACCTCCGCCTCCTGGGTTCAAGCGGTTCTTCTGCCTCAGCCTCCCAAGTAGCTGGGACTACAGGTGCACACCACCACACCCGGATAAGTTTTGTATTTTTAGTAGAGACGGGGTTTCACTATGTTGGCCAGGCTGGTCTTTAACTCCTGACCTCGTGATCCGCCTGCCTCGGCCTCCCAAAGTGTTGGGATTACAGACGCGAGCCACTGTGCCCGGCCTATAACATAAATCTTATATGCTAATTAATCTCGTGTTATTCAATTCACAGATAGTATAGCTGGAATATTTTTGCTGTCATTAATTGAAATAGATGCACGGTATATTGGTTCTTAATGTTTAACATGTTCCTGTAATATCAATTGTAGTAAGAGTTTTACATGGAAAGTTTCATCAGTGGGAACATTTTAAAGTCGAGATTTTTTCTGAATTTCTTAAGATGGATGGTGGTAATGATTGCACAACAGTGTGAATGTACTTGACACTAAATTTTACATTTATTAAAATGATTAAATTAGTAATTTCTATGTTATATATATTTTACCACAATAAAAAAACTGTTTTTTAAAAAAGAAAAAGAATATCCTAGTAAAATCTGCAGTTTGGTTAATAGTAAAAAAAAAAAAAAAAAAAACCTTTTATGTATAGCAGAAGCACATTACACTCTGGTTAAAAAATTAATATTATTTACCCTTATAAAATTAGGTTAATAAAACAAGCCAAACGCTTTATGAACAAGATGATAGGCCTACATTTTGAAGATACTTTTACTTCTCATTGTTCATGTATAAGAAAAATTAATTATCCAGTTTTATTGAGTTATTTTGGAATTCAATAAATCGAAAATACATTGTAGAATACCACACTATTGTCTGTTTTTATGATGATCTAGCTCTACTTTGTAGCTACCGGTGAAAATACAGCCCAGAGAAGTGTTAACTTGCCCAGCAGGGAATAGTAGGTTCATGTCAGGGTTAGGAATACATCCCAGTTTCCTGAATCCCAGTATTGATTTTTTTTTTCCCTTTAAATGATGCTGTTTTCCACCCCCCAAGATACCTACTAATCAAGAAGTATCTGTGGTGGAGATACACTTTTTTACATTTGGGAGATTTTACATTACTTGCTATGTTTAGAGCATTTGCAGAGTACCAGCTTGTCAGATCACCTGAATCATTCTATTATGCTCACAGATTATTGTAGTCAATAGATCATTTGGTTTTTATGAGTATTGCATAGTTAATATTTGGGTGGGGTGGAAAGGAAATATTTAAGTCAATGTTTACTTGTAATCAGTATTAGAACTTGGACTGAGACTTGAGACCTGAATTAGAAGGCTTGTAGAATATTTAATTTTGGGATTTTGGAACTTATAATAAAGTCATTTTATTTTTTCAGCTTAATGTGTCTGCAAGGTCAGTGATTGTAACTGAGCACTGCAATTCCAATAATCCCTGTGGTTTGGCAGAGAATTCATTCCAGGGTGCATACCCATGCATACCTTTAGAAGAAAATAGCCTAGGGTGAATTTCTGTATGTGTGATGTGCACCCAGGGACTTGAATTATTTCAGTGTGTGTATAAAGGCTGAATTACTATTATACTTACCATTATACAGAGTCACTGTTCATCAAACACATTACAGTATAACAAAAAGGAGAGGGGTTTTGTGCTAGAATGCAGTGGGGGCTTTATCTGGAAAAAGTCATATGAAGGAATCTGAAAAGGTCAGTAACAGGAGCAGGAACTGATAGAATGAGATTCAGTCTTGGCAAATGCAACTTGATACATATGGGACAAAATAATGTGAAACACAGATATTAAATGGATTAGAAAAACCTGGAAAGCTCTGATGGTGAAAAATACATTGGAGTCTTGCTTAGGGTGACAAATTATATTTGGGTTTATAATGGGCACGCTAAATGAGCTCATGCTATTTTTGGCTATGGAGGCCAAGTTAAGTGCCATATTATTTGTGATATAAATCTAGTGTCTTTTTTTGAAAAAAAAAACAAACAAACTATTATTCTTATCCTACTGTTCCCTTTTCCCCAATCTAAGCAGCCCCACTTCCCTGGATTTTGCTGTAATGTTGGAAAGAAAGGTTGCCAGTGTGGTATGAGAGAGGCCTGCAGAGTGTGGGGTTTTGTTTTAGGGACATCTCATTACATAGCTACATACATCATTTAGTGAGATAGAAATGACTTAATTGTTAAAAAAAAAAAGAAAAAAAAAGAAAGCAAAACCATCTTTTCAGGAGTAAGTAATTCCCTTTTTCCTACTAGGTTACATGTGAAGAAATATCCTTATCCTGGGTAGGAAAAGATCATTTTCCATAGAAGACTCAACATGAGCCCATATACATTGCATGTACATTTGAATGCCAATTGGCAGTAGGAGGAGATTTAGGATTTTGTGTGTGTGGCAAAGACAAGAGTCTGAAAATCACTGATTTTGTGCTCTTGCCTTCTTAAGAAATTAATAACTGCATTTGAAAAATTGAAATTCCCAACTTCTGATTTGACTTAAAAAATCAGGTAAATCATTTGTCAACTGTACCTTGATATCCATAGACTATGCCTAATAATGGATTACTTACAAATGATTTTTTATTAGGTCCTTTCTGGTATATATGGGTGCTTTAATAAGGATAAAAATTGTTTTTCAGAGTCTGAAGGATTGACTATATGTAAATATAAGAATTATAATAACAGTTTCTCTATGAAGGTAAAATATAATAAGGCAGTTACATACTGAATCTTTCCAAGGATTCCCATTTATACAAGAAAAGTGATCACAGAGAATGCAGTTTTAGATCATTTAAAAAAATAGAGCACTGGAAAACTTTGTGGGTAAAAGAATCACTATTGCAGTGAAATAATGTTTCTTTCCCCTTCACTAATATATTTGATGGCATACTTGCAATTATATATTCATTCCTTATTCTTTCCATTGGTTGAGTGTCTTTCACATAAACAATGTTTTGCTAGGCACAGTGGTGAACGTAGAGAAGTATAAAACCCTACTCAGGAGGCTGAGGTGAGAGGATCACTTGACTCCAGGAGCTTGAAGCTATAGTGAGTTATGATTGCACCACAGCACTTCAGCCTAGGGGACAGAATAAGACCCTGTCATCACAAAAACGAAAACAAAAACAAACAAACAAAAGTGCATAAAACCTGGTTCTTATACTCTGGAAAAAAAGAGTGATAATAAAATGATATACAGACCAGTGGAAATTGTTGGTGTTTATTAACTCGCTGATCATAGCAAATTATTTAACCTCTCCAATATTCAGATTTTTTGTCTGTCAATGGATGTAAATGTATGCCTAATAAGATTTTTGCTGAAATTCATTTAGCAATGTATCTATACATCCATATAGTGGCTGATATCTAGTAAACTTAACTTCTCTTCACCCTTTTAAATGGCAATGTAAAATAATATATGGTAATTGCTGAAGGTGCTCAAGAGAAGATTTCCGTATAATGAAGTAGTCAGAAAAAGCTTTGCTAAAGATGTGGGGCTTTAAAAAGAGAAAGATGGGGTCTACATAAGTACATTTTTTGAATATATCTTTGAAAGAAGTGAGGGCCCCATTGACCAGACACTGGCACTCTTTCCTAGTGGCAGACACTGACACTGTTTCCTAAAGTCAATCCAGCTTTGTAGAGGTAAAGGCAGACGTAGAAAGCATAGTGTAGAGACTAATGTCCTGTGCCTTAGCATCAGAAAGAACTGGGTTCCTATCTGACTCCACCAGTTACATGCTGTGCGATCTTGATCAAGTTACATAAATTCTCTGAGCATCAGCTGCCTTACCTGTAAAATTGGCAGACTGTAGGGAAAACAGTCTGTGAGGGAGACTGAAGAGTCAATTAATTATATGCAAGGTGCTCAGAACAGATCCTGGCATTAACTATATAAGCATTAGTGGATGTTAACATCTCTGAACTCAGGATACATGTTAAAATCAACTACATGTCCATCTATATTAGCTGGATTATCCTAGAAAACAGAGCCTGAGGCCAAGATTGCATACTGATGCTTTACTGAGGGGTGGGGGTGTGAGGCGGAGATTGCATTCCCAAAGAGTGACAGGAAAATGCAAGTGGATCATGAAAGGAGAGATTTAAAAATGGGAGATGTATTGCCAGGCTGGCCACAACTTCATGAGGAAAGCAGCCAGTTATGAGCCAGAAAGGATATGTCTGGAAAAGCTATAAGAAATCACCGTGTCTCAGAACATTTTGTTGTCTGTGGGAAAATGGTGAACAATTTCCTTCTCATTGCCTGTCTTTCATTGGTCACAGTTTGGTTTAATTCACCCACTTCTGGGCTGTGTTATCTGACACCCTCCAGGAAGCCACTGGGAAAGAGAGAGCCTACAAGGATTTGGGTGGGTTGGATGCTGTGGAACTCCCCACAGCCCCCAACTATTAAGTGAATACAGTGGCTGTTTGCACATTGGAAGGCCTAGGCCTAGGTGGCCCTTCCATTATAACCAGGGGACTGCTTGAGTTACTGGAGCTGGAAGGAGGACAAGCAGTCTAGACATGGGAGACCAGTGAGACATATTAGATCTAGTGAAGAGCACAGCTGGGTTCAGTACAGAGGTGCATAAATTAATTAGTTGCATCTTAGATTCAGTTAAATATTATAATATGAGCACCAACTTTTTAGGGATGTCTTAAAGGATTAAATGAGCTTAGCGTTGGGGCTGGTACAAAGCAAGTTCTCATTCAGTTTAAACTCATGCTATTAACACTGTGGCTCTTATTCTTAGAAACTTAAAGAGAAAAAAAAAAGGTTTAAGCATGGCAGTGGAATAAAATGAAGCTTTATGACTAATGAAAAGACTCTCACAGGAAAGTGTATGGGCACCTGCTTGATTTTTGAACTTGTAGTATCCTTATAACCTGCTCTGGAAATAGAGTCCTTCAGATGTATCAGGGTTTTTTGCTGCTTCTTTTTTTTTCCCCTAAAACCAATGTTGGATTCATTTTACATTTAGAGAGGAGAAATGTAAATTTTATTCAGTTAGTACATCTCCACTTAAAGTGTACACATTTGAAAATCAATAATTTACATACACAATTTCTATCAGCAATTATATATTTGCTCATTATACAAGTTGTATGGATGAGATGAAAAAGCAATGCAAGAGACTAGCAAATTCCCAAGAATGTCCACATGCAAACTGATTTTAAGTTTATGCTACTCAGTTTGGGAGCATATTGCATTGAAACTTAGTATAAATCTGAAGAACTTCTCCTTGGAAGAGGATAGCCTTTGATGAAACATGTATTTTGCAGCATTTAGAGGTGAAATTTCTTGTAATTTTTAGATAGGTTTATGGTTGTGTTCCAATTGCCAATGCAGTCCCGAGTCCCAGATACTTTAATGTCTTTCATTGCTTTCTCTTTACAATTGAATTGAATATGCATAAATTAGATATTTTTACTTCTATCAGATGATGTTATTTCTTTTCTCAATTTGTATATAGCCATAATCATGGTGTACCAGAGAGATCTGTGATCTATGAAGAATACATTGAGTACAGAAATGCCTGATGTTTAAATCCTCTGTGTGTTTAGAGTTTTTCCAAAATCTTTTCAAGCAATTTTCTGGATAGTGTGATATTTCTCTAATTGGCAGAGCATACAATATATGTTAATGAGATGCTTCTTATATAGACTAAATTTGTATATTAAGAACCAGAAATAGGCACTTAAAGATTTGTCTATATGTGCAAGTTCAAATATTTGTCAAATGATCTTCAAAGGACATGTAATTCTTTATACACACATGTTTAAAAATATTAGTTTATGATTGCAAGGAAAAAAATTCTTAATCTCATGCCAAGCCCATTTGGAAAAGTTAGTCTCTAGTATCTGCCTTAGCACACAAGTAAGTGCTAGATAATTTAGAATGGTAGCTTTCCCTTTATCAACAGTTTTCACTTTTATTATGAAATGATATTTAATTCAAACTTAACCCCCAAATACCATATGTCTACCAATTAAGAGCAGGGCATAATAAAAACTAGAGAGAGAGTGGTCAAGGACTGAAAGTATGAAGGTACCCCTGAAGGGTGCCACAGAGGGAACTTTGCTTCATACTCCAGCTGGGAAAAAGTCTTCATGTTTGCATTGCTGGATAATCTTCTCTTTGGAATTATACTGAACACTTTAACAATGTAAATGTTATATCCTCAGTGGGAAGGAATTTAAAAAAAAGAATTGTTGGTCCTTGCCCTTTTACTAAATTATTTAATAATTTCCTATTTTCCTTGAGATCAAGGGCAAACTCAGTAGGAATGTGCTATGGACTGAATTGTGACCTCCCCAAATCCATATGTTGCAGCCCTAAGCCCCAGTGTGACAGTATTTTGGAGTTAGAGTCTTTTGGAGGTAATTAAAGTTAAATATAATCATAAGACTAAGGTCCTAATTCAATAAGATGGATATTCTTATAAGAAGAGGCACAAGAGCTCTTTCTCTTCTACTCTCACCACACTATGTGAGGACATAGTAAGAAGGAGCCTACAAGCAAGGCAGAAAAGAAGCCTATGAATAAAACCCACCTTGCTGGCACCTTAAACTTGGACTTCTCAGTTTCTACAACTGCAGGAAATAAATGTTGTTTAAGCCACCCAGTCTGTGGTATTTTGTTATGGCAACCCTAACATACTACTATAGATTTTGGTACTAAGAAGTAGTGGTGCTACTGGAACAAATTAACTAAAAATGTAGAAATTTCTTTGGAACTGGAATGGGTAGAGGCTGGAAGAGTTTTGAGGTGCATGCTAGAAAAAGCATATATTGTCATGAACATAACGTTGATAAAAATAATGTTTAAGGTTATTCTGTTGACGTCTCAGACAGGAATGAGGAATAGGTTATGGGAAATTGGAGAAAGGGTAATCTCTATCATAAAGTAAAAAAAAAAAAAAACGTGGCTTGTGTTTGTTCTATTGTTTTGTGAAAGGTAAAACTGTCAGCAATGAAATTGGATATTTAGTGGAGCAGATTTATAAGCATAGTGTTGAAGAAACAGCTTAGTTCCTTTACTTCCTCCTGATTGATAATAGTAAAATGTTAGAGGAGTGGGATGTATTGAGAAAGAATTGTTAAGCCAAAAGGAATCTGAACTTAAAGATTTTCAAAATTCTCAGCCAATCCATATTATAAAAAATGATGAAGCTTATTCTAGAGAGAACACCAAAGGTGTAGCTGGACAATTACTCCATACAGGGATTAACTATAATATTAATCAATCATCTCAGCAGAACCCAGGAATGCACATGGAATTGTGCCAGCAGGGCCACTGCCAGTTTGAACTAAAGTGGACAGAGAAAGTCAGACCGAATGAAGGAAGGCCATTGGACCTGGATTTTATGGGAATGTACCACAGAGCTATTTGGCTGTGAATGTGTGCTATTCTTCAAGGAAAGGAAAAAATGACCCCAAAGACAATTCAAAGGTCATCAGAGCTGACACCCCCCTCACAGGTCCACAGGGCAAGGCTGTTTCCTGTTCAGTTTCAGAGAGAAGCGCCACTGCGGAAAACTGTGTGGGTGATGCTGTAGCAGAAAGCAGCAGGGTGGCACCTCACCAAGCTGAAGGAATGAGACTGCCTTCAAAGGGCTGTGGGAGTGATGCTGCCACCGTAGTGGGCCTGGAAGGTGGGACACCAAGCCAAAGAGGGTTGTTCTAGAGCCTTAATATCTAATGAAATTTGCCCTGCTAGGTTTTGGAATGGGAATCTCTATCCTTTACTTGTCCCACCACTGTCATTTGGAAGCACGAAAGACAGCTTCACAGCTAGAGAAAAATTTTGCCTCAAGATGAATCTTACCTTGAGACTCACCCATACTTGATTTAGATGAGACTCTGGACTTCAGTCTTTAGAGTTGACTCTGGAATTAGTCAAGACTTCGGGGGCTACTGGAGTGGAATAATTGTATTTTGTGCATGAGAAGGTCATAAATTTGGGGAGCAGGGGTGGAATGTTATGGTCTGAATTGTGTCCCTCCACCAAATTTATATGTTGTAGCCCTAGCCCCTAGTGTGATGGTATTTGGAGATATGGTTTTTAGGAGGTAATTAAGGTTAAATGAGATTGTATGGCAGCAGGGCATGGGGGTGGGGCGGTGTCCTAATGCCATAGGATCGGTGGCCTTATAAGAAGAGAGAGAGAGAAAGAGAGGCCTTTCTGTCTTTCCATCTCCATGTGTGTGCACTGAGGAAAGGCCATGTGGGGACACAGTGAGGAGGCAGCCATCTGCAAGCCAGGAAAAGAGCCCTCATGAGAAACTGAATCAGCCAGCCCTTTGATCTTCAACTTCTCAGCCTCCCAAACTGTGGGAAGAGTTTCAGCCACCTGGTCTATGGTATTTTGTTATAGCTGCCTGAGCTGACTGATATAGTTTAGGGGCACTCAGAGGCTGGCCACTCCAGTGGTCTTTCAGAATTCTTCTGTCACTCTCCCCAGTTCACCTCAAACCCTACTTCAAGGTGGCTGGAATTACATATTCCGTTCCTTTTCTGTTTAACTCGTCCTTTTCTTATTAGGAAAGACATGCATAAAATGAAACTTGGTTTATAAGCTTTCTCTCATCACTCCAGGCAGTTTCCCTGTCCTGCCTCTCCCATACAACTTTGTACCTAACTCAGATAATAGCCATTTTCACACAATTCTACAATTATTGATCAAAGTATTTCACACATTGCACTGATCCTGAAGGCAAAAATCTCATTCTATTGATATTTAAATTATTTAGCCCCCTAGGGAACCATGGTTCAGTGGTTAAGGTCTAGGAAATCAGAGTTGCAGCCTAGGTCTATAACTTTTTGACGTGGGCAATTACTCAAACTTTCTTAGATTCTTTATCTGTAAATGGGGAAGATAGAAAAGCTAATCATGACTGCAGGGCTTGCTAAAACACAGATGGCTGGACCCTACCAGGATTTCTGATTTAGTACATCTGGGAGAGGTGGGGTTCAAGAGCTACATTTCTAATATGTTCCCTGGCGATGCGGATGCTGCTGGTCAAGGGGCGCAGGGTGAGAAATACAACACCTTGTGAATCATCACAACCAAGTGGTTCATACATTCATTCAACATGTATTTACTAAGGACCCTTATGTGTCAGCTCTGGGTAGGCATTAGGGATACAGGAGTGAATAAGTAAAATTTCATTTCCTCAGAGACCTTAAAAATCTCTTGGAAACAGATGTAAAACAATAAACAACAAAACCAACAAAAATAACTTAGGATCAATGTGAGGGAGATAAGACAGTTTCTTAGGGAGCCAATGATTAGGTTGATGACAAAAGGCCTCCCTAAGAAGGTGACCTTTGATTTTGAGACAGTACAAGGAAGAGACTGAGTCCTGGTAGACAAGTGACAGGGTAACCAATGTCCTGATGGCTCTTACATTCCTCCACTACTTTTTGGCCTCCCTTAACAAGCTGACCCAACTCACATGATCAGGAAGGGGGACCTCTACCTAACTTAGCTGGCCAGGTTGAATTTCTGGCCATAAAAGGAAGAACATAACCATCTAGCTTTTCAGTGATGCCTTCCAAGGTTGCTGAAGCAAGACTTTGGCATTCCTGATAAGAACCTCACCAGATACAGCTTCCTGAAGACAAGATGGGCTCCAGTGCCAACCTTTCACTGACTTTTTCCTCATTGTAATCTCATTGTAGTACTACAGTTTCAGCCCAAGGCAGGGCTCATCTGCTACTTTCTGGTCCTGTGGTGCATGTTAAAGCATGATATCCCACTGTGCAAGCACAGGAAAGACCCTGCCTAAACATGCTTGGATGGCATTCTTTTTCCAGCCTCACTTTTCTTAAAATGACAAGAGCTGAGCCCCTCAGGGAGCTGGTACCCAGATTTCTTTCCTGTATGCCGCTCCCTTTTGTATTTGAGCCACAAATACCTATGCAACATTGCCTGAGAAAAATTTGTTTGACTTGGTGTTCATTTCTACTTACACCAGAGCCAAAGAACCCGGGGTCCAAACTGTAGTAACAATTTGAGACCTGAGGACGGGAAGGAGTCTATGTTGACTACAGGGGATTGAGGAGAGAGGAAAGCAAGTATGAAGTCCCAGAGGCAGGGCAGAACCTGCAGTGTTCCAGGAAAAGCAAGGAAACCTTACTTTGTGCAAAGAAAATAAGAGATAAAGTGAGGTAGGCAGGAGCCAGGCCACTCATTGCCTTACAGACCTTGGTAAATTGGATCTTATTCAGAATACACTGCAGGTTGACACAGAAGAGGGACATCATCTACCTTATTTTTAAAAGATGAGTAGCTGCTATGTGAAAGTTGTAGGGGCTAAGAATACATGCTGTCTTCAGGCTTTGCAAAGTTCAGAGAAGAAATAGATGTGGCTGACACTAGAATAAAGGGATTGGATATGAAGAGCAGTGGACAAGATTTGATAGGGAGTTTGAAAGCAGAGCTTACAAGACCTGGAGAGGGATTAGGTGTGGTGATTAGGGGAAAAAGAATAGATATTAGGTTTTTAATAAGAGGAAGTGTAAATGCCTGAAATGCCTTTAAAAATGTCTATGAAGTCTATGCTTGGCATTTAGTTTATTAAAAATAGTAAGTCATTTTGGATTGAAGATATATATTTTTTTCTAGATAGGGAACTGCTGACTTAAGCTGCCAAGATATTTCGGGCACTGTATCTGAGGAAGTGGGCACAATATCAGGAGCACTGATAAACTTGTTAGGGAGCTTGTGATGGAATATGGATAAACACATTTCTACCCTGAATTCTTAATTGTGAAGCAAGCCAAAGGCTCAAGAGTAAGAATATTGAGTCATCCGGAGGAAAAAGAAGATTGAGCAGTGGTAGGGGCTTTCTTCTATCCATACCTTTGTACCTCCTCTCTATAAGCCCTGATTGCTTGTCTTTTCAAAATACCCTTTTAGAATTTAAGATAATAATAGTTAAAAAATGGTAATGACATAAATGTACGACAGTAGGAAGTAGGTTAAACACATTTTGATACAGATGTACAATGGAATATTATTGAAACCAGATGTTGTTTTGACATTTGATCAAATGTATTTTCTCTTCTTGGTTGGTGTTGCCCCTGAAACCCTTCCTCCATTACTGCCAGGACTTCTGGTTGAGCTTAAGGCCTATGGAAAGAAAAGAAACAGAAGAAATCATTGCTTTGAGTTTCAAAAAATTCTATCTTAAAATTAGTAGCTACACTTTCAACTCATATAGGTAGGATTTAATATATTTTATACCAATGTCCAGAATCTTGATTATAGAGAAAATAAAAGAGTAACAAAGAGGATCCAAGGGCAAGGTCCACAGTCCCCAGCAGTTGGTCATAGCATGATTCTCAAAAGGCCAGATGGTACTAGCTGTACCTAATACCAGATTCTGGCGAAGAAAAACCAGTGGCCAGTTAGGCTAAGCTCTACTCTAGTGAATACTGCAAGGACCTGAAAATACATCAAAAGGCCCATTTTCCCCCATGTAATGCCATAAGACTGTTACCATTGGAGAATTTAAGAGCAGCAAGATGAAACCCTAAGACAGAGAAATTACTCTGACATGAGTGTTTTAAACAGGAGGATGGTGATATTTTTAATTGGCAAAATTTAAAGCTTAATCCACAGTAAATATGAAAGCTCAACAATAAAAAGAGATTTGCAATAAAAAATAAAAAAAATCTTTTTGAGATTTCTTGCTATATTTAATATTTTTGTACATCTGTGTGAATGTTTAATCTAGCTATATTTACACTATGTAATCATTTTTAAAATACTGGAAGAAAACATTTTACACAAAAAACTTTTACCATTGCTAAAGTTTAACATAAAAAGGCCACAAAATGCTATATGAGAAATTTATGGAAAGAGTGAGTATAAAAATATACATACATCAAAATTTAAATCATTATCTGTGGGAGATGGAATTATGAGTAATTTTTCCATTTTGTTTGTGATTCTTTTAGTTTCCCTTACATGTAAAAAGTGTTTTCTTAAAAAATCAACTTTATTGAGATGCAATTTACATATGGTCAAATGCAAAGATTTTAGGTGCACAGCTTAATCTGCTTTGACAAGTGTAAGAGGGGACCTCAAAAAGTTCATGGAGAAATGGAATTAAATAATTAAAATAAAAAATATAGACTTTACTTTTTAACGTAAATTCCATCAAGTTCAAGACACTTTTGTACTCAGTGACATCAGCCAGAGTCCATCCTTAAATAACTGTCCTGGGAATGTAACCAGGTCAATGCAGTATTTTTTTTTTTTTACATTATTAACTGAAGAAAAATGGGAATCCTTTAAATATTTTTTAAGATTAAGAAATAAAAATAATTCAGGAAAAGCCAAATCAGGGCTGTACAGTGGAATCCTAATGATTTCCCCTTAAAACTTGTACACAATTTCCTTTGTTTGATGAGAGGAATTAGCAGGAGCATTGTCATAGAGGAAAATGACACTCCAGTAAAGCTTTCTTGGACATTTTCTGCTAAAACTTTGGCTAACTTTCTCAGAACACTCTCATCTAAGCAGATGTTATTGTTCTGTGCCCCTCCAGAATGTCAACAAGCAAAACGCTTTGAGCATCCAAAAAAACTTGCCATGACCTTCACTCTAGATTAGGCTTTACTTTGATTGGACCACTTTAGGTCTTGGTAGTCATTGGTTTGATTGTGCTTTGTCTTTAGGATGATACTGGTAAAGCCATGTTTTATCTCCTGTTATAATTCTTCAAAGAATGCTGCAGGATCTTAATACTACTTTTTAAAAAATTTTGTTAAAAGCTCTACTGTTTTCTGCAGCTGATCCAGATGCAACAATTTTGGCACCCATTGAATGGAAAGTTTGTTCAACTGTAATTTTTCTGCCAGAATTGTGTAAGTTGAAGCAATTCAGATTTTTATGGTGGTCACTATTGTTTCTGCTGTTAATCATCAGTCTTCTCCAATTAGGGCAAGAATAAGATTAATTTTTGTTCTTGCAAACTGATGTGGATGGTTTGCCACTGTGGGCTTTGTCTTTCATATCATTTTATCCCTTCTTGAAATGAATTATCCATTTGTAAAGTGCTGACTTTGGGGGGACTTTGTCCCAATAAACCTTTTGTAAAGCATCAATGATTTCACCAATCTTCCATCCAAGTTTCACAATATATTTGCTGTTCATTCTTGCTTCAATTTTAGCAGAATTCATGTTGCTCAATAGGGGCTGTTTTCAAACTGGTGGCTTATTCTTCTTAGTGCCTCTAGATAGAATCTGTTCAGACATGTTATAATAAGTTATTATGAGTTTATTTTGGTGCAAAAATTATTAAAATTCATGCATAATTTTTTATAATATGCATTTTCCTGAACTTTTTGAGAACTGCTCTATAAAACCATAAAATATTACTCCTATAAATATTTTTGAATATTCTCTTTGTGCCCTTGCAGTTGAAATACTCCCTTCACCTCACAAAAACACAGGTTTTATTTCTATCACCATAGACTTTTTAGAATTTGTGTTTACTTTCTTTGGGTCAAAATAGTGTCTGTGGATTTTATCTATCGTGCTTTATGTGTCAGAAATTTACTTATTTTCAATTTCTAACTATTATTCAATTATATAAATAGATCATAGTGTAACCCAACCCAGGTTTGGTTGCTTGCCACTTGAGAATAAAGCTCTGGAGAGACAAGAGTTGTTGGGAGGAAAAGCGAGTCTATTTGGAAAGCCAGCAAACCAAGATGATGGTAGACTATCATCCTAAAGTACAATGTTAAGTCAACATAAATGTTAGGCTATTTTTAGGTTAAGGGCAGGGGGAAGAGAAAGGGGTTGAGATGAAGAGCTAACCCATGACCTCAGACATCTGGGCATGAGCAAGGACCTGAGGAGTTTGGGAATTTCTTGGTCAGGTCCCAGTGCGCCTATAAATCTTTAACAAAGAGTTGTTTACATGTTTTACACACTTTCCCTTTAATCCCAGAGTTAGTTTTAAAAACTGTGATTGTCTTTTTGCATATTATCTCAGTGCTCTAAAATTACCCTAGCCCACATGTAGGCATGGCTAGAGGCTTCTTAAACAAAAATGTATTTAGTTGTGTTAGTTCCTTTGCTGTTTCCCTGTTAGAATAGTTTGAATAGAATAGTTACCCGTTAATCTATCATCAGATATTTCTATTGTTTCTTGCTTTCTAAATTCACTTTTAATTGGCTACTCTAGTGATTATCATATGGTATTCACAGTCTTAAATTATCAGAGTCTTCTTAGAATATTAATAATTAAATATTTTACACTTCACCCTTCCAAAATTATATTTCACAAATATACAAAACTTTCAATAGTACAATTCCACTTACCCTATTCTTTGTGCTGTTGTTTTCATATATTTTATTTCTCTATACATAATAGATACATATTGTAGTAATATTATTATTGATTCGGTCATTTGCTTTTCAAATAAATTAAAATTTAAAAAGCCAATCCTTTTTATTTTGCCACAACTTATTCTTTTCTGAGTTCGTCCTTTCTTTATGTAGATCTGTTTTTATCTTACAACGTTTAAGCTGGCAGAAATTCCTGTAGCATTTCTTATTTATTGATTTTATTATATATTATTATT
Organism: Pan paniscus; assembly: GCF_029289425.2. Classification (NCBI taxonomy): domain Eukaryota; kingdom Metazoa; phylum Chordata; class Mammalia; order Primates; family Hominidae; genus Pan; species Pan paniscus. Next base: position 92,824,629 of record NC_073258.2, on the reverse strand, counting down.
ATTTCAATAGTTTTGGGGAACAGGTAGTGTTTGGTAACATTGATAAGTTCTTTAGGTGTGATTTATGAGATTTTGGTGTACCCATCACTGGAGCAGTGTACACTGAACCCAATGTGTAGTCTTTTATTCTTCACTGCCCTTTCACTATTCCCCTCAGGTCCCCAGAGTCCACTATGTCATTCTTATGCCTTTGCATCTCCATAGCTTAGCTCTCACTTATAAGTGAGAACACGATGTTTGGTTTTCTATTCCTGAATCATTTCACTTAGAATAATGGTCTTCAATTCCATCCAGGAGTCCATTATTCCCATGGTCTAATGCTGCAAATGCCATTATTTCATTCCTTTCTCTGGCTGAGTAGTATTCCATGGGGTATATATACCACATTGTCTTTATCCATTCATTGGTTGATGAGCATTTAGGCTGGTTCCATATTTTTCAATTGTGAATTGTGCTGTTATAAACATGCATGTGCAAGTGCCTTTTTCATGTAATGCCTTTTTTTTTTCTTTGTAGATACCCAGTAGTGGGATTGCTGGACCAAATGGCAGATCTACTTTCAGTTCTTTAAGAAATCTCCATATTGTTTTCCATCGTGGTTGTACAGGTTTACATTCCCACCAGCAGTGTAAAAGTGTTCGCTTTTCACCACATCCATGCCAAAATCTATTATTTTTTGACTTTTAAATCATGGCCATTCTTGCAGGAGTGGTGTTGTATTGTGGTTATTATTTGTTTTTCTCTGATAATTAGTGATGCTAAGCATTTTTCCATATCTTGCTGGTCATTTGTATATCTTCTTTTGAGAATTGTCTATTCATGTCCTTATCCCACTTTTTGATGGGATTATTTGTTTTTTCTCTTGCTGATTTGTTTGAGTTCCTTGTAGATTCTGGATATGACTCTTTTGTTGGATGTATAGATTATGAAGATTTTCTCCTACTCTGTGGGTTGTCTGTTTACCCTGCTGATTATTTCTTTTGCTGTTCAGAAGCTTTTTAGTTTAATTTATTTCCATTTATTTATCTTTGTTTTTGTTGCATTTGGTTTTGGATTCTTGGTTATGAAATGTTTGCCTAGGCCAATGTCTGGAAGAGTTTTTCCAATGTTATTGTATGGAATTTTAATGGTTTTGGGTCCTAGATTTAAGTTTTTGATCCATCTGTTATTGAATTTTGGATAAGGTGACTGATGAGGAGCCAGTTTTATTCTTCTACATGTGGTTGACCAATTATCTTAGCACCATTTGTTGAGTAGGCTGTCCTTTCTCCACTTTATCTTTTTGTTTGCTTTGTCAAAGATCAGTTGGCTGTAAGTATTTGGCTTTATTTCTGGGTTCTCAATTCTGTTTCATTGGTCAATGTGCCTATTTTAATACCATGATGATTTGGTAACTACAGCCTCGTAGTATAGTTTGAAGTCAGGTAACATGTCTTTGGATTTGTTCTTTCTGCTTAGTCTTACTTCGGCTATGCAGGTTATTTTTTTGTTTCATATAATTTTAGAATTTTTTTTCTAGTTCTGTAAGGAGTAATGATGGTATTTTGACGGGAATTGCATTGAATTTATAGATTATTTTTGGCAGTATGGTCATACTAACAATATTGATTCTACCTATCCATGATATTGGGGTGTTTTTCCATTTCTTTGTGTCACCTGTGATTTCTTTCAGCAGTGTTTTGAAGTATTCCTTGTAGAGATATTTTACCTTTTTGGTTAGGTATATTTCTAAGTGTTTTATTTTTTTGCAGCTGTTGTATAAGGAGACGAGTTCTTGATTTGATTCTCAGCTTGGTCACTGTTGCTGTATAACAGTGCTACTGAATTGTGTACATTGATGTTGTATCCTGAAACTTTACTGGACTCATTTATCAGATCTTGGAGCTTTTTGGAAGAGTCTTTAGGGTTTTCTAGGAATATGATCATATCATTAGCAAACAATGACAGTTTGACTTCCTCATTACCAATTTAGATGCCCTTTATTTCCTTCTCTTGTCTGATTTCTCTGGCTAGAACTTCCAGTACTTTGTTGAAGAGGAGTGGTAAAAGTGAGCATCCTTGCCTTGTTCAATTCTCAGGAAAAATGCTTTCAACTTATACTTGTTCAGTGTTAATGTTGGCTGTAGTTTTGTCATAGCTGGCTTTTACTACCTTAAGGTATGTCCCTTCTGTGCCTGTTTTCCCAAGGGTTTTAGTCACAAAAGGGTCCTGGATTTTTTCAAATGCTTTTTCTGCATGTGATTTTTGTTTTTAATTATGTTTATGTGGTGTATCACATTTATTGACTTACGTATGTTCAACTACCCTGCATCTCTGGTATAAAACTTATTTAATCATTGTGTATGATCTTTTTGATAAGCTGTTGGATTTTATTAGCTAGTATTTTGTTGAGGATTTTTGCATCTATCTTCATCAGGGATAGGATCTTGGTCTGTAGTTTTCTTTTTTTGTTATGTCCTTTCCTTGTTTTGGTATGAAGGTAATGCTGGCTACATAGAATGATTTAGGGAGGATTCTCTCTTTCTCTCTCTTTTGGAATTGTTTTAGTAAAATTGGTACCAATTCTTTGAATGTCTGATAGAATTTAGCTCTGAATTCATGTGGTCCTGGACTTTTATTTGTTGGAAATCTTTTTATTACTGTTTCAATCTTACTATTTGTTATTTGTCTGTTCACAGTTTCTGTTTCTTCCTGGTTTAATCCAAGAGGGTTGTATATGTCCAGGAATTCATCCATCTCCTCTAGGTTTTCTAGTTTGTGTGCATAAAGGTGTTTATAGTATCCTTGAATGATCTTTTGTATTTCTGTGATATCAGTTGTAATATCTTCCATTTTGTTTCTAATTGAGCTTATTCACATCTTCTCTCTTTTTTTCGGTTAATCTCGTTAATGGTTTATTGATTTTGTTTATCGTCTCAGAGAACCAGCTTTTTGATTCATTTATCTTTTGTATTTTTTTGATTACTTATTTCGATTTCATTTAGTTCTGCTGTGATGTTTGTTATTTCTTTTCTTTTGCTGGGTTTAGGTTTGGTTTGTTATTGTTTCTCTAGTTTCTTGAGTTATAACCTTAGCTTGTCTATTTGTGCTCTCTCAAACTTTTTGATACAGGCATTTAATGCTATGAACTTTCCTCTTAGCACTGCTTTTGCTGTATCCCAGAGGTTTTGATAGGTTGTGTCACTATTATCATTTACTTCAAGGAATTTTTTAGTTTCAATCCTAATTTCATTGTTGAACTAAAGATCATTCAGGAGCAGGTTATTTAATTACCATGTATTTGTACAGTTTTGAGGATTCCTTTTGGAATTAGTTTCCAATTTTATTCCACTGTGTTCTGAGAGAGTACTTGATATAATTTCAACTTTCTTAAATTTATTGAGACTTGTGTTGTGGCCTGTCTTATGGTCTATCTTGGAGAATGTTCCATGGGCTGATAAAAGGAATGTATTTTCTGCAGTTGTTGGGTGTAATGTTCTGTAAATATCTGTTAAGTCCATTTGTTCTACAGTATAGTTTAATTCTAGAGTATAGTTTATATCCATTGTTTCTTTGTTGACTTTCTGTCTTGATGACTTGTCCAGTGCTGTCAGTGGAGTATTGACATCCCCCATTATTATTGTGTTGATGTCTATCTCATTACACAGATCTAGCAGTAATTGTTTTATAAATATGGGAGCTCCAGTGTTAGGTGCATATATATATTTAGGATTATGATATTTTCCTGTTGGCCTAATCCTTTTATCATGATATAATGTCCCTCTTTCTCTTTTTTATAACTGCTGTTGCTTTAAAGTTTGTTTTGTTTGATGTAAGAAAAGCTACTCCTGCTCACTTTCGGTTTCCACTTGCATGGAATATCATTTTTTATGCCTTTACTTACTTTTATGTGAGGTCTTGTGTGTTAGGTGAGTCTCCTGAAGATAGCAGATACTTGGTTGGTGGATTTTTATCCATTCTATCCTTCTGTATCTTTTATGTGGAACATTTAGGCCATTTACATTCAACATTAGTATTGACATGTGAGGTACTATTGTATTCTTTATGCTAGTTGTTGCCTGAATATCTTGGTTTTCATTTCATTGTGTTATTGTTTTATAGGTTCTATGAGGTTTATGCTTTAAGGAGGTTCAATTTGGAGTACTTAAAGTTTTTGTTTCAAGAGTTAGGACTCCTTTTGGCATTTCTTGCAGTGCTGGCTTGGTAGTGGAAAATTCAGCATTTGTTTCTCTGAAAAAGGCTTTATCTCTTCTGCATTTATGAAGCTTAGTTTTGCTGGATACAGAATTTTTTGCTGATAATTATTTTGTTTAAGGAGGCTAAAGATAGGACCCCAATCTCTTCTGGCTTGTAGGATTTCTGCTGAGAAATATCCCATTAATCTGCTCGGTTTTCATTTACAGGCTACCTGATGCTTTTGCCTCACAGCTCTTAAGATTATTTCCTTTGTTTTGACTTTAGATAACCTGATGACTGTGTGCCTAGGTGAAGATCTTTTTGTGATAAATTTCTGGGGTGTTTTGTTAAGTTTTCTGTATTTGTATGTCTAGATTTCTAGCAAGACTGGGGGATTTTTCCTCAATTATTCCCTCAAATAAGTTTTCCAATCCTTTAGCTTTCTCTTCATCCTCAGGAACACCAGTTATTCTTTGGTTTGGTCATTTAACATACTCCCACATTTCTTGGAGGCTTTATTCATTTTTAAAAAAATCATTTTCTCTTTTTCTTTGTCACATTGGGTTAATTCGAAAGACTTCTCTTCAAACTCTGAAGTTCTTTATTCTACTGGTTCCATTCTATTGTTGAAACTTTCTAGCGTATTTTGCATTTCTCTATGTGTGTCTTTCATTTCCAGAAGTTGTGATTGTCTTTTCTTTATGATATCTATTCTTCTGGAGACTTTTTCACCCATATTCTGTATTGTTTTTTAAATTATTTTCAAGTTGATTTTAACCTTTCCCTTCTGCCTTCTTAGTAGCTTCTGAATTCTTAATCTGGCAATTCAGTTTTTCTGGGGGGTGGTGGGGGTGCGGTTTGGATCCATTGCTGGAGAGCTGATTTGATCTTTCGGGGCTGTTATAGAACCTTGTTTTGTCATCCTACCAGAATTATTTTGCTGGTTCTTTCCCATTTGAGTAGATTGTTTCAGTGGAAAGATCTGGAACTTGAGGGCTGCTGTTCAGATTCTTTTGTCCCATGAGGTGCTCCCTTGATGTGGTGCTTTCTCCATTCCTTTATGGATAGGGCTTCCTGAGAGTCAAACTGCAGTGACTGTTATTGCCCCTTTGGGTCTAGCCACCCAGTGGGGCTACCAGGCTCCAGGCTGGTGTTGTGGAATGTCTGCAAGGAGTCCTGTGATGTTATCCGTCTTCAGGTATCCCAATCATGGATACCAGCACCTACTCCAGTGACAGTAGCAGGGGAGTAAATGTGGCTCTGTGGGAGTCCTTCATTGTAGTTTTGTTTAGTGTGCTAGTTTTTTCGAATGCTGGTTATGCTAGCAGTGGAGTTGTCACATGGACAGACTCAGGACCTCTGGTTAGCTAGGATGTTGGTAGTAGGGTAATTAGCTATTGTTTTTTCCTTCTTTGGACCAGGGTTGTTTTGTTATGAGTTGTTGTTTTGGCTTGAGTTGGTTGGCCTCCAGTTAGGAGGTGGCAATTTTAAGAGAGTGCCAGCTGCAGTAGTAGAAGGGTGATATAATCTTGCCTTAGGTTGGCCAGGATGAGTACTCGGGTTTCTCAGGTGATGAGTGGGGTCATCGAGCTCCAAAAAATTATGTCTTTTGTCTCTGGCTACCAGGGAGAGTAGAGACAAATCACCAGGTGGGGGCAGGGTTGGGTGAGTCTGACTTCAGACTATCTTTGGACGGGGCTTGCTGTAGACACTATGGGTGAGGGGATGGTGGTTCTCAGGCCAATGGAGTTATGTTCCCAGGGGCATTATGGATGCTTCTGCTGCATCATACAGGTTGCCAGGGAAGTGGAAGAGACAGGTCTCACCCAGCTTTCACACAGCCAGCAAGGCCAGTCTCACTCCCTCTGTGCCTCCACAACCACATTGAGTTTTTATTCAGGCAGCCAGTGAGCAGGGCCGAGATCTTTCCCCAGGCTACAAGTCTCCCTGCTGAGAAAGCAAGCAGGGCTCTCAGGACTTGTCTCTCCACCTGTCCTCACCTTTGGCTGCTGTTTCTGTGTTCCTATCTGCACTTCCCGTTAATCCCCAACCCCACTGATTCTGCTCAGGAACGTTTGTGCTCAGTTAAAGTTATTACAAAATCAGCTAGGAGCTTCCTTCACCTTGTGGCCCCTCCCCAATTCTGCTGACTGCCTTCCCTTCTCCCAAGGTCCTCTGTGGGATAAAGCCAAGGATAGCTTCCCTGGGGCTCGAACTAAGGACCCGGAGTGCCTACAGGGCTCTTTCTACTGCTTCTTCTACTTTTATATTTTGCTTGACTCCCTAAATCCATTTCAGCTCTTGGTAAGTTTAAATCCTTCTCCTGCGATCTGGATTTTCAGGTTCCCCAGTAAAAATGTGTGTTTGGAGGCCAACTTTTTCCTCTTTCGCACTTTGGGAACTCACAGTTTTGCAGTTGTCTCATGGCATTTGCAGCAGCAAAGCTGCTTCTTTTAAAGGGTCTGTGAATTCTTTCAGTTTTCCTGATATGTTCCTGCGGTGGTTCTTGTAGCAAAAGTTCACAGCATGAGTCTCCAGATGCTGTTCTGTCTGTCTAAGCAGGAACTGCACCTTAGTCCTGTCTCCTACTGCCATTTTTTACCTCCTCCAATAGTATTTTTGGCAGCACATTCTCTCAGCTTTTATTTATCTGAAAATGTCTTTATTTTGTTGTTACTTTGGTGGGATATTTTCACTGGGCTTATAATCCTTTGTGAACAATCCTCTGTTTTGTCCTCCCTCCCTCACCATTCCAGTTCTTTAAAGATATCATTTACTTGAATTACAAACTCCATTGTTTCTAATGAGGAGTCAGTTGTCACTTTTTTGTATGTGATGTTCCATTTTTTTTCTGAGGGCTTCCAAACATTTTCTCTTTAATTTTAAATTTTAGCAGTATGGCTGTGATGTCATACACAGTATGACTATAATGTGAATAGGTTTTGTTTCCTTTTTATTTATTTTGATCAAGCTTAGATAAATATTTGGGGTCTATATATTGATATTTTTCATCAAATGTAGGAAAAATTTGATGGCTCCCTTGAATTGTTTTTCTTCCTATTTTTCTCATCTTATTATGGGACTCTAGTTACATACATATTTAACTTATTGGTTGGGCACAGTGGCTAACACCTGTAATCCTAGAACTTTGGGAGGCCAAGGTGGGTGGATCACTTGAGGTCAGGAGTTGGAGACCAGCCTGGCCATCACCGCAAAACCCAGTCTCTACTAAAAAGTACAAAAATTAGCTGGGTGTGCTGGCATGCACCTGTAGCCCCAGTTACTTGGGAGGCTGAGGCAGGAGAATCACTTGAACCTGGGAAGCTGAAGTTGCAGCAAGCCAAGATCATGCCACTACACTCAAACTGGGCAATAGAGTGAGATTTTGTCTCAACAACAACAGCGACAACAACAGCAGAAAAACAACTTCTTAATGTTTTACTGTAGGTTAATAAGGGGTTATCACTTTCTCTATCCTGTTTCTTTGTTTTTTTTTGCCAGAGAAGTTAATTTCTGTGGGTCTATCTTAAAGTTTATTGTCCCTTCTACTGCTATTCATAATATTTTATTAATGCCAAACACTGAGTAATTGAAAATTTTAGACATTGTAATTGTCTTTATCTGTTCAGGCTGCTATAACAAAATTTTGTTGTTTATAACAAAATTTATAAACAACACAAACTATTGCTCACAATGTAGAGGCTAGGAAGTTCAAAATTAAGGTGCCAGCAGATTTGGTGTGTGGTTAAGACCCATTCCTCATAGGTGGTGTCTTCTAGCATGTCCTCACATGATGAAAAGCACAAATAGGCCCCTTCAGGGTTTCTTTTATAAGGGCACTAATCCTATTCATGTGCACTCTGCTATTTTGACCTAATCACCACCCAAAGGCTCCACCTCTTAAAAATCATTGCATTATGGATTATGTATCAATATATCAACTTAGTGAGGATGCAAACATTCTTACCATAGCAGTAATTTTCAGAGTTTGTATTTCTATTTGGCTTTAAAGAAGTAATTTCTAGTTTCTATTTCCTAGATGAGATTACCTATCAGGTTCATTTACTTATACCATATTTTTGTTTAAATCATTTAATCTATGTCATGGCTTCTTTAAAGTCATTACCTGCTAATTCTGATATCTAGGGTATTTTAGTGTCTTAAATTTTACTTTGATATTTTTCCTGATTATGGATTAATTTCTTGCTCCATGCATATAATTTATATCCTATGTATAGAATTTTTTAAAAAAATATTTAATGCTGGACATTATGAATAATACATCAGGGAATGCTTGGACTATGTTTTCTTCCTTAAAAAAGCCTTACATTTTATTCTGACAAGCAATTGATTACTAGAAGTTCTCATTCATCCTATTGAGGTTCTGGTTAGTATGTAAGGGCAGGCCTGGAGTGGCTTTATCCTAAGACATAGTTTTTACCCCTGAGATTTTGCCATTCTGGTGTTTCAGCTGCACGTTCAGGGTATTAATGTCTTTCCACTCTGACTGGGCCAATGTTTCAACATTTCCTAAAATATCTTCAGACCTCCACCTTATGGAAGTCACTCTGATAAGCCCTACAGAATTTCACTCTGCATATGTGCAGCCTAGACCTTGGCCAATGATCCATAGCATTTCCTCCCTTTGTCCACCCATGGCATTCTGTTGCCTCTCATTGTGTAAGTTTCTCCTTTCTGGTAATCTGTGTTGCAACTTCCAAGTATTAATACTTCAGGAGCCCTGCATGTTGATCTTTGACTCCTAAGTCAGTAGACCCCCTGGCTGTTGTGAGGGGCAGGGTAATATTTCTCTGTACTGTGGTTGGGAAACTGTATGTATCCAGGCAATGACCAGGAGATTATGGAGCGTGCCTCTTCTATTTGCCTTCAGTGAGTGCAGTGCTGTGCTGTGCATTAACCAGAGCCTGAAGGCAGTAGCATTATACATTCTTTCCAGTTTTAGTTTGTTTATGGCAGGAAGGTCAGTTCAGTACCAGTTAATTCATTATCACAGGAAGAAGGAATCCTTCAAGAAAATGCTATCTTTGATAACAGGAATATACATAAATGTTATTGAAAAAGTATTTCATGTTCCATTTTGTTACATGCAAACCTAGAGTTACAGGGTAGATGATTCAATATTAGTTCAAAGATATGGGTATATAGTACATAGTTAGTGCTTAAAAATATTTGTTACTGACTAATTGGATTTCTTTTTTGTAGTCAATATGATTTCTTTTTTCAAATTCAGATTGTGTCTCTTTTATTTACAGATTATACAATCAACTTCACTCTGTGACAGATAAGATTTTTACATACACAATCAGGATTGAGCCAGGAAATGGCTAATACGTGTTGTCATCTATCACAGGAGAAATTATTTCATTTTGCTCATTGTGAATAGCCAAGAAAAGAAATTTTTTTAAAAAAGAGAAATGTTGTTTCACATCTTAAAAACTGGGAGTCTATATAAACTACTTAACTTTTTTTCTTTCCCCTCTTCTTTTGATCTGTATTTAAAAGAATCCTTCAATACATACTGATATAGAATTTGCTTTATTTATCTTTTCCTTATATACTCTATTCTACCTTTTCTACTAGCTCAAAGATATAACTAAATACATTTTAGAACAACCAAATCAGTTTCAAAATCAGATGTAAGGCGTTTTACCTTCTGACAAGTTATTTGAAGGACCCATCTATTTAAGAATATGTCATCTCTAGAAGAGCAATGCCTGAAAAGAGAAAAATGTCTGTTTATTTTAAAATATTAAATCAGGTAATACTTGATTATGCAGCTGATTTCCAAGGCATAGCACAGTATGTCTGTTTGTTGCTGGTGGTGTTTGTGGTCTACTCCTTTTGTAAATTTAGAGCTAATAGTGCTATTTTTGAATTTAGTATGTCTTGCTTCATATTATATATATTTTATATTTTCCCATAAGTCTTTGGGCAAAAAAAATTTAACAAACAACAGTTACAAGTTATTAGTTTTCATTATTGTGGCTTATGGGGTTTCCCCCCACTTTTAAATATAACTATTTTGCTTCTGGTTTCTTAGCATACTACTCAGACTGGTACTTTCCTCATCATTCCTAGAAGATAAATGGCTCTGGAGTCCATTAACTGACAAACCAGTAAACCTTCTTGTCCTGAAATGCTCCTGGAAAAATCTATTCATGGTACACTGACTCAGTGCCACACCAATGGTCATTCAGCTTTGCTAGTAAATTTTTCTCTCAGATACACATTTACACAGCTCCTGTTCTTGGCCATACCAAATTTTAAATGGTGCTTGAAATTTCTGATTCTGTAAGACACAGTGGAAAGTTCAGTGAACGTGGAATCAGAGAAACCTAGATTTGATTCTTGGCTTCATTGCTTGCAAGCTGTGTAACCTCTTTGAAACACAGATTCCTCACTTGTAAAATTCAGATAATAAATATCCTTTGCCACTGGGGAACTCAGAGGATTTATGAGCTAAAGTAGGAGCTCTTAGCTAGTATCAGGTATTTATAATTCTCTACAAATTCTAGTCACTTAACTGTCAGGAAGCTTGGAAGTAATAGGTCCTATTTTCACCAGAGTTGATTTATCAAATAATTTTTTAATGTTTATTTTGCAATTAATTCATCTGCTCTTGGGGAGAGAGCCCTCATAGCCCTTTAGGCCATCTCTGCCCTAGCAGTTGGACCAGTGGACTTTCCCATGTTGACCAAGTTACATGGGAGCTTAAGTTACTTGTAACTTGCCTGGCAATAGGGGTTTTTCAAAGAAAAAAAAATGTTTTTTTGCAAGTTTAAATTAGCTATCCCTTGCTGTAGTTCTCATTTGAAGTCTTACTAGGTTTTCATTAGGACATTTTTAAAGACAGACCATGGGCCTTGCAGCCAGAGGGAACTTAATAAAATCCCAACTTTTCCACTTACAAGCTGCATGACATTGCCCAAGTTGCATATTCTTTAGGAATCTCATTTTTCTTACTCATTAAATGGAAATAGCAGCACCCACCTTTCAGGTGTGTGTCACGATTAAATGGGATAGCTTACGTAAAAATGTTCATTCTTGGCTTTTATCAAATATTAACTCCCTTTCCACCTTCTCATTCTAGCTTTGATATATGCTGTTCAATAATGACTTATAAAATCTGTTGGATTTTTAGAACCCAGCTTATTCAGCCTTATCACCAAAGAGTTTACCTTGTACTTTGGCTTTGGTTTAATAATTCATAGAATTTCTGAATGTCAGTTTCATTTTAAAGTTTTGGCATGAAAACACATGACTGAAATTGTACAGATAGAATTGAACCATTTGGCATTTTTCTTAATGTTATTAAAAAGTATACTTTCATTGTCAGAATCATGGCTCCAACATGATTCCTACAGTCTGGTCAGAAGTCATCCTTGGATCTTTACTCATGTATCAAGATAACCCTGTGTATGCATGATATCAGAGGTTCAGAGGTTTTGAATCAGCAATGAGGAAAGTATTTAAAAAACTTGATTGACATTGGCACAACACTGCCCTCATCCCCCAGTAAGGCTTTATTATTTAAACATGATAACAAATACCTCAGTAAATGTACAGATTTGAGATTACTGCATGATCATCTTTTGGTTTCCAAAGGACTAAACTGTCCATTTTTAATCATTCTGGAAGGTAGTGAATTTTAACACAGGACTTGATGTCTAAGGGGACAAGCTTTGTGATAAAATAAGGGAAAAACTTTTTCCTTTCCCTACTGCTGAGAGACAATTTGGTTCAGGTACTGAGCCATAGAGATGACCTGAGCCTTTTGGGAAGTGAGAATGGGGAACCACATTTGGCTACAGGGAGACAGCCCGTAAAGGAACACCAGGAGTTACCTGGGCATATGCAGTTTGCTATAAATTATTATCTATCTTGCTTATTTCCATTTCGTTGTCTCTGAATCATCCATTAACCCTCATAAAAGTTGTGTGATGGTCTTTCCGGTTTTGTGAGGGATTAAGGGGAAGGTATGTTCTATATTTGGAACAAATTAAAAAAAAAAAAGGCAGGCATGGTGGCTCAAGCTTGTAATCCCAGCACTTTGGGCGGCTGAGGCAGGCAGATCACTAGGTCAGAAGTTTGAGACCAGCCTGGCCGATATGGTGAAACCCTGTCTCTACTAAAAAACAAAAATGAGCCGGGCATGGTGGCGGGTGCCTGTACTCCCAGCTACTCGGGAGCCCGAGGCAGGAGAATCACTTGAACCCGGGAGGTGGAGGTTGCAGTGAGCTGAGATCATGCCACTGCACTCCAGCCTGGACAACCAAGTGAGACTCTGTCTCAAAAAACAAAAAGAAAAGAAAGGAAGCAGCTCTACCCTTTCTCCTGAGGCTAGAGTTGGTGGTCGCAGTATGGTAACCAGCAAGGGTGGCTGTTTACATCAAAGAAGTGAGCCCTAAGCTGTTACTGGCGGCAAAGACAGTCAATGGTGGCCTGCCAAAAGGCGGAGAGGAGATGCATCAAGGAACACAGGGAAATTGTTTTCGAGATGGTGACCTGGAAATCACTCAGACAAACCTATGGACATATTCAAGGGTCTAATTACTAGAAACAAAGGCAGTAAAAATACTTAGTTTTGAAACTTGAATTGCACATTGACTAAATAAAATTCATTCATAGGCTGCTTTGAATTAACAGTTTAACATCCGTGGAGAGAATTAAGGAGAACTCAATTCAGTTATAGATAGTTTTATGTTAATCTCAAAAATGATGTTCTTTAAGTAAAGTCATAAAGATTTCTAATACCTTGCCACCTGGAAAAAGAAATTATTCTCCAGATTGGGAATAGCTTGAATTAAAGGTTAAGATGGGGAGAAGAGACTAAAGAAATAGAAAGATAGATTTTTATTTCTGTGCAGGGAACATGGGCACTGTTGGAAGAGGAGATTCAGAGAAGCTCTTTTGTGAAGATCATAGAAGACAGTTTGTAAAGATATTTGAGATAAATAGAAGGTGCGTGCTGGATGCACTTCAGCTGCATAATTAATGCCACTTAAAAAAGCAAAATTTGTGCATTCTTCCTTAAACAATCTATTTCCAGCCTCTGTGATGGGTTTTCTCCATCAGGTATGTACTTCTTTGTTTGGACAATATTGATTATTTCCCTCTTTTTCCAATGGACCTTAAAATAAACATTTTTTGCTAGAACTCTTTTATGCACTAAAGTATCCGGACACTAGCCACATTTTTACTTCTGGAAGTTAATGTTAAAGTGACAGATAATGATAAAGACTGCTTAAAGTCGTATATTGTTCCTTAAGAAAATATCTCGGCCGGGCGCGGTGGCTCATGCCTGTAATCCCAGCCACTTGGGAGGCCGAGGTGGGCGGATCACAAGGTCAGGAGATAGAGGCCATCCTGGCCAGCAGGGTGAAACCCTGTTTCTACTAAATTACAAAAAATTAGCCAGGCATGGTGGTGCGCATCTGACTTCCAGCCACTCAGGAGGTGGAGGCAGGGTAATCTCTTGAACCTGGGAGATGGTGGTTTCAGTGAGCCGAGATCACACCACTGCACTCCAGCCTGGGCAACAGAGAGAGCGAGACTCTGTCTCAAAAAAAAAAAAAAAAAAAGAGAAAAAAAGAAAACATCTCACTAGGTTACACCTCTTTTCTTCTTTGTGTTGAGTCTTTTCTAGGCACAGAATCTCAAAGGCTGAAGATGTATTCAGTGTAACATCAAATTTTAGCTTTGGAAGTTATCTAAGATATCATCTTGTCTGATCGTCTTATCCATTCAGTACTCTTTTCTGCATTTTTTTTTTTTTTTTTTTTTTTTTACAGAGTCTTGCTCTGTCACCCAGGCTGAAGTGCAATGGTACGATCTCGACTCACTGCAACCTCTGCCTCCTGGTTTCAAGTGATTTTCCTGCCTCAGCCTCCTAAGTAGCGGGGTCTACACACAGGCACCACCACGTCCAGCTAATTTTTATAGTTTTAGTAGAGATGGGGTTTCACCATGTTGGCCAAGCTGGTCTCGAACTCCTGACCTCATGTGATTCACCCACCTCAGCCTCCCAAAGTGCTGGGATTACAGGTGTAAGCCACCGTGCCTGGCCACTTTTCTGCATTATCTTCATCTTTCTTTTGATTAAATGTTCTACTTCCTATTCTTTACAAGTAGTACATTCCATTTGGGGCAACTCTAGTAAAATTTGACATTCACAGGTACCTAAAAGTTATGAGCTTAGTAAAGTTTGAACTATTAATCCTCAAATTACTTACAGGGAAAGCTATAGCAAATTTTACCACCAGCTTGGACCTTGTAGATTCACCAGTCTCTCTTGAACAGTTGTGAACCTCCCTGCTTACCCATGGGAGGTTGAGCCCAGTGATCTCTAAGATCTCTGCCAACCCCAAAGCTCTCTGGTTAATCGGAAGCCTGTAGTCTGTGAGCACAGTTAGACTTTTATGTAACCATCTTACTCTGTGAGAGGATTAACCAACCTTGGAAGATGCTTATGGATAATTGGGAGATCCAGAGCTTTTCAATTACTGTGGGATTATCTGCAACACTGCCTCAGTTGCATCCCATTACTGGTCATAATTAATGTGAATGGAAAGAAACCAGCAGTACAGTATAGCTAGATACATGTTTTAACTATGGTGCATGCTCAGGGATGCAGCTGAATATAGACTGGAAGCTCTAATGAGTAATGGTGTACCTGGCACAAGCAACAGAGGTAAAATGAGGAAAGTTATTATAGGACTTAGTCGGGCAGGATGTTGAAGCATAATCTCTATTGGACTCATGGGAGGTTCCCCTTTTCCGATTTCTGCAGTGTTTCTACATCTCTGCTGCTGACTTGTACTTGGTGAGCTTCTTAGTCTACTCAGCAAGATGTTATATGTAAACCTTTGATGACTTGGTAGAGATGACTTTCAGAGTCATGCATCTACAATGTGTTCAGCAACTATTCGCTGAACACCCATTACCTTCTAGCATAGTGCCAGAGCATTTACCTGCTTCACCTTCCTGTTTTCCTCGTCATGAACTATAAAGCAGATATTATTCTCTCAGATTTACAGATAAAGAAACCAAGACACTGAAAAGATTAAATAATATGCTCAAATTAGCTAATGAGGGGTACAATTGTACTAATAGCCCAAAATCCTGTACTAGTTTCTATTGCAGCCATAAGAAATCACCACAAACTGACGGAAAAATAAAATTTATTATCTTACAGTTATGTAGGTTAGTAATGCAACATGGGCCCTGCTGGGCTGACATCAAGATATCCACAGAGCATGATTCCTTTCTGAAGCTTCTATAAGAATTAATTTTCTTGCCTTTTCCAGCTTCTAGAGACCACCTGCATTACTTGACTTGTAGCCTCTTTTCAAATCTTCAAAGCTAGTAACACAGCATCTCTCTGACCCTGCTTTTATCAGCACATCTCTTTGTCACCATAGATTGGAAAGGTTCTTAGTTTTTAAGGACTCATATAAGTGGATTGGATCCAGGACAATCTCCACATCTCAAGGTTGTTAATCATATTTGCAAAGTCCCTTTTGCTATGTAAAACAACATGTTCACTGGGACATTCCCATCCTCCACAATGTGAAAACAGCTGTCTGTGATATCCAACTTTGGGGGCTAAAAATGTCTGCCACCTTCTTCAGCAACAAAATAGCCTTCCAGGTGCTATTCAGGTGTATCTTAGAGCAGTTCACAGCCATGTTCATGTGCAAGGCCTTCCTGCACTGGTACGTAGGTTAGGGCATGGATGAGATGGAGTTGACTGAGGCTGAGAGCAACATGAAGGACCTGATGTCTGAGTCCCAACAATATCAGGATGCTATGGGCAAGCAGGAGGGAGAGTTTGGGGAGTGGGCCGAGGAGGAGGTGGCCTGGAGCATTCTGTTACTGAGTGAAGGGTGGAAGAGGTGTGAATTTTTCATTCACTCACAACGTGTTCTATGATAGCCATGTCTCACTCCGTGTGCACTTGCTGTGTGTTCACCTCTATTCAATCATTTTCATTTTCATAGAAAAAAAAAGCCCTAGTCCCCAAATTAAGACACAAACATGGATGTGGAAGGGGCATTATTCTTACTGTCACCCCTCCTTTTGATCCTCCTTATGTAAACCTTTTGCTCTAAACTACTTACTAGCCTTGCTTAATCAATTTTATGACAAGTCCAGTGTCTAATCCATTCCAGAAAAATGGTGAATATTCAATAAATATTTTTGAAAAAGTTAGTAAATATCAAAAATACCAGAATTTGGAGGTGTTGTTTTACTACCACACAAATGGACTAATTATGATTGATTTGAGAGGTAATTGTTTGTAACATCATTCTAGACTTTTAAATTGGGAGATAAAGGTTAATCAGTTTACTCAGAGGAGCAGAGTTGCTTATTCTGTCTGCGGTTGAAGCAACAACATGTGCTCTTGCTGTACAGCCCTGGCTAATTAGTTGACAGCATTACTAATGCATGTCCTTTCAGGGGTATTATAGATGTAACTGATCTCTACTTTAAGGGTGATCCCTTTGGTCTTCAATCCTTCTGGGAAAAGCACATTCAGAAGCTCAAGTATGCTAAAAAACACAAACAGAAAACATTGATGAGGTTTTCTTTATGATACTTTAATTTCTTTTTTGGCCTAGTTCAAGTAGAAACTGGGTATAAGCAATTAGTCAAGATGCTAGAAAGTAAGATTCTTATGCATGTGAATTACTTGGAGTCAGTGAGAATGCTGCAGGAATATTCTCTGAGTTCAACTGTTAGTATTAGCTAGGAAAAGGGGAAAAACGAAAGCCTGAACATTTGGTAGGAAAAAAAAAAAATTGTTCCTTGGATTAGGCCTAACTGAGTTGAGGGTGGTAAAGTAACCTAGAGGAAGTGACTGGATAAACAGGAGTTGCATGACAGATAGCTAAAACCAGCCTGAATGCTGAGAATTGACGATGGGGTTGGAGTCAGTAGTCTCCCTTGATAGTGCTGCAAGCAAGTACAATCAGTACTAAACCAATTTTTAGACAAAGAGTGAAATTAGATCAAGGATCATTGAGAGTACATAATGAAATAATACCTTGACTAGGAGTTGGCATCTTTTTGTGATGAAGAGATCGCATTTGAACAGGGAGTGAAAGATGGTGCAGTGCTTTTGGCCGGATTTCAAAATGCCCAGTGTTTCTCTTTGGGTTTCCCCAAGTCTTCCCAGTGACAGGTACCTATGGGCATTACACAAACCAAAACAGGCAGCTGAGAAAGGCAGACAAACTACAAAGGGGAGATGTGTGCCTTTAATGAAAAACTGAAGGTGTAAATTTGGGCTTCCCAAAACAGAGATAAATATATGCATTTCTCAGCGGTACTGAGAAATAACTGTGAACGTAACAGCCATGTCACTTCAAATTACTTGCTGCTTGCATTAGGGGAGGCAAATGTTTTATTAATAAACAAGCAGTTAACACACTATTTGTTCTCAACTATCAGTGTCTGGAAGGGCAGGGGAGGCCAGGCTGAAACATCTGACAAGAGAAATGATTTACCAATTTAGTGTGACTGACAGACCTGGTGATGAAAAGGGACTTTACTGTGTAGCATCAGGGAGTGGTTTAAGAGATGTGGTTCTGCTGAGTGGAGGTGGTCAGAGGTTCTGGGAGGCCCACCTTTGCCAAGATAAAGAGCTTCCTCACAGGACTGAGAGCCTGACTGGATTGATGGGGTTGACTGGAAGCGAGAGAGTAAGGGGAAGAGGAGGAGAAAGGGGAAGAGACAAGGAGAGGGGCAGAGGGAGAGAGGGACAGAGGGAGAGAAAAGGAAGGAGAGATGGGAAGTGAAAGAGGTAGAGAGGGAAAGAGAGAGTTACTGCTTTATTTGGTGCAGGGTAAAGTTTAGGAACTGCACACTCATCCATCACAAGCTGGCTAATAACTGATCGATGACTGCAAAGCACTTGGAAGAAAGGAAGTTTTACACAAATGTTAAATAACAAAAATGTTGGAATTTAGTTGATGATTGCAGCCAAATCTAGCCTGCCAGCAGAAAGCTGGGGAAGTTATTTGTTTGGAGAAGGGTCTGGGTGACTCTTGGTCTCTCACTGCAAACCACAATTGGATTTCCCACTTGTATGGCAGGGTGGGAACAGGATGGGGTGGGGTGGAGTGGTAAGGTTTTCACATGCAATTTAACTGTGCTGTAATTAGGAGTATTATGATCCAGGGGTGGCCCCTCCTGACTCTTCTGGATCCTTTGCCATTACATTAAAACTGGCCTGCTACAGGCACAAGCTCACATGACTCATTGGCATGAATGAAACTTCCCGATTAGGGGTTGCACTGGTTGTAATTTATTAGTGTAGAGCTGTCATAACAAAGTCATTGTAAAGACATTCAGCACTTACCACCAACACAAACACTGCCTTCTGCAAAAGGCTTTGACTTTTCATAGCCACCTGCACCACCTGCCCCTCCCGCCCCTAGAAATGAGACCTGAGTCTGGTGATTTTTCAACCTATTACAGCTCTTTGAAGATGAAAATCTCACACATCTTTCTGACCGAAACTCCTTTTGGTATTTTAGGATCTATAATGGTTCTGCACCCCTAGTTCTTACTATACTTGTTTTGTTTGTTTTTTAGGAGGAGAGAAATAGTTCTTCTCATTTAGGAAATTTAATAACCAGGGTATTAATCTGTCAATTTTAGGCTGCTCAATGAATTCTTATTGCAAAAACAGCTGTAGCCAACAATATTGCAATAGTGTGTTCTTAAGCAAACAGCAATGTCTCTGGAATGTATGCACATAAATATTAATTAGGAAGAGAAACAAGACAGCAATGAAACAGTTTCTATTAATTATTTTGGTTCCTTTTCAAATTTGTTACAGTTTATCTGACTTTCTTTTTCAGAAACTCTGGGAACAATCTGTCTTAGCCTATTTATGCAGTGAAGGTGTCTGAAAGTCAGTGACTAAATTTAATGGTAAGTCTTCCTGAGAAGGAAATTTTTTCTTCTTTGCTAGTCTGGGCTCATGATGAAGGCAGAGAGGACTTATTTTGATTTTCCCTGTTGGGCCAGATGGTTTTTGTGGACAAGCTGTCAGGGGGATTCCCAGGACTTCCTGGCTCTAATTGAGGCCTGTTACCAAAAATTTGCTGAAGAGATCAGATATTTCCCATGATAAGGAAAAGATAAAGTACAAACGCAGTTGCTTCTTAGTTATTCAGAGAAACTTACATGGGGGTATCTATTACCTGTAGCATAGTCAAGACCCAGAAGCAGGTCACCGCATTCTCTTAGCAACCCGAAGTTTGCCCAGAGTTAATTTTAGAGTTAATGTTACATTTTGTTTGGCAAGTTTGATTATCTTTCAATTTTGTCTAGTTTTTAATTTGTGTTTTTAGCTCATGGAACATAAGAAGGTAAATACAATGCAAGCACTAACTATTTGTAAGATTGGTAAGAAGAGGTGATAGCTGATGTGAAGTTTAGAGAGGTACTAAAATGAGCAGACATAGCAAGTGTGAAAGCCAGGGCTAAGCCACTGAGAATATCAAGAGAGAAACCTTTACATCCCCTTCACCTTCAAAGACCTTCCATAAAATATTCTACATTTTTAGCTATAACCTTGTATCATTAAGAAGAGAATCGGGAGGCGGAGCTTACGGTGAGCCGAGATCGCGGCACTGCATTCCAGCCTGGGCGACAGAGCGAGACTCCGTCAAAAAAAAAAAAAAAAAAAAAAGAAGAAGAGAATCCATTTAACTCACAAAAGAAAAATTGCAAATGGCTTATAAACATGAGAATATTTAGCCACAGGTTAGCAAAAAATGAAAATTAAACACGAAGGCAATATTTACTTATCTGTCAAATTGGCAAAGATTTAAAACACAAATGATAGCTACTATTGCCAAAGGGGCAAGAAAGCAGGCATTCACAGCTATCTCAGCTGAGACATAAACTGGTACAACCTTTCTGAAGGGCAATTTGGCAGTGTATGCCAAATGCTTTAATTTTTTTTTTTTTTTTAGACACAGTCTCTGTCACCCAGGCTGGAGTGCAGTGGTGCAATCTCAGCTCACTGCAACCTCCACCTCTGGGTTCAAGCAATTCTCCTGCTTCAGCCTCCTGAGTAGCTGGTACTACAGGCACGTGCCACCACGCCTCGCTAATTTTTACTTTAAAATTTTGTACAAGCATTGACCCAGCATTTCCAAATATGACAATTTATTCCAAAAAATCATTAAGTATGTTCATAAAGATATAACCTCAAAGATTGTCAGCAGAAATTGTTGTAATTGCCAGAGAGAAAAAATATTCCAATATTCTGAAAACAAATTATGATATATCAAAGTAAAACAACACAAGGTAGTTACTAAATGATATGACAATGTTGTAGAAAGTATTTATTAATATGGAAAGATTAGATGTTCCTGATAAATAGAAAAAACAAGCAGATTACAAAAAATGAATAGTATGTCTCCACTTTTTGCTTAAAAACACACAGACAAAAAGAAAAATACATATCAAAATACCACTAATAATCTGAGTACTGTATTTGGGTGATCTTTTACATTTCTTATGTTTACCTTCATTCCTTTACTTTTAAACAAAAATATACACTACTTATGTATTAACATGGGTAAAAGTTACAAACACAGATTAAGAAATGCTGTATATTTTCTGAGGAAAACATTGAAGAGAAACACAAACTCCTATTATACGAGCACATTTAGTTTAACAAATAACAGAAAAGGGCAGAGTACATTTAAGAATTATCTCATTTTTATGATTTCCTCATTCACTCATTCCTTTGTTTCTCCAGCAGTATTTTCTGAGCACCTACTATGGACTAGGCGCTGGGTGTACAACAAGGAATGAAAAGCCAATGGTCCCTGCTATAATGAAACTTACTTAGTGATATGGTTTGGATTTATGCCCCCACCCAAATCTCACATTCAATTGTAATCCCCAGTGTTTAAGGTGGGGCCTGGCGGGAGGTAATTGGATCATGGGGTGGTTTCTCATGAATGGTTTGGCACCATCTCCTTGGTGCTAAGTTCTCCTGAGATCTGATTGCTTAAAAGTGTGTATTTCCTTCCCCACTTCTCTCTTCTTCCTGCTCCAGCCATGTAAGACATGCCTGCTTCCCCTTCCTTTTCCACCACGATTGAGAGTTTCCTGAGGCCTCCTCAGAAGCTGAGCAGATGCTTCCACTCTTCCTGTACAGCCTGCAGAACCATGAGCCAATTAAACCTCTTTTCTTGATAAATTATCCAATCTCAGGTATTTCTTTATAGCAGTGCAAGAATGGACTAATACACTTAGGGAGATGGACAATCTTATAGTCCAACATACAAATTAAAAAGTACAAGAGTGACAAGTATAAACAGAGAGCTACAGAGCCCATCAGAGGGAGTTAGGATGAGGGAGGGAGGTGACAACACTGTAGAGGGCCCTTGCAGAGAGAGGATGTAGGGAACATGATGGATTGAAAGAAGACCTCTTTGGACAGCACCCCAAGTAAAGGGCTCTTATAAAGAATGTGGGCCCGAGACTAAGTGTGTAGGATGAACCATGCTGTCTAGAAGTCCATTTTTAGTTTTCTTTTTATCCCAAGAGCAATGGGTAGCTTTAGACATTTTTATGCATAGATAGGAATAATTTGCCTTTTGGAAAGGTAATTCTGACTTTCTTATGGGAGGCATATCAGAGAGAAACCTGAATTGGGGCAGATATACAAACTAGAATGCTATAAAAATAAGGGAAGCTAAGGGATAGGAGAGGAGGTTGAAACACAGGGTAATGGTGGTGAAGATGGAGAGAGGGATGTCTATCTGAATGTGATTCAAAGGGTGAATTTGATGGTGGAGTGGATATGGGGCAGAGGGAGAGGAAAATCAAAGCTGACAACCGCTGCTTTGTTTGTGCTGCTGACTGAATGGTGATAAGATCCCTTGAGGTATGAGACAGTGACTGCCAGTCAAGTTGGGGGCAGGGTGGGACCTGGTAAAGATTTGAGTTTGGATGCAATAGTCTGAGTTATTGTTGTGACACTGTCTCAGTCTCTTTTATACTGCTATGGTAGAATACTACAGATTGGGTAATTTGTAGTGTAGAAATGTATTTCTTATGGTTCTACAAGTGGGAAGTCTAATATCAAGCCACCGCCGTCTGGTGAGGGCCTCCTTGCTGTGGGATGATGGAAGGTGGAAGGGCAAAAGGAATGAACACGGAGTCCTTACATGGCAGCAGAGTGGAAGAGCAAGCTAGCCAAATGCTGCACAAAGTCTCTTTTAAAAGGGCCTTACTCTCACTAACAAAGGAGGAGCTCTCATGTCTAAAAATTCAGACGGGTACGAGGGCTAAGACCCTCCAGACCATCATGGAGGGTAATAGTGAGACTAAGTTAGAAGCAAAAGGGAAGTGAGTGTATTCTGGTCATTTCATTTTGTGTTGTTATAATCTCCTTTGAGAGCAGGCAGTGTATTTACACACTTGCTTCATTTCTTGAACAATGTCAAACACTGTGCTGTTATTTCAGTATATAGCTAGCAAAGTCAATCAATGAATGACTGGATGAATAATTGTGCAAATTTAATTTATTTCATCACTATTCATTGCTCAGTTACATATGGCAGATGTTGTTATGCATAACAGGTATTTCAGAAGAAGAGATGATGGTAAAGACCTGGAATTCCTGGCTGGTTCAGCTACTGCCTTGCTTTGTTCTTGAGATATAAGTACGGAAAATAGATCTGGAAAATGCACACTGTATTGCTACTGAGAGTTTAGCAGCTAGACCTTAGGTCACCGGGACCAATAGACTTCTCTTGTTCCATCAGCATGAAAACAGTTTGAAGGCATGCTCTGAATGTCCTTTCACCATTTTTTTCAACCTGCGGTGATGGAAAAGTACAAAAGAAAAGAGAGATATTGAATCCACTTTCATGTAGTGGAAACAAGAACATAACCAACAGTAAGAACTTTGGTAGATAAAAAACTAACTAACTTGAGCCATCAATTCACGTACACACCCAATTTACGATTATACAAACATCTCCTAATTTAAGTGTGTGATTAAACAGAAAGTTATAATTTTTCTTATCAGATTTACCACAATTAAAATAGTTGATTGTCTTTTAGCATTGCCAATGGTGTGAGGAATATTTTTGTCTACTGTTGATATAAATTGGTACAATTATTTGGAGGAGGAATGGTGGTCAATTCAGCAGCATACATTGAAATGTTAAGTGCACATGCCCTTGGATCTAGCAAAATCTCTTCTAGACATTGATCATACTCTCAGTAACAGCTAACAGCTCTGAATTCTGGCCATGTGGCAGTTGGCTTTATGATTTTTAGTGGTAAAAGCTGTTTATTTTTTACAAAACTCTGTGAAATAGTTTCTATTATTGCTGATCTTGTACAGATGAGGAAATTGAGTCACAGTGAGGTTAAATAATATTCCAGAGCCACACAAATAATGAGCTACAGAAATCAGATTCAAAACCAGGTAGTATGGCTCTGGAGCTTGTTGTGTGTGTAGGGCCTGCCTTAATTAACTTCTTGTACAGATGGGCAGGCAGGATGTCATGGCTTTGGAGAGTTCAGGCTCTGTGAAGGCTGCCCCACCTTCTCTTCTGATCCACTTATAGACCCATTCCGAGAATAGCAATGGCACTCTGATGCCACCAGACTGACAAGTGGGATTCAGAAATCGGTAGATGTTCTTTGCCTGAGCACAGACACATTGACACTTCTGCACCCTCCTTTCTGGTCTATCTGACACCTGGCACTGTTCTTCATGAATTAATAGGGTACCTGGAACTTCTCTATATATCTTTATTAAGTGCTGGTTCCAGGGGTGGGTATGTGAACAGAAAACTTCTGCTTTCCAGGTGAGAAGACAGGGTGAGACTTACTTTTACAGGTCATTAAATAACAGGCTAAGTTATTTTAATCTTTGTTTTGTAATATGATGATGATATAAATAATTACAATGATGAGAGCTATGCGTGAGTAAATCCTTTAGGTAATTTTTTGTATAGTATCTCAATTAGTCCTCACCAAAAGAAAAAAAAAAAAAACAGACACACACAAAATAAAGACAAAATCCCATGAGATAGGCACTATATTAGTTCCATTTTGCAGAGAAGACTGCACAGCAGTGTGACGTTATTTAACCTATGCTCTCAAAAGGTTTATTTGGGAGCATAGTCAAGACAAGATGTAATGAAGGCCTGACCTTGCTTGTGAATGAAGGGGAAGGGAGCAGATGCAGGCAACATAGTGGGAGTAACATCAGTAGGACTTAGTACCTAAACAAACATCAGTGATAAGTGAGGATAGTGCTGTCAATCTTCTTGGGCCTTTGAACCTATAGTGTACTGGAAAGATAACAGTGATATATATTCATTAATGGATCTCTATCAGATAGTCATTTTGGTAGCAAGTAGTCAAGTTTGTGGGGTTGGGGATACACCATGTTACTCACCCTAGGAAAGGCATGATGTACCAATTGTTTGATTGCTGAAAGGTTCAAAATGAACTTGTTCTTAGGCTAGGAGAAAATGAGTTGAAAATTAGAGCTATTTTCAGAAGGGACATACCACAGTAATTGTTTTCATATTGGGATCAGAGGGAAGGAATCTGATGTTTATTAAGACTGTTTAGTGTTAGGTAAGTTTATCTACTTTGTAGTATGTATTTGTGTAGGCATTATTTTCCTATTGTCATTTATGGATGAGAGAAGTAATTTGCCCATGGTCACATGAATGGTAAATGACAGAATCATTTTTTTCCTCTAATTTCAGCACACTTCAGATCACCAAATAGCCCATCATTGCTCCTTTCTTAATTTTTCTTTTCTATGTTTTAAAATATAAGATTTTACATCTGACACTCTCCTCAGTTTCTTTAGCAGTCTTGTTCATATCCAGTGGTCCTATTCTTAGACCAAAAATCTGTGACTTTTCTGGTCTGTGACTCACATCACTCTTATTGATGGGCCATGGAACCATGCAGTAGTAAGTGATTTCTGAGGCATTTCAGCTTCTTATTTCCCACCATGAGACCTTGTTCTGGGAAAAATGATACAAAACAGTTTGCCTTTGGTGTCTTTGTTTTCTTCCATGTTCTCCATTTCAATGACCATGCCCATCGTTTCTAAATGCCCTTCACATGGTCAGATGTCTGCACTGGGTGGGAACTGATTTTATTGTATTTTATTTTATTTATTTTTGCCTTCTCCATAAACTTATTTATCTTGTATATCATTCCTTCAGAGTCTACGGAGTTGAATGTGGCAATGAATGATGCTGACTTCTTTTTCCTTTTCCTAACAAAATTTGTCCTTTGTATTAATCAGGAATCTCTAGAGAAATGGGAACAATAGGAACAAAAATACACATATACACACACATACATATATATATATATACACATATATATACACACATGTATATACACATATATATACATATATACACATATATATACATATATATATATACATATATATATATATGACTCATGATAAGGAATTGGCTCATACAACTATAGAAACTGGAAAATCCAACTCTGCAGTGTGGGCTGTCAGACTTGAGACCCAGGAGAGCTGATGGTGCAGTTTCAGTCCAAAGGCTGGCAGCCTGGAGACCCAGGAGATCCCATGGTGCATTTCCAATCTGAAGTCCGGCAGTTGAAGACCCAGGAGAGCCAATGGTACAGATGAAGTCCAAAGGCAATTTGCTTCAGAATTCTTTCTGGTTCAGGAAGGCTAGTCTTTTTGTTCTATTCAGGCCTTCAATTGATTTGATGGGGCCCAGTGTGTTAGTTTTCACACTGCTATAAAGAAGTACCTGAGACTCTGGGTAATTTATAAAGGAAGGTGTAATTGACTCACAGTTCTGCATAGCTGAGGAGGCCTCAGAAAACTTACAATCATGGCAGAAAGTGAAGAGGAAGCAAGGAATGCCTTACATGGTGGCTAGAGAGAGAGAATGAGGGAGGAACTGCCAAACACTTCTAAACCATTAGATCTCATGAGAACTCACTATCACACACTCATGAGCACAAGAACAGCATTGCAGAAACCATCCCCATGATCCAGTCACCTCCCACCAGGTTCCTCCCTTGACACGTGGGGATTAAAATTTGAGACGAGATTTGGGTGGGGACACAGAGCCAACCATATCACCTGCCCACAACATGGAGGGAAATAAGCTTATTCAAAGTTCACAAATTTAAATGTTAATTTAGTCTAAAAGCACCTTCTATTTTGACACAGAAAATTAACCATCACACCCCTTTAAGAGGATTTCTGGATAATGCATTTTATATGGTGCAATTGCTGATGTGTTTGGCAGGTTAAAGAGAGGGATTCTGAGTGAAGGTTTTTTCCACAACCTCCTCCCCACCATCAACTGTATAATTAACTGCTTTCAATTGTAATTCATGAGAATGGGCTATTTGGAGGCATCTAGCTAAAACATCTGTCACCTACGATGCCATTTATTTTGCTCTTAAAGAGAGTATGCATGGGCTCATGCCAGGTTCAGATGACACTTATTAGCTCAGCAAATACATGAGGTGCCTAGGTTGCCAATCCTGAAGATAGAGCCTGGTTTTCCATTTGCTTTTTCATTTATTTCCTTAATCCTCATAGCTGATTATCACTGTGAAGACCATAATCTAACTTTCTTCTATGTCTCTCTGAGTCGCCCCAGAACTTGGAAATGATTGCCTGCATCAAGTGTGCTGCTTTTTTGTCTGGGGTGATAAACAATACATCACAGCAGACCCTGGGTGCATCCACAGGGAAACACATGAACAAATAAGGGGAAAACTCTCCAACTTGAAATTCTTATCTAGTTATATTCCCCACTTGATTCTGTAGAATCAAATTAGACACCTGCATTTTTCAGCAGCTTGACATTTTGGCAGCTGTGGATTCCTTCCTTCCTCTTCAGAAGCTACTTGAATTTGGGCAGCCACTTCTACACAGGAGCAAGCAGTTCTACCTGAGACCTAAAATGCTCTTCTCTAGCTTTATAGATCTTGCTGCTGCTGTCAGAAGTTTTGGCATTTTACTAATTATATAGAGCTATGAAGAAATACGTGCCCAGTGTCACCATTTTTTCATATATATATATATATATATATATATATATATATATATATATATAATCCAATCATCTCAAAATTATGTACCCATTTATTTAAAAATTCTATTGATTATTTCTTCTGAACAGGTCATATATAAATGAGATTTTAAAAAATATACACTAAAAAATGGCCATGCTGGGCACTCTTTACTCCATGTCTTTGAGGCTGCCTCTGTATAAGCCCTCCAATTTGACAAGTCCTCCCTTCACTGTACGAATTGACTTACCATTCTGGGCTCTGGTAGATGAGATTGAAATTCTGCCACATAACATTCTCCTAATCATCAAGGTTTGTAACCCTATTAAAAATCCATCCAGGACCTCAAAACACCTGGGCTTTCTAATTATTTTTTAAAATCTGGGTTTATGTATTATCTGTTCAGATGAAATGACAGACAGATTAACAGAATTTTAAAATAAATGGAACATAATGTTATTGAAATTATTAAATTTTTTTTTTCTAAGAGAAAGCTGTAGTGACCCCTAGCTTATTCCATGGACCAAAATAAATTGTAGAATGCTAAATACTGTTAGGCTTTAAAATTCATAGAAGAACCAGAAATCATTATAGATGGAGATTTATATGACACAATAGGGAAGGATTTTCCAAGACTTATAATCAAAGCCAGATCCAGAAAGTGTGAAGAAAATGATGAGTAGATTTTACTACTAAGAAACTAAAGCTTATAAACATTTCTCTGACAAAAAGACGCAATTAAGAAACTTGTGAAATGATGGCAAACTGTTTTTAACATATAGGAGAGGCAAAAGATTAGTGTCCTTATTACATGGCAAAGTATTTACAAATATTTGACGTGAAGAAAAATACTTTTAGAATAATGAGCAAAAGACATAAATAAGTCACAAAATGCAAAAATGTTTAGGCTCACTAGTAATAAAAGCTGCAAATCAAGATATAGATGTTTACCTCCGAATCTGGAAATACTTTGAAATGATTTTTGGGAGGCTGTGTTAGGGGGAAATTAGAAATCACACACATAGCCAATGGGAAATAAAACTGGGAAAATTCTAGGAGATAGTTTGGTAAGATGTATCAAAAGTCCTAAAAAGCTGCTTACCTTTTGACCCAAGAATTTTGCTTTTAGGAATCTATCCTGAAGGGTGTGTGTGTGTGTGTGTGTGTGTGTCTGCATCTGTGTTTATTTACTATGTATCTTTGTATCTATTATCTATCTATCTATCTATCTATCTATCTATCTATCTATCTATCTGATCTCCCTTTTTCCAACTAGAGTATAAGCTCCACAAGGTCAGTGACTCTATCCATTTGATTTACTATGTATTTACCTGAGCATAGAAAATTGCCTTTCCTGAAGAAGATGATCAATAAATGTTTACTGAATTATTATGGTTGTTATTTTTTAATATTTACAAAAGATCTTGGAATCGTATAGCATATCTGGCAAAGAATGACTAGGATGTTGAAGGAATTTGAAATTACATCATGAAGAAGCAAGAGAAAAGAAGCACTGCTGGAGGAGTAGAAAGCAGAGGATCAGACAGTGGGCTTCAAACATTGGAAGGGTTACTACGTGGAAGAGAGGTTTGCTCATTCTGTATCACATTTAAGTGAAGAAGTAGATCAATGAATAGAATTTATAGAGGCAATGTGGGCCTCCACTTGATAAGGTACTTTCAAACAATTAGAGATGTCCAATATTGAATCCACTATCTTGAGAGGAAGTGATTTACTATCCCTAAAAATATTCAAGTATAAGTACTTACACAGAAAAGTAATATACCAGAATAAGACTTTTATTAGATAACTACAAATTTCTTCTACTTAAAAGACTCACCTCCTTTTCCATTCTAACATCATCTTCTATTCCCTCTCTTTTTAAAACTAGTTATTTCTATTCACTCTTCAGATCTCAGCCTAAATATTACCTCTCTGAAACCTTGGCCTGAATACTCCAATAAATCTTCTTTGTTTAGGTCTTTTACAGTCACCTCTCTTTTGGCCTGACTGTTCTGCACTAGATTATGAACTCCATGGAGACAGGAACTTGTCCCTTTTTTCTATCTTATTCACCTTTTTATATCTGGTGTATCGTGCCTGGCGCATAATAAAATGAAATTGATCTTAATGAAGTATGTATACACGTTGAAATAATTTTATATTTCATTTGTTTGATAGCCAAGAGTCATTAAATTAGGGAGGCTTATCTACCTTTTCCCTTTTTTTCATTCAGTTTTCAATTCCTCATGGTTCTGTTCACCTTGCTGGTATACTGTCCTATTTATATACCTTAGAAGATATGAAGCGAGGACATATCACGCCTTCCTCCCTCTCTCGCTGCTCCTGCATACTCCAGTTGTCCGAGATGCATCTTCTTAGTCATCACATGCAGATTTAGCTCTAGCTATTGGTCTAGATATTTTATTAGGGAGATTATATAAAGCTTGGTAAATTTTTTGGAGGTTCAGCATGCTCAGCTTTGATGCAAGCCTTTCTCAGATGTTAAACTCAAGGTCTGGAAGGTGGATCTTTCATTTTTACCAAATTGGAATTTATTTATTTTTATTATTATAAATGTCAAATACAGTTATAAAAATTTTATTAAAACAGAAAAACATAAAGGATAAAGGAAAATAGAAAAATCATCCATAATATACCTGAAGATAAATTTTATTAACATTTAGTGTATATCTTTCTAGACTTTAAATAAAGCATTTTATGACAAAATGCTATCATAATATAGAAACTGTTTTATAATATACTTTTCCACTTGATATATTGAGAAGTCCCTTCCAAGTCAATAAATATATATTTATGATATCACTTTATCATGTCTGAATGCAACTGATGTATTTGACCACTTTGATGCTCTGTGAGTTATTAAGGTAATAAAGTTCCCTTCAACCTACGTGATAAGAAACAAAAAAAATTGATACAGCCCTGAGACAAGATAGCAAATATGTACTGCTGTCCCTGCTAGGTAAAGGCAAATTTTTTTCTAATTTAAAAAAATACTGATAGGAATAGGGGAAAAGCATTTGCTGGGTTAAAAGTTGCATATCAAAAGCCACGGACTGTGTGGATTTATTCGATAAAAATTCCACATTCCAAAGCACACCTGTAATTGTCATTGCCTCATGATTAAAGCATCCAGCGTTCCCTTAGTTGAATAGACCCAGGTACATGAATTGACTTACGTCGTTCTGGAAGTTGTGTTAAAGGCTGTAAATTCTCATGACTGATATTTGAATTAGGTTTTTGTCCACTAGACCTTTAAGTTGTATCTTAGTGGGCTGCATATCTATTTTCCTATTTTCTAGGAAACTTGTGATCAATTAACCATTGTCATGGATCTCTATGGGTCAAAACACTCTGATTTCCACTCTTTCATGTCTTATTGTGGTAATTGCACCTACCTATACTCTGAGAGTTAAGTGCCACAAACTAGCCCAATAGTCCAGCATCCCATTATTCCCCTTGAAGTCAAGGGCCAGCTAATATAGCGATCTCAACCAAACTATAGAGGACAGCTGCATAGAGCTCTTCAAGAAAACTGCCATTTTCCCTCAGCCACCACTCCAATATTTTTTGTAATAGGAAAGAAGTATTTTCTGGTTCCTCCAGTGAAACGTAGTTTGTGGATGAATGGACACACAATTGATTCATTTCATTGCTCCTCTTTCTTCAATACTTGGGTCTTTATTCTAAAATGTACCCAGGATTTTGTTTTAATTCAGTATGGCAAAATGACAGATATGGAAACAACTGCTTTGAAAAAAGAATTTATTATCCACAATTCCCAAAAGAAGGGAAATGCCATTCTATGCAAAACTATATGGGGAAAGTACTCAGGTCATCCAGGAGGCAGAAGGAGAGAAGGGACAGAAGCAGGGGCCCAAGTCTTTATTGTGGATTTCATCAGGGGAAATGAGCAAGGTAGAGAAGGTACATTGAGTAAGTTTAGGATTAAGTGGTCTGAATAATTCAAGGGGCACTGAGAAATAGGGGTGGTCCCAGGTTGTCAGATACCTAGCCCTGGGGTGATTTACAGCAGGGGGAATATTGGCTGGGTGTGTGAGTTTGATAAATAAAGTGATTGGGAGTATGGGCTCTAAATTGGGTGGTTTGCATATCAAAGGTGTGCTCATAGGCAAGTTATTTGCTATCTCTAGAAATGAACTAACCTGGGGAGGTGCAATTCCTCCTTGGGTCTGCAAGGCATTAAGATGTCAAAGCATCATAAAATATAGAAAATTAAAAAAAAACACAATTAATATAATTTTTCTCTATGGCATACTAGAAAAGTTATGGAATTTTGATCTTATTAGCTGTAAGACCACTTAGTAGTTAATTAATGCCAATCTCATACATTTGAGCCAAATTAGGTGAATAAATTCATCTCAATGAATTTGGGCTAATCATGACCTTAATCTGTCTTCCATTTTTTGAACTTAGAACTCACTCTCACAACATAAATTCCAGGGTTATGGTGATACAGAATGGACTGGTTCTATAAATCTTTCTGTATATAGGTTATCTTGTCTCAAATAAGGCTGTGCATTCCTCAGTTTGAACTCTATTAAATTTAACTCTAAAGTATGGACCTAGAGGTATTAACAGATGTTGTGTTGGGACTTTCAGAAAAATTGGGATCAGTGGTGAAACACGTCCTAGCTTTAAGTCATTGAACAACTTTCAAGGAGGGAAAATCTGGTTCCTTCATGGTGGGATGGGCCTCTTTGACCAGTAAAATTGTTCAAGCAGATTTAGGATCTGTCTCAGGGTCTTATTTTTTCCCTGTCAGTGCATAAGAGATATGGTAGACTTCAGCTCTAAATTGAAATGTTATTCTGCTCTCCTTATGATCAAGCCCTGAGATAGCAGAATAGCTATTCTGTGACTACCTACAGGAGATGAAAGAATCCTGCTATGGTGCTATAAGGCTTTATGATTTTTCTCACTGTACTCTAGATTACATGGCTTTCAATTTCTTGTTTTCTATGTTTATTCTTTTGGTTCTCTATGGCCATAAAAGGAAGTTACATAATGCCATAATCTCTATGATCACTATAGCAACTAAGGGCCATAACCCATTTGATGTCCCAAAGGTACTTTCATCTATGGCACCATTGGAGATAATTTGAGTCATATTGTTGCCGCAAATTTTGTGGATTACTCAAGTCCAAGTTGCCACCAACTGGAGATTATCTATGTGTTCCTCAATGATGTAGGCAATCCAATCTCCAAATATCATACTTTGCATCTGTTTCCTAAAATCCTGATGCCAATTACTATACCAGTTAGGATTCTAACAGGAAATAAGCGGCAGCCTAAAACTGAATAGTTTGAGGAGATTTTGATCAAGAAACTATTAACAAAATTGAGGCAGAATGTGGGGAAAGGCACTCACTTGTCCGATGGAGCCACCCTCCAGATTCCACCTTTTCCTTATCTGGTTGATTCTGATTAGCAGGATATAAACTAATATTGTTTGCATTTCCAGCTGATATTTTTGTATATTTTTCATTTACTTTGTAGCTAAAGTTTGGTTGTATTTCATTGGTTATTTGAAATTGACTTGGACTTGTTGCTTGTAGCTTTAAGCCATTAAAAAGTTTAATTGGAGATTCAGGAATGGAATCCATTTAGTTCTCCAGATTTATTAGCCCGTGAGTCACACAGAGGAGAAACAGGATTGGTGGAGCACTCTCTTCCAGATTTTGAGTTACTTCATTGTGGTTTCAAAATAGAGAAGGCAAAGTTTAGGGCTTTTTGCTCCAGGTTTAAACTCTTGACATACAGAGCTCTGGATTCCTTCCAAAAGTTCTAACACTTTAAACAAGTTGTGTACTTTTGTTTTATCGTGGTGAGAAAGGATTTTCATGCATGTAACAACCTTCCCTTAGCTCTTCACCTATCAGTCTTTCTGACCAAGCAAGCATTTGAGCGCATAGAGGTTAACTTGAGAGTGGCCACAGGGCAAGGCTGGAGTAACTGGACCATGCAGAATTGTGCTGAAGAGCTGAGCTTTGTTTTTACCTTGTTAATTGCACTGGACAGAATCGTGAGTCTGCCTGAAGCGAGCTCTAAAACAGACCTGCTCACCACGCGTCTGGTCTAGTATCTGTCTGCCCCTCATTAGGCAGGATGTGAAAACCGGCAGCAGTGGCTGCAAACCCAAGCCTCCTGGAGGGCATCCAGTGCAGCTGGAGGAGGGCACAGCATTGCAGGGAGGTTCTGCTGGGTTTCTCTCAAGATCCCAAGTGAGGGTTATGGCTTCACAAAACTCTGCCCATCATGGAGAACGCAGGAAGGTGGCAGAGGGGAGGTGGCCCTACTTGGGGCCCAGGATAGTCACATGCATTCATCTGAGCTTCCGAGGTCCGAGGTTGGGCAGAATTACAAATTACAGAGTCCCTGATGGAGAAATAGGAAATCAGAATTCCAGTCCTAGCTCTGCCTTTAATTGCTACGTAAGTGAGGTCAAATCACTCAGACTTTTCTGGGAGTTGGTTTCCTTATCTGTAAAGTAAGAATAATTAGTCCTGCCCTATCTCTCTCAAAGAGATGATGAGTACTAAATGAGAACATTAATGAGTGTGAAAGCACTTTGAAAATAGTATGAAGCGCAAGAGAAAGACACTGTTATCACTGGTGCTAATAAAATCTACTGAATCACTAACACCACAATGCTTTCTATTTCAAACACCAACTCTTCACCCAGACTTCAAGTCCTTCTCTCAACTGCACTCTATCTTTGTGAGAAAGGATTATGTATACCTTACCCGGTCTTTGGTTCAGTTAAGCTATTCTGATGATTCTTCTTTCCACATCACATTTTCCTCATTCCTACTTTTCTGCACTCTTCATGTTTTCCATAGTTTATTTCTGGTTTTCCAAACAACTCTATTTTTCAGTTTTCTTCACAGCCCCCTTTATGTCTCTTAAAGCTAGTTCCCTCAAGTGGCTCCATTTAGTCCTCTTCTCACCCAAAACACTCCTTGGAAGGCTCCATCCACTGCCATGGCATCTATATGCTGGTAAGTTAAGTTCTTCCCATTTCACAGTTAATGGCAATGCCATCCTCCCAGTCACTCAAACAAAAAACCTGTAAGTTAGACAGGACATATTCATTTCCCCCTCTTTCATCCTTTCCTTCCTACTCCACATTTCCTTAGCCATTAAGTCCTGTGGCGTTTATCTCCCACATCTGTATATCATTGCCATGACTTTACTTTGGGTCCAAATCTCTGATAACTTGGATTACTGTCACAGTTTTCAGATTAGATTCTCTGTTTCCAGTCTCTTTTCCTGCCAGTACATTTTCCACCCTTCTGCCAAGCTGATGTTTCTAAAACACAAATCTGATCATGCCATTTCTCTGCTTCAAATGCTTCAGTGGCTTTCATGCTTTTCAGAATTAAATTCAAAATTGGCACACTGGCACCCAAGCCTCATCAGGGTCTGCCCATCTTTCCCTCTCCTCACTGTACGTTGTCCCTTTTTAGTTCTTGAGCTCATTTAAGCATCATAGAAAACAGAAAAACGGGTAAGGAAAGATTTGCAAATAAATTACCATTTGCTCCTGGATCCCATCTCTGCCACACTTACAGAGCACCATGTTTGTGGTCCCTGTTCCAACCTCTCTCCACATAGACACTTGGCTGCAGACAGGTAGAGGTTTTTGGAGTTCCCCAGTGATAAGTGGATTTTCCTGCTTGTGCCTTCATAGTTTATGTCTGCTGGTAATTCCCTTCTTACCTTCCTGGCCCAGCTAAAGAGCACTTGTCTTTCAGAACCTAGTCCCAGACATTATCACCTCAGGAAGTCTTCTCTGATCCCATGTCTCATTTACCTATCCCTGCTTTACAGTTCCAGAATACCCTGAATAGTCTTTCGTCCCACGTCCTTCTAATGGAATTTCATCCATAGTGTATTCACTTGCTAGATTATTTAAAGGTTCAGATCTTGTCTTAACTGGCTATGTATTTCTAGCTCCCAGCATAGTATGTGGCATAGAATAAGTGCACAATAAAATGCTTGCTGAATAGAATTGAATTGATTTCATCTGGAATAATTTTTCTCTCTCTTTCACCAGTATACACTTATAGGTCTCTTAAGGTTGATCACAAAGACAATCATTCTCTTTGTGTAATCTTGCTTCATTATCCCACATCATTTAATGATCTTCTATTTGAATTTCTCTGTTGCTAGATGTGTGGCTTTTGGCCTTGTATATTTAGAGGTTGCTTTAAAATATATCATCCCTAAACATCACTATTCTTTAAGCATGTGATATAATGGAGTGTAAAGTGTCTTATGCAAGGCATCAGAAGACTTAGTTCTAGTTTATCTGTGCTGTGAAATATGTGACCTTGGACAAAGCGTTAATTTTTCTCTCCTTGGTTTAAGTTTCCTCATTCTTAAAATGAGCTATTTGGGCAATTTCTAAGATACCTGCCTGTTAAAAGACTATACACTACTAATTAGTCTTGAACTCTTTCATACGTCCTTGCAGTCATACTGGGTTTTTCTTTTTTAAACAGCTCTCTGTTTATCCAGCACAGGCGCTCCTCATCTCCTCTTTCATCTTAGCTTTTGAAAATCAGCAGCAGCCTACCTCTGCCATGGCCATATATATATAAAGGGCTGAACCCTGGGTTACAGATATTAAAAGAGTTGTAGCTGAAACAATTGTAGCTGAAGCAATTCCACATACCCACGAATATGGGGCCCTAAACTCCAAACACTGTCTCTTAAAGAATAAATTCAGTTTTTCCTTGACTAATTCAGATTGGATATGTGGCTAAATCTGCAAGTCATTAAATAGTTAATCCACCTCCATCAGCTGTTTCTTTTCTGTTGGTCAATTTAGGTGGGCAATAGTCTAATTTTCGTAAGATTGGCAATCAGAATTATTTGATTAATTTTATATCTCCACCAACAGTGTACCCAGTATATTTGACACCCAGAACAGATCAAATTTTAACTCTCCCCTTCTTTATGCAACAAACTTATTTTCTGTAATGATTATTATTTCCTTTAACACTTGTTGCAATACATTATGAATTCCCTGAAGTCAGAGACCATGTCTTACTTATTTTTGAAACTTTAGGGGCTGGTATTTCCCTTGATTTTTAGTAGGTATGAAAGAAATGCCCATGAATTGAATAAACAAAGAAATGAATGTATTATTATCTCTAGCATGGCCAAGATTCTTCCTTAGTGACTTTTAATATGTTACAGATCATACACAATTAATTAAGCAGAGGTTTGCATTTTCCTTGGTATGCTTAGAAAATGCCTACAAAATTCTATAAAGGACTTATACGGTTCTATCAGTGGAAAACCTATGGACTTGACAATAGATTCATATATTCCAATGTCAAGTCTGATCTCTTCAATTCTACTCTTTCAAGACCATAGCTCCTGGCATTTCAAATGCTTCAGCCATAGGCCCAAAGTGGGTCAGATGCCTGAACTGCCATAGCTAATTTCCCTTACTATTGAAACTTTGTTCTGGATGTCAGAAATTATACAATTGTGTCTCTTACCCTCTAATTGCTACTTAATTTTTATTTTTCACACTCATTTTGAAAGCATTGAAGTGCAAATTAAATAGTAATTAGAGGGCAAAAATATACAACACTGAGATTCTGCAGTCTTCTGCACAATACCAGTTGCTATGTAGAAATTCTCAAAAAAATATGCGAAATCAAGCACCACCATTTAAAGAACTTTGGTGCTCTGCTACTCTGGGGATGGTCCATTTTCAAATAACCTTTCTGTTAGGACTTCATTTATTTGTGGCTATAAAGGCAAGCAAGTAAACAAGAATGCAAATTATGTTTTAATATGTTACTCCTTTGCCAGTTTTACAATTTCAGCCTGAAAAAATAGGCAATTCATATAAATGACTAAGAGCTCAATTTGCTTCCCAAACTATAGAGAGTTATTTTCCAGCCTCAAAGTGTGACAACATATTCATTTGTTTGATTCAGTGATATTTTGAAGAATATCAGGCCTTAGGAGGCAGATGTGTATTGTCTTACAGCACACTTTGGAGAGTCTTTCAAGTAGTCTAGTCTTCAAGATGGGACCAGGCTAGTGTAGGAGAACATGGGATGGGGCTTTGGGAAGGCCATTCCCCCTCTTGATTAGTGTCCTGGCAGTTCAGAAGGTTGCATTTGTGCCAGAAGAAATTCCAGTGGTCTAGATTAGTTCTTTCTCTCTCTCTCTTTTTTTTTTTTTCGCTTTTAACATTTGCTAGATTTCACTATTTGTATTTGCCTGACACTATTCTAGCCATCCTTGCATAAGTTATATAATTGACTTTAATTTTTTCAATAACTCTGTGAAATGGCTTTTGATTTCTCTTCCTTTACACATGAAGCAACTACAGTTTTCAGGTAATTAGCAAGTATTTAAAACTTGGGTTTCTTATTTCATGTGCAGTATTCTTTTTATGATACAACAGCAAGGACAGTGGGAAGGAGATCATTGAGTTACTTTCTCCTTTCTAGTCTTTCCCACGCTACCCCCCACCCCCCCGCCATCTTTCTTCAAACACAAGTTTTAACTAAACTGACCATTTTTCAGTGTGAAACTTGCCAGGCATTCTCTCTTACCTCCTGACTTTTCAGAGCTATTCTTGAGGATCACTATTTCCTTTCTCTCTGCTTGACAAAACTCTGCCTTCTGGAGCCCTCATAAAGGATTTTACCACCTCTGGGTCGTCTGCGATTTCCCTTAGCACCTGGCACTTGTACAATTACAGCACTGTGTTCTAACGCCCTGCTTACTGTTTTCCCCTGAGCTATAAACCTTGTGAAGCAGGAAGGGGCCTAGCAGAAGCACCTATCATAGTACCCAGAGGATAGGAGGTACTCAATGTGTAACTGTTGGTTGACTGTTGCTGTGTCTCATTATAATTTCTCTGGTTCCTCTTTAAACCTTTAGTCTAGAATATAGAAAGAACACTAACAGTGATTGTCTCTGGACTGTGGGGCTAGGACGTAAGTGGGAGAGGAGCACACTTTTCTCTATACAGGCTTTGGTATAGATAGTTTATCAGCATGAATTAACATGTAAATAAAATAAATATGTATTAAAAACACAAAG
This sequence comes from Pan paniscus, assembly GCF_029289425.2. NCBI lineage: Eukaryota > Metazoa > Chordata > Mammalia > Primates > Hominidae > Pan > Pan paniscus. Next base: position 92,786,205 of record NC_073258.2, on the reverse strand, counting down.
TCTGGCAATATGGTTTTGAAAGACTGTACTTTTCTCCATGTAGTCTTTCTCTAAACTCTATGTACTGGCAAACCAACAGCTCTCATCAGAATAACCAATTGACCACATAAGGCTGAGGTCCATGTAAGGCTAAGAGCAGGAGTCTGCCAGGCAGCTCCTAAGTAACCCTTCCTGGCTGTGAGCCACACTGCTGCTACTGGACGTAGCATAGAAAGCCAAAACTAGGCAGAAACAATTTGGACATGCTGGCCTTATGAAATAATCATGCCAAATATTTTTGTTTTTGAGACAGAGTTTACATAGAAAACTTTAATTTTCCCAAATATACAATATACACCATAAATCATTTGGAGCTTGAAGAAAACAAGATATTTTGGCTGAAATGTAATAGGACATTCTCTTTTGATAAGAAAACAATATAAATGCCCTTGAGATGAATCAGGCCCAATAAATAATCAAAGGGATTTTTAAGGTAGAAAAAAAAGTTTTTCGAGGCTATAAATCTATCGGGAAATAGACTTCTAAAGAATAGATTGAACCAACTAGGAAGCAAACTCCATTAAGGGAAAAGTAAATTAAAAGCACTGAATGACTTCAAAGTGCCCTTGTTTCTAGGGAAAATATGGGGACTCCCAAGTGGAAAAGGAATGTATTGTATTTGATTATAAATATAACCTGTTTATGAAGGAACACAAATTAATTTTAATTCAATAAATAGCTATTAAGTGTCCACTCTGGGAAAAGAGCACTCTCTTAGGTACTGGAAGGGGCATAAGGACGTAAGGCTGAGTCCTTTCCTAGAGGAAATTTACAATCTAAATGGTGGATATGATAAGACAAGTATTCAAATATCCACAATAACCAGAAATTCAGAATTATCACCCACCCAAGGGGACACACAACATCCTATAAAAGTGAAAGAGGGGCCCGGGCACGGTGGCTCACGCCTGTAATCCCAGCACTTTGGGAGGCCGAGGTGGGCGGCTCACGAGGTCAGGAGATCGAGACCATCCTGGCTAACATGGTGAAACCCCGTCTCTACTTAAAATACAAAAAATTAGCTGAGCGTGGTGGCGGGTGCCTGTAGTCACAGCTACTCGGGTGGCTGAGGCAGGAGAATGGCGTGAACCTGGGAGGCGGAGCTTGCAGTGAGCCAGGATCCCGTGTCTGCCCTCCAGCCTGGAGGACAGAGCAAGACTCTATCTCAAAAAAAAAAAAAAAAAAAAAAAAAAAAAAAAAAAAAAAGTGAAAGAGGGGACCCTCACACATTAGAGTCCAGAAGAGACCACATTCATGGCAAGTGGGATTTGGGATTGGTAGTAGAGCAAGGGACATGCTAGCAAGAAGGAATAAGCAGGAGCACAGAGGTATGGGGAGGTATGGAGAGGGGAATAGCAGAGTCTATTCTGGCAGCAGCAGAGGCTACATGTAGGGAACTGGTGGGAATAAAGCCTGAAAACCTATATTTGGGGTCTATTTCGACTGCCAGTGGGTATCCGGGAGACACTGGAGGTCTTAAAGAGAGCAAAGCCCTCAGAAGAATGGAGCTAAAAGTAAAAGTAAAAGGCATTATTCCCATTCAGTCAGATATCAGCTTGAGAAACTAAATTGCGCTGTTTATCTAGAATTCAGTGTGTGTTCTCACCATATTTTGATTTCTGAAATTTATTTCCATGAGCTCCTAAAGATTTTCTTGGAAACAAACATGTTCTAAAGGAAAAAAAAAGAAAAAAAAAAGAGTTGAGAAATTAATGGTAGTATGTGTAGTGGATAAAACTCCGAAGTCAGACGTGGAATTGAATCCTGACTTTCTTAGCTCTTATGCTATGCAACTTCTCTAAGTGATTGAGATAATGATCGGCATAACGTATAGTTAGTACTTTAATAGAGAACCTGAAAAATCTCACATGTTAAATAAATTATGACTATTATTATTACTTTTAGGATTATCATTTTTATGCTTGGTTTAAGGACATTGGGCCAGGGTAAGGGTGAAAAAATACGGATCAATTGTATTTTCTGGTAATACGATCCCAAAGATAAATGCCTGAGACCAGAGAACGATGTGACAGAAGAGAAAATTCACAAGGTGTGGTGAGCACAAGGGACCAACCACAACATTGTGGATCATGGGAGAGACTGACAGGGAACATGGCCATGAAGGCTATTGAAGCCCATTGGACATGGCACCCAGTGGTCAGAGCCACTGATTACAGACATCACATTTGGAACAAAGAAAATGACATGATACTTTAGCATCTTTGTCATGGACATAGGTAGGTCCTGCAGCAGGCATCATTGCAGTAAACATTTATCAAATGGTCATGCCTAAAAGGGGAGGAAAACGGTAGAAGGCAGCAGTTGCTGAAGGGAGAATGTAAAAGCACACGTACGTCAACTCTGAGGACTTTTGGAAACTTTAGGGAGGAATTTAAGGAAGCTGGGGTAGAAGGCAGTGTTCTACTATTTAGTCATTGTTTCTTGTCCCTTTTGTCCCTGCTCCTCCTGCCCTCACTCCCTGAGCTGGTGTGATGTGGGACACCAATGCTTGCATTGAAATTATGATGTCCAGAACTATGCATAGGAAGATGGTAGGGTGCAGGGAAAGGTCTAGGGAGGAGCTGGAACAGAGAGATTTGTCCAATAGTACAGGCTGTGCTCTCCACCCCACAGGGTGGGCAAGACAATTTATTATCATAAGAAAAAAAATATTAGAATGGCTGTATCTATTTAACAAAAACAAGAGAAAATAAACTCATCTAACATTTAAGGTTCTATTTGACACTGGCTTCTGATTTTGTTTCTCCTATCGAAGGGTAAGAATCCTAATTAAGGCTGATCACAGCAAATTTTAATCACTTTTAATTGGGCCTGGATAATATAATCTTGTAGTTCAATAGATGGGTCTTCAGTTTGTTAAACTTTATGACATTTAGGGTTTTGGGCAACTTGTTTTGGAGCTTCTAAGTAATGTCTTGCTATATTAATATTTGCTTTAATATTAACAGTATATGCTCTTGGTGCCCATGTAGTATTATCCCAATGTACCTCTTGATTCCCTGCCCCTCCCCCATTTTCCTGAGGTAGTTATAGAGTGGGTTTTTCATTTCAACCTGCAGGTGACTTTGAAGACATATTGCCATATGGTGCTAAAAACATTATAATACATCACCACTTGTTTGCCAGATGTTGTTCTACTCTGCTAGGCAGTGATTCAGATGCTCTGTGATGATTTTGCAAAATGAATCTTGCTAAATTGGAGAGTTTTAGTTGTCATATCCCATCTCATTATTATTGTCTGAGTATTTCAAACATACAAGAAAAACTAACAGTTGGAAATGAATCCACTAGATAATGCAAATAGCAGTGTTTTCTCCCTCCTCAGTGGCTGCCATTCTTGCATGTGACGGCATCCCCATTTTGCCAAGTGAGAAATGGAGTCATGAGACACTGACTCCATGGGGGGGGATTTGAACATAAATGGGTACTAATAAGAGTTCATTTCAGGCATTGGGATTTCATTGTAGCTGTTTTCTACATTGTGAAAGCAGAGAGAGGCCCAACCTTTCTCTAGACTGAATAGCCAGCTATGTAAGTGGTGTGATTTCAGGACCAGGAAGGGCCCCAATTGTCTATGCAGCACTGCCTACGTGTCTGCCATTACTAACTTAACATTTGAAGTAAGGAGGTTTTCTCCAAAATTTCTCTTTTCAAAAGTCATATATTAGAGGGGTGGAGCAGAGTTTGTACTGTGTAGAGGTTAAACTTAGTCACCCATGGTCTTCTTTATTCTAAATTTGTCATCAATCTGATCTGGTATCCTTAGTGCCTCCTAAGCACTTACTAAATATTCATTGAGTGAATAAATGAATGAATGAATGCATGCATGAACAAAAGAACATTGCTGCCCTCTCTGGAAGACAGCTGGTGAGGAATGCTCATCTTAACATGTGTTGTAGTGGAGAGAAGCTGAGGATGGGAGGAGAGTAAAATGGTAAGTCAATTCATTACTGAAAGTCCCTTGGAGGGACAGGATGTGTTGGGTGGGAAGATGTTCCCCCTAGAGGTCATCTCCAGGGGGTGACTGGCTGTAGTTTTGGGGGATGGTGTGTGAACTCCCAGTGCTCTGCCCAGCACAGCTGCTTCCCTAATGGGATGGACCTTTCTCCCCTTAGTGAATGAGAAGGCTTTCTCAGATGCATTCTGTGCTTGTCATGATATACAGCCCTAGTTTTTTTAATCCTGTCCAGTGTCAAGTTCCAATCTGTCTAGTACCACTGTCAATGACAGAGCTGCCAGTCTGGCAGCCGACGGTCTCATCACTGGTTTTCAGTCTGATGCCTGCTGTCATGTGTTTTGGCATCTGGACCACAGACCTTCTTCTGGCAAGATACCAGACTCTTACAAAAATGCCTTTAACAGGGATAACCCTGTAACCTGGAATGCATTTGAAATCATTACAGCAGGACATGGATTCATAGTCAGACTTAGGTATTCACCACCACAAAGGAAAAAGTCAGACACTGATGGATTTATGATAGTACAGAATGAAAACAATTCAGATGGGACAAAAAGGCAGAGCTAAGAGAAAGACGATTCCTCTGGAGGTGATGGCTTTAGTGAATAACAAGTGGATTTCAGGACAAAATTCACATTTTCACAGTGTTAATTCAGACTATGGTGAGAAAATGCTGACATATTATAGAGGCTGGAAATAAAAGGAAATTGTAAGGTTTGAAATTGGTGATGGGCTAAACAAGTAATTCAACTTCTTTAACTTCACCTTGGAAAGAAATGGGCAACATTTCGTATCAACAAGTATTTAATGCATACTTGCTATGATAGAAACTACTTTTACTGAATGTTAACTATGCACTAAGCATAATGCTAAATATATTTTAGGTGTCATTTCTCTTGATCCTTGTCATATTCCTATGAAGCAGGTATTATTATGCCCATTTTACAGCTAAGGAAACAGGATTAGGGATAATAAGTGGCATAGGTCACACAGCTAATCTGTGACAGATAGTAGACTTCAGAATTGACTTAAGTTCTAAAACTGGCTCTACTCTGTGTCCTGCGACCCCTGCCACTGTGCTCATCTACTTTGCTAGGTGCTGTGGCACCTGCCCACATTCCTTTACAGGCCTGCATGCCCTGCACCTAGCTGCTGTGTTAGTCACCAGTGGCTTGCAGCTGCCCTGACCCCTTTTCCTGGCTGCCTTCCCTAAGAAGTTACTCATTCCTCTACCACCATTGTGGCTCATGACCTGTTGACGCTTAAGCCTGGCAACTCTGTGGAATGGCTTATGCTTTTGATAGCCTTACCCTTTTATATGGGGCCAAGAATGTACTTGACTGGGACCACTTCTTTATCTGATGTTTCCACTTTCCTATCTCTCTCTTCTTTTGTAAGTTTATCCTTAAGAACCCTCTGTCAATAAATAATGTCCATCTAAATCCTCATCTTAAACTTCGTTCCTAGACAACCTAACCTAAGATAGGGGTATTGCCAAGGAACAGCTTCCTTGTCTAAGAAGCATATAGTCTTAATGCAAGAAAGAACGTTCAAAATGCCCAGTGCTATTCAAAGAGAACAAACTGGGTCAATACTGAGTTCCCTCTCCCAGGAAATATGCAATATAGGCTGGGAACAAAGATCAAAGATATTGTATGGTGGCCAGGCATGGTGGCTCACGCCTGTAATCCCAGCACTTTGGGAGGCTAAGGAGGGCAGATCACGAGGTCAGGAGATTGAGACCATCCTGGCTAACACAGTGAAACCCTGCCTCTACTAAAAATACAAAACATTAGCCGGGCGTGGTGGTGGGTGTCTGTAGTCCCAGCTACTCGGGAGGCTGAGGCAGGAGAATGGCGTGAACCTGGAAGGCGGAGCTTGCAGTAAGCCAAGATCGTGCCACTGCCCTCCAGCCTGGAAGACAGAGCAAGACTCTGTCTCAAAAAAAAAAAAAAAAAAATTAGATATTGTATGGAAACTTCAGGCATAAACTAGAAGGTAGTACTAGATGAGCTCTCATCCCTAAGATTCAAAGATTCCAGGAACTGACACTTGTTAATAATAGTTTTTATATGCATATTGTGCCTTATATTTCCTAGAGAAATAATATTGCATGGTGGCTCATGCCTGTAATCCCAGCACTTTGGGAGGCCGAGGTGGGCGGATAATCTGAAGTCAGGAGTTCAAGACTGCCTAACCAACCTGGTGAAACCCCATCTGTACTAAAAATACAAAAGTTAGCCAGGTGTGGTGGCGGGCGCCTGTAATCCCAGCTGATTGGGAGGCTGAGGCATAAGAATCGCTTGAACCTGGGAGGCAGAGGTTGCAGTGAGCTGAGATCGTGCCACTGCACTCCAGCCTGGGGTAGATAGAGTGAGATTCTGTCCAGAAAAAAAAAAAGAAAGAAAGAAAAAGAAAGGAAGAAAGAGAGAAGGAAGGAAGGAAAGAAAGAAAGAAAGAAAGAAAGAAAGAAAGAAAGAAAAGAGAAAAGAAACAATATTGCCTAGTTAAATATAGCAATACTATAGCTTGACTTCCTGATTCAAATCCTAGCTTTGTTATTTATGTCTAATACAACCTTGGACAAGTTTCTTTACCACTGTACACATTAGTTTTCTTATCTGGAAAATGGAGGCAATAATAGTACCTAACTCAAGGGCTTTTTATAAGGACAAAATGAGTTTCTAACCTGTAAAATACTTAGAACAATACTTGGCATGCAACAAATGTTCAATAAATATTAACTATTATTTCATATCTCTCTGTATGTATGATACAACTCACCAATGCTTAATTATATTGAACAAAAAATGTTTTGCATTGCAAGCAGCGGTAATAGTGCAAATAGCAATTTTTTCTCTTTTCTTCTTATTTTGTTGTAAACTCCTTGATTAGAAGGAACTCTGACTTTTTTAAAAATTGGGAAATAACTCACATATCATAAAATGTATCCTTTTAATATGGACACTTTCGTGTGTTCAGCAGGCTGTGCAAACATTATCACTGCCTAATTCCAGACCATTTTCACTACCACGAAAAACAATCCATGCCCATTAATAGTCACTCTTCATTTCCACTTCCCTCTACCTAGCAACTGCTATTCCTACTTTCTATCCCTATGGATTTGACTATCTTGGACATTGCATAGAAATGAAATTATACAATATTTGGCTTTTTGTGACTGGCTTCTTTCACTTAGTATAATATTGTCAAGTTTTATCCATATTGTAATATGTGTTACTGTTTCATTCCTTTTAATGGCTGGATATGTTTTCATATTTATCTGTTCATAAATTGATGAGCACTTATTTTTCCCATGTTTTGTCTATTATGAATAATGCTACTAAGAATATTCATGTAAACACTTCTGTGTGAATATATGTTTTCAGTTCTATTGAGTATATACCCAGGAATGGAATGGCTGAATCATATGATAACTCTATATTTAACTTTATAAGAAACGACCAAACTGTTTTCCAAAGTGGCCACATTATCTTTACATTACCACGAGCAACGTATGAGGGCTCTAATTTCTCTATGCTATGGTTTGAATGTTTGTGTCCCTCCAAAATTTATATGTTGAAACCTAATCACAAATGTGATGGTATTAGAAGGTGGGCAGGACCTTTGGGAGGTGATGAGGAGCAGACCCTTCATGAATGGAATTAGTACCCTTATATAAATGTAAGAGTCCCCAGAGATCTTTCTTGCTTTTTTATGAGGTCAGAGTGAGAAGCTGGCATCTATGAAAAAGCTGGCTCTCACCAGACACTGAATCTGCTGGTGCTTTGATCTTGGACTTCCTAGCCTCCAGAGCCATGAGAAATAAACTTCTGATGTTTATAAACTACCTGATCTATGGTGTTTTGTTACAGCAGGCCCCAAAGAATAAAGCAAAAGTTGGTACCGAGAGTGGGTTTGTTGTTATAATAAATACCTAAAAATGTGGTAGTGCTTTTGGAACTGGGTAATGGGTAGGGGCCAAAAAGTTTGGAGGTTCATGCTAGAAAAAGCCTATATTGATATCCATGGACCATTAATGGCCATTTTTGTGAGGACTCAGAAAAGGAGAGCTGTAGGGAAAATTTCAATCTTCTTAAAGAATATCTAAGTGGTTGTAAACAGATTGTAGAAATATAGATGGTAAATGCCATTCTGATGCCATATCAGCTGGAAATAAAGAACATGTTATTGGAAACTGGAGGAAAAGCAGTTCTTGTTATAAAAGTAGCAAAGAACTTGACTGAATTGTGTTCATGTCCTAGTATTTTCTGGAAAGTAGAACTTGCGAACAGGATATTTGGTGGAATAAATTTCTAACAAAGTGCTGAAGGTACAGTATGGCTTCTGTTGAATGCTTATAAGATGAGAAAATCTATTTAAACATACTTTTTTTCTGTCATACTTTAAGTTTTAGGGTACATGTGTACAATGTGCAGGTTAGTTACATATGTATACATGTGCCATGTTGGTGTGCTGCACCTAGAAACTCGTCATTAAACATTAGATATATCTCCAAATGCTATCCCTTCCTCCTCCCCCACACCCCACAACAGGCCCTGGTGTGTGATGTTCCCCTTCCTGTGTCCATGTGTTCTCATTGTTCAATTCCCACCTATGAGTGAGAACGTGCAGTGTTTGTTGTTTTGTCCTTGCAATAGTTTGCTGAGAATGATGGTTTCCAGCTTCATCCATGTCCCTACAAAGAACATGAACTCATCATTTTTTATGGCTGCATAGTATTCCATGGTGTATATGTGCCACATTTTCTTAATCCAGTCTATCATTGATGGACATTTGGGTTGGTTCGAAGTCTTTGCTATTGTGAATAGTGCCGCAATAAACATACGTGTGCATGTGTCTTTATAGCAGCATGATTTATAATCCTTTGTATACATACCCAGTAATGGGATGGCTGGGTCAAATGGTATTTCTAGTTCTAGATCCCTGAGGAATCGCCACACTGACTTCCACAATGGTTGAACTAGTTTACAGTCCCACCTACAGTGTAAAAGTGTTCCTATTTCTCCACATCCTCTCCAATACCTGTTGTTTCCTGACTTTTTAATGATCGCCATTCTAACTGGTGTGAGATGGTATCTCATTGTGGTTTTGATTTGCATTTCTCTGGCCAGTGATGATGAGCATTTTTTCATGTGTCTTTTGGCTGCATAAATGTCTTCTTTTGAGAAGTGTCTGTTCATATCCTTTGCCCACTTGTTGATGGGTTTGTTTTTTTCTTGTAAATTTGTTTGAGTTCATTGTAGATTCTGGATATTAGCCCTTCGTCAGATGAGTAGATTGCAAAAATTTTCTCCCATTCTGTAGGTTGCCAGTTCACTCTGATGGTAGTTTCTTTTGCTGTGCAGAAGCTCTTTAGTTTAATTAGATCCCGTTTGTCAATTTTGGCTTTTGTTGCCATGCTTTTGGTGTTTTAGACATGAAGTCCTTGCCCATGCCTATGTCCTGAATGGTATTGCCTAGGTTTCCTTCTAGGGTTTTTATGGTTTTAGGTCTAACGTTTAAGTCTTTAATCCATCTTGAATTAATGTTTGTATAAGATGTAAGGAAGGGATCCAGTTTCAGCTTTCTACATATGGCTAGCCAGTTTTCCCAGCACCATTTATTAAATAGGCAATCGTTTCCTGATTTCTTGTTTTTGTCAGGTTTGTCAAAGATCAGATGGTTGTAGATATGCGGCGTTATTTCTGAGGGCTCTGTTCTGTTCCATTGGTCTATATCTCTGCTTTGGTACCAGTACCATGCTGTTTTGGTTACTGTAGCCTTGTAGTATAGTTTGAAGTCAGGTAGCATGATGCCTCCAGCTTTGTTCTTTTGGCTTAGGATTGACATGGCAATGCGGGCTCTTTTTTGGTTCCATATGAACTTTAAAGTAGTTTTTTCCAATTCTGTGAAGAAAGTCATTGGTAGCTTGATGGGGATGGCATTGAATCTATAAATTACCTTGGGCTGTATGGCCATTTTCATGATGTTGATTCTTCCTATCCATGAGCATGAAATTTTCTTCCATTTGTTTGTATCCTCTTTAATTTCATTGAGCAGTGGTTTGTAGTTCTCCTTGAAGAGGTCCTTCACGTCCCTTGTAAGTGGGTTCCCTAGGTATTTTATTCTCTTTGGAGCAATTGTGAATGGGAGTTCATTCATGATTTGGCTCTCTGTTTGTCTGTTATTGGTGTATAAGAATGCTTGTGATTTTTGCACATTGATTTTGTATCCCGAGACTTTGCTGAAGTTGTTTATCAGCTTAAGGAGATTTTGGGCTGAGACAATGGGGTTTTCTAGATATACAATCATGTCGTCTGCAAACAGGGACAATTTGACTTCCTCTTTTCCTAATTGAATACCCTTTATTTCCTTCTCCTGCCTGATTGCCCTGGCCAGAACTTCCAACACTATGTTGAGCAGGAGTGGTGAGAGAGGGTATCCCTGTCTTGTGCCAGTTTTCAAAGGGAATGCTTCCAGTTTTCGTCCATTCAGTATGATATTGGCTGTGGGTTTTTCATAGATAGCTCTTATTATTTTGAGATACATCCCCATCAATACCTAATTTCTTGAGAGTTTTTAGCATGAAGCGTTGTTGAATTTTGTCAAAGGCCTTTTCTGCATCTATTGAGATAATCATATGGTTTTTGCCATTGGTTCTGTTTATATGCTGGATTATGTTTATTGATTTTCATATGTTGAACCAGCCTTGCATCCCAGGGATGAAGCCCACTTGATCATGGTGGATAAGCTTTTTGATGTGCTGCTGGATTTGGTTTGCCAGTATTTTATTGAGGATTTTTGCATCGATGTTCATCAAGGATATTGGTCTAAAATTCTCTTTCTTTTGTTGTGTCTCTGCCAGGCTTTGGTATCAGGATGATGCTGGCCTGATAAAATGAGTTAGGGAGGATTCCCTCTTTTTCTATTGATTGGAATAGTTTCAGAAGGAATGGTACCAGCTCCTCCTTGTACCTCTGGTAGAATTCGGCTGTGAATCCATCTGGTCCTGGACTTTTTTTAGTTGGTAAGCTATTAATTATTGCCTCAATCTTTTAATCAAACAAGAAGCAGGATTTAAATATTTGGAAAATCTCAGTTTGCCCATCTTGTAAAAACTGAGAAACAGTGTTCTGGAAAGAACATCGATGGTGGGACCAAGAAACTCTTTGATAAGGAGATCAGTATGGACCAGCAAGGTGCTATTCACCAAGACAATGCAAGAGTGATCTCAAAAACATTTCAGAGATCATTTAGGCTATCCCTCTTATTACATGCCCAGAGTGCCAGAGCCTGAGGTGACAAACTGATTTCAAAGCTCTGCTCCCTGCAGTCTTGCACAGTGTTACTTCCCTGTCCCAGGTTCAGCTCCAGTGGGCCCAGGGGTGATGCACATCACAGTGGCTGCCCCTTTGGAAGTCTGAGGCAGTAAATATTGGCAGCACCCTCAAGCTGATATCTCTGTTGGCTCTCAGAGTGCATGAGCTGTGGTAGTGTGGCTACTTCCATCTAGATTTTTTTTTTTTTTTTGTGACAAGGTCTCAGACTGTTGCCCAGGCTGGAGTGTAGCAGCTCGATCTCCGGTCACTGCAACCTCTGCCCCCCGGGTTCAACTGATTCTTGTGCCTCAGCCTCCGGAGTAGCTGGAAGTAGATGCGTTAACACCATGCCCAGCTAATTTTTGTATTTTTTAATGGAGGCGGGGTTCATCATGTTGGCCAGGCTGGTCTTGAACTCCTGACCTCAGGTGGTCCGCCCACCTCGTCCTCCCAAAGTGCTGAAATTACAGGCATGAGCCACCATTCCTGGTCCTGCTTAGATTTTGAAGAATGGAGCCTCCTAGAACCTCAGACAGGTAACCCAGGAAGAGGGCCACCACAAGGGTAAGGCCTCTGCAGAGAGTTTCCACTAAGCCAATGCCTAGCAGAGCCTGGGGCAGAGCCACCCCAGAAACCCCAGACCAGTGGAGCCACTGACTTGCAATTTCAGCCCAGTATCGTTATTGACACCAGACTCCAATGTGTAAGAGACGTGACTTAGGGTGTACCCAGCAAAGCCATGATGATGGGGCCTCCTAAAGCCTTGGGAGCCCAATTTCTGTCCCACTATGTCTGGAAGGCAGGCTATCAAGTCAAAAAATGTTATTCTAGAGCGTGAAAATTTAATGTTGCTTGTCTTAATGGGTTTGGACTTACTTGGGACCTGTTACTCCTATTTTCTTCCTTTTGGAATGGGAATGTCTATCCTATGCCTGTCTCACCAGTGTATTTTGGAAGCATGTAACTTGTTTGAGCTCACAGGCTCATGACTGGAGAGAACTGAGAAAAATTTACTTCGGAATGAGTCATGCCTTGTATCTCACCATATGTGTTTTCGCTAACATTTAGATGAGACTCTGGACTTTAGACTTTTGAATTAATGCTGGAGCCAGTTAAGACTTTTAGGGCTACTGGGATGGGTTGAATGTATCTTGCATGCAAGAAAGACATGAATTTTGGAGGGGCAAGAGCAGAATGCTATGTTCTGAATGTTTACGTCTCCCTAAAATTTATATGTTGACAGCAAATTATCCATGTGGCATTAGGAGGTGGGACTGCTGGAAGGTGATGAGGCAATGAGAGCAGAGTTGTCATGAATTAATGGGATTAGCGCCCTTATAAAAGAGTCCCCAGAGATCTAGCTTACCTCTTCCACCATATGACAACAGAGTGAAAAGGTACCATCTGTGAGAAAGTAAGTCCTCACCAGACACTGAATCTGCTGGTGCCTTGATCTTGGACTTCCTAGCCTCCAAATTTGTAAGAAACAAATTTCTGATGTTTATAAATTATCCAGTCTATGGTAATTTGTCATAGCATCCCAAATGAATTAAGACACTCCAAATCCTTGCTAACAATTTTTATTGTCTGTCTTTTTGATTGTAGTCATCCTAGTGAATGCGAAGTGGTATCTCGCTGAAATTTTGACCAGCATTTCATTAATACCTAATAATATTAATAAATTTTTCATATGATTTTTGGCCATTTGTTTATCTTGTATGGAGAAATATCTATTCAAGTCGTTTGTCCGTTATTAATGGGTTATTTGTCATTTTATTATTGAGTTATCAGAGTTAATTACATATTTGAATATTAAACCCTTATCAGATATATGGTTTGCAAACATTTTCTCCCACTCTTTCCATTGTCTTTTCATTTTTATGATAGAGTCATTTGAGAAACAAATGTTTTTAACTTCAATGAAGTCCACTTAATTTACCTTGTGCTTAGGTGTTATGTCTTATGCTTGTGCTTTAGGTGTTATATATAAGAAACCATTGCCAATCCAAGGTAATGAGGATTTATAGCTACGCTTTTTTCTAACTCTGTGTTATTTTTTTTTTTTTGACTTAGGATCTCCAGTGAGAAGCACGGTGCCTAGAATTGAGTATATTCTCAAAAATTGTTGGTTGAATTAATGACTAGATGTATTCAATGTTTGGCTAGACTGTGTGGGCACAGATTGAAGTGTTTCATTATCTCTGCGTTTCTACCTAGCATCTGACATTACATCTTCAGTGTAGGCAGTGCTTTGACACTTGATTGATACAATCAATAAGCCTTATGAAATTCTCATGACAAACTTAAGATTGAAGCAGGAAAGCTATTATTAGCTCCATTTGATAGACGATAAAACTGAGTACCAGGGATTAAATGAGTTGTCTGAGCAAGACCACACAACTTGTGGGAGAGCTCTAACTTCCTTTCAGGCCTTCCTCACTCAGCTTACATGCTGTGGTTTTTGTTTCTAGGTAAATCTGTCCCCAGTGGTTCCTGGCTGTTTTATCTTCAGTCACACTTTTATAACTATCTGTAGGACTTATAAATGTGTACCTAGTTCTGTGTGCACTGAGTTCACTGAAACTTAATAAATCTTCAAACAAATAATCCCCAAAGTAGTTTTAGTCCTTATTCTCATGCTCTCTTTGCCTTGGCAACATGTGCTTCATTCTTTTTTCGCAGTGGACAACCCTGCCTTAAGACCTACAAAACCTATTCTCTGAGTACCATCGGTATTCTATTTTCTGTGCTGTACAATTCACCATTCAATTTCTGTATGTGATATTCTAGATTGTTCTTCAATTATGTGGAGTGCATAGTTCTTTTCTACTCAAATTAATTGTAAGATCCTTGAGCACAGGCAATATATCTTAGGTGTTTCTTACATCCTTCCACAGTAGGTGGAAAAATATTTTTATCCTTCTGAGGTTTCTGCTACTTTGTTTTATGCTTCCATCCTGTTTATCTATGCATTAGCCGAACATCGTTCAGTTTATCTGCTACTTTCTCCAGGAAGCCTTTCCTAAGCACTTCTGAATGCACAGGACTCCTGGCTTGAATAGCTTAGGTGTTATTTATTCCACACTTCCCACTATCATGGGTATTTATGGTCATGCCTTATTTCTCCTACTATTCCTAGTAAATTCTAAGGTTCTTGAGAGAAGCCATTATTTATTATTCAATTTTATGCTTTTCTGTTCCCAAAACAAAATTGGTGACTTGCTCATACAAGAGCTCAAAACAAATATATGTTTCTTGAGGATCCTTAATATTGTAGAAAGTACACAGGGTTTAGATTCATAAGACCCAATGTGAAATTTCATCTCTGTCATTTACTGACTGTGTGATCCCTGGCAAGTCACTTCTTGTTAATGGGTCTACAATTCCTTATCTGTAGCAATCCCTAGCTCAAATGAGATTTGGAAGATTTAGATAATATAATGCATAGGAAAGCATAGTGAAAAATTTATTAATGATAATGGCAGTCATTTTTCTTGCCATTCTGAAACAACAGACAAGACTTGATTGCATCATCAATAAGTATATATTACATTGGAGCATCTGGTCTCTAGAAGCCATCATCAGATGCTGAAAATCAGATAACAGAAAGAAACAAAACAAAATCCCCAAAACAACCTCACCAGGTTCCCAGGAATAGGTTCAGTGCTCAAACGTGTGATTTGTTGCTAGCCACTTTGCTTTTTCTTGAGAGTGCTTTCAGACTTAACCTGACCTGTGTCTTTGTATATAATTCAGATTGTGAGCCTCCTATTTGCTTAATTATTCCATTGTTGACCAGTATACTGCAGCAACTGATAATAAGAACATGTCTATACGCAATACAGTTTCTACCTCACTGTTGGTGTTCAATGAATGTTGATATTAGATACTTAAAATAGAACAGCTTCTAGTGTAAGGAGAAAAAGCATTTAACAAAAGTCAGCTATTCTCTCTCCTTAACATACAGACATGATTATTAAAGAATCGCTACTAAAATGAGTTCATTGCATCAAATATTCTCAGTGAACAGAGAGCACACTTTAAAACCTCGGATGGCATATTTAGCAGGAATTGCAGTGATAATGTCTGGAGCCCATTTTCATTCAGTTCATCATCCACATTTAAGATAAAACTAACTGATAGGTCGCCAGAGCTCTCTGGGGTTCTGAAAGGGCAAGCTCATAACTGCTTTTCAATTGAGCACCTATATAAGAATGGAAAACCAGATTATTTTCATTATTATCATTTTTTTTAAACCAGCAAATGAGAGAGTAGAATAGATTCAGGGTAAGTATCAGGTAGCCTCCACTCTGCCAGCCAGTGTATGCTCAGATGACTTTCTTATAGGGCTGTGCCTCCAGGAGGTTCTTTCTGTGGTCTTGTTGTGTGATCATTAGCTCCTTTTGTAGCTTCTTTGTACATTTCCATATCCAGAGTCTTTGCATAATAAGCAAGAGCCAGCTATCTAATAATCAGCAGTACATTGAAGATGCTTCCTTATAAGCACCAGGAAATTAAATGAATGCAATTACTTCTAGCGTGGCAAAAAGTCTCAGATAATCTGTGGCAGACAAATTTGACAAAACATGATGAAATATTTATATGTCTCATGATATGTTAGGAATTAAGAAGCTGACTTCTTAGTGATTATTTTGAAAATTCTGCATCTTTCTCAGTCTATTCAGGCTGCTATAATGAAATACCATGGACTGAGTGGCTCATAAACAGCAACAATTTTCTTCTTAAAAGTTCTGGAGACTCAGAAATCCAAGATTAAGGTAGAGACAGATTTGATGCTTGGTGAGATCCCCTCTCCTCACAGATGGTTGACTTTTCACTGTAACCTCATCTGGTGGGAGAGGCAAGAGATCTCTCTGGGATCTCTTTTAGAAGAACACTAATCCCATTAACGGGTTTGACCTCTACCTCATGACCTCATCACCTTGCAAAGGCCCCACCTCCTAATACCATCACCTTGGGGGTTAGTATTTTCAACACATGAATTTTGGGGAGACATAAACATTCAGTTCATTGCGAGTCCCAAAGTAGAATATTAAAGAACTACAAGAGGTGACTTAAAACTACTCAAGTAGTAGATGTTGACATTAATTCTTTCATTCACAAATTTTTCTAAATGACCTCCTACTTACAGACATGATACTATCTTGTTCTTTATAAAAGTATTCACAGCCTATGGTTAATAAGCAAAAAAAAAAAAAAATGACCTCTACCCTCAAGAGATTTACAGTCTAGGAAAGAATATGAGTGAAAAAATATGAAAGAGAAAGAAGAACTAAGTGCTAAACTTTTGAGGCATGACTGAAAATGCAAACAAAATTTTTCTTAACCTTTTTGGATACAAAGATCTCACTGAGGTGCTAGTAAATTAAAAGGATAATTATATCCACTAGACAATTGTGCATGAACATTTACACATAAGAATTTCAATAGAATTTCAGGGAAATCCTTAAGTTTATTGATGGCACTAAGGTTAAGAGCCTATATAGTAGGTATTTAGATTTTTTTAAAAATTCAATATAAAACACTTTCTTCTAGGCTTGATGAATAACTTAGGATTTTAATGAAAGGAAGGCTAGAGAACACAAAATGTACACACACACACACACACACACACACACATATGAAATTCTACAGGAGTATTACATTGCTAAAGCAAGAAGATTATTTAACAGGCTTGAGGGTTTGGAGACAGGAATTCTGGATGGTTCAACCTACTTGAACAAAAGTAGAGAGTTGAGGAATAAGCTTGGTGTAGCTTGGAATAGGAATTCATGCTGGAAAATATTAAGGTGCAAGGTTAGATGAATAGTGAAATATGAATTTGAGAGCCATTTTTGGCCTTTGAACAGAGACTCATTATAAAATTAAAAACCCCAAAAGTTGTAAGATGTATTTGAGCTGATTGATTCCAATCTCTTGGCATTACAATACCTCTGGCAAGCTGTCATTTAGCTCTGCATGAACACATTAGTGGGGGAGTCACAATATGATATGCCAGCTATCCCATTTTTGAATGGCTCTAATTGATAAAATTGTGTCTTCATATCAAAATTACTTTGTTTTTTTAAAATCACACCTCCCCATGCCATATGGGTCATCATTATTTTGCTCTCTGGAAAGACAAAATAAAGCTAATCGTTCAAGTGCTAGAAAACAGCTAACATATCCCACTTAAATCTTCTCCTTAAAGGCTAAACATCTTCAGACTTCAATCTTTTGTGTTGAATGTGATATTTTAAGAAGGTTAGTTTGGCAAACATGGATGAGAGCAGGAATAAAAAAATGCTAAATTTGGGGATACCCATTGGAATGCTATTGCAACAATTATGGTTAGGGAGAAGTAGAAAGAAAATGAAGAATGAAATGAAATTTTACAGGAAGAATTGATAGTACAGGGTGACAAATAACTATAGGGGATGAAGAGATTTGAGTCAAAGATGTTTTAAAGAGTTCTAGCTTGGGACCCTGGAAAAATTATTTTATTTATTTATTTATTTATTTTTATTTTTTGAGATGGAGTCTCGCTCTGTCGCCCAGGCTGGAGTGCAGTGGCGTGATCTCGGCCCACTGCAAACTCCATCTCCAGGGTTCATGCCATTCTCCTGGCTCAGCCTCCCGAGTAGCTGGGACTACAGTTGCCTGCCACCACACCCGGCTAATTTTTTTTTGTATTTTTAGTAGAGACGGGATTTCACCGTGTTAGCCAGGATGGTCTCGATCTCCTGACCTCGTGACCCGCCCGCCTCGGCCTCCCAAAGTGCTGGGATTACAGGCATGAGCCACAGCACCAGGCTGGAAAAATGATTTTATTATAGCCATCAATTTGTAGCATGGGAAAAAGTTTGAGTGTCTTTCTATTTAACTGCACTGGGAGGTGTTATGGTGTAGTGGTTACTAGTGTGAGCTGTAGCCACAGAATAAGTGGGGTGGTTTAAATTCTGAATTTATCACTTTTGTGACGTGGGAAAATCATTTGACATCCTCATATCTCAATTTTAAGATCTGGAAAATGTAAATATTATGATACATATAAAGATTTCAGCTTGTTGTCTGGCACAGAAGCAGCATTAAGTAACAATAATCTGTTAATACTCTGATGATTTAATTGAAGGTAGGTGAGGTCAGGAGGTAGAAGAGGTTTAATTGAAAGTAGGTGTTTTGAATTCAGAACAAACTATGTAGGAAGGGAGCCATCAGCTCATGATCAGCTCATCACAGAAACAGACAGCAGATGGAAATGAGGTTAGAGCACACAAAAGATCAGTGTCTCACCTAAGGCCAGAACAGATGCCTTGGAGGTCAGAGTGTGGAAAAGTAGGTAATGTACCTTTTTTTTTTTCTCTTTTCAAGATACTTGGCAGAAACAGGGCAGGTTTGAAAAGGCACTTCTCCAGTCTAGGACAGTTAGCCTTACATCTTAAAAACTGGTCTTCCCAATACTGTTTTTCTCCACCTGACTCTTACTCAGGTTAATCCTTAAATGCGCAGATTACCTTTTTTTCTCCAGGGTGAGGCGGTTAAGAATCACCTGGTTAAGGACCAGGTGTGGTGGCTTATGCCTGTAATCCCAGCCCTTTGGGAGGCCGAGGTGAGTGGATCACCTGAGGTCAGGAGTTTCAGACCAGCCTGGCCAACATGGTGAAACCCCGTCTCTACTAAAAATACAAAAATTAGCTGGGCATGGTGGCAGATGCTCCCCAGCTATTGGGGAGCTGAGGCAGGAGAATCACTTAAACCCAGGAGGCAGAGGTTGCGGTGAGCCGAGATCACTCCATTGCATACCAGCCTGAGCAACAAGAGCGAAACTCCGTCTCAAAAGAAAAAAAAGAATATTACCTGGTTAAGGATGTCAAACTTCAGGAAATGGGCAAACATGCATACAGAGGTGTTTTATAAGCAGTTGGAACTCACCCGGAGGTGTACCTGGTGGTAAGTAAAGGTCCCTTTATAGGTGTTAGTGGATGCTTTGAGAATGGTTGCGCTTACTATATCTTAATGCATTCAGTTGTTGCATCCCTGTTATATCTCCGAGGGATGTGTCTGCTCTTTTGGTGTCTGCCTATCCTGAAAAAATCTCTTCCTATCCTTAGAAACTGTAAAATCATTTTCAACAAAAGTTGATAAAGTACATGCAATATATGACAAAGCAATACATGTGGTTTCAATCATGGACAAGTCAATTACTTTTCTGAGCTTGTTTCTTCATTTGTAAAATGAGAATAATAATAACACCTACTTTGTAGAATTACTGTAAGGATCACATGAAATAGGATTTATCCAGTTTCCTTGTGCAGCATCTGAAAATGCAGGTCGAAGTGAATGATCACTATCGTCAATTATCTATTGAAACCTATTCTGTAAAAAATATATATGAAGTATCCTATAGTAGAGAATCACTCTGTTGGGTTTAATTTACTCATTTTTTTACAATGTATTTTTTACTTAATACGTCTAATTCTCACCTCAGAGTTTCCGGAAACCAGGTAAGTGTCACCAGAGTTTTTAACTGCCCTTTGCTCCAAATGCTTGGCCAGAAAAGTCATTCCATATGTTTATTCACCAAAAATGCTGAGTTTGCTGTATCCAATTTCCCTGTTTACTCTTGCCATGCTAACGTGGCTTAGCATATACAAATATCATTCTTTATCATTCCAGGTAGGTCTTGGGTTTAATTATGAATTAGGAGAAATGAGCTGAATGTTTGAGCACTTTGGAGCCTGGTGAGACAATTTGTTCAGAATGGTTTAAGGCACTTCATTTTTTTTTTAATTTATTGAAAAAAAAAGTCTGTTTCCGCTCACTTGCAATACATGAAAGATGAAGTGTGGCTGAAGTCAATTGATGGGACACAGACCTCCCTCACTCCTCCACACAACAAATTGATTCATTAGGACCTGTGTCAACATCCCCCGAGAGGCACACATGCTCTCAGATGCTTAGAGGATTGAGAGGACATATGTGGCCTCCTGGGAGGAGAAGTCAGCATGGAGCACACTCCTCCAAGTCAGTTGAGGAGCAATGAAGGTTTGTGAGCTGATTAGCAGTCATTTCCTCATGTTTTCTTTCTGTGCACCTCAGAGGCTGTGCTTGTTAGGAGCATCTTTTCCCTACAGGGGGGTTATGGCACTGTGAAAAATTCGCACTTTGCAGATAATTAAAAGTAAATTGGTTTAAATGAATTTCTGGCCTCTTTCCTAAATAGGGGAACTGAGGCAAATTAAGAAGACAGAAAAAAAGGAAATATTAAAAAACTGAATGTATGAATTAATTATAGGAATTCCCAATTTATAAAATAAGAGGTTAGGCATTTCAAATGGGGCAAATGGTACCTCTTATTAGAGCAAGTGAAAATTCAAATTTATTCATTCATTTATTCAATCTTTTATGCAACAAATATTTCTTGAGCCCTCATCTGTATTAGATACTGCACCAGCCACAGAGGATGAAATGATGAACAAGATATAGTCTTTGGAAGGCCTCAAAAGGCTCATAGTCTAATGTGGGTGACAGAATTGTAAACGAATGATATCAAAACAGGGTGAAGGGTGCTGTGACAGAAAGGAGCACTGAAAGCTTGGAATGCTGAAGAACAGAGGAGAGAAGTTAATTCACTCTGAGGAATAGTCCAGGGTGTCTTTCCCAAGGAAATGATACAGGAGCTAGGACTGGAAAGACAACGAGGAAATGGCCAGCTAAGAAGGGAGAGGAAGGCCTTTCAGATGCAGAGCACAGCCTGTGCAAGGGCTTAGGGATGTCACGACCACTAAAATGAGGGGAACTGCAGTGTGTCCAAATCAGACAGTGTGATGTGAGCATCTGTAAGAAATGGAGCTGGAGGAGACAACAGCTAGGTGGTTAGTTTGCACTTTTCCTTATAAAAGTCTTTGGGCAAAGATAGGTTTCTTTTCTGGTGCAAGTGGCTCTCAGAAACTTCCTTTAAACCAGTAAAGCCAAGCACAAGGCATATAAAACTTACATGACTTTTGTAATAATTGAAAGTAAAGCTAGGTACTTTAAAATCCCAAAGTCC
Organism: Pan paniscus; assembly: GCF_029289425.2. Taxonomy (NCBI): domain Eukaryota; kingdom Metazoa; phylum Chordata; class Mammalia; order Primates; family Hominidae; genus Pan; species Pan paniscus. The sequence continues at coordinate 92,764,814 of NC_073258.2, read as the reverse complement.
TCCTTTCTCTCTTAGTAATACATGTTTTTCTAGCTCAAGATCAATGCTTCATCTCATTCCCTCGAATAGTTACTTGCATACCAGGTACTCGATGATGGATGGGGGAAGATACAAAATCTTGGTGAGATGAAAAATGATCAAGTTCTCACTAAACGTATAAGATGGCCTTGATTGGAAGCTGAAACTGATGCTTTTGTGCCTGCTTTTGGCCCTAACTTCTGAGACATGAGGTCACATTGTTCGCTCAGCACAAATAGAAATATAATGCTCAATGCTGAGGCACAGGCATAGCTTCTTCCTGGTTCACTGCAGTCCACGGCATTGCTACAAGCAGAGTGATTGTGAAAAGTGTGAGTTCCATGCTCATTGGAGATTAGCTCAAGGAAATACTGTAGATCAGATGATGAAATCCATAACTGACATATAAAGGTCACTGGCAGATGGAGATAAGTGAGATACTTCATTGTTTTGTTGGTAATTCCAGGAATATTCTGAGATAATGTTTTCCAGTTGGCTCTTTCTGTTAGGATGATTATTAACTTGAGAGTGGTGTGCTTTGGCTTGGTAGTTCAGGTAGGCCTAAAAAAGGCAAATATGATTTCCAACAAGGTGAAATTAGGGTACCCTCAGGCTGCAAACATTTCTACAATGTTTTTATTTACTTATTTTTACTTTTGCTTCATATATACTCAAATTTTACCATCTTTAATGTGTTTAGTGTAAAATGTCATGAGGCTTGCTACTTAAATTACATGGTTTATATATACAACTAAGCTTCATTATTTACAGATTCCGTATTTTCAAATTCACCTCTTCACTAAAATTTATTTGTAACTGTAAGATCAATACCCATATTGCTTTCATAATCATTTGCAGCCGTGTTCAGAGTGGTGAAAAATTGGAGTCTTCTGATGTACACATTCCCAGCTGAGGTCAAATGAGGCCACACCCTGACTTCTTGTTTCAGCTCTCACACTGTAAACTAGTGTTCTTTTTGCAGTGTACGTGGTGCCACGTCTTTAGCATTCTTTTTTTGTATGTGTGCATTTTGTTGTTGATTTTGCTGCTTAAAATGGCCTCCAAGAGTAATGCTGCTGGTTCAGTCTAGTATTTCTAAGCACAAAAGGTTGTGTTGGGCCTTACAAAAAAAATACATACATTAGATAAAGTTCATTTAGGCATGAGTTATGGTGCTGTGTCTATGAGTTCAAGGTTAGTTAATTAACAATAATAATAAATAAAATGTCTTTAAATGGAAATACATATGAAACAAGGTTATATCTTGATTGGTTAATTAAAATATTTTGATGATAGGCTCTTAAGAAAAAAATCTTGTATTTTCCCTTGGATCAATGGCCTAATATTCTCCAGTTCACTGTTTGCAGTGATTTTATAGAACATAGCTACCTCAAGTAATGCAAACTGACTGTATATGCACCTACATGTACATATGTACACAAACACTCATATACAAACAGATAAAGCAAAAGCAAGTGAGCTCAAATGTAATCTTTGCAGTTGGTGAATCTAGGTACAAGATTTCTGACTGTTCACTGTACTATGCTTAGTTTTTTTTAGATAGAACACTTTTAAAATGTTGAGGAAAAATATGCAAGTTTGAGGATTTTATGATGTATGTAGGCTTTTTGTGATAATTAATTTCCCAGATTCAAAAAAGTACAGAAACTTACAGCTTGTGAGACCTTAGTGATCAGCTGTTTTAGCCCTTCTGTTTATTAGAAACCCAGGTTCTGGACTTATTCTTGCCTTTAAGTTCGCATATAATCTTGGGTAGGTCAACTGCCTCTCTAGGAGTTCTTCCTCAAAGAAATTAAGTTGCTGTAGGAATCTCTTCAAGCTCCACTGCTCTATCATTTTAAATGATCTTCAGACAGGTTAAAACACGAAAATAATTTAGATATTTAGTAGAGAGTTAGTCTTAGCCTCCAGTCCAATGCTAACTTTATGATGCTAAAGTATAAGAGTTTTTAAAAAGCACACAAATACTAAAAAATGACAAATACTTAAATAAAGTAATTCTTTTATACAAAAATCAGGACTATTTAAAAAGCAAACAAACTATACCTTCAAATTATATAGAAAGTTTCTAGTGACAAGATTACCTCCTTGGGCAGTTCCTATTTGTTTCCATTTCTATTTCAGTAAAAAATGACATAGAAAAATATTTATTTGGGAAAATTTGTCTTCTGCGTTCATAGCCTTTCCTTCAAGTGTCTTGTAGACACTATTTTGTCATAGAAAGAACACAGGGTTTAGAGTAAATCAAACTGAATTCTAATTTGTATTTCTCCAATGTTCTATTTGTGTGACCTTGGCTGAATTATGAATCTTCTCTGAGTTCCAGTTTCCTTATCTGTAAAAATGATGATGACAATATTTTCCCTGCAAGAAAAAAGATAATGAGATAATTTTGCCAAAATGTCTGGCAACAAGGGGTGTTCAAAAATGTTAGTTTTTTTTCTGTCCATCATTTACCATTATTTTCTATAAAGACTTACAATGTGCTTGTCAAGAACACACTCTTTGGAGCCACACTACCTGAGTTCAAATCCTTGCTCTGCCATTTACCAGCTGGGTGCTGAGAGCAAGTTATTTAACCTTTTTGTGCCTTAGTTTCTTGACTTGTAAAATTGGGATAATAAGACGAGTACCTAACTTATAGAGCTTCTGTATAGTGAATTATTAACAATTATAAGTTGCTTAGAACAGTGTTGAAAACCATTTTACTGTTTGTTATTATTTCTAAGAATTTCAAGAAATCTGTATATATTAATTAAGAAAGCAAAATTTTAGATTCATAGAGAGTCTTGAATTGTACAAGAGCTATGTATAAAGCTAACTCTAAACATTAGCCAGATTTTGTCCTTCTGGACAGCCTGGAGGAGGGAATAATCCTTAGTCACTAATTGCTTGATTAAATTTTACTATACTATAGCATAATGATTGTATTTTAAAACCTTCCCCTTGATTTCAAATCTTGGGATGCATCCCTAGTTCTTTCATATTATATCTTCTTCTAGTAAGTTGTTGAAATGCATACTTTTCATTAATAAAAATGGCTACTTTTTTTGAGCAATTCCTAGGTATCAAGTCTAAGAATTAACCCCACTAGTTAGGTGATAAGTTAGTCTGTTTTATGGACGCTGAGAAGAGACAAGATTCCTAAATCAGAGACAAAGAATATTTTATAACACATAGTAGAGCAAGCATCATGAGCATCAACACGTGTGTCAGTTCTCCTTGGCCCCAAAATCTCACAGGGTTAATTGTGATAAGGACCCACATGGATGCTGTGCACATAACCAGATTTCACTGTAGCCAGGGAACACCAGATCTCAGGCACTCACCATTTTGTAGCAAACAGTAAATAAGTATGCTCTTAGTCCCAGAGGGAGACATTCCTTCATCTTTCAAGGTTGCTTGCTGCAAACACAACTCTGAGAATGGCCCTGACAAAGAGCCTTCAGGGCTTTGCATTGTTGGCACACCTAGCAACAAGTGCAAGGCTCAGGGCTCATGGCATATTGCCTCTTCCAACACTATCTTCCAGGAACAATGCCAAATACTTTAATAGGGGCATTTTTTAACTGATTTATCATGATGTAGCTAACATTGTATGTGCATTTTACTCCTTATAGCTTCTTAAGGTTTCATGGAGACATTAACAGGGTTATCTCTGGGCAGTATTACAAATTGGGTACCTTTTGGTTTTGCAGCCCATCTTCCCATGGACACCACTTTTCCTTAGGCAGTTCTCCACTTTCAAGCCTTAACCTGTAATGGCCCTAACTTGACTGCCCTTCTTCTTGGCCTGCTCCCCTGCCTCAGTCCAGCTACTTCCTTTTCCCTCTTTGCCTAGAAATAAGATTTCCCTGTTTTATGGTCATTCTCTTACAGCCCTTCTTTCTCATGAGTTAGTCACAGAGAGGCAAATCAACATTAAAACATGTTAAATCATAGAAGGGCGACTCACCAGAGAAAATAACATTTTATTTTAAGACAGAACATTTGAAGACATGCTGCTTTAACCAAGTAATAACCTGAATGGTGGAAATTTGGGATTTCAAGAATATACTATTCTATATGTTTCCTCTGTGCAGGATCAGCCTTGGTAAGGAATAAATGTAGTTTTGATTTTATATGAAGCATTGATTTTATGTTCTCTAAGAAGAAAAGATATTTTGAGTTATAGATTTAAATGCCATTTCCTTTTCACTCCCTATTGTCCAGGGGTTTGTGAGATGTAGTTTTTGATCTTAGTGAAAGCTAAGAGCGGTCGTGACTAACTCTTTATAAGCATTCATAATATCAGGTGTTGCTCCCCTAGTAATAAGCAAATTATTACCAAAACCATACTTTTTAATTGCAGTGCTACCGAGAGAGTTGACTGCAACACATTTGAATGTAGAAAGTGGAGCTGTACATAGGCCACCGAGCAGCCGTTCCATGACCTAACGCTTCTATTGGCACCTGCATTTCGGGTCTGTAATGTTTTCCTAACTGTGTTTTCAAGACCCAAGTGATTTTAAATGAAATGACTGCATTCATAAAAATGGGAAACTGTAAACCAGCATAAATGTCAGTTTTTATGTTGATATTTACATTCATTCCATGGAGAGACTGAATTGTTTATTAATGTGATTTAATATTTGGGGGTCAAATATTTTGGTAACATTCACAGATCAATAAATTAGACACATTCCATCTTAAATGATCAGGAATAGCTTCGTTTCCCAATGTGAAGCCAACTTAAATTTTCCAGCAGGGAATGTTCCCTGCAGAATTCTTAATTGCACTGATGCTATAATAGTATTACATTTTAACTACAACTGTGTTAGATTTTCAAGCATCTCAGAGGTTATAAACTAGTCATTAAAATTCATTCCTGTTGGCAATTTGGTCTGCAGAGGCTTTACCCTGAAAAGCACAAGTCTAATATTTATGTGATTTCCATTTTAACACAACTATTCGAATTACTTGAAATACTGTAGCCTTTGTGCTGTGCTCCTTTTCTTATCCCCTCTCAGGAGCTCTCACTGTATTATCTGTTAACGGTGAGATTACCTACATTAGAAAAGTGTTTTTTCTCCCCTGTAATTTCTCCTACAAAGGGCCCATGTGATGGAAGCATGTTGCTTAAGGTGATTGTGGGAATGCCATTTTTTATACTATTCACATGAAGCAAATATGTGGAAGATATAAACTGTGTGAACCGCCTCAAAAATAGAGAGGTCTAGTACTATTTATTTCCACATCCTTACAAAATAATAGCCCAGGCAGTTATTAGGGAGCTGCCTTAAAGAGGTCAGCTTGCAGTTCTTAAGACATTCATTTGTCTCTTCTTTCTCGTCCTTTTTTTTTGGTTTTCCTTCCTAGAGTGTTATTAGTACTCCAACCCTGTCTAATAGTCATCACCTCATTCATTTCCCCTTAGAGTGGGTGGTACTTGACAGCATGTTCCTCCCTTTTCTTCCCAAGCACCTAACTCAGTGCCCTACAGTTAATGGATACACACAAGGAAATGTAGGGAATGAATGTTCTTATAAATTTCTTTTATTTCATTTTAACTTGAGAGATTTGCTTTAGGCAGACCTTGACATACTTTAATTGCAGTCTATTTGATTATTTTGCACCCAAGTGAAAAAAAAAACTTACTGATTATTTATTTGGCAAAATTATTAAGTATCACCAGAAACTGAAAAGTGTGATGCAGTCTGTGTCCTTCAAAAATTCACAAATAATAGGGTGGGAAATAAGAATATTAAGAAAAGTATGCTGTACTACCTAAAAGTTATAAATAAAAACCAATGAATCTAAAGGGTCATACCCAATTTATATGAAGTGAAACATATTCATGGAATATTTGATATATGGGTTTGAAAATGAGGTGGAAATTACTCAGGATGACTTGAGATAAAAAATTTTTGATCGGGGGAGTGACATAATGAGACATTAGGAAGATTAATTCAGTAGTGGTGTAAGGATAGATTTGAACAAGGGTGAATTAGAATACAATATGACTAGAAGGCAGGAGAGGGGTTAGGAACCCATTGAATAGTTTAAGTGAAAGGCAGATGATGGTATCCTACACTTCATGTTACCACTGAGATGCTTGAAAGTGAACAAATTTGGGAGATGTTGTTGCAGCAGAATTAGCAGAACTTGGCAAGAAAGATGAGTTGAACATGACTCTAAGGTTTTGAGCCTGCATGATTTGGAAAAATGTTGGTGGTATGAGCAGAAATAGGAAAGGCAGCATGAGAAATGGCACAGGGAGGCAAGGGGGGAGGAAAGAGAGTGACATTGAATGTTTGTGTTTTTAGGTATTTGAGATGCTGGGAAACCTCTTGGGTCTACTAAGGTAAAAAACTGTCACATAGGCAGATATGGCTAATAAAGAGGATGCCGTCAGTTTGATAGACAAGTAGTTCTGTTAGTTGCCAGCTCTATGACCTAGGGCAAGTTATTATCTGACCCCATCTGGTTTTAATTTTCCTTGTCAGTATAAGAGAGAACTGGCTTTAGTAAAATCTGGCTTAATAGATTGATGCACCCTTTGGCAGGTACGAAGTGGTTTGGAACCAGTTGCCAAAAGAATTTGTCCTAGATTTTCTACATGCTTTGGATCAACCCTGCTATCTCACTATGGTCTCTCTCAAAACTTAAAGAAGGTTTGCTGTTCCCGTGATCACCAAGATTGCCCAAGTTGATGTTCATAGATGCCCCCAGAACCTTTGCCTTCTGGACCATGTATACATATAGTGAAAAAGAGGCCTTTATAAGATATATGCTGTTAGCTTCCCAAAAGCCTACTTCCACTAAAATAAAGGCACAATTGACTCCGTGTCTTTTTACTCCTTTTCCACCTTCTGAAAAAAAATGATAAAAAAATACCTCATAATTTTAATGGAAAAAGATGAAAGAAATCCTGTATTAATTTCCTTGTTTTTATGGGAAATTCCTCATTGTAGGACTTGAGTCCACCTTTCCCTTTTTAAGCACCTACTTTATCCATCAACATTTGCCTGAACAGAGTGATGTTGCCAATGTTTAGTCAGTAGTGACCTCAAAATAGAGATAAAAAATGGTGAAAATGTTGCTCAGCTGATTCACCTGCATCTGATTAAAAAATCTGATGTTCTGTTTGGGATATTTTATTGTATAATTAGAATGTAAAAGTTTGGTGTTTACAGCTGGGAATATTTCCCTGCTGGCTTTCAGTTCATTTTGTTTCTCATTAACCTTTATAAATATTCTAAACGGAAATACCCTTTTATTTAAGATGCAGTGCTTTCTTAGCTAAAGAATGAAAGAAAGCTTTAATATTGCTGTTATGTTCCTGTATCACCTCTCCTAGGAGAAACACAGGGAAAAGCAGTGTGGCATTCTTGGAAAAAGATTTTGGAGTTACAAAGACCTAGAATTCCACTTTGGCTCTGTGACCTGGTAGCTGCATGACCTAGAGCAAATTATTATTCAGTCTTTCTAGGTTTTACTTTCTTCATTGGTGTGATGGGGTTAATGCCTGTGTATTCCAACAGTTGTTAAGAGGATCCAGTGGTATAATGGTGGCATTTGTCTTTAAGCACAGGAGTTCTAGAGTTATACTCCATGGGACCAAATCCTGGTTATATTCTTGTGAAGATAATTTACTTGCCTAAGATCCTTTTCTCATCATGAAATGAAGATTATAATAGCACCTACCTTATAACCTTCTTGTGAAGATAAATAAGTGAAAACACACATTGACCAGCAAATATTAAATGTGCAGTAAATATTAGCGATATTGATTAGTACATACTAGGCACTCAATAAATAGAAACTGCTCTACTTTTCCTCCTTCTTGTAGGCATCGTCAGGTTCTCTTCCATATTTTAAGCAAATAATCCTTCAGAGTGTCTCTTTCATATATTAAGCAAAGCAACTCTTAGGATATAGGAGAAAACAATTCTTACATCTTTGCTGCTCATCTACAAAACAGAGGATCATTTGCTGATTTTAGGTATTACCTTCTTTTGAATATAAGGCTTGGAAATTTGAAGACCGAAGGAAAGTGTCATTTCTTTAGAGCAGTTATAAATGTGTACAGTCTCCTAGTTATCGAAATTGCAAGCTACCCTGCCTACCCCAATCTATTCGTCCCAGCTTCAAACACATTTTGAAAAACCCTCTGGGTGCTATCTTTCTTTTTAGTTATCCCTAGCCTTATTTCTTTCTTTCTTATGAGAACATTTCTCAGCCTCCTCAAGGCACTGGTTTCTCTTATGACAGCTTTGAAACTTGTAGTTTTATTTACATTTTATTTGGGTGAAAAAGCACTTTGGCTAGTAATGCAGCAGAATTTAAAGCCAAATAATTAATAACCAGTTTTGCAGTTTACTCTCCCTAAACAAGAAATGATAATAATGTAGGAAATACAATGGTCTAGAATTTTCAAGAATTTAGGACATAAAAGAATAATCAGAGTCCCCAGCACAGCTTATAATGAGCAATTCCACATTTATCTGTTTGTTTACCCAATCTCTCACTATGCAGTCACTCAGTGCCTAATGTAGGCAGAATGTTTTAGCAGTAATATAAATACTAACAATAGTCATTAATATGGAATAAACTGTGTCCTCCTCCTTCAAATTCATATGTTGAAGCCCTAGATTTCAGTATCTCAGAATATGATTATATGTGGAGATAGGGTCTTTAAGGAGGTCATGAAGTTGAAATGAGGCTGTAAGGAAGAGTCCTAGTCCTATCTGACTGGTGATCTTATAAGAAGAGGAAATTTGGACATAGAGAAACTAGAGATGCACATGCATAGAGGAAAGACCACATGAGGACACAGAGAGAAAGCAACATCTGCAAGTCAAAGAGGGAGGCCTCAGAAGAAACCAGCCCTCCCAATAGCTTGATTTTGGACATCCAGCCTTCAGAACTTTGAGAAAATAAATTTTCTGTTTTTAATGCCACCCTATCTTTGATATTTCATTATGAGATACCCAGAACCTAATACAGTAATATTTTAAATTTGTATTACGTTTATACTTTTGTAAAATTCATGTTGTTTTTAGTGGCCAAGGGTATTGACCTGGAGCCAGACCTCCTGGGCTCTAATCTACCCTCTGTGTGACCTTAGGAAGTTTTCTAGCCTTTCTGTGCCTCAGTTTCTTCATCTGTAAAATGGAGTTGATTATAGTGTTATTTAACTAGGAGGCTTATTATCGGGATTAAATGAGCTAATGTTTGTAAATCACTTTTTTTTTTTTGAGACGGAGTCTTGCTCTGTCACCCAGGCTGGAGTGCAATGGTGCAATCTCGGCTCACTGCAAGCTCCGCCTCCTGGGTTCACGCCATTCTCCTGCCTCAGCCTCCCAAGTAGCTGGGATACAGGCGCCTGCCACCGCGCCCAGCTAATTTTTTGTATTTTTAGTAGAGACAGGGTTTCACCGTGTTAGCCAGGATGGTCTCGATCTCCTGACTTCGTGATCCACCTGCCTCAGCCTCCCAAAGTGCTGGGATTACAGGTGTAAATAACTTTTAACAGTGCCTGGTACATAATAAGTACTAAAAAACAATTTCTGAAATTAATGAAAGTAAATACATTCTATAATCATTTTATTCTTCCTAAATTCTGTGAGCTGTGGGTAGAGAAAGGGATGTAATATTTACTGAGTCTTTTATGTGGTTAAAAAAATGTGATGGCAATTCTACTCACATTTGCCCTGGTGAGATTAAGTTTTCGGCCACATTTACGTACTGCAAGAAGTGGTGGGCTTGGGACACTCTCTCATCTTGAATCTAAATCTATAGTTCTTTGTTCTATTTGTCATTACCCTTCTCTACCAGGCAGAGTGGTGAAGTCTAAATAAAATGAAAAGGATAGTAATCAAACTGGGCATGGTATCAACCAAAGTTCACCCAGAGAAACAGAACCAGCAAAACACACACATACACATACACCCTATACACATGTGTATATGTGTGTTTGTGTATTGCTGGGTCTGTTTCTCTGGGTGAACTTGGGTTGAAATGTGTGTGTGTGTGTGTGTGTGTATTGCTGGTTCTGTTTCTCTGGGTGAACTTTGGTTTATATATGTGCATGTATGTAGGGTGTGTGTGTACATATTTACACACATTATCATCTATTTATGTGTCTATGTAGTATCTATTTATCTATCACATGCACCCATCTATGTAATGATACAGTGGCTTATGCAATTAGTTTTGGGGCAGACAATGAGTAGACAGAGACCCCATAGACACAAGCTGGAGCTTGTTATCCATAGGTGGAGTCTCTCTCTTAAAGACCAATTTGTCTTTTAAAAGGCTTCCAATAAATTATCAGCTCTGCTGAGGATCATCCACTTAATTTAAAGGCTACTGATTAGGGACTTTAATTACATCACTAAAATACCTTCACAGTAGCATCTAGAGTTTGATTAAATAGCGGGATAAGGTACCTGCTTATTACAAACTGGCTGCTATTTCCTCTCCATCCTCCGTCTCACAAAAGAAAAACAAATATCTTTCATAGCTCACCTATCTTGAAACATGCCAGAAGGGGGATTCTGGGAGATGTAGGTTAGCTTGGTCAACCTGAAACACCATGAAGCCATTGCAGATATTAAAAGAAAATGAGGCTATAATTTACTGTGCAAGCAACTGGGGCACATTTTAAATCGAGCTTCTTATTTAACTCTCATAATAACCCTTGAAATAATAGTACCATTTTATGAATGAAAAAACAGTGCCCCAAGTCACAAATCAAGATAGTATGAGAGCCAAAACTGGAATTCAGAGCTGACTCTGAAGTCTATCACATTTAAGAGTAATAGAAAATAACCCCAAACTACCTTCTTAAATTATAAGTGAACTTTAGGAAAGAGGAGAAATCAATGTTGGTTGGGATATGATAGCCAACCTACATTTTGAGCAAGTAAGAAACATGAATTAGCAGATGAGAATCTACAATTTTTAGTGCCCTCACCAAATTCTGTTTATAAGCTCTTAAGATTTTCTTTTGGGGATAGTAGTGCATTTATAGGATATTAGGACATATCCTAATATGATATAAGAACATGTGTGTATGAGTGTGAGTGTGTGTGTGTGTGTGTGTATGAGTGTGTGTGTGTGTGTGTGTGTCTGATAACCTCCTCTAAGAATGGAATCTCTTAGTTTTATATTTTGGATAACTCCTTAGTGAACCAGACATTGCCTTTTCAGAGTTCTGTGATGGATTTTGTGATGCCTGAATTAATGTTATTTATGAAACAAAATTAAAATGCCCATATTTAAATATTTCTTAATGACTGGGCTGCCTATAAATTGGTAGGTAGAATCAGCACCATCATAATTATTACTATTTTGTATTTTAGTATATGTCAATAATTCTACTTAAAGCCTTTGCATACCACACTCTATTTAATCCCCTTAGTAACTTCTTGAAGTTTGTGGTACCCTCATTTCATGCATAAAGAAATAAAGGTTTAGAAAGAGTAAGCAACTTGCTCCAAGTTTATCACCTTGTGTATTGAAGAATCCAAGTGCAACCAAGGTCTCACTAACTCCAAAGCTCAAATATTCACTCACTGAGCAAACAACATCCCCTCCCCCCAGAATGTTTCAGTGATATTCAATTTATTAAAGTTATAAAACTGTCTTATCCCCTTTAAAAAACAGGGTACCAGGACTTTAAAAGATAATTTTAATGAAATTATTGTATTGATGTAAAATCAATATACTCAAGTAAACTATTACAAATGAGTGAATCTTAGTCTTTTGAAATATTGTTTCAAACACCTGGATAAGTTATCTTTGTGAGTTTTTATTTTATTCCTTTTGATGAGAATAGTGAAGCCACAAAGCCAGCTTCATTAGACCTCTGACATACATTCTAGTCTCATTTTCTACTGATCTCTCATGATCAATTCTAATTCTGTAAGAAATTCTTTAAGTGCCCATTTGTTGACACACAATGGATTTTCAGAAAACAGTATTTTTATGAGTAAATATTCTACAGCTATATCATCATTTGACTGTAATTACAAATGTTAGTTACTTTGGAGACAATAATATGAATCTCATATACATTATTGCAGAATGTAGGCTAGTATACAAACAGAACCCATTTGGTAGAGTCCTGTTTTTAGTTCTGTAGTTAAAAAATAACATTGGTTAAAGTTAGTATAATCCTCTGCTTTTATAGTGGCTGTTTAAAAATATATGAAAATTCTAACAGATATTGGTCTTCTTTGAGAAAATTAGGACTGTACAATGGGTTATGTGTGCTATGGAGTTTCAGCATATCACATCTCAGTGTAATGACTATAATCTATGACAAATTCAGTCCAAATTTCAAAATGGGGTTCTAGTTAACAATAGAAGCTTAAAGGTTACTGCAATTAATGAATGTGCTTGCAGTATGTTAAGTGTATTCATGTATGTTCAGACTTATGAGGCATTTAAATCATTTTAGACACACACTCAGAAACCACACCCATTGTATTTAATAGCTGAACACTAAATTTTTACCTGGGAAGTAGAATTTATATCAGAACTACCTGTTGTGTAGTTCACCGCTAGTTCTTTGGATATTAACAGTTTGAACATATAGTTCCAAAACTCTAAATCCCTTAGAGAAAAGACACAATTTGGTTTCTAGATGAATAGGCCAACTTTAAGGAGTAATTAAAAAAAAAAGATAGAAAACTTAAGTTCACTAATCAATCAGAATGATCCTCAAGCTTAGTAACTTGTCCAGGTTTCTAGGCTTATATTTTCATGGAAATGTGAGTAGATTTTTTTTTCCTTTATCGGCCTATGTTTCCATCCACACGAAGTAATGTAAATCAAAGATCTCTTTCACAATGCAATTATTTTCCTCTTGTGGAAATGCATGGTACTAGAATAATGCTTTCCAAAGTAAGAAAGAATAAAAAAGGTAAATGTTCTCCCCATTAGTAACCTCATTAATGAAATGGATGCACATTTTGGTACATTTGGAAAGACACATGCACACACACAAATAACAACAACAACAACCGCAACAAAAACCTCTTGCTAAAGGAATGAGACAACCACTGCACTTTGGCTCAGATATTACTTTTCTATGATGAGAACACAGCTAAAGTGTTTATTAACTCTTCCTAAAGCCTTTAATCATGGCAAACAAATTTTGACAAAAGACATACAGAGCAAGCACTTTGAATGAAATGGTGTTCTTGTGAGCAGAGAGACATTTAAGAATGACTTCGTTACTTCTGGGAGAGAGAGTAAAAGAGGAAAAAGGAGAGGGAGGAAGGAGGAGAGAAAAATAAAGGCTCACATCTTTTTTTAAATTAGCATTTGCCTGTTGAAATAGAATTCTGACTTAGTCTTCACATAAGTATCATGAGATTATCTGGGAATCTGGTTTTAATTAATGGGCCTGGACACAGCTGAATTGAATGAAAGCAACCTCTTTAGTGAGCCATGTATTACCAAAGCTGTGCTGACCTGAAATGAGAGTGGTCAGAAAGGACCGGCCCAGCTAGAGATTTCTTGGGAAATCCAAGCTTCTAAAGCCCACCTTTCATTCTGATTATTCAAATGATAATATACAGACAGGGGAGGGAGGAAGCGGGTATCAAGGTGACCTTCATGCCTATAGCGAACTATCCAGTGAATGAACAAGATTCCCCATGAATCAGTCACATGATTTGTAAGGAGGAAGAATGAAATAAGGCAGATTAGAAAATGTGTCTCAATTTGGGATATCATCCTGAAATCTAGCTCCATCAAAATTCATTTGCCTCTCATCTTAACATCCTTGCTCAATACGCATACAAAGAAGGGAAGTAAAACAACCAATAGAACTGGCTCCCTAAAAATCCATTTTCCCCTTCCTCCTTCACTGCAATGTAAGCTCCATCTCAGTTTCAGTAGAACTAAAACATATTGAGGGTCTACTGTAGGCAAAGCACCATGCCACCTTCAGTGACGTGTACAAAGATAATTGACACATCGGTCAGTACTACGGTTTAAATGTATCCCCCAGAGTTAATATGGGAAACTTAATTCCCAATGCAACAGTGTTGAGAGCTGGGACATGTAAGAGGTGATTAGGTCCTCTTAATGGATTAATGTCATTATCTCAAGACTGGGTTATTATGGGAGTGGGTGTCTAATAAAAGGATATATTCAGCCCTCTTCCCTCCTGTTGTCTCTTGCTCTCTCTTACCCTTCTGTCTTCTGCCATGTGATGGTGCAGCAAGAAGGCCCTCACTGGATGTTGGCCCCTTGATCACGGACTTCCATCCTCCAGAACCGCAAGAAATAAGGATCTGTTCTTTATAAATTACCTAGTCTTCAGTATTTTGTTATAGCAGCACAAAATAGATTTAGAAATTCAGGTTTTAGGAAAGTCATTCAGGATGAAATCAGAAGCCTGGGATTTAATTCCAGTCCTATTCCTAGCTCAATGATTTTGAATGAATTATTTGATTTCCCTGAGCCTCGAAGTCTTCATCTGTAAAATAGGGGCACTAATAGTTGACACTGTCATCATCATTGTCATCTTTTCTTATAGGATACTAAGGATCCTGAAAGCAAATATATGTAAAAAGATTTATAAATTTAAAAGGACTGTTGTTGCTCATTGTTATTATTATTTTAAAACAACTTTGTCTCATAGAACGTGCCATTCTACAAGTTATTCCCCTATCAGTCTGCCTTTTCTGGAATTTCACAACCCTGGGGACAGATGGTAGTGACCTAGAAAAGAAAAACCTGAATATCTTTTTTGGAAGTCTCACTATCCTGCTAGATAATCAGCTCTCGCATCTGAATGACTACACACTGCTTATGATGATTGCCAGTTGGTGTTGCTTTGGGTTTAATAAGGGAAAGTATGGTGGTGAAAAGAACCCTCTTATGGGCAGCTGAATCTCAACTCCTGGGTTTAGTCTACTAAACAGTAGACTGAATGTACAGTCTTATAATTATGACTTCCTTAAATAAAAGCCCCATAGTGACTATGGAGAGTGAAGGTTATTCAGTAAGCCATCACATAATACCGACCATATGAATTTAATGTTGGCTATGTTAAGTACTTATTACTTATTTTTTCTCAGTAGTTAATAAGCTATAGAAAGCCAACACAATCTTTTGAAATAATGCATACTCTAAAAACAGTTTTAATTTCCTTGCCTAGGAAACCCTTGTAGATTAATTACTGGACTGATAAGCATCTGTTCTGGCAGAGTTACTTTGGTGTTTTAACAAAAATAGAGCATTATATGATTCAGCATAATGATTAAGAACCTGGATTTTGGGAGCAGACTGTCCTGGGTTCAAATCCAACCCAGCCACTTCATACATGTGTGACTACTCTTAGCCTCAATTTACTGTAATAGTATCATCATCAAGACTTGTTGAGAGGACAAAATGTGATAATGGGTAGAAAGGCATTGGCAAAGTTAATCATCAATACTAAATTTTCTATTAGCTGTCTACTACTATATAACAAATTAGCTCAAAATTTAGTGACTCAAAACAATAAACACTAATTATTGTACAGTTTCTGTAGGTCAAAAAGGAGCAGATATAGGTGATTCTGGGTGGGTCTTTAATGAGGTTGCAGTTAGGAAGTTGGCCAGGTTTGCAGGCATCTGAAGACTTGACTTGGGCTGGGAGATCCAATTCCAAGATGGTGTATTCACATAGCTATTGGCATGAGGCCTTAGTTCCCTGCTGGCTGTTGGCAGGAGGCCTCAGGTTCTTGCCACATGCACCTGTCCATAGAGTTGCTTGAGTGTCCTCACAACATGGCAGCTGCTTTCTGCCAGGGTAAGTTATAAAAACAAAAGCAAGATGTTAGTCACAAGATCTTTTATGACCTAGTCTTTGAAGTCACCCTCTACCATTTCCATGATATTCTATTGCCTACATATTAGCCATATTCAATGTGGAGGAGAGTGGCTACAGAAAGAGCATAAATATTATGAGGCAGGAATCATTGGAGATCATCTTGGAAACAGCTACCACAGGTGGTTAAGGTGAGAATCTATTTGTATATTGCATTCAGAAAGTCCCAAAGGTAAACTCTTAACCTCAAAGCACTGAAAGGAAGTAAAGCACTGGTGTGTGTAATATGATGAAGAGGGACCCCAAAAAAAGATGGCAGACAAAAATAAAACCCTTCTCATGAGCACTGATAAAGTCAAATCTTTGCAATTCTTCTATTCTGGATTTAGCATTTAATCAAAAATCCCTATTTCTCTTTGTATAGCTAAGGTCATGATCTAAGTAATCAGGTTTTTCTGACCTGATAAGAAACATTTCTTAAAATACCCAAAAGAAAAGATAATATGTTCTAAAAACCCTTACACCTGTTAAAAGGGGGGGGGGTTATTACTTTTAAATACTTTTCTTGTCAGTTGAATATGTTTAATCATACTCTGTTGGAGATGAATCATACATGGTAAGGTCTAAGTTTATTTTCCAATTCTGTTGTACCCAGAGGTGTCTTGAAGTGTTTTTCTTATCAACTCTGCTTTTATTTTTCTCTCTTCTAGCGTTGTCACAATTCTTTATACTATTTTATTCTGAGTGGTGGTGGATGTGAAAGAGCTTAGTAAAGCAGGTCTCCTGTGACAAGAATGGGAAATGAAATGTACTGTAAATAGTGGTTTTCTGCTGTTAATGAAAATATTTACTAAAGGCCTATACATTGAGTATTCTATGGGTCAGGGGTAGTCATAAACCTGGAGGAGCACTTCAATGCAGGCATCATATCACTCTGCCATCTTCTAGCTATGAGATCTTGAAACTGTGAGAGGTCCTAGAGTAAAATAATAAATAAAGAAATACACACAAACACACAGACATTTATATAAGGAGATTAAAATTCAGTAAGAAAGATAGGCATATCTATAAATAACTCTAAATTAGCATGCATATCACAGTTACATGGGCAAAATATCAGCTTACCTAAAATGCAATGGTTGTGTGTGGTAGTAAGCAATCAGTTCCAAAACGAGACTGTTGGGATTTAAAACTAATCCATAAAAATGCATTTAAACTAATCAATAAAAATGAGTTGGTTCAGGCAGACAGAAAAGGGAGGAAGGCACTCCAGTTGGGCCATAGCTAGAGAAAGGTATGGAAGAGGTTATGGAGTGACAGATGCTCTTCAAATCCTGTTGCTTGTATTTTCTTCCCAGTTTCTAAAGGAAACCCAGGAATGAGTTTGTGCACCTCCTCTGTGCTTCCATCGCACTCCTAGCAATATAGGGTAGAATTCAAGAGCAGAGACTCAGAAGTTAGATCTCTCCATGCCTCAGTTTTCTTACCTATAAAATGGGAGATTTTTGTAAGCTTAGCTGAGTGAATATATTTAAAGCCCATTACAACAGTGCCAGAACGTATGCTCTGAAAGTGTTAGCTATTAAGTAATCATCACAATATACTATAATTGTGGGCTTGCTTATCTATATCCTCTGTTAAACTACAATCTGATTTATTTTGAATAATGTCTTAAAAACAATAATCACATCAGTAAAAACATTGTAGGAGAGTGAATCTCAAGGTTCACTGCATGAAGGTCCATCATCACCCAAGAGGGAGAAGTACCTCCTGTCTTGGAAGTGGGCTGCAGTGATCAAGAGAGGAAGACAGGCTGACATGCTCTGAAAGCAGGGTCTGATGTTGGCCTGTGAGTTGCCGGGTCCACATGTCAAAAGCTTCAGGTGTGATCAGGCAAGAAAGACTGTACTGGTTTAATCTCCTTAGGCCCCTGGCAAGAGAAAAGAGAGATTGGGCATAGGGTGTGGGAGAAAGCCTGGGAAATAAGATTGCCGAGAAGGCAGGAAGAATACTGTAAACTTTGATTCACCTCACCGTTTCCCATCCAGCCACTTCATATGGCAGCAACAGATGTGTGTTGCCTTAAGGTACCACACTTTATAAGCCATTGAGGTGTTTGAGAATTATTGTTAGAATAATAGCTATATGTATTCTAGATTCTCGGATGTCTGGGTCAAAGTAGCTCCTGAGAACTGTAGAGTATGTGAATATTATACCTTCTGGGAAAGGTTTAGTTATTTAGCACCAATCTCATCATTAGGTCCAGGGTCATCACAAAGCTGCATTTATATTTTGCCCTTTTATACCCAGCACTAACATTTAAATGAGGTCACTGTAGCCATTTGAGCACTATTAGGTTGGGTTTAAACATGGTCCTTCATTCTTACGTTTCAATATGTGATCAGGAAGCTAAAGGGGAATATTCTTCACATTGTATCTGAAAGTGCTTATATCAAGCCCCTGTTTCTAGCTCTCTCTCCCTTTCACTCACCTTATTGTTAAGATATTATTGTCCTAGCCATTGAATTTTTGTTTTTGACATTATTTGTAATGGTAAATTTAGGAATACAGAAATAGAAAAAAAGAAACTTTAAAATTTTATCACAATTCAAAACTCAGAGATAACAAACACCAATTACCTTATTTCTAGTATTTTTTTTCTGCTATTACAGATGATGTTGCTAAGACCATTTTTGAATTTTCTCTGGTACACATGTGAAAGAAGTTCCCTAGAGTAGAGCAAAAAGTTGTTTGGAGCAGTATTGCTAGATCTCAGGATATTCACAACTTTACCTTTGGTGGATAATGTTGAATTCCACTGTGGCTGAAATTATTTGTACTCCACCAGCAATGTAAGGGTTCTATTGCTCTTAAATCTCATCTACACTTGACTTTTCAGGCTTATTAGATTGGTGAATAAGTAATTATGGTTTTGCCATTAAAGTGATTAAAAGTAATGGCAAAAACCACAATTACTTATGCATGAACTTAATACATATTAAATATTATTTGCTTTTAGAATTAGGAGTCAGTTTTTTTCATGTTCATTTAATTTTTGTATGTCTTACTTGGTGATTTGACACTCACAGTCTTTGTGCATTTTGGGCAATTTTTTTTAAGTTGTAGTTGCTCTAAGTTAAGTGCTAGTGATTCAGCTTCCAAGTATTAATACACTTATGTAATCCTCTTCTACATTGTTTTCAGGTTTTCCTGTGTGAATGGTAGAATATAACTGAAGTGATGGTATATGACCTTCAAGCCTAGGTCATAAAACACAATTTTGTGCTTTGTGGACTCTCTTAGATCACTCTCTTTATGGAAAGTTAGCTGCCACGTTGTGAGGACACTCTAGGAGCCCTAAGGAGGGCTTCCTGTCAATATCATGTGAATGAGCCCTCTTGGATGTGAATCCTACAGCCTGAGTCAAGGCTTAAAATGACTGCAGCCACAGCCAATATCTTGACTGTAACCTCATGAGATGCCCCTGTCAGGGCCACCCAACTAAGCTGCTCCTGAATTGCTGAACCACAAAAACATAAAGATAACAAATGCTTGTTGCTTAATTTTGAATGCTGCTAAGTTTTGAAATAGTTTATGTACCAATAGAAAACTGATAGAATATTGATTTATAAAAGCTTCTCATACACAAATATAAAAGTATAAAAAACTGTTATTAATCATACATGTAAAAATTTTCTCATTTGTACTGCTTTCTTATACAAAATACATTTTGTCTTTCTAACTAAACATTTTCTGGAATTCTACTAGAGCTGATTTTGATATATTAAACCATTTTTTTCTGTCTGTTTTTCTAATTGTTTTGATCAAAGCTTATAATTATAAAATTGTATTAATTTTTATTGTTGCTAATTGCATATGATCATGTTGTTTGAAAACTGCATTCAGATTATTCAACTTATAATTAGGGTGTTTAACTTTTTTAATCTATTTTGAGCAAATGTGTTTTATTTTATTTTACTTTTATATTTTTACTTTTTTTTGAGACTGAGTCTCGCTCTGTCACCCAGGATGTAGTGCAGTAGTGCGATCTCGGCTCACTGCAAGCTCCGCCTCCTGGGTTCACGCCATTCTCCTGCCTCAGCCTCCCAAGTAGCTGGGACTATAGGTGCCCGCCCCCACGCCCGGCTAATTTTTTTGTATTTTTAGTAGAGACGGGGTTTCACCATGTTAGCCAGGATGATCTTGATCTCCTGACCTCGTGACCCGCCCGCCTCGGCCTGCCAAAGTGCTGGGATTACAGGCGTGAGCCACCGCGTCCAGGCGTTTTATTTTATTTTTACATTTTTGTTTATTCTGTTTTTTTGTGTGCTTTCTTGTTGATTCATTTCTTTTACTGAAGTGTGTTTTTGGACTGTGGATTCTACACATCCTTATTAAAACTATAGTTTGAAGATGTGTTTGTAAAATAATATTTAAGCTAATCTATTTGTCAAGATTAAGAAAACGCAAAGACAAATTAACTATTTTTTAAAATTGTGGGCTACAATACAATAGTAGGTCATAAAACCAACTTAGAACAGTGTGTCTCAAGCCCTTTTTAGCTGTGGTGCACATTAAAAACTCATTTTACCTAACAATCAAGTATGTGTGTGTATATATATATATACACATATATGTGTGTGTGTGTATGAATATAAAATAACATGTTTGATAAAAAAGATGTTTGTGCTGGATAGTAATACAAAATTAAAAAGGGTTTTTTATTATGAGTTATAGTCAGAATAATTTGAAGAATGTTGATTCTTTTCTCCATAAAAATTGACAAAGTTAACATGTTCTGTTTTTGTCAATATTCCCCTGCCAACATCCTAATTTTTATTACTAGTAATAGGTGATTTTAGGTAGAATGAGTATTACTAACATATTATTTATATTAGATGCATATTTCAGTGTTGTCATCTGTATTATTTTTGTGACAATATTAATATCAAATGTATATTCTTGTTTTATTTAATTGCTTTAAATGCTTACCACCAGTTCTTTGTAACCATAATAACCCTGTTATTGAATTTTTAAATTAGATTTTTCATCAGGTTGGGTATAGAATTTCTCTGAGTAATTCCTTGAGGAAGGTTTTATTATTTTAATATAATTAAACCTAGGAACTGGAGAAGTATGAATTGAGCAACTGCTAAAATTCCTGAATATATACATACATTTGTGTATATATTTGTGTGTGTGTGTGTGTGTGTGTGTGTATTTGTAATCAATCTAAGGTGTAAAAGTTTTGGGTCTTTCTAGCATGCATTTCAAAACTTAATAGACTGAAATGCTTTTTAAAATAACTCTCAGTTAACAAATGTTTTAGAAATACCAATTATTTGCCAGAAATTATTATAGGCTCTGGGAATGCAAAAAGAATATGACATCTGACTATAAATGGTTAACCAAAATATATGGGATGGAATTCATGTGCAGACCTTAATACAATAATAATGAAGAGGATTATATTAGTTAAATCTTTTCAAGCACTTAATGTATGCACCTCATGCTATTCTGAGTTCTCTAGGAGTATTAAAATCATTAAGGGGTTAAAGAAACTAAAATTCAGGTGCTAATATTATCCCCATTTTACATTGATGAAATGGAGGCACAGACAGTTAAGTAATTTACTCAAGTAGACAGTAGAAGAACTAGGACTTGATACCAGGTGGTTTGCTTCCAGACCTATATGTTAATTGATATTGAATATAATATAATAAGGTTGAGTTTTACAATTATTTTAGAATTTATTTCTACACATTTTTAATTAATAAAAAATTTTAACAGGTGTCTTTTAATTCTAAATAGTGGATTGAGCTGACAGAGATGCCACCTACTACAAATATTTATAAATTCTGATTAAAACATGACCAAAAAGCAAAGCATGTAAGCTTAAAATGAAAAACAAGGAGAAATTTTCACAAATTGGAAACACAGAGAAAATTTAAAACCAAACAAGTGCTAAAGTTGGAAGTGTGGTGACTCTGCGGGAGTGTTGCACAGAACATAACTGAAGCCCTAGAAAGGCTACCATTTTATGAAAACAAATGAGGGGAAAAACTCTTCCCACCAGTCAAAGTAAAGCTGTAGAGAGTGTGAGTTATTGGCTCTGAACAAGAAAAAGACAGTAGTTGCCCATGAGAAACTGATGTGGTGCAGGAATGACAGGAGGTGACATTAAGGTAAATCTGGTACTGAGCAAGAGAGTACCTAAGGGCTCCTTGCAGAAGCAAACACAAAATCCATGGTAGGCATGCTCCCAGGACAGGGAACACAGGGACTACACAGTGAAACACCCCACAGTGAAAATAAGCTCACAATAAATATTGTTAATCAAATACTACACCACAAACTGGAGGATTAGCAATCAAAGAATTTCAGATAATAAAACAATAGAAAGGGCTCTAAAAACTTACGTTTAAAATAATTCTGAAGATACAAAAAATATAAATCATAAACTTACTATTTAAAAATTTCAGGGTAAAAAAATGACAAAACTTTATGAAATAAAAATAAATATACACATTTTATGATCTATAAAATATTAATTGAGTACCTGTGATGTGTGCAGCATTTTTTAAGTGTACTGGGAAATATAACCGGGGGGAAGGTTTGATATTGAAGCAAACCCCTGAGAAGAGGGCAAGTGAGTGGTGCAGAGATCTCGGGAAAGAAAGAGATTTGTAGGCAAAGGGAAGTATATGGGAGAAGAGTAGTTGGCGTGTTCATGGAACAACAAGTAAGTCTGTGGGCTCTGAGTGGACTGAGGGGCAGAGCAGTGGAATAAAAAGTCATAGAAGTAGCTGAGGGTGACAGTGGGGCGTGGAGGTGTTTTAGGGCCTTTGCGATGAATGGACCTTCAGTTTTACTTGAAGTGAAATGGGAAGCTATTGGAGGGTTTTGAGTAGGCATTACATGAGCTGAAAAGTATCTTTACCAGGATTATCATGTGGCCACTGCTTGGAGAATAAACTGTAGGAAGAAAAATGTCAAAATAAATCAATAAGGAGCCTACTACAAATTCTTAGGAACTAAATGATGATGGTTTGAACCAGGGTGTAGCAGTGGAAGTAGAGAGAAATAACCAGGCTCTGTGTATATTTTTAAGGTACAGCCAGCATTTGCCCGTAGATTTGATGTAGGTGTTAGAGAAAGAGAGGGCAGGATGGTTAAGCGTATGTAAATCTAATAAGAATTCTAGAAGAGGAGACTAGAAAACGTGGGGGAAGAAACAATATTCAGAACAATTTTAGCTAAGAGCTTTCCAGTATAAATAACAGAAATATCAATCCTTAGGTTAAAGAAGCATACAAAGTCCTGAAGGGATATAAAAAACCAGGTAGTGACACTATAGAACATGAAAACAAAGAGATTACCATTTCAGCAATCAAAGAAGAAAGACAATTAAATAACAAAGGATTGACAATTAAGCTGAGAACAGATTTCCAGGAGCAAAATAGATGCCTGACAATCATGGGATATTATCTTCATAGAGATTGAATAACTGTCAATCTGGATTCAGTGCATGACCAAAGAAATAGAGTGAAATAAAGATATTTCTCAGACACAACTGATTGAGAAAATAATCCACTCAGTGAACTTCACTGAAACAAACTGCTGAAGAATATACTTCAGGAAAAAGGTCTAGAATATCAAAAGCCAGAACTTACTCATAAATATGAGGTTAAAACTAAATAAGCTCCAACTGAAATAACACCAATAGCAAATAATGTGGGATAATTAAAAACAAGATATCATCTCGAGAAAATGCTTTAAGAAGCATAAACTAATCATTAAGTAGAAGAAAGGCAAAAAATGAAAATAAGAGCAAATATTCACATAAATATAAACATAATTAATGTAAATAGAAAACAAACATAATGAAGAGGATCAATAAGCCAAAGCTTGATTCTTGAAAGGATGAATAAATTTGATAAAATCTTGGCAAGAATTATCAATAAAGAGAGAAAAGGCCCAAATAACCAATATCGGGCATTAGCCATTTCTATAGACATAAGATCATGGAGCTTATAAGTTGTGCCAAAATTTTTGAATGTGTAGATAAAATGGGTGAATTACTAGGAAAACTTAACCCTATTAAATTGATGAAAGAAGAAACACATAATTTGAATAGTCTAATAATGATTAAAGAACTTGAATTCATAGTTAAAATATGTTCCACAAAACATTCCAGGTACAATGTAATTTTTCTGGTGAAATTTACCATACATTTAGGGAGAAAATAACATCAATCTTACACCAACTTTTTCAGAGAATAGAAAAGACTGGAATCTTACAGCTGCTGAAATATTAAAGGTAATAACTTGATCCTACAAGTTATTCTTGTGAATTCTACAAGTTTCTACAAATATAAATGCTAAAATTCTACAATTGTCTATGATGTTGGCTTTAATGGATTGTAGAGTTATGAGAAAGTTTTTGTAAATTATAAATAATAAAAACAAATTCTAATCAGCCTTACCAGAGGAAAGCCTCTATCTTAGCAGTGAGAAATCTTATTAATATTTCCAAATCACTGTCACTTTAACAGGTGATCTAAGAGCATGCAGTTGAAAAAAAAGATAAAAGTACTATAGAGATGTGTGATAAAGCACTTAAGAAACACTTTTGATATGCGATATGGTTTCGTTCTGTGTCCTCACCCAAATCTCACCTTCAATTGTAATAATTCCCACATGTCAAGGGCAGGACCAGGTGGAAATAATTGAGTCATGGGGGGCAGTTTCCCCCATGCTATTCTTGTGATACTGAGTAAGTTCTCAAGATATCTAATGGTTTTATAAGGGGCATCCCCCTTCGCTCGGCTCTCATTCTCTCTCCTGCCACCCTGTGAAGAGGTGCCTTCTGCCATGATTGTAAGTTTCCTGAGGCCTCCCCAGCTATGCAGAACTGTGAGTCAATTAAACCTTTTTTCTTTATAAATTACCCAGTCTCAGGTATTTCTTCATAGCAGCCTTAGAAAGAACCAAAACAGCATGTTTTCTAGATTTTTGTCATGTATTTGATATCAATTTTTCAAAATTGGTACCTTTTTGAGATTTATTTTCCCATGTGAAATACACATTTACTTTGCACCTAATATTGGATTTGTTATTTTTCATTCTCTTTCTTAAAGAGAATATGCTTCAGATGACACAAACCTGGATCCACTTCTGTTCATGGCATTTTTGACAGTTATTCAAGGATGTATGTAAAATATGAAGCATTTAGCCAGGCACTTTGAAAGCAATAAATAAATACTAATGTTCTTGTTGTTATAACATCCTTGGAAAGTGGTTTCTCCAAATATTACAATCTGTGGAGTGGATTTTTATGTCATACTTACATGTTAGAAAAAAAAATGGCCCCTATTAAGAGATTGAATGGGCTACTTGTTCAACTGAGAGCTCCGGTGATCCAGCAGCACAGAAATTGCTTGGCTACTTGGAAGTAACAATATAGAAAGGTTTTTAGTTCAGATAGGAGGTTGAACTAACTTATCTTTCATGTCACTTTCAACACTATAATGTCATTGTGATGTGCTTATGACTGCACCTTCTTTTCTTGGTCTGAAGAAATCATTTCTGATAACAGGATTCTGAGCCCGAGGCCAGGATTTTGGAAATGATAAGAGAAGTCAGGTCTCGACCTCTGCATGCAGGCCTGGAAGGACAGCTTTGGGATGGGCTTGAACTGTGTCATGAGAAGATTGAAATGCCTGATTCAAGATTTGTTTAAAATTCTGCGAAGTGCACATATCAATTCTAACTCTATCAGAACGGATTCAATCACTCCTTAAATAACACTCTGTGGCAGTATTTAATTTTTCCAGCTACATATATATCTAACAAATTATGGAGGCATTTTGCATATATGCATAAGTCACAAGCCTGTGAGATGTGCACAAGTCACCCTGAACCTGAGCCTCTCGTTTTCATGCAACTGTTCTTTTTCCTCCCCTAGGTAGCTGACACCAAGATAAATGCTTTTTACAGGATAATGAATTTCTGTCATTCCACAGGCAGTTAGTTTGATCAGAAATTAAAGTTAAATATAGGTTCAAAGGGGAAAAAGGCAATATTTAACTTTGGAAGGATACATTTGCCTTTTAGCAATCTGGAAAATGGCAAAGGATTACTGCATCATTTCCTTTTGCAGAAAACAATTGCTCCTCAAAAGAAGGTTGGACATTGCTTTGTTTTTATAGGTTTGGGTCATTTATTTCCTTTCTTTGGCTTTTTCTGTGTTTCTTCTTTGATTAACATACATTTGGTAAATCTCCTATCTGAATACAGAGCTGCGATGAAACGTGCATGTGTGTTTGATATTGTTTATACTAGAAACCTATGAGAGGCAAATATGTAAGGGAGAAAAAAAATGGAAATATCTCACTGTAGAAGTGAGACTCCTGGCAACCCAAAGGATATTTTCCATATACTCTAGTGGAAATAGGGCCTTTTATTCCCAGCATGTATTTCCCACATCATAAAAGTAAAAATTCCTTCTTTGTCAGGCTCACTTTATGGCTGGTCCTCTGACTGTGTCCACACAAATCTAGAACAGCTCATAGATTCATAGAGTCACTGAAAAGATCTGTCAAATTGCATAAAACATTCTGACTGGCAATTTGACAGAAACCTGACAGGATAACTTTGCATAGTGGGAAGCATTGTGGTTTGTCTTTATCATCCTCAGTTTCTTATATTTGTCATTTTTTAAGATAATATTCTCCCATTTGTCAAATTTACTAGGGCATTTTGGTGTCCTAATCACAGTGCTAGGCATGAGGAAAGATCTAAAAATGTAAAGGATTTAATTTCTTTTCTCAAGGTGTTCACCTCAGTGAGACAGTGGCACAAACAACTATTAAATACAATGTGAGGAAGGCAGGTGAGGCCAGGGTGCTAGGGGAGCATACTTCAAACTAGCTGAGACACACTGGACAGCATGGAAGGAAATCACATCAAGGATATATCTCTGGATCCAGAAAGTGTGAAAAATACAACTTAACTTTTTTCTATAACTTGAAAATTTCTTATTTCCGTTAGGGGCTGATGAAAAACTAATTGCAGTCAATCTGTGGATCACACTCTAACATTTTCCCCGAATCTCATTACATTTCAGGAAGTTTATTTATTATTTATTTATTTAGTCAGTCAGTTAGTTATTTTTGAGACGGAGTCTCGCTCTGCTGCCCAAGCCAGAGTGCAGTGGCGCGATCTCGGCTCACTGCAAGCTCCGCCTCCCAGGTTCACGCCATTTTCCTGCCTCAGCCTCCCGAGTAGCTGGGACCACAGGCGCCCACCACCACGCCTGGCTAATTTGTTGTATTTTTTAGTAGAGACGGGGTTTCACTGTGTTAGCCAGGATGGTCTCTATCTCCTGACCTCGTGATCCGCCCACCTCAGCCTCCCAAAGTGCCTGGGATTACAGGCATGAGCCACCACGCCTGGCCAGGAAGTTTATTTTTTAACAACATATTAGGATGGAACCCATTGGGTCCTCTTTGTCAGTAATCATGCTAGCATCCTCTGAGACCCCTATTGTCCCATCCGTTGCTTTGTCAGTGTACACAGGAGTCCCTGGAGGCATCACTTGTTTCCATATTAGCTTTGCCATATTCCAGTCATTCTTGGGGGCATGCATGTCATTCTCCTATACCTTAAGGGCCTGTGAGGTTCTCTAAGGCCCTTTCTATCTGTACGCATCTACGTATGATGGAGTGATTTCTCCTCTGGAGTTCTGCCTCATTCCTGAGGATGCACCCAGGAGGAGGGCCCAATGCCCCTCCATAGCACATGCTGCCTCCCAGAGTTCATTCTGGGCTTGTCCCTGTGACACACATAAAAACACCTCTGTGGCTGTCCTTTAGTCTCTGCCTTCCCTTTCAATGGCATACCCTTGAGGGTGAAAGCTAGGGAGGGCCAAGTTGTTTTTATGATATTTTTGTCAGTTTGTTGTCTAAGCTGTATACCCTTTGTATTTTCCCAAGTGCCTGAACCTCTAATGCACAAAAATCAAGGCAGAGACTCTCTCTCCGTGTGAGACGTCACATTCATTTTCTAAATCCTTGAACACAGAAAGCCTGACTGCTGGAATGGGGAGAAATGCCAAATGGAAAGAAAAAAAAAAAAGAAAATCTGGAAAAATATTTAATTATTGCTTTATGTTATTATCTTACCTCAACATTTGTTTTGAGTAGACTATAGTTTTAGACACACCAAGTTGGAAATCATTTCAAGAGATTAACTGTGAAAGCCTCCCACCACATGTAGGGATCATCTATCCACATGGACAAAGAGCTATCTAGGGAGTTCAAGGTGTTTTCTTGGCTGGTAAGTTTTAATGTTGGGATTCAGGCTTTCCTGTTCTTGAAGGTTTAGTGCAATACTGCACATTGCTGCCTGATTGAACTTTAAATAAATCTCTTCATATAATTCCTCTGCTCAAAAATGTTCCTTTGTCCTCATTTATTATGCCTTCTCAGGACCTCAGTATCTTACTTGGATGAGTACAAAAAGTTTGGAATTGATTCTCTAGTTTCTACTCTTTTCTTGTCTAGCCCATTGTAAACTCTGCTACTAGATTAAGCTGTCTACTTTTGTCCTGGCATTCAAGGCTTCCCATGGAGCCCACCATGGTTTAGTCCCTGTGCTGTGAAGGATGAAGTAAGTGATCTGGGGTGTTGAAACCCCATTCATTCTAAAGAGAGAACTGACTCTTGATACCTCCTTGGAGATAACCAGTAAGCCTTTGGAATATTTTGCCTGATGAGAGTGTCTTTATATACCTAAAGCCTTGAGATATGCCAGATAGTCTATGCTAACAATGTGATTTGTGGTGGCTACCTTGGACCATGCTGTATCAGTTGCACACCTGGAGGGGCTGGAGACTAAGTAACTAAGTAGTCAGCCATGCAGATGCTCCATGCCTACATGACTGACTCCCAATAAAAACCATGGACATGTAGGCTTGGGTGGGCTTCTCTGGCTGGCCATACTCTATACCTGTTGTCACTCATTATTGCTGAGAAAATTAAGTGCTGTTGGTAGGAGTCCATTGGGAGTACACAACTGGAAGCTTGAATGTAGTCTCTACTGGACTGTGCCCCATGCACTTTTTACCTTTGTTGATTTTATTTGGTAACACTTTGTAATAAACTGAAATCATGAGTATGTCAACGAAAAGAGTCAAACTCTGTAAAACATTTGAAGAGATTTATTCTGAGCCAAATATGAGCAACCATGGCCCATGACACAGCCCTCAGGAGGTCCTGAGAACATGTGCCCAAGGTGGTTGGGATGCAGCTTGGTTTTAGGGAAGCATGAGACATCAATATATTGAGAAATATATTGTTTTGGACCAGAAGGGTGAGACAATTCTAAGCAGGGGAGCTTCCAGGCTGTAGGTAAATTTAAACGTTTTCTGGTTTACAATTTATTGAGTTTGTCTAAAGGCCTGGAATTAAGAGAAGGGAAATGTTCAAGTTAAGATAAAAGATTGTGGAAACCAAGGTTCTTTTGAAGTCTCATAATGGCTGCCCTTAGAGACATTAGATGACAGATGTTTCCTATTCAGACCTTTAAAAGGTACTAGACTTTTAGTTAATCTCTTCAGGATTGGGAAGGCCTGAAAGAAAAAGATCTAGCTATTTAAATAGAGATTCTTTACAGATGCACATTTGCTCCCACAAAGGATGGCTTTGCAGGACCATTTCAAAATATGACAAAGAAACATGTTTTGGGGTAAAATATTTTGATTTTCTTCCTTGTCATGTTATGCCAGAGTCAGATTGGAAAATAAGTCATAATATAAAGATTTAAATAAAACCCATCTGATGAGAATTTATGGTTTGTAGGGCGTGACTCACCAGACCCCTGAGATAGGAATTTGGGCGACATAAAAAAGTCAGAGCTTAGCAAATTTCTGAGTTATGTGAGTCCTTTTTGAAAACAAGAAAACCTGAGGGTGATTGGGTATGGCATGACTTTCACATCTTGCTCAATATACCAAACTTTTCATTCATATATAATGGTTTCCTTTTAGGCATGCTTGTTCTGGGCTTTCCTATGCCCAAGTATTTGTTTATCCTGTCTTTTCTCCATAGAAAGAAACAGTTGAATGAATGAAGGCAAAAGAATCACAAAATGGCTTATTTCAAATCCTCAGCTGCTCTACATACTTCGACTTTTGAAATATTGTTTTTAATATTTTTGTAGAGATGGGAATCTCGCTACGTTCCCCAGGTTGCTCTCAAACTCCTGGTCTCAAGCAATCCTCCTGCTTCGGCCTCCCAAAATGTTGGGAATATAGGTGTGAGCCACTGTGCCTGGCCTGAATTATTATTAAGATATATTCTCTCATGGGCCTGATGTTCAGAGATCAGTTTAAATATTAACATAAGGTGTCCTGGCCATGCTCCCAAACCTCCAGCAATTTCTCTACAACTCTTTGAATCTAAAATATTTTCCTGATTTTCTTTTTGTACAATTTATCACCCGAATCAATTGTTTGTAACTTCCAGTTGTTTTGCCTTTCAGATTGGCAAACAGCATACTTCTGACCCCATGAGGAAGTTTTTCATCCTTATTTCAGATCCACACACATAACAACTGTTTTTAAATGCTAGAAGGTTGAGACAATTTGAAGAAGAGGGCTAAAGTCTCAGACCTAGCAACCTATATGTCTATACAAATCTGAGGCCTGCATTTGTTATTCCTCTGGGCAACAAAATACATGCATACATCTCTGTATAGATAATTTCTGGTGAAGAGAATCTTAAGTATTCCCTACACAACTATGAATAATGGAGACTGAAAATTTTTATGCTTTATTAAAATGTATTTTCATAGGAAAGATGTATAATCTTCTCTTATAGGAAATCCCAATTGTTACAAACAAGATATAATAACAACAGATCAAACGCAAACGAGTAAATAATTTACATTTCTAAGCAGCAGAGCCTGGAAATATTCAGGTTTACATTAGAAATCCTTCAAGATCTCACATACGGAAACTGCATAAATTACCAGTGGCTTTGTAGAAGCAGATGCATGATGCCATGACAGCATTAAAGACAAAAGAGGAATAAGTTGGCCTCTACTGCTGAGGTCTGGGTAGAACAGGAGTATTCTCCTGTGGGCACCTGCGCTTTAGTTAATGCTGCAAGCAGCTTTCCATTGTTGTAGGCCAGCTTTTGTCTATACAGAGTAATCACGGATCAGGTGAAAACTGGAAGCAATCAGGTGAAAATGCTTCTGGTTATAAATGACAATGCTGGCCGGGCGCAGTGGCTCACACCTGTAATCCCAGCACTTTGAGAGGCCGAAGCGGCCACATCACGAGGTCAGAAGATCGAGACCATCCTGGCTAACACGGTAAAACCCCATCTCTACTACAAAAAATACAAAAAAACTAGCCAGGCATGGAGGGCGCCTGTGGTCCCAGCTACTTGGGAGGCTGAGGCAGGAGAATGGTGTGAACCTGGGAGGCAGAGCTTGCAGTGAGCCGAGATCGTGCCACTGCACTCCAGCCTGGGTGACAGAGCAAGACTCCTTCTCAAAAAAAAAAAAAAAAAAAAGGGCAATGTAAATCTCAGAGGCCTAACCTTGGAATTTAGAATAAGAAGTTTCTTAATATTCTCTCCCATGGAGTGCTATTTCTATGATATCAACTCTCCTTGCTGACTTACATTACCTGGAAAGAAGAGTTTTTTGTTTTTTTTTTCTTTACAAAAATCCCATTTCTTTCCTCAACACTTGCCTAAAAGTTTGAAACCTGTGTGGTAGTTTTGCCTCCAGGAGTCAGGAGGTCTATTTTGGAGACTGAGTGCTGCCATCCAGATGGTAGATGGTACATCACAAGCTGGATGTGGCCTTAGGCAAGAAATTAAAATATTGAACCTCAGTGTCCTCATCAATAAAAGGGGGATAATAACTTCCCTGCCTGCTTCACAGAGATATTGTGAAAATCTGCTAGATGCATGCATATGAAATGCTCTGACCCTAAGCTACATAGAAATGTCAGGTTTATCTTTTCTATTCTTTTATTCTTTTAAAAACCTCACCAAATATCTTCATCACCCGGTAAAAACAGCAGTGTATTCTTGAGCTACAATATGAAGATGCTTTTAATAAATTTGAGCCAGCTCTTCCCGTCTGCTGACCTACTATGCTTGTGCTGTTTGCAGACAGGAACGGTGCTTTCTTGGCAAAACCAGAGGTGTCCGGCCAAGACTGGCCTGCCTGAGGAAGGCAGAGAAGATCTCTCAGAGGAATTCCAGTTCACAGGATTCAAATAGCATTTAGCCTAGAGCCCTGAAAGTGGTTCCTCTTAGAGAGCATTTTGCTTTCATGGGCTTGACTCAACTATTGTGTTTTTCTATTTTTATATTCTTCTTCCAAATAACATTAATTTTGACAGACCAAAGCTGGAAAGAAATAACAGCTATGAGACCAAAGAGAAGACAATTTTTTTCTGATTGGAGGTAAAGTATATGTATGAGGTAATACAAAAAGGAAAAGACTTAGGGCTTTCCTCAAGAAGTTAATGGTCTAGTTTTGAAAGAAATGTGCACCTAAACAAGAGGTGAAGTTAGGGGAAGAGGTAGGCAGAAGAAACACAAAGCAGGCTGTTGTATGGTGCTGGGGGAGAGACACTGGAAAGGCTTATGGACAAAGAAGATTGAACAAAGGAATACTGAAGATTTTTCCAGGATGTCTAATATAAATGCAAAAGTCCAGAATTCCTCTAGGGGGAAATTTCTACTCTATAGAAAACTTGGTGAAGTAAAGGCAATAGTTAAAAAAAAAAAAAAAGAAGAGGGAGAGACCTGAGTTTCTCTCTTGAATTGTGGAGAGGACAGACAAGGGCTTTCTAAAAACAGACTCCCTGGACGGGCACAGATAGAGACAGTGAGGGATGGGGGGCGGTCTCATTCCTGGGACCACTGCTAACAGTAAGCTTTGTTGTCTTGTTTTTATAAAGAACTGTTTCTGCTTTCTTATACAAATACCTCTTTTGATCACCTTGAGCTACACATGACTTTATCACTGAGAGCATCATGCGTGTATGAAGGTAAAGTGCATGTGTGTGTGCGTGCATATACATGTGCATGCTTAGGGTGGCACAGGAAGAGGTGGTAATTAAAAAATTCCATTTGAAAAACAATGTGCTATTCAGTATCAACAAATACCAAGCACAAATTGTGCACTAGATGTAGCAATAGGGTCTAGGGTACAGTAATGTTCAATTCAGATATGATCTGTATCTCCATTGAGTTTATAATCTAGATTATAGGAGGGGTAAATTCTAGG
Organism: Pan paniscus; assembly: GCF_029289425.2. NCBI lineage: Eukaryota > Metazoa > Chordata > Mammalia > Primates > Hominidae > Pan > Pan paniscus. The sequence goes on along the minus strand of NC_073258.2, from coordinate 92,731,641 downwards.
AGATATGGCTTTTTGGGGGCTATTTTATTCTTTTCATAGCATATTGGAAATTGTCTGGTGGCTAAGCTAAAAGTTACATTTTCATAAAAAATAATCCCCTTTCTTTGCAATGAGATAGAGCATTAAGAATTTAGGTGAAGTCATAAACGTGATCAGCACAGCAAGCTGCACCAAGGCGCATAGTAATTGAGGCCACAGGGAAAGCTTAAAATGCCATTGATTTATTGTGCACACAGGCATCCCAAGCCTCTGAAATGATAAGAAAGCAAAGTGGAGGCAGGCTGTAAGATGATGAGGCAAATCACATTCCATGGGAAACCAGGAGCTCCTCAGAGACTATGATCTGAACTTCAACAGCTGCTTAGCGTTAGGGAGTTTGGTGAAATGTGGATTTGGATAAGGATGGGAATACAGGGGAGAGGGATAAGGGCCCAGAGAGACTCGTGAAAACTTTCTCCCACCAGCGGTTGCATGGAAGTCTGACATAGTAGATTTTCCAGCTCTGTGGTCAGGTGAGGTGGGTGTCTCTTGGTCAAATTGTCCCTTTATAGCATGGAGGTATGTGTTATCTAGGCTGGAGGGGAGCAGGTGCTTGGCTGATTTTATGTGTAATCACAGAGATGGAGAGAGAAAACTAAAACAAAATTCAGGTACCAGGGGGCCTTCCATTTAATACTCCCAGAGGGATTCAGGCACCATGGGCCCAGGGCCATGACAGTTAGAGCTGTGAGTTTTCTAACTTCCTGTGTTAGTCATCTTGTGTTGTCCCCTTTACATTTCCTTCTAGTCATTGGCAATAAAACTCTTATAATGAAGAAGTGTATTTTTCTTCAGAGGCAACAGGATATTAAATCACCTCCGCAGCCATGGTTTTTTCCTCCTCCCTGTTGTGAGGGGAGAAAGAAATGAGAGAGTAGTGACTACTTTGAGAAGATGGGAAATTGGGTTGTATTCTCAGGTTTTTTGCATAGAAGAATTTGAACTGGGCACTGTCTCTGAGCTAAACCTGTGTGAAAACCCTGAAGCTAGTCTTGCACTTGATTCCAAATGACATTTTCTTTTTTCTGTAATACTTTTGCATGCTTGTATACTTTTCATTTTCCATTTGCCTGTCCCTCCCAACTCACCCAGCTTCCTCCTCTGCTTTTCTCTGTCCTGTCCTATACGCTGAGTGGGCTGACACCTCAGATGATCACACCTCCTTTGCTGCCTGGATTCCAATGAGGCTTAGCTTATGGAAGGCAGTCGTAAGAAATTGGAGGGTGGGACAAGGAAGAGGTATTCACTCCCCACTTCTTTTCTATGCTGGACACATTCTGTGGCAGAGCATGTCCCTCTGGGAATACGTCTCCTGCCGGGCAGCCCTTCTCCAAGATTCCCATGTTCACTGGGCTTTGTTAGTACTATTTCCTTGCCTTGCCTTGCCTTTCTAAGCCTAAGGTAGTGGTGGCTTTTGATTCTTGATAGTTTCTATGTTCTCTACCATTTTTGCTGACTTGTCTAATGTTGCTCATGCCTCTGTAGATAATCCATTCCTTGAAGTCTGAGTAGGATTCTGTTCCCTACAAAATACAGCTCAAAAGAGCTACTTAAAGGCAGGCTCTGTATATAATTATTGTTTTTAACCTTTTTGTTTCTAGGCTTAGTCAAGTGCCAGACACTGAAGAAACTAACAGATTCAACTTCCTCCACATCTAATCCATGAGGAAGTCTGACTGGTTTTACTCTAATGCATAACTTAAACTCATCACATTCTTTCCATCTTCAGTGCTATAACCCTAGTCCAAGTGGCATTAATTGTCATCGGGATTCTGCAATAGCCAATCGCCTCCAATGGGTCCCTTTGTTTCTCCTCTAATACCATGTAGTTGAGTCTCTACACAGAAGCCAGTCAAAACGATCTTTTATAAATTTGAAGTCAGATCATGTCATTCTCTGCCCAAATGTTTCCAATGGCTTCCCACTGCATTAAAATTAGATTAAAAGCTATTGCCCTGGGCAACAAAGCTCAGCATGATCTGTCCCTGTCTACCTCCTAGAGCTCATCTACCTCTGCCCTGTCTTGTCCGCAAAGCACTTATTACTCTGCCTTCTTGAAAATGACAAACTTATTCCATCTTAAAGTGACATCTATGCATTGTATTATTTCTTCTCTGTGCTCTCACATGGCTGGTTCCTTCTGGTCATTCAGTTCTCAGCTCTGACTTTCTGAAAGCATCTCTTTCTGGACGCTCTAATGCAGCACCTTGTTCTTCCCCAAGTCATTCTTTAGTACATCATTTCATTTTATTTTCTCATGGAACTCATCTCCATCTGAAATTATGGCCCTTATTTACTTACTTTTTTGCTTAGAGTCTGACTCTCTAATGAGAAGGGAAGATCTATGGGAGCAGGACATATATAGGAAAATATCTTGCCAGTCTTATTTCCTACCATTGTCTCTGCAATGTATAGGAATGCCTAGCCCATAAGTGCTACACACGCACACATACACACACACATGCATACACATAGACACACACAGACACACACACACAGACACACACACAGAGCAAGAGAGAGAAAGAGAGTGGGGAGAGAGAGATGAAAGATTTACTGATCAACATTCTTCTCAATGCTTTACATAGATTATTTAATTTAATCCCCAGTACAACTCCATTCATCAAGAACTATTATTATCCTTGTTTTACAAATGAAGAAACTAAGCACAGGGAAGTTAAGTAACTTGCCAAAGGATATACCCAATTAGGAAGTAGCAGAGCCAAAATTTGAAATCTGGCCATCTGGCTCTTAGCTGCTCTTAACTGCTAAACTATACAGAGTCCTAACATTTGTTCAATATATTAATGAACACTTCCTGTCAGCTTCTTCCGTTTCACACTTGGACTTTAGAAAAAACGAAGCTATCCAATTTTTAAATGTGGGAGCCTGCCTGACCCCATGCTGAGGGATTTTCTCCCCTTGAAAAAGGATACTATGAGCCCAGGACAGCCAGTGAGGCACAAATCTCTTTCTTGAATGCAAGCCCTTTGGGGAAAGTTTCCAAAGATCCCCAGAAGTGCTGAGCCTGTGGTCTGCCAGAAATGTGGCCCGGAACTTCACGGCAGGAATATTTTTTTCTCAGTTTTCCCTCATTAACTAATTCAGAAAACATTTAATAAGCAGTTCTGTTGCACCAGACACCTGAGACACAGAGATGAATAAGACAAGTGCTCAGCTCTTAATGAGTTTATAGGCTGGTGGAACATCAACTCTGTTTTTGGACACACCTTCTACTTGTTCATCTATTTTTATTTTGAATCAATTAAAAATGAGAAATTAGAACAGTTATCTGAACTGACCAACTCTGTGCCTGGAATGGAGCTGCAACTTTGTCCACTGCTGAAGCTGGCCTCAGGTTCAGACTCATGCCAGGAAGCCTAGTGTTCACAGACTCGTCTACAAGTGTGGTGCTGTTTCTTTTACAGCTCCTTTTTGATGACTGTGCCATAGTGGCTGCGCATTTGGAAGTACTTGCCGACTTTTTGAAACTACCCTTTCCTCTCTCAGCCTTAATCCCATTTTGACAGGTAACACTCCAGCACAGGCTTTTCTGCATTAGAGCAATGTTGCTCCCATGCTGACCTCCATCTTCTCTCTCCCTTGGCACTGGAGGAAATTACCTACACCCATTTATCTCCTTTTCTTGTAATTCAATCACTCCTATTCATTATTTCTATAGCTGTCTTCCAATTGCTCCCAATTTGTCTATTTCATGCTATTACCCAAGCACCTGAAAACCAACATGGTCTACCACATGGCAGCTCCATATAGGGATCACCTTGCAACCATGTGCAGTAACGCATCTTAAAATACAGCCAAGAAATGCACCCTGTTTTTTATTCGGTTTCACTGCACCATAAGCTTATATTGAAGTGTCTAATATCACCTTCCTGTTCTTTTTATTCTTTTTTTTTCTTGCTGGTCTTGTTGCTTTCCAGTTTTCTCCCTGGAAATTTAAATAGCTGTGTTTCAGGTTCCTTTCCTCCAGATGTATTAATTTTCAGGTCTCCTTGCTAAAGCTCATTTGGTCATTTCCTGACTATATTTCTAAGCACTGAAGCCACTTTATATAACGTGCCTCTCCTTAGTGATTTTGCTATGACTTTTATTTCAGCTTTATCTGCAAATTTAATTAGTGAGTTCCATGTCTTTCCATTTTAAAGAGTACATAAGATAATGTCAGTTCTCTACAACAGCAGGTGGATAATAGAAACAAACAAGGAGGGAGATTGTACCTTGAACTGCTCTCTGCAAAGTAAGGAGTGAGAGAAATCAAAGAAGATGTTGAAGACATGACACAACAGCTGGGAATGTGACCTTACTGTAGCAGATGCCCCCAAAATTTGCTGGGCTGTTATGCACAGATGGCGTGGCAGTACCTACCAGTACAGTTTCAGAAGCAAAAAAGCAAAAGAAGATTGAGGCAGAGAAGTGCGATCTCAGTTTAGAAAAGGGCCTAGGGAGACACAGCCTCAAATATGAATGGCTTTTGCAATTTAATCTCTAGGAATAAAGTCAACATCTGTCTTAGGTCAGATTTCCGGGAAACAGACTCAGATGGAATTTTACTGGGGAGTTCTCCCAGAAACAACACCTGTGAAGGAATGAAGGCAGTAGGGCTGGGCAGAAGGAGGAATTGGACTGTTAAATAGTATAAACAGGACCTCAGCTGATCTCACGGACTGTCTTAAGCTGAGATGCCTCTTCAGCAGGATCATACTTTGAGGCAAGGGACTAAGCCTTTATATCCCCCATGGGCCAGTCATTGGACTTGAGCTGCCTGTAGAAAGGGAGCATGAATTTGAATGAGGCTGCTCTTGAGGAAGGCACATTTCTGGAAAAGAACTTGGCTGAGATTCATTGCAGCCAACTCTCCCAGCAGTTGGGAGAATGATTTTCTCAATCCTGGAGGGCATCTGGGTGGCATGCCACATCACCCACTACAACATCTTAGAAAGACCATGCAAACTCACAGCGACATCTCACAATATGCATTCCCTATTCAGCATTCAGCAAAAGGCTTCTCTCTTATGTCTTCTGTGACTCAGCTGTCATTTGGCCTTCTTGACTGCTCCTTCTCAGTCACCCATTGTTCTCCTTTTTTTTTTTTCATTTGCCTTTTAAATAGGGGCACATTCATTTGTTCCTTCAACAAGTAATTATTAAGTGCCCATTTTGTTCCAGGTCTTCGGTAATATACTATTTTTGACTCTTTTTAATTCCTTTTTTTTCTGTGCAGTCTTATCCACTTAAATTTTGCCTTGATTCTCTCCTTTAGTAATTTCCAATTCTGTAAGTACAGCTTTAGCCTCATTTCTAAAAGAGCAATCCAATTTCTAACTCTTGACTGGTGTGCCTCACATTGAATGTGTCCAGTAGTGGAGGCAGTCAGTATCTTCCCCTGATCCAAGCCTATCTCATTTAATGAAACATCACATAGCCAGTTTCACAAGAAGGAAATACTTGGAGTGGTCTCAAATCTAGTTGTTGAACGTACAATTCATCAGCATTGACATCATCTGGGAGCTTCTTACAAATACAGAATTTTATGCCTCACTAGACCTACTGAATTGGAATATCCATTTTAACCAGAACAATGATTTATATGCATATCAACATAGGAGAAGCACAGATCTAAAACTTTCTTCTCCTCCAAACTCCATACCCAATAGGTAGGTAATTCTGCTTTGTCTTTTAGTCCCTCTCTCAGGAATATTAAAATAACTTCCTAAGAAATCTTACTGACTGCAGTCTTTCTCTTATAATTGATCCTTCAGACCTATGTATACCTATCATTCTAAAACACATCACGTCCTCTTGCATAAACTTTGAATTGCTTCCACTGGCTAAAGGATAAAGTCCAAGTCCCGCCATGAAGTTCATACCCTACCTTTCTGTTTTCCCCTTCTACATACTCACACTCTAGCTTTACTCCTTTACTCTTAATACACATTTACACCATTACACCTTTACCACCATCATGTCATCTTTCATGCTCTTCTTTTGTAGCATTCTATTGCCTCTTACTTTGCCTAAGCAAATCTTACTTAGCTTTTAAGATCAAGCCTAAATGCCTTGTCTTCCTTCAAGCTTCCTGCCTGAGTGAATACCAAAACACATTGGTCATCTCTATTTTGCAACATTTTCATTCTACTTTGTGTGAAGCCTGTCTTTTATACCTAGAAAAAGACTTAACACATCATAATAGGGTACACACACATACACAGTCATATCTCACTTAATGATGGGGATATATTCTGAGAAATGTGTTATTAGGCAATTTCATTCTTGTCCAAACATCACAGAGTATACATACACAAACCTACACAACATTGTCTACTATACACCTAGGCTATATGATATAGCCTATTGCTCCTAGACTACAAATCTTTATAGCATGTTACCTTACTGAATGCTGTAGGCAACTGTAACACAGTGGTATTTGTATTTCTAAACATTTTTAAACATAGAAAAAGTACAGCAAAAATATAGTGTTGCACTTTTATGGAACCACCATTGTACATGCAGTCTGTCATTGACTATTGTCATACAACACATGATTATATATGTGTGTGTGACTATACATACGTATGTGTGTGTGTATCTCAAAGGTCTGCTAACCATAGTGTCTAGACTTTGTGGAACAATCCTAATTTCAGTAAGTTTTCAAATTTTCCCATGAACATATGTTTTATATTTGATTATCAGCTTAAAAATATGGTCCTCATTTTCATCATCTCTACGCTGCATCACTTCTGACATCGGCTTTGGGGGTGCTGCATCGTTCAATGTTCAATGAATGGTGGATTATGCTGAGATCTCCAGGGCAGGATCATCTGAGGTTTCCCCATTGTTTTCCCCAAGCCTGGTTGCTTGACTTCACATCTACACATCCTGCCCTCCTCCCTTCACTTTCCCTGTCTCCCCTTGTTTCCTACTGCAGGAGTGGAAGGAGAGAGATCTATTTCCCTTTGCTAACTCTGTCTGAAGTGGCGGGGTTGATCAATGAGTTGCCGTGCCTGTCCAGGAAAGCCAGTTTGATTGTCCTCCTGTGGCTGGGCTGACAGCATTCAGCCTTTTATGAACTGAATAGTGAAGCGCTCTTTGTAGCTCAGTTTCATCTGTTTATGGTAGAGTCCAGCTGTATTTTTTATGTCTGCTGTTGTTATATTGTTGCTATTGGTATTAATCTCCTGCTAGTTTATTTGCTGTAGATTTATAATGGCTTTACATCATAAAAATGAAAAAAGAGAGAGATCAAACTTTAGTTACTGAGGAGGTCCAAATGAAAGGGTGAAGATACTGTGGGCTAATTAAAACCTACATAGCTTCATAAGTCTATCTGTACTCCTGGAAAAGGGAGATCTACTTGGATGATGATTTCCATGCCTAATGAAGATGAAATAAGTTTTTTTTTTTTTTTGCTATAGCAACAGAAAGGCTCATTCCTGGGGTATGAAGCCTGCTAAAGCAATCCCTACTCCACGAGTAAGAGAGAGAGCAACATGGAGTGAGGTGCCCTCAATATCAATTTGATTTTCAGTACTAGTGGTTAAAAGGGTACTTTCAAAAAATTTTTCATGAAGATCTACAATTCCAGCTTAGGACTGTGGCCACATTCTTAAAACTCCATATTCTATAATTTTCATAGCAAAGTGTGTACATCAGATTCCTCCAAGCTTGACAGACACTGTAATTTTCTTGGCACATATGTTTTGCCTAAAAATGAATGCATTTGTCAAAGCAGAAAGATACCAATGATAGGTGCCATGAAAATAATTAGATAGATAATCCCCCTTTGATAGGTGAGCTATTAAAAAAATTAAAATTTAAAATATATTCAGACTTCAATCTCATTAACATACTTCATTAAAATGCTTTAAAATTCTTTTCTAAAAAATTGAAGTAGATAAATAAACTTTAGTTAAGGAGGTAACCCTCTAGAGTGTACCTCTATATCTGACTTTCTCATGATGAGATTGCCCAGGTATTAAGACCATCATTTATGGAAAAGTTACTTACAGGAAGAATGAGACATAGGATTGAGATCGTTAAGTAAGACATGGGTTAAAATGCTTGCAGAGAACAACTAATTCTTTAAGCTTCAGATTTGTCTCTTCTGTGGGGAAGCTGTTATGATTGGTTCCACTTTCTTTTGCTGTCCCCCAACAGAGCTAATTATTCCCCTCATTACGCTGCTGTTCCTTTTTGACTTCTCTTTCATGGTGCCTATCATGTGGTAGAACACATACCTTTCATGTGTTTGTCATTCCTGTGAGACTGTGGGTTCCACATGGTAGCTTAATTGTTTTATCACCACAATCATCATCTCCTCTTTATCATCACTTTACCAAAGCTAATGTTTATTGAGTACTTACTATAAACCAACCATTATTCTAAGCAATTATATGAAATCTATGAGATAGTTACTTTAAAAGTCTTCATTTTAAGGTGAGGAAACTGAGGCTCAGAGACCTTCAGTGAGTATCATTTACTTCCATAACCTCATTGCCTAGCACTCTGTTGGCACAGAGTAGGCACTCAGTAATATTTGTTGAATAAATGTCTCCTTAGATAATCTCTGTAGTCTGTTACTTATATATAAAATTAGCTACACAGTTGAATATGAAGACTGACTTGAAAATATTCTCTCCTGCTTGTTTAATTCAAACTTAGTTTAATAATACATTTCATGTTTATCTTGGTTGATTTTGATTCTTATGGACAAAGATGGAAATGATCTAGAGTTCCCTGGGAGATGCATATGTAAAATGGTGAAGACTTTAGGGGCACTATTAAGGTGACTCTGGACTATGAGCTCTGAAATATACATATACTATCTGCCCAATTTCCCCCAACCACCTTCAAATTCATGTCTGTGTTCTGTCTCAATTGTCTGATTCATTTATTCATTCAACAAACCTTTTTTGAGCTTAGACACAGTTCTAGGCCTTAAGATACAACACTGAATATAACAGAAAGAATAGCTGCTCTCAAACTGCTTATCATCTAGTGGAGATACGTAGCTAGGACAGGATAGAAATTGATAAATACCACCACAGAATTTAACAAGGAAACACAAAAATTATAGCTAACTTTGTCTTATGAGATGTCAGGAAAGTCTTCCTTCTGTATTAAGACATGAAAAATAAAATAGGAGGCAAAGAAATTGTAGGAAGAGTATTTCAGGGACTAGGAATGTGCAAAGATCTTAAGGAATGGCTATCAGAACATACATGGCTATCAGAACATGTTTGAGAAATTGCAAATAGTTCAGTATGATTTGAACATAAATGTGTGGTTACAGACAAAGATGCAGAGAGAAACAGGTCAAATCATGAAGGCTCTTGTATGTCACACCTGTCCATTTCAACCGAGGAAAGGCAAGGAAAAGTTATCAAAGAGGTATAAGGATGAGAGTAAATGTAACATTTTAATTTTGAATATGCTGCTATAAGCAATAGATAGAATTTTCATCCTACAAGTACTTACTATGTCTCAAAACACAGTAGTATGCAATACTTGGTGGATCAGAGGGGTCAAATTGGAGGCAAGAAGATCAGTTGGCAAGAAGAATGTTACAATATATATTGAAGAAGTAGAAATAAAAGAAATTTATTTGTAGTCTATTTTCTTGATATTCCTTCCTAATGAGGACAATCATGAAGCAAGAGTTTATTGTTCAGTACAGTTACTTAGACTTACTACTTAGCTTATAAGTACCTCACCATGTCCTTATCTGACAGACATCTACTAACTAGACTGGAAAATGGTTCAGTGGAAAGGGTAAATGCTTTGGAAGGAAACAGTTTTGAGTTCAAATTATAGCTCTGCTACTTTTTAACTGAGTGGATGTGAGCACCTGTCTCATGTAGGCTCTTTATTTTTTATATGTTTATACATACCTAGTAGGTATATATTTATAGAGTATATTAGATATTTTGATACAAGAATACAATGCATAATAATAACATCAGAGTAAATGGGGTATCCATCACCTCAAGCATTTATCATTTCTTTGTGTTACAAACATTCCATTATACTCTTTTAGTTATTTTAAAATATATAATAAATTACTGTTGACTGTAGCCACCCTATTATACTATCAAATACTAGATCTTATTCATTCTATCTAGCTATATTTTTGTACCAATTAACCCTCCCAACTTCTCCCCAGCCCTGCACTACCCCTCCCAGCCTCTGGTAACCATCCTTCTACTCTTTGTCTCCATGAGTTCAATTGTTTTAATTTTTAGTCCTCACAAGTGACTCTGAATATGCAGTTTCTTTTTCTGTGCCTGGCTTATTTCACTTAACATAATAACCTCCAGTTCTATCTATGTTGTTGCAAATGACAAGCTCTCATTCTTTTCTATGGCCAAATAGTACTCCATTGTGTATATGTACCTCATTTTCTTTAACCATTTGTCTGTCGATGGACGCTTAGGTTGCCTCCAAATCTTGGCCATTGCGAACAGTGCTGAAATAAACATGAGAGTGCAGATATCTCGTCAATATCCTTATTTTCTTTCTTTTGGTCATATACCTAGCAGTGGGGTTGCTGGATTATATGGTGATTCTATTTTTGTTTTTTGGGGAACCTCCAACCTGTTCTCCATAGTGGTTGTACTAATTTACATTCCCACCAACAGTGTACCAGGATTCTCTTTTCTCCTCATTCTCTCCAGCATTTGTTATTGCCTGTCTTTTGAGTAAAAGCCGTTTCAACTGGGGTGAGATGGCATCTCATTTCATGCAGGTTCTTAAGGCAGGCAATTCTATTCCCTTATTTCCCTTGTAGAAACCTCACCTTTACATGACTTCCATTTCTATCTTTGTTGTAAAATGACACCATTTTAGGTTAATGCCATCAAAAGGGAGTCAAAATTAGAAAACAGGGAAAGGGAAAGAATGAATTATATCCTAGAAACTTAGAGTAATATGTATTATTTGAAGGGTAATCTCATTAGTCAAAATTCTTGCCTTATAAAATACCAAAAGCATGTATCTGAAGATTATTTTTTCTGTTGTGTTGTAGGTCATCATAAGATAATTTTAGTTGGATCAACTTTTATGCAACTATGTGTTAGTACTAGGTGTGCTGAGCACTTCACATGTGTAATCCCAGTCAATACTCACCATGCATACATGGGGTAATTATTATGCATTTATTTTGCAGATGAGAAAGCTGAGGTTCAATGAGATAAAGGTACATGTCCCCCCAGAGCACCAAGAGGGCTGAACCCCACCTTTAAGGTCATCAAGCTCTAAGGCCCATGTTTCCTCCAGGACACATGGTGATCTTTTCCATGGAAAAAACATTCAAGTCACAGAAAGAAAACACTGGAGAAATAATGTCCCTTTCTGCCCTCAAAAAATGTGTAATATGGTTTAAAGCACATATAGCGATGATGACTAACAAGTCTCCAGCTGCCACTCCATGTTCACCTGACATAGACTGACCATGTTGATGAGGATGCCAGTATAACATTTTCTCACCCCACCTTATTCCCAGGTACTGATCACCATGGCCCTGCCATCATTCCCCGCAGGCTCTTTGGAAAACCATGGAGGTATGAGTGTGCCAAATGAAGTGTCATGTACAGGCTGTCTCAGCTGAGGAGGATTAGTGAGAATTAGTGGCACTGTTGGAATCAGGCTAAAGGACATTGCTCTGAACAAGTTAACTGCTCAGCCAGGGCAGGGTTCTGCACACTGAGCCAGACGGCTGCACTCAGCCGCGACTCAGGATCAACTTTCTGGCTACTGAAATGAATAATCAAGTCTCCAGGCAATTCCCACAGAGCCTCTTATTGGAGGCTTGGCCTGCCTGGTTTGGTTGACCAAGCAGTATAATTAGCCAGGAATGTTCAGAAATAAACATTACTGAAGGAGACATAAAACTGTTACCCATGGCTGCACCTATCCTCAAAATGGCAGAGACTGCTCCTGGAATGACTAAGTAGACCAAAAAAAAAAAATTGTTTTAAAGCTTCAATTTATTTCAGTAGAGTTGGCCCCACTGGTTAATTTTTAAGTAAAGGTTGACTCTTCCCAACCTCTGCTTTACATTAGAAGGGATTTTCCCTGAATACTTCTGGCTCTTCTCCACCCTATGCACTCAGCAACCTGAGGAGAGGGGAGGGGGCAGTGCCTCAGATGATTAATAAATTTGTGAAGAATAAAGCTCAGCTCAGCAACTTCTGTTGGGAACAGGTGCCCACAGGGAGCAGGGTCTCTTCTTTGTTCACTCATTCTGCAAATCTTAGCTGCATGGGCCTGGGATTTGTCAGGCAGAGGAATAAGTCTTATCTATTCAAAGGTTTATTGTTAAGAAGCCTGTTTAGTTGTCATATGAGGCTGCATCCTCTGCCTTAGCTGTTAGTGGTCATAAAAGGATATTTTGATCGCCATCTTTTATTCTTTTCTCAATTTATTCAGAACTCAGGTGAGAAAGAGGGTCATCAATTATTCTGGCTGGTTCAGAGACCCCTACACCCCCATGAAAGTAAAGTGCAGTAAATCAGATTATTAAGTCCATGTGGAAGAGGAAAGTGGAGGGGCCAGAATAGACTCTCTGGAAAGGGGCTGAGCTTCAGCAGGCCAGTTTATCTCAGACATGTGGGAAAGCCCCTGCTTACATTGGTTACATGACCAGAAAAAGAGATTACCAAAGAAATTGGTAGAATTGTCTCCACACAGGTGCCCTTAAAAATCTTATATGTGGGGGGAATTATGTAGATAGTCATCACAACCATTAATAAAATCTGCTGAGTGTGGTTAGTCACTCAGAAAGCCTGTATGCCTTCTTGGTGATAGGTCTGGCAGCAGGACAAATCCCCTCAGGCCAATGGAGCACTTATTACTTTGCAGACTACATTAGTAGCTCTGGTAAAGAAGGGACTCAGAAGCCTAGTGTTACAAACCCTCACATTCATTCCAAATAAGATGTTAAAAGATCTTAGACAATAATCTGTTACTAATTTGATTTCATTTTCTTCTCCTCCACCTCATTTCTCAACACCCTTACTCAACTAGTTGAGATCTCTGCTTTAACTCAATAATGTATTTCCTTCCAATAGATTGTAGTAAGTAGATCCTGGACTATAAAGATTTTGGAGACCTAAGTAGAGGTGAAAACAGAAGAAAGCAAGGCTGTGATCATCACTCATGAGGCTTATTAGATTGTGGGAAAGGGGAGAATGGTAGATGTAAAGGGAAAAGTTTTGGATCCCCAAGATTAGTGACAGGAATCACTTTACAGGCTTTGAGGTCCAGTTGGAGAAACAGAGGGATACAGTTAAGTGTTAGAGTTAAGAGCTTGGAATCACCCAGAATGTGGCTCTGAGAATTCTTCCTGATCTTTTCTGTTGTTCCCATGTGTTTTATTGTGCCACATGCTTCCAGTTTTACACTGGGACTATTGAAGGTGCCATTGATTAAAAAGAAGTTACTTTCTACACTCACTGTGTTATCCATTGTCTGTCCATTGAGGGCCTGCTGGGTGTCAGACATAGTCCTCAGCTAAGGGGAGACGAAGGGAAAATGGAAAGTGCAGCTTCTTGGTGGCCAACATGGAGGACACAATGTCCTGCCTATTGGCGTGGTACCTTATTAATATGCATTACTCCAGGCTTAACATTCTATGAGTCAATAGATTAAGTAACATTTTTTAAAACTTGAATTCTCAATATGATGGGAGGATATGTAAGAATAATGGTTGTTATTTTATTGTCCAGAGTAATAAAATTTGCCCTAAACCTTCAGTAAGCAAATGGCTCTCTGAGAGAGGTGGTGGGAGCAGGCAGTGGTTTCAAGGAGAAGAGATTTGCTGGAATTCACTAATGAAGACATGAAAATGTCAAAACTCAATCGAAGCCTTAAAACATATCCAAGGGCACAGATTTGGAAAAGCACCTTCTTCAAGAAAATGCCATAGTATATGTATTGCATAGAACTGATCATTATTAGAATATGAAAAATGGCTCCCAGTTATAAATTCAAGGGTGACTGCTCATAATAACCACAGAGGACCCTGTATGTGCTGCCAATTGGCTAAATCTTTCTGTAGAAATTTTATGAAGAATTAGCATAAAGGAGGAATAGGTGCCCTCTCTGTTGCTCTTAGAACTAAAAAGTCAGGGTTATTGTTAATGAAGGTCATCTAGCTAAGCTACCCATTTGAAAAGCAGATTTCCAAAAGACATTCAAATGGTAAAGTATCCAGAATGCCACCAGTCCACATGAATTACAGAGGTGCATTAGGGCACCCCCTTTGGGGAGATGGATAATTCAATGAGTGGGTAATTCTCCTGTAAGGCCAGAAAGTGGTATCTGTTTCATTGGGTGGTGTGACATGTTGGTATGCCACAGAGCAAGTCTCGATGAGTGGCAGGGTTGGGCTAAGTAAAATTCAGCCCCATCTGTCCCTGTGGGTGGGGACTTTGGTACAGTGACCATTCAGCACAGATACATGTAGAAGCACTGGAGGCCAAACAAGACACTGGTTTATGTATCTAAATTCCAGGCAGAGAATCAGATTCATGCAGGAAGTGACTGCAGCTGTGGAACCCTGTTAAGGTTTGATGGGACAATGACCAGCAGTAATTACTGGGCCCTAATTCCTTAGAATATCTACCTCAATAATTTCTTTCTTTCTTCTGGTCGCTGAAGATCTCCAACGTTCCTGGCAGTAACTTTTCCTGGCCTGGCCAATCTCAGCCTCCTTGAAGTTTCAGAGGAGCGTAGCAAGGAGGGCAGAGAGAAAGAAGCTCCTGGGGGCCTCTGTATGAATTCAGAAAAGATTAAACCATTCTTAGCTAACTTACTTCTCTGTTCAAGCTCTGGGCATTCTTGTCAATAAAAAAGTTTATACAATTAATTTTTAAGGCCCCTTCCAACTCTAAAGTCTGAGCTAAGCAAAGACACATTTTCTTTGATTACTTAGTTACATGACAACTTTCAGATAAAATATAAGCTGCCCAGAGAAACATTGGCACATTTGTTAACAGTATTTTGTTAAATTGAGAAACATGACAAAAAGATTTTTTTGTTGTCATATTTCTTACAGTAAACTCTCATTTATTCTATAAATACAATTTCTATTTTTGCTTTAATTTATAGGAATCCAAGCTAAAAAAAGTATATATTATTTAATTTCCAGTCAATCCTCAGAAGAGCCCACAGTTAACATAGCATGTATAAACATTTCTGTAGATTTTGGGGAAGTAATGTTTATGCTTGCCAAAAGTTGAGTGAGTGGCAAGGACTTAATCTATGAGTCATGTTAGAATGATCTGAAGTAATAAGTACTAGTTATAGGATTGCAAAATCATTCTTTCAAAGTAGTTATTTAAGAAAAATAAAGAGCTCTTGCTATATCAGAATTCAGCAAAACATACATTTTAAAATTTCAGATAAACCATAAGTGGTTGAAGTGAGTTAGGGCCCATTTGGGGGTGAAGGGCTTCCCAGAAGACAAGTTTCTGATACCAATAATATGAAAAATATATTTTTCTCACATCTTAGAAAGTGCAGTTCACTATGCTCCAGTTAAAGTCCAAAAGGCTTAAAAAATCTTGCCCAATGAGCACACTTTCAGAGTAATACACTGAATTTCTGAGTTCCAATTGGTATTTGTCTAAACAAAGTTGTGGGGTGATAAAGATATTCCAGAAGTATACTACAAATATTTCATACAGTTTAAGGGCATTAGCATATATTTTTCAGAAAAGTCAGAAAATCTAGATGAATTTACATCAAATATAATAAATTATTTACTTGAGATTCTTATTCCCTAGGCCTAATTTTGAATAAATGACTACAGTGTGCCTAGTGGGGCCTGGAAAATGTCTCTCTAAGCAACCATGTTGAATTAATTATACTCTTCCAGCCATAAAAAATTAAGCAAAAAGAGAAACTAAAGCAAGAGTATTAAAAAGAGAATACATTTAGCTCAAAAATACTTAAACGATGTTTGTAGTTTCAAGCAGCATTTCTTGGAAAACTGAAACTAAGAATATAACTTAATGTGAGGGTAACATAATGCTAGTTATATGTGCAGATAAACCAGATCATCAAATATTAAGAATCTCCAGTCTTCACAGATTTGAAAGTTGAGGATTTAGCTCTGGGCCCCATAGACTGGCACTCTGTTCAGAAGCACTTCCCTCCTTTGTCTGCTTTCTCATCCCATCTTCAGCTGCTTTTCTGTCCAAGTGTCTCTCCCATTTCCACAGTCCCTGTAGGTGCTTACTGCTCATGGTTCTCCTGCTCATGGTTCTTGGTTCCCACGGCTCTTCTCTGATGATTGTATGCAAGGAGTCTAGAAGGAAAAAGAAAAAAGATCTGATTTGAATTTCCAAAATCTTCTTATGTCAGATGGCCCTAAGGGAGCTGTAGGTTACCAAAAGCCTGTGTTTATCTTATTTGGTGTCTTGTAATGTTCTCTGATTTAAAGAAAAAGTAAAAGGGCCTCAGGGAAGACTTCCCTGATCACCCCATCTCGAATAGAATTCCATTCCCTTTACAGTCAGGGTTCTAAGCCCCAAAATTCAGAAAGAGAGTTGAAAGTGCTGAGACCCAGTCCCCCATCCACTGACCTTTCAGGGAGGAAGTGGTTCAGGAAAACCAGCAAGCCGCCTCTTCTCCCCAGTCTCCTGCCCAGGACTGTCCCATTGAGAGAGCTCAAACTGGAAAAAGGGTGTGGAAAATAATTGAGAGTGATCTGGATGGGACAGAGAAGGTCTCTTCATACCTGCTCTGCTCTCTGCCTCTTTACCATGTTTTATTTTCCTTAGAAACTCTGACATTATTCAATGCTAAATTTTGTTTATTTGTTGATTATTTTCATGGCGGGAAGAAAGGTTTATGAAAACAGAGACTTACTTTGGATTCTCTCTAGTTATAGAAAGCTGCTTGGCACATAGAATATACTCATTAAGTATTAGTGAAGAGAAGGGAAGAAGGAAGAAAAAAAAGACAAGGCAAGGCAGGAAGAAAATATGAAAATTTTATATATGTAGACTATCAGGAAGAGCTATATTTTCCTCTGTGGTATGTGAGATGATTTTAAGTGATATCTGGGTAACTTCATTTTATTTACTTATTTTGTATGTATTTTAATGGTGATTAGGTGACATTCTTACAATGGAACTTGATTAATTATTTAATATAAAAATTCAGCTGGGTATGGTGGCTCACACCTGTAATCCTAGCACTTTGGGAGGCCAAGGCAGGAGGATTGCTTGAGGCCAAGAGTTGGAGAGCAGCCTGGGCAGCAAAGTGAGACCACCTCTCTACCAAAAAAAAAAAAAAAAAGTAGCTGAATGTGGTGGTGCACACTTTTAGTAATAGCTACTCAAGAGACTGAGGCAGGAGGATGGCTTGAGCCCTGGTATTCAAGACTGTAGCAATCCATGACCGCACACTGCACTCCAGCCTGGGTGACAGAATGAAACCCTATTTCTTAAAAGAAAGATTAATTTCCAGGAAAATATTAGTGACATATTAATAAGGGTAAGACAATGCTGGACAATACATGAATTTTGAGAAAAGGGAAAGGAAAATGTTCTCCATAACTTTTATGTTTTTATAAACAACAATAACACACATGACCCTTTTTACTGCTCTAGTGTTTACTGCTGTCCAAATAGTTTCACTCCCACCATGCAATCACATAACAATACTAATTACCAGGGAGTTTAAGAGGCATTTCCCAGGGTCTTGGATCAAGTCGGTGACAGATTTAGGAACATAGCTCAGATGTTCTATTGGGAGAATGGTTCTCTCATGTCTTGTTGAGCATGAGGCTCTCCAAGCAGATGAGTAGTGACTCTGTCCTGGCCCATTTCTATAGGCTGGAGTGGTCAACACACAAACTCCACAGTTAGGTGGCTCTAGCTCGGTCACAGGTCCACCAGTCACAGTGGCGACCCTGGGTAAGTTACTGTTCCTCTCTGTGCCTTGATTTCTTCATCTGTAATATGATATAATAATAATCCCTTTCCCATTGGGTCATTGCAAGGACTAAATGAAATAACATAAGCACCTAGAAAAGTATCTGGAACATAGTATATATGTTGGTTTTGTAGGGTGGGGATATTTCTAATGAGCCAGAATCACAGCCTGCTTCTTTCTGTTCTTGAATTCTCCCAGCCATATGTGCAGAGCAAGACTCCAACAGCACATCCTGTATCAGTTTGGGGTGCCCAGCATTGATTTATAGGTATTGGATTACTTGTTAAGAGACAAATGCATTATAATAATTAAATTCTAAGTGAGTGGACATTTCATAGATGTGTGTGGGAAGACAAGAGGGTCTATGAAAATGATGCAAAATGTGCATGCTATGACTACCAGCTTTGGGATAATGCAAAAAAAAGTCTGTATAGATGTGATGTAAGTAACTACATTAATACTAATGGGGCCTGCATTTTTACTTTTTCCACTGAAGACATGCACTTGAATTTATTAGCAATAAGGAATACTCCCCCATCTGCCATGCACCTGGTGTATGCTGAGCTTGCCTGTGCCTCGTGTTGTATTACATGCAGTTAAGTCATTTGTATAAATTCGTATTTTTTTCTTCTCCACCTTCAGTCAACCTTTAGATCAAGATACTGAATAAAGTCAATTAGACAGCACAAAGTTGCCCAGGTTTGGAATTTACTCTGTGACTGGAATGGAGTAAATGGAAGGAATTCCTATACAGTTTTTAGCTAGTTCTTTTAGACTGAGAAAGGAAGTAGGGATTTTTAGTTGACATATAGGCCCCTCTGCATAACTCCATGTCACAAAGGTGGCCTCAGACTTTATCTTAATTCAAGGGGATGCTGGATTCAGAATGAATGATGGCATCACTTCTGTTACAAAGGAAAAAAAATCATAAGCCAAAAAGCAAGCAAACAGGAGGTCACAATGTCAATCAGGTTGTCCTGAAAGAAGGTGATCTTAAGTCTCTCGGTGAGAAAATGCTCAGTATGATATCTCTTGAAATTATTAGACAGCAGCACAGTGCTGTCTTCACAAAAAGGCGGTATCAGAGTTGTTGAGGGTGTGGACACAAGGTATAATTCCTTTTGGAAAGAATTCAGGGAAAAAAAGGGCCCTCATGGCACCTTAAGATTATAGATAATGTCTTTATTTTATTGATGATATCTTGGCCCTTGTAAAAGATTCTGCTCTTTTTTTTTTTAAATTTAGACACTTGTGGTCGAAAGGTGAAATACACAAAATTTAATCAGCTGATTATCTTACACATTTTTATAGCAAAGTTTTTCAAACCTAAATGGTGAAAAGCATCTTCATTTATCAGAATTATTTTTGAACTCAGCTACTGCAGGGCTTTTTAAAAATGACCCTAATAAGACTTGAGCTTTCAGACATTCCCAGGTGTGGAGATGGGGCAGGTTAGCAAAATACCAACCCAGAGGACCAGCCTAGACTTTGGGCTGGATCGTGTTAGGGGAGTCAGAAATTTTGAGCAATTATGACCTAGAACATGCTTAAAATCAGCACCAGAGTTGCCAAACCAAATACAGTGGAGGACTGATTGGCTGGACATCAGGAGTTGGAGAGATTCAGGACTAAGAAGAAAATAAGTAGTTAAGAACTTGATGATGAATAGAGTTTGAGTTCTCTCATCCTCTTAATGGAAATACTGATAGTCCATATTTCACAGGGCTGTTGTGAAAATTAATTGGGATAATAAATAGAAAGCTCTTAGCAAAATTCTTGTAACTTGATAATAGCAGCTCTGCTTTTGTTTTTATCATTATGACATTAGTAATGATAATTATTATTATGATTAAGGAATTGCAGAGGAGGAGAACATCTTACAGTGATGAAATATCCCAAGAAGTCTTTTGTAACTTATTTAACAATCGTGCATATATCTAACCTTGAATATCTGAGGGAGACTTGGGCAAGTGGCAGAAGGGTTTTAAAATATGTTATTTTCTATAGTAGCACAGGTGAATTGGGAGTAAAGAAGCAGGTATGATGACAGATGAAGAAATTTCAATGAGTCAGAGCAATGCAGCCCTGAGAGCTCTTCCAATTTTATACTAGGGAAGGCCGGCATTTCTTACCTTATTTTAGTCACGTGCAATGTTTTCCGAAGGTCTCATTAAAAATGATGCTACTTGGCATATTCCCCTTACCAAATGTAACCCGAGTTAAGCCTCAGATCTGGTCTTTTGTTTTGTTTTGTCCATGAACAACAGACAGTGACTATTATTCTAAACAGGGCATCCACAAAATGACTTAAATAAGCATATCATTGTCAAAAAGCAGAGCCTCTGGAAGCTGAGGGCCCCAAGTTGAATAAAATCTTGATAATAATGTTTGTAGAGATATTCACTGAAGAGGCCTACTGTTATAGCCTGAATTATGTCCCCCAAAATTCCTATGTGGGGTCCAAATTCCTGCTACTGCAGAATATATTTGGAGATAAGATCTGTAAAGAGGTAGTGAGGCTAAGATAAGGCTAATAACATGGGGCCTGGAGTCCTTCCAAAAGGAGAAAGAGATAGCCCAGGCACACACAGAGAGACCATGCGAGGACATAGGGAGATGGTGGCCCCCTGCAAGGAGAGAGGCCTTGGGAGAAAACAAAGCCACTGACACCTTGATCTTGGACTTCTAGCCTCCAGAGTTGTAAGAAAATAATTTTCTGTTGTTTAAGCCACCCAGTCTGTGTTGTTTTCCCATGGCAGCCCCATCAAACTAACCTACCCACTTTTCTCTAGAAACGTCAGCCTGATCTTTTGCTTTCTGTGCAACAAAAAGTTCAAGAAATATGAAGAGAGGGATTCAGACTCTGCTTCTCTTTATTCAGGCTTTATAGTAACAAGCATGACAAAGCAATTGTGTTGTCCATGGCTGGGACATGTTAAGTGTTTGAGTGGTTCTCATGGCTAGACTCAGGCTGTGGTCACTGAAATGGATGAGGCCACAATGTAATTTCAACCCTTAGAAGTATGCTGAAGGAAAATGATAAGCTTGTTTGGAAAGATCATTGGTTTTCCTGTCACCCATGAAGAAATACACATACACACAAGTGTGTGTATGTATAAGTGTATATACATTCACATGCATAGATGATTATATGTAGATGTCCACATCCTTAAAACAAAACCAAAACCAAAAAATAAAAACCCTTACACAGGCCTCATTTACTGCAACATCCAGAAATCATAAAGAATTGTTATGCACCAGAAACAAGAGGAAGTATGAGAAAACCCCTACGAATACCTGCAACCACTCTCTTCAGATCTTTTCTCTCTCTTCACTGAGCTAGTGCTGTTATACATTGGGGCCACTACTGGCAGATCTCCTAGAGGCCTCAGATTCTTCTTAGAACTGCAATTATATTCTTCTAAAGCCTCGGGAGTGATTTGAAGCCACCATAGCCACAAAGTCTTTCTGAAACCCTAACATTAAGAAAAAAATAAGTTAGTGAGGCTAGGAATTACAATAGTGCTTCTGTCTTCCTGGAAAATCCACCTAGTGGCTTGCAAAGCCTGCATGTATCTCTCTTCCAGTCACCAGTGTGGTCATGACTGGGTCTCTGTGCTCCAGACTGGCAGAGAGCTGCTGGCCATGCAATACTATCTATAGGGAGAGAAATTGAACACTAAGTCAAGCGGGGCTCTCAATCCACAGAGTCTGGCTGGAAGTGCAGCTGGACCCAGAAAAGAGCATGGCACTTCATCATATGTTTCATTGCTATTAATGTGGTGAAAAACATAGTCATCTCCTCTCTTAAATCACAAAATTCACAGGCAGCAACAGTTAATAGGGAATCCACATGTCAGCTCATCCGGACTAGGGGAAGCCAGAAACAGCTCCACTTCTAAATTAGGTGAGAGTGAGGTTGGTCTGAATGGCATATAAGCACTCCTTTCTTCTAATTCGACCCCTGCCTGCCTGCCCTGCTTCTCTCATTAACATGAGCTTGCAATTAAGACTTGGCGCACCGAAGACCCAAGTGATCCTTCAGGCCTGAGATGTGCCTGTGGCTTTTCCTTCCTTTGTGGAATGCTGCTGCCCATTTGAAAAATACAGAAATAGAGCTGTCCATTTAAGCACACGAAATCGTAAAATGATGAGAACATAGACACTAACTGTTCCTGTATCCCAATAGCAAACCACCAGAGGGACGTATTCCTGTCAGAGAAGCTCTTTCTGAAAGTGTCCACCTTTTAAAATATTTTACACTCTTGTAAAATGCGTTAAATTTCATTAAGTCTAAATGAAGTTTATTTTCCTTGTATGTGTTTTCATCTATATTTTAATGCAATGTGAATTGTTATTGATGGACACATCTCAGTCCTGTTTGAGTGTGAGCAAACAATGCAGCTTATTGAGCAGACTTTGTCGACAGTTTCCATTCACACGCTGAAGGCATCTGAACAAGAAAGCCATCCGGCAGATATTTATGAACATAAGGCTCGCAGCTGAGATGCCCATGCACAGCAGATCTATGGAGGGAGAAATTAAATCAAAAGCGATAAATAAGTGTCTGGTGTGGCTGAAATAAATGCACAAATGTAAAAAGAACATAAAAAGGTAGAGAAAGAACAGGGAAGGGGCAAATAAGACAGATTCTGAATTATGGCAGATATGTTGGCATTCATGTTTTACCAAGATCTTTGCTTCCATGGAGTTCAAGCTGAATGTTTGATCAGTTATTTATTAAACAAATTAGCTGCACCTACTAACTGCCCTGCACTCAGGATATAATAATATAGTCTCTGAAGATTTCACTATCGATCTGGGAAGTGAGACTTTGACTTGACTTTTTCTCAAAACTCTGTAGAGATGTGAAGAAAAGTTCTCTGGGAAAAAATGAACCCTGTTGAGCTCGGGGATTGCATTCAGGTGGTGGAAATATTGGAGAAAGGCTTCTCAAGTGGTATAGCAAGATTTTAAGGAAAGAAGGGTTTAAAAAAAGGATGGATTTATGGAGGACAGGGTGGGGAGGTGGATCTGTGGGGCAGAAAAATGGTATCAGGAGGCCAGAATGGCACATGTAATGGCAGGGAGACCACAAAAAGTCTTGGGATGGTGTAAAAGCCCAGATGACAGAGCACAGATAACATACACTGAAAGTGGGACATGAAGCCCAAGAGGGGAACTGGGCTGGTTGATGCCAAGGCACTTGTGCTACATCCTATAGCCATGGGGAGCTCACTGAAGGTTTTAGTAGACATAATAAGCATTGTTTCCCTGGAAGATTATTCTGGTGTGGAGGATGGACTGAGGCAGACGCGGGGTACTGAAAGGAAGATTTTACAATTAGTTTCAACCAGCTTAACACCATTTCCCTTTCCTTCCTCAAGGGATGAGTCCACAAGGTCTGCAGCTACACTCTAACCCCTTAGGGAATCATGTCAGGTTTCTGCTTTCTGCTTTGATCCTGCCTGCTGTGTCTGGCTCCTGCTTCATTGCTTTTACCTGTGTTGTTTCTCGCTGTCCTAAGGGCACTAGCACCACAAATAGGAAAGAAAGATTTGAAAGCCATTTTTAAAACAGCCAACAAATGTATTTGTTAGCTTGATCCACTCAGCCCACATACTGACCAACATTTGAAGATATTTTGGTAACCTGTCTTTATTTTTAAAAATTTCTTCTCATCCAAACCCAAGCTCCTGGAATTTTCATTTGGGTCTGATGTTATGGACACTTCTCTCATCTGGGAGTGTTCAGATAGCTAGCTCCAGTCCAATTGATTCAACAATTCAAGTTTTCACTCCTTATCCAGCCAGCTTTCTCCCTTAGGGTCCGTGTAATGATCATGTTAATGTGCCCTTCATCTAAAGTGGTCTTTAAAGTATAAAAGGAACAAATACTATTGCTCAAAGCTACAATGAATACCTGCTTAGGTACTATTCCAAATATGTTGCATGGATTAATTTATTTAATCCCATAGTATGGATACTTCTCATATGTTACCTCTTTTAATTTTTATAAAACAGTGATAGACTGGATTAAGAAAATGTGGCATATATATACCATGGAATACAATGCAGCCATAAAAAAGGATGAGTTCATGTCCTTTGCAGGGACATGGATAAAGCTGGAAACCATTATTCTGAGCTGGAAACCATTATTCTGGCAAACTATCACAAGGACAGAAAACCAAACACCTATGAGCATGCTCTCACTCATAGGTGGGAATTGAACAATGAGAACACTTGGACACAGGGCAGGGAGCATCACACAGGGGGGCCTGTCATGGGGTGGAAGGATGGGGGAGGGACAGCATTAAGAGAAATACCTAATGTAAATGACGAGTTAATGGGTGCAGCAAACCAACATGGCACATGTATACATGTGTAACAAACCTGCATGTTGTGCACATGTACCCTAGAACTTAAAGTATAATAATAAAAACACAGCCTATAATAAGTGTTATTGTTGCCATTTTATAGATTCAGAAAATGAAGTCCTTTGCAATTCCAATTAGGTGAGAAAGATCTGTTAGGCTGGGCACCTTTTCTATGCTCCTCAAAGCACTCTATTGGGGCAATACATGTCTCTTAGAATCATAGATACAAAAATTCTAGATTTTCAGAATGAAAGGAATTTTATAGGTAATTTTTTTCATCTACATGGGCAAAGCTGAAATATATGTTCTGGGCCTAGGATGCATTGATACATTTAGCCATTCCTTTATTCGCTCACCATAGTTAAATATGCTCTGCCTGTATTGTCATCCTTCTAGTCTCAGTTTCAATAGTTTTAGTGATAGAGAATTCACTACTTCCTGAAGCAGCCTGTTCTGTTGTATATTTAGGTTGTGATATATGTTATGTTGTGCAAAAATCTATTTTCCTCCAACTTGCAGTCATTGCTCATAATTTTAGCTCATAAGACCATCTAGGACAAGTTTCATCCTTCTTCCACATGACTTTCATTATTTGAAGTACATTTTTTTGGTAAATATCTACCCCCCTCTCCCAAATCTTCTCTTTGTTGTGTATTTATTCTTAGTACTTTATGTGGCCCAGTCTCAGCATCTCAATGAGATGTCCTCAGGTTGTTCATATCTAGACATACTCAACTGCATCTTCACGAGTCTTTAAATGGAATGCTCAACATTGTATACAGGTCTCCAAGACTGATCTGCTCTGAGAAGGACAGAAAGGAGTTATCCACTACTTCTCCCTTGCCATTTATTAAGACTCCTAAAATTTGCAATTATGTGATTGTGTTAGTGTCTGAATCTTTGGCAAGACAGCAAGAGGGACAAAGACCATAAGAGTGAAAAGATCATGAAGTAGTTTTGTTTTCCTGGCAGAGTGCCCAGCAGGGGTACGTGTGCAATAAATGTTTATTGAATGAATGCATGACAAACTGACTGAATGAGTACCCTATTATTAAAATATTAAATGTGAGCATACTGGTTTTTCTAAATAGCATGAAACTAGAAGTAACTTTGGAAACTAGCCCAATTAGTTCAATCTGTAGAAGAGAAAACAAAGACAGGAGAAGTCAATGATTTGCTTAAAGTCACACAGCAGAGCTAAGGCTAGATCTCAGGCTCACTAATACCCATTTCAGAGCTGGTAACTGAAAAGGTAATTCCAAGTGTCGGTATGGAGGTGGTGGTTGTGGCCCTCAGACAGCCATATCATAACCTCTGAAAGCTAGATGTCCTGGACTCTTCTGGGGCCCTGGGCAAAATACAAGAGGTAGCTTTGTAGCCAGGCTTCACTTCTAGGTCAGGAGCTAACCCAGTTGGACAGGGCTCCATTCAAGGCAGCTTTGGACTCTGTATAAACTCACTGTTGTGTACTCAGGGCTTTTCCAGGACCCACACGAAGCTCAAATATTGATTCAGCATCTCTCCTCTAAGATGTCCTAAGCTGCACTGGGAAAGGACTGACAAATAAGAAACAGCCAAGGATATACCCAGAGAATTATTCCAGGGAAATGAAATGAAGTGTTGGCAGTATAATAAAATAAATTCTGTTTTTGTTCTGCTCAAGCTCACTGAGAGGAAGGAAGGAAGCTGAGGCCACTACCATTCTTAGAAAACAAAGCAAAAATGGATGTCAGTTGCTGCTTTCTCCTGTATGTGTTGTTCATAGACGTGTCTGGCCTGATCACAGGAGAATTATGGCTCTCATACCATAAACAGCATTGATCCATATCCTCCCTCTGAGACTATGAGGGAGATTCTGCAACAGTATTTTATGGCTTGAAACAACGTATAATATAAGCCCCTAATCAGATGGTAATGGACAGACCTGCTCTGTCACTCTGTGCTATAGCCATGCCATTAACAACACGAATAATGCTTACCACTGTTAAACTCTGTGGCTATGCGTTATTTTATTCATGCCTCACAATAGGTATTATCCCCATTTTATAGGTGAGGGAATAGAGATGGCCAATTTTGAAACTGGATCTGCCTAATGCCAACCCCAGTGTTCTGGCATAACCCTGTGCTTAGTGCTTGCATAATGAGTTAGGAAAATTAATGTTGATTTAGGTGTGGTTGCCCTTCTGATTCTGGAAAAAAAGATTGTAGTCTTTTTGCCTCAAATGTTCTCACAATCCACTCTTCACTTTACCCTGATTCTACTCACCCTCTGGAATTCATGCAGGATTCCATTCTGCTTCCAAGAAGTTCTCTCTGACCTCTCCCACCCACCTGAGTTTGCATAGCACCTCCTTCATATCTCTAATATTATATTTAGTTGTATTAATTATGTTGGCTTAAAATCCTTTTTTCTTCCTCTACTAGACTAGGAGTCCCTTGAGGTCAAAGCCACTAGTGTCTTGTATGAGTAGGTGTTTCATATGGGCATAATATGTTAAATGAAAGGCTATGGAACACGTGATAATTAATAGCACCAAATTTTCTAATCGAAAGGTGTGGGAAGATTGAATTCCTTTAGGGATGAAGGTTTTGTTTGCATTAGTATCCACGGCACAGCATCTGGCATGAGTAAGCATGCAGTAAATGTGAATGTAAGGAACTCAGAAAAATTTTTTATTTTAGTAGGCCAAAATAAAAAATAAAATCAAAATTTAGAGAGGATACGGTGTATTCAAGGTAGCATGCCATAGCAGAAAAGATTTTGGGTGCTGGAGTGAGAGAGACATGGGTCCAAATCAGTTTTGTCACTGCCTGGCCCTTGATCTAGCAAGTTAAGTGTTGTCTCTGAAACTCAGTTTCTTCATCTGAAAACTGGCAACAACAATATTGCTGACTTTATAGGACACTTGTGAGAATTATTTATAATACTCTGTGTCTTGGCATGATGCTGAGCATAAGGTTAGGACTAGCAAATGGAGGCTGTTATTATATAACTGCATAATCTTCTCTTGTCATCAGGTATGTGAAGGCATTGCAATGTACCTTTCTTGAAAAATGCTTCACCATTGAAATACATCCAGAAAGTTGTCAATCTGATAGTTAGGTGGAGGTGACTCGGCATCTACAATTCCAAATCAATAGTCTATAAAATGTGGAACTCAGTTTTTTCAGGCACTTGTAAAATTCATCCTTCACATGCACAATCAATCAATCACTTGAACATAAAGCATTTTATAATTTATATTTCATGGTAATTTTTATACTATTTTCTTTCCCTACTGTGAGCTACTTAAAGCAGAAATTGTCTCTAATTTACCTTTTCTTGGACTTTATATGCAGAACAATTCCTGCCATATTGTAGCTACTTTTTATTTTTAGCCCTATCTCAATTGTTCTTAAAAGTGTGTTTTAATATAATTATGTTTAATGTATAGCTCTCATAAGAGACTGTGAGAATCAAAGAGAGTTAAGACAGGAAAGAGACCTACCTGGCTATTGGCACTTATTTAATTTTATTACCTTCAGATATTGGGACCTCTGCAGACATAGCATTTTTTGGAACCATGGGACACTGGAGACAAACATACAGCTATTCCTTCCATACCTATCACCATTCACACCGTGGGTAAAACTGTTCTAGCGTATGGGTCACATATGTGACTATAGGAAGTCCCACGTGCTGTGCCTTCACTCACCGTTATATCTCAATGTCGACCACAGTGTCTGGTACACAGCTAATGTTCAGTTAATTATTGGGCCTGAATGCCTTCTCTCACCAATATGGTGAAATGAAGACTCACGGGAAAGAATCCCAAAGAGCCTTTATTTTCCAGCTACAGGTAGATGGGTCACTTATCTTCTTCACTGGTGGCTCTCAGAGTTCAGCATGCATAAGGATCATCTGGAAAAGTGGTTAAGGTGTGACTGGAAATTGTAAGGACAGAGGAGACCCACCTGTAGGTGCAGAGAGAAATTCTTGTTTGGCAAGACAGCATGCATGCTATTTTATGGTAACTCAGAGAATACTGCAGAGCCTAGACATGTGTCCAATAGGCTTGTGGGTCACCTGGGGAGGCAACCTCAGGAATCCAGGCATGGGTGAGAACATCAGAGCAGCCTACTAACATGGTGTGGGCCCTAATCATTGGCTTGGGTGCAAAGAAAGGACTTGGGTCTCTGAGAGAGCCATTGACTAGGGCAAAGCAGGACTCCCGCCCTGGAGGCACTGGGTTGCCAAGAAAGGTAATGAAAAACCAGAATTAGCATTTGAGATAGAGATACATGAGCTGCTGCTTTTTCTTAATGACACAGACACAACTCAAGCATCTCTCCACTGGAGCTTATTTCTGCATCTTGCATTGTACTCATCAGGCTGCATTGCAGTGTTCTGTTTACATTTCTGTCTTGCTCACTAAATTGTGAGCAATATGAGGGCATGGACCATGTATTATCATTATGATTTGTTGTTGTCTTCATGTCTCTAGTACTTAGTTCAGAGCCTGGCACATGATATCTGTTCATTAAATGTTTACTAAATGATGGCATGAGTGAATGGATGGGTGGATTTGTGAATTATTTCTTTTCCTCTCCCTTGCCCATGTTGGGAGGAAGGTGTTTAAATGCCTGTGGCATGAAAGCAAAGCACTCCCAGGGGGAGGAGCAGGTCTAAACCTGCATGTGGGAATTAAGTGGTCCCAGCTGTGGGAAAAGGCAAGCCAAAGAGGCTGGGAATAGCAGAGGAAAAGCTTTGACTTTAGTCATTGATACCTAGATGTGACTGAATCTATCATTTTACTCTTTTTATTATCAGGACACTTTATCAGAATGGTGAGGAGGGTGAAAAGGAGGGAGAAAAAAATTGCATTTATAGTATATTTTATGGAGTTACTTCATGCATATTTTCAAATGTAATCCTCATGAGATTGTTATAAAGTAGGTTTATTATTACTCCTTTAGAAATGCAGAAATAGAATAATTTGCTCAAAGTCACAGAGCCACTCCAGAGCAGTCTAGAGCCTGAGGAACTTGCTAGTAAGTGCTTACCTTAATTTGGGACCCTGGGGATAAAGGGAGAAAATTATGAATGCATTGGATGCCTGGGAAGAGGGGTCTGGACTCATGTTTTACTTCAGTACCCTTGACAGACATAAGAGGACCACCAAGACATGGAAAATCTTTCAGGACAGTTTTCATTAATACCCACAGTGTTTCTCACAGATAATTCTAGTTATTTTCCATGGTTTCTGTGGTTTTACTATATTGATTATTCTAATTATAAGCCATAGGCAAAATAGTATTCATCCAGTTAATTATCAGCATTTTGATTTGGCATCAGGAAGATGAGACTAATAAAAATACTTTCACATTTCAGCTTTGTTGAGTGACGAGAACTGTGTTAATATTTTCCATGTATTTTCTTAATTTCTCCTCACATGGCTTCTAGTAAGTACACATTATTATCATCTCCAATTGGCAGATGAAGAAAAGAAGGCTTACAAGGTTAATTAACTTAATTCTGTCACTTTCAATTCTGACCTTGGATGATTCTCTCTGATTTCAGCACCCATATTCTTTTCATTGTAGCATCCATGTACCAGGCGTTTGTGTTCCATCTGAGGAGGCAGAGTGTAAATATAGAATTAAATGTGATGACTGATATAAATGCTTTAATAAAATGTACAAAGCTCTGTGGGCCTAATCTATTTTTAGTCAGCAAAGGCAGCAGTGTGGAGGTGATCATCAAATTGATCCTTAAATGAGAGGTGGTTTTTAAAGAAACTTTTTGGTCTTGTGTATTAAGCCAACTTTACATTTTAAATGAATAAACAAACAGTTGAGATGAAGGAATGTGCTCAGTGAATGCACCTTCCCTTAGCTCCAGTGCTCATCACTTCCCAGGCTTCTTTGGGACTTGCCTTCTTTGCTTTCAACTCTCTACTACTGACTGCTATGCCTGGGTTCATTTTCATGTTAAACTGATGGTCCATCTGTTCCCAATGAAAAGTACAAATATTCTCATGCAAATCTTGAATATAGACCTGTCACACAGTGAAGGCAAAGCTGTCAAACATCTTCTCTTTTGATGGCCAGAGTACGTTTTAGAACTATGTTCAGGTCAGGGCCATGCTATAATCAAGAATATTTCAGGAAATTTCTTGCTGGTACTAGAGGAGATCATGCATAGACCTAAGCAATAAAAGGGCAATCATTATGCATATGGGAGAAACATTCAGCATCTAGAGTAGAATATTCTAATTGACTCTTCAGACAACATCATCTCGATAAGTTTTATTTCCTCTTCCTTTTTATTATATGTTTTTTCTAGTCTCTCTTCTTCCAATTTACTAAAATATGTTTTCAAAAACTTATTTTGGGTTTCTTTTATTTTTATTTTTTGTCTAATTATTGTTCCAAGCAGGGTTGCAATTGTCTGTATCCTGGGCTCCTTGAAAGCAGTCTGTTGTGTTAGTGTCAGAGTTTTAGAGCCCTAGAGTCTGATTTGAATTACAGTTTCACGGCTTACCACTGTGCAAACTCTTTAATACTAGTTTCCCCATCTATAAAGTGAGGGATTATAGCACGAATTTAATTAAACTGGTGTGACATCAAATGAAATCATACTTGCAGAGGGCTGAGTTTCATTCCTTGATCTCCACAAAATATTAACTTTTGTGATGTTTTCCAGCAAGTTCTTGGCATGTAGAAGATGCTTGAATGTGTTTGCTAAATGGTGGAATAAGACACAAATCATGGAGCAAAAGAGTGACTTATTTAAGGACCCACAGTTACTAGTAAGTTTGAACTATAGCTCATTTCTTCCAAGCCAAGGACAGTTCTTTTCCTAGCAGGGAAATCTGTTGTTCTTTTCTTTTTTAAAAAATGTAATTGTCCCACATTTTAATATTTGATAAGCAGTTTATGATCTTTTATTTCCTTCTATTTCTATTTACTTGTGTTCCTAAATACTTCTTATTTCCAAAATAATGGTTTCATAAAAAGCCATAAAATAGAGTACAATAATATTACCCACCACTGAACACATAGTGAAAAACAGTAATCCAAAAACAAAGTCAGAGAGGAAGGGGAATTGTATCTAAAGCTATGGGATGAGCCTAGAGATAGAGATGGAACTCTGGTCTTGACACTGGGTATCCTAGCAGGCAGGCATCTGCACATGTGCGCTGGGGGAAATCCAAGATATTTCTGTGTTTTAGCTTTTATTGCCTTCTTTCTGATATTCATAGTAAGATACTCTAGCTTTAAGCTCCCTGTGGTCTATGTGGAGCTCCTAGAATTCTAGCAAGGCTTCTCTCCCTGGTATTTCCAAATCCCCTGCTCAAGTTTTAATGCCTAAAAGATCAAATACTAGGCAGTGTTGAGACAGTCCTTCAACAGTGAGGAGGTTTTGGTTAGCAGATGGATGTGAATCTGCATATTTAGTTTTATTCAGAGGAGCTTATGGAGTGAAAATGAAGCTGGAGCATAGCACCATAAGCCTGTGTACCTTCCAGCTGTTCAGGCAAAATGTCAAGTTCGAGAGTAGCCTGAGCCTGGTGTTGGAGCCAGACACATCCTTTCGGTAGACTGCAGATGGCCTGTGGTGTAGCCTGTCACATCAGTCACTGCTTGCACATTACAAAATGATGGTACAACCAAGGACAACTTTATTGCCATACTTTATAACTACACTTTGCCCTCCAGACTTCAACATGATCATCGATAATTAGAAGCTAGCAGGGCGGCATGGCAAATTCTGTAATTTGGTTATGTGTCCTGCCAACTGCAAAGTGAATTTCCCTAACTATAAGCCAAAGCCTAGCATGTTCACTGTCATTGCCCAAGAAAGAGTCTCCAGCTACTGTGAGGAAGAACATGCTTTCCCTACTTTACATGACATGATGAGAAAATGCTATACAAGAGACTTATACCCTGCTCTGCAGGATGTGTGAAGAAATGATTCAGAATCAAAATATTCCCGCCTAATATTAGAAAGCTGTTCTGACAGAATCTTCACAGGGCCACTGTTTGAAATATTTTGGTGAAACATATTTGCCTCTGTATGCTTCTGAAACAAAACTACTTTTAAAGGCTGAAAAACATCAATCATCTATACATCCTTCTATCCTGTGATCCATCCATGCAAGAAAGATTTACTTTAGTCTATTATTTGCTGAAGAGTTTAGTAGACATCAATAGGCATACAAAGTTAAAACATCATGGTCCCTAAAGTCAAAGAACTTAAAGTAGAAAAATATACAATCTTCAGTTTGGAAGAATAAGTAAAGGTCCTTTGGTCTAGCTATCTTTATAAGAAACAGTCTGATAGGAAAAATTAGATTTGCAGAAAAATAACTGTCTTAAGAATTTAAAGCATAGTAAGGTGTTAAGAGATATAAAAATAGTGTTATGGAGTCTCAAGTTGTGGAAAGACTACTTTGAGCTGGATACTGTCAGGGAAGGCTTCATGCTGAAAGGGACATTTATTTGGTTCTTAAGAAATGGCCCAGAGGGCTAAATGGTGGTCCCAAAAGATATGTCCATGTGCTAATCCCCAGAACCTATGGATATTACCTTCTATATTTAAAGAGTAAATATTACCTTACCTGCCAAAAGATTCTGAGAGAAGAAAAGGTTTTGGGAGGAGTTTATCCTGTATTATCAGGGTAGGCCCTCTTAAATCCAATGACAATGATCCTTATAAAAATAAGACAGAAAAAGGTTTTATAGATAGATAGGAAGAGGCATTGTGACCACAGAGGCAGAGATTGGAGAGGTGGGGACATTAGCCAAGGAATGTGGTCAGTCATTAGAACCTGGAGGAGGGCCGGGCATGGTGGCTCACGCTTGTAATCCTGACACTGGGGGACTGAGGTGGGCAGATCACCTGAGATCAGGAGTTCAAGACTGGCTTGACTAACTTGGTGAAACCCCATTTCTACTAAAAATACAAAAAATTAGCTCGACATGGTGGTGGGCACCTGTAATCCCAGCTACTCAAGAGGCTGAGGCAGGAGAATTGCTTGAACCCGGGAGGCGGAGGTTGCAGTGAGCCGAGATCGCTTCATTCCACTCAGATGGGGTGTAGCCCTGCCAATAACTTGGATGTCATAATTCTGGCCTCCAGAGCTATGATAAAATAAATTTCTGTTGTTTTAAGCCACCTAGTTTGTGGTAATTCATTACAGCAGTCATGGGAAACTAATACTGATGGGTAGAGTTTTAATATATGCAGTGAAAGAGGAAGGGCAACTAGATGGAGAGAACAATGTAAATAAATGCATGGGGACAGAGCATGTTTAGGATCCAAGAAGTGGTCTGATGTGATTGGACCAATACTAAATGGGTATCTGTTTGGAGTGCAAATAACAAAACTCCTATATTAGTCAACATTTACTGAGCATTGTCTATGTGCCATGCCTTGTGCCAGTTGCTCTTCATGTAGTTTCTCATTTAATCCTCACATCTATCCCATTAGGCAAGTATTTCCTTATCTCCATTTTACAGATAAAGAAACTGTGGCACAGAGAGGTTGAGTAACATGCCCAAGGTTGCAGAGGTAGGAAGTGCTCCAGCTGGGATTCTGACCCTGTCTGTCTGCCTGTGTTCCAAGGCTCTAGGCATCTGTGCTACTTATTTATGAAAGGATATTCTTCCCCTGCTCCCACAGCACATCTGTCGAGCACTTGTCACAATATAGTATCATTTTATTCCATTTACCTTTTTCCTTTACCTGATTATAAGGTCAATGAGAGAAGAGGTTACATATTTCCCAATTGTTGGTGATTTTCCAGGCCTAGTACCTGGTGAATTATTGGTATATATTTGCTGAACTGATGGGAATTGTAAAGCTCTATACCAGGATGTGGACCAGAAAAAAATTGCTGTGTAGCTCTTGATTTGAATGAGGTCAAAAATTATTAAGTCCCTCTTCTACCACACCTGTATATCATGAGGATTTTTCCCTCTTCTAATGAGGTTATTAGATATGGGTGTGTGTGGTGGGGGTGGGCTGGGTGTGGGGATAGATGCAACCCTAGTCTCCATCAGACAGAGTTGCTCCAGACCAGGCCGTGTGAAACCAATGAACATGGCTGGCAGAGTTAAAATTCCATCTCCTGCTGTGTAAATCTCCATAAATTAAGAACCCATTGCAATCATGCTCAAAGATGCTTCTGAGACATTTGGAGGAAACCCAAAACACCATAGGCAGCATAGATGTTTTAGCTCCTGAAGGCTGATCTGTAATAGGATTAAAAATAGAACAGTCTTTTTGCTTCAAAGCCAGGGTTTCCCAAGGAGTAGATGTCCAGTTCTTACTACTCCTAGTTAAAACAGAATTACAGTTGTCACCTCCATATGGAATGCAGCTTTTGCTCTGGATGTTAGAGGGTGAAGCCTGTACTGGTAAATACTGGTCTCTGAAAGGGGCTGGGGTCAGAAGGAGTGGCAGGGGAGGGCAGGCTCTGCAGAGAGTTTGCCAGCTGTTCCTGATGGCAGAGTCATGTCTGACCACAGAGAGAGCCAGCATGGTAAGAGAGCTGCAAACCACACAATAGGAGAGAAAGGATGGAGAAGTTTGAAGTGAAGCATCTGTGAGAAAAGAAAAAGACAAGAAAGAGCACAAGGTGGAAAGGGACTTAGCATAAGGATTTGCATGGAGGGCTCCAAATTCCTAAAAGAAATGTTTGCATTACAGACTCACCAACCCACTATAATATGTGTACATATGCATACACACACTTGCATAGTAGAACATAAAGCACGAAAGAGAGTAAAGACAAGAAATTAATCAATTAAGTCAACGGGTCTGACACTGGCTTATCTACTTTCATACCCAGAACCTCCAATGTTTTCCTCTTTTTGAAAGAATTTCAAAATATCCGTCTTTCAAATGTCTGCATTCTCTTATCTACGTTTTGTTATTCTTCACTACATCTTGTTTGTGTGTTCTTTACTACCATTTTTTACTACAGCCTCTCCCTGTGCAGAAATTGTATGCTTCACTGAGTGAAACTCTTTCATGTTCCCAGAAAACAATCCCTATTTTCCTATCTCTGCATCTTCACTCAGAGTCTCCTAAATGTGGATATGAATATGGTATGATGCAAGTGGATATGACATATATCCACCTTAATATCCACCTTAAGGAGACTGTGTGAGTGAAGCTGCAAAAGTAAGATCCTCCCAAAACTGTCCTCCCATCTCCAATCTTTAAGGCCTAACATAAACTAACATCATTGACTTATTTGTAAAATTTATTTGACCAATGTTTGTTGAAAATGTTTTTTTTTTTTATGCTACAGAAGACATATACCTTCTATTCAAGTTATTTTTCTATTTGTTGTATCTGCCCTACTGGACCAACAGTGGCAGTTTTAGCTTTGTAAGTCCAGAGTGCTTTGTACACATGCCAGTCCCTGCAGATTTTTAAAGTAAATGATTCCATGGCTAGAGCCTGTTTGTGTAGGAATGCTTTGCCAGTTGAAACTAAACTCACAAAGTTTGCGATTAGTTGAAATTTTTACCTGTTTACTTTAACTGGTAAAATTTGCTAAGATTTATGTGCAATATGAGGTTATTACCCAGAAAATCCTTTCTATTTCAAGGTCCTATT
Organism: Pan paniscus; assembly: GCF_029289425.2. Taxonomy (NCBI): domain Eukaryota; kingdom Metazoa; phylum Chordata; class Mammalia; order Primates; family Hominidae; genus Pan; species Pan paniscus. The sequence continues at coordinate 92,695,651 of NC_073258.2, read as the reverse complement.
GCTAGTTCTCTAGTGAAGCTTCATCTCTCACCTGGCTTACTGCGACCACTTGCTAGTGGCTTGTTGTCTTTGGTCTGATTACCTTGAATCCATTCTGCAGCCTACCGTCACTGATACTTCTAAAACACAGATCTGATGGTGCCTGCCCCTGCTTAAAGCACACTGAAATCTGCCTTTTGCTCTTCGGATAGTGTACAAACCTTCACTCAGATGACCCTGCAGGGTATGCTCACTGCTCAACTCTTTAGCCCCTTCATTTTTTCACTAGTCTTCACCTACTTCTGTTCCTTCTGTCTATTCCCCACCCGAACACCATGCACCACATTCCTCTGGGTAACTCTTATTTACCCATTAGGTCTCTGAAGCTAGCCTTATCTGACTGTTCCCCTACGCTCTGCCGAGCTCTACGTTTTTGTTGATACAGCATTCTGTAGATTCTCTATTGTAGCATGTATCACACCATTTTTAATTGCCTGCTTATTTTTTTACCTAAAACTCATTAAATTTTAGGAATCACAAGGACAATAATTATGTCTGTCTTTTTCACCATTAATGCAAGGGTCTGAGATTGAGATGAAACTGATTGGAGACTTGCTGAATTGAGTATATCGAAGTCTAAGTTTAAGAAAACTAACAGGAAGCTTATTTTATTTTTTAAAAGTCTTGAATAAGAATGACACTTTCTCATTTAATGTCACTAACCTGGCCACCTAAAGAAAATGGAGTGAACCTTCTGGAGTATATTGTATCTTCACCTAATTAACTAAGAGAAAGAGGGAATGTCCTGCCAAAAGGAATGGCTCACCTATTTCCTGGAACTACTCCTAGACCTTAACTGGTTTGCAAAAGCTGGAAGTTATGACCCTTGATAAAATAATAACGTATTTTTTTGAGTGTCTTTGATGTAACAGCCACTTTTAATATACATTTTTCTTATCCTCAGAACTACCGTACAAAGCAGTATTATCATTATTACTTTATATGAGAAAGCTGAGCTCAGAGGTAAGTAACTCGCCCAAGGACTCCAGTGCTACTAAGCATAGAGTCAGAATTCAAACAGAGATGCTTCTGCTCTTTTGATTTCATCATATTATCTCTCTAAGGGCTTCCTCATACATGCAAACTGAGAATGGGGTAGAGACTGGGAAAATCTGGCTAAGCAAACTCTGAAATTTCTCCTAGTAACAGAATGTTGGAAAAATAAGTCTATTTATTTATATTTTACTTGCTTAAAAATAAATCAGCAATTTCCATTTGTGAGCCTACTGTTTGGGCAAGGATAAGGAATGCATAATTTTTTGAAAAGTTTTAAAGGCAGATGGAAGTCTTCTACTTCAAAATCTGTATTCACCAACACCTACTTAGCAACCAGCTCTGAAACCCGATGAAGGCCCCATTAGGACTGCAGGCAATGCCACTGCAAACAGCTGCTCATTATGAACCACAGTGCCAAAGCATCATTAAGCGTCCATGATATATTAAAATAAATCCTTGTCTCTCTGACCCATGATATATTTGGTCATCCAAGAAGACAGCTCCTGAGATACATCTCAACAAGCTGCATGAAAAACCAGAGTTTCAAAATCAAGCTGTTACCAAATGGGAAATTTCCCATTATTCCAAGATATATTATGCTAAATGACCAATCATTTTTATTGATTTTCACTGCTAGTAGTCAGGAAGTCCAGAGTGTATAATCCTCACTGATCTTGTGGTCCTTGGAAATGACAACTAAAGCCAGCAGCTGCCTTAGTGGAAGAGTGAGATGAAGACAGCAAGGCCTCTTCTGTTGCATTATTCATACAACTAAGCCCATCCACTAATGGCCATGAGGAACTCCTATTAACTCTTGGTGCTTAGGAACAAAAGTTGAGGATCAAAGTCTTAGCAAAAGTACAAGTATGAGGTTGTGTGAAAATGTCAGTAATTTTTAGATATTTTATTCCCATAGTTTGAGGCTTTAAATTCTGAGTTTGAAAAAGATAGGCTGATGCCCATGGCAATTTGTTTTCTCCTGCTCTACAGGAATATATACATTTCACCTTAAAATATCTGTGTTTTGGGTAAATGAGTGACTAAACTACTCAGCCAATTTAGGAAAACTTTGAAAAACTTATGAATCAATTCTTTCAACTTTCAATAAAGCATTCATATGGTTCATATATTTCTAAATTGTGGAAAACAATATAATTAAAGCTTCTCTCCCATTCTGTCACTGATCTTCCAAATTTCCCCACTGTTACGGAGAGAGCCACTTTTTTTTAGTTTCTTATGTATTCTTGAATTGCTTTATGCATATGCAGCACATAAAAGATCTTTTCGGACTCTTACTCATAAAATGTAGCATACTACACATGGTGTTCTGTATCTAGATCTTTTCCTTTTTAACTTAAATTCTTGGAAATCATTCTATGCCTGAACTAGTAGGGCTAAACCTACAGTGGCCTCGCAGGCTGTGAAGATTAAGAGGATAATAGGTATTATGGATGCTAGTATGGAGAGCTTCCTCTTTCCTTTTCATAGCTGTATAATATTTCATTATAGGGATATACTGTAATTAATTGAACCAGTGCCAATTGATGGATAATGTGACTCATTCCGATTTCTTACATTGTGAATTATGCTGCAAACTTGTACATGTATGTGTGGAATATATGTTGAACATATTTGCACAAGTAAAATTGCTAGGTCAAAAAGCACATTTATTTGTAGTTCTGATAGATATTATCAAATTGCCCTTCATAGGCATTTTCCCAAGAATGTTCTCACAAGCGGTGTGTGAGGGTTCTTATTTTCATCAGCATCTTCAGAAGTATTTTATGAAAATGTTTCCATATTCTTGACATTTTGATAGGTGAAAATTAGATCTCAATGTAATTTTTGTCTGTTTTTTATTATGAGTGAGGAGTAGCATTTTATTACTTAAAGGTCATTTGTATTTCCTTTTCTGTAAACTAAGTTTTCATATAGTTTGCTGTTTTGTATAAGCTGTTAGTCTTTTTTTCTTACAAGTTTTTAAGAGCTCCGTATATATCAGCAGTGTTAGCTGTTTGTAATGTCATGAAAGTTACCCACATTTTGTCCAGCCTGCCTGCCTCTTTCTTTTTTCCTTCCTCCTTCCCACCTTCCTTTTCTCCCCTTCCTCCGTCCCTCCTCCTCTCCCTTCTTCCAAACCCCAGGTCTTGAAGATTTTCTCTTGTGTTTTTTTTCTAAAAGTTGCATGGTTTTCTTTTACAGGTAGAATAATTATTTATTTTTAGCCTTTATAAAATGTGTGAGGTTTAGGTCAAGTTCAAGGTCCATTTTTTACATATATCCAATTATTCCAATACTATTTATTGAAAAGATTATCCTTTCTCAACTGAATACTTTTGCCCCTCTGTTAAGGTTCAAACAGCCACATTTGTATGGGTATATTTCTGGACACTATATTTTCTTCCATTATTCTGTGTCTCTTTGCTAATGCTAAAGCTTTATTGACTGTTTTGATTTGATTGCTATAACTTTATAGTAAGTCTTAAAATTTAGTAGTATTATTTCTCCAATTTTGTGTTCCTTTTTCAGAATAGCTATTCTATTTCTTCACTGCTCCTTATAAACGTAGCTCCCCTGTACCATGTGTTACAGCTGTATTAATCTAATATTTGTCTTCAGGTACTTTCTTATTTTCTTATGCCTCTAGACCTTTTCTCTTGCCTACTTAGATTGCCCTTTCCTGCCATTTGCTATCAAAGTCCCATCTATGTTTCAAGACACAGATGAAATCTTATGAAGTCTTTCACCCTATGTGTGCTCCAAATATACAGCATTAGATGACATGAATCATGATGTGGTGCAGAATGGATAAGAGGACCTGAGAACCCACTGTTCTCCTGGACTTTCTCCCTGGCCTTTGGAAGCTGAATGGAGCTTTGCCTTTGCTAAACTCCAGCCAGTTTCCTCTCACAAATCCATTACTACTAAGATGAATGGATAGATGGGAATGACTCCACTGGTGTGTTTCAATTTCTGAGGGCAACAAATATTCAGAATTGACAATGGAGGTGAAAAGTGGCATTTTAGAACAATACATTATTTTAAAGTGTGTGTGCTGTCCAGGCAAAAGACAGTTTACCCCTGGAAGATCTGGCATGTTCACAGTCCCATTCAGACTTTTTGAATTACCCCATGGTGAAGGTCAACATCAGACTTTTGTTCTTTTTACCAAGAATGAGGAAGAGACAGATGGGGTTCGATTTGCTTCTCTCACCAATCAAAAAGACCAAGAGAGGGAATTAGCATATCCTCAGTGTTCACTTATTAATAACTTTTGTTATTAAGGTCTTTCATGTACTACAATTATTACATAATTATCATTGCATTCTGGTCTTACAACCAACCTTCATAACCAAGTTAAGTGTTGCTATCTGCATTTTCTAGGTGAGGAAACTAAATTTAGAAGACTTGACTAAGATTAGCCAGTTAGTAAGAATGGGGCTTCTGTGCACATAGGGCCACTAACAAGTACATGTTCATATGTGCTCACACCCCCGTACCTACACACAAACACCACAGATCAAATAAGAAGCGTAAGTGGAAAGCATACAATATATGGAACGTGTAAGAGGGATACTATGTGGTGACATCATTGGACTCTGAGCATACAATGTGAGTTGTGAAGAGTTCTTTCATGTTTATGTAATATCTTTAAGTTATTTAATGACTAAACTACTATTTGAGTTAATTTTGCTCAGTTTATTTGTAAAGCACTTTTGCTTCTTTCATCAATTGTCATGCCATGTCCTTAAAGGCCATTTGGAACCAACATGGAAATTGTAGGTCCGTCCAGTAGAGAAGCTGGTGGAGAAGAATGTGAGCAGCACAGAAGCAAAGTAGAGGGAAGGAAGCCAGAAAGGGCTAGGGCTCCTGATCACAGCCAGCTAAGGCATTGTTGTACCCAATTATTAATCAGGAGGTGATTTAATTTGTTTTGTATATAGTTAACGTTTACAACATGTTTTGATACACATATTCATAGTGTGATTACTAGAGACAAGCAAGTTAATATACCCAATATCTCATATATTTACTCTTTTGTGGTAAGAGTACCTACAATCTACTCTCTTGACAAATTGTCAGCATACAATGCTATATTAGGAATTACAGTTCTCATGCTGTATACTAAGTCTCTGGATTTAATCATCCTATAAAACTGCAGCTTTGTACCCTTTGACTTACATCTTCCCATAACTTTCCCTCCACCCCTGCTCCTGGTCATCACCATTTTCCTCTCTTTTTAAAAAAGTTTCACATATTAGTGAGATCCATGCATTATTTGCCTTTTCACATCTGGATTATTTCACTTAGTATAATGCCCTCTAGGTTCATCTATGTTGTTGTAAATGACAGGATCTCTTTCTTTCTTATGGCTGAGTAATATTCTATTCTGTACATATGTATATAGTATTAAAAACAGCATGGTATTGGCACAAAAACAGATACACAGACCACTGGAACAGAATACAGAGCACAGAAGTAAACCCAAGCATATATCGCTAATTAATTTTTAGCAAGAGCACCAAAGGGGACACGCACACACAGTTTCATCCATTCAACCATTGATGGACACTTTTCCTTTGGGTGTATACACAGAAGTAAGTAAGTACTCTTTGGATATTTATACAGAAGAGGGATATTGCTGGGTCTTATGGTAGTTCTATTTTAAATTTCTTTGGGAACCTCCTTACTGTTTCTCACAGTGGTTGCATCAGTCTTTATTTCCACCAATAGTATACAGTGGTTCCCTTCCTCTGCACCTTCACCAACACTTGTTACTTCTTGTCTTTTTGCTAAAAGCCATTCTAACAGATATGAGATATCTCATAGTTTTGATTTGAATTTCCCTGATGATTAGTGATGTTTAACATATTTTCATATACGTGTTGTCCATTTTTATGTCTTCTTTGGAGAAATTTCTATTCAGGTCCTTTGCCCATTTTTTAAGTGGGTTATTCTTTCTTTCTTTTTGCTATTCAATTGTGTGAGTTTCTTATATATTTTGAATGTTAACCCCTGGTCAGATAATATGATTTGCAAATAATTTCTCCCAATCTGTAGTCTGCCTTTGCATTTTGTTGATGGCTTCCTTTGCTGCGAATAAGCTTTTTGGTTTGATGTAGTCTCATTAGTTTATTTTTGGTTTTGTTGGCTGTGCTTTGGGTGTCCTATCCAAAAAATAATTGCCAAGATCAATGTTCAGGAGCCTTTCCCCTATGTTTTCTCTTAAGAGTTTTATAGTTTTGAGTCTTATATTCAGGTCTTTAATTTATTTTGAATTTATTTTTTGTGTGTGTATGGTGTAGGATAAAGATCTAATTTTATTCCTTTGCATGTGGATAGCCAGTTTTCCTAATACCATGTATTGAAGAGATTATCCTTCTATCATGGAGTCTTCTTAGTGCCCTTACCAAAAATTAGTTGCCCATCTATGCTTGGGTTTATTTCTTGGCTGTCTATTCTGTTTTGTTGGTTGGTGTGTATGTGTTTTTATGCCAGAATCATACTATTTTGATTACCATAGCTTTGCAGTATATTTTGAGATCAGGTGGTGTGAGGCCACAAGCTTTGTTCTTTTTGCTCAAGATTGCTTTGGCTATTCAGAGTCTTTTGTGGTTCCACATGAATTTTAGAATTGTTTTTCTCTCTGTGAAAAATGTCATTGAATTGTGATAGACATTGCATTCAACCAATAGATTTCTTTCGGTAGTATGGACATTTTGATGATATTAATCCTTCCAATCCATGACCATAGGATATCTTTCCATTTTTCAGTTTCTTGTTTAATTTTTCATGCATGCTTTATAGTGTTCAGTGTATAGGTCTTTCACCTCTTTGGTTAAATTTATTTCTATGACTTTTTTTGATGCTATTGTAAATGGGAATATTTTCTTAATTTCCTTTTTGGATAATTCATTGTTAATGTATAAAATACATTCAAAATCTCCTTAAGCTGATAGACAACTTCAGCAAAGTCTCAGGATACAAAATCAATGTGCAAAAATCACAAGCATTCCTATACACCAATAATAGATAATCAGAGACCGAAATAATGAATGAACTCCCATTTGCAACTGCAACAAAAAGAACAAAATACCTAGCAATACAACTTACAAGGGATGTGAAGCACCTCTTCAAGGAGAGCTACAAACCACAGCTCAAGGAATAAGAGAGGACAAAAACAAATGGAAAAACATTCGATGCTCAAGAAGAATCAATATCGTGAAAATGGCCATACTGCCAAAAGTAATTTGTAGATTCAGTGCGATCCCCATCAAGCTACCACTGACTTCCTCACAGAATTAGAAAAAAAAACTACTTTTAAATTTCATACAGAATCAAAAAAGAGCCTGTATACCCAAGACAATCCTAAGCTGAAAGAACAAAGCTGGAGACATCATGTTACCTGACTTCAAACTATACTACAAGGTTTTCCATGACGAAACTGGACCACATAAGGTTTCAATTTATGTTCCTATAATACTCTTACTCATTCCTCAAGTCTAAGCCAAGTTGAATTCTCTGGGAAGCTTTTTCTGACCTCTGAGTCTAGATTAGTCTTATAGCACTCTATAATTCCTATCATAGCATTTACCAAGTTATATTGTAAATGCTCTTATAATTGCCTGCTTCCTCCAATGTGCTGTAATACCGATAAAGGCTAGGCCTGTGTCTGTTTTGTTCATCTTTGAATTCCGGCACTTAGCATCTGTCACGACACAGTAGACACTCTAAATATTCAGAAAAGGATTAAAAAAATGAAAATAAAATGAATATATTTTGATTAGGTCATATAGTAGTCACTTAGTACAGGCAGTCTTTCTTTCTGGCTGTTGTGTAGATATTCATTTGGTAAATATTTATTAAGTTCTTGCTATGTGCAAGAGCTGCCCTGGGCTTTGGGATCCAGCAGAGATGGAAACTGACCACATCCTTGCCTGGAACACTGTGGTATTTGGCCTGGAAACCATGTACTCTAAATAGTGTATGAGAAAGAGTTAAAAGTTAATTTAATTTCTGTTTTTTCATGAAGTATTTATAATATTGTAGAATATTACATATTACATTTTTCAAATTATTTTTAACACTCCATATGCCCCCAACATCCAAGAGAAGCTCCAGGAATGTCTTGATGTCAAAACTTCTTTAAGATACTAGAAGTTAGCTTCTTAACCATGATAGGGCTTTCTCCCAAGCATTTATGGGAGTAAAGAAGGAGAGTCTGCAAGAGCATGGGTATGTGTGAATTGAGTCAAGCTACATAAATAATTTGGAGAGAGCTTGGAAGTGGTGAGGGCAATAGGAATTGTGAGGCTTCTTAAAGAACTGAGAACGTAACATGAAAAAATTCATTCATTAGCATAGCTTAGTCATGGCTTTCTTACTTCATAGAATGTACAACATCTTAGTCTTACACTGCTATCCATCAGGTTTATAACTCCTGCAGTCAGTAGCTGCATCCCATTCATTTATCTGTCTACCATGTTTTAGACCTGGCAAGTGCTCTAGTGTCTGGACTCATAGAAGAAAGTACAAAGCAGACGATTCAAAACAAGAGATAATCAGAGGATTATTGATTTTTTTGCCTTTTGTGTTTTTGCCTTCCTTTTAATATTTTTCTCAAAGTACTATTTGAATAAGTTTTATTCCCATAAATAGAGCTTGATGTAGTAAAAAATTGAACTCATGTTTCTGGACTCCATCCTGTGTAACAGTGAATTTGTATACCTTTGCTCACTTATTCTTCACATCAGTCTTCTGTAGTAAATAGTGTGCATGAGACCCATTTTGTACATAAAAATAACTCAGCCTCAGGGAGGAAGAGTGAGTGACTTGCCCAAGAATTCACAGTTAGGAAGACTCAGGCAGAACCTAAAGTCACACTAAGATGTCCTGTTTCAAAGTTTGTGGCATGCCTCATGCTGCGGCACCTACAAATGCACACTGAAACTCCACTTTGACATTTACCAGTGGTATGCAAATCACTTTGCCCCTTTGAATCTATTTTCTCTATTTAATGAGGATAATTTTATCTGTTTGATTAGTAATTGATATTAATCATTGAAAGGTTTATAAACATTATCACAATCTTCATTAGAACCTTGAAACAGACATTGACAACCTCATTTGACAGATGAGAGAACCTTATTTCCAAGATGTTAAGCAGCTGGCTGCAAGTCACATAGACGGTAATGCCAGAGCTGAGATTTAAACTCAGACATGTCTGATTTGAGCTTGTTCTTGTTTCATTTCACCAGGGGGCCAGATTGTAAATATTTTTGGCTTTGCAGACCATGAGCCTGTTTTGCAATTCTGCCATTATAGTGTCAATGCAGCCTAGACAATATGCAAATAAATGAGCTTGGTTGTGTTGCAATAAAACTTATTTATGGACACTGAAATTTGAATTTCATAGAATTGTCTCATCACAAAATATTAACCTTCTTTTGATATTTCAACCTTCATAATGTAAAAGCCATCCTTCAGCTTCAGCCAGGTGTTCAAAGTTAATATCATCAGTGAAAATTATGTTAATAGCATATCAGTAACCCTGATATGTGTGATGGGAATGGCACTTTACATTTATGGTCTTCCTTCCCAAAACCTATAAACTCTATGAGAAAAACATGGATGTAAAGTAAGTAAAGGGCACCCTGTAAAATATCTGACCAGTATATCTCAATATTGCCAAGGTTGTTAAAAACAAAGAAGGTCTGAGAAACTATCACAGCCAAGAGATCCTAGAGGAAGTATGATGACCAAATGCAGTGTGGTATCTTGGATGGGGTTCTGGAACAAAAAAAGGACATTAGGAAAAAAAGAAATGTAATAAAGTATGGACATTAGTTAATAATGTATCAATATTGGTTCATCAGTTGTAACATTTGCATCAAAGTAACGTAAGATGTTCACAATGAGGAAATTAGAAGGTGGGACAAAGGGAACCTCTAGTATTCTTGCAACTTTTCTGCAAATATAAAATTTTGGAAATAGGAAGTTTATTAAATGTTAAGAAATATTGTAAGTATGCTCCCTAAAACAAAACACAAACAAAAACTTTACTCAGAGGTCACTCAGATTTGGCCTGGAAACCATAGCTAGCTGTCCGCTGCACTATGCTACTCTGTCTCTCGTACCTTATTGAGCTTTTCAAAGGAGATCATGTACATAAAAGTACTTTGTAAGACGCAAGCTGTTACACACATGATGGCTTTATTCGTGGGCTTATTTATGTTTATTTATCTAACAAACATACACTGAGTGACTACTATGCACCAGGCACTTTGCTAAAATTTGATCAGTAAAGGTAAGAACACAACCCCTGGCTTTGAGAAGCAGGAAATTTAGAGGAGAATTTAGGCATTTATGTTACTTGCCACAATGACACCAGATAAAATTAGTCCATATATATGCATACCAGCTACAAAATATTTGTAAAGGAAAAGGTGATGAATTCTTTCATCACAAGTAGAAAATAGCATTTCAGAGAAGGAAGTAATATTTGGACTCAGTCTTAAATGGTAAATATGAGCTAAGTGGGAGTATAAAGGTTGAGGCAGAATGGTAGGGGATGAAGGCGTCAGGGAACAATCCAGGCAGAGGGAAGAACCTGAATAAAGGGCTGGACATATGAGAGAACATGGCATGTTTTGAAATCTGCATGAGGTTTATTATGCCTGGGGTGTTGTGGTATTATGGTGCTTACAGAGCACTCACTCTATACCAAACACAATGCCTTTATTTTCTGGGAGGCTCCTAAAGTACAACTCTGTTATAAGCTGAATTATGTCCCCCACAAAATTCATATGAAGTCCTAACTCCCAATTCCTCAGAATGTGATAGTATTTGGAGAAGGGATCTTTAAAGAGGTTATTAAATTACAATTATGTCATTAGAGAAGGCATTAATTCAATATTACTGCTGCCCTTCTAAGAAGAGGAAATTTGGACACTGACAGATACAGAAGAAACCAACCCTGCCAATACCTTGATCTCAGACTTCTAGCCTCCAGATTAGTGAGAAAATAATTTTCTGTTGTTTAAGCCACCCAATCTGGGGTACTTTGTTATGGGCAGCCCCAGAAGAGGAATCCATTGCCTGGTCTGTAGAGAGGTTTTATTGGAAGGTGATGAATTTAGCTTTGAATCAACTAAGTCTGGCATCTTCTGGGACACCCCAGACATTTCATCACTGGTTTTGGAAGATAGAAGTGAGTTGGAAAAATGCATTTGCAAATCATCAGTATTTGGGTGGTAGTAGACACCATGAGAATGGATGATATTATTCAAAAAGAGACATAGCGTAAGAGAAAGAAGGCCAAGGATAGTATCTGGGACATGCCACATATCTGAATAAATGTGCGTGTTTGCTCACAGACATGTTTGTACATCCTAGCTGCAGTTAGTCACCAGAGACAGCTCATTTAGAGAGATACAAATTTGGAAGAGAAAATCATTTGGAAAAGAAAAATGCCCTGTAATTACTCTCAAAATGAACAATTTTCTTATTTGAGGCAATTTATCCCTATGATCCATCTGAAAAACACTTAACTTTAAACACTGGATAGAAATAGTTTGAGCTATTTCTTTAAAGGAACTATAACTGGCAAAATAAAGCTCTTGTTGAAGTATAAGGTGAACTGAAAATTTAAGCTCCTGAAATCTGAGGTCTTTATGGGCTGAAAGTGCCATGCTTTGAATATCTCAGAATGCTGTATTTTCATTGGTAAGCTAAGAAATAGGAATATCTATGAAAAGCCAGTTTGAAGACAGAATAGAAAGGCTTTAGTGAGCAAGAATAAAATTTCAGTGACACTTGAAATAATAAAATATCACAGGTCAATTTCAAGTTTAAAGTTAGCTCACTGTGTGTGTGTGTGTGTGTGTGTGTGTGTGTGTATGTGTGTACAGGTTTAATGCCAGATTTCAGTACATCTTCCTTTTAGAACAAAAGTGATTTTATTTAATATGTAAAGGTAAATTCTGCATTTTACCTAATTTTGACTGAGCTTACATATGCATATACATAGTAGTGATCTCTTAAAAATAACAATATCTTTAAAAAAAAAACTAGTATGTTAAAAAGCTCAGAGGTCAGAATGGCCTTGTTTAAGCTTTATGTAAGGCCTCAAATGGTAGAAACAGATTCAGCTAATCTCTTGCTTCATCCCTCAGTCCTGCTGCTTCTGGATTAGCTCACTATTTCTGGAAGAGTTTCTTTCATGGAGTGAAGATAACTACAGGTGGTCCCAGCTTTCCATTCAGGCAAGGTTCTCATTGGATCTCAGTGACTCTAATTGAATTGTGTGTCCTTTAAAGAACCAGTCGCAGTGGCCAGAGGTTATATAATGTGCTAATTTTTCTAACCTAGTTTATGTGTTCCACTTGGATTTGGTTTGGGACCCATATTTTCTATAAATGAAAGAAGAGTATACCTGTAAACAGCTGATATAAGACAGAGTGTATGAATGCTGAATGGTTTAAAACACACACACATAGATGTAGGTATACATATATAAAAATATAAGAAAATATAATGCAAGCTAAAAGAATCTTCAGGGTATTCCTATTGCCACTTTATGTATTTGTGAGAGGAACAAAGAGAAGGGGGAAAGACAAATAGTTGAGGGCACTGATGATCTAATATTGTAATTAGACTACTTCAGGAAGATGATCTTCTACAGCATGTTATAGGAATAAAGAACTATCCAGGGTTATTTTGTAGTATAACAATCTAAAAAACTAGACAGCTAATTAGTATTAAATCTTATTTGTATTTATACAGAAAAATTAAGTAATCAGAAGTTTTAATGGAGACAGGGATTGGGAATATGAATAGGGATAGCATATTTTTCAGAAGTGTGTGTGTGTCTGTCTGTCTGTTTGCTGTGGCTTAACCTGAGGCTACTGAGTGATAACATATTTGACACCCACAGAACTGCTTTATGAGGGTAATGGGTAGTATGATGTAAGCTTTTTATGTATTATCAGGATATTGAGGAAATAACTGCAATGTCCCCATGTGGAACAACTCCTACTATAAATGTTCTGGCATAATAGAAAATAGAAAAATTGCACTCAATTTTTATTTTCTCCTAGATCTCTCTCTCTCCCTCCTATGTTTTCCCATCCTTCATTGTGCTGAAACTGCCTTTGCAAAAATCATAACTGAGAAAACTATGATAGTGAAACAGATCTGACCTCAATGACTCCATCTTGCTTCCAAACCTCCCTTCAAGCTGTCCTTATTTCTTCCTGGGTGTAGGCCAAACTAACTTTGGAAGGACCCTGGTTTATAGTTTAACTTTGAAACAAAGATGATAACACCCCTTTCCCCAAACAAACCCCCTTTTTGCCTGGGGACTAGATTGCCTTTGTAGGACTAACAAATTAGCCATAAGATTAGAAATTATGGTTTAGGTATCATGCAGCTAGAGGCTACAACATTCAAAACCTCCTCAATTGCTCATAGAGATATCATCACTACTGTAAAATCTAAGATTGCGGCTTGAGATATTTTTTCAGACCCTGCATTCGGTGGATTATTTGATGTCATCCGGGTAGATAAACTGGCTCATCTGATCTTGTGGCCCCCACCCAGTAAATGACTCAGTGCAAGAGGACAGCTTCTACTCCCTATGATTTCATCTCTGACCCGACCGATCAACACTCCCCACTCCCCGGGCCCTACCTGCCAAATCATCCTTAAAAAAACCCAGTCTCCGAATTTTCGGGGAGATCCATCTGAGTAATAACTCCGTCTCCAATGTGGTGTGGCCGGCCTTTCTTTGCTGTGGTCTGTCTTTGTGCAGCTTGCAGGAAGAACCTGTCAGGCAGTTACAGTAATTTGCCTCATCTGCCTCATCTCCCCACTGGCAGTAAGCCTCTTTCCTCTGCCCCTGGATTCTCTGTTTCTTTGCTAACTAACTCTTAACTATGTGCCAAAATACGTTGATAGCTTGAAGGAGCATTAGAGCTGCATTAAACCAATTTCTTCATTTTACATCTGATGAGTTTTGTGAGAGGCAGAGAGTGTGTGACCTGCCAAAGGCCACATAACCATTTAGTATTGACCCAGAGCAAGAATCCAGGCTTCTTTTTCTCTAAGCCCCTCTCATACAAATGTTCTCTCATTCCACCACTATTACCTGCCCTGCAACCCACAAACATGTACACTCTCTGGGCTCAAACTTTCTTTGCTTCTTCCATAATTATCTCTATCTTGCCTTCCAGCAGTGGTTTTCCCAATGTGGGCAATTCTACCTAACTTTACTCTCTTCCTACCTCTCAACTTGGGCTTGGTGTAAAAGTAGTGTAGTGTAACAATAATAAAATAACATACTGAGTGATCACAAGGCGTCCTCCATTAGGCATTTTATATCCATAACCTCCTTTAATTTTCACATAGCTCTATAAAGTAGATATTATTATTTTCCTTATTTTATAAATGAGGTTTAGGGAAGTTATCTGTCTAAAGTCACATTGTTAGTAATTAATGGAAATATGATTGAATGCAGTCCATCTGATTCCAAAGTTAGAACTTTTATCTGCAATAGCCTGCCATACTGATGTTTTGACATCTTGAACCATAGCATCATGCGGCTGACAATTTGTCCAGTCTTACGGTTAAGAAAGTCTAAATGGCAAATGAATGTTTGCCTTGACATAAGGACTGAAATCAGTCATTCTCTGCTTTCGTCTCATTTTTGCAATTCTAATCTTAATTGGAGTGCTCAGCTTGGAATGTTAGTTTCAACCTCAGCACTGAAATTGGCCAAGAAAAGAAGGCAACCAAATGGAGGTGAGAAGTAGAATGATTGTACCAAGAAAACAAAAATTTGAACCTGACTTTCCTAGCATTTCTGACCCAGCTGATTCTCTTTGTGCCACATCACCCTTTTGCTTGTGTTTTCTGTTTTCTTACTACTCCAAGATCTTGATAATATAATCAAATAAAATCCACTTGTCCAACATAAAATATAGCTTATGTTGGCGGAAAAAAATTCTGGGTCATCATAAAACCTCACCAAATCCCTGTAACAGATATTGCAGGCGGCTGGCAGGCAGGACAGAAAGACCCTGAAGTGCAACTAAGTTTAGGTCAATAGGAAGTATTTGTAGTTTGAACTCACGATTTACAATAAAGAGGAAATATGCTGGCTATAAGCAGCAGAAGCATGTAATAACCCAGTCCCAATACCTTCAAAGTTGTTTTTATTGAACTCCAGCCATCTATAATTTGCTCTCCAGGGCATTCTCAGAAAGTGATTTTATGATATATATTTTTTAAAAAGCTGACTGTTTTCAATAGTTTAGATTTAATTTTTTTCTCAGTCTATTAGATGCGTTAAGTCATGGTATTTTAAGATATAATAGACAAATGCTTTCAGTAGGTAAATTAAAAATAGAATAATAACTGAAACAGTGTGACTAAAAGTAGAGAAGGAATAGTATGATGTTAGAGTGGAGGAGTTAACAGACAAAAGATATCCGAAAATTCAATAGAGCAGACGTCATGAAAGCTACACAGAGGAATAAAGAAAGGTGATAGCATTTCAGCAAAACTTTCTAGATAAAATTATGGTTATTCAGCGCAAGGCAGCTCTTTCTGGAGAAGTTGACAAAAAGGCAGCTCAGGAAGAACAAAATAGAAATGAAATGGCTTCACCCACATTCCTTCTCCCACTTTGCTCTTGGGTGGAGACCGGTTTCTTAGGACGCACTGCTGTAGCAGTTTTGTACAGTTGGGTGGAGCAGGGTGCTCTACTTCCCAGGCTTCAAGAAGAGGCAGTGCACTATTGTGGTGATGAGAACTTTCTCTAAGCTCTCCCACTTACTCGTTGTGTGACCTTGGCGAAGTTATCCAAATCCTTGAAGCTCAGTGTCTTCATTCATAAAAATAAGGGTAATACTAACACTCATCTCCAGATCCATACATAGAGAGAGCCAATCCAATACTTACCCTAGGGTACAAAAATGTAAATAATGATATACAAAAGATTATCACTTTAAAGTTAGATTTACATGCTCATAGCACATTTACCCATTCACAGGACAATTGAGTCTACCACCTACTCGGCAAGAATAATTTCTAAGAGTATGGTGCCACTGGAGGGCACACAGTATTATTAATACATGTCTGTGGACTGTATCATCTGTTATAAAATTGACTTCATAGCATATTTCATATATGTTGTTTGCTCAGAACACCTACATAGCTAGTTTCAGTTTTGCCTACTTTGTGATAATTAAATGAATTGAGAATTCTCTTTTCAGAGCAACAGAATATAATTCGAAAAATTTTAGTTACATTTTAAAAAGTGTTTGCTTCAATCCATGAAATTGATTTTAAACTTCACTGATGGTTCATGATCCATTGTTCAAAAGCCCTGATACTGGTAATAATATCCAATTACTCAAGGAAAACCCAGCCTCTGTGCACACAGCAGTTTCTGTAGTAGCTTTTCTGGTATAAAAAGCCTTTAATAATTCTGAACAGAACACGGTGATCCAAGTGGAGGATTTAGTTCATGTGGCTATTCTGCATGTGCTTTCTGCTCATAAAAGGACACTGGCCTTTCAAGTGGGCTGGCTTTGGTGACCTCCTGTGGGACTGACCTCTCAGGAAGGGGAATGGCTAGCTACTTTACAAAGGATAAGCAGGAACATGGAAGTGGTTTGGGCACTGCTTTCTTTTTCCTTTCTCTGGAATTCTGGCCTAGATGAGGGAGTAGGGGTTGGAGGGTGAGTGGAGAGAAATGAGGGAGAATGTCTGGAGCCATTGAAAGGTAAATTAAGAGAGCTCCAAGGCCCAGTTACTCCAATTATTTGTAGTTAAAACATCGTTATGAGCAATTAATGAGCAGCCATATGGCACATTTCTAAAAGTCTAAGCAATAACTAGATATTATTCAGCAAGACTGCTCTCTTCACATCCAGGTGGTTGTAAACAATACAATCTGATTTGGATGGCATTAGAAAGTGAAACAACAAAACACAAAGCAACCACTTTCCCCACAACACACAAACACAGACACACACACACACACACACACACACACACACACAACCTCTCCTCAACAATGACATGGGTTATTTCACTTATTATATAGACTTATGAGACTGATAATTCAAGATACAACTATTATTTCCATTAAGATTCCTTGATACAAGCCACATATGCTTATTCTGGCTAATTTGAGCAACAAAAGGGTCATCAGAGGGCTGTGAAGGTAGTTGATGACTAAAGAAAAGGCTTAAAATAACAGTTGTCAGAACAGTTTCCGGAGTAGCTCTGAGGGATCCCTCTGGATGAAAAACTCCGATTCTTTTTTAGTGTGTGTTTTGTTAAAAGTAATGTATTTGTATCTGGATTGAATAACAATGGTAAACATAATAATTCAATTAAACGTATTTAATGAGTGACAATTTATTTTGCCAGGAAGTGTTCTAGGGGCTTGAGATACATCAGTGAATAAAATGAACAAAGTTCTTTGCCCTTATGGGCTTACATTCAGTGTTTTTATAATGCATCCTAAAGTGTAGTCCTAAGCAATGTCAATTAAGGTGGTAAAATTTTTCAATAACATTTTTTTGATAAACTTACTTACCTAAAATTTAAGATTATCTACAAATATTTGATACAGAGGTATGTATTTTTTTCATTTTTAGAATGTGAGAAAGGCTACTAAAGTATCGTAATTATTGAAAAATATACAATAAACATATAACCGTACCTATATTTGGCTAGATGTTATACAAAATAACTCAATAAACTGTGATTTTAACAAAAACCATATTTATAATTTAAGGTTGAGATGTTGCATAATGAATTCAGTTTACTTAAAACTGCTCTCTATACTGAACATAACACTTTTTGAAAAACACTGTTAAACCAAAAGAACGCCTCAGAGTAAATACTTAGGGTAAGAATAGCCAGAGTATGCTTCAATGTCCAAAAATCCCAATAACCTGGACATAGGATCTTTTGTAAGTACTTCGTAGAAACTCATCTTCATTAAAATCAAAACAGGAGATATAACAAGATAACAGAAGTTAACATAAGGCAGCTTGTGAATTCACAGTAAGTAGTTCCAGTATGACAAAAATGGTATTACATATTGGATTTAATTTAAATAAAATAATACTCTTTCTTCCAGTGAATCATGAAAGTCATTAATTTGCAGAACAATTATATTTTGAAAAGTTAATTTCGTGTCTTCCTCTCCCGCACTTGCCCCTGTGAAGAGCTGAATATAGGAAAATAAGATAGCGTTCTACATTTGGAAGCCTCTTCTCTTTCCTTTCTTTGCTCTCTGCCTTTTTTTTTAAAAAAAGGATTCTCTATTTATTTCTCCATCATGCATCACACATGGCTGTGCACAGGCAATGGCGGCACACCACTGTTACTGTTAATGCCACAGCACCCACTCCTGCTGTTTAGCTGCCAGAAGAGCTCTTTAACGAACCCAAGAAAGCCAGAGTCCATGCTGTTTTTAGCTAGTCCAAAGGCATTGTTTAATATAACCTTGGGATTTCGTTGCCTTCAACTGAAGCTTTTTCTTAGTCAAAGGCAAATAATGATGAATGTTACAATTAAACATTGAAGCATACATATCACAGTGGACTTTTCGATAAACAACCCAGTTTTTTTTTTGTCTTAATTACATAGAATGATAAGGAAATACCTCTTTAGAAGTAGAAACATACTTCGTAGCCACCTTGATTTTTGTGAGTATATTATCTTCGCTGCCTAATAAGAAACTTTGGGCAAGTGGAATACAGGCTGTGAATTACTGGAAAGCCTGCAAAACCCTGGGCCACCATTGACTCCATCCATCTCATGCACCATGCAAGGCAACCCATGAGTTCAGAACAGACATTTGTGTCTACAAAGGGAAAGAGGAGTATATTTTATGTTGTAATTTTTCTACTGCTTCCAAACCATGTCCTTAGACTGTAAATTTCCCCTCAGAGAGTAGCAGCTTTTCCTTCATGTTTGCTGCAGGAGGAATAGACCCCCAAATAATAAGCACAACTCCCTCCCACTCTTGTCTAAGTAATACTTTGACATTGACCATTTTACTCATGAAAGGTGATTTGAGACAAGGTCACAAAAGTCTCAAAGGGTGTGAATCAGGATTTTTAGCTGGAGGAACCCTGACTCACCAGCTGCCATTGACCAAGTCACTTCTTCACTATGATTCTATGGAAGGTTTTCCCCTATGCTCCCAAGAGAACACTTTGTTTGGCACTTTGCAGCTATACTGAGGGAATTGATTTGTGTGGAGTTTTTTGAGTTAAGAATTTTGAACCGTAATGTGCTTCCTAAAGCTAGGAAAGTAAAATGGATGGGGTAAGCCTGGTAGCAATAGCATGGAATCAATCATCAGAAGGCCTGAATCTGACCCTAGACTTACATGCTGAGAAAAAATCTTGGAAATTACTCGGAGATTAATTTTGTTGTACATAACAGTCCTAGAAAATTCCAGCACTTAGAGTTTTTGGAAGCAACAGTGCATTGTGATTTAGAACATGGTGCTTATATTAGAATTGCATTCTCTGTAAATTATTACCTGCGTAACTAGTTACCTAACCTCTTTAAACTTCATTTTCTTCTAAGGTAAAATGATACTTACCATTAGGAGTTTTTGAATTAATAAGTGAGATAATCAAATAAAATTTTAAGATAATGTTCTACACATTGCCATTGTCGTTGTTGCTATTTTCATTATAATTATTATGTGAAAATTAAATGAAATAAATAATGGCTGAAAAATGTCTTGTAAAGGGTAAAGTTTTATCTGCACTAAAATTATTGCATAACAATTTAATATTAATAAAGCAACTTAATCCATCGTCATTTCAGCCTCATAGCAACTCACTAGAACTGTAAAATTTTAATTTCTAATGAATGGGCTTCCACACACATTGCTTGATATATTTTACTTACCATCTCTGTGGAGCTTATTACTAGTAAGATCACCTTTTATAAATGTTTGGTTTGTGCCTAGGGAAATCTTATTATTTTCAAAATAATACCCAAACAGAATTTTACCAAGGCATAAGCACTCAATCATTATTTTGTTTAATAAAAAATAAGTTACCGGCTGGGCACGGTGGCTCACGCCTGTAATCCCAGCCCTTTGGGAGGCCGAGACGGTGGATCACTTGAGGTTAGGAGTTCGAGAGCAGTCTTGCCAACCTGGTGAAACCCCGTCTCTACTAAAAATACAAAAATTAGCCGGGCATGGTAGCACATGCCTGTAGTCCCAGCTACTCGGGAGTCTGAGGTGGGAGAATTGTTTCAATCTGGGAGGCGGAGGTTGTAGTGAGCCGAGATTGCGCCATTGCGCTCCAGTCTGTGCGACGGAGCGAGACTCCGTCTCAAAAACAAACAAAAAGTTATCATTCATAAATTTAGTCATCCAAATCAAATACTATGACACTTTATTATGTGGAAATTTGGGATCATAGAAGTGAAGCTTCTGTATAACTGAAGTTTCACTATTTTAACCATCATTTTCAATTGTTTTTGAAATAACTCTTTCTACACTTTATAATTTCTTACTTTCTTAAAAATACGGATTATAATGTGACACTTTCTCAGTAACTCCAAAGAGCATGATGGCTACTGGCAATTGCATTAAGTTCTATTCTGGTAGGTTTTGTTTTTCTCTTTTTCATTGTCCAGCCATCAACTACCCCTCCCAGGGTTCATGTGGCCATCTGTCTCCGAATTTACTGTTTCTGATCTACTGAGCTATGAGAATTCAGGTGACTCAGAGATTTATTCTTGTGTATAAATGAAGAGACTATTTTCTTGTTCCACAAAATACTAAACTTTTAGTGCAAGGGAATTGAGCAGTTATTATAGGAGTTAGGGGCTTTTTTTTCTTTATTTCTGAGTGCTCAACTGCTCTGATAATAATTAAAATTTCCAGAAAAAAATATTTCTGGGAACATAAAGAACAAAAATACAAAGGATTTGGGGATACAGGCATACTTTGTTAATATGGTTTGGCTGTGTCCCCACACAAATCTCATCTCAAATTGTAATCCCACCAGGTTGAGGGTAGTTTTCCCCATGCTGTTCTTATGATAGTGAAGGAGTTTATTAGGGAGAATTCACTCACATGATCACAAGGTGAAATCCCGTGATAGGCCCTCTTCAAGCTGAGGAGCAAAGAAGCCACTAGTGCCACAGCTCGAGTCTCAAAGCCTCATAAGTAGGGAAGCTGGCCTTGCGTGGTGGCTCACAGCTGTAATCTCAGCACTTTGGGAGGCCGAGGTGGGCGGATCACCTGAGGTCAGGAGTTCAAGACCAGCCTGACCAATATGGAGAAACCCCGTCTCTACTAAAAAATAGAAAATTAGCCGAGCATGGTGGTGCATGCCTGTAATCCCAGCTACTTGGGAAGCTGAGGCAGGAGAATCGCTTGAACCTGGGAGGCAGAGGTTGCAGTGAACTGAGATCTGCCATTGCATTCCAGCCTGGACAACAAGAGTGAAACTCCATCTCAGAAAAAAAAGTAGGGAAGCTGACAGTGCAGCCTTCAGGGGCCTGAGAGCCCTGGGCAAACCACCAGTATATGTCCAAGAGTCCAAAGGCTGAAGAACCTAGAGCCTGATGTTCAAAGGCAGGAAGCATCTAGCATGGGAGAAAGATGAAAACCGGAAGACTTAGCAAACCAGCTTATCCCACCTTCGTCCTCCTGCTTTTTCTACCTACACTTGCAGCAGATTGGTTGGTGCCCACCCACACTGAGGGTGGGTCTTCCTCTCCCAGTCCACTGACACAAGTGTTTACTTCCTCTGGCAATGCCCTCACAGTCATACCCAGAAACAATACTTTCCATCCCTTAATCCAGTCAAGTTGACATTTAATATTAACCATCACGGAAGATAATTGTAAATTTCCTGATGACCTATAGTTGATAATATTTTCCAAATTTTCTAATATAATAATAAAAACTAACATTGTTGAATGGTTAATGTATACCATTTTAAAACTTTACATGGTTTGTTTATTTTATTTAACGAACACTGATATAGTTCCTATTTACATACCAGATTCTCCACTAAGCCATATACAAATATTAACTTATTAAATTACATAAATTTCTACGTGTAAGTAATCACTTCTTAAAAGTCTCATTATTCTTGATCTATAGGTGGGGAAACTGAGCCTCTGAGAAGTCCTATAATGTGCTCAAGGTCTCAGAGCTATTGAATGGAACAGCCAGTATCAAAGACAGGATCCTATGTTTCTAAGAATATGATCTTATACCATAAACACTCCAACAGACAGTTAACCTTGAAAATAGAAACATTCACTCTGAGAATCGGAATCCAGTATTATTAAATCTAATGGTTCAGGATAAAAGTGAGATAATTCTCAAATTGGCAAAAAAAAAATGGATGGAGGGGAACCTTCCATTTAAAATAAAGGAGAAGCAGGTTTGGGAGTTATTGTTAGGAATGTAAAACATCCACTTTCCCCCTCTGATTTGTCTCCATCCAATTCCTAATCTAGACTATAGGACATGATGTATCAGTTTTCTCCATATTTCATTACTTACATGGATCAAGAGCACAGGCTCTGACTTCAGGTTACTTGGTTCAAATACAGATTCTGCTGTCTGAATGTGGGAAATTTAAGTTTTCCTGAGAAGGTTCCTCATTTGTGAATTGGTGCTAGAATAGTACCTACCTCATAAGGTTATTTTGAAAGTTAAATAAAAGTTCTTAGCAGACAGTATAGCATATATTAATTGATCAATAAATGCTCATTTTTAATGTCATCATTTTGAAAATGTGTTCCATA
The DNA here is from genome assembly GCF_029289425.2 of Pan paniscus. Lineage (NCBI taxonomy): Eukaryota > Metazoa > Chordata > Mammalia > Primates > Hominidae > Pan > Pan paniscus. The sequence goes on along the minus strand of NC_073258.2, from coordinate 92,672,791 downwards.
GAAAGCTGATACAACAAGCAGCTCACTGAATAAAAGACTGCCTCTATTAATGAATTTGGGAAGTGTTACTTTTTCTTTAGTTTCTTCGTAGAGGGTCACTATGTAAATTGTCATAAATGTGCTTTAAAAATAACTGATATGAAAAGTGTTTAACTTTATTTAGCTCAGTATCTCTCAAACTTGTTTGTCCACAGAACCTATGCATGTATGGTGTTTCTGCACATGTGTATGTAAGCTATTCAATCCAAAAACTGTTCTGTTTTTCACAGAACACATTGCTGGGAAATTGTGTCCCTCACTAAAATATCTGAAATTGGAGTGATGAGAAATTGCAGAGTGGTGACTAATGTGATAATTCCAAATCTGGATCATATCAGTAAGCTTCAAATATCAGCATGTCTGTTACTGGGACTAAGGCACTTGGAACTTAGATTTCCTGAAGATTAACTTCATGTGTTTCTAGGAGAAACTCTTGGTTTGGCCTTCTGAATCTTAATCATTACTGCCATCATCACCATCATCATATCATCATCATCACTGCTTGCATATATTTAGTGGTTGAATATATGCCAAGCACAGTGCTAAGTGTTTTATTTGCATTAGTCCTAATGGCTGCCCTGTGAGGTAGGCATTCAACTCTAATTTTTATATAGTGGGACATGGGCTTAAAGAGGTTATGTGCCCAAGATAACAGGGTTAAATATAGAATACTGTCTTCTGTATCTAACTGTCCTGAAAAGTGGCTTGACATATTACTGGTGAGAATAATTGCTAGTAAAAAAGTTATAACAGTAGCTCACCTGGGGGTGTGCTATGATCTGTGACTGGGCATTTCAGAAGCATGCCCTCTTAGGAGGTGAGTTTCCTTAAAAGCTCTGCCATCTCTGTGTGTGTCAGACAAATGCCCCCTCAAAGGCCCAGACTATAGGAAACCTAAAAGTAGCAAAGCAGCAGGAGGGAGTGTGGCCCATTTAGTATTGGGAATGAGTTTGCTTCATCACAGAACAGTCTCTTTCTTTTTAATTTTGGAATAGTGAAGCTGAACTTCATCATGCTGCTCACATTAAGGTCTGTTACAGGTTTTCATGGTGCAGTGAAAGAGCCAGGCTTATACCTGGAGACCATCACTTAGTACCCATAGATGATAGGAACAGAAATATGTGGGACACGGGTCTGCAAACTATGCCTGTACAGCATATCTGGCTTGTCCCCTATTTTTTGCATGCTTGTAAGCTGGGAATGGTTTTAAGATTTTAAAATGGTTACACTATATCTATGCAATATCCTCAGTTGTGTTTCTTGGTTCATACAGCTGAAAATATTTACTGCCTGGCCTTTAAAAAAACATTTGCTGATCCCTGATTCAGTATATTAATTTCATGGACTGTCCAATGTTCACAGCTAAAATAAACAAACAAAAAATCAAAATAAAGATCAAGCACCAACTTAGCTTAACCATTACCATTAAGGGAGAGGTTAACATTTTCTGCAGAAAATATTACCCATAGGAGGAATCCCAGAGAATGGTCAATTAGTGTTTTATTGCAGATTTAATTTGTATTTTAATAAATGCAGTATGTAATCTAAATATCTCAAAACCTGGTAGCCATGATGGTTACACCTCTTCTGGCCCTTCCTTCCCCATAGTTGATAGAAGCTGGGGCGAACACTTGACAAGTTATGTCAATCAGACTCTTTTTCCTGATGGATCAGGGAATAGGATTACAGTTAGCATCTGAATGTGGGTTGATTTTAGGCACAGTTAAATACTCTTGCTGTGTGAGTCAGCCATTTTAAGCATGTCCACAGAGATCAGAGAAAGTTGTTCTGCAAAGGAATAAGAATATGAGTAGAGAACAGAAGAGAATCAAGCAGAGAAACTACTACCTGATTACAGACAGCTGTCTAGTTTTTGGTTTCAGGAATCTCTAGAGCTGCTTTCCAACATGGTAGTCACCTGTGGCTACTAAGTCCTTGCAATGTGGCTAGTCCAAATTAAGTTGTCTGTACGTGTAAAATATACATCAGATTTCAGAAACTTGGTGCAAAAAATGGTTTTAAAATTTCATCAATATTTTATATTTATTCCATGTTGAAATGATAATATTTTGGATATATTGGGTTAAAATCATTTAACTTTATTCCCTTTTACTTTTTTAAAATGGCTACTAGGAAATCTAACCTTATTAATGTGTTATCTATTAGACTTCTATTAGACACTGGTGCTCTAGAGATTCAGCTACTTTGATTCTAAGAAATACTGATACCTATATATCACACTCCTCTACTCTACCTTATTTTTCTTTTGCTGAACCTAAATCAAGTTGGTTTTAGTTAATGCAAAAAAAGACTCTTGATAAAACAATGAGCCCTTTCCACATGCCTAACTTATAATATCTCATGCAATGGAAAAATTTTACTCAATATGACAATTTGCCAGAGCTAAAGACCTTACCCTTCAGACTTCTGGTTCTAAAATGGCAGTGTAGAAGCAAGTTGGCTTCATCCCTACCCCCGAAGAGAATGAAAAACAAATATACAGTGCCCGAGATTATCACCAGCAATATCCCAGAAGTCAAATATGGGAATGAGATAGTTTCTAGGGCCACAGAGAAGTGAAGCAACTCTGAGCAGATGGTAAGATAATTGTAATTTCATATTTGTAGTGGCCCTTCTTCCAGTATGTCTGGCACAAAATGCACAGGACTCTTCCCTCTGACTCACGGTTTCTACACCGGAAAAAGTGAGATTGAGGTGGACAAGCAGCTTCCTACTATCTAGAATTCCCTGTCAGGGGACCAGTCCCTGCTTCAACCCAAAGAAAGCATTGAGAGCAACTAAAGGGAGAAATATCCTTGAGCATAGCCAGAGACAAAGTGGGAGGTGGATGTATCACCCAGAGCCCTGGAACTTCTGCCCTGTAACTAGGCCATAGCCAAATCAGAGTGGCTCTTTGGCAGCACCATACTATAAGAGGTTTTATCCACAGTTACCATGGACAGAAACCACTAGCCAGCCTTCCCACACTATCAAGATTTTCCCTTTGGGACCTCTCCCATTTAGGATGGGCAGCACTCTGTTTACTAAAACTGAGGCCAATGTGGGTTTAAGATGCCAATGCCATCTAGTACTCAAAAGGAGGCAGCAACCTAGCAGAAAAAAAAGAAAAGAATAGGTAAATTACAAAGAATTTCTAGGCAATGATATTCAATAAAAAGTGAAACAAGCCAGTTAGAGAAAACTAGAACAAATAACTAACCCTTTAATACAAATAAACAGATATGGATCCCCAAAAATCAACAACAAACAGGGAACCATGACGTTCTCAAATGAACAACACAGGGAACCAGTAACTAGCTCAAATGAGACAGCAATATGTGGACTCTCTGACCAAGAGTTAAAATTAACAGTTTTAGAAAATTCAGTGATCTTCAAAATTACAAAGAAAACAACTCAGAAATTTATCAGAAAAAATTAACAAAGATATTAAAATAATTTAAAAAATCAAACAAATATTGGAACTGAGAAATGCACTTGCTGAACTTTAAAATTTGTTAGAAGACATCAACAGCAGGATGAATCAAGCAGAGGAAATAATCTGTGAGCTTGAAGATAGGCTACTTGAACATAAACATTCAGAAAAGAAAAAAGAGTAAAAAGTAATGAAGGTTGCATGCAAGATAGAGAATTACTTCAAAGACCAAATCTAAGAATCTTGGTGTTGAAGAGGGAGTTAAGCAGGAGTAAGTGGTAGAAAGCTTATTCAAAGAAATAATAACATAAAACATTCTAAAATTTGAGAAAGAGACAAATATCCAGGTACCAGAATGTCAGAGAACACCAAACAGATTCAAAACAAATAGGACAACCCCAAGACATATAACAAGCAAATTCTCAAAGGACAAGGACAAAGAGAGGATTCTAAAAGCAGCAGCACCAAAACAAAAGAAGCAAATAACATATAAAGGAGCTCCAATGATCAGGCAACAGCCTTCTCAACAGAAAATACAGAGGCTGGGAGGGAGTGAAACATTTCAAAGTGCTCAAAGAAAAAACCTGGCATCAAAGAATAGTGTATCCAACAAAGGTATCCAAATATAAAGGTGAGAGAAAGATTTTTCCAGACAAAACCTGAGAGAGTTCACTACCACCAGACTTGCCTTATAAGAAATGTCAAAGGGAGTTCTTAAATCTAAAAGAAAAATTACTAACGTGCCAAAATAAAACACTTGAAGGTACAAAACCTACACTAGTAAAATTAAGTACATGAGCAGATACAAAAAGATGTAATACCATAATTGTGATGTGCAATCCACTCATAACTCTAGTATGAAGCCCAAAAGACAAATGTATCAAAGTAATAAAACTTACAGCAACCTGTTAAGAAATAGGTAATATAGAAATATATACATGAAGACAAAATAAAGTCAAAATGTTTGTTTGCTTGGGGGTGATGGAGTTAAATTATAGAAGTATTTTTTTAATGTTTACTTTGTGTCTATTCTTTTCTTTATGATCTAAGTTGTCACCTTTTAAAAATAACTTATTATATCCATAAGATGTGTTTTGTAAACCTCATGATAACCACAGTGAAAAAAAACCTATAATAGATTACTTAAAAATAAAAAGTGCTGAATTCTAGTGTGCTACCAGAGAAAATTGCTTAACCACAAAGGAAGGCAGTGTCAAAGGAAAGAAGAAAGAAAAGATTACAAACAACCAGAAAACAAACAACAAAATGGCAGTAGTAAATCTCTACTCATCAGTAACAAGGAATGTAAATGGACTGAATTCTCCAATTAAAAAGTCTATAGGAAACCAACTTTACCTATAAGGACACATAGAGACTGAAAGTGAAAGAGTTAAAAAAGATATTCCATGCAACTGGAAACCAAAAATGAGCAGGAGTAGCTATACTTATATCAGATAAAATAGACTACAAATCAAACACTGTAAGAAGGGACAAGGTTACTATATAATGAAAAATAGGTCAATTCAGCAAAAGGATGTAACAATTATAAATATCTATGCACCCAACATCAGTGCCCTCAAGTACATAAAGCAAACTTTAATAGATCTAAAGAGAGAGATAGACTGAAATACAATAATGGTAGGGGACTTTAACTCCTCATATGCGGTAATGGACAGATCATCCAGACAGAAAACCAACAAAGAAATATTGTTGTTAATTACTTAGTAGACCAAATAGTCCTAACTGACATTTATAGAATGTTGCCTCCAACTGCTGCAGAATACACACTCTTTTCATCAGCAATTGGAACATTCTCCAGAACAGACCACATCTTAGGCCACAGAACAAGTCTCAAGAAATTTGAAAGAGTAGAAATCATATAAAGTATCTTTTCTGACCCCAATGGAATAAAATTAGAAATCTATAACAAGAGGAACTTCAAAAAATACACAAACACGGGAAACTTAAACAACATGCTCCTAAATGACCAAGTGGTCAATGAAGAAATTATAAAGGAAATCAATCAATTTCTTGAAACAAATAAAAATGGCAAAACAACATATCAAATCTAAGGGCCCAGCAAAAGCACTATTAAGAGGGATGTTTATAGAAATAAACAGCTATATCAAAAAAGTAGAAAGACTTCAAATAAACGACTTAAGGGTGTACCTCTTGGAGGGAAAAAAAAATAGTAGAAGGAAGGAAATAATGAAGAACAAAGCAGAAACAAATGAAATTGAGGCTAGAAAAACAATACGGAAGATGAACAAAACAAAAATTTGGCTTTTTGAAAAAAGAAACAAAATCAGCAAACCTTTAGCTAGACTAACAAAAAAAAAAAAAAAAGAAGAACCAAATAAGTAAATTAGAAATGAAAATAGAAACGAAACAACTGAGATCACAGAAATACAAAGAATCATTAGACATCATCATTAACATAAACAAATGCCAACAAATTTGAAAATCTAGAATAAATAGATAAATTCCTGGACACATACAACCTACCAAGATGGAACCTTGAGAAACAGAAAATCTTAGCAAACCAATAATAAGTAATAAAATTGAAGCCATAATAAAAAGTCTCCCACCAAAGTAAAGCCTAGGACCTGATGGTTTCACTACTGAATTCTACCAAACATTTAAAGAAAAGCTAGTATTAGTCCTAATTAAACTCTTCAGAAAAACTGAAGAGGAAGGAATACTTCCAAACTTATTCTACAAGTCAGGCATTACTGTAGTTCCAAAACCAGACAAGAGCAGAACAGCAACAATAACAAACTACAGGCAAATATCACTGATGAACACAGATGCAAAAATCTCCAATAAAATGCTAGCAAACTGAATTCAACAACACATTAAAGAAATTATTCACCGTGATTGATTGAGATTCATCCCCGGGATGCAAAAATGATTCAACATATGTAAATCAATAAATGTGATACATTACATTAACAGAACCAAGAACAAAAGACATATAATTTCAATAGATGCTGAAAGAACATTTGATGATAAAATTCAACAGCCTTTTGTTATAACATTCTTTTATCAAACTGGGTGTAAAAGGAACTGACCTCAACATAATAAAGACCATATATGACAAACTCATAGCTAACGTTGTACTAACTGGGGAAAAATTTAATACCTTTCTCCTAAGATCTGGAACAAAACAAGGAAAGCCAATTTTGCTACTTTTGTTCCACATAACACTGGAAGTCCTGGCCTAAGTAATTAGTAAAGAGAAATAAATAAAGAAAATGCAGCTGGGCATGGTGACTCACGCCTGTAATCCCAGCACTTTGGGAGGCCGACGTGGGTGGATCACTTGAGGTCAGAAGTTTGAGACCAGCCTAACCAACATGGTGAAACCCTGTCTCTGTTAAAAGTACAAAATTAGCCAGGTGTGGTGGTGTATGCCTATAATCCCAGCTACTTGGGAGGCTGAGGTAGGAGAATCACTTGAACCTTTGAGGCGGAGGTTGTGGTGAGCTGAGATCACATTATTGCACTCCAGCCTGGGCAACAAGAGCAAAACTGCATCTCAAAAAAAAAGAAAAAGAAAAATGCAAATTGGAAAGAAAGAAGTCAAATTAAGCTTGTTGACAGACAACATGATCTTATACTTCGAAAACCTAAAGATTCCGTCAAATAGAACCAACAAACAAATTCAGTAAATGTCCAGGATTAAAAATCAGCGTACAAAAATTAGTAGCATTTATATATACACAACAAACAATCTGAAAATGAAATCAAGAAAGCAATCCCAGTTACAATATCTACAAAGAACATAAAATACTTAGCAATCAATCTGACCCAAGAAATTAAAGATTTATACAAGGAAAACTATAAGACACTGATGAAAGAAATTGAAGAGTATACTAAAAGCTGGAAAGATATTTCATGTTCATGAATTGAAAGAATCAATATTGTTAAAATGACAATTGTACCTAAAGCAATTTATAGAGTCAATGCAATACTTATCAAAATACCAATAATGTTCTTCATAGAAATAAAGAAAAATTCTAAAATGTATATGGAACCACAAAAGACCTCAAATAGCCAAAGTAATCTAGAGTAAAAAGAACAAAGCAAAAGGCATCACACTATCTGACTTCAAAGCATACTGTAAAGCTGTAGAAACTTAAATCAGCATAATACTGGCATAAAAACAGACACATAGGGAACCCAGATATAAATCTATGTATTTAGAGCCAACTCATTTTTGACAGTTTCCAAGAACATACAGTGGGAAAAGGACAGTGTCTTCAATAAATGGTACTGAGGAAACTAGATAACCATATGCAGAAGAATGAAACTAGACTCCTATTTTTCATCATATACAAAAATCAAATCACAATATGTTAACAACTTTAATCTAATACTTGAGATTTTGAAACTACTAGAAGAAAACTTTAGGGGACACTCTAAGACATTGGTCTAGGCAAATTTTGTGTGGGTGTGTGGGTAAGACCTCAAAAGCACAGGCAACTGAAGCAAAAATGATAAATGGGATTACAACATGCCAAAAAGCTTCTACACAGAGAAGAAAACAATCAACAAAGTGAAGAGGCAACACACAGACTGGGAGAAAATATTTGCAAACTATCTATCTGACTAGGGACTAATAACCAGCATATATAAGGAATTCAAACAGCACAATAGCAAAAAAAAAAAAAAAAAAAAAAAAAAAAAAAAAGAATCTGATTTTAAAATGGAGAAAATATAGAAAATATCTGAGTAGATACCTGAGTAGGTATTTCTTAAAAGAATACATACACATAGCCAACTGGTCTATGAAACATCACTGATCATCAGGAAAATGCAAATTAAAACCACAGTGAAATACCTCACCCCAGATAAAATGGCTTTTATCAACAAAACAGGAATAACAGATGCTGGTGAGGATGTGGAGAAAGGGGAACCCTCCTACACTGTTGGTGGGAATGTAACTTAGTATAGCCACTATGGAAAAGTGTATGGAGCTTCTCCAAAAAAGTGAAAACATAACTACCATATGATCCAGCAATTCTGCTACTGGTTATATATCCAAAAGAAAGAAAATCAATATACAGAAAAGATATGTGCACTCTCGTGTTTATTGCAGCACTGAATTTACAATAGCCAAAATATGGACTCAGTCTAAGTAGAACTGGAGGTCATTACATTAAGTGAAATAAGCCAAACACAGACAGATGAATATCACATGGTTTCAATCATTTGTGGGAGCTAAAAAAGGTGGATCTCATGAAGATAGTGATTAGAATGATGGTAATCAGAGGCCAGGAAGGGTAGAGAGGGGAGGATGAAGAGAAGTTGATTAATGAGTACAATATACAGTTTGATAGAAGAAATTAAGACCTAGTGTTTGATAGATAGTAGGCTGACTACAGTTTAGGATAATCTATTGTATATTTCAGAATAGCTGGCAAATGTTTCTAGCATAAAGAAAAGACACATATTTAAGGTGATGGATATCCCAATTACACTGATTTAATCTTTATTAATTATGCAAATGTATTACATTATCACATGCACCCCCAAATATGTACATCTATTATGTATCAGTAAAAAATAAAAACATTAAAAACAACATACATATTATTCCTTAATACAGCATTAGATAATATTAAAAGCTACCATTTATTGGGCATTTACATTGTATCACTAAGGCTGTTACCTGATTTGCCCAAGGTGACATTGCTAATAAGTGAGGGTGTTGGTTTGATATAAATCCTCTGCTCTTCAACTTTAGATTCTCTCAGTCATGAATTGATGGCATTTGTGCCAGAGATAGGGTTGTGATATGATTTGTGTTGACTTGGTTTGCATATATAAAGCAAATAGTGGGCATCAAGGGTCGTGAAAGTCCCTAGGAAAACTAAGGGAAGTGAAAGACTGGCTGGAAAAAAAAAAAAAAAAAAAAAAAGAAACCACTCTTTCCCTCTTCCCTACTGTGTGATCAGGTAACATGTCAGAAACATAGGTAGAATATCAAGTCCCTGCTGTTTCTGCTGTGTCACTCCTGGGAAAACTAGACTTTCTGCAATCTCTGCAGGATGTATTGGAGTAATCTAGCTCATCAGGAGGCCCAGACGGATTGCAATACTTTGGGAATGTGCACTAAGTCAGAGGGGGAGCGGGGAGCTTCTGTGAGCTGCAGGAGACAGATTCCTTTTGGTTAAAGAATGGCCTCACAATCTTCTGCTTCCTGGCTGCAGCCTCTGCTGCTGCATTCACATTAGCATGAGCTCCCCAGAGATTATCTCTTCTCAGAGCTTGGAACAGAACCCTGTTCTCCAGGAAAAGTTAATTCACATCATATGGGGGAACAAATTACACCCAGATAGTAGATTATTTTGTTTGTCTTTTCATAAGATCAGACTCAATAATAAAAATCTTAATGATGATGATGATAATGACACTATAGAAATGCAAAGTCTTTGGATTGTTATTCTTGCACAAAACCATTTAAGAATCCTAATTTTACTGCATACTTATATTGGCCAGGCAGTTGTTTAGTTTTCCTTCATCATATTCTTTTGTCACTGATGTATTGAGTTTCCAGATGCTTATTGTACTCTGTGACTAATTATCTATTGGAACAATTATATTAACTACCCTATCACTTGAAAAATAGTTTTAAAAGTTTAAAAAGTAAAAGAAGAGTGATAAGATTATACTGAGTGGCATTTCCAAATTTTTTGGAAACACATATTGAAATTGTTAGAGAATAAAATGAATGTATTATACACAAAAAAGAAACAAATGTAGTGAATTCACCTAACTCGGTATTATATAAAAAGTTCTATAAAAGACACAAACAACTCTTATGTCAACTTTTTAAGTCCAATTTATAATAATGACATTAAAATGAGGGGAGAAGAAAACTACCTGAAACCAGGATAAAATTTGTAGAAAATGTCTCTAGAGCCTTCCACAAATGTGTTATATCTGCCTTGCACACACATTAGCAGAATACAATCGAAGAAAATCCTCAGCAACCCTAAGGAATGCCCTTTTATTCTCTGGTGCAGACTTGTCCTTCCAGAAACCATCCACCACTTTCTTTGGATTGTTCGTAGTCCACTTTCTCTGGAGAAACACAAGACAGGTTTCTGGTTCATAATGGCTCATACCTTTCCCCTCCAATTTTGCAGCCAGAACCCGTGTATATTTCACACCCTAAGTGGGATCAGCCTTCTGAATTCCAAATGAACTTTTCATGGGTCCAAAGTGCAGTTTGCAAATATTCTCTTCTTCCATATATCTGCATTCTTTCTAAGGCAGGTGTGAGGTAGGTGAGTTTAATCACTTTGCAGTGCATAAGGGATTAAAGATTTATAGGTTTTTCTTGGGCTGCAGTTCCACAGTCCCCTCTTTTCTTCTCCTTCTCTTCTCCCTCCCCTATTGCCTCTGATTCTCCCACCCCCCGCCCACTCCAGGGCCTTTGGGGTAACTCTGTTGCTTTCTGATATGATTTTCTTCTGGCAAATGAGTTAAAGTGTTAGTGGAGACTGGCTCTGTATTTCCTCTCTTAAAAGTAAAATCAAACTGCAAAATCAGCCCACAGGAAGAAGTAATTTCAAAAGCCATGGCTCACGTTCCACAAGCCTCTTGAGCTCTCTCATCTCCCCCCTCAACAATGCACCCCTAGGGCCCATCGAAGTCAGGCTTTCCAAAAGGCCCCAGTGAAAGTGGCAAGCAGCTCCTGAGTTGTTTTCCTGTCAGAAACAAGGGGTTCTAGTCACTTGTCATGGCTGCATAGCCACTTTCAGAGTCTATTTGGAAGCTTTTGGCCTCTACTGCCAAGAGAGCGCTGAACTGTTGGTGTGGCTGGACAGTGAAATTGTGACTTGGTGAGAGGAAAAGTCCGGGAATTTAACTGTACTCATCTCTCTCCTCTTTACAAAAAAGAGGAGAAGATTTTCTAGTTTTAAGTTTCAATCCATATCAATAAAGTTGAGAACTGTGGGTAATACAAAGAAAATCATTTCTTTGTGTGTTTTTTTGTTTGTTTTTGTTTTTGTTTTGTCTCCCTCAGTGTATGCTGGGTGTGGCTAGAGCCTTGGACACTCCATTGCCTCTCCTGTCCTTCATGTCTCTGCTGACTTGTAACAAGGAGTATCATTTTCAGACTGAGATACAAGGAGTATGTTTCATACTGTGTTACAAGCAGTATGATTTTCAGACTGATTCAGAAAACTCAAAAAGCAAGGTTTTGAGCTACACTCTTTGTAACAACATGTTACAAGGGGCATGATAGATAAGTGTCCTGTGATTGAGAGATTCCCAGATTGTTAAAACAATCTCCTATGAGCTTTAGGTATATTAGATTAAAGGAGTAATACCTGGAAGTTCTGAAATAGGAGAAAGAAAATAGAACAAGCTATGCATTGCAGTGTGCGCATGTATGTGTTTGTATAAGACAGCAGATACCATACATTGTGATTCTAAGATGCTTTTTTTTCCCAATTTTAAAACTTCAGATATTGGGATATATCATACAGTCACTGTGCTCTGAAAGAACGGTGTCAGAATAATCAGCAGTGTTTTTTTTTCCTTTCATAGGGTCACACAAAATATTGGGTGAGTCTTTTAATTGATCAGAGTAGAAAGTCATGGGAGAGGGTGAGAATAATGGAGAGGGTAGCACAGCTAGGCCTTAGAGAGAAGAAAACCTATAAAGGAGAAATTCTTGTTAACCTGAGGCTTCTGGCACTTTGCTACTTGGTTGCTAAATCTGATCTACCCTCACACTGTGGCAGATAAGTTTACTGTCACACACACAATTTTCTCTCCCCTTTAGTGATAATGTAAGGTTGTTCCAGGGAAGTGACAACCAAAGAGGAGACCATCTTTCCCAGTGTTGTCCTCCGTGGCCTCCTTACATTCAGAGATAACCATGTGATTGATTCTTTTTTTTCTTTTTTGGTCTTAGAGTGTAAACATAAGTGATGAGTATCTAGAAAAGAGTTTTTAAGTAATATTTCTTTTCCACACTCTTCTGTCTCCTTTTATCTGTTGGATGCAAACAATAATAATGAAACCTTGGGGGATCAGAGAGCCAAGGGATGTGAACCTCCTAGCTGTCCATAACACCAAGTCAAAACGAGCTGCCCACCAATAACATGAGTGATAAATAAACTTCTATTGTATTTAAGACATTATATATTTTTTGAATCCGTTTGTTACACTTGATATTACCCTTACTCATCTATTCATATTACTTTAAGATATCAAATGCAAGGCAGGAAATTAAAAGTTGGATGTTCCAGAATTTGAGGAGGGGGCTTAATTTTTTAAAAAATATCCAGCCAAAAGAAAGGAAAAAAGAATATTTAGGAGGTCCAAATATATCTAAAAGCACTTCAAAAGCAGTTCTAAAGTAGAAAGGATGAAAATTTATTTGGGTCCACATGGCTTATATATGAATCATCAGTGAAAGTTAGAGAGGATAGTTTCAGCTTAATTTAATAAATGCATTATAATTAATTACTATATTCTAAGTGGCCTTGCCAAATAGCACTTCCTGGCACTAATTTTGAATGAACATCTAAGGACATTCATGCTTTAGACAGAGTGAAGAAAAGATGATGTCTAAGGCAGCATTCCTCTCTGAGTGTTTATTATGTATGTGTAAGTAGCATTTTGATGTGGTGGAGTGTTAAATGTTACGCAGTCTTGATGACAAAGACTAAAATCTTCTATGTGGAAATATTCTGCTAGACAAGTAAAGGGAATGAATAGCTTCATATTTTCTTGACTAAGTGGGTAAATTTCAAAGTCAGGAAAATGCCATAGGATTCTTCAGGTGTTGCTTCACCAGCCAGAAACCTCTGTGGCTGGTGGTGCCTCGGCAGCTGGTGGTGCCTCTGCTTGAGTCTTGCTCGCACCCACTGGGCTCGTTTTACCCACTTGGCCCAGCAGGCTGTGCTTGGCTCGTGCTACTGGCCGAGATCCCATGCCTGCCAAGGGTGAGCCAGGCACAGAGTGGTGAGGGGCGTGTGAGTGAGTGAGCACAGGTCTGGCCTCTGTGCACAGCCAGGCACGCTGGCTGCTGTGGTGGGGCAGGCAGCTCCAGGTGCTGGCACAGGCACTGGCCCCAATCAAGGCTGTGACTGGACCAGATGTATCTCAAGCAGCTTCCACTGCAGGCACCAGCATCTGGATGAGGGAAACACAGTGATGCCTGAAAGTTTGGAGATGCCAGGAACTGCAAAGCCCCAAAGAGGATGTTACAAGTTACAACATGTTACAACCCTGGCTCAGGGATCCTCTAGATCTGGGTTCCCAGAAGGGCCACATCTCTTCTCTCCTTCTTGTTCTTCTTCTTGTCTGCAGCCTGGCCAGCCGGGGATGAGGGGTGGGGTGGGGTGGGCAGGGACCATGTGTGGAGGGGCATGTTTCAACCCATCTGTGTTGCAGCTCTTTCAGTCTCACCATCCCACTCTGGCCCATGGCTCCTGGCCTGGCCTGGCCCTGCTGCTGCTGCTTTTTGTCATATGGGGCAGCCATCTGTTACTGGCATAGGGTGGGAGGTCTATATTGTTAAGCTCTGGCTTCAGGAATCCCAAGGTCTGGGCCCCCAGAAGGCTCACTGACATGGTTTAGCTCTGTGTCCTCACCCAAATCTCACCTTGTAGCTCTCATAATTCCCACTTGTTGTGTGAGGGACCTGGTGGGAGATGATTGAATTATGGGGGTGGGTCTTTCTTGTGCTATTCTCGTGATAGTGAATGGGTCTCACGAGATCTTATGGTTTTAAAAACAGGAGTTGCCCTGCACAAGCTCTCTCTTTGCCTGCTGCCATCCATGTAAGATATGACTGGCTCCTCCTTGGCTTCCTCCATGATTGTGAGCACCCCCCAGCCATGTGAAACTCTAAGTCCAATAAACCTCTTTCTTTTGTAAATTGCTCAGTCTTGGGTACGTCTTTATCAGCAGAATGAAAATGGACTAATACAGTAAATACTCTTCACTTCTGCAGTCCACCTACATCTCAGCAAGTCAGCCAGGAACATGTTACAACTCCTTTTGCTACTGCCATTTGGTAGGTCTTGAGTTCTTGTCCCACATCCCAGAAAAATGAGGTTAAGCAGACAACTGGAGGGTGAGCAAGGCAGAGAAGAGCTTTACTGAGTGACCAAACTTCTCCCAGTGGAGAGAAGACCTGAAGTGGGTAGCTCCTATCCACAGGCAGGTAGTCCCAACCATTGTCTGAGTCTGGCTGAGTTGAGAGTTTTTATGGGCTCAGAATGGAGGAAGTGCATGCTGATTGGTCACATAAGCAGGAGAAAGTGTGTGCTGATCAGTCCATGAGTGGGCCCAGAGAAAGCACCAATCGACTGGCTGAAAAGCATCAAGAAAGTTATCACTCCAGGTTGCGGACTTCACCTGGAAAGGGCAGCCCAGCCCCCAGGCTTCAGGCTGTCCCTGGCTGGAAGGTTGGGTTTTACTGGGTACCTGCACATTCCCACCTAGGAACCTCTCTGCCTCCCACCACCATCAACATGCTGTCCACAGTGCACAGGCTGTGCTGAGGGGTGCCTGCAGGCCCAGAGCCACCCTCAGGCCTTCCCACCCCTGGTCACATCCTCACTCTTGTGCTAGTTGGTGCTCAAAGTTTTAGCCTTAGAAGCAGTTTCCAGAGGGGGCAGAGGCAGTGGGGAGGCTGGCATATCAGTGCTGCCCCAACCACATGCACACCCGGTCAGGTCACGACAGTGCCCAGGCTCGGTTATCGGGACATGTCCACAACTTTGCTCCACTGTGAGGCAGGGGCTGGAAGAGGCCAGGGATTGGAAGCAAGCATTTCCAAGCCTGTGGGGACAGGGTACTGTCCAGGCCCCTGAGAGTACAGGGAGGCCTGGGTCTGGAGCCATGGCTGGGTGGCTGCAGTCACTCCTGGGAGCACAGGCTTCTGCCACTCCCAACTTGGTAGGGTGCAGGCCTCCTGCCGGGATCACCTATTTCTGGGCCCCGTTGGCTCTACAGAGTGCGCAGCCCTAGCTGCACCTACCCCGCTGCTTATGGTGTCCTTGCAGTGGCCACTCCAGACAGACCACCAGGCCATTAAAAAGATAATGAAAAGTTATTGTGAGTAGGAAATCATTTAGTCAATAAACATTTGATAAGCACTTAGGATCTAGATGACACCATTTTATGCAAGTACAGGGCATGGCTCCCGTTCTCAAGGTCATTATGATCTATTGGGGAAGACAGGGTTTGTTCACTTTTGAATATTTATTATTATCCATTGTAAGATCACCAGGGCAAGTGGAACATACCAAGGAGACAGCATACTAGAAGGAAATAAGCCCCTATTTGTAGTCAGAAGAACAAAATTCAAGGTTTTTTTCTGCCTCTGACTGGTTATGAGGTCTTTAGTAACTGATTAATATTTTGATACTCAATTAATTTTATTTTTATCATAAACATAATGCATATTTATATTTCAAAATTTGGAAACATTCACAGCTTTATAACATTTAGTGAACATTAACCATTACTTCCAAACTCAGAGAGTGACTTAATAATTTTCGATGGTCTCTTCCAAAAAGTATTAGGCATGTATAAAAATAGACTATTTTTTAATCTACAGATTTGAAGTTACAAGTATTCTTACCCCAAAGATAAAGTTTGTATGGCAGACACATGTGAAGGTAAGGGTGATTATAAATAGAGATCACAGAGAGGATTCCTAAGCAGATAATCCTGAACCTTCAAGCAGTGCCAAGGGAAATACACTTGGTGGAGAGAAGAGGAGGCAGTGCCTTGACTCTTTACATTTTAAAAAATAAAAAGATGAAAGGATGAATAAACCTTTCAAAGCTTTCTAAAAATTCAGAAAGAGAAGGAGGAGGAAAATCCCAACCCAACATTTTGTGTCTTTTTCTACCTCATACCATTTAACTCTCACAATAGTTCTGTAAGGGTGATTACTGTGTTATTGCCCCATTTTACAGATAAAAATATGAAGAAACAGAGCTCATATAACTTGTATGTCCTGGAGGCTGAATTTGAAACTACATTGTATGAATCCCAAACCCCTGTTTTTCCCTCCAACATGACTCATAGAAATACCCTAGAAGAGAGGGAAGTGTCTTCTGCTAACTGCCAAAATAGATTAATCATTAATAAAAGAAAAGGGTGTAAGGAAATTAATGAACAATTTCTTTCTGTTACAAGCCTCTCTTTTACAAGCATTTGCTTAGCAAATTGTGTATTTTGGCATTGGGTTGAAATGCTTAATCACCTTTCCATTCTCTCCTCCCACTTAAATAAGAGTTATGGGGAAGGCAGGAAAAAAGTTTAGTCAGGCAAAGGAAGCAACTGGTACCTTCTTAACATTAAAGGAGCTATTTCTTTCTGTACCTGGAAGAGGAAAATGTAGCTAGTGGGGCTGTCTGGGACCTCTGTGTCTGAGGGAATCACTTATTTTCTCCTCACTGGGAAATGTATGTAGGGAGACAGATAATTCCTTCTCAGAAATTGATTGTAACTAAGGTTGTCAGAGCTGGCAAATAAAAATTCAACAACATGGATGAATCTGGAAGACGTTATACTAAATGTGATTATGCCTCATGTAAGTGAGATATTTGGTCTTCTGTGACTGGCTTAATAGCTACAGTGAGCTATCATTGTACCATTGCAGTCATGGTGAAATATCTAAAATAGTTCAACCAGGCCAGGTGTGGTGGCTCATGCCTATAATCCCAGTGCTTTGAGAGGCTGAGCCAGGAGAATCACTTGAGGCCAGGGGTTTAGCATCAGCCTGAGCAACACAGTAAGACCCTATCTCTACAAAAAAAAAAAAAAAAAAAAAAAAAAAAAAAATTGGCATGATGGGTTATGCCTGTAGCCCCAGCTACTTGAAAGGTTGAGGCAGGAGGATCACCTGAGCCCAGGAGTTTGAGGCTGCAATGAGCCATGATTGCACCATTGTATGCCAGCCTGGGTGACAAAGTGAGACCTTGTCTCACTCTCAAAAAATAAAAAAATAAAAAATAAATAAAATAGTCCAATTCACAGAAACAGAGTATAATGATGGTTGCCAGAGCCTGGGAGAGATGGGGATGGGGAGTTGTTCAATAGGTTTGAAGCTTCAGTTTTTTAAGATGAACAAGTTCTAGAGATCTACTCTACAATATAGTGCCCTTAGTTGACAATTCAGTATTGTACATGTAAAAATTTAATAGCATCTCATGGTAAGTGTTTTTACCACAAAATTCAAAATAACAAAAAAAGGGGAAAGAAGAAACTTTTAGTGGTGATGGATATATGTATTACCTTGATTTTGGTGATGGTTTCACAGATGTATGTGTATCTCCAAACTCATCAAATTGCACAAGTTGAATGTGTCCAGTTATTTGGCATATCAATTATACCTCAATAAAGCTGTTTAAAAAAGAATATGGAGGGTCTAATTATATTTGAATTTCAGATAAACAATGAATTTTTTTAGTATAACCCAAATTTTTAGTATATGTGCCAAATTATATTAAATGATTATTTATTGTTTATTTGAAAATCAGTTTAACGTGAAGCCCTATATTTTATCTGGCAACCCTAATTGTAACTGATAGTCATTCATCATGGCTAGCTACTGCTAAAAGTCAAAGGAAAAAACAAAGAGTGAAAAACCTCAAAATCTAAATGCTGCCCAGGCCTCACACTTATCTCTGCTGGAATGTGAACTGGAAGCATGACCTAAAACTCTATCCACAGGCTCATCTCAATTTCTGGCTAGTAGATTTTCGGGGCTGTTCTGCCCAAGCATCCTAATTTAAAGTGCTTTCTGTGGTTATAGTTGGAGGAAATAATTGTGCTTATAATTCAGTGTAAATAATAAAATCAGTCCCTTAATTGTGCTCTCTGAAATAAATTTGCAGTTTCTATCTCTGTATATTTTATGTTTATTCATAATTTATTACTACCGTATTGATAATGTAGGAGTTAGCAGATTAGATGACAGAATAGTTGTACTTATCTCTGAGATGATGAAAACAAAACATCTTGTTAATCAATCATCCTGCTAGACACTTAGCCAGATTCTCTCCTAAGAGAATCTCTCCAGATCCATATCATTACTGAAAGAGAAAGTAAAAACAAACAAACCAAAAAAGGGCTTGTTATACATGGACTCACTCCCAATTTGTGGTTCTCTCAAGGTCACAGCCATTTGCTAGTGAATGAAGTTTCAGGACTTACTCCTTCAACCTGCTTCTGCTCACTGTTATATTACTGAAGTACTGAGCAGTGAGTAAATGTATTAACCAGATATTTGCAGAGTCTGTTTCATTCTTTTTATTCAATTACCCATCATCTTAAAGAGGATGGATTTTGCAAAAGTTTAGGTATATCTGGAATGCCATCTGGGAAAATAAGTAGTCTTGAGGCTGCAGAATTCGTAGGCTTCCACACTGAAAACTTAGTCTATGAAAGGTTTCAGAAATTCTTTTACAATTATAGTTTCTAATTAGCTCACATTATTTATATTACTTGGTCCCCAACCAAATGGCCACACCTAGAGGAAGGTTCAAACGGGCCAAATTTTATTTAATTGAGTTTAAATAAGATAAACAATATCGAACTAACGACGTAATCGCTCTTTACAGTTTACAAATGATTTCCTTTTGAGATTATCGTATTTAATCTTTTGTGTTAACTCCAGCCCTCCTCTCTGCTATTGTTACATATAAAAAAGTGTGAGATTCCCCTGGGCTAAGGTCACACAATGAACACGTTGCTCCAGGCACCACACTTAAATAACTTTATGTAACAACAACAACAACAAATACTATAATGATGCAAATAATAGTAAAATGATCCAATAACAATTAACAAGCAGTTACTGAGGCAGGAGAATAGGGTCCAGAGACAAGGAACCTAAGGCTGATTCACGCTGAATTCCTAGAACTGAATCAAAAGGAAAACCCCACCTCTCCACACACAAGTAACAAAACGATCAGTTACCTTTGCACTGGGCTGCAGATGAAAAATGGAAGGTACCTCTGATTGGTCCCCTCCTGCAACCAATCAGGCTGGTCAAGGGCCAATTCTTCTTGTGTAACTTTGTAACTTCACTTCAGCCTCTGATTGGTTGTCTCCCACAACCAATATGACGCGGTGGGCCACTCCTTCCTTTATGTAGGGTGTAATCAAATACCCAGTGGGAAACCTCTAAAGGATATTTAAGCCCCAGAAAATTCTGTAACTAGCTCTCTTGAGCCACTTGCACAATCCCACTCCTAGTCTGTGGAGTGTACTTTTGTTTCAATAATTCTATGCTTTTATTACTTCATTCCTTCATTTTTTTGTGCATTTTGTTCAATTCTTTGTTCAAAACACCAAGAACCTGGACGACTCGTAGTCAAGAACCTCCACTGGTAACATTACCATATGCTTGGCCCTGTTCTAAGGACTGGAGTGTGTATGGTTATTCACAGAAGCGGAAACAGGCTCAGAGACATGAAAAAATTTTCTCGCATTTTCAGAGCTGGAAAGAAGTGGAACCTGGATTTAAACACAGGCAACTCTAGAGCCTCAAGTTCCACTATGATCATTATTAGAACATTAAAACGTCCAACACAAAGAAATGATACATGTTTGAGGTGATGGATATGTTAATTACTCTGATTTGATCATTATACAATGTATACACATACTGAAATATCACACTGTAGTCTATAAATGTGTATAATTATTACGTGTCAACTAAAAATAATAATAAAAGAGAAAAAAAGAAATGTACCATCAGGTTTCCAGATCCTATCTCAGAGTCCTATCTGAGAATGCCAGACCACCTTCTAACTGAAACCAGTACCCTTCACTATCCTAAAGCCCATCACTTGAGGAAGGTGAGCAAGGTATTTATTGGCATTTGTTACATTTGCCTTTTCTGATAGCTAAAGATACTAACTCTCATGTCTGTGGCGGATTTGTTTTTTTCTACTTGTGATTTGCACCCTAATTTTGCTTGTGGTTCCTGAGGTATACAAGTTTGTTTGTTTGTTTTGGTATGTAGCTAAAAAACAAAACAAAACATTTGGTGGGAAAAAATACCTTTTCCATGCCACAACAGTGTTTGTTTGGTAAAACAGTTTCCAGAAACATTTCCCTATATCCTCATGCCTTCCTTTAACAGATGTTTGCCCAGAGCCCTGTGAGACTCTGGGGACACAGAGACAAATGGCGTCTCTAGCACGAAGCATGCTGGAGCTGGGGAGTTGTTGAGGAAGCAAATCATTTCAGTGCAGCCCAGGGACACTGTAGTGAACTATGAGGGCACCCAGAGGACAGAGCCAACTCTCTGGAGGAACTTGGGTGAGTCAGGAACTGGGGGATGATTTAGGGAAGGCTTATAGAGGAGGTGACATGAACCAGGGGTGGAATAAAGGAACAAACAGATAAGTGAGGGTAAGGGTGTTTCACGCTAAGGGAGCAACTAGTGTAAGGCATCAACTTAGGACACAACAGGGTACATTTACAATATCACAAGTAAATCCACAACCTGGAGCTAGGGCTAGGGCTGTGTTGTAGAGATAAATGTGTGGGATGAGTCACTGCGCAGGCAGTGGCTTCCTAGGATACAGCAAGGTTTTAAGTAGGCAAATGACATGCTTGTATTTGTATTTTGGAAAAAGTATCACCTAAGTATTCAGGAAGGTACAACTAAAGAAAGAAACCCCCTTTTTTGTGTTTAGACTCAGTTAACTTTAGATATTATTCCTTCTTAATTTAAAATGATAGGGATGTCATTAAAAGGCCTGACCTAAGGATGATTCTTTTTGTTTGCTTGTTTGTTTTTGTTTTTTTGTTTAGGGAAGTTGCCTGGTTTTTCTGAGGCCCTCCTAATTTCCTTTTACTGATTTTTTTTTCTAACCTTTATTGAACACTTATTATTTGTCAGGTATTGTGTTGGTGAACATTGTGGTTACCTTTATTTTATAGAAAAAAGGAGTTGAGATTTAGAGAGGTTAAACTATTTGCCCGAAGGCACACAGTTAATTAGTGATAAAGTTGAGTTTTAAACTGTGAGATTGTAGAGTTTGCTCTTTATGCTATTTTTAAACTACATTATCCTGATGCTGCCTGTGGATAAGAACTTGCCTTGCATTTTAATTACACTCTGGAGGCCAGGGGAGCACCCACTTTTAAAAATAATTTGCCTGTAGTTACTACTTGACCATACTTTATATATGAAACAGAAGCTACCCTCTGTGTTTTAATGATGATTTTAAAGATAGTTAATCTTTCCTTTCCAGGTGCTAGCCAAGGTTGAGCTTCCGGCATTGACCCTATGTCAACAAAGTTGAAAAATATGGAATATAATGCAGATTTCACAGCTGAAAATGTCCTTGGGAACAGTTATTCCAGTGTTTTCCAAAGTGAACTGTAAGGTCCCATCACTGTGGGATCTTAACAAGTGTTAAGTGATAAAAGTTTTCTGTGGCCAAATAATGAGGGAAACATTGGATTAAACGTAGTTGACAGCTTTTCCTCCTTTTTGGGATTTCGTAGAGAATTTAGCATATAGCAGATCTTTGAATAACATCATTTTATTCAACATCGTTTTGCTATAAAAAAAAAAATAGATTCCCAGCCAGGGCTATTATGTGGAGTTTGCAAGTTCTCCCCACATCTGTGTGGGATTTCTCCAGGTACTCTGGTTTCCTCGGACATCTCAAAGATGTTTATATTATGTGATGTGGTCCCTAACATGGTCCTCATCTGAGCGAGTGTATGTGTGGGTGTGAGTGTGCCCTTCCATGGGATAGCCTCTTGTCCAGGGTTGTTGGTTCCTGCCACTCACCCTGAGCTACCAGGATAGGCTCTGGCACTTCTGGCAACTCATGATCATTAACTGAAAATATTATTAACTAATTATCCTGCTTGTTTTTATTAATCTTTTAAAAATGCTTGTATATCTCACCTTGCAATATTTAATATTAAGAGTGTTTTTCGTCTTTACTTAGAATGGTGAAGGTCTTGTGATGAGAAAGATGCTGTAGAAACTTACCTCTTGTTTATTGCAAGTAGCCTGTGGTAAAACTGGTTTTGTTATACGTCATTTCCCTTAAGGTCTTTGTTTCCAGGAACCCTTTGATGACATCAAGTGAGGACTTACAAGACAAGATTGTGAGTCCTCAAGATTCAAAAACATAGTGTCTTTCAACCTGTTTGTTTCCTAAAACATCTTTTCTGACCTCAGCTTATGTGAAACATACTGCCTTACCTTTGCCCAACAACTGCAACTCAGAGAAAACAAGTGTCTTAGATGACTCCAGACATTTTGTCTCCCAGGCCATTCCTCCAAATCATGCTACCGATACCATGTACATGAGAGGCCTCCTTGAATCCATCTCAGTCTAGGAATTGCCCCTCCCCTTCGGGACAGTGCAAGAAGAGAAGTGCTACATGATAACTTGCTAGAAGAAAGCAACTTTCCAACAGCCACAAAGCAAGAAGGGCAATATCCCAGGAAGAGAGAGATTACACTCAGTTTTTATATCCCAAACACATTAGCAACCAGGATACTGGGCCTACCACGAAGAGTCCTGCTTGCACTTTCTAGTCAAAAGCATCTGGTGGAGGCTGCTTTGGGCAATCCATTTTATTTTAAATATTCATTCTCTTAGTAAATTTAATCTTCGTCCTTGGAATTCTCTATATTTTCTTAGTTATGATGAGAGTGAACAGCTGGGCCATTTTGTTCACTCTGTAGCCAGTGTTCAGTTGCGTCCCCAGCCCCCACTCCCCTTTTTTCCCAGACAGTGCCTGGCTCACTTTGTCTGGCTACTGTCTGACATGTCAGCTGACACTACCTCAGCTCCCAGCTGTTCTTCTCTTTCATACTATGGATTGTTCTTTGCATTAGACTCAAGCATGGTTTTGCACTTCCAGAGGGCTAATCTGTTTCCATGGCAACCTTTAAAATTGAGTAATTTGATGCAAGACCTGTCTAAAACTTTTTTTTGCTAAAAGTTTTTGCATGTGTGAAAAAATACACATGTGCACTTCCAAGCTCAGCGCTGCTTTCAGACAGAAAGTTCATAGAAAACCTGACCACATTTTCAATTAGCAGAAAGGTTCTGCCAGCTTTCTGGGTTTTTTAAAATACATTTTCATTAAGAATTTAAGTAAGAAAGTGTATTTTATGAACAACATTTAGGCTAAAAGTTATAAACAGAAAATAACAAACTAGAGACTCTTTCATGTCAGTTTTAATATGGCCATATTTAACAGATAGGACCACAAACTTCTTCTAACAAGATAGCAATTGAAAATGTGGAATATATAAAAGTTGCACTAGCTAATGTGACTATTCAGTTCTTAACTTGGATACTGACTGTTCATCTTTAATGTTGGATGGTTTTTCAGCAACATAATTTTCTTCAGATAAGCAAAAATATTAAAGTTAGAAAACTTAGTAAAAAAATATATACTTTAGGCTGGGCACCGTGGCTCACACCTGTAATTCCAACACTTTGGGATGCTGAGGTGTGTGAGTCACTTCAGCCCAGGAGCTCGAGACCAGCCTGAGCAAGATAATGAAACCCTGTCTCTAGAAAATACAAAATAAATAAATAAATAAACCAGACATGGTGGTGCATGCATGTAGTCCCAGCTACTCAGGAGGTGGAAATGGGAGGATCGGTTGTGCCTGGGAAGGTCGAGGCTTCAGTGAGCCATGATAGCGCCACTGTACTCCAGCCTGAGTGACAGAGTGAGTCTCTCTCTCTCTGTCTGTCTATATCTATCTATCTATTTGTCTATCTATCTATCTATCTATCTATCTCTCTCTATATATGTATATATACACATACACACACATATATAGATGTGTGTATATATATGTATATGAACTAAAATGTATTTTTGTCCCATCTATGTAATGTGTTTTAATTCAACTTAATAAACATTTATTTAAGACAGAGAGAGAAACACAGAGAGAGAGAGAGAGAGTTTCACTCTGTCACCCAGACTGGATATATGTATACATACATGTACTTTATAACAGGTATTAACTATAGAAAATTTTGTTCAATGAATTATACAGCTTGGGATGCAACAGTATTAGACTGATGAGATTCTAAAAAATATCATTTTATGATATTTTGTGCTCCTTAGGGTCAGGATCTAAAACTTTTCATATTTATATTCCCAGCCACTAGCACAATATATGGGACACAGCTAGTATTCCATAAATGTTTGTTTGTTTTTTAACAGAAATGAAAATTAAATTTTTAAAAATATCTCTATGGTGGTTGGTGATATAATTGTGAATAATTATATTACCCACTTTCTTTGTAGGTGGGTACACTTCCTGACTCATTTATTTTGACTTGGCTATGTGACTAACTTTGGAAATAGAATGTGAGATGCTTTTAGAGATATTATAAGTTTCTACCAGTACTTTTGTGTTTTTGCCCTCTTCCATGAGTCAGCAGGTCCTTCTGGGTCCTAGATTAAAAGAAACATGGAATAGGTCTACATCCACCTGCAGTCTAGAGCAGAGCTGCAGCACACTTCTTGCAGCCCTTATGTAAAAAGAGCAAGAAATAAACATTTGTTTTTATAAGTCACTGATATTTTTACAGTTGATTGTTACTGCAGCAAAAACTAATACATAGACGGATTACCTTATATATAACATGTATGTCACATATATGTGACATACATATATTTCATATTTATATATGATACAGAAAATAATACTCATAAGTTTATGATAAAAAATATGTAATATATAGTATATATCACATATGTATGTAATATGTGATACATATGTGATACATACTATATGTTACATATATGATATATATCTTACATATTAAATATATAGTAATGTGCCGTATATCCACCTTTGGTCAATTACGGACCACATATAAGATAGTGGTCTCATAAGTATAAAATTCTGTATGTTTAGTGTATATCTTGTCTATGTTAAGATATGTTTAGATACACAAATACCATTGTGTTACAGTTGCCTATAGTATTGAGTACAGTAACATGCTGTACAGGTTTGTAGCTTAGGAGCAAAAGGCTATATCATGTAGGCTAGGCATGTAGTAGGATGCACGATCTAGGTTTCTGTAAGCGCACTCTGTGGTGTTCACACAGTGACAGAATCACCTAGAACACATTTCTCAGAATGTATCTCCCTGTTAAGCTTTGCATGATTGCATTACATGTATATGTATGTTTGTATATGTATCTTATATATGTAATACATATAACAATTTTTTATGTAATTTATAAGTTATATATATATTCTTAAAAACTCCATGAGTTGAATATGATTTTCAATTTAATAGAAGAAAAAACTGAGAATTTAAATGTTTATTGTTTTATCCAGAATCATATAACTTTTTAATAAAGGAGAAGGATTTGAGCAAATATTTCTTTGACTTTCCACCTCCATGTTTTCTCTTAATATCAGGGTTACAAAATATATTTAAAATAGAGAGGCAGTTAAAGGGTCTTTTGTACTTTTATTTGTATTTATTTAAATGTATAACTAAAATATATTTTCCTTCCCTCTATGTAATGTTTTTTTTTTTTTTTTTTTTTTTGAGACAGAGTCTAGCTCTGTCACCCAGGCTGGAGGGCAGGTGCAATCTCTGTCACTGCAACCTCCGCATACCAGGTTCAAGCAATTTTCTTGTCTCAGCCTCCCAAGTTGCTGGGACTACAGGTGCACAACACCATGCCCGGCTAATTTTTTTGTATTTTTAGTAGAGATGGGGTTTCATCATATTGGTCAGGCTGGTCTCGAACTCCTGACCTTGGGTGATATACCTGCCTCGGCCTCCCAAAGTGCTGGGATTACAGGCATGAGCCACCGCGCCTGGCCTGTAATGTGTTTTAATTCAACTTAACAAATATTTATTTAATATTTTATATGTGCCTGCCACTGTGTGTCAATTCTTGGAGGAATAGAGATAAATCAGACCCAATTCTTACCACCAAGAGTTTGGCTAAATAGCTATTATAGCCACCAAATCTTAGACCTAGCTTGACTAAGAACTATCTTAAATAACTGAGCTAAGTGCCACACTTAGGATAATTTCTTCAGAGTTGATGTTCACTCACCAAGAATTTTATTCTGAATCAATAAAATTCCTTTTGCCTATATTATTCACAGTATTCTACACTAATAGCAATAGCTGTTTATGAGCACTTATGTGTATACTCGGTCTGGGCAAATTGTACATATACCCTTAAGAAATTCATATTTGGAAGGTGAATGCCAAAGAAAAAGAGAAATCAGTTTAGTGCTTAAGAGAATTGACAGGAGTCAGATAGGACTAGAATGAATCTACGTTCTGGCACTTACATACAGGGGGACTCTGGGCAAATCATTCTCCTTTAATCGGTTTCTTCACATATAATATATAATACCAACTTTGCTAGATAACTGCGTGGAATGAATAAGATTTATCTGCAAATCAGGTATCATAGTGCCTGGCAGATACTTAGTATTCAAAGATGAGAACCATTATTGTAAATGAAACGCTGAATTGAAGGCACTTAAGAAACAATGTGAACAAAATATATTATGTAAGGGGGTTAAGCTTAGGATTTATAAACATGCTCAAATGTGGTTACTTTATTGTGCTGTGACAAACCAGAGTTTGGAGGGTGAGTGGTGTGGAGAATCCTTTGGAACCCTGTGAATACTCACGATGTAGTCTCTACCCAGATGTATCTTCTGCCACCATATTTTCAGTTCCTTGTCTGCTGCATCATCACCAGCAAAGAGCCACATTCTTGTACTTGTTCCACCTTTGTGAGATTGCTCTGAAAATCAGTGGTAATGCAGGGCAGATGGGAAGGGGATTATGGTCCAATTAATGAAGCCAAAAAGAAGACAGAGACCAAATGTGGAAAACCTCAGCCCAGAAGGAGAAAATGTCATTAAGTGATTAGCATCAAAAAAGAAAACTTAGAATAAAAACGATCTTGCCTCCTAAACATGTCCTAACTTGTAAAATAGAAAGAAAAGTAAATACAGAAGTGGTTTCTTGGAGTCTGGTAATCATTGTTCAAAGAATTTGACTCTTGCCTTTTCCTGGATAAGTACCCACTGAGCCAGCAGGCATCCAAGCAGCCTTTTTTTCTTTCTCCAGTGTCTCTGAGCATAATGGCTCTGTGTACAAGTGTTCAACTGCCAGAGATTGATTTCCTTAGTGTGATTCGAAGGTCTGAGAAGAATAACATCTTTCCTAATTAAAATCAAACTCAAACTCTTCAAAGTTGGCACTCAACCTCTTTCCAGGCAGGGTGATTATGGGAACACGAGGGCATGGAACTGTTCTCCTCCATTTTTAACTTAGGTCAAACATGAACCAAAACCATTTTCATAAATCCCTATAGCCTAACTACTCAAATGAAGGAAAGGCCGAAGCTTTTTAAAGAAACAAGAAAAGCATATTAGTTAGTATGCCTTTAGTAGCAAGTAATGGAAAACATCTTATACTAAATTGATATAACTTTATGGGACTCTATCAAGAACATCAGAGGAAAGCAGATCTTTGGCACCACATGGTCAGAAATTCAATGATGTCATCCAGTTTTGGCTTCCTCCATCTTTTTGTTTCACCATCCTCTTTATATTTGTGCCACTTAGAGACACACAATTACTACAGCAATTTCAGGCATTATTTCCAGTCATGATGATGGTCAGAGGAAGAGGAAGGCTACCTTTTCATGTGTTTTAAAGAGCAAGAAAGTCTTTCTTAAAACCCCTCAGACATCCCTTTGTGTCTCTTTGGCCAGCATTGCCTTATACATGCACTCATTGCCCGTAACAAAAACGGTACTCTGCATGACTAGCTTGCACCAATCAGCACTCAATTCCTGAGACTCCCCCAAAACACATGGAAGTATGACAAAAGTATAAGACAAAGTCAGAGTTTTGTTAGAAAAGCAGAAGGTAGCTGGGAAATTGATTTTCATAGGCAAAGTCAAAATGCAAAAATAAATAAATAAATAAATACATTAAATGCATACATACATGCATAAAAATCTTAGAGGTAATGAAAAGCCAATAAATACAGAATGCCAGATATCTAGAGCATATGACATTTCCAAATGTATTTTAACTTATTTCCCTGAGCTTTTAGTCTTTGTGCCATCTATGAGGAGCCCTAGAAAAAAAAATCTCTATGTCCCTCCCTTTTTATTCCAGGATGGATTTCACCCAACAAACACCATCTTAAAACATACCATTGAGGGTACCTTTTCTAATCATTTAGATTAAGAATACCTTGATTGTTTTCTTAAATGACAATTCTAATAAATAGGAGGTAGTTGCTTATGCTATGTTAATTGTGTCTTCTAAAGGTAAGGAGCAATGTGCCAGGTACTTGCCATCCTTGATAAATTTTTGGTCTAAATATAGACCAAAAGAAGTAGAAAATTTAGCATTCCTCATGATTTGTTTTCTACCCAAAGACCCACCACTATCAGGATGACTGACCCCAGGAAATGGCCACTTTCTCAAGGAAGGACCACCCATTAATGATAGGAATGCAGGCCTGTCCTTGCATGTCTCTATAACAGAGTAGTCACCATAGGGTAATCGTTTATACAACAAGGTACATATTACAAATAAGAGGGCTATCTTTTTATTACAGAGGCATCTGAAGAGGGTATCTTCTGCTCAAAAAATATTTTCTTTCCAACCTTATGTACTAAATTCTTCCTAAGGTTGAATTTTCCAAATATTCTCCTTGTGTTTTCTGAAATAGGCTACAATTTACACCTTTTGCTCTTCATTAACAAATGAGCTCAGATAAAGGAATCAGATTGGCTTCATTCAGTAACCTGGAAGTAGAGTAAAAAAGTTATTTTCAAAAAAGCTTTGCCTACTTTAAGATCATAAAGATTTTCTCTTATTTTTTTTCATAAAATGTTATTCCATGTTTTAAGTTTAGCTTTATTATCCACCCTAAATTACTGCTTGGGAATGAAGTGTGATCAGTGTTGTTTCTTTTTCTCCCCCTATGTACATGTAATTTTGCTGGCACAATGATATGGTTTGGCTGTGTCCCCACCCAAATCTCATCTTGAATTCCCATATGTCATGGGAGGGACCTGGTGGGAGGTAACTAAATCATGGGGGCAGGTCTTTCCCATACTGTTCTCAGGATAGTGCATAAGTGTCACAAGATCTGATGGTTTTAAAAAAGGGAGTTTCCCTGCACAAGCTCTCTTCTCTTGTCTACCATCATGTGAGATGGGTCTTTCACCTTCTGCCATGATTTTGAGGCCTCCCCTGCCACATGGAAATTTAAGTCCATGAAACCTCTTTCTTTTGTAAATTACCCAGTCTTGGGTATGTCTTTATCAGCAGCATGAAAATGTACTAATACAGTAAGTTGGTACCAGTAGAGTGGGGCACTTCTGAAAAAATACCTGAAAATGTGGAACTGAGTAACAGACAAAGGTTGGAACAGTTTGGAAGCCTCAGAAGAAGACAGGAAAATGTGGGAAAGTTTGGAGCTTCCTAGAGACTTGTTGAAGGGCATTGCTCAAAATGCTTATAGTGATATGGACAATAAAGACCAGGCTGAGATGGTCTCAGATGGAAATAAGGAACTTGTTAGGAACTGGAGCAAAGATGACTCTTGTTATGTTTTAGCAAAGAGACTGGCAGCATTTTACCCCTGCCCTAGAGATTTGTGAAACTTTGAACTTGAGAGAGATGATTTAGGGTATCTGGCAGAAGAAATTTCTAAGCAGCAAAGCATTCAAACGGTGACTTGGGTGCTGTTAAAGGCATTCAGTTTTATAAGGGAAGGAGAGCATAAAAGTTCAGAAAATTTGCAGCCTGGCAATGCAGTAGAAAATAAAATCCCATTTTCTGAGGAGAAATTCAACCCAGTTGCAGAAATTTGCATAAGTAACAAGCAGCTGAATGTTAATTCCAAGACAGTGGGGAAAATGTCTTTAGGATATATTAGAGATCTTCACAGCACTCCCTCCCATCACAGGCCCACAGGCCTAGGAGGAAAAAATGGTTTTGTGGGCCAGGCCTAGGGTCCCTGTGCTGTGTTCAGTGTGGAGACTTGGTGCCCTGTGTCCCAGCAGCTCCAGCATTGGATGAAAGGGACTAACATAGAGCTCTGGCTGTGGCTTCAGAGCAGCAGCTCCAGCAGCTCCAGCCTTGGCTGAAAGATGTAGAGCTCTGGCTGTGGCTTCAGAGGGTGCAAGCCCCAAGACTTGGCAGCTTCCACATGGTGTTGAGCTGACAAGTACACAGAAATCAAGAATTGGGGTTTGGGAACCTCAACCTAGATTTCAGAGTATGTATGGAAATGCCTGGATGCCCAGGCAGAAACTTGCTGCAGGGGCAGGTCACTCATAGAGAATCTCTGCTAGCACAGTGTGGAAGGGAAATATGGGGTTGGGGCCCCCATACAGAGACCCTACTTGGGCACTGCCTAGTGGAGCTATGAGAAGAGGGCCACCATCCACCGGACCCCAGAATGGTAGATCCACCAACACCTTGCACCATCCACCTGGAAAAGTCACAGACACTCAATGCCAGCCTGTGAAAGCAGCTGGGAGAGAGGCTGTATGTACCCTGCAAAGCCACAGGGGCAGAGCTCCCCAAGACCATGCACCCACCTCTTGCATCAGCGTGACCTGGATGTGAGATATGGAGTCAAAGGAGATCATTTTGAAGAACTAAGATTTTACTGTCCTCCTGGATTTTGGATTTACACATACCCTGTAGCCCCTTTGTTTTGGCCAATTTCTCCCATTTGGAATGGCTGTATTTACCCAATGCCTGTACCCCCATTGTATCTAGGAAGTAACTAACTTGCTTTTGATTTTACAGGCTTATAGGTGGAAGGGTCTTGCCTTGTCTCAGATGAGACACTGGACTATGGACTTTTGGGTTAATGCTGAAATGAGTTAAGACTTTAGGGGACTGTTGGGAAGGCATAATTTGTTTTGAAATGTAAGGTCATGAGATTTGGGAGGGGCCAGGAGCAAAATGTTATGGTTTGGCTGCATCCCCACCCAAATCTCATCTTGAATTGCCATGTGTTATGGGAAGGACCTGGTTTGAGGTAATTGAATTATGGGAGCAGGTCTTTTCCCTGCCATTCTTGTGATAATGAATAAATCTCATGAGATCTGATGGTTTTAAAAAGAGGAGTTTCCATGCACAAGCTCTCTTCTCTTGTCTGTCGCCATGTGAGACATGACTTTCACCTTCTGCCATGATTGTGAGGCTACCTCAGCCATGTGGAACTGTTAAGTCCATTAAATCTCTCTTGTAAATTGCCCAGTCTCAGGTATGTCTTTATCAGCAGCGTGAAAACGGACTAATACACACTATTTGTTCAAAATCCTTTTTCTTTTTACATTTAATTGACTAAATTAATTATCTGTAGTGAAATCAATTAACCATATTCAAGTGGGTCTAAATACAGACAATTTATTATGTCCCATGATCTATTTTCTACCCTAATACAAATACCATCCTGGTTTATTTCCTGTGATTTTTTTTCACAAATTTTGATATAAGGTAGCATAGTTCATTTAAGTGGTTATATTTTTAAATATATTGGTCTAATGCTTATAAATATATGACATTTTATTATACAATTTTGGAATTAGCATGTCAATTTCTTTAAAACCCCTGCTGTGTGTTACACTGAAGTTGCAATGAACCTATATAGCTATATAGAAATAATTGATATCTTAACAACATTTAGTTTTCCAATTCATGAACAGGATATATCTCTCTATTTAGGTTTTCACAAAAAGAGCTAGCAGTAACAGAAAAAAAACTCATAGATTAGGTAGCATCAAAATTATAAATATTAGCTCACCAAAATACACCATTAGGGAAATAAATAGGCAAGTCAGCCTTAAGAAAATATTTGTAGCATAGGTATTTGGCAAAAAATTCATATTAAAAATATGTAAAGAATTCCTACAAATTTACTATCAAAGTACAAGCATTCCACTCAAAATGGGCAAAAAAATTCAGGGACTACACAACAGATGACATTTGAATGATTCCTAAGCACATGAAAAGTTGTCAGCATTATCAGTCACAGAGAAATATGAATTACAATCACAGTGAAATCTCCTTTCACAAACACCAAGATGGCTAAAATGAAAAAGATGGACAGCACTAAATGTTGATGAGGAGTGGAGTAACTGACTTTCATATATTTCTCATGAGGACAAAAATGTTATGACAACTTCAGGTACCTTTTTAGTGATATCTTGTAAGATTTAAAAAAAACCCACATACCTACAGCCCAGAAATTCCTCTTCTTTGTTTTTATTGAGAGACATGAAAATATTTATCTACAGAGGCACTTACATAAGAATGTACATAGCAGCCTTATTCTTAGTTACTCCAAACTGGAAATACCTCTCTGTCAAAAAGTTGAGTGGATAAATTCATTGTGGTATATTTCTATAGTGGAATATACTCAACAATTAATAAAAAACAAACTACTGATACATGTAATAAAAAGAGTGAGTCTCAAAACCATATGTTGATTAAAAATACTAAGACTCATAAAAATACATACCATATACATTTATGTAAAGTTCATAGACAGGCAAAACAATTCTGTGGATAGAAGTGAGGACAATGATTGCCTCTTATGAATGGATGTGAGACAGTTGAAAGACAGTGGCCTGAGGGAACTTTACATTTATAATAGAAATAGTCCATAACTTCTTTTGGATGATAGATTTCATTGATATTTACAATAGTCAAATTTTATATAATAGAACATGTAAGATATGTGCAGTTTATTTTATGTTCATTGCATTATAATGCAATAAAAAGAATGATTTTAAAAATCCAAACATGATAGACAATGATTAATAAGGCTAAACAAACTTTCTCTTATAATTTTATAAAAATGCTATTGAATATTGTCTATATGCTGCTAAAATATTAGAGTTGGCATTGTTGGGGTAAGTAGAGAGGAAGAAGAAGGACTGATCTTAATAATGTGTAAGAGCCTAGAAAGGTCAGTTGTACATGGAGGATCACACTGTAGGAAGAGGTGAAAGGTATAAACCAGGGATCCCCAAACCCCAGACCATGGACTGCTACTGGTCCATGGCCTGTTAGGAACCCAGCTGCACAGCAGGATGTGAGCAGTAGGCAAGCAAGCATTACCACCTGAGCTCTGCCTCCTGTCAGATCAATGGTGGGAATATATTCTCATAGTATTGTGAACTGTATTGTGAACTGTGCATGTGAAGGATCTAGATTGCATGCTCCTTATGAAAATCTAATGCCTGATGACCTGTCACTGTCTCCCATCACCCCCAGAAGGAACCATCTAGTTGCAGGAAAATAAGCTCAGGATTCCCACTGACTCTACGTTATGGTGGGCATGTAAATAATAATAGAAATAAAATGTACAATAAATGCAATGTGCTTGAATCATTCGGAAACCACCTACCCCACCCCTCTGATTTATTTTCTTCCATGAAACTGGTTGCTGGTGCCAAGAAGGTTGGGGACTGCTGGAATAAACAATTAGGAATTGCTAGTATTTTCATATTAAAAAGGAAATAAAATATATAAATCTTTTATAAAGGGAATAGTGACAATTATTATTCTGTCCCTATTGTATACTAAAGAAAGTAGGTCCAGGTCAAGAACTTTTTTTTTTTTTAACACTTGGCTACTTATTCTTTCAATAAATATTTATTGAGCATCAACTGAGTACCAGGTACTATTCTAAGTATCTGGAACATATCAGTGTAAAAGACAAACAAACAAATAGGTCAGATTAAAATGTCTCCTCTCATGGAACTCATATTCCATCTGTGGTAACACTTAATAAAACAAGAAGTAATAAGTAAACACATCATACATTATGGCAGAAGGTGATAAATGCTATGGAAAATAATTAGAATAGGGTAGGGTGGATTGGGAATGCTAAGTGTATGTTTTTATGTGTGCGTGCACATCTGCATGCCAGGTTTTAGTATTAAATAATATGCTTAGTGTAAGTGAGATTTAAGCAAAGATGAACAGGTCTCTTTGTGTCTTCATGTGTGTCTAGAAAGAGGGAACAGTTGGAGCAAAGGCCTTAGGACAGAAGGATGCTTGGTGTTTGATGAACATCCAGGTGGCTGGTGTAGCTGTACAGCTGGAGAAGAAGGACTGACAAAGAAAGGGGAAAGAGAGGTGGTCAGAGAAGTATTAAGAAATGTAGAGTTTTTAGGCTTCTGTAAATGGTTTTTACCTTGAGTACAATTCAGAAGGTTTTGAGCAGAGTGGTGATATTGGAAGGTTTTAAGCAGAGGAGTGACATGGTCTCACATTTTAAATGGTCACTTTGGCTGCTAAACTGAAAACAGATTTAAGTGGGTCCAGGGTAGAAGTAGGGAAACATGTTAAGTGGATATTGCAGCAATCCAGGCAGCATGGTTGTGGTTCAGAGCAGGGGAGTAGCAATGAATGGGGTGAGAGGACTTCTTATTTTGGATGCACTACTAAAGTAGAGCCAAGATAATTTTCTGATAGATTGGTTGATGAGTGTGAGGAGAAGAAGAATTAAGGATGACTTCAAGGTTCGTGTCCTGTGACCTAGAAGAAAGGCATTACCATCAGTGAGACTTAGAAGGCTGTGGATAGAGCAGGGGTTGGAGTAACAGCCAGGGTGTGTGAGGGTACAGAAGGCTGTTAACCAGTTGAGTAGAAATGTTGAGTAGAAAGTTGGATATGGGAATCTGGACTTTGGAAAAAGTTTGGGTTGAGAAATAAATTCAGGAGTTGCTAGCGAACATACATTTAGGCTGTGGGCCTGGATGAGATCTCTAATGAAACAAATGAGGATAGTGAAGAGAAAATATGCAATGACTGGTTCCTAGAAGGTACATACTTAGAAGCCAAGGAGAAGAAGTAAAATCACCAAGTGAGACTGAGAGGAAGCAAAGAGTTGAGTAAAAGGAAAACCACAAAAATGTACTATGTAGGAGGCTGAGTGAACAAAAGTATTAAGGAGGAGTGACTGATTAGTAGTCAAATGCTTCATCCAAAATTGATCAAAGGGTTTAGTTGTTTGGAAGTATTTTGGCCCTGATGGGAGTAATTTTTGGTGGAGTAATGGTAGCAAAAGTGTAATTGGAGTATGTTGAAGATTGAGTGGAAGGAGAGAAATTGCAGACAGTGATTATACACACCTTTCCTGAGAGTATGTTGATTCAGATATGGAGATATCTTTTCTGCATATAAAGGAAGAAAGGGAGTTCATGGCTGGGGAAGAGGGTCTTGGAATGGAAAAGCCAAAAGCAAGTGTGCTTGGCTATGAGAGAGAGAAAATGATGAAGTGCTCTCATGGCCAGTAGGTCTACAGGGACTTAACGAAGTGATGTGTCAAACACATAAAAATTATGAAGGTGTTGTGGAGTGTGGCATGTAAATCTTCGTCTTCTTTTTTTTTTTTTTTTTTTGGATGGAATTTTGTTCTTGTAGCTTAGGCTGGAGTGCAATGGTATGATCTCGGCTCACTGCAACCTCCGCCTCCCAGGTTCAAGTGATTCTCCTGCCTCAGCCTCCTGAGTAGCTGGGATTACAGGCACATGCCACCATTCCAGGCTAATTTTTTTTTTTTTGTATTTTTTAGTAGAGATGGGGTTTCACCATGTTGACCAGGCTGGTCTTGAACTCCTGACTTCGGGTGATCTGCCCACCTCGGCCTCCCAAAGTGCTGGGATTACAGGCGTGAGCCACCGTGCCTGGCCGTAAATCTTCTTTTCTATAAAATATTTATAAAATCTATATTACTAGCATATTTATTGCAAATAATTATTTTCTAGGGAAGTAAAAGGGTATTGAGTTTATATACTAGTGTACGTTGCACCAAGATAAAGCCAGTCAATGTTGATGTATGTACTGCACCAAGATAGAGACAGTCAATGTGGAAGACTTTCAATAAATGTCTTACACATCACTGTCTTCTGAAACATATTATAGGCGAGGAAAGTGTGTGCACAGGAAGAGCTGAAGGTGAGCAAATTGTACCATCCACCCTCATGGAACTTAATGGTCAGAAGAGATACACATGTGCATAAATTACCATATGAAAGAGCATGCTTCATGTCAAAAACTACATGCTGTGGATATTCTCAAGAGAGAGCTTTCTTAAAATTAGGGAATCAAGGCAATAGCTCATTTGAACTGGACCTTGAAGGATAAGCAGTCTTGCCTATGTGGAAATAAGGGACATTTGGGGAAAAGGAACAACCAGAGCAGAGGCAGGAAATGAAAGCACAGAGCATATCTGGAGAACATTGAGGGGATTAACTAGCAGAGTTAATGGGAATAATGAACGAACAAAGGGCAATAGCATATCTCAAAGATGCTGGAAAATGGCATGAACAGAAAAGGAGGGGAAGGGGCTGCAGAGACCAGCAAGATAAGCAACTTTTCAACACTTTTTCAGAACTCTTTTTAGGGCTCCATGCTCATACGTAGCTTTCAATTGGTGTGCCAGGCATTGGGCCAGCAACTAGATATGATTAGCTTCCTTCCCATTGAACCAGGGCCACGTGTTGCTGCATTGGGGACAACAAAAGGCAGTTTCTCAGCTGGAAAGAAGTGCTGTAATTGAACTATAAACATGGCACAATGAAGGAACAAAGAATGTATTGATTATTCAAGTCCTTATGGAATATAGAAATGCATAGAAAAGAACCTGAAGCAAAAATTTAAGATTTGTCATCATTGCTTCTAATTATTCTTAGTATCATGGAAGTCACCACATGAAGTAAAGTTGGGCTAAAACGTAGATGTTAACATACATTTAGTGTTTCCCACAGTGTTGAAATAGTTTTTCCATAGAATATTAAATTCTATGTGTTTCCATAGAATATTAAATTCTATGTGTTTTCCATAGAATATAAAATATGCAAAATGCACTAGGGGAAAAAAAGCGTTCTGTGGTCAAATAAGTTTGGCAAATGTTGCATATCAAGTCCCTCGTTGGAGATTCACCATATCCATTGGCATTTTAAAATCTGCGAGAAGATCTATACTAGATAAAACTGTTTAATTTTGTTTAACTGTGTGCATTCTAAACTAATTTGACCACAAACCCATTTTTGCCTAACACATTAACATTTTACAAAATATGTATTTCAGGGAACTCACTTGGGATAACATTGATGACATTATTAGTAGAAACTCTTGATATAAGAAAGGCCACAGAAATGGTAGAAGCCAGTTGATTATTTGGAAGAGGCCTTCCAGTTGAGAAGGTATCACAGTGGATAATCTCATCTCATGAAGGAAGTAAGCCAACCAACAACTCTGTAATAAATGTGTGCTATACATGTAGCACCTCAATCAAGTACAGTGCTGTTCATTGGAACTCAGTGCTGCCCTAATGCCGTGGAAGGCAACATCAGTCAGAACTTGGCTAGTGCCCATGGAGGGAGTATTTAGACCAGCCGTAGGAAGAGATCTCCTACTGTTGTGGCCTCAGAGAACATAATCCATTCAAAGTTTTTTCTTTTAAAATGTATTAATAATAAGACAAGAGCACTGATAACAATCCAAAAAAAAAAAAAAAAGAAGAAGCTTTTCAGCATATTGTTGATTTGGTCCTGGTTTAGAGGCTGAGTGTTAATTACATTTGGTTGCCCAGTGGTTCTTTCCAATTTATAATTCATTAGTTAGAATTAAGAATTAGTTTAATCTTCCCAACCTAGAATTCCCAGACTTTCTATGTTCCCTTTAAGTGCTACTTGAAAACCAGCCAAAAAATAGGTGTATATATATAAATATATATATACACACATATACATATATTTTTCTGAGCTCATCATTTTCTTTTTAAATGAACAATTTCTATTGCTCATCCTCATGAAGCTTAAGGTCAGATAGGAGAAATAGCACATGCAACTAACTCATTCTTATGAGCCTTCTGTTTTTCATGTTATTTGCTTAATGCCCAAAATTTATTACATACAGTATTTACTTCAAACTTATTACAGGTGATAGTTTTACCAAATATTAACAAAAGCTCCTCAATCCTTAGAGGCTTATCAAAATATATTCCTTTCTGGCTCACATTAATGCCCATGCAGGTCTTCAGCTTTGCTCCACATCTTCTTCATCCTGGAACCCAGGCTGAAGGAGCAGCTCCTGTTTGGACTTATTAATCACATGGAAAAGGGTAACGGATAGGGCACAATCATAGTCTTAAAGCTTCTGATCATTTTACTTCCAACTACTTTTCATTGACTAAAGTAAATCACATGGCCAAGCCAATCTGTCATGCAACTGTGAATATAATCTACCCACAGGAAATTACCATAAGGGGAGAGGTCATGAGATGAAGTAGCACATATTTGTGAACAAATATACAATCTATTATGCCTGAGATAATAAACACATAAAACAAAAGAATTAGGCATTTCACCTTGAAAAAACTTTAGAAGTCATTTGATCCAACCCTTCTTTTCTATAGATGAGAAAACTGGGACTCAGAAATGATCACTAACATATCGAAGTTCAACTAGAATACTAGTTTCAAAATTCAAACTGTTTATTAGATTTTTAAATTTTTTTCTTCTACAGCTTTATGGAAGTTTAATTAACGTACTACATATATTTAACTTTCAAAGGGTTATGACATATCTATTAACTGTGAAACCTTTACCACATCAAGATAATGAACATAGAGGAGGAGACAGAGCAAGATGGCTCAATAGAAGCCTCCACCACTCATCCCCTCTTAGGAAAACAAAATTTAACAGCTATCTACACACAAAAAAACACACCTTCATAAAATGCAAAAATTAGGTGAGTGATTACAGCACCTGGTTTTAAACTCATATCAGTGAAAGAGACATTGAAGAGGGTAGGAAAAGCAGTCTTGAATTGTTAACACTAACCTGTACACCATCAGCATCCTGTGGTGCTGAGAGAGAATTTGTGTGTTTGAGAGAGGGAGAGCACAGCGATTTTAGGGCTTTTCATTGAAACTCAGTGCTGCCCTAATGTAGTGGAAAGCAACACCAGTCAGAATTCAGCCAGTGCCCATGGAGGGAGCATTTAGACCAGCCCTAGCCAGAGGGAAGTCAACCATCCCAGTGGTTGGAACTTGAGTTTTGGCAAGCCTTGCCACCACAGGCTGAAGTGCTCTGGGGGTTCTAAATAAACTTGAAAGGCAGTCTAGGCCACAAGGAATGCAACTCCTGGGCAAGTCC
Source organism: Pan paniscus (assembly GCF_029289425.2). NCBI lineage: Eukaryota > Metazoa > Chordata > Mammalia > Primates > Hominidae > Pan > Pan paniscus. The sequence continues at coordinate 92,633,094 of NC_073258.2, read as the reverse complement.
TAGTGCTGTCCTGGTCTTGGAGCCATTGGAGTTGGGGGGCAAAAGATCTAGTGAGTTACTGGCTGGTCAGCCAAGGGAGTGGTTGCACCACCCTTAACCCAGCCTCAATCAGCACAGCTTGCAGCTCTGAAGGAGACCCCTGCCTTCTGCTTGAGAAGAGGAGAGAGAAGAGTAAAGATGACCTTGTCTTACAACTTGGATACCAGCTTAGCCACAGTAGGATAGGGCACTCGGCAGAGTAGTGAGTCTTTAGCTCCTTCAGGTCTTGGGCCTGAAGTGAACATTAATGGTAGCCTGGCAGTAGTCCTTATAGGCCTGGGGTGTAGTTGGACATGGAGAGAGACTCCTGTATCTGGGAAAAAGGGAGGGAAGAGTGAGAAGAACTTTGCCTTGTGGTTTTGGTGCCAGCTCAGCTGTAGTATGATAGAGTACTAGGTAGATTTCGAAGGTTTCTGACTCCAGGCCCTGGCTCCCTGACAGCATCTCTGGACCCAGCAGTTCCCAGGGGAACTCCCAGCCCTGTAAAAAAGGACACAAGCCTGGCTGGCTTTGTCATCTGCTGATTCTAGAGCCCTGGGGCCTTCAGCGAACATAGACAATAGCCAGGTAGTGGTTAAAATGGGCCTTAGATGAGACCTAGTATTGTGCTGGCTTCAGGTCTAACCCAACACAGTCCCAGGGGTGGTGGCCACAGGGTGCTAGTGTCACCCCTCCTACGGCTCCAGGGAGCTCAGCACAGAAAGAGAAACTCCATTTGTTTGGGAGAAAATAGGGATAGAGAACAAGAGTCTCTGCCTGGTAATCCAGAGAATTCTTCCAGATCTTATCCATGACCACCATTGTGGTGCCTCTGTGAGGCTGCAAGAAGCACAGTGTTACTGGGCTTGGGGTGCCCCCTAATGCAGATATAGCTGCAGTGACCAAAAATGTAGATCACAACACTCAAGTCCCTTTGAATAACTGGAAAGCCTTACCAAGAAGGATGGGTACAAACAAGCCCAGACTGCCAAGACTACAATAAACATGAAACTCTTTAATGCCCAGACACTGGAAAACATCAAGACCATCCAGAAAAACATGAGCTGACCAAAAAAGTGAAATAAGGCACCAAGGACCAAGCCCAGAGAGACAGACATATGTGACATTTCAGACAAAGAATTCAAAAATCTATTCTGAGAAAACTCAGAGATATTCAAGATAATACAGAGAAAAAATTTAGAATTCTGTCTGATAAACTTAACAGAGATTGAAATAATTAAAAAGAATCAAGCATAAATTCTAGAGCTGAAAAATGAAATTGACATCCTGAAGAATGCATCAGAGTCTTTTAATAGCAGAATAGATGAGGCAGAATAAATAATTAGTGAGGTTGAAGACAGGCTATTTTAAAATACACAGTTAGAGGAGACAAAAGAAAAAATAATAAAAAAGAATAAAGCTTGTCTATAAGATCTAGAAAATAGCCTCAAAAGAAAATAGCCTCAAAAAGGCAAATCTAAGAGTTAACGGCCTTAAAGTGGGGGTGGGGGGGTGGGGGGAGGGTGGAGAGAGAGAGAGAGAGAGAGAGAGAAGTTTATTCAAAGGGATAATAACAGAGAATTTCCCAAACTAGAGAAAGATATCAACATTCAAGCACAAGAAAATTAGAGAACACCAAGCAGATTTAACCCAAAAAAGACTACCTCAAGTCATTTAATAATCAAATTCCTAAAGCTCAAAAATAAAGAATGGATCTTAAAAGAAGCAAGATAAAATAAACAAATAACATACAATGAAACTGCAATATGTCTGGCAGCAGACTTTGCAGTGGCAACCTTATGGACCGAGAGAGTGGCATAACATATTTAAAGTGCTGAAGGAAAAGAAAAGATTTTTCCTAGAATAATATATCCAGCGAAATATGCTTCAAACATGAAGGAGAAATATTTTCCCAGACAAACAAAAGGGTTTTCATCAACACTGAACCTGTCCTACAAGAAATGCTAAAGGTAGTTCTTCATTCTGAAGGAAAAGAATGTTAATGAGCAATAAGAAATTATCCTGAGGTACAAAGCTCACTGGCAATAGTAAGTGCACAGAAACACACAGAATATTATAGCACTGGAATCATGATATGTAAACCACTCATATCTTAAATAGACAAAAAGATGAAATAAACAAAAATAATAACTACACAACTTTTCCTGACATAGGCAGTACAGTAAGATATAAGTAGAAAAGAACAAAAAGTTAAAAACTGGGGGAATGAAGTTGAAGTGTAGAGTTTTTATTTTCTATTTGCTTGTGTTTTGGCTAGTTTTTTTTTTTTTTAGGAAATCAGTGTTGTTATCAGTTTAAAATAATGGGCTCTTTTATTTGCAAGCCTCATGGTAACCTCAAATCAAAAATATACGACTAATACTAAAGAAACAAGCAAGGAGCTAAATCATACCATCAGAGAACATCACCTTCACTAAAAGAAAGGCAGGCAGGAAGGAAACAAGGAAGAAAAGACCACAAACCACCAAAAACCAAATAACAAAATGGCAGGAGTGAGTGTTTACTTATCAAGAATAACATTACAAGTAAATGGATTAATCTCTACACATATAGACTGAAAATAAAGGGATGGAAAAAGATATTTCATTCCAATGGAAATAAACAAACAAAAAGAGCAGAAGTATCTACACTTATATCAGACAAAATAGATTTCAAGAAAAAATCTATATACAGAGAAAAAAAGATCATTATATAATGATAAAAAAGTCAATTCAGCAAGAGGTTATAACAATTGTAAATATATATGCACCCAACACTGGAACAACCAGACATATAAAGCAACTATTATTAGAGCTAAAGAGAGAGATAGATCCCAATACAATAATAGCTGGAGACTTTAAAACTACACTTTCAGCATTGAAGAAATCTCCCAGAGAGAAAATCAACAAAGAAACCTCAGACTTGTACTGCACCATAGTCCAAATGGACGTAATACATATTTGCAGAACGTTCCATCCAATGGCTGCAAAATACACATTCTTCTCCTCAGTGCATGGATCATTCTCAAGAATAGATCCTATGGTGGGCCACAAAACAATTCTTAAAACATTCAAAAAATTCAAATAATGTCAAGTATTTTTTCTGTCCACAATGGAAGTAAAATAGAAATCAATAACAAGAGGATTTTTAAACTATATAAACACATGGAAATTAAACAATATGCTCTTGAATGACCAGTTGATCCATGAAGATATTAAGAAAGAAACTGAAAAATTTTTTGAAACATATGATAATAAAAACACAACAATTATTTCAAGTGGTAAGTCTGGCCCTTGTTGCTCCCTCATGGTTAAAAACAAGTTGAATTTTTAAATGTCTTAATTGTTTTTCTGTTTCATTATTACAGATATAATTTCCCAAAACTATGTTTTTAGCAGACTTTTTATTGTCAGGAACTTACACATACCTGATTTGCAAAGTTGAAAAAGACCATCATGAGCCTTAGGATAGAGATTCACTGTTGAGAACTGATTGAAACTGGTTGGTGCAGATTAATAATGAGAACAGCAATGAGAATATTAAGATCAGAACTAAATTAAACTGTTGCTAATTTGAATTTCTATTTTTTTAGTTAAATAAAGCCTTATGAATTTTACTGTCAATGTAGTTATAAATAATTGTGTCAGAGAGGGTGATTTTAAGTAAGACAGCAAATTAAAAACTCATCACCCCAATTTTCCAGAACAAGAATCTTAACGTAATTGTCTAATGAAAAGAATAAAAAATACTTTCTTAATTTTCCCAACTCTAAAAATTTAGGAAGCTTTAATATAGATATAATGCCCCCTCAGGTTTAAGAGTAAGAAAGTATTTTGTGGTTAATACTTTGTGTAGGTCAAATTGTTGGTCACTGTGGTGGATTAATTGCCATAAAAGCTCCAGTGGGTTTACACATTCCTCTTTCCAAGCTTTTCAGTAGTGCCCCCTTACAGTAACTCTGGCCTTGGCCATGTGGCTTAATTGGGTCAATGGGATGTTTGCAAATGTGATATAAGTAAGGACTTAAAAGGCACTTGTACATTGGGTCTTGCTTTTTCTTCTTCTTGGAACCATACTGTCACTCTTTATATAAACTTGGGCTAGACTATTGGGTATTGATAGACCTTATTAAGGAGAAAATAGGGACTCCAGTTGACCTGGCAGCTGACTGACCCTGGTTGAGTCCTGGCTGAAATCTGCTTTCCAGGCCCAGATTAGCTGAGCCTAGCCCAAACTGCCTACTGATGGAATTATGAGTTAAATTATTTCATTGTAATTTAAACTACTAAATTTTGGGGTGGTTTGTCATGCAGCAAAACTAATTAATAAACTCTCTTAGCTGATGTGAGTTCAGGTGAGAGAGTAAAAATTCCTCCACTGTGTTTAGCAGAAATAGTACTGGAATTCACTGGATACTCCTAGTTGAGTTTCAGCTTTTATTCTAGTAAAAAGCTATTCAAGTTGTAGGATATCCTGTTTTGGTACCTAAAATAGAGATATAATTTTATCTCTAAAAAAATGAGAAAATAGAGTTAGGCAATGTGTTTGTAATTTATTGTAACTCAATGTTTATTTTAATATGATCTTGGGAGGTTGTAGCCTATTAAGCTCACCATGTGACTGATTAACACATTCCTGTGTAGTTTCCAATGTTCTATCTGTGTAAAAGCCCTTTGCTACAGAATGTAAAAAATAATACAGAGATTTTAAGAGTCCTAACTGTTTGCTCCTTCTCCTGTATATTTTATCTTAATCCATGGTAGAAACATCTATGCATTCATGGAAGCTAGAAAATTCAGAGCCATCCTCCTTATGATATCCTCTCTTATCATTTATATCCAGTCATCAAATCTTATTGTTTTGCTTTAAAAATTCCCTTTATATCTAACAGTTCCACATTGGTAGCAGTTACAAACCTAAATCAGGTTTTGCTATTTCCCTACTGAAAACCCCTTTGAGGCTTCGAGTGCAAAATTTCATTGGTCCTTGTTGTAGACATTTATTTCTTGTCTCTGTAGCATCCATTCTTAATTTTTGCCTTTTGAATAGTACCCTGGATTTTTCAGTGATGAGATTTGGGAGCAACAACCTTGTGCTTGGCTCTGAGAATGAGTTTTGATTGGCTTAAGCAAGTGAGCCTGTCCACAAATCCCGCCACATTGATTGGCTTAAGAATGGGCACACTGCCCTTTCCGTAATGGATCCTAAGCCCTTTCCATCCCCTTCAAACCAGCAGGAGGTGGACCATTTGCAGCACTTCGCCAGCCCATTGTTGGGTCCGAGGGTGGGTATGCATCAGAATCCTTCCCCAGAATGTTTCAGTCTTGGGTGTTGGTTGTGTTGATGCTATGTCCTTTCAACTTTAGTGGTAAAGATGGGAATCTGACCTGTTCATAGCCATATTCTCTGCCACATGGAGACTGTTACTGTGTAGGAGAAAAAGATGCAAGATTTTAACATAAGATAATTCTTGGTTTTATTTTCTGCCCTCTTTCCTGACTTGGGGTGTTGTTTTGTTCTTCCTTTAATTTTGTGACCACCCCTTGTTTTCTTCAGATAAATGGATTTTTCTTTCCCAGTGGCATAGTAATTAAGTGTCAAACTGGCTCAATTCCTATCTGAATCCATGATCTACCAGTTCTGTTGGTGTGGACAAGTGCCTTGAGTTCTCTGAGCCACATTTCCTCATGTGTCAAAAATGAGACAAAGAGAGTACCTAGCACATGTGTGAGAAATACTTAGCTAAATGCTTGGAACACAGTAAGTTTTTGGTGAATGTTAATTATTGCTCTTACTGTTATAGTTTAAGCTATCTTCCATTGAATTTTTGTCACTTCCACCCAAAGGAGTCGTGACCCACAGAATGGGAGAAAATATCTGCAAAATCCTCATCTGACAAAGGATCAACAACATGAATATAGAAGGAACTCCAACAACTCTATAGATAAAAATCTAATAATCCAATCAAAAATGGGCAAAAGATCTGAATAGACATTTCTCAAAAGAAGACACAGAAATGGAAAACAGGCATATGAGAAGGTGCTCAACATCATTGACCACCAGAGAAATACAAAATAAAAGTACAATGAGATATCATCTCACCCCAGTTAAAATGGTTTTTATCCAAAAGACAGGCAATAACAAATGGTGGCAAGGATGTGGAGAAAAGGGAACCCTTGTACACTGTTGGTGGGAATATAAATTAGTACAACCACTGTGGATAACAGTTGGGAGATTCATCAAAAAACTAAAAATAGAGATATCTTGTGATCCAGCAACCCCACTCCTAGATATATCCATAAAAGAAAGGTAATACAAATATATAGAGATATCTGCACTCCCATGTTTACTGCAGCACTATTCACAATAGCAAAGATTTGGAAGCAACCTAAACGTCTATCAACAGATGAATGGAATAAGAAAATGTGGTACATACACACAATGGAGTACTGTTCAGTCATAAGAAAGAATGAGATCCTGTCATTTGTAACAACATGGATGGAGCTGGAGGTCATCATAAGTGAAATAAGCCAGGCACAGAAAGGCAAACTTCTCATGTTCTCACTCATTTGTGGAAGCTAAATATTAAAACACCTAATCTTATGAAGATAGAAAGTTGAAGGATGATTACCAGAGGCTGAGAAGGGTAGTTAGGGTGGTAGGCAGAGAAGTGGAAATGGTTAATGGGCACAAAACATTAGTTAAATTAAATGAATAAAATCTAGTATTTGATAGCACAACAAGGTGACTATAGTCAGTAATACTTTAATTGTACATTTTAAAGTAACTCAAAGTGTATAATGTCATTGTTTGTACCACAAAGGATAAATGCCTGAGGTGATGGATACTCTTTTTACCCTGTTGTGATTATTACACGTTGTATAATTCATCAAAACATTCCATATATCCCATAAATATACAAACCTGCCTTGCATCTTCAGAATTAAAAATTTGATAAGAGTCCTGTTAGTCATTTACTTTAATCAGATATTTGCTATCCCTGTTGCCTTCCTTATAAATGCTAGATTCATAGAATCTCATGTAATGAAGTATTCTTGTACTGCATGCATTTAATGTTGTAGAAATTAACTTCCAATATTTCCAAAATGGGAATTTCAACCAAAAGTAATAAATGACCATTCTATAACTTCAAATCAAATCCTGGCATTTATAAAGAAGGCATAATATACTAGTCTGTGATCTAATTGGGACATTGGAAATTAAGGAAACATAAAGCAGTATACATAATTTAGTAGCCACAATGGGTGCTGAGCACCTAGGGCTTTCCTTTCATAAAGTCTCTAGATGATATACTGCAATGGAATTTTATCATACTCAATGGATGTCTTTATTGCAGATGAACTGTAAAGTTGTCAATGCAGACATTGTGTTTATGTGAGTTTTCCCTTTAGGTCCACAGACACATGACATGCATATCACCAGAAGAGGAGGAAACAGAAATGATGGAAACATAAAACATTGAGCAGAGCTGCAAAGAGAATGAGACTTCTCTTTGACACATATTGTATGACATTTCCAAAGTATGGGGAATATTTTTGTATATTTAACTGGCAAAATATTTTCTAAAACCCTGCAACTCTTTTCTTTTTTCTCTTTATCAGTGACAATACATGTCTTGGCTAACAGTATTCTGCACAACTATAGCTTTAATTGTATATCTAATATGTCTCCATCAGTTTCCTTACACCATTCCTATTTTCATGCTGGCTTGCAAAATCTTTAAAAATATTAAAAGATGACATTTTAAGTCCTATTTTGGTTCCTGGAGTTACTGATTTTATACACTGAAATTTATCAAGGCAAAACACTTTTTTACTTTACATTGATATCACCCTCTCACATCTTTCTCTAACTGTAAATTTGGAACACAGATTAAAGATGGGTCAAAGGATTGGGTTTGACAAGGAAGATTTACGCTGAAGTTTAGTTAAGCTTTAGAACAGATATTGTAACTTTTCTATGAAAAACTAATGTACACTGACATATAGAGAGCCAGAAAAAAAGTTAATGGTATAGAAAAAACAGTGCTAAATTAATGTAGCATGTTAATAATGCACTATTGGCTCTGCTCGAGGAGATGAGATGGTGTAAAAGGATGTGTGTGTGTGTGTGTTTGGGCGTGAGTGTGTGTGTGAAATAATGTGTGTTGGTAAGGAAGCAGAACAATATAATTTATTTTCAAGTAGTTTTATTTTTTCCTTTAAGAAAATTTTAGATTTATAGGATCTCATTTAATGGGATATTCTTGTACTGCTCTTAATCTTGTAGAAATAAACTTCCAACATTTCCCAAATAGAAATGTCACCCAAGGGCAATGAATGCTTCTTCTTCTGTTTCTACTAACTTTAATAATCTGTTAGTAGACTTTTGTAATGTAATCTACTTAGACCAGTTGATTTACTAAATTATATATGCAAGAAGCAATCATTTGCCTGTAGAAATCATGTATGTATCTGAAATTGTAAAAGTCTATTATATTTAAAGCAAATTTAAAGATTTTGGTGTAATTCCAAATTGATGTTATTACTTTCCCTTTCTTTCTTTAGGAAATAGAAAGCCAAATAGTCTATGGAATATTCTCTCATTCGTGTAACCCATATTATTTTATAAATTCTCGTGAGGGATTTGAAGTTTTACCACAAACTAGCTTTGTGACCTTGTACAAACTACTTACTCCCTTATTCTCTGTGATTCTCAGTTCCCTTATCTATCAAATGGAGTAATAACATCACTCACTTCATAGGGTTTTAAAATAAAGATGAAATAAGATATTATGTGTGATTTGCCCACATTTTGACACAGAGTAAGTGCTCAATGTAAGAAACTGGACGTTCTGGGAAAGCTTGAATTATGTCATTTTTGGAAAAAGAATTTCTCGTCTTACCTTAACATGACCTTTTTTGAAGCAGTTCTCCCCATGGAAACCTCCAGCCCTGGCCCAAGAAGTCAGAATCTGCAGCGTTTGTGTAGAGTGTTTAGGGAAATAAATCTCTCCTGCCTCCTGCCTCTTTTTTCCTGTGCTGCTCCCTGAGGAGGGCTACTTAATGGTCTTTTTTTCTTTTGTTCTAACTTCCATTTGGCTACTAATGCCCAGAGTCAGCTGGAGCCTGCTTCCTTTTCTGAGCACCCAATAACCAGTGTGATTCCAGATGTACTTAACATGGTAAAGACTTTAAAAGGTCCTGGTGGCTTACAACTCATCAAGTATGCATTTTTAACAGATGGTTCCTATATTTCCATTTCGGGAACTCTGTATCAGCCATCCTCATCAGGACTCTGCTCCTTTTCTTTGTATTTTTACCCTTGGGCTCTATATGGAAGCTATCTCTTTGGGTTTCTGCTGGTACATATTTGCAAAAGGCTTGGTTAATTACTATATTCAAACTCTCAATTGTAGAGTCTTGGTTAGAATTTAGAGCTCTGTTTATAATAAAAAGAAGGTTAGAATTAGTTGGTTTCCAGATTAGTTTAGAGGCCTTTGAAGGCCTTAGCGCTAGATTGGGTTCTGAGTTCGAAGAACCATAGACCATTCTGTGCAAAAAGAATGAAAATGTAAAAGAGGGGGAAAATGACTACTTCTTTTTTCATATAATGTCAGTTGTGGCCAACATATTAATTACCTGGTCAAATATTTTCTTAACATCATCCAATATCTCACTCTGTTTTTCTCCTCTTCTAGTGCCTTTCTTTCCTGAAACCTTATGTCTTCTTTCACTTAAACAATACCTCTTCATTCTACAGCACTCCAGGAAATTTTTCCTCTCTTCTTTCTATTAGAATTCTTATTGCCTCAGTTATTTTGCTATTAGAGAGTTAATAGAAGAGTGATACCGGAAAACTAATTCACAGTACTACCGTTAAAAACACTTCATATGTGCCAGGCATAGTTCTAAGCAGTTTCCATAGAGTAAATCGCTTTAAAACTTCACAGATATCCTATCAGGTAAATTCTACTTTTATTATCATTTTACAGGTGAGTAAATTAATACAGAGTGATAGAAAATTACTTGTTTTTTGCATCGCTTACATAGTAGAGCTGAGATTGAGGTTGTTTGACTCTAGGGCCAATGCATTTAACCGTCATGTTATCCTGCTGTGTTTCAGAGTGGGGCTGATTTTCTTGAAGAAATCATCATTTTATACATGTCAGGCAGATTGGAGAAAGAATTTTGGGGTATATGGGCTAAGATGTGTTAGGTTCAGCCTGGATCTAGATCTCAGGGTCAACTGCCTTTTGGGGTTCCTGTTTTTATATCCTCCCTTTTCACTTCTGAACTCAAAGAACTCTTCTTTCCAAAGCTTCAATGATGGGCTGGTAGGAACTCTGAGGTGAGATAATCAAATCCTTTTTAAAGTTTTTTGTGTAAATGAATGTTTATAAATTGGAAATTGGCCTGTTTTGACTTTGAACCCAACTTTGATGTCCTACATCTCAAATAGAGTAATTATTATATCACTAAATCTTCTTGTACTTTTAGAGACTTCTTAACAGTTGTGGAGGATGTATTTAATAATAGAACAGCCTAATTTACCTGGATGAAAATGAAACTCTATAGACGGAGGCTTTCGCAGACAAACCCTATTACTGTAGCAGAATGGGAAGGAGAAATGAGAAACTGCTGGAAAAATAAATCCTCCAATCTTGCCTCTCTAAATTTCTAATGCTCATATTAAGTGTTAACTACATTTAGTTTATGATTTTTAATTTCCTTTGAATGGTTAAAGGAGAAATCACCTATAAGAGAGACAAAACTTAATAGAAAACGCTTTATACATCTATGGGTTTTTCTGATCTTCTTTGAAACAAACATTACTCTTTAGGAAGCTCTATAAATCCTGATTGCAGAAAATTAATGTTGAGCTATAGAAATCCAGGCAATTTGTCAATCATTATTCCAATCTTCACAATATAAAGATGTACTAATTGGAGATCAAAGCCAGTGACTTGAGAGAATGCATCACTAACTAAAATATTAATACAACTCAGACCCCCCAGTTCCACATGATAGTCAACTGTTACCCACCAGTAAAAGAGTAATAAATTTTTATAGGTAAAATTTCTCAGATATTCCCATGTAATCCTCTATTGAATGTTTGCCATGCTCTATAATACTGCTTGAGTCTAATTAGTTACAAAATGTATGCTATTGAACAATAACTATTTCCCCTGGGTTTTCATTGAACTCATTTGAGTAAACATATGCATGTATACATATATAGTCATACTTCAGTATTCATGAGGGATTGGTTTCAGGACCCCCTTTGGATACCAAAAGTCAAAGGATAATCAAGTCTTTTGTGTAAAATGGTGTAGTACTTACAAATAGTCTAAACACATCCTTCTGTATACTTTAAATCATCTCTAGATTACTGGTAATACCTAATACAATGTAAGTGCTATGTAAAGAGTTGTTATGCTATATTGTTTAGGAAATAATGACAAAAAATAATGACATGTTCAGCACAGATGCAACCATCCATCTTAAAAAATATTTTTGATCTGAGACTGGTTGAATCCATGAATGCAGAATCTACAGATAGATGTGGAGGATCAACTCTAGGTATACCAAATTAAAACCATGGATAGGAAAAGTAGAAATTAAACTCAACTCCAAACTCAGAGGTATTTCCACTTCTCAAGTCATAAAATATACATTCAATGCCTAGTATATTCTTAGATTAGACAGATCATAAAAACATGCAACCTGCTGATCTATTTTACATTGTACATATGCATATTGGATAATAATACTGATTATGGAATTTGACTGAGATGTTGGTGATTTAAAAAAACTGGCATAGAAAAGTACTACAAACTAGGGTTTTGAAATAAACAAGATTTATGATAGAAACTGGCTTCTTGGTTTAAAAAAAAACAAGGCATGTTAAATTCCAACGTTACTAAAATACATAAACAGAATTATATTTATCATATGTCACTAATTAAGCATACATAAAACAATTACGTTAGTCATTATATATGACTAATTAGTCACATATAAAACCATTGGCTATATACATGGTTACTCTTATTTAAATGAGATTGTAAAACAATAGTTTCATCAATTGTTTAAAAACAAACAAGTAAACAAGCAAACCTAATAATTATAGGTCAGGATAAATGCTAAGAAAAAAACATAAGCATGATGTGATTAGGAATGACAAATGGAGTATGGGTACTTAGGGTGGGAGATTTTAGTTGGGAAAGTGACATTTAAATTGCAACCTGCCTTCAAGGAATGCATAGTTTGTTGTAGGACGTAGACCAGAAAGCAATAATATATAATTCAATTTGACAAGTATTACTACAAATCTATGAGTGTAGTGATGAGGGAACAAAGAGGTAGGAGCAACTAATTTTACTCTGGAAAATCTCCAGAGACCTCACAATTATTTGGGCTGGGACATGAAAAATAAATAGGAGTTTGTTAAGTTTGAATTCTGCATTATTTATTCTTAGTTAATACCAGAGGGTTCATGGAACAGACACACAATAGGCTTTTTAGCTGATGATGTATTGTATCACTTAGAAATAGTCAACACCATGAAAATGAGTTGCTTTTTTGTAAATTCTCTCACCGAAGAGAGGCTGTATCCAGTAAATGGTCAATTAGAGAGGATGGGCTGGGGGGAGAGTACAAAAGGCCCAGTTCCCTTGCCTCCATCTGAAGGTTTCTCCAGTTTCAGAGCAAGCTATAGGAGATACTATCGGGTACAGCCTTCGTTGTGACTTCATCGCAATTCAGCTTCTTCCTCTGTCCAATCCTGTTTATTTCATTCCCACACAGGTGTTGGTCTTCAATAAATTCCTGCATGTAAATGATCAACCTTAGAGTTTTTTTCCAGGGAACCTGACTTAAGACCAATTCTCAATAAAAACTTATTGATTGATTGCCTGAGATGTATTCAGGAATAAAGAGAGCAATACACCATACGTTGATAATTATTATTGATGGCTGCAAATATCAGAGGTAGCATTGTTATGATTAGGATTCATATGCCTCATTAGCATTCATTCATGTAATGTGCTCTGTTGTGCATTTTCTAACTGTTTTGAGGAAAGTTAGCTCCTCCTTTACATGTAATTATACACATAGGTCTTGATGTTTAAGAATAATTAAAGCTAATTATTCCCATCCTGTTCAGTCTCCATCCCAAATTCTTAAAGAAAGTTTCAGAAGCAGCAAATGACAAACTCTTCTCTGATGGAAAATTTGGTTTCATGCATTATGAAGCATTTCCATGAGGCATGGTGGAATTTACACCAGAGGAACCATTGTGGTTCTCAGTGAACCCTGAACTACCAAAACTCAAAAATGGATGATCATGTAAGTGTAGCCAGATACAGTAAGACATTGATGTTAGTAATTGGTCACCTTTCTTCTAAGCCTATATTGCTCTGGGGACAGTCTTCCTTATCATAATATTGGGATGCCAAATATTTTGAATATGTGATAGAAGAATTTCAGTTTTTTAAATCATTGATATCCCACAGCAGTCTCTTATTCCACTACATTTCTGACTGGAAATGTTAGCACTGACACTTTTGATTACATAATTAGAGATGACTCCCCAAAGCATTGTTATTTGACTTTCCTTTCCAGCTTTCTGGAGATTGTGAGAGAAGATGTCTGGCTTCCCCTAGGTGTGTCTATCAAACTCTGTTGATTGTTATTCAGTGTGAGACTGAGATGACTGATAAAATAAATGAGTAGAATAAACAGCAGAATTAGTTTTTAACTTCCTTTTTCTCTTGATTGCTCACAGTGTGTGTTTGCAAAGGCATGAAATTATGGCTCCTCTTTGTATCAGAAATGCCAGGAGCTTGCTTAGTTTGCAGTGCTAAAAATGATTTTTCAAGACCCATCACAATGAAGGGAAAATGAAAGTAAAGCAGTTTAAGGGGCAAAGATGAAAACAAAATGGTCTGTGTTTTGCATTTTATAAGCTCTCTTCTATATAGTCATCTTTTTTATTTCTAATGAAAATTTGTAATGATAGATGAGATGTAAGTTTTACAAAGCTTTAAAAGGTTTCTTCTTTGTTTTTTCTCCTCCTCTTCCTCCTTCTTCTCTTCCTCCCCTTTCTTTTCAGGTGGTATTTTCAAACCAGTGATTAATCTGGGTTAGTGATCAAGAAAGATTTTCAAAATGCAACTTGCAGGAAAGACATTATTAATTTTCCTTTCTCTTGCTCCATAGTCAGATTAACTTATCCCTAATATGTTAATATTAATGTTGAGAATAGTGTAGACTCTTTGCTAGATTTTCTGATTTCTTGATTTGGGTTTTCTTTTTTCTTTTCTTTAGAGGGTCTTACTCTGTCTTGCAGGCTGAAGTACACTGCAAGATGCAGTGCAAGTGCAGATGCCACATCATAGCTCACTGCAGCCTCAAGCTTGTGGGCTCAAGCAATCATTCCACCTAGGCCCCCTAAAGTGTCAGGATTACAGTTATGATCCACCACACTTAGCCTAATATGGTCCTTTTTTCTATTGTTGTACTAAGAGGCTATCTAAAGCATAAAATTCTTTGAGAAATTGCCAAACTGCTTTCACAGAATTACCATTTGACCTAGCAATCCCATTATTGGACATATACCCAAAGAATATAAATCCTTCTACCATAAAGACACATGCATATGTATGTTCATTGCAGTACTATTCACAATAGCAAAGACATAGAATTGACCTAAATGTCCATCAGTGATAGACTGGATAAAGAAATTTGGTACATATACACCATGGAATATTATGCAGCCATGAAAAATAACAAGATCATGTCCTTTGCATCAGCATGGATAAAGATGGAGGCCATTATGCTAAGTGAACTTATACAGAAACTGAAAACCAAATATCACATGTTTTCACTTACAAGTTGGAGCTAAACAATGAATAAACAGGGACCCAAAGAAGGGAACAATAGACACTGGTGACTACTTGAGGGTGGATGGGGGAGAAGAATTAGGATCAAGAAGCTACCTATCTGGTACTATGGCTTATTACCTGGATGATGAAATAATCTGTACACCAAATCCCTGTGACATACACTTTATATAGCAGACTTGCACATGTACCCCTGAACCTAAAATAAAAGTAAAAACAATAATAAAGCATAAAGGTTGGAACTAGTAGCTGTGTGCCCTTGGGCAAGCCACTTACTGGGTTTTATTTACTAGGCATGAATG
Source organism: Pan paniscus (assembly GCF_029289425.2). NCBI lineage: Eukaryota > Metazoa > Chordata > Mammalia > Primates > Hominidae > Pan > Pan paniscus. The sequence goes on along the minus strand of NC_073258.2, from coordinate 92,617,869 downwards.
AGGTCTGAGTCATTTTGGTTGGCACTAAGAATAAGATGGTGAACAAAATAGCATGAAACCTCCCTCATGGAAATTTTAGTCTAGGGGGCATAGGCAATGAGGGGTAGACTAGTTAAGGTGATGCTGGAGGGAAAGACAGGAACTTGATTCTAACAGGGATGGGAAACCTTTGTAAGATTTTAAGCATAAAAATGGCACAATCCAATTTGTATTTTACATACACGTGGTTCAGGTTAGATCTGAACTGTGAGGAAGCACATGGTCAGCAAAGAGTTATAGTGAGAGGTGATGATAGTGTAGACTGGAGACTGGCAGAGGTAATGGTGATGTTATTGAAGGTGGAGAGAAATGGATGGGTTTAAAAGATTTGAGGTAACATGAATGAGACTTGTTGAAGGAGAAGGGTAAATTAAAAAACTTCTAGATTCCTGACTTGGGCAGTGGGATGGATAGATAATCCTGACCTTTCTGAAATGGAAAATAATGAGAACTAGGTTTTAAGTAGAAGACAAATTCAGTGCTCATCATGTTGAATTTGAGATGCCACTGATTTGTCAAGGAGGTAAGTTGGAATACAAGTTTAGGGCTCAAAAGAGATAGCTTGGAAAAGGGTATTTTGTAGTATTCAAAAGGAAAGGAGGCTGGGGCACGGTGGCTCACACCTGTAATCCCAGCACTTTGGGAGGCTGAGGCAGGCGGATCGCGAGGTCAAGTGATCGAGGCCATCCTGGCCAACATGGTAAAACCCCGTCTCTACAAAAAATACAAAAATTAGCTGGGCATGGTGGTGCTGCCTGTAGTCCCAGCTACTCGGGAGGCTGAGACAGGAGAATCGCTTGAAACTGGGAGGCCAAGGTTGCAGTGACCTGAGATCGGTCCACTACACCGCAGCCTGGTGACAGAGCAAGACTCCATCTCAAAAACAAACAAACAAAAAAATAAAAAAGAAAGAGTAAGGCTCTTTAGGGGTTTAGAAAGCCCACTGAGGTTATTGATGAAAAATTTAAAACAATTTCAATCCATTATGTTAAGTAATTTTCTCAAAGCAATGTTTGACTTTCTAGGTACAAGAACAGAGAAAACAAGTTTAAACAGGGATGTGATGATGCTAGATGAGTTTTATTTGAAAAAAAAATAGGAGGGGTGGGAGAAAGTAAGGTTTGGCAAGAGAGTTTTGAATTGAAGACTATGAGTCCTAAGCTTGGGGTGAAAGTAAACAAATGCAGGAGGAGAGGAAAAATTTATAGTTGAAGTTAATTAAATAGAGGTGCTGATGTAATCCACATGATTTTGAGTGGGCAAGGTAGGAAGATAGAAGACCATGGTGAGAAAGCAAGAAACTTGAATGAACAGTTTGGGGGATGGAGAGATTTGGATGAGAGAAAAGCACAATTATGACTGTAGAAGTGGGTGGCTGGGAAAAGTGCAGAAGTCTTTGGGCATGATAAGGTCAACAAACTGAGAAGTGTGGGTGGAAAATACAATCATCCAAGATAATTGCAGAAATTGTTTAGTGTAGACCAATACACCTTGACAGGTGACATGAATAAAGAGGGATAGTATGGAGGCACTAATGACTTTGCACTAATAATAATAGATAAATAATCATAATTGAAATAATAATAATAATTAATATCTACTGATTACTTTCTCACTGCCAAGAATTAACTGTTTAATATGCATTATCTCAATTAACCTTTACAATAAACTAAGGCTAGGTCATTATTCTCCCCACTTTAGAGCTGAAGAAACTAAAATTACAGGGAATGTTATAGTCAAATAAGGGACTCGGTGACTAGAGAATTCATAATCTTAACCATTATTTTACAATACTGATTCAACAAGCTATTGCAAGTATTAATTGTGATATGTAAATGTGAAAAATGAAAGTGAATTTGATTGTTAAACTCTAGAATGAATACAAATGTAAAAGTGTAAGACATTGTTAATATCATGATTATTTCTTTGCTTCTCCAAGCTAATTTCTTCTCTACTGCATGTTCAACTAATTAAACCCATGCTTGGGTGAATAAAATCACAACCCATTAGTCTATAGTGAGAATATGGGCTTTGGTCAAAACAAGCAAGATATCTGGGTCCAGAAAGAGAGTCAGCAAGTGTGTCTCTCATATTCATTCCAGCGGTGTGCTAACAGGCCTAATTCACTTGCTGGTGCTTTTCTTGTGATATAGAGTTGATGAAGATTAACAGACCCTGAGTTTCAGGAAACATTTTCTCCCTCCAAATCACACTAGCCTGAAAAGCAAAAGGAACTTTTATGAACAACTGAAAAACTATTAAATGCACGCTATACTCATGAGCTGTAGATGCAATTACATTGTAGACGGCAGATAAGGATGATTAGAAGTCAGGAAAGTCTTCATGTATAAGATGGATCATATGCTTGACTTTGAGTGGTGAGAAGTATTTAGATAAACCCTGAGAAGCACATAGGACTTGTAAGGCAATCAGTGAAATGGTGCTGTATCCTCTATCATGGGATACCTTTAGTACATTCTTACTGATTTATACCCGGAGGGTTGATGCAATTGGAATTTTTGATATCTAGACTCTAAAATTATAGACTATATATTTTTCTTCAGACTGTCATCTATGGGAGGAGATATGGCTTCATATAATTTTCCTGAGTGTCTAGGATATTGCACAAGGCATTTCTCAGAGAAATATATATACACATTCCTAGTGAGTAATCTTTCTTATTTAAACCAGTGAATTTGCCAAATGATTGACTCTCTGCAGAAGGAAAGATGTGTTTACTGTGACATTGTATTGTATTGTATTTATTGATATATTTCTTTGATGCACATAATGCAAACCCACTGGTGACAATGCATGTTTGTAGCTTTACAGTAATAGTTATGCAAGTATGTCCATTATGTAGCTCATGTTTCAACGATTTCTACCTTCTAGTTGGGGTCTATCCTTGGCAAATCATGAAGATGAGTGAGGGTCTTAGTTTAGAATGCTTGAAGAAAGTCACCTGGTGCTTTTGTTTCTCTGTTCCTTTTACACACACATACACATACACAGGCACACATGCACACACACACAAACACACAAATACACACCCCTAAACAAATAAAACAAAAAGACTTGTATCCACTGTGAATGACAGAGCTAATACATGCATATGCTATAGCTTCAAAAAGAATCAAAATTAAAATGAAATTTGCCAGGGCCTTACTTCTGAATAGGTTTAATGATGATGGACACATACATGAATATAACATTTGAAGGATTTAAATTTAAGCCTTCAGAGGCTTCACTCTCTGAGCTATTATTTCATTGGGATTTGAAGCATGAAACCTAAAAACGTATTTCTTTCCCCTTGGAAGCAGGCACATAGCTCCCATTAACTCCAGAAGGAGGAATTATACATGAGAACAAGGGCAGACAATAGACAAATAAGTATGCATGTTCAGTTGCTAGATTAACCCAATAGCCTATGATAGATCTTTGAGAGCCTTTATAGTCTATGAGATCAATAATCCATTATAGCTCATACTGGTGACTAAATGACTTTGGGGATTGGTAATGGTATCTGAAATCTTTTACCTTTAAGCCATGGCTTGTAATAAATCCTAAGTTCCTCTCAGACATCACCACCTGGTTGCAATAAGGTAGTCTCAGATTCAGCACCTTAAGGAGAGCATAGTAAATGATAAGCAGTCAATACATATTTATTAGATGATAGGATGAACAAAGAGGAAAAATAATACTACCTCCACTGTCATATCTCATCTGATTATAGCCTCTTCCTTGGCTGGGCCTATTCAAGTTCTGCCTGATATCATGTGACATGGTTTGGATATTTTTCCCACCCAAATCTCATTTTGAAATGGCATTCTGAATATTGGAGGTGGGACCTGGTGGGAGATGTTTGGGTCATTAGGGTAGATGCCTCATGGCTTGGTGCTGTCCTTATGATAGTGAGTGAGTACTTGCCAGATCTGGTCCCACCACAACTCCCACCACCACTTGTGCTATTGCCATATGTGGTGCTCCTGCTTCATCTTCTACCATGAGCAAAAGCTCGCTGAGGGCTTCTTAAAAGCTGAGCCAATGCCCACACCATGCTTCCTGTACAGACTGCACAACCACGAGCCTATTAAACGTAATTCCTTTACAAATTACTGTGTCTCAGATATTCCTTTATGGCAACACAAGAATAGCCTAATACACCATGTTATCCCTTCTAATCTCTGACCTGATACTGGTTACATCTGCTTCTCCCCTTCTGCTAATCATAGTGTTTCTTCTCCTAAATTAGGATATACTTTATTTGTCATTGGACTTGCAAATCAATGACACATTTTTGAGAGAAGGAAGTGGGAGGAGTGCAATGCATTTTACTCTATGGATGAGCAACATTACTAATGATCAGGAAAGTACAAATCAAAACCACAATGCAATACCTCCTTAATCCCACAAGATTGGCCATAATAAAAAAAATAATAGATGTTGGCATGGATGAAGTGAAAAGGGAACACTTCTACACTGCTGATGGAAATGTAAACTAATACAACCACTGTGGAAAACAGTGTGGAGATTCCTTAAAGAACTTAAAGTAGAATTACCATTTGATTCAGCAATCGCACTACTGGGTAGTGGAGGAAAATAAGTCATTATCTGAAAAAGATACTTGCACACACATGTTTATAACAGCACAAATCGCAATTGCAAAAAGGGGGAACCAACTCAAATGTCCATCAATCAATGAGTAGATAAAGAAAATGTGGCATATTATACACACACACACACACACACACACACACACAATAGAATACTACTCAGCCATAAAAAGGGATGAATTAATGGCATTCACAGCAACCTTTATGGGATTGGAGACTATTACTCTAAGTGAAGTAACTCAGGAATGAAAAACCAAATATATCTTTTCATTTACAAGTGCGAGCTAAGCTATGAGGATGCAAAGTCAAAGGAATGACACAATGGGCTTTGGGGACTCAAGCGGAAAGGGAAGGAAGGGAGTGAGGCATAAAAGACTGCAAATTGGGTTCAGTGCGTACTGCTTGGGTGATGGGTGCACCAAAATCTCACAAATCACCACTATAGAACTTACTCATGTAACCAAATGCCACCTGTTCCCCAAAAACCTATGGAAATAAAAAATTTTTTAAAAATTAGAGAAAAAAGGCAAAAAGAAACACTTTTATTTCTGTGTTAATATTCCCATATTTACTTGTTTTTCTTTTTAAAAAATTATTCTATTTTATTGTTTTATTTTATTTTTAGAGACAGGGTCTCACTCTGTCACCCAGGCTGGAGTGCAGTGGCATGATGATCATAGCTCACTACAGCCTCAAACTCATAGGCTCAAGCTACTCCACCTCAGCTTTCTAAGTAGCTGGGACTACACGTCACTACATGATACCTACACCCAACTACTTCCAATTTAATATGACTCACTTTTAAAGGAATTATGAACCCAATACACAGTGGGTTTTTCTACTAATGGTACTTTACACAGTCTCAAAATTTGATCTTTGATCCTGAAGAGTTTACAGTTTTGTTACAGAGATAAAACATGATCACAGGGAATTATAAAAATGACATCAGATAAATAATCATTACTGCCTATTAAGCACTACTGATAAATATTGAACAAGCTCTTATGGATGTGCATACATGTATGTATGTATACATATCCACATTCTCTAAGGTATATAATTATCATAGTGACCCTAGGAGACATTGCCATTAGCTAATTATACAGATGGAAAAATGAGATAAAAGAAGTTAAATAACTTATCCAAAATTACGCAACTTGCATATGAAAGGCATGGGATTCAAATCCAAGTTTGCCTAAGGCCAATAATGCAACTTCTGCCAAGGTGAATAAATGTCAAATTTTGGGTTTCCGATTAAAATAGCATTGAGAATACTTGGGTTGGGCTATTAGTGAACGCCATTAACTTAAATTTATTCCTAAAGAAATAATATATTTTGGATAGTTTGGTGATGATATTCACATTGAGGGGAAATGGTCATGAGAATATCAGTACTGTAATCTTCCTGACTGCAGCACAGACAAAAATCAATCCACTGAGACCATGTCACTGTAGTAAAGAGTTTAATTGATGTGAGGCCAGTGGGAGAACTGGAATTATCACTCAAATCAGTCTCCCTGAAGGCATGCAGCTTAAGGTTTTATGGCCAATTTTGTGGGCAGGGGGCTAGGGAATAGCCGCTGCTGATTGGTTGGGTATGAAGTCACAGGGGTGTGGAGAACAGTCCCTGTGCTGAGTCTACCTCTGGGTGGAGGCCACAGAATCAGATGAGTCATGAGTTAGGAGTCCAGGTGGAGTCACTCTTAAAGATATCTCAAAAAAATTATTGGGCTCTACAATAGTGATGTTATCTATAGGAGAAACTGGGGAAGTCACAAATGTTGTTACCTCTGACTCCTGAGCACTAAAGGACTATAGAAACTCCACCTATCTTGTAACGTCTAGCTCCATGACTCCTGGGAAGTAAAGGAATACAGAAGATTCACTTGTATTTTAGCAGAGTTCAGGCCCCTCACATGATCAGATGGTTGTGGCCTTCCATCAGTCTTACATAAGGTCCCTTTTGGTTCCTGAGCAAGGAGGGACTTACTTTAAGGGAGATACTGTTATTAACCTTGTTTTCAAGTTAAACTATAAACTAAATTCCTCCTACAGTTAGCTTGGCCTATGCCCAGGAATGACTAAGGACAGCTTGGAGGTCAGAAACAAGATGGAGCCAACTATGTCATATTTCTCTTACTGTTATAATTTTGCAAAGGTGATTTCATTATTAGAACAGAGAAAACTGCAGATTTTCTAAATATTTTCAAACTTAAGGTACTTTCTCTGGAGTTAAATTTAATCATCTGAGTTATGGCCTTTGTTCTTAATTAATATGTATCTATACAATTATCAGAGTCACATACTAGCATGTACCATCAAAATGGTAATCTAGGTCCTAGGAATACAGATGTGAATAAAACACAAATATCCTTCCCCTGAAGACTGGGGATAGCCCCGACCTTTGCGGTGCAGGTATAGTAAACATGATTGATTGACACTGGAGATGGTAAAAATTAACACTATTTCAGTGACTCTCCTTTCATAAGAAACAAAAGCAGTAAGCCACTGGGGGAAAAGTGGAACATCCTCCCACCCCTCATGCCATTGCGGGATGGTAGAAGAAAAACCAGTGTGCCTTGGGGAGGGATAAGAAACTCTCTTGCCCTCCCTGCCTACCGCAAGAAACAGGCAGAGATCCATTGGTTCTAGGGAAACTAGACTAGAAGCAAAATGATCTGCCCATAGAAGAAGAGCTTGAAAACCCAGGCCCAGGGTCTTGCAATGATAGAAAGCAGAGGTCTATTCCTTCTAGGGGAGGGACAGGAGAGTTTGGCTGTCACTGAGAAGAGAGACATGAAAGCTGAAATACTCAACTCAGAATCCTAGGTGCACAGGCCTCATGTAAGACTGAACTTGATTCAAGAAAATCAAGTAGTGCCCACTGTCTCCACTATGAGAATAATATTGAAAACAAGCAAGAACAGTTTACCACTGGAAAAAGAGTAAGAATAGAGATACTCTCTATGATATCAGGGTTGCTGAAAACTGAAGTTAGGGCAGGAAGACAGGAAAATTCTTCCCATCATTGAAATAATTTGAACTTGAGATAGAGCAGGGACCTGTTTTTTAGAGGCCTGCAAGTGCTTCCCAGGCATGCAAATAAAAGAAAATCCTGAATTCCTTCAGGAGAAATTCCAGGCACCTAGCTAGCCCTGAGAAGTAAATAAGTAACTTGTTAAATAAGAAGGTAATAGTAGCCTAAAACAATAGCCAAGGAAGGTAGAGTCCAGAAACTTTTGGCTTCCCTATAGAAACCAAAAGATATATAGATATGGATATCTATATAAAGATAACATCTTAACTTATATTCTTGAGTTGTCTTTCAAAAACATGGAGCCCCCACAGCCTCCACAGAGGACCCCCACCAAACAGATCCATTGGCACATAGTCCTCAGATAAGAAGGAATTGAAAGCTGAACTCTGACTACCATTCTCTGTTCTACATTTCTTCCTGTGGGGCTTGGAGGGAGTCCCATCCTTGAGTCAGTTAACTTTTTTTTTTCCTGGCCTCAAATATTTAAACAAAGTTTTTCTTCTTTTACCAAATGTAAATATATATATAGTATATATATATATATATATATATATATAGTATATATATATATATATGTGTATATATATATATATATATTTGAATCTACCTATGACCTATAAGCCCTATATTTCAAGGTACTTCACCCTTTTAGCCCAAAATCAATGTGTAACTTCCAGCATTGATTTTTTATTTTGGCTATAGCTTCTGCTTTCCTGAAATTTAACCCTATCTTTAAGACCCCTTACTTGCAAGCCACTGGAGAGGCCAGGACTGAGCATTAGCTGGCTAGTTCTCCTTGCTTGGCACCTTGCAAATAAGTGCCTACCTTTCTATTGCTGCAAAAATCCTCATTGTGGATATCTGATTTTATTGTGCCAGGCAAGTGGCCCCCAGTTCAGTTCTATAACAGTTTATGGTTCACTGAGGATACTAATACTAATAACCATATTTGAACACAGATGAATCCCACATACAAATGACCTCACAGGAAAAGAAGCACAACCATTTTCAGGACTAAATACTATTTCCCTCAATCCCTACTGTCCTGCTACATATAATATATGTATTATGGTATTCAGACAAAAAATATAAGAATCTCAAAAACGTATTATTATTATTAAGTGAGAACGAACTTCATGAATATAGACTTTATAATTTAAACAAAATTTTGGAAGATGAAACCCAACAATTAATAAAAAGAAGTATTTATCATGTCTAGGTTTTTTTTTTTTTTTTTTTTTTTTTTTTTGAGACGGACTCTTACTGTGTCGCCCAGGCTGGAGTGCAGTGGCGCGATCTTGGCTCACTGCAACCTCCACCTCCCGGGTTCAAGCAATTCTCTGCCTCAGCCTCCTAAGTAGCTGAGATTACAGGTGCCTGCCACCACGCCCAGCTAATTTTTGTATTTTTAGTAGAGACGGGGTTTCACTATCTTGGCCAGGCTGGTCTTGAACTCCTGACCTCGTGATCCATCTGCCTCGGCTTCCCAAAATGCTGGAATTACAGGTGTGAGCCATCACTCCAGGCCTAGGTTTTTTTAAATAAAAACATTTAAGATTGACTCAACATTAGCAAATCAAACAATATCAGTTGCCATTTTAAAAGACAAAAAAAATCACCTCAATAGATGCGGAAAAAGTATTCAACAAAATTCAAGATGGCTTCGTGACAGAAACTCTCAACCTGTAAAGGGCATTTATTTTAAAACTTCAGGTAATATTGCTTTTAATGGCAAAAGACTGTTTTCCTCCTAAGATTAGGAACAAGGCAACTGTTTCAGTCTGTTTGGACTGCTGTTAACAAAAGAGTTTCCACTGAGTAATTTATAAATAATAAAAATGTATTGCCACAATTCTGGAGTCAAAGAAGAAGATCAAGGTGCCAGGAGATTTAGTTTCTTGTGAGGCCAGGGCTCCTTCCTTATTTTGCATCCTTACATGGCAAGAGGGCTATAAGATTCTTGCAAAAATTCATAAAATGCTGAAAGAAGTTAAAAATGACAAAGAGACATATTGTGTTCATGGATTGAATGTCTTAATATTGATAATATGTCACCTTTTCTCTAATTGATGTGTAGATTCAATATAAATCCAGTCAAAATCTCAGCATGTTTTTATGGAGATTGACAAGCTGATTCTAAAATGTATGAGGGAAACAAAATACCTAGAATTTTCAAAACATATTTGAAAATAACTAATTTGGAGACTTATATTACTGGATCTTAAGACTTACTATAAGACTATACTGATCAAGACAGTTTGATATTGTCAAAATAATAGACATATAGGTCAATAAAATAGAAAGGGGTGCCTAGAAATAAGCCCAGATAGACCCAAATCAATTTAATTTCAGCAAAACTTCCAAGTTAATTCAAAAGGGATGACAGTCTTTTTAAACAAATGGTCCAAGAGCAGTTCAACCTCCACTTACAAAATATGGACCTCAAAATACAATGAAAATTAACTTGATATGGATCATAAACCTACAAGTAAAGCCTGTGCTATGAAACTTCTAAAAAACAAAATGAAAGAAAATATTTGTGACCTCAATCAAGCAAACATTTCCAAGGTAGAGCACAAAATACATGAACTATGAAAGAGCAAATTGGTAGATTGGAAATTATCAGTATTAAGAACATCTATTCTTTCGAATGATATTTTTAAGAAAATTTAAAAATAAGCATTAGTCTGATGCCTCCTTGACTTCAGACATAACCTCTAGAACTGTGAGAGAATAAATTTCTGTTGCTTTAAGCCACCTAGTTTGTGGTAATATTTTACAGCAGACCCAGAAAACTAATATGATCAGTATTAGACACAGCAAGCAATAGTATCTAAAATATGAGTGTAATATGAAATTGTTTGCATACTTTATATGAATTTGGCAGTTTTTCTTGGAAAACAGTAATCTAGGGCAGGTCAGAATAGCCTCTTCTAAACGAAGATCAAGTCGATATACCTAGTAGTAAGTTGCCTGAGCAAGTGGCTAATACTTCCACTTCAGTCACTTTTGCTGCATTGTCATCTGTCTTCTGGACACACTTTAGTTTCATGGAAGTTCCCTCTAAACAACATATAAAGGAAGAAAATATTCATGCAGATAGTTCCATATGACATGTGAGCATCATTTGAAAGTGAAATGCTGCAGCATAGCTTCATCAGGGTGGTTCTGAAGGTTAGTGGGGAAAGAAAATCCCTCTAGTAAGCAGAATTTCAAGCAGCGCACTTAGTCTTTTTCTTTGCCTGTAAAGAAAGGTGGCCAGAGGTAAAGATCTACACAAATTTATAGTAGCTAATGGTTTAGCCAGATCACCATCTTCCAGGCAGTTGGAAGAAACATGGTGGAAAAGTTGATGACAAGGAGGCCTGGGGAAATGATCATGAATTGTGACAATATATATTTGTCAATAGAAATGCTAATCAAAGGGCATCCATTGCAAAGAAGGCGCTCAATAATGAGGTAGATCAGATGTCCTATTTTGTGGGTGTCAGTAAGCCTCCTTCTCCAACCATCCCAGTGCTTCCTCAATGGATTTATGAGGAAAGGTAACTTTCTTGTCAGTTGGACAAGAACACTCAGTTGGTGGATATGATTATGATGGAAGCAAGGAAAATTATGTATGAGGGAACAACATAGGCTGATATAACATAGGCTGATATTGCCATAGCTGAATGCCCAATCAGCCAACAATGGAGTCCAAGGCTACACATTTTCCTGGGATTTAGAGGAGAACCAGATAGCCATATAATAGCAGATTGATAACACAAGATACTTTTCACCATAGAAGGGGAATCAATTTGTTTTCGCTGGAATAGCTTTTTACTCAGAAGAAGGCTTTTCCTTTGCACACGTGCTTTTTTTTTTTTTTTTTTCTGGCCAGCATCACCATATTTTATTCTCTGTTAGCATTCCAAATAACACTGAGGGAACCGATGCAGACCTTAGGTCTAGGCCTACAAGATTCATAGGTTTTATATATATTCTTTTCCACCAAAATAACTTTTGAAGATGTAGTTACAGCTCAGGTGGGGTAACAACACTGCAGGGCTGTGATGTTATCCTTATATGCTGTTTATAGTACTCTGACCCAGCGACCTACATATGAAATCATTTCTCCCAAAGCCAAAATATAGAGATCTAGGAAACAAGAGGTAGAGGTGGGAGTGGAACCATAACTGATCCACTTGCAAACGTTTTATTTCTGTCTTCATGGTGTTTTAAGGCTTATTAGAAGGAGAAGCCATTATGTCCTGGAGAAATTATAGGCAGATTTGTGAGCAACTGCATGAGTTTTTCAGTAGCTTCTCTGACAAGATCCTATAAATCACTAGTATTTTGTACCACTGGGGACTTCGGTGGTTGCTTCCAGGAAGTTCTTGACATTTCCAATACCTTACTAGATAGTTTTTGGGAATCACTTACTTTGATGCTATAGGCAGCTAAGATTTTGGTGAACTTTCTTCTGATCTTTGTTCTCCAGCTGTTCAAGTGGCTGTATAAGCCTCAAATTCCCTGTATTAAACCCTTTCTACTTGAAATACATAGAGTAGCTTCTAGTTTTTGTTTGCCTGAACTCTAGTTGATACAGGGTTTTTATGATTTGGATGTGTTCCCAGGGAGAGGAAAAAAAAGTCACCAAAGGAGGTACAGATTAGGGGACGGGCATGAAATGCTACATGTGATAAATTGGGAGAAAGCAAAGTTACAGGTAGCCACAAGAAGCCTAGTCTAGTGGAATGAAGCTTTAAGCAAATCTTTGTCATGGATATAATGAAGTTTTTACTTTTATGAAGATAATGTTAAATCTTGCCTGTAAAGAGCTATTTAGCATATAAAACACTTTTACATACATTACCCCTCTTGGTTTTGAGGAGAGGTCTCATAATGGAGAGGTGAAATATGCATCCTCCATCTCGTTTGAATCTACCTAGCCACCTCATGTTAACAACATAGCAACCCTGTGACAGGCAACACAGGTGCTAAATGTCCTTTACAAATGATAAAACTGAAGCTTTGAACTAGTAGGTTTATTTTATTCACTTATTCATCTAACAAATGTACATTGGTCTCTATTTACATATTTTTTTATTTTTCGAGATGGAGTCTCTGTCTGTTGCCCAGGTTGAAGTGCAGCTGTGTGATGATACCTCACTACAGCCTTGAACTTTAGCACTCAAGCAATTCTCCTACCTCAGATTCCCAAGTAGCTGGAACTACAGGCACATACTACCATGCTCGGCTAATGTATTTTATTTTTATTTTTGGAGAGATGGGTTTCACTATGTTGCCCTGTTTGGTCATGAACTCCTGGGCTCAAGCAATCTTCCCACCTCAGCTTCCCGAAGTGCTGAAATTACAGGCATGAGCCACTGTGCCTGACCACATTGGTCATTTAATGTGTATCAGGTATTGTGTTAGATACCAGGGATAAAAGAATAAATAAGACAAACATCTCCCTGCCATCATGCCTATTTAGTGAGGAAAATAGACATTAATTAAATGATTTTTAGTATGATAAATGCTTTTACAAATGAGAGAGCAAAGAGTGCTATGGAGATTTTGACCTTAGTAAGGAGTTTATGTCTAAACTGTTCCTGGGACCTGAAGAATGAGTGAGCGGTGACGCCTCACTCAAATTCACACGGGCAGGAAATGGAAAAGTACGGAATGCAATTCAGGTCCCCTGACTCCTGCTCTAATACTCTGCTCCCTGTACAAGGTCAGGACTGTGACTGCTTTCCTGATGTGGGAGAAGGAGGCTGTGAGGTGTTTTTATTAAATATAAATAGGATATCAAGTCTTCTATGGCTAGGTCAGCTTAACTGTTGCTTCTTTATAAAAACTATACATTTCAGTAGAATATTTAAAGTCCATGTGGTAGGGTATAAGTAGTCTCAATACCTTATAAATATTCATTTCTTTTCTAAGGTACGTAAAAGGAGACTAAACTTTTAGATTGAATCCTATGGAATTGTTAATATTTAATCATCTGACTTCAAAAATGACAGTTTCATATGGTTCTTACCTAATACTGAGCTAACAAACCCTGTCCAGTGTTAAAGTGTTCTAAGCAATTCTTTCAATTCTTTTACAAAGACAAGATGTACTTCTATAACATGTAATTGCTGTAGGTAAAAACAGTATCAGACCAAGATAATCACCAAGTTTGGAAGAATTCAGAAGTTCAAAAGCTGCATAACAGTCATAGAGAGAAATAACTTTTTAGAAGTTGTCTAATTACAAATTGACTTGACCAGGTCAATAATTTGAGAACTGAAGATGTACAGGATATAATTGACTGTTCTGGTTGAATCAATGACAAATTGACTTAAAAACAGCCTAAATTATAGTGGGAACCATGGTGACAGAAGCATACTTTCTAAATGTAAATTGCTTGAAAGTTTGAAATAAGCCATTGTCTCATAATAGTAGGACAAAGTCTGAAACAAATAAATATTTTTACTCTTGGCATTTGTTACTAAGAAATGTTTACAAGCAAACTAATGTAATTTTAAGATTTGCATTGAGAAACTCTCATTTTAAGAAAATTTACATACTTATTTTCAAACACCATGTTTTCTGGGGAGGTGGGGAAACATGTCTCCTTATGTTGATGATGAAAATTAAAATTGGTAACATCTTTCAAAAGGAGAATTTGGTAATGTACAAAAAATCAAAGAATATTTACAACATACATTCTCAACAGGGGTGATATAACCCATAAGAGGTTGACAGATTGGTTGGGGCATTGAATCTCATTCTTTTAATGTGTAAAGCATAGATATACATATTTCATATGTATATGCATATGTACATACATAGGTATATATATGAAATATGTATATCTAAGCTTTACACATTAAAAAATCTCATATATATGAAATATATACATATATACAGAATGTTTGTGGTATTAAAATTACACGAGGAGGTGATTAGGATAAAAAGGCTAAAAAAGCTTCGTGGGAGAGTAATGATAGAAAAAAAAGAGAGAAACACTGGCTTACACCCTCAGAGGAAGAAACAAACCATGTTTCTATGAAATATAAAGTGAAGTCATTTTTAAGATGGACTTACTGATGTCAAAGATGCTCTATACATGGCTTCACTGCATAGGCATGATTGATAAAGTAATTGGCATTGGTGATCAACTTACCCTTTAATCCTCTCTCCCCTACCCAGATGTTAGGCTGAAAGTCCCAACCCTGTAATCATGCCAAGGTCTTTCCATTGACCAATCCTCATCCTGAAGCTATCTAGGAGCTGTTAGCCACCAGTAAACTCATTAGCATATGAAAGGACATCACTTTTGAGATTCTAAGAATTTTAGGAGTTGTATGCTAGAGAACAGAGATGCAGAATAAATATATATTTTATAATATCATATACCCTTTAAGCCAATAAACCAACAAGTATAATAATTTTTGGAAAATTGTAGAAATTTAATTCTAAGGAAAGTATCTAGATTATTTGCAAACATAAAGCTAATAGGATATTTGTAGTAATGTTGTTTATAATGAGTAATTGAAAGAGACCCACATTTCCAAAAATAGCAGACAATTAAATAAATTGTTGGACAATCCTGCAATGGAAGGATATGCAATCAATGCAAATGCAGAATAAATTTGTATGATATAAAATGTATCATAATATTCTGATTTTAAAAATATATTGTATACTGTTGTCACTTTGTCTCTCTCTCTCTCCATATATATATACATATATCTATACACACACATATATATAAAGTTGTTTTGTATATATATATAACAACATCCACACATTGAACAAAATTGACCAAAAGGATTTATATCAAAATATTTACTGCTGTTATGAATGAGCAGGGAATTACAAATAATGTTTTCTTTTCTATCTTCAACTATTTTTTGTAAATTAAACATTGATTTCTATCAATTTACAACCTTTTATAATTTGAAATTTTAAATAATGCTGTAAGCAGAAAAGATTTAAAAAAGATTCACTTTTCTCACCCCCTTATCCAGGCACTTTCAACTTTTTAAGCTCTTTTTCTTTATGGTCACTTCCATATAATCTATTTAACTTGTTATTTCTTTACTTTGTTGTTGTTATTGTTGATTATTGACTTCTCATAATATCATAGTAGGATTTAGCTTCCTTATATTTCCTCCAACAATCAAAAACACTTCCTCCTCCACCAACTTTACCAATATATTTATGTAATAAACTTTGAATGCTCAGGATTTTATTATAGCTAAATAATAAGTTTACTGTTGAACTGTGCAGTTTACTGTGATTACATTTCCTTTATTACTCATATTTTTTCTTGAATCTAATAATTGTTGTGTTTGCTTCTTAACTTTTAATGAGTCTAATCTTCATAAATTCCATGATAGACATACAAGCCTTCTCTCTAAATGATCAGATACAATAACTTTTCTGTTTTATGTTTTTTCTTGTGGTCATCTTTTGGAATTCTTCCTGTATTCTTATAAACTGGTTGGGATTATTCATGGCTGTTGTCCTGGAACTTCTTTATATCATTATCCTGGATTTTTAGAAAAATTATCTCCTATTTGAGATAGTTAGTTGATTTTTCTTCTTTCAATTTATTAGTTTGCTGTATTGTGTTAGTAAAGCACATCATTTATTTACTTTATGTCAAAAAACACATAGGATGTAAATATCTTAAAACAATTTCTATTTGGTAATATAATCTTGCTTCTGTATTTGACTGATAGTTTGGCTGGGAATGAAATTTCAGAGTGTTGAAATAATTTTCCTTTAGAACTTGGAAGGCAATACTTAAGTGTCTTTCAGTTTTTAATCTTTATATGTATATACTACATGTGTATTTACAGTATATTTTTATTTCAATAGCTTTGGGGGTACACATGGTTTTTGGTTACATGGATGAATTGTATAGTGGTGAAGTCTGAGATTTCAGTGTACCTGTCACCCTATTAGTATACATTGTATTCAGTATGTTGTTTTTTTTCTTCGTTCCTTTCCCACCCTCCTGCCTCTGAGTCATCAAAGTCCATTATATCACTTAGCTCCTTCTTATAAGTGAGAACATATAATATTTGCTTTTCCATTCCTGAATTACCTCACTTAGAATAATGGCCTCCAGCTCTGTCAAGGTGCTGCAAAAAACATTATTTCATTCTTTCTTATGGCTGGTTAGTATTCCACGGTATATGTGTATGTATATACCACATTTTCTGTATTGGCTGATTGGTTGATAGGCACTTTGGTTGGTTCTATATCTTTGCAATTGTGAATTGTGCTGCAATAAACATGCTCATGCAGGTGTCTTTTTGATATAATGACTTATTTTCTTTTGGGTAGATACTCAGTAGTGGAATTGCTGGATGGAATAGTAGGTATACTTTTAGTTCTTTAAGAAATGGCCAGACGCAGTGGCTCACACCTGTAATCCCACCACTTTGGGAGGCCAAGGCGGGCGGATCACGAGGTCAGGAGATCGAGACCATCCTGGCTAACACGGTGAAACCACGTCTCTACTAAAAGTACAAAAAATTAGCCGGGCATGGTGGTGGGCGCCTGTAGTCCCAGCTACTCGGGAGGCTGAGGGAGGAGAATGGCGTGAACTCAGGAGGCTGAGCTTGCAGTGGGCCGAGATCGTGCTACTGCACTCCAGCCTGGGCGACGGTGCAAGACTCTGTCAAAAAAAAAAAAAAAAAAGAAAGAAAGAAAGAAATAACCATACCGTTTTCCATAGAGATTGTACCAATTTTTATTCCCATCAGCAGTGTATAAGCATTACTTATTCACAACATCCATGCCAACATGTTTTTTCTTTTCTTTTCTTTTTTTTTTTTTTTTACTTTTTAATAATGCCCATTCTTGCAAGAGTAAGCTGGTATCTCACTGTGGTTTCATTTTTATTTCCTTGATGATTACCGATGTTGAGAGTTTTTTTCATATGTTTTTTGGCCATTTATATATCCTCTTTTTAGAAATGTCTATTCATGTTATTTGCTCACTTATTTTTTCCTTGCTGATTTGTTTTTGTTCATTGTAGATTCTGGATATCAGTCCTTTGTCAGATGCATCATTTGCAAATATTTTCTCCCATTCTGTGGGTTGTCTGATGATTATTTCTTTTACTGTACAGAAACTTTTAGTTTAATTAGGTACCATTTATTTATTTTTGCTTTAAGTGTATTTGCTTTGGGGATCTTAGTTATAAATTATTTGCCTAGGCCAATGTCCAGAAGAGTTTTTCCTAGGTTATTGTCTAGAATTTTTATGGTTTCAGGCCTTAGATTTAAGTATTTGATCCATCTTGAGTTGATTTTTGTATAAGGTCAAAGATAAGGATCCAGTTTCATTTTTCTGTATAAGGCTATCCAGTTTTCCCAGCACCATTTAATATATAGGGTGTTCTTTCCCCCAATTTATGTTTTTGTATGCTTTGTCAAAGAACAGTTGGTTGTTAGTATTTGGCTTCATTTCTGGGTTCTCTATTCTCTTCCATTGGTCTATGTGTCTACTTTCATACCAGTACTGTGCTGTTTTGGTAACTATAGCCTTGTAGTATAATTAGAAGTCTGGTAATATGATGCCTCTAGATATTTTCTTTTTGCTTTGGATCGTTTTGACTCTTTGGGCTCTTTTGTGGTTCCATATTAATTTTAGGATTTTTTTTCTAACTGTGAAAAATGATGTTGGTATTTTGATGGGAATTGCATTGTATCTGTAGATCGCTTTGGGCAATATGGTCATTTTCACAATATTGATTCTTCCAATCCTTGAGCATGGAATGTGTTTCTACTTGTTTGAGTCATCTATGATTTTTTTCAGTGGTGTTTTGTGATTCTCCTTGTACAGATTTCTCACCTCCTTGGTTAAGCATATTTGTAGTATTTTTTTTTATGGTTATAAAAGAGATTGTGTTCTTGATTTGATTCTCAGCTTGGTTATTATTGGTGTATAGCAATGCTACTGATTTGTTTATATTGATTTTGTAACCTGAGACTTTACTGAATTTGTTTATAAAATCTAGGAGTTTATAATCATATACATTGGTGAACAATGATAGTTTGACTTCCTCTTTTCCAATTTAGAGGACTTTAATTTTCTTCTCTTACCTGGTTGCTCTGGCTAGGACTTCCCGTATTATGCTGAATAGAAGTGGTGAAAGTTGGTATCCTTTTGTTGTTCCAGTTATCAAAGGGAATGAATTCAACTTTTCCCCATTCTGTATAATATTGCCTATGGGTATGCCATATAGGACTTTTTATTACCTTGAGGTAAGTCTCATCTTTGCCTAGTTTGTAGAGGGTTTTTATCACAAAGAGATGCTGAATTACATTAAATGCTTTTTCTGCATTAATTGAAATGATCATGTTTTTTGTTTTTAATTCTGTTAATGTGATGTATCACATTTATTGACTTATGTTTTTTAAAATTTTGTTTATTTTTTATTTTAATAAGTTTTTGGGAAACAGGAGGTGCTTGGTTACATGGATAAGTTCTTTAGTGGTGATTTCTGAGATTTTCATCCACCCATCACCTGAGCAGTGTACACTGTAACTAATGTGTAGTCTTGTATCCCTTGCCAACTCACATACCTTCCCCTGAGTCCCTAAAGTCCAATGTATCATTCTTATACCTTTGCATCTCATAGCTTAGCTCCCATGTATGAGTGAGAACATACAAAGTCTGGTTTTCTATTCCTGAGTTACTTCACTTAGAATAATACTCTCAAATTTCATTCAGGTTACTGCGAATACCATTATTTCATTCCTTTTTATGGCTGAATAGTGTTCCATGGTATAGATATACCACATTTTCTTTATTCATTCATTGATTGATGGGCATTTAGGCTGGTTCTATATTTTTACCATTGAAAATTGTTCTGCTATAAATAATGTGTGCAAGTATTAACATCTTTTTTGTATAATGACCTCTTTCCTCTGGGTAAATACCCAGTAGTGGTATTGCTGGTTCCAATGGTAGATCTACTTTTAGTTCTTTAAGGACTCTCCTCACTGTTTTCCATAGTGGTTGTACTAGTTTACATTCCCACCAACAGTGTAAAAGTGTTCCTTTTTCAATGCATCCCTACCAACATCTATTATTTTTTGATTATGGCTATTCTTGCAGGAGTAAGGTGGTGGTATCGCATTGTGTTATTGATTTGCATTTCTCTGATCATTAGTGATGTTGAGCATTTTGCCATATGCTTGTTGGTGGTTTCTATATCTTCTTTTGAGAATTGACTATTAATGTCCTTAGTCCACTTTTTGATGAAAATGTTTGTTTTTTTCTTGTTGATTTGAGTTCTTTGTAAATTTTGGATGTTAGTCCTTTGTCGGATGTATAGATTGTGAAGATTTTCTCCCACTCTGTGGGTTGTCTGTTAACTCTGCTGATTATTTCTTTTGCTGTGCAGAAGCTTTTTAGTTTATTAAGTCCCATCTTTTTATCTTTGCTTTTGTTGCATTTGCTTTTGGGTTCTTGGTCATGAAGTCTTAGCCTAAACCAATATCTAGAAGGGTTTTTTTCTGATGTTATCTTCTAGAATCTTTAGGGTTTCAGGCCATAGATTTAAGTCTTTGATCCATCGTCAGTTGATTTTTGTACAGAATGAGAGATGAAGATCCAGTTTCATTCCTTTCCATGTGGCTTGCCAATTATCTTAGCACAATTTGTTGAATAGGATGTTCTTTCCCCACTTTATGTTGTTGTCTACTTTGTCAAATATCAGTTGTCTGTAAGTATTTGGCTTTATTTCTGAGTTTTCTATTCTGTACCATTGGTCTATGTGCCTACTTTTATACCAGTACCATGCTGTTTTGATGACTATGGCATTATGGTATAGTTTGAAGTCAGGTAATGTGATGCCTCCAGATTTATTCTTTTTGCTTAGTTTTGCTTTGGATATGTGGGCCCTTTTTTGTTTCAGATAAATTATAGGGTTTTTTTTTCTAGTTTTGTGAAGACTGATGGTGGAATTTTGATGGGAATTGCATTGAATCTGTATACTGCTTTGGGCAGTATGACCATTTTCACAATATTGATTCTTCCAATCCATGAGAATGGGATGTGTTTCCATTTGTTTGTGTCATCTATGATTTCTTTCACCAGTGTTTTGTAGTTTTCCTTGTAAAGGTCTTTCATGTCCTTGGTCAGGTAAAATCCTAAGTATTTTATATTTTTTCAGCTATTATGAAAAGGGTTGAGTTCTTGATTTGATTCTCAGCTTGATCACTATTAGTGTACAGCAGAGTGACTGATTTGTGTACATTAATTTGGTACCCTTAAACTTTGCTGAATTCATTTACCAGTTCTAGGAGCTTTATGGTTGAGTCTTTAGGATTTTCTAGGTATATAATTGTATCAACAGCAAACAGCAACAGTTTAACTTCCTGTTTACTGATTTGGATGCCATTTATTTCTTTCTCTTGTCTGATTGCTCTGGCTAGGACATCCAGTACTATGTTGAATTGAAGTGGTGAAAGTGGGCATCCTTGTCTCATTCCAGTTCTCACGGAAAATGCCTTCAACTCTTCTTTTTTCAGTACAATGTTCGCTGTGAGTTTGTATAGATGGTTTTTATTACCTTAAAGTATGTCCCTTCTATGCCGATTTTCCTGAGGGTTTTAATCATAAAGGGGTGCTGGATTTTGTCAAATGCTTTCTTTGCATCTATTGAGATAATCATGTGATTGTTGTTTTTAATTCTGTTTATTTGGTGTAAAACATTTATTGACTTACATATATTAAACCATCCCTGCATCCTTGGCATATAACCCACTTGATCATGGTGGATTATCTTTTTATATTCTATTGGATTTGATTAGCTAGCATTTTTTTGAGGATTTTAGCATTCATGTTCATCAGGGATATTGGTCTGTAGTTTTCCTGTTTTGTTATGTCCTTTCCTGGTTTTCATATTAGGGTAATACTGGCTTCATTGAATGACTTAAGGAGGATTTCTCCTTTCTCTATCTTTTGGACTAGTGTCAGTAGGATTGATATATCCTACTTTTGCTGTATCCCAGGGGTTTTGATATGTTGTGTCACTTTATCATTCACATCAAATAATTTTTTAACTTCTATATTAATTTCATTGTTAACCCAATGATCATTCAGGAGCAGGTTATTTAATTACCATGTATTTCCATGGTTTTGAGCATTGCTTTTGGAGTTGATTTCCCATTTTATTCCACTGTGGTCTGAGAGAGTATTTGATGTAATTTCAATTTTCTTAAATTTATTGAGACTTGTTTTGTGGCTGATATGGTTTGGCTGTGTACCCACCCACCCAAATCTCATCTTGAATTGTAACTCCCACAATTCCCACATTCCATGGGAGGGAACTGGTGGGAGGTGATTTAATCATGGCGGCGAGTCTTTCCCATGCTGTTCTCATGATAGTGAGTGGGTCTCATGAGATCTGATGGTTTTACAAATGGGAATTTCCCTACACAAGTGCTCTTCTCTTGTCTGCCCCAATGTGAGACGTGCTTTTCACTTTCCACCATGATTGTGAGGTCTCCCTAGCCACATGGAAACGTAAGGCCATTAGATCTCTTTCTTTTGTAAACTGCCCAGTCTTGAGTATGTCTTTATCAGCCATGTGAAAATGGACTAATACAGCAACCTATTGTATTTTCTGTCTTGGAGAATTTTCCATGTGCTGATGTATATAATGTATATTCTGCAGTTGTTGGGTAGAATGTTCTGTAAATATCTGTTAAGTCTATTTGTTGTAGGGTATAGTTTAAGCCCACTTTTACTTTGTTGACTTTCTGTTTTGATGACCTGTCTAGTGCTGTCAGTGGAATATTAAAATCCTCTACTATTATTGTATTGCTGTCTATCTCATTTCTTAGGTCTAGTAGTAATTGTTTTATAAATTTTGGAGCTCCAGTGTTAGGTGCATATGTATTTAGAATTGTGATATTTTTCTGTTGAAATAGTATTTTTATCATTATATAATGTACCTCTTTGTCTTTTCTAACTGCTGTTGCTTTAAGGTTTTTTTTTTTTTTTTGTCTGATATAAGAATAGCCACTCCTGCTCGCTTTTGGTGTCCATTTGCATGGAATATTTTTTTACATCTGTTTACCTTAAGTTTGTGTGAGTCCTTATGTTAGGTGAGCCTCTTGAAGACAGCAGAAACTTGGTTGGTGAATTCTTATCCATTCTGCCATTCTATATCTTTCAAGTGGAGCATTTAGGCCATTACATTCAATATTAGTATTGAGATGTGAATGCTCACAAAATTACATGTGAATGTAAATTTAGGTCATTTACATTCAATGTTAGTATTGAGACGTGAGGTACTATTTTATTTGTTGCCAGAATGCCTTGTGTTTTTTCATTGTGTTATTGTTACATAGGTCCTGTGAGATTTATGCTTTAAAGAGATCCTATTTTGGTGTATTTTGAGGATTTGTTTCAAGATATAAGGCTCCTTTTAGCAGTTCTTATACTGCTGGCTTGGTAGTGGCAAATTCTCTCAGCATTTGTTTCTCTGGAAGAGACTGTATGTTTCCTTCAATGTTAGTTTTACTGGATACAAAATTCTTGGCTGATAATTGTTTTATTTAACTAGGGCAAAAATAGGACCCCAATCCCTTCTAGCTTGTAGGCTTTCTGTTGAGAAATCTGCTGTTAATCTGATAGGTTTTCCTTTACAGGTTACCTGATGCTTTTGCCTCATAGCTCTTAAGATTTGTTCTTTTGTCTTGACTTTTTCCCTAGGCAATGATTTTTTTTTTTTGCAATGAATTTCCTGAGCTTGTTGTATTTTGTGTCTGGATCTCTAGCAAGGCCAGGGAAGTTTTCCTTGATTATTCACTCAAATATGTTTTCCAAACTTTTAGATTTCTCTTCTTCCTCAGAAACACCAATTATTCTTAGGTTTGGACTTTTAACATAGAACTAAATGTCTTGAAAGCTTTGTTAATTATTTTTTTTCTTTGTCTTTTATGGATTGGGTTAATTTGAAAGCCTTGTCTTTGAGCTCTGAAATTCTTTCTTCTGCTTGTTCAATTCTATGGCTGAAACTTTCCAGTGCATTTTGCATTTCTCTAAGTGTGGCCTTGACTTCCAGAACTTGTAACTGCTTTTTATTTATCTCTCTATTTCACTGAAGAATTTTTCTTTAACATCTTGTATCATGTTTTTGATTTATTTAACTTGGACTTCACCTTTCTCTGGTGCCTTCTTAATTCACTTAATAATCAACCTTTGGAATTATTTTTCTGGCAATTCAGAGATTTCATTTTGGTTTGGATCCATTGCTGGTGAGCTGGTATAATCTTTTGGGAGTGTTAAAGAACCCTGTTTTGTCATATTGAGAGGAGGTGCCAGCTGGGCTTCCTGGGTTGAGTAGGGGCTCAGAAAGCTGTGAAACTCACTCATTTCCTGCATCAGGACTTACTTCAGTCCTGGATGAATAATATTGAAGATATATGCTTAAAATATTCCTAGCACCAGGATTTGTGCATGTTTTCTTCCCCAAGAAAGCTATAAACAGCGAAAATTTTGCTGTAAGTTTCCCTGTGTCCTTCTCTCCCTCTCTCCCTTCCCCATCTCCCAAAACTAAAGTTAAAAGGAATGTTAACTGCCTGTTTTTCTGTTATCAGCAGACCTTATCTGTCCTCCCAATTCCAATTCCTTGTGAACATACTTTGTAAAGTCCTGTCTCTTTTGCCTTGCCACTGCAAGGTCAAAAAGTAGATAAAACCTAAGTTGCAATTCCGGTTTTCCTCAAGATCTAAGACATGTCACAAATCATTAATTGCCTTTGTTTGTCGCTCTGGTAACATCTTCTCACCACAGGTGTTTCCCGCCTTAAAGAGTTTAAAAGGCAATCACATAATCTAACTCTGGCTACCTGTTCAGGACCCCTTCTGTGCTGTGGAAGCTTTGTACTTTTACTCTGCTCAATAAAGCCTACAGCTTTTTCTCTCCTCGGTCTGTGTCTCTATCACTCGCCGTGGTCAGCCACCACACCAATTCTTTGGTGTGGCTATGCAAGAATCTTAGGCGTTACAATATTACCAGAATTGTTTTACTGGTTCCTTCTCATTAGTGTAGACTATGTCAGAGGGAAGATCTGGGATTCAAGGGCTGCTGTTCAGATTCTTTTGCCCCATGGTCTGCTCCCTTGATGTGGTGTTTCTCCCCCTTCTAGGAATGGGGCTTCCTGAGAGCCGAACTGTAATGATTGTTTCTGCTCTTCTGGATCTAGCCACCCAGTGGAGCTACTGGGCTCTGGGCTGGTACTGGGGAGTGTCTTCAGAGTCCTGTGATGTGGTCTGTCTTCAGGTCTTGCAGCCACGGATAGTAGCACCTGCTCCAGCGGAGGTAGCAGGGGAGTGAAGTGGACACTGTGAGGTCCTTGGTTGTATTTTTGTTAGTGCACTGGTGTTGTGTTGGTTGACCTCCAGCCAGGAGGTTGTGCTTGCAAGAATGCATCAGCTGTGGTCCTATAGGGAGACCCTAGGGACACCTGATTAAGTATTCAGGTTTCTCAGGTCATGGGCAGGGCCACAGAACTCCAGAGAAATTATAACCTTTGTCTTCAGCTATTAGGGCAGGTAGAGAAAGATCACCAGGTGGGGGCAGGGATAGGTATGTCTGAGCTCAGCCTCTCCTATGGCAGGGCTTGCTGCAGCTGCTGTGGACTTTAGGGTTGTGGTTCCCAGTTCAATGGAGTTACATTCTCAGGGAGATTATGGCTGCCTCTGTGGAGTCATACAGGTTGCTAGGGAAATGGGGGAAAGCAGGCAGTCACAGGACTACCCTGCTTCCATGCTGCCCACAGTTCAAAAGGCTGGCCTCACTCCCACTGTGCTTCGTCCCACAACAGCACTGAGTCTATTTCCAGGCAGCTGTTGACCAGGGCTGATAATTTTTCCCAGACCATGGGCCTCCCCATTGCAAAAGCAAGCAGACTCACAGTTTTCTGGCATCTCAGGGAGCCTGCAGGGGCAATCTAATTCCTTTGAAAGGTCTGTGGATTCTCTCAGCTTTCCTGGTATATGCGTGTGGTAGTTCTTGGAGCAAAAGTTCATGATGTCAGTCTCCACATGCTGCTCTGTCTGTCAGAGCAGGAGGGGCAAGCTAGTCCTGCCTCCTATCTGCCATCTTAATCTAACCTCTATTGATTCTTATATGTTAAACCACCCCTATATCATTTGAATGAGACTCACTCGATAATGGTATAGTATCCTTCTGATATGCTATTTGATTTTGTTAGCTAGTATTTTGTTGAGGGTTTTTGCATGTATGTTTATCAGGGATATTAGTCTGTAGGTTTTTTGTTGTTGTTATATTCTTCCCTGGTTTTGGTATCAGGGTGACACTGACTTCATAGAATGAGTTAGGGAGGATTCTCTCCTTCTCAATCTTTTGGAATGGTTTCAATAGGGTAGGTATCAATTCTTCTTCAGATGTCTGGTAGAATTCAGCTGTGCATATGTGTGGTCCTAAACTTTTTTTGTTGGGAATTTTTCTTTCTTACTAATTCAGTCTCACTGATTTTTATTGGTCTATGTAGGGTTTCTATTTCTGCCAAAATTTAATCTAGGAGGGCTGTAGGCTTCCAGCATTTATTAATTTTTTCTAGATATTCTAATTCCTGTGCAAAGAGGTGTTCATAGTAATTTCAAATGAACTTTTGTATTTTTGTGGTGTCAATTGTAATATCTTCAGTTTCATTTCTAATCAGGCTTATTTTAATCCTCTCTTCTTGATTAATTTAGCTAATAGTCTATCAACTTTGTCTTTTCCAATATCTAATTTTTGTTTCATTGATCTTTTGTAATTTTTGTTTCAAATTCATTTAGTTCTGCTATGATCTTTGTTATTTTCTTCTGCTAGTTTTGGGCTTAGTGTGTTCTTGTTTCCCTAGTTCCTTGAGGTGTGATATTAGGTCATCAATTTGTGATCTTTCAGACTTTTTGATGTAGGTATTGAACACTATACAGTTTTTAGTTGTTGAGAAATCTAGTGGCCTTATAGTTACTCATATGTTGCACATAATCTTTTGTTTGTGGCTCAGAAATCTTTAGAATCTTCTTTTTGACCTTTGCATTCTGAAATTTCATAATAGCACATCTTACTGTAATCTTTCTTTCATTTACTATGTTGGGTTTTCAGTAGCTGTTTTATTCTTAAAGAATATGTCTCAGTAATGAAACATTTTCATGAAAAAAAGAAATATATATATATATATGTTTATATATCTTCTCTGTTTCTGGAATTCTTATTTGAGTTGTATAATAGGCCTCTCAACTTGAGCCTTTACTTTTTTTATTTAGCTTCCATCAAGAGATGGAAGCTTCCTGGGAGATTTCTTGAAGTTTGTCTTCCAACACTCTATTGATTATTATGGTTTGCTCTCATAACTTTCAGTTTTAGTTCATCCTTCTTACTTGTGTCCCTTAAAAATAGTATATTCTTTTTAATTTAAAGATATCTATCTGGAACTATATTGATTGATTTTGGAAGTTATCTCCACCTTTCTATATTTTGTGATTCTTTCTTATTCGTTTTCCTGTTTGCTTCAGCTTTCATCTTTTAGGTTAGTGGCTTTCTTGAAGAATTTAGAAAATATCTATTTATAGTTAAGATTGAACTGCTAAAAATTGTTAAAAGGTGATTGTAATATCTTTATACTTGACAATGCTTCTTGACATGTAGGCTTCACAGTGAATAAATGGGTGGAGACTTGTTTATTGCATCACTTCTAAATATATCTGTAGGTATTTTTACTTGAGAGAAGTCCTCCAATTTTCTACCTGGGATTAAGAAACATATTAAAAAGCTGGCAGCCTGAGATTCAAGACTAGAATGGGAGAAGTGGTTTAGCATCACTAGTTATTATTCAGAGTTTCAATGACTGCCTCTGTTTTCAATAAGGTATTGTCTCTCTTGCTTTCCATGATACCTGGCATTACCTAGTCCCTAGTCTGTCTGATCATAACCTTGGAGAGAATTAACTCTGTTTTTCACCCAGGGTGGCAGAGGAGATCTGTATTCCAACAACTTCTTATTTTCAACATATTCTGTTTACAATCTCATAATATTTACTTGCATTGAAATATGACTGAACCCTTCAATTCCTGGATTTTTCTGTACTTAGCAGAAAAAAAAAATATTTCGTGGTAGCTTTCTACCTTCTTGCACACAGCAGATTCAAGAAAAGGTAAATGCTAACTATGCTTTTTTTTTCTTTCAAACTTTTGTTGAATATTGCACTCTGCTACCTTATCCTCTTCTGCTGTTTTTACTATTACAGAATTATATCATTGCTTTATCTTTAGTTTAATTTTAGTGGAGTTTAGAAGAAAACAAACATAAGATCTTGGGTTTAGTTTACTATATTTGTACTGAAGTTCTTCATAAGCATTTTCCCCCCAGGAAATATGTTTTACTTTGTTAATTATGACAATAACAAATGTGAAGATTTACAATCTGTTACACTACTTATAACACCTAGTGCTACCTGGAAGATGTCTGTGAAGATGTAAATAAAGACATAGCTAATCTCTGAACATGGCCTCTGTAATGACCAATTATTTTCTCCATCATGACTGCCCTTTCCTTTTCCACTGGCTCACTGATTGGACCCTACCCTTTCTTTGTCTCTCCAACCAAAACAGTTAGTTATCCTTGAATTTCTGAGCAGGTCTACTCTACCTGTGCCATTCCTAACTTTCTATTGTTGCTAAACCTCAATTATTGCTGCCTACCTTTGCACTCCCTTTTATAACTTTTCTTATGCCTATGTCAGTTTCTTTCCCACTTCCCATAACGATCATTGCCTTTGCACTGAAATAGGATTTCTGTACTAGTGAAATGTCCACTGGGGTAGCATTATAGAAGGCTGATAAGTACAGGATCAATAAGGAAAGTCCATTTTTCATTATGTTATATTATAGGAACACTCATGTATCATTAAATAATAGATGTGTTCAAGAAAGCAGCATAAGTACACAACCAAAACTGTGTATTACTTAAGTGTTCATCTGTGCTACTTGTTACAATGTGTTTTTATTTGTATATATTTGCATAAAAATTAGGAAGACTTCTTGTTCATCCACTTTCATTAGGTATAGACTTGTTAGAAATAAATTTGTTTTATTAAGATATTTATTTTGCCCAACATTGAAATACTATACTTTCAATGAGCTCAGCTGAACATACTTTAAACTTATTTTTAAGGATACCAAACACAAAAATATCTTCGTATCAGCTTAGGTTTAATAATGAAAAGAAAATTTACTCTAGGCATTTCAAGTAAAAATTGGCTGTTAAAAGTTGTTGCTATGTCTATGAAGGAAAAGGGAAAGTTCCCACCAGAGTTTAGGAAATTAGATAATTTCAGGAATCAATGGCAAATTCCAATAGATATTTCACCTGCCAACAATATTGAAGAGGATGATACATAGAAGGATGCCTGGAAGGCACTGCAAAACTTCACACAAGTAAAGTCTACATACATACTACTTTGTCAAAAGAACAATTCCTTCTGTTTCCAGATTCCTCTCATTGGTGTAACCTGTAACTCCACAGTGTTACATGTATTTATTCAGGGAATTCCCTATTGCATGGGGTTTGGAATTTAGGCTTCATGTTTAAAAGTTGTTCATATCAGAGTTCCAGAGGTGGTCTCCCTCTGGGATAGTGGCTTGTGATAACAATGTTCTCAAGAGTCTGATTTATTAATCAGAATGACAGACTCTTAAATTTCAATAAGAACTGTAGCTGCTCAAGGGAATAGGTAATAGTACCAGTCTGAGCTTCACCTTTATTCTCCATGTGCAAGCTACTCAGGAAGCCAAATTATCAGAAGGTTGCTGTTTGAGCATGAAATCAACAAGGGGAATTAATTATAGGATTTGAATGTTTAACGACAGAAGGCTGTGATAGCCAGATATATCTATGGAAACAGTAAGGATGTAGACATATTCTTTCCAGAAAGACCTAATAATCAAATTGGCTCATTTGAATAGTGCCTTTAAGAAACTCCACCAACCTTAAGTGTCATGGAGACCTTAAAAGTGTCATCAAACCTCTTTCTGATTGACACAATCTTTTGTATGTTAATCCATTAAGTAAGGTTGATGTTAAATTTTCCTGGTCCTAAAATGTGTCTGTGAGAATGTCTTTGAGTCAATCATTTTATTTAATTCTTACTTCCTTTCTTTATTAATTAAAAGGGGAAATCCTTGCTGTCACCCTCGTCTACAACAAATACTAAAAGTAAGGCTTTTTTTAAATCATGTATCCCGTATACACTTTCATCATGACTTTTATTGCGCATTTTTACTTTTAGTTATTTATAGGCCTCTCTTTACTTGATTGAATATTTTGAAGAGGGAACCATGTCTTATACATTTTCATTAGCACGTAAAGTGATAATGTTGGCTGAATGAAAAAGTGAGTGGCTTAGGTAATATCTAAAATAAACAGTGGCTGCCTGCCAATGTGTTTATACCTTTGCCTTGGAAATTTTTTAAATAGAGATTGGATGAACACTTGTTAGAGATGCTACGAAGTTCAATGCCTGTGTTTATGTTTCAATTTTATAAATATTCTAACATTTCTTAATTATGTTAATTTTTAATGGTGTGTTTATGTGGGGACAGTGGCTGAAAAGAAATGGTAACATAGGAAATAGTTAATAGGAGAGAAGGAGGTGGCTAACACTCCCAAATATTAAGTAACTCCTTCTTGAATCATTTCTTGGGTTTCAAAAATAATAAGGCTAAGAATAACCTCATGGATTCTGCCCTCATATTACAGCTGACATGTAAAAGTCCTTTTTGGGAACTTTTCAACTCTTCCTCCTTACTCCCTTCAGAAATGAGATATCTAATTAGTATCTTTATTTAATTTTTATCTGATGTAACTTTGAGAAGGGACATAACACAAGTTTAATTTGGGGATATACTCTACAATTCAAGGCTTGACTTCCACACTCATAATCCAACAGATATAAATTTTAAAGTGATGACTGAAACACAAGGCCATAAATTTGAAAAAAGAAAGATTTCAAATCAATAATGTAAGCATATATCTTAAGAAACTAGAAAAAGCAGAGCAATTTAAACCAAAAGGAAGCAAAAAAAATTGAAATAATAAAGAGCAGATTCAATTAAATTGGAAACAAAACAATAGTGAAAAGTCAATATAATCAATGGGTATTTTTGGTAGAGATCAATTATATTAAACTCTAACTAGGTCAAGATAAAAGAGAAGTTACAAATAATCAATGTTAGGAATGAAGATGAGGCATCACTAGAGATGCTACAGATATAAAAAGCCTAATAAAAGAATTAACAGTGTTAGGCCAATATGTTAGATAGTTTATATGAACGAAATACGTTCCTTAAAAGGCTACAACTATCAAAGCTCATTCAATGAGATTCAGATAGCCAGAACAGACCTGTATCTATTAAAGAAATTGAATTCATAATTTAAAACATTCCCATAAATTAAGTTCTACATATAGATGCCTTCATTGGTGAATCCAAACAAATATTTAAAGAAGAAAAACTTCTGATTTTACGCAAACTAGTCTAGTAAACAGAAAAAGAGGAAACACTGTCCAACTAATTTTAAGAGTTCATCATTATTCTGATACCAAAACTAGGCAAATATATGAGAAAAAAACTAAAGAATATTCTTCATGAACATAGACACAAAATCCATTTCAAAATCTTAGCAAATAAAATGTATCAACATGTAAAAAAATACTAAATTATGACCAGGTAGGGCTTATCTCAGGAATGGAAGGCTGGTTCAACATTTGGAAATCAATTAATATAATTTACTATGTAAACAGACATGAAAAAAATTTGAATAGATGCAGAAAAATATCCACCATGATAAAAACACTCAATAAATGAGGAAAAGAGCAAAACTTCCTCAACCTGATATATAGCATCTATAAAATACAACTAACACTAATATCATAGTTAATAGAGAAAGAGTGAATGCTTTCCCTGTTAGATCGGGAGCAAAGCAAGGATGTCCATTCCTGAGACTTCCATTTAACAATGTACTAGCAGTATTATCAAGCAGAAAAAATAAAATAAATATTGGAAAGACAAAAACTTGATCTTTCTTTTCAAACAGTATAATTGTCTATCGATAAAATCCCAACTATTTTACAAAAAGATGTTAAGACTGATATGTAAGTTTAACAGGTCACAGGATACATGGTCTATACATAAAAGTCCACTGAATTTCCATAATAGAAATTAACAACTGGAAATTTGATAAAATAGTAGTACAGTTTGGACAGTTGTCCACTCCAAATCTTATGTAGAAATACAATCCCTAATGTTTGAGGTGGGGCCTAGTTGGCGATATTAGGACCATGAGGGCAAATCCCTCATAAATGTCTTGATGCCCTCTCCACAGTATTAAATGAGTTCTTACTCCCATATTCATGTGAGACCTGGTTGTTAAGAAGAGTCTGGCACCTCCTCCTCCTCTCTCTCTCTGTCCCTCTCTCACCTGGAGACACATGGATCCCCTTCCACTTCTGCTATAATTGAAAGTTCCCCAAGGCCCTCACCAGAAGCAGATGCTGGTACTATGCTTCTTGTATAGCCTGCAGGGTGTGATGCAAATCATCCTTATTTCTTATAAATTACCCAAAATGCAAAATGGACTAACACAAATACTATTTACAATGGTATCAAAAAATATAAACTAGAAATAAATCTTTTAAAATATGTGTTAGATTTGAATGCTGAAAAGTACAAACAATGCTGATATAATTTAAAGATGACTTAAACAAAGGAAAATGTTTATATTTATCCAACATTTTAAGATATTAATTATTCTCAAATTGACCTATAGATCCAATGCTATGCCAATAAAAATCCCAGAAGACACATTAGAGAAACTGACAAGCTTATTTTAAAGATTAAATTGAGTATGAAATGACCTAGAATAACCAAAATTATTTTTTAAAAAGATGACAAAGTTGGGGGGCTCATATGAACTGATTATAAGACATACTACAAGGCCATAGTAATCAAGACAGCATTTTATTGGCAAATGAATAGATACATTAATCAATGGAACAGAAAAAGAAATTCAGAAATATTCACTCGTGATTAATTGATTTCTGACAGACATTTTCTGGCAAGGCAATTCAGTGAAAAAAAAAGATAATTTCTTCTACAAATGGTGATAGGATAATTGGACAGTCACATGTAAAAAATGAACCTCAACCTGTATTTTCTCCTATGCACAAAATTTTATTAGAAATGGATCACAGATCCAAATATAAAACTTAAAACTATGAAACTTCTAGAACATTGCATAGAACTAAATTTGACTTCATTAAAATTATAAATTTTTTTTGTTTAGAGACAAGGTTAAGTAAATCAAATTTTAATCTTAGATTGAAAGAAAATATTTGCAGATTGCATGCCTGATGAAGGACTTCTACCTAAAATGTATAAACAATTCTTACTCCTCTATACTTTGAAAATAGATACCAATTTAAAAGAAGAGCAAGATATTGAAACAGATATTTTACCACAGCAAACATACAGATGGTAAATAAATATATGAAAATATGTTCAATTTCATTGGTCATTAGAAAATGTGTATTCAACCATGAGACACCACTACACATGTATCAAAATGGCAAAAACAGCTGGGCATGATGGCTCATGTCTGTAATCCCAGCACTTTGGGAGGCCGAGTGGAGCAGATCACCTGAGGTCAGGAGTTTGAGACCAGCCTGGCCAACATGGTGAAACCCTGTCTCTACTAAAAATACAAAAAATTACTCAGGCTTGGTGGCACCTGCCTGTAGTTCCAGCTACTCAGGAGGCTGAGGCAGGAGAATCACTTGAACCAGGCAGGCAGAGGTAGCAGTGAACTGACATCGCACCATTGTGCTCCAACCTGGGCAATAAGAGTGAAACTCCATCTCAAAAAAAAAAAAAAAAAAAAAGGCAAAAACAATTAAATAAAATAAAACCCTGACAATATCACATGTTGACAAGGATGCAGAACAACTGAAATTTTCATACATTACAAATGGAAAATGGTATAGCTACTTTGAAAAGCTTTTGGCAGTTTTCTGTAAAGTTTAGGATACGCTTACCATGCAATTCAGTGATCCCACTCCTAAGTATTTACCTGACAGAAAGGAAAATATCTGTCTACAATAAGACCTTTATTTGTTGATAGCCAATTTATTTGTAATCACCCCAAACTGGAAACAACTCGAACATCCATGCACTGGCAAATAAATGAACATATTATGGTGCATCCATACAGTGAAACATTAATAATGAAAGTCAACGAACTTGAAAGTCAACTTTACTGATATGTAAAACAACATAGATGAATCTCAGAGAATTATACCATGTGAACTAAATCAGTTACAAAGGACTACATACTGTATAATTCTATAAATGTGAAAGTCTGGGAATGCAAAACTATAGAGACAGGCCCAGCACGGTGGCTCACGCCTGTAATCCCAGCACTTTGGGAGGCCGAGGTGGGCTGATCACCTGAGGTCAGGAGTTCGAGACCAGCCTGGCCCACATGGTGAAACCCCGTCTCTACTAAAAATACAAAAATTAGCTGGGCGTGGTGGCAGACGCCTGTAATCCCAGCTACTTGGGAGGCTGAGGCAAGAGAATTGCTTGAACCCCGGAGGCAGAGGTTGCAGTGAGCCCAGATCAAGCCATTGAACTCCAGCCTGGGGGACAAGAGTGAGACTTCGTCTCAAAAAACAAACAACCAACCAACCAAAAATCTGTAGAGACAGAAATAAGATCAGGGATTTGTAGGGCCTGGGTTTTGAATTTGAAGTTGTGTTTCTCCAAGTTTATAGGCCAATGTGAACTAAAAGGGAGACAAAATAAATCAGAACTTTTTTCTGCTTTAGTTCTCTTTCGCATCCACATTTACATTATGTAATAAATTTCAATTTAGCCATGGAATTATTTGCTGCTTGGGAGAAAATGAGAGCATTCAGAGGCCCTGAAGTTCTGCGAGTCCTAAGAAATATGGAGAGCTCAGATTTCACAGCTTCAGAGTGGGAACTCAAGCATTTTCTCTCTACCAGCTTTCATTCATATTCTTCTCTAAAAATGCTGAACAAAAACAAAAGTAAATGTTTCTGTTAATGAAGATTGTAATTGCCATGAATGATTGTTCTGAAAAATGTGACAATCACTTCTATGATTTTGCTGGAGGCCTTAAAAAATACTACTGGATTTTTCTATATCCCAGTTAATATTAGCAGCAACCTAATATAGCCATTCCACATGTGTCAATTACACAGAATCTGGGCTGGTATTGTTTATGTTAATTCTCATTACACAAAGTGGCAACTTTTGTTGACTATACATTTCTTCTATTACCTCCCTTTCCTTTGTTTTCTGTCTTCCTTTCTCTTCTCTAACGAATTGGATATTTGTTTTCCCTACACCTCCAAAATCCTGTGTTGAAATCCTAATTCCCACTGTGATGGTATTAGAAAGTGGAGCTTTGGGAGGTAATTAGGTCATAAGAATGAAGCCCTCATGATGGGATTAATGCTGTTATAAAATGAAAAGACACCAGCACTTAGTTCCAATTTGTCAGATGATATCTAACAACAAGGAATCATAAAGTTCTTTCTGTATACATTCTCTCTGAATCAAGGGTTCCAGGCAAAAACAATAGAGTAGAACTCATGCTTTTGTATTCCAGTATGACTCCACTGCCATTTCTCTAATACTAAATTAATTTAAGAAATCCAGCAACTTTTCCAAGACTCTTGCTTCTCTTCATTTTCCAAGAGTTATTTTCATGATTGGTTGGACTGCAACAAGACATTGTACCACAAATCTCTTAAATAACCCTCCTGAACATCCTTATTTGAATATTCTTCACAGTGTATATCAGATAATCTTCAAAGGATAGTATTAAACTTGGGGTTCAAGATATGAAATAGAAAGCCTGTAGTAACAGCCTGTACTTAGTAAGTTATGGATTAATTTTTATCCTGTAGAGTCATAGATTTTATGGGTTCTTGGGCATATAGCTCAACTCTTCATTATGCAGAAGAAATTATAAGTAGAAAAGTGTCTTGCCCAATACTTTACAACTATTGAATATTTTAAAATACATTTCCAGGTAGCAATGGTAATTAGCAGTACTAAGACTGGTATCATCAGTTGATCGCTATTTTCCAGAGTCCCATGCTTAACTAGCCTGAAAATTTAAAAGGCACGATGATGTTAGGGTCAAAAATGATCCCCAAATCTCAGTGGCATAAAACAATAAACATTTATTTCTTATTGTAGCTATCCATCCAGCAGGGTCAGCAAAGAACTCTATGCATCGTAGTCACTCAGAAGCACAGGCTGATAGAAAGCCACCATTGCAAGTTGACGTGGGAAATGGAAAGTCATTGTACTCCTAGAACTTCTACCCAGAAGTAACACACAGTGCTTCTAATAGGGGGCAAGCCATATGGACATAACTAAGTTTGGGGTGTGTGTAGAGAGGTCCAGTTTCATCTGGAAGAGAAGTCTTGAGATATTTGGTAAAATAGTCCAGAGTGCCATTTGGTCACCAAGTATGTGGCTCATTGTCCCTCATACATATTAAATTGCTTAGCCTTTTCCTAAAGGAGAAATGCTATCACGAATTTTCATGTGTATCTTCTCCAGACACAGCTGGACCTGATACAAGCGCGGGCCCTTGTATAGCACAATTCTTATCATTCAGAGTTGATGAAAATGAGAGTCACATGGTAGTCACTAAGGCTTAGTAACTTTGAAATATTGTTTCTCATAAATAACTGAGGTTGCAAGGGTAGTATTAAATCTTGTACAATTACATAATTTACTATTTATTTTAATAAATAATAATTTAATTATGTAATTAAAAATTAATACTGTGGTTTCTTTGCCTGTAAAATACTCTTAGATTTTTTGGAAGGCTTCTTATGTATCTAATTCCCATGTGTGAACTGCCACAGCCACAACTCTTTTCTAGACATACTTTTTAGATATGCAGATCCTTCTTCTCTGCCTTTCTTCCTGTGTGTCTGTTTGTATCACCCTCTCTGTCTCCCTCTTTCTCTCCCTCTAATTACAGAAATTTGGGGCTGCCAGCCTTGATAGGAAAATCTCACACTTGGTTTCTTTGACCTGAATCTTTGTGTTCTGTTGAAAAGTGACTTTAATCTAGTGTTCTCAAAGTATGGTTCTAAGTCTAGCAGCATCAATATCTTCATCGTTAGAAATGCAAATTATCAGACCCCATCCTAGACTACTGAATTAGAAACCCCGGTGAGGCCCAGCAATCTGTGTTTTAAAAAGTCTTCCAGGTAGTTCTGATTGAGCTGAAGTTTGGGAGCCATACACAGTTTCAGTCAGAATGCCAGTGTGATGAGGGAGGAAGAAGAAAGTAATAGAATATTTGTTAGAGAAGTAACAGAAACAGGTAAATGAGCTGGAGGGTTAGGGATCAGATCCTGTAGGGGTTATTTTAAGGTTATTGTAAGAAGTGGAAACCAATAGACCTTGTTTGATAAGACCCTTTGAGTCATAGATATGAATACTTTCATACTCACATGGGCATATACACTACTCACTAGAGTCTGAAAATTTGAACTTCCTAGTTTACAAAGGTTGGCTTTATTTATTTTTTAATTTCTTTACTTTGCCTTGGCCTTCTAAACAGCTATTATTGGCATATGCTAAATGCTGGTGTTCAGACCCCTTAGGTATAGTAGTATCATTCACTTACATATTGTCAATGACTACTTTCTGCAACAGAGTTCAGTAGTTACGACAAAGACTCCTGAACTAAACCAAAATAAAGATTTCAGTTCTTGTTCTCCAGGTGAGGGCACTAGCACTACAAATGGATATAAAAGCAAGAAGTGGGTTGAGTTAGTACTGAATGTCTGAAAAGAGATGGGGCTGGCATCGTTACACAGATAAGTGTCATAAACACAATTGTACGTAAGAATATGCCTAGGGAGGTGGTGATGTTCCAAAGAGATAATAAGACGCTAGAGTGGTCCAGGAAAATTCTTAGATGGAGTGTACATACTATAAGAGTGGTGCTGAAGGAAGAAGGTTAGGAAAAACAGGGACTCTGGGGAGACCCTGAGGTCCTAAGATTTAGAAAGCATTTGGGAGCCTTTGGAAGGCATATTTTCATGCTTACACAGAGAAAGGACTAATAAAGAAAGGCTAAAAAGAGGCTGGAGGAGATGGTGGAAAATGCATGGTCTACATACTGGAATCATGGTGCTGAAACTTAGTAGCTGTGAAACCCTGGTAACTCATTTAACCTCTATGGATATCAATGTATTCATTTGTAAAATGGATGTAATCACATATACTTCAGAGGAGTATGATGAGAAAAATTGATATATAAAAGATCAATGGCTTTGTTCCTGCCATCATCCCCCTTTATCCTTCACCACTCTTCTCTCCTGCACCTATACTTTCTGAAGCATAGACACCAAAGAGATGCGGGATACTTTGCAAAATGAGGATGCAGAGGGGGAGAGCAAGAAACAGAGGTGCAGGCTGATTCAGGGCCATGTTGGAGGGGAGCAGTGGCTGCAGGGCCTAGCTCTGGGCATTTCCTCACTTCTCCAAGGCTCTGCAGCTCTTCCTAATTGACATCCTGCAGACCCTGTTTTGTCTTATTGCTAATTACTATCTATTTGTTCCCTGTTACTAGCCTCATGTTTTATTCCTTGATATTGTTTGCAAGTTTCTTTACAGCAATTGACTAGCTCTGTTTTAGATTACTTCACCGATCATCATTCCCCAAGCTAAATCTTGTTATTGTAAGGTTTGCTGAGGATAAAATGTACATTCAGTTCTTTCTTAGGTAAATGGTTTTGTTTCTCCTGCAAGATAGTATTTGGGCCTGGGAGAGTATTTCAAATAAACACTCTTGCTCTTTCTTCTGAATTTGGACAAAATTCAAATAGAAAACTTTGTCATTAAAATATAAAGAAACCAAAGAAGCTACCTGGATCCTTGCTTTGTCTTTTGGCAGTTGCTGTCACATCTGCTAAGTGTGGTGGGTCTGACATAGTTGCAAAACTCCACTAGGATTTTGATGAGAATGGAGACCAGTGGGTTATTTTTAGTGTCTAAAATTAATTTAGTAATTAAGTTATTAGTTTTAAAAAACAATATTTAGAGTTAAGCTAGGAACAAGAAGGGAAAATACATCCTCATTGTGTATTTACACAAAGTCAGAAATATGTATATACAGAAGCAGCTCAATTTTTCAGTATGTTTATGGAAAAATTCAGCATCAGTCTTATTTTTCAGCTATTTACTATGGACTAACTTCAAAAACATGTTCTTTTCCCATGAAACTCACAGGGAGCTTTTTTACTGAGGTCCATGAAATAAAAGAATTGTATTGAGCAGCAAAGGGAATCAGTCTTTCTCTTTAACATATTTTACTTTGTTCATTACCAGATTATAAGGATGACTAATTCACCCATTGAGTCAACTTTATTTTTAAGTTCCTACTGTGAGCAAGACAAGGTAGACAGAGATCTCACTTTCAATACTCTTGATATTTGGCATAGTACACAGTTTATAGCCTGAGTACAACTAATATAATAGCATTAACAAGGGGCTTATTTTTCTATTTTTTCTGGTTGAAAGATTTCTCTGAGGAAATAATATTTAAGAAAAACCTGAAGGACACACAATTGGTGATTAGGACATTTGCTTGGAAGTAACTTTCTAAGCCTGGAGGAGGGTAACATGTTCACAGGTCCATTGAAGGCTTATGTCTAGTTGGGGAAGGGAAGACAGGAGCAAGGGAAGAGGCCAAAAAGTCAAGGAAAAGCCTTCGAGACTATGCAAATAATTTGAATATTTGTCATTTTGCCATTACTTTTCATCTCTGGAGTATTTCACCATTTTCAAAGTACATTCACAAATAAAATGTCACTTAATTCACCTGGATCTTGTGAGTTTGTTTGAATAATCAGAGGAGAGACTAGAGGGCTGTCCATATTTGCAACATCCATCCATCCATCTCTAGTTACTTACAAAACTTCTTTTTTTGTCAAATTACTTTTAATATTAAGAGCATATTGTTAGAGAAATATATAGGACCTGATTTAGGTCCTAATTTAGTACTCTATTCTCTATAATAATAGCTAACATTTATGTCTAAGTACTTTATGTGTATTAATGCATTAAACCCTATTATCCTTACAAGGAAAGTACTATTATTATTCAACATTTTACTGAACAGAAAAGGAAGAGATATGCCCAAGAGTACACAACTGGTACATAACAGAGGTGTAATTTGAATACAGACGTCTAGCCCATACAGCCTTGCCCATATTTTTCCTCTTGTCTAAACTCTGATGCTTTGCTTTTTGGTAGAAATGTTATCTTTATGTCTTCATATAAGCAAAACATTATTCTAGGCACTCTTATAAGGTCTCAGGTTTTATTTTTTTTTGTATATAGCTTTCAGTTAACCCAAAGGAGAAATTAACGTATAATGAATAAATGTATACAGACATTCATATTAGTGTCAAGATGAATTATAATTGATTTACTTGTTACTTAAAGAGGGAATATATTTTTGTAAATTCCCTAGGTTATTGGACTTATAAATTAGAGGTCCATATTTAGAAATTTTAAAAATTTGGTATTTTTATTCTGAATTTTTCTTTTATTATGGAAAGATAATATTCTCATTTTTGTCCAGGTGTTTCTGTGCGTCAAAGGTAAATCAAATATGTCATGGATTTTCTATTT
This sequence comes from Pan paniscus, assembly GCF_029289425.2. NCBI lineage: Eukaryota > Metazoa > Chordata > Mammalia > Primates > Hominidae > Pan > Pan paniscus. Next base: position 92,577,400 of record NC_073258.2, on the reverse strand, counting down.
TGAGACACATCAGAACATCCTTCTGAATATGTAAACATCCCTCTCCACATTCCAGTAACTCTTTCTAAACCTGTCAATTTATGTATGTATATGGATCAGCAGAGAAGATGGATTTTGTTAAAAATTTACCAGATTAGAAAGAGGATGTAATTGAAATTCGGTGTTATTATCAGTTTCTGGATCTATATAATGTATGTTTATGTCTATATAGTCAACAATCATTAGGTCAGTAGATATTTATTAAACAGCTACTACATTGAAATTACTGTAAAGGCATTGTATAACTAATAATGATCAAAAAGTATAGTCTATTGCTTCATAGAGATTCAATTCAGTAGAAGAGTCAGACATCAAATAAGAAATCCTAAGAGTAATAACTATTTAGAAGTACAGGAGAGCATAAAATACATCGATTCAATTTCAAAGTCTCTTTGGCCTCTAAAATTTTATCATTCTAACCTTAGTTTTACATAAGTTAGGAGTTACATGTTCTCATCTTGGATTTGTTACTATTTGTGTGATCTGAGAAAACCCAGAGAATCACAATATTCAAGACATAAGGATTGTAGTTATTTTCTGTATTTTATTTTCCCCATTTAAAAAATGCAGACAGAGAGTGTGGGAGATGGCCTAGTTTAATGGTTCTCAAACATGAGTGTACATTAGAGTCACTTGGAAGATTGTTAAAACACAGGTTGATGGATCTCCTTACCTTCTGCACAGAGTTTCTTATTGAGTAGCTCTAGGCCTGCTGAGAATTTGCTTTTCTAAAATGATTCCAGGTGAGTCTGATGATTCTGGCTTTGAGATCACACTTGGTGAACTTCTGGCCTAGATGACCTTGAGGAACTATGAAGTACTATGTACTGCAAGAAATAGGACTATCTGAAGAGGCTTCCAGAATTTAGTATTTTCATAACTATCTTCTTCTATGTAGTGACTTTATTGTGGATTTTTTAAAAGTTCTGGTTATCTTATAATTCCAACCTTATTCTAAGCTAGTAGGAATGATTTTTCAAGCCATGGAACTCAATGCCAACAATATGTATTCCTCAAATCCTTGAACCAATAAGGTCTTGAAAAAGTATTTTGGTGGTAATCCAGCTGGAGTAGGGTCAATGTAGATAAATTTGTGAGTTATTTTTAGTCATAATTGTTAATTATATATATTGAATTTATATACCCAATTATAATGAACAAATATCCAATGTCTGTCAGCCCCAAGGAAAGGAGAGCAGCTGACTTAAGAAGAAACATTTCCAAATTAATATAAAAAATCATTTCAAATCTCTGAGTCAAAGTATTTCTTCTGTCTCAACATAATTTTTCAGTCTTCCTTAAGATATATATAATACATTATTAAAAATTATGAAGTTCTTATAATGCAAAACATACAATGTAACTAAGGTAGTAAAAAGGGAGTTGTACATTTAATAGACGTATGGTCAGATATCTCTGGCAGGTTCTAACTATAAGAAGTTAGTAATTAATACGTGTTTATCAGAAGCATACTATGGTAAAACAGGTAATACGGTAAATCACTCCTTGAGACGTAATTTTCTATTCTAAAAAGAAGAAATGTAGAATTGATGACTTCTAATGTCCTTTCTGGCTTTAAATTTCTGCTACACTTTGTGATAGACAAAATAGTATTAATAGTTATTTACTATGTTCTGTCATATTTGATGATAAGGCTGCTGGGCCAACAGCCTTTGAATAAAATGTGTCTGGCTTGGATACAGGTAACATGTACAAATTATTATAAATTTCCTTTTCCTGCTGAGATAAATGCATTATCTCTGCTCTTGTTTTCCTCTCCTTGAACTGTCTTCTCCTTGTTTCTAGTTAGCCGTTAGATCACCCAAAAATTATGTAGAAGGTACTAACATCCAAAGCAGATTTTGGCTTGAGTATTTTGTTAGCAGGACTATGATGAAATCACAGTTGTAAAAATAAATTCACACACAAAAAAAGTTCCTGTTTTTTTTTTTTAAATAATTTCAAAAGAATAGCATGGACCTTCTGATCTTCCTTTCCATTTTGGGATATAGAATTACCTGGAATAGATGCATATTTATGCTATTTCATAGGCTGGCAAAATGTAAGTTAGAGTAAATGTAGGACTTTGGCATAGATAAGGGGGACGATCATAGAACGTCAGAGTTGTAAGGACGTTAAAGATCACCACAGTCAAAGCCCTCATTATGAAAATGAGGCAATTGAGAATCATAAAGTCTTATTATCTTTCTAGAATCATAATTACATGTTTTATTGGGTTAACTTGCTTCACCTGTGAGTCTAGATACGGAGCATAACTGTAATGCTCTAAAATACACTATGCAAAAGAAAGATGGGGTACGTAAACTAAAGGACAACAGCCTTTAAAGTAAAAACATTATTTGGAAGGATTGTATCACTGGGAAACACCATCAATTTTAAATGATATGCACCAAGTAATGTAGTTTCCAAATATAGAAAGCAAAAATTGACAGGTATATAAAGATAAAATAAATCTACCATTTGTTTTCTAATATTGGGATATTTAAGCATAGCTCTCTCAGGTGATGGATAGATCAAGTAGATAGAATCATTAATAAGTGTAAAAAAAATTAGATCAAAGAACTTTAAAAGATGTAGAAAATACATTTAACCCAAGAATATTTCACACATTTTGCTTAAATATAACAAAAAACTATATGTCATGTTCTGTGCCATAAAGCAAGGTGTAGGAAACAAAAATATTGTTTTGATATTTGTATTTTCTGACCCTAAAGCCATTAAGTTATACATCAATAATGAAAAAGATTGCACAAAAGCATATATTTTGATATTTTTAAAACTTAATTTTAACATGAACAGAAGTGTTCTACTAAACTTTTAAGAAAAAATAATCTCAATGTAATGTAAATACTTTTAGTGAATAAAAAAATGTGAACACTCCTTATTGTTTTTTATCAGACTCATAAAATCTTCAGGGCAGAACTAAACAAGTAGAGTGCAAGTAAGAAAAATACAGTTCAAACTCACTCAACAAACATAGATGTAAAATCCTAAAAAAAGTAAAAATATATTGAAATTGGGTTTATACGAGGAGTGGGTAATAGACTGAATGTTTGTGTTCCCCCCAAATTTGTATGTTAAAATTCTAACCCCAATGTGATGGTGTTAAGAGAAGGGGCCTTTGGAAGGTAATTAGGTCATAAGGGTGGAATCCTTATGGATGAGATTAGGATTCTGGAGAACTCTCTCACCTTCTTTCCAACTTGTGATAATACTAGAAGTTGGTAGTCTGCAACCCAGAAGGGGAGCCCTCATTGGAACCCTACCATGCTGGTACCTTAATCATTACTTCCAGACTCCAGAATTGTGAGAAATAAATTTCTGTTGTTTACAAGCCACCCATCTATGGTATTTTGTTATAGCAGCCCAAACCAAATAAGACAGAATACAGAAATATTATTAATGTAAGAAAATTTAGTATTTTAACTTTCTACTTTAACATTATCTTATTTTAAATACATATATAAAAACAATCATTTCAAAATCTATTAATAATAAAAGTCTTAACAAATCTGGGTTAGAAGGAAATATCCTTAACCTGATAATGAGTATTTAATATAGTCTATAGCAATTGTCATTTTCAATGGTGAAACATAAGAAGCATTTTCTTTAAAATCAGAAAATGGCCTGCTATTACCATTACTATTCATGGTAATGAAGTAGTTAGGCATTGCAGTTAGACAAGAAAAATAAAAACATAGAACTGAAAGGAAGATACAGTTCAGACACAGTGGAATGTGTAGACAAACTTCAGAAATAGAGTTCAGCAATGTTCCTGGCATAAACTCATTATACAAATATCAATGGCAATCCTATATGCCACTAATAATCAATAAATAATAGGAAAAATCCCATTTATAATAACAGAAAGGCTATGGAGTTAAAGAATTTCTATAACAAGGCACTGGGACTTATTTTGGAGAAAGAAAGAAAATAATACCACGGGCATTTAAGAAAACAGAAAAAAAAGAAAAGATAAATGATCTGTGGATGAAAATACTTGATAAATGAGAAGAGCACAATTATCCAAATTCTACATTCAATGCAATCAAAACCTCAACAAGCATTATTTTTGTGGACCTAGAGAAACTGACGCCAAAATCAGTATAGATGAATAAAAGGTCAAGAATAAGACTTATTTAAGAAAAACAAGGAAGGGAAATTTGTCTTCTCAGACATCATACTTATTAGGAATTTTAGAATTTAAGCAATGAGGTACTTTCATGTATATTCACAGATGCACAAATTTATCAAATTCTTTCAAATAAATTTTTTAAAAAAATTATAATTGTTTTAAAAATATTTTAAATTATTGTTTTAAAATTACATCAATAATGTATCATCTTCCTGCCTCCTGCTAGGAAAAGCTGCACCCATTGTTCTATTTTTTGGTACACTTAAACCATAGGATTTACATGAATGAAATCTTGGTATAAAATCAAAGAAAGCATTATACCCTTGTGGAATAAGACTATTAGTATCGAGAATACATAAGGAACTCCAATAAAAAATGACAAGGAATTCGGTAAAAATAAGCAGAGGATGTGAGCAGACAAATTACAGAAAATTACAGAAAATTGAAGTGGAATAACTAATAAATATATGAAATGCTACTCCACTAATAATTAAGGGCATATACATGAAAAGGAAAACAAGATATTTTAAAACTATCAAACTGCCTGAATTTAAAATTTAACAATACTAAGTTTTAGTTGAATATGAGGGAATGAGAACTCTCAGAGAGCACTGGTAGGCCAGGCTGCATTGCATGACTCCAGAGTATAAATTGGTATATCCACTTTGAGAAGCGTTTTAATAATATCTGGGAAAGGTAAAAATGTGCCTGCTCTATGATCTATTAATTTCACTCTGAGAAATATACTATAGAGCTGCTTTTCTGTTAAAACTTTTAAAAAATCACAACACACAGTAAAAAAAATTACATGTTATATCAAAGAAGACATACTTGGACATAATGTAGTTCACCAAGTATTGTGTCATGTGAAAAATTTTGGCTAATGAGTTACAAACGAGTGATGTGTTTCATTTTTGTGCTAAAGCATTTAATTGCCAGTGCAAGATTTTCTGTATTTTTTTTTCTCTCTGCCAAGGCAACTAGAAGCTTTTAAGATGGTGCTTACTTTCTCCACCTGTACCCTGGAGTGAGGTGTTTGTTGTAGAACAGAGCACACAGTCAATTCAGAATGGACATATAGACTGATTGATAAATAGGCTTTCAATTTTACAAACCACTAAGATTTAGGAGTTTTTTATTCTGCAGAATTGCATAGCCCATACTGACTGTTACAATATTCCTACTTTTATTATGTGTAAGAGTTAATGCAACCACCTAAAACTTCACAGATTAAAATAAAAACATTTATTTGTTAATGATTCTGTATTCTAGGCTGGCCTCAGAAGGAAGTTTATTTCTTGGCCTTCTAGGTCACTCATGGAAAAGCATTATATGGAAGTTAGTTGGGCTGGATGATCAAAGTTGGCTTTGGTCCTATGTCCAGCACCTCAATTGAAATGGCTGGAATAGATGGGACTCTCTCTCTTCAGTGGGCTCTTCAGAAGAGTTAGATGGATTTCTTTTCATCGTGGTCTTGATATGGTAAATTGACTTGATAACACTCCAATAGGTTTAATGCACAGTTGGATAAATGCAAATATAGAAAAGTCAGCACATATGGAGCATAGGTACAGAAGAGTGCTATAATTTCCATTGAAGCATTGTTTGTAAGAATAAAATTTGGAAACTTCTTCAAGAACTCTCAGTAGATAAATAGGTACAGGATATATTATTTATTCATATGATAGAATAGTGTCCATTGATTTGAAGAAATGATTAATAGATAATAGATAGATGTCTTGATAGATTGATGGACAGTTATTGAAGACATAATGTTAAATTAAAACATCACATTTTAGAATAAAACATAATGTAGATTATTTATCTTATTAAAAACATTGAAAGTAATGCTACATGTTTTTATTTACAAATATGCATGCGTACATGTAACAGATTACCTCTCTTAATGAAAGCAATTGCCTTTGGAGAGGATAGGAGTAGAATGGAAATGAGTAGAGAAATAGAGGAAACTTCAATTTTTTTCTTCTATGTTTTAAATTGGAAGTAAAAAAAAGTCAACATTTAAAAAATTTTGGATGTTTAGTAATTTATTCGTGTTGTTTTTAGTATTTTAAAAAACTCAATTAATGGCAAAACATGATACAGAAGAATGTTATAAAAATATAAGCTTATTAGTGGAGATACTACCTATTTCAGGTAATTATTTTCATTAAATATATTTTGACTCATCCTAGAGAGGGCAGAAAGTCTGATTAGAGCACTGACCCTTGTTAAAAATTTAAGAGCTTACTCTGGTAGGTTTTTACCCAAAAAGGTCAGTTGCAGAAAGAACTAGAAACAGGCTAAGTTTCAAGTTCTTACAGAGACATAGGGTCAAAAGCAAGGAAATCAAGGTCAGCTGTCAATGTGTAGAATGAGTAAGGTGTCAGAAATGGGAGACAAAGCAGTTACAAGCTTCAAAGCCAGGTGACATGCATTGGAGTTCAGAGTCAGAACGAAAGCAGCAGAAAGGTACAGCTTCCAAGACTATTCTTGAGAGCAGTTCGCAGCAGCAGTGTGGGTTTGTGAATAGGTAGGCCTGGTTTAAAGATAGTGATGTGGAGCAGGCAGAAACACCTAAGACAATGCTTTTCGTCCCAAGTCAAGTGGTTTCTGACAGAGCTTCTCAGGAATACTTTGTTCACTGATCAGCTTGCCATTCTCATGGGAATAATTAAGATGAGTGCTGAGGGATTCCCACATGTTTAGATTTCTAAGAAAAAGAACATGGTGATGTAATTTTCTGTCCAGATAAGACACAGGCTACTTGTTCCCATCAGAAAAAAAATTGGCCACAGCAAGTCAGGGCAATTGTATGATTTTGTCAACTGGGTCTCGTGAATTCTGAGACCCCACTGGTCTGCTTGTGTTGGCCTATCCTTCCCTGACATGTTTAGTCTTCTTATCCCAAGGTAAGAGTGAGGTCAGTTAGTGAGCAGAATCTTAGCAAAGGCTGGAGGCATGAGGAAGTTGTCTATTTTCTCTCTCTTTCTCTCAAGATTTCTGAGAATTATGTTGATCCCAAGAGGTGTGCCCAAGGGAACATGAATTACTGCAGAATTACCAATCAAGGTGAAGACAGAGAAAATGTCAGGTAAATGTTAACAGTGCGTTGTTTACTTAGACTTCTCCCTGAGGGAAGAGGGCTAAATCATTGGAATTGAGTGAGTGGTTTTGCAGGTGTGTAATTCTTCTCAGCTGACAACTGTCATTTTAACCTTGTATTTGACGTTTAAAAAGCACAGTGCTGGAGAAACAGAGTGAAAGTTCTAGAATGACTAGTGCTTCCTTGCTCTATTGAGTGCCTTTACCTGAATTTATCATTAATGCACATTGTCTTCTTTTCTGCTGTGATCCAAGTTTTTCCCGATTTGGAATTTTTCTCCTATGATTTCTCACTAACAGTTCCTATTGTTATTTTATTATGACATGTAGCCTCAAGCATATTTTGTGAAGCAAAGCCACCTAGTTCTTGATATCATTTTGTTGGTAGTAGGGAGAGTAAATACCCTGTCAGCTGCATACCCTTTCTGATGGGTTGAGAAAAATTAATGGCTTAAATATCTATCAGAAAAAGTTTTGTTATCTATTTTTGGGTTTATGTAAATTAGTTGTAGTTCACTAATGGAATAATTTATTTGAACATTCATTCAAGATTTATCGAGCACCTATTACAAGTGAAAATTTCATTATAGTATGTATAGACAGCTGGGTTTCTATAAAGATAAGCACATAAAGATATTGCATTATTTTATATAAGTCATGAAATCTGTGCAGAAAAAGTGCTTAATAACTTTAATTTGTAAGCATTTTCATAGGAGAAAAGTGCTTCCCTAAAGAACAGATGCCCAGGCTGTGCTGAAACCTAGGAGAGTTTTACATGGCATCTCCAGATCTGTAGCTTTTCTCATGGTGACTATCATTGTGAAATTAAAAAGAAAAAAAAAATTCAAGAGAAGGGAAACTTCAGCTTCTAGGAAGATGGGTTAGATGTCCTTTTCTCTTTTCCTCCTGCTAAGTATAGCTGAAATCCCTGAACATTACGTATAAACAAACAAAAAACTCTAAAAGGTGGTGAAAAGAAGTCAGACCAGACAGGGACATTGGGACCCAAGAGACAACGTGGTGGTATGTTCTCTAGGCTTTCTTTTGGTATCCTGTATGTTAATCTTAGAGCTCAAAAAAGCAAAATCCAGAAACTCCAATGGGTGCAGACACGCAAAAAGCCCAACAAAAGTCTGATTTTTCTAGCTGAAGGACCAGAAAAGGAAATAAAACTTTTAGACAATAACTGTTCTACTGCTGCTAAACACCACAGAGAAAACTTTGGCCCCACTCTACATGCACCAGCAAAGATGAAATGAAGAACTTAGAAATCCACTCTTGCCAGGCTATAACACCACAGCTAAGAAAAAAAATTACATGAGTCTTCCTCATCTTTAATCCAGTTGTATCCTCAAACCCTTTCTCAACACAATGCTGCCATGTGGTACTAAACTCCCTCCCCAAGGATGTAAGAGTGGAGAGCATGTGGGGAGGCTGGCAAAGTGAGTAGTTTCTCTCTCTGCCTGCTGGAGTACTGTCAGGAAAGGGCTAGGGGAGAGTCAGGGTTTTCACCATGGCCCCATGGTAAAGGTACATCTGTGGAAATTACATGGAAAACAGTTAGAGGACACTCCTATCACTGACCCAGGGAGGTATCAGTGGTGTCCTAACAGGGAGATGGAACGCCCGTTGCAGTTCAGCCTGTTGTACCAATGTCAGTTTCCTGGTTTTGCTCCTGTACTATAATAATATAGTCTGTAACCATTAAGGAAAACATGGATGAAATATTCATGGGACCGACCTCTACTATTTTTTCAACTTCGTATGAATGTGCAATTATTTCAAAAGCAAAAAGTTAAAGTAGAGAAATACATTTATAACAAATTTAAATTTTTGCTCTCAAGTTGACTGCCAATAAATTATTTCCCCTTTTAAATGTGAAATAAAGGTAGACTCTATAAAAAAATTCAAGGCAAATATATGTGTCTTCTTTTAAATCTGTTTTCTTTATGACCCCTAACCTATATGAAAAGACTGGTGGGAAATACACACAGATAAGCAACAGCAACCCATCAGTGGCTATTTCCTAGTTGAGGTTCTATAGGGTGATTGACTTCTGTGGCAGTCTGGCTAATTGTTTCTGTAGTCCCTATTTCCTATCCTTCTGGGTAATACAGCTAGACTACATTTCTTATCCTCTCTTGTAATTGTGTGTGGTCATTGGACTGAAGTCTTAGCAAATGAAATTCTATTGGAAGTGATATATGTTCCTCGTTGACTTGGTCCTTGAAAACCGTCTAAGTGATCCTTCACCTCTTCTCCATCTGGAACTGGATGAGAACATTCCAGGTGCCTAGAGGAGGGCTAAACAAGATAAAAGAGCCTGCATACCTTAATAACTCCAAGGAGCAGAACATCCTTATTCCCCTGCAACCAACTGAACTTTAAGCAAATGAATAATTATTTACATTTCTAAAAGCCATTTTGTCCTTGGAGTTTATCTGTTACTTCACTTTTCGTGATGTGGGAAGGAGTGGTAGTGGTGTATGGGGTTTCTTGTCAAGAGATGACAATGGTTTGACATTCCCAGTTATTTTTCACACTTGGTGTCTGAAATCTCCCTGGAATTCACTAGGAAGTGAAGGCAGGGGACCAGGTTCTAGTCTAATGTATATTACTTCATATTCAAAGGGAGATAATTGCACAAGGCAATCTTTCAATTCCAATTTTAACAGTCTTGAATACATTAATTTATATGAAGTACAGCACATACTTGGTACTCTTGTACTTCCTTCTTTACTCACAAGAGATACTGCAAAATAATTAGTTGGATCTTTCCCTCTGATTCCAGATGTAGCTTCAAACTCCTTCTCAATACAATGCTCCAGGCCACTGTTGCTAATATACTTGTACTGACCTAAGTGCTGAAACCTATAGGTTATTGCTACTCTATATATTGATCTAATGACAGCTATGGGTGTTAGCACCTTGGCTAGCAGGCCTTATAGGTAGGTTCATCCAGTCTCTTCTAGCACCTCCATGATGCATTCTCCATGCTCCACTCTGTCTATCTCTCACACCTAGTTTCCTTTGAAGTGAAGATATTTGTGGGATAAGTTATGTTTTTCAGGGACTGTTCTCTATTTTGAAATATGAGGCTTGAGAATTAATGTCCTAGAGGAAATGAAGGAAAAACAATATTTAGAAAACATTAGAAGTGAGTCAACCCTTTTTTTACTTACACAAATATTGTTCTTAAGTGCAAGAAGGCTGTGATATGCCTCCCATAATACAAAAAGATAGTTTATATTTTACTTTTTATAATGGTACCTTAGAAAGAAATATAATTATGCATTTATTACAAAATGTGTTGAGAGGCCCATATTTCTTGATTACTCACTAACCTTTTTTGGGTTTGTGAAACCTACCCTAGGCTGTTTCCTTTGTGGGGTGAACAGTACTAGTGCCTACAATATTTATTTTTCCCTCTTGTTCCAAACCAACAGAAATCAAATGTTTGAGATGGTAATGAATGAGTCAAATAAAAATCCTTGCTATTCCAGTCTTCTTTGGATTCAGAGGGGTGGTTAAGAGTTATAATTGTTTTCAGTGAAATGTAGATGGGATTAAACTGGTTTTCTGAGAAGACTGATTTTCCTGATGCAGATATTGTCCCCTTTTCTTTCCCTCCTTTCCTTTCTTGCCTTGAATGCACTCATGATAGCCTCACCTGCTGCAGTCATCTAGAAATCATAAGAGGAAGGCCAAGAGAATCACAGATACATTTGTCCTAATTTAATGAGATTTATTGCACCAATGTCAGTAGCCACTTTCCTCTAGATTTTAGTTTTATGAAAAAAATAAACATATATATTTTAAAGCTAATATAGTCATGTTTTCTGCAGTTTACAGCCAGATAATAGACTAGGCTTGATCATAAATATCTGCAGGAGATTATGTATTTCACCAAGAGAAAGGACATCTTACCTCAATAATTGGGAAAAACTTTCAAAAAGGAAGTTTCAGCATATAATTATGGAATATGAAGTGAGATCTAAAATAACTCTAAGTCAGAATTTAGTAGATTTTAAGAACCATTGTAGGAATTTTTACTGTATACCACTGGAAATAGCTGATAATGTATTCCATATTAAACCTATAAAATTAACATGTATTGAGTGCTTACTATTTTTAAGCACAATGTTGAGTATTGTATCTGCTTCTTTATTATCTCAGTTAATCCTCACATCAGACTTATGCAGTAGAAATATTTTTTACTCTCACTTAATAGATGAAAAAACATTGAGACTTGAAGGGATTAAATAACTGGCCCCTGAGCCTCAAATACTACCTGTTTTGTCTTATTCATGTGGTATCCCTAACACCTAGAATGGTACCTGATAAAGAGTAGGTAGTATATAAGTATTTTCAGTGAATAATAAATGCATACTCCTTCTGTATGTGTTACACTGTTTTATTGAGTATCTGCTATGCCATGGTCTCAGGCTGAGGTCTCAGAACATAAAATATTTATAGGAAAACTTCTTTGTCCCTAAGGAGATAAGATGTGCGCATAATCTTCTTGTAAAGAGCAAATTTCAATGCTGTAAGTTACTCTTTTGGTTCCCCCTAAGGTAATCAAAAAAATGAATTCACAGAGTTGGTGGACTTTGAGCTATAAGCAAATAAAGGCCTATGAAAAAATAAGGATGGATAAAGAAGAATGTAAGGGTGGTTAATATGTAAAATATAAGGAGAGTGGAGGCAGAAGATGAGTTATGTTTAGACTAAGTTGTGCAGGTGCTACACAGCAAACCAAAAGTTTGAACTTCAGGGTTTTATTCTATGGTCAATGAGGAATTCACAGGGATAGCTAAGCAGTGAAGCAGTATACTCAGATTTGCTTTTAGCAAGATAACTCTGGAATCAGTTTGGAAGAAGGACTAACTTCAAAAATGACAAGAAACTGAAGATTGCTATATTCATCTAGGCACAGAGGCTGAGGGCACATGGCTTGAGATCCAGACAGGCTGAATATGGAAGAGTCCTGAGGAGGGATAGTAGATGAAATTCTATGAAAAGTAAAAGAAACAAAATAATGTTATTGGAGCACAGAGATATGCAATCACTTTACTCATAACATAGTCAATTCTTACTTGCAGATTCTGTATTTGTAAACTCATCTACTTATGAAATTTATTGTAATACCATAATCAATACTAATGGCACTTATGAGTCATTCACAGACATGCACAGACTGGCAAAAAATTTGAGTTTCTGGAGTGCATATTTCCAGCTGAAATGGAACACAGAGGAGCTCTATTTCAGCTCTCGTATTATACATGAGTGTCCTTTTTACCGTCTATTTAGTGCTACATTTCTCACATTTTGTGCTTTTTGTTGATTTCACTGTTTAAAATGGTGCTCAAGCTTAGTGCTGAAGCACTGACTAGTGTTCTAAGGTGCAAGAAGATTGCAATATGCCTCACAGAGAAAATATGTATGTTGGAGAAGCTTTGTTCAGGCATGAGTTTTAGTGCTGTTGACCATGAGTTCAATGCTAATGAATTAATACTATTATGTATGGTGTCTTCAGAGACACAAATAAAATAATGTTGTATATTGATAGCTTGACAACAATGTCATAACCACACACTTGTAGGGACCCATCCCTATTTTTCCTTTGAAGAAATGATTTGGTATTTGGTAATTCAGTGTTCAGGGCAACGTTGTAGAACATAACCACTGAGAATAATGAAAGTTGAGTGTATATATCATAGAATAGTAGACCTGGATGAAGCATTAGTAATAATCAATTCAATGTCATTATCATACAGAAAAAACAGGTTCAAAGATATAAAGTGAAATAAACAATGTCGCATTCTTATTTATCACTGAGCCTGGACCAGAATTAGAAATCTTAATTTGTTCTTCAGTAGTTTTCCCTACTCCATAGGTATATAAACCTTTAAATAGAATACTGGCCTGGACAAAATATTTAAGCTAAAGTATTAGGTGATTAAATTTTCTTTTTTAAATTGGAAGGAGGGTCTATGATGGGCACACATGATGAGTCATTCCTGTGATGCATGGTTGCCGCTCTGATTCCTTGTCCTTATCAAGGCTGATCTTAGTCTTGTATCACTCGAGTCTAAACCCAGATAGACTCAGAGCTTAAGAGTCTTTCAAAGGTTACCAGAAGGATCTCTCTCACACGATCACCTGTGCTAAGGAAATACCGCTGTTTTCACAAAAACCAGCAGCCTTCTGGCAAATCATAATGTAGCACAGGGTCAACAGCCTGTGGCCTGCAAGTCAAATTTGTCTCACTGCCTATTTTGCCTAAATTATTGTATTTATTGTAAATTATTGGAACTCAGCCATGCTAATTTTATTATGTATTTGTAAATGGCTACTTTCATGCTACCATTGCAAAACTGAGTAGTTGTGACAAAGATTAAATGGCTGTTTATATTTACTATCTTGCCTTTTAGAGGAAATGTTTGCTGATTTCTGGTGTAGTATAGCATGAAATTTGGTGTCATTTCTCCATGTAAATGGTCTATGATGACAGTCTTTGAAAACATTTTATCAGTTGTTCTGCTTTTATCTCGTGGTTTAAGATATTGCATTGAAGAGCTTTATCAAGGTGTCTAGATGACATGAGAGGATTATATTTTGCTATTTTGTGTCATCCAAAAATCTGAACCAATTTAACAAAAGTGTGCCATAACTCACTTTAGCACTTACTGAATTACACATCAGTCACCTGAGTTTCCTAACTCAAGGACTACAGTGGTAAGAATCTGAATCTACAATGCATTTCTTGATCTAGCCTGTCCTCACCAGCTGTCAACATTACCTGAACCAATTGTTACTGTGGCTGTCAGAGCTGACATTCAAAATCAGTAACGGGACAGAATTAACTTCCCGATTGTCTTTCCTATTGCACAAGCATATATAAGAGATGCTTTTATTTAGCTTAGTGACATTTGCCACCCAAGTACTGACAAAACAATGTGTCTAAACAAATGTTGATTGCACAGATTAATCTCTTCATGATAATGAATGCTAAATGCATAGAGGTAATTACATAATAATCTCGCAACCGCACACAGTGACTTTTGCTTAATGGAATTACTTGGGAGACAGTGTTTTAATGTTGTAACCTGACACTTCAATGAAAAGAAGACTGTGATAAACAGTTTAGCAGAGCTTCTTCTATATTCTTATTGTTGAACTGAGCATTGTCTTTACAGAGGCATCCTGAATTTTTAAAAATTTCTTTTCTTAATTAGCAAATTATGGCTGAATTAACACATTGCTTCAGTTCCTTGTTAGTCTCCTAGGCATCTTTATAAAAATGGTTTGCAGCCCAAGATGAGGATTTTATGAGAATAAAAACTTTTATTAAGTATCTACCTCTCAGAATCTTGTAAGTGTATGAGAGAGAAGTATTAGGGATTGGGGGAATCAGATAAACCATGAATAATTGTACACCCCCTTCAAGATATAGGCCAGAGAATATTTTTATAGGCTCTTTCTAGGAACTGTAAGTATGACAAAACATAAAGAAAACCATAATCATAAGGTGAAGAATGTAGCAAGATAAGCTATCTTGGGTTGAAATGCTATGTGGAGGAAGGACTAACAAGGGCATGGATCCAGAATGAGTGTGAATATATACATAGGGATTATTTTATATAATAATGTATATATGTACATTTTATATATAATAATATGGTATACAATAATGATCATTTTAAAAAGGTGACATATATGTAAGCAGTAGAAGAAAGATTATGTAAGAAGGCTAAAGATTCCTTGGGATTGGGCAGAATAGGCTATTTGAGAGGAAACACAAAACATGAAGATAGGAATATTTAACCCTACACATGTAGCTTTGGCATCTTTATATTGGGTCAATTGACTACAGGTTGTAGTTGCAAATAACCTTCCAGCAAAAATCACTATAAAATGCTTAAAGGTATGTGTAGTGATGATCAGGAACGCCTGTACACCCAGGGTTGTTTTTGGTTTTCAGTCACAGCTGCCCTTGGCTGCTCACCTATTGATCTTTTCATAGGCCATTTGTGAAAGTAGTAGCAATCTTGATAGTCTGTGACTTAGGGCTCATTAATATCATGTATTTGTCCATCCAAACCAACAAGCTAAGCATGCAAAGCAGCAGAGTGCTGATATTCTGAGGATCCATTGCTCAGACCAAAACAGAATGGACTTTAAAGTGAAAAAGATGTAATTTTATTATACACACAGCTTTGCCATTTATTAAGACTGTAAGTTTGGGCATTTGATTTAACCCCTTCCAAACTGTAACACTTTATGTTAGGATGGCAATAATAATTCATAGGATTAGTATTTTGATTAAATGAAAAACCAATAAAGTAGCTGACATATATAGTAAGAATCAATAAAAAAATAGATTATTATATAAACAAAGAATTTCATCCTTTGAGTGTGAACATGGCCTCTTTGAATGTTGTATAAGAAAATAATTGTGCTAGGCAAAGAAGAGCAGGGCAGCTAGAATCTGTCAAAGTATTGTTTGAAGACCTAAATTAACAAAACATTTATTTTTTAGACTCTAATATTAATTTGCCTGACTTTGGAAGAGACATATTGTTTATATACCATATCATTTCACCAGATACAGTTTGTAAATCTGTGGGAGGACCCAAATGGTGGCTTTGCAAGATGTGTATCACACACAATTCTTATCTCTGCTCTAATGCTTTACAAACAGAAGCAGGCAGCAGCCCCTGACATAGTATTCCGCTCAAGTGAGCCCTAAAGCCCGTGTTCATCACCCCCAGAAGAGCTACCTGATACACCAATAAATAAAATTTTATGCCTGCTCCATTTGAGAAGACAAAGTCTGTAGATTAAAGTTCAGCTGGAAGGATGTGATTTAATCTTACACTTGGAATTAAGTGTGATGTCTATGAAGTATCTCCTTAAAAGAAAATAAATAAAAAGAGTTTACAGTCTACTAAAGCCATCAGGTTCCTAGGGAATTATAAGTGTGCCTAGATTCTAAAGTGTTTTACTTGTTGTTGTTGGAAAATTCTTATATCTACAACAAGTAAAAATGACTTCTACTTTAGCAGTCCTTTGCTTGGCTTAGTCTTTAGGACGTCTTAATAATGCAGCCTTCCTTCTGTTTCCTTAAGAAGATTCTTCTCCAAACCTTCATGGCTTGAAAAAATAATGATTTTATATTATTTTTTAGAAAAAATAAATTTTAGGGTTTTAGGAAAATATCTTCTCAAGCCTCTCTTATGGTAGAGATTCACCTGCACTGGAATTTTATTTTTTGTTGTTGTTTGTTTTTTGTTTGTTTGTTTTGAGACGGAGTCTCGCTCTGTGGCCCAGGCTGGAGTGCAGTGGCATGATCTGGGCTCAATGCAAGCTCTGCCTCCTGGGTTCATGCCATTCTCCTGCCTCAGCCTCCCAAGTAGCTGGGACTACAGGCGCCCGCCACCACGCCCAGCTAATTTTCTTTTATTTTTCTTTTGTATTTTTAGTAGAGACAGGGTTTCACCATGTTAGCCAGATGATCTCGATCTCCTGACTTCATGATCCACCTGCCTCGGCCTCCCAAAATGCTGGGATTACAGGCGTGAGCCACCATGCCCGGCCTGGAATTTTCTTAATTGACCAGTGTAGCACTCGAAGTGCTCCTTAATATGCTTTGTGAGGAAAAAAAAAAGTTGTATCATAGGTTTCAGTTAGAGACTAAGTTGGAGACACGCATATAATCTCATAAAATTTATAAGAATTTCTTCATGAAGTAACTTGTTTGCCATTGTTTAACCTGATGTTTCCCAAACATATTTATATAACTTAATTCTCCACACTCTCACACCAATATAATGTCACCCTATGGAACTATCCTTCAGTGGAATGCACTTTGGGAAACATTGATATATAGGCTACAGGAATATGAGAATGAATGTTTATATTTACCTCATTACTTTCAGTAGAGTCACACCTTTAATTGATAATTTTATAGCTACTTTTTGAATCATTGAAGTTCTTCTCTCTGTGATGGGTAATGTGTGCTGCATTTTCTATTTGTGACCCTATGAAAGGCATTGTTTGTTTGTGCCACTGCTTCTCATAATAATCCTTCTTGCCTTGAACTCAGGGGTGGGTTCTCCCTTTGGGTTATCTCTAGACATTAGTTCATAACCCTTCCACCCCCTTAAGATTTCCCTTTAGCCTTTCTTTTTCTCCCATGATTTCTCCAGGTTTTTTAAAGCAGGTGCTATAGCAAAGAACTCATGTTCTCTATTTTTCCAGTATCTAGGCCCATCTAGGTTATTTTGCATATTGTTTCTAATTCTGTATTTAGATGGCTGTTTTTCATTCCCAGACTATATCATCTTATACTACCAGCTATTGACTATTAACATGTTTGAATAGATAATTACTCTCTCAAGTCTGCTTTGCATTTAGTTTCATTCTTTTACAGTTTAATTACTTTTCTGAAATTCTCACTATCTGCAAACTTAATGAAGGCATCCTTTATTGATAACACTGATAAAATTTTCAAGCAACACAAATACCAGATGGTCTCTGCCTCCATTTCTCCTTCTAAAAATTCTTTTCAAAGTAGCCCTATTCATTCAATAACCAATCTTTAGAGTCAATCCAAGCTTTGAGGTTCTTGTGTGGGGATTGTGAATATTGTCCTATTTGCACCTAAAATCCATGCACAGTGCCTGTATATGACACTTTTCAATGAATGTCTGTATAAAAGGAACATCAGACCATTCAACAAATCATGTCAGAATAGCATGGTCTGGACTACATCTGCACAGATTACTGCTGAAAATATCATTTGAGAAGTAAACAAATGCTTGATGAAATCCCACAAATTCTGTCTATTCTTGCTTCCTTATTTAGAGAGTTTATTTTTTTAATGATAATAACTAATTAAATTAGTCTGCTACATCCTTTTCCTAAGGTCATGTTATCTCCATGCTAATTATGTACTCAGCTAGTTGGCTGCTAACTCACAAATTTTATACAATTTATTTGTTTTTTCATATTTTAACATTTATGAAGTCAGGGTAAATTTTATAATTGATGACATCCCATCATTGTGTCATAGCTTAACTGGCAGAGTTTTTCTTTCTTAGTAACGAATATAATAACGGTGAATCATAGTCCATGAAGATTTGGCAAAATATAGTTTTTTAATGCTCTCAGTATGCAGAGTATGACGCTCTGAGACTGGGGATAGTGAGATTCTTACAGGAGAATAATGTTAACATATCAATTGTATCAAGTTTATAAAGGACTCTTCAGTACATTATGGCACTTGATTAGCATAATAGCAGTGGAGTTATTATTAGCTTTAGTTTACACCTAAAATAAAAACATGATGAAGCGACTTCCTCAAGGACATATAGGTTTACAAAGACAGTACCATGTTTATTTTAATTATAGAGAATAATATAGTGCTTGGCACATAGCATGAACTCAATATATATTTGTAGAATAAATAAGAGAATAAAGTTTTACTCAAATTTAACTTATTCTCATTTAAATCCTCTTCCCTTCTTATTATGACATTGATCCATCTCTCTCATCTCTTTCCAGCATTTCATTGTCACTCATTAGATGGTCAACTCTTTAAGGTGTAAGATCAAAATAAAAACACATTGAAAAATATATTAGAACTTTTAGAATTGGAATGGGCTTTAGAGGTCACATAGTACTGTCTGCTTTATTTTAAAGGAAAGTAAACTATGGACCAGAAAGTCTGAATGATTGATTTAAGTTTACATGGTTAGTAAATGGCAGAAGCTGGCCTTGAAATTGAACATGCTGCATTTTGGATTACTCTACTAACATTTCTCTTAAATGATTGTTCTGGTGGTTAAAATCAGCTAACTCGTCTTCAGAATTAATCTGAACGTCTAACTCGTATTCAAATTGCTAGAAATTTCCACTTGAATGCCTCATGAGAGTGTCAACCTCAAATTGTGCAAAACAGAAAAGCTTTCTCTACCTCCCGTCTTTAAATCTTGGCTAAGGACAGCCACATTTTCCCAGTCAATCTGGGGTAGACACTTTTTTTCTTCTCTCTCTCACCCTTCACCTCAAAGTAATGCCCCATCCCATTTCTCATATCTGTCTCTTACCCATCTGTCACTCCCCTATTTCAGGACATCGCCATCTCTCTCTGTACTATTCTAGTGTCCTACTTTGTTCCCTCTGCCTTTGATTTTGTCTCCTGAAATCTATTCTATAAACTATAGTTAAAGTAAAAAGACATTTAAACATTAATCTAATTGTGATCCTTTTCTGTTTAAAATATTTTATTGGTAATTTACCTTCAAATTTAAATCCAAGCCTTTAGTAAGTACTACACGTTTTTGCAAAATCTGGCTTCTTCCCAATTTTACACTTGTGTTTCCCAATTCAAACATGCTCTGCAGACATACCAGACATTCAAGCACAGCGATCTAGAGCTCTAGCTCTGGAGTTTCATGTATAGAACCACATCCTAGCTCTAATTTACTAAGTAAGTGTTTAAGTTTACTTTAAGGGACCTAATTTCCCTAAGCCTCAGTTTCTTCATTTGAAAAATGAGTTTAATATATTATCCTATTCATTTATGAAGTACTCATTTTATGCCTGACATATACATTGTAAAAATGCAATAAATATTAGCTATTACTATATTTCATAGTTCCGTGAGTTTATTCATGTTAATTAGCTTTTTCAGAACGTAATTTCTTTTTGTTTCAGCTTGGGTCAGTCTTCCTCATCATTGAAGACTCAGTTCAGTCTTCATGTGACCTGAAAGATTTTCTTTTTTTTTTTTTGGATTTATTTTTTATTTATTTATTTATTTATTATACTTTAAGTTTTAGGTTACATGTGCACAATGTGCAGGTTAGTTACATATGTATACATGTGCCATGCTGGTGCACTGCACCCACTAACTCGTCATCTAGCATTAGGTATATCTCCCAATGCTATCCCTCCCCCCTCCCCCCACCCCACAACAGTCCCCAGAGTGTGATATTCCCCTTCCTGTGTCCATGTGATCTCATTGTTCAATTCCCACCTATGAGTGAGAATATGCAGTGTTTGGTTTTTTGTTCTTGTGATAGTTTACTGAGAATGATGATTTCCAGTTTCATCCATGTCCCTACAAAGGACATGAACTCATCATTTTTTATGGCTGCATAGTATTCCATGGTATATATGTGCCAAATTTTCTTAATCCAGTCTATCATTGTTGGACATTTGGGTTGGTTCCAAGTCTTTGCTGTTGTGAATAATGCCACAATAAACATACGTGTGCATGTGTCTTTATAGCAGCATGATTTATAGTCCTTTGGGTATATACACCCAGTAATGGGATGGCTGGGTCAAATGGTATTTCTAGTTCTAGACCTCTGAGGAATCGCCACACTGACTTCCACAATGGTTGAACTAGTTTACAGTCCCACCAACAGTGTAAAAGTGTTCCTATTTCTCCACATCCTCTCCAGCGCCTGTTGTTTCCTGACTTTTTAAGATTTTCTTAACATGCGTTTCCCCAGACAGGGCTCCCTAGCACTCTGTGCGATTCTTTATTGTAGCACTGTTTATGCTTTACTTCCTGAATTGCATGCCTTTCCAACTAGACTGTGAGTTCCTTAAAGGCAGCAACTGTGACTTTTAACTGTGTGTCCTGAGACTCTGGCATGGTATCTGACACAGAGAAGGCACTTGAAAATATCAGTTGAAATCATCTAAGGACCATGAGGATATCACTGCTGTA
The DNA here is from genome assembly GCF_029289425.2 of Pan paniscus. Classification (NCBI taxonomy): domain Eukaryota; kingdom Metazoa; phylum Chordata; class Mammalia; order Primates; family Hominidae; genus Pan; species Pan paniscus. The sequence continues at coordinate 92,556,353 of NC_073258.2, read as the reverse complement.
TCCCCAGTTATGACTTGCATGTATTAGGCCAGTTGATAATGATCTGTTGAAAGAATGAATTTGTGAATTTGAAGATGGATACTCCCTTTCCCAGGTTTCTTCTTCTATGACGTCCCAAAAATTATTACTCTATCAATATCTGACTATCAACATTCTCCACTTCAATGAAAGATTGTTGTAAAATTGGTTTCCGGCATTGTTGATTGCTTTTATTTTAGGAAGTGGCTGACACTTCTGCCTGTGATGTTAAGGCAAGAACCTGTGCATGATCACAAGGATGAGAAACACGGTATCAGAGCAGTTCCTGTGGTTGTTGCAGCTGTGCTTCCTCCTATACATTTGTGTTTTCCTTGTGACCTCATCAGATAAGCAATCCACCTGTGAGACACTTCGGAGTTTACTAACTTCTGGTGCTCAACCAGATGTTGCTTTTGGGGTTACCTTATGCATTGAAGTTGGCTCCATCTGTCAGAATTTCTTCTGCAAGAAACTTCAGGTTACATTACTCACATGAAAATATGCTAGAGTTACAACTGGGACATTCATATCAAAGAATAACGTGGTGATGGAAATCCAGGACAGATGACCTTCTCTGGCCCTTCAGGAATGTATGTTTTTCTCTCTCTTTTCTTAAATCATTAGGTTTCTTCATACCTGCATGGTTTTGGCACCCTATGGTTTTGGACCATTTGTGCTTTTGTTCTTTATTTTCTTCTTTCACTGGCTCTATCTGAGATTCTCTCCCTCTGCTTTTCACACAGGATCATTGGCATCTGGCTTTATGTGCCATTTATGGTGTCACATGTGCAGTCTTGCCACTTTTATTCAGATTCAGAGTCTTTTATAAATGCAAATACAGGGTTAGGACTAAAACTGCAGAGTCACTAGGAACTTTGGATGTTAGGTTATTTTGGAATACATGTCAAAACAGTAAATTTTCAAAATTATTTTTTTGTTCTGTAAGCCTATGATTATATATTTTTCCCTCCATTTGAGAACTTGCTAAATTCTGTCTTGAAATATGAAAAAAAAAAAAAGAACAGCGTAAGAAACTACTGAGTATCAGGCATGGGCTACACAGCTCATGAACATAAGAAATTTTGCATTGATACTTGCAGATGACTGGTTTTATGAACTAACACCAAATAGAGCATTCTACCTTTCCCAACACCTTGACTTCTTTCAGTTCCTCAAACACCAAGCTCTTCACTACCCCGCACCCTTTGTATGTGCTGTTACTCCCTTTCAGGAATGTTCTCCCCTCCAGCCTCCTCAGGAGTAATCCTTTACCTTTTAGATTATTTTCCCTTTAGGGAAGATTTCCCCGACCACTCTATCTTAACAAATTTCCTTTTATCTCTCTCTATCACAGCTCCTTTTCTTCTTCCCTTCATAAGCCCTATTGTAACATTCAGTTATTTTCTTTGCCTTTCTGATTGGAGTTTTAGGTCTGTCCCTTTGAATAGAATATAAGCTTCATATATTCTATTGAGAGAAGTACTGTATCTCTAGTTTTTTCCATTGTATTCTTAGTGTCCAGCCATTGTCAAAAATCGATAAATAATATGTGATGTGCCAAACACTGTTTCAAGTTTTTTGCATGTATTAAGTAATTTATTCTCATGACAAAACTATCAGGAGGATGTTACTATCTTTGTGTTGCAGCTGTGAAAATGAGAAACAGAAAGATCAAAATCTTCGTCCAGGGTCACACAGCTAATATGTGAATATGTTAGAATTCAACCCTGGGAAATCTGGCTCTGGAATCCATGTTCTTAATGAATACAGTCAGAAAGTTATATATAAGAAGTTAAATTACCAAAAATACGCTCTAATGTAAAAGCAGGTGATGCATTGGAATAATGGTGCAATATCCCCAAATAACTTTAAAACATGAATAATAATGTCCTCTGAGCGTCCTCTGAAAGGGAAGATTTCCAGGCCAGCTAAACTAGACTGTTGTAAGCATTAAGGTATTAACATATCTAAAGAAAGAATGTGTCAATCATAAGGGAGATTATTCTGTAATGGAAATAAATAACACAAAAAATGAAGGATATGTTACTAGGCTAAGTAAAACCATCTCCCTTCCCCCCTTTTTCCTCAGTCTAGGAAGGAAAGTGATATCTTGCAACAACACCTTGTAAGTTTGTGTGTGTGTGTGTGTGTGTGTGTGTGTCTGTGGTAAAATGTATATAACATAAAGCCTATAATTGTACCCATTTTTGAGCGTTCATTTTCAATGCTTTAGGTGAGTTTTTTGTATAGCTAATGAGCAGCCATTAGGACATATATGCCTTAGTCACATGCTTATTTCTTAATTTATTGTTATGTACAGCAAGGATTACTTAAAAGATGAGGTGGAGCAAGGATTGGATGGAGAAGTGGAAGAAAAGAAAGAAATATTATTTCTGCTCTGTGTTGCTCTGCATGATTTTCTTAAAAGCTAACTCTGATGTTGGCAGGGTGGTCTTGCAAATAACCAAAGAGATAGTAAAATGTTTATCTTCTTAATATAATGAATATTTTTCTTTGGGAGGGGCTACATATGTCCTATGTGCGGAATAAATGTAGTTTCTCTGTACTGAATAAATGACAGAGGGTGAGGGAACATACGGACTGTGATTCGTTTATTGTAACCATTGCTTTGTTTCTTCCTAGTCAATAAAACAAGGTTCCCTGGTTGAATTTCTCTCTGTGTTATTATGATTCACCATTCTTAGGAACTTTCTACTTCTTGTATATTAGAAATATTGTATGTCCAGATTTGTATGTTGTATTTATTCAGAGAAATTTCCTGAACTGTGGAAGCCCTTAAATACCTATTTTCTGACATTTACGCATACAAACCAGAGAAATATGCTGTTTCCTAATTAAGCTCCTGTAATTTTTTTTAATATCATGGAATATTACTATATGGATTCAGTCTGATTTTTTCCCATGCTCTACGTTAGTGACATTTTTATCAAACTAAGTGTTCTAGATTTTGAACGTGAGCTGGAAAGCTTCATTGATGTTAACCAAAGGAAATGCTATCTTACCACTCTGTCAAGCCAGTCTATTTGCTCTGGTTCTATAAACTATTGGAGTTGCCAATTGGTAAGACTCACATACGGGGCTTCCTGCTATAAGCCCCGTACTCCTGCCACTGTGTCCATTTGAAATAGAATACAAGAATATAAGAATCAGCAGCCTAGAACCTAACTCTTAGCTTGAAAATGAGTCATTGTTGATTTTGGACAATTTATTTTCTTAAGAGAATTTATAAGTCACAATGAAGGTAAATCTGTGATATAAGATTTTCTATGAATTATATTTCTAAATTCAAACAAATAAAACATTAAAATATTATGTCAATGCTATTTGAACACCCGGTATTAAATTTGCTTGTGATGTTTGTGGACAGAATAACATAGCAATTCTACTGTACTGAAGTTATTTGTATATCTTAGTTATTGTTTATGCATTGATGCGTTCAAGTTAACCGCACTTCCAATATCTTGTGAGCAGGCAAAAAAGGGTCATTTAATCATTAGGATGTATTGTCAATTTAGATTTCTTGAAAAATTAGACTCTTTAAAATCATTTTGTAAGATGTTCTGTATATAATTTTTCAAAGGTAAGTGGAAGACACAACTTGTGAAGTTATATTGCTCCATGCTTACTTATATATGAAATATTTGTGGCAAGTATATAAATATCTGTATATTAGTGCTATGAAGTCCTTGAGGTGGGAAAAAGGCATAAAAAGACAATGTGTTTAGTCTAATTATGAAGATCTATTTTTAGAAGGTAATATATATGGCCTGTGTCATACACTCCTATTTTGAATGAAGAAAATCTTGAAATGAGGTAAAATAATGTGGTTTATGGTGCATTCTGATAAATGAGGTGTAAATGAGAAGGTCATAGAAACACGTTAGAATAACTTAGCTCCTATACAAGGGAGTCTAAGTACAAAAATGTCTCATTACACCATATCTTGTGCTACAGATGTTTATGCACCTGCCTTATCTTTCTTATCAAGAGATTTTAGGGAAAACTAGTTCTGCTTCACTTCTGTATCTCCCATCAAGTATTGTGCAGTGCCTTGCATAGAGTTGATTTGAGATGTATAAATGTATAAATGAAATTATGGAATTATAAATAATATTATTAATATGTTGGCGGCATCGTTAAGGTCCAGCTGGAGACTAGACTGAGGGTATATTTTTATAGCAAGGTTGAAGCTACTTTGAAATAGAATACATGCAGTTATTAGTTATAATTAAACACAGGGAGTTATTTTTACATTCAACATGTTACCACAACTGAATACCCATAAGATTGGTTTTTCAAAAGAGAAAAACTCATTTGGATGACATGCAATGTATCTACATAGATACTTGAATGAACACTTATTATGAAATAAATCTCAAAATTATTGGTTTTATAATCAAAGAGATTTATTTAGGTTTAAATATTAGACTGAACTTTCAAATTAGTGATCTTCAAAAGTTATTCAACCTTCCTGATACGGTTTCTTTTCCCTTCCCTTCCCTTCCCTTTTTACTTTTCTTTCGTTTTCTTTTCTTTTTCTTTTTTTAGAGACAGGGTCTCACTATGTTACACAGGCTGATCTCAAACTCAAGGGCTCAAGGGATCCTCCTGCTTTGGCCTCCCAAAGTGCTGAGATTACAGGTGTGAGGGACAACACCTGGCCTAACATGTTTCCTTTTACTAGTAAAATTGGAACTTCTTTGGGTAAAGATTAAATGAGAACAATTGATTCATCCATTGAATAATTTTACATACTTACTCTGCCATACAGGGCGTTAGAAAAAAAAGAGAAACAAGGAAAATCTCTGCCCTCATGGCCTTCACATTTTAGTGAGATAAACAGAAATAAACAGATTTTCTATAATATTATGTTAGATAGTGATGTGTTATAAAGAAAAATAAAGCCCAATAATGGACCAGAAAGTGATAGGAATTGCTGTTTAAGACTGAGTGGCCAGGGAGGGCATCTCTGGGAAATGACATTGAAGCAGTCACCTGCATTGTGAAGAAAGAGAAATAAGAATAACATGTGAGAAAAGAGAAGTTCAAGCAGAGTGAGGGCCCTGGGTTTGGAACCTGAAGGACTCCAAGCTAGGAAGCCAGTGGGACAGAATATAGTGACAAGTGGAGAAGGGACAAAAGAAGGAACAGGGGATGCATCTTTTGAGTGTCATATACCATTACAAGGGTCATGGATTTTATTTCAAGTGCAATTAGAAGGCATTAGAGGGTTATGATTAGGGAAGGGGACCTAATCAGACTTAAATATTAAAGGATTACTCTGGCTATTCTATCATGAATAGACTGTAGAAGGACAAGAGTCAAAGCCAGGAAAGAGCAGAGGCTGTTGCATTAATCCGGAAACCAGATGATGTCTTGGAATGGAAGATACTGTGGCACATGGTTAAATTCTGATTATATTTTAATTAGAGCTTACACTGTTTTCTGACGGATGGCATATAGAGTTGAAGAGAAAGCAGAAAGTCTACAATGAGTTCTGTAAAGTGCTTAGCATGTACATGCTAGTTTTCTTCTTCAGGAGCCCTTTCATAATTTATGCAACTTGAAAAGTGTCAAAAAATGAGCCTGAAAGTAAAAAATAAGTTGATAATATGTACGTTTTTTAAAAAAGGATTTTCGGGGCCTTCTCTTATCTAATCTGTAAAATCCATTTCTGCTAGTTCCACAAAATAAGTCTGAATGTACCCAGATGGCATTTATAAATGTTCATGGATGAATCCTCTCAACTACCTATCATGTCCTCTTCTCTCATTTAACTGTAGAACAGTCCCTGCATTACCTTTGATGGCAATTTGAAGAACAATGTCCTCTTTTGATTTAGTTCAGCTCCAATGCCTGGATGCCCAGATTTCACTCAAGTCAAAGGAATCTCTTTAGTATCTCAAGCAAGTGCATTCTTGGTAGCATTTCCTTATCCCTTCTTGGGAAATGTCCAGGGATGTCAAGGCTAATTAAAGAAGAGATTTAATATAGAACTGTCTATATTTTATAAACATTTTTTCTTTCAAAAAATGTATTAGATAACTACTGGATAGCAGAACTGTTAATAGAACCTGGTCATACAAAGGAAAATATAGCTTCGGCCTTAAAGGAATTTACAGTATAGTGGGAGAAATATGTAGACATATTAACAGTTTAAGTTTTGTTTCATAAGTTCTATTATAAATATATTCAAATTGTTTAGGTGCATATTATGTCCTGGATATAAAACGGTAGAGCTCTCTCTCCAGTTTCTTATAGTAGCTATTTTATTTCAACTATATCTATCATCTACCTCAATACTGACTCTGAGCAGGCAGTTTAATAATTCCTAAAAATAAAATAGAAAACTCAAGTCAGGAAATCCTGCAATTTTATGTTGCCCCTCCCTGTCTTTGCTTCTATTCCCTGCCTTGACCATCTTCACTTCCATCTTAGGATGTTTTCTTGCTCTAGGATAATCCTTTTCCTTCAATTTGAGACTTCTTCTCTTATCTCCTCAAGCCTTTGTTCCATCCAATCTTTTTTTTTTCTTTCAGCTTCAGTCTCTTGCTATCCATTATCTTTCTGCTATAAGCATTGCATCATGATTTTGACTCTAAAAGTACATCTCCCTCTCACTCAATTTCTTTCTCTGTCTACTACAAGCTTGTAAAAAACATAGGAAAATTCAGATTATACCACAATTAAATACTACTTCTTAATCATCAAAATGGCTACAATTATAATGAAAAATAATACCAAGCATTGATTAGTATGTGAGCAAAGGGACTCTCATATACTTTTGGTGGTATGATTACATTATTATTATTATTATTATTATTATTATTATTATTATTACTATTTGAGATGGAGTCTTGCTCTGTCACCCAGGCTGGAGGGCAGTGGTGCAATCTCAGCTCACTGCAACCTCCACATCTCAGGTTCAAGTGATTCCCCTGACTCAGCCTCCTGAGTAGCTGGAATTACAGGCACCCATCACCATGCCCGGCTAATTTTGTATTTTTAGTAGAGATGGGGTTTTCACATATTGGCTAGGCTGGTCTCAAACTCCTGACCTTAAGTGATCCACCCATTTCAGCCTCCCAAAATGCTGGGATTACAGGCATGGGCCAGCATGCCCAGCTCTTTTGAAAAAGAATTTAGCTTTGTCTAATACATTAAAGATAGGTACACCCTATGGCAATGTAATTCCATTTCTGGGAATGACCGTACCTGCAGAAGCATATATACCATGTTCATGGAGAGACATGAAAAGTAATGTATGGAAGCATTATTTATCATAACCACAAAACCAAAAAAGTTAAAATTGCTATCAATATTAGAATATATATAAACAAATAGTGATCTATTCATATGGTAGAATATCATACAGTACTATGAATAAATACTACTCTCTGTAGACCATGATATCTGAAAACAAAACTATTGATTTATATCATCCCCTCTTCCTCGCACAAGAAATTTTACTTTTCCCTCCAATTTTCCCTGTCTCATTAAATCATACCGTGCTCCACCTAATGGCTTAAGTCAAAAATTTGAACCACTTTTGATTTTTCTTTTTTCTTCATCTGCCTCATCCAATTCTTCACTGAGTCCTTCTTGCTCTACTTTCAAAATATATTCCAAAGAAGCACATAGAAAACAAACATTGAAATATTTTGTTCCATTTCCAATAAAGGGCCAGATAGTACATTTTTTTTAGCGTTCTTGGCATATGATCTCTGTCACAATAATTTAAACCTACTCTTGAGGCACAAAAGCAGTCATAGATAAAACATAAACAAATAGGCATGGCTATGTTCCAAGCCTTACTTATAAAAACAGGCAGTAGTTTGTCTCTCTCTGTCATAACAATACGTGGTGTCAAATTACATCCTCTATTCACTTACCTGCTTTGTGGTGCATTGTGCGTAATTGGTGCTCAGTGAAAATTTCTGAATGAATGACTTAAATTATTGTATCCCATTAATTTCAATTAGACTCCCTATGATGCAAGGAGGAGACAAATATTATTTCAGGACAATTTTCTAACTGATGAGTCTCAATTTTTTTCTTTCTCAAACTCTCAAATATTTTTCTTTCTAATGAATATTTCCTGAGTCTAAGCCTGAAAGGACAAAACTCTGATATTTTTTATTTGAAGTGAATAGAAATTGTTGTGCCTCTACTCTGTGTCATAAGTTGTAGATGTAGCTATTTTCAAGACTGTGGATAATACAAAGGAAGAGAGACAACTCTTTTGGCCACATCTCTGTTCCATCTGGAAGCAATATCATTTTTCTCCAAGGGAAAAATCTGTTCTTAGCCAACCAGCAGTTGAAAGTACTGTTGTTCTGCCATAAACTAGTAGTGATTTAATTATTCTATTTGTATTATTATGTGACAGATTCATGCACTTGATATATTGGTGTATTGGCGTGTGTGTGTGCGTGTGTGTGCATGTGCTGGTTGGAGTTGGGAGTGGCAGTAATTGTTCATAATATAAGCCTGAGATAGATACCTAATAGACATTTAATGAATCAATAGATTTGCTTTACTGATTAAAACAAAAACAACCCTAATTCTTTCGTCTTTGAAATGTTTTATCTCTTAACTAAGCCAAATTTAACACTTTCGTTGATGCTTTGGTTTAAGTTCCGTGGTTGTTTCATGGGTAAAAAGTTTTCTTTATTCAGTGTTGTTTTCTAATATTACATTTTCGTCATTTCCTCTTATTCTTCATCTTCCTGTTAATTACTCAAAACACTCTAGTGTGATTGCTGTCTTTACCTGTTCATTGGAATTTCTTAACCACATTTACACACAGGTGCAATAATAGGTAGGAGCGTATACATATGTAACAAACCTGCACGTTGTGCACATGTATCCTAAAACTTAAAGTATAATAATAATAATAATGAAATAAAATAAAATAAAATACACTAGGTAAGAATTTAGTGAGAGATTAATATTGGAGAAAAATTCTACTTCCTGGAAAGCTGGTTTAGGACTGTTTGGGGTTGCTCACAGGGGTAGGTGAAGAAGGAATAATTCAATTTTGAGTCCAGAGACACTTGGGAGAAGAGAAAAATGGACTGTTTAAGACATTGTGTTACATGATGTTCTGTGCCAAATGCTTCTTTCTCTCCCTATACACTCTCTCTTTAATAAAATCTAGTAGCTCTTTGTTTTTAGGGTTATGGACTCTTTCTGGACAGTGGGAGCTTCAGTGGGCCTTGCTTTAAGACTGGGTTAGGGAACGACAAAAACACCAGCTGGAACTGCTTGTGTCTGAGTGAGACAAAAAACAGCATTTTTCAATAAGTTGGGCATAGCTTAAACTCTAGTCATATTAAAATATACTTATCTAATTATTACTTTTCTTAGGAATGAGATTCATATTAATAGGTTCATATTATTAGAACATAAAATATAAACAAACCCACAATCTAAGTGGAACCGTTTTGACCTGAGAAATGAGGAAACTTTTGCCTATATCTCGTGTATTATTTTTTAGTCCATCTTGGACTATACTGTTAAGTGTGGTTATTACTAGTTAGACCCTGTTTCCCTTATTTTTTTTCTTAGAGGCAGCAGAGAGTGATGTTTACAAGTAAGTCCTAGGGTCAGAAAGCCTTGCTTTGAAATATGGCTCCCCTGCTTATTGTGTAAAGTAGGACTTTGCCCTATTAAAGTTCGTAAAATGGGTACACAGTATTCTCTTCTTCATAGAATCATTTGAGAATTAAAAGAGTTGACACATAATAAGTGATGAGAACAGTGCCCAGCACTGCTGCCATGATGTTTTACGATTCTGAACGGCACTATTTACATTATAAATTATCACTGTGAATGGTGAGGAATGTGGTGGGGTCCCTGAGCCAACTATTATTTTCATTTATTGCCATGTGTGCTTTCAATTCCTGTATTCATTTATACTCCTAATTGAAAATGAAACAGATTCCTATTTATATTTTTCAGGCTGTTGTCCTCTGAAGTAGAAGATAGTTATGCCGATAGAGATTGGATGACTGATAAGATCATCTTCAGCATGCCATCCATTCTTAGCTTGAAACACACACACAAAATATATAAACATTCTTCAGCGAGATTGAGTCTTCTTTTTTTTTTTATTATTATACTTTAAGTTTTAGGGTACATGTGCACAATGTGCAGGTTAGTTACATATATATACATGTGCCATGCTGGTGCCCTGCACCCACTAACTCCTCATCTAACATTAGGTATATCTCCCAATGCTATCCCTCCCCCCTCCCCCCACCCCACAACAGTCCCCAGAGTGTGATGTTCCCCTTCCTGTGTCCATATGTTCTCATTGTTCCATTCCCACCTATGAGTGAGAATATGCGGTGTTTGGTTTTTTGTTCTTGCAATAGTTTACTGAGATTGATGATTTCCAATTTCATCCATGTCCCTACAAAAGACATGAACTCATCATTTTTTATGGCTGCATAGTATTCCATGGTGTATATGTGCCACATTTTCTTAATCCAGTCTATCCTTGTTGGACATGTGGGTTGGTTCCAAGTCTTTGCTATTGTGAATAATGCGGCAATAAACATACGTTTGCATGTGTCTTTATAGCAGCATGATTTATAATCCTTTGGGTATATACCCAGTAATGGGATGGCTGGGTCAAATGGTATTTCTAGTTCTAGATCCCTGAGGAATCGCCACACTGACTTCCACAATGGTTGAACTAGTTTACAGTCCCACCAACAGTGTAAAAGTGTTCCTATTTCTCCACATCCTCTCCAGCACCTGTTGTTTCCTGACTTTTTAATGATTGCCATTCTAACTGGTGTGAGATGGTATCTCACTGTGGTTTTGATTTGCATTTCTCTGATGGCCAGTGATGATGAACATTTTTTTATGTGTTTTTTGGCTGCATAAATGTCTTCTTTTGAGAAGTGTCTGTTCATGTCCTTCGCCCACTTTTTGATGGGGTTGTTTGTTTTTTTCTTGTAAATTTGTTTGAGTTCATTGAAGATTCTGGATATTAGCCCTTTGTCAGATGAGTAGGTTGCGAAAATTTTCTCCCATTTTGTAAGTTGCCTGTTCACTCTGATGGTAGTTTCTTTTGCTGTGCAGAAGCTCTTTAGTTTAATGAGATCCCATTTGTCAATTTTGGCTTTTGTTGCCATTGCTTTTGGTGTTTTAGACATGAAGTCCTTGCCCATGCCTATGTCCTGAATGGTAATGCCTAGGTTTTCTTCTAGGGTTTTTATGGTTTTAGGTCTAACGTTTAAGTCTTTAATCCACCTTGAATTGACATTTGTATAAGGTGTAAGGAAGGGATCCAGTTTCAGCTTTCTACATATGGCTAGCCAATTTTCCCAGCACCATTTATTAAATAGGGAATCCTTTCCCCATTCCTTGTTTTTCTCAGGTTTGTCAAAGATCAGATAGTTGTAGATATGCGGTGTTATTTCTGAGGGCTCTGTTCTGTTCCATTGATCTATATCTCTGTTTTGTTACCAGTACCATGCTGTTTTGGCTACTGTAGCCTTGTAGTATAGTTTGAAGTCAGGTAGTGTGATGCCTCCAGCTTTGTTCTTTTGGCTTAGGATTGACTTGGCGATGCGGGCTCTTTTTTGGTTCCATATGAACTTTAAATTAGTTTTTTCCAATACTGTGAAGAAAGTCATTGGTAGCTTGATGGGGATGGCATTGAATCTATAAATTACCTTGGGCAGTATGGCCATTTGAATGATATTGATTCTTCCTACCCATGAGCATGGAATGTTCTTCCATTTGTTTGTATCCTCTTTTATTTCCTTGAGCAGTGGTTTGTAGTTCTCCTTGAAGAGGTCATTCATGTCCCTTGTAAGCTGGATTCCTAGGTATTTTATTCTCTTTGAAGCAATTGTGAATGGGAGTTCACTCATGATTTGGCTCTCTGTCTGTTATTGGTGTATAAGAATACTTGTGAGTTTTGTACATTGAGTTTGTATCCTGAGACTTTGCTGAAGTTGTTTATCAGCTTAAGGAGATTTTGGGCTGAGACAATGGGGTTTTCTAGATATACAATCATGTCGTCTGCAAACAGGGACAATTTCACTTCCTCTTTTCCTAATTGAATACCTTTTATTTCCTTCTCCTGCCTAATTGCCCTGGCCAGAACTTCCAACACTATGTTGAATAGGAGTGGTGAGAGAGGGCATCCCTGTCTTGTGCCAGTTTTCAAAGGGAATGCTTCCAGTTTTTGCCCATTCAGTATGATATTGGCTGTGGGTTTGTCATAGATAGCTCTTATTATTTTGAGATACGTCCCATCAATACCTAATTTATTGAGAGTTTTTAGCATGAAGGGTTGTTGAATTTTGTCAAAGGCCTTTTCTGCATCTATTGAGATAATCTTGTGGTTTTAGTCTTTGGTTCTGTTTATATGCTGGATTACATTTATTGATTTGCGTATATTGAACCAGCCTTGCATCCCAGGGATGAAGCCCACTTGATCATGGTGGGCTTTTTGATGTGCTGCTGGATTCGGTTTGCCAGTATTTTATTGAGGATTTTTGCATCAATGTTCATCAAGGATATTGGTCTAAAATTCTCTTTTTTGGTTGTGTCTCTGCCTGGCTTTGGTATCAGGATGATGCTGGCCTCATAAAATGAGTTAGGGAGGATTCCCTCTTTTTCTATTGATTGGAATAGTTTCAGAAGGAATGGTACCAGTTCCTCCTTGTACCTCTGGTAGAATTCGGCTGTGAATCCATCTGGTCCTGGACTCTTTTTGGTTGGTAAGCTATTGATGATTGCCACAATTTCAGCTCCTGTTATTGGTCTATTCAGAGATTCAACTTCTTCCTGGTGTAGTCTTGGGAGAGTGTATGTGTCGAGGAATTTATCCATTTCTTCTAGATTTTCTAGTTTATTTGTGTAGAGGTGTTTGTAGTAATCTCTGATGGTAGTTTGTATTTCTGTGGGATCGGTGATGATATCCCCTTCATCATTTTTTATTGTGTCTATTTGATTCTTCTCTCTTTTTTTCTTTATTAGTTTTGCTAGCGATCTATCAATTTTGTTGATCCTTTCAAAAAACCAGCTCCTGGATTCATTAATTTTTTGAAGGGTTTACACATTCAAAAGCTAGCAGAGATTGAGTCTTCTTACAAGCTTATGCTCAACTGGTTTAATCACTAGCAAAATGGAAAAAAAAGATCTGATTCTCCTTTTGACTTGAGACTTCCTGCCACATTGGCTGAAACAGGGCATTCCTCAGAAAGATGCTTCTGTGGTGTGCTGTGTCTTGTCACTACTTCCTTTCTCTTCCTAATGTGACTGATCACCAATCACCCATAAGCTTGAGCTAAGTCTCTTAGGAAGATTTAAAAGTAGTTTTCCCTAGGAGAGTTTTATACCAAAGACATAATTACACATTGATCTTGTCACAAATCCTTATGCCAGTACTGATTTCCATCTCAGCTTCTTTCAAAACACAAGAGAATATTACAGAGTTACGAAAAACAATGTCGATTTCTATTGGAAATTTTTCATAGATTGGAGAATGTTATCATTTGAAATGCCTAATTTTAGAGTTCTTTTAAATTCTTTGATGTTTTGAAAGGTTTATATATCTCCGTATACAGTATGTCTTTTGATAATTTCCTTTGTAATACTCCAAAATATAGCACTGTGGCTAAGAAGGCAGGTTTAAGAATCCTGGGTTTGAATTCTGGCTCTGCTACTTACTAAGCATGTGACTTGTCTTTTTTCTATATCAATTTTCTCATCTACAGAATGGGGGTGGTAATATTATTTACCTAATAGATTAATTCTGTAAATAAAATTATTTACAGGGCCTAGAATAGCCTTTGATTTGTAAACATATGCTACATTATTCCTATTTTATGGATGAGGATACTAAAGTATAGACTGCAAACTCTGCATCTCTGTTACACAGTCTCTCTTGCCAGCTATTCATAGATCTTAATGATAATTTTAACAAAAATTTCACTTTCTTGTCCTAGTCATGGCATTATGAGAAAAGTGGTCTTTCACAAAAGCTGGGGATAGATTTTAGCAATTTCTAGCAGTATATAAAGTGTGAGAAAATGCTACCACATTAAGAAGTAACTTATCCTCTCCATTTCATGTGTTTGCAAAAAACTAAAGAATAAAAATAAATACATAAAAAACTAAAGGAGTAACAAAAATGTTTGAAGAAACTAATGTTTGAAGGTACAATACCTTTAAAATGCTATATTCAGGAAAATTGAACTGAAATATCAGGGAAGTTTATTTTAATAATGTTTGTAAGGTCACTAAAAACTTTTGAGATGTCTTTTGTCATGTTTTTACAAAAACTATGTTTTCTGAGATTTATTACCATGATATATGGAATTCTAGTTAGAATTTCTATTTAGGACTCTAGGCAAAACACATATTGTAAGAATTCACCATTCCTTGCTGATTGTTGTTTAGGATCTTATTCTTATGTCTTGAAGACACCCTACAGCTGTGTCCTATTTCGACTTTTCTCTCTGGTGCCTGACGTTTACTGGGAATGAATTCGAAGGACCACTTGAACTACTGCCTTTCTCTCTTCCCCCATGATAAGCAAGTAACCAGACCTGAGTGCCCTGGAAGAAAATTTTCTCTTTCACTTACATTGTGATATTTCTATGATGATTAGCATTTTGAAAGATAATCCTGAGATTCTTAGTACTTATTCTTCTTAACTTTAACTTACTGGCAATTTGTGTTAAGTAAAGCTCCCTGATCTCTTAATGAGGCTGTATCAGAAAAATAATATATAAATAAACCCATTTTACTTTTCAGTTTGGCAAGTCTTTTCTATTGTGATCAGGTGCTATTGACATATTAATAATAACCAACTCACTGTGTATTATCGGTCTGGGTTTTCTTAAGAAATAGAACTAGTAGAATATAGATAAATATAGAAGAGGAAATTTATTATGGGAATTAGCTCATGTGATTATGGAGGCCTAGAAGTCCCATGATATACTGTCTAGAAGCTGGAGAACCAAGAAAGCTGGTGGTGTAATTCATTCTGAAGCCAAAAGTTGAAAGAAGAAGGAGTATGTATGGGTAGGCTGCAGATACAATTCCCAGAGTCTGAAGTCCAGAGAACCAGGAACTCTGATGTCTGAGGATGGGAGAAGATAGAGGCCCTAGCTCAAGAAGGGGGAGAATTTACCCTTTCTTCACCTTTTATTCTATTAAGGCCCTCAATGGATTGGATTGGATGATGCCTGCTCACATTGATGAGGGCGATAGTCTTTACTCAGTCTACTGACTCAAATACTAATTTATTCTAGAAACACACTCACAGACATGCCCAGAAATGATTTACCAGCTACCTGGGTATCCCTTAGCCCAGTCAAATTGACATACAAATCTAACCATTTAATATGCTCTTGTAATTTTACCTAATTAAATTGTCTTTACCAGTATTTGGCACAAGCTACAAAATGTGCCAAGTGCTTGAAGCTCATTTAATTCCCAGAATGCATCTATGAGATAAGCATTATCATCCTCATCATTGTCATCATTGCTATCTATAAATGAGTAAACAGCAACAAGAGTGATTAAATAACTGAGGACTCTCAGTTAATAAGCCCAGTGTAATGAGCTGAACTCTGTCTCTGACTCTGGAGCCTATGCTTTCACTCACCGGACTCAGTTCTCCAACTCTGCATCCCTTTAAACCCCCATTTACTTTCATAACCCAGGCAACATTATACATTACGAGCCCATGTGTCTGACATAAGAATCTTGTGATAGAGTTAGGTATGTGCCTTCTATGAAATTTTCCTATTTATATCTATAAATAACCTTGGAACAAACTCTTTATGAATAAAACATTTCATGAATAATTGATATAATATGTAGGTAAATCCCTGTGCTACCTATGGGGGTCAGAGTATTTTAGTTATTTTTGAGAGTCTGAGAATGATTACATTTTCAATGAAAATTTCTTGATACCAACACATGTCCTAGTCATTATGTGGTCTTGGAAACACAGGCTTATTCTGGCAATTGACCTCGTTTATTTGGTATTATCATTTGCCTGATCTGAAGATTAAACAACTGGTACAACACACGTGAACGTAATTCCAGTGGGTGCCATCGAACATTCCTTTATATCTGAAAGTCGTCAGTGTCAGTGCTCACTTTACAGGCTTGGCAATTCTTCATTCTCTGGCATCCTCTGCAGACAATATTCAGAGCTAGTAGGAATGAGCTAGGGGTTCATGAGAGGCAGGCACTGATAGCTTGACAGGTGTTGTTGTTGTTGTTGTTTGTGTCTGTGTGTGTGTAATTTTTATCATATGGTCCAAGGACTTTGGAAATTACCTGTTCGCTTATATTATAGAGGCCCTTTAAAAATCCAGTCAGTATTGTAGCTTATCAGGGACTCGTGGTATCTAGCTTTATACCTTCTGAATAAAAGAGAAAAAGAATGCTTTTTACTCAAATGAGGCACTGAATTTCCAAAAGGATTTTAGAGCATAGGTTCTGCATAATATTAATTGTCTTCTATTGCAATGTTATATGTCACAAAATATACCAAGTAACAGACGTAGAGACGATTCAGGGAAACAGTTTTGTAAAGAAGATATATACGTATTTATTTGCTCACTTATTTATTTATTTATTTATTTTATTATTTAATAATATATGGCACTGAAATTAGGTAACAATGTTCTAGGTACTATTGATTAAAAGATAAATAACATAAGATACTAGACTTTGAAGAGACTGTGGTTTCATGAAAGAGACAGACATGTAAAGAACAAATCGTAAGAAGTGCGATTTGTTGCAATGCCTGCCTATACAAAATACATGTGGCAAAATTTTCCATGTCAGTATGAATGTTTCAGAAGCATCATTTTCAATGGTGGCATAATACCATTGTAAATCAATGTTTCTATCTTAATATTATATTATGATAAATGATGCTCTAGTGAATATTTTAATGTTTTATTCTGCATTTTCTGTTGGCATAAATAATTGGAAAGGTTATTGCCAAGTCAATAGATATTAAAATTGTAAGACTCATGGTATATGTATTAGTCCATTTTCATGCTGCTGATAAAGATATACCTGAGACTGGGAAGAAAAAGACGTTTAATTGGCCTTACAGTTCCACATGGCTGGGGAGGCCTCAGAATCATGGCAGGAAGTGAAAAGCACTTCTTACATGGCGGCTGCAAGAGAAAAATGAGGAAGAAGCAAAAGCAGAAATCCCTGTTAAACCCATCAGATCTTGTGAGACTTATTCACAATCATGAGAATAACACAGGAAAGATTGGCCCCCATTATTCCATTACTTCCTCCTGGGTCCCTCCCACAACATGTGGGAATTCTGGGAGATAAAATTCAAGTTGAGATTTGGGTGGGGACACAGCCAAACCATATCATTCCACCCCTGGCCTCTCTGAATCTCATGTCCTCACATTTCAAAAACAGTCATGCCTCCCAACAATCTCCCAAAGTCAACTCATTCAGCAACAATCCAAAAGTCAAAAGTCCAAAGTCTCATCTGAGACAAAGCAAGTCCCTTCTGCCTATGAGCCTGTAAAATCAAAAGCAAGCTAGTTACTTCCTAGATACAATGGGGATACAGGTGTTGGGTAAATACAATTGTTCCAAATGAGAGAAATTGGCCAAAACAAAGGGGTTACAGGGCCCACGCAAGTCCGATATCCAGAGGGGCAGTCAAGTTTTAAAGCTCCAAAATGATCTCCTTTGACTCCAGGTTTCACATCCAGGTCATGCTGATGCAAGAGGTGCGTCCCCATGGTTTTGGGCAGCTCTGTCCCTCTGGCTTTGCAGAGTACAGCTTCCCTCCTGGCTGCTTTCCTGAGCTGGCATTGAATGTCTGTGGCTTTTCCAGGTGCACAGTGCAAGCTGCTAATGGATGTACCTTTCTGGGATCTGGAGGATGATGGCCTTCATCTCAAACCTCCACTAAGCAGTGCCCCAGTAGGGATTCTGTGTGGGGGGTCTGACCCCACATTTCCCTTCGGCACTGCCCTAGCAGAGGTTCTCCATGAGGGCTCCCCCCTTGCAGCAAACTTTTGCCTGGGAATCCAGGTGTTTCCATACATATTCTGAAATCTAGGAGGAGGTTCCCAAACCTCAATTCTTGACTTCCGTGCACCTCTGCAGGCTCAACACCATGTGGAAGTTGACAACGCTTGGGGCCTCCACCCTCTGAAGCCACAGTCTGAGCTCTATGTTGGTCCCTTTCAGTCACAGCTGGAGTGGCTGGGACATAGGACACCATGTCCCTAGGCTGCAAACAGCATGGGGACCTTGGGCCCAGCTCATGAAACCACTTTTTCCTCTTGGGCCTCCGGGTCTGTGATGGGAGGGGCTGCCATGGAGGTCTCTGACATGGCCTAGAGACATTTTCCTCATGATCGTGGGAATTAATATTAGGCTCCTTGCTACTTATGCAAATTTCTGCAGCTGGCTTGAATTCCTCCTCAAAAAATGGGTTTTTCTTTTCTACTGCATCATCAGGCTGCAAAGTTTCTGAACTTTGATGTCCTGCTTCCCTTTTAAAATGTAACGCTTTTAACAAGCACCCAAGTCACCTTATGAATGCTTTGCTACTTAGAAATTTATTCTGCCAGATACCCTAAATCATCTCTCTCAAGTTCAAATTTCCACAAATCTCTAGGGCAGGGGCAAAATTCTGCCAGTCTTTTTGCTAAAACAACAAGAGTCACCTTTGATCCAGTTCCCACCAAGTTCCTCATCACCATCTGAGACCACCTCAGCTTGGACCTTATTGTTCATATCATTATCAGCATTTTTGTCAAAGCCATTCAACAAGTCTCTAGGAGGTTCCAAACTTTCCCACATTTTTCTGTCTTCTTCTGAGCCCTCCAAACTGTTCCAACCTCTGCCTGTTGCCCAGCTCCAAAGTCACTTCCACATTTTTGGGAATCTTTTCAGCAACGCCCCACCCTACTGGTACCTATTTACTGTATAAGCCCATTTTCATGCTGCTGATAAAGATATACCCAAGACTGAGAAGAAAAAGAGGTTTAATTGGGCTTACAGTTGCACATGGCTGGGGATACCTCAGAATCATGGTGGAAGGTGAAAGGCACTCTTACATGGCAGCTGCAAGAGAAAAATGAGGAAAAAGCAAATGTCGAAACACTGATAAACCCATCAGATCTCGTGAGACTTATTCACTATCATGAGAATAGCAGAGGAAAGACCTGCCCCCATGATTCAATTACCCCCCCTCCCCCGTCCCAACCACGGGTCCCTCCCACAGGACGTGGGAGTTCTCGGAGATACAATTGAAGATGAGAGTTGGTTAGGGACACAGCCAGACTATATGAATATATATTAGAAATTTTGTCTTAAATATTATGAATGTATGCCCCTGTAAAATATATGAAACTGCTACTTTCTCTTAATCCTTGACCAATATTATATTGTATATTATAAATGCTATATATTATGAGTTGGAAAATTTTTGCAAATTTGAAAGTAAAAAAGGTTTTCATGTTATTTTCTATTTCTTTTATTATTGACATTTTCCCATTTTTGGTATTCAGTTATATTTCTTTATTGGTGAAGTGCCCGTGTTTGTCCTTTGCTATATTATTTATTGAAGTATTGGTAATTTTCTTATTGATTGCATAAATTCTTTACCCATTAACAAAATTAAACTGACTATTATATATCCTTTAAATACATTTTTTTTTCTAAAATCTCCCATAAACAAAACCACACAAAGCAAAATATGTATGTTATCGCTAAAATGTGGCAAGAACACAAAGAAGAATAAGGTGTGTACCAACACATAGTCTCGTTGGGGTAAGACAGAATACATTACTAACCATACTAAAATGTGATATGTATTGATGAGAAAATTATGCATACATTGTTCTGATGGAACAAAAAGAATCACATTGCAATGTGCTGAGAATATGTTTTTGTACTCAACATTCATTTAAAGTTGGCTCAAATACTCCACCATATCTGAATGATGTTCTTTGTGTGGGTAAGTGTGAGAAATTAAGTTGAGTTCTTCATGTTTGAATGAGGCTCATTTTATTGTCTTCCCAGGACAAGAACTGTCTTCTGTGTTTGGATAATTTTCTATCATTAAGTTGAGGCGCTGGATGGAGAAGGAAGTGTATACTTCCCAATAAATAACCTCCCACCAGATTTACAGCTCCTGTGGACTCTGACCTAGGCTTGGCCCCTTTGTGGGGCTCCATCTTCCAAGAAATTGGGCCAGTGGAGAAGCCTCTTGCAGTGGGAGCAGCAGCACCCGCAGCACTCTCAGAATCAGCAGCACTGTGCTGCCCCCACTGAAGGCGCACAGTCATACAAGCCATGGAATTCCAGGGTCAATAGTAGCAGCAGGTTCTGTGGCATTATTTGAGCTGCGGTTCATCTGTCATGGTCTTTTCTTTCTTTCTGTTTTTTGCCCATTTTCTTATTTAGGTCTTCTCGGCCTGTTGGTGACTTACTCTGTCAGGTGCCCAAAGCATTCACTTAAATTTCTTTTTCTTTTTTTCAACTCAAATCATTAAGTGTTAATTTTTATTGCTTGCAGTTAAGCATCTAACTAGTGCATCTAGTGCAGGTATTGTTGCTAGCTAAATATACATATGAAGCCGATATGATTCAGAAAAACTTGCCCAATTTAGAGGTTCATGGGTTTGCTCACATATGTTTTTGGGAGATGGGAAGTGAGATCTTGAGAGGACAAGCTAGTAACTCAAAGCTCTCCTACAGCTGTTTAGTGGCAAATCTAGGGCTGGAACCTGTGCCTCTTAATGATCAATATTCTTCTGTTTACAGTTTTCGTCAATCCTGGCACATTGACTTTTGTGGTTCTCTGACTTCTCTGTGTTTGACTAGGTTACATAATTCACATGCTGTACTTTTTAGGGACAGTTACTTTGTCCTCTCTTAACCCCTGTAGAAAAGGAAAAATATCTTGTCTTTTACATTCCTAAGTTCCCTGACTGAGACTCTATAAATTAGATTAACAAAAGATGGGTGAATAAAAGGAAAACATACAAATTTATTTAATATAATTTTTACATGACACTGGAGTCTTCATAAGGAAATGAAGACTAAAAGAAACAATTAAGTCCAAGCATTTTTATACTAGATTTGATGAAAAGTGGAAAGTTGCAGGAAAATGTGACAGGAAAAAAGGGTATGAGCTAAGAGCAATAAATTGGGGAAAACTTAGCAAGGCCTGTATTTTCAGATTCCTCTTGATGGGTGTCTATTTTTGGAAATAAGGACATTCCTTTTCTACAGGTATAGCAAGGGCACCTCTCACAAGAGAGTCTCATGACCTGCTTCATGGGAGGAGTGGGGAGGTCAGAGAGTCATTCCTGCACCTGCTACTTCCCAAATTCCTTTAGCATAAAATAGTCAACATGTCAAGGCACCATATTTTGGAGTAATGTGCTTTTTATCAAGTCACCCTTCTTTTCCCCACCACAGCATGGTCCAGCACAGAATCAGGAACACAGAGGTTACCTGACTAATCACACTGGACTGAAGTGAAGCTCAATGGAGTATGTGAAAATGAGCATATTCAAAGGGAAATCAATTTAATTCAGTTAATCAAACATTATATTATACTAAGTAGACCTTGGAAGATGCAATCATGAGTAAGATATGGTTCCTACTATTCAAGGATATACATATATATATATATGTATATCTATATGTAGATATAGATATATATCTTATATATCTTAGCCCATTCAGGCTGCTATAACAAATACTAGCCTCAATGGTATACTAGGTAGCTCATAAATAACATAAATTTATTTCTTGTAGTTCTAGAGGCCTGGTGATCTGAAATAAAGGTACTGGCTGACTCAGTGTTTGGCTAGGGCCCATTTTGTCATACATAACACCTTCTTATCATCTCCTCCCATAGTGGAAGGTAGCTAGCTAGCTCTCTGTGACCTCTTTTAAAAGGGCACTAATTGCAATTATAAGTGCTCCACCATCATGACTTAATAATTTCCCCAATTCATTACTTAATTATTTCCCCAAAGCCCCACCTCCTATTCTCCTAACACAATCTCCATGGGGATTAGGATTCCAACATAGAAATTTTGGGGAGACACAAACATTCGACAATAATAGTGTGTATATGTATACACACCCACACATACATACATATATGTGTGGGTGTGTACAATCATGGTATCACAAGATTATAGTACTGTATTTTGAAAAAAATTGTTATTATTATGTTTTTAGAGATAAGGTCTTTTGTTTGTTGCCCATGCTGGTGGGTGGAGTGCAGTTGCATGATCATAGCTCACTGCAGCCTCAACCTCCTAGGATCAAACCTGTAAATTTAAATTCCTTATAGATACTGCATATTAGACCTTCATCAGATGCATAGTTTACAAACACTTTATCCTCTTCTGTACACTGTCAGTGTAACCTTTGATAGTTTCTTCTGCTGTTAAAAAGCTCTTTAGTTTAATTAGATCCCATTTGTCAATTTTTGCTTTCGTTGTGATTGCTTTTGGCATCTTCATGAAATCTTTGCCAGTTCCTTTGCCGAAAATGGCATTGGGTAGGTGGTGGTCTTCCAGGATTCTTACAGTTTTGGGTTTCACATTTAAGTCTTTAATCCACCTTGAATTGATTTTTGTATATGGTGTAAGGGGGGGTCCAGTTTCAATCTTCTGCATGTGACCATCCACTTATCCAGCACCATTTATTGAACAGGGAGTCTTTTCCCTGTTTCTTCTTTTGGTCAGCTTTGTTGAAGATCAGATGGTTATAGGTCTGGGGCCATATGTCTGGGCTCTTAATTTCATTCCACTGGTCTATGTGTCTGTTTTTGTATCAGCACCATGCAGTTTTGGTTACTGTAGCCCTGTAGTACAGGTGGACATTGGGTAATGTGTTATCTCCAGCTTTGCTCTTTTTGCTTAAGATTTCCTTTGCTATTAAGGCTCTTTTTTGGTTCCATATGAATTTTAAAACAGTTTTTTTTCTAGTATGTGAATAATGTCATTGGTAGTTTGGCAGTAATAGCAGTGACTCTGTACATTGCTTTGGGCAGTCTGGCCCTTGTAATGATATTGATTCTTTCTATCCACGAACGTGGAATGTTGTTCCATTTGTTTGTGTCATCTCGAACTTCTTTGAGCAGTGTTTTGTAATTCTCATTGTATAAATCTTTCATCTCCCTGGTTAGCTGTATTCCTAGGTATTTTATTCCTTCTGTGGCAATTGTGAATGGGGTTGTGTTTCTACTTTGGCTCTTGGCCTTGCTGTTGTTGGTATATAGGAATGCCAGTGTTTTTTGTACATTGATTTTGTATCCTGAAACTTTGCTAAAGTTGTTTATCAGTTACAGGATCTTTTGGGCTGAGATCATGGAGTTTGTTAGATATAGAACAACGCCATCTGCAAACAGGGATAGTTTGACTTCCTCTCTTTCTATTAGGATGCTCTTTATGTCTTTCTCTTGACTGATTGCTCTGGCCAAGTCATCCAATGGTATGTTGAATAGGAGTGGTGAGAGAGGGCATTCTTGTCTTCTCTTGATTTTCAAAGGAAATGCTTCCAGCTTTTGCCCATTCAGTATGATGTTGGCTGTGGTTTTGTCATAGATGGCTCTTATTATTTTCAAGTAAGTTCCATCAATTCCTAGTTTACTGAGTTTTTACCATGTAAAGATGTTGAATTTTATTGAATGTCTTTTTTGTATCTATTGAGATAATCAAGTGGGTTTTTTTTCTCTCCAGTTCTGTTTATGTGATGAATTACATTTATTGATTTGCATATGTTGAACCAACCTTGCATCCCATGGAAAAAGCCGACTTGATTGTGGTGAATTCGCTTTTTGATGCACTGCTGGATTTGGTTTGCAAGTATTTTGTTGAGGATTTTTTGCGTCAGTGTTCATCAGGATATTGGCCTAAAGTTTTCTGTTTTGGCTGTCTTTCTGCCAGGTTTTGGTATCAGGATGTTGCTTGTCTCATAGAGTGAGTTAGGAAGGAATCCCTTCTCCTCAGTTTTTGGAATAATTTCTATAGGAATATTATCCACTTTTCTTTGTACATCTAGTGGAATTTGGCTGTGACTCCATTTGTTTCTGGTTTTTCTTTGGTTGGCTGGCTATTTATTACTGATTCTATTTTGGAGCTCGTTATTGGTCTCTAAGTATTCAATATCTTCCTGGTTCAGCCTTGGGAGAGTGTATGTGTCTAGAAATTTATCCATTTCTTCTAGATTTTCTAGTTTATGTGCATAAAGCTGTTTATGGTAGTCTCTGACGGTTTTGTTGTTGTTGTTGTTCTTAATTTATGCTACACTGTTTGTGGGGGTCAGAGTTAACATCCCCTTTGTTGTTTATAACTCTGTTTATTTGAATCTTCTCTTTTTTTCTGATTTACTAGTCTAGCTAATGGCCTATATATCTTATTAATGTTTTCAAAAAACAACTCTTGGATTCATTGATCTTTGCAATGGCTTTTCGTGTCTCAATCTCCTTTAGTTCAGCTCTGAATTTGTTTGTTTCCTGTCTTCTGCTAGCTTTGGGGTTGGTTTCCTCTTGCTTATCTATTTTTTTTTTTTTTTTTTTTTTTTTTTAGCTGTGATGTTAGATTGTTAATTTGAGGTCTTTAAAACTTTTTGTTGTAGGCATTTAGAGCTATAAATTTCCCTTTTAACACTGTTTTAGCTGTGTCCCAGAGACTCTGGTATGTTGTGTCTTTGTTCTCATTAGTTTCAAAGTATTTCTTGATTTCTGCCTTAATTTCATTATTTACTTAAGACTCATTCAGGAGTAGGTTGCTTAATTTCCGTATAATTGTATGGTTTTGAGTAATTGTTTTTAGTCTCGATTTCTATTTTTATTGTGCTGTGGTCTGAGAATGTGTTTGGTGTATATATATGTGTGTGTGTGTGTGTGTGTGTATATTTATTTGTAATTTGCTGAGGATGTTTTTATGTCTGATTGTGTGGTTGATCTTAAAGTATGTGCCATGTGGTGATTAGAAGAATGTATTTTCTGTTATTTTAAAGTAAAGAGTTCTGTAGAGGTCTGTCATTTCCATTTGGTCCAATGTTGAGTTCAAGTCCTGAATATCTTTGTTAGTTTTCTGCCTTAATGGTCTGTTTAACACTATTAGTGGAGTGTTGAAGTCTTCCACAATTATTATGTGGAAGTCTAAGTCTCTTTGTAGGTCTCTAAGAACTTGCTTTATCAATCTGGGTGCTCCTGTGTTGGACGCATGTATATTTATGATAGTTACATCTTCTTGTTGAATTAAAACCTTTACAATTATGTCACACCCTTCTTTGTCTTTTTTGAACTTTGTTATTTTAAAGTCTGTTTTGTCTGAAATTAGGATTGCCACCTCTGCTTTTTTTGTGATTTCCATTTGCTTGATAAATTTTCCAACATTCCTTTATTTTGAGCCTATGGGTGTCATTGTGTGTGAGATGGGTCTCTTGAAGACAGCTTACCATTCAGTCTTGCTTTTTTATCCAGCTTGCCACTCTGTGCCTTTTAAATGGGGCCTTTAGCCCATTTACATTCAAGGATAGTATTGATACGTGTGGATTTGATCCTGTCACTGTATTGTTAGCTGGTTATTCTGCAAGCTTATTTATGTGTCTGCTTTATAGTGTCACTGGTCTGGGTAATTAAGTGTATTTTTGTATTGGCTGGTAATGCTTTTTCCTTTCTGTATTTAGTCCTCCTTTTAAGATATTTTGTAAGGCACTCTGATGGTAATGAATTCTCTCAGAATTTGCTTATCTGAAAAGGATCTTATTTCTCCTTCACTGAGGAAGCTTAGTTTGGCCAGATATGACGTTCTTGGTTGAAGATTTTTTTCTTGAAAAATGTTGAATATAGGCCCACAATTTTTTCTGGCTTGTGGGTTTGCTGCTGAGAGGTCCGTTGTTAGACTGACAGGATTCTCTTTGTAGGTGACCTGCCCTTTCTCTCTAGCTGCCTTTAACATTCTTTTTTTCATTTTGACCTTGAAATACCCAATGATTATGTGATTTGGAGACGATCGTCTTTTGTAGAATACATCAAGGGTTCACTCTATTTCCTGAATTTGACTATTGGTCTCTAGTGAGGTTGAGGAAGTTTTCATGGAGGATATCCTAAAATATGTTGTCCAGTTTGTTTGCTTTCTCTCTGTTCCTTTCAGGGATGCCAGTGTTTTGTAGATTTGGCCTCTTTACATAATCCCATATTTCTCAAAGTTTTTAAAAATTCCTTTTTATTTGATTTTCTTTATCTTTGTCTAGCTGTCAATTTCAGAGAACTAGTCTTCACGCTCTGAGACACTTTCCTCAGCTTGGTCTCTTCTGCTGTTAATACTTGTGATTACACTGTGAAATATTTTTTCAGCTCTATTAGATCAGTTAGGTTCTTTTTCATACTGGCTATTTTATCTGTCAGCCCCTGTATCATTTTATTGTGGTTCTTAGTTTCCTCGGATTGGATTTTGCTGTTCTGAACCTCAATGATTTTTGTTCCTATCCATATTCTGAAATCTATTTCTCTCATTTCAGCTAACTTAGCCTGGTTAAGAAACCTGTTGTTGAACTGATGTTGTTTGAAGGACATAAGACACTCTGCCCATTTGAGTTGCTGGCATTCTGGTGTTGGTTCTTTCTCATCTCTGCATGTGAGCGTTCTTTTAACTGCTGGGCTCACTCTGATTGAAGTGTTCAGGTGGGGGCAGGGTGGTTGTGCTTCAGTCTCAGGTCAGGTGGCCCTGACCAATGAGGAGAAATGGGGAAAGGGAACTGTGCGGAGAACAGACTGGTCACTTTTCCATGAGGTGGGCCTGTGCTGGGAGTCTGGACAAGTCCCTGGTCCCCTTGGATTCTCCATAGTCAAGACAGCAAGGGCAAAGGCTGTAAGACAGCAAAGATGGAAACTCGCCCTTCCTACTGTGAGCTCTGTCTCAGGGAGTTGCAGAGATGTTACTGGCTCCATAGCCATGGTGAGTGTGGCTGCAGACCCAGGCTGGGAGGACCTGCCAATAAGGAGATATGAGATTGGGGACCCACATAACAAAGAGTTTGGCCACTTTTCTGTAGGACTGTTCAGTATGCTGGGAGTCTGCTCCAGTCTCTAGTCACCTTGAATTCTCCAGCACCTGAAGGTATCAGCAGTGAAGGCTGTAAAACAGCAACAATGTCGGCCTGCCCTTCCCTCTGACAGCTCCATCCCAGGGAGGTGCAGACCTGTTGCCAGCCTGAACACACCAATAGGGGTAGTTTCAGACCTTGGTTGGGAGATGTCACTCAGTGAAGTAAAATGGAATCAAGGATTTGTGTGAAAAAGCTGTCTGGCCACTTCTCCATAGAGCTGCTGTGCCAGGGGACTGCTTCAGTCCCTAGTCTCTTTGGAATCCCTAGAGCATGAAGGTAACAATAGCTAAGCCTGTGAATCAGCAAAGATGGTGGCCAGTCCCTCCCCCTGGGACCTCTGTCCCAAGGAGGCTCAGAACCATTGCCAGATGGAAAACACTGGTGAGGGTAGTTGGTGACCCAAGTTGGGAGGTCCCATCCAGTGAGGAGAAGCAGGGTCAGGAACCCACATAAAAAAGAAGTCTGGACACTTTTCCATAGGGTAGCTTCACTGAAGGCAACAATAGCTAAGGCTGCAAAACCACAGAGATAGCAGCTCACCTCTTCCTCTGGGTGCTCCATCTCAGGGAGGTGTAATGCTGCTACTGGTGGCTGGCTGGAGTTCCAAGCCAGGGGATCTTATCCTGAGCAGTGCCGTAGAAGCAGGGCCTGCAGACTGTAAGCACTCAGCCTCCTGGATTCAGCCCCTTTGGTGTCTAACCTCCCACTTTGCCAGAGCTGTGACTGCTTTTGCCAGGAAGTTTGGGTATCTAAAGCTCCCAGGGCTGTGCTTGTGCCTGAGTGGCTGCTCTGCCAAGACACCATGTATGTCTTTGTGTCAGGCTGCAGGCCCTAGTGGATTGGGTTCATGTGGGGATCTCCTGACCTGAGGGTTGCAAAGATCAATGGGAGAAGCATGGGTCCCCAGGGTCACTTGGTCACTCACTCATTGCTTCCCTGGGTAGGGAAGCCCCCCTGGCTCTGTGTCTCTCTCACGTGGGCAGTCATCCTGCCTTGCTTTTCTCCATTCTCCTTGGGTTGGATTGTGTTCTTGATGAATCCCAGTGTGTGTACCTGGATGTTTCAGTTGAAGCTGCTGTATTTACTTACCCCTTCTATTTCTTTCTGTGAGAGCAGCACACACTGGCTTCTTCTAAAGGGCCATCTTGGCCAGTCTCCCCCGTCTATGATTAGACACACAAATACCATTGTGTTACAGTTGCCTGCAGGATTCAGTATAGTAATATGCTATATAGATTTGCAGCCTAAGGGCCATAGGCCATACCGTATAGCCTTGGTGTGTTGTAAGTTATAGCATGTAGGTTTGTGCATTTCTCAGAAGATACCTTCATTGTTATGAGACACATGACTTTGTCAAAACACACACACACACACACACACACACACACACTCATATATATATATATGCAGAAAGAAGTAAGCTTTATATATAAAGCAGATGATAAATGAAATCATTTGACTTTTTTTCCTCTGATCTAGTAATTTTTATACTAGTTAGTTCATCAGAATGTAGTGAGTTTGGCAAATTCCTTTATATTACCCTTTAAAAAATTCATTAATCAGAAAATAATTTGTAATGCCTTTAAGAAAAGAATAGATTTTTAGTCATGCTATAGGATTGATATATTCAACATTTCTGGTTAAAATAACATTAGCTCAATCTGGCTAACCATTTGGGTAATAAGTCAAATGGAGAGAAGGAGTACTAAGGTTAATTACATACTTTTTCTGCAGTTCTGTAATTGCTTCCTTCATTTTAATTTTGCATCCCTAGGCAAGCTTCTGGTGTTTTGAGTCCCATGGTCCAATCTACAGAGTGTCAAAAATTGCCCATACTTCTTTCACTCCCCCTAGAGAAGTCAGCCCTGGCTTCCAGCCCACTAGGCACAGCAGGACACCATGAGTACTTACTAGATTAATACTAAAGGGAAATGCATTTGAGAATGTCTTTTTCTGATAGGAGTTCATTCTGGAGATATGTCCTTTTGTGGCTATCAGTATGTATAGAAAATTTTTATTACAGATTTCAATATTGTTGTCATATGAAAACATCAAATATGACTTAATGATTCATTTAGAGTACAGTGGTGTCCACTTACCAATGGGGCATTTATTCCAAGAGCCCAGTGGATGTCTGAAACCACAGATAGTAGAAAACCCTATATATATATATAATATATATAATATATATATTATATATATATTATATATATAAAATATATATAATATATATATTATATATATATTATATATATAAATAATATATATATTATATATATTATATATATAATATATATAATATATTATATATATATTATATATAATATATATAATATATTATATATATAATATAATATATTATATTATATATATAGTGTTTTTTCCTATCCATACATACCTATAAAAAAGTTTAATTTATAAATTATAAATTAGGCATGGTAAGAGATCAACATTAAATAATGTAAAATAGAACAATGATAATAATATACTATAATACAAGTTATGAGAATGTGGTCACTTTCAAAATATCTTGTACTCTACTGCAAGTAATAGAAATCACTGAAAGTAAAACCACTGATAAGGTAGGGCTTATACATTTTTTAAACTCAGAAATCTAAAATTGTTTTATTTTTTTTTTTACCTTTTGTGACTTTAATATATGAGCATTACACAGAATTATAATATGTATGTCCTAAAATCTTCTTTACATTTATCCTAAATATACAGT
Organism: Pan paniscus; assembly: GCF_029289425.2. NCBI lineage: Eukaryota > Metazoa > Chordata > Mammalia > Primates > Hominidae > Pan > Pan paniscus. The sequence continues at coordinate 92,526,451 of NC_073258.2, read as the reverse complement.
CTAAATATTTATTGGTCTAAGTTCCAAATTAGATGGGAATTTATTTGAAGGAGCTAAGTGTTGCTTCCTGGTATGAAATTTCAGTGTACAGGAGAAATACAAGGAGAGTGTTACTTATTAATGGCTGCTAATGCCTCCTAAGTGCACACAGTCTTTAGCGGAACAATTACTGTCTTGTTTTGAAGTGTCAACAGAGGATAATCTTTTCACATGTAAATTGGTATTTTCTGCTTGGTCATAGGTAGTCTTCAATTTGTGACATTCTACAGTTTTCATTCTTCCCAGGTCACACATGATGACTCAGTAGGCTAGCAGGCAGTGGGCAAATGAACTAACCTCAGGCCTATTATTTTCTGACTTTGCATGTGGGGTTCCTTCCCCCCTGCTCAGCCCATACATCCACCGACTAGCGGTGAAAAGCCAGCAGCAACAGCAGATCACCTCTACCCATGGTGCTTTCACTCTTATATATTATGTGAGACCTGGTGGGTTACTTAACCACTCTATGCCACAGTTTCCTTAATATGCAGCATGAATAATTATTATACATAATACGTAACTCATAAGCTGGTTGTAAAAATTAACGAGTTAAAACGTATAAGTGTTCTGAAAAAGACCTGGTTAATAAGTGCTGGTTATTATTATCATTATTGCATATAATGGAAAGGAGAAGTAAGAAAGAACTCCAAATCATCAGTCTGCACAAAAGACCCTGTATATACCCAGGAGACATTATGCAGCTAGTAAAATAACCCTGAAGGTCATTTCTCTTTTGATTTGTTTGTTTGTTTTAGATATGGTGTCTCTCTATTTTGCTCAGGCTGGACTTCGACTCCTGGCCTCAAGCAGTCCTCCCATCTCAGCCTCCAGAGGAGCTGGGACTACAGGTACTTGCCACGACACCCAGCTCCCTGAGGGTCATTTCTAAAGAGATATTTTAAACTTATTTTGAACAATGGTAGCATAATGAGATAAACACATAGCTCTTAAAAATGACTCCTGCCAAAGGGTCAGAACTTACCTGGTTGTATGAATTGAGCACAGGGTTATGAGTGCAGGCTATGACGTTTAACTACTTGGGATGGAATCCTGGCTTTAATACTTCCTTTCTGTGTGACCTGGTGGGTTACTTATCCACTCTATGCCCCAGTTTCCTTAATATGCAGCACGAATAGTTATTATACATAATACATAACTCATAAGCTGGTTGTAAAAAATTAACGAGTTTAAACGTATAAGTGTTCTGAAAAAGACCTGGTTAATAAGTGCTGGTTACTATTATTATTGCATATAATATTTAAAAATCTTAACTTACAGTAACCATATACATTTCTTCATAGTCTTTCAGAATAATTGGTAAGCTGAAATAAAAAACAAACAAATCAAGTGATAGAAAAAAACAGCTTTATGATTAGGTTTAGTTCGGTTTTATATATTTCCTTCTCTGTGTGGTATATTGGTAAGAGAATGTAACTTGGGTTTGAATTTTGGTATCTTTGCCTACTTACCAGCTGTGTGAACTTGACTAATTTACTGGAGTTCTCTTAGCATTAATTTCCTCATTTTAATGTAGGTGTAATCCTCCACTTCTCAGAATATTGATGTGAAGTCTGACTGTGATAGCATAAGAAATGATCATGGGCTAGTGCCTAAGCACAGAATAGCTACTTAAGAGACGTTTGTTCTTTTCTCCCTGTATCAAAATCAATACAATTTCACTTTAGGCACAAAAAAATCAAAGTTCTGCATCTTTCAAAAGAAGTTTTACATCATATTTACTAAATAAAAATACTCAATTATATGATCAATGTAAGCACAAATGTGAGAGGAGTATGGAGATGTAAAAATTACCTAACATTCTAGTATTCAAACTAGATCACTTCTAACATATCTTTCCCAGTTATTGCCCTATCCATCTATAAACATTCAGATTCATGAGTAGATTGTTATATAAATAAGTTCAAAAAATACATATTATTCTGTACTTTGATTTTTTTCCTTGTGATGAATATATTGTGGATATCTTTCTGATGCCCTGTATGCAGACATGTAACATTATTTTTACTATATTGTATGCCGTTTAAATTTCTTACATAGTTTATTTACATAATTAGCATCAAAATGAAACATAATTTGGTAATCTTTCCAATATGGTTCTATGAAAGCAGTGCTGCAACAGCACATGTACATGTAACATACATGCACATATACCTTTTTGTACTTGAGCAAATTTCTACATGTAAGTCCTGAATAGTAGAATCACTGCAGGAAGGTAGACACACAGTTTGCATTTTGATGCAGTTTCTTATCCTAATTGCTAATGCTTATTAGATAACTAGTCAGAACAAGCATCATATTTTTTTGCCTTTTTCCTTACAGTGATACAGCCACTTATAGCACCCAATACTCTTTCTTAATAAATCCCAAATATTATAATTACATTAATTTGCATTTTATTTTATTTATACCTACTTATTTATTTGTAAAACTTTTGTGTTATAGGAATAGCAGAGTTAATTAAATGTGAAAATTTTAGTTCTTTTGATTGGAATTTGTCTATAGGGCTTTTATATGGAGTATAACTATTTCTGTGCGATATTTTGAGGAAAAGCATATTCAACTGAAATCATTAGAACTTATTTCTCATTTTTCAAATGTAGTCTATTTATATAAAAGGGTAATGGAAATTACATCTCTGTGTGTATATATCTCTATATATCTATTTATATATAAATATGTATATGCTTGTATATACTCATGATGTATACACAGACATATATATATATAATATTACTTAAGAAAAACCCTATCTTACATTTTCATTTGACAGAACTGAAACTCCTTGTCAAAGAGTTGACTTTGTTCCTTATTGAAGCATTAAGCTTTAGCTACATGATATTAACTCTTATAATTGTCCTTATTCTATCAAAACATGTGCAATCTACAGTGTGTAGAATTAGAAATCCAAAATGAAGTATTCAGAAAAATAAATTTATATAAGCCATCTGTGAGCAATTTAAAAATGAGTTGGATTTGTATATAAGCAAATATTGAACTGATATCCAATCATCATATTTATTTTTTGTCATGGTTTGATGACCCTATCACTTATTATCACTTGTGAACAGTCATATGGGAGGCAATAGAGTGAAGCAGTTAAAGCTGTGAGCTCTGGAGCTAGACTTTCTGAGTTCAGATCCTAGTCCTGCAAAAGGCTCATTGGGGTAAATTACTTCACCTTTCCATGCCCTATGTTATCTTGAAAAATGCTGATAATAAGAGTGATCACTTGATAGGGTTACTGAGAAGATAAATGAGTTAATACAGTAAAAGTCTTAGAACAATGCCTGGCCCAAAGGGCCAGTAAACACCACATAGTCTCCTTAAAAGATACCTTTTCAAATTTCCTCCCCTCTACACCCTGTTAACCTTCAACACTTGGTCTGTGAAACATTTTCACAATAAGAGTTAAATTTTCCCTTCTGTGTACCAGTGGAGATGTATTAATCTTATTGCAAGTAAATATTTTTATGATAGCTACAAAAGTATAACATAACATAGAGCAAAGTAGAGCTCCAGAATCAGAAATAGCTGGGTTCGAATTCTGTTTGGCCATTTACTTATTCTGTTACCTCGGGGGAGATACTAAGCATAGTATCCAATAAAACAAAGATATGCAATATCTAGGGATAGCGACTAAGACATGGTAGATGATCACAACCAACAATTTTTCCCCTAATAAATGTGAAATTATAAATGGCAAGGCTATGTCTTACTTATCTATAAGCTTGATTGGAGCTTAGCTAAAGACTACATGTGTCCAATTTTACTTATGTCATGATTTAAGTCAAATTGACACATTCACCCAGGTTATCTGGCATTAGGCATTGCTGGATCCTGGGAGTTAAATAATGTCATTGATACAGTGCCCTGCTTTATTTCCCTCTGGATGGTCCTATTTTCAGGAAGCCACTCCTTTCTTTTTGGAAAGACAATTACCAGCAAATCCAGGCTTCTATGTTTTCCTGTCAGCAATGACAATGAAAATAAAATGCTTCTTTTTCAAAAATCCCAGCCAATGTTACAGAATTGAGTACCATTGGCTTTGGTTGCTGAGACCTGCACCCCCCAGAGCCAGAAAATTCAGACCCACACTGAAGAAGCAGTTCATTTGTAGGAAAATGAAAGTGTTCTACCCAGAAAAAGTGTGAGAAGATGTCCAAAGGTCATCTTTGGATGAAGGTGCTAAAGGCCCCTATGTGAACACAGACATCTGCCATGTAATTGACTGTCTCTTCTGCTAGTGTCATTATACATGCCATATATCACCTTAATGTCATCAGAGAATATCTCCCTCACCAACTCTCAGCCACTGACCTTTACTCTGAAAAGACCACATTACATGGCCAAAGCCCCATTTGTGCTGTAGAGAGGCATGAGCAGCAAGTCAAGGAAGATATTGGGGGTGCTGTTGTCTGAATGTTTGTCCCCTCATCCCCATTCTTACATTGAAATCTTATCCCCCAAGGTGATGGTATCTGGAGGTGATGTCTTAGCGCCCTTATAAAAGAAACCCCAGACAGCTGGCTAGCCCATTTCACCATGTGAGGACACAGCAAGATGACACCATCTATGAAGCCAAAAGCAGGCCCTCACCAGACACTGAATCTGCCAGCACTTTGATCTTAGACTTCCCAGCCTCCAGAATGCTGAGAAACAAATGTATTTTGTTTATAAGCTAACCAGTCTATGGTATTTTGTAATAGCAGCCTAATGGTTCAAGACAGAGGAATGACTGCTGAAGCTGGAGTTGGGGTGAAGTTCAAAGGACATTTTAGGTATGCCACTCTCACACAGGCTGATAGCAGTCAAAGAAAAAGGTGGTTAAAAAGAGTTAGAAGAAACATATCTTCATATTATAGGCTGTTATAATTAATGGATAATAGAAAGGGTTATATTAATTCAACAAAAATTTGCATACCTATCATCTGTTGGACTCTGTTCCTTTTTTGTTGACGAGATGAACAACTAGTTCTAGTGTTACCTCTCTGTGCTACTAATTTCTGTTCTTTTCTTCAAAGCACTTTTGACAATATTTTTTATTTAAGATCTATTTTAAATAAATTTCTTAAGGGAAAATAACATATCTGCTTATTATTCAGCCTATACCAGGATTTCTCAACCTTAACACTACTGACATTCAGGGCCAAGTAAATCTTTGCTGTATGGGCTCATCTTCTGCACTGCTGGATGTTTAGCAGGATCCCTGGTCTTACCAATTAGATGTCAGTAGCACCCCACCCTCCACTACCCATAGCTAGGGTAAGCAAAAAGTTCTTCAGACATTCCCAAATGCTCCCAGAAAGAAAAAAAATTGCTCCTAGTTGAAACCACTAGTCTATACTCATCACTCAGCATGGAGCATGGCACATAGTAGGCATAGAGTATTGTTTATTTAAAGAAGTAATCCATGCTTCCAATTCAAACACCATTCTATTAGGCAGCCTACTTATTGCTCTTCTACCCCAACAAAGGCAGACATCCAAGGATGCAATAGAAGAGTTGGCATGATAGAGTGAAACTATGGACAAAGTGTCCTTTGTAGCATTTTATTTTACTTTTTGTTGGTTATGTTCGCTTCTCTTTTTCATATGAATTGTTACATTTTTTTGAGACTATATTTTATATTTTGCTCTAGTCAATCATCTTATTGTTTTGCTTATGTGCAGGGTGTCTCCAATTTTAATTTTCTCTAAAAGAGAGCTCCAAATCTTTGAGAATTTTACATGGACTTTTTATTTCTGTAACTTAGTAGAAATTCATTCTTACTCTTTATGTTACAGTAGGGTAGTTTGGGCACACATATAGATGGGAAATAAAATGAACATTGTCTTAATCAACCATAGCTCTTTTGCATTTTATATTTAATGTAATAGATCAGTAGCAGTCACCAGAGCTCTGGTGCTGAGCTGGTGCTGAACTTGCTGGCTTCAAAGTCCTGGAAAACATTGAAACATGCAGATTTCTGGGTCCTAGTTTCAGAGATTTTATTCAATTGTTCTGAAGTGGGACCTGGAAATCTGTGTCTTTTAAAAAGTGCTTAAGTGACTAAGATATGTAGCACGCTGGGGAAACATTTTGTAGTAGAAAGACTCTTCACATATGAAATTAATTCTTATTTGAGGTGTCCCAGTAAGAAAGTATTTTAATTTCTTTTTTTTTTTTTTTTTTTTTTGAGATGGAGTCTCACTCTGTCGCCCAGGTTGGAGTGCAGTGGCGCGATCTCGCCTCACTGCAACCTCTGCCTCCTGGATTCACGCCATTCTCCTGCGTCAGCCTCCAAGTAGCTGGGACTACAGGTGCCCGCCACCACACCCAGCTAATTTTTTGTATTTTTAGTAGAGACAGGGTTTCATCGTGTTAGCCAGGATGGTCTCGATCTCCTGACCTCGTGCTCTGCCTTCCTTGGCCTCCCAAAGAGCTGGGATTACAAGCGTGAGCCACCACGCCTGGCCGAAAGTATTTTAATCTCTTATGCAAACTTCTATCAGTTAGTGGTCAAAGTAGTGCTGCCAAGTCTTGCCTACTAGGAACAAAGGAAGTGCTAAAAGGTATTTGTGGCCTATTGAAGAATCTGTTTTTCTCTTTGTTTGCAGTTGCACAGCATGTTTAATTTTGTTTTATGATAATGGCAGTCATGACTCTTGCTTTCTTTAAAGACTGCAGAAAATGAATTGTAGTTTTGTTGTGTTCCTAACTGGATAATAAACAGAACAATTAGCTGCTTGCTGACTTAATTTCCCAGTGACCTCTTGGACCATCTTTAGAACAGCTTCTGAGCCCATGGTCATGGGTGTTTTCAGGTATAAATTGCTAGTGCGTGGAAGGAAAAGCCTCTTTCAAAATTTAACTTCCATACATTCATTTCATGGAGACCAGCCTGAGCTATGAAGACAAAATGCCATCGTCATTTCTTCTAGGATTTCGTCTGAATCACAATTGTAAAGCCATTTGTCTTCCCAGAATATTTCTCTAGCTTCATTCAGATTCTGGCCTCAAAATTTGGACTTATGACATTACCAAAAGAGAGTACTGATTTGCACATTTGCCTGAGTAACTGTAATTTCTAGAAGGTATTTTGATCTTCCAGTTCATCTGGAAAAGGTTTCCTATTCCCTTAGACACTGACTCATTTCTCACTACTTTTCTCATCAACTCTAACTTTATATTAGAACAATTTTGATAATTAATCTGCCTATAATGTTTTTCTTTTTCAGAAAATCTTATGGAGAAAAGATGATTACACTCTATATCCTTACCATGAACCTACTTTTTCTCTTGCTCAGTCTGATGCATTGTAATATCTAGTAACTTTGAAGTCAACACACCTGGCGATGACTGTCTAGGAATGTTCTAGGAATAACAGTTGATGTAAATGCTCACTTCAGGATCACTTATGTCAGTGTTAATATGCCAGGGGACCTGTCTGCTTGAGGAAGGTTAATGACTGTTCATGTCGCATATGCAGTTTATAGTTGCAGTCCATCACTTTGGATCATCTAGATAATTTTACAATAACTGTAATTGACTTTTTGGCTCAAGTGATCCAAACTCTTTCCTTGCTAAATTTATCTAATGTGTGTTCCCTATATCAGGAAATTTTTACATTTACTAAGACTTGTTGTATTTTATGTAGATGTTTGTATACCTTACCAATCCCATATAATGGAATCAGAGGGTCTTCTCACTGCAAGTTACCCTTAGCAAGTATTAATTCTGTTCCTTTTTTGATATTCATAAAAAATTAACACCCAGAAAAGTTAACTTAACTCAGGTCAAAGTACCCAAAAGTGTTGGATCCAGATCTCTTTTAACCTCCTGGTCCAGTCTTACTTGGCTGATCATTAAAATATAGCCATCATTTATTCAGTGTGGGCTATGTGCCACCAGGAGCTGCTTTAAAGCCCAATGATCATGCTTCCTTTCTTCCTCCAATGTAGTGGAAGCTTTACTGTAAATTTTATGAATCTGGAGTTTTAGCCTCTGGAATTCTGACTTACAGAGGTATGTATTTTCTCTGAACTAAGCCCTGGGAATGCTGACATTCACAGAAACACAGTTTCTGCACTTAAGATATTTTACGTACTGAAAGAGATAGATACATGAGGACCTATACCTAATGCATAACTATTATTCAGTATGGTCAATGGTATTTAGAAAATGGTTTGGGAATATAGTTTATGAGAGAAAATTAATTTGACCTTCCCTGGGTGGAGGGTACACAACACTAAAGGTAAGATATGAACTTGATCCTTGAAGGTGGAGAGGGATGAATAGATACATCTGCCAGGTTGACCAAGTAGGCACCCCGGAGAGCTAAAATACTTCAGATACAGGGCATAGCACCAATGAAGCATTGAGAATGGGAGCTTAAGGTTTCCTTTGAAGGTAGATTTTGGCTGAGGCTGCCTTGTTTTCTCCATAGTACTTAGCACAATGGTAAAAACAAGCTACGCAGTCAGTAATGCTTATTAGATGAAGGAAATGCCATTTTCTACTAAGTGTCCAAATTTAAAGAGGCAAGGAAGCCATTTTTCCAAATTGGCTTTTAAATAAAGATGAAGATCTACAATTAGGAGGGTAAAGGGGCATTTATTAGTAAATGAATAAATCCATTGATTATAGGGAAGCAATTATTAACCCAGGATGCCAAGCCAAGAAAGCAAAAGGTTGTGCCAAATTAACAAATTTACTACCTAATAAAGCTAAAATAAGATTAACTAAGCACATTCAATAAAAGCCAGTAAACTGCCACATAATTAGACTCAAAAGTTAACAAATGCCAGTAGGCACTTTACCAAAGCAAATGAAGAAACTCTTTATAAACTAAGACTTATGGAGCTCAAGCATTTTTATGAACCAAGTGAATGGTGGGGTAAGAAGCTGTTTTGCAAATACAGAAAAGGGTAAAAGGAAAAGAAAATAATGCAATAACAGGAGAGAGAGAAAAAACAATAAAAGATAAATAACAGAAGAAACCTTTAGAGGATGTTTTAGGAACCAGGAGCCCAGTGCAATGGCACCAGAGTGGTAGGAATTGCTCGAAGAGTTTACTATTGCCTCCTTGAGGTCGGATGTTGCCTTTCAGGTTTGAGAATACAACCAGTGGATGGTCTTTTTGAATGCCTCAAGTGAATCAGTGGAAAATTTAATAATTGGCAGGAACTGACCTTTGCATACATATGTAGGGTTTCTACTAAGGATTTTGGGAATGATAATTGTATAAATGTGGTATTAAACAGACATACTGTTCGTGGTAACACACAGAATATTTGAGTATAAAGAAAGGTAAACTAATATTAATCTACAGTTCCTAGTTGGTTAGTAAGCATCAGGTGCTTAGCTTTGCCTAGCTTAAACCATAACTTAAAAAAAAAAAAGAAGAGTTGGTTATGAAGAAATGTTTCAGATCCCACTCACTGGAATCTGCTATTTTGGTCCCCTGTACCCCTGAACACATTTTTTTTTTCAATACAAATCACAGATCTCATAGCACAAAAGAAGGTATTTGGGGGGTGACTACTAGATTATGTTTAACATAACTAGCAAGAAGAGCTTCATGGTTATCTACACGTAATCAAAGAATGTTTCCTCAAAGGACTTTGGACATTTTTTCAAAGTTTGCTTTTTCTGTTTTTTAGGTTAATTACTCCTTGAGTTAGACAGATTTAACTTGTAGGTCCTAGAATGATCATCTAACTTGCTTAACAGAAGGCATCTTATTACTTTAACCCAGCAGAGTTAAGATAACCCTTTAAAATAGTATAGAAGCTACATATTTCAGTGATAAAGTATTGTGTTGTGTTAAAACTGCATAGGCATATCGAAGAAAGCAGACATAAATAATTTACAGAAATTTATTTTTCATAAATTTCCTTTGGCAACTTCTCAGAATTACTTTAGAGCTTAGCTAAGTCAGCTTCTTTTGATTTTTCTACCATTTCTGTGGGTCAGGTTGTTGATTCCTCATGCTGCTGGGCCTGATGGACTCTAATCTTTGGGCTGGATATTTCGTCTCCCACATGGTCTTAGCAGGAAATACTTTCAACACAAATTCCTGTGTTCAAATATAGAAGGTTGTTTTGGATTTCAGAACCAGATGGAGTATGTAAAAATGGCCATAAAAGATCTGGAGCTCAAAGTAAAAAAAATAATCTGAGCATAAATTCTTATCATAGTGCCTGTGGTCAACTAAAAAACATTAAGATAACCTGGTTGTTCTTAATGTCTGAACAAATAGAAACTTACACAAATGGCCTCTTAAACCAGGGAAGGATATTCTTTCTGTGCTTTGTTAATGTGACTCTATGAACTATGACACCTGTTATGAATCTCTGGTTTCTTTTAACGTAGGCCTATGAGAAAATAAAATCAACTTGGAAGGAAAAGCAAAACAAAACTGTGAAATGACCCTTGAAGATATAGGAGATGTCTTAGAATACTTGCATTTTAATAGAAGACTATTAAGAAGAAAACTATTAATACATGGCACTTAAGTAGAAATGTTTATTTTAAATCACGTACAGTATCTACTTTAACAGGAGAATGTTAAATATGAGCTAATATTCCATAAACATTTAACAAGAAACAAAGTAAGCCCAAACTCACCTTTAAAATACATTGACGTACAGTAACCTTCTCATACCTTTATAGTTTCAAGTTTTATGGACTATGTAATGTAAATTATGAAAAAAAAAGTCATTCTGACCACTGGAACCTCTAACTTTAGTCAAGAACAAAATGGAAATCTATTGCATGACATAGGGGCTTTTACTGATAATAAAATTTCATTAAAATATACAAATGAGGCTGGGTGCGGTGGCTCACTCCTGTAATCCCAGCATTTTGGGAGGCTGAAGCGGGCAGATCACAAGGTCAGGAGTTCGAGACCATTCCGGCTAACACGGTGAAACCCCATCTCTACTAAAAATACAAAACAATTAGCCGGGCTTGGTGGCGGGCAACTGTAGTCCCAGCTACTCGGGAGGCTGAGGCAGGAGAATGGCATGAACCTGGGAGGCAGAGCTTGCAGGGAGCCGAGATTGCGCCGCTGCACTCCAGCCTGGGCGACAGAGCGAGACTCTGTCTCAAAAAAAAAAAAAATACAAATGAGCAGCAGAGCAATATGGCCGAATAGAAGTCTACACCATTCACCCCCGCACCCACCCTGCAGGAACACCAAATTTTAACAATTAACTACGTACAAAAAGCACCATCACAAGAACCAAAAATCAGGTGAGCAATCACAGTACCTGGTTTTAACTTAATATTGCTGAAAGAGACATTGAAGAGGGCTGGAAAGACAGTCTTGAATTGCAGATACCACCCCTCCCCCATCCCCTAGCAGTAGCTGAACACTATGGAGAATCTGTGTGCTTGGCAGAGGAAGAGTACAGTGATTGTGAGACTTTGCAATGAACTCAGTGCTGCCCTGTCACAGTGGAAAGCAGAACCAGGTTTTACTCAGCTAATGTCTGTCCATGCAGAGAGCATTTGAACGAGCCCTAGTCAGAGGGGAATTGCCCATCCCAGTGGTGAGAGCTTGAGTTCCAGCAAGCCTTACCACTGCAGGCTAGAGTGCTGTGGGGCCCTAAATGAACCTGAGGGGCAGTCTAGCCACAACGACTGCAAGTCCTAGGCAGGTTCTAGTGCTGAGTTGGGCTCAGAGCCAGTGGACTGGAAGCTACCAAGACATCAGCCAGGGCAGCTAAGGGAGTGATTACATCACCTCTCCCCATCACCCCAGTACTGGCTGTGCAGTGCAGAGAAATCATATGTTTGGGAGAGGGAGAGCGCAGTGACTAAGTGACTTTACATTGAACTCAATGCTACCCTGTCACAGCAGAGACCTGGCAAGAATCATTATCTTCTGACTAAAGAGTTTCCGGACCCTAAATAACCAAAAGCAATACTCAGGTAATATGCTGTGGGTGTTGGGATCTGAGACATGCTGCCTTCAGATGAGACCCAGCACATTCCCAGCTGTAGTGGCTATGGTGAAAGATTCCTTCTGTTTGAGAAAAGCAGGGGGGAAAAGTAAAGGGGACTCCATCTTGCATCTTAGGTATCAGCTTGCCAAAGTTGAGTGGTGCACCAAGCAGACTCATGGGGTCCTTGACTCGAGGCATAGGCTCTTGGTCAGCATCTCTGGTCCTGCCCTGGGCCAGTGGGGAGCCCACTGCCCCTGAAGGGTGAGTCCAGGCCTGGCAGCATTCCTCACAGCTGACTGAAGAGCCCTTGGCCTTTAAGTGATCAATGGTGGCAGCCTGGCACAGCCCCTTGTGAGTTGCTGGTGGTGGTTGACACAGGGAGAGGCTCCTCTGCCTATGGAAAGGGGAGGGAAGCATGGGGAAGAAATGTCTTGTGGTTGAGTGCCAGTTTAGCCACAGTACAATAGAACTGTAATTAAACTTCTAAGGTTTTTTACTTCAATACCTGGCTCCCAGACAGCATCTCTGGGGGATCTGAGGGCCTGAGAGAGCTTGCCACCCTGAAGGAAAGGTGCCAAGAAAATACACTGGAAAAGTGACAGTCTTTTTAAGAAATGGTCTTGGAAAATCTGGCTAACTGTATGCCAAAGAAAGAAACTAGATCCCTATCTCTCACTATGTACAATAATGAAACCAAAATGGATTAAAGACTTAAATCTAAGACCTCAAACTAAGAAACTTCTACAAGAAAACACCAAGGAAGCTCTCCAGGACATTGATCTGGGCAAAATTTTTTTGAGTAATACTCCACAAGCACAGGCAACCAAAGCAAAAATGGACAAATGGGATCACATAAAGTTGAAAAGCTTCTGCACAGTGAAGGAAACAATCAACAAAGTCAAGAAACAACACACAGAATAGGAGAACGTATCTGCAAACTACCCATCTGTCAAGGGATTAATAACCAGGATACATAAGGAGCTCAAGCAATTCTATAAAAAATTCTATATTAAGTCTTATTTATTCTTTCTAACAATATATTTTTGTACCCATTTCCTTGGTGTGATAAGTACTTATTGCCCATATCAAAGTATCTCATATACCACATAAATATTTTCACCTAGTATGTAGCCATGAAAATAAAAAAGGAATAAAAATAATAAAGATCAGTTTATTAACCAATTAATTTATTCAAAATTATTAAAGATATTCTTTCTCTATATCAGGCTTTGCACTTATGCAGGTATATTCCTGCACATAGTAAGACATAAAACATTCTAGTAATAAGCTTGGGTGTGTGTTTGTAAAATAATCACATGGGTTAAAACATTATCCTGTGTGAGAAATGATATTTCTAATCATTGAGAAATCATTTGAGAAAAAGTACTGTATTTCTAATGTATTTCACAAATATGCTTGAGTAATGATTATAAACCAAGAAAAATGCCAGCTCTTTAGCGTACAATGAAGAACAAGATAGGTAAACCCCATGCCTCCGCAAAGAATACAGCCTGACGGTGAAGAACAACAGTTAAACCAAGAGTTAAAATCACTTATTAGAGGGAGATCATAGGAAATCTCAATCTTGCGTAGAAGCTCATAATAGGAATATCTATCTAGTCCAGGGAATGTCAGGGAAAACTACAGAAAGTAGAGCATAACCTTCCAAATTAAGGAATTCTACCTTAAATGCTTTCACACAATAATCTAGCCTATGAGGCCCTCGTATTGGTCTTTGTTGGTCTGTGCTATTAAATATGGCATCATAGACGGGAAAGAGCAGCTACTTTTTCTCTGTAAGGTGAACCATAAATTGAGAGTTAATATAGACAAGGAGAATCTGGTGTCAGTGAGGCAGTATCTATGTCAACCTGAAGATCTCCAAGAGTCTGGTGGTCTGTAGTGTGCTCCATAGACTGACCGAGAAATAATAAAATAGTGAGGTTATGTAGTTTAGATTGTACTTGATATGTTATTATAAATAAATGATAACCTCAACATTCCACATTGATGTGAAACAGATGTCTAGCATCCAACGCTGTGCCCTGAACATGTAATGGTTAGTTGATGATGGAGAAGACAGTGATGGTGTTGGTAAGGAGGTATAATATGCAGAGAAAGCTGCCGCAATCTACATGTGATTTTATGAGCCGCAAATAATGTCTGAAGCATTATTTCAATGTAATAGTATTTTCAACTGATAAGAAAGGGTTTATTAAGCCGATTTACGTCTTTATCAGCTCAGTCTTTTTTCAGGCTTTAATGCAATTCGTGGAGCATTATAATTGAGAAAGAAGGATAGTTGTTCATTTTGGAAGTGTCTGGAATGTTGATTAGAATCATACTATATGCAAAACCAAGATTGTATTGACTGTCAATGTCCTTTAAAGAAGTCAAACCTGGCTCCTCATTTTGCAGAAGGTGACACCCTTGCTTCATTCTAAATTGGTTAAAGGAAACTAACATGTGTTGAGCATGTGGCAAATGCCAGTGGTATTTACTTGTTTCCACATTTATTCCTCAAAGATATTACATGAGGTAAGTTGTCACCTTTATTTTACACACAAGTTAATTGGGCCACAGTGATGCTAAATCTTATGCCCAAGTTCATATTGCTAATGCCTAGATATGAAGCTAGGGAAACCTGCTTTCGATGTTCATTATCTTGCCTGATTTTGTGATAAAAGCTCTTTTCACATAGTGATTGTGAAGAGGACTGTCAGTCATGCTTGCATTACAAGACATAGCATAGTTGATAATATTTTATTTTGTAATTTTTTATATTATGGATATAATAGGAGATTTCAAGTAATTCAAATTACGAGTGTGCCTTTTAGGCCATTGAAGTAATTATGAATCCTTCACATATGTAAGATAAATCATCAGTTTTAATGACGTGCTACCAGATGATGTGCATGATTGCAAATTCAAACATTTTCCTGTGCAGTTTAATGTAATGCATGGTTGGATGCATATGAATACACCTGCAAGTTTACATATATAATTCAGTATTTTCTAATTATATTCTGATAGCTACAAGTTCTTTATATTCAGTTATTAGTGAATTGCCTTAAAAATAGTCTTAGTTATGGACAAATAACTGATAGATATATAGATGTATGAGTCGTTCTTATTGTGCCAGTTATGATACCCATCATTTGATTATAAATTTACACCATTGAAAATATTTCCAAGCCACATGATTGCTGGTATTATCTAACTGGA
Source organism: Pan paniscus (assembly GCF_029289425.2). NCBI lineage: Eukaryota > Metazoa > Chordata > Mammalia > Primates > Hominidae > Pan > Pan paniscus. The sequence goes on along the minus strand of NC_073258.2, from coordinate 92,511,236 downwards.
TAGTTTCACTAAATTTCTCAGGCAATTATGACTATCTTCCATAGACATAAAGGGTATAATTTGAAAGGAGTGTGTAGGAAGTATTATATCCTCAGACATCCAGTTAATAATGAACAGGATTTCTGCCTGTGTTTTTAACTGCTACTTTGAGGTTCACTCTGTACTATCTTTCTCCTTCTATTATATGATTGCATTTAAATGTCTGATTTTGAAAGAACTTCAGAAACTGTAAATGCTGTTTGATTACTTGAGATAAAAAATCTCTGTTTGACATTATCCCATTTTTCTCCCAGTAGATTTGTCTGCTCAAGATCAGCCATTGGAATTTGCAGTATAATTGTCCATAGCTCATCAAATGAAAGCCACATTTATGTTTAGTTCAATAATATTCCTGAGATGAGGTTAGTTATACAAACAGTGGACCTAAAAAAGAATAAAAGAATTCTTTTGAATATTTTTTTCAGAGTAAGTTATAAATACATGTTTCAAAAGGACACTATTTGCACGACTGAAAAACATGCATTTGGCAGAATATTTAAAGCTTGATTTCAGTTACAATGGCATCATGTTTATGACACTACATCTAATAGTAAAAACATGCATTTTGAACAGAAAGTTGATATATTGTTCCTCAATCCCTGTGACTTTATTTTTAATTCAATTGAAAATGAACAAGCCTCTTTGTGTTTTGGTATGAGGGAACAAAAATAGTTTGGAGTGGTTTTTAAAAGCTTTTCTTCTCTCTCCATTCTGGGAAGAAAAGATTGGTTTTCAAAACCCAAATTTTTCCAACAATTAGCATCTCATAATGATATTTTATTTGTTTTCTTTCTTTTTTTAAAAGAAAAAAACATACTCTGTGCTGCAGGAAGATTGCTCTTAAAATCACTACCTGTGTATCTGCAAAAGCAATTTATTTAACTTTGAGATTATACCAAAGCATCTGGGTTCTGGGGTTTATTTTGAATACAATTAAGAAAATAGAATGCATTCAAAATTTCCTTGGATTTACTTAATATGAGGTCTGTGTTTTAGATTTCATACAAGAATAGTTCAGAGTTTTCAGTTGTTATTTGCTAAACCTCAGGTTCTCTGCATCAGAAAGGCTACCCTGATGACCATCCAGTGAGTTAGTAGAAGTCAGATGTGCAGATCTTGGTGGCCCTACAATGTTTGCCCATCCATATACTAATGCCTTTTGGTTACTTATTTTTTTTCCTTCCTTTTAACTTTTTCTTCAGCGCTACTAACTTCAATCTTAGAAGTGTACTAAAAGCTCAGGCACCAGATAGTCCTTTTGATGCAGGGTGGGTGAGCTCCAAAGTGGAGCTTAGCCTAAGGGAGTTCTTGGCTTTGCCCAGGAAAGAACTCAAGTGTAAGCCAGAGGTAGAAGAAAACAGCTTTATTGAAGAGGCAGTTTTACAGCTCTGTGGCTGCTCCCATAAAGCAGGGATACCCTGTAGGCAGAGAGTAGCAGCTCAGGGCAGTTCTGCAATTATATTTATACCCACTTGTAATTGCATGTGGATTAAGGGGCTGTTTATGCAGAAATTTCTAGGTAAGGGGTAGTAACTTTTGGGTCATTGGGTCATTGCTATGGAAAGGAGTGGTAACGCCCGGGTGTTGCCATGGCAATGGTAAATTGCCATGGCACACTGGTGGGCATGTCTGATTGAAAGCTGCTTTCACCCTGGCCTGGTTTTAGCTAGTCCTGAATCTGTTCCAGTGTCAGGGCCCTACCTCTGGAGTCAAGTCCCATCTACTACCTTACTCTCCTACCTGTTCTTGACTTTGTTTCTTGTCTACTCAGGAATATATAGAGAAAAATATAGGTATTCTTCACATCCACCTTGTTCTCAAACTACTTCTTATTAAACATATTTATTTTTCACCATTCTTCTTAAATGGAAACTTCGCTGAATGTGTTATGGATCTGTATGTTGTATAAAAGACTCAGTGGTAAACTAGGTTACTCATAGAATTGGAATAACAACAAGAATGATAGTAGTAGCTAACATTGAGTATTTTCCACGTGCTACCACCCAAAATTGAAAGGGACTGTTATTAAATAAGGTGATCAGAAAGGGCCTATGAGGAATGAAATTTAAACTTGATACTTTAGTGATCAGAAGGAGCCAGGAATCAAAAAGACTGGGGAAAAATGTTATAAGCAGAGAAAACTAAAATTGCATTAACAGTGTGGTAGGTAAGAACTTAGAATATTATAAAAACTGTCAGAATGTTAATGTGAATTTTGCATAGTGAATAAGGGGAAAGTCATATTAAATAAAGTGAGAAAGTCAGTCAGAACCCTGACTTTATTGGGCCTTATAACTAGGGTTGCTAAATAAAGTACTGGATGCTCAGTTAAATTTTAATTCCAGATAACAATTTGTATCTTTTTGTATAAGTATGTCTCAAATAATGCACAGAACATAATTATATTAAGAAAAATTTATTGTTAATCTTCAATTCAAATTAACTGAGTATCCTCTATTATAATTTGCTAAATCTGGCAGCCGTATTTGTAATGCATGATAGGTAGGTAAAATTTTAATATAAGTGATATAAAAAGATACTGTTTTAAAAAAACTTAAAAAGAAGGATGATATAATCATATTTACATTTTTAAAAGATCCTTTGGTTATTTGAAGAGAATAGATTAGAAGAAGATAAAAGACTGATGATTGTCATTTTGGAGACTATGGTAGTATTCCATGGGAAAGAGGATAGTGGCTTGGACTAGCATGATATAGGTAGTAATGGATTCAAAGTTTATTTTGGTATCTGAACCAACAGAACTTTCTGAAATATTAGGTGCTGGGTTGAGGAAAAGACAAGGACTAAATATAATTCCTAGATTTCTATGGAGTAGGGCTACTTATTGAAATGCAAAAGACCAAGTTGGACAGGAGAGGTGAGTAGGAGAATTATGCTCTTTTGAGCATCTAATTAGACATTCAGGTAAGAATTTCAAGTAGACAGCTTGATGAATGAATGAAAACACCTCACCCAAGAACATTTTCACTTAAAGAGATAAATAGAAAGGATGACGAATGCAATCCCTGTACCAGGAATTAGCAAGGGATACAGCAATGATTGGAAAATGTTACTTTGGGAGAAGAGCTTATAATTTAGCGAGAGAGACATATGTAAATAAGGACAGTAGAATCAGTTAATTATTAAAAAATAGGTATCTGCCAGGTGCTGTGTGTAGGAGTGGTGTGCAAGAACAGAGGGAATTAATTTTGCTCAATAAAGAATTATATTTTGGCTAAGTCTTTAAGGAAAGTAGAATTTATACACAAACTAGGGTGGGAAAAGAATGTAGTAGGGAAAAAAAAGCTTGTTTTGCAGTAGCTCTATGGAGAAATAAGGGAAGTCAGTGAGATGGGACAATGGGAGATGCCGTGTTTACTAGTGTGTAATATCATATAACTAATTTCTAACCATCCTATACAGTCGCTTCAAACTTCTGTTGGAACTAAGATATGAATGTGCAGGTAGCATGCTGTTTCTACCTTTGGCAGTTGAGCTGTCCTTCCTTCAGATATTCTTTCCTTAAAAATTTCTCCGAGTCATAGATTCTAACAGGCACCAACGGTGCAGAAGGAGTCAAGGACATAGATTTTGCTGTGAATATGTCAGAGTTTTGAGTTTGCTTACAGGCAATATTGTGTTTCAGTTTATGAGATCACAAAAGGGTTGTGTTGTGAAATTAAATATCTTGTACATTTTGAGTAATCTTTAATAGTTATTAGATATTATTTATTAAAATGGTACCAATACATTTAGTGGTTTTTTAAATTAAATATTGAACTTCTAACAAATTAAATATAAATAATTAATCTGACATTAATGGGAGTAGATTAAAGTGGGTACAAAACTTTCCAACTTTTTTTTCTAACTAAAAGAGAATTAAAAAATAATACCAGTAAATGTTTACAACATGTGACTTGGTGGATTTTCCATGTAATCCAAATTTTCTATGTTTAATCTGTATTCCAGATAGAATCCCTGACTGCTATTTGATACCTTTATGCACGCTAAATTCTCTCCTGATGCAGGAATCAGTTCCTGCAGTAGATCTTCATTCTGATTGCCATATGCGCTCACGGTTACCTGTTACTATCATAACTAAGTAACTCTTACTCTGATCAACTTTTTCACTTTGGCTTTTCCTTAGCAGAGGAAAAATAGTGTGTTGTTCTTGTTCTCTCATGTATGACTTGTGTGATCTCCTTTAGACAAATGAGGGGTCCAATCAGCTATCCATTTCTTTCCCGAAGTCAATGAGGACATAGTCTGTCTCTTCTTAAACCTAGACCCACTCAGCCTAAACTCACTGGCCTTAAATGATAGAAGTAGTGAGCTTACGCCATGATAGAATTACAATCTTACCAAACAAACAACATCTAGAACAGAACATGCATTGCACTCTGTGCTCTGCTCAGGGCTGTACGCAAACCATCCAGATAGAATCTGTCTTAATTACTCAAGATGTTAAATACTTTCTTTTTCAACTTTATAATGTATGTATTCTCAGATGGATGCTAAGGCTTGCGTTAGAGTTCTTTTTGCATATGAGGAAGTTTAGTTCAGCCATGGTGATGTAAGGAGGAGCCACAGCCTGAATAGCCTTGTCTTATGACCCAGTCCCCGGCCCCCATTGCTCAGCATATCTTTATGGTCATCCTCACCTCTCTCTATACCAAAAAACTGAGAAATCTAGTGCAGTCTTACTTCAAATGCTAAGAGAAACAATATTTTCATGGTGGGAAAATATGAATTTGAAAGTCAAGTGGACCTGGGTTCAGATTTTGCCTTTGCCCTTTTCTGGTTTTGACAGTGTGTTTAAGTTTCTTAATTTCTCCAAGCTTTAGTTTCTCCATTAACTCTATACAATGGGGTTAATAAAGCTTCTTTGGAGTTTTTCTGAATAGCCCTGATGATTGGAAATGGGTACAGGAGGAGATTGTGGGTTTGTGGCATGGTTATCAAATCTCTTTCAAATCTCCTACATATAGGGTATCTCTAAAACCTTCAAAATATAAGCATATGGGGACATGGAAAAACCACTTACAGCCACGGCATCTCATGAGTTATCAGTAACTGTGTGCGCAGTAACAGGAGAAGGGCAAAGGGACCTGACAACACCAAAAGCCAGGGAATTCTCAAATTTCCCATAGGTTCTCAGTGGAATATGTCTAGTTCAACCTGAAAACAGCAGCTGAGTCTGGGAAAGAAGCTTGCCGGCTTAAACTTACTGGTGAGAGTGAGAGTTTGACAGCACTGGAGCAGTTTAGACCCTAAGAATAAGCCAAAGCAATTTTCCAGGATAAAACTGCAAAGTAAGGAGAAATGGCCAGAAATAGAGCCTAAATTGATAACAGAACATGAATGCTACAAGAGAAGAAAAGATAAGAATAAGATAAAAGAGATAAAAGTGGGAGAGGAAACAGCAGATGCAGATTTCAGAAGGGGCAAGGCCCTATTTCTGAACACTTAATGAACATAACAGGAGAGGGGCCTCTAGAGCTATGAAAAGAGAATGTGGCCCACATGCTCCTATTAAAAATACAGGAAAACTCGTCTCACAAAGCCATCAGAATCAAAATGGTGGCAGAAGAATCCCATATGTTAAGTTTTTAGAAAATGAAATAGCATGACAGTGAGAACATGAGAGAGAGAAAGAAGAATCAGCCCCTACAGACAATTAAGGCATTTCAGGAGTCAGGTCCACAAAACAGACAAATACTGTCAGACACAGTGAACTAATATTCTAAAACAAACTAAAACAAATTAACAAGTAATAGAAACTATACACAAGCAACATAAAAATAATAAATGGAATTACTCAGATATGAGGTGATTGGAGACAGAATTTCAGAACTCAGAAAGGAGGTAGAAATGAAAGAAAAAGCTGCTTCAGAGATGAAGCCTAAACTAATGGAAGAGCAAATAAACACTCAGAAAAATGTCTTATGAGAAGTAAAAGAGGGAAAGGAGAAAATGTTTAAAATAATATTTATATAAAAGGAGAAAACTTTTTTAAAAAGAGATGAAATTATTTCAAGAGAGACTGATAGAGAAGATGAGCAAAGAAAACTCTTTATACGTAAGGTAGCTGCCCCTAGAAGAGAAAAGCAAAGCAATGAGCGGACAAAAGCTAAATACTATAATCAAAAATACTTTTTTGAAATAAAGACATAAAATAATACTTTAATAAAATGGGACAAAACACACCTGGAAAAAATCTAACTGGGGCAGGTAATACCAAGACATGCCCTAGTAAAACTGGAAGACTTAAAAAAATAAATTAAAAAAAAAAAAAAAAGAAATCCCTTTGCATCTAGGAAAAAAAATAAAGTCACTTATAAAGGGAAGAAATTTAATTGTCATCAAACCTTTCAACAGCAATATATTATGCCAAAATAGAAATATAAGCAAAGAAGGAAAATATGAGCTTAGAATTTTACAGTCATCCAAACTAAACTTTAAATTTAAAAGCTCCATAAAGTATGCTATGAGCATTTAATATCTTAGAAAATCATATTACTATAAGATTTTCCTGAGGCATCTACTAGAGAGCAAATAAAACAGATGGTGTTAAGAAAAAATATATAGGTCTTAGGTGTATGTGTGTATTTTCTTATGGAAATACACACCTCCTATGACACGCTGCTGAAAAAGAAATCAACCCAAAGTGACCAAGAATGTTGCTGAAAGTACTGATAAATGTGAAAAACATGGGAAAGATAAACATTGAATGATGGTATAGGGACTCAATAGCAAAATCCAGACTTTAAAACACTCCTAATAAGAATTCTTTGCTTGCTCCACCAAGTAAAGTAAGGGGAGGGGGGAAGTGTGTGTGTGTGTGTGTGTATATGTGTGTGTGTGTGTGTGTGTGTGTGTGTATGTAGAGAGAAAGAGAGGCTGGCTGACAGGGAGGCAATCTCTAGGTAAAAAAGACACTTAAGAGACATGGCAAATAACTGCAATGCATGGATTTTGATTGCATCTTCAGTACCTGTAAAAATCATGAGACAATTTGGGATATTTGAAGTCATATTTGATATTTGATGACAGTGAGAAATTACTGTTAATCTTTTAAGACATGAAAATGGTATTATGCCTATGTTTAATATGATTTTTCATCTTCTGAGATACATATAAAATATTCATGGATAAAATGGTCTGTATAATGTCTGCTACCTTATTTGAACATCATATATTACATAATTATATCTCCATTAACACCACTCTGGTCCCAGGACCACCATCTTTCTCTTGGACTAATACAAGGGATTTCCTGTTGGTCTTCTGTCTTCTACTCTGTGTCCCTTAAAGTTTGTCCTCAACACAGTAGCCAGATAATCTTTTAAACATATAATTCAGAGAATAATCTTAGCAAACATTTATAAATGACACACTTTGTGTAAAGCACTGTTGTGAGTGTTTACATATATTATTCATTGATTATTAATAGCAATCTCATTAATTTGGCCCTGTTCTCACTCCATTTTACACAGAGGGTTAATATGTACCTTAAGTAGAGGAGCCAAACTGAAACTCAAGCAGATGGGTGTTCTCAATGGGTATATTCTGTTGTTTCAATTACCTCCTCAAACTCTTCATCCACGTTCTCTAGTACTTATAATAAAAAGTCTCCCTCCTTTCCATATGGTAGGTGGCGCAGTTTGAATATCCTCAGCCAGCTTGCTGCTACCCAAGTTCTGTCCCAGGAATTAGGGTTATAACAACAAAGTAGATGGAGTACCTTGTTTTAATTTTCCTGCCCATAGAGAACATTTTTTTCCAATTTATCTGCTCAGAGGAGGTACATTTTTCCAATTTGCACAAAGGTGCTAAATGTGTTAACACAACCCTGACAATGCCCCACCCAACTCTTACCTCATCAAGTACCAATATCTCCTTCCGCCATTTTGTGCCAATCATACTGGCCTCTGTCAGTGGCTAGAATTTGCCAAGCTCTTTCCCACCAGAAGATGTATGCTCTCTGCTGGAAGCACTATTCCTCATCTTTTAAATGGTGGTTTCTTTTCATCCTATAGTCTGTTAAATGCTGTTTAGAGATAACTTTTATTTTTCATTTTTTCTCTGGCATTCTCTCTGACATAACATTTTGTTTATGTAAAGTGTAAATCAGATTAGATCATTCTCATGCTGAAGTTCATTTTGCTCTTCAGCAAATCCCGGTGTGATCTAATGGTGAAAAATGACACTCTTTCCTCATTGTCTTTAGAACTGAGAGGTCTACACAACAGAGAGATGGAGATCCAAGTATCACCTTTAGTGGTGATGATAACTGGAGAACATGTCTGGGTTGTGAGGTGCCAGTGGACTTGTGACTTCTCATCCCTGAACTTATCCTCCAGAATTGCAGGCTTATCTCTTTTTCAGACAAAGGCAACTGCAAACATTTTTCTGCTTGCATGCACAGGTCCACATGCTCTCTGCTTGTGGTCACACAGATGTGAAAAAGAGAGTGCCTGGGAGGGTCACTACATTTCATGCCTGGTTCCTGTTGCCAGACACACCAATCATATTTTCTTGAGCAGGCAGAGAAAAGTTAGAATTGTTCCTGCATATGTTTATCCTATGAGAAGTCGGTTGAATATTTTCCTCTTGTCCATTCAATGGAAAGTAGAAAGGTAAAACCTGAAGAAAAATCTTTGAGTTTCCTCCAGACAAATACAAGCCAGTGTCCTTACTCTACAAGATTGACTCATACCACTGTTACATTTTCAGAAATTTTGTGAGCCAGCTTTGAAACATTTGATAGCTTGAAATAATCCATGGTATAGATGACTTTTTACACTATGAACATTGAAATGGGTGAGCTCTAAAAATCTGGTGAGCAGGTTGTTAAACATGAGCCAGCACACCACTACGGGGGCCCTGCACGGTGGGGCACCGGCCTGCCCACCACTCTGACCTCTTCACAGGCTACTCTTTCCTTCTCACTGGGTTTAAGTAATATGCCTTCCTGGGCCCTAAAATGTTAAATTAATTTCTGCCTTTAGTTCTTTGCACTTATTCCTCCCAGGAATGTTCTTCAGTCATACCCTCACATGGCTTATTCCTTCTCATTTAGGCCAGGTGAAGTGCCACAGCCTGAGAGAGGTCTTCTCTAAGCATCCACACTAAAGGAGCCCCCAGTCACTCTGTGTTATATTACCCTGTTTCTGTTTCTTCCTAGCACTTTACCATCTAACTTTTTCTCAGTTGCTCTTTTTTTTTTCCCCATAAGATATAGATTCTATGAAGCAGTATCCTTATCTGTCTTGTTCACTGCTGTATTTGTAATCCCTAGAACCATGGCTAGCATGGTCAGTTGAATAAATTCAATAACCCCGGTTCAATCCTAACTACATGCTTCCGTGGGTGAAAAAATGAAGCAGAGATCCGTCCAACTTCACATTGGATAAGCATTAACTTTTTCTTATATCTTAAATGGTGCATGTTTTAATTTTTGAAAAATAAAAATACTACCATATAGGATGGATGTTTGCTCAGAGTATTTACAGCACACTTCATGCGTTATACTTAGAATTCTCCAAAAAAAATTGTTAGTAAAGTTTTTTATGTGAATTCTGGAATGTTTCTTGAAGTCCAAAGAGGGACTTCACAACCCAAACATGGTGCTCTCCTTTTAAGCACATTCCAGAACTATTTTCTATAAGAGCTAAAAATGTATCTTTCTTTTATAGAAATGCTAATTTTGAGTTTTTCCCCCATGTTTTGCTTTTAGTGAGTCTAGTGAATTTTGTTGTTGTTGTTGTTTTAGAAAGCTGTTGGCTCAGCACTGATCTCTGGTAAAGTCTGAAATAGGCTAGTTAGTTGGAATGCAAAAGTCTTTCATTATTAAGCTTGGCCTTTATTGTGAAAGCTGACACCTTAATTAGTTAACGTTAAGCTAGTTTCACACTTAGAGGAAATGTGTAACTCTTAGGAAACATCTATTTTCTTAGAAGCTGAGTGTATTCAGTGGAACATCTTAACTTTATAGAAGGACACCTTGTACTTACATTAGGACAAACTTAAGCAGCTAATAACTTTACCAAGTTTGATAAAAAACAAACAAAACAAAAACTAAAAAGAAAATAAAAACACTCCTTTGCTTTATAGAGTACGAAATACAAGTCACAGTAAGAAGTCACAGACATAGCAGCAGGCCTAAATGCCCTGCTCAGGTAAATGGTGCACAGTTCTTCAAGATGGTGAAACCAGATGCACCGTTTGCTATGTCAGCAATGTCCCCATTGTTACTACATATCTTATTGGTGACTCTGCCATGAGCTACTCTGTGAACTGATGCATAGTCTTGGCCTGAAGTGTTTGATTCTCTTTCTGTGGACTTGAGGCTGTTGGACTGAGATCACTTCCTATGATTCTGTGACTCTTGTTTTCTTCCCACAACAAGACAGCTTATTTTACAAATGTTGGGGATGTGATATTTACCTCAAATTGAGTTTGGGAAAGGACAATGAAGTTGCAGTTTTTAACATGAGAGATTTACACTAATGAGAAAGGAAAACCTCGTGAAGGTGAGCTGTGAGATGGCATTGTTGGCTCACTGTTCTTGATGCTCTGTAATGGTTTAGGTGATGCATGTGTGGCCCTGGGCAAACTTGTGCTTTTGTTTCCAGTGTTCTTTGCTGTCCCTCAGGACGACTAGGTTCCCTTCCATGCTAAGCAGTGGCTGGTATAACATTTCTCTCTGAGATGTTGGCTTCCATTCACCCTAACCCTTTTTCTTCTCTGCTCAGAATGCAGTATGACTGCTTTGGTTGTCTGTGTAAGCTACCTATTGAAAATGTTTACTGAAATGAGTTGCATTCATCATTAATGACAGAATAAAATCAATGAACTATCCCAAATATTCTTTTTATTTTAAAAAGGGACACAAGCACAGGTAATTACTTAACTAGATGATATTTGTTTTCATTCATGAAATGTCCAGGTTATAAAAATGACACTTGAAACTTTTTAAGATACTCCTCAAAGCCTATCGGTTTAGACAAGCACCAAAGGACTAAAGAGAAAATAAACTGATATTTACTAATAGCATGCAATGGATTTTTTTTTTTTTTTTTTGAGATGGAGTTTCGCTCTGTCGCCCAGGCTGGAGTGCAGTGGCGCAATCTCGACTCACTGCAAGCTCCGCCTCCTGGGTTCACGCCATTCTCCCGCCTCAGCCTCCCGAGTAGCTGGGACTACAGGCACCCGCCACCACGCCTGGCTAATTTTTTGTATTTTTATTAGAGACGGGGTTTCACTGTGCTAGCCAGGATGGTCTCGATCTCCTGACCTCGTGATCTGCCCGCCTCGGCCTCCCAAAGTGCTGGGATTACAGGCGTGAGCCACCGCGCCGGGCCAGGAATGTCTTTTATATATTTCAGTCTTAGTTGAGATTTCCTCTGAAAGTGTAGTTTATTGCAAAGTAGATGAAATGGCCCTTTAGTGTCTCCTTTAATGTTTAGTTTTTGAAATTCCTGATTAACAATGTTATAATCTCAATTCTATGACACCATGAAACAACAATAAATAACAAACACAAGAATAAGATCCTCTTTCCCCAGTTATTGGTAAGTTAGAAAGGGTAGGAAGCTGTAACTCACCATCCAGCTGAATAACATGGGTATGGGGTAGGGTGGGGTTGAGGGAGCCTGTGTTATTTAAGTCCCATAGTAATGAGGCCAGAAATGATTCCATGCTATGTGGATAACAATATCAGGTACAATATCTCCACATTTTATACTAAAATATATCCACAGAGTCAGATGAAAACTTACAACTTAACTATTGCTTGCACAGTCAACTTATTGTTAGAATTTGAAATAAATGTCTACTTGCTACAAGAACTGCGGGAATGGATTACAAATTTTAATTCATGAGCATAAAATGAGTCCACCTGCCTCAAAATATGTAGAAATACGTTTTGTTTCCTTTTCGATTTTCTTTTTCCTGAATACAATGGCAGATTCTGAGTTGAGTAACAACTTCATTGATTGGCAGCAATGCTTTGAGGGAGACAGAGTGCTGCTCTCTTCTCTGCAGCAATATCTCTTTTTTATGTTTTTTGGCTGTATTGGGGGAGTGTTGAGTCCTCATGGTTACCCATTCACCTTAAGAGGTATGGTTCCCATAACTAAAATATCAAGAGTCAAGATCAGAACATGGCCCTGTTAGCCTAAAGATTTTATTTTCCATATATTTATTATGTTCATAGTATGAAGGGGTACCTCATTTAACATTTATAAAGAAAAGAGGTTTAATTGCCTCATGGTTTCACATGCCTGGGGAAGCCTCAGGAAATTTAAAATCATGGTAGAAGGCACCTCTTCCCAGGGCAGCAGGAGAGAGAATGAGTGCCAGCAGGGGAAATGTCAGACGCTTATAAAACCATCAGATCTCATGAGAACCCATTCAGTATCATGAGAACAGCATGGAGGAAACTGCCCTCATGATTCAGTTACCTGCCACCAGGTTCCTCTCACAACACATGGGGATTATGGGGATTACTATTCAAGGTGAGAGTTGGGTGGGGACACAGAGCCAAACCATGTAATTCCACCCTTGGCCCCTCCCAAATCACATGTCCTCACATTTCAAAATACAATCGTGCCAACAAAGTCTTAACTCATTCCAGCGTTAACCCAAATGTCCAAGTCCAAAGTCTCATCTGCAACAAGGCTAGTCCCCTCTGCCTATGAGCCTGTAAAATCAAAAGCAAACTAGTTACTTCCTAGATACAATGGGGATACAGGTATTGGGTAAAAACACCCATTCCAAATGGGAGAAATTGGCCACAACAAAGGGGCTACAGGTCCCACGCAAGTCTGAAATCCAACAGGGCAGTCATTAAACCTTAAAGTTCCAAAATGTTCTCCTTTGACTCCATGCTTCACATCCAGGTCACGTTGATGCAAGAGATGTCTTCCACCATGTCTGAAGCCTCCCCAGCCACGCAGAAATGTGAGTCAATTAAACTTCTTCTCTTCATAAATTACCCAGTCTAGGGTATTTCTTCAGAGGAATGTGAGAACAGACTAATACAAAGGACTAAGCCATTTTAGTGCCACAGAGCCAAAGTCAATGAAAACCCATGAGATCTTGGTAATTTCACCAATAACTATTCAAACTGACTTGCCAAATAGCTTATAATTCAAATCTGACACAGTGGGAAGCAAATGTGAGCTCTCTTTTGTTAGAATAGATTATTCCCACTTCACCCTCAGGGAAGAAAAAAATAGTCTACAGGAAAATATTGAAAAACAAGAGAAAAGCACTGTCATCCTAAACATTCAGAGTACGACAAGACCTTTGCAACTTACCTGAACCAGCAAAAATTCTTGAGAAACATATAGAACTCTCAATAGGATATCATAATATATGACTCATTTGAAAAATTTTCAGAAAATCATAAAGAGGAGACCATTGTGATTAGAAAACAGAAAAATAGATAAGATATTGAGGACTTATAAGAAAACCAAAAATGTAATAACAGAAATAACATTTTCAGTGGAGTCAAAGAAGACTTACCTTGGAAAACTCAATGATGTGAAACATGAACTTGCCTAGAATTCAGGAGATGAAAAAAAAAAAAAAGAAAATGATAGTTAGAAGACATAAAACAAGTAAAACAGGATTCAACTTAAGAATTACATATTTTCCTCAGTTTATAATCAGAATAATCAGAAATAAATCAATTATGAAACATGAATAAAGAACACTTTCAGCCTTGGAAAGATGTGTAAATATGCAAATGTATACTCATTTTGTCAAACAAAGTCAACGTAAAGAAATCATATGTAGACTTATTTCACAAAGACTTTTGAAATATAATTACAAAGAAAGAAAACCTACAAAAGAGAAACCAGTACTAAAGAGAAAAATAAGAAGTTTAACTCAGATGTCTCTTGAAACATTAAATGTTAGAACAATGACAACAGAATTTGGAGATAGAGAAGAAACAGAGAACCCATAACTTCACATCAAGCCAATTTTTTTTTTTATTTTGCTAAGAAAAGAGATAGTCTCAGATTTTAAGGTCTGAAAAAATATAGCACTCAGTCCCTTCCTTGGTTCAGTGTAGGCCCCCATTGGGAAGGTGCATGGATTGTATACTCTAGGGTCTCCTTTCTGCTATCTTCTCTGCTCTCCTTAACAGCAGGTCAATTACTTATTGTGCATGACCTTCACCTTTCAATGCAGGTGGAATCTGTTGTTGATAACATACAACAATTACTTAAATGTTTGCTTTCTTCCAGTACTTTGGAGGCACGTGATTATATCTCACTGCCTTTATCAATAACTCTTACTTGGTATTGCTTGGAGATTGAAAGCCCAGAAACAGAGCCTGAAGGCCTAGATTTAAATTTTAGCTCTATTGCCAACCAGAGGTGTTACCATGAGCAAGTTACATAAACTCTCTGTCCCTTAGTTGGACCACTACATAATTAGGATTATAAGCATTATCTAAGATTAGGATATGAGGATAATAAGCATGTTCTAAGATTAAATGTATTAATGTATGCAAAGCAATAGAATAGTGCCTGACCCATGATAAGCATCGTGCAAGTGTTAGTTATTACATCAACTACTCTATAAGTTGATCACATTACCTAAGCAATAATCTGCAATAATTATGTTTTTAACTCTCCATAAATTTGTGTTGAATAAAGCAACATAATGGCAGTTTTAATTCCAAGGAACTAAAGTAGGAATATTTGCTTTTTAAAAACTATTTTTGAGTATTCCTCATTTTAAACTGGAAATAATAAATGAGTGCAGTGTGCAGTTCTTTAGTTAAATAAAATTCAGCCTAGAATCTATGAATTACAATATGTTATCTGTTCTTTGAAGTGTGCCTGTATAGTGCAAGTTCAATTTTTTCAAAAAATACCTAGTCCCTTCTGGGTGCTATTACAATGGTTATATTTCCTACTGTAAATTTTGTGCATACATATTTAATAATAACAAAAGAATGTATTTTGATATATATGAAGTACAAAGAATAATATAACTAAAGCACCTATACCTATGACTGAATTTAAGCAATAAAATAATCCTAATATAGTTGCAGATCCCGTGTACTTACCCTCTCTATTTCTCTACCCAGACTCCCTGAAGCAACATCTGTTTTAAATTTTTAAAATTTATAATGCTCTTGCTTTTCTTTGTAGTTTTATTCCACCTACTCAATATATTGACAGGTTTAAATATTTATGAAATTAATATAAATGACATCATAACCACATATAATCTTCTGCAACTTGCTGTTTTCATTCTATATTTTGTGAGATCCAAATCCATGAGAATAGCTGTAGGACATTTATTTTCACTACTCAAAAGTCTTACATTATATAAATAGAATGCATTATTCTTCAACTTCTTATTTCTAGTTGTTTCCAGTTATGGGTTCACACAAACAAATGTTCTACAAACATTCTTGTAAATGTTCCAGGGTATAAGTCTGCAAGTTTCCTTACAGCAGTAGTTTTCACTGTTGACTTGAATCTGACCTCAGATATTCTGATTTATTTAGTCTGAGGATGGCTTGGGATTAGTACAGGAGGCATCTCCAGGTATGAGCTAGGAAGTCCAATTTCTTAGGTTAGAATCCTTCCTCATTTACTTACTAGCTATGAAAGTTTGTACAAATTGATACTTAATTTCTATGTGCTTCAGTCTCCTCATCGGAAAACTGGGGGTGGTGGTGATAATGATCCTTACCTTATTGGATCAACAAAGTTAATCTATGTTTAAAATAGAGTAGGGCTTATTGAAAGTTCAATAATTGCTCTTCAGTGGTTTTAAAAATTGCCCCCAAATGTATTTTTTAGGCATAATTTAGATAAATAAAAAGAACAGATAGGTTAGTACTGACAATTATAAAAACTATGTAAACACCACCACAATTTAAATATAAAAGTTCCATCCACCAGAAAGTTGTCTAGTCCTTCTTTTCAATTATGCCCTCTAAATCTGCCCACAACTGATCTGATTTTTATCATAATATATTATTTTGTCTGTTTTTGTACTTGGTATAGGTGGAAATATACAAAATGTGCACCTTTATGTCTAGCTTAAGCTCAACTCTGTGTTTTCAAGTTTTACTCATCTTTTTGCATATTTCAGTAGTTTAGTGCCTTTTATTGCAGAGTAGTATTCTATTTTTTTATATACCACGATTTATTTAGTGATTCTCCTTTTGATGGAGATGGAATGCCATGAACATTAATGTATAAATCTTTTGCTGTGCATAGTTTCAATTTTTCTTATGGAACAACTAGGACTGGATATTCATTTATCTTTTAATTGAAACAATTAGATTTTTTACTTCGACACCCAATTGCTACTTTTTCAAATAATCATGAATAATTTATAAATTTATAAATTTTATATTATTTTCTTTGGCTGACAATTTTAATTTTCTTTGTTATTTCTGAAATTATGTTGAAATATTCTTTTATATTCTGTATTCCAGTATTTTAATACTTGATGCATTTTCAATATTGAGGTAAATTTTATATACTTTCAGTATTTAAGTTTGGTTTGGCTTTTTTACTACTTTTGGATCTCATTTGTGTTGGCTTTTCCTACTGACTTAGTTGTGATTTTTGAAAATAAGATTATACTTGTGACATTACTGGTGCAAATCTGCTGAAGTCTTTTCTGTATAGAAGTTTTTAGAAATTATTTTTATGAGAGGCTTTGAGTTATTTCTGCCAAAACAAACTATTCTGAGACTATTTTTAATTACTTTATATGCTTGTGGTTTTTCAGACCATGAACATAGTGTGATTTTGAACCTTAAGTGTACTCAAATGCCAGTTGGTGTATTTGCAATCTTAGTATTTTCCTTATCCCAAAACTAGAACCAGATCAGATAAATTCCTTTGCTATCTATTTTTGTTCATTGGGGTGGGGAGGAATGGGGAAGAATTGTTTTTTTCTAATCACTCTTTCACTGAGAGTATAATCATTCATAGATCCAAGCTTTGCATGTGGGTTACAGTTCCCTACCTTTTATGGGTCAAAGTCTTTTTCTTCTGAATTCCATTTGGCTCTATATATCCCAACTTGCTGAATTCCTGTTTGCCATTTCACTACTTTCTTACCACTATGGATACCAGGTCTTTATTCATTTTTGGTCTCTGAAGACACATTTTCTTCAACAGCAACAATTCCTTGGAAAGTATATGCACCATATTTTATTCATAATTTAAATGTTTTGATAGAAAAAGAACATTGCTAGAAAATGTTCATTAGGAATAAAGTTTATGTTAGTATTAAGTGGAAAATATATTGTACTTTCCAAAAAATGGACACAAAAGTCAGAGCTGAAACATCGACTGTGTGTCAGAAACTATGGTAAGGGCTAATAGTGTGTTATGATAATCCCGGTGAGACAAGATAAGGTCAGAGTTAAGGAACTGGGCAAGGAGAGGAGGAGATGGAGTGGAGGAATTATACAAGGTAGAACCCACAGGATCTAGGAGTTGATTGAGTAGTGATGAGAGAAGATAGTGAGGATGGCTCTGGCTTTCTGACTTGGATTATGGTGTTGCCAAGAAAATTTAAAAATGAGCATGATTAATTCCTATGAAATGCCATTGTGTGCATGTGTGTATATATGTGTGTTTCTCCTATCTGGTATCCTTCATTCTTACCCGTCCTCCAAAGTGAATTGCAGAACACCTCTTTTTAAATTAGGACATCACTCAAATTTCCAGATGAAATTGCCCAATACATGTCTCTTGCAAGATTCACTGGTGAAGCTCTCAAGTTTCCTCCCTCTCCCACCACTCAGTTGTGTGAGGACCTGTTATTGACTGGTCATATCCCAGACTCCTAATTGGGCCGCAACTGTCCCTGTGTCCTCACATGCAGTCGGCTTTCTCCTTTTTCTCTCCCACTCATGCTCTTGGAGCAGAGATGATGCAGGGCCTGCTTCTGCTCATTCTTGTGGCATACTTCTCTCCTCAGTGTCTTTTCTTCCAAACACTGGCCTGAAAATGTAAGGATTAGGTTTAGATTTGTTAGAGAGCATAAACAGTTTGTGCTTCAAATCTAGACTGCCTGTCTCAATCCAGGCACACAATGAGTGTCACTGTGCTTTACATTGCATTATTTCTCATGTGTTTGTCTCCCTCGCATCCCTCTTAGGAAGGAAGGATGATTGGTAGAGCAGCATGTAGGCATTGTAACACATCAGAGTCCTCTTTCTGACGTGGGCCTGATCTTGGATCTCTCTCTTTGTTCTTGTAGAATCTAGGTCGAGCAAGAGTCTTGCTAAGTCATTGTGACTAAATCCCCTGCACTTATTATCTGACCATCCTCAATATTTTACTATCCTGACTGCCTGTCTTCAGCAAGAATTCTGTTGATTCAGTCTAACAAGAATCCCCTTTAATCCAACCTTTCCTTTTAGTAATTTTCCATTCACTGAATCCTACCCTACTCCTTGGTTATAAATCTCCACTTGTCGTTGTTGGAGTTACAGTTGTGTCCAATCTCTCCCTACTCTGCAAGACCCAATTGCAGTGGCCCCTACACCTAGCACAATAGTCCCCCCTACTGAATAAAGTATTTCTTACTGGTTTTGAAAGGAAAAAGTTTGGACAAATTACATTTAACAGAGATTAACTGAGGAAAGAAGAATGCATGAATCAGGCAGCCTTCCCCACCACAACCAGAACAAATTCAGAGCAACTGGGTCACTCCCATGTGGTTTGAGAGGATTTCTGGACAGAAAATAAAAGTGATGTACAGCCAACAGAAGTGAGGTGTAGAAACAGCAGAATTGGTTACAGCTCGGCATTTGAACATTTAACTGTCTTGAATTGGCTGAAATTCAGTAATTGGTGTAGGAATAGGTTAGTCTTTTCATACATCCAACTAGGTCATAGTTCACAATGTTTGGAGAAATCTTTAGTCTGAACTTAAAATATGTAAGGAGGCAAGTTAAAGCTAAACTTTACACTGTGTTTAGCAAATATCAACAATATTTTTCTTTAACAAGTGTTAGCAATAATATTTATTAAATTGTTTATTATTGTTATGATTTATTATTATTCTCTGATTATTTATTTCTGTGAGTTGCCTTACTAAGATTGTAAACTCCAGAGGACAAAAGTTCTTCCATATACATATAGACTAGCCAGCCCCAAAGGCTTTGCTAAATAAGTCATAATCCTTCAAGAAATCTTCACTGGGTTAGTTTCTATTGTGACCAATAGCAGTAATGGAAACAGCAGTTCTACATGATTCCATTGTAAAACTTGTTACATTCTAAAACAATAGCTTTGTTTCTTTTCAGTAGTAATGTAAGGCTATTGGGAAAATGGTTACAAATGTGTGCTGTGTGACCAAGATGGAGGCAAAATAGCAAAGGCATAAGATTGTCATATTAGTATTATATCTAATATTTTGATCTAGACTTTAAAACATATAGTAAAATAAGTAAATAAACTTATCATTGTAAAATACTATATAATACCAGATCTTAGGTGTTCCTTTCTGCTATAATAGAAAATGCATAAGTTATTTTATTAAGGCACTTTAGTATTATGGGATATTCACTTTTCATCAAAGGGAGTGGAATTTTTTTTATAGTTACAATTACATTCACTTAATTGTAATTATAAAAAAACACAATTAAGTGAATGTAATTGTAATGAAAATGACACTTTTAGTTGTAGACATGTTAGTCCCTGGTGTTTTCAGCCAGCCATAGAGTAGCCATCATTAGTTTCAAATAAAGGTCCCAGGCACCGAGATGCATATGCGCTGGCAGTTGGAAGTCATCAGGACATTCAGAAATTATAGATTGTGAAGGATAATGCCAAGCACCAACACCATCTGTGCAGCATTGAGATCCTCCATGTTCTGGTCCCTCCCATCTTTGTATAATGGGTCTTAGTTTACATACTTGAAAGTATTCTAGAATATTAAATTTTTCAGAAAAACTGTTAAAACCCTAAATACAATCCCTGGCATGTTTTAGGTGGCCAAAAAATTTTTTTTTTTCTGTTCTCAATTTAATTGCTATGTTTTCTATATTTTTTCCCCTAACCACTTTGTTGACAACCACACTTCAGAACTATCAGCTTTGTACTTAAATGTATATTCTGCTTTAGAGCTCATCATTTGTACATGCTTTGTCTCCACTAGTGGCTTTCAAATTCCTTAAGATCAGGGTTTATATTTTCCATCTTTGTAATTTCCATAGCACCTGGCACATATTCTTGTACCTAATTGTATTTACACAGTGTTCAATAAATATTATCAAATAGATCTGTGAATGAATGATGTGTCTGGTTTAACGGCTCTTGAATTTATATAATTTTCAGATAAGAGGCATCTTATTCACACTCAAAATAAAACATATAAAACATGACAGTAACAAAATTCAGTTGAGATGTACCCTTCATCCCCACTCCAAATCTACTTTTAGATTCAGTTAAGTGTAGGCAAAAATTCCCACCTAAAATGTTGTAATTCCTGTTTCTTACCCAGATAATTTCTAGATTTCCTGATTTAAAATGTTAAATTTGACATTTCACAGGCATCAGAACTCACAGAGAAATAATTTAATGGGAGGCGATTTGCAATGTGACGTTATATTTTCAACCCTGGAACAGATATAGATCGCATGCTTCCCATGACTAGCTGTGTGACTGAGGACACATAATTTGACTTCAATGTTGGGACCTCAGCCTACTTTCTCAATTAATTAAAACTAGTATATAATTCTTTTATTAAAGTCTCAAATGACTTGTGTTTAAAATGAGGGCAATAATGCTTGAGACAAAGTATTTCTGGTGATGCACTTATTGAACCTGTTTTATATATTGATCACGTAATAAGCTCTAATTAATTGACAGCCTTTAGCAATTGCTTATTAAAAATAAGCTATGAGATGTAGATGCACTAGATACATATATAAATAAAATAGTGCTTTAAGGTAACAATATTCTTTGGCTGACTTAAATGCCTGTGGTCGACTGTTATAAAAGACTAAAATGAAAATGTTCCCACTATTATTGTCAATCTTAACACAGAGCTTGTGCAGAAGGTCCCTATACATCCCCAGGTTCACAATATGTTCTTTTAGTCCTGATAATGACTTTATAAGAAGAATTGCACTTACAAGACTTGTTTGAGGAAACTTACTAGAGCTCCACTAACAGTCTCATAAGGAGGCAGCCATCACAGCATTAAATAGCATGTGAGGGTAAGAATGAGTTTTTAACTGCTTTGTAAGAAAATGGAAAAAGTCAATAAAGATATATTTCTTTAGAAAATAGGGATCTACCATATTTGTGTTGGTTTTATTTTCATGGCCAGTCTAAAGGTGGTTGTTTATTACATAGTAATAAATCATTATTATACAATGCTGGTTCTGGTAGTGTATTTTAAATTTTGTCAGAAATTTTAGATTGTGAATATTTTTAAAAAATAATAAGAAAAATTTTCAAAAATTCCCAAAATGAGCCAGGTATCCCTTAGAAAATTATTCTATTGAGAAATCTATGGGGAGGAGAGGAAAAAATAAATTCCTTCTAAACCACATTGCAACTGACCCGAAGAAGCAAACTCGGTAAATGTAATAGCATCTCTGAATTCAGGACTTCCACAAGATGCAGAACAAAACAAACGAAAAGTATTTCCCTGGAGAAGTTTTAATTTCTAAATAAAATTTA
Source organism: Pan paniscus (assembly GCF_029289425.2). Taxonomy (NCBI): domain Eukaryota; kingdom Metazoa; phylum Chordata; class Mammalia; order Primates; family Hominidae; genus Pan; species Pan paniscus. Next base: position 92,489,496 of record NC_073258.2, on the reverse strand, counting down.
AATCCTAACACTTTACTAACTTATAACTAAAATTTCTCCTCTTCCTACTTGATGCTCACAGAGGAAAAAAATGATGATGGTTCTTATTCCTGGCATCCAGAGTGACAGTGAACTAAAGCAAATTACCCTCCCACCCAATTCTATGGAAAGATTTCATGTATCCTTGTTTGTTTAAAATGTCACTGCTTCACCTTGATGTACCATATTATTTAAAAAAATATTCTTCTAGAAGAAAAAAATAAGCTATGAAAAGTGGGGAAATGTGGACCTTAGTGCAATAGTGGAAACTAAATCCCCTGGAAACAAAAGAATATACCTCCAATCAGCAGAAATAAGTACTTGTGGCAAATGAATAGCCATTGATATGAGGAAGTCTCCAAAGACCAGGAAAGACCAGAATTGATAAGGTTTTGAGAAATACTAATAATAGTAATAATATTATAGTATTGGTAATTTTTCAGTGATTTATTTCAAAAAAGAAAGAGGAATCCCTCTCCAGTGCCTTTGTTTTTTTAATCTAGATGGTTAAAATTCCAAGTCCTTCAGCTATCTCTAACTATTCCTCTGAGTATGTCAGTAATTATTTCCTCATTTTGTCTGGTTTTTACCTATATTTGAAATGTTAGGTTTTCCTCCAAGGAAGATAAATAAAACTAAATTCATTGAAATCTGCTCAGAAATTACATTTCTTAATGGAGAGTTGATCTTGCTTTAAAATGAACAACATGACTATGTCTAGCTATACTTAAATCTTGGACTTTGTCAAGAATTAGCATCATATAGGATTTTATCTGAGATGAACAGTTTATACTTTTTCCTTAATATATCATGGAGCATGGAATTTTAAGTCTGGAAAGGATATTAAAAATGATATATGTATTGTACCTATCTTTATACATTGCTACATCTATACATCTTTTAAGTTTACTTACCTATTAGTTCTACTTAATATATATTTTAACTTATAATAACATACCATACAGCTGTAGGTTTTCATTGCTATACCTCAGTGAACCAGCTTGAATATGAAAAAAAAATGCAAGCAAATGCCAAGTTTTAAGAAAAGATAATACCCAGTGATGCTAATATGACAATGAAATAAACTACTAATATATTGCTGTTGAGAATATAACTTGGAATTACTTTTCTGAACATTAATTATGTAAACTGTATCAAGCACTATAATAATGTTTTGTATTGGTCTAATATTATGTCTAGAAAGAATTCTTAAGAAAATATTCAGAGATTAATACACAGGAAAGTTTATCATAGCAAAATATAGAATTCTAAATGTCTAATGGAGGGAAAATAATTAAATACATATTTCAGCAACATTATACAATAATGCAACAGTGAAAGACTCAGGCTTTCAAAAGTATTTAATGACATGATGGTACAAATAAAAAACATTAAAATTTATATCAGAGATACCTTGATTTTGTTGTGTGTGTGTGTCTGTGTGTGCATTTGTACATGTTTACATGCTTATGTATTTGTCTATTTAGCTGAGTTACCAAAAGGACAATAATCAAATAATAGTGGACTAATACTCTTGTATTCCAAAATTAGGTGCCACTGCATCTGCGTAGTACTTTCACAGCCTCAATATTATGACCCTCATCCCAATATCTTCTTCACCATTATAAAATGATTAAAGTTAAAGAGGTTTAGAGAGGAAATCTATTTGAAGAAATTTGCTAGAGTGTGGTGGTGTTTTCCCTTCTCTCTCCTATACCCTGCAAAGTATCCCTTCTCATTTCAAATAAACTGAGAGGAACTTTGAGGAAACCATCAATGATATCCCTCCAAGTTTGTCTTCATTTTCCCTTGCATATCCTGCCTGTATTCCATAAGGATATTCTGATAGAAACATATACAAAAGATAGCCAGTATCTGATCATTTCTCCTCATCATGCTGCCTCCCCAAGACTGCCATTATCATCTCTCACCTGGGTTCCTGCAAAAGCCTCGTCTGATTTTTCTGATTCCAAACTTACTCATATAATTTATATCAACACAAAAGCCAATTGGGCCCTTTTAAAACATGTCAGAATATGTCGTTGTTTTGCTCAAAAACCGTGTGCTTCTATCTCACTCAGAGCAGAAGCCAACAATCTACATATACCTATGAAGCCATAAATATTTGCCTCTCTCTCTTGCCTCACTGATCCAAGCCCTTCCCTTGTTCACTTGAAGTTCCTTAGTCACTCTGCTTTCCTGCCCTTTGCCTTAAACATGGGAGGCACACACCCACAATGGACCCTTCATTTAATTCCTGCATGCTCTTATCTCTTTTATCCACATGGCTCACTCCCTTCCCTCCTAAGAGTGTTTGCTCAGATATTCCCTCTACAGTGAGACTTTCCCTGACTGTCATGTTTAAAATGACAAGCTCTATACTCATCCTGGCTCTTTCCATCTCTCTTAGCCTATACTACAGTTAAAAATAACATTAATCACATGTCGTGTAATTTCCTGTCTGTAGGTGACTGTGTGTTCTGGTTGGTTTATGCCTGATGTCATGATACAATTACAAAGAACATTCTCTTTCACGTTCACTCTCACTTTTACTCTCAAAAATGTCCTGGTTTGATTAACCTATTTATAAGAACTAATATTTTTGTCTGTCTTGTTCATGGTTCAATAGCAATTGCTCCCAAATGGTAGATACTGAGCAAATATATGTTGAAAAAATAATCGATGAGCTCAATTGTTTTTTAATTTTATTTTTCTGTAAGTTATTGGAGTTCAGGTGATATTTGGTTACATAAGTAAGTTCTTAAGTGGAAATTCGTGAGAAGCTGGTGCCCTGTCACCCAAGCAGTATACACTGCACCATATTTGTTGTCATTTATCCATTGCCCTCCCCCCCACTCTTCCTCCCAAGTCCCCAAAGTCCATTGTATCATTCTTAAGCCTTTGCATCCTCATAGCTTAGCTCCCACATATCAGTGAGAATATATAATGTTTGGTTTTCCATTCCTGAGTTACTTCACTTAGAATCATAGTCTCCAATCTCATCCAGGTCACTGCAAATACTCTTAATCATTCCTTTATATGGCTGAGTAGGGTAAAGAAACTTTTATCAGAGTTTCTTTATACACTCATTGATTGATGGGCATTGGGGTTGGTTCCACGATTTTGCAATTGTGAATTGTGCTGCTATAAACATGCATGTGCAAGTATCTTTTTCGAATACTGATTTTTTTTTCCTCTGGATAGATACCCAGTAGTGGGATTCATGGATCAAATGGTAGTTCTACTAATAGCTGAGACCTAGTTAAGCTAAAGAGCTTTTGCACGGCAAAAGGAAGAGTCAGCAGAGTAAAGAGACAAGCCACAGAGTGGGAGAAAATCTTCATAGTCTATACATCTGACAAAGGACTAATATCCAGAATCTATAACAAACTCATGCAAATCAGTAAGAAAAAAACAAATCAATCCCATCAAAGAGTGAGCTAAGGACATGAATAGACAATCTCAAAAGAAGATATACAAATGACCAAGAAACATGAAAAAAATGCTCAACATCACTAATGATCAGGGAAATGCAAATCAATACCACAGTGCAATACCACCTTATTCCTGTAAGAATGACCATAATCAAAGAATCAAAAAGTAGTAGATGTTGGTGTGGAACACTTCTACACTGCTAATGGGAATGTAAACTAGGGCAGCCGCTATGGAAAACAGTGTGGAGACTCCTTAAAGAACTAAAAGTTGATCTCAATATTTGAACCAGGAAGCTTGGAGGAATATAAGGGACTGGTGTTTGACTCATACATGAAAAACTCAGAAACAGTAGACGGTGCCTCAGCCTTGCGGCTGGTAGTGAAAGAAGAGTGGCGGTGCCTTGTAAGGCAGGTGTACTTCTTCTGAGGACCGGGCCCAGATTGCTGTATCTCATAGACCAGAGGCAATAAGGAAAGAGCTGGCTAAGTTTCAAGATTTGATGATTATACCACATTGAACATTTTGATTAATGGCATAAAACTATTGTTTGGACGAGAGGCATCCTAAGAAATGATTAACATTTATGACTGGAAAGACTCAGATTAGCCTGAGATTTCATCCAGGAGTAAGAAAACAGCTTGCCTGTCGAAGAAGTTTAAAATAACAGCAAGAAAAAAGAAGAAAGATGGTTTATGCTTGTACATTTATATATAACTATTCATAAGGTAGAGTTTAAATATATAAACTAGAAGTATGACATATCTCTGTTTAAATCCCATTCCTGCATCTTAATAACTGTGGTACATTGATCAAGTTGCTTGTCTTTTCTATGCTTCAGATTACAAATGGGCCAATATATTTAAAAAGAGATATTTTTCTCATATAAATTTTATTCAAGACAGTCTCTTTGAAGATTATATATATAAAATCTTCATATATACATACACACACACATATATATATGAATGTTTTATCACATCTTGGCATTCTGTTAGTATTAATTTAATACTTCTATAGTTCAGAAGACCCATGCCCTATTTTTAATAGCCTATATACTTGAGAAGTCAACAGAGACGTGCAATAAACTTTACAACTATTAACTGGTTACAAATCGATTTGCCATTAAAGTGCTGATGGTGTGTAGAGGAGGACTGGCGGCTTCAGTATCATGATTGTGTAATCATCATCATTTACCTCCTTTAGAAAAATCAAACACAGGGAAGATTATTACTATTTTATAAAAGTTTTCTTAAATACATGTTGTCAGACTCATAGAAACATCTTCGACTTAGTGATTCTATTCTCTGTAATAAAGATTGAAACAGAAGTATTTATCCTTATAATTAAAGCAAAATAAAACAAAATAAATAGCCTGCTTTGTTTTCAATTATCTATTTTTTTCTTGAAAAGGCCTTTTTGTTAGGCTTAATTGCTTGAACTTATTTTTATGTGGTGTGTGTATGCAACCAAAAAAGTAAAAAGTAAAAAAGAGCATTTAAATGTCCAGAATATATCCGTTTTGAAGATTTAAAACATGCTTCAAAAAAAGTGTTTTTTCTAGCAGGTGTTACAGGTAAATTTTGGCAGGGGGTGTGAGGGGTTTCAAGGGATGGGGGTGTGTGTGGAGGGAACAATCACTTGGCAGCTATTATCTGTCCATTGAAAAGTAGCTTATTGTGCTTGGAAGCTAAAGTACTTAATTACATGCTTTCTTTATAAATAGCAATTCATTCTTCAGGTTACCACTTCAGGAGCAGCCTCTAGGTCTTTAGCACTCTGCTAGGCACAGTGGAAGCTAACTGGAATTTGGTTTGATGCCTATTTGCAAGTTGAAGAGATTGTGAATGATAGGAAGCCTCTGTCAGCATTCTCCCCTGTGCTCTAGTGCCCTCCTTGGTTTACTGCTCTACCTTAACCTCTGTCTTTGACTTTCAGCTCAGCTGGAGAACACGATAGCCAAGTTCAGCTAAGACAGCAGCTGGAAGCCTCTTAAACTTATACTTCTCATTTTTTTCTAACCAAATGTCCCAAATTATGTAGGAGAATGCCTGTATGATCTATTCCATCTTTTAACAAATTCATACAGATATTTTGGTTTTAGTAAAAATGTATATCAATAACAACTGCTCAAATAATCTAATGCTTTCTTCCTGCCTTTTTGCCGTTCTTCAATTTTTTTTCATAAAAATTACTTCCCAGGCAGACAACTAGGTAGGTTGAGGAAGATAGGGCAGGAGAGTGGGATATATGGGTTCCTGAATGAGGCATTGCTTTTATTTTATTTTATTTTATATGTTGGTTGAGAATTTTTGAAATTGAAAGATCAAATCATAAATAAATGAGTCTTAAATAGGTTCTAGCCATTTTGACAAACATTGTGGAAAGTATTTGGGGAAAAATAGTATTCCTGATAGAAATTTTTGAGTTACACGTGAAGACAATAGATTTTTTAAAGTCAATAATAATAATAATAGTTACTACTTAGAGAGCCCTTACTATGTGTCAGGTAGCTGGTCATATCTCCTTTATAAGAATATCATGAGACTGTCTATGAAAATAGTGAAATCTCTGAAAGTATTGTCATTAGGCATAAAACTACAAAATGATATTCTTTGAAAGCATTGTTTTTAACAATTGAACATTCTTGTTATTTTTATGTAGCTTTAATATGCCTGTCTGTTGGACATTTAAGCTCTATGCAATTACAAAATAGGTAATATGTTATAAAGAACAACATTGTGTGACTAACACACAATGTGTGTTAATTCTTTGTAATATATTACTAGGCATGGCATTGCATTATAAAATACATAGATACTTTAAGGTTCCAAACATATGTTTCAAAACTTCTTTTAAGTATAGATATAAGATTTTATGCTCCTGAAACTGGTAGATGAATATGTCCTATTCACCAATCCTCACTACTGCTAAGTGCTTTACTAAAAAATCAAGATAGTCTGGGCATGGTGGTTCATACCTGTAATCCCAGCACTTTGGGAAGCAAAGGCAGGCAGATCACTTGAGGTCAGGAGTTTGAGACCAACCTGGCCAACATGGTGGAACCCCATCTCTACTAAAAATACAAAATAATGAGCTTGGTGTGGTGGCACACAGCTGTAATCCCAGCTACTCAGAAGGCTGAGGTGGGAGAATTGCTTGAACCCAGGAGGCAGAGGTTGCAGTGAGCCAATATTGCGCCACTGCACTACAGCCTGGGCAACAGAGTGAGAATCCATCTTAAAAAAAAAAAAATTCAAGATAGAGTCGCCAATTATACATTGTCAAGAAACATGAATTTCAGGTATATTAAAAAGTAAAATATAAAAGATGAAATAGTGAAGAACTGAAAAAGTAAAAGAAACTATAAGCATATTTTTAACAGATCTAGTATTAACAGACATAGTATTACCAAAGAACTTTTGAGTGTAGAAGAAATAAAGTAGTTAATAAAATAAAACTTAGAACAACTTTGGAAGTATTTTATCTTCCTCAGTTTTTTGGAATAGTTTGAACAAGATTGATATTAATTATTCTTCAAATGTTTGTTAGAGTTTAGCAGTTCGGCCATCAAGTTCACAAGGTTTTTCTTGGAAAGGACATTTTTGTGACCTTTTCCTATCTCATTATTTGCTATAGGACCATTCAGGTTTTGGATTTCTTCATGGCTCAATCTTGGTAGATTTTATATGCCTAGGAATTAATCCATCTCTTCTATGTTTACCAATTTATTGGCACATAGTTCCTCATAAGAATTTCTAATAATCCTTTGAATTTCTGTGGTATCAGTTATGAGTCTCCTCTTTGATCTCTCACTACTTATGTGGGTCTTTCCTTCTTTCTTAATTTGGCTAAAGTTGGTCAATTTTATACTTTCAAAAAACTAACTTTTGTTATTCATCTTTTACATTTGTTTTTAGTTTCCATTTTATTCATTTCTGCTCTGATCTTTACTGTTTCTTTTCTTCTACTAATTTTGGATTTGGTTTGCCCTTGCTTTTCTAGTTCTTTCAGATGCATTGCTAGGTTACTTATTTGAAATTTTTCTCCTTTTTAAATGTAGGCATGTATTGCTATATAAGCTTCCCTCTTAGTATTGTTTTTCCTATATCCCACAGGTTTTGATGTGTTATGTTTCCATTTTCATTTGTTTCCAGTTTTTTTTTTTTTTTTTTTTTTTTTTGAGAAATAGTCTTGCTCTGTCGCCCAGGCTGGAGTGCAGTGGCATGATCTCAGCTCACTGCAAGCTCCGGCTCCTGGGGTCATGCCATTCTCCTGCCTCAGCCTCCCGAGTAGCTGGGACTACAGGTGCCCGCCACCTTGCCTGGCTAATTTTTTGTATTTTTAGTAGAGACGGGATTTCACTGTGTTAGCCAGGATGGTGTTTCAAGTATTTTTAAAAATTTCTTCTTAATTTCTTCATTGACCCCATGGTCATTTGGAGTATATCGTTTAATTTCCATGTGTTTGTATTCCAGAGTTCCTCTTGTTATTGACTTCTAGCTTTGTTCCACTGTGATCAGTAAAGATATTTGATGTGACTTTGATTTTTTTGAATTTCTTGAGACTTGTTTTGTGGCCTAATATTTGGTTTATCTCTAAGACTGTTACATGTATTGAGGAGAAAATTGTGTATTCTACACCTGCTAGATAAAATGTTCTCTAACATTTCATCTGATAATGTAACATTAAATCTGATAATTCTTTGTTGATTTTCTGTCTAGAAGATCTTTCCAATAATAAAAATGGAGTGTTGAAATCCACAGCTATTATTGTAGCTGGGGTCTATCTCTCTCTTTAGCTCTAATAATATTTTCTTTATATATCTGAGTGCTCCAGTATTGGGTGTATATGTATTTACAATGGTTATATCCTCCTGCTGCAAAGATCGCTTTTTTATTATATAATAACCCTCTACATCTCTTTCTATAGTTTTTGTCTTTAGATCTATTTTCTGAAACCAGACACAGACAGAACCACAAAAACAAAAAACTATAGCTGAATATCTCTGATGAACTTAGCTGCAAAAATTCTCAACAAAATACTAGCAAACACAAGTCAACAACACATTAAAAAGACCATTCATCATAATCAAGTGGGATTTATCCCAGGGATGCAAGGATGATTTGACATACATGAATTAATAAACATGCTACTTCCCATCAACAGAATGAAGGATGAAAACCGTAAGATTATTTCAATGGACACTAGAAAAGCATTTGATAGAATCTCACATCTCTTCATTATTAAAGAAAAAAGAAATTCTCCAAAAGCTAGGTATAGAAGGAACATACCTCAACATGATGAAGGCCATATATGACAAATCCACCACGAATATCATACAGAATGAAGAAAAGCTGAAAGCCTTTCCTCTAAGAACTGGAACATGAGCTGGGCACAGTGGCTCACACCTGTAATCCTATCACTTTGAGAGGCTGAGGTGGGCAGATCACCTGAGGTCAGGAGTTCAAGATCAGCCTGGCCAACATTGCAAAACTCCGTCTCTACTAAAAATACAAAAATTAGCCAGGTGTGGTGGTATGTGCCTATAATCCCATTTGAGAGGCTGAGGCAGGAGAATCGCTTGAACCTGGAAGGCGGAGTTTGCAGTGAGCCGAGATTGTGCCACTGCACTCCAGCCTGGGAAACAGAGTGAGACTCTGACTCAAAAAAAAACAAAAAAAACAAAAAACACACACAAAACAAACAAACAAAAAAACAAGAACTGGAACATGAAAAGAATGCCCATTTTTATCACTGTTACTTAACATAGTACTGGAAATCCATAGCACTGGAAAGTCAAATTGTTCCTGTTTGTATTGTTCCTCTTTGTATCGTTGATCTTGTGTTTAGGAAATCCTAAAGATTTCACCTAAGAACTATTAGAACTGATAAATCCAGTAAAGTTGCAGGATACAAAATCAACATACAAAAATCTCTAGTATTTCTAATGCCAACAATGAATCATCTGAAAAAGAAACGAAGAAAGTAATATCATTTACAATGGCTACACATAAAATAAAATACCTAGGCGTAAACCTAACCAAAGAAGTGAAAGATCTCTACAATGAAAATCTTAAAAGCTTAATTAAAAATGTTGAAGGGGACTCAAAAAATAGAAAAAATATTCCATGTTCATGGATTAGGAAAGTCAATATTGTTAAAATGTCCATACAACCCAAAGTGATCTACAGAGTCAATGCAATCCCTATCAAAATATCAATAACATATTTCACAGAAACAGAAAAAATAATTTTAAAACTCATGTGGAATCACAAAGGACTCCAAATAGGGAAAAAAAAATCTTGAGCAAAAAGAACAACACTGGAGGCATTGTATTACCTAACTTAAAATTATAATATAAAGCTATAATAACTAAAACAGTATTGTACTGACATAGAAACACATGCAAATGGAGTAGAATAAAGAACTGATAAGTAATTCCACACATTTACAGTCAACTTATTTTTGACAAAGGAGCCAAGAACCTACATTGGGAAAGGGACAAACTCTCCAATAGATGGTAGTGGGAAAACTGGATATCTATATGCAAAAGAATGAAACTAGGCCTAGTTCTTTCACTACATACAAAATTCAAATCAAAATGAATTAAATACTTAAATATAAGACCTGAAATTGTAAAATGAATAGGAAAAAGCTTTGATGGAACACTACAGGGCATCTTTCTTGGCAAGGATTTCTTCGGTAAGACTGCAAGAGCATAAGCAACCACAGCAAAAATAGACAATTGAGCTTACATCAAGCTAAAAAGCTCTACAGCAAAGGAAACAATCAACAAAGTCAAAAAATCACCCACAGATGGGAGAAAATATTTGCAAACTACTCATCTGACAAAGGATTAATAACCAGAAAATATGAGCAGCTCAAGCAACCCAATTTTTAAAAAATCAAATAATCTCATTAAAAATAGGTAAATTATTTGAACTGACATTTCTTCAAAGAATACGTACAAATGAAAAACAAGTATACTAAAAAATACTCAACGTCACTAATTGTCAGATAAATACAAAGGGAAACTACAATGAGATGTCATCTCGCCCCAGTTAAAATAACTTTTACCCCAAAGACAGGCAATAATTAATGCTGGTGAGGATGTAGAAAAAGAGGGACATTCACACATTGTTGGTGGAAGAGTAAATTAGTATGGCCGCGATGGAGAACAGTATACAGGTCTCTCAAAAAACTAAAAAGAGAACTACTACATGATGCAGCAATGCCATTGCTGGGTATTTATCAAAACGAAAGAAAATGAGTATGTTGATGAGATGTCTACACTCCCCTGTTTATTGCAGCACAATTCACAATAGCCAAGATTTGGAAGCAACCTAAGTGTCCATCAATGGATGAATGGATTAAAAAAATGTGGTATATATACATAATGGAATATTATTGAGCCCTGAAAAGAATGAAATCCGTCATTTGCGACAACACAGATGGAACTGGGGGAAATTATGTTAAATTAAATAAGCCTGGCACAGTAAGACGAATATGGCATGTTCTCACTAACATGTGGGAGTCTGAAGGAAAAAATGAACTCATGAAGATAGTAAAATGATGGTTAGCAGGGGCTGGGAAGGGCGGTGGGGAGAGAGAAAAAACGAGGGGATGGTTAATGGTACAAAAATAACAGAAGAAATAAAATATAGCTTTTGGGTAGTACAATAAAACAACTATGGTTAACAATAACTTATTGTACATTTCAAAATAACTAGAAGAGTAGAATTGAAATGTTTCTAACACAAAGAGATCATAAATGCTTCAGGGACCCCAGTTACTCTGATTTGATCCTTACACATTGTATGCTTGTATCAAAATATCACATGTACCCCATAAATATGGGCAACTAGCATGTATTTGTAATAATTAAAAATTAAAAAAAATTTAGACATGCCTGTTTTCGAAGTAATAAGAATGTTTTAAATGTGTATAAAAATATTATGTATGTATAATAATATAAACTATATCATATTAAAATGTAAAGGTAATTGATAAGCCTGGAATACTCTTTGAAGCAAAATTATGTTCCAAATATCAAGTCTGTACATGATAATTAATGAAAATACAAGAAACAAAAGGTTGATCCAGTTAGAAGAAATATCAATGGCCAGTAAACATAAACCTATGTTTAATTTTACTAGTAATCTAAAAATTAAATTTGGGGCAAATTTAAGATTATTTATTTATTTATCATCTTAAATTGGGGAAACTATCCCTTGCTGTTTCGATCTCAGTGAAAGGAATATTTGCATACTTTAGTAATAGAGGGTAAATTGACAACATTCTGTTAATAGTTTGATAAATATATATAATATATACAGAGAGATTGGTAAATACTATATGTAGTATAAATATATATTACATATAATATATACTATTTAGTATATATTTATAGGTACACATACAAAGACTTCAAAAGGCTCATGTTCTTTGTGTATATATACCACTTTTGTTTTTTCATTCATTCATCTGTTGATAGACACTTAGGTTGATTCTTTTGTCTTGGCTTTCTGAATAATGCTGCAGTGAGCATGGAAGTGCAGGTATCTCTTCAATATACTGGTTGTACTCTTTCTTCACATTTTTTGCTATTCCTTGTTATCTTTAATCCTTAAAAAGGAAGGAAATCCTGTCATTTGCAACAACGTGGAGGACATTATGTTAAGTGAAAGAAGTCAGGTATGCACAGAAAGACAAATGCCGCACGATCTCACTTATATTTGGATTCGAAAACAAGTCTAACTGGTAGAAGTAGAGAACAGAATGCTGGTTACCGGAGGCTGAGGCAAATGGAAAAGAGAGAATGGGGAAATATTACTCAAAGGGTACCTTGTTTCAGTTATACAGGAAGAATAGTTTTTGAGATACATTGCACAGCAGCAAGCCTATAGTTAGTAATGATGTATTGCATACATCAAAATAACAGTAAATTTCAAACATCTCACTTCCAAAAACAACAGGTAACTGAAGTGATGGCCATGTTAATTAGTTGCATTTAATCATTCCATATTGTATACACTTATCAAAACAGCATATTGTTCCGCATAAATGTATACAATTATGATTTGTCAATTAAAAACAATAATTTTAAAAATTAAAATAATTTTATAAAACTTATGTCCTTTTCCTTGAAAATCCACTCATAGGAAACTACCCAAAATAAATAATAAAAGGTACAGACAAATTTTCAGGAGAAAGACAACATTGATAGGGTTATTTATAGCAATATAATAATCAGACATAGTCTAAGTTGTATGCAGTAGGAGGATGGTTAACTAAATTCTAAATACAAAATATAATCCTCAGATTTATTCCTAATGGAATACTATGCACATGTAAAAATTTATCCTTTAAGTGATATTTAATGACTTAGGAAAAAGCTTATAATATCATTAAACATTGATCTAATCTATAAAAATATCTCTACCTTGTGGGATTACAAAGTAATTTTACCACTTCTTCTTTATGCTTTTTAATTGTGAATAATGAGATTACAATGAGAAAAAGTAATGCATATGCTTATAAGGAGAAATAATATATATGCTTTTGCTGGATACATTTTAAATCTGGGTTATTCAAATTATTTTGTGTTTATGGAGTAAACTTGACAGGGAAAGTTACTCAGAGATGCTTTTATCCTCAGGGCAAAGTTAATCAGCTTAGAAGAGGCAAGGTTAAAAGAGGGCCAAGTTTGATTACCAATGGTAATCGCTCGGGGTTGATCCTCTTAAGTCTACCTGAAAATGTACCTTCTCATTCAGATGATTTCACATGACCTCCCAGATACTAAAGGACTCTGCTGGATTATGCAACTATCATTTATGAAATGCAGCCATCAGATTTTCTGCCCACAATTGTTAGATGTCCCAGGCAGTTTTAGAAGAATGGAGTGGCTAGTCCTGGGATGTGAGAGGTGACATTAAAGGCTCCACCTTTTACATTAAGTGCTAAGTCAGCTATGTGCAACTAAAATTGTGGCTTTGAAATTGTATCCTGGGACCGCTTTCCTTGGTAGCATCAGGTTGGTATTATAGCTTTGTTAGTGTGCTCAGCTTTGGGAGCAGTTAAGGATGGTCAGCATTAATGTAGAGAAATTTTTTTGCATTACACAAATTCTGAAATTTCTGTAGATGTGTTCTATATTGTAAGCTTTGGGGACCTAGGTCACCCATTTATCTTTCTGTTGAAACAGATGCCAAATGGTTTCCTTAGGAAGTTAATGTCTTTTCATTGAGTACTTTCTCAGACTATTTTTGGTCAAATTCTTAGTTTCCATCCCCTTTCAGATATTCTCAATGCACACTAGAGAATCTGAAAAGCTGAAATAAAGGAATCCAATTAACTGTAGCTAGCCTACTTTTTTAAGACTTACTTTTCACTAGACACACTTTTCTTGTAACAAGTATAAATATCTGGTAAAATTAGTATTCTGAGAAACACTTGAAAAAATGATACTCTGAATCCAGTGTACTTTATTCTTCGTGAACTTGAGTCAGAGAGCTGCAATCTTGAACCTCATGGCGTTAGTAATGTGTAGATTTTTTTAAATGGACCTCACTTTGATGATATGCAAATAGCCTACACTGAGGAACATTATAAGGAGATGAAAAAATCCTTTGGCTTAGAGATGTTAAGTAACATACCACAAGATCACTGTTTTTCTATTGCTGCATATAACAATATTAACCACATGCTTAACAGCTGAAAACAACACACATTTATTAACTCACAACTTCTGTGACTCAAAAGTCAGGGCATAGCTTAGTGAATCCCCTCCTTCAGGGCCTCACTAGGCTGAAATAAAGGTGTTGGCTGGTGCTGCAGTCTCATCAGAGACTCAACTATGGGATAATCCACTTCCAAGCTTATGTGGTTGATGTCAGCATTCAGCCCTTCACGGCTAGGTGAGCCGAGGATCTCATTTTCTTGCTGTTGGACAGCAGTCACCCTCACTTCCTCGCCATGTGGGCCTTTCTAACAAGACTACTTGCTTCTTCAAATCCTGGAAGGGAGAGGTATTCTCCTAGCAAGATGGGATACAATCTTAGTAATGCTCTCATGGAAGTACATCCCATCACCTTTATTATATTACCTTGATTAGAAGCAAGCCATTGTCCCCTCCCACATTAAAAGAGAGGGGATTATATATGCATGGATCCCAGGAAGTAGAAATCATGGTGTCAGTTCTCCATTGTCACACAGCTAGTAAGTCCCTTCCAGAGACTACATACCAATCCAAATTTGACTCCAGAAACATGTCTCTTACTATTACATCATTAGACTAAAGAACAAATAGGGAAACATTAGGTCCACATTTATTTCTCTGACCTCGCTGACTTTCCAAAATTCCCACAGTCCTATTAACCCTGAATCTCAACTCTGGCCCCTTCTCATGCTCTGGACATATATCCCTTCCTTCCATCACCCCTGCCCCAAACTTCTGTCTGATATTTGTCCTCTCCTTAAGTCCCCATTCTCTAAGTTGAATAAAAGAATATATTCTAATATAATAAGTGCAAGTGTTACCTTATTGTATAATACATTTTTATACTTTGCATATTGTCTTAATTCAAAAAGAATAACTCTATAGATGAGACTTCACTGATATGACATCTCTGCTAGCTTATAGAAGCATATTTTTTAGGGTACATGTGAGAACCATAAACAATTTCTAACTTATTTCACTTCTTTAGCCCTACACTCTCTTCGAATATTTCTCCTCTATAACTTTGGTCCAGGAGGGTTAAAAATGGAAGTAAAGTAAACATAGTAGCCAGTGTTTCTCAAATTCTGCTGTTCTCTCTGTAAGAATGGGACCAGCCAAGTCAAGCCCTCAATTGAAATTGCTCAGTGTTTCTCCCCAGTGCTTTTATCACACATTATTGGTCATTTGCTTCTGCAAGCCACACCTCAGTCAGGACTTACAAAACATAATTAGTACTGGAATCAAAGAACAACAATAAACTATAGACCGTATGAACCATGACATACAGACCCCTAAAATGTAGCTGTGCATGTTCAGAATGCAGTCAACGGGAACCGTTTACTATAATTTTATGAAAGTTAAATTCCATAAGTAAATGAAATGCATAGAAAAAGAAAACAGAGAAGACTCCAGAAAGATTGAGCAATGAGCTGAATAGTATTTAATACCATAGAGGTTTGGGAATGGGAGAAGTCAATGTGTTTTCCAATAAATAAAATATAAGCCAATCTTGCAGACAAAACTTTGGCTTTGCTTTTTGGCTAAGAGAGAACATGTAATATTGTGATCATTGTATTTATCGAATTTTAAACTATAAATTTCATAAAAGGTGGTGCTTCTCTCCTTATTTCAATGGAAATAGAAATGGTTCATATTATAGATGCATTGCTGCATACAAGTGCATTTCTAAAGAAAGAAGAGGGTTTGGCAGTGGCAGTTTTCTTCTGTTATACAGTGTTACTTGGCTTATTGTGAACTTTCAAAAATCTTTACACATTTTATTTTTTGAATTCAACTCACGAAAGAGAAAATGTTTGTATTGACTAGAAAATCCATTAACCATAATCTGATGTCACTTTATGTTTCCAAACTCATCTGCTTCTATTTCATGCTTGCCACCCTACATTACAAACCCATACAAGTATCATCTGTTGCGTGAACCTGTCTTTTCTTTTCTGTACTACTAATCTCATTTTTAGCACAGTGCATGGAACATTGAAAGTATAAATATTTTGCTGAATGCTTCAAGGCCAGTTTATCTTTTGACTGCCTCAATACACGTATCTTCTCTGTTTAAATCTTACCTGTGCTCAAAGGCTAGACTCGAATGCGTTTTGCTTCTTGAAGCTGACCTCTCATTCAGGATAAGTTACTTTCTCTTCCATGCCCCACAGCTTATATCTCGATTATAGCAAGCATTTAATTTCCATTTGTGTTGCAGGAGCCCTCAACCAGATATGGGACTACACTGGAATTTATGATTAAGTAGTTGGTGTTTGAAGTTACATCTGGTTTGGTTAATATTTTATTCTCTAGTTTTAGGCCTTGTATCAGCTCTCTGTAATCCTGTATTTCATTATCTATTTATCAGAGCTATAACCCGCACTGTCTTTTATCTTAAAACATACTACCTTCATCTTTCCCCCATCAATATGTTGGAGTATTTGTATATTTGCTATTCATTTGATCTGTTCATGTTGGACATGGAGAAAAAATCTTAAGCTATATTCTTGGAGCAAAAGCAGAATAAATCCTCTTTTATTTGTAAATGTTGCTATGTTCATGGGCAGATGAACATAAGATACTGAGAACTCACAAGAAAAATATGACATCATAACCAGGCAAGGGTCTTCCCTTGCAATAGCCATGTGAGTAATAATATAGCAGTATATTTGGAAGTACAGAGTTGGAAACAGACTGACCGGGTCTGAATCCCAGCTCCATTACTTATTAACTGGGCATCATGGTTTTATGCCATATAAGCTTAGCTAGCTTGGAATGATTTTTTTAAGTCCTTTGTTCAAATGTTTCTGGATTGGGATTGGCCAGTAGATAAATGCCTACCTTTCCCCAGGTGTGGCAGGCATTATGCCACCATCAAACCCTCCAGGGAATTTGGGACCTAGCATAGACTGTAACCATTCAGGACCTCAAGGGGCCAAAACTACAAAAACGATACATGTGTTTTGGTAATAAATATTTTATCGTAATTGTATTTTTATATGTTTGCTTCCTCCAGCATATTATATGGTCCCTAAGGTCAGTAAACTCTTGTAGTTATTTTTCATCTTGTAATATCTATATTGCTAAGGGTAGTACTTTACACACAGTAGAAGTTCCACTAGAAATGGTTGAATTAGAATAATATTGATGCAATATTTTTGATGGTGTATCAATTATGAAGGTTCAGGTTTCCTATCAAAGAAGTATGGAAGCTTATTTTTATCACACGGCAACAAATGTTGGTGGTCCAGGGCAGACATGTTTTTTCCATCTTCTTACTCTTTAATTTGTTTTTCAATACCAGTTTCTCTCTCCTGCTCATCTCACCATTATAAGATGGAAGCTCTAGCTCCAGCCTTCCATTTGTGTTCCAGGCAGGAACTTAAAAAAAAGAGGAAAGTAAGAAAATATTTCCTGGACTAGCACAGGAAATCAGATATCTGCCTTCAAATGATGACACATAACGATTCTTCATTGAAAAGAAAAGGCTGAAAAATGTAGTTTTAACCTGACTACATCAGTATCTTGAACAAAATTTCCATCCTGTTAGAAAGGAAGAAGAATAAAAGTAGAAATTGGTAAACAAATGGAAGGCAAAAGTCCTTCTTGAGAAGACTTGAGCCAAAGGAAGCACAAAATAGATTACTTTTGCTTTGAACTCTTTGAAAGAACCTAAAAAAATTTCTCTTTAAAGATCTCAAGTAATGCAAGTAATACTTTGTGTATACTTAGTATGCTGAAGAAAACTCAGTCCAGAGGGTAAGTAAGGTAGCAACAATCTGTAGGAATTGAGTAGAACACAAAGAACTAGGACCGTGGCTCTGCTCACCTGAGAATGAGAGTGGGAGACCATACATTGTTCAGTAATTCATCAGTCTGATAACGGAGCCATTGAAATCATTTCTAGCATTACCCTGGATTTTTAAAATTAGTAAGGCAAAGAAAATGTCTTGAATTGCCCAAATTTGGAGGGCATGAGTATAGTGTTTGTAAAGTTTAGTATAAGACTGAAATTATGCATTAATCTTTTTAAGGACTTATTGCGTAGGTAACTACTTCTAGTAGTTATACTAGAAGTCAGTTCCCTTTGTCCTGAAAGAGGAGTTTTTACACGGTTGTAGATTTGATGGTTATTAAGCTCTTGCCTGTCTGTTCTAAGCTCACCCTTCCATACTTTGCTTTGTGATACTGGGAGTCTGCAGACTACTTTTCTTCTTGGTCAGGTTGCTCTCTATTGGGCTTCACTGGAGGGAACATCAAAAGGAGATTGGAAGAAAGGAGAGAGAGAAGAGACTTCTTTTTTGTTTGATTCCTATTCCTGTTTCCATTACTCCAACTATTGTTTTCCACCCTGGCTGCAGCTATTGGATTCAGTAGCAGCAGTTAGTTTTAATCTTCAGCTCAGCAGCCAGGCCTCAGGTCCTCCTCAGGAGACTGAGTCCCAGCTTGGGGAAAGGAGTGCTCCTCAGAACTCCTGAGTATCAAAAGTAGCAGTGATGTGGTCCCTCCTCAGGGATCTGAGACCCAGCTCAATAAAGGCTTCAAGCTTCTAAATTACAGTAACCTTCATCATTTCAACAGTCTTAAAGATAGTAGCAGTTTCCATAGTTACTATTTCTGTGTTAGCTTTATGTTCTCTCCCTTTCAATCCTTCAATACTTATTTAAACAATTCTCTGTATTACGACTTTCGTTATCATTAAAATAGCTGGGTTGGTCTCCATTTTTCTTAACTGGACATTCACTGATGCAATGAGTAAAACTAAAGTATGTTTTAGTGATATATGCTATTCTTAATAAACGGAGTGGGGGAAACAAGAGAATGAACCCTAGCCAGAGGGGAGAGTAAAGCCCTACTGTTTTTCAACATGCCAGGAAGGATGAGGTGTACACTGACAACAGACAAAAGGGGGATGAATTTGTTCTGGTAGCTTGCCAGTTCCTGAAGAGTATGTACTTTCTTGTGTATTCAGGCAAGGAACAACATTTCCTAGGAGGCTTTGGCAGAAATAATATAAGCCACATTGCCTAAATGTGTAATCTCAGACTGTCCCTGAGAGATGGCTCCTAGGTGCTCTCTATTAGTGAGGACAGCTGAGTTCATACAGAGCCTGAGCTATCCGAGTACAAATAGCAGTTTAAAACCTATCATGCATGTACATTTCAAACACAACAATAAATGCTAATATCAAACTACTGTGTTATAATTTCATTGCACACTCCAGACTATAAGTTTTAGTAATTTAGGAAAAATTTTTGTGTTCAAAGAAAGTCTCCTGTAAAGTGGGGGTCATCAAGCCCCTAATTGATGTTGTTTTAGAAATACTCACTATAACAGATGATACCTGGTTGATCATTATAAATTACTATAATCCTTTCTCCATTTAAGGCATTGTATTGCCATGTGTATTGAAAGGGACATGTTTAAAGTTTTAATATTATAATGAAACAGAGTTCAATAACTAAAAATAGGCAATGAAAATAAATTTGGTTATCAATAGGAAAAATGTTAAATGTCTCTTAGAAAAATTTTTCTCTGGTATTTTACTGAGTTGGAACAAGTATGTAATTGGGTTAGAGAGATACAGTAGTTTAACAAGAATTAAAAGAAATACTTTTCATAAACTTGAAACACAGCCAAGAAACTTCTGATTGTAAGAAGATCATATACATTGATCTCATCTTTTCCTAAGGGAAAACTAAAATGATTCTCTCTTTCTCTCTCTCTCTCTCTCTCTCTGTGTGTGTGTGTGTGTGTGTGTGCATGTGTATGTGTGTGTATTTTCAAGAACAAAGAGAATATAGAAAATAGGGATAAATTAGAGATATCCATAAATTTGTGGAAGTTGCAACACAAAAAAGTTGAAGACAGCAAGATTAAGCTAGGGCTTAAACTGTGCCTAGTGAAATATACAAACAAGAGGAGAACATGGTGAAGGGTGAAGATGAGGTACTGGATGGAAACAACATGGGCACTGGGCAAAAAGCACAACCCTGAGCAGTGATGTAGCCATGTCACCAGCAGCCAGGGTTCTTTTTTTTACCCTTACCAAGCAGGAGTTTGGGAGCTGGGCCAGGAAGTAATTTTAAATGTCTGTCTTCCCCAGTTTGTGGACAGAACACATTGGTAGTAAATATAAATCCTCAGGCAAAACTAGGATTTACTTCTCTAGAGAAAGTAAACAGTACTGGGGAAAATATCATCATATACAGCCATTTCCTTAGAAAATGGTCTGCTGGGGCTGGGCACGGTGGCTCACGCCTGTAATTCCAGCACTTTGGAAGGCTGAGGTAGGAGGATCACTTGAAGTTAGGAGTTTGAAAACAGCCTGGCCAATATGGTGAAACCCAATCTCTACTAAGAAGATGAAAAAAAAAAAATTAGTCAGACATAGTGGCACACACCTGTAATCCCAGCTACTCATAATGTTGAGGCATAAGAATCACCTGAACCTCAGAGGCAGAGCAGAGATTGTGTCACTGCACTGCAGCCTGGGCCACAGAGAGAGACTCCATTTCAAAATAAATAAATAAAATAAAACAGTAAAATAAAATAAGAATAAAATTGTCTGCTTCTTCCCAGGGCACCCTTAAGTTCACAAATAAAAACCTAGCTATAGTAGATATACTAGGAGAGATAGAAGAAAATGTTGCATAAGTTAAAAAAAAAAACAGAAAAGCACCTGCAAATTAAAAATAAATAGCTCTTGGAAATGAAGAGTACAATAGAAAATCAATGGAAGAATGGAAAGATGAGGGCAAATAAATCATTTACAATATAGACCCAAAGTGTAGTGTTGGAGAAAAGATGAGGCAAAGACAGGTAGACCCAGAAGATCTACCTAGAAAGTTCAGTATCTTATTAATGTGACATCTGGAAATAGAGAATAGAAGACAAAGAAAACAGAAATTCTGATGGAAAATTATCTTCAACCTAGGATTTCATACTCGAAAAAATCAGTCAAGTGTAATTATAGAATGAAATCATATTCATCTCAGATCACAAAAACTTTCATTTTCATTCACTTTTTAAATAAATGCTTCAGGAAACTAGCAAGTAAACTAGAGAGTAAAGAAAGAGAAATTATGGTGTCTGAGAAACAAGTTATCCATCTCAGGAGGAAGTTAAGGAGAAGTCTTTGGAAGGTAGCTCACAGAAGGCCCAGGGACCAGTTGGGTATGATCTGGGAAAAGGTTTCCAGGATGGAAAAGAAAACACAATGAAAGATCTAATATAATGTAGTATTTGGTTGAAAAATGGAGTCAGAGGAGAGGTAAATGGTATCTGATGGAGTGTAGGAAAAAATTAAAGTTATTTATATAGATATTTAGCATTACTTTTCATTTCTGTGAATAATAATTTATATATTATATATAGTTTATATATATAATATATAATTTATATATAATATATAATGATTTATATACACAATATATATAATAATTTATATATATATCATCTTCATATAAACATTGACATTTCTAAAAACAGTCATCTAACTATACTAGATGTGCAGTGTGTAACATAATTAAATCCTCATATTTACACAGGGGGTTGCTAATAATTTCTAAATTGACAAAAATCAAGAAATCAGTAGATTATTGAGAAAAGGGAAGGTAAATATCAGAAGAGCCTGAGCAATTGAGTGCAGTTTTCACTGGTGAGGGAGTTGGAGGTCTATCACTTGAACTGCTGCTTTTCATTATGAGCCTCTCAGGACAATTTGATTGTGTAAATGCGAAAATGTATTATTTTGACCAGAATAAAAATGATAAAGGTTAAGAAAACAAACCAAAGCAACAACATCAATTACAACAAACACAACATTACTATAGCCAAGATGTAACCACAAAATATGTGAACTCCTTTTGTTTTTTGCTGACACATTGCATTAAATAAGTCAGTAAATAAATGTCCCTGGTGGAAAAGACATCTTTGCAATTGTAATGCGCATAAATACGGGAAGAAAAGTGGCCTCTTGAGGAAAGCTTAATTTTCTGGTCACCACCAGGAAAATAATTTGAAAGGTTATCAGAGTATCTATAGGATAAGTGAGAGCCTCCAGAGTCTTCTCTACTGTGGGAGTAATGGATATTCAAGAGTCGGAAATAATAAGTACATCTTATTTACTTAATATCTTATTTAGAGACAGTAACTATCTCTAATAAGTAGAGATAATTTACCATTTTTTTGGAGACCAATTAATTATTTCACAAAAATTTTTAATAGTTCTATGAGTAACATATATTTAAAAATAGGTTTAGTATTATATTTCTGGAATATTCCTTCCCCTACCTCAAAAGTTTGAGAAAAGAGGAATAAGCAAAAGGGAAAACTTAGCCATATTTTTAAAACCCTTGTTTTTTATTTGCATTGGATTTTTTTCTTTCTTTCTTTTTTTTTTTTTTTGTGACAGTCTTGTTCTGTCGCCCATACTGGAGTATAGTGGCACAGTCTCGGCTCACTGCAAACTCCACCTCCCGGGCTCAAGTGATTTTCCTACCTCAGCCTCCCGGGTTGCTGGGATTACAGGTGCCCGCCCCCACACCCAGCTAATTTTCATGTTTTTAGTGAAGATGGGGTTTCACCATGTTGGCCCGGCTGGTCTCTAACTCCTAACCTCAAATGATCTGCCCGCCTCGGCCTCCCAAGGTACTGAGATTACAGGGGTGAGCCACAGCTCCCGGCCTCATTGAAATTATTCTAAAGGTAAGATATTTTGCATAGTCTCAATATACAAAACGGTTAAGAGTGGCTTTTCTAGATCAAGGTCTAAGTTTGGTAGCAGAAGGACCTAGCATTGCCCTGGATCATCCCTTTTCCTGACTTCAAATAGTAAAGTATAAAATTGGCTAGTTTGAAGAATTACATCTAACTCTTCAACCTTCATTTTAGAACTTTTGGCGACATACACAGATTCGGTGAACAGAATACTAGCCTGTTTTTTTTTTTTAATTCATGAGATTAATATACAGGTATATGAATTCAAGATATAAAATTATTTTAAAGGTATATTTTAATATTTTACTCGTAGTATAAGAGAGAGAGTTTATTTTATTTTATTTTATTTTATTTTATTTTGTTGAGTCAGGATCTTGCTCCGTCACCTTGGATACAGCGCAGTGGTACAATCTTGCCCACTGCAGCCTCAAACTTTCCGGCTCAAGAGACCCTCCTGCCTCCCAGCCTCCCACGTTGCTGGGATTATAGGTGTGAGCCACCACACCCAACTCTAAAAAAATATTTTAAAACAAGTTTTCTGTCTAAGATGATATCTCATGAAGAATTAAATTTCAGTTAATTTCAATTAAAATTTAGCATTGGGCTGAACAGTTTCAGTCTATATTTTTCTAATGTATTTGGAATATGAAAAACAGAAAGCAACTTTATAAAAGATAAGATTTTCTTTTTTTATTTCCTTCCTCCTTTCCTCCCACCCTTTTTCTTTGCTCTCTCTCTCTCTCTCACTCTGTTCTTCATCATCCTTCTCTTGTTCTCTTTCATCTTTTTCTTAAGCAAGTAAGAACAATGAATCAAGTCAGTGCCACTACCATTATTTTTCTGCATGATTGTAAGTGGTTTCTAACTATATCTTGACCTTGCTTGTTTATCTCTGGAGAGGGTGCAATGGTATTTTTGAAGTTATTTTCCTGCTCTCATTGGAAATAGGTTATCAAGGACAGAAAGTGTCCCTGGACATAGTGCCCTAAGTTCTTTCAATTAGTCCCCTAGGTCAGATCCTCTGAGCACATTCTCTCTAGTTGGAATTCTATTTACTCCATAAGCATGTCAAAATGTCCTCTTATTTCTAGGTTAAAATCTATCCAGTCTGTCCAATAATCCATTTATTCAATTATTATTTTAAAAATATTGAGTGCCTACTATACAACAGGTACTTTAGGAGGTGCTAGATTACAAGGGACCTGAAGAGTTTTAACTTTATCTTGAAATACACAGTTTTTGTGGGATTTTAAGCAGAGAAATGGAAGATTAGACTCTAAAACAAATTAAAGACCATTGCAGGAATCTATAAGAGCAATAATTAGAACATTACTCAATACTGGGTGTGAAAATGGAAAGGAGTGACTCCAAAAATATTAAACACATAGTATGCACAGGACTAAGCGACTGATGAAATGCAATAGTGGCATGCATGAGAGAGAGGGAAAGAGAGAGAGAGATTCATTATGACTGCCAGGACATTAGCTTGGTGGGTTTGATGGATGGTGTCATTGAGTTAGCTGGGTACTTGAAAAAAGAAACAAATTTGGGGCAAAATGTGCTGGATTCTATTTTGAGCATAATGGGACATAAAAGTAGAAAATATCAGAAGCCAGGTGGATATGCAAGTCTGGAGTGCAGCAAAAAAAAAAAATAATAATAATAAACTTTCATTAAGAAGTCTTTCTAGATGTGTCATCTGGAAAAAATCTTTCTTCCTTCACAACACCTCCCATAACAGTATATACGTGCTGTCCCTGTGACACTTACTATGATCTATATATTAGTCAGGGTTCTCTAGAGGGACTAAATTAATAGGATATATGTATATATAAGGAGAAGTTTATTAAGGAGTATTAACTCATGATCACAAGGTGAGGTTCCACAATAGGCCATCTGCAAGCTGAGGAGCAAGGAAGCCAGTCCAGCTCCCAAAGCTGAAGAACTTGGTGTTTGATGTTCGAGGACAGGAAGCATCCAGCATGGGAAAAAGATGTAGGCTTGGAGGCTAAGCCAGTTTAGTCTTTTCACGTTCTTCTGCCTGCTTTCATTCTGGCCACACTAGCAGCTGATTAAATTGTGCCCACCCAGATTGATGGTGGGTCTGCCTTACCCAGTCCACTGACTCAAATGTTAATCTCCTTCAGCAACACCCTCAGAGACACACCCAGCAACAATACTTTGCATCCTTCAATCCAATTAAATTGACACCCAGTATTAGCAATCAGAAGTTCACTCCTTGTTCACTTGAACCCATACACATCTTCTGAAATCATACATAATCTTTAAATAAAGATAATAATAAGATCGTAATTATCCCTAACATAATACAACTATCATTTGCATAACTAGAAATGCACAAATTCCCAACCCAAATGCTATTACATAAAGTTAACAACACTTAAATGCTGATATGAAGTCAGTAAATCTTATGTCACATGATAAAGGAAAAAGGAAATCAAATGAAGATATTTTCTTAGTACAGGTGTATATGTGCACAAACATATTCATAAAAAAATAAGAAGGAAATAGTTATGACAATTATAGTCCTTTTTTCTGCAACTGATCACATGTTTGTAGCTGGTATTAATGACTACCTTCTTCTACTACCCATTCTGTATTCCCTTTGCCTTCAACAAGTACCTCAGCAGGTCATGTTTTTCTTTAACTGGTGGAGTGACCCAAACCTTCATTCCTGAAGGGTCTGGACCATTTGTAGTCCTGTCTGAATTGGACTGTTTTAGTTTCCCACTGCCCTTAATCACAGGGCATGGTAATATTAAGAGATTTCCTAATGGATCTCCTGTATTCCAAGCATACTGTCCTTGCCTACGTTGTAGAGTGGTAGACTGATTTCATCTTGGTAGTCTGGGTCAATCAACTTAACCAACACTGTAACTCCCTTTTTAGCCTGTTGACTTAAAGGTAGGGGGAGCCCCTACCTTAGGTGGCAATCCTTACTTCCAGTTTAATGGAATCATTGTTGTGTCCCCTGGTGACGGCATTCCTCCCTCAAGAACTAAGACCTCTAGACCAGCAGAACATAATGTCCTGGGGACAGGAAACAAAAATTTTGGTAGTGAATCACTAGCAATTATGGTGAGTGGTACTGCTTCCACTTCTACTTTCACCCCTTGATTCCTGGACCCGTGAATCCTGGCTATAGGGGAAACAGTACCATATATTGGATGCTAATTCAGAGCATACATAGCCTTCTGGAGAACTTTGCCTCAGCCCTGCAAAGTATTGTCACCTAATTTGTGCTGTAACTATGACATCAAAAGGCCATTTCACTGTTCTATCATTCCAGCTGCTTCAGGATAACGGGGAACATGGTAAGACCAGTGAGTTCCATGAACATGAGCCCACTGCTGCACTTCTTTAGCCATTAAGTGAGTGCCTTCGTCAGAGGCAATGCTGTGTGGAATACAATAATGGAGGATAAGGCTTCCCATGGGTCCACGGATGGTAGTCTTGGCAGAAGCATTGCATAGAGGATAGGAAAACCCATATCCAGAGTAATTGTCTGTCCCAGTGAGGACAAACAGCTGCCCTTGCCATGATGGAAGAGGTCCAACATAGTCAACCTGCCACCAGGTAGCTGTCTGATCACCCAGAGGAATGGTGCCACACTGAGGGCTCAGTGTTGCTCTCTGCTGCTGGCTAATTGGGCACTCAGCAGTGGCCATAGCCAGGTCAGCCTTAGTGAGTGGAAGTCCATGTTGCTGAGCCCATGTGTAACCTCCATGCCTGCCACCATGGCTACTGGGCCCACTGGGAGATGACAGGGGTGGCTCGGGAAAGAGGCTGAGTGGTGTCCATAGAATGAATCATCCTATCAATTTGCTTATTAAAATCCTCCTCTGCTGAGATTACCCACTGGTGAGAACTCACATGGGATATACATATCTTCACAGTTCTTAACCACTCAGAAAGGTCCATCCACATACGTCTTCCCAAAATTTCTTTGTCACCAATTTTCCAGTCATACTTCCTCCAAGTCTCTGACCATCCAGCCAAACCATTGGCAACAGCCCATTAATCAGTATATAATTGCACATCTGGCCATTTCTCCTTCCATGAAAAGTGTACAACCAGGCTCACTGCTGGAAGTTCTGCCCACTAGGAAGATTCCCCATTCACTGCTGTCCTTCAGAGATGTTGTAGAAAGTGGCTGTAGTGCTGCAGCTATCCATTTTTGGGTGGTGCCTGCATATTGTGCAGAACCATCTGTGAGCTAGGCCCCAACCTTCTCTTTCTCTGTCAACTGATCATAGGGAACTCCCCATGAGGCCATTGGTACAGGCCTGGGGAGAGAAGGCACGGTGGCAGGAGTGGAGACCATGAGCATTTGAGGCACTTCCTCAGGTAACTCACTTGTGCCTTCAGGACCTCCTCAAGCCCAGTCACGTATATACCACTTCCGTTTGAGGCTGAAATGCTGCTGTGCACAGCCCCTTTATGGCTATGTGGGTCAGAAAGCACCCAGTTCATGATAGGCAGTTCAGGTCACTGGTGACTTGATGATCCATAGTCAAATGTTCAGTTTCCACCAAAGCCCAGTAACAGGCCAAGAGCTGTCTCCCAAAAGGAGAGTAGTTATCTGCAGAAGATGGCAAGGCCTTGCTCCAAAATTCTAGAGTCCTCCACTGTAATTCACCTATGGGGGCCTGCCAAAGGCTCCAAACAGCATTCCCATCTGCCACTGACACCTCAAACACCATTGGATCTGATGGGTCATATGGCCCAAGTGGCAGAGCAGCTTGCACAGCAGTCTGGACCTGTTGCAGAGCCTTCTCCTGTTCTGGACCCCACTCAAAACTGGCACCTTTTTAGGCCACTCCATAAATGGGCTGGAGTAACACACCCAAATGAGAAATGTTTTGCCTCCAAAATCCAAATAGGGCCACTAGGCATTGTGCCTCTTTCTTGATTGTAGGAGGGGCCAAATGCAGCAACTTATCCTTCACCTTAGAAGGAATATTTTGACAGGCTGCATGCTACTGGACTCCTAGAAATTTTACTGAGGTAGAAGGTCCCTGAATTGTAGTTGAATTTACTTTCCATCCTCTGGCATGCAAATGTCTCACCAATAAATCCAGTGTGTTTGCTACTTCTCACTCACTGGATCCAATCAGCATAATGTCATCAATGTAATGGACCAGTGCGATACCTTGTGGAAGCAAAACATGATCAAAGTCTCTTTGAACAAGATTATGACAAAAAGAGAGTTGATATACTCTGAGGTAGTACAGTAAAAGTATATTTCTGGCCTTGCCAGCTGAAGACAAATTGCTCCTTGGGGAGGCCTTATGGACAGGAATGGAGAAAAAGGCATTTGCCAAATCAATGGCTGCATACCAGATACCAGGAGATGTGTTAATTTGCTGAAGCAATGAAACTACATCTGGTACAGCAGCTGCAATTGTAGTCACCACTTGGTTAAGCTTACAATAATCTATTGTCATTCTCCAAGATCCTATGCCTTCTGCATAGGCAAAATAGGAGAGTTGAACAGGGATATGGTGGGTATCACCACCGCTGCATCTTTAAAATCCTCCATGGTGGCACTAATCTCCACAGTCCCTCCAGAGATGCCATATTACTTTTGATTTACTATTTTTCTAGGTGGAGACAGCTCTAATGGTTTCCATTTGGCCTTTCCCACCATAATAGCCCTCACCCTACCAGTCAGGGAGCCAATGTGGGGGTTCTGCCAGCTGCTAAGTATGTCTCTGCCAATCACACATTCTGACACTGGGGAAATGACCACAGGATGAGTCTGGGGACCCCCTGGACCCACTGTAAGTCAGACCTGAGCTAAAACTCCATTAATTACCTGACCTCAACAAGACTTTAACTGGAGGACCACACTGGTGTTTTGGGTTCCCTGGAATCAACATCAGCTCAGAGCCAGTGTCCAGTAATCTCCAAAATGTCTGATCATTTCCCTTTCCCCAGTGCACAGTTACCCTGGTAAAATGCCAGAGGTCTCCTTGGGGAAGGATCAGAGAAAGATTAACAGGATAAATTGTCGGTAGTATAATGTGGTTCTTTCTCAAGGGGACCCAGCCTCCCTTTCATTCCAGGGGTTCTGGGTCTGAAAACTGGCTCAAGTCTGGAAATTGATTGAGGGGCCATGATTCTCTGTTTTTATAATTCAAATAAGTCTTTTTTCCACTTGACCTGAAGTTTTCTGCTTATATAAATTAAGTAAGAATGCAGTAGTTTTCCTATCAATTTCACTTCTAGGAACACCGTGATTAATAAGCCAATGTCAGAGCTCTACAAGAGTCAGACTATTCTGATTGCTGCTTTGCCTCTGCTGCCCACCTTGCCTTTGACAGCTGAGTGCTGCCACTTGGCCCCTACCACCTCGGGATCCAATTATTCCCACTGGATTTAAATTTTGTAGTTGATTAACCACAGTTCCCTCTGTTAGATCTGGCATACAGAGAAGAGCAATCACAGAGCTCTTCAAAGATGCAGGTGCTCCCCTCACAAATCTATTTCGCAAAGCATTGGTCAAAGGTATGTCTTCTGGACCCTCCCAGCTGGGATGAATAAGTCTAAAGTGACTAATCCACTCCAGCATCCCAATCTCCCTAAGCCTTTGGATCCTTCCTCTACATTAAACAAAGGGAGATCAGGCATTTCCAGCTTTCTCACAGTGGGCCATCTTTTAATCCATGTTTCAGCTGACTAAGCAAATAAACGATTAGAACTTTTTTTAACTCCTCGAGCTGCAACATTAAATGCAGAATCCCTGCTTAGGAAATTAATCAATAAATTCAGCCGAAATCAATAAATTCAGCCCGATCCAACTCTATGTTCCTTCCATTATTATCCCACACCCTTAATATCCATTCCCATGCCTGTTCTCCAGATTTCTGCTTATATAAATCTGCCTCAGGCAGCACAGGGTTTATCTCCTCAGACAAAGGTGGAAAGGTTGATAGCAGCATGGGTCAGGGAGGAGCGTTGGGAAGCTGTTTCGCTTGGGATGGGGAAGGTGTTTCTTCTGACAAAAATGTCTCATCAGACATTATAAGCTCAGTGCCCCCAGCTTCATCAGGGTCATCCCATACATCCCCATTCCAAGTTGCAGGGTCCCATTCTGTTCTAATCAATGGCCTCACTTTAACAGTAGACACCTGGTGAGGCTGTGCATGCATGTTTCATTGCAGGTCAGCCACTCCCAAGATAAGAGCTTGTGTCCTATTTTCCACAATTTCAGCTCTTTCTCTATAGGAGATAAGACTCTCAGGATGATCTTAGAAGATTGAAGGCTCAGTATCTGCTTCTGAATCTGTGAATTAGAATCCCTGAGTTCATCATTTTCTTTCATCGCTTTATCCAATGAACTTAGGAGCAACCAACCAGCTTCATCATATTCCTTGGTTCTCCATATATGGACAAAGGTATTATGCATAGAGTCACTAAACTCCATGCCTCTCACAAGCGGTGAATAGGGAGTATCAAATGCATTTATTTTGCATAACTCTCTAAACAGTTCACGCCAAGGATGGTCAGAGTTCTCCATACTATTAGAAGTAGAGTCCTTAGCATTTTGGGGTCCAATCATATTAAGCAGCCAACTCCAGAAACCCCAAAACCAATGAAAGAACTCCATCCTTAATATTCTATTCCTCTAGAACCACTCCTGGTACCGAAATCTGTATTAGTTAGGGTTCTCTAGAGGGACAGAATTAATAGGATAGAGGTATATATAAAGGGGAGTTTATTAAGGAGTATTAACTCACACAATCACAAGGTGAGTCTCCACAATTGTCCATCTGCAAGCTGAGGAGCAAGGAAGCCAGTCTGACTAGCAAAGCTGAAGAACTTGGAGTCTGATGTTTGAGGGCAGGAAGCATTCAGCCCAGGGGAAAGATGTAGGCTCGGAGGCCAAGCCAGTCTAGTCTTTTCACATTCTTCTGGCTGCTTTTATTCTGGCCGAACTGGCAGCTGATTAGATTGTGCCCACTCAGATTGATGGTGGGTCTACCTTTCCCAGTCCACTAACTCAGATGTTAATCTCCTTCGACAGCACCCTCACAGACAGACCCAGAAACAATTCCTGCATCCTTCAATCCAATTAAGTTGATACTCAATATTAACCATTACAATCTACTGTCTATTTAAATCATCTATGTATATGTCATGTTAGTCATATTATCCTGTAAGCTTCTTGAGTCAGGATCCACGACTGCTGCATATATTTATTTACAAATGTGCTTGGCAAAAGACAAGCATTCAAAATCATGTACTTAAATGGGGGACAGGCTTAGCCAGCTCACTGAAGATCTCCTCTGGAGATTAAATGTGAGTCACCTTCAGAGTTTATCCTGATTATTATTAATGTTTGCTTCATTTTATTTTGGCCACAGTAATATTTTTTATTATATTGGTGTTTTGCATTATAAATAGATTGTCTGCCATGAACATTATTTGCAGAACCAGTTGTCTGCTTAGCTAAACTTTATCTGATACACAATTTATTCCACTACTTATAAGGTGACATTACTTACAGATTCAGAGATTAGAGGCTCTTTATTCAGTCCAGCTATCCTGGCTGTAGGCACCATGACAGTTTATTTAATGTGTTAACTTGACTGGGTCAAGGGATACCCAGATATCTGGTTAACCATGAGTTCTGGGTATGTCTGTGATGGTGTTTCCAGACAAGATTAACATTTGAATCAGTGGGCTCAGAAAAGAACATTGCCCTCCCTGATGTGGGTGAGCCTCACCCAATCCATTTAAGGCCTGGATAAAACAAACAAACAAACAAATAAACAAAGAACAGGCAGAGAAAGAGAAATGCACCTTTTTTTTTCTTTCTGCCTGCCTACTTGAATTGGGACAACGGTCTTCTCCTACACTTAGATGTCAATTTATCCTGTTTCTCAGGCCTTCACACTTGGACAGAAATTCACCACTGGCTTTCTTTGGTCTCCAGCTTGCAGACAGCAGACTGGGGACTTGTCAGCCTTTGTAATTGTCAGCTAATACCTTATAATAAATCTCCTTTTAGATAGATTACATAGACAGACAGATATAACCTATTAGTTTTGTTTCTCTGATAAATCCTAATACAGTAACACATTAATGTTTTCATATCTTAGGAACAGCCTATTAAAATTATTCCTATTATAAATGATACTATGTAAGGGACATACCTATATATTTAAACAGATGTATTATATGTCTTTTGCTAGTAGTCATATCATGTGTACCTGAGTGGTAAGTGTGTCAATAGTGGTACTCCAAGCCCAAAGGTAAGAGGGTTTTTAACTGATACAGCTTCTTGGATATATCTTAGCTGTCTAAAACCTGTCAAGTTTAGGATTCAGATGTGTCATTTATCTTGAGGGTTAACCTGTGGGTGCTGATGGCTTGATACATGCAGATTTAATGGTATATTAAACTGCATTTATCACTAACTGCTTACCTTGGCATACCTGAAAGTTTTAAGTGCCACATTTAGTCTGACCCAAGACTATCAACCTAGTATTCCATTTTTGACATTGGTACCATGGAATTTTCTGTGAGAAAGTTCCCTGCAGCATGCAAAACGATGTGGGGAACTTTGTAAACCTGGTTCACCCTCTAAGACCCAGCCACTCTGCCAGTAATCCACTTATTTTTCTTCAGTCTGAGTCTGGCATGATTCTTTTGTATTCCAATAGAGATTAGTAATTATCTTTATAACACTTGATTTACTGATCTTCAACACTGAATTCAAAGAGTCTCAAGGACTGGTAATTATCTTTCATTGTACTGTCTCTAGAACCTGGAAAATACCAGTACTACTATGTGGCTGTATTAGTCCATTTTCACGCTGCTATAAATAACTACCTTAGACTGGGTAGTTTATGAAGAAAAGAGATGTAATTGACCCACAGTTCTGCATTCTGTACAAGAAGCATGACTAGGAGACCTCAGAAAACTTGTGATCATGGTGGAAGGCGAAGGGGAAGCAAGTATGTCTTCTCAATGAGATGAGAGAGAGAGTGAAGGGGGAGGTGCCAAACGGTTTTAAACCATCAGATCTTGTGAGAACTCACTATCATGAGAACAGCTAGGGGAAAACCTCTCCCATTATCCAATCTCCTCCCACAGGGCTCCTCCCTTGACACATGAGGATTACAATTTGACATGAGATTTGGGTTGGGACACAGAGGCAAACCATATCAGTGGCACAGTACCAAGTAAATTAAATAATATAAACATTCAGATATTTAGAATTTATTTTTTCTCTCACATATTTTCTTAGAAACTACTATGGCATAAAACACCATCATTGGAAAACCATTGATGTGGTTGAGGGGGTGGGAAATCAGATATCTTTTGTTGATTATTCCTGTCTTCTTAAGCTCATGAGAATTGGATGGGGGCTCTCTTTTTCCATCCACTACCTATAATTTGTTTTACCGGGGAACCTGACTAGGGAAGACAACCTCTCCAGAAAGTAGGGAATGAAAAGCTAAAGCGTTTCTAGTGAATTTTTCAGACAGAGTTGAAGCTAAAATAGGAATTTTGTGTAAGAAGTAATTTTGGGCAAAATTACCTAGACTGTGGTAATCTCCTCTTAAACATCACACTAACAAAATTGCCTATCTCCTTCTTCTATTATTCTAATGCAGAGTGCTGGCTAAGAGTTATTGTTCATGAAGTATGTGGGATGAACAAACCATTTAATAAGGCAATATTTTAAGTTGGAGAATTAGTTCTTTGTTGCCACAATTTCTACCATCATATATTTTTCTTTTTGTTTTATGACTTTATTTCTCAGCAAATTCTATTGTAAAATTACTGCCTATTACTAACTGGTGTAAGAAAAATGAAAAGATTCTTTCACTTCTTACCCAGAAGAGCCACAACAATTAAAGTATTGTGCTGTTTTTTGTTTTTGTTTTAAGATGTCTGTCTAGAAGCATTTCAAGCATGCCTCACCCACATAGAAGAACCAAAATAGTGTGTAGACAATCCCACTTTGATTACATTACCTAAGAAGAAACAAGAAAGTTCAACAGAAAATAACAGGAAACACCCACAGCTAGGAAGAAGAGGGAAAACAGGCAGCCTGCATGGCCAGGACAGGCCAGGAAGCAGGAGAGGTTGAGTGAATCTGAGTTCCACTTTCCTACTGGAGAATTGTAGAATTCAGGTCATGAGAGAGCACCTTGACCCTCCCAAGCCCTGAATCTAACTTAGGGAGTAGATGGGAGACTATGAAAACAAACTGTCCCAGAGAGGAAACATACTGTGGGTCCCACTCCCATTCTAAAGTCTAAGTGGCTAGAGCAAGATGCCATTCTTGATCCTAACTCTTAAATTGTGGACAGTCCTGGAAACTAGTAGCTTCAGACCTCAGCATAAGGGAAATGCAGGCTTCTTTGTGTAGAATTGAGGTGTGATTGGTGGATGGACTCCTGCAATCAAGATTGAGAAGCAAGCATGGTATGGGTTACAATCACTGTCCCTAGAAGTGGGCACTGCCCCTTGGACTTGAGCAAGAAAAGAGTTGCCTGGGAAGCTTGGTCTTGAGCTGGGTGGGGGCTTCTGTGGCCTGGGGTTGAGTTGTAATCTAAGCATGAAATGCAAGTTCTTACAGAAAAGCCAGTAATGGACAGTAGCAAGGACAATGGACCAAGCCCTGACCAGGACTTTGACATAAGTCCACCACCAGCCAGCCAAGGATGTGGCTGCTGGGACCAGACCAACCTTCCCCATGGCAGGACCTCAACACTTACCCTAGCATTCTGCCAGTGGCTGAGGATCACATTGCTCTCACTCACCATAGCTGATGCATGCACTTACCATTGGGTGGCTTAAGCGCAAGCATGGCTGGTACAGCTCCACCTGGCTTTACTCCTTCTAAGTCGTAGTATGACATCCTGGTTCCTGGGGATTCCACAACTCAATCCATCACCTGCGACACCCAAGCACTCCTCCTTAGGGAGAGAGGTTGGGTAGAATCACAATACTGCTAGCACTTCAGCAAGCTTTTACCTGTGAAAACCACTTATTGGCCTGCAGGCCAGCCCAAAGAGCCCATTGCAACCTCCGCAAACACGAATGCACATTGCTTGGAACCCAGAAGAGCATCTCATCACCACTGCTATTTCCATTTCCCATGTCATGCTAGCTGCCTAGGAACTTGAGAGCCCACTCACCTGTCCAGTACATTGTTATTAAAACTGACATTTAAGAAAGCCATTGAGAGGCCCAAGGATCAACTTCCTAGATCATACCTGTATCAGCCAATACAGATGTCAACATACCCTGCCCTAGGGGAAATGAATAAACATGCTTATCCCACCACTGCTATCACTAAAATCTGAAGACATGCACATCTGGCATTCCAGTCCCCAGCACTTCACCACAGGCTTCACCAATAACACACCAAGACAACCACAGACACCATTAATGATATGTAACTGAAGAAATCATACAGAGACTTCACTGCTTTGCTCATGCAGAAGCAAAGCCATAAGGCTCTACTCAACCAACATCATAGTCACAACTTCAGTAAAAACCTCCCATCCCCCCCAACCCCACCCCCAGTTTAAAGTAAATTCAAAAATAAGTGACTTTTTTTTTTTAACCAGAGGCACAGAAATCGACATTAAAAAACAGGAAATATAAAAAAACAAGGGAATATGACACCCCAAAGAAAATGATAATCCTCTAGCAATAGATTTTAACCCAAAAGAAATTCTCGTAATCCCAGATAAAGAATTCAAAATATAGATTTTAGAGAAGTTCAATGAGATGCAAGAGAAATATGAAAACCAATTCAAATAAATAAGAAAATCAATTTAGGACATAAATGAGAATTTTACCAAGGAGATGGATATGTTAAAACAAAAGACCAAACAAATTCTGGAACTGAAAAATTCACTGAATGAAATACAAAATGTTTGAAGGCTTCAACAATAGACCAGACCAAGCAGAAGGAAGAATTTCAGAACACAAAGGCAGGTCTTTTGAAAAATCTGGTCAGACAAAAATAAAGAAGAAATCATTAAAAAAATGAACAGAGACTTCAAAACCTTTGGGACTACATGAAGTGAACAATTTTATGGGTTGTCAGTATACCTGAGGGTGAAGAGAGATAAAATGGCTTAAAAAGTGTACTTAACAAAATCAAAGATGAAAACTTCTCAAGTATAGCAAGATATTTAGACATCCAGATATAGGAGGTTCGGAGATTCCCAGAAAATACCATGCAAAAAAGATTTCCACACTGCATATCATAACCAGACAAAGAGTTCTTAAATCAGCAAGAAAAGAGCGTTTAGTCACCTATAGAGGAAACCTCATCAGACTAACAGCAGACTTTCAGCAGAAACCATACAGGCCAGAAGAGAATGGGATAACATATTGAACATGATAAAATTACAAAAACAAAACAAAACAAAACAAACAAACAAACAAAAAACACAGCAAAAACTATCCAACAAGAATTTTATATCCAGCAAGGTTAACCTTCGTACATAAAGGAGAAGTAAAGTATTTCCCAGACAAGCAAATGCTCAGAGAATTCGTCAACACTAAACAGGTTTGACAAGAAATGGTCAAGGAAATTCTAAACTTGGAAATGAAAGAATGGCATTCACAACTGTGAAAACACAGAAAAGTATAAAACTCACTAATAAAGAAATCACACAATGGAGAATGAGAAAGAAATCAAGTGACATCACTTGACATCACTACAGAATTCCACTAAACCACAATAACAAACTGGAAAAAGAAAAAAACAAAGAAGATATAAACCAACTAAAAAATTTAACAATATGACAATAACAAAAGCTCATATATTAATGTTAACCTTGAATGCAAGTGTATTATATGCTACACTTAAAAGATTTAGATTGGCTGAATGGATAAAAAAATGCTCCAACTATATACTGCTATAAAAAACTCACTTTACCAGTAAAGACATATATAGACAGAAAGTCAAAGTGTGAAAAATGTATTCATGAAAATGGGGAAAAAAAGCAGGCAATAGCATGTATACTTATATTAGATAAAACAGACTTTAAGTCAAAAACAATTAAAAAAGACAAAAATGTCATTATATAATGATAAAGGGATTTGTCCAGCAAGAGGATATATAAATGCTAAATTTATATGCACCCACAATGGAGCATCTAGATTTATACAACTAATGTTATTAGACTTAAACAGAAATATAGACATAAATACCGTAATAGGGGAGGGTGAACTCTAATAGCCCACTCAGACCATTAGAGATATCACATAGAGAGAAAATCAACAAAAAATTGGACTTAAAATAGACTTTAGATCAAAAATTGATGCAACCGGCATTTATATATAGAACGCTATATCTGACAACTGTAGAATACACAATCTTTTCATCAGTACTTGAAACATTCTCTAAGATAGACCATATGCCAGGCCACTAAACAAATATCAACAAATTTTAAAAATTGAAGCTATATGAAGCATATTCTTAGACCACAGTGGAATAAAACTTGAAATCAATACCAAGAGAAGCTTTGGAAACTATCTAAACAAATGAAATTTAAACAGCATGCTACTGAATGATCATTGGGCCACAAAAATTAGGACAAATATATCAATGTTTTTTGAAATGAATGAAAATGAAAAAAAAAAACCAAATCCAGTGGGACACAGCAAAAGAAGTGCTAAGAGGGATTTTTATAGCATTAAATGCCTATATAAAAATGTAGAAAAATTACAAATTAGCAATATAATGATGCACCTAAGGAACTAGGAAAGCAAAAATAAACCAAACCTAAAAATAGCAGATGGAAGAATTAACAATGGTAAGAGCAGAACTAAATAAAATAGAGATTAAAAAACTAAATCAAAGACTAAATGAAATGAAAAGCTGATTCTTCATAAAAAATAAACAAACTTGATAAACCACTAACTAGACTAACCACATAAAGAAAAGAGAAGATCCAAATAAACATAATAAAAAATGAGAAAAGCGACATGAAAACTGATGCCACAGAAATACAAAAGCTCATCCGAAGTTTTTATAAACTACATGCTCACAAACTGAAAATCCAGAGAAAATGGATATATTCTTGGAAAAATACAACTTTTCAAGCTTGTGTGGGAAAGAAGTAGAAAATTAAACAGATCAATAATGAGCAGTGAGATTGAATCAGTAATAAAAATTCTGCAATAGAGAAAAGCCGAGGATCAGATGGATTCACAGCCAAATTCTACCAAACATGCAAAGAAGAACTAATACTAATCCACCTGAAACTGTTCCAAAAAATAAGAAGGAGGGTATTCTGCATCACTCAGTCTGTAAGGCCATATCACCCTGATACCAAAACCAAACAAGGACACATTAAAAAAGAAAACAAACAAAAATTGTGGACCATTAAAATGGCCATACTACCAAAACAATCACAGATTCAATATGATCTCTATAAAAATACCCCACATCATTTTTCACAGAATTGGAAAAAAAATCATCCTAAAATTCATATGCAACAAAAAAGACCCTGAATAACCCAAAAACATCTTAATCAATAAAAACAAAGCTACAGACATCACATTACTTGACTTCATATTATACTGCAGAGCTATAGTAACCAAAATACCATAGTAATAGTGTAAAAATAGACACATAGATTATTAGAACAGAATAGGGAACCCAGAATTAAAGCCACCTATTTATAGCCAACTGATCTTTGACACAGCCAACCAGAACTTGGGGACAGGACAGCCTTTTCAATGAATGGTACTGAGAAAATTTGATAGCCTATGGATGATAAATAAGAAAAATAAAACTGGACTCCTCATACTATGTACAAAAATCAACCCAG
The DNA here is from genome assembly GCF_029289425.2 of Pan paniscus. Classification (NCBI taxonomy): domain Eukaryota; kingdom Metazoa; phylum Chordata; class Mammalia; order Primates; family Hominidae; genus Pan; species Pan paniscus. Next base: position 92,450,757 of record NC_073258.2, on the reverse strand, counting down.
GATGGAATAAAGTCTGAGACATGAGACCTGAAACTGTAAAAATGCTAGAAAAATACCTAGGGAAAACTCTTCTGGACAATGGTCTAGGCAGTAAATTTACAACTAAGACCTGAAAAGCATAAATAAAAATAGACACGGGCAACTTAATTATTATAAAAGACTTCTGCATAGCAAAAGAAATAATCAATGAGTGAACAGACAACCTGTGGAATGGGAGAAAATATTTGTAGACAATGTATCTGACGGGAGATTGTCATCTAGAATATAAAACTTAAGTCAAACAACTTCATGATAAACACAAAACACAAAACAAATAATCCCATTAGAAAGTAGGCAAAGAATGTGAACAGATATTTTTCAAAAGAAGACATACAAGTGTCTAACAGGTATATAAAAAATGTTCAACATCACTAATAATCAGAGAAATGCAAATTAAAATCACAATGAGATACAACTTAACTCAGTCAGAATGACAATTATTAAAGAGACAAAAAAACAAAACAGATTTTGGCAAGAATGAAGAGAAAAGGGAATGCTTATATACATTTGGTAGGAATGTAAATTAGGACAACCTCTACAGAGAATAGTATGGAGGTTTTCAAAGAACTAGAACTAGAACTATCATTTGATCCAGCAATCCCACTGCTGAGTATCTACCCAAGGAACAGAAATCAATATATCAAAAAGATAAGGGTGCTCATGATTGTTGGGGCACTATTCACAATAGCAAAGACATAGAATCAACCTAAGTGTTCATCAGCACTTAAATTGATAAAGAAACTGTTGTATATGCACACTATGAAATACTATTTGCTCATAAAAAAGAATGAAATTATGTCTTTTCCAGCAACATGGATGGAACTGGAAGTCAGTATTTTATGTGAAACCAATCAGATAAAGAAAGTCAGTTATCTGGTATCATGCCTGTAATTCCAGGACTTTGGCAGGCCAAGGCAGGTGGATCACTTGAGCCCAAGAGTTCGAGACCAGCCTCGCCAACCTGGTGAAACCCCATCTCCAGGAGTGGTGGTGCACGCTTGTAATTCCAGCTACTCAGGAGGCTGAGGCACAAGAATCTCTTGAACCTGGGAGGTGGAGGTTGCAGTGAGCTGAGACTGAGACACTACATTCCAGTTTGGGCGACAGAGTGAGCCCAGCCCCACACCAGAAAAAGAGAAAGTCAATTATTACATGTTCTCATAAGTGGGTCCTAAAACATGCGTACAGTGGATGTAGAGAGTGGAATAATAGACAATGGAGACTTGGAAGGGTGAGAAGGTGACAGGAGGGTAGATAATAATAAATTAGTTAATGATTACAATGTACATTATTCGAATGAGTGATACCTTAAAAGATCTTATTTTGTAACTGCCCAAGGGGTTCACCTTGCCTGTTGCCTAGACAGAGCAGATTCATCACAACAGAAGAATTGCAATAGAGAAAGAGTAATTCAGGAAGAGTCAGTTATGCAGAAGACGGGAGTTTTATTATTGCTCAAATCAGTCACCCCAAGCATCCTGGGAGCACAATTTTTAAAAACAACTTGGTGAGTGAGGGGAAGCCAGTGAGCCAAGAGTGCTGATTGGTCAGGGATGAAATCATAGGGAGTTGAAGCTGTCTTCCTGCACTGAGTCAGTTCCTGCGTCTGGGGGCTCCAAGATCAGATGAGCCAGTTTATCAATCTAGGTGGTGCCAGCTGATCCATCAAGTGCAGGGTCTGCAAAATATCTCAAGCACTGATCTTAGGAACAGTTTAGGGAGGGTCAAAATCTTATAGCCTCCAGCTGCATGACTCCTAAAACATAATTTCTAATCTTGTGGTGAATGTTAGTCCCATAGAGGCAATCTAGTCTCCAGGCAAGAAGTAGGTCTGCTTTGGGAAAGGGCTGTTACAGTCTTTGTTTTAAACTATAAACTGTGAACTAAATTTCTCCCAAAGTTAGTTCAGCCTACTCCCAGGAATGAACAAAGATAGCCTGGAGGTTAAAGGCAAGACGAAGTCGATTAAGTTAGATCTCTCTCACTGTCTCCGTCATAATTTTGCAAAGGCAGTTTCAACTTGACCCCTTTGATACCTATGCACGTAGGAAAATTGTACGTGTACCCCATAAATTGATATACATAAAAATAAAAGACAACAAAAGCACTGAGCTTAATTAGGTTTAGTGTTGGGTGACAATCAAATGGTTGAAATTGTGAATTTTACCTAGAGAAATAGGTGTATGTGGGTGTGTGGAAGTAGTGAGGTATAAATAAAGTAAATAGATATGAAAAGTCAAGAAGGGAGGGTTGGGAGAGTTGTGGTTGCAGATTACTTCTGATCTCTGGTGTTACCCTTTTAAGTTTTGTCATTTATTGATTTGCCTAAAATAGGGATCACAAATTCCTAACAGACTGAGTTCAACCAGGGACTAGGCAGTTAGCATAAATGAGAGCAACAGGCTAGTTGTAAGACAGTAGAAGAGGTGGGAACTTGGGAAAACTAGAAAGGACAGACACGTTCTTTCTAAACACATTCCAGTTTGTTTATTTTTTAGTTCTCTGCAGGAGAATTAATGCAAAACAAATGTCTATAGATAAACTCAGCTCATAGAACACAAGGTTCTCTGGTTAACATTTCTATACCCATTTGTATGCTTCATCTCTTCAGATAACACACTTAACATGACTGCTTGAGATAATATACTTTACTAGTAATGCAACTATAACCACAGTGTTCCCAATGTCTCCATAGATAGTGCTGCTTGAGGAGTTCCCTTTTCTCTTTACAGCTCCATTCACAAAGATAACTAATAACAGGTATCTAGAGCAGCTGAGATCTCATATCTGAGATTATTATGGTGCTGTCTTCTAAACCTCTTCTCTTCTGACTAATCCTTTACCAAGCACATCTAGAAATCAATTACTGGAGGGTCCACCCTGCCCAACAAACACTAACATGTTAGAATCTCCATTGATAACCAACTTTAGTCTCCACTGAGAGTACTTTTATTTAGACCCCAGCAAGAGGCTGCATACATAAGAAGATCATAATCAATTCCTTTAAACTTTTCAATACATTGTTTGTTGTGCCTTTAAAAAAACATCATAAGTGAATAAATGTATTCTAGCATATAGTAGGCACTCAAAAATTTTATTATATGCCCTTAAAGTTTCCCTGGACTATGAAGTAGCATTCTCTGTGTCATAATTGGCTTCTGCTCCTTCGCAGGATATTTCATTTGCTCATGTATGGTATGCTTCCTCCTCCTCCCATGTTTCGTTCCTTCGCAGGTGCAGAGTTGTCTTTGCAGTCAAGTGTGTCTCATTTCCCTCTCTCTTCATTAGGTCAGACTTATCAGATCTAGTGAAGAATCATATTTCTTTCAAATTGAAAATTGCCTTTTAGTGCCAGGTTTTTATTTCTCCAAAGTGTTTTTTTTTTTTCAGCCTGCAATGAAGTTTTTAGATTACCAATAAAGGGGACATCTGCCAAGGGTGTCTTTTCTTATTGAAATGAAAATTGGTGAGGCAAGTTTAAGCAAAAAAAAAAAAAAAAAAAAAAAGTTTCCTTGCTCTGATTTCTCTAGCCGAAAAGAAAATAGGCTGCTGTCATAGAACTTTTAGAATTCTTAGAATTACTGTGATAAGTGGCTTCAAGAAGTTGTAACAGAGGACAAAGTTTGGACAAAACCCAGGACTTGGAATACAGGAACGATGGAATACAGGGACAATGCACAGAAAGTAAGCTTGAAGTGAAGATGCACATATTTACCAGACAGTGTGCTGGTACTTCAATGTTACTATCTACCCTCCCACTCTAAGATATTGGCAGGAAGTAGTTTGGGGAACATTCAGAACAAAAAGGCAGGTGCAGAAAGTGTTTCCTTTCTTTTTCTGTCTGCTTTATTCATTTCTTAGACAGTTTATGTGCAGAGCAGCTTCTACCAATTCTCTCTAGAGAGCAATATTCCCCTTATTTTAGGCATCCATTTCCTGAGTATGAGTTAGCTTGAAGAGAAAATACTGTTAGTTAGAATTTTTGGAGTTGTCCTCTGCCGGAAAAGCAATAAACCTGTGAAACATTGAACAAGGTCTTGAAACAGAGAACTTATAGCTGTAGGTTTCAAAAGAGTGAGAAACTGCCTTCAAGTCTTGATTTTCATCTTCCACTAGTTTTAGTATGCTGCACAGGAAACTAATACTGTCTGAGCTTTTATTTAGCATCTGTATAATGAGGAAGTTATTTTAACCCCCAAGGGCATGCCTTTCATGAATATTTTGTGGTTCTGTGCATTCTCTCTGATTTGATTCTGCTTGGCTTATCTTCTTGTGACATATGATCTTGATGCCAAAGTCATACATTCATTCATGAGCACTTATGTGTAAGACTATCATACTTTTTAGAAAAGACATAAGTCCTGGCAAGGTGGTTCACGCCTGTAATCCCAGCACTTTGAGAGGCCAAGGCAGGTGGATCACCTGAGGTCAGGAGTTTGAGATCAGCCTGGCCAACATGGTGAAACCTCATCTCTACTAAAAATACAAAAAGGTAGCTGGGCCTGGTAGCATGCATCTGTAATCCAGCTACTCAGGAGGCTAAGGCAGGAGAATCACTTGAACCCGGGAGGTGGCAGTTGAATTGAGCTGAGATTGCACCATTGCACTCCAGCCTGGGCAACAAGAGTGGAATTCCATCTCAAAAAATAAAATAAAATAAAAAGACATAAAGGACTCTACAGCAGAGTGGGATACAAATAGACCAGATATCCATGAGAGACAATACACATAATGAAGGTAAGTGAAAACAGAGGGGAATGAATTCCCAAGCTTGAATATCAAAGTCATTTTAATTTTTAGGTTAAGAGTTTTGCTTAATAATCCATGAGATTGTCTATTATCTTTTTTTTCAATAGACACATATTTATTGACCCCCTTCTATGTAATACCATGTAACAGAGCACAAAATTGAACTTACAACAAGTTTACAAATGACTGGGAAAGACAAAACAAGTTCTCAATAATTATCATACATGGCAGAATAGCATGTTGCATTTATCCCCCTACCCAGTCATTGCTTCAGAGGTTTTCTTGCTCTTGAAATGAAGCAGTGAGATGATGTTAACATGAGTCTCTTCCTGATCAGACCTTTCCTGCACTACTGTGCTAATTTCTAGAAGTAGATATTTAGAAATGGCTTCCCCTTGGTGAAAACAAGAAATGATCAAGTTTGTCAGTAGAGACAAGTCAAGTACTTAGTATCCTCAGAGCAATATCTTGCTAAATCTACCACTTACCGAGTGGCTTGGCTCTACAGAGATAATCTGGAGAGTCAGTAATCTGTGGGAGGGCAAGGAACAAGGTGTCATTCAGTTTGGGGGCAACTGAGTCTGTGGGGTAGGATGTGGAGATTCCTAAACTGGAGATCAACAAAGCACCGCATTGAGGAGAGGGCTCTCAGGTGTAGTCCATATCTGCTTTCTCCTGCCCAGTCACCTTCCCAAGTCTCCCAATAACAGACCCCTCCGAGCCCCAGAAGCCAGGGACAGGTCCAGGTGTGCTCTCATGAGGGTGAATCAGAGTCCTTTGGGGGAATTTCTCATCCTGCAGATGAGACTGCTATAGGTTTTTAGGAATAGTAGAAAATAAAACTAACACAGAGAACATATGGAGAAAAACAGTCCTGATGACCAAAGCATATCATGCTGAATGCTTTGGAATTTCCAGTTAGGTAAATATATGTGTATAAATGTAATCTGATGCATTTGTTTGTCGATTGATTCCTTAAGCTATTTTCTTCATTTTTAGAAGTGGGAGTCTCACTGTGTTGCCTAGGCTAGTCTCGAATTCCCCAGCTCGAGCGATCCTCCTGCCTCAGCCTCCTGAGTAGCTTGGACTACAGGCACGCCCCACCATGCCCAGCCCTTAAACTATTTTAGATTAGGTTTCTATTACTTGCAACCAAAAGGTCTGAATTAACAAAGGACCTCACTCTGGCTCTTCCTTGGTATATATTACTATGGGGATGGGATGACCAAGGTCCCATAGAAATCTCATCTGATCCACTCTTTCTATCTATTTTCCCAGGTCTCATGAAAAGTTGCCATTTTCCCTCCTCAATTTGTTCCCTAAAACTTTACTCGGCCAGGTATGGTGGCTCATGTCTGTAATCCCCTTGGGAGCCTGAGGCAGGTGGATCACTTGAGACCAGGAGTTTGAGAACAGCCTGGCCAACGTGGTGAAACCCTGTCTCTATTTTTTTTACCCACTTAAAGTATATTATATTTATTATACTTAAAGTATAATAAACAACAAATAAATAGGGTACATGTGCACAATGTGCAAGTTTCATACATAGGTATACATGTGCCATGTTGGTTTGTTACACCCATCAACTCATCATTTACATTAGGTATTTCTCCTAATGCTATCCCTCCCCCATCCCCCACCCCCAGACAGGCCCCATTTTCTGATGTTCCCTGCCCTGTGCCCAAGTGATCTCATCGTTCAATTCCCACCTATGAGTGAGAGCATGCGGTGTTCGGTTTTCTGTCCTTGTAATAGTTTGCTGAGAGTGATCATTTTCAGCTTCATCCATGTCCCTGCAAAGGACATGAACTTATCCTTTTTTATGGCTGCATAGTATTCCATTGTGTATATGTGTCACATTTTCTTAATCTAGTCTATCACTGATGGACATTTGGGTTGGTTCCAAGTCTTTGCTATTGGGAATGGTGCTGCAAATAAACATACGTGTGCATGTGTCTTTATAGTAGCATGATTTATAATACTTCGGGTATATACCCAGTAATAGGATTGCTGGGTCAAATGGTAATTCTAGTTCTTTCTAGTTATAGATCCTTGAGGAATCACTGCACTGTCTTCCACAATGGTTGAACCAATTTACACTCCCACCAACAGTGTAAAAGAGTTCTTATTTCTCCACATCTTCACCAGCATCTGTTGTTTCCCGCATTTTTACTGATCGCCATTCTAACTGGTGTGAGATGGTTTCTCATTGTGGTTTTGATTTGCATTTCTCTGATGACTAGTAATGATGAGCATTTTTTCCTGTGTGTGTTGGATGCATAGATGTGTTCTTTTGAGAAGTGTCTGTCCAATCCTTTGCCCACTTTTTGATGGGGTTGTTTTTTTTTTCTTGTAAATTTGTTTGAGTTCTTTGTAGATTCTGGACATTAGCTCTTTTTCAGATGGGTAGATTGCAAAAATTTTCTCCCATTCTGTAGGTTGCCTGTACACTCTTATGGTAGTTTCTTTTGCCATGCAGAAGCTCTTTAGTTTAATTAGATCCCATTTGTCTATTTTGGCTATTGTTGCCATTGCTTTTATGAAGTTTTAGTTGTGAAGTTTTTGCCCATCCCTATGTCCTGAATGGTATTGCCTAGGTTTTCTTCTAGGGTTTTTATGGTTTTGGGTCTAGCATTTAAGTCTTTAATCCATCTTGAATTAATTTTTGTATAAGGTGTAAGGAAGGGATCCAGTTTCAGCTTTCTACATATGGCTAGCCAGTTTTCCCAGCACCACTTATTAAATAGGGAATCCTTTCCCCATTTCTTGTTTTTGTCACGTTTGTCAAAGATCAGATGGTTGTAGATGTGTGGTATTATTTCTGAGGGCTCTGTTCTGTTCCATTGGTCTATCTCTCTGTTTTGGTACCACTACCATGCTGTTTTGGTTACTGTAGCCTTGTAGTATAGTTTGAAGTCAGGTAGCGTGTTGCCTGTTTTGTTATTTTTGCTTAGGATTGTCTTGGCAATGTGGTCTCTGTTTTGGTTCCATATGAACTTCAGAGTAGTTTTTCCAATTCGGTGAATAAAGTCATTGGTAGCTTGATGGGGATGGCACTGAATTTATAAATTACTTTGGGCAGTATGGCCATTTTCATGATATCGATTCTTCCTATCCATAAGCATGGAACATTCTTCTATTTGTTTGTGTCCTCTTTTATTTCATTGAGCAGTGGTTTGTAGTTCTCCTTGAAGAGGTCCTTCACATCCCTTGTAAGTTGGATTCCTAGGTATTTTATTCTCTTTGTAGCAATTATGAATGGGAGTTCACTCATGATTTTGCTCTCTGTCCATTATTAGTGTATAGGAATGCTTGTGATTTTGCACACTGATTTTGTATCCTGAGACTGCTGAAATTGCTTATCAGCTTAAGGAGATTTTGGGCTGAGATAACGGAGTTTTCTAAATATACAATCATGTCATTTGCAAACAGGGGCAACTTGACTTCCTCATTTCATAATTGAACACCCTTTATTTCTTTCTCTTGCCTGATTGCCCTGGCCAGAACTTCCAACACTACGTTGAATAGGAGTGGTGAGAGAGGGCGTCCTTGTCTTGTGCCGGTTTTCAAATGGAATGCTTCCAGTTTTGGCCCATTCAGTACGCCATTGGCTGTGGGTTTGTCATAAATAGCTCTTATTATATTGAGATATGTCCCATCAATACCTAGTTTATTGGGAGTTTTTAGCATGAAGGGCTGTTGAGTTTTGTTGAAGGCCTTTCCTGCATCTATTGAGATAATCATGTGGTTTTTGTCATTGTTTCTGTTTATGTGATGGATTACATTTACTGATTTGTGTATGTTGAACTAGCCTTGCATCCCAGGGATGAAGCCAACTTGATTGAGGTGGATAAGCTTTTTGATGTGCTGCTGGATTCGGTTTGCCAGTATTTCATTGAGGATTTTTGCATCGATCTTCATCAGGGATATTGGTCTAAAATTCTCTTTTTTTGTTGTGTCTCCACCAGGCTTTGGTATCAGTATGATTTTGGCCTCATAAAATGAGTTAGGGATGATTACCTCTTTTTCTATTGATTGGAATAGTTTCAGAAGGAATGGTACCAGCTCCTCTTTGTACCTCTGGTAGAATTCGGCTGTGAATCCATCTGGTCTTGAACTTTTTTTGTTGGTAGACTATTAATTATTGCCTCAATTTCAGAGTCTGTTATGGGTCTATTCAGAGATTCAACTTCTTCCTGGTTTAGTCTTGGAAGAGTGTATGTGTCCAGGAATTTATCCATTTCTTCTAGATTTTCTAGTTTATTTGCATAGAGGTGTTTATAGTAGTCTCTGACGGTAGTTTGTATTTCTGTGGGATCGGTGGTGATATCCCCTTTATCATTTTTTTATTGCTTCTATTTGATTCTTCTCTCTTTTGTTCTTTATTAGTCTTGCTAGTGGTCTATCAATTTTGTTGATCTTTTCAGAAAACCAGCTCCTAGATTCATTGATTTTTTGAAGGGTTTTTCGTGTCTCTATCTCTTTCAGTTCTGCTCTGATCTTAGTTATTTTTTGCCTTCTGCTAGCTTTTGAATTTGTTTGCTTTTGCTTCTCTAGTTCTTTTAATTGTGATGTTAGGGTGCCGATTTTAGATCTTTCCTGCTTTCTCTTGTGGGCATTTAGTTCTATAAATTTCTCTCTACACACTGCTTTAAATGTGTCCTAGAGATTCTGGTACGTTGTGTCTTTGTTCTCATTGGTTTCAAAGAACATCTTTATTTCTGCCTTCATTTCGTTATTCACCCATTAGTCATTCAGGAGCATGTTGTTCAGTTTCCATGTAGTTGTGTGGTTTTGAGTGAGTTTCTTAATCCTGAGTTCTAATTTGATTGCAGTGTGGTCTGAGACAGTTTGTTGTGATTTCTGTTCTTTTACATTTGCTGAGAAGTGCTTTACTTCCAATTATGTGGTCAATTTTAGAATAAGTGGAATGTGGTGCTGAGAAGAATGTATATTCTGTTGATTTGAGGAGGAGAATTCTGTAGATGTCTATTAGGTCTACTTGTTGCAGAGCTGAGTTCAAGTCCTGAATATCCTTGCTGACCTTCTGTCTCGTTGATCTGTCTAATATTGACAGTGGGGTGTTAAAGTCTCCCATTATTATTGTGTGGGAGTCTAAGTCTTTTTGTAGGTCTCTAAGGATGTGCTTTATTAATCTGGGTGCTTCTGTATTGGGTGCATATATATTTAGGATAGTTAGCTCTTCTTGTTGCATTGATCCCTTTACCATTATGTAATGGCTTTCTTTGTCTCTTTTGATCTTTGTTGGTTTAAAGTCTGTTTTATCAGAGATGAGGATTGCAACTCCTGTTTTTTTTTTTTTGCTTTCCATTTGCTTGGTAGATCTTCCTCCATCCCTTTATTTTGAGCCTGTGTGCATCTTTGCATGTGAGATGGGTCTCCTGAATACAGCACACTGATGGGTCTTGACTCTTTATCCAATTTGCCAGCCTGTGTCTTTTAATTGGGGCATTTAGCCCATTTACATTTAACGTTAATATTGTTACATGTGAATTTAATCCTGTCATTATGATGTTCACTGGTTATTTTGCCCATTAATTGATGCAGTTTCTTCATAGCATCGATGGTCTTTACCATTTGGCATGTTTTAGCAGTGGGTGGTACCGGTTGTTTCTTTCCATGTTTAGTCCTTCCTTCAGGAGCTCTTGTAAAGCGGGCCTGGAGACTAAATCTCTCAGATTTAGAGAGACTAAATCTCTCAGAATTTGCTTGTAAAGGATTTTATTTCTTCTTCACTTATGAAGTTTAGTTTGGCTGGATATGAATTTCTGGGTTGAAAATTATTTTCTTCAGTATGTTGAATATTGGCGCCCACTCTCTTCTGGCTTGTAGGGTTCCTGCCAAGAGATCCGCTGTTAGTCTGACGGGCTTCCCTTTGTGGGTAACTCAACCTTTCTCTCTGGCTGCCCATAACACTTTTTTCTTCATTTCAACCTTGGTGAATCTGACATATATGTGTTTTGGGGTTGCTCTTCTCGAGGAGTATCTTTGTGGTGTTCTCTGCATTTCCTGAATTTGAATGTTGGCCTGCCTTGCTAGGTTGGGGAATTTCTCCTGGATAATATACTGAAGAGCATTTTCCAACTTGGTTCCATTCTCCCCATCACTTTCAGATACACAAATCAAATGTAGATTTGTTCTTTTCACATAGTCCCATATTTCTTGGAGTCTTTGTTCATTTATTTTTACTCTTTTTTCTCTAACCATGTCTTCTCACTTTATTTCATTAATTTGACCTTCAATCACTGATACCCTTTCTTCCACTTGATTGAATTGGCTATTGAAGCTTGTGTATGCATCACGAAGTTCTCATGCCATGGTTTTCAGCTCCATCAGGTCATTTAAAATCTTCTCTACACTGTTTACTCTAGTTAGCCATTCATCTAATCTTTTTTCAAGGTTTTTAGCTTCCTTGCAATGGGTTTGAATATCCTCCTTTAGCTCTGAGAAGTTTGTTATTACCGACCTTCTGAAGCCTACTTCTGCCAACTTGTCAAAGTCATTCTCCACCCAGCTTTGTTCCATTGCTGGCAAGGAGCTGTGATCCTTTGGAGGAGAAGAAGCGCTCTGATTTTTAGGATTTTCAGCTTTTCTGCTCTGGTTTCTCCCCATCTTTGTGGTTTTATCTACCTTTGGTCTTTGATGTTGGTGACCTACAGATGGGGTTTTAGAGTAGATAACCTTTTTGTTGATGTTGATGCTATTCCTTTCTGTTTGTTAGTTTTCCTTCTAACAGTCAGGTCCCTCAGCTGCAGGTCTGTTGGAGTTTGCTGGAGGTCCACTCCAGACCCTGTTTGCCTGGGTATCGCCAGTGGATGCTCAGTTGGAAATGGAGAAATCACCCATCTTCTGCATTGATCATGCTGGGAGTTGCAGACCAGAGCTGTTCCTATTCAGCCATCTTGGAATGCCACCCCCCTGCCCCCCGCCCCAACCCCATCTCTTATGTGGATGAGTTTCATCTTATTTTCAATGTCCTCATGTTGCAGAAGCTTCTGTTTAGTCCTGGGATTAAACGGCAATTCGAGATTGTCTATTCTTTTTACACTTCAACATGTAGACACAGGACTAGAAGTCACATTTGGGTTTCAGGAATATTTGCACAGAGACATTATTAGAAATGTCCTGCTTAACATTTTAGAAATCATCCAACTCTGTGACTTTCTCAGAGAACAGGATAAATCTGTTATTAAGTATTTTCTTATGTTGTCATTTTTATGCCGACATTATCACTGCAGAGTACTCATGGTAGCTGAGGTACTCCTGCATAATCACAGACCATGCATCTCTGCTCTGCATATTATCTTAATGCCAGGGACATCAAGGATCTAGTCTGTCATAATACACTACAACTTGCTTATTAATTTACTTGCTGCAGTTCAGTCTACTTCCCCCGAGCCCTCTTTCAGTTAAGTCTTCTTGGAAGTATCAGGGACTCTTGCTCTTTAGTTCTTCTCCAATCTCTCTTTCAATTGCTTCTTTCTCTCCTCATCCATCATAGTTTTCCCTTTTACAGATAAGAACTGAAGTATTCTTATTATTTAGAAAACAGGCAAGGTTTTCCTGATTCAGTGAGAGATAAGGCCCTAGTAGTCACTTGTCTACAGTTGATCCATAACATCATACCATTGACATGAATTTCCACCTTTATAGATTTGATATCCAAGGTCAGAGGGGTTTGTCACATTTGCAATGTTTATACACAACCATCCACCTTCATATGGTTGGTGGGCTTCTCTGGGTGGCTGATGAACTCTTGTTTTAGGGTAGTACAGTAATTAACTTCTATTATTAAAACGCAAATTATTGATTTCAAAGCTTAAGAATGTTTACCTTTTCTCTACTTTTCTATTCTTATTGGGAGAAAAGACAATATTGGCAATTGATGTAGGCTAGATATCAATATGTTTTCTTGGGACCATTGTCACTATGCTAAGGTTTGCTCATTCTGACTGCACTTTCCCCTTATGTATTACAAAGTAAGACTATTTCAAGCTTTAGGCATAATGCTTCCATTCTAGAAAACATAACATATTTTACATGTTCTCAACATCAATGTTTCCATGATCTCCATTTTAGAAAAATAATCTAGTATTAACTTGTCTAAAGTTTCTCTTGCATGCTAATTAGTATCCAGTAGATTTAAATAAAGGGTATTTTATTAGTGTAGAGTATAGGATATAAATGAATTTCATATATATAATATATAGAGAAGGTGATTTACACTAAAAGGCAATAAACAGATCAGTGGTTTGATATATCATCAAAGTGGTTCTTTCCTTTCTTTGTCTAGAGATAAATAGTTATAGATTGCAACTTTAATATAGAAGGGATGAAATACTCCTTGGTAAGTTGTAATTAAGATATTGTAAAACTAATTTAGACACTTTATTTATTCAACACCTATTTATTCTATATCTAATGTATACCAAAGTCTTTGCTACAAAATAATGATGAAAGGTATTTAAGACATGATTTTTTTCCTTGATGAGATTTATAGTTTAACAAAAAAATTACTATGGTTGCTGTGACAAAAGTATCTAGAGGACAAAGAGGTAACCTAAATGAGGGTCTGGGTAAATTTGCTGAAGAGACCCAAAGAAGATTCCTGAGGTGCTTCGAGGAGAAGCTGATGCATTTTCTGAGTTTTACCAGCTTAGTAGACCATCAAGAAGCCATGGTATAACCACATAGAATGAAAAGTGATCTTGATTAAATCTTAAATAAAGCAAACTACCCTGGAAGCACCAAATGTGTGCTACTTGACAAGAATATCCTTTACATTTAAAAAACAAATTTAAATGTATTCACTTCTTCATTTGTCAAATTATCATGCACAACTTAAAATACCATTTAAATTGTCATATGGTAGAATAGGCTTTTGTGGTATACAGTTCAGCAAATTTGAACACGTATTACATGTTAAACAATTAGTGTTGAACAATTAGTGTGATTACTAGCCTTGTAACTATACAGAAATATCCCATCATCCCCCACAAAACCACCCATACTGTATTCATTCACCCAACCCCTAACCTTAAGGCAATCCCTGATCTGTTCTCCATCTGTCCTCATTTCATGAACTCCTTTCTCTGTCATCTCCATTCTGTTATTGAATCCATTTAGTGATGTTAAAATTTCAATTGTTTATATTTAGTTGTAAAATTTCCATTTTATTCTTCTTTATTTTTTCTCCTCTTTCTCTTCCTCCTTCTTGTTCTTTTAACTTTTTCTGATAATTTTATTTTTCTATTCATTTCATTAATGTTTATGATTGCTTATTGAGATAATTTTATAGGACCTACTTTGAAGTCTTTCTCTGATAACTTCAAGATCTATGTTATCTTGGTATTGATGTTTGTTGATTCTCTTTTTTCTTGAGAGTTGACATTCTTTGCTTAGAAGCTTTGAATCACATCCTAGTCATTATGATATAATATTATGAGTGTATAAGTCTTGTTTAAATGTTATGGACAATGCTGATATGTTTGTTTTAGCAGGGAATCTACTTGGTTAGGTTCAGACTGCTAGTTCTAGTCCATCTTCTATCAGTTATTGTTTTATAATAAATTCAGTTTTTTAAAGCATTTATAGTGTTATTTGGATCTGTTTCCCACCTGGTATGTGGTCTATCTCTTAATTCTTAAATTGTTTGATATTTTCACTAACGTCAGATCTACACATACACAGCTTCATAGTAACCCAGAAGTTAATAAATACTTGCATAGTACTGCTTTCCTCAAATCCTCCCTCTTTGTGGTCTCTCCAGAAATTTCTGGTTCTCTGGGTCTCCCATTTTGAATCACATGGCCAGAAAGCTGGGCCTTTTTCATTCCTCTCTCCTATGCCCTTTTACAAGTATACCTGCCTCTAAGACAAAGCAGAGATAGGACAGAGTGAGGAAAAAAAGCAACATGTGATCACTGCAGCTTCTTCAGACCACAGTTTCAATGATGGTGAAGGAAAGCTCACCTATTTCATAGTTTTGGCTCCTATGAGTTTCTGTTGCCACTGCTGAAGTTTTTACTAGGGGATAGAGTACAAAAGAATAGCCCAAAAACCAGGGAAAAATACAAAAAAGGTGTTTTCTGTACTCCATTTGAACATTACATGTTTCTTTTATTACTGTTTGAGTCGGAATTAGAGAGATGTCTTGTAGACATCTCCATCTGCACCCTGTGCCCACTTTAGATTTCAGAATTTCACTGCATCTAGGTTCAGGATATTGAAGGGTATCTGGGTTAAAACACCAAAACCAAAAAGGCGTTCTCAGCACTAATTTGGCAGTACGCTGAATTCTGGTCTTTGTCTTCAATCTGCTTGCTATTACTTACTTTCCAGAGTCCTCAAAGAAGACTCAGAGATAAATATTGCATATATTTGAAATAGGATAATCAAACAATTTATTTTCTAATCTGAAAAAATATAAAATACTTTCCTGTCAGAAATTTAACTTCTTTTTAACTTGAATATCCTACATTCATTTGATATTATATTCAGAGTTCTGAAGAAGACTATTTTTGAAATTTATGCCAAAATCTTTTCACAGAGACACACAACTGATCTCTTAAAAAATCTGAGCTAAATTATGTGGCTAAATTGCTGACAGCAGCTCCTAATCTAGACAGCACATCTGCTGACCGAGAGAAAGGATGATTGGTTGAATTGACATCTTCTTATTCTATATTAGGGTAAGGAGAATTTATAATAGTATGTGTGATCGAAACAAAAATTAGTGTTTTGGCTGATAGAATCATCATTTTAATGCTTTGCCTGAAAAGACTGATCTGGAAGCAATTTAGAGAGCTAATTTATAACCAACTTTAAAAAATAACACATGTTTTCAAGACTTCCCAAATATGTACTGAATAGGGAGCTATCCAACCACTTGAATTTTCTTTAATCTTACAGTATAATCAAACATTCCCTAGTGAAACTTCACCCGTGGGAGATCAGGGACACTCTTTGGAGGTCATTAGGTCAGAAATCAATGTGGAGTTTTGCTGTGATCACCACATGTACCTCATGTATGCAAGACATGTTTCAGTTTATGTGCCAGGTTGACCTTAATTGTTCCAGAACTGCAGACACCCCTAGAGAGTGAAAATCAGAAACTGCAAAAATTATTACCAGGGGACACAGCATGTCTTGGCATGTCTGACAATAAAATGTAAAGTATTTCTCCAATAATCCTGGGATATCCAGAAACAAAAGAGATTCTTGAATATTAGGTCTTTGAATGTTAAGGTTACAGTGACAAAGTTAAGACTTAATAGACCGAGGTCTGAAACAGGGAAACCCAGTTCAAGTCCCACTATGTACCTATTGACACCAAAGCAACTGAAACCCTGTTATGAGCAATAAGACAAAGGACCTTCAAAGAGATCAGTGTTTTCAAAACATGTACTTTGAGTTATAGCTTGGTAAATTTTTGCTATATCTTTGTATAGGTTTTACCTTTTACATCTAATTTTTTCTAAAAATGATTTTATTTTTATTATTTTTGAATTAATAAGTCCAATTACAATACTACCATTAATTAACAAGCAGTGTTTTTTTTGTTAGAGATGGTAACCATATGGAGAATTATTAAACTATATTAACTATATTAAACTATGTAGTTAAACAATGTTATAAGCTATAAAAGGAAATAAAGATAAAGAAATTCAAATGCTAATACATTTTATCTATTTATAAAATGTAATTCTAAATAAAAAAGAGAGGAATTCTGTGTCAGGGGAGATGAAGTAGATGTACTTTTTCCTATTCCTTCTGTTAACTACAACTAAAAATCCTGGACATTATACATAAAACAAACATGAGTAGAACCTGAAAATTGTTAGGATGAAAGAGCAGCTAGAAATCTCAGGACCCAGGTAATGACATATAGTGAGTTCCCTGGGTTTTCTTTTTGCCACTCATATTCCAGACTTGGAGTTGACAAAATTTGCGATGTGAAAACATCAACAAACACAAATGAACAAACAAACAAAAAGCCCAAACAAAAGCCTATTCTTTTTAGTCAAAGGATCAAGAAAAGGGCAACCTAGTAAGACAGAAAAGATCAGACAGCATCTTCTGTATTGTAGCCAAACACCACAGAACAACTCTGGCTCCATCTCAGCCATGACAGCAAGGACAGTGGGGAGCCTCGACGTCTATCTACCCTTCTGAGGTTGTAACAAGATACTAGTTAATCTTGCCAGATGTTGTCAGAGGAGATCAAGTAGATACACGAGACTTTCATCTTTTCCCACTCACTGGTAACAAGGTTCCTTTCTCCCACAGTG
This sequence comes from Pan paniscus, assembly GCF_029289425.2. Classification (NCBI taxonomy): domain Eukaryota; kingdom Metazoa; phylum Chordata; class Mammalia; order Primates; family Hominidae; genus Pan; species Pan paniscus. The sequence continues at coordinate 92,433,658 of NC_073258.2, read as the reverse complement.
TTAGTGGACTTCATGTGGACCGACTGGATTTGTACTCTTGCCTTGTAGTAATGAGGCATCGCTCCTCTTCCCTACTAGGTGGTATCAGAGGAGATCTAGTGGGAGTGAGAATTTTCACCATCATTCAGAGGTAATGCAGCCACCCCCAGAATAATGTCAATATAAACCACATGGGAAACAAGGCCTACTCAGCCTGTCAGTAAAAGGACTCTCCCTTTCCTCAGATGTCAATGAGAGTCTTGGAATTCTCCTTCGATCCTGCAGAAACAAGATGATACTTACCCTTCTCCTGATTGAGCAGTATCAGAGAAAGTCAGATATCTAGTTATATCTAGAGTTTCATAACATAATACAAAAATGTCCAGGTTTCTATAAAAATCACTTGTTATAATAAGATCTACGACAATTTCAAATTGAATGATAAGACACAATAGAAGCCAATAGAGAAATGAAGTAACAGAGATGTTACAATTATCTGGCAAATAATTTAAAGCAGCCATGATAGAAATGCTTTAATGAACAGTTATAAACAAGATTAGAACAAATGGAAAATGGGAAAGCCTTAGGAAGGAACAGAAAATGTCAGCAAAGAAATAGAAGATATAAAGAAGAACAAGTGGAAATTTTAGAGCCAGAAAATAGAATGATCAAAATACAAAGCTCAGTGGATGGTCTCAACAGTGTAACCATGGAGTTAGAGAAAAGAATCAGTGCATTGGAAGATAGTTTGATCTGACCAACAGAGTGAAAATAGAGGAGAAGAAAATGAACAGGGCCACAGGGACTATAACAATAGATCTAATACCCATTTCCCCAGCAGCAAGAAGTAGAGAGAAAAAAGAAGGATAAGGATAAAAATCAAAATGGCCTAAAATCTCCCAAGTTTGACAAGACATACAAAGCTACAGATTCAAGAAACTGAGTGAGCCACAAAAATATAAATCAGAAGATATTTATGCTAAGACACATCATAATTAAACTGTAAAACCTGAAAACAAATAAATATATTGTGTGCAGCCAGAGAAAAATAACATCTTGTTTGTAGGGTACAATAATTCAAAAGGCAGTGGATTTCTCCTCAGAAACTGGAGGCCAGAGAAAGTGGCATAATGTTTTTCAAGAACTGAAATAAAAGAACTGTCAACTCAATTTTTGTATACAGTGAAAATATCCCTCAGGAATAAAGGGGAAATCAAGACATTTTTGGATGAAGAAAAACAAAGAATTTGTCATCGATAGTACTACTATAAAAGAACGGCTAAAGAAATATTCCCAACAGAAATGAATTTATAAAAGTATAAACCTTCAAACAACAGAAAAGAAGAAAGAAACTGGTACCACAAAAATAGGTACATGCAATGAGCTTTCTCCTCTTTGAAGCAAAAATTATTACACAGTCTGATGTGCTTCTAAATTCATGCAGAGAAAATATCTAATAAAAGAATAAATGGGGGAAAGAAAAAATAGACTTAAAGGAGTTAAAGTTATATTTCATTTGAACAGGTAAAATAATGACATAAGTGGGCCAATTATGCATATATGATGTATTACCACGAGATATACTCAAAAACACTATGGATCAAAATGGAATTGTAAAAATGTTCAGCTAACTCATATGAAGACAGGAAAAAGAAAACAAGAGAAACAAAAAGCAGAAAACAAAAAATGCCAGTCTTAAGCCCAAATACATCAATAATTACGTTAAATATAAATTTTCTATGTAAACCGATTATAATCCAGAGACTGGAAGAGGGAGTTAAAAAAATAAACATAATACAACTATGTGCTGTCTTATAAAAAACTTGGCCAGATGCAGTGGCTCACACCTGTAATCCCAGCACTTTGGGAGGCCGAGGCAGGTGGATCACGAGGTCAAGAGATCCAGACCATCCTGGCTAACATGGTGAAACCTGGTCTCTACTAAAAATACAAAAAATTAGCCGGGCGTGGTGGCGGGCACCTGTAGTCCCAGCTACTCGGGAGGCTGAGGCAGGAGAATGGATGGCGTGGACCCGGGAGGCAGAGCTTGCAGTGAGCCAAGATCGTGCCACTGCACTCCAGCCTGGGAAACAGAGCGAGACTTTGTCTCAAAAAAAAAAAAAAAAAAACTTCAAATATAAGGCTGTAAGTAGGCTGAAAATGAAAGAATGCATAAAGATGTATTATGAAAATTGTAACCAAAGGAAAGCAGCAATAGCTATATTAATATCATATAAAGTAGACTTCAGAGAGAATATTTTCAATGAGAGAGGGGGAATTGTAGAAGATAAATGGGTTACTCAATGAAGTTATAGCAATACTGTGTATGCACCAATCAGCAGAGCTGAAACATAAATAAAAACAAATAGAACTGAAAGGAAAAACAGATAAATCCACAGTTAGAATTGGAGGCATCAAAACCCCTCTCTCAACAATTCATAGAACAGCTAGACAGAAAATCAGCAAGGATATAGAACTCAACATCAGCAAGAAGATTTCATAAAAGTGTGTAGAACACTTCATCCAATAGCAACAGAATTCACAATTTTTGAGTGCTCATGAAACATATACCAAAATAGAGAGTTTCGTGGAATTTAAAACATATGTATAATGATTACCATCATAGGTATTGGTTAAAAAAGATAAATATTACAGTAGTCTCCCCTTATCTGCAGTTTTCTGTCTATAATTTGTTACCTGTGGTCAACCACGGTCCAAAAATATTAAGATACTTAGAGAGAGAGAAAGTGACAGAGGTCTCATTACTTTTATGAAAGCATATTGTCATAATTGTATTATAATTATTCTATTTTATCATTATTGTTGCTCTCTTTCTATACTTAATTTACAAATTAAACTTTTTCACAGGTTTGGATGTATAGAAAAAAAGCATGATATTTATAGGGTTCACTACTATCTGTGGTTTCAGGTATCCACTGAGGGTCTTAAACATATCCCATCCAGAAGGGGACTAATCTATGTTGTATTTTACACAATAATAAAAACAGAAATTCTACAATGCTAGTAAAACTGTAGTACTGCTTTAGGCTGATAAAGAGTATTTACAAAAATATTTGACATTTTAAAGTTAGGAAAGCGGTTGAACTTTGGGAGTTGTAAATGGAAGGGGTTAAGTGAACAGATTAAGGAGGGCTGCTTCTCACTTGGGTTCCTATAAATGTTTTCAGTTTATGAGAATTAATCAAACTGTACAAATATTATATGTAAACTTTTCTCGATGTATAATATGCTTCAATCATAAATAATAAATATAACAAATAAACTAAATCTTCTTTTCACAAAGTATACTTTCTGACTACCATAGATTCAAAGCACATCAGTAATAGAGAGATAACAGCTAAATCTCTAAATACTTGGAAACTAAACAGCACACTTGTTAATCATTCACAAGTCAAAGAGGGGGTCTCAAGGAAAATTTTTTAAAAATGTAATACATAGAATAAAAACAAAAGTGCAATTTTTCAAATTTGTGGGAGAAATCTAGAACAGTGCTAAGAGGAAGTTTGTAGCACTGAATGCATATATTATAAAAAAAAGAAAATTCAAAATCAATAATCAATGCTATCCCTTTAGTACCTAGAAAAAGAAGAAGAAAATATCTGTAGCAAGAAGGAAGTGATAAAGATAAAAGTAGAATTCAGTAAAATTAAAAACAGAAAAACAACATAGAAAATCAATTAAGCAAGAAGCCATTTTTTGCAAATATTAACAAAATTGACAAGCCTCTAATGAGAACGATGAAGACAAAAAGAAGACACAAATTTCTAACACTGAGAATGAAACATGGGATATCAGTATAAATGTGCAAATATCAGAAACATAACAGATAAATACTATGAGAAACTACACACATAAATGGTACAATTCCTAAAAAAACACAAAACACCAAAACTCAAACAATATAAAATAGATGGTTGTGTCATTCGTTTATGAAAATGAATGTATTATTTTTGTACTTTCAAAAATGAAACCTCTAGGCCTACATGGTTTTCCTGAAAAAGTCTCTCAAGTGTTTAAAAAAGAATGATCAGTAATCCTACATATTTTCTTCCGGAAAATAGAAGAATGGACATTTTCCAGTTGATTTTATAAAACCTATCTTCATATCGAAGCCAGAAGAAGACAGTACAAAGTAAGAAAACTACAGAACAATATTAATTATAAATATAGGTGAAAAATGATTTAATAAAATATTAACAAATGAAATTTAGCGCTCTCTCTCTCTCTCTCTCTATATATATATATAATTATAAATAGTGACCAATTGGAATTTATTCACTAATGAAAGCTTGTTCAATATTCAGAAGTTAATTGAAGCCAGGCACAGTAGCTCATGCCTGTAATCCCAGCACTTTCAGAAGCCGAGGCAGCAGATCACTTGATGTCAGGAGTTCAAGACCAGCCTGGCCAACGTGGTGAAACCCGTCTCTACTACAAATACAAAAATTACTGGGCATGGTGGTGCATGCCTGTAGTCCCAGTTACTCAGGAGGCTGAGTCAGGAGAATTGCATGAATTCAGGAGGCAAATGTTGCAGTGAGCTGAGATTACACTATTGCACTCCAATCTGGGCAATACGGGGAGACTCAGCCTCAAAAAAAAAAAAAAAAAAAAGAAGTTAATTGATAAAATTCACTATATTAAGAGGCTGAATAAAACTAATCACACAATTATGTGGAAATGTATATGAATATGTGAATGTATATGTAGAGAAATGTATATGTGTATGTAAATGTAAATGTAGAGAATGTATGTAGAGTATGTAGAGGATGTAGAGAGTATCTAACAAAATTCACCACCTACTCATGATAAAAACTCTAAGAATTTTTAGAAATAGTAGAAATTGAAGGGAATCTTTCTCAAATTGATAAGGAATATGTTTTTACAAACTTTCACTAATGTTTTCCTTAATGATGAATGCTGTCCTTTTAAAATTGGGCATAAGACCTGGATGTTTGATCTCATTATTCTTATTCAATACAGTGCTGGATGTTCTAGTGAGTCCAATAATCAAAAAAGGAAACAGAGAAATGCAGATAGATAAGGAAGAAATAAAACCATCTTGCATAGAAGACTTACTTGTCTATATAGGAAATCCCAAAGAATAAAAAACAAACAAACAAACAAAAACCCCTAGAACTAGTGAGTTCAGCAAAGTTGTAGGATACAAGATAAACATACAAAAATCAATCATATTTTTATATATTTGCAGTGATGCAATAAGCATGCATTTACCATTTTTTTTCCCACCGAGATGGAGTTTTGCTCTGGCGCCCAGGCTGGAGTGCAGTGGCATGATTTCTGCTCACTGCAACGTCTGCTTCCCAGGTTCAAATGATTCTCCTGCCTCAGCCTCCCAAGTAGCTGGGATTACAGATGTCCCCGTCACCCCTGGCTAATTTTTGTATTTTTAGTAGAGACGGGGTTTTACTCTTTTGGCCAGACTGGTCTCGAACTCCTGACCTCAAGTGATCTGCCTGCCTTGGCCTCCCAAAGTGCTGAGATTAGAGGCATGAGCCACCACGCCCAGCTGTTTACCAATTTAAAAAATGTAATACAATTTAAAGTTGCCAAAAACAAGAAAGAATTATGGATAAATCTAAAAAAATACAGAATTTGTTGTTGAAAGTTACATAAAGTTGATGGAAGAATTAACAAAAGATATAAATTACACATTCCAAGATTATGGACTTGAAGGCTAAAGATAAGAAAGATGTGAAACATCAATTCTTCCCAAATTGATATGCAATTTTACCTCAATTCTTATCAAAATCTCTGCAAGATGTTTTGTACACAATACTATTCTAAAGTTTAAATGGAAAGTCAAAAAACTAAAATTAACGCAAGTTTGAGAAAGAATAAAGAAATCAGTCTTCTTAACCTAAATATTTATTAAATTTCCTACAGTAACTTAGACAGCATGGTCTGGTGGGGGGGGTATACCCACATATATTTATAGAGCAGAATAGAGATCCCACACATATATGCCCAGTGAATTTTTGACAAAGATGAAAAATCAATTTAATAGAGGAAAGACATTCTTTCTAACAAATGATGCTGGAACAATTGGACATCCAGAGGGTAAAAGTAAACTTCACCTAAACATTATACCTGATCAAAATTAAATAAAACACCAACTTAAATGTAAAATATAAAACTGTGTCTTCAGAAAAAAAAAAAGTAAATTTGGTCAATTTAGGTCTATGCAAACAGTTTTTAGCCTTGGCATCAAAAGCATAATTGATAAAAGAAAAAAAAATTGACAAGTAGAAGTAGACAAGCTACAGAGTGGGAGAAAATATTTTCAAGTCACTTATTCAACAAAGAATTACTCTCTAGGATATAAGCACTTTAAAAATTACTTTAAAGAATTACTCTCTAGGATATAAGTACTTTAACAACTCAACAATAATAAGTTTTAGAAAATAGGCTAAAGTCATGAAGTTTTAGAAAATACGCAAAAGTCATGAAGTGACATTTCACCAAAGAGAATATACAATGGTAGATAAGCACATGATGATGAGTTCAACATCATTAGCCAAAAATAACAAATTATAACCACAATGAGATATTACTACATGTGTGTCAGAATGACTAAAATAAGAAATGGTGGTTTAACTCTAGACTGATAATTTTCTTTGCACCCAGCTTCTGGTTCTGATCTCTTCTAGGTTTTCCTTTGATGGTGCATGCATTTCTTTGGTATATTGTTCTTGCATTTCAGTATTCTACTCTAGGTAGTTTTTTCCAGTGGTGAATGTTCACACTTATCTAGCTATAAATAGAAGTAGAAAGGTAATAGGAATCAAAATTTGGTGTTGAATAGAATGTGTACTATCCTGTGACTTGATAAAGGAATTTCTTCACTCCGCAGAGGATGAGCCATTTCAGCCTGTAGGCACATGGGGTACCCAGAGTGACATTGTCTTTCCAAATAACTAAGCCCTAGCCCTCTTTGAGGTTAGAAAGACACGTGAAAGCAGGCAAGAACAATGAATTCTCAAACATGACAAGTTTTATAAATGTTACAAGAATGACAATTGTTAAGAAAAATATTTTTCCTCTTTATAATGGGATTTTATTGGCCAGGAGGAGAGTTAGTCACCCTCTTTGAGTAGAGTTAACATGATTTTTGCCTAGGAATCCATTAGCATGGCTTCCCAAAAGAAGGTATGAATGGTCTTTGGTGAGCTTTGGAATTCTGGATTTCCTGTCAATGTCATGGAAACATTTGGCCGCAATCCCATCCATGGAATGGTGGGAATAATTTCAAGCTTTCAGCCTAACAGATGTTCCCCAAGGCAAGAAAATACATTGGCGGTCAGCAGACACTAAGGAAATTAAAGCATGGGCATGATACTTGCCCTTTCTCTCTCTAATATTATTGTGTTTCTTTGCAACTTCTGCCACTACTGTCATCATCTTTACCCCTGCCTCTGCTAGGGGTTGCAAGAAGCTTAAGTGTTGTTGTCAGTGCACCTTCTTTTTCTTGAGAAGCCTCCAATTAAGCTAATAGAGGAAAAGTGGATATCAGAGAGCTAGACTTGGTGGAAAGGGTGAGCTCTTATAGACATGGATGGAGACTGTAATATAAGAGGAATTTGAAATGAAACATTCTGATTTCTAGCATCTTGACCCTCTGCCCCTCATTTAATTTTTACTTCTAAAGTGTTGATGTGTGCCTTCTGTTGGCAGTTCTGCTGTCTATCTCTGGCCCTATTTAGACAAAACTACTAATGATGTATGTGCTAGAAAAACTGAAAAAAAAAAAAAAAAACTACTGGAGAGCGATTGAGCTGCCAGGTGCATCTGGTCCTGCCACTCAGCACAGCTGTGTGCGACAATTACCTGTGATCACTAAGTTCAGCTGTCAGTCAGTTGGCTTAGTTTACATTAACAATCTGAATGTGTTAAGATTTCACTTTGATCCATAATCATTTCAGATGAACTTGAATCTTGCTTTTCATTTGCTATAAATTTTGACCCTTCAAATATTGCTACAGGTACTGCTAACATTATATAGTGTTTATATAGTCCTTTAATTGACTTAGTTCTTATAACACCTGAATAAGGCAAAGTAGGCATTATCTCCATTTTCATGGCATCATGGCAGGAAACTAATGTGACTGTAACTGTGCCATTTTATTCAATGTCCAATGCTTGTTCCATTCTTTTATGCTGTTGTCTGCTACTGGTTGTATATGTGGATTAGTAGCTGTTTTGCTTTGAGGGTTAAATGTGAATCTTCATAAACCTAAGAAATAGGTATTATTGCCCCTCATGTGCTTTTTTAAAGGCTAAAGTGCTTCAAAGATACCTCTTTAAACTCACTTATTCCAAAACAATTGTTTTTCTGGTATGGGACTCACAATTTGTTTTTCTTGTCTCTTTCTCATTAGGAGAAATTATGTGCTTGGGAGAAAAAATGCCCATGGATAATAAATCTGATAAAATTGAAGTACCAAAGGACTGACCTCATACTGAAACTCTGTGGGGCATAGTCTTATAGCCTTTGGAAATGTCACAACAAGGTTCTTGAAAAGTAACTCTTCATATGGCTGTGAACTCTGAGCTTGCTATATGTTTGAAGCCACATGAAGGTTCTTTGTGGGATGTGGTACCCTTCCAAGAGAAAGGGTAAATATTTTGGCCTGGGCCTGTATCCTGGCTCTATTATTTATTCACTGTGTGACTTTGGTGAAGTTATTGAATTTTCATGCCTGAGTTTCCTGATGTGCAGGTGGAACTTGCAATAATAGCTAACATAGGGTTAAGAGGATTCAAGGAGATAGTACATTTCAGTTATTCAGAACAATGGGTAGACAGTAAGCATTAGCTATATTGTTACCAATCTTTGGTTTCTGCTCGCTGTTTGGAAAATAATTTTTTAGTTCATTTTCTAAGATTTTGGTAGTATCTGTTGATTTTAAGATGATAATTTCTTTCTTTTTTAGAAATAATTAAATAACATTACAGAAAATCAGTGGACAAATAGTATAGTAGAAACAAAATTATGATCATGGCTTTGTGCAGAGATCACTGGATTTGAAGTCAATCAAATTTTCTTTCACTTATCTATATGTTCTTGGCTATTTAAATAACTCGAGGCTCTAGCTTTATAAGATGGAGATAGTAACACCTTACCTCCTCTCTGGTTATTGTAGTGCTCTAACACTCTGTTCAAGAAATGGCTTTGTAAGTGTCATATCACAATAAGAAGACTGTTTGTTATGATTCATATTAAGATAAAGCTGAAGGGAAAGATAGTTATTTGATGATGAAGTTTGTTCTGGATTCTGAAAAATGAGCCACATCCTTACCTATGTAAGTTCTGGCCTGGAGACTTTATTTCCTAGACTGTGTGAAACCCAAGAGTTCTCTAATGGCTCACTGAAATGCTACATTGATTTCTTGAGTGTAAAGGGAGACCTGGGTATATTAAGGCCAGGCTATCTATTTTAATGGTTGAAAATTAGAAGGTAGAGAGCAGACTAATTTAAAATGCTGTTTTCTGTTTTTGCTCTGCCTCTTGTGATGTGTGCAACACGTGACTTAAAAAGGCTGGTAGTCCATAGTTGCAGTCTCCCTTCTTTTGTCTTTTCTCCCTTCTCTCCCTTTCTTTCTTCCTTCCATCCTTCCATCCTTTGTTCTTTCCAAGCTTTCTTTTAATGAGTAGTATGGAATGGAATGGAGGATGTTTATTTCATTTTGTGATTTTTCCAGACTGTTACCTATTTTAATATTTCTATTTGAAAAAATCAATTAGTACATTAGTAAATTCTTACTGAATAGTTACTATGCTAAGTATCAAGGGAATAAAATGGAAACACAAGATAGTCCTTATCCTCCAGAGCTTGATGTAACTAGCAACAAAGAATACCCACTAATGGTAGACTGAATTTGTAAAAAAGGTGGTACATATACACCATGGAATACTATGCAGCCATGAAAAAGAACGAGATCATGTCCTTCGCTGTAACATGGATGGAATTAGAGGTTATCATCCTTAGCAAACTAACACAGGAACAGAAAACAAAATACCACATGTTTTCACTTATAAGTGGGAGCTAAATAATGAGAACACATGGACAAACAAATAGATAGGAACAACAGACACAGAAGCCTACTGGAGGGTGGAGGATGGAAAGGAGGGAGATGATCAGGAAAATTAACTCATTGGTACTAGACTTAATACCAGGGTGATGAAATCTGTACAACAAACCACCAGGACACGAGTTTACCTATATAACAAATATGCAAATATACCCCGAACTTAAAAACTAAAAAGGAGACTTTTTTTGTACAGATTACAGATCATTTTTAGTATTTATTTCCTTATAATCTTGGAATTACCTTTTTAATAATGATATTAGTAGCACAGCTTAAGACTCAGAGAATCAGGGAACACAGACATTTAATAATTAATGACAGCTGGGCGTGGTGGCTCATGCCTGTAATCCCAGCACTTTGGAAGGCTGAGGTGGGCAGATCACCTGAGGTCAGGAGTTCAAGACCAGCCTGGCCAACAGGGTGAAACCCTGTCTCTACTAAAATTACAAAAATTAGCCAGGCGTGGTGGCACACACCTGTAATCCCAGTTACTTGGTAGGCTAAGGCACGATAATTGCTTAAACTGGGGAGGCAGAAGTTGTAATAAGACAAGATCACTCCACTGCACTCCTGCCAGGGTGACAGAGTGAGACTCTGCCTCAAAAAAATAAATATATAAATAAAATAATTAATGACAAAAGTAAGTATTGTGATAAAGGAAAATATAGATTATGAGAAAGTATTATAGGTAGATCTGTCATAGTCTTGAGAGGAGCAGGACTTATGTGGTCATGAGAATATGGACAGACTCCAGCAAGAATTGACTTCAAGATTTATAATTAAACCAGTGGGACCATATTAGATTGGGAGAACATTCCAGACAGAAGAAAGCCCATGTGCAAGGACCAGGAAGTGAGACAGCATTTGACTTTTTCAGGGAACAGAAAGAAGTCCATGACAGCTAGAGTACAGATAACAAGGGGAAGAGCAACAAAAAGTTATGCTGGTAAAATAGTCCTGGATCAGATCATGCAGAGCGTTGCAAATTGTGCAGATTTCTTTTAGATTTTACCTTAAGGGTAATGGGAAATCATTGAGAGGTTTGAGACAAAGGGGGACATGAGTTTAAAATACCATGTGACTATAAAATACTGTATTTGTGATAAAATGTTTGAGGGCCTGCTGGGTAGGGATCTGCTTATTTAGGATGGAATCTGATTATTTTGTTGGGAACATGGAGGAGACTAACACTAAGAATTGGTAGGATTTCTAATTTGATAATTTAGAGCAAAGGATTCTAAAGAGAAGAAATAATATGTGCCCAAGGAATAAGAAAAAACAGCATCAGTTCAATGCTACTACAAACGAATAGGGTGCAATGTGAGAGAAGGATTTATAGCAGATGCATTTGTTTCTGGGCTTGGCAGGTGACAATTCCCAGATGATCTGAATCATGAGGCAGAGGATCTTAATGCACCTCTTGATTTGTCAGCATCAGCATAGCAGTGTGGTGGGCTGGATCTTGAAGATGGGGGCTGTCCGTAACTTTGCTCTGGGAAACTAAGGAAAATGGTCTGGCACACTGGGGCAAAATAATAAGGCTTTGATAAGACAATAAAAGAGATCTGGGGATGGGGGAGATTTTAAGCCACAATCAAAACGTCATAACCACGAAGAATAGATTGATTAGGTGGACTACATTGAAATGACAAGTTTATGTCCATCAAGAGATATCATTAATGAGTGAAAAAGAAAGCCATACAATGGGAGAAGATACTTGCAACATGTAGACTGACAAAAGACTTTCATTCAGAATACATACAGAATGCCTACAAATCAGTAAAGAAACAAACAACCCAATACAAAAATGGGCAAAAGACTGTATTCTTTTGCTACATTATCTTTATTCATTTTATTTATCTATAGTGTTCTGTTGCATGGACTCACCATAACTATTCTAATGTTGATGGACTTGTTGGTAATTTCTCACATTTGGCTATGAATCTTTCCATTAACATTCCAATGCATACCTCTTGGTGCATAAACACCTTTTTTGTGGCATGTATATCTGGGAGTAGCACTTAAAAATGGGTCCACTAAACATACGAAAAGTTACAAACTGTATTTGTAATATTGGAAATATAAATTAACTCATAATAAGTTCTTATTCTATGTTGTAATTAAATACACCCATAATACCATGTATGAGTAAATATTTGATGTGAAGATAAATATCATCTTCCATTTTTCAGAGTTTAAATGGGTATAATGATTTTGGAAAATAGTTTTACATTATCCACTAAAGTTGAGAGTACACATGCCTTCTGATCCTGGGTGAGGGAGTGATTGGAAGGGGCATAAATGAAGTACTAGAAATATTCTGTTTATTGATAATAGTTGGTGGTTACAAAGGCATTCTTTCTGTCTCAATGCACCAACATACATTTATGTTTGTTTAATTTCTGAATGTGTTATACTTAAAAAAATTTAAATATAACAATATCATGCCTTGTAAGATCATTTTCCAGAGTTATGTCATTTATTTGAGTTCCCAGATTATATTTTAATCTGGGAACTTCTAATTTTTGGAAGATGAGTTGGATAGATGGATCAGAAGTTCTGCAGCTGAGGTTTTCTATACATCAGGGTTCTCTTTGTAACAATTAATGAAGGATTTCAAAATACTAGCAATGCTTTAAAAAAACTTATTAGTAATTATATTTAAACATTTTTATACTACATAGTCTAACATAAAAATATTTCATTTATTCTTGCCTGATGTAATATTAGCTCAGTTTATATATACTGCACTTATTATTTATGTTTCAGAATTTTTTGACAAAAATCTGAAAAAATTATTAATGCACTGCTTGGTAGGCAGTATTCTCTTAGAAGTGACTTTCATAGATGAAAATAATGAAAGGTGTTCTTAATGGCAAAAGACTGCAAATTTTGGAACTGGGTGATCTCTATAGTTTGTATAGTGCTAAAAATTCTCAATTACTTCTTAGGATAGGGATGGTGGGAAGTGAAGCAAAGAAATGTATTGTGATGTTATAGAGAAATAATAGAAAAACTGCTTTCAAGACACCTATTACAAAATGAAGCCAAAGAAAAATCATCAAATTTACAAGCAATTTTTCCATGAACATAATTGTTATGAAATGACATGCATGTCAATTCATTTAGCAAATTATTTTTAAAGCTGTAAAATCTACACATTTTCTAAAATTAGTGTATTCTAAAAACTTTAATGAAAGTTGCACACATTTCAATAGCTGTTGCTTAATTAGCACAAAAAACTTCTCCAGGTTAGCACAATGGGAAAAAAAAGAGCACACTCAGTAAAATACAACTCAGAAACAAAGAAAGTAGAAGAAAATGAGGAGTTAGACAAAACACTTCCATATTATATACATTTCTATTGTTTTACTCACCTCTTCAATCACTTTCCCTTGAGGCATCTTAACTGGTGGCACTGCCTCTCTGTATTAATATTCATACTCAATGAATGCCTTCTTCATCTTCCCATAGTGTGAATGACAGTGAGTTTGAAAAAGAGAGAGAGCAAGAGTGAGAGCAAGAGCAAGAGAGCACAAAAGTGAAGAAAGAGTAACTGGGATTTAATGATTACAACAAATAACACATTTAAACAGTATATTTGTGAAGTATCTAAAAATTCCCCACCAACTGGATGTCAACTATGATCTGATAAAACAACACCCTTCCAATTTTTAGAAAAATAGTTCAACCTTAAGTAGGACTGAATAATTGTGTGTGTGTGTGTGTGTGTGTGTGTGTGTGTGTTGGTATAAATGTTTATTTTATTAGAAGGTAAACTCCTGGAGATTGGAAATTCTTACTCAATGTTTTATCTCCCACCACTTTTGTAACAGTGATTTGCCCATTGTTGATTCTCAGTGTTTGTACACTGAATTGAGTTGAGTCCAGATGAATACTGAATTCCAGTTGTTTGTTTCAGGAAAGGATAATTAATAGTTTAAACTTGATTCTGATTATACGTTTATATGAACACCCTGTGCTTCAGTTGTATGTTCCAGACCAAAAGATAAAATGAAAAAAAAAAAAAAAAGATGTACGCTGCATGGCTGGGTTTGTGCCAAATGAAATTCAAATAAACTTAGAAATCCAAACATTTTATTTTGCTGTTAGCCACTAGCAGAGTTAATCAGTACATGGAATCTTAATGAAAATAAGAGTACCTATGCAAATAATGGAAGCAGAGTTCTTAATGATTCTTGTTTGTCTGGAATATTAGAATTTAGAGCTGACATGGCCTGGCGTGGTGACTCACGCCTGTAATCTCAGCACTTTGGGAGGCTGAGGCAGGCGGATCACGAGGTCAGGAGATCGAGACCATCCTGGCTAACATGGTGAAACTCCGTCTCTACTAAAAATACAAAAAATTAGCGAGGCGTGATGGCAGGTGCCTGTAGTCCCAGCTACTCAGGAGGTTGAGGCAGGAGAATGGTGTGAACCCGGGAGGCGGAGGTTGCAGTGAGCTGAGATTGGGCCACTGCACTCCAGCCTGGGTGACAGAGCAAGACTGCATCTCAAAAAAAAAAAAAAAAGAATTTAGGCTGATTCATACAATTTAAATACATACATAATGCATAGCATTCATAACTGTCTTTATGATATTTATTTTAATATTAATTAGGTTGAAAGCTATTATTTAAAACTAACAAAAATTCTCAAAAATATTATAAGCAACATTTATCAATAAGCTCAATAAGCCATTTTACATCACCTTCTATGTGAAACATACTGTACTAGGTACAACCCTTTAACATAAATCCTTAAGAAATATTAATAGTTCCATCCTTGAATAAGTTTGCAGTGTGGTTTGTTATATGTGCCAAAACAACAACAGCAATAACATAAAAATGACAGTATCATTATGACAAGTATAATGAATGGGAGATCTCCAGCTTTTTTCTCATGTGTTCTTAATATTACCATGAAATTTTCAAAATATTACAGACTGTTAATGATCTGCATGTTGTTTTTTGCCTACATTGTTTGTTGATGCTTGTTGACACAAAAATAATGATGAATAATATTAAAACTCAATCTCTTATTAAGATAAATTTGCAAAGTAAGACAAGTTGTTTATAAGGTGAGAAAAATAACATTTTACCCAGAAACCTCCAGTGAGCTATAATTGAAAAAGGAATTAAAGCTCAGGCCAGGCACAGTGGCTCATGCCTGTAATCCCAGCAATTGGGAGGCCGAGGTTGGTGGATCACCTGAGGTCAGGAGTTCGAGACCAGCCTGGTCAACATGGTGAAACCCCATTTCTACTAAAAATAGAAAAAAATAGCTGGATGTGGTAGCGGGCGCCTGTAATCCCAGCTACTTTGAGGCAGGAGAATTGCTTGAACGTGGGAGGTGGCGGTTGCAGTGAGCCGAGAGCACGCTACTGCACTCCAGTCTGGGTGACAGAGCAAAACTCTATCACAAACAAAGAAACAAAAAACCTCAAAGAAGGTGGCTAGTAAATATAAACAAATGATGTGTTTTACTTTCAGATAAGAAGTGCTGTAATTATACAGTTATGCTTTAAATAGTTTCATATATACATGCATTCATACACTTCATATTCTATTTATGAAATGTCTATAGTCTCATCTCACAAATAATGTACTTATTTTGTAATTTTCTTGATCCATAAAGATGTTGCAGATGTTTCAGTGAGTTAGAAAATAAGGTACAATATACCCCATTTACAAATGAATGCTTACAGTAGTTTTTATTTAACCCAATAGTCATAAAACACAGCATTATAAACTAATTGTTTTCATTTTCTACCCAGTTTACTGTTTAGTAGATAGTTTAATTCATTATTTCAAATAACAATGTGATTACCTAGTGTTCTAGAGTTATATTTAAAAGAAAATATTCCTTCCCTACTCATATGAATGGAGAAAGTAAAACTAAAATACCTACATTTCATCCAGATGAGGAGAAAGGAGTGTATTCCTAGCACAAGCAGACTTTATAGATATTATTGTTATTGACAAAGTACAGTGCATAGAGAAGGGATTGGCCATGGTTCTGCTAGTAAGATTGGTCACCTTATCTGTTCAAGGGAAAGACAGAAGTTTTACCAAACTTTTCTGGCACAACAGCAGCATAAAACAAAAGGTGTGCTTGATAACTTCAAAATATTCTCTGGACTATATAAAAAATTTGATGCAGTCATAAATCTTTTTGTAACATTTAGAAGTTATGAATTTCCCCTCCTTCTTAGCACATGTAATGCATCAATATTTCTAAAGCATATTCCTAACAACCAAATGTTTCCTAGAAATTAATATATAGACATATACCTACATTCTAAAAACTGAACTATAATAAAAGTGTGCCATCTTAATTATTAATAATGGCCTAAAAGACATCATCTAAGTAGGAGACTAATCTCCTATGCCAATCACTACTATACTTTGCTGTTTTCATTTCTTTGTATTTCCTCATAGTAAATAACCTGGAGCCAGTTCAAACCTGGTATCCAGTTACTATCGACTGAATTGCATTTATTGAAGACTCATTTTAGACAATTGAAAGATGAAGCTTTTGAGAAATGATGAAGAATCTCGGATACTCTAGTGTACTAAAGAGAAAGTCTGCTCTTAAAATGTTCAATTTGTTTTGTCTTGTTTATATATCCGTAATTTCCCACTCACTTCCAAAGATATGTAACGTTAAATTTTTTTTGGTAACTGTTGACCAATGAAAGAAATTACTATTAAGAAAGGTATTTGGAAAAAGCATTTGAAAAAAATTAAACATCCCTTCATGATAAAAACCTTCAAAAAACTGGGCATAAGGCAGGGCATGGTGGCTCACGCCTGTAATCCCAGCCCTCTGGGAGGCCAACGCGGGCGGATCACGAGGTCAGGAGATCGAGACCATCCTGGCTAACATGGTGAAACCCGGTCTCTACTAAAAATACAAAAAATTATACGAGCGTGGTGGTGGGTGCCAGTAGTCCCAGCTACTCGGGAGGCTGCGGCAGGAGAATGGCATCAACCCAGGAGGAGGAGTTTGCAGTGAGCCAAGATCGCACCACTGCACTCCAGCCTGGGTGACAGAGGGAGACTGTCTCAAAAAAAAAAAAAAAAAAGAAAAAGAAAAAAAGAAAAAAAACCCTGGGCATATAAGGAACCTACCTCAACATAATAAAAGCCATGTACTACAGACCCACAGCTAGTATCATACTAAATGGGAAAGAACTGAAAACTTTTCCCCTAAGATCTGGAATGTGACAAGGTTGCCCACTTTCACCACTGTTATTCAACATACTACTGGAAGTTCTAGCTAGAGTAATCAGACAGGGGATAGACATAAAGCATCCAAATTGAAATCGAAGAAGTCAAATTATTCTTGTTTGCAGATGATATAATCTTATATTTGGGGAAACCTAAAGACTCCAACAGGAAAAGCTTATTTGTTTGGTAGTCCCTGTTCCACAAAAGTGGAAATACTCTCAGGATCTCTGTCAACTCATCTTGCTAAGGTATTATCTTTGATGTATTCCTGATGATCACATCTGTCAATATGCTGAGCCCAATTAAATCATTTCTAAATACATAAACTCCTATTTGTAACCTCCTCAATCTAATTATTCATATTTAACATTTAGAAGGCCTCCTTGGTATCCCTGCAACATCTTGAATAATGCCTTACACAAAGCAGTAAGAAATAAGAAGCGTTTCTTGAACAATATTTTACTTCTCTTGCAAATAAAAGCAAATATATTTATATTCAAGGTATTAGACCTTCAACCATGATGCAGATTGGGACATCATCATCAAAGTAGACGTTGTTACTTATCATGTATTTTTCCTTATTTTTCCTAGGATGCTCACCGACAGTTATATGAGTGAGTTTCTTCAAAAGATTTGTGATCCCTGAGAGATAATTCAGAAAACTATATAACTGAATATTCTTCAGTAGTTACTTTGTTTTTTTTTTTCCCTCAATAACAAGAATTTGTGTAAATTTATCATTTGGCACCTAAAATGGTATAAATCTGTCTGTGATGAGAAGGGTGTGAAACATTTGGACATAAATGATTTATTCCTGTTGTGTTCTCTGTAATGGTGAGAACTTGTCATCAAAAGGTCTGAAGTGAAAATCACCAGTGGTGGCTGCAAGACTGCGGTGTGTTAAGTTTTATATTTGCATTTTTCGTGAGTTGTATGAAAGATGGAGTTTGCTATCTATGTGTTATGTTAGCTCATTATTATGTGACCTCAAACTCTCTAAGAGCTTTGCCTATTGTAGGGATCTCAATAAAATTCAGATGTTGCCAATTATTAAAACTCACTGGAGAATATATTTTTAAAGCATGTATATCAACATGTATTAATTAAAATCAGAATACTTTGTCATTATTATTTTATTCTCCTGATTTGCAATCATAAAGTTTGGTTTACTAGAAGTAATAGTATAGACACATGAGAGATGACATGGAAACTTACCTGGTGGGAAGATCTTGGGAATAAAATCCAGGACCCCAAAATCTCAGTTTTTTGAGCCAAGGTGTGATTTGGCTTTTGAATATGGCAATATTAGATATTATTCTTCTTTGGGGGCAAGAAAAACACATTTAGGGTGGGTATCTTAGTTCATTTTTTACTGCTGTAACTGAATACCACAGACTTCGTAATTAATAAAGATTTAAAATTTATTTTTTCATAGTTCTGGAGGCTGGGAAGCCCAAGATTAAGGCAGTAGCATCATGTGAGGACTTCTTCCTGTGCCATCGCATAGGGGAAAATGTGAAAGTGAGAGAGAGAAAGAAAGAAAGAGAGAAAAGGAGGCTGAACTCACCCTTTTATAAGGATTCCACTCTCACCAAAATGCCACTAATCTACTCATAAAGGAGGAGCTCTCATGGCCTAATCACCACTTCAAAGTCCACTCTTAATATTGTTAAAATGACAATTAAATTTTAATACGAGTTTTGGAGAGAACAAACATTTCACCCATAGCAGTGGGTTTTCTTCATCTTTCCTTCTTCACCCACAAAATGGCAGGAATACTCTCATTTGATTTGAAACACAATTTCATGGGAGTAATCTCAAAGGAGCCCTGCAAATATTATGTCAGATGGTGCCACCTTCTTATTTATGGCATGGGCCTTGTGTGGAATGTGCTTTCTGGCATCAGTGCATACCTATGTCCTGCTCCTTATGCCACTGAACTCTATCTTGCGTAGCCGCCATTAAGAGAGTAACTACAGACACTCTCATTTATCCCAAGTAGCAGATGGCATTATCAGGGTTATTACATCTTAAAATTGGGGTTTTTGGTTCATTAGCTCAAATGAAATAATTTGGCCTATAGGCCAAATTCCAGCAATGCCCCTACCTGGGTGCATTTTAATAAATTGAACAAAGCTACAACACTTGCACTTTCATACCTTGCCATGCTTCCTTACCCACTAACTTCAGTTGTCTCTCAGTGTTAAGGGACAACTGTTTATAAGCATTACCTCCTCATTTTTCAGGTTTGAGGGAAAAGGCAAATTCATGCTATCAACCTCCTGCTCCCCTTATGCCCTGAAGACAGCTGAGGGTCCAAACAACCTAGCTAGACAGTTTTGCTGATGTCACATTCATTAACCAATAACTTACCTACATCATAACTCTAGGCCTTGACCAACTAAAATTTCTTGGTACATGCTACTAACTTTGGTAATTAACTGCTCACCTTAGCTTAAGTTGGTACAAACTGCATTTGTACATGTTTCCCTGCTGATCTATAAGGTATAGCCACCCCACCCAATTGTGGATATAGTAGGTTTATGAAATGAAATGGAACAAGTAGCTGCATAACAACCTGAGAGGTATAATAGAAATATCTTCAAACTGAGGGCCATTCGAACAGGGTTGTATCTCCAAATAATGTTTTTGAGGAAAGGAATCATGGCTAATAAGAATAGCTAAGATTAATAACATACCAGGCGATGTACTAAGCACCTTTAGCACAATATTCCAATTAATCCTTACAAAAAATAAACCAATAAGTTTTTTGTTATCCCCATTTTATAAATAAAATACCTGAAACTCACGAAGTCAAATATTATGCTCAAAGTCATATGCTTTGCAAGTAGCAACTCTTGCCAGGACTTTGGCATTGGTCTTTTGACTTTTAAATTCCTATCTCTGTTACTTCTCAACTTTGCTGCTATACTTCCATTTCTTTGGATTTTCTCACAGTACCTGACCTGGAGTCAATTCAAATCTGGCATTCAGTTACTCTTAGTGAAATTTCATTTATTGAAAACTCAGTTCAAACAATTGCAACATGAAGCTTATGGGGAAATTATAAAGGATTTGGGATAATTTTTTTCATCTTCTGAAGGAAATGAGTCCTCTTAAAGTGTTCTCCTGTTTGTTTTGTCCTGTTTTTGTACATGCATAATTTCCTGATTTACTTCCAAAGAAATGTAACATATTAAGACATTATGGTAACTTCTTCCTCTTTCTAAGATGATTTCATGTCAATGGTTTCAAAACAGATATAGGTTTAATGCTCAGCTATCCTCCATTTCCAACACTGAGAGAACATTAGGAAATATACTTAAAACTATACCATGAGATATTTAGAACACATGTAAGAAAGGATTTTCTGAAAGTGGGAATGGTGAATAGTGCAAAACTAAGTGGTAGACTTAGGATGACAATGCAGTAGGTCTTTAATAACAGGAGCGATCCTTATGATTTCCATGTAATCAAGCAAAATGTGAGCATAGTAACACGGCATTTAAAGATTTCTGTTGGCTTCCTGGCTGTTAGATCCTGTCTGTCCACATCCCTCAGATGGGATCTTGAAGAAAATAACTTGCTAACTAACTAATATTCATTGCATACTAATTTTATACTAAGCATGTGTTCAGCAAAAGATAAGCCATGATGAGCAAAATAGACACAATTTCTGCCTTCACAAGGCTTGCAACAGTGGGGAATTTGGGCAAAAATCATACTTTTTAAAAATGTTGAGATAATTAAAGGTAAAATTTTATTTTAAAAATCTTACTATATAATAAAGTAAGTCTTCATCACATTTTTAAATTATAGCCAGAATAAATTAAGCTCTTTATGACTAGACAATATCTTTCTCATAAACAGACTTTGGTGTCAGTCCACAAGAAACTTCAATAACACATTGCAGCATCAAATATCATATAATAAGTGTTTGGACATCCCTTCAGTTCTGACTTTATAAATGTAAAATGCTATCATATTGGCATGTGTAGAAAGGGGATAGTCCATGTCAAAGGAAACTTGCCCCTGGCATATTTTTGTAAGGCAAAGGTTTACTGCATAAGGCCATATCATTGCAAAAGGCTGCCCTCTGTATAATGCAATCAATATAGTTTAATTAAAGAATGATACTATTGATTCTAATTAACCAAAAATGCTTTCCTCATTAGTTTGTAGTTCATGTTTGTTCCCAGAGACAAGATGATTTAGTGATTGTAATCCTACTCTCAGTATATGGAATAGAGATGCTTATTTAAAAGATGCTAACTCTGGCACTCTGGTTTTGAGTTGTCTTTGCATTTGTGATGAATGAACATTTCTTTGTGTATAAATATATTTTTAAAATAATATATTATTTAAACATGCATCCTAAATGTGCAAACATGGGATTTTGGAGAACTGGATTTTAAATGCTTGGATTATTCTATTACTAAAAGTATTGGTACCACCATCAATGCTAGCCTCTAATGTATTTTTTATTTTAGAGAATCTGTCAAAAACCCTGTGTATAGTTCTATGGTCTGACATTTCTTAAGCATAGGCTCTCAGAAGTTGATTGGATCTAATTTGTCTATTGCAGGTGTTATATTAAGATATAGAAATATGTTTAGGTAATAAATTAAAGGGTGTTGTTTGTTTTTATTCAGTCAGGTAAGGGCTGATGATCATGATTAAGTGCTGGTAGTAAAAGGCAATACAATATTTTTACTGATCATTTGAAAGTTGTATACATACAAAAGCCCTTCCTAAAATGATAGAAATGAAGGGAAAGGGAAGTATTAAAATGAGCTGAACATCTACTTTTTACCAGACGGTAGTCAGTATTTTGTGATTATGATCTCATTTAATACTCAAAAAACCCAGAAATATGAGGAGCATCTAGCCCCATTTTGTGTGTATAAAAACAGAGCTTCAAATTTAGAGCTTAAGTAGCTCGACCAAAATTGTAGAGATACTAAATTTTGATTCGCAACCAGATCTAATTGATACTAGACAACCCCTTTCTTTTTTCTTTCAGAACACTGGCATTTAAAACAAGCTTAAAATCAAAGTACATAGTATTTCTGTATCTGGCCAAGAAGGAGAAAAGCAATGGGCACTAGAATATCCTCGTACATGGAAATACATGTAAGTCATTTTAACTAAAATAAGAAACTAGACAAGAATGCCTATCATTACTATTAATAGCTAACATTCATTAAGTACTAATATGCTAAGTGCTTTTCAAAATGTTTTAGGTATTTTAATTCATTTATTCCTCATAGAGATGTTATAAAGTAGGTATTATTATCATCATTTTAAGACAAAAAACTGAGACAGTAAAATGATCTATTTTTACTGACATATTTTATGCCTACAAAATCCAAGCAACTGTAGTTTAAAGCTGTTTGAAATAATAAACAAATTTCCAATGTGATTGCACATAAAAAGAATAACCAAAAATCAAAGGTGATTTTTTATTAAAGTAAAAACCAAGAAAAATAGACATGGAGAAAAATCTATTCAGAACAGTGACAAAGATAATATATATTTAACAATGAATGAAATGGGAAGGATAGATAAAAAATACATAATTTTATTAAAGCAACTAAAATATTTATGTTAATGGATAAGAATATTTAAATGTCTATTCAGTCAAAATTAATATACACATTTAGTTATCTGCCAATTAGAAAAGAGATTTTCTAGGGAAGAAATATTATCTTTGAAATATATCAAATTATTTTAAATGTATTTAAAATCACTTGAAGATTTGGAAGAACAAATGCTGAAGAACAACCAAGAAATGTATTCAAAGCAGAAGGGAGAAATGAAAGGGAACTTGTTTTTTTCAATATTGAAACATTTTATAAATACATTACAATCAAATTAATATTATATAGGCATGGGAATCAGCAGAAAACAACAGCAATAGCAGGAGAAACAAAACATGAAATAATGCAACACAATAGGGACTCCAGAAATTACTTTTATATATTTGAGTACTTAAAATATGATTGAGACTCAATGGGAAAATGACGACTTGTTTAATAAATGATCATCTATCAAAAGAAAATAAAATTATATGCCTATTTTAAATCATGCACCATTCTAAATTCTAGGTTTTATAGATCTAGATAGATATGTTTGAAGAAAATCTAGATCACACACATCATATAACATGGAAGGGATTTTCTTGAACAAACAAGAAATTCAGAATCTGTAATAAAAAATCCATATTTATGTGTATAAAATTAAAACTTTGGCAAAAGATGCTATAAGCAAAATCAATAGAAAATTGAAAAGATTTGGAAAGCATTTTTACGACATAGATGCCACATAAAACAAATATCTATAACACAGATAAAGCTCTAGCAAATCAACAAGATAATAACTCAATATATAATATGTGTGTATATATGTGTCTGTGTGTGTACGTATATTTTAATGTTCACACACTAGTATTCAAGAATATGCAAATTAATGCAAAAAAGGACAACAGAAAATAATATTACTCTGATATCCATGGTTCATTCAAAATATACAACTTAACATTTTTTCTTTTTTTACCTTTAAAATAAAGTTTTTAAAATATTTTTGTTAATGTTATTTTAATTGACAAATCATAATTAAATACATTTATGGGTACAATGATGTTTGGATATATGCGTGTGTATATATATATATATACATATATATGAAATGTGTAATAATTAAACCAAATAGTTAATATATCCATTATCTTGCTCCCCTATAATTTTTTATGGTAAGACATTTTCAATTTACTCTTAGTTGTTTTGAAATATACAATATATATTTTTTAACTATAGTCACCTTGCTTTGCAGTAGATCTCAAAACTTATTATTTTTATTTGAGACTTTGTACCCTTTGATCAACAACTCCACATTCCCTCCCTCCCTCCCCCTAATCCTCCAACCTCTGGTAACCATCATTCTACTCTGAACTCCTATGAGTTAAACTTTTTTTGATTTCACATATGAGATCATGTGGAAATTGTATTTCTGTGCCTGGCTTACTTCTCATATCATAATGGCCTCCAGGTTCATCTCTGTTATTGCAAATGACATAATTCTTTTCCTTTATTTAAAGATGAATATTATAAGAACAAGTCGTTAATCCACTTTGTATTGAGTTTTTGTATGGTATAAGAATCCAATTTTATTATTTTGCATGTGGATGGACAATTTTCCCGAAACACTATTATTTATTGAAGAGACTATATTTTCTCATTGTGTAATATTGATACGTTTGTGAAAAATCAATTGGCCATAGATATGTGGGTTTATTTCTAGACTTTCTATCCTGTTCTATTGGTCAATGTGTCTGTTTTCATGCCACTACCTTGCAGTATTTATTGTAATTGCTTTAATATGTTTTGAAATCTGGCAGTGTGATTCTGTCAGCTTTGTTCTTTTTGCTCACGATTGTTTTGTCATTTGAGCTCTTTTGAGGTTCCGGACAAATTTAATAATTTTTTAAAAATTTTATGTGAAAAATAACATTGGAATTTTGATAGGGATTGCATTAAATCTTTAGATCTCTTTGAGTAGTATGGATATTTCACAATATGAATTATTTCAAACCATCTACATGGGATATCTTTCCATTTATTTATTATTTTAAAAATTATTTTATCAGAGTTTTATTGTTTTCAGCATACAAGTCTTTCACTTCCTTGGTTAAATTTATACTTAAGTATTTTATTATATTTATTTGTATTTGTAAATGAAATTATTTCCTTAATTTCCCTTTCAGATAGTTTATTTTTAGTACATAGAAACACTACTGATTTTTCTATGTTGATTTTGTATTCTGCAAATTTACTGAATGCCATTTCTAACAGTTTCTTGCTAGAGTCTTTAGGATTTTCTACATATCAGATCATGTCATCTGAAAATAGAGATAATTTTACTTTTCCCTTTCTTATTGTGATGCCTTTTATTTTATTTTATTTTTGCCTAATTTCCCTGCTAGAACTTTCAGTTATATGTCAAAAAGAAGTGGCAACGATGGGCAGCCTTGTCTCTTTCCTTGATCTAAGAGGAAACACTTTTAATTTTCCTGTTGAGAATGATTTTGGCTGCATGTTTGTTGTATATGGTTTTTATTGTATTGACATACATTCCCTCTATACCTAATATGTTAAGTGTTTTGATCATGAAGAGATGCTGAATTTTGTCAAGTGCTTTTTCTGCATCTATTGAGATGATCATATAATTTTTATCCTTTATTTTGTTAATGTGGTGTATCACATTTATTGATTTGTGTGTGTTGAACTATCTTTCTATCCCAAGGATAAACCCCTCATAATCATGGTGAATGATTCCTTCAAGATGTTCTTTAATTTGGCTCCCTAATTTTGTTGAAGATTTTTGTTCATGAGGAATTTCAAGCTGTAGTGGATTTTTGTTTTGTTTTGTATTGTTTGTTTGTTTGTTTGCTTTCTTGTAGTGTCCTTATCTGGCTTTGGTTTCATAGTGATACACTGGGTTTGACAAACCTGACAAAAACAAGCAATGGGAAAAGGATTCGCTATTTAATAAATGGTGTTGGGGAAACTGGCTAGCCATATGCAGAAAACTGAAACTGGACCCCTTCCTTACACCTCATACAAAAATTAACTCAAGATGGATTAAAGACTTAAATGCAAGACCTGAAACCATAAAAACCCTAGAAGAAAACCTAGGCAATACCATTCAGGACACAGGGATGGGCAAAAACTTCATGACTAAAACACCAAAAGCAATGGCAACAAAAACCGAAACTGACAAATGGCATCTAATTAAACTAAAGAGCTTCTGCACAGCAAAAGAAACAATCATCAGACAGAACAGGCAACCCACAGAATGGGAGAAAATTTTTACAATCTGTCCATCTGACAAAGGGCTAATATCCAGAATCTACAAGGAACTTAAACAAATGTAAAAGAAAAAACCAAACAACCCTATCAAAAAGTGGGTAAAGGATGTGAAAAGACCCTTCTCAAAAGAAGACATTTATGCGGCCAACAAACATATGAAAAAAAGCTCATCATCACTGGTCATTAGAGAAATGGAAATCAAAACAACAATGAGATACCATCTCACGCCAGTAAGAATGGCGATCATTAAAAAGTCAGGAAATAACAGATGCTGGTGAGGATGTGGAGAAATAGGAATGCTTTTTCACTGTTGGTGGGAGAGTAAATTAGTTCAGCCATTGTGGAAGACAGTGTGGTGATTCCTCAAGGATCTAGAATCAGAAATACCATTTGACCCAGCAATCCCATTCCTGGATATATACCCAAAAGGTTATAAATCATCTACTATAAAGACACATGCACATGTATGTTTATTGCAGCACTATTCACAATAGCAGAGACTTGGAACCAACCCAAATTCCCATCAATATTAGACTTGATAAAGAAAATGTGGAACATATACACCATGGAATACTATGCAGCCATAAAAAGGGATGAGTTTATGGCCTTTGCAGGGACATGGATGAAGCTGGAAACCATCATTCTTAGCAAACTAACACAGGAGCAGAAAACCAAACACTGCATGTTCTCACTCATAAGTGGGAGTTGAACAATGAAAACCCATGGACACTGGGAGGGGAACTTCACACACTGTGGCTTGTTGGGAGGTGAGGGGCTAGGGCAGTAATAGCATTAGGAGAAATACCTAATGTAGGTTACAGGTTGATGGGTGCAGCAAACCAACAGGGCACGTGTATACCTATGTATACAGGTATGTATACAAACCTGCAGGTTCTGCACATGTATCCCAGAACTTAAGTTATATATATATATATATATATATATATATATATATATATATATATATATATACACACACACACACACACACACACACACACATAGATAGATAAATAGATATAAATATGGAAAAAAAGAATAAAATGAAATAAAATAGTATTTTCCCCACTTCCATTTTATGAAAGAATTTGGGAAGAATCAGTATTAATTCTTTAAATTTTTAGTAGACTTTAGCAGTAAGCTCTCTGGTGTAGGGCTTTTGTTAGATGGAAGATTTATTTTTGATTCAATCTCTTTACTCATTACTGGTCTGTTTCTATTTCCTGTTCATTTATAATTCAGTCTTTGTAGGCTGTATCTATGAATTTATCCATTTATTCTAGAGTTGTCAATTTGTTGGCATATAATTGTTCATAGTAGGTTCTTCTGATTTTTGTATTTTTTTGGTATCACATGTAATGTTTCCTCTTTCTTTCTTTTTCTTTTTTATTTTTTTGGAGGCGGAGGTCAAGGTCTTGCTCTGTCAGCCAGGCTGATGTGCGGTGGTATGGTCTTGGCTGACTGTAGTCTCAACCTCCTGGGCTCAAGCCATTCCCTCACTTCAACCTGCTGAGTAACTGGAACCACAGCACATGCCATTACATGTGATTGATATTTTAATTTTTTGTAGAGATAGGGTCTCTCTATGTTGTTCAGGTTAGTTTCATATTCCTGGACTAAGGCGATCCTCCCACCTTGGCCTCCCAAAGTGCTGGGATTACAGACATGAGCCACCACGCCCAGCCTTTCATTTTGATATTATTTACTCGAGTCTTCTCTCTCTCTCTTTTTTTAAGTCTAGCTAAGGGTTATTCTGTTTACCTTTTTAACAAACCAATGCTTAGTTTCCCCATTATTTTTTCTGTTCTTTTTCTAGTTTCTATTTCATTTATTTCTACTCTCATCTTTAATTATTTCCTTTTTTCTGGTAACGTGGGCTCAGTATTTTTTTTTTCCAGTTCCTTAAATTATAAAATTAGATTGTTTGAGGTCATTCTTTTTGATATAGGCATTTGTCACTATAAATTTCCCTTGTAGGACTGCTTTCACTACATCCCATAAATCTAGGTATGTTGTGTTTCCAAATTCATTTGCCCAGGTATTTTTTAAAAATTTATTTTAAATGTATATGACACATTAGTTGTTAAGAAGCATGCTGTTTTAATTTTCACACATTTATGTATCTTTCAAGATTTTTTCCTTTATTTATTTCTAGTTTCATGCCATTGTGAATCAAAGATACTTGATATTTCAGTCTTTTTAAATTTGTTAAGACTTGTTTTGGTCTAACAGATGATCTAGCCTGAAGAATGTTCCAAGTGTGTGTGAAAAAAATGTTTATTCTACTGTTGCTTTCACTTTCACTCTCCCCCATCTTTTATAATTTTGATATCAAAATGTACATATTTTTGGCTAATTTATATTTCTGAACAATTCTCTGTAGCTACAATCATTTTTAATAGCTATGTCTTTTATCTCTCATAGTAGGGATAATATTGCTTTATGTATCACCCTTACACTATTTAAGAATTCAGTGTGATTATGTATTATTAATACCATTGAGTTTTTTACTCTTATCTGATTTTTGTTATTAATTAGTAGCCTTTAATCATAGCTTAAATAATTTCACTTTAGCAATTCCTGAGATGCAGATATTGTGGCAATGAGCCCCATTAGCTTTTGTTTGTCTGGGAAAATATTTCCCCTCATTTCTGAAGTACAGCTTTGAAGGGTCAAGAATTCTTGGTTGGAAGTTCATTCTTTTCTTCAGCACTTTGAATATATCCTCCCACTTCCCTAGACTGCGGGGTTTCTGCTTAGAAATTCACTGGGGCTCCCTTGAACTTGCTGCTTTCAGTAGTCTTTTTTGTCTTTGATTTTTAAAATAGTTTTATTATAATGCGTCTTGTTGAACCCCTCATTGAGTTGAATTTGATAAGAGACCTCAGATCTTTCTGTTCCTGGATGTTGTTATCTTTCCCCAGGTTTGGAAATCTTTCAGCCATCATTTCCCTAAATAGGCTTTCTGGGTCTTTTCCTCTCTTTTTTCCTTCTTTAATTCCTACTATTCAAAGCTTAGCCAGCTTGATGGTATTCCATAATTTCCATAGTCCTTTTTAATTCTTTGTGTTCTCCCTTGAACTGCATAATTTCAAATATTCTATGCTTGAATTTACTGACTCTTTCTTCTGCTTGATAAAGTCTGCTGATAATACTTTCCAGTGAAGTTGCTGGTTTTTTACCTCTAGAACTTTTTGTTTCTTTTTTTTTGTCAAATTTATTTTGTTCATCAATTATTTTGCAAATTTAGTTTTGTAATCCATATTTTTCTGGATATTTCTAAACTTCTTTAAGAGAATAATTCTAAATTTTCCATCAGTCACTATAGATCTCCATTTCTTCTTGAGATCATTATTGAAGCTTTATTAGGGTCTTTTTGCTGGCGTCATATTTTCCTGATTTTTCAAAATCCTTGTATCCTTGTGTTGGTGTCTGCACATTGGAGGAGACAGCCATCTTTTTTGGCCTTTTCAGATGTTCTTTGGTGGTAATAGACCTTCACCATTTTATCTAGCCAGGAATTCTGGATGGACCAGCTGGTAGTGACCTCAAACAGGCAGACCTTGGTGTTGATCTTGCCAGCTGGACTGGGTTGCTTCTTGTGCTCTCAAGTCAGATGGTACTTCTGGCTATGCACCACAATCCAGTGACATCACTAGTTGGACTCTACAGTCTGGCAGAGCTGCTGGCTTGGATCCATAATAATCTCTGATCAAGTAGGGTTCCAGGTAGTCTTCTCTTGCTAGCCAATACAGTTTGGAATCCTTCGTTAGGCAGAGACACATGCTTGGTTTTAAGGCTGTGTGAGGTGTCTGGGGGTCAGTGCTTGGCTACATGAGGTAGACAGGACCAGAGGCCATGCTCCATGGATATGCATGAGTTTGAGCTTACCTCCTAACATATAATAGATTTTAAACCACACCAAGGCTTGATGTATTTGTCACTTTGCCACTGATGTTGGGTAGACCCAGATGTTACCTTCCTGGGTAAACTCTGATCTGCACTTGTCTTCAGGCCTGGGGAAGGCTCAATGAACTTACAAAAGCTTTGTTTTTTGTATCACCTCTTTTCTACAAGGGTTAGGCAGGGCCAGATGCTCTGTTCATAGGTAAATAATGATCTGATATTTTTCCTGGTCAGAGGGAAGCTTAAAGAGAGTACTTCAGCTTATGGAAAAGCTGGCTAGTGACTTGAACCTGGCAGATCTATGGATCACTCTTCCTGCAGCATGAGGCTTTTCGCTAGTCTCTCTTATATGGCTTCTCTGTTAGTGGGAATGCAGAGCAACCATCAATATTAATGCTCTGGATACTATGAGCTCCATTCCCATTAGCTCCATTCCCATTATTTTTTTATAACTGATGTTATAGTCCTGCTGGTGCTCCCTATGTTTCCTGTAGAATGAGACAGCAGTGAGCCTCCTGTGAAGAGTTTCAGAATGATGGGGAAGCTGAATGTCTGCCTCCAACTTTCATTTCCCAGAGTAAAAAGTCTGAGCCCAGGGAAATCCTCTGTATGTGGCACTGTGCTGGCTTGTGGGATGGGTAATGCAGTCAAAGAGAAACAGTTCCTCTTACCTTTAGAATGCACCTTTTATCTGTTCTAAAATCCAAGATAATATCTCAGCCTTACTCCTGAGTTCTTGGGTGTTCGTGAACATGTTCTCTCACGTGGATAATTGCTAGTTAGTTTTCCATGTAAATGGAGGGGAACAGGGAAGTCAAGGTAGAGAACTCCTATCTCATCTTGCTGATATCACTTGCAACTTTCTATTTTGAAAGAAGGATTTGAACTTTAGAATTTTAAATACTAATCCTGTGCCTAAGCAAAAATACAGTATTAATTTTGTTATGCTTTTTTCCCTGTCTCATATTGATGAGAATGTTAGTATCTGATTACAGAAAAAAAAAAAGAACCATGATCGACTGAATTTTAGTATTTTGCTATCTTGTTCAGAGTTAACATGAGAAATGTACGGTGTTGATACCAAGCCCCCCAAAAATAATATTTAAGATGTTTAAACTGAGATGTGGCTGTCAATGTAATAACTTCTATGAAGAGCTGATAATAGGCTACAATGATTATTATGTGTAAAAAATTACAATATTGACAAAAATAGAAAGCACAAAAATGATAAAATTTTATTGTACAGAGAGGTAAACTAAAAGTATAGTGTCTCTTAAATGCATATTCAAGATCAGATTGGATAATATTGGAATGAAGCCATCTTATTTTAACTTACTGATTACTTACTCAGAATCTAAAGAGAGCATAGAAGTGGTAAATCCCAGTGTCACATTGACCATATTTGTTTGCAACTCAGATCCTTTGCAGAAGGAGTACTGTAGAAAAGAAGTGAATACAGTTATCAGGATGAGGATATACAGTTGCCTTCCTTAAACAGTTTGTGAATGTGACCTTGTATATTTGAGTCACTAAAAAGACAGATAATTAGGAAAACAGTTGATTTTCATGGCACTTGTATCATCTTAATTCATCTTAAATTTGTATTTATTTCTTCTAAATACATAAGAACTTGGGAAATTGAAATCATTAATGAATATGCAACGAACCTGGTCATTGAATATTGAAAATATATAAAATTAACTACTAAACATGGAATACAGTTGGTCTGGAAGAAAGATAATGAAGATGACTTAAACAAATCTGAAGATTTATGAACGGTCATTATAAGGAGTGTGGTTACCAGCTGTTCTACATGTCCAGAGAGATTAGAACAAGAAGTCCCTAACTGCAATGGTAATTAGACACAAGAAAAGGTTGCTGGAGAAAAGACTGTGGAATTTCCTTTTATGGAGAGATTTCTGAAACAAGATGGTTATCTTTTTTGGGTTGCCTAGAAACAGGAGGATGATCTATATGACCTCTTTTAGATCTCCTCAAGTCCAATAAATTTATCTCTATGAATTTGTCTCTCCTTGAGTCCAAACTGAATTTATCTCTGTAAGTATAGCTTTAGAAAGCCACTGCTTCAGTAAATGTTTTCAGTTATGTAAATGCTGACTTAAGTAAAGACATTATTATAAAAATAACAGTGAAGAAATGTTTAGAAAGGCAGTTGGGACAGGTTAGCAAGTGCATAACAGTGCTGTTGTTTAAAATGAGGTTGAAATTCCAGGGTGTATAAATAAGAGAATTTTCTATAGAAACTGTGAGACAATTCTCTATACTTGGAAGCTATCAGGCACTTATTGTACTGTTATGACAGTTGAGGGTCTCACAACTGTAGTGTAATGTGGGAAGCTTGGAGTAGCTCCAACAGAATGTAGAAAAAAATGATAAGAGTGTTAGAAAAACTTATTTAAGAATAAAAAGAAAAGGGGTAGTGCAATTCGAAATGGAGAAATAATTTTATTTTCTTTATATTGCCTTTGTTAGGTATATTTGTTGCTACTTTTATTTTTGAAGAAAGTTGTATAAAACTTAAAACTTAAGAGGTTTCTATAGATGTAAATTTTAAACAATGAATATTTAAAACCATGAGTACCATAGGATTGATTAAATCGTGTGTCATGTCTAATAGTTGATTTTTCTATTTTTATGCACTAACTTATCTCTGCCTCTTTTTTCATTTGTCTTCTTCCTAGGAAATCACATCTTCTGATAGGTTTTGATTCTCATTCATTATCTTTCTCCCCAAAGTGAAAGGGAAAATTCTAACATGCTGTCCAAGATTTCTTCCTCCTGATTTAAACACTGTGTGTAATCCCCTCCCCTTCAGCATGAGAATTACTTGTGAACAATGGGATATCACTTCTGCAACCATGTTACCTTGTATGGCAGAAGGGATGTAATTAAGTTCACTAATCAGTAGAGTTAGTCAAAAAAAGGTGATTATTGGTGAGGCTGACATAATTACAACTGTGAGAGAAGGGAGAGAGATTCAATGCAGCAGCAGACACGCTCCTGATGGCCTTGAAGAAGCAAACTGCTCTAGGAGCTGAGAGCATTCCCCAGTTGACAACAAGAGAACAGAGTCAGTCATATGGCTTCAAGAAAATGAATTGTACCAACAACATAAGGGAGCTTGTTGATGATTTTTTTTTCCTACTCAAGCCTCAAGATGGGGATACAGCTAGCCAACATCTTAATTTCAGCCTCGTGAGATTCTAAACAGAGAACGAAGCTAAAATATGACATACTCCTGACCTACAAAACTGTGAGGTAATAAACTTGTATTGTTTTCATCTAAATTGTGCTAATTTGTTACATAACAATAGAAAAACCAATATACCAAGTGTTCATCACCTTGCAGTCCTTCTGACTTGATGAAGTGTAGCTATCCACATAAGCCTATGAATCAGCTTTGACAGCGATCATAGACTCCTAGTTCCCCTCATTCCTCTATCTTATCAACCAGTAAGAACTGATTATTTTTACCCTTAAAAATCTCTAAGACGACTGTCCAGTATCTTCCATGTCAAGCTCCCTTACTTCTCTTGAATTACTTTGGAAGTTTCTTACTTGGTTTCTCTATCTCTAATTTTGCCTTCTTCAAATAATTTATCCTTATGGCCGTCAGGGTAAACTTTCTGAAATATTCATCTGTTCACAGCATGTTGTTGCATATATCCTTTATGATATGTTCATAGTTCAACCATAGTTCATAGTTTACCATAACATGAGGCATTTTAGGATTTCATCCTGGGCTGTCTTTCTGACCTCAGCTATTCAAAACATTTTCATGACATTTTGATCTACTTTCTTTTCTCTGAGCAAGTATTTTAGTATTATATTCACACTTTTCCCACAGCCTGGAATTTTCATTCCATAAGAATTTGCATTGCTTGGCTTATTCCTACTCATTCTTCAACAGACCAGTTAAATGTCACCACTTTTGGAAATATATTCCTGATTCCCAGACTCACTTATAGGCCCTTTTCTACACATGTTGCATAGTCTTTAATCTGATTTTGTTGATTTCTTTGTCTATCTTCTTCATTTGATTGAGAAATCCTTGATGTCTGAAAGTTTAGCTCATCTTTGTATCTTATCATTGTGTATAGGGTTCAACATGTGCAAGGAGCCAATACAAGCTTATTTCATAAGTTGGAATCAGGTATCTTAATAATGAAAAAAATCAAATCACTTTGACCTAAATAAAATAAGGTTTTGTATTATTTTCATATAACTATTCAGAAGAAGGCAATGAGAAGAAAGTTGAAGGCATTTCCAATGGGCAAATTAGGAGATCCTTAGATTTCAGACTGGTTAAACATTCCCCAAAATGGTGATGTTTGACTTGTCTGTTCAAGAACAAGACAAGCAAATAGAATTCTTATGGAAAAATAAATCTAAAATTTTGAGTTATCTTTATCCCAGACATAAATCACTTACATTTTTATAAGATACAAATTATCTGTAACTCATCCATCTTCTAAAAGTTAGCATCTAATGTTTTAGAGCCTTGGCTCAAATAAATAACATATAGTAAGTTAAGTAGTTATCTTACTCCATAGTGCACTATTTTAGTATATTTTTTTAGACAAAGCTCTAGTATGTCATCTAAGATACACCATAATGTTTTTGCCTTCTTTCCAAGTCTGGGATTTTTTTTTAAATGGAATAACTATTCTCTCCAATTTATTTCTGATCTGAAACAAGAAAATTCATGTTCTGATAATGGAATAAAAGAGGAAAGATATTGAGCTGATATTTTACTTCCAGTGGTAGATTCTTTCTTTTTCTCTTCTTTAATTGCTATATTAGTCTGTTCTCATGCTGCTAATGAAGACATACTCAAGACTGGGTAATTTATAAAGAAAAGAGGTTATTTGACTCACAGTTCTGCATGGCTGGGAGACTACAGGAAATTTATAATCATTGAGGAAGGTGGAGAAGAAGCAAGGCACCTTCTTCACAAGGCAGCAGGAAGGAGAAGTGCAAGCAAGGGAAATGCCAGATGATTACAAAACCATCAGATGCTGTGAGACTCACTGATTATGAGAACAGCATACAGGAAACGGCCCCTATTATTCTATTACCTTCACCTGGTCCCACCCTCGACATGGGGATTATGGGGATTAGAATTCAAGGTGAGATTTGGGTGGGACACAGAGACAAACCATATAATTCCACCTCTGGCCCCTCCCAAATTTCATGACCTCACATTTAAAAACACAATCATGCCCTTCCAACAGTCCCCCACAGTCTTACCTGATTCCAGCATTAACCCAAAAATCCAAGTTCTAAGTTTCATTTAAGAAAAAACAAGTCCCTTCCGCCTATGAGCCTGTAAAATCAAAAGCAAGATAATTACTTCCTAGATACAATGGGGGTACAGGCATTGGGTAAATACACCCACATTCAGTGGGGAAAATTGGCCAAAACAAAGGGGCCACAGGCCCGTTGCAACTCCAAAATCCAAAAGAGCAGTCATCAAACCTAAAAGTTCCAAAATGATCTTCTTTGACTCCATGTCTCACATTCAGGTTGTGCTAATGCAAGAGGTGTGCTCCCCTAAATTGGGGTAGCTCCACCCCTGTGGCTTTGCAGGGTACAGCTCCCTTTGAAGCTGCTTTCGTAGGCTGATGTTGAGTGTCTTCAGCTTTTACAGGCACACAGTGTAAGCTGTTGGTAGATCTACCATATTGGGGTCTGGAGGATGGTGGCTCTCTTCTCACAGCTCCACTAGGCAGTGTCCTAGTGGGGACTCTGTGTGGAAGATCCAACCCCACATTTTCCTTCCTCAAGCCCTACCAGAGATTCTCCATGAGGTCTCCACTCCTGCAGCAAACTTCTGTGTACCCACAGGCTCAACACTACCTGGAAGCTGCCAAGGCTTGGTTCTTGCAACCTCTGAAGCAATGGCCTGAGCATTGGCCCCTTTTAGCTACAGCTGGAGCTGAAGCAGCATCCAGGCAGGACACCATGTCCCCAGGCTGCACAGAGCAGAGGGACTCTGGGCCTGGCCCAGGAATCTATTTTTCTCTTCCAGACCTCCAGGCCTGTGATGGGAGGGGCTGCCGTGAAGGTCTCTGACATGCCATGGAGACATTTTCCCCATTGTCTTGGTGATTAACATTGGGATCCTAGTTACTTATGCAAATTCCTGCAGCTGGCTTGAATTTCTTCCCAGAAAATGGATTTTT
This sequence comes from Pan paniscus, assembly GCF_029289425.2. NCBI lineage: Eukaryota > Metazoa > Chordata > Mammalia > Primates > Hominidae > Pan > Pan paniscus. Next base: position 92,397,337 of record NC_073258.2, on the reverse strand, counting down.
CTTTTCCATTGCATCAGGCTAAAAATTTTCCCAACTTTTAAGCTATACTTCCTCTTGAATGCTTCACCGCTTAGAAATTTCTTCCACCAGATATCCTAACTCATCTATCTCATGTTCAACCTTCCACAAATCTTTAGAGCAGGGGCAAAATGCCAGCAGTCTCTTTGTTAAAACATAGCAAGAGTGACTTTACAGTAGTTCCCAAGAAGTTTCTCATCTCTATCTGAGAGTACCTCAGCTTGGACCTTATTGTCCATATCACTATCAGCATTTTGGTCAAAGCCATTTAACAAGTCTCTAGGAAGTTCCAAACTTTCCCACATCTTCCTGTCTTCTGAGCTTTCCAAGTCTCTAGGAAGTTTCAAACTTTGCCACATTTTCTTGTGTTCTTCTGGGCCCTGCAAACTTTTCCAGCATCTGCCTGTTACCCAGTTCCATAGTCACTTCCACATTTTCAGGTATCCTTATAGCAGCACCCCACTCCCAGTACCAATGTATTGTATTAGTTCATTCTCACACTGCTGATAAAAACATACTTGAGACTAGGTCATTTATAAAGGAAAGAAGCTTAATTGACTCACCATTCAGTATGGCCAGCAAGAGCCCAGGAAATTTACAATCAAGGTGAAAGGCAAAGGGGAAACAAGGTACCTTCTTCAAAAGGTGGCAGGAAGGACAAGTTTAAGCAGGGGAAATGCCAGACGCTTACAAAAACAATCAGATCTCATGAGAGTCACTCATTATCACGAGAACAGCATGAAGGAAAATGTCCCCATGATTCAACTACCTCCACCTGGTCCTGCCATTGACATGTGAGGATTATGGGGATTACAATTCAAGGTAAGATTTGGGTGAGGATACAGAGCCAAACCATATCAGTTGCACTGTATCTGAATCCTGGAAGGTTTCGTTCCACATTTTTCCATTCCTATTCATGATTTTCCCTTATATAGGAGAAATAATAAGTTTATAGGGTAGAACTCATGGGTAGAACTAGAAGCTAGTTGAATCACAGAAATTAAAGGAAGAGGTAAGCAAATTCTATAAGCAAACAAATGACTAAGGTACATTGATAAGTTGGACTTATTTTCCCTTAATTACCAAGAAACTGGGGAGTTGATGTCCATGAATCAACTGCTATGCATTTCTCAGTAATTCTTTACATCTCCCCTTTCTTTAAATATATATTTATTCTATTATTTTATATTTTTCTTTTGTGACTTAAATTATTTTGTTTTATTCTAAACATAGTAAATTATACCTACAATTTATGTCATTAATACAGACTCCAATTAATAATCTTCTGTCTCCAACAAATTTGTGTATCTTTTTTTCTGTAGACAAAAACTCTTGAATTTCAAATAAATTCCTCCTAATAGGTAAGACTGATCAGAGTTCTAATATGAAACAAGAAAAGTAACGGATTATTCTAATTTTATATTGTAAGTTATAGAAAACAATTTGAGACTTCAAAAAATTTCTCTTTTTCTTGACAATCTTTAATTCTAACCATATCTAGTCTGGTCTTTCTAGTATAGTTTCAGATAAAGATATAAAAGGTGCTCATGACTTTAAAGCCAACCATTATACAGAAAGCACTTTTCAAAGCAAATCTGATAACTTAAATTCTTACATCTGTTCCACTACCAATGGCCAGAGTACTTGCCTTCTTTTCTGAGTGTTAGATAAGCAGAAATTTACCCATTTCCACTTCTGTAAATTGAGAAATTTTGGAGTATATAAGCAAAAGTCAAGTATATTCAGTGAATTTTTAAGACTAAAAATAGTGTTCATTGTCACATAAATTAGAGAAAATTTCATTCATTCACATACAGCAATTTCTTAATTTACTCATTTATAGGAAAACACTCTCTTGATAATGCCACTTTATTGCTTGCTCCATCATAGTATACTGGAAGAAGAACACATTCAAGAGTCAGGCAATTAAATATTTGCATTTCATTTGTTTAATGTAATGGCTTGATGACCATGGGTCAATCACTTTAATTTCTGTGTGCATCTCTAAAATGGTGATGATACTTTCCTCCCAGAAATGTTGTGATGATTAAATGAGATGTCTCATGTAAAGTGGCTGGCCTATATTATGCCAGTTTTCTTCCCCTTTTGAAGTTATCTCAACTGTCACTTTCTTAAATTTTCTGCCCCAGGATTTTCTCATACTTCTTTTTTGTTTTAGTATAAAACATATTTACTTATTCATTGTCTCAGATGAAAATGCTGTTCTAGTCTACTTGTAAACACTATGTTATTTTCCTACCAAATTTACTATTCTCTTGAGAAAAGTTGACAGAACCAGGTATCTTCTTCAAAATTCTTCATTATAGGGATGTGTAATTCAGATGAAGTGGATATTAACAATAAATAATTCTGAATTATCACCATCAGTCACACTTATGAGTATTATGTGCATATATCTACATAAATTGACCAACTTTACATTGCGCCAGAATGATGAAATTTGGCTTGGATAAAGAATTGTGAATCTTGTTCTGCCATCACCTATGTAATCTTTATACAAATATGGAGGCAGATTCCAGACTAAACACTCCCTACAACTTGAAGATATTTTTTAGAAGCTTGTGTGAGCTACATTGAATCAGATTAGAAGACTAGAAACCACCTTGTGCCTAGACTTCTTTCACCCCGAGTCTGCATCTATTTATGATTCCACTGCCTACTAAAAGTCTTACGAAATACAGAGAGAGAGAGAGACAGACAGACAGACAGACAGACACACACACACAGAGAGAGACAGAGAGAGAGACAGAGAGAAAGAGAGAGAGAGAGATCCCTCAGATCTACTAAAAACATTATACCTGATCCCTTAATATCTATTCCTTATATGTCAGGTGGAATTTTCCCAAAGCCCTCTCACTGCCAACCTTGAAAGAGAAAGGAAAGCAGTAGTTTCTCAATGTGGTCTAAAAGCAGCAAGTATCTTGATGTGTATTAAACACCTTGTTACAAGATCACAATGGAAATGCCTACAGTGGTCAGCCACATACATGAATGTGTCAGGTATATGGGTAGATTAGGTTCTGGACAGTACTTGCACTTCCTAAAGTGAACAGCTGCCCTTGGAGCCTGCAATTATTGCCACATAAGAATGCAGACCAATGTGGTAAAATCTTCTGATTGTAAAAATATATTTAAAATTCAGATTTTTATGCAAAATCTCTTGATAGAGAATTGTTTGTAACTTATTCAAACAAACACTAATCTGGTCGGAAAAAATATGTCTCTGGATAATATACAATCTAGAGTGGCCCAGTGTTTGATACATATTTTAAATATTTGCCTCCTCTCACAGAAAGCAGAAAAGATATGAACTTGTTTAGGCAAAATGATAGTGTTAGGATGTTACCAAATCTGTTGGCTTTAACAACATCAATGATTTTAAGTTCATTCTAATATATTCTGTATGTATACTTCTGTGTATTTAATCTTAAAAAATCTATCATAATTCCAAAATACTTCAAACAGCTTACTAAGATTTTGGTTATTAGTATTAAGAAAAGCTTCATACTTTTAAAAACATTAAATATACCTATTTCCCCCCAAATTTTAAAATATTTGGAATTCTGTTTTTGTTATTTCAGTTGATTATTTAATTCAGGAATATTTCTTTAAAGACCGTCAACCTCCTTCTATGTTAGATGTATTGGGATAAAGTCTGAAATTTGTATGTGTCTAGGAATTTCTCCATTTATTCTATATTTTCCAATATATTGGCACATGGATACCATAGTAGCCCCTGATAATTATTTGTATTTTCACAGTATGAGCTGTAATGTTAGCTTTTTCCTTTATGATTTTATTCATTTGTATCTTGTCTTTATTTTTTCTTAGTCTGGCTAAAGATTTGTAAATTTCATTTAACTTCTCAAAAAACCACCTTGTTTCATTGATTTTTGTAGTGTTTTATTGATCTTTTGTAGTGTTTTCTTCATTTCAATTTTACTTATTTCTACTCTGATCCTTATTATTTCTTTTCTTCAGCTAATTTTGGGTTTGGTTTGTCTTGCTTTTCTCATTCTTTAAGATGTATTGTTAGATCGTTTATTCCAAGTTTTTCCTCTTTTTTGATGTAGGCACTTATGTCTGTAAACTTTCCTCTTAGTACTGCTTTTGCTGTATCCCATGGGTTTTGGTATGTTGTGTTTCCATTTTCATTTGTTTCAATTATTTTTTCAATTTTTTTCCTAATTTCTTCATTGACCCACTGGTCATTCAGGATCAAATAGTCTAATTTTCATGTACTTGTATAGTTTCAAAAATTCCTCTTTTAGTAATTTCTAGTTTTATTCCATTGTGTTCAGAGAAGATGCTTGATATTATCTCAACTCCTTGAATGTTTTAAGACTTGTTTGTTAACCCAACGTATGATCTATCCTTGAGAATGATCCATGAGCTGAGGAAGAGATTATGTATTCTGCAGCCACTGGATGAGATGTTCTGTAAACATCTATTAGATCCATTTGGTTTATAGTCTAAATTAATTCCAATGTTTCTTTGTTGATTTTCTGTCTGGAAAATCTGTCCAATGCTGAAAGCGAGGTGGTGAAGTCTCCAGCTATGATTTTATTGGGGCCTATCTCTTGTTTTAGCTTAATAATATTTACTTTACATGTCTGGGTGCTCTAGTGTTGGCTGCATATATATTTAAAATTTGTATATCATCTTGCTGAATTGAACCCTTTATCATTATGTAATGACCTTCTTTGTGTCTTCTTACAGTTTTAGTCTTGAAACATATTCTGTCTAATATAAGTGTAGATACTTCTGCTCTTTTTTGGTTTCCATTGACACGGAATGTCTTTTTCCATCCCTTTATTTTCAGTCTATGTGTCTTTTTATGGGTGAAGTATGTTTCTTTTAGGCAACAGATCAATAGGTCTTGTTTTTTTAAAATCTATTCAGCCATTCTATGTCTTTTGATTGGAGAGTTTAGTCCATTTACATTTAATGTTATTATTGATAAGTAAGGACTTGCTCTTGCCATTTTGCCACTTATTCTGGTTGTTTTGCAGCCTTATTTTCCTTCTTTGTTTCTTTCCTGTCTTTCTTTAGTGAAGGTGATTTTCTCTGGTGATATAATTTACCTACTTGCTTTTTACTTTTTGTATATCTGTTGTAGGTTTTTTGGTCTGAGATTACTATAAGGCTTGCAAACACTGTTATGGAAGCCATTATTTTAGTGTAATAACAACCTAACATTGCATAAATGGACAAGCAAAAAGAAAGCTAATGAAAAATTACCCTTAATTTTGTTCCCCTACTTTTTAACTTTTTGTTGTTTCTGTTTATATCTTATTGTACTATTGTGTATTGAAAAGTTGTTGTAGTTATTATTTTTGATTGGCTCATCATACAGTCTTTCTGCTTAGGATAAAAGTAGTTTATATACCAAAATTACAGTGTTATCATATTCTATGATTTTCTGTGTACTTACTATTACCAATGAGTTTTATACCTTCAGGAGATTATGTATTACTCATTAATGTCTTTTTATTTCTGATTGAAGTACTGTCTTTAGCATTTCTTGTAGGAAAAGTCTGGTATTAATGAAATCCCTCAGCTTTTGTTTGTCTGTGAAAGTTCTTATTTCTCCTTCATGTTTGAAGGATGTTTTCACCAGGTATTATTCTAGGGTAAAGGTTTTTTTTTCTTTTTTCTTCAGCACTTTAAAAATGTCATGCCATTCTCTCCTGACCTGTAAGCTTTCCCCTGAAAAGTCTGCTGCCAGACATATTGGAGCTCTGTTGTATGTTATTTGTTTTCTTTCTCTTGCTTCTCTTAGGATCCTTTCTATTATCTGTTATGTTTGAGAATTTGATTATTATATGCCTTGAGGTAGTTTTCCTTGGGTTAAATCTGAATGGTGTTTTGTAACCTTCTTGTTCTTACATATTTATCTAAGTCTCGGAGGCTCACCCAGTGCCCTCAACATAGCACCTGGTATTGCTGCTGGTTATTCAGAGCACAAGGGCTCTTCAGTTAACAGGCAATACATGCTGTTAGGACTAGGTCCTTTCCTTCAAGTCAGTGGTTTCTTTTCTGGCCCAGGATATGTCTAGAAATGTCATCCAGGACTAGCTCTTAAAAGAGGTGCCTCCTAACTCTGACTGGTGCCCCATCCTGCTGTGGCTGAGTTGGTATCTAAAATGCAAGACAAAGTCCTCCCCACTTTTCCTGCTCCACTCCTCAAGTGAAAGCAAAGGGTCTATTTTGAAGCCCTGAGCTGGGCCACTTGGGGTTGGGGAAGGTGTGTTTCCAGTGTTCCCTTCGCCAACCCAGCTGGTATTTCAGGAGGTTGCATGCCCCGCACAGTCCACTGTCTTGTCCTAGTTTAGCAAGAGGACTCACCTAAGACTTGCAGTCCTTATGACCTAGACTGCCTTACAATTTATTACTTAGAGACCAAGAGCAATTTAGCCCTCTGTGGTGAGGTTTGTGGTATGATTCCCCTCTTGCTAAGGCTGTTTTAAATGCTCCCTCTGCAGGTAGGAGTTAGCTGAGTTTGATCTGTTTTTTCTTTCTCTTCTAATAGGACAGCATTGAGTTTAATGCCTTACAATTGCTGTGCTCTCCCTCCCCCAGGGCCTTAAGATGTTCTCTGTACCTCCCTGGTTGCTGCTGCCAGGGAGTTGGGAAAGAGTGGTGTGGTGTTGGTGATTCAGGACTATTTTTACTATGTTTTCAATGCCTCTTTCAGCAATATGAAGTTAAAATCAGGTACTATGAGTGCTCTCCTGGTTTTTGGTTCTTATGAAGGTGTTTTTTCTGTGTAGATAGATGTTAAATTGGTGTCCTTGTTGGGGGATGATCAGTGGAATCTTCTATTCTGCCATTTTGCTATACCTCCTCTCCACTCTCCAGGATTTATTTTTAAAAGAAAGATACCTGAATGAAAATGAGAACATATGGTTTAAACATATAATCAATGAAAATATGTAGCTGTTGGAGGTAGACATATCAACAGGTCACCTAGGAAATCAGATAATCCAAGGAATATATTCTATAAAAGAGCAGTCTCCTTGATACAGAGTAGGAGGGATTTCTGAATTAAAGGTGAAAACTGGTAGATATAAATTGTCTCACTGATAGAGGCATTGGCAAGATAATACCAAGTATGCAACTTTGAGAATAAAAATTCAAAAACATTGTATATTTTATTTAGGAATACGAACTGCGTGTGCTTTACTGTTTAGTCTTTATCAAGAGTAATTTTACGAGAAAAATGAATTGTTTTACTTTCCTGGTGAATAACATTTAAGTAATTTACTGAAGAAGATATAGTTTTTTTCTGAGTAACACTAGTAGAGAACGCTTCAAATATAATTGATTTGTATGTCAATTTCAGTTTTGTAGATTCTAAAATCAACAGCAGAAAGAGGGCAAAGGGACAAAATACTCATAACTCCTTAGATTATGTTTTTATTCCTCCATGGTAGCTTTGGTAATTCAGAGACTCCAGTGATTGAGTATAATAAGTAAATAAATGTTCAATTTTTAGCTGAAGTTAAAGCCAGCAGAAAAAAATAATTGGCTGGGCACGGCGGCTCATGCCTGTAATCCCAGCACTTTTGGAGTCCGTGGATCATGAGGTCAGGAGTTTGAGACCAGCCTGGCCAATATAATGAAACCCCGTCTCTACTAAAAATACAAAAAAATTAGCCAGACATGGTGTTGCGCGCTTGTAGTCCCACCTGCTGGGGAGGCTGAGGCAGAAGAATGGCTTGAACCCGGGAGATGGAGGCTGCAGTGATCCAGATCATGCCACTGTACTCCAACCTGGGCGACAGAATGAGACTCCGTCTCAAAAATAAATAAATAGCCAGGCGCAGTGGCTCACGCCTGTAATCCCAGCACTTTGGGAGGCCGAGGAGGGAGTATCAGGAGGTCAGGAGATCGAGACCATCCTGGCTTACACGGTGAAACCCCGTCTCTACTAAAAAATACAAAAAATTTGCTGGGTGGGGTGGTGGGCACTTGTAGTCCCAGCTACTCAGGAGGCTGAGGCAGGAGAATGGCATGAACCCGGGAGGTGGAGCTTGTAGTGAGCCGAGATCGCGCCACCACACTCCAGCCTAGGCGAGACTCTGTGTCAAAAATAAATAAATAAATAAAAATGAAATAAATAAATAAATAAATAGAACTTTGATTTTGCCAGTTTATTATTTGATTTGAAAAGAACTAAATAGCACTGAAGGTGAATGATAGTTACAAAATCCTCAATAACAATTCTTATGACTCACTTTACCCTGCAACTCATTCCTTTTATGTTTCATTTTTTTCCTGATGCTCATTTCCTTAAATATTAAGAATATAAAATATCCTTAATATTTAAGGCAAGCATTTTTGTCATCTGATAGGATGCAATGTTGGGTTAGCAAATATTTTAATTGCTTTTCTCGTATTGAGTAAAATGGACGCTAATTTCCAATAATAATGATCAGTTACTTTGACAGTTCATTTTATGGGACAAGAAGAATATGTGTGGCTTAGTGCTAAGCTCTCCATACAATCAGAGAATGTAGATCTCTGTGTAAAGGAGTAGATTCCTTAAGTTCACTGTGCCAATGCTCTCCTCAATACATCATAGACTTCTTGTTTCTGTGCATTGTCCTACTTATTTTCTTAATTTTAAGTGCTTCTGACACTACACTCCTACCTTGCCTCTCTTTTTGGGGGGGTCAGGTGAAATTTATTTAAACCATCAACTATGCAAATGATTTGTCTGGGGAAGGAAAAAATAAAATGTCTGAGAGATCTAAGGTAATCTAGTTATTAGAAAAGAGAAATAATTTGAATGGTTAGAAGTCAAAGGAGAAAATAAAGTTAACTATGGAAAATCCTAGGAATTAACAGCAGGACTTAATTAAATAGTCACATGGTCAGTTTACATGCTATGGTCATAGTGGCAACATTAATACTGTACATACATCCCAATTCTATATCCCCAGGCAAACTACACATACACACGTAGATATAACAGTTGGAAATAAATGGATAGAATAAGTATTTATTCTACTATAATGATTACAGAAGGGATTGTAGGATGTAATCGGTTAAGGTAGGAAGTGAGGGTATGAGTGGTGGGAGCATTAGGGAAAGTGACTGGAAAGGGGATAGCTAATAAGTAGCTTTTAGAGTTTGTATAATATTAATGTGAATAGTGGCCAAGATGGAGTACAGGAAAAGTTTTTCAGCTAAGGTGTTTAAGAAAATGAGAGCTAGGGAAGAGAAAAATAAATATTAAATTTTGACCTTATAGAATCCAGGTTCTGGTCATCCAGGAATATTTTTAAGACGTGTTCAAGGTTAAGTTTCACTCTGTAATTTTTCTTCTTAGAATAAGTTTTAGTTGCTACTAAGCTCCCCCATCTACCCAATTCTAATTTTCAATAGCTTCTCCTAGTCTAGGACTTGTGATCTAATGATTTTTTATTACTTTCTATAATTTCTTGTATTTGTGCTTTTTAAAATTATTTGGTTGCACTGTAAATTATTTTTAACAGAAAACCATTATTTACTTTTGGAATTAGGCAGATAATATGACAGTAATCAGCAATAAATAAACATTTTTAGAAAACACTATACTGAAAAATAATTAACAGGCAGTAATTTCTTTCCAATGCATAGTAACAATAGTAGTCATTGGATTTTGGTAACAGAACTTGTGAATTAATAAGATTGTGGTTATCAGAGTCCTGTGAAAAATCAATCATGGACTAAAAATTTGCTATGCTGTTTTATGCCAATTAACTGTATTTTGCTTGCTTTCTCTTTGTCTTCTGGCAATAGTTTCAATATATCACCCTTAGAAAAGTCACCAAAGCCAAATTTATTTTTCATTTGAGTCCCCACCAGAATTCTCAAAGTGACAGATTTTTATTACCTACTAACATTGCTCCTCGCTTCTCATATATTTTGTTCTAGTTTCCTTTATGTCTAATGTATTTATCTTCTCTCTTTTCTAGAGTTGTCTCCCCAGGATTCTGGGCATCCAATCTTGTCTCCTGTCTAGACTTTATTGTTTTACTTATACTTTTATCTAACTGTAATGGTCAAGTCCCTGCTTTAATGAGAGGTTACTTTCCTCACCTTTTTATACTTTGACCTTTGGTAAGTCCACTCAAGAGTCACCTTCTATTATATATCTTGGCAAAACTTTTTCTTTATCTTTTATATTACTTTTGTTCTTAGGAAATCTTACTCTTAGTCCTTGACTATCTCATTTCCTTCTTTAACTGGTCAGTTGATAACCATTATCAATGTTAGTGAAAGATTCATTTAATATCCTCCATAGCATTTGACAATCGCTCATTTCCTCCATTGTTTCAAGTTTAAGCAGCTTGATAAACTGTACTTAGTGCCCTCTAAGTGACATTGGATGAGTTGAGACCCATATCCTAAATGTAGCTCTTAATGTTTCCTACTTATATGGGTTTCTCTTCCCCGTGTGAAAATGCAGTTTGCTCCAAGGCAGTTATCATTGGGGTTCTTCACTGCTGCATTCCTTTGACATGAGAAGTGCTTGACACATAATAGGTCCCCAAGAAATATTTATCCAACAAATTAACAAATGATTAGGTGCTAGGGAAATAAAAAATACTTGACCCTGTCATCAATAATTTTACAATCTACTAAGGAATATACTTACAGCAATAGATGATATCAATATAACTTGGCAAATGTGATGTTAGATAAATAAATAGAAAATGTGCCATGAGGGCAGAAATAGTCTTATTTGTGTTATCTGGGAAGAATTGCAGGGGGTGGTTGCATCATTTATTCACTCAACAAATGCAGTTAAGCCTTTCTGTATTCCAAGCACTCTTCTAGGTGCTGAGAGTAGAATAGTAAAAGTCATAACAAAGACTTCTTCTTAAAGAGTTTTTATTCCTCTAAAAAATGAATAATTAAATACTAATGAAAAAATAAATAGTAAACAAGTAAATACATTGAACACAAACATTTCAGATAAGTCTCACTTAGAACCTAGAGTCATCTAAAATTCTTTGCTTTCCATTTTTTTTCAGTTTAAATCCATCAGTGATTCATGTTGGTGACATCTCCCAAGTATATCCTGAATCTACATTTTTCTACAATTTCATAATGACCACCTTAATCTAGATAAACTTAAGCTCTTTCTCTAGGTACTTTTTCTTGCTATTTACTTCCTTCTTCTTGGAATTTACTTCTGTTCTTCTCAGAGGTGCCTTCTCTGTCATCCTATTGAAAAAATATCTAACCTAGAACTGGTTAACACATTATACTATTTGGCTTAGTGTTTTTCATAGTTCCCATTTTGACTTCCGTAGAGTAATGCAATAACTTCAAAATGCATAACACCTGCTTCTTGATCTCCACTATTACCACCCTGGCTCAAGCTGCCATTTTCTTTCAGCTGCCAGACCACAATAAATTGTCCACACAGGAGCCAAGGTCAGCATTTAAGATATAAAATTAGATAACTGGACTCCAGGTACAATCAGGATTCTGAACCATATCAACTCTAGAAAGAAAAGCAAGAGACAGAAAATTGAAAAAACCTTTTAGAAAGAAAAAGCAACCAGGAATTACATAGACAAATGCTATTGTGAATTGGTATGTTTCTATGATGGAGAAAGGTGGATGGAGGGAGAGGCAGTGGCAATGCAGGTTGATGGAGAGAGTGATGCCACTGTCTTGGAACAGGAAACAGTCCAATTAGGCTAGGGGAGGGGAAATGTAGGCATTCTGCATTTGTTTCTCTCTACCATCCCTTCCCTCCATTTTCCTTTATAATAAACTATGTCTACATCTACACCTGCTTACACAGGTCTCTTGTCCATGTGTTCCCAAGAGAAAAATCAGGGTAGCTCAGAGCCCTGTGCTTGTGAGGAGCTGGGAAAAAACTGCTGGCAAATAACTGACCTGGTAATAATTTATTCTCTAACTCCCCCTTTCCAAATTCTTAAGACTGAAGAATTATAATTTAAATAGCACCTTCTCCTAATGATATTTTTTTCTACAGGGCAAAGAGTAAAGATTTGACCTAAGAAAATGTTTTATGAGGTGGAGAGTGATTAATTGTGGTTTTCTGATTTGGGGGTCTCTATACCCCAAAGCTTATTCCTCTGAGCTGATTATAATAAACATATTATTATTTTGAATTTGTAAGCCAAATTTTTATGTTTGAATATAATAGAATAGCCTCTTTACCCACACAAGCCACTGAATGTAAGAAAATTTGAACTAACAATATGAGGACATAAAATATTTTAGGCATACAAGGTCTCAGAAATTTTTTGGACAAACATCTACATTAGAAATATTTTGGAATTAAATTCTTAAAAAGAAGATCAACTTAGTATATTTATGAAAAGACATATGAAGTAAAAGTGATCAAATATCTGAGTAAAAGGTAACATTGTCTTAAAACATATAGAGAGTCAAAGGAAAAGAAAAGAATATGTTAATATTGGTACAGAATAAAATGTACATGTAATACAAATATATATCAACATATTCTTTAAATACAAACATATATCAACATATTCTTTAAATATGAAGTATATAGAGATCAATTTAACAAAAGTTGTTTAAAATTTCTACAGAAAAACATATAAACTTTCCTTAAGAGATATTACAAGAGACTGAAATACATGGAGAGACATGCCATGTTCATTGAATGGAAGACAATATGATAAAGATGTTAGCTTTTCCCAAATTGATTTATAGATAAAATCTAATCAAAATTTCAATTGGGTTTTTTAAATGAAGCTTGATGGTACTAAAATTTATAAGGATAATTAAGATCAAGACTACCTAGGACATTTCTGAGGAAGAAAAGCAAGAAGGGAGAACACGACATAACAGATATCAGTATTTATTATGAAATTATCTAAACATAATATGGTGTTAGCAGAAGGATAGAAAAAAGTGGACAAGAAACAGAAAGCCTAGAATCTAAGCCTCTTGCCATGAAATTTTTGTATAAAAGACAGGTAGCATGAAAAAGCAGTGTAGAAAGTATTGTTCAATAAATGAAACTGGCAAAAGTGATAATAAATATAGAAGAAAACAAAATTAGATCTAATTCATCAACTATTTGAAAAGATAAACACCAGAAGAACAAATAACTTCAATATCACATAATACATTTTTAACACTTACAGAAAACATAGGTGGAGATAGTTTAAAACTTCAGATAAAAACAGTTAGAAGTAAGATCAGAAAGCATTGATGAGACTATTTAAATTAATCTACAGGTAACTTAAGAGTCGGAGAAAATGTGGACCTACAGGATTTCTCAAACATTGCTGTGAGAAGTATAAACTGGTGCAACCATATTGGAAAATAGTTTGGCATTACCTCTTAAAATTAAATATCATGTATCTTGTAACTCAGCAGCTCCACTGTTAGGTATAGGCTCAGGAGGAACTCCTGCACGTAATTAACAGGAAATATGAATATAAGGATGTATGTTGCAGAACTGTGCACAACAGTAAAATGCTTTAAGTACTCAAGTGACCCTCGAAAGGATAATGGATGTTATATTCACACAATGAAATATTATATAGCTATCAGAAAAAAATGATCTATAGTGACAAGGATGTCTTTTAAAAATCTGGTAATAAATTAAGATACAAGTTTCAAAGTATTTCAATCATGATATAACTTCTATATGGGTAAAAACAATGAATCTAAATGTATGCATACATTTTAGGAGTTCATACAGATGGCAGAGGACAGGGAGTAGTTAAAAACACTGGATTCGTGATAGCGCGTATCTGCATAGGGGTTGAGAGTGTGGAACATAAATTGGTGGTGGAGTCCATAGTTTTGTCAAGATTTTAACTCCTATTTTGAATGGTTAATGTATGGTTATTTATAATATGATTACAAAGAAGTCATTAAATAACTAGATGAAAGTAGGTCATGCAGGTAACCAAGCAAGATTATGTTATGAATCAAAATAATAGTTAATCCAAACTAGGTTCAATCATTTTTAAATATCAGATCATGTCTGAGTTCATGTCCTTTGTAGGGACATGGATAAAGCTGGAAACCATCATTCTGAGCAAACTATCACAAGGACAGAAAACCAAACACCACATGTTCTCACTCATAGGTGGGGATTGAACAATGAGAACACTTGACACAGGGTGAATAACATCACACAACGGGGCCTGTCGTGGGGTCGGGGGAGTGGGAGGAAGGGATAGCATTAGGAGATATACTTAATGTAAATGATGAGTTAATGGGTGCAGCCACCAACATGGCACATGTATACAAATGTAACAAACCTGCACGTTGTGCACATGTACCCTAGAACTTAAAGTATAATAAGCAAACAGACAAACAAAAACAAAAAGTATATATATCAGATCATGTCACTAGTCTCCCTTTAATTGTCCATACTTCCTATGATTTATCAAAAAAAGTTTTAAGTAGTCATAGTGATAATGTGGCCAGCACTTTTGCTGCTTTGCATCACCTTTCCTTCAGCTTACCTCTGAATTCAGCATCAAGTTTGATGGAAAATTCTTAGATATGACACCAGCATATCTGAATAAGATTTTTATTTCTCTGCCTTCCCCCGCCCCCACAGGGCTTTCTTAAAAACCAGGGAGGTCTTTCACCAGGATACAGGTAAAACAGGAGAATTAATATCCATAGGAAAACCCTCAACTTTTGATGGATGGAAGTTTGGAGATAAATGTCCAACCTTCTTTCTTGCAGACAAAAAATTTGTGAGGCTTATACTACACTATTTCTCTAGGAATCTCCAGAGGAATTAAATCCCATGCGCCCCAGATGATATCGACTCGGTAAAACACATTTGACAGCTTTTCTTTTTTCTCTATCTCCCCCTCCTTTTCCTTATTTATTTCTTCTCCTCCTCCCCCTCCTCCCCCTCTCCTTCCTCCCCTTCCTCCTCCTTCTTTCTTCTTTCTTCTTTCTTCCTCTTCCTCTTCCTCTCCTCCCCCCTCCTTCTCCTCTTTCTCCTCCTCCTCCTTCTTTCTTCTTTCTTCCTTTTTTTCTTCTTTCTTCTTGAGATAGCAACTGGGTAAATTACCTGCATGCAAATCATTGTCTCAGTCTCAGTCTCTTTTTACAGGGAATTCAAACTTAGACAGTAACTGTAGTGATAGATATGGGAGTGGGGCTTATCATTGCTAGGTTAGTTATAGGAAATCTCTCCGATATTTCGATGGAAATACCAAGCCAAATGATGAGTGTTGGGGGAAAGAATCCATTTCCAGTCAGAAAGCATTTCCAGTCAGAGCACAGCAAATGCAAAAACCCTTCAGAGGGAGAGGGATTGAATGTTCAAGGCACAGAAATGGCCAGAAAGGATGGTGCAACGTGAACTAGTGAGGATGATGAAGTTGGAGAAGTAGGCAAGGACTAGAATGTGTAGGGCTTTGTACACCACATCAATGAGTTTCAATTTAATTTCAGCTGTAATCTGAGGCAAACAAGTAATGTTGCTGGGACCAGTGATATGAAGTAGAATAACAGCAGTGAAGACCTTCAGAATAAAATGGAGCAAATGGGTTTGAGATATATTTTGAGGTAGATCTGATGCCACTTACTGTTGGATTACCTATGGTGGGTGAGAAAAAGGCAAAAATCAAAGCAAATACTTCTGTTTTAGGCTTAAACAAGAGGTGTATATGGATGATACATACTAATATAGAACAGAATAGGAAAGAAATAGATTAAGGTGGGTGGTAAGAATCAGGAGCTATTTCTGAATATTTTACTTTTTTCAATGTCTGTTATTGTCTTAAAGAAATGTGAATCCATTAGCCTGGAGCTGAGTGAAATAATCAGTGTTAGACATATGTATCTTGGAGTTATTATCACTTGTATTAACCATAATTAGTTCCTGCAAACTAATGCTTTAAAGTCTACAAAATGGTTACTAGCTCTTCTCAAGTAAACCCTGCTTCACCCGAAAACTTCTGGAGACATTAGACAGCCCTAAATTTTATGCTTTAACAGTCACGGTGACCATGAATTTCATGAGGGTACTACTTTCAAACATAGCTAACTAATCGTAAGCCCATTTACCCTGTCTTGGCCATTCCTTCCCCTGGAAATTATAATAAACGCACTTGCCCACAGTTCCACATTCTCCCTCTGCCACCTATCTGTCTCAGGTGCTCCCCTCAAGTAGTCTTACATTGAGTAATAACACGGGGCCATCTGGTTTCTTCTGTTTTCTGTATGGCTTCATCATAGTTATCCTAAGGTAATACCGTTAAAACACACTTAACGCTAAATTCAGTTTTATCTGAATTACCCAATGCCCTTCTTGGGCAGAGGCAACTCATAGTGTGTGTGTGTTCTTCCTACGGCCTCTCCCTTTCCCTTTGGTGGGTGCCACTGTGGAAGGTGGCAGAAGGAGTAGATTGAAGAAGCATGGCTGCCAGGGAGGCTTTATGGAGGACTGCTGCCCCAAAATAATGCTTCTCAACAAGGGATGTTCCTCTTAGATGTGTGTAGGCTTAGCCATTATCAATCGGGGTTGTTTGTAATAACATTCAACCTTTTCTCACCCTTGTTAATTAAATAAATAATTTCCTCAGGGAAGTCTATCTGACCCCTTCCCCATACACACACAAGGCCTAATTTCTTGCCTATAAATTGTCATAAAAGTATTTACTTCTTTTTATAACAATTACCCCATTTTTCATTTATACACTTATTTGTGTGATTATGAAATTAATATTCATTTCTCCTACTGGACTGTAAGCTCCATAATGGCAAGGCTATATCTGTTTTTCCTCATCCTTTATCCATTGTAAACATGTAATAAATATCCATTGAATAGAATATTTTAAATGAACTGACCACCTGGAATATTATTCTGCCTGAATTCGGACCTAGAAGATTCTGATACAGGCTCTGCTTACTGGATTGCACTTCCTTTCCGTGAAGATGGACAAAAACTGATGCTCCAACTGGGCTTTTCATCCAATAAGTGATGCCCAGCTACTCTTTAACAACAGGAATGATTTCTGGGTGTCAAATTCAAATTTCACTCAGCCTCGGCCCCCACCTCATGCCATAAGCACTACTGAGGCAGAGCCCAACTCATGCCCAGGTCTTCCTTAATTATGAGAATTTTTTCAATGCCTGGGATTTCATTACCTAAAATACTACAAAGGCTGCTTTTGAGAACTTTGACCACATTGTTATCTGCAAGGTTAAAAAGTCTATAAATCTGAAGTTGTCTGCTTTAGCTTTTCTGTGTTTCTGTGTGTATGTGTGTGTGCATATTCTCATGTGAATGTATGCGTGTTCATTTAGATCCCACGAAAACTTCACTTTGAAGGGAAGTAAATAATGTCCTCGTGACTTTCTCTCAAGCATGAAAATGTATAACACAGTTAATTTAGTTAGTTTTCCCATAATTACCGTTAGTGAACACTGAATTCCAATTTCACAATGTCAGCTGCAAACTATTAAACATGTTACAACGTTTTTTCCTTTAAAATAGTATGGTGAATTATTTTCACTCTAAAATATTTATTATATAATATACATGTTTTATTAAGCACTTTGACTGCAAAGTTAATTTTTATCTGGTAACATTAACATCATTATTCCTGGAGTTGCAACCCTTTAGCCTAGTGGTATTTTCAGTACTCATATTTTATGTAGATGCTAGGCCTTGGCTGAAAAATCATGTAACTGCTTAAGTTTATAGTTTGTATTTTGTGATTTACAGTTTTCATGTGTGTTTTCTGTATATTTTCTTTTTTGATCTTTGCTGAAGAAAGACATATTATGACATTTTATGTATGTGGAAATCGAATTTTAGGGAAGTGATGTGACTTGAGCAAAGTCATGAAGCTTGTGAAATGCTGAGGCAAACTTGTTCTTAAAGACTAGTTTCCAAATATCTCAAAAGACTTAACCTTCTTTTTTTCCATAGAAGTCCCGGAATGAGGACTCTAAAGAGCTGCCCTACACTCTCTATGCCTGAGTTTCTCTGGGCTCCAAGATCTCTGTTCCAATGTTACGACCCCCATTTTGAGGTTATCCATGATGTTGGGACCAGCACCTCTATCTAATGCCAAGGCCACCAGTAGAGTTGATGAACTTCTCACCAAGTCACAGTTAGAGCTGCTCTTCCCATTGAATCAATCAGTAGTATTTTTAAAGTATCAATCAGTTTGGCATTGTGAAGGGCACATATAAGTAAATATGACCCAGAATCTGACGATTAAGAAGCAGATAATTAGAAATAAAATCAGTACATATAAAAAATGAATAACACAGGCACCCTAAGACTTTTAAAATTTTAGACTGCATCAAAAAGCAGGAAAAATCAGATTGAGTCACAGATAAACAGATAAATTATCCAAAGGTGTACAGCAAGCAGGCTAGGACAGAGAGCCAAGTATCAACCCCGTGCCACACATATGCTCAGTCCACGCTCTGGAGATAAATGGTGTAGGAGTTCAGATAAATAGGCAGCTTCTCACAACGTCTCTTTGGGAAGCTGGGATAAGGTCTGCTTTAGAGAGAGGGACTGACTTTTATGTCACATGGAAAAATAAAAGTAAAAACACCAATGTGGAGATGGGCATGGAGCCTTCTCATGAGAGAGAAAAGCAAATCCATTTGTTAAGGGCCTGCAGTACAACAGACACTGAGATAAGCATTTTGCAAACATTATTTCATGTTATCCTGACAACATATCTGAAAAAAGGGATATTGATGAGGTATTCTTCATGTTCATGCTTCTAGTGTACTGGATAGAACATTAAAGTCTGTTCAGAGTCCATTGTCACCTTGTGAATGTTCCTTACTAGCAGCAATTAAATCAGAAGACTTTTTCTCTTCTGTTTTCTTCAATAAATATATATCAGGCAAATCACAAGCTGTTGAGAAAGAAAAATGAAAAAAATAACTTCACAGTCTTTACTTCAGAAAAAGTGTACTATAGTAGGGAAACAAAAATAACACAAATAACCATTATAGGATAAGAAAAGGGCCAGGAAACAGGTAATAATTTATGTAAGGTGAGCTCTTCGCTTACCTTGCAATAACCACCCAAGAAGTGTATTATTATGCCTATGTTAAGAAAGAGTAAATTAAATCTCATGGAAATTCAGAAAATTACCCATAACCAAAGAGCTTGCAGGAATAGTTAAACTTCATGTCCAAATCTGAATGACATAAAATCTATGTTTGTCATAGACTTGGTACGCAGTACCCAATAAATGGTAACAGTTATTATTTTATTGTTGTCTGGAATCATTGCTTACCTGTATATGCCATATAGACAGATGCACCCACACACACACGCACACACACACACACACACACACCCCTAATAGCAAATCAATGAGAGCGCTATTCAGCCACACTAATTTAATTAATCTCTGCAATTTTCTTAAAACAAATAGTTTTGCATTATCTTTCCTCTAAGATTGTGGTTTCTTGTCACATGTTTGGTCTTTTTAAGTTTAAATAAAAAGGCAGAGCTGTTTTCAGTGCTATGTAAGTCTTACAGTAGAAGAAGGCTAGGAAATAGCAGTGCTGACCTAAATTCTACAGGCTGGATCATACAGGATCTTTAAATGGCAGCTTTGTTGAAGGTAGGAACTCAACTTCAACTTGGGTACCTACTGCTTTTGTGCAGCTTTTCTGTGACTTAGGAGTGACTTCCTAGAGTTGAGGTATTAATAGAGCCTGTTTGTTCCTATTTGCCAAACAGGACTCGTTTCTATTAAACAAAAAAAAAACCTAGTAGTTACAGCTCATATATGTTTCCTTTTAAATAAAATCATCATCAAAACAAAGAAATCGATTTCATGCAAGATATGTACAATTAATCAGAAGAATGCAACTGCCTACATATCAACATAGCAGCTTATGTTCAAATGAATTTCTGAATAAAAAATAAGAGGCACATATTTTGTGAGTACAGATATTCTGTCATAAATATATCCTTTTCTTGATCAGAAGGCATATGTGTCTTTTTACTAAGTGGATGATTTGCTGCACTCCTTTTGGCAGTTTTAAATGGGCTCTAATTTAATTTTCTGTTCCTGGGAACATCAGTGTGAGTACCACGCAGTGATAAAACTTCCTTTGGGTGGCAGTGTGGAGTGGTAAAAATAGAAATGGGTTGTTTTTTGACGTATTTGGGAAGAAAATCCTAGCATTGTTCCTCATGTTTTGGTGTGACTCTCATGAATGTATTAAGACTGTTTCTCACTTCACTCACATGTTAAATTATTTAGTTATAGGATTTATGTGTTTTTGAGTACATCACCCTTTGAGAAGTATACCTCATTAGTATTTCTTTTTTCTTCCTGTACTGTTTTCTGAATGCATGGGGGATTGCAGGAAGCAAAAGACAGAGCAACCCTAAAGAGAAAATTAAAGCAAAATCTCTGAGTTATAGCCTCTTAGTTACAAAGGTGAGTTTTCAACGATTGTCTATTAATCTTATCAAAGATCTGAAAACTTATGCAATGTGTAAAAATATGCAGAAATCAGAGGCTCTAGGCCTTTCAGGAGGTTGCAGACCCATATTCTAGAGACTGCACATTCAGAGACCCACATTCAGAGAGAACCACATTCTCAGAGAACATTCCACATGATCCCATTCAATTATGTAATCCATGTTGCTGCATTATTAACCTAATTCATATAATTTGCAAAGTCTTGTCAGTCACTTTTTTTTAAGCCTCATTTCTATGGGTTAAGACTCAATTTAAGAGAAAATAGCCAAATAGCCACCTTTGTCTGTCTTCTGAGTACAAAGGAAACCTACTGCTACAGAAGCCGACATCTCAGGAGTGAAGGAATCTTGTAAAGTAAGCTGCTTGATTCCTGTAATTTAAGCATCTTATCAGAGTGCTACCCAGACCCAGCTCTACCTAATGTCAGTGATTAGAAGGGGCTAAGCATGCTCAAGGCAGTCGGGTACAGTGTTCTCAATCTGCACTTTCAAGCCTTCTGTACTGCTGATGGTGTGTAAGTTCTTTAAAGTTCTCAGAGAAAATGCCACAGTAGCCTGAAGAAATCTATTCCTGTATCTATTGACTATTGTTGTGTTGCCACACACATTCCCATTTACTTCTATCACAGTAGACACACATAACAGCTTTTTACATATTGTAATATCTGAGTTATTATTTTTGCATTTTCTTCTGTGACTTATTCTCCTATTATCATTTTCTCTGGTTTCTCTGCAACAAATTTTATAGCATTAGACAAAAATTCATTTATCAAATTAATTATTGCTGTGTAGCATAGATTTAAAAATCACAAAGCATAAGGGTAGAGCTGCATAAATGTTCACAAAATGAACACATCCATGTTACCAGAAAGCAGATGAGAAACAACTTTCCCAGCACCCCAGAAGTCTTCTCATCCCCCCATCCAAACACTTCTTTCCCCAGTGTTAACTGCTACTCTGACTTCTAACACAACAGATTAATTTTGTCTGTTTTTAAATTTTATATGAATGAAATCATGGAGAAGGTATTTTTTTGCTTCTAGCTCCTTTAGCTCAATGTTTCATTTGGAAGATTTACTCATGTACATACATCTTGTAGTTTGTTAATTCCATTGCTGTGAATATGCTATCATTTCTTTGTCCATTTTACAGTTGGAGGGCATTTTTGTTATTTCCAGTGAGATTGTGATGAATAGTGCTTCTATAAACATTGTTGTACTTGTCTATTCCTAGAAAATTATACTCATTTCTCTTATATTATGAGCAGAACTCCTGGGTCAGAGGCTAAGTGTACATTCAGCTTTAGCAGATATTGTCAATGAGTTGTGCTAATTTCCACTTCTGCCAATGTCAGTTTAACAAATTACTATTGGGAGTTTTACTTTAGGTTCAGTGATAACTGAAACCTAAACAATTTTGGACATTTTTTAAATAATAGAATATAAAGTTATAAAAATAATATTTGTATGGACAAAAGGAAGAAAGTCATTGAAAGGAAAACTCTCCTTTCTCTTTTACTTTCATTGTATACCTAAGCAGATATTATTCATTGAGCTGTATATTGTAGAGCTAGATCTCCAGCTCATTTGTCAGCACAATTTTCATATATTACTTGTCTTTATGTAGCCAATCCTTATTACAATGCTATACATGTAGTAGATAATCTTTTGCCTGGGTGATAAAATATGTTAAGATGACCAAAAACAGGTCCCTTCTATTAAAAATGTCATAATTTACTGTGATTTGCCATCATCATTCTTCAGTTATGAAGCCAACAATGATACAACAAATATGTACAGGAGGTAGTTATAATAAAAAATTTGGTGCTAGTGCACTTTCATCTAATCTATCTATCCTTAGAAATTTATTTGTTTATTATCTATCTGTCATTTATCTATCTCTCATCTGTGTACCATACATCAAGTTTTATCCTATTTCCAAAAAGAATTTAATATGGATTATAAAGATTGAACAAAGAGATACACTTGACACTGCATTTGTTTAGAAGATATTGAGAGCAATGCTACACTTAGAGGGAAAATATAGACAAACTCTAGTTAAAGGAGCAAGAATTATGAGAATCAGAAAAGAAGACATACAAGAGCAGGTACAAAGTGAACAAAATCACAGTTCTGCAGATGTTTGTTCTGATGGAGGTCAGAGCTAAACAAAGGGCAATCAAATATATGTTAGGATTTCCTTAGGCAACATTCTCTAATCCTCAATAGTGAAATATACTGTGGCTATTATAAGAGTATATTTTGAGGCTAGATAAATATCATTCTGGCTTCACCAATTATGGCGGATTATCATTGATAAAGTTGGACTTCACTTTTACATTCTGTTATATAAGGATGATATAACCTACCTTATAGGAGTGCAATATGGATTAAAAAATAATACAGGCAAACTACCCAGAACAACGACTTCCAATTCTGTATCCTCTGGTAGGGAAATGTGTTCTCCTTAAAGAAACAGTGATATTGATGTATATTGAATTCTAAGCCTGAGAATCTTAAATCATACTGTTAAATATTAATCCTTAGATAATATACCTTGATTGGAAATTAATTCATTTGTTTTACTTTCAAACAAGATATTTTAAGATAATTTCCAAAATTGGTATTAATGTATTCTCCTCATTTTGTTCCCCTAATAAATTTTTAGCTAGGATAGCACTTGATTTACTCACATTTGAATTCTAGCTAGTTATTTACTTATCTGACTTCTTAAAGACAACTTTAATCATCTTTGTATTCTTCACCTTCCCTAGTAAGTGATTTATATACTTTTATTAAGTTATTAAATATTATGATTTAATTTCTTATATTAGAAAAAATCACTTAATCTATTAAGTTCATTTTATTAATTAGCCTTGCTGCAATAACAATCTCAAAATCTTAGCAACTGAAAATCTAGTATACATTTATTTCTTTTCTTTCTTTCTTTCTTTCTTTTTCTCTTTTTTTTTTTTTTTTTTTGAGACAGGGTCTTACTCTTGTCACCCAGGCTGGAGTGCAGTGGCATGATCTTGGCTCACTGCAGCCTCGAATTCCTGGGCTCAAGGGATCCTCCTGCCTCAGCTTCCCAAGTAGCTCTGACTATAGGCATGAGCTACCATGTCTGGCTAATTGTTTTTATTTTTTGTAGAGACAGGGTTTCACCATGTTGCCCAGTCTGGTCTCAAAATCCTTATCTCAAACCATCTGCCTGCTTTGACCTCCTAAAGTCTTGGGACTAGAGGCATGAGCCCAGCTTACAGCTGTGGGTCTGCCCCCTTAGAAATGTTCCCTGTGTGATCTCATTCCTAACCTCAGTCTAAAGGAACATCATCTACCTGAGACAGAACGTTTTCATGGCAGAGGGAGAAAAGAGAGATAGCAAAAATGTGAGGTGCCTCTAAAAGCTTGTGTTTTGTGGGGGTGTATATCTGCCAAAATTCAGTTGGATAAAATCATGCCACATAGCCAAGCTCAACATTAATGAGGAGGTGGTAGAAGCGGAGGTGGTGGCGGGGTTGTGGATGTGGGTGGCTATGAAAGCTACACAGAAACAGGTAAGCATTGTGATCTTTTTTAAAAGAAGGAGGGTTAGAGAGTGGATAAATGCAGAATCTGAGGCTGGGTTATTGAGGGCCTTGGAGATCACTGAGACACTAACTTCACTTCACCTGACATTGTCTCATACTCTAGAAAACTACAATTTTAGAACGGAATCATCAATGGATTGTGTTTCCAAGTGATTTACTGACTTTTATTCATCAGCTGAAAACTGGCTGCCTGACAAACTCAACAATTCTTTCAAAAATGTACTATCCTGAAAATGTGAAAATAAGTCTTTGCTATAGAACTTTAAGATATAAAACTTCAGAAATTTCTTTCATGGTGTTTTAGTCATCTCAAATCTCGTATTAATTTGCTAGGCCTTACATATCAAAATAGCACAGACTGGGTGATTTAAACAACATTCCTCCGTGTGTACATCTCTAGGTACCTTTGTGTGTCCAGATCTTCTCTTTTTATAAGGACAGCAGTCAAATGGAATTAGGGCTTACCCTAATGACCTCATTTTAACTTAATTACCTCTTTGATGATCCTGTGTCAAAATATAGTCACATTCTGAGGTTCTGATGGTTAGGGTTTCAATGTATAAATTTAAGGGGAACACAATTCACCCTTCACAGACCTTAACAATTTTTCCTTTTAAAATTCAATTTTTAAAGAGCTACACAGAAAAAGAAAAATTATTTGTTACTTATACATGTTTGCTAAACATTTCCATCTATATATACATAATGGGTAAAATGTGATTTCAGTTTATACATTTTTGTTACCATTGTCCTCTTAAGACAAAGAATGTGCTTACAGGTTTTTAAGATAATAACTTACACTTAAAAACCTCCATGTAGATTGGGACCCTTTTTGAAAGCTATTTGGACGGTAACATGATTTGGCTGTGTCCCCACTCAAATCTCATCTTGAATTCCCACATGTTGTGGGAAGTACCCAGTTGGAGGTAATTGAATCATGGGGGCAAATCTTTCCCAGTACTGTTCTCATGATAGTGAATAAGTCTCATGAGATCTGATGGTATTATATGGGAGAATTTCCCTGCACAAGCTTGCTTTCTTTGCCCCCCACCAGCCATATAAGATGTAGCTTGCTCCTCTTTGCATGTCACCTTCCACCATGATTGTGAGGCTTCCCCAGCCACGTGGAACTGTAAGTCAAATAAACCTCTTTATTTTGTAAATTGCCCAGTATCAACTTATGTCTTTATAAGCAGTGTGAAAATGGACTAATACAGTAAATAGGTATCAGGAGCCAGTTGCTGCTTGAAAGATAAAATAAAATGTGAAAGTGACTTTGGAACTGGGTAACAGGCAAAGGTTGGAACAGTTTGGAGGGCTCAGAAGAAGACAGGAAAATGTGGGAAAGTTTGGAACTACCTAGAAACTTATTGAATCACTTTGACCAAAATGCTGATAATGATATAAACAATGAAATCCAGACTGAGGTGGTCTCAGATGGAAATGACAAACTTGTTGGGAACTGGAGTAAAGGTGACTATTGTTATGTTTTAACAAAGAGACTGGTGGTATTCTGCCCCTTCCCTAGAGGTTTGTGGAACTATGAACTTGAGAGAGATGATTTAGGGTATCTGGTGGAAGAAATTTCTAAGCAGCAAAGCATTCAAGAGGTGACTTGGGTGCTGTTAAAGGCATTCAGTTTTATAAGGGAAGCAAATCAAAAGTTCAGAAAATTTGCAGCCTGATAATCTGATAGAAAAAAAACCCATTTTCTGTGCAGAAATTCAAACCAGCTGCAGAAATTTGCATACGTAAAGAGGAACTGAAGACTAATCCCCAAGACAATGGGGAAAATGTCTCCAGGTCATGTCAGAGGTCTTCACAGCAGCCCCTCCCATCACAGGCCTGGAGGCCTCAGAGGAAAAAGTGGTTTTGTGTGCCAAGCCCAGGGTCCCCGTGCTGTGTGCAGCCTAGGTACTCGGTGTCCTGTGTCCCAACCACTCCAGCTGTGGCTGAAAGGGGCCAACATAGAGCTCAGGTCATGGCTTGAGAGGGTGCAAGTCCATAACCTTGGAAGCTTCCATGTGGTATTGAGCCTGCAAGTGCACAGAAGTCAAGAATTGAGGTTTGGGATCCACTGCCTGGATTTCAGAGGATGTATGGAAATGCCTGGATGCCTAGGCAGATGTTTGCTGTAGGGGCAGGGCCCTCATGGGGAACCTCTGCTAGGTCAGTGCAGAAGGGAAATGTGAGGTTGGAGCCCCCACACAGAGTCCCTACTGGGGCACCAACTAGTGGAGCTGTGAGAAAAGGGCCATCACCCTCCAGAAACCAGAATGGTAGATCCACTGGAAAAGCTGCTGACACTCAACCCCAGCCAGTGAAAGCAGCCAGGAGGGAGGATGTACCCTGCAATGTCACAGGGACAGAACTGCACAAGACCATGGGAACCCACCTCTTGGATCAGCATGAGCTGGATCTCAGACATGGAGTCAAAGGAGATCATTTTGGAGCTTTAAGATTTGACTGCCTTGCTGGATTTCAGACTTTCATGGGGCCTGTAGCCCCTTTATTTTGGCCAATTGCTCCCATTTGGAATGACTATATTTACCCAATGTTTTTACCCCCATTGTATCTATGAAGTAACTAACTTGTTTTGATTTTACAGGCTCGCAGGTAGAAGGGACTTGCCTTGTCACAGATAAGACTTTGGACTGTGGACTTTTGAGTTAACACTGAAATGAGTTAAGACTTTGGGGGACTGTTGGGAAGGCATGATTTGTTTTGAAATGTGAGGACGTGAGATTTGGTAGGGGCCAGGGGTGGAATGATATGGTTTGGCTGTGTCCCCACCCAAATCTCATCTTGAATTCCCACCTGTTGTGGGAGGGACCTGGTGGGGGGTAACTGAATCATGGGGACAAGTGTTTCCCAGTGCTGTGCTCATGATAGCGAATAAGTCTCATGAGATATGATGGTATTATAGGGGGAATTTCCCTGCAAAATCTCTCTCTCTTTGCCTGCCATCATCCATGTAAAACGTGACTAGCTCCTCCTTGCCTTTCACCTTCTGCCATGATTGTGAGGCCTCCCCAGCCATGTGGAACTATAAGTCCAATAGACCTCTTTTTTTGTAAATTGCCCAATCTCAGGTATGTCTTTATGAGCAGCATAAAAATGGACTAATACACACAGCATATATCAACTTTGAAATGTATTTAATTAACTAGAAATTCATTTAATTAACTAGAAATTCTAATTGTAAGAATATAGCATGTAGAAATAGATTAAGCATAGAGTTTTATATGATAAAAATTACAGAATTTTAAAAAATTGAAATTATGAAGTACCAAAGCTTAATGGCATTCACCCTAGGAGGAACTTAGCAATTTCTGTTGCAGCTTGTAACTGAATACATTTCAGCCTTTGGAAAGAATGAAGGAAGCCATGTAAATTGACATGAGGAGAAGTTGATGGCCTACTGATACACGAACAAACAAAAATCAAGTTGCGCAAAATAATATATTATTTGGATTTTAACTTGTATGAAAATCAGAAAGAAATTGATAACAAGTTTTTCATTGGTGTCACAGGTATTTGTTTGGGAAAATAGAATTGCAGATTTCTACCTTTTTGTACAATTTTCTATTTTTACATTTTTATGTAATAATAATTACTTTTATATTGTATATTAAAGATTAAAATTGAAAAGTGGAATGCTGTAGTAATCATGTTCCTAAGTACTTGCCTACTTGCCTGATTGATTTGAAAACTTAAACTTCAATGTAACTACTTATAGCTGTTTTATTTATTATCACCAAAAACTGCAAACAACTAAGGTGTCCTTCAATAAGAGAAATGAATAAATAAACTGTGGTGCATTCATACAATGAAATATTATTCAGTATTTTAGACATGAAGTCCTTGCCCATGCCTATGTCCTGAATGGTATTGCCTAGGTTTTATTCTAGGGTTTTTATGGTTTTAGGTCTAACATTTAAGTCTTTAATCCATCTTGAATTAATTTTTATATAAGGTGTAAGGAAGGGATCCAGTTTCAGCTTTCTACATATGGCTAGCCAGTTTTCCCAGCACCGTTTATTAAATAGGGAATCCTTTCCCCATTTCTTGTTTTTGTCAGGTTTGTCAAAGATCAGATAGTTGTAGATATGTGGCATTATTTCCGAGGGCTCTGTTCTGTTCCATTGATCTATATCTCTGTTTTGGTACCACTACCATGCTGTTTTGGTTACTGTAGCCTTGTAGTATAGTTTGAAGTCAGGTAGCGTGATGCCTCCAGCTTTGTTCAACAATGGCAACAAAAGCCAAAATTGACAAATGGGATCTAATTAAACTAAAGAGCTTCTGCACAGCAAAAGAAAGTACCATCAGAGTGAACAGGCAACCTACAGAATGGGAGAAAATTTTTGCAATCGACTCATCTGACAAAGGGCTAATATCCAGAATCTACAATGAACTCAAACAAATTTACAAGAAAAAAACAAACGACCCCATCAAAAAGTGGGTGAAGGATATGAACAGACACTTCTCAAAAGAAGACATTTATGCAGCCAAAAGACACATGAAAAAATGCTCATCATCACTGACCATCAGAGAAATGCAAATCAAAACCACAATGAGATACCATCTCACACCAGTTAGAATGGCGATCATTAAAAAGTCAGGAAACAACAGGTGCTGGAGAGGATGTGGAGAAATAGGAACACTTTTACACTGTTGGTGGGACTGTAAACTAGTTCAACCATTGTGGAAGTCAGTATGGTGATTCCTCAGGAATCTAGAACTAGAAATGCCATTAGACCCAGCCATCCCATTACTGGGTATATACCCAAAGGATTATAAAACATGCTGCTATAAAGACACATGGACACATATGTTTATTGCAGCACTATTCGCAATAGCAAAGACTTGGAACCAACCCAAATGTCCATCAATGATAGATTGGATTAAGAAAATATGGCACATATACACCATGGAATACTATACAGCCATAAAAAATGATGAGTTCATGTCCTTTGTAGGGACATGGATGAAGCTGGAAACCATCATTCTCAGCAAACTATCGCAAGGACAAAAAACCAAACGCCGCATGTTCTCACTCATAGGTGGGAATTGAACAATGAGAACACTTGGACACAGGAAGGGGAACATCACACACCGGGGCCTGTTGTGGGGTGGGGGGTGGGGGGAGGGATAGCATTAGGAGATATACCTAATGTTAAGTGACAAGTTAATGGGTGCAGCACACCAACATGGCACATGTATACATATGTAACAAAGCTGCACATTGTGCACATGTCCCCTAAAACTTAAAGTATAATAAAAAAATATGTATTATTCAGTGATAGAAATGAATGAGCTATCAAGCCATTAAAAGATATGGTTGGAAATAAGAAAGTTCTGGGAAGAAAATGTTAACAATTATGGGATGTATCAGCGGGACACAGGGGCCAACTGAAAGAGCTTTTAACCCATTTATGCTGGAGGTTGTAATTTTTTGAATTTTTGCATGAGTGAAAAATCAGACTTTGGTGATGACCTTGAGCAGTAGGATACAAATAACTCCCACATGCTTAGCGTTCCAATAATGGAACACTAGGCATAAGTGAGTTAAACACCAAAGTGGAAATAACTTGAACAACAAAACAAATTAATATTGGATTGTAATCCAGAATATAAAATGAATATGTATGACTTCATATTTGTATTAATACATGGTTGAATAAATAACTAAATAAGAAGAGATGAATCTGTGCATGAGTCCAAATAATGTATGTCCATATTCTGACCATAAGCAGATAAATCAAAATTTCCCACATTGTAAGTGTAGCTTGGCCATAGTGATTCTTTCTACAGAATATAGCATGAAAAGTAGCAAAAGAAACAAACAAACAAAAGGAGTAGCTTTACATAGGAGTTACCTGACAAACACTACCTGAGCCAGATAATCAGGGCCAAAACCAAGAGTGATAAATCATGTTGATAGTTGATACAGTTTAGA
This sequence comes from Pan paniscus, assembly GCF_029289425.2. NCBI lineage: Eukaryota > Metazoa > Chordata > Mammalia > Primates > Hominidae > Pan > Pan paniscus. The sequence goes on along the minus strand of NC_073258.2, from coordinate 92,367,280 downwards.
TAATTTGATGAAAGTGGCACATTACCCCTGTGGTCTAACTCTAAAAACCCAAAGCCCCAATCTAATAATGAGAAAACCAATCACATAAGCTCCACTTCATGGGCATCCTACAAAATACCGACCAGTACTCCTCGAAATTGTCAAGGACATCAAAACCAAGGGAAGTCTGAGAAACCGTTAGAACCAAGAGTAGCCCAAGGAGACATAATAACTAAATGTAATATGTAATCCTGGATGGGATTCTGCAACAGTAAGAGGTTACTGGGTTAAAATTAAGAAAATCTGTTAAATGTAATATTTCAAAAGGACCAGACTCCACTCAAAAGTTAGAATACATGTAGTCTCAAAAGATATTTTATTAAACATTTTGCTTGAAGAGGCAATGGAGTTATTAGTGAGACAGTCAGTCCCTCTTCTCCCAGGTCTCAGATACCATCTATCTATCTGTTTTTCAGTTCACGTTGATATGTCAAGAGAGTATCAAGTCATTTTCTCTTGACAGTAGCTCTGCTCAAGATTTTAGTTCATGGAAAAGCAATCTTTTACTTTTTGATAAATTGATCATATGTAAAGGGAGCTATCTTCTCCCATGACCCAAAGCAGATATTCTTCGTATTTTTCTTCGTCCTCCTCATAATTATCCCCTTCCTCTTTATCATCATAGCTATATATATTTATACATAGTTCTCATATATGTATACACAGTTTTTTATTCTTTATAAAGTGTTTTCACCTACTTTTTTTTGGAAGATGCTGGCCTTTTTGAAATAATAGGAGTATAAGAAGTTACAAAAGCCAGTAAGATTTTGTGTATGTGCATATATGTGCACATCTATACTCACACATTAAACATGATTAAATACATCCATATATGCATGCAAATATATCTACATTTATAAATAATACATGCTTATACACACTCACATTTAATATGTTATCAATAAGTGTCTCTTGTACTGTCTTCCATTCTTTGGTCCAGTTTATGTCTCCTCTATTAACATGTGAAGACTTTAATTTCAAAACGACACAGATAAGCATATTAATTTGAGCCAATGTGTGTTAATATTATTTTAGAAACTGATGTTAGTGTATTACTGACATAGTATTAATAAACAAAACACCAGAAATGACTAACGTTTTATGTAGTGAATGCTGCTTCTAAATGCACCAGTTCACGGCAATTAAACCTGCTGTTTAGAATGGTTTGATAAAAGACCTGAATTGGAAATTATTCTACCCAATTAATTTTAATAAAATTATTTCAATGAGTAAAATTTAAATAATGTAAGATAAATAGAATATTTTCCTCAGAAACGCAAATGGATATCAAGTGGCATAACATTTTTTCTTTGATTTCTGTTTATTTTCTTCTTTATTAACTACACAGACGTAAGGTATAGTAAAGAGATGGTTGGAGTAAAGGATTAGCTGCAAACAAATGTAGAATCATAAAATATTGAGGGTCATTGACTGAAGATCCACCTAAATATCAGATTTTAGCTAAGAAAATAAGACTTCAAATTTAGTTTTCATTTCACAGAAATAAACATAAATTAGAATATGAATTACAAGGGAAATAAACCCAATAACATTTGCTGAAATGTGGGTGGAGGGAAATTTTAATTATTACGTGAAATTGACAAGCAATCTCATTAACATGAAGAACAAGTAACAATGTGTAACTGGGTCTCATGAGATTGGAAATAGATTGTCAGGAACTCATCTTTCTCAGGTTATCTATCTTTCTCTTACACATATGCATGCACACGTGCACACACACCCCCACACACACCATGGTCTCCCTTCCTTCCTTTTAGGAAATAGGAAATCCTTCCTTCCTTCCTTCCTTCCTTCCTTCCTTCCTCCCTCCCTCCCTCCCTCCCTTCCTCCCTCTCTCCCTCCCTCCCTCCGTGCCTCCCTTTTTGATCAGCTTGTTTATTGCGTTCTCCTTTTTGGAAACCAGCTTCTCTGCTCACTCTTTGTATCATCTTTCCTAAAACTATATATTGAATATGGTTATGATTTGTCTTAACGTAAACTCTGGTCTCAAAACTGCATGGATTTTTATCAATAAAGAATCATTCCACTATGGGGTTAATATTGTCTTCCATTTAAACTTCCCAAGTGGAAAAATCTACAGTGTCCATGGATTGTATATTCCAGCCCTGTTCAGTGAAAATGTGTGGTCATGTGTGCTGCCCTTTCTGGGAGCTATGTGGGGCAAACAGTTGACCCTCATGATCTGGTACATTGCAGGCAGCTAATCCAAATCATTTAGCAATCTACTGTCTACTTCATGTACTAGTCATCATCTGTAATTTGAATTTCTAAATTAAGTTTAGTCAATTACAAGTAGTTTCTGAGCACTTGTTATGGATCATCAATTACCATTGTGTTAGACTGTGGAGATTACAAAGCAATCATATGATATATTACTAGGTTTAAGGGAGTTTGGAAAATAATTGGTGATGAAACCAACAATGCATTTGAGATAATCAGTAAACAATTAAATAGTTAATTTTGCAAAATAGAATGTAAGTATGGTAATCAAGTGATAGTAAAATTATGGGTGAGTGTAGTCTGAGAAAATTTTATAGATTGGATAGGAATTAATATGTGTCTAGAATAATGGGTAGGACTTTATGAATTTAGGAGAAAAGACAGTCAATATAATTGAAAGTCACACATGATTTAATCCTTTCTAAAGAGGATATTTAATATAAAATGAAGGAGAATACGGAAAAGAAGGAAATAAAGTTAGGGCAAGATTACAGAGGACCGTGAGAGTTTAACAGAGGAGCCTATTCTATAATAAAAACATAATAAAATAACACAAAAATAATATTGAAGCAGAGCCTGAAGTTAGGCAGACCATCTAGAAGTTTAAAAATGAGATAAGATCACTTATTTTGGTTTATGGTGATAGCTGTGAGTATTGAAGGACCCTGACCGTACGAACTGTCATGTCATGAGCAGTTCTTGGACCAGGAGAGTTATTTGGATTATAGCCCTGGCTCTTGTCTGCTCTGAAAGTATGTCCTAGAGCAAACCATTTGCTTTCTCTAGGATTTAGCTCATCTTCACAATGATGTCTTCATCATCAAATTCTCTGAGGTTTCTTCTAGCTTGAGACTGGTAAAGTTGACATAACCCATACTGAAGAAAGTCCTTACTATTAGACTTTGTGACAGAAAGGATAAAAGAATAGAAGGGAGTAAAAACCCAGAGATCCCACTAATACCTCTAGCCTGCTTTTATGAATTTAGAATCCAAAATTTATTGTAAAAACTTTATGGGTTGTGTAGGATAGGTGCAGTATTAAAAATTAAATCCTAGAGCTGAAATATGTGTTTAGTTTGTTTAAGAAAGGTAATTTGCTTATCACACTTTTCATATATTGGGTTTATATGTATTTTTGCAGTGAAGCTGTAGTGAAAAAGTAGTGTTTTTTTGTTTTTTGTGGTGCATTAGAAAATGTGGTTATATGGCGTTTTGGACAAAGTAGTTCTTTTATACTCTGGAAATTAGTTGTGAATTTCAGCAAAGCTGATTCCCTGCTGTGTGAAATGGGAAACCTGAAAAAGAAGAAAGATCTGTCAAGAGAATAAGTGATCTCAATGCTTTGATTAACAGGCGGCCAGGTGTTAAATTTAATTGCCTCTAGAAAAGAAAGGAAATTTTTCTTTTCAGTCTCACACTTCCTAATCATGGTGAACTTTTGCAGGAGGAAGAAAGGATATGGTATACACGTTGAAAACATATTTTAAAGAAACATGTTCATGGTAGAGATTTAAATTATCATTTTTTCTCTTTTAATATATTTTATTATAAAATATATAAAACACAGAATAGAGAGTAATAAGCCAAATAATCACACTTATCCTATTCAATTTTTAAAATATTAACATTTATAAGGTTTACTTCAGATTAATTTCTTAAGAAGCAAAATACTACAGATCAAAGTGAAACATGCAAGATACTCACCTTGATATTATTCCTGTTTTTCTCTGAGAAATTTAGTACCTTATATTCACTTTGTTCATCACAGAGAGGGAGAGACAATGCTTATGGCAACATATAACTTCTACGTATTTACATATAAAAATATACAATATGACATTTTACATTGCATATTGATAATTTCCTTTGAATGAATGTTTATGTAATTTATAAAACTGATATTAGACTTTCATTTTAAATGATGATGATGGAAATTATCTGTACAGATACAGATAACTATTTTATTGCAGGTATGAATATGACATCATTTATTCATTTTCTTTCTAATGAGCCTTCAAGGTTTTTCTATTTTTTATTATCAATTATATGAACAGTTCTGTTTATATTTCCACGAAGATGTGTTAGAACTTCTTCACACTTCCATAGGTAGAGAGGCTGCTCTAAGAACACATACTCTTCTATTTTATCTTTACTCACCAATTGCTTCCAAAGAGATTTTATTATTATCCCAACAGGGTGTCATACGATTTCTTAGTTTTTCATATCTCCACCATTAATTGAATGTTCCAATATTTAAATTTTGTCAATCTGTCATGTATTTCTTTTGAAAATCTCACTTTGCTTAATTTGCATTTTCTGGTTAGAGTGAAATTAAAATATTTTAATCAATTTCTTGGCTATTCTGGTTTCCTTTTCTATAAATTGCATTTTTATAGTCCTCGCCAATATTTCACTAAATTATATACCTTTTCATAGTTAGTACTACCAGTATTTTAAAATAATTATTGATGCTTACTCTTCATTTGTAATTTTCTTTGCAAATATGTTTCATGACTTGATTTTGAAAACTTTTAAATTGTTTTTTTTTGCATACAGAAAGTTAAATGCACTCATATTTATCATTATTTCTTTTATATAACATGTTTTTCATAAATTCTTTAAGACATATTTTTCCATCTTGAGGTCATAAAAATGTTGTCTTATATTTACTTGTTAAAATTTAAAGTATTAAAATTTAAATATTAAATATTTAAGCCCATCTGACATACATTATTTTCAATGTATGGCTAATATTTTACACAGCGCTAACCAATACCATTGGCTGAGTAATCTAGGATTTCCTACTCATTCTTAATGCTACTATCCTAAATCAAATTTGTATATAAATATATCTCTCTTTCTGAGTCACTATTCTTATTTAGTAAGGTAAATCCTACTATCTTGTTCTTCTTCCAAATTACATATATATGTAATATACATATTATATATGTAATATATATAGTTAATATATTGTGTAACATATAACATATTTTGTAATATGTAATATATAACATATTATATATTACATATATATAACATATATAACATACATATATTTATATATAACATATTATATATAATGTTATGTATTATATATTACACATATTATATAACATAATATGTGTAATATATAATACATATATTATATATAGCATAATATATATTACATATATTATACTATATATTATATTATATTATATGTACATATATGTACATATATAACATATATATGTAACATATAATATATGTGATATATAATATATAATATAATATATGATATATATTACATATATTACATATAAATTTATGTATAATATATATTATAAATATATGACATATATAATATATGTAATATATGTAATATATAATTACATATATATATATCCCCAATTTCTAAATAAGTTTATGGTGGGGTCTATATCAAAAAAATGGAAAACATTAAAATGTTGATTATAATTGCATTCATTTTATAGGTTAGTTTAGAAATAATTTTGTCTTTGTGACACTAAATTATTTTTTCCACAAACATAATCTGTATCTTCATTGGGTCAGGTATTTTTCTGTTCTTGAATAATGCCTGTATATCTTTTATTAGACTTACAACTGGTAAATAGGAAAATTTTATTATTATAACATTTCCTAATTACCTATTGCTGAATTATAAAAATGCTATCATTATTTGAAGGTTGAACTTGTACCAGAAAAACTGCTGAATGCACTAAATTTTATTGTCTTATCCTGACATTTTTATAGAAATTGTATTTTGTGCACATAGGGATCGTATTTACCTCTTTATTTTCAAGTATTATACATTTCATTTATCTTTATTTGTCTTAAAACCCTGGCTAGAATTTATTGTAACATTTTGTGATCTTTTTTGTAGATTGCTTGGGATTTTCTACATAGATACATCAACTGCAGATAGGGAATGTTTTATTTCTTTTTGATCTCTAAGCCTTTTATTTCTTTTTCATGCATTATGACGCTCATCAGAACTTCTATTAGTATGTTAAATAGCACTAGTGAAAGTAGACATCTTTGCATTTTTCCTGATCTTAGGGAGGAAATATTCAGACTTTCACAATTATATATGATTTTAGTTGTAGGATTTTTGAGGATACTTCTTATGTCTTAGAAGAATTTCCCCTGTATTTCTAGTATTCTGAAAGTTTTTATATTATGATTAAGTTTTGAATTTTTTCAAATGCGTTTTCTGAAAAATGTGAAATGTTCATGTACTTTTTTAGTTTATCTTGTTAATATGGTGAATAACATTAATTGATTTTAAAATATTAAACCATCCTCACATACCTGGAATAATCCCAAAAGGTTCAACATCTGTTGGAGAAAAATACTACATTTTCTAGATTGTTGCTTTATAAGCATCTTTGTAAAAAAAAAAAAAAAAAACAAAGTAAGAGAGAATCCCTCTTCACCAATACAGAATAAATTCAATCAACTATTGTATTCCTTTGGGCTAGTAGGCTTATCTTTATACATTTCACATCCTTGTGACTTTCTTTCAAGAGTGATTTCATAGCGCTATTGTGTCAATGATCTTTTTGCCCATATAAATCTATTTCTTTTTACTTAAATAATTTGTCCTGTCTTCTACGATATCCTGAATCTCGACTTCTTTGAAGAAGCTAAAGAAGTTTTCACCATGTCTGTACCCTGATATGTTCATAATTATGCAATTAGGCAAATTGAGATCTAGCGTTTGTTATCTTGTCATTTTATGTACTTAAGTTTTGCCTTCTGCTTTGGTTCCACCTAAGTTAAAATAAAATATGGCTGTATTACTCAATGTTGTTTAAAGCATTCTAGTTGATACCAACATACAGACAAGTCTTAGAACCAAAGCTGTCCCAAAGCAGTGGTTCTTAAATTTCAGCATGTGAAGGAATCATCAGGAGGGCTAGATAAAATGCAAATTTCTGGGCTCAATCTCCAGAGTTTCAGATTTGGTAGAAATTTAGACGTGCAGAACCCAATTATTTGCATTTATAACTAGTTTCCAGGTGTTCCTGATGCTGCTGGTCTGGGGACCATACTTCAGTACAGTGGTCCCAGATAATCTTCATCTGGTATTAACGTTCCACTAGAGAGTATTGAAAAGAAAGTATTGCACAGTAAGAGTGAATGGAAGATGTCTTATTATAACAATTACACCATAAGAGCAATGAACTTTTCTTTGGTGTTTTGCTTTTAACAAAGCACTCATTTGGTGTAAAAGTGATCTTGTGAGTTAGATACTAATTCTATATTTATTTTTTCAAAACTGAAAGTTGGAACTCATAAAGCTGACTGCATTCTCCAAAGTTGCCCTGTAAATAAGCTGCAGATTGGGTCTTGAATCTAGGCCTTCTCACCACACATTTCTGTACTTCATTTAATATACTAAAGCAAATGTTTATATATATATATATATATATATATATATATAATTGTATTTTATCCCCACCAGTAAGCTCATAAGATGAGAAAGTATTAATTTCTTCTTTATATAGATGTAGAAATTGATGCACAGAAAAATAATAACCCTGACATGAATGGTCTCCAGCCTTGGCTTCAACTGTTGTGACATTTTGGGTTACCATGTTTCAGTAGCATGCCAAGGTAGAGGGCAGTGGGAGTGACCCACACTTAGTACTAGCAAAAAATGAATATATTGTGTTAAATATTCAAAGCAACTTAGTTAATCTGCTTTTTATTATCACCACCTGTTGGAAATTCTGTGCAATGTCAATGATAAAATTCTTCTGCTTAGAGTGGAATGCTCAGACTATCCCCATGTCCTATATACCACTACTGTGTTTCATAAGAAATATTATTTTCCAGTAAGAATATGGGCAGGCCTCCCTTTGCATGCTTCCAGAATGCATAAATTATAGGTACAGAATTAGCTAAATAATCAGTGCCCCCAGTAACATGGCTCAAATTTCAATTAGAACAGTGTATTATTATAAATGTGAATAACTGAATAATTGCCAGGTGTCCAGTTTACAGGTCACTATCTACATACCAGTTGTACACATACCCAGTGACCAATCACATCACCCTTTTTCTGGGTCAGCCAGTAACTGGTCACAACACATTGGTTATGCAGTTCACACACAGACAGCAAAGCATACAGTTGTTCTGCCTCCTTGACTCTCAGTGGCAAACCCACATGAAATTTTACAAAAATACACAATTGAAAGAGGAAATTGGTCAACAAAGATGAAAGTGCAGCAAAGAAATAAAAAGTCATAATGCTGGAAGTGAAATTCAAATGGAATATAAATGAAGTTATAGAATAAGTATCTGACTGGTGATATTTATACTGCTGCTATTCAGAAAGTTTACATATGCTTCAAGAAGAACTGAGTAAAGATGAATTTATCAACAAAAATGACGAATATGATAGTTACAATAAGGATGAAGATTTCTCAGAACGTGACACTGACAAAAACTTCACATTAAGGGAATTCTAGGAGATTTTTTTTTTTACATTGAAAATGTGAAAGATCACATGTTGGAGGCTGATACAAACTTAGAAAAAGGTATGACAGTTCACCAAGGTGTAGAAAAGATGTTTATCCCATATTGTTAAGTTATTCTCTAAGAAGAAGGCAAGCACTGTTCAAATAAATTTGATCAGATTTTCACAAAGAAATAAATATATTAATTCTCAATGTTTTAATAGCTTAAACTGGAACGTGCTAAATATATTTTTAGGTTAAAAATCTTTATATATTTGTAATCAACAGTAAGAGAGTTTTAAATGTTTTGCAAAACTTTAAAAGGTTGAGGAACAACATATTTAAATGATAACTTTTCTCATTGATTGTTAAGATCCATTCACATGGTTTCAGCTTTCAGGTGTTCTTTATGATCTCTCACTATTGTTCAAAGTAAGAACTTTCTAACGTGTAGTAATTATTATCAAAAAAAGTCTTTATTCTCTGTAAAGGAAGCTGACTGTATTCATGACAGTCATTAATCTCTATTGGTAGGAAGAGGAAAGAGGGGGTTTAATTTCTTATTGAAGCCATCCTATTTTGATTTTATGAGTAATGTTTTGGATTCCTGGCAAAATTTCATTAGCTAAGAAGTAAGTTCAACTTTATAATTTATTAGTGGGAGCAATTTTTTAAATGAAATACTTCAAACCCACATAAAACTATGGAAAAAAATTAACAAAAATCAATTTCAATGTTAACATTGTGCCATATTTGCTTTATATTATTACCTTTAAGAAATAAAACTCTATACTTATTGTAGCTGAAACTTTATACTCTTCCTTTTCCACTGAGAGGTAGTAACTACCCTAAGTTTGGTGTGCATTGGGAGGAGTAATGTTTGTGAAAAATATGATGTTTGAAAGGAGCATTAGCTTCGGAATGAGACAGGCTATATTTACATATGGGATCTACCACGTCATAGCTGGAGGCAAGTCATTTAACTTCTTTGAGCTCCAGTTTTCTCATGTACAAAATGGGAAAAATCCTATCTCACAGAGTTGTGTGAGAATCAGAAATAATTGATATAAAGCTTTTCACACTTAAGAAATTCAATATATGATGGTTATTAATGCTGCTGTTATTGTTTTGTCTACTGTCCACTTAGAAACATTTAAAATAGAGAGATAGATGTAAGGTTTCCTGACATAGATTGTTCTTTCTCTTAAACTAACCCACAGCTCTTTCCCTAATCACATGGAGTTATTCCTCACTTTTATGTTATCTTCCAGTTTTGAAAGCAGCTGCTGTGGCTAAGCGGCTCACTGCAGTCTCAGAAACAGTTCTGCCCTGAAGCTGACAGTAGCCTTACAGCAAATAATAATATAAAGTGAAGTTCTGGGTTGGGAATTCTGCGTTAAAGAGAAAATAATTCTGTATAATCATTGAAGGTTGGATCCCTTGTCAGCTTCTATACGTGTCAGGCAATTTACCATCTGCAGCATTATTCCCCCTGCCTCCAAAGTTGTGAGACAGAGTTTGCTGAATGCATTTATTTGTTTGGTATCAAGTATTATTTGCCCTCTTCTTGTCACAACCCTATAGTCTTGCTTAAATAGAAAAAACATCCCAAAACATCCCTGGCATTGGAAGATGTGTTTCAGCACCAACACAGCTAGAGGGGCATTTTTAACATCTTTCTCAAAACAAACATACTTTGTTTCCTCCTATAGACTTCATTGGCAGTCTGGGCCCATTCCAACTAATCAATAAATAAAGCTCAGTTAAGCCACATTTATTTCCAGAAGCAAATAGCAATCAGTGCATTACTGTGGGAGCTCAGGCCCTGTCCATCAGCTGAATCATAAACAATGAAGGTTGGGGCTTTGAGACTTCAATGGGAAGGGAAACTGCTGCCTCAAAGGCAGAAATGGACCAGATCACATAGATTTCTGTGTCATTCTGCTTAACTATCCAGAGAATAAGTTCAACTCTGCATTTTACTTAAAATGAATAGGTGCCTACTTCTTTGATCTTTTACCAAGACTGTTTTTTGTTTTATTTTTTAATGGTTTTGTAGCAGTTAACAACTTTAAAAAACATTTGATAATTATCTACGATTTTAGGTACTTTTACTTATTTTATCTCATTTATCTAATAACGATACTAAATAAAAAAGAGCCCAAGTTTACAGTGGTGACAAGCTGTGTGTTAACTACTCAATTACAAGTTTATTAAAACAATTAATTTTCTTGATTTATCTTTTGAACTACATTGTAATCTCCTGAAAGGCATAGAGCAAGTCTTATTCAACTCGTAGCCTTCATAGAATTTTCCTTGGTAGTTGCTCAGGAAATATTTATTTATGGAGTGAACAGACTAAAGAGTTAAGATTAATTTAGAGATTCTCAGAAGTAGTTATCTGATTTTCACACTCTTGCTCTCTAAAAGTAAACGCACCTGATTTTCATTTTATTGTGGTAGAATCAAGAGACAACACTGCTACATAATAGCTCAGTGAGCTTTGGCAAGCCATTTCACTTATTTGGGCTTCATTTACTTCATGAAAGGGGAGGAAAAGATAATTAGAATTAGAATCTCTCTTCTAGTTCTAAAATTTTAGATAATTTCCTTTGGAAAATGTTGGAACAAAGTTCGCTTTCTTCAGAATGTAACTCTTAAGCATTTTTTGTTCTGATGGTACCATGTGACGTATCACTGTGGGTCAAATGCAGAGATACAAGGTATAATAAGGCTAAGAAAGAGCTAATTATAACATTCTTTTTTGAAAGCCCAGAATCCTTGGTACCACCTAAGCATCAAAAACAAATACAATAATCACCATGCCATGATTTCTTATGCAGCAATTACATTAGCAGAGTACCGCTGAGAATCAGGATTTCAATAAAAGAGGGCCTTTCTTAACTGTTGTAATTTAAGAAGTTGTATATAGAATTATTTGTTTATAATTAACCTGTCATCCTAGATTGCACATCCCATGAGGGCAAGAATAAATCTCTCGTTTCCCACAGGATGGTTTCTGTAACATTTAATGCACTCACTGTGTGTACATATTATGATATGAATATACTCTAAAACTCAAACATTGGTTTACCTGCTATATTTGGTAGATTTTGATCCATTCAAATATTTTAACTTATATTCACAGACATACAATGTAAGTGGAATTGCTGAGCAGAGCCATAAACCTGCTGCTTCACACCCTAGAGTTGTGTATTCACAAGTCAATATGTAGCATTAGTTCAATAGCAAATCAATGCTCCAAGCTGCCGTGGAGAATGACTGTTTATATTTTAAGCCCTCAGGGGCTTCCTAACAATGAGTTCTGTATATCTCATGGAGCCTATTTTTTCAAGTCAGAGTATCAGAACACTTATTTTTAAAATATAGTGAAAATCAATCTAGCTCTTGTTTTTTTCACTTGAAGAAAAACATACACACAAAAATGTCATATATGTATGTTTGTGTCAGTAACTGCATCATGGGAAAATGGCAGTGAGATGCTAGCATAGGAGTTGTTCATTTCAAACATCATTTTGGCTTCAGTATGTTGAATAATTTGGCAAGGAGCAAATCAAAATGCAGAGGGACCAGAGAGAATGCATAAGCAATAAGTAGTTCATGCAAGAGCTGACTACAGTGGTGGCAGTTAGTGGCTCATAACTTTGAAGTGGAAAGAAGCAGGTACATTTGAAAGATGTCTGGGTTGTAGAAGTCATTTTGCTTGGTGGTTGATAGGGTGTAGGGTATAAGGAAGGTTTAAAATATGACTTCAGTATATCTGATTTGAGGTTTATAAAGGTCAGTTGAAGTCATTTACATATAAAGTTTAATGTATTATCTATTAATTTAAACTTACTAGCCTGATATTCAAATTTTTCATTATCACTTATTTTTTGTCTACTTCTTTGGACAAAATCAAGATGTATTCAAGACTCTGTTTCTTTTTTCTTTGTTATTTAGGGAGAAATATTTCATTTTGTAACCTTCATTTTTTATAAATAATACTCTGATTTTTACCAAATTTTCTAAATTGTTAAAAATCAATGCTTTTTTTCTCTTTTCCTCTATTTGCAAAAGAAAAAGATGTGCTAGGTATTTCTTTGATGCATTATTGTTTTTATCATTTATTATGAGAATCTTTGTCATTTACCAATAACATTTTAAAGAAATATATTTTGGTTTTAACACGTTTTATTTTAGTTTAGTTAAATATTTGTACTCCATATTTTTCTATAATTTTTAATAAAAAGCATCCTTTTTTATATTTTCGCAGGGATTTTTGAACATATCAAGAGTTTTCTTCGTTTTCAAAACATTGTTGAATCTATATTCTCTGATTGTCAAAATAAGAAAATAATATATATATATTTTTATTCTTCTTCAAAGATGAGGAACTAATATATTCTATACTGGTGATGGCAAACATAGGCTGATTAGTAATATCGCCTCAGAAGATTTTAAAAATCCTCACACCCTGGCCATACCCCCTATCAATTAAATCACACATTTGAGAGTGGAAGCCAGGAATCCACATTAAAAAAAAAAAAAAAAAAGAGAGAGAGAGAGAGAGAATTAGATCATCATGGCAGACCGGAGGCAGGACTAGATTGCAGCTCCTGACAGAGCAGTATCATGCAGAGGTTCTCATTGTGATTTTTATCTCCAGATTGACTGCAAGAACAAACCAGCAATCCTGAAAGGACCCACAAACCCTCTGAAGGAATTGGATGGCTCCTGGAGGACCTAGAAGACATCTCAAATACTGTGAGTGCACTATCTACAGAGGTGGGAAAGGGAGAGCCTCCTCTCCCGAACACACACCCTTACTGGAGAAACTGAAGGTTTGTTTGTGGGAGAAGTTTCCTACCTTACCTAAGAGCTGAGTCAATTTAGAAAGCCAAGTGAATTCAGGGGTACAGGAAGGAGCAGAAAGAGGAAGGAGCTTGCTGGATTCCCAAGCAGGCCATTTCTGCCTGGCACCACAGGAATCCATCGAGGAGCAGGGGGCTGGGGGGCGGGGTAAAACTCCACAGGGAGAAGGAATTCTCTAGCTGAACTGTGTGACAATTTGAAAGGGATGAGAAACCTCCTGGCCAGAACTTGGGGGAAGGCACGCAAATCTGGTATGCAGACTCCACAGGTTGGGGAAGAACCAAGCCCTTTTCTTTCACAGCTGGGAGGTGCCTAGCCTGGAGCAGGTTTTCAAGCCCCATTCACCCACCATCTGGAAACAGGCTCAGGGCTGTTAGGAGGGGGCTTGGTGGGAGTGAGACCAGCCCTTTGGATTGCATGGGAGCTGGGTGAGGCCTGTGACTGTCAGCTTTCCCCCACTTCCCTGACAACCTGCATGACTCAGCAGAGGCAGCCATAATCCTCCGAGGTACACAACTCTAGTAACCTGGGAACCTCACCCACATCCCCCACAGTAGCCCTAGTAAGACCCGCCCAAGAAGAGTGTGAGCTCAGACACACCTAGCCCTGCCCCAACCTGATGGTCCTTCCCTACTTACCCTGAGTAGGGAACATAATCTTGGAAGTTCTAGGACCCCACCTACCAGTGGTTCCTTTTCATACTACCACAGCTGATGCTCTCTGGATAGCACCACCTCCTGGCAGGAGGCCAATCAGCACAAAAATAGAGTATTAAACCACCAAAGCTAAGATCTCTCATAGAGTTTATTGCACCCCCCTGCCACCTCCACTGGAACAGGTGCTGGCATCCACAGCTGAGAGACCCATAGATGGTTCACATCATAGGACCCTGTGCAGACAACCCCCAATACCAGCTCAGAGCTGGGTAGACCTGCTGGGTGGGTAGACCCAGAAGAGAAATAACAATTACTCCAGTTCATCTCACAGAAAGCCACATCCATAGGAAAAAGAGGAGAGTACTACATCAAGGGAATGTTGATATGAGTTCTAAATTTCTTTTCAAAGGATCAATATGTCAGTATGTTCAATTCTTTGCCTTCTACTTTTAAACTTAACTCCCTCATAAAGCAACCTTTTTCGATTACCTGCTCCAGCCTGACTCATTTTGATTACCTGCTCCACCCTGACTCATTCTGATTGCCTGCTCTACCCTGACTCATTCCAATTACCTGCTCTATCATAACCATTTTTCCTGCCAAACCACTCACCCCATTACTCTCTTTAAATTTAGCCAATCAGAATTCATTTAGCCTGTGTGGTCTAACCCTAGCCAATAGGGGAACGACACAGCAGGAGGGGCCACATGTGTTAGGGATAAGAACCCCTTCCCCTCCCTTGTCTAAGTGTGCACTCACCATTGCTCCATCTGTAAGGATGCACCCTTCTATAGAAGTAACTTGCCTTGCTGATAATTAAAAATAAAATTTTATATTCAAGTGCTATTTCTTTTGTGGCACCAAAACTTTATTTTATAACAGGAACACCCTGTGGGACAAAAGAATCCGAACAACAGCCTTCAGCCCCAGACCTTCCCTCTGACAGGGCCTAACCAAATGAGAAGGAACCAGAAAACCAACCCTGGTAATATGACAAATCAGGGCTCTTCAACACCCCCCCAAAATCACACTACTTCACCAGCAATAGCTCCAAACTAAGAAGAAATCCCTGATTTACCTGAAAAAAAAATTCAGGAGGTTAGTTATTAAGTTAATCAGGGAGGCACCAGAGATATGTGAAGCCCAACACAAGGAAATCCAAAAAACGCCACAAGAAGTGAAGGGAGAAATATTCGAGGAAATAAATAGCTTAAAGAAAAAATAACATAAAATTCAGGAAATGTTGAACACACTTATAGAAATGCAAAATGCTCTGGAAAGTCCCAGCAATAGAATTGAACAAGTAGAAAAAAGAAATTCAGAGCTCAATGACAAGGTCTTCAAACTAACCCAATCCAACAAAGACAAAAGAAAAAGAATAAGAAAATATGAACAAAGCATCCAAGAAGTCTGAGATTATGTTAAACGACCAAACCTAAGAATAATCGGTGTTCGTGAGGAAGAAGAGAATTCTAAAAGCTTGGAAAACGTATCTGGGGGGATAATCGAGAAGAACTTCTCTGGCTTTGCTAGAGACATAGACATCCAAATACAAGAATCACAAAGAGCACCTAGGAAATTCTTTGCAAAAATATCATCGCCTAAACACATTTTCATCAGGTTATCCAAAGTTAAGATGAAGGAAAGAATCTTAAGAGCTGCAAGACCAGGGAGCCTATAAAGGAAATCCTATCAGATTAGCAGCAGATATCTCAGCAGAAACCCTACAAGCTAGAAGGGATTGAGGCCCTATCTTAAGGCTTCTCAAGCAAAACAATTATCAGCCAAGAATTTTGTATCCAGAAAAACTAAGCATCATATATGAAGGAAAGATACAGTCTTTTTGAGATAAACAAATGCTGAGAGAATTCACCACTACCAAGCCACCACTACAAGAACTGCTAAAAGGAGCTCTAAATCTTGAAACAAATCCTGGAAACACATCAAAACAGAACCTCTTTAAAGGATAAATCACGCAGGACTCATAAAACAAAAATTCAATTTAAAAAGCAAGAACATAAAACAAAACCAAAGTACACAGGCAACAAATAGCATGGTGAATGCAACAGTACCTCACATTTTAATACTAACATTGAATGTAAAGGCCTAAATGCTCCACTTAAAAGATACAGAAACACAGAATGGATAAAAATTCACCAACTGACTATCTGCTGCCTTCAGGAGACTCACCTATCACATAAAGACTCACATAAAGTAAAGGGGTGAAAAAAGGCATTTCATGGAAATGGACACCAAAAGCGAGTGGGGGTAGCTATTCTTATATCAGACAAAAAAAACTTTAAAGCAACATCAGTTAAAAGAGACAAAGAGGGACATTATGCAATGGTAAAAGGTCTTGTCCAACAGGAAAATATCACAATCCTAAACATAAATGCACCTAACACTGGACCTCCCAAATTTATAAAACAATTACTAATAGACCTAAGAAATGAGATAGACAACAACCCAATAATAGTGGGGGACTTCAAGAATTTAAACTATGCCTTGCAACAAATGGACTTAACAGATATATACAGAACATTTTATCCAACAACCACAGAATACACATTCCATTCAACATCACATGGAACTTTCTCCAAGACAAACCATATAATAGACCATAAATGAGCCTCAGGGAATTTAAGAAAATTGAAATTAAATCAAGCACTCTCTCAGACCGCAGCAGAATAAAACTGGAAATCAACTCCAAAAGGAGGAACCTTCAAAATCCTGCAAATACATGGAAATTAAGCAACCTGCTCCTGAATGAGCATTGGGTCAAAAACAAAATCAAGATGGAAAATAAAAAATTATTTGAAGTGAATAACAATAATGATAAAACCTACCAAAACCTCTGGGATACAGCAAAGGTGGTGCTAAGAGGAAAATTCATAGCCCTAAATGCCTACATCAAAAAGGCTGAAAGAGCACAAACTGACATTCGAAGGCCACACCTCAAAGAACTAGCAAAACAAGAACAAATCAAACCCAAACACAGCAGAAGGTAGGATTAACCAACATCAGAGAAGAACTAAATGAAACTGAAACAAAAAACTCAATAAAAAACTGAAATAAAAGCCTGGTTCTTTGAAAAGATAAATAAAATTGATAGACCGTTAGCAAGATTAACCAAGAAAAAAAGAGAGAAAATCCAAATAACCTCACTAAGAAATGAAACAGGAGATGTTATAACTGACACCACAAAAGATCATTCCAGACTACTATGAACACCTTTATGCATATAAATAAAAAAGCCTAGAAGAAATGGATAAATTCTGGAAAAATACAACCCTTCTAGCTTGAATCAGGAAGAATTAGATACCCTGAACAGACCAACAACTAGCAGCAAGATTGAAATGATAATTTAAAAATTACCAATTGGCCGGGTGCAGTGGCTCACGCCTGTAATCCCAGCACTTTGGGAGGCCGAGGCGGGCAGATCACGAGGTCAAGAGATCAAAACCATCCTGGCTAACATGGTGAAACCTTGTCTTTATTGAAAATACAAAAAATTAGCCGGGCACGGTAGCGGGCACCTGCAGTCCCAGCTACTCGGGAGGCTGAGGCAGGAGAATGGCGCGAACATCCGAATGGAAGGCGGAGCTTGCAGTGAGCTGAGATCATGCCACTGCAGTCCAGCCTGGCGGACAGAGCCAGACTCCATCTCAAAAAAAAAAAAAAAAAAAAAAATTTACCAACAAAAACATGTTCAGAACCAGACAGATTCACAGCAGAATTCTACCAGACATTCAAAGAATTGATACCCATCCTTTTTGACACTATTCCACAAGATAGAGAAAGAAGAAACCCTCCCTAATTAATTCTATGAAGCCAGCATCACCCTACTACCAAAACTAGGAAGAACATAACCAAAAAAGAAAACTACAGACTGATATCCTTGATGAACATTGATGCTAAAATCCTTAATGGAATACTAGCTAACCAAATCCAACAACATCAAAAAGATAATCCACCGTGATCAAGTGGGTTTCATACCAGGGAAGCAGGGATGTTGTAACATCCACAAGTCAATAAATGTGATACACCACATAAAAAGAATAAAAAACAAAAATCTCATGATCATCTCAATACATGCAGAAGAAGCATTAGACAAAATCCAGCATCACTTTATGATTTAAACTCTCAGCAAAATCAGTATACAAGGGACATAATGTGATAAAAGCCATCTATGGCAAACCCACAGACAACCTAATACTGAATGGGGAAAAGTTGAAAGCATTCCCTCTGAGAACTGGAACAAGACAAGGATACCCACTCTCACAACTCCTCTAGCCAGAGCAGTCAGACAATAGAAAGACATAAAGGTCATCCACATTGGTTAAAAGGACGTCAAACTGTCACTGTTTGTTGTCGATATGGTTGTTTACATTGAAAACCCTAAAGGCTCCTCCAGAAAGCTCCTAGAACTGATAAAAGAGTTCAGCAAAGTTTCTGGATACAAGATTAATGTAAACAAATCAGTAGCTCTTCCATACACCAACAGCGACCAAGCAGAGAATCAAATCAAGAACTCAACCCCGGCCAGGCACAGTGGCTCATCCCAGCACTTTGGGAGGCCGAGGTGGGCGGATCATGAGGTCAGGAAATCAAGACCATCCTGGCTAACACGGTGAAACCCTGTCTCTACTAAAAATACAAAAAAATTAGCCAGGCATGGTGGTGAGTGCCTGTAGTCCCAGCTACTTGGGAGGCTGAGGCAGGAGAATGGCGTGAACCTGGGAGGCAGAGCTTGCAGTGAGCTGAGATTGTGCCACTGCACTCCAGCCTGGGTGACAGAGCAAAACTCCATCTCAAAAAAAAAAAAAAAAAAAGAAAAAATACTTAGGAATATAGCTAACCAAGGAGTCAAAAGACCCCTACAAAGAAAACTACAAAACACTGCTGAAAGAAATCATAGATGACAAAAACAAATGAAAACACATCCCATGCTCATGGATAGGTAGAATCAATATTGTGAAAATGACCATACTGCCAAAAGCAATCTACTAATTCGATGCAATTCCCATCAAAATATTCACCATCATTCTTCACAGAATTAGAAAAAAACAATTCTAAAATTCATATGGAACCAAAAAAGAGCCCACCTAGCCAAAGCAAGACTAAGCAAAAAGAACAAATCTGGAGGCATCATGCTACCTGATATCACACTATGCTATAAGGCCATAGTCACCAAAACAGCATGGTACTGGCATAAAAATAGACATATAGACCAATGGAACAGGATGGAGAACCCAGAAATAAACCCAAATAGGTATAGCCGACTGATCTTCAACAAAGCAAACAAAAACATAAAGTGAGGAAAGGACACCCTTTTTAACAAATGGTGCTGGGATAATTGGCTAGCTACATGTAGGAGAACGAAACTGGATAATCATTTGTCATCTTATACAAAAATCAACTCAAGATGGATTAAGGACTCAAACCTAAGACCTGAAACTATAAAAATCCTAGAAGATAACGTTGGAAAAACCCTTCTAGACATTGGCTTAGACAAGAATTTCATGACCAAGAACCGAAAAGCAAATGCAATAAAAACAAAGTTAAATATCTGGGACCTAATTAAACTAAAGAGCTTTTGCATGGCAAAAGGAACAGTCATCAGAGTAAATAGGCAACCCACAGAGTGGGAGAATATTTTCACAATCTATACATCTGACAAAGGACTAATATCCAGAAACTACAATGAACTCAAACAAATCAGTAAGAAAAAAAACAAACAATCCTATCAAAATGTGGGCTGAGGACATGAATAGACAATTCTCAAAAGAGAAGATATACAAATGGCCAACCAACATATGAACAAATGCTCAACATCACTAACAATCAGGGAAATGCAAATCAAAACCATAATGCAATACGACCTTACTCCTGCAAGAATGGCCATAATCAAAAAATCAAAAATCAGTAGATGTTGGCATGGATGTGGTGATCAGGGAACATTTCTATAATGCTGGTGGGAACATAAACTAGTATAGCTACTATGGAAAACAGTGTACAGATTGCTTAAATAACTAAAAGTAGAACTACCATTTGATCCAGCAATCTCACTACTGGGTATCTACCCAGAGGAAAAGAAGTCATTATATGAAAAAGATACTTGCATATGCTTGTTTATAACAGCATAATTCACAATTGCACAATTGTGGAGAGCCAACCCAAATGCCTATCAATCAACGAGTGGATAAAGAAACTATGGTGTATATATATGATGGAATACTACTCAGCCATAGAAAGGAATGAATTAACAGCATTTGCAGTGACCTGGATTAGACTAGAGACTATTATTCTAAGAGAAGTAACTCAGGAATGGAAAAAAAACATTGTATGTTCTCACTGATATGTGAGAGCTAAGCTTTATAGCTTAAGATGCAAAGGCTTAAGAATGACACAGTGGACTTTGGGGACTTGGGGGGAAGAGTGAGAGAGGGGCAAGGGATAAAAGATAAAATATGGTGTAGTGTATACTGCTTGGGTGACGGGTGCACCAAATTCTCACAAATCACCACTAAAGTACATACTCATGTAACCAAATAGCACCTGTACCCCAATAACTTATTGAAAAAAAATTAAAAATTTAAAAAAAGAAAAAAGAAAAATAAATTCCTCAAGTGATTTCAATATTCTGCTATGAGAAGCATCAATTCCTCTTCTCTCTCAGGTTTCCTGCAGTCCTTTTCAAGGCATCTCACAAATCCAGTCTAAGTATTTTGTTCCAAATCTATTACAATAAGCTACTCCAAAATTTGGTATCTTAAATTGGTAATCATTTTATTCTATCTCAGTGTGCCATAGGTTAGGAATTTGGACAGTATTCAAG
Source organism: Pan paniscus (assembly GCF_029289425.2). Taxonomy (NCBI): domain Eukaryota; kingdom Metazoa; phylum Chordata; class Mammalia; order Primates; family Hominidae; genus Pan; species Pan paniscus. Next base: position 92,346,167 of record NC_073258.2, on the reverse strand, counting down.
GGGGTGAATTTTTCATTACATGAAACATCGCAGACATGACATGGGGTTATTCTGCTGGCCGTTGGCTGGTCTGGAGGATCCAGATGGCTTTACTCACACATCAGGGTGCTTGGCAGAAATGACTAAAAGGCTAGAGTCAACAGAAATTATATAACAGGGTATCTAATTGTGGCTTCTCTAGTGTATTTTTGTTATGTTTGTTTGGTATAAAACTGTAGAATATTCTTTACTGGAGAAATTAAAATATTTTGCTATAATTTTAATAGACAAAAGCATAATTTTTATTTTCTATAGAAAATGTCCATTGAAATGAAATAGCTTTCACTTTTATACTCAGCTATTTTTGTTCTTATTTTCTAATTCTGGAATTTTTAAAAGTATGTCTTTGTTGCTACTTCTATGTGAAATATTCTGATTTCCCTCACATAAAGCCTTTTATTTTTAAAAATAAAACTTTAATTAAAACAAAACATACATAGGGTCACATGAATTATAAGCACACTGCAAGTTGAATTTTCAGAATGTGAATTACCCAAGAAAAAAGGAAATATACATCCATATAAAGATGTGTACACACATGTTCATACCAGCTTTTTATTTTAAGTAATAGACCAAACTGGAAACTCTCCAAAGGTTTATCAGCAGATGAAAGTATAAACCACTGTGGTCCATACATACATACTATTATATTAATATAGTACTAATATACAAAATGCTAGTATATAATGTACCTAGTATACCTTGTACTATTTAGCAATAAAACTGAGGGGAGAGAGAGACCCTTTCCTATTGTTTTATATTGTTTTATACTCAGTACCTGTTTTAAGAAAAAACAACAAGGAAGTAAAACCAAAGACAGGCAGCCTGGTGCCAGGCCCGAATCCAGGCTTGGGCCTGCCTGGCCTAAACCCAGTAGTTAACAGTCAACTCATAACTTAGAAACCGATGTTATTCATAGATTCCAGACATTGTATAGAAAAACACTGTGAAACTCCCTGCCCTGTTCTGTTTCTCTCTGACCACCGGTACATGCAGCCCCTGTCACGTACCACTTGCTTGCTCAAATCAATCATGACCCCTTCATGTGAAATCTTTAGTGTTGTGAGCCCTTAAAAAGGACAGAAATTGTGCATTCGGGGAGCTCGGATTTTAAGGCAGTAGCTTGCTAATGCTCCCAGCTGAATAAAGCCCTTCCTTCTACAACTCAGTGTCTGAGAGGCTTTGTCTGTGGCTCGTCCTGCTACAAAACAATAAAGTATTGATGCATGCAACAACATAGGTAAATCTTAATTATACTGAAGGTAAGAATCTAGTCAGAAAAGAACACATACTCAATGATTACATTTACTTAAAACTTTACAAAATGCAAATGATTCTCTATAGTGATGGAAAGAAAATCAGTAAGTGCTTATCTTTAAAATGGAGGGGAAAAGTAGGAGAGAAGAGTACATTCACTAACTTGAGTGTAGTGATAGTCTCATTAGTCTGTACATATGTCAAAACTTATTAAGTGGTATGATTTAAATATTTACATTTGTTATAAGCTAGTTACACACCAATAAGTTTTGTTTTGAAATGTATGGATCTGTGTAATGTGCATCCAGATGAAGAAACAGAATGTTACCTATACCAGAGAAGTCCCCTTCCTGTCTCCTCCCAGTCACTATCTTCCTGCATATCACCGAGGTAACAGTATCTGGATTTCTAACCCCATAGATTAGTTACATCTATTTTTAAACTTTGTATAAATTTAGTTATACAATATGTGCATTTTTCTGGTTTAATTTGCACAGCATTATGTTTGCGAGATTTATCTATGTGTTGGATTTGTTAATTCTTTTGACTGTTTTATTCAACCTTATTGGATTTTATTAAGAAAATTTATATGTCAGTTATCCTGTTGACATGTGGCTATTATGAATCATGCTGCTATGAACATTCTTACACATGAATTTTGACTATTTTTCTCTTATATACTTGTTGAGAAGTGAAATTGATGAGTGATAGTGTGTATATCATGTCAGATATGTATTTAAATATTTTAAAAGTACCGAATTGTTTTTCAAAGTGCTTATATTATTTTTATCCCAATCAATGGAGTTTGAGAGTTGAAGTTCCTCTATATCCTTACCAACACATGATCTGGTCAGTCTTTTTCATTTAAATTATTTTTGTGTTAGTCTTTGAATGCATTTTCATTCATCTTTTTTTTTCCTTTCTATTTTTTAAGCTTATTTTAGGTTTAACGATACATGAGCAGGTTTGTTATATAGATAAATTATACATCATGGGGGTTTGATATACTGATTATTTCATCACTCAGATAATAAGCATATCAACTAATAGGTAGTTTTTCAGTCCTCACCCTCCACCCTTCACCCTCAAGTAGGCCCCAGTGTCTACCGCTTCTTTCTTTGTGAACCTGTGTCCTCAATGTTTAGCTCTCACTTAAAAGTGAGAACATACAGTATTCTCTTTTATGGCTGTGTAGTATTCCATGGTGTACGTATACCACATTTTCTTTATCCAGTCCACTACTGATGGGCATTTAGGTTGATTGCATGTCTTTGTTACTGTGAATAGTACTTTGATAAACATATGCATGCACATCTTTATGGTAGAACAATTTCTATTTCTTTGACGATGTACAAATAATAGGATTACTGGATCAAATGGTAGCAGTTTAAGCCAAACTGCTTTGAACACTGGCTAATTCAGATTTCTACCAGCAGATATAAATATTACCTTTTCTTTACAACTTCACCAGCACCTGTTATTTTTTGACTTTTTAATAATAACCATTCTGACTGCTGTGAGATGGCATCTCATTCTGTTTTTGATTTACGTTTCTCTTATGATCAGTGATGTTGAGCATTTTTTTGTATGCTTGTCGGCCATGTGTATGTTTTCTTTTTAAAACTATTTGTTTATGTCCTTTGCCCACTTTTTAATGGAGTTGTTTAATTCTTGCTTGGTTAATTTGTTTAAATTCCTTACAGATTCTGGATATTAGACCTTTTTTGGATGCAGAGTTTGCAAATATTTTCTCCTATTCTAAATATTATCTGTTTACTTTGTTAATAGTTTCTTTTGCTGGCAGAAGCTTGTTAATTTAATTAATCCCATTTGTTGATTTTTGTTCATGTAGCAATTTCTTTTGAATCTTTGTTATGAAATCTTTGCTAGAGCCTATATCAGGAATATATGTAGGTTTTCTTCTAGCATTTTTATAGTTATATGGTTCCATATGAATGTTAGATTTTTTTTCTAATTAAGTGAAAAATATCACTGATAGTTTGATAGGAATAGCATTGAATCTGTAAATTGCTTTGGGAAGTATGGCCATTTTAAACGTATTGATTCTTCCTATCCATTAGCATGGATTTTTTTTCCCGTTTATTTCTGTCATCTCTTATTTTTTTCATCAGTGTCTTGTAATTTTCATTGTAAAAAATTTTCACCATCCTGATTAGCTGTATTTCTAGTTATTTTCATATGGTTATTGTGGATGGGACTACATTCTTGATTTGTCTATCAGATTGGATGTTGTAGTGTATAGAAATTCTAATTTTTGTACATTGATTTTTGTATCCTGAAACTTTGCTGAAGTTGTTTATTAGATCTAGGAGCCTTTAGGCAAAGACTATGGGGTTTTCCAGGTATAAACTCATGTCATCTGCAAACAGAGATAGTTTGACTTCTTCTCTTCCTGTTTGAATGCCTTTTATTTATTTATCTTGCCTGATTGTTCTGGCTAGGACTTCCAGTAATACGTTGAATAGGAGTGGTGAGAGTGAGCATCCTTAGCTTGTTCCAATTCTCAGGGGGGATGCTTCCAGCTTTTACTCATTCAGTATGATGCTGGCAGTGGGTTTGTTATAGATGGCTCATTATTTGAGGCATGTTCCTCAAAATGCCTAGTTTGTTGAGGGTTCTTTAACATAAAGGAATGTTGAATTTTATTGAAAGCATTTTCTATATCTATTGAGATGATCTTCTTTTGTTGTTGTTAGTTCTGCCTATGTGATAAATCACACTTATTGATTTGCATATGTTGAATCAACCTTGCATCCCAGGGATAAGGACTACAAGATCATGATGGATTCACTTTTAATGTGATGCTGGATTCAGTTTGCTAGTATTTTGTTGGGGATTTTTGCATCAACGTTCTTCAAGGATATTGCCCTAAGGTTTTAATTTTCTGTAGTGTCTCTGCCAGGTTTTGGTATCTAAATGATGCTAACCTTGTAGAATGAGTTAGGGAGGAGTCCCTCCTCCTCCATTTTTGGAATAGTATCAGTAGGATTGGTATCAACTTTTCCTTATACATCTGGTAGAATTTGTCTGTGAATCCATCTGGCACTGGACTTTTTTCTGTCTGGTAGGCTGTTTATTATTAATTCAGTTTGGAACTTGTTATTGATATGTTCAGAATTTCAGTTTCTTCCTGTTTTAATCTTGGGAGATTGTATGTTTCCAAGAATTTATCCAATTCTTACAGGTTTTCTAGTTTGCATGCATAGAGGTGTGCTAATAGTCTCTGAGGATTCTTTTGCATTTCTTTGGAGTCAGTGATGATGTTCCCTTTGTCATTTCTAATTGTGTTTATTTGGATCTTCTGTCTTTTTCTTTATTAGTCTAGCTAGCTGTCATAAATCTTATCTATTCTTTCAAAAAACCAAAGTCTGGTTTTGTTGATCTTCTGTATTTTTTTTTTTTTGGCATCTCAATTTTACTCAATTCAGCTCTGATTTTGGTTATATCTTGTCTTCTAGCTTTGTAGTTGGTTTACAATTATTTTCCTAGTTTCTCTAGTGGTGATGTTAGGTTGTTAATGTGAATCTTTCTTTTTTATATGAGTGTTTAGAACTATTAATATAAAGTTTTCTCTTAAGATTGTTTTAGCGGTATCCCAGAGATTCTGGTATGTTGTATCTTTGTTTTCATTAATTTCAAAAAATTTATTGATTTCTCCCTTAATTTTATTGTTTACTAAAATGCCACTCAGGAGTAGGTTGTTTAATTTCCTTGTAATTTTACTGTTCTGAGTGATCTTCTTAGTATCGATTTCTATTTTTATAGTGCTGTAGTCCAAGGATGGGTCAGTATGATTTCTCTTTTTTTTTGTTAGTTTGCTGAGCATTGTTTAATGGCCAATTGCCTGGCCGATTTTAGAGTATGTGCCATGTACAGATGAGAAGAATATATAATCTGTTGTTTGAAGTAGAGAGTTCTGTAGATACATGTTAGACAAATTTGTTCCAATGTCAAGTTCAAGTCTCAAATATCTTGTTAGTCTTCATCTAATACTGTCAGTGGGGTGTTGAAGTGTCCTACTATTATTGTGTGATTATCCAAGTCTCTTCAGAAGTCTCTAAGAACTTGTTTTATGAATCTGGGTGCTTTTGTGATGTGTACATATATATTCAGGACAGTTAGGTCTTCTGGTTGAATTGATTCCTTTACCATTATCTAACACCCTTCTTTGTCTTTTGTGGTCATTGTTGGTTTAAAGTCTGTTTTGCTTGAAATTGAAATAGAAACCCCTACTTTTTTCTATTTTCCATTTGCTTCATAGATTTCTTTTTATCCCTTGACCTTGAGCCTATGGATGTTATTGCATGTGACATGGATCGCTTGAAGACAGTATACCATTGGGTCTTCTTTTTTTTATCCAGCTTGTCACTCTGCCTTTTAAGTGGGGCATTTAGCCCATTTACATTCAAAGATAATATTGATACGTGCGGATTTTATCCTGTCATTATGTTGTTAGTTGGTTATTATGCAGACTTGATTGAGTAGTTGCTTTGTAATGTCGATAGTCTATGTACTTAAGTTTGTTTTTGTAGTGGCCGGTAATAGTCTTTCCTTTCTGTGTTTAGCACTTTCCTAATGAACTTTTTTAAGGCAGGTAATTAATTTCATTAGCATTTGCTTGTCTGAAAAGGATCTTATTTCTTATTCACTCATGACGCTTAGTTTGGCAGAATATGAAATTTTAGATGGGAATTTCTTTTCATTAATAATGCTTTATAATAATGCTCCCAATCTCTTCTGGCTTGTAGAGTTTCTGCTGAAATGTATGACATTAGCCTGGTGAATTTCCCTTTGTAGGTGAGCTGACCCTTTTCTCTAGCTGCCTTTAATATATTTTTTCTTTCATTTTGACCTTGGAAAATCTGACGACTACGTGTCTTGGGGGTGATCTTCTTGTATAGTATCTTGCAGGTGTCCTCTGCATTTCCTGAATTTGAATGTTATCTTCTTTAGCAGGGTTAGGGAAAATTTTCATGGCTAATATGTTCAATTATGTTTTCCAAGTTTCTTGCTTTGTAACCCTCTCTTTCAGGGACACCAATGAGTCATACATTTAGTCTCTTTGCATAATCTCATATTTCTCTGAGGTTTTTTTTTTTCCATTCTTTTTTCTTTATTTTTTTCTTACTGAGTTCTTTCAGAGAACAAGTTTTTGAGCTCTGAGATTCCTTCCTCTGCTTGGTTGATTCTGCTCTTAATATTTGCAATTTGTATTATAGAGTTTTTGAAGTGATTTTTCAGCTGTATTAGATCAGTTTGGTTCTTTCCTAAAATTGCCATTTTGCCTTTCAACTCCTGTATTATTTTAATTGTATTCCTTAGATTACTGGAATTGAGTTTTGGCTTTCTCCTGAATCTCGATAATCTTTATCTGTATCCAGATTCTGAATTCTATGTCTGTCTTTTCAGCCACTTTAGCCTGATTAAGCACTATTGCCAGGGAAATAGTGTGGTCATTTGGAGGTAAGAAGGAGTTCAGGCTTTTTGAGTTGCCAGAGTTCTTGCACTGGTTCTTTCTCATCTATATGGGCTAATTTTCCTTTAATTTTTGAAGTTTATGCCTCCTGAGTAGAGTTTTTTTCTTTTCTATTCTTTGACCCTTTTTAGGATTTGATTGTGGTGTAAGTTGGGTCCAGTTAACTGGCTTCATTTCTGGAAGATTTCAGAGGGGCAAGCCTCAACTCAGCACTCTTGGGCTGGATGCTTTAACTCTGCAGGACTTGTACTAGATACTCAGCTTTGTTCTCTGGCCCCCCAGAGTTAGAAACTTGCTGTGCTGGAGGGTCTGGGGTGTTCCCAGTCCACAGGCAACAAGACTTTGATGAGGCGTGCTGGTCAAAGTGCTTCATCAGGGCAGTGGCAGTGGAATTGGTGCTCGCTCATGTGTACCAGCATCAGTGGTAGTGTGGCAGTGAGGCTGTGCATTGTTGGGGAAAGTGGGAAAGGGTGCTGGTGACACCGAGGTGGGAGTGGGCATGCATATAGTCTCACATCAGCAGCAGGCATGTGTGCCAGCAGGGGAGAGGAGGCAAGATCCTCCAAGGTATATATGCTGGCAAACCAGTATGGGGGGCACTCTGGGTGAGTGCATGTAAGAGAAGGCTGTGTTGGGAAGGGGTTGCACGTGGATGGGTACATGTTAGTGGAGACTGGTTTTGTGGTGCTCTCTCATAGTTAAGTGTCGTCAGCTGGTGAAGGACCTTGGATGATGGCCCCCAAGAACAACCAGACTGGGGCCTCAGGGAAATCCAGCAGACAGGGGAACACTCAGATCAGATTGGCCCATTTTCATGAGCAAGATCACAGAGTCACCAAAGACTAAAAACCACCAAGAGGAGCATGGCGAGCTTTAGGGGATGGGTGGCCCTGGCCATCCTCCATACAACCATTCCCACACCGTTTGGGCTCTACACAGGCTCAGGCTGGAATCCTGCCCCTGACACCTTTCACTCTTTCACCAGAAGCCACTGGGGGCCAGGAATGAGTCCCAGTGCTCAGCAGCCGCTTGCAAGGTTTTTAGCTTCCTCCTCTTTGAGCCCAGAGTCTACATCTTCCTCCCGTCCACTCTCAATACCTTTCCTTCGAAGATCTGCTCATAATGTGTCAGTCTTCTGGAAGCCCTGGTCAATTGGTGGGAGATAATCTTCCTGACTGCATCTAGTTTGCCATCTTGGCTCCCTCTAATTTTAGGTATTATGATAGTTTTTCAGTATTTCTTCGTTTTTGTTTTAATTTGAATTTCCCTTATCACTAAAGTTGTTCAGTTTATTTTCACGTGCATATTGGCAATCTGTATAACTTTAGTAAAGTGTCTACTCAAATCTTTTGCTCATCTTTTATAGAGTTGTGTGTTTCCTTACTAATTTTGATAATTTATTAAATATTCATAACTATTTTATTAGACATGTGATTTGTAAATGTGTAATGTACCAGTTTGCCACTTGTCTTTTTATTCTTTTAACAGTGTCTGCAAAGAAAAGTAGTTTCTGAGTTTGATGAAGGTCAATTTATATATTTTTTCTTTATAGATCACACTTTCAATGTCATGTCCAAGAAACCATTAGCTAGCCCATGATTACATTTTTCTCTTATGTTTTACTTTTGAAGTATTTGAACTACAGGATTTACATTTAGGGCTCCAATACATTTTGATTTTTTTTTGTATTTGTAAGGTATAGATTGATGTTTATTGTTTTGCTTATGGATATCCAATAATTCTGAAACCACATTTAAAAGACTATTCTTCAGAGAATTGTCCTTGTACATTTGTCAAAATCAATTGAGTGTGTGTGTGTGTGTATGTGTGTATTCCTCTGTATTTTTTTCTGTTCTGTTGATCCTTTTTTCTGTCTTACATGCCAATACCACACTGTTTGAATTTTGGATTTCAGAAGCTCTATGTAAGTTTTTTAGTTAAGTAGTGTAAATCCTCTATCATTATTTCTCTGTTACTAAGTTGTTTTTGCTTTTGTTGGTCCTTTCAATATCCATATGAGTTTTAGAAGAGTCTGTCAATTTCTGCCAAAAAAAAAAAATCTACTGGGATTTTGACTGAGAATTCATTGTGTTTATAAAGTAATTAAGGGAAAAATTATATCTTAACAGGACCTTAAAAATATTAAGTCTCTCAATCCAGGAACACTATATATCCTTCAACCTCTTTAAGTCCTCTTTAATTTCCCCCAGCAATGTTTTGAGATTTCCAGTGTACTAGTCTGAATACCTTGTGTCTCATTTATCCTTAAGTATTTTATATTTTTGATGCTCTTATAAATAATATTTTCAAAATGTCAACTTTTTTTTCTTCCTTATTACTAATAGAAATATAGGTGACTTTTGTAGGTCAATCTTGCATCCTACAACTTTGATCAACTCACTTATTAAGTTTACAGGCTTATTGAAATATTTCATAAGATTTTCTACAGAGAAAAAAAACTTTGAATAGAGTTTGACTTTTTTTTACAATGTAGATTTAAAAATGTCTTTTTCTTACATTATTGCACTGATTATAGCCAGAGAAAGTAGAAAAAAACCATGTAAGTCTCCTGTTGAATTAAAGTGGTAAGAGTAGATCCTTGCTTTGTTCCTTATGTAGGGAGAAAGCATTGAATTTTCCTACATGTGCTATTAACTATATGCTTTTCGTAGATCTCCTTTATCAAGTAGAGGAAATTCTACTTACAATGATTCTGGGTAACAAATTACAGCAAATTTCCAGGGTTGAAACTGTAAACGTTCATAATTTCATAGTCACTATGGGTTAGGGATCTGGGAAAAGTTTATTTGGGCAGTTCTAGGTCAAGATCTTGCATAAAATTGCAGTCAAGCTGTTTGCTAGGGATACAGTTATTTTAAAAAATATTATTTGAATATATTTATATAATTTACATAATTTACTATCTGGACACCCTGTGGCACGCCTATAGTACCAGCTACTTGGGAGGCTGAGGTAGGATTGCTTGAACTCAGGAGGCAGAGGTTTCAGTGAGCCGAGATTGCACCACTGCACTCCAGCCTGGGTGACAGAGCCAGACCTTGTCTAAGAAACAAAAATAAAACAAAAACCTACCAGTGTCTGTTGTAGTTACTATTGCATCTTTATGGGTAAAAACAAACCCTGAGAATTAGAACTTTTAGATACAATGCCTTAGAAGACAACGTAAGCAATACCATTCTAGACATTGGAATGAGGAAAAATTTTGTGATGAAGATGCCAAAATCATTCGCAATAAAAGCAAAAATTGACAAGTGGGATCTAATTAAACTAAAGAGCTTCTGCTCAGCAAAAGAAACTATCAACAGATTAAACAGACAGTCTACAGAATGGGAAAAAATTTTTGCAATTATACATCAGACAAAGGTCTAATACTCAGCATCTACAAGGAACTTAAACAAATGTACAAGCAAAAAAACAAACAACACTATTAAAATGTGGGCAAAGGACACAAACAGACACTTTTCAAAAGAAGACATGCATGTGGCCAATAATCTTATGAAAAAAAGCTCAACATCACTGATCATTAGAGAAATGCAAATCAAAATCACAATGAGATGCTATCTTATACCAGTCAGAATGACTATTATTAAAAAGTCAAAAAATAATAGTTGCTGGTGAGGTTGCAGAGAAAAGGAATGCTTATACACTGGTGGTTGGCATGTAAATTAGTCCAACCATTGTGAAAAACAGTGTGGCAATTTTTCAAAGACCTAAAAACAGAAATACCATTCAACCCAGCAATCCAATTACTGGCATATACCCATAGGAATATAAATCATTCTACCATAAAGACACATGCATGTGAATATTTATTGCAGCACTATTTACAATATCAAAGACATGGAATCAACATAAATATCCAACAGTAGTAGACTGCATGAAGAAAAATGTTATACAAATACACCATGTAATACTATGCATCCATAAAAAAGAATAAGATCATATCCTTTGCAGGAACATGAATGGAGCTGGAGGCCATCATCCTCAGCAAATTAACACAGGAACAGAAAACCAAATACTACATGTTCTTACTTGTAAGTAGGAGAACACACGAATGCAAAGAAGGGGACAACAGACACTGGGACCTACTTGAGGGTGGAGGTTAGGAGGAGGGAGAGGCTCAGGAAAATAAATAATTGCTACTAGGCTTAACACCTGGGTGATGAAATAATCTGTACAACAAACCCCCATGACATGAGTTCACCTATAATATAACAAACCTGCACATGTACCCCTGACCTTAAAATAATAGTAAAAAACAGATTATAAAATGTCAGAAAATGAGACTGCATATATATGGTTAATTATTTTTCAACAAGATATCAAGGTAATTCAATGTTGAAGAGTATCTGCAACAAATGCTGCCAGATCAATGGGTTATCCATATGGAGAAAATGTAATTTCAACTCTTAATTCACATGTACACTAAAATTAAAATGAAAATGAATCATAGGACCTAAGAGTAAACTTTTAGAGAGTAAAATTTCTATGTTAAAACTAAAACATTTCTATCACAAAAATATAGAACTTATTTTTTCTACTTTGGGTTAGAAAATAACTCAAAATATATGTGGGCAGACTGAGACCTACTGCCTGGAAGTAGCTCTTTAGAGTGCTTCTATCAGACTGCTCTATAATATATTTCAGCCCACTGCTTCTATGCAGGTGGTGGGAGTTCAGTACCTTTAAAAAATCATATTACACTTGCTCAGAAGTTACCTTAAATCACATCAAGGTTTGGGTATAAGTGTTCATCTGGCTATAGATTACAGAAGCATAATCACAAACCCCATAATACATTATCTTATTTGTAGGAAAAGGCAAGAACTAGGGTCATTTTTCTTTTGAGGAATATAAGGCAAGAGATGTGGCAGAGAGGGACATGTGCTTTATCCTGTTTTGTCTTCAAAGCATCCATTCGGAGAGCAGCACATTGTCACACAGTCAGGGGCTTATGAATTTGTGCTGGCAAGCAGAAATTAGCAAATGTGACTTCTTATGTTTGATACTTTGTCTCACAGTAGAAATCAAAATCAAATCTCACTGGTGTACTAATACACAGGTAGTAGAATAGACTATAGCAAGTATTAACAAGAATGTGGTAGGAATATAAAATGGTACAATGCCTTTTGGAAAGACTTTGACTGTTCCTTAAGCATTGAAGTATATACTTACAAAATGACATAAGAATTACGTTGGTGGAAACCTCCAAATTTGTGAATAAGCCTGAATCACCTACATAGTTCACAAAACCACATGGAAAGGGCAAAACAAACAGCTTCATTCTGACAACCTTCCCCCTTCCCGCTCCGAGTCAGCATCATGCCACACAGAGGATTCCCCAGGGATGATGGTTTCTGCCAAGGGAAAAGAGAACCAGAGGCAAACATTCAACTTTTTTAGTATTCCAAGATGCTTTCCATGGAGCCCACTCTGGTCTCACCAAACGAGCCATGCTAAGAGAAATGGCATGTCTAGTTCACCTGGAATCAGGTGGAAAGATAGCCCATAATGGCCAGTAGACAGATCTTGATGGTAGCTCTATGTACCTGTGAGCAGTAACACTCAATCAGAGGTATCAGTTAATAGCATAGCTCACCTGCAAAACTGAGCTGGTCACTCCTAGAAGTGGTGGAAGTTCTATTGGGCTTTAATCCCCAGGCAGCCAGCCTTTAGGACTAGCCTCAGACTCTACCCCAAGGACCCAACCATGGAAGGAAATGACAACTACAGCAAATTTAGGTAAAGGGTGGAAGCTAGTTACACCACACTTAGGAGTCTAACTGCCTCTGCTTGGCCGCAAAGCCCAGCCCAAGGCCTTCCCAGGAAGATAAATGACCAATGCAGGAAATTTCAAAGAACAGGAGATAGATCTACCACCCCCAAGATACAGTAATTAGTTTAGCTTTAATGTCCACCCGAAGGCACCACCTAGGCAGAAAGACAAAAATTAACCATGCATTTCTACTGAGCATAGCAACTGGTCTCATTCATCTCAGTCAACAACTCCACCTAACCTCAGGGCCCCTCCCAAAACCCTGTTAAACTTTTGAACTGAAATAACAATAAAATCTGGCCAGGGAGTGTATTTTGTTGCCCAACCCATTCAGAAGCAATTGGAGTGCCCATCCAGCAGCTCAGTCTAATTGCAGAGTTTAGCCAGCCTCCCCACCAGAACTTAGAGCAAAGGCAATGAACCAGTATCTAGAGAAACCTGAAGCAAGCTCTGTCTGACTAGGGTGGTTAACAGCTGGCTCATGCAGAATCACAGGGTAAATAGTAAAGGTCTATCTTTGCCAAAGAATACCTGTAAAAGACAGAAAAAGTAATGTCTCCTCAAATATATAGACATCAAGAAGGAGACAAGGATTACAATGTCTCGGGAAATCGCAACACTTCCAAAAGGAACTAACAATAATCCAACAATGGACCCTAAAGAAAGGGAGATCTATGAAATGATAGACAAAGAATTCAAAATAATCCTCTTGAAGTTCACTGAACTATGAAAATATATGGATAAAAATTAAATAAAATTTGGAAAAGAATAAACAAAATAAAAAGTTTGACAAAGAAATACAAATAATAATAAAAAAAAACAAATTGAAATCCTAAAGATGAGGAATATGATGACTGAACTGCCTCCATCCTGGCATCCTTCAATAACCTTCAAATCCATGAGTGGAAGCTGGGTAGTTTTACTATTGGCATTAGTACATCTTCCATTATTTCCTGCATGGAACAAACCTGAGGCTTCACTAGGTGACTTCCATGGCAACTAAAATCCTAGTGGCAAAGCTATTTGTAGTCTCTCACCAGCTTTCATGATATGTACTACTTATTATAATAAAATCCCCATGATACAGTTCAGGGTAAACCATTTACAGATTTTAATCAAGAATAAATACTTTCTACTAGTGATTTTATTGGCTTGAGAATCTCAGATTAATCTAATTTATTATCTGTAAGTATTACTGCTGCATAATCTTTTAAGTACTGAGTACAACAGCTTGTAACAATAACTCATCTTTTCTTCTTTTAGAGAAACTATAGTGACTTATCAGTAAAATGACTTATCTGAAAAAGGACTATTCCCAGCAATTATTTGAGGTTCTTTTCTCTATTTTTAGCACATTGCATCTCTATTTCTCATTTCTTGCATCAGGCAGCATAGACAAAATAGTTTAGACTTTGAGTCAGATCTGGTTATGAATCCCATTTTTATACATTGAGTAAATTACTTATTTTATTTTATTTTGTAGATAAAGTGTTTTGTCATGTTGCCCAGGCTAGTCTCAAACTCCTGGGCCTAAGTGATCCACCTGCCTCAGTCTCCCAAAGTGCTGGGATTATGGGTGTGAGCCATTGTGCCCACACAAATTACTTTTTTATAACCTTAATATGTCATCTGTAAAATAGAGATCCTAACTACCCAGTTGACAGGGTTGTGATAATAATTGAAGAGATAATAAATGAAAGAAGTCAGAACAGTGTCTGAGTGTCTCCCACATAGTAATAGCTTGAAACAATGTCACTAAATAAAATTTTAAAGACTTAGAAAAAAATGGATCTAAAGAGGGTTCTTGAGAATTTGGTTATTTATTCTGTACCTAAGATATGTCTAATATACAAGTAAGTAGTAATATTATTTTTTTAATCTTCAAATTTCTAAATCCTGCAATGTATTATATGAAGATTGTAATTCTCATGGTCTAAAATCTTAATATACATAAGCAAAAATTCATGATGCATTATTCATTTGGCTTAATGTATTTGAGATTTTGATAAACGTGGTAATTTATCTACTTCTGCAGTTAGGTTATTTTAAATATCAACAATGTACAAATCTGAGCATTTGTACATTCCTGGGATACATTAGCTACTCACTGAGATATGTCATAAAGAAACAATATTTAACTGTTTTAGAAAAATAATTTCCTAGATCAATAGAAATTTAAACCATCAATCCAGCAGAAGCTTCTCTTAATTTCCTAGCATAATCAAAGCTCCACCTTGCACTCCTAAAGAAACTGGGTTAACAGGACACATACAAATATTTTAAAGTCCAATAACACAGCTGTTCACTATGAGCAGTGTTTCTTTCAAAACTATTGTTGTATGACATATTTTTTAAGTGAGTTCATTCTTGCTTTACTCTGTAGTCACTTGAAGATCATAACTCTACTTTCTGGGAAGGATTAAAATATGGAGGGCCCTTGAGTCTCATGAATTATCATAGTGAATCAATAGAAAGTTCTTTTTTGGCCCAGGTGTTTCCGTAATTGTGAACCACGGAGGGGGTAAAATGTCTATTTGTATGGTTGCCTTTACAGCACCTTTTCTACTAAGCAGTATCAAGATTGCATATACAGTTCTAAATAAAAATAGCACTTTTACCAAAAGTGACTTGGATTTAATTCACAGGACATACAATTAAACTTTGAAATTGGGGTTTGTAGCTGTTGATCTCACTAAAGATAACAAGTCTAATTCCCAAATATTTGGCGAACAATTGTACTAAAAAGTATATGGCCAGTATAAGTTAATCATAAAGCATAGAGAACATAAAAATGCAAATAGCTGGCCGGGCGTGGTGGCTCACGTCTGTAATCCCAGCACTTTGGGGGGCTGAGGTGGGCGGATCACAAGGTCAGGAGATCGAGACCATCCTGGCTAACACGGTGAAACCCCGTCTCTACTAAAAATACAAAAAATTAGCCGGGCATGGTGGCGGGCACCTGTAGTCCCAGCTACTCCGGAGGCTGAGGCAGGAGAATGGCGTTAACCCGGGAGGCGGAGCTGGCAGTGAGCCTAGATTGTGCCACTGAACTCTAGCCTGGGCGACAAAGTGAGATCACTCCGTCTCATAAAAAAAAACAAAACAACAACAACAAAAAACAAATAGCTGAATGCTTTGCAAACTGCCTTTATAAATCTCATGTAAAATTCACAGTGTTGCTGTGGACTAGGTGAGTATCTTAAGTAATAAAATAATTTATTCAGAAAAGTAAGATGACTTCCCTAAGGACACTCAGGTAATAAGTGGCAAGGTGGCTGAGACTCAAAACTGGATTACTTTATTTTAAGGCCACTACTCTTTCCACTACCACATAAATTCTGACCACATATTACCAGAAGGCATGTTTTATTTTTATTGCTATAACAATATTCTGGTTATATAGGTTTCTTTGCTGGTATTGATGTTTCTTAAAACATGAGCACAATTTAGAATGCCAAACATGGTAGAATGAGATAAAAGCAACATAAAAGATATTTTTATAAATATTGGATGTAGAATTACCTTATTTATACTAGAAATGTGGTTTCAAGGAGTTTCAAATTCATTATATTTTTGTAAATCAAATTCTATTTTAAATGCTTCTAGAGATCTAAAAACATATTTAAAAATACTTAAAATCCTTTGTAAAGCAAGTACCTCTTTTCCAAATTTTAAATTAAATACCACAAAATGTTTTTTCCAAGTAGTTTATTAGGTATAATAGTTTAAAAGTCAGGTCTTTTTGGTATATCTACAAATATACCTAATAACTACAACTGGCAATCTTAATCAATGGATCAATATTCCCTGCCAGGGCACTGACAAAAGTTCAGTGACGTTTTTTTTTTGTTTCTTAGCTTTTAGTTTTATTTTTTTCCTAAGGTCTTAAAGAAACCACCATAGCCTAGAAAGGTTTATCTAACTTTGCTCATCCTTTAGGGCTTAAATACAGAGACACCTTCCTGGAATACTCAGAAAAATCTAAGGTTCTTCTATTACATTCTCTTGAGGTATTCTCTTTTCTTCCTTTGTTCCAATTACCAGAAATTCAATAATACACTGTTTATGTAATTTTAAAATTATTTTTAACTATTAGTTTTTGTTGATAAGTTTTATGAGAGTAGTTTCTATCAACCCATCATTGATTGTATTCCTAGCACTTAGCACAATGCCTGAAACAGAATAGAAGGAAAATAAATACTTATCCAATGAAGAATAAAAAGCTTAAAATGCACATTATTGTACTGTATTTGTGGGCAAAATAGGTCTATAACTACATCTGTATATTTAGAAAAAGATATACCAGCATTGTTAGATAGACTATCATAGGTCTTATAAGATTACAGAAAAATTGATTCTGTTCTTTAACAGTTTTTTTCCGATATTTTTATGATTAACATATTGCTTTAGTTTTTATGTGCTGCTATAAGAATATACCACAAACTAGGTAACTTACAAAGAACAAAAATGTGTTTCTTACAGTTCCGAAGGCTGAGAAATCCAACATCAAGGGACTGGCATTAGGCGTCCAGAGAGGTCTTCTTGCGACATCCTCTCATGGCAGTAGGGGCAAATACTATGTTCTTACATGGCAGAAGAGCAGAAGGGAGTAAACCCACTCCCTCATGTTGTTTTAAAGAGTCTCAGTCTCAGCCATGAGAGCTCAGCCCTCATGATTTAATCACCCCCTAAAGGCCACACCTCTTAATGACGTTAAATTGGCATTTAAGTTTCAACATATGAATTTTATGAAACACATTCAAACTGTAGCATATATAAGAGGACACAGTTATAAAATGTGTCTCTAAATTACAAAAGTATCATCTTAAGAGAGTAGAAAAAGAAGCAGTCAGTGAAAAAAATGAGAAAAATTAAATTAGATCCTCATATTCCATAATACATAAAAATAAATTGCCCTCTTAATATAAAATTATATGTATAAAAATAAATGAATCAACCAGTTGAAGATTCAAGTGAATTTTAGATATAAAAAGACATTAAAAACATCAATCAATTTATAGAAATTCTAAGGAAATGTTGATAGATTTGGGTTCATTAGAAATGATAGGATCTCTGTATTAAAATGTATCATAAAATCAATTGAAGACAAACTCTAGAATATTTTTTATATTTAAAGAATTATTACAAGAAAAAAAGACAAATACAAATCCTCACTAGTTGCCTATAGGAGCTCTTTGCATAAGAGGAAAATCAAATGGTTAATAAGTACACAAGAATATTGACACTCACTAGGAGTCAAATTCAAATTAAAACATCAATGAGATACCATTTTTATATTAGCAAACTGGCAGAGATTTTAAAAATACACTTAATGTGACCAGGCATCATGTTTCACACCTTTAATCCCAGCACTTTGGGAGGCTGAGGCAGGCAGATCATGAGGTCAGGAGATCAAGACCATCCTGGCCAATGTGGTGAAATCCCGTCTCTACCAAAAGTACAAAAATTAGCCAGGGGTGGTGGTGCGCGCCTGTAGTCCCAGCTACTTGGGAGGCTGACACAGGAGAATCGCTTGAACTCAGAGGTTGCAGTGAGCCGAGATAGCGCCACTGCACTCCAGCCTGGTGACACAGCAAGACTCTGTCTCAAAAAAAAAAAAAAAAAAAAAAACACAAAACAAAACAAAACCATATATATTTAATGCAGGCAGGCAAAGTTATAGTGAGACAGGAACTTCTGTTTATATCATAAATCAGATGAAGTTTTCTTGAGAGCAATTCAGTATGTGTTAGGAAATCTAACTCAGTAATTCTCCTTGTAGCAATTTATCCCAAGGAGATAAGAGATGGAGACAAGGATACGTGTGCAAGGAGTATCACTGAAGATTTACCTTAATAGTGAACCATTGAACAACTTAAATGCTCAATAACAAAGTGATGCTTAAGCAATATATTGTGCTTCTTGATTATTGACCACTACACAGGTGTGAAAATGTCGATTTATATAATGATATAAGGAGTTTATATTTTAATAAAATTAATTTAAAAAGAAATTTATGTTATTCATAGTGAATAGCCCACATTATGTTAAAGCATATGAGATATAGAAATATGATGAAAAATACAACAAAAGGGTAATGGTTTATTGAACTTGCTTGAAGATTTAAATGATACTGCTGAAGCAGAGATAACTACTAACACTATGCTCTATCTGAAAGCCACCTACTCACTGTATTAAGCAGTGAGTAATATTATTTGCGTCATCTCTTCCAATTCTTATAACAATCCTATTAAGCAAGTTCTGTTATTCTCTTCATATTATAGATGAGAGTTAAAAACATTAACTGACTTAGCCAGGGTTACACAGCTAGTAAGGAGTGAAACAAGAGCAGACATGTTTGTGGAAATAAAAATACTTTGTATTGGAATACATTGTATTGGAATAGTTCTCACTTACATGTGGAATCTTAAAAAGAAAAGTCAACTTCATAGAAACAGAGAACAGAAAAGTGATCACCAGGGGCAGGGTAAGGAAGGAAATGGGGAGATGGAGGTTAAACTTGTAGTTTTGTAGAATAATTAAGTCTTTTGATCTAATGTATAGGAGGAGGACTACAGTCACTAATACTGTATTCTATGTCACAAATTTGCTGAGAGTAGATTTTAAGTGTTCTTAGCACACATATACACACACATGCACATACACACACAAACCCTAACTATGGAAAGTGATGGATATGTTACATTACTTACCTGTAGTAATCATTTCAGTATGCATATCAAAGCATCATGTTGTATACTTTCAATTTACACATTAAAAACTAAGTTGTTTCAATGTAAATTTCAATAAAATAATTCATATTTTACAACACATGTACTTAAGTTTTAATCATTATGTGAGTGTTTTTTGATAAGTTTTAAAGACAAGTTTCTAAAATGATATTTAGTAAACAATATTAGGAAAATATGAGAATCATGAAAAAATATATCCAATTAAATCTGATATAATGCTTTTCAATATATTCTGAATACATTACAGATTTAAATATTTTACAAACAATAAAACACTAGAATAATATAAAATTTATACTTATCCCAATTGCAGTAAGAAAATGACATTTTATATTTTAAGGGTGAAGAAGAAATAGTCATTGACCATTGACATAATAAAACATGTGTATCGCTCATTACGTATAAAAATTAAATATTATATGTATATAACGTAATAATTATAAAAGAAAGATAATGGGATATACTCTTCTCAAAGTTATAACAAACACGTTTAATTTTGAAAATATGTGGGGGTTAGATTTGGATCAAATTTATAAAACACTACTCTAGTTGATAAATGGTCAAAGAACTACTCATTTGTTTTTCAATCATTCTACAAACACTCATGATCACTTTCTATATGCCAGGCACTGATAGACAGTACAAAGAGCTGTGAACACTAAAAGACTACATTTTTAAAAGTCGACTCACCAACAAATTAGTAAAGTGCTAAAGGACACAATTAGGAGATATTATGTCAGCCCTGTTATATAAGAAAAAATATTTTTAATTGACAGAAACTTAATATGAACATGGTTGTTGGGAGCAAGTAGATTTATACACAACTGATGGCACTGTAAGTAGTGCAATAGTTTGGAAGAGCAAGTTGATAACTCATGACATAAGTAATAAAAATGATCTTCTTTTACCTAATACTACTATTATTTTCAGAAACTATCCTATGGGAAAAATCTAAGGGTGAAGAAAAGCCTATTTGTGCAAAAATGCTTATAGCTACATTATATATTTTTACTGAAAACTAAAAAAAGGTCCAAATAAACAATTCTGACAAAATTGTTATGTAGACAGTCCTATGTTAAATTAAAGGAATATTATATTGACATTAGAATGACATGCAAAAGCTATGCACAAATTGAGAATGAATGATATAGCTGAAATAAATATATATCTTGGAAGGCAGTATACATATTGAGTGCAATTATAAAAATTAAATTACGTGATAATAAGAGGCATAATATACACTATAGAATTTGTTTATAGAGGTAGAAATTTATTTTTTCATAAATTTTTTTTCTGATATGATTGTTCTAGAGACAGTCTAACATAGTAGAAGCTGATATAAGAAAGCAGTAAGAATGCATAGTTGGAATCTGGCAGTCTTTTCTTCAAATGCAAACTCTCATTACATTTGATTTGTTTACAGAAAGACCCATCACCTTCTTCTCATTAATAAGACTGCATTAAGAGGCTACTGGGGGCTGGGTGTGGTGGCTCACGCCTGTAATCCCAGCACTTTGGAAAGTCGAGGTGGGTGGGTCACCTGAGGTTAGGAGTTTGAGACCTGCCTGGCCAACATGGTGAAATCCCATCTCTACTAAAAGCACAAAAATTAGCCGGGCATGGTAGTGGGCGCCTGTAATCCCAGGTACTCAGGAGGCTGAGGTGGGAGAATAGCTTGAACCCAGGAGGCAGAAGTTTCAGTGAGCTGAGATCATGCCTTTGGACTTCAGCCTGGGTGACAAGAGCAAAACTCCAAGTCAAAAAACAAACAAAAAAAAATGGCTATTGGTCACTTTCATTTCTTCACTGAGAGTTAACAGTGAATTTACCAATGGAGGAAATGCAATTGCCCCATGATAACTTAAGTGGCAGTGCTATTTAAACAGATGGTCTATTTATATTCTATAAAATGATAAGGGAATCATAATCAGTTCTACGAAATGAATTATAGTTGTAGGATTCATCATGACTGAAAATGAGTGCAACAAGAATAAGATAAAAGAGAAAGGAAAAAGTAAATTATACTTTCCTCAGTTGAGCTTCCTAGAATTTAGTCATTTCCACTGTCAGCTTTCTAAATGAACAGATCTCTGTGGATGACATTTTTGATAATCAAATAGCCAAAACTCTTTAAATAAATTGCTCTATTTCTGTATTATTCTTGCTTAAATTTTTTCTTATTCTCTCAACTTTATTTTACTATTCTTATGCTCACTAGCACCAGTAGTAGTAGCTAGAAGGCAGACAAAGTAAAGCACTATTGATTTTAAACCCCACTATTATGGTTTTATGTTGGCTTATTTCCTTGTATAATTAACTCTATGAGTCCAGTAGTATACTTACCAACCTTTGATGTCTCTAGCATCTAGCACAGTGGCCCACAGAAGCTATGCTTAATTGAGGTTTGTGGAGCCACCTGAGAATTCTAGAAGTCACACAGAAATTTACTTGGTTCTCATTAACCAAGAAAGGTATATTCCTGTTTTTCAGAGGAAGCAAGACTTTTCTTGTATGTGCCTAGCCTGAACACAGGCTGTTTGGAGGCCATTCCAATAAGCCCTTATTAAAGAGGGGGTTTTTTCAGGTGGCAGTAGACTTCAATCTCCACAAGAGGTTGCCTAAGAAAAAAGCAGGCAGAAATGATTCAATTGAAGAGGTAACGATTAAAGTATCTACTATAAGCAAAGCCTAATGCTAGTCCTGAAAAATTTATTTAGACATGCAGAAGTCAGTACATTTCCTTATTCCATAATTTGATTTGTTATCCTCAAATAAATTAAAAGAAAGTACGGGAATGAATAATTTATCTTCTATTTGAACTGTCATATTGAAAATAGCAAACTGAAAGTAGAAAATTATTGTAATAATATATATATAAATCAAGCCAAAACTGAAGTTTCCTTTGTTTATTTCACCATTTCTAGTGATTTTCTTTTTCAGTTATAGTTAAGTCAACACTTTATTCCAGTGTTTTCATTATGCAGAGTCTGAGTTATATTTTTCCCAGTTATGGGCACCTAATACAAACACCCACAAAACATGTTATGTAGATTGCATAAAATAGGAGTGCCCAGCTAACTTTGTATTTTTAGTAGAGACGGGGGTTTCACCATGTTGGCCAGGTTGGTTTCGAACTCCTGACCTAAGGTGATCCGCCCACCTCGGCCTCCCAAAGTGCTGAAATTACAGGCGTGAGCCACTGCACCTGCCCAATAAAAATAATTTTAAAATCAAAATATTTACAGAGGATGTCTCCAGGTTTATATTATGAAAATAACATTTTTGAAGATTGACACACTAGCATTAGAATTATTTTATGTATCTTTATCTTAAATTCTTATGTCACGAAACTTGGTACATCTCACAAACTAAATCCCACTAAGTTCTTCCTTAGAAGGCTGTTCCCTAAAGGATATAAATGGTGAACTTCCTAGTTACTATAGTTCATGCAGAAATTGATCTTGAGCACTGCTATTATATACCTTGTTTATATATTTTGTTTCTCAGATGGCAGATTTTCTTTGTCTATGAAGAACCACTTGCTGAGTGATTCAGACATTTCATGAGACTTTTCATGAGTCACCAAGATGTTTTTATGAGTCAACAAAAAATGAAATAGCCTTGAAGATCATTAGCAAATAGCTTTATGTTTTATTCTGGTAAAAATATGAGTGAATGACAAATAAAAATGTTGAATAATTTATTTTATTTATATAAATATATATTTGTTACATACATATATATGTGTGTGTATGTATGCTGTTATTGTTGACCATTTAACCACAGAAAACCATCAACATCAAAGCAAGATGGCCTAAGGTCAGGCATAAGTAGCTTGTGAAGGATAATCAGACGGGACATTGATATGGTGTGGCTGTGTCCCCACCCAAATCTCATCTTGAATTGTAGCTCCCACAATTCCCATGTGTCTTGGGAGAGACCCAGTGGGAAGTAGTTGAATCGTGGGGGTGGGTCTTTCCCATGCTGTTCTCATGATAGTGAATAAGTCTTACAAGATTTGATGGTTTTATAGAGGGAAGATTCCTTGCACAAGTTTCTCTCTTCCCTGCTGCCATGTAAGACATGCCTTTTGCCTTCTGCCATAATTGAGAGATCTACCCAGTTCCTCATGTGGAGCTGTGAGTCCATTAAACCTATTTTTCTTTATGAATTACCCAGTTTCAGGTGTGTCTTTATCAGCAGCATAAGAACAGACTAATTCAGACTTTAAGAAGTTTGCAATCTAGTTAGAGACAAGATGATATAGCAACAGATATATCTGCATCTATTATCTGTACCTCTATGTTTATATCTGTATGTCTAAATGTCTATTTCTATATATACAGCTCTATCTCTGAGATAAATACTAGATACCAAGTGAACTGTATGGATTTATTATAAATTACGTTATTTTAAGTTCTTTAGAAATGCACTGGAGATAATGAATATTGTAGATACATGTTGTTGGAGAAAATCACAAACAAGATTGAGCTGAATAAGGAGTTAGCTCAATTAGAATAGCAGAGAGGTGAATGAGAACTCTAGGAATGATGCAATAAGCAAAAACATAGACATGGGATATTTCCTAAAGCAGAGTAATCTGATAGAAATTACTTCTATTGATCCTTGATATGTCACTCCAGGTGTTAGCATGACAGCAAAGAGATAATGCCATAGGGTTGGTTGCACCTGGGTTACTGAGCAGAAATCATATACCATAATGTAGATAAGTAATAAGATCTGACAGGTTGGTGCTGCATAAATATAAACATATAACTTATTTGCCACAAGTTCTGGGATAACTTATATTGTCATACCTTCTAAGTTTTAAAAATTTAGAGAAAATAATAATTGTGTTAAGGGAAAGAAGATGTACACACCCAATCACCAAATGATCATCTATGCCTTTTCTGTGAATGCAGAGGAGTGCTGCATTCTTTCACTCCTCTGCACCTTTGAATAGGTAGTATTCTTTGTTTAGACCATTCTTTCCTGTCCTTTTCTAGTTGACTTCAATTGATTCTTGTTATGTCCCTTCAGTAATATATCACTTGATATATAACTCCAATCATGTTAGCATGATTTAATTTATCCTGTGCTCCAGTAGCACTCTCTGCTAATATTTATTATAATAGTTATTATTCTGTATTATAATTTCTTATTAAACTGTTTTATTCATTAAGTCTAAATTTTCTAAAGGCATGTTGTCTTCTCCACCACCCCCAATCCAAGTAGCTCCATCACATAGTTTTAATGCATATGTATTAGTTTATTAGTGCTGCTATAACAAAGTAGCTAAACTTGGTGACTTGAAAAACAAAATTTATAATCTCACTATTCTGAAGGATAGATGTTTCAGATCAAGGTCTTTGGAGGGTTGGCTCCTTCTGAGGACTGTGAGAGAAGAATCTGTTCCAGGCTTGCTGCTTTGCTCACAAATGATGTATAAGGACATCAGCCATATTGGATTAGGGGCAACCTTAATACACTCACCTTAACATGATGACCACTGTAAAGACCATATCTCCAAATAAGGTCACATTCTGAGGTACTTAGAACTTCAAGGTATTAAATATGATGGGTTATAATTCAACTCATAGCAAATAATAGGTATTTGTGAAACCATGGAGTGCATAAATGATTTATAGCACTTATTAAATGTGTTTTCATTGTCCTCCTTATAAGACAACTTGTTTAAATTTCCCTTGAAAACTGGGAGCTCCTTCAGGGAAAATTTGTATCTCATTCATGCTTGACTCCATAGTGCTTAGCACAAAGACCAATACATTGTTGGTGTACAAAATGTTTTGTTCAATGACTGATAAATAGCAAATAATACAGAAGTATTTTGTGTAAAATACCTTTGGGAGAATATTTTCTATGAATTGTGGCTAATGCTCTGTTCAATGATTTTTGCTGATCACTTCAGATTGTGCAGTCCCAAAGTTTTAATGCCTTAGGCAATGTGAGACAGATACTATATGTCAATCAGAGGCTGGAAGTCTAAACATTTCCATGACCTTAATATCTTGTCTTATTAGAGATCAGCTCTCATCTATGCTTTTGTGACTTCTTTCCATATAGTATTTGTTATTTGTTTTTTCCCCGATGTATCAAAATACAATGCTAAAATTAAAATGCAAACTGGCTTTTTATGGAGCCTGTCACAGAAATATAAAAATGTCTTCAAGATGTAAACAGAAAAAAACTAATGAAAAATGGAAAGCCTTCATGTGGGAATGTGGATCAGAGGATGAAATTTAAAGGTTAGTGCTGTTGTCTGGTTCAGTATGGCCACCTCAATTATAATTTGATTAATAAGGGGAGTAGAATGTCAATTAGCTTCACAGTTTCCTTATGTTAGGATGTATAATCAGCCCCAATAATAATAAAACAAGTAGAGACAAAGCTGTTCTCTGAAGAAATTCATGAACCTAAAGTAATCTAGTAAGATGAACATGGGCTAATTAAAATTGTATTTATTGGAAGGAAGACAATCAGACTGGGTAATACCCAGAGTGACTTAAGGCATGGTAAGTGATGCCTCATTTGTATCTCAAACTAACAAATTTCATTAATGTTGTATCCACAAAATATTTTTTTCAGATGATTTTTAGTTACATGGAATGGAGCAATCTCACATTAAATTCTTTTCTGAGTAGCTCAGAATTCTAAAGACAGAAAAAAACACAAAGATATGTTAAAAAGAAGAATCCAAATTAACAAGGGATTATGAAGTTTTGTTTGAAAATATTTAAATCATAAGAGAAATGGTTTTTATATTTACCCAATATTTATCCAGATTTCTATCTGGTATCACTTTCCTTCTGCTTGGAAGTCTCCTTTTTTTTTTTTTTTTTTTTTTTTTGTAGTGCGAGTTTGCTGGTGATTAAATTTTTAAGCTTCCATATTTACAAAAAAGTCCTCCTTTTAAGTTTGCTTTTAAGATCTTATCTGGTTTTATATAATTTGGCTATAGTATGCCTTTGTATAGTTTTCTTCATATTTATTGTGTTTTGTGTTGATTGAGCTTCTTGAATCTGTCACTTTATAATTTTCATCAAATCTGGAAATTTATGTATTATTTCTTTATATATTTTCCCATCCCCTTTTCTCCTTTTCTCTTTCAGGGACTCAATTAGTTCATTGATAGGATGTTTAAACTTGTTCTACAGATAACTGATCATTTTTTCTTACTCTCTTTTTCATCTCTTTGTTTCCTTTTAGACAATTTTTATTGCTATACCTTTTTGTTTACTAATGTTTTATTTTGTAATATATAATCTGCCATTAATCCCACCCAGTAAATTTTTCATTTAAACATTTAGTTTCACTTCCTGAAGTTTGATTTGGATTTTTTCTTAATATTTTCCATGTCTTGCCTTAATATACTCAATCTGTCATTTAGCTTCTTGAACAAATGGAGTACAGTTATAATAACTATTTTAATGTTTTTCTTTCTTCTGATCCTTTTATCTGTGTCATTTGTGGGTAGATTTCAAGTGGTTGATTTTTCTCCTAATTATAGGTCCTGTTTTCATGCTTCCTTGCATAAATAGTAATTTTAATTTATAATAAATATTACAAATGTTAAATTGTTGGGCACTAGGCCTTTTTTCATCTCAATAAACCTTAAACTTTTTATCTGGGATACAATTTAGTTACATGAAAACTTGATCTGTTTTGTTCTTGCCTTTTAAGTTTTTTTTAGGGAGAATTGCAGAAACATTTTAGTCTAGGACTAAATTTGCCCCACTACTGAGACAGGACTTTTTTAAACACTATATGCAATGCCTTATAATTATGTAACTTTTTCCAGTATGGCTGACTGGAATAGGCACCATTCCTCATATGTGAGCCCTGGCAATTGTTTCCCCTAATCCTTTCAAATGGTTCTTTCTTGGGTAGTTTTCTCACATGAATACATTGATAAATCCTCAGCTAAAGACTCTAGGGATAACTTCTTCAAGTCTCCAACGTTCTCTCTCTGTACACCTTATCCTTTCTGTTACTCTGCCCAACATGCTTGGTCTCCCTGGACTCCTAGTTCAATCTCCTGAACTCAGGGAAATTGACTACTGGCTCCAACTGGGTTCTTCTGTTCTCTGCCATTTCTTGCAAACCTTCTCTAGGTGGCAAGTTAGGGCAATCTTAGGGCTTAACTTGTCAGGGCTTCTCCTGTCTCTCAAGGATCACTGTCCCTACTTACCTGGTATTCAATGACTTAAAATCCATTGTTTCATACATTTAGTCTTGTTTTTCACTTGTTTCTGGTAGGAGGGTAAACCAGATCCTTATAATTCCACCATGGCCAGAAGAAAAAAAAAGTCAGACTAAAGTTTTACATAGCTATGCAGTAGTGATGTGATAGATAAGTAAAATTTTTATAAAAAGACTAAAAAATCACATAAATCTATGTAATAAAAATATACACTATGTTAGAAAAACTCCTATGTTTGAGGCCTCTATATGTCAAATAGTGTATGTTAACACTGAAGTTAACATATTGTAGCATAAAAGTTGTCTCAGTGACCCCAAAATAAATTTGAATTTTCCAATTTAAATTTCTGTTCTTTCCTATTCCCCTTCCAACAGAAGAAGAATTTCTTTCCCAAATTGACTCCAAAGGCTGCTACAATATAAAATTAGAAGAATGTATTCTTCATTTATTTATTCAACAAATATTTGTTAAGTACCTATTCCATGGCTAGACACTATTCTGAGCTTGTGAGATGTATCAAGTGAACAAAAGAGAAACTATTTCCTCATGAAGTTTTTCTTCAACAGAGATATCAACATTAATCAATTAACATAGAAAATAAGCAAATTTAATAATATGGTAGAAAGAAATGTATAGATCAGGGAAAAAAAATAAAAGTCAGAGAAGTAAAATCAACGTCCATAAGAAAGAGTTGGGAGAAAAGGAGGGAAGAGAAAAATAACCTGGGAGAGTTTTGGAGATTTATTATGAGGGAAGCTCCAAGCCATTTGCTATATGTAAGCGAATTGTGGAAGAGAAAAAAGGGGCTGGTAGGAAGAGTTCCTGAATATTATTAAGTGGATTGCCTTCAGTTTTCTCTAAGAGATTAAAATAGAGATTGCATTACAGCCTTTCCTCAGTATGTGTCAGGGAAATCATTCCGGGACCCCCAGTGGATACCAAATTCTGCAGACTCTTAAGTTCCTTATACAGAATGTATTTGCATATAACCTACACATGTCCTCCTGTACACTTTAAATCATCTCTAGATTACTTATAATGCCTAACACAATTTAAACTATATATAAGTTGTTGTTAGGCTGTATTGCTTTTTATACTTGTATTATTTTCTATTACTGTATTGTTATTTTTTATTTTTTATTTTTCCAAATATATTTGATCTGTGTTTGGTCGAATCTACAGAGGCAGAATCCACAGATATAGAAGGCTGACAGTATTTTATGACTTTAGAAATGCTGGAATAATTTTTCTTAAAAGTTACCTCAAGTTGATTCCAAAAAATGCAGGTCCTTAGTTCATATAGAAGCTGTTTATGTATTGACATCATTCTTACCCCTTAAGAAATATATTTTATTTTTGTTTTATAGATAAGATAAATGAAAGGTCAAAGATTTTAAGAACTTGCCCAACTAGTAAGTGATAATCAGAACTGGAGTACAAGTTGGCTTGTTTAAAAAGTCAGTGCTTTTACTGTTACACAAAACTATCCTTTAATTTCACTTATGGCATAACAGAGGCACGTTATAATAGAGGGTATGTAAAGAAGTGCTCAGATAATGTTTCCATGACTTTTCGTCTAATTTTGTCTCAGAAGATTTTCTAGACAACTTTTCTGGCTACAGTGATTTTTAAAAATCTGCAAGAAGTGTTTTGGTTTTACAGCTTACTCAGAATTTCCATGTGGTGAGATGTATTTTTGTATGAAAGCGAATATGAAATAGAGCCGGGTACAGTTAACTATAGCCAAAGGGTCAAATCTAGCCCACCACATTATTTTGTAAGTAAAGTCTTATTGGGACACAGCCACAACCATGTGTTTCCTTAGGTTTATTGCTACTTCAGTCTGCAATGGCAAAGATAAGTAGTTGCAACAGAGACCCCATGGCCTGTAAGCCTAAAATATTTACTGGTTGTCTCTTTAGAGAACAAATTGCCAGTCTCTGAATAGAGACTCTTACTTTTATAGCATCTTAGTGGGTCTCAAGGGCAGATTCTTGAGTCTGGGGGATTAATTAGGTAATTTCCTTACTGTGACATTTTGAGGAATAAGAATCCTTAGCAGCCCATCCCCAGTGACAGTTGCCACCAGCAGGAAATGCCCTCTAGCTTTTTTCATTGACAATGTTCTGGTCAGCCAACTGGCCAGTTTCTACCCATTTTCCTCTATCCCACTGAGAGAAGGTTAGAGAGGCAAAGTCCTGAAAGCCATTGCTACTGTTCTTTTTCTCACCTTCTAGAATATTTCATATCAAATAAAATAACTGTAAAAATGACAATTCCATGTTTTTTGAAATATCAGTGTGAAACTAGATTTTTAGTAATATCTGAAGTTTAAAAAAACAAATTCACAAATCTATTTTATGTTGCATTGCTGAAATAGATCTCCTCTCGAGAGCACATTCTTGTAAATCAAGCATTTGTACAGAGTAAAATAAAACTATAATTTTTATCAATTAAAAAGTAATTTAAACTGACTTTAGAAAAAGATGTTATAATAATACTGAGAAATGCTCATTCTGAAAAAATATATTTTGCCATTTTTTAAAATTAACTTTTTAAAATTTTTATTATACTTTAAGTTTTAGAGTACATGTGCACAACATGCGGGTTTGTTACATATGTATACATGTGCCATGTTGGTGTGCTGCACCCATTAACTCGTCATTTACATTAGGTGTATCTCCTAATGCTATCCCTCCCCACTCCACCCACCCCACAACAGGCCCCGGTGTGTGATGTTCCCCTTCCTGTGTCCATGTGTTCTCATTGTTCAATTCCCACGTATGAGTGAGAACATGCGGTGTTTGGTTTTTTGTCCTAAATGAATTTTAGACTTATGCAAAAGTGACAACGTCATAGAGTTCTTATATATCCTCATCCAGCTTCTTCTGATGTTAAGATCTAATACAGCCGTCATACAACTATCAAGACCAAGGAATTATTATCTGTATAGTGCTATGAACTACATAATTTACTCTGATTTTTCGTTAGTGTTTTGATTAAAATATTTTTTCTGTTCCAAGATCCCATCTTGCATTTAATCTCCTCCAATCTGTGACAGTCCCTCAGGCTTTCCACACCTTTTATGACTTTAACATTTTTGAAGAGCACTAGTCAGTTATTCTGACATAGATGTATTTTCTATCTTTTACAAGTGACAAAATAAAATGATAGAAACCTGATGTTCCTCCTACTAGGCAAAGAAATAACCTGCAGGTCTTTGGTGAGCTCCAAAAACAAATCAAATCACTAAGATCTTAAGTCAACAGGCTACCTATGTCTGGAGGCTCTTCTTCCAGAGTGAAGCAGAAATGAGAGGAAATTTGGAAAGCTGATGTCCTTTCTAAAATTTACAATAGTGCCTTCTTCAGAA
This sequence comes from Pan paniscus, assembly GCF_029289425.2. Lineage (NCBI taxonomy): Eukaryota > Metazoa > Chordata > Mammalia > Primates > Hominidae > Pan > Pan paniscus. The sequence goes on along the minus strand of NC_073258.2, from coordinate 92,315,231 downwards.
TACTCAGGTGGATGGATGGTCAGAAAGTTAGTTATTTTTTGCATCTGAATTCAACAACTCTACATTGACCTGAAAAAAGAAAGGATAATATTCCCCTGATATGTAATAATTAATTTGATCAGAGAAAGCCTTTATTTTAAAAGAAATCACTGTCTTTTTAAGAAGAATATGACTTGAGAAATAGCAATTATGCTATGCTGAAGTATAAAAAGTCTTCATTAAAGCACTATAATCATATTACTATTGAGATAAAAAGTGATGGTTGTGAAAAATAAATAATAGCTATAGAGTTTTAAAACAACAACATGGAGAAAGGCTTTTTTTATAAAAATCATGGTATTAGAATAGCATTTGAAGACACTTTCCCCATGATTTTGTACAGTAAATTATTCTACCTTTGTTCAGTATCTATTTTTAAAAGTCAAAATAGGTTTTTTTTTCTAGGTTGGTGTAAAATAAGCTATTGCTTGAGGGGGTCTGTTTGCTTGGTAACAAACAGCTTTACATTTTGTGTAATTAATCTTAATCTGTCAAGTGGCCAAATTAATTAGCCATTTTCCTACTGGAGTGGTGAACTTTTAGATGAAGAGAGAAATGCCAGGATGATGTCACATCTGTCTTATTAATTTGAATTTCAGGTTGTCTGAAGAGGGGTGCGATGTAAGAAAAGCATAAAAGAGGTGCGACATGAAGAGAAAAGTTATTATTTTATCTTATCCTCCCCAGTGTTGGTCAGAGACAGTAAAGTCTTTTTAGGCTTTTTTTGAGCCCCTGTTTCTTAGAGGCAATTGACAAATATGGTCCTTTTTCTCCTCATGAGGGCAACTACCGACTTCAAATAGGTGTGATGAAATCTAAAAAAGGAGACTAATAGCATGCCAAAGAAGCACACTTTGTAGTGTAAGGAAAACCGATGAGTTTTAGTCAGATGCTGATGAAAAAAATATCCGAGGGTTATTCTGCCCAGAATAAGTGAGGAGATGGTAATGCGGATATGGTCAGAGGACAAGGCAAAGGGAGGTAAACATGCATACATGTTTGTAGAATTACTACAATTTTCTTATCACAAATGCTTAATTCAATAATCAAAATATTCCAGTGCCATGTTAACACACTGAGTGAGATATGAAAAAGATTAAGCTAAAATGCCTTTATTGACAGTAGCAGAATAGAATAAAACTGGATGGTAAATTTTTTAAAAAAATCCTAAATCTTTACTCAAATAAGAAATCAAAAACATTAAGAAGTCTGTGAAAAAGTAAAATATGTATTTTAAACTACGTTAAATATTTAGCTTTGTGTGCAGGATTTATGATATTAGGATTTTTTTAATTGATTATTCAGGAAATACTTTAAAATAACCAGAATTAAAGTAACTATCTTAGTAGCGGAAAAATCTAAATTGAAGGAAAAAAAATGTTTTGGGTCACAATGCCATTGTAGAATCTGGAGGCCAAAATACAGAGCAGAAATATTTGAATATTTTTATAAATTGACAAACAGGTCCAGGAAAACTCTTAATTTTCTGAAGTTTCAAATACAGGCTATTTTAATGACTTCCTTGTTGACATGACTAAACTCTGATAGGTAGGTTCATTTGGCCTTTATTTATGACCCTTCTTGTCCATCACTAACATACTTGAATACTTCCAGAGCGATTGATGATGTTTTTAGTCTCTTAACTAAAGAAATTCAATGGTCTCTTTAATAGGTAATCATAGACATCTGCCTATAATCGGTTTATCAGTTAATAAAATTGTTTTTTCTTGAGATATTAAGCTGATAATATGTCTGTTTCACCAGGTGTTACCAATAGAAGGCAGGTTGCAAAGCTGACAAGCACAATTCTCACTTAGGCAGTGCTCTTTATATGGGATATCATCTTATATAAAATTAGTTATTTAACTGACATTCATTAAATAGCTTTGTGGATAAACAAAAGCAGTGATGTTATCAGGCTTCATTTCTTTCTAGCTTTTCCAAAATTATGTTGCCCATAGTCAAGAAAGGCCATAAAGTCATTTCCTGATTAAATATCAGAACCTTTTGTCTCATACATAGAACATAACTGGACCATCTCTGAAGTGTGCAGATCTTCTGTTTCCTACCATTGAAATGATTTTTCCCCAGGAATGTTTAAAAAACATTGTAAAAAATTTTTTAAAAAATAGATCAGCTAAGTTTTTTGAGTTTCTAACATATGCCAGAAACACACTCCCAGGGGCAGAGCTGGGATTATTAGAAAAAATAATGAAAGCTTGCCTAGCAGATACTCTGCTCGCAAATGTAACTTGTATACTTGCAGCACTGGAGACTAGGTAAACTGTTTCACTAACTCAATGTTATATAACAAAGGAGGTGCTCTAATGTTAATTACTTCATTAGTAACTATCAACTATCATGCAATCTAAAGGTGTTGTAGCAGACTTCTATGTTATGTAATTATTATTTTAAGAAGCATATTGCGTGATCTTTGATATGAAAGGGTCATAGATTAAAACATAAATCTATGTAATTATTATAATCAGTGGCACAATGGGAATATCAATCTAAAAGAAATGAAAATGGATAGAGAAAACTATGCTTCTGTAATTTCAATGGGCATTAAAGCTAAGTGCATAGAAATTAAAGCCAAGTTGAAATTATTCTTAATGTGACACATTCATGAAGTTGAGTATCATTTCAAGTTTAAAATTTGGTCCACACCTCTTTGTTTCCATTAATGTCTTTCACACTGGAAAAAAAATATAATGACTATAAAATCTTGCCAGAATTCTCTCATTTTCCCATTTTGCAAACTTCGAGTATGCTAAAATATAAATCTGTCATGTCGCTGGCTAGATTCTGGTGAAATACAATCTTTTTTTTTTTTTTTTTTTTTTGAGACAGAGTCTCGCTCTGTCTCCCAGGCTGGAGTGCAGGGGCGCGATCTCAGCTCACTGCAAGCTCCGCCTCCTGGGTTCACGCCACTCTCCTGCCTCAGCCTCCCGAGTAGCTGGGACTACAGGCGCCCGCCACCGCGCCCGGCTAATTTTTTCTGTTTTTAGTAGAGATGGGGTTTCACCATGTTAGCCAGGATGATCTCGATTTCCTGACCTCATGATCCGCCCGCCTCGGCATTCCAAAGTGCTGGGAGAAATTAACTCTTTACCATTTTCTTAATTTTTCCTTTAACATTTTTAGGGTTCAGAGTGCATATGCAGGTTTTTTTTATAGGACAACTTGTGTCATGGAGGTTTGGAGTACAGTTTATTTTGTCATCTAGGTACAAAGTATAGTGTCCAATAGATACGTTTTCTGATCCTCTCCCTCCTTCCACCCTCCAACCTCAAGTAAGCCCCATTGTCTGTTCTACCCCTCTTTGTGTCCATGTGTTCTCATCATTAGATCCCATTTATGAGTGAGAACTCGTGGTATTCGGTCTTCTGTTTCTACATTAGTTTGCTAAGGATAATGATCTCCAGCTCCATCTATATTGCAGCAAAGGATATGATCTTGTTCTTTTTTTAATGATTGCATAGAATCTATGGCATATATGTACCACATTTTCTTTATCCAGTTTACTGTTGATGGGTATTTAAGTTGATTTCATATCTTGGCTATTGTGAATAGTGCTGAAATGAATATACAAGTGCATGTGTCTTTATGATAGAATAATTTATATACCTTTGGGTATATACCCAATAAAGAGATTGCTGAGTCTAATGGTATTTCTGTTTTTAGTTCTTTGAGGAATAGCCACACTGCTTTCCACAATGGTTGGTCTAATTTACACTCCCACCAGCAGTGTATAAGCATTCTCTATCTTCCACAACATTGCTAGCATCTGTTATTTTTTGTTTTCTTAATAATAGCAATTCGGACTGTTGTAAGATGGTATCTCATTGTGGTTTTGATTTTTCTAATGATCAGAGATGTTGAGTAATTTTCACATGATTGTTGGCTGCATGTATGTCTTCTTTTGAAAAGAATCTGTTCATCTGCTTCACCTTTTTTTTTTTTTGAGATGAAGTTTTACTCTTGTTGCCCAGCCTGGAGTTCAATGGCACAATTTCGGCTCACTGCAACCTCCACCTCCCAGGTACGAGTGATTCTCCTGCCTCAGCCTCTGGAGTAGCTGGGATTACAGGCATGCACCACCATGCCTGGCTAATTTTTTATGTTTAGTAGAGATAGGGTTTCTCCATGTTGGTCAGGCTGGTCTCAAACTCCTGACCTCAGGTGATCTGCCCACCTCAGCCTCCCAAAGTGCTGGGATTACAAGCATGAGATACCACACCCGGCCACTTTGCCCACTTTTTAATGGGTGTCTTTTTGCTTGTACATTTGTTTAAGTGTTTTATAGATGCTGGATATTAGACCATTGTCAGAAGCATAATTTGCAAAAATTTTCTCCATTCTGTAGGTTGCCTGTTTACTCTGTTGATAGTTTCTTTTGCTGTGCAGAAGCTCTTTAGTTTAATTAGATCCCATTTGTTAATTTTTGCTTATGTTGTAATTGTTTTTAGCATCTTTGTCATGAAATATTTGTCAGTTCCTATGTCCAAAATGGTATATCCTGGGTTATCTTCCAGGGTTTTTTATAGTTTTAGGTTTTGCATTTATGTCTTTAATCCATCTTAAATTGATCTTTGGATATGTGATGGAAGGAAGGGACCAGTTTCAATCCTCTGCATAGGGCTAGCCAGTTATCCCAGCACCATTTCTTGAATAGGAAGTCTTTCTCCATGGCTTTTTTTTGTCAGCTTTGTCGAAGATCAGATGGTTGTTGGTGTGTGGCCTATTTCTGTGCTCTCTGTTTGATTGGTCTATGTGTTTATTCTCTTTGATCGGTCTATGTATCTGTTTTTGTACCAGTACCATGCTAGTTTGGCTATGGTAGCCCTGTATTATAGTTTGAAATCAGGTAACATGATGCCTCCAGCTTTGTTCTTTTTGCTTAGGATTGCCTTGGCTATTAGGGCACATTTTTTGCTTTCATATGAATTTTAAAATAGTTTTTTTTTTTTAATTGCCTGGTGGCGAGCAGGGGGAGTGGGTGGAACTCATGGGAGACAAACTTACCTCCTCTCCTTAGGGCAATTGCAGCTTGCTGGAGGTGTAGATAAAGCACTCAGGATCTTTGCTCCTTCCTCAGTCCAAGGACAGAAACGGCAGTTCCACTGCAGAGGCAGCGTCAGAGGGCTTTTGGTTGCCCCTGGGAGCGCTACTTCCAGTAAATTAGGAGCCACTGCTACTGGGCGTGTTCAGCCAGGGGATAGGGCAGCTCTACTGCTGGCTCAAGCTTGGGGTTCTGCTTGTTGGGAAGCAGGGGTTAAGAGCTCACAGGGAGGAGAGACTGGGATCCTGTTGGTATGGTGGCTGTGGCATGCTGTTAGCTTAGATGAAGCCCTCCGGCGCCTTGTTTCTTTCCCAGGCTGAGTGCATCAGGGGCAGAACCACTCCTGTGGCAGTGGCTGAGGGGCTGTTTATTGCCTCTGGGAGCCTCTCTCCAGGGAAACTCAGAGCCTCTACCAGTTGTTGTGTTCATCCGTGGGTGGGGCAGCTGTTCTGTGGTCCTGAGCTGGTTGCCCTGCCTGGTGACGAGTTGGGGGGTGGGGGTTCCAGGAAAGAGGAGTTGGATTCCTCTCCACTTGGTGGCTGCTGCATGCTGGGGGTGCCAGGATAGTGACTAGGCCTTTTGTTCTTTCCCAGCCCAAGGGCAGTTAGGGTGGTACAAGTGCAGCTGCAAAGGCAGAAGCGTTGTCAATTGATTCTGAGATTTCCTCCCCAGAGAAATGTCGTGCTGCCTCTGATTGAAATATTAACCAGGCGCGTGTTAGTCATGCTGAAGTCCCAGGTCAGGAGGTGTTGCCTAGGAGGAGAAGTGAGAACAGGGACCTGCATGGAGAACAGTCTGGCCACTCTTCTGTGGGACATCTGCACTGTGCTGGGGGTCAGCACTAGTCCCTAGTCCCTGGGGACTCTCCAAAGCCAGTGCAGAGATGCAGCCAGCCCAAAAACCCAAGCGGAGGTTGGATGGAGTACCAGGTATGGAGGTGCTGGCCACCCAGTGAGGAGAAATGGGATCAGGGACCCATGTTAAAAACAGCCTGGCCACTTTTTCATGGGGTAGCTGTACTGTGCTGGAGGTCTGTACCTGTCCCTTGTCACCTCCGACTCTCCAGAGCCTAAAGATAGCAGTGGCGAAGACTGCAAGATAGGAAAGTTGGTGGCTCACCCCTCCCTCTGGGAGCTCTGTCCAAGGGAGGTGTAGAGCTGCTACTGGCCTGAGAGCCCCAGGGAGGGATGGCTGGAGCCCCAGGGAGGGATGGCTGGAGTTCCAGGGCAATGGGACTTTTCTTGCAAGGTGCAGTGGACAGGAGGCCTACAGACCATCTCTGCTCAGTCCCCTGGATTCAGTCCCTTTCTTGGTGGCATATAAGAAATCCTAGCCTCCCCCTTTGCCAGAGCTGCAGCCGCTAATGCTGGGATGCCCAGGGATCCAAGGCTCCCGGGACTCCATCTGTGCCTGAGCAGTGGTTCTGCCAGACTCCACATAGGGCTCCACATAGGAGACTCACAATGTGTCCACCTGCATGTTTCTGTTGAAAATATACTATTTAATCACCAATTTTTCTTCTCACTGTGACAGCAGTGTGCACTAGCTGCTTCTAGTCAGCCATCTTGGCCCTCCCCACCATTTTCTTTCTTCATTATTTTATATACAAATGGTGCCTTTATGAGTGGCTCTGAACTGTCTTGCTTGTATGAACTTTTACCATCCTTACAGTAATTTATAACAGAGTACATTTAAATCATTTCAGTGAGGATGCTTTAATTAAAACTAGTTATGGAAATAACCTTGTGCAGTAGTATTCTAAGCATTAAGTTTAACATATCTAGTCCTTTTGTAAAAGAGAAATACAGTATTATAACCATATATTCATGAAATGTAGAAATTTGCTAACAAAATAATTCTTTGGGTATCAACATTGTGTCTGTGTGTGTAAGTTTACAAACATGTGCATGCACAAGTTTATGTAATATAGAGGATGTACATGATAGTGGACGTGGATCTAGAGAAATATGACTTCTCGTCTATTCTATTAGTAGAATCTTGGAGAATAAAAATAGACACAAAATAAATATATGAAAGGAGAACATAATCACTAAAATTTTAAGAAAAATTACCTTGGAGTCGTATGCAAGCCACTGGTCAAGAAAGCAGAATTGTAGGAAATGAAGAAAGCAGTGATAGCCTAGGGAAAAATATTTTTCATCTTTTTACTCTCCCCTATTATTCCTAGATTTTCAAGTAATAATGAGAAAGTAGCATATAATAACTGAGAAGCCATTGTGCTATTGTGAAGTTATAGATTTGGAGTCAGAGAAACCCAAGGTCAAATTTACCTCTGCCTCTGACTCTTTGTGTAACTGTGTTGTGATGTTTTCTTCACCATCTCCCATGAACATATGTCCTGATATCTAGATCCTTGAGTAATCCCTGCTTACATTAGCTCTGTGCTTGGCTGTGTGACTTGGTTTGTTCACTGGAATGTTAGCAAGTGGGACACCAGCAGAGTCTTCATAAGCCCTTGAATACTGGGGGTGGTAGTCCATAAAATCCACCCTCTCTGCAAAGAAGCTCAAGTCTATTTAGTTATATTGGAAAACCATGAGGATATTGAAGCCCCAGTTGACATCTGGCTGTAACTACATGAGACCCCAAATGAGAATAGCAGGACGACCCAGCTGAGCTTTTCCCAATATACAGAAGCATGAACATTGATAAATCATTACCATTCTAAGGCATAAGATTTGGAGTTAGTGTGACATACAGCAATAAGTGACTAAAACTGTAGGTTTGTTCAGATGACTTAACTTCTATAAGTGAGTCAAGATTACCACTTAACTTTCAAAATATTAGAGAGAAAACAATCCATATCTCAATTTTTTAATTCTTAAATTATATTACTCTTTTGTCATGCATCTTCTTTAACTAATTGGAGAAGTAGAAATGAGAAAAGCCACTTTTATCAGAATTTGACTTAAGGCCACCTTTTTTTTCTAATAGTTTTCTTGGGCCATCTTTACCAACATATTGATATCTGAGATGGAAGTATCAAAAAATAATAACCAACTCAATATTTTTTGATGAAGATGTCAAGCATGACTTCCACTCTTATGGGAAATTGTAATCTGATATAGTTTGGCTATGTGTCTCCACCCAAATCTCATCTTGAATTGTAATCCCCACATGTTGAGGGAGGGACCTGGTGGGATGTGACTGGATCATGGGGATGGTTCCCCCTTGCTCTTCTTATGACAGTGAGTGAGTTCTCATGAGATCTGATGGTTTAAAAGTGGTACTTCCCCCTTTGCTCTCTCTTTCTCCTGCCACTATGTGAAGAAGGTGCTTGCTTCTCCTTCACCTTCCACCATGATTGTAAGTTACAAGAGGCCTCCCCAGCCATGTGGAACTGTGAGTCAATTAAACCTTTTAATTTTTTTAACAAATTACACAGTCTCAGGTAGTTCTTTATAGCAGTGTGAGAATGAACTAATACAGAAAATCAGTGCCGGGATAGTAGGGTACTAATATAAAGATAATCTGAAAATGTGGAAGCTACTTTGGAACTGGGTAATGGGCAGAGGTTGGAACAGTTTGGAAGGCTCAGGAGAAGACAGGAAGATATGAGAAAGTTTGGAACTTCCTAGAGACTTGTTGAATGGTTTTTACCAAAATGCTGATAGTGGTATGGACAGTGAAGTCCAAGCTGAGGTTGTCTCAGATGGAGATGAGGAACTTATCAGGAACTGAAACAAAAGCCACTCTTGCCATGCTTTAGCAAAGGACTGGTGGCATTGTGTCCTTGCCCTAGAGATCTGTGGAACTTTGAACTTCAAAGAGATGATTTAGGGTATCTGGCAGAAGAAATTTCTAAGCAGCAAAGCATTCAAGATGTAACCTGGCTTTTTCTGAAAGCATATAGTCATATGCATTCACAAAGTGATGATCTGAAATTGGAACTTATGTTTAAAAGTGAACTAGGGCATAAAAGTGTGGAAAATTTGCAGACTGACAATGCAGTAGAATGGAAAAAATCCATTTTATGGTGAGAAATTCAAGCCAGCTGCAGAAAATTGCATGACAGGGAGCTAAATGTTAATAGCCAAGACAATGAGGAAAATGTCTCCAGGGCATTTCGGAGATCTTCATGGCAGCCCCTCCCATCACAGGCCCAGAGGCCTTAGAGGAAAAAGTGATTTTGTGAACCAGGACCAGGACTCCCACTGCTCTGTGCAGCCTCAGGGCATGGCATTCAGTGTCCTAGACACTCTAGTTCCAGATATGGCTAATCGAGGCCAAGGTACACCTCAGGCCATGACTTCAGAGGGTGTAAGCCCCAAGTCTTGGCAGCTTCCATACGGTGTTGGGCCTTCAGGCTTGCAGGAAGACAAGAGTTGAGGTTTGGGAACCTCTGCCTAGATTTCATAGGATGTATGAAGATGCCTGAATGTCAAGAAAGAAGTCTGCTACAGGAACAGAGCTCTCATGGAGAGCCTCTACTAGAGTAATGAAGAAGGGAAATGTGGGGTTGGAGCCCCCCACAGAGTCTCCACTGGGGCATTGCCTAGTGGAGCTGTAAGAAGAGGCCTATCATCCTTCAGATAGCAGAATGGTAGATCTACCAACACCTTGAACCATGTGCTTGGAAAAGCCTTAGTCACTCAAAGCCAGACCATGAAAGTGGTCACCCCATGGGGACTGTACCCTGAAGAGCCACAGCGGTGAAGCTGCCCAAGCCTTGGGAGCCCACCCCTTGCATCAGCGTCTCCTGGATGTGAGACAAGGAATCAAAGGAGATTATTTTGGAGCTTTACAATTTAATGAGTGCTCTGCTGGGTTTCAGAGTTGCATGGGCCTGTAGCTCCTTTGTTTTGGTCAATTTCTCCCATTTGGAATGGAAACATTTACCCAATTCCTGTATCCCCATTGATATGGTTTTGCTCTGTGTCCCCACCCAAATCTTATCTTGTAGCTCCCATAATTCCCATGTGTTGTGGGAAGGACCTGGTGGGAGATGATTGAATTATGGAGGTGGGCATTTCCCATGCTGTTCTCATGATAGTGAATAGGTCTCACAAGATCTGATGATCTTAAAAATGAGAGTTTTTCTGCACAATCTCTCTTTGCCTGCCACCATTCATGTAAGATGTGACTTGCTCTTCCTTGCCTTCCAACATGATTGTGAGGCCTCCCCAGGCACATGGAACTGTAAGTCCAGTTGAACCTCTTTCTTTTACAAATTGCCCAGTCTCAAGTATGTCTTTATCAGCAGCATAAAAACGGACAAATACATCCATTGTATGTTGGAATTAACTAACTTGTTTTTTATTTTACAGACTAATAGGCAGAAGAACCTTGCCAGGTCTCAGATGAGACTTTGGACTTGGACTTTTGAGTTAATGCTAGAATGAATTAAGACTTTGGGGAATTATTGGGAAGGCAGGATTGTGTTTTGAAATGTGAGAAGAACATAAGATTTTGGAGGGACCAGAGGTAGAGTATTATGGTTTGGCTCATCTCAAATTGTAATCCCCATATGTCAAGGGATGATGCTAGTGAGATGTGATTGGATCATGGGGGAAGTTTCCTCACTGGTGTTCTCAGTTCTCATGATAGTGAGTTCTCACGAGATCTGATGCTTTAAAAGTGGCACTTACTGTCTCTCTCTCTCTCTCTCTCTCTCGCCACCTTGTGAAGAAGGTGCTGGCTTCTCCTTCACCTTCTACCATGATTGTAAGTTTCCTGAGGCCTCTCTAACCATGTGAAACTGAGTAAATTAAACTTTTTTAAAAAAATAAATTTCCCAGTTTCAGGCAGTTTTTTTTATAGCAGTGTTAGAATGAACTAATATATAATCTAACAAGACAGGTGAATATTAAAGAAAAATACTCAGGAATATATGTAACAGCTTATTAAATGGACAGAACTTGGTTTGGCATAACTAAGATAAAGTTTTATTCTTCTCCTGCTCCTGACTTTAAACATACTCTGTTGAATTCCCTTCTCCAGTCATTAAGAGTGTCTCAGGCAGATGCATAGGTTTCAGGGTTTTTTAAGGAAGAGGAATCATCTCATGTTTGACATTGAAACATCTAGTCCCAGCAAAATCTCACATCCATTTAAAAATCTTACGTTCAACAGCATATACAATACAATATTTCCCCCATCTTTGCTCATCTATATATCTTTTTCAGTTTGCTCTCTTGCTTCTGGATCCTCCATTGTCTAGCTATGAGAGAGGCATTATGAAGAGTGAATGTGTTCAGTGACTAGAGATGTTGTAATTGAACCATTGGTTTCCTCTGTTGTGGGATGCTTTTCTCCAAAGATTTTGTTGGCTTCTTCCAGGAAGGAACAATCAATACAGTACCACTTGAACATCCTGCTCTATTCCTCTGTAGAAGTGTAAGGTTTCACTCACTTGTGTTTCTGAGGTTCCAAGGCTAATTTTCTAGGACTAGAATTCATATAGAAACACAGACTTTCACTTTGGCTTTCTAATAACCACCCTATAACTCTGATTTAAGCTCATACTCTTCTTGGTATTTAAAAAAATGTATTCACCATTAAAATTTGTTTCTTAAAGCATAGTAATATATTTAAATTGTTATATTTTTTAGTTGCATTGCAGTGGTCAGTGCCTTCAGAGTAACTATTTGTATTAATCTTAGATGTGATTAAATGGTCTTTTAACCCTTCATTTTACTTAAAGTGAGGTGAGGGCAAAATTTCTGCTTCTTTGTAAACAAAGAAAGGAATATCTGCTCAGTGAATTTTAAAATATTTTTTTCTTTCTTTTATTTATTTTCTTCTCTTTTTTTCCCGTAGTGTTTCGTGATAAGAGTTGATGATTGAAAAATTAGTGTGAGCACCTTTTGATAAGTACTGCAACTCTCCTTAGAAGAGATGATTCAGTTCTATCTTCAGCTTTAGTCTTGAGCTTAAATTTCAAGATATTCAACTTAATTTTATATTGTATTTAAGTGTCATAAAGGTTCTATGCCAGGTTGGCCCCTGGCAAGGCATGAAAAGCATCCCACTATGATCTCTAGTAAGTATAATAAATGATGCTCCTTTGATTCTAGGTTATGACTCCATCGGAAATAATGGAGCCCCACTGTCCAGAAAAAAAAAAACAAACTTTGTTCAACTATTACTGATAGCACTACTATTAGTACAAGGGTACCTTCATTCTAAAAGTGGTCTCTTTAAAGAGATACTGTGCCTTAAATAATGTAAATAAATCATAATTTACATTTACACTATGATGAGAGAGATTTAATTTATATATTCAGACCATCAAAAGGTCTTTTTGGAGATGCAAGATTTGATCTGAGAAAGGAAAGGTGACTTGGAGGTATCCAGGGTAAGAATGAAAAAAAAAAGAGGTTTACTGTCCGGATGAGTTTTAATGTGGGGAAGAGTGGAAGTGTTATAAATTATACTTTATAAAAAAAATTTCAGGATGCAAAATTAAGAAGGAATTGAAGCATTATGTCCAAATGGGAGGCTTTTGCAATCTCTCAGACTAGAAATGTAACAATGTAGGTGCAAGGGAAATGAAGAAAACTGGTTATATTAAAAAACATGAATTGCTTGTAGACGAGTCATGTGGAATGGATGTGAGATATAATGAGAATATGTTAGGAAATAATATTGTTTTCAGAATTCGGCAAATGGATTGATGAAGTTGCCACTTACTGAGATGATCAAAATAGGAGGAAAACAATAGAGGAAGGCTTGTGGGAGACTAAGAATTCAGTTTGAGAGAGCTGTGAATCATACAAATGGTGGATTTACAAGGATGGAGGAAATAGCCAGGATTACAGATGAGAATTTGAGTCCATGAACACATCCTGAGTGATTCTGGTTTATTATTTGTGTTGAAAAGAACTGGCAATGTCAGCTGAACGTTAACTGTTAGAAGGATTGAAGGAAAACAAGGAGAATGGCATGGTGCTAAGTGTGCAAAAGAAGGTCAGAAAGGTGTCAATTGGCTTGGCAACATGGAGGTCAGGAGCAGACTTATAGGGAGTCAATTAGAGGGGTTTGGAGAAGAAAGCAAGTGTCTTCATATTTGGAGATCTGTTCAGTGTTATGGCATGGAAATTTCCTTCTGACTCTTTCAATCAGGAAACGTGAATTTGAAGGGAAAATTAGACCCTTCATAAACCTTACAGAATGGATTTGCTGACTGAAATAAAAGGCCCTGTAGGATCAAGGACTATCCCTGTTGCATGTTCTCCTGATTTCCCTTTAAATCCATGTGTATTTGGCAATACACACGTGCTTGTTTTTGTTTCTCTTTGCATGTAGAGTGTTAGTGGTAGAGCTGGGAAGGTGGCATAGCTTACTAAATGTCTATGAAATCCCCATAAAATGTAAACTAAATTTTCTAGTTCTGTTGTCCATGATGTTCCATTGCTTCAGCTACTGTTCAACCATAGAGAAAAGCGTATGCCTCATTTCCTCCTTTTATTTGCTCAAGAGGAGGAGTGCACGTGCTGTAGTGGCTATCGTTTTCCAAGCTAATGAAGCATGCTATATGACTTCAAGAATAATGATCCACTGACCTGCCCTCTAAACTAGGAAATAGCTCCAGAGCACTTGTAGTTTAGTGGATTGCCATTGCTTTGAAAGCATGGCAAGTTTATAACAATTTTAGCCACAAAACCAAAAAAAGAAAAAGTTAAAATAATTTTATAGAACCCTTTGGTTAATGGACAAAACTAGATCAGAAAGAGCATCATGCTGTCCCGAAATACTAGTCAAGAATTGAGATTTAAGTTGTAAAAAACCCGGGGTATATTTCATAGCAACAATTCCTTTGTTTTCATGGTTCTGAAGAGATAGTTTCATGTTTATCTTATTATTTCCTGTTTGACAGAATATCCATGGTTGTTTCATGTTGCCAAATACTTCATTTTGTTGTTTGGTGGTCTATACATATCATCGGTCTATTAAAAAGTAAGTTACACTAGGCTGGGTGCAGTGGCTCACACCTGTAATCCCAGCACTTTCAGAGGCCAAGGTGGGTGGATCACCTGAGGTCTGGAGTTTGAGACCAGCCTGGCCAACAAGGTGAAACCCCAGCTCTACTAAAAATATAAAAAATTAGCCAGGCGTGGTGGTGGTGCCTGTAATCCCAGCTACTCGGGAGGCTGAGGCAGGAGAATGGCTTGAACCCGGGAGGCAGAGGTTGCAGTGAGCTGAGATCACACCATTGCACTCCAGCCTGGGCAACAGGAGCAAAACTCTGTCTCAAAAAAAAAAAAAAAAAAAAAAAAAAGGAAGTTACATTAAACAATTGACTACATCAATTGTAATCAGAATTATTTCCTAGCTACTTAATTTTATACAATTACCATTTAACCATATCTGGTTGGCATAGCCTGAGGGATCCAATTCTTTTGCGAAGCCCCCTCTTTTTAAGGAGGTCTCACGTGGGACTTGGTCTAGTCAAGTGTGCATATACAAAGGCTTTGGCAGCAGCTGGACCTTGGTCTTCCACTCTACTGGCTAAGGGATCTCAGTCAAGTTACTTAATTTCTCAGAACTTTTTTATTTCTTTATCTGTGAAATGAAGACCATAATAGTTATAGATATCTCAAACAGTTGGGAAAGTTTAATTAGTTATGTAGAAGCAGTTTATAAACCACCAAGGAATAAGAATCCTTAGTAATTGTTATTAAAAGAAATATTTCTCATGGTAAATAGTGTAGCATGTGATGGAGGACATGAGCTAGGTGATCAGTCTGACCAGTGTTTTGAACCCTGCCTCCACCAATTACAAGTCATGTGGACCATGGCAGGCTACTCAATGTCTTTGGGACTTCTTTTCCTAACTTGTTATTTGGAATACTATTATCTGCCCGTGGGACTACTGAGATGTTTAAATGAGATTATGTATGAAAAATGTTTAATTCCACTCATTCTATGCACATATTATATTACTGGATTAAATTAATACACATTGGCCCCCTTTTGTAAGTTGTCCCCTGGCAAGGCATGAAAAGTATCCCATGACCTCTATTATATTAAATGATGATCCTTTGATTCTAGGGTATGACTTCATCAGAAATAATGGATCCCTACTGTCCAGAAAAAAAAAATAACAAACTTTGTTCAACTATTACTGACACTACTACTATTAGTACAAGGGTACCTTCATTCTAAAAGAGTTCTCTTTAAAAAGGTACTGTGACTTAAATAATGTAAACAAATCATAAACATTCTGTAGGAAATCAATCAGTGAGATATATTTCAAAAGGATAATTTTGCCAAGTTCCTCAAATAGCATGTGGTACTTACTTCTGTACAAAAGTAATCATCTCATATACACAAGTAAGTATGCATCAGCCTGTCTTTTCACACATTTTATTTTTTCTTCTACAGCTGGAAAAGTGATGGGGAGATCTTGAGCAAATATTCTTGTTAGACATGGAAGTTATCCCTTCACACAGACATACACACACACACACAGACACCCCAGTAAAGAAAAAAGAGATTTCTTTTTTTTTTTTCACCAGAGAAGGATTCTTCTTCAAGGTGCTCAAGTTCCCTGCAGCAAGGGGCAATATTAAATTTTTCTGTTTGAGGGTCAGACGGAAGAGATGGATTAACTTGGAAAATAATTTAAGACTTTCTTGGAGGAAGATGTAGAGCCATCTGTTGCTTGAGTGTAAATGGAATCACTCCTCTTAATCTACTGGTGCTGATAAGGAAAGCAGTCAACTGTATCCTGGTTGAGTTGCTAGACTCTGAGAAAGTGGAAAATTATGTAAGCCCTTAAAGGACACACAGGCAACTAATCTGACCCGTAAGGAGAATGGCTGTATGTTTCAGATGCGAGAGGGCACTAAATATCAGGGTCTGGGGAATACAGCGGGGACAGCTGGGTGAACACACATTCAAAAAGCACAATTTCCACCAAATAGCCTTCTGTAAAAGACAATGCCTATGTGCCTCGGGAACCAGGCCAGAGAGGCTTGCCTGCAGCTCGTATCAATCAGCAGGTCAGATGGTGGAGGACTAGTATTCAATAGTGACACCCTGTGGCAATGGACCTTCTCTCTATTTGACAAGTGAACTCTCTAGACCATATTAATTTAGCTTGAAGTAAACTAAGGAATTACAGGGTATTTGTATCTTAAAGCTGTAAAACAGTTCTTATCCATTTCTAAGATGTTTCAGCTATTTATGACAAAGTCTTAATTGTTTGGAGGTTCTACTTTACCAATCATAAAATTATCTCATGCCAAGAAACTTCATTATCACTCTAAGCAGCTAAAACTGGCTTCTACATTTATGTACTTTTTATTTGAAATACGGAGTTTAGGTTGACCTAAACTGTGTTGTTCAGAGGGGCAAGTACATATTTAATTAAAATATGAATAAGATATTTTTATTTAACTTCAATACAGGGAGTATTTTCTAAAAATACAGAGTATCTGCACAAATTGGTGTTGGTCAATATTTCAAATATTGGCAAGTATATTTTAGGAAAGGAGACTAGAAATAATCATATCAGATGCCTGAAGGGAGGCAATACAGGAAAAGGTATTGAAAACAAGTACATCCTTCAGCCATTTTAATAAACAAAGGGAAAAAAATTACAGAGACAAATTTCTGTGCTTCTCTACCAACAATCTCATGCTACTGAATGATGAAGTTAATTTGCATATATAAATCAGCCCCACTAGAGCTTACTTTTGAAATTTATTTTTAATTGACACATAATAACTGTACATATTTATGGCATATATAAATATCTTTTCTTCTAGCTTTTTGAAAATATAGGCTATTATTAATTAGAGTCATCTTATAGTGTTATAAACCTTTTTAAAGGTAGTGTCAAATGCTGTTTATGTCATAGGAAAGGGACTTGCTGAGAATCTTCTCACATAGCAAATTGGGTAGACCTATCTTTATTCAAAGAAAAATAAACGGGTAAATAAAGTGGGGTTACTTTTTTCAAAAAAGTTGCAACATTAAATATATATATTCAAAATATGTTAGGCATGTTTTTAACTATTTTGCTAACTAGAAATGTTTGTGAAAGCAATTTCAATTTTCAAAAAAATTAAAATAAAATAACACATCCACGTTCATAACAGCACTATTCATAACAGGCCCAGGGTAGAAGTAAATGAAATGTCCATCAATGGATGAATAGTAAACAAATTTGGCATAAACATACAATAGAATATTATTTAGCCTTAAAGGAAAGAAATTCTAACACATGCTACAGCATAAACAAACCTTGAGGACATTATATTAAGTAAAATAAGCCAGTCGCAAAAAGACAAATACTATATAATTCCATTTATATGGGCTATCCAGATTAGTCAAATTCATAGAAATAGTAGAATCGTGGTTGCTATGGGCTGAGTGCTATAGTTTGGATATTTGACCCTTCAGACTTCATGTTGGAAGTTGATTCCCAATGTTGGAAGGTAGGACCTAGTGGGAGGTGTTTGTCTCATAGGGGTGGATTCCTCATGAAGAGCTTGGTGCCATACTCACAGAAAGGAGTGAGCTCTTGCTCTGTTAGTTTCCTCAAGGGGTGGTTGTTAAGAAGGGCTTGGCATCTTCTCTCTCTCTCCCTCCCTCCCTTTCTCTTACTTCCCCTTTCACCATGTTATTTCTGCTCATGCTGATTCCCCTTTGCTTTCTACCATGAGTGGAAGCAGCCTGCACTTCTCACCACAAGCTAAACAGTTGCTGATGACAAGATTCTTGTACCTGCAGAACTAAGAGGTAAATCAACCTCTTTTCTGTATAATTTACCCAGCCTCAAGTACTCTTTCATAGCAACACAAATGAACTCAGACACTAGGAGAAGGGATAAATGGAGAATTGTCATTAATTGGATATAGAGTTTCAGTTGTGCAAGATGAAAAATTTCGGAGGGGCAAAGATGTCTGATTAGAAGCAACTGTAGTCTGTAGCACTCACAGAGAGGTATGAAAACAGTGAAGAATTTGGCACTTTCAACTGAACTATCCAGATTCTCACATTGGGGCTAACTAGGCAATGGACTCAACCCATGGAGAACAAAGGAAAGCAGGGTGCGGCATGGAGCCAAAGGAACACTCACACCCAGCCAAAGGAATTGCTGAGTGATGGTGCAGCCCTGCCAGGAAACCACACTTCTCCCATTGATCTTTGCAACCCGAAGATCAGGAGATCCCCATACCACCAGGGCCTTGGGTCTGATACATAGAGCTGTTTGGAGTCTCAGCAGGGCAGTCACTCGGGCTCACACAGAGACCCAGGAGTTTTACATTTTCTGGTCCCAGGAATCCCATCACGACAAGAATTCCATCCGTACAGTCCCCTAGGAAGGAATCCAGGGAGCCAAGCAATGTTGTTCTGTGGGACTCACTTCCATGGCACCTCACAAGTTAAGACCCACTGGCTTGGAATTCCAGCCAGCCAGTTCAGTAGGCTGGAGATAGCCTGAGACAGATGAGTTTCCTGGGGTGGGGGCAGCTGCCATTTCTGTGGTTAGGTTGACTCAGCCGTTCTAGCCAGCTAGCTCCAGGGAGTTCAGGCTGTCCAAATGAGGAGGAGTCCCCCACAATGTGGCACAACTGCTGTGCCACATTGTGACAAGACTGCTTCTTTAAGTGGGACTCCCATTTATCCCTCCTCTCTGGGCAGGGCCTCCCTGTGGGAACTTCAACAATTCTAGCCAGGGTTATATTGACAGAACTCTAATCTCTTCCTGAGACAGAGACCATGGTGGGAGGGGCAGCTACCAACCCTGTGGTTCAGTCAACTCAGCCCTTCCAGCCTGCTGGCTCTGGAGAGTCCAGGCGGTCTGGACAAGGAAGGTTTCTCCCCAGCCCAGCACACCTGCTCTACCAAAAAGCAACCAGACTGCTTCTTTAAGCGTGTTCCTGATCCTGTCCCTCCTGACTGGGTGAGGCCCCCCAACAGGGGTCTCCAGGCACCACTTACAGGAGCATGTGGGCCATCAAAACGTCAGTGCCCCCTGGGACAGAGTGCCCAGAGGAAGGAGCAGGCTGCCATCTTTGCTGTTTTGCAACCTTCACTGGTGATACCTCCAGGTAAGGGAAAACTAAGGCAACTGTTCTGGAGTGATCCCCCAGCATACTGCAGCAGCCCTACAGAAGAGTGACATGACTGTTACAATAAAAACAAACAATTAGAAAGAAGCAACAACAACATCAACAAAGAACACCCCAAAAAAACCCCATTCAAAGGTCAGCAACCTCAAAAATCATAGGTAGATAAGCCCCAAAAGATGAAAAAGAATCAATGTGAAAACACTAAAAACTCAAGAAGCCAGAGTGCCTCTTATTCTCCAAATTACTGTAATACCTCTCCAACAAGGGCACAGAACTGGGTGGAGGCTGAGATGGCTGAAGTGACAGAAGTAGGCTTCAGAAGGTGGGTAACAACAAACTTCTCTGAGCTAAAGGATCATGTTGTAAGCCAATGCAAAGAAGCTGAAAATCATGATAAAACAATACAAGAGCTAATAACCAAAATAGCCAGTTTAGAAAGGAGCATAACTTACCTGATGGAGCTGAAAAACCCAACACAAGAAATTCACAATACAATCACAAGTATCAATAGTAGAATAGACCAAGAGGAGAAAAGAATCTCAAAGCTTGAAGACTATTTTTCTGAAATAAGACGGTCAGACAATAATAGAGAAGAAAAATGAAAAGGAATGAACACACCCTCCAAGAAATTAAGGACTATGAAAAAAGACCAAACTTACAACTGATTTGGTTACCTAAAAAACATGGGGAGAATGGAACCACATTGGAAAACACACTGCAGGATATCATGGAGGAGAATATCTCCACCTAGTAAGACAGGCCAACATTCAAATTCAGGAAATGCAGAAAACCCAGTAAGATACTCTACAAGATTATAAACCCCAAGACACATAATCCTCAGATTCTCCAAGGTTGAAATGAAAGAAAAAATCCTAAGGGCACACAGTAAGAAAAGCCAGGTCACGTAGAAAGGTAAACCCATCAGACTAACAGCAGACCTCTCAGTAGAAACTCTAAAAGCCAGAACTGATTGGGAGCCAATATTCAACAGTCTTAAAGAAAATAATTTCCAACCCAGAATTTTATATTAGGCCAAATAAAACTTCATAAGTGAAGGAGAAATAAGATTCTTTTCAGACAAACAAATGCTGAGGGAATTTGTCACCACCAGGCCTGCCTTACAAGAACTCCCAGAGGAAGGACTAAATATGAAAAGAAAAAACTGTTACTAACCACTACAAAAACACATTGAAGTACACAGACCAGTGACACTATGAAGCAACCACATAAACAAGTCTGCAAAATGACCAGCCAGCGTCATGATCACAGGATCAAATTCACACATAAGAATATTAACCTTAAATGTAAATGGACTAAATGCCCAACTAAAAGACACAGAATGGCAAGCTGGATAAAGAGTCAAGCCCCGTCACTATGCTGTCTTCAAGAAACCCATCTCATGTGCAAAGATACACATAGGCTCAAAATAAAGATATGGAAGAAAATTTACCAAGTAAATGGAAAACAGAAAAAAGTAGGGGTTGCAGTCCTGGTTTCTTACAAAACAGATTTTAAACTAACAAAGATTACAAAAAGATGAAAAAGGACATTATGTAATTGTAAAGGGTTCAAATCAACAAGAAGTTGAATATATATGCACCCAATACAGGAACACTGAGGTTCATAAAGCAAATTCTTAGAGACCTACAAAAATATTTTGACTTCCACACAACAATAGTGGAATATTTTAACACCCTACTGATAATACTATACAGATCTTTGAGACAGAAAATTTACGAAGATATTCCAGACTTGAACTCAGTGCTGGATCAAGCATCCATAATAGATATCTACAGAACTCTCTACCTCAAAACAGCAGCATATACATTCTTCTTTGCACCATATGTCACTTACTCTAAAATTGATCACATAATCAGAAGTAAAACATTCCTCAGCAAATGCAGAAGAACAGAAGTCATAGCAAACAGTCTCTCAGACCACAACACAATCAAATTAGAACTCAAGACTAAGAAATTCACTCAAAACCACACAACTACATGGAAATTGAACAACCTGCTCCTGAATGACTCCTAGGTAAATTACGAAATTAAGACAGAAATCAAGAAGTTCTTTCAAACTAATGAGAACAAATTGACAACCTACCAGAATCACTGGGATGCAGCTAATGCAGTGTTAAGAGGGAAATTTAATAGCACTAAATGCCCACATCTAAAAGCTAGAAAGATATCAAATTAACAACCTATCAACATACATAAAAGAACTAGAGAACCAAGAGCAAACAAACCCCAAAGCTAGCAGAAGACAATAAATAACCAAGATCAGAGTGGAACTGAAAGAGATAGAAACACAAAAAAATCCTTCAAAAACTCAATAAATCCAGGAGCTGTTTTTCTTTTTTAAAAAATAATAAAATAGACTACTAGCTAACTAATAAGAGAAGAATAATATACACACAATTAGAAATGAAAAGGAGGATATTATCACTAGCCCCACAAAAATACAAACAACCTTCAAAGAATACTACAAACACCTCTATGCACAAACTAGAAAATCTAGAAGAAACTGATACATTCCTAGAAACATCCACCTTCCTGAGACTAAACCAGGAAGAAATTGAATGCCTCAGTAGACCAGTAATGAGTTCTGCAGTTGAGGCAGTAATAAATAGCTTCCTAAACAAAAAAGTCAAAGTCCAGACAGATTTATAGTTAAATTCTACCAGAGGTATCAAGAAGAGCTGGTACCATTTCTACTAAAACCAGTCCAAAAAAAAAACCGAAAAGAAAGAACTCCTCCCAAATTTATTTTATGAGGCAAGCATCATCCCAATACCAAAACCTGGCAGAGATACAACGACAACAACAACAAAAACTTCAGGCCATATTCCTGATGAACATTGATGCAAAAATCCTTAATAAAACACAAATGAACCAAATCCAGCAGCACATCATAAAGCTTATCCATTATGATCAAGTTGGCTTCATCACCAGGTTGCATGGCTTGTTCAACACACACAAATCAAGAAATGTGATTCATTACATAAACAGAACCAGAGACAAAAACCACATGATCATCTCAATAGATGCAGAAAGGACCTTTGATAAAATTCAACATCCTTCATGTTAAAAACTCTCAATAAACTAGATATTGAAGGAATATACATAAAAATAATAAGAGCCATATATGACTAATCCACAGCAATATGATACTGAATTGAGGAAAAGCTGAAAGCATTCCCATTGAAAAGCGGCACAAGACAAGGATGCCCTCTCTCACCACTCCTATTCAACGTCGTATTAGAAGTTCTGACCAGGGCAATCAGACAAGAGAAAGAAAGAAAGGTATTCACATAGGGAGAGAGGAAACCAAATTATCTTTGTTTGCAGATGACAAGTTCCTATATTCTAGAAAATCCCATTGCCTCAGCCCAAAATCTTCTTAATCTGATAAGCAACTTCAGCAAAGTCTCAGGATACAAAATTAATGTGCAAAAATTGCTATCATTCCTATAAACCAGCAACAGGCAAGTAGAAAGCCAAATCATGAATGAGCTCCCATTCACAATTGCTACAAAAAGAATAAAATATCTAGGAATACAGCTAACAAGGGAAGTGAAGAACCTCTTCAAGGAGAACTATATCCACTGTTCAAGGAAATCAGAGAGGATACAAACAAATGGAAAAACATTCCATGCTCATGGATAGGAAGAATTGATGTCTTTAAAATGGCTATACTGCTCAAAATAATTTATAGACACAACGCTATTCTAATTAAAATACCACTGACATTCTTCATGGAATTAGAAAAAACTATTTTAAAATTCATATGGAACCAAAAAAAAAAAGCCCAAATAGCCAAGACAATCCAAAGCAAAAAGTACAAAGCTGGAGGCATCACACTACCCAACTTCAAACTATACTACAAGGGGATAGTAACCAAAACAGCATGGTACTCATAGAAAAACACACACATACAACAGTGGAACAGAGTAGATAAATCAGAAATAAAACCACACTCTTAAAACCATCTGATATTTAACAAAGCTGACAAAAACCAGCAATGAGGAAAGGATTCCCTATTCAATAAATAGTGGTGAGAAAGCTGGCTAACCATATGCAGAAAATTAAAACTGGATCCCTTCCTTATATTTTATATAAAAATTAACTCAAGATGGTTTCAAGATTTAAATGTAAAACCCCAAATTATAAAAACCCCGGAAGAAAATCTAGGCAGTGCCATTCAGGACAGAGGCACGGACAAAGATTTCATGACAAAAACACCAAAAGCATTGCAACAAAAGAAAAAATTTAAAAATGAGATCTAATTAAACTAAAGAACTTCTGCACAGCAAAAGAAACTATCATCACAGTGAAAAGACGACCTACAGCATGGGAGAAAAATTTTGCAATCTATCCATCTGACAGAGGTCTAATACACAGAGTCTACATGGAATTTAAACAAATTTACAAAAAAAAAAAAACACTAAATTATTCCCATCAAAGAATGGGCAAAGTACATGAAGAGACACTTCTCAAAAGAAGACATTCATGTGGCCAACAAACATGAAAAAAAGCTCAACATCGCTAATCATTAGAAAAGTACAAATCACAATGATAGACTGTCTTATGCCAGTCAGAATGGTGATTATTAAGAAGTCCAGAAAGAACAGATGCTTGCAACGTTGTGGAGAAAAAGAAATGCTTTTACTCTGTTGCTAAGAGTATAAATTAGTCCCACCATTGTGGAAGTCAATGTGGATTCTTCAAAGATCTAGAGACAGAAATACCATTTGATCTAGCAATCCCATTACTGGGTATATACCCAAAGAATATAAATTATTCTATCATAAAGATACATGCACACATATGTTCACTGCAGCGCTATTCACAATGGCAAAGACATGGAAGCAACCCAAATGCCCATCAGTGATAGACTGGATAAAAAAGTGTGATACATATACACCCTAGAATACTATGCAGCCATAAAAAGGAATGAGATCACGTCCTTTGCAGAGACATGGATGGAGCTGTATACTGTTATCCTCGGCAAACTAACGTGGGAACAGAGAACCAAATACCACATATTGTCACATATAAGTGCGAGCTGAATCGTGAGAACACATGGCTACATGGAGGGGAACAACATACACTGGGACCTGACAGAGGTTGGGGTTGGGGGAGGGAAAGCATCAGGAAGAATAGCTAAGGGATGCTGGGCTTAATACTTGGATGGTGGGTTAATCTGTGCAGCAAATAACCATGGCACACATATACCTATGTAGCAAGCCTACATGTCCTGCATATGTACCCCAGAGCTTAAAATAAAAGCTGAAGGAAAAAAAAAAAAGAAATATTTCTGGAGCTGTGTTGTACAACAATGTGAATATACTTATGGTACTAAATCTACACTTAGTAATGGTTAAGAGGATAATGTTATGTTGTGTGTTTTTTTATAATTAAAAATAAATATTTAAAATGTAATAAAAATTGGATGTTAATAACATATTGCATGAGCTAATTATCAATTTAAGAAGAAAATTTTAAGAAATGGTGTCACAACAGAATTGAAAATATGAGTAGAATCTAGACTACATAAAGCCAATCAACAATATTTAGAAAAAAACTTTCGGATATTTAAAACATGATTTAAAAATTCTCTCAGAATTCAGAGGACAAAGACAATGATAGTGATGAAAGGGAACTCTTCTAGATAACTGACACCCAACTTGCAACCAAGAAGTAAACAGAACAGAAGTATACTAATAGAAAAGATTAGCTGAACTGAAGGACCTGAATCTGTAGATCAGACTCATGTGATGTTTATAAAACAACAAACACCCAGATATGCAAAGCTGGCATTGATGAATTTCAGGTGTTAAAAATCAAAAAGAATTTTGCAAGCATTCATCCAAGATAAAAAGAAACTAAGCAACAATCCAACAAAAACAAAAGCTTTCTTACCTATCAAAGGCAAAGACTTTGTCTCCTCAGAATTAAACTACTACAGAAAAAACAAAATCATTTTGAAGCTAAGATGTATGATCTAAAATCTATATGTCTAGCCATGCTGAATGTGAATCAACATCCAAGACATATTTTCAAAATATATATGCA
Source organism: Pan paniscus (assembly GCF_029289425.2). Lineage (NCBI taxonomy): Eukaryota > Metazoa > Chordata > Mammalia > Primates > Hominidae > Pan > Pan paniscus. The sequence continues at coordinate 92,290,008 of NC_073258.2, read as the reverse complement.
TTTAAATATGCTTTTAAACTTAGTTATCCTAGGCTAATAATGATGAAATGTATGAATTTGTGTTAGGTGTAGTAATACAGTAGCAGAGAAAATAATTTATTTCAAAAGAAATTCTCAAAATCTTAGAATAAATTAACACTGTGCTTCTGCTCTCAAAAAGAAGTAAATTAAGGATGCTACTTGCATAAAAAAATACCATATTTATTACTACCAGATAAAACTTATTTTTAAAAATTTGGGTAACATTTTAGTTACCTCTGAGCCCTCAAATAATAAATTGGTTCTTCTAATCCCGAGTGAGATGACAGATTCAGAAATTCTGTGTATAATATTCAACGTGAGATAATAAGTATAAATGCTTAAAATATACTGGGCTGAAAAGAGTGTTATAAAATAATCTCCTAAATGTGAGGCATCTGTTTATACTACTGTTTGTTGATGTGATTTTACCATTCCTGACGCACTTTTAAGAGTAAAGTTCTCCTGAAGCCAATCAGGAAAACTGGATAAAGGCCAGGAAAGAATAATGAATACATTTAGAGAAGGTATGCTTCACAGATTGTGACAAATGAGCCAAATAAGGATTACCATGTAAAAGAAAGAGATTTTTGGAATCTCCAAGATAAAACCATGAGAAGCAAAATGAAGAAAAACAATGCAATTTGTCTTTACCAGAAGACAACCCTAGAGAGGATGTTACAGGAATGCACAGGTGGAGAGAGGTAATTCTTCAAACAATAAAATATCTAGAACAACAACAAAACCCAGAAAGCATTGAGGAAAGCAGATGGCCATTTAGTCAGGTTCGGCAGTCTAAAGTGTTTCATTTTATTTTTTGTCGGTCGCTGTTAATTTTTTATGAGAGCTTCAAAGTTTCCTAACTCTTAACAATTGAGGCTATTCAAAAAAAGAATGAGTGAGTCTACTTCTTAGTGTAAATTGTTCATCAGGGTTAGTGGTTGTTTGAGTGGAGGGTGGTGAGGGATAAAGAGCAGGAAGGGTCAAAGAGAATGGCCTGAAAAGGAAGCAAGATACCCCACTGCACCATGACAGCATGTTTTCCCCACATTTCCTCCAGATTCAGAAAGCCTTGCCTACTGCCAAAGGCAGGTCATTGTTGAAAATCTATCAAGAGTTTAATCCCATATGTCATCTCCTGTGCCCATAAATTTGGAAACTTGAGATGAAGTTGGCTTTGGATAAGAAATTGAAAAATCCTGGGTCATAAAACTACTGTCAGTACACTCTCCAAGAATAGAGGATGCAATTATAAGTTTGAGAAGAGGGGGTGGGGTGGAAGAGATAGGAAGTCAAAGTTGATATTTTAATCTGCTCCCCTCAGACTTGAAAAAAGAATAATTCTAAAAGCTGGCTTCTTTCACTAGGAAGGGCATGTACTGAGGAAGAGGGACAAAGGGAAAGAAAAGAAATTCACAGCAAAGATGTATGGTGGAATGATCAGAGGCCATGGGCTGTCACTGTTCACAGAACCTAAAAAACTTATCTTTAGAAGGAAACTCTAACTAATGGGCTGAACGGATCATGGTGTCATTCTCCAACCCCTAATTAGCACAGGGGAATATGATGACAGCTACTAAGGGTCAGCTCAGGTCCTGTCTCCTTTAATATAGTTCTCTTACTTGTACATGTTACCCTTCACAGACAAGAAATACCCCAATTGACTTCATTATTTAGCTAGGAAGACAAACAAGTTCAGCGAAACAAGTAAGCAACTTAAAGTAGTAAATAGTTAACAAACTAAAATATAGGATACATACATTAATGGGTGTTCTAAAGAAGCCTAAATATATAAAAATGTGTATTTGCAAAAAAGTACTTTCTCTTTAAAAACAGTCACTTTAAGAGACAATGTGCTTATTCTCAGCAAAAGAAACTATCATCTAAGTGAACAGGCAATCTACAGAATGGGAGAAAATTTTTGCAATCTACACATCTGACAAAGGTCTAATACCCAGAATGTACAAGGAACTTAAACAAATTTACAAGAAAAAAACAATCCCATCGAAAAGTGGGCAAAGGATATGAACAGACACTTCTAAAAAGAAGACATTTATGCGACCAACAAACATGAAAATAGAAAAAAAAAGCTCAACGTCACCCATCATCAGAGAAATGCAAATCAAAACCACAATGAGATACCATCTCACGTGTCAGAATGGCAATATAATAATTAATAATTGCCATTATTAAAAAGTCAGGAAACAATAGATGCTGGCAAGGCTGTGGAGAAATAGGAATGCTTTTTCCCTGTTGGTGGGAATGTAAATTAATTCAACCATTGTGGAAGAGAGTATGGTGATTCCTCAAGGATCTAAAACCAGAAATAGCATTTGACCCAGCAGTATATACCCAAAGGAATATAAATCATTCTACTGTAAAGACACATGCACACATATGTTTATTGCAGCAGTATTTACAATAGCAAAGACATGGAACCAACCCAAATGCCCATCAATGATAGACTGGATAAAGGAAATGTGGTACATATGCACCATGGAATACTATGCACCCATAAAAAGGATGAGATCATGTCCTTTGCAGGGACATAGATGAAGCTGGAAGCCATCATCCTTAGCAAACTAACACAGGAACAGGAAACCAAACACTGCATGTTCTCACTCATAAGTGAGAGTTGAAATGTGAGAACACATGGGAACAGGGGAACAACACACACCAGGGCCTGTGGGGAGTGGGGGGTGAGGGGAGGGAACTTAGAGGACGGGTCAATAGGTGCAGCAAATCACCATGGCACGCATCTGCTTATGTAACAAACCTGCATATTCTGCACATGTATCCCGTGTTTGTTTGTTTGTTTGTTTTTTAGAAGAAATAAAAAGGAAATGCCAATCAAAACTGAAGAAAAGAGAGACAATATGCTTATTCTAATTAGGCTTTCACTGTTTCAAATATATTTGTAAAATTCAAATTTAGAAGTATATTCAGAGCCTAAGCTAAAATCTTTTAAGTTTGTGTTATGTATTTCACATCTACTAATCCTTTAAAATTCACATTTTATCTCGATGGGGATGGAGAACTTCTCTCCCAAACCCTCCCACAAAATTCTCTCAAGTATTTCACATGCTTTTAAATGCCTCACTTTTTGCTCTATTTGCCTATATATCCCCAAGGGCAGTCTTGATTTGCCTTTGAACCCCCAGTGTCTAGAATAATCTCTGTTACATAAGAGATGCTTAATAAATGTCTCTTGATTGAATAAACATTTGATGTTGTAATTAAAAATGAGCAACCATTGTTCAAAGTCAACATATCAAACTACTTTGTCATTTAAATTGAATAATACCATTATTATAACCAAGTGAAGTCAAGTTAGAAAAAAGAATTTCTTCTGTGACTTGTAAAGGCAATTCCAAATATAAACTCCAAAAATATTTTGAACATCGTTAGTTGTGGCATGTTGGGATCCCTAGAAGCAGATGCTAAGTCAAAGTTTGAGATTTAAGGTGCTTAGTAACAGTCAACAACTATAACCAAAAAATAGGTGGGGAGATATTGGGAGGCAGGATTGGGCAGATGAAGAAAACAAACTGAGATGCAGGCCTCACAGTCTTGACCAACTAGGTTGGGGCTCTGGAGAGACAATTGTCCATCAGAGTGTCGCATCTAGGGCTTAAAGAATCAATACACTTACCTTGCTCAGTTACTGAATGTAGGCTACCTTGGTAGTGTGTGATTTGGGGCTGTTTGCATCTGCGATCAACCTGAAAGAGATGACAGCTGGAGATTGTCTGCCGATCTCAATCCCTACAACTGGGGCAGCTGGTCCTTGATTGAAGGGAAATCTGAGTTACTCATTTCCATGTCTCTCACATTAAATTTTGCGGACTGTGAGAATTAAGGAAGTATATATAACAACTCAGCATAGTGTCTAGCGTAGTAAGCATTCGCAATTCTAGCTATTATTATCATCAAAATCTATGGTTTGCTTAAAACAGATTATTTTCACTACTTTATGCCTTGAATTGAGTACCATTTCACAAACCATTTAAAGATCTTCAGAACTGTTCAGAGAACCTCCACTATCAGTGACAATAGTGTCCCTCACCTACTAGATAACAGAGCACAGAATGTAGAGTCAGTGACAGAGACCTACTTCAGTTCTGCCACTTAATGAGGTAAGAACTTGAAAAAGTTATTTTTTCCAGACATGGGTCACTTCTTCCATAAATGGTGTTTAACAATACCTATCCCTTAGGGGTATCATGAAGATGAGGAAATGCACCTTAAATACCTACCATGGGGCCAGGCAGACCACTAAGTGCCAGAGAATGAAAACTGTCTTAAAATTTTTCGTTCTTATTTCAACTCGTACCCCATACTCACTTACTTCTGTTAAAAATCTTGGTGACAGAAGCCAGAAACACTAGGAGGCCTGTCTTGCACTTTGTTCTGCCCAGCATCCAACAGGATGCCCCTAACTGTAACTCACCATGGCATCTCCTCTTCCTCTAAGTTACCAAATATATTTAAATGTTTTTCTTAAATAAAAGTACACTCTTATTTTATTATGCTCATATGTATTAACATTGTAATAAACATGCCAAACTATTTTCATCTTTCTAATTTTTGCAACAAATACATCAGAGATAATAACACTGAGTATTTTCCTTGGAGTGGCTTGGATCTGAGTCAATTTAACCCCTGCTGTTTGGAATCCAAGCCCAGAGTTTCTTGCACTATGCCCTGAGAGCTCTTGGAAGACTTTTACCATCAGAAATACCTTGAAAAGTAAAATTTAGATCTGCCAGGGCTTTGCAAGCCCTGGTTGCATGTTGGTTCTCATGTTTCAGCCTTCACAGGCAAATGAGAAACTATGGTCTGCTGAGAACCCCATGTCACTGGCTTCTAATGGATTTTAATGATCCTGTTGCTCAGACCATGGAACATAGACAGACATGTACACTGAGCTCTAAAATGATGCCACTGGGAATCATCCTGGAGCTCGGTGCTTCCAGCAGAGGAAGCAAAACAGCTGTTGCAACACCTGCTGCTTGGGGCACTGAAAGAAACGAAGTTATAAGAGCCATCAGTGGCAGACACATGAGCTCTGCATTAATGGCCTTGCTTCCACACTGTGCCTCCTGATCTTGGGAGGCTTTATAATGACGATGATTCTATTTCTAGTGAGCCCAAATAGCATAAAGGAGATTACTGTACAGGGCACTAAGGGTATACTGGACTTATCTCTCAGAGGACCATTTCAAAGATTTTGAATTTTAACCTTTCTGATGCTTTAAAAATAATTCAGGGATTTAGAAAGTTTGAAAACAGAGGTGTGCCCAAGATAACAGTATGACACACCATGTCCTCAATTCATCACAAGAGGCGCAAGAGGTCAGGGCATATTTTTACCCCCAAAATATAGACTTAGATCTACCAAAGATTGTTTCTGACTGGGGTTTTTGAAGTATCTAGTGTCACAGAATCATTATATTTTTAAAATTAAATGAGAGAGAAAACTTTTAAGAAGAAACTTGAACTTCTATAGGATGGTCAATGACAATTGAATATTTTGTGGAAATATTCAGTAAAGTAAATATATAGTAGTTTTCAGTAAAAATAACTGTAATAAGCAAAAATTCATATTAAGAAAAAAATAATGGCAAAGTATTAATGCAGTGAGTGTGAGCGAATTGCTGAGGGATAGCAGTCAATGTAATTTTTATGCAGTTAATAATCATCAACATATTCCATCCATTGTGGTACTGTTTTCACTGTTGCTTTTATATGTGACTCTTGATGGCCTTTGAGAATCAATGTAGAAAAATATGGCAAAAGAGTGTAAGTTGTACATATATATATATAAGTAAAAAGAAAAGGGGAGTAATATTCTGATACTTAAAAATTCACTTGCTCCTTTATTTACAAAAATTATTTTTAAAATACCTACATACTATTTTCATTAGTAAAATACCACCATGCCTCCAAAACACAATTCTAAAAAACCTGGTTATAGGTGCATGCAATAATTACAAAATGCATATTAATTAAGAAACTCTTTACATATCACATATCAAAATATTACAGCTATGAAGAAAAAAAAAATTCCCCAAGAAATAGACTTGTGGAAAAAATCACTGAGAAGCATTTACATTCCAGAAGTGATAGAACATTTTTTAAAGAGATTTGAAACCTCAGGAAGTGTATTTTCACATATCTAGTAGATATCGATTGAGAACCTACATTTTTGTCTTTTAAAAAAATATTACTTGGCTGGGCGTGGTGGCTCACGCCTGTAATCCCAGCACTTTGAGAGGCCGAGGAGGGCAGATCACGAGGTCAGGAGATGGAGACCATCCTGGCTAACACAGTGAAACCCCATTTCTACTAAAAAAAAAAAAAAAAAAAAAAAATTAGCTGGGCGTGGTGGCGGGCACCTGTAGTCCCAGCTACTCAGGAGGCTGAGGCAGGGGAATGGCGTGAACCTGGGAGGCGGAGCTTGCAGTGAGCGGAGATCGCGCCACTGCACTCCAGCCTGGGCGACAAAGCGAGGCTCCCTCTCAAAAAAAAAAAATTGCTTAAGCTTTGCTGTGTTTGATATATTTTAATGTTTAAATTTTGCAATGAAACAAAACTTAAACAAAAAGAAAGCCAGAGAAAAGAGATAAGGAAAAGAAAAAGAATCAAATTGGTTGAATCCCAACACCCAAAGGCAACCTCTGTAAATGAACAATGTATATCATCAATTTAACTTCTGTATCTATCATATAGATATCACAAATTTAATTAATCACATTCCTAAAATTAAAATTGAATTGGTTTGCAACACTGTGCTGCATCAACACCATAAAAAACATACTTGTAAATATATATATATTTAACCTCATATCCAATTTTTTATTTTTCAATTTTATTTTGAAAACATTTATTATACAGTGTCAGGATTAAATATAATAGTTCAATGAACAGCAGTATGTATATTATTTGCTTAGTTTTGCTAATCATTAACAAATTACTTGTTTTATATCTCTCATTCACTTTACCATTCATTCATATAGGTTTAGACTATTATTTTGGAACCACTTTAGAGAATGTTGAAGACATCATAACACTTCCCCCTAAATATTTCAGTATGTATCTCCTAAGGACAAGGATTATTCTCCTACATGATCACAATAAAAATATTACATTCAGAAAGGCAATTAAAAAAAAAACCAGTTGGCCAAATAAGATCCTTAATGGCTTAAAGAAAACCCAGATGCAACAGGAACGCTATTCTAATTATTCTTATCTTTCTTTAGCAGCAATACTATAAAGACAGAGGTGTCCTTCTCAGTCCAATACATACATAATATCAGTTTCTCCCATAAATGGAAACATCAATTTGATCTTTTAATTAAGGTGGTATATGCTACATGCTTTTCCTATTTTAAAAGTAACTTTTTCCATTTATAGCTAAAAAATGATCTGTCATACTTTGAGTAGTGTGAATTTCTGCTTGCCAGCAATTTCCCATTCTGTGTTTTGGTATCTACTGATTAGTTAAGGAATTTGATTACTTTAGAGCAAACATGTGTATATTCTCTATAGACACTGTCACTTCAATAGGAGTGAATAATAGTTTGCACTCCCAGCAACAATTATGAGACAAACCTTACCAAGAGGCTATATTTTCAAGGTTTTTTGTATTGGAAAATCTGATTAGTAAGAAATGATATTAATGTAATTTGTTTCCAACTATCAGCTTTATTGCTTGTGAAATTTGACTAGGCTACATGTCTTAGATGTGTGTCTGTTGCCAGGGGTATGCTGGAGCTGCTGATTTGCAAGAGCAAAATCCAATTATGCACATCTCTTTCCAACTTTGCATGCGTTGACATCACTGTGGTAGTTTTGAAATCTACCACAGTAAGAATACTTACCCTTTGAATATTAAAAAAGGATAAAATTACAATGTATTGCCCCTTCCCATCCTCTGTCCCGGCCAGAAAGGCAGAAAGGCAGTTATTAAACATTAACTAGCCCATAGCTCTTTGTGACCAAAATGGGCTTCCTCATACTCCCCAACTTTTACCTTCAACTTCAAATCTGGGATCTGCCTGTAGGGAGAATTAGGTGAGCAGTGAGCTGAGAGGAGGACTGACCTGAGGCATATGTAGATGAGGGCAGACAGCCCTTCAGAGAAAGTTTCCCTTTGTGAGTGACCTTGGGCATATGCATTTTTTCCTCAGTAGAGAAATATGAATGACTGTCAATCTCTTGCCATTTTAGCAAACAGATAAATAATTTCTACTCCTGTGGGTAGAAGGTGTAAAAATGGGAGAGGGGGTGGTTAGTAGTTTATGCTGATTATGCCTAAGAAAATCGAAGTTTCTGTTTTATTGGCTGGTAAGATCACAGATAGAGGCAGTGTATGGTTTTCCCTCTACTCACTAATTTTTTTGATTACATTGTCTTTTCCAATTTAATACACAGAGAATTTGAGGCTCAGAAGAATTAGTTACTATACTGAAAGCAAATGAAAGACCAGTCTAGAATTTTTAGCTCTTGTATCTTACCATGACAGAGGTGAAAGAGAGTGTAGAGCTCATTTGTTCAAACCCATCATGTTATAACTAAAGCTAAGTATACTACCAAGATTCCATTTCTCTTGCCCAAGAACAAATAGCAAGTAGGTGACAGAGCCAGAATTACAAACATAGGTCTTCTGGGTTCCAGCTCAGAAAGTCTCAGTGGTCCCATAGAAATCACATTCTTAAACTTTTGATATTTGTGCTCTTGGCTTCCAGACATGGACTCATGGACTTTGTGGTTCCAATCTAGATTTCATGAAGGAGAATGAAATGGTAGCAACTCCCCATTGAATTCTTGTGAAAATCAAGAAATCAGAGTCAATATAAAAACAAAATACTAATGCCCAAGCACACCTCTAGACCAATTAAATTGGAATAACTATCTGGAGGACAGATTCTATCATTGATTTATTTCCTATTATAATATATTTAATTTCTTATTTTAAAAGAGTAAAATGTATATTTTGGGGGGTACAGTTCTATGGTTTTAACAAATTTATCCAATGGTTGTAACTGCTACCACAAATCCTTGTGGTGTGCCCTTGAGTTAATCCCTTTCCCAAACCTCAGCCTCTGGCAACGACAGATCTATTTCCTTTTGCCAAAAATTTACTTTTACAGGTAGTATACAAAGGGAATCATGCAACATGTAGCCTTTTTATTCTAGCTTATTTTGTTTATAGAACATCCATATTTTGCATTTATCAGTAGCTTCTTTTCTATTGATGAATATGTATGACTGTGCTACATTTGATTTATTCATTCATAGCTGAAGTATACTTGGGTCATTTTCACTTTGGGGTGATTATGAGTAAAGCTATGACAAACATTCATGTACAGGTCATTTTTCTTAGGCAAAGATCTAGAATGAGATTACTGCATCATAGGTAAAGTTTTAGAGTTTTAAAAGAATGACAAACTGGTTTTTAAAATTATTATTTTGATAGTTTTTGGAGGACTGGTGGTGTTTGGTGACATGGATAAGTTCTTTAGTGGTGATTTCTCAGATTTTAGTGCACCCATCACCCAAGCAGTGTACACTGCACCCAATGTGCAGCCTTTTATCCATCACACCACTCCGACCCTTTCCCCCAAGACCCCAGAGTCCATTATATTATCATAATGCATTTGTGTTATCATAGCTTAGCTCCCACTTATAAGTGAGAACATACAATATTTGGCTTTCCATACTTGAGTTACTTCTCTTAGAATAATGGTCTTCAACTCTATCCAGGCTGCTGCAAATGCCATTATTTCATTCCTTTTTAGGCTGAGTAGTATTTTATGGTATATAGATATACATATTTTGTGATATGTATTATATATAGTGATATATATATTTTTGTGATATATACATTGTCTTTATCCACTCGGCTCCTTGGATGATGGACAATTAGGCTGGTTCCATGTTTTTGCAATAGCAAATTGTGCTGCCATAAATGTGTCTGTGCAAGTATATTTTTCATATAATGACTTCTTTTCCTCTGGGTGGATAACCAGCAGTGGGATTGCTGGATCAAATGGCAGTTCTACTTTTAGTTCTTTAAGGAATCTCCATGGTGTTTTCCATTGTGGTTGTACTAGTTTACATTCCCAACAGCAGTGTAAAAGTGTTCCCTTTCACCACATCCATGCCAACATTTATTAGTTTTTGATTTTTTGATTATGGCCATTCCTGTAGGAGTAAGGTGGTATCACATTGTGGTTTTAATTTGCATTTCTCTGATGATTAGTAATTTTGAGCATTTTTTTAATGTTTGTTTGTCATTTGTATATCTTCTTTAAAGAATTTTCCATTCGTGTCCTTAGCCCACTTTTTGATGGAAATGTTCGGGTTTTGCTTGCTGATTTGTTTGGATTCCTTGTAGATTCTGGATATTAGTCCTTTGTTGGATGCACAGTTTGTGAATATTTTCTCCCACTCTGCAAGTTGTCTGTTTATTCTGATAATTATTTCTTTTGCCATGCAGAAACTTTTTCGTTTAAGTCCCACTTATTTATCTTTGCTTATGTTGCATTTGATTTTGGGTTATTGGTCATGAACTGTTTGCCTAGGACTATGTCTAGATGCTATCTTCTAGAATTTTTATAGTTTCAGGTCTTAGATTTAAATCTTTCATCCATGTTGAGTTGATTTTTCTGTAAGGTGAGAGATGAGGATCCAGCTTCATTCTTCTACATGTGGCTTGCCAATTATCCTAGCACCATCTGTTGAATAGGGTGTCCTTTCCCCACTGTATGTTTTTGTTTGCTTTGTCAAAGATCAGTTGGCTATAACTGTTTGGCTTTATTTCTGGGTTCTCTATTCTGTTCCATTGGTCTACATGCCTGTTTTTATACCAGTACCATGCTCTTTTGTTAACTATAGCCTTATAGTATAGTTTGAAGTTGGGTAATGTCATGCCCCCAGATTTGTCCTTTTTGCTTAGTCTTGGTTTGGTTAATCAGGCTCTTTTTCGGTTCCATATGAATTTTAGGATTTTTATTTCTCATGCTGTGAAGGATGGTGATGGTATTTTGATGGGAATTGCATTGAATTTACAGATTGCTTTTGGCAGTATGATCATTTTCACAATATTGATTCCATCTATCCATGAGCACGGAAGGTTTTTCATTTGTTTGTGTTGTCTATGATTTCTGTCAGCAGTGTTTTGTAGTTTTCCTTGTACAGATCTTTCACCTCTTTGGTTAGGTATATTTCTAAATATTTTTTTTGCAGCTGTTTTAAAAGAGGTTGTATTCTTGATTTGATTCTCAGCTTGGTGGCTGTTGGTGTATAACAGTGCTACAGAGTTGTTTACATTGATTTTGTATCCTGAAACTTCAATGAATTCATTTATCAGATCTAGGAGCTTTTTAACGAGTCTTTAGTATTTTGAAGGTATACAATCATACCATTCACAAACAGCAACAGTTTGACTTCCACTTTATCAATTTGGAAGCCCTTTATTTCTTTCTTTTGTCTGATTGCTTTGGCTAGGACTTCCAATACTATACTGAATAGAAATGTTAAAAGTGGGCATGCTAGTCTCTTTCCAGTTCTCAGGGGAAATACTTTCAACTTTTCCCCATTCAGTGTAATGTTGTCTGTGGGTTTGTCATAGATGGCTCTTATTATCTTAAGGTATGTCCCATCTCTGCCTATTTTGCTGAGGGTTTTAATTATAAAGAGATGCTGGATTTTGTCAAATGCTTCTACTGCATCTATTGAAATGATCATATAGTTTTTGTTTTTACCTCTGTTTATGTGGTGTATAATATTTTTTGACTTGTGTATGTTAAACCATCCCTGCATTCCTGATATGAAACCCACTTGGTTATGGTGGATTATCTTTTTGATATGCTGTTGGATTTGATTAGCTAGTACTTTGTTGATTTTTGCATCTATGTTTACCAGGGATATTGTTCTGTAGTTTTCTTTTTTTGTTATGTTCTTTCCTGGTTTTGGTATTAGGGTAATACTGGTTTCATAAAATTATTTAGTGAAGATTCCCTCTTTCTCTATCTTTTGGAATAGTCTCAGTAGGATGGGACCAATTCTTCTTTGAATGTCTGATAGAATTCAATTCTGAATCCATCTGGTTCTGGACTTTTTTATTTTGGCATTTTTTTATTACTTTTTTAATTTCGCCACTTGTTATTGGTCTGTTCAGAGTTTCTATTTCTTCCTGATTTAACCTATGAGGGTTGTATATTTCCAGGAATTTTTCCATCTCCTGTAGGTTTTCTAGTTAATGCACATAAAGGTGTTCACAGTAGCCTTGAATTATCTTTTGTATTCCTGTGGTATCGGTTGCAATATCTCCCATTTTATTTTAAATTGAGCTTATTTGTATCTTTCTCTTCTTTTCTTGGTTAATCTTGCTAAAGGTCTATTGATTTTGTTTATCACTTCAAAGAACCAGCTTTTTGTTTTATTTATTTTTTATATATTTGTTTGTTCCAATTTCATTTAGTTCTGCTCTGATCTTTGTTATTTCTTTTCTTCTGCTGGGTTTGGGTTTGTTTTGTTTCTCTAGTTCTGTGAGGTGTGACCTTAGATTGTCTATTTGTACTCTTTCAGACTTTTGGTTGTAGGTGTTTAATGCTATGAACTTTCCTCTTAGCACCTTAATGTGGTTAGGCTTTGTGTCCCCACCCAAATCTCATACTGAATTATAGTTCTCATAATCCCCACATGTCGTGGGAGGGGCCAGGTGAAAGGCAATTGAATCATGGGGGCGGGTCTTTTCCTTGCTCTTCTTGTGATGGTGAATAAGTCTCTTGAGATCTGATGGTTTAATAAATGGGAGCTCCCCTGCACAAGCTCTCTTGCTTGACATCATGTAAGATGTCCCTTTGCTCTTCCTTTGTCTTCCACCATGATTGTGAGGCCTCCCAAGCCATGTGGAACTGTGAGTTTATTAAACCTCGTTCTTTTATAAATTATCCAGTCTTGGGTATGTCTTTATTAGCAGCATGAGACAGACTAATACACACCTATTTGGCTGTATCCAAGAGATTTTGATCGGTTGTGTCACCATTATCATTCAGTTCAAATATTTTTTTAATTTCTATCTTGAGTTCATTTCTGCCCCAAGAATAATTCTGGAGCAGATTATTTAATTTCCATTTATTTGTATAGTTTTGAGGGCTCCTTTGGGAGAAACCAAAAGAGAGCAGGAGTTGCTATTCTTATATCAGACAAAACAGACTCTAAAGCAACAACAGTTTAAAAAGACAGAGAGGGGCCAGGCGCAGTTACTCACGCCTGTAATCCCAGCACTTTGGGAGGCCAACGTGGGCGGATCACGAGGTCAGGAGATCCAGACCATCTTGGCTAACACGGTGAAACCCCGTCTCTACTAAAAAAAATACAAAAAATTAGCCGGGCGTGGTGGCGGGTGCCTGTAGTTCCAGCTACTCAAGAGGCTGAGGCAGGAGAATGGCGTGAATCCGGGAGGTGGAGCTTGCAGTGAGCCGAGATTGAGGCACTGCACTCCAGCCACTGGGCGAGAGGGAGACTCCCTCTCAAAAAAAAAGACAGAGAGGAACATTATATAATGATATAAGTATTAGTCCAACAGGACAAACTATTTTCTTATGTGCCTGTAGCATTTTGCATTTGCACCAGTAGGGGAGATTCCTTCCTGGCACTTAGTTTTGTCGAGTTATTTTTTTCTCTAATATTATGCATTCTAATAGGTTTTATTGGCATATCCTTATGGATGTCCAATCACGCACAGCATAACAACATTTCAGTCAATGATGAACCACTTACATAATGGTGATCCCATATGTAAGTGAAATCACTTACCTGTGGTAAATGGCATTATAAGATTGTAATACCACATATTTACTGCACCTTTTTATTTTTAGATACACAAACACTATTGTATTACCATTGCTTATAATATTCAGTATAATGATATGCTGTACAGGTTTGTAGCCTAGAAGCAATAGAGTATACCACGTTGCGTAGGTTTGTAGTAGGCTACACCATCTAGGTTTGTGTAATCATAGTCTATGATGTTTACAAAATGACAAAATCATTCAACAGGGCATTTCTTAGAACATAACACTGTCATTAAGTGACACATGTCTGTAATTTGCTTTCCTTTAATGACTATATTGAATATCTTTTTATGTGTTTATTTGCCATCCATATATTTTCTTTGATGTTTATGTTCAAATCTTCATCTTTAAATTTGTTTTCTTTTTATTATTGAGTTTTAAGTACTTTTTGCATATTCTGGTAAAAAGTCCTTTGTCCGATGTATGTTTTGCAAATATTTTCTCATATTTTGTGGCCTTCCCTTTCCGTTTTCATTCTCTTAACTATGATTTTATGAAGTACTTTTTAATTTTGATGAAGTCCAATTTATATACTTTTTTTCTCTTATGGATTATGATTTTGGTGTTACATCTAAGAAATATTTGTTCTACATGAAGTCACAGATATTTTATCTTATATTTTATTTGAGACATTAGAAATTTTTAGGTTTTACACATAGGTCTATAATCAATTTGGGGTTAAATTTTTGTGTAAGGTAGGAAGTATGGATTTTTCTAGTTTTTTTTCTTCTTCTTCTCCTTCTTTTGCATGTTGCCGTCAAATTGCTCCAGTACAATTTGAAGAAAAGACTCTTCTTTCGGCCGAGTGCGGTGGCTCACGCCTGTAATCCCAGCACTTTGGGAGGCCGAGGCGGGCGGATCACGAGGTCAGGAGATGGAGACCATCCTGGCTAACACAGTGAAACCCCGTCTCTACTAAAAATACATAAAATTAGCCGGGCGTGGTAGCGGGCGCCTGTAGTCCAAGCTATTCCGGAGGCTGAGGCAGGAGAATGGCGTGAACCCCGGCGGGGCGGAGCCTGCGGCAGGAGAATGGCGTGAACCCCGGCGGGGCGGAGCCTGCAGTGAGCCGAGATCGCACCACTGCACTCCAGCCTGGGCGACAGCGAGACTCCGTCTCAAAAAAAAGAAAAAAGAAAGAAAGATTCTTCTGTCTCCATTGAATTGCTTTTGCTCCTTTATTAAAACTCAATGACTTGCATTTATGTGGTTCTATTGGTGAACTCTATTATGACTCATTTAAATATGTATTTATCCTTTTGCAAATACTACATTGTCCAAATTAATATGTAGATTTACATTAAATCTTTAGATAATGTAACATATATCCTCCAAAATAACTTTGTTTTCAAACTTATTTTGAGTAATGTAGGTTCTTTGATCCTATGTAAATTTTACAACAATCTTGTGATTTAAAAAGCTACTGGGAAAATGATTAAGATTGTATTAAATCTGTAGAGTAGTTTGGGAGACATGATAGTTTATTTTATATGTCAGTTGGATGGGTTATGGGACCCAGATGTTTGCTATATCATTATTCTGAAAGTTTCTTTGAAGCTGTTTTTAGGTAAGATTAACATTTAAATTAGTGGACTTTCAATGAAGCAGATTGTTTTCCATAATGTGTGTAGGCCTCATTCAATCAGTTGAAGGCCTGAATAGCATAAAAGTATAATCTCTACAAAGGAAGAAGGAAGTCTGCCAGCAGATAACCTAAGGGCTTGAACCACAACAATCTCTCTTCCCTGCTGGCCCACCATGGAGGTTTTGGACTTGCCAGCTTCCATAATTGCATGAACTAATTCCTTAACATCACTCTCTCTCTGCCTCTCTGCCTTGCTCTCTCTCATATATATATATGTGTGTGTGTGTATATATATATATATGTGTGTGTATATATATGTATATGTATATATATGTGTGGGTGTATACACACGTGTGTATATATGTGTGTGTGTTTATGTGTGTCTGTGTGTGTATTTTATTAGTCTTGTTTTTCTGAAGAAGCCAAGAGATTTTTCTTTTTTTCTTTTTTTTTTTTGTGACAGAATGTCACTCTATCCCCTAGGCTGGAATGCAGTGGTGCAATCTTGGCTCACTGCAACTTCTGCTTCCCAGGTTCAAGTGATTCTTGTGTCTCAGCCTCCTGAGTAGCTGGGATTACAGGCAGGCACCACCAGCCCTGGATAATTTTTGCACTTTTAGTAGAGACAGGGTTTCACCATGTTGGCCAGGCTGGTCTCAAACTCCTGACCTCAAGTGATTCTCCCTCCTTGGCCTCCCAAAGTGCTGAGATTACAGGTTTGAGCCTCCACACCTGGACCCCCAAGAGATTAACATCTTTAAAATATTGGGTCTTCCAAATTGTGGACACAATAATTCTTTCAGTTTACTCAGATCTTGATTCTTTTTTATCCTTGCTTTGTAATTTTCAGTATTCATATCCTGCACCTATTTTGTTGGATTTATGTCTTAGTAGTTAATGTTTTTGATGCTGCTTTAAATAGTAGACTTTCCATATTTCAGTTTCCAATTATTTATTATAGTATATAGGAAAATAGTTTTTCTATATTGATCATGTATCTTGCAACTTAGGTATACTAATTCTATGAGTATTTTCAGTAGATTCCATGGGATTTTCTGTGTAGATAGACATGTCTTCTACAAATAAAGAGAGTTTTATTTATTTCTGTCTAGCCTCTATGAATTTTAATTCTTTTTCTTGTCATGTTGAGTAGGAGCTGTGAAAAATTATATTCTTGCCTTTTCCCAGTCTTAAGGGAATAACATTCAGCATTTAACTATTAAATGTCATGCTAGCTATAACCTGTTGTATTTTATGAGATATGTTTTATAAGATTAAAGAAATTCTCTTCATTCTTAGTTTACTGAGTGGTTTTTAAATCATGAATGAATGTTGAATTTTGTTAAATCATATTTATGCATAATGAGATGATCATATATATATTTAATTGGTTCATATAGTAAATTACATTGATAGGTTTTGAATTTTTAAACAGCCTTTTCTTCCTGAGAAAACTTCATTTGATCAAAACATTAACCTTTTTATATTGCTAGATTGATTTACTAATATTAACTTGAGAAGATATATGTTTATACTCATGAAGGATGTGGATCTGTCATTGCTGTCCTTTTCTTATAATGTATTTGACATTAGTGGAAAGAAAATACTGGATTTATAAAATAGGTTGGAAATTATATGATCCTTTTCTATTTTCTGGAATAGTGTAGGCATAATTGGTGTTATTTCTTACTTAAAAATTTGGTAGAATTTACAAATAAAATAATCTGGGCCTGGAGTTTTCTTTGATAAAATATTTTAAGTATGGATGTAATTTATTTAATAAGTACAAGATTATCCAGACTATTAATTTTTGAGTGAATTTTCATAGCTTGTATCTTTCAAGAAATTGGTCCATGTCATCTATATTAAATTTATGGACATAGAATTTATGGGCATAAAATTCCTCTATCATCTTTGTCATGTCTGTAAGGTCTGTACTGATATCCTCTATTTTGTTCCTAAAATTTGTAATTGGTGTCCTCTCTTTTTTTCTTTGCTGGTTAGAGGTTTATGAATTTTATAAATCTTAAAATAAACTGTTTTGTTTCATTGGTTTTTCTCTATAATTTTTTTAGTTTCAAATTTAATTGATTTCTGTTCCTTATTTCTCTCTCTCTGCTTTATTCAAGTTACTTTTCTGCTGGCTTTTAAGCCTAGATTGTTGATTTGAGACTTTTCTTTTTTTACTAACATAAGCAGTTAATGCTGTAAATATTCCTTTAAGTACTGTTTGAGCTTCACCTCATAAATGTTGATATGTTCTATTATCATTCAGTTCAAAATATTTTCTAATATCCTTTGAAAAAACCTCTGACACATGAGATTTTTAGAAGCATGTGTTTTAATTTTCAAATATTGGAAAATCCTTAGATATCTTTATTTTATTGATTTCTAATTAAATTATATCACAGTCAGAGAAGATATTTTCCATAATTTAAATGTATTTAAATTTGCTAAGGTTTGTTTTATGACCCAGAATGTTGTCTATGTTGGTCAATATTCCAGATGCATTTGAGAAAAAAGTATATTCTGTGGATGGATTGTTCTACAAATATTAATTAAGTCAAGGTGGCTGGAAGTTCTGTTCATGTGTTTTTATCTTTGTTGATGTTCTTTCTACATGAACTGTCTATTACTAAAAGGAGTGATGAAGCCTTCAACTATGTTTGTGTATTTGTCTGTTTCTCCTTTGAGTTCTACTGTTTTCTTGTATCACAAATTCTGAAGTTCTGATGCTAGATATATACACACTTATGACTGGTAGGTCTTCTTGTTGAATTTAACCTGTTATTATTATACAGCATAACTCTCTTTCTGGTAATCATCTTTCTTATGAAGTCTACTTTATCTGATAATAATTTAGCCACTTCAACTGTGTTTGGATTATTGTTTTCATGTTATAGTTGTTCATTCTTTTAATTTACCCATATATTAAAATAGGTTTATAGATATATATATTAATTTAATCCAACCTACCATCTCTATTTTAATTGTTTTACTTAAAATATTTAATTTAATTATTGATATGGTTAAAATTTTTATTTTTTTATTCCCCTCCTCTGATTTTAGTTGTTCTGCTTTAATGACTTCTTAGATTATTTGAATATTTGTAGTACTACATTAGGTTTTGGACTTTTTTTATTTCTTTTATCATTGATGTAAGGATTACAATATGTATATTCATATTTCTACATTCTATTTAGAGATAATACTTTATCAATGTTATCAGTAAAATATAGTTTAACTTAGAATCCTACAGGCCTCTTTATACATTTTCTGCCTCCTATGCTAAAAATTATCATATGTATTGCATTTACATACCTTGAAAATGTTACCAGAAAATGTTACCATGTATACATTCTGAATTCATGCACATTTTAAATAAGAAGAGAAAGAGAGACCTTGATATTTTTTCAGATATTTAGCATGTTTCTTGCTCTTCTTTTTTTCTTGGTGTTCCATGTTTTCCTCTTGTATCATTTTTCTTCATCATGAAAAAGCTTTTTCAGCATTTTTTCTAGAACAAGACTGCTGAATACATATTTTCTTAATTTTCTTTTGTCTAAAGATGTCTTCATTTTTCCTTCATTCTGAAAGAATATTTTCTCTAGATATAGAATTCTGGGTTGACACTTTCTTTTTTTATATATAAGCCCTTTGAAGATACTATTGTTCTGAAACTTTTGGATTTTGTGTGAAAAATACATAGTACTAAAATTGTTTTCCCAATATGTAGCGTGTCAGTTTTCTGTAGTGCTTTACTTTGATTTTATTTTGATTTTATTTTGTTTTGTATGTTTCGAGCTTCTTAAAATTTTAAATCTCAGTAAGTTTGAGAAGCTTTCAACCATTGTTTTCTCAAAATTTTATATTATACCAAATTTTTCTCTCACTCTGAGACATTAATGACAAAAATGTCACAATTCTTTAGCTTTATTTATTTTAAATTTTTTTTTCATATTCTTCAGTTTGGGAAAATCTCGATCTACTTTCAATTTGACAGATTTTTTTGTCATTTCTATTTTATCATTTAAACTTCGCCTGTGAGTTTTTAAATTTTATAAATTATACTTTTTAACATGTTTTCCCAATTATTTCCAGCATGTTTACCTTTACTTCATGATGCATAGTCTTTATAGCTGTTTTAAGGCTTTTGCTTGATTATTATAGACTGAACTGTCTCCCCGTAAACTTCATATGTTGAAATCCTAACCCCCTTTTTGACTGTATTTGGAGATAAGGCCTTTAGGGAAGCAATTAAGGAGGAAAATAAATGGTTATAATTGTGGGTCCCTAATCTAAAATGACTAGTGTCTTTATGAGAAAAGGAGGAGCCATCAGAGATATCTATCTCTCTGTGTGCATACAGAAGAAAGGCCTTGTTTGTGATAGAGGCAGGAGGCAGACAAACCCTATGCAGACAGGGATGAGTCCCCAGTGAAACCATACCTTCATATCAAAGATAGTTTAAGGCCTGAAAATCAAGCTACAAATCTCACATAAATCCATTGATCAGATTGAGAACCTCTCTTCCTGTTTGGCACACTTTCCTCTGATTGATCCCCACCCTTCACCTATTTTACACATACTTATCCTTCCCTAATTGTTTTTTTACACTGTTGTGCCCATCTTTGAGTGGTGTGTTTTTTAGCCTTTTTTGCATACTCAAAAACCAATTAGCATGCACTCCCTCATTCTGAGCACATAAAAGCCCCTATTTCAGCTACATTTTGAGAGCTACTTAACTTTGGGTAGTGGGTTATCCCCTATGGGTCTCCTCTCCACTAAGAGCTGTCACTCAATAGAACTCTCCACCCTGCTCACCCTTCAGTTGTCAGTAACCTCATTCTTCTTGGACATGGGACAAGTACTCAGGACCCACAGAACTCAGGTACAAAAAAGACTGTAACACTGTAGCTCTCCACCCTGCGCTGGTGCCAGGCAGCTGCCCCATGGTACAGGAAGTAGCAGTGAGCCTGGGCCAGCACTGGAGCCATTGGCCAGAGCAGGGCAGAGGGACTGAATGCACTGTAAAACAAATGGGCTGAAACATGGCCCCCATCCCCCATTCACCATTCTGCTAGTGGCAGGAAAAAGAAGGGAGCTTTGAACCTTCTGGGGTCGTAGACCTCAGGGCTCCCCAAACTAAAGCTATATCATCCTGTAGCACCCATTTTGGGCTTTGGGATCACTGGTATCTCTGAGTTTTTCAGGCACCATCGCATTCACCTTGTCCAGCCGCTGGTGCCGAAGGCAGAAGCAGGACATGACATGACCAGCCCAGCTGCAGGCTGAGCATGGATCCTGCAGCAAACATGAGATATGGGCCAGAGTGCAAGCCAAGTGGAGTGATTCAGGCTAAGTGGGCAGAGTGCTTCCAGCTGGGAGCCCAGAGCTGAGCAAGGCCCAGGCAAGGGCATTGCTGGCCACCTAGGTCTCCAGCTGGCAAAACAGCACCAAAAAATCCTGTGTCATGAAGACATAGCAAAAAGGCAGCCACCTATAAGATAGCAAGAGAAGCCTCACTATTCAACAACTTTGATACTTTGGTCTTAGATTTCTAGCCTCCAGAACTTTAAAAAAATATATCATGTTATTTATAACACCCAGTCTTTAGTATTTTCCTATGGCATCCCTAATAGACTAATACATTGATAATTCACCATTAACATTTTCTCAAGGTTACCATCTGTTGATTGCATTTTAGCTTGAGGTGTTTCTGGTTCTTTGTATGTAAAAATTTTTGTAATGTATTCTGGACAGTTTGAATATTATGTTATGTAGACTCTAAATCTGCTCAAAATGCTCTAGGAAAATTTTATTGTTCAATAACATCTTCAGAATTTCAATGTAGAATGTGTTTATGTTTGATAATTATGTTTGAATGGCACACCTAAGATATTTGTCTTGATGTCAAGTTTGCATATTAGGAACAATATTTTGACCTGTATTGAATAATTTCACCTGATATAAATAAAGTTGATTTAGAAAACAAAATTTCTTTTTCTATACAAATCCAGTCTTCCTTCCATTACTGGAATCTGGTAGATTGGGGCAAAAAAAAATTTCTGTGATTTGAGATAAATCCACTCCATCATGATTTGCAAAATCTGTTTGACTAACAGCTTAGTGATTTTAATTCACTTTCTTTAAGTCATAAGTAGAACTATATGTTTATATACAATTTAGAGATAACTCTCCTTTTATGTAAATAACACAAATGCATTCTCCACAAAATATATTTAATTCTGTCATATGTAGCATTGCAGTATTTTGTATATATAACATAATATTTTTCTATATAACTTAACATATTTTTAATCCTGTAGGTTTGGAAAGTCATTTTTACTATCCACATAACAGGTAAGTAATATATTGCTAGTTGATGTTCATTTTATATGCTGCTAAACTATTTAGAAAATAAGCTCATTTATGTTCATAAATAAGCTTCTGTCTGGGATACATGTTGTTTAAAAATATGACTGTGGCTAGTAATAACAAGTGGACACTAATATAATTTTGTGCTGAACTAGGTTTTTCTTCTGTGAACCAAAAATTTAACACTCTACTTATGTAGTTTCTATCACTTAAACCTACCAAAATCTCAGCATCAGCCACAGAGTTATGAGATTAAAGTCCAGTAAGCTCCAGTGAATTCCTTTGCTTGTAGTTAATATAAGTTAATAATGAATAGGGAAGAATGTTTTAACAGTTACACAAATTCCCTGCCATGCCAAATTACACTACATTAACAGAACATCAAATGGCAAATGCTAATTTACAATAGTTTAAAAGTGAAATTTTCTACAGTCTACAGAACTTATGCTATTGAAACCCAGAAAAAGGAAAGCTTGTTTATATGTTGAAAAAAATGGCCTAGAAATTACTGTGGGGTGTGTGTGTAGGATAAAATAGGCAAGCTAATTCCATAAAATTCAATGAGCTTTTGGAATGCAAATTTCAACTGTCAAATCTTAATTAAAAAGTACCAGTCAGCACTATTTAAAAACTGGAAGAGAACTAAGTGGTGGGTTGTTGGAAAAATGTGCAACTTGCCTTCTAAATAGAGTAGGTAGGCTGACAGGTATATAATTAACATCAGATCAAGTGAAGGACGGGAAGCCAACTGCAGTTCCTTGAAGGGAGGAGCTTCAGCAATTTTCAAGACAGAGAAAAAGGTTCTTCAATCATAGGTAATTTATGATGCCTTTTATTTCTAAAACACAATCTACTTTTTTTGTGTGTTGAACTTTCCTGAACCTTAGAAAGCAGTGACATTTGCAGAGCTGAGGTTTTATGCTAAGAGGTTAATATTAACATAAACGTTTAGGCACCTTGTGTCAATTAGAGCACTTTATCAGTTTTGTTGGACTTCTGGTATCTTTGGGTCATTGCTCTCTTCAACTCAACCTTTTTTTTTTGGTGATGGGGAGTGCTGTATTGTTTCACTTATATATAAAAATAGAAATTAGGCAGCTGCCATTTGGAAGTGTTCCCTGCTTAGTGTTCTCTGCTATGGAAATATCTTTGAACACTTAGAATTCACAAGATCTACAACATATTTTGGATAGTGATATGATTTTTAAAAAAGTGTAACACTCCTAGGCCCAAAGTGGTTTGCAGAGGACAGTAGAAAATTGCCTTATTCATGGTTTCCCTTACAATTGAGCACTTTTGTAAGATTTTTCAAATGAGGATATTCATGAGCAAAATCTCTTTGGATAGACCACAACAAGCAAAATTAAAATTAATTTCTAAAAGAAGTCTCACAACAGTTATGTCATGAACACAACCTTTTAAGAAAGGGTTGGGAGCAGTGATTCACTTAAGAAAGTGAGTGAGTTAGGTATGGGATCTTGATAGGAAATGAGACTTGAAATGCAGGAATTTTGCAGACACAGAAAATGGAGATGGATATGCACAGTTTTTAAACACCAGTCATACTGAATTCTGTTGGGCACACTGAGAATTTAGAGTTCTTATAAATTAGAAAGATCCATATACATCTAAGATAATGCTTTTGCGATGTGACTTGACTTTGCCTTCATTTTCAGCCAGCATATACAGAGAATTTTGAGAACTAACAACTTAGATACAGAAAGCATCCACTTCTGATGTCAATCTATGACAGAAGAAGGCAAATCTCTCAGTTTGCTATGGTACATAGTCTGCCAGTTCAGCACATTATGATGATGGTATCTATTCAGTTATCCACCATTATAGAATTCCTCTCATGTGATAATGCAAATCTTTATTAAACTAGGAATTTTAAAAATTAAAGTAAAAGAAAAGAAAAGTTAAAACAAACACAACTGAGGCACTTTATTTTCCTATTTGTTTAGTATTTATTAAAATTAAAGCTCTAAAATGGAGCAAATAATGAATGATGGTTGCTTATTTTACACACTTACTGTGGACAATGACAGAGGAAAAAATCAGTGTTCTACCTCCAGATGCTAATTCCTAAACACTTCATTAATTACTCAGAATTCAGAGAAGCAGGGTATTTAATTAATTTCTCAAATGAGATAAATAACAGTTAGCCATCATGCAAATGCACATCATAGTTTTAGCATGGATATTTTTGACAGCAACTCTGTAGACAGTAAAATGTCAAGTAAAGCAAAAACCTTCACAAAATAAAACCAATGTATGTAACTGCCAATTCACCTAAACTTACAAAACCCTTCCACAACAAGGAGCTATGTTTAGTTACATATGATTTAATTTGGGGGTTCCATTTGGAGTCACTGGTGCTAACAGTAGGAGGGTAGGTACCATGATTCACTTTACCTAGAAGTCCATCACTGCTGTCTTTGGAAGCACCATGCATTTCCCATGGTCTTTCTAGAACAGAAATTTTCAGTGAGGTGTGGAATGAATAGTACATTTGGGCAACGTTTTCAAAATGTTCATGTTCACTGTCTCTCAGGAAATTAATTATGTTCTAGACAGCAAGATATTTTTCAAAGATCAAGTTAGAGCCTGAGGAAAAATAGGAATTAACCATTCCAGGTAGAAGAGGGCGGAGAGTGGTCCAGGCAGTGGAAAAAGCATTTCTAATGATCTGAATGTGAAAGAAAAGATGACATACTTGAATCAGTATACACACACACACACACACACATATATATACACACACATATACATATATACATACATATGTGTGTACATGTGTATATATACAGTATGTATGTCACTATATATGTGACATACCGCATATATATACATAAACAGACATATATACGTATATATGTGTGTGTGTATATATATACACACACACACACATACATAGATGTATATATATACAGTATGTCACAATATATTTATATAATTCCTCTTGGCCTTTGTCAGATGGATAGATTGCAAAAATTTTCTCCCATTCTGTAGGTTGCCTGTTCACTCTGATGATAGTTTCTTTTGCTGAGCAGAAGTGTTTTAGTCATGAAGTCTTCGCCCATATCTATGTCCTGAATGGTATTGCCTAGGTTTTCTTCTAGGGTTTTTATAGTTTATATATATGCGGTATGTCACTATATATGTGACATACCGCATATATATACATAAACAGACATATATACATCTATGTGTGTGTATATGTGTGTGTGTATATATAAATTTATATATATAAAAGGTTGTATATATTTATATATATATACACACACACATAGATGTATATATATACAGTATGTCACAATATATTTATATAATTTCTCTTGGCCTTTGTCAGATGGATAGATTGCAAAAATTTTCTCCCATTCTGTAGGTTGCCTGTTCACTGATGATAGTTTCTTTTGCTGAGCAGAAGTGTTTTAGTCATGAAGTCTTTGTGCATATCTATGTCCTGAATGGTATTGCCTAGGTTTTCTTCTAGGTTTTCATAGTTTTAAGTTTCACATTTAGTATTTAATCCATCTTGAGTTGATTTTTGTGTAAGGTGTAAGGAAGGTGTCCAGTTTCTGTTTTCTGCATATAGCTAGCCAGTTTTCCCAGCACCATTAATTAAACAGGGAATCCTTTCTCCATTGCTTGTTTTTGTCAGGTTTTTTGAAGATCAGATGGTTGCAGATGTGTGGTGTTATTTCTGAGGCCTCTGTTCTTTTCCATTGGTCTGTATATCTGTTTTGGTACCAGTACCATGCTGTTTTGGTTACTGTAGCCTTGTAGTATAGTTTGAAGTTAGGTAGCATCATGCTTCCAGCTTTGTTCTTTTTGCTTAGGATAATCTTGGCTATACAGGCTCTTTTTTTGGTTCTATATGAAATTTATACTATTTTTTTCTAATTCTGCAAAGAAAGTCACTGGTAGCTTATGGGAAGAGCATTGAATCTATAAATTACTTTGGGTAGTATAGCCATTTTCACAATATTGATTCATCCTATCCAGGAGCAAGGAATTTTTTTCCATTTGCTTCTGTCCTCTCTTACTTTCTTGAGCAGTGGTTTGTAGTTCTCCCTGAAGAGGTCATTCACGTCTCTTGTAAGTTGTATTCCTAGGTATTTTATTTTCTTTGTAGCAATTGTGAATGGGAGTTCACTCATGATTTGTCTCTCTGCTTGTCTATTATTAGTGCATAGAAAGGTCTAATATCCAGAGTCTACAAGGAACTTAAGCAAATTTACAAAAAAAAAAAACCATCAAAAAGTGGGCAAAGGATATGGATGGACACTTCTCAAAAGAAGACATTTATGTGACCAACAAACATATGAAGGAAAGCTCATCATCACTGGTCATTAGAGAAATGCAAACAAAAAACACAACGAGATACCATCTCACACCAGTTAGAATGACAATCATTAAAAAGTCTGGAAACAAGAGATCCTGGTGAGGATATGGAGAAATGGGAATGATTTTACACTGTTGGTGGGAGTGTAAATTAGTTCATTCGTGGTAAAAGACAGTGTGGCGATTCCTCAAGGATCTAGAACCAGAAATACCATTTGACCCAGCACTCCCATTACTGGATGTATACCCAAAGGATTATAAATCATTCTACTATAAAGACACATGCACACATATGTTTATTGCAGCACTATTCACAATAGCAAAGAGTTGGAACCAACCCAAATGCCCATCAATGATAGACTGGATAAAGAAAATGTGGTACGTATACACATACTATGCACCCGTAAAAAAGAATGAGTTCCTGTCCTTTGCAGGGGCATGGATGAAGCCTGAAGCCATGATCCTCAGCAAACTGACACAGGAACAGAAAACCAGACACCGCATTTTCTCACTCATAATTGAGAGTCGAACAATGAGAACACATGGACGCAGGGAGAGGAACATCACACACCAGGGCCTGTCGGGATGTGGGGGTCTGGGGGAGGGATAGCATTAGGACAAATACCTAAGACATGCAGGGCTTAAAACCTAGATGGTGGGTTGATAGGTGCAGCAAACCACCATGGCACATGTATACCTGTGTAACAAACCTGCACATTCAGCACGTGTATCCCAGAACTTAAAGTAAAATAAAATTTAAAAAAAGGCAGCTGATGTTCCGGGTCATAAACTTGGAACAAAGGGAAATTTAATTTGAAGGTTTATATACTGTGTAATAAATTATATTCCCCCAAAAGCACTTAATAAAAGTCCTATCTTAAGTGGTGCTGCTGGAAAAAAAAAAAAAACACATTCCTCTTGGCCCATTTCTTTGACCTTAGTCCATCTTTCCTTTCTTTCCTTTACAGAGTGTTTACCTCCTTCTCTTGCCCACTTAACGTTAGACTTTCTGGACTTCTATTCCTTGTACCTAGATCAGTGAGCCAAGTAAAGCAAGTGTAAACTTCTGATAAACTGGGACAGAAAAAATAGGAATGCCTACAAGTAAGACACTCTAAACTTACCCACCCTGTTAATGGACTCTCACCATCTGGGGAAATAAACTGACTTACAGCCATATCATATTGAATGCCTATTAAGAGTTGATTGTATTTAGTTCCAAACTTTTATGATACTTGTATTGTAATTGTAATGACGTAATTTAATTAGAGAAGAATTTTTTTTTTTGTCCCAAGCATATGAATAAGAACTAGCTAGTGATCATTGAATATACTTATAAAATAGTGTTCTATGGCCAGGCACTGTGGCTTACACCTGTAATCCCAGCACCTTGGGAGGCCCAGGTGGGCTGATCATGAGGTCAGGAGCTCGAGTCCAGCCTGGCCAACATGGTGAAACCCCGTCTCTGCTAAAAATACAAAAATTAGCCTGGCATGGTAGCGCATGCCTGCAATCCCAGGTACTCAGGAGGCTGAGGCAGGAGAGTCACTTGAACCCATGAGGCGGAGGTTGCAGTGAGCAGAGATAGCACCATTGCACTCCAGCCTGGGGGACAGAGCGAGAATCTGTCTCAAAAAAAAAAATGTTCTATTTGTGATAGGGGAATGAAAATCAGACTGTATTAAGTTTATGCATAAATGGCAGACAAGAAAGGAAGTAGAAACTGTAAGGATAAAAACTCAATAAAATGGTCTGTGAAAAGGAAAGAGGAGGTTAAATAGTGTTTAGAGATGACATGGGGTCAAGGGACTATCTTTTGTCACTAAATGAGAGGCAATTAAGCATGTATAATATATAAGGACCGTCTAGTGACAGAAAAGGTGGCAGATCGGGGGAAAAGAGTCATTAGAATATAAAAGTGAGAAGGTTTGGATTAAAGATTATAATGTTTGGAATCATATATATTTTAATTTTTTTGAGCTCTGCAACTAAGACCTGTGGCTAAATTATTTAACTTCTCACCACTTTGCTTTAGACTTTACAATGTAATATGTATTTTGATTGATTTGTACATGGAAAAATAACTACTAAATTACCCCACATTAAAACACAAGCACAGACAAAAGTATCTGTAAAGTTATCAAACCACTGCTAAAATACAAGAAAATCAATACAATCGCATATTATAGCTTTAAGATATATATTTCATTTTTATAAGCCAAGCACTTTAGACAATTAGAGAATTTAGACAATTAATAGAATTTACACTTAGTGAAAATGTTGTAATTGCTTACATAAAAACAATAGAGGATTTTTTTAACTTTCTTGAGCTCTTAGTGAGAAATAAATATGCTGGCTGAAAAAAAAAGAGGTTATGCATAAATTCAAAGGAATTATTCAAAGACACATAGATGCAGTTAAGCCTAAAGATCTCTAAGGATATTAGAGAGTCCTTGGTCCTCAGATATGCTAAGTTTCCTCCCATGGGTAAGAATGTAATGTATGTACAGAGTTAGTATATTTTCATACTCAGCCACTAAAGCTGTGATTAGCTTAATGACAGGTCTATACTTATGAAAATTAAGAAAATCATTTAATCATGTGGCTATGTTTCTCAATTGAGTGTTCTTTATCTTTTTTGGCTTCTGGATCACTTGCTACCACCCTTTGCAATCTGGTAGAGCCTATGGAAAAAGGCTCCACATCACCATATCCTGTGGTCACAGGCTTCCAGCATCTAGCATGTTGCCTGTCAGATATTTACAAATATTTGGTCATCCAGTCACTTCTATTTCCTGAAGCTGCAAACCTTGACTTTTATGATGCTGTTTTATCTTGATTCTTCTTTCACCTTCTCTACATTTAAAGAGTATCTTTTCCTATTATCTCCAAAAGTGATATTCAGTTCTAACTCCTTTGGAAATTTGAGCCTTCTATAGTATCACCAGAAATGAATTTATTATGAAATTTAAGCTTCTGCACCTCTCAATTTTATGAGCCACTTCCAAGATCCCAAACCAAATATTTGTCATATCGCTTTATTTTTCTTAAAGATGACCTCTCAAATTTATATGCTTTGGATCCCACAAATGAATATGTCCATAATTTATATATATATATAATTTATATATTTATAATATAATTACATGAATAATAGTGTATAAGCATATATATGCATACACACACTAATATGTAATTTTTAAATTTCTGTATTTGATTTATATGACCTAATAGAATTCACTAACTTCTCATATTTAATATGATTAAAACCAGCTGTTCTTCCTTTAAACTAACTTCACCTCCTAACTTACCTATTTCCATTAAGGGCAACACCATACTGTCAGTTATGCTGACTCAAAACCTAAGAATAGTGATTAAATTGTCCCTTATCGTCACTCATATTTACAGTTACTAAGACCTATCAATCTTCACTCGGTTTAGACATTTCTATATCTATTTCATTCCCATCCGGGTCTTTCTTACCACTTATCCTTTGCACTGCTAACACCATAGACCAAGTCACTTTGATATTTCAACCTTTTATTATTGCAATAGGTGTCCTGGCTTTTAACTTGTGTGCCCCCTGTCTTAGATTCTATTTTAAAGATATAAAACATAATTATTTCTTGAAAACATAATTATTTATTTAAGACTAAAATAACATCATGTCACTCCTCTGCTCAAACCCTGTGCTAGCTCATTTCTCTCAGGGCAAAAGACAGTTTTTAGAGTGTCCTGAAAAACCTTAACTGATCCCAAAACCCATTCCCTCCAATTCCACTTCCTATTTCTCTTTATTCACTTTACTCCAGCTGCACTGACTTTTAGATCCTGTCTTGAATATGCTGGACACAGTTTTAACATAAGGTCTTTTCCTAGCTCTTTTCTCTGCCTGGAACACGTTTTTCCCAGATATTCATGTCACTTACTCACTCAAGATTTCCCTCAGATGTCACCTTCACGATGAGGCCTACTGTGACTGCCTTATTGAAAATTGTAACTGTGCCCATGTTCCTGATCCTCTCTTCACTGTTTATTTTTTCCAAATCACTTAACACCTCCCACTGCATTGTACAGTTTAATTATTATTGTTTTGTTTATAGTCTGTCTCCTACTGCTCCAATGTAAGTTCCATGAGATCAGGGATTGTGTTCTCTTTTGTTTACTTCATGTTCTGATCACCTTGAAGGGTGTTGGGCAGATAGAAGCTCAGTAAATATTTGTTTAGTATATTAATTACTTCTGCCGTGGCCTTTTGCGATATTCATTTAACAAGTTTCCCTGCCTTAAATCTGTTCCTTTTGCCATCAAGCCTCCATGCTGTGGCAGATAAATCATTCTGTAGTCCAACTCTGTGTATAGAATTTTGCTTAAGTCCTTCAATAGCGTCACATTCTCTATCACAAAAAGTCCAACTTCTCTGCATGCTACCTAAATGCTTCATGTTTGAACTCTAAGCTTGACTTTCAGTCATGGCTACCATGACTCACCTTCAATAACCTCTGCCTGACTTTTCATCCCCAAATCTTTCTATTTCCTGGTAATTCATTGCAGGAAACTAACACTGACCACAGAAGTATTCTTTTTACTTTGACGAGACTTCACTGAGATATCATTGCCTAAAAACCAAATAAAAACCTTTCTATCAGCTCAACATTAGTGTTATTTCAAGTATGAAGGTATATTTATTAAAACTTAATTATACAAGTAGTCAACTATTTAGTAAACTTTTTCATGTCATGATGACTTTGGTTTTCCCTTGCAATTTTGTAACTGTTGGGAACTGAATGATGACTAATTAGGTAACTAATACCCCTACTTCCAGCATGCTAGTGGTTTTAGCCTATGAGAAAAATGAAGAGAATGTATTAAAACACTCACGTACAACAGTATATATATAGTAAATATTCTAACTGCTATTCTGTTAGCTAAAATGACAGATTTTTAAAATTCTCATTTACCTGGAAAAATCTAGTTACATTCCAACAAGCAGTAGGGATGTCCAATACATATATTTATAGTATAACAAGGTGTTTCTACAGTGCTCTGGGG
Source organism: Pan paniscus (assembly GCF_029289425.2). Classification (NCBI taxonomy): domain Eukaryota; kingdom Metazoa; phylum Chordata; class Mammalia; order Primates; family Hominidae; genus Pan; species Pan paniscus. Next base: position 92,258,760 of record NC_073258.2, on the reverse strand, counting down.
ACATATAAAGTATTCACTCTAGTATTCTTTAAGTGATTAATTTTTTTAAAACTGCATTAAATTTCACAGATGATACAACATTCAAATTCTTTCAATCTCTACCAAAATTGTTAAATATATGCTGCCAATGAGAATTTGAAAAGCTATTTATCAGTAATTATGTTTTCCTTAAAGCAGATATTTTAGGCATTTTACAAAATATTCTGATGAAATAGTTTGAGTGTTTACATAAAATGAATAGAGGTTTCAAATATTTTCTAAGACTGGATTTGATCTAATTTTTTCCTTTATGTATATAAAATACATTATATAATATATATATTACACATATATATTATATAATGTATTTTATATATATATAATAGTAAAATTTTACTCTGATGTTGAAATATGTAAAACAAACAAAAAAAAGAAAGCTAAAAAAAAATTAAACCAAAATCCCAGCTATTAAAGTGTTTCCTATGGCAAACTGATTTTTTAATCAGATTTGCAGGGTAAAAGTTCAAATTGAATTTTGACATATAAATTTACAGACTATACTATTTATAAGAAGTAACAGACTTTAAAAATAAAAGTTAATCTAACGTTTTAAGTTTTAATCGCCAAATCAGACTAATTGTCCAAATGATTATATCAATTATGCAATAATTCTTCAACAAAGGATATGAACAGGGGGGGAAAAAAGTAAAAGCAACCCAAATCTACTTAATCCCATGGTTACATTTAAAGTTAAACTCAGAGAATATTAATATCAGAATAGTCTATCTCACAATCACTTAGGAGCAGGAAAAGTGGGCCGACATTTGTTAAACTACTTAGAGGAATATTTGAAATATCATTAAGGATTGGAATTATGCCAGACATTGAGAAAAAGCAGACAGGTTGCAAAACTTCAAACAGAAGAGAGTTGTTGGAGTTATATGATATGTGTGATGTCAGTATTTACTTTTATTCTTTAAGCCCCAGATATTGAAAGGGAATCTATAAACACCCAGAGAACAATGGACTCCTTAATATGGCTACATGGGCTTATAAAATAGTAAATGATGCCAAACATGTATATGTTTGCAGGAGGACAAAGCTAGTAACTTTGGAAATGCGGTCTGTGTTTTATTGGGGGAATAGTTGAAGCATTTAATGTTGTGTCTCAGAAAAGTTAGTATTCTAACCTGTTTCAGGTTGGCTTGGACATGAACACTGTCACATCATTTGGCAGCCTGGCTGAGCCAGTGCAGAGGAAGGTGATGATAAATGGGAGCGCGTCCAGTTGTGAGGAAGTGGCTAGCAGGGGGGCTGCGGGAGCTTTGGCATGAGGTCAGGTTTTATTTTCCATCTTTATTAATCATCTCCAGGGGGGAATAAATTGCCTGCTAATGAAATTTGCAGATAGCACTAAATTTTGAGGTGTTGCCAACACAGTTAACAAAGGAGAAATAAATATAAATGGACTTAAGCATGCTATTTATCATTTATTTGGATTTAATCAAAATTGTTCCCAGTATGCATTTATAAACGATTCCCACAAAGTAAACTGGGGGGATGGGAGGAATCTCCATCACACAGCAAGACAAATAGGCTGATAGTAGAGTCGCCCTCTATAGTCTACTATGTTAGAAAGAAAAGGATATTCCGCAGCAAAAATGTACTGGTTAGAATGCACTCTTTCTGCTTCCGTGGAGTGCCAATTTAGAAAATGGTAAAATTTCCAAGTCTAGAAAGTTTTCAGTTTTCAGAACTCAAAGCACAGGGCTTACAGGTAGCATATATATTTCCTTCATCTTTTTCTAACTTTGCTGTGCCCAGAACACATTGCTTTCCCTGCAGTCCTCTTGAGAGAAAGGTGCTTGTTTGTTTGTCTTTTCTCACTTCCCGTATGAACAGAGGGTCAGAGGTGAGGTAGGGCTTCATATTGCTTCCTGTTGCTATGTCTAGGCCATTGTTAATTAACCTTTCTATAAAAACAGAGAGATACATGTATATGTAAAATATTGGCTCTTTTAAAGTTGATGATATTAGATATTTTAGTTACCTATGACCCTCATAGTCACGCCCTCACTCATAAGAGATTTCGACACTTCACTTGAGGCTTTTCCTTCTTCATTGTATCTATTATGATCTTACCATCCACTAATCGAACACTTCAGCTTCTCAGCTCCTTCATATTCAGTTTCTTATTATCTCTTTGTTTATCCCACCCAGCCACCTACTCCATGGTCATTCCCTGGCTCTTATTATTAAAAATACCACTGCCAAAAATCTTGATATGCTAGCTCCCCACCCACTGTCTCTACCACCTATCTTTCCAGTTCTCCAATTTTAATGATTATTTAACTTGCAACTTGACCTGAAATCAATTGGCCCCTTCCACTTTTTCACTCTCTAGTCCCTCAGGTTCTTTTTCTCTTTTCATGTAGATTAAACTCTGTTCGTCTGCCACCATATCTACTCCCTAGATTAAACCTCAGCTCACGCCCTATCTCCTTTTTTGGTTCTCCCTTTGTAAAATCCCACCGTAGTTAAATCTAATTATACTCGAAATCAGCAGAGCACAGCTGAATATGGATGCCCACTGACTGATGTCACTTTACATTTATGACCATAAAAGTGAAGTATGCCCTGGCCCTCATTAGGAATACTGCTATATTTCACCAGCCAATTCATTATCTACCTCCTGAGAAGGCCATTTTATACTTTCTTTTGTCTTCTCTAATTTTCTTCATTTTAAAAAAAGTCTTAACTGTAATCCTGTCCTCTCACTTTTTATTTCATGAAAAAATATAATCAGAAAATAATCTCCTTACCTTCTTACCACCAAATATGCTGACCTACTTACTTATAACTCTTCCCATAAACTCTGCTTTCCCTTCTACAGAACAAATGAACTGTTCCTATCTTAGTTCAAACTGTTCCCTTGTACAGTGGGACTTGGTGAAGTGGATGCTTTTTTCTAGTTGTCTCCTTCTATCCTGCATTATCAGTGTTCTGTCTCTATTTGGTCATTGTCATCATTAAAAAGAAGTTTAGGATTATAAATAATTCTACTATAAAGACACATACACACATATATTTATTGCAGCACTATTTACAATAGCAAAGACTTGGAATCAACCAAAATGCCCACCAATGATAGACTGGATAAAGAAAATGTGGCACATATGCACCATGGAATACTATGCAGCCATAAAAAAGAATGAGTTCATGTTCTTTGCTGGGACATAGATGAAGCTGGAAGCCATCATTCTAAGCAAACTAACACAGGAAAAGGAAACCAAATACCGCATGTTCTCACTCATAAGTGGGAGTTGAACAATGAGAACACATGGACACAGGGAGGGGAACGTTACACACCAGGGCCTGTTGGGGAGTAGAGGGCAAAGGGAAGGAGACCATTAGGACACATACCTAATGCATGCAGGGCTTAAAACCTAGATGATGGGTTGATAGGTGCAGCAAACCACCATGGCACATGTATACCTATGTAACAAACCTGCATGTTCAGCACATGTATCCCAGAACTTAAAATAAATTTTTAAAAAAAGTTTAAATAACACCCAACTTAAAAACAAAGCAAAACGTAATGTTTCCTTAATTCCTCATATCCTACCTGTATTATGGAATTGTGCTCTCCCAAAATCTATATGTTGAAGCCCTAACCACCAATGTGAGCACATTTGGAGATAGGGCCTTTAGTGAGCTTGTTAAGGTTAATTGAGGTCAAAAGGGTAGGACTGGTATTCTTCTAAGAAGAGGAAGAAATGCCAGAGATCTCTTTATTTTTATGAGTGCACAGGGGAGGTTATGTGTGGACACAGTGAAAAAGAAGCCAGGTCCAAGCTAGAAAGAGAGGACACACCAGAAACCAAACCTGACAGCACTTTGTTTCTGGACTCATAGCCTGCAGAATTCTGAGAAAACAAATGTCTGTTGTTTAAGCCACTCAGTCTGTGGCGTTCTGTTCTAATAGCCCAAGCGGACTGTCACTGATTCATGTCTGTTTTCTCCTACATAATAAATCTCCCCCAAATATTATCTTTTTTTCTGTTTTCTATTTTCTCTATTTCCATATTTTCTTTCTTGGACACACACCAATTAGTCCTTCAACTCCACTACTTTCCTGAAACCTCATTTGTCAAGGTCACCATGAAATGTAATACTGCCAAATCTAGTTGTTAATCTCAATCTTTATTTTACTCAATCTCTCAGTAACGTTTAGATCAGTCCCTTATCTGGGGGAAAATTTTTCTTCTCTTGGTTTCCAAGTTGTTATCCTCTTCTGTTTTTTCTCCTCTTGACCATTCAATCTTTCTCATTAGGAACTTTTGTTCCTCCTCCTGTTTCTAAACTTTTCAGTGCTATTGTTCCCTAGAACTTGGTTCTCAGCTACTTCTCATCTGCCTCTAAAACTCTCCTTAAATGGTCTCACTTAGTCCTGTGTCTTCAAATACCATCTATACAGCTATACGCTGAATATTCAAATACTTATTTTTCCTTGAAAGATGCCTTATCTGCAGTACTTCTAATCTCAGTAAACATACAATTATTCATACAACTTTTAGGTTCCCAATTTTTTTAATTCACACATCTAATCTATTAACAAGTGCCAGCAAATCTACACTCTAAATACATTTTCTTTTTATTTTATTTTATTTTTAATTTTTTATTTCCATAGGTTTTTGGGGAACAGGTGGTATTTGGTTACATGATTAAGTTTTTTAGTAGTGATTTGTGAGATTTTGGTTCACTCATCACCTGAGAAGTATACACTGGACCCAATTTGTAGCCTTTTATCTCTCACACACCTCCCACCTTTTCCCCTTGAGTCCCCAAAATCCATTGTATCATTCTTTTGCCTCTGCATCTTCATAGCTTAACTCCCACTTATGAGTGAGATGATACAATGTTTGGTTTTCCATTCTGAGTTGTTTGACTTAAAATAGTAGTCTCCAGTTCCATCCAGATTGCAAATACCATTAATTCATTTCTTGTTATGACTGAGTAGTATTTCATCATATATACCACAATTTCTTTGTCCACTGATTGATTGATGGGCATTTGGGCTGGTTCCCTATTTTGCAATTGCAAATTGTGCTTCTATAAACATGTGTGTGCAAGTAACTTTGTCATATAATGACTTCTTTTCCTCTAGGTAGATAGTAGTGGAATTGCCAGATCAAATTGTAGTTCCATTTTTAGTTCTTTAAGTAATCTCTATACTGTTTTATATAATGGTTGTACTAGTTTACATTTCCATCAGCAGTGTAGAAGTTTTCCCTTTTCACTGCATCCATGCCAACATCTATTTTTGGTGGTGGTTGTTTATTTTTTGATTATGGTCATTCTTGCAGGAGTAAGGTGGTTTTGCGTTGTGGTTTTATTTTGCATTTCCCTGATCGTTAGTGATGTTGAGCATTTATTCAGATGTTTGTTGGACATTTGTATATCTTCTTTTGAGAATTGTCTATTCATGTCCTTAGCCCGCTTTTTGATGGGATTGTTTGTTTTTTTCTTGCTAATTGTTTGAATTACTTGTAGATTCTGGATATTAGTCATTTGTCAGATGTGTTTTTACTTTTTATTTTAATATAATTTTGACTTGTGGAATTATTACAGGAATAGTACACATATATTCTTCACTCAGATTCTATGACTGCTAATATCATATGTTGTATTATATATACACACATATAATATGAATAATTGTCTTCTCTATTAATTGGGAATAAATTGAAGACAAAATTTTATTTTATCCTTAATTGCTTCAGTATATATTTTCTTTCTTTTTTTTATTTGCATACGTCATTTTATTAAAGCATGGGTAGGTTTTTTTTAAATCATTTTCCCTCCTTCTTTTTGCTAAATAATAAGACATAGATTTCTTCCCCCTAGATGAGACCGAAACGTTTCAGTAAGATTGTATTAGATAAATATGTCGATTTCTGAATCTCAATTGTGGACCAAGGTCAATCTTACAATGATACACTTTAGTCAGATGCAAATTGAGGAATATAGCCAAGTACTTGTTTTAAACACCTTGAAAAATGTTAAAACAAGTTTATAATATTTTAGGATACTTACAAAGGCAAACTTCATAGAAGAAAGAGAGGCCTTAGAGGCCGAATACCAAGAATAGAACTTACTGCGGACTCAGTAAAAAAAGAATATGTTGTGTTAGTAGTAAACTCATTATAAACGTACAAGTTATGCCCGTGCCAATACCGCCAACATCAATACGTGGTAAGCACTTTTTATGAGCAGGCATTGTTCCAAACAAGTTGTACTCTTCATTTTTTACCTTTTTATTTATTTATTTATTTATTTATTTATTTATTTTTATTATTATACTTTAAGTTTTAGGGTACTTGTGCACATTGTGCAGGTTAGTTACATATGTATACATGTGCCATGCTGGTGTGCTGCACCCACTAACTCCTCATCTAGCGTTAGGTATATCTCCCAATGCTATCCCTCCCCCATCCCCCCACCCCACAACAGTCCCCAGAGTGTGATGTTCCCCTTCCTGTGTCCATGTGATCTCATTGTTCAATTCCCACCTATGAGTGAGAATATGCGGTGTTTGGTTTTTTGTTCTTGCAATAGTTTACTGAGAATGTTGATTTCCAATTTCATCCATGTCCCTACAAAGGACATGAACTCATCATTTTTTATGGCTGCATAGTATTCCATGGTGTATATGTGCCACATTTTCTTAATCCAGTCTATCCTTGTTGGACATGTGGGTTGGTTCCAAGTCTTTGCTATTGTGAATAATGCGGCAATAAACATACGTTTGCATGTGTCTTTATAGCAGCATGATTTATAGTCCTTTGGGTGTATACCCAGTAATGGGATGGCTGGGTCAAATGGTATTTCTAGTTCTAGATCCCTGAGGAATCGCCACACTGACTTCCACAGTGGTTGAACTAGTTTACAGTCCCACCAACAGTGTAAAAGTGTTCCTATTTCTCCACATCCTCTCCAGCACCTGTTGTTTCCTGACTTTTTAATGATCGCCATTCTAACTGGTGTGAGATGGTATCTCATTGTGGTTTTGATTTGCATTTCTCTGATGGCCAGTGATGATGAACATTTTTTCATGTGTTTTTTGGCTGCATAAATGTCTTCTTTTGAGAAGTGTCTGTTCATGTCCTTCACCCACTTTTTGATGGGGTTGTTTGTTTTTTTCTTGTAAATTTGTTTGAGTTCATTGTAGATTCTGGATATTAGCCCTTTGTCAGATGAGTAGGTTGTGAAAATTTTCTCCCATTTTTTAGGTTGCCTGTTCACTCTGATGGTAGTTTCTTTTGCTGTGCAGAAGCTCTTTAGTTTAAGTAGATCCCATTTGTCAATTTTGGCTTTTGTTGCCATTGCTTTTGGTGTTTAGACATGAAGTCCTTGCCCATGCCTGTGTCCTGAATGGTAGTGCCTAGGTTTTCTTCTAGGGATTTTATGGTTTTATATCTAACGTTTAAGTCTTTAATCCATCTTGAATTGATTTTTGTATAAGGTGTAAGGAAGGGATCCAGTTTCAGCTTTCTACATATGGCCAGCCAGTTTTCCCAGCACCATTTATTAAATAGGGAATCCTTTCCCCATTGCTCGTTTTTCTCAGGTTTGTCAAAGATCAGATAGTTGTAGATATGCAGCATTATTTCTGAGGGCTCTGTTCTGTTCCATTGATCTATATATCTGTTTTTGTACCAGTACCATGCTGTTTTGGTTACTGTAGCCTTGTAGTATAGTTTGAAGTCAGGTAGTGTGATGCCTCCAGCTTTGTTCTTTTGGCTTAGGATTGACTTGGCGATGCAGGCTCTTTTTTGGTTCCATATGAACTTTAAAGTAGTTTTTTCCAATTCTGTGAAGAAAGTCATTGGTAGCTTGATGGGGATGGCATTGAATCTATAAATTACCTTGGGCAGTATGACCATTTTCACAATATTAATTCTTCCTACCCATGAGCATAGAATGTTCTTCCATTTGTTTGTATCCTCTTTTATTTCCTTGAGCAGTGGATTGTAGTTCTCCTTGAAGAGGTCCTTCACATCCCTTGTAAGTTGGATTCCTAGGTATTTTATTCTCTTTGAAGCAATTGTGAATGGGAGTTCACTCATGATTTGGCTCTCTGTTTGTCTGTTGTTGGTGTATAAGAATGCTTGTGATTTTTGTACATTGATTTTGTATCCTGAGACTTTGCTGAAGTTGCTTATCAGCTTAAGGAAATTTTGGGCTGAGACAATGGGGTTTTCTAGATATACAATCATGTCGTCTGCAAACAGGGACAATTTGACTTCCTCTTTTCCTAATTGAATACCCTTTATTTCCTTCTCCTGCCTAATTGCCCTGGCCAGAACTTCCAAGACTATGTTGAATAGGAGTGGTGAGAGAGGGCATCCCTGTCTTGTGCCAGTTTTCAAAGGGAATGCTTCCAGTTTTTGCCCATTCAGTATGATATTGGCTGTGGGTTTGTCATAGATAGCTCTTATTATTTTGAAATACGTCCCATCAATACCTAATTTATTGAGAGTTTTTACCATGAAGTGTTGTTGAATTTTGTCAAAGGCCTTTTCTGCATCTATTGAGATAATCATGTGGTTTTTGTCTTTGGCTCTGTTTATATGCTGGATTACTTTTATTGATTTGCGTATATTGAACCAGCCTTGCATCCCAGGGATGAAGCCCACTTGATTGTGGTGGACAAGCTTTTTGATGTGCTGCTGGATTCGTTTTGCCAGTATTTTATTGAGGATTTTTGCATCAATGTTCATCAAGGATATTTGTCTAAAATTCTCTTTTTTGGTTGTGTCTCTGCCAGGCTTTGGTATCAGAATGATGCTGACCTCATAAAATGAGTTAGGGAGGATTCCCTCTTTTTCTATTGATTGGAATAGTTTCAGAAGGAATGGTACCAGTTCCTCCTTGTACCTCTGGTAGAATTCGGCTGTGAATCCATCTGGTCCTGGACTCTTTTTGGTTGGTAAGCTATTGATTATTGCCACAATTTCAGCTCCTGTTATTGGTCTATTCAGAGATTCAACCTCTTCCTGGTTTAGTCTTGGGAGAGTGTATGTGTCAAGGAATTTATCCATTTCTTGTAGATTTTCTGGTTTATTTGCGTCGAGGTGTTTGTAGTATTCTCTGATGGTAGTTTGTATTTCTGTGGGATTGGTGGTGATATCCCCTTTATCATTTTTTGTTGTGTCTATTTGATTCTTCTCTCTGTTTTTCTTTATTAGTTTTGCTAGCGGTCTATCACTTTTGTTGATCCTTTCAAAAAACCAGCTCCTGGATTCATTAATTTTTTGAAGCGTTTTTTGTGTCTCGATTTCCTTCAGTTCTGCTCTGATTTTAGTTATTTCTTGCCTTCTGCTAGCTTTTGAATGTGTTTGCTCTTGCTTTTCTAGTTCTTTTAATTGTGATGTTAGGGTGTCAATTTTGGATCTTTCCTGCTTTCTCTTGTGGGCATTTAGTGCTATAAATTTCCCTCTACACACTGCTTTGAATGCGTCCCAGAGATTCTGGTATGTTGTGTCTTTGTTCTCATTGGTTTCAAAGAACATCTTTATTTCTGCCTTCATTTCATTATGTACCCAGTAGTCATTCAGGAGCAGGTTGTTGAGTTTCCATGTAGTTGAGCGGTTTTGAGTGAGATTCTTAATCCTGAGTTCTAGTTTGATTGCACTGTGGTTTGAGAGATAATTTGTTATAATTTGTGCTCTTTTACATTTGCTGAGGAGAGCTTTACTTCCAAGTATGTGGTCAATTTTGGAATAGGTGTGGTGTGGTGCTGAAAAAAATGTATATTCAATTGATCTGGGGTGGAGAGTTCTGTAGATGTCTATTAGGTCCGCTTGGTGCAGAGCTGAGTTCAATTCCTGGGTATCCTTGTTGACTTTCTGTCTCATTGATCTGTCTAATGTTGACAGTGGTGTGTTAAAGTCTCCCATTATTAATGTATGGGAGTCTAAGTCTCTTTGTAGGTCACTCAGGACTTGCTTTATGAATCTGGGTGCTCCTGTATTGGGTGCATATATATTTAGGATAGTTAGCTCTTCTTGTTGAATTGATCCCTTTACCATTATGTAATGGCCTTCTTTTTCTCTTTTGATCTTTGTTGGTTTAAAGTCTGTTTTATCAGAGGCTAGGATTGCAACCCCTGCCTTTTTTTGTTTTCCATTTGCTTGGTAGATCTTCCTCCATCCTTTTATTTTGAGCCTATGTGTGTCTCTGCATGTGAGATGGGTTTCCTGAATACAGCACACTGATGGGTCTTGACTCTTTATCCAATTTACCAGTCTGTGTCTTTTAATTGGAGCATTTAGTCCATTTACATTTAAAGTTAATATTGTTATGTGTGAATTTGATCCTGTCATTATGATGTTTGCTGGTTATTTTGCTCGTTAGTTGATGCAGTTTCTTCCTAGTCTTGATGGTCTTTACATTTTGGCATGATTTTGCAGCGGCTGGCACCGGTTGTTGCTTTCCATGTTTAGTGCTTCCTTCAGGAGCTCTTTTAGGGCAGGCCTGGTGGTGACAAAATCTCTCAGCATTTGCTTCTCTGTAAAGCATTTTATTTCTCCTTCACTTATGAAGTTTAGTTTGGCTGGATATGAAATTCTGGGTTGAAAATTCTTTTCTTTAAGAATGTTAAATATTGGCCCCCACTCTCTTCTGGCTTGTAGGGTTTCTGCCCAGAGATCCGCTGTTAGTCTGATGGGCTTCCCTTTGAGGGTAACCCGACCTTTCTGTCTGGCTGCCCTTAACATTTTTTCCTTCATTTCAACTTTGGTGAATCTGACAATTATGTGTCTTGGAGTTGCTCTTCTCGAGGAGTATCTTTGTGGCGTTCTCTGTATTTCCTGAATCTGAACGTTGGCCTGCCTTGCTAGATTGGGGAAGTTCTCCTGGATAATATCCTGCAGAGTGTTTTCCAACTTGCTTCCATTCTCCCCATCACTTTCAGGTACACCAATCAGACGTAGATTTGGTCTTTTCACATAGTCCCATATTTCTTGGAGGCTTTGCTCATTTCTTTTTATTCTTTTTTCTCTAAACTTGCCTTCTCACTTCATTTCATTCATTTCATCTTCCATCGCTGATACCCTTTCTTCCAGTTGATCGCATCGGCTCCTGAGGCTTCTGCATTCTTAACGTAGTTCTCGAGCCTTGGTCTTCAGCTCCATCAGCTCCTTTAAGTACTTCTCTGTATTGTTTATTCTAGTTATACATTCTTCTAAATTTTTTTCAAAGTTTTCAACTTCTTTGCCTTTGGTTTGAATGTCCTCCCATAGCTCAGAGTAATTTGATCGTCTGAAGCCTCTTCTCTCAGCTCGTCAAAGTCATTCTCCGTCCAGCTTTGTTCCGTTGCTGGTGAGGAACTGCGTTCCTTTGGAGGAGGAGAGGCACTCTGTTTTTAGAGTTTCCAGTTTTTCTGTTCTGTTTTTTCCCCATCTTTGTGGTTTTATCTACTTTTGGTCTTTGATGATGGTGATGTACAGATGGGTTTTTGGTGTGGATGTCCTTTCTGTTTGTTAGTTTTCCTTCTAACAGACAGGACCCTCAGCTGCAGATCTGTTGGAGTACCCTGCCATGTGAGGAGTCAGTGTGACCCTGCTGGGGGTGCCTCCCAGTTAGGCTGCTCAGGGGTCAGGGGTCAGGGACCCACTTGAGGAGGCAGTCTGCCCGTTCTCAGATCTCCAGCTGCGTGCTGGGAGAACCACTACTCTCTTCAAAGCTGTCAGACAGGGGCATTTAAGTCTCTTCAGTATATATTTTCTATAAACAGAGACAATGATGTTCGTATGTCTAATTGCTGGTTTGTTAATTTGAGTTTTGTTGGTATCTGCCAGGTTACTCCACTTTAAAGCTACTATTTTCCACCGTATAATTAAAGTATGCTGAGAGGAGATACCTTAGTATCCTGTTCCTTCAGCAACTTGCTCCCACTAGTTTAAGCATTCACTGATGATTCTTGCCTGAATAAACTATGCTTATGATGGCTCTTGTGATAGACAAAATCATGCTCCCTGCAACTGATGTCCATGTTCTAGTCCCTAGAACCTATGAATATGTTAGTTAACATGATAAGGATGAATTAAAGTTGAAGGTGTTATTAAGGTTGCTAATCTGCTGACCATAAAATAGAATTATCCTGGATTGCATGAGTAAAACCAGTTTAACCAGAAAGGTCATTCAAAGTGGAAGAGGGGGGCAGAAGAGAGAGTCAGTCAGAGGGAGATGTGACAATAGAAGAACATCAGGATTATGTGATAAGTGATAGATTTGCTTTCACTGTTTTTGAAAATGGAGGAAGTGGCCATGAGCTGAAGAATGTGGGCTCCATCTGAAACTGGAAAAGGCAAGAAGACATATTTTTCTCTACAGCCTCCAGAAAAGAACCCATCCATCCTAACACCTGGCTTTTAGCCCAGTGATATCCCTGTCAAACCTCAGATTTACAAGTCTGCAGGATTATAAATTCATATAGTTTTAAGCCATTAAGTTTGTTGTAACTTTTTATAGCAACAAAAAAATAAATAAAAATTACCAAAAGGCAACTCTATCATTTCTTATATGTATTAGTTGCTTTTTAAAAAAATTGTAAAGCAATATTGTTATTTTATTTAGAAAATCAAACCTGGCTTCCCCAGGTGTATTGCTAAACAAAATTAAGATTATACTATATGTAATTTGGTTAGCCACAGGAGCTGAAGAAAATCATAATAAATCAAATAAGCAATGATTTTTTTTTCACCCAGAAAAATTCTACACTCCTAATTTTGCTATTGTATTTATGTTGACTTAATTTTCATTATGGTCACATAAAATATTTAATTTGATACTGTACATACTTATTGGTCTGTTTACTATAATTACTTGTATTGTTATGTTTCTTTATATTTCTGTTTTTTAACTAGGGGGTGTAGGAAAAGAATGATTTCATCAGATACCTTGGCTAGAAAAATTAATAGAAAATATATATGACCAAGAGAATTTGGGACTTCTTGAAACTTATGTAAGTTTTGGCAGACATCATAAAAGGGAATCTTAGAAAAATGCATATGGCCTTATTTTTTATCACAACTATTTCCTAGAGCTATTTTGGGGAAGAATATAAATATTTTTGTCGTAACAACAGTGTTTTCATAGTGTTCTTGTATAAATGAGTAGTTGCTGTTCTGAATTAAAAAGTTTGCCCCATTCCTTTAGTAGACAAGGGTGTGTCAGATTATAAGATGATTAATTATTGAGAGATGATTGGGGTAATTATTTTACCTTTAAAAAATCAATTGCAAAAATTGCTCTGTTTAATTCATCCAGTATTTTGTTTTTGTAATTTTTTATGGTTCTATCAGCAAGAACTTTATTTAAAAAATTAAAGCTACCTGGCTGGTATCATAAAAGCTGTAATTTTTGACAAAGGAAGAGAATGTAAAGCTACAATGAAGTAAGTATTCAAACATGTGTTCTGGTCAATATTACTTTATCCTTTATTCACAGTCAAAAACTTGCTAATTTTTGGTTTTCTGCTTTAGAATCCAAGTTGACTGGGGGAAATTTTTTTGAGCCAGGAACAGTTTATATTCAAGTTTTCTTCAGAAGGCTCACAAGAAATTGAAAGAGAAAAGGAAGGTATACATTTGCCAGAAAATTAGAATGAGAGAGATGGGGAAGGAAAAGGAAATATGGTCTTACAAAAGTAACTACAGGCCTTCTCTTATACCTAAAAATATAAATCATTCTTTTTTTAACATTTTTTCCTTTTTAAAGTTTTTTTCCTTTTCAGAATTGTGAAATTAAGCAAATATTTTGCCTAAGAAAAAATTATGAAATACAGTTTTTCTGTATTCATATACTGTAACTTTACTGTCTTCCTCTCTTTATTTAGGTATGTCTGTCCAGAGTGGCCTCTCACTGTGTTTTTCACTTCATTAATCAAAACTTGTTCTCTGAAGTCAAGTTGACAAATTCATTCACACAAAGGCAAGAATAACAAATATTACCATAACAATTGTTATCCATTTCCAGACATTATCATCAATCTTGATACTTTTTATAACTCATAGTATTTGTGTCCTCAAAATCCCTTCCAACTGAATATTTCAGGCAAAACCTATCACTTGACCATAGTTGGTCAGAGGAGGAAATCTATTTTTTAATCTTTCACTAAAATAAAAAATAAATTGAAAAACTAGATGATATTTTCTTGCTGAAGTATTTTGATTTTTATTGAAAAAAATCTTCAGTTCCTTATAGATGATTATCAGTTCATAAAGAGGCAATAAGAACATATTTGCAAGGCAAGGAGCTCATTGCTCTTCCTAAGTATTGAATGGCAACGCTCCTGGTGCTAGATTCTCTATCATTCATGATCTATAATATGTTCCCTTGAAATTCTCATATGTTTCTCTGTTTAGGTTACACAGGTAAGTCTGGTTTTCTTCTTTAGTTTGGAAGCTCTTTAAGGATAGAACCATGGTTGCTAATCTCTTTATCCTCTTTGGCCCCAAATCCTGGGACAAGTATTATAAAAGTATTTTCCCTTTGACATTATCCCGTATTTAACTGAATCCAGGGAATAAAGACCTAAGGTTGAATAGCTGGACAGCATTTTAACATAAGTATGGTAAAAGGAAAAGACAGACAGGAAGATTAGTTTATATTTTTGGCTAGAAAGTGATAGAAACCCAATTAAACATGAAAAAAAGTTACTACCATAACTAGTTCACAAAACTGTTCATGGGGCTTTTCAGAATCAAGCATAATTATTCTGTATGTTCAAAAAAGTTATCAGTTCTCACCCTTTATTTCCATCTTGACTCTATTGTTTTGTTATTTTTTATTTTATTTTACAGACTGTGTCCCCATGGCAATGTGGCAGCAAAAACGAACCCCAAGACCTCCAGACATTGTCTCATTCTTGCATCAGTGATCATATCCAATGGGAAATGGTTTGCCAATTGGCTGGCCAGAGATACCTGGTCAAATTCTGAAAGAAGCAGAATTAAGGCATGTAATTAATAGTTTTAAAAGATGGAAAATATAGAAATGCTAAAAGAAAAGAGAAATTCTGCTGTTAGGAGAAGAGCAAAGAATGTGTTTTATAAAACAACATAGAGAATTATTGTTGAGAGATTCTTCATCTAGTTCTTTCTGTTTGTTATATAATAATGTATACTGCCTTAAGAACAGAAAATCAGAATAGACATGGAATTTACTTAGTGTAAATTCAGACTCCCTAGTTAGACCACAACGAGCTGGTCTTCTTTGAAGTCTACTCTATTAGGAATGACTATTCTTCTCACTTAATAGATGTAAATGGTAGACATAAGACAGCACTATATGTGACTATTGGGATAGAACATGTTCTTTTTGATATCTTCCTGGCTGTAGCTATAATTTGTCAGATGGAAGGAGCTCAGCATATAAGAAACAGGAACATTTATGACCTAGATTTAGTAAGTTTGAATTAGGAAATGCCGTTATGCAAATACCATTTAGGGCTTTCGGTAATCTGTGAGACTGTGATTATTCATTTCAAAAACAGAAAGAAGTCAGAAAATCTGAGTTACTAGTGTTATAACTCAAATAAGACAGACATAGGCACTGCTTTTGCAGAGCTTAAATTATGGGGGTGGATTTAAACAAGCAGAGAAGCTGATCCAATAGTGAAATAAGGGCTACCATGAGAGAAATGTCAGGTATCATAGGAGATAGTGTTAACCTGACTATACAATGAGTTATTCAAGATGAAAGAATAGATAACATTTGGAAAGGGGTGAGGACAATGTGTGAGGGAGTAAGTCATTTTTTGGATAAATATTTTGAAGGCATTCTTAGTGACTTGTGTGTTTGATATACAATAATTTCTATTAAATGGATGAGTGTCAGTGTTTTGGAAGCAATTTGTTTTATAAGGATATTTTCCTCACCAAGTGCCTCTGCCATCTATGAAGCTCATAATAGAAGAAGAAAGTATTTACTGGCCTATTATATGGATCTCATTGGGATCTGCGTTAAGACTTCAATGATGATGGATGCAAGCAGGAAAGTAGTCAGTATAGTGAAAAGGAAGCTGTTCCAAGCCTGGTGATGCATAGTACAAAGTTTTTGGAATAACCTGGAATAAGGTTAGGCCCTAGTTATGAAAGAAGTGGAGAGACCAGTCCAATGCCTGGTCTCTTGAGCATCTCACCTGCAGAGGTAAAGTGAGGGGTAAGCAGTAAGACAGTTACCTCTAGGGAGTCAAGGTGATTAGTGTTCAAGTGTTGCCTAATTCTTTTCTCCTCTGACTTCTCTCTTCCCTTTGGGCAGCCCATTGCTACACCCGAAATATTCAAAGGGTCCCTATTGCCTAGTGAATCAAGTACAAATTCCTGAAGGTTTTACATAACATGGCTCTAGTCAATGTTTTAAAACAGACATGGGGAGGCAACAAGTACAATAAAAAGAGTCTGGCTTTGCAGCTAGGCGGACCTGGTAACAATTACCAGTAACGTTGTATAAAAGAATGGCAGTTTCTTCCCTGAGACTCAATTTCTTCATCTGAAAAAAAGATAGCATCCACATTGCAGGCTTTAGAAAATAAGGGCTAAGCATCTGATATACAGTAGGTGCTCAATAATAGCAGCTAAGTCCTTGATTGTTAATAGGTAGTAATAGTTTTGAGATTTAGTAGTACTTATCAGCATCCTCTCTTTGTGCAATGTTTCACAATTTGATAATAAATAAGAAACAGAAGTAGACAACATTTGGAAAGGGGTGAGAATGATGTGTGAGGGAGTAAATCATTTTTACTAGAAATATTTTGAAAAGCATTTTTAGTTACTTGGAAATTTGATATATAACAAGTTCACTTTCAAATATAGGTCAGGCTTAATAGTTAAATTTTTTCACATTTATTTTCTTATTCTTCAAATATCCCCTGTAAGGTAAATACTATTCTGTTGATTTTGAAATGAATAAATGAGATCCCACTTGAGGAAAAATGGAGAGTCAGTGTGGCATAGTGGGGGTAAAGAGATCCGTATTTGAAAAATAGCTCCAGGGATCAATAGCCACATGACCTCCTAAAGCACTTAGCGCAGGGCTAGGAACATCCCTTACTTTAAGTCGATTTATCTCATTAAGCATGTGTGGATACTTAGGTATTAAATGAGAAACACAAAGATGTTTAAGCAAAAGACATGGAGTATAATTGAGGCCTTATAGTTATTAATTATCCTCTGCTTATCTTACATTTTAGGTAGAACCTAGCCCAAGATTATTTTGGAAAAACTTAAGTGGAATTTGGATAATGAGTATAATCTAGAGAGTTCAGTACCTAAATTTGACTGGTGAAGAAAACTTACACAAATCTTTAGCCTAAGTTTACTGTATAATTGATCAGCCTTCTACTTCACTTCTTCTTCCTTAAAATGGCTTAGCTTAGAACATCTGGCTACATAACTGAGGCTGTGGAAGAAACACAACAGAGCTTACTTTGCTATTAGCTTTCCTGATAGTTGTCAAGAGCATTCAGGAAAGGTAATATGTAGAGAATGTTCTATCGGGGTTGGTTCATGGTTTCAACATGACTCGGAGGTTTTTGTGGATGTATTTCAACTCAGGCAGCACTGAAGAGCGTAAAAAAGCTAGACTGTACTGTAGTTAGTTGATAGGTGCACTCCAACACGTGTGTGTGTACGTAAGTACACATAGACACTGTATTAGGTCTCAATTATTGGCAGCATCTTATTTATCTCTGAGGTGGCATCATAGAATTCATATGCAAAGCCTTGAATTCTTGCATGCTCCACAGATCTAAAATCATTAATGGATTCTGCCATCTAGAAAAGAAATATTTGTTTTCTCCAGGAAACAAATAGCCTAACATTAATACTTATAATAATAACAGTAGTTTAATGGGTGATTTTTATGTGCCCATCAGTATATTAAATTATCATATAACTCTCACAAACTCCATTCTACAGATAAATAAATTGGGATTGAGAAAGTGTTACATAAATTGCTTAGAATTACACAGCAACGAAGTGAATAAACAGGAATTCAAATATATTCTGCCTGAGTCCAATGCCTGGTCTCTTGAGCATCTCACCTGCAGAGGTAAAGTGAGGGGTAAGCAGTAAGACAGTTACCTCTAGGGGAGTCAAGGTGATTAGTGTTCAGGTGTTGCCTAATTCTTTTCTCCTCTGACTTCTCTCTTCCCTTTGGTCAGCCCATTGCTATATCCGAAATATTCAAAGGGTCCCTATTGCCTAGTGAATCAAGTACAAATTCCTGAAGGTTTTACATAACATAGCTCCAGTCAATGTTTCAGAAAGCTTCCAGTACTCCCTTGCCTACAATAGTCAACTTGGATAATTTATTATTCTCAGAACCTAACATGGATATTTCCCATATTTCTTTTTGCTTGTGATATTCTCTCTGCCTGATTGACACCCTTCTACCAACTATACTCTTAGACATTTTTCTTAAAGAATCCTGTTAAATTCCCCTTTTTCTAGGAAGCCTTGCCTGAACCCTGGAATCAATTGTTATTTCACTCTCATATCTCATGCTCATGTAATACCCATGACCTTTTTGTTATAATCATATTTTGGCTTTTAATATTTGCTTTATATTATGGGGATTTGTGCAGAGGTAATCTAATATAGGGGGATGTTGGAGTCTGGCAAATCTTTGATATTTCGTTGACCATTTCCTCATTAGGCAAATTATTAGTTTTTTTCTGAGCCTCCATGTATTTTAACACATACAGGGTGTTTATAGAGGTAAAATTCTTTTTTTTCTTTCTTTCTTTTTTTTTTTTCTTTTACAGGATCTATTAGCTGCTTCTTCAGTTCTCAAACAGGGGGCACTACTACCTCCATAGGGGACAGGTAGAAATGTGTAGGGGTCTTAACGTACCATAACAACTAGGAGACACTATTTGTGTTGGTGACAGGAAGCTAGATGCTGTCATGTGTGTGGCAGTCCCATACAAAGAAGGATTGCTGCACTCAAAGTACTGAATGTTCCCAGATAAGAAACACCAGTAAGTAAACAAGAAAAGTCATTGTTAGGCAGCAATTTTTTGTTTCGAGGGGATCAAAAAAGTCAGTTTTCTTAACTATGCAAATAGAAGACTCTTGGAAAGAATATTCAACTTTATATTGTATAACTTGATAAAGTGTTGCTTCTCTAAAAATCAACTGTTATGCAGAACTGATCAGTCAGGGAGAGGTAGGTAATCTTCTTAGAAGTCACTAATTTTTAGAGCACAACTTTATAGATAGAGGCACACATGTAAAATTTGATCTAAAACATAAAGCAGGAGAAGAAGCCAACCACTTAAGGAGATAGAAGAGAATACTCTAGTAAAAGGGATCAACCACTGTGAGATCCCTAAAGCAGAGAAAAGCTAGGTGGTTTATTTCTGCAATATAAGACCTGCATGCCTGAAGCATCATAAAAGAGAGAGGAGGGGTAGCATGACATGAAACCAGAGACAGTGGAGTAGACCATGGATATTTTTCTCTCATTTCAATAAATAATGATTTGAAGAACATAAAAACATTGGAATGACATAAGCTAATTTTTGGATGTATATATTCACTCATGCTCTTGTGTGGAGAGTGGACTGGAGAAAAGATAGCAATAAAGCAGTTAGCAATCCGTTGCAGTAATTCAGATAAAAGGTGTTGTTGCCTAGACCAGCAGGATGTCTGTGGAGATGAGGAGAA
This sequence comes from Pan paniscus, assembly GCF_029289425.2. Taxonomy (NCBI): domain Eukaryota; kingdom Metazoa; phylum Chordata; class Mammalia; order Primates; family Hominidae; genus Pan; species Pan paniscus. Next base: position 92,239,042 of record NC_073258.2, on the reverse strand, counting down.
GTATGTGATTCTGGACATAAAATATCTTGGATGTAGGCAAAAAAGAACATGGCAGTGCGTGAATGGCATGTGGGAAGTATAAGAAAAGGATGAATTAAGGATGACTCCTAATGGATTGTCATCTAATAAGATTGGGAGTATGCAGCAAAAGTTTCAGTGAAAATATGTATAAATAAATTGCTTAGAATTTATTTATACATATATAAATATGGGTATAAATTTGATGGTTGGTGAGTTGGGTCTAAGAAGGAGGACAGGGCTAGATACAATATTCGTGAGTTAGCTTATTCAAATCACCTAAAAAGGGTATAGACAAATAAAAAGAAAAGGTCCAGGAATGAGTCCTGGAACCATTCAGCATTCAGAAGTGGGAAAGATAAAAAAGTCAGCAAAAGATGCTGAGAAAGGCCAGCCAGAGTGAAGTGAAAGAAAAACAAAGAGAAGGGATATCACAAAGGCTTAGAGATGAAAGTGTCTCAAGAAGGAGAGCATGGTCATTTCTGTCAACTCAGTAGAATGTTACTCAGTGGCCAGATGAGCGAAGAAAATGACCATAGCATCAATCAACCCAAGACTGTAGGGGTATAACGGTGTAATACCTTTTCTCACTCATTGCAAGGGGCACTGCCGGCATTTCTATAACAACAGGTTAAGAAAAGAAAAGTATAACAAATTTATTTAATCAAAGTTTTAGGTGACATGGTGATACAGGAACTAGAAAGAAATTATTTAGGTAGATAGTGAGGGTAAAAGAGTACTTAGCAGAGCTTCCCCTTTAACACAAAGCAGCCCACAAAATTATTTTTTTTCTAACAAAGAGAAACTTGAAAAATTGAGCTGCAAACATAGATAAGCAAGATGGAAGCTTGCACAGGGAAGTGCCAGCATCTGTGCTAATAGAAAAGGGGTACCTGGGGGCCAGGCATGTCCATCATGGAGACTCCATCTTCCCTTTTATTGTTACCACACGGACAGTAAAGAAATGGGCAACATGGTGCCAGCCAGGCAGAGAACACATCTGCATATAAAAGTTTAAGGTGGGGGTGGCCAGTTTTTTGCACCCTATGCAAATGGCACACCTAATCCTAAACAGTTTTTCACACCTTATGCAAATGGCAGACCTGGTACAACCAATTTTGTTCTTTATGTCAATCAGACACTGCCTTTTCGAGCTCATCTCTAAAAAGCTTGTGTTTCACCTCGGAAATGGCAACCTGTTTGGGACCCCTCTCTCTGCAGCAGAGAGAGCTGTTTTCTTTCTTTTGCCTATTAAAGTCCCGCTGTCAACCTCACTCTTTGTGTGTCTGTGTCTTAGTTTTCCATGGCTGTGAGACAAGGAACTTCGGGTATCACCCCAAGCGAACGACTTCGTTTCAGTGGGAGCCTTCAAAAAGGAAGACACAAAGACCCAGGAGAAAACTGTCCATTTTTATGCTTAGATTCAATGAGGAGTGAACAGCTGCATAGAAATGTAATTTGACAAAAGAGAATGTTCTAATAATAGTAGACTGAGTGGGGAAACCTAGCAACACCTGTATATTTTGATTAGTCTTGATGCCTCTGTGTGGCATTCCTTTCTCCTGTGTATAGTACAGGACCCATCTGAAATAAGGTTTTTATAAACTACTATGGGACAAGGGTAGATCAGATAATTTTTTATGACCACTTCTTACATAAAAGGCAGGCGAAGGATAAATTAATATTTCTAGGTTTATGGCTAGCTTTGTGGGGGAGGGGTTCTGGTTCCTATGACCTGCCTTGTGAAAGGGGGATTCTAGTTTCTATGGCCTGCGGTGGGAGAAGAAGGGAAGCAGAAGAACCAGCAATCCCATTACTGGGTACACACCCAAAGGATTAGAAATCATTCTACTATAAAGACACATTGACACGTATGTTTATTGTGGCACTATTTACAATAGCAAAGACTTGGGACCAATCCAAATGCCCATCAATGATAGACTGGATAAAGAAAACGTGGCACATAGACACCATGGAATACTATGCAGCCATAAAAAATGAATTCATTTCCTTTGCAGGGACATAGATGAAGCTGGAAACCATCATCCTCAGCAAACTAACACAGGAACAGAAAACCACACAACACATGTTCTCATTCATAAGTGGGAGTCGAACAATGAGAACACATGGGCACAGTGAGGGGAACATCACACACCGGGGTCTGTAGGGGGGCTTGAGGGAAAGGGGAGGGAGAGCATTAGGACAGATACCCAATGCATGCAGAGCTTAAAACCTAGATGACAGGCTGATAGGTACAGTAAACCACCATGGCACATGTATACCTATGTAACAAACCTGCACGTTCAGCACATGTATCCCAGAACTTAAAGTAAAATAAAAAAAATTTAAAAAGAAAGCTCAAAAAAAAGAAAGATAGGAGAATTTTAGGAATAAACTTTGCTTCTGAGGCCCTTCCAATGTCCTTCAATGCAAAGTACTCAGCACACCAAAACACCACCCTGTGTGTGGTGTAGTTTTCTAAGCATCATCAGTACTCTTCACAGAAGTATTTTCTGTAGAATGACTGGGACAGAGGCCACAATGGAATTGGTTAAAGAGGGACTGGGCCTTGTAGATCTGAAAAGATGACGAATCAAGGTAATGCACAGCTTTTCTTTGAAAAACATTTAAAATGACTAATTTCCTAAAAGTTATATTTTATAGCATTAATTATAAAGCATCATTGATCTTCAAACAAAGGACAAAAGTCACCAATTGCCAGTAATGTACTGAGAACTGAAACACGGGGTGGTCAGTGCAGGAATTGATTCTGAGCTGGCCCTGTGGGAGGCTGTCATTGACAGTACATTGAATTTAAAAGTTAGGAAAATGTATTTGGGCCTCCAACTTGGTGAGCTAATATTAAAACACTTGCATAAATCTAGAATCTATGAAGGATTATATCTCAGTGAAAGGATCAAGTAGAAATGGCAGACACACATGCACAGGAAAATGATAAGAAAGTCAGTTTATCACCACATATTATGGTGTAAGGAAAAAAACACAAAAACAACAGCTTTCCCAGAGAAATCAAAATCAAAGTCTGATATTTCACATGGGTTTTACTTTACCCATATGGAGTGGTCCAGATAAACATAAATACAGTAGTGCCCCCAACTGATCCACAAGGTACATGTTTGGAGACCCCAGGTGGATGTCTAAAACCTTGGATAATACTGAACTCTATACATATGATGCTTTTTCCTGTACATAAATACCTGTGATAAAGTTTAATTTTTTAATTAGGCACTGTAAGAGATGAACAATAACTACTAATAAAATAGAACAATTATAACAATATGCCATTGTTACTACTTTTAAGCTTTGGGGCCATTATGGTGGGCCCTCACAGTATATTTTGGAGATTGGTTTCAGGACCTCTACAGATACCAAAATCTGCAGATGCTAAAGTCCCTGTTAGAAAATGGTGGTGTATTTTGGATATAACCTATGCACTTCCCGCCATATACTTTAAATCATATCTTAATTATATAATGAAATGTAAATGTAAATATTGTATAAATAGTTGTTATCCTGTATTGTTTTTATTTATATTGCTTTTATTTTTGTATTGCTATTTTTATTGTACTTTTTTGTTCAAATATTTTTGATCTGTAATTGGTTGAATGCACAGAGGTGGAACCTGCAGAAACGTAGGGCCAGGGCCAACTGCATTATGTAAAGTAAGAGTTACTTACTGATTAACAGGCAGGTAGTGTATACAATATAGATACCTTGGACACAGGGATGATTCATGTCTTGGATGAGACAGAGTGGGACAGTGTAAGATTTTATCATGCTGTTCGGAATGTTTAACAATTTAAAACGTATGAATTGTTTATTTCTGAATTTTCCATTCAATATATTCAGACCGCAGTTGACTGCAAGTAACTACAGCTGCAGAAAGCAAAGCCACGGTTAAGGGAAGATTACTATATTAACATTAGCATCAACGATATCCTTTCAGTGTCTGTAAACAGTAAATAGTAAAGACACACACTGGAAATCCAGCCTGCAAGAAAATTTATTAGTGGAGAGGACCTACAAAGGTAAGTTAATATTTTTTTTGAAAGGGGGCTATAGCCTTGTTAACTTCCAACAATAGGGTAGCATATAATGAATACATCAAATCGAGGTTACACAATGTGTACATTTAAGACCATTTTGGTGGGGGAAGGGAGACCATCAGGACAAATAGTTAATGTATGCGAGGCTTAAAGACTAGGTGACGTATTGATAGGTGCAGCAAACCACCATGGCACATGTATAACTATGTGACAAACCTGTACATTCTGCACATGTACCCAGAATTTAAAGTAAAATGTAAAAAAAAATAAATTAAAATTAAATCTTTAATATTGTTTCGTTTCAGAAATATGAGAGGCTACATTATCTGAAAATTCCTCAAACTGCAGAATTCGTTCATGCTTCCTGTAAAAAGAAATTCAAAGGTCTTTTAAAACATGTAGCTGTCTTTGAAATAAAGAAATGGAAGTTTTCAGGGATGCACACAGAAAAAGACAGCTAATACCAGAGTTTCAAATCAATATGAAGCTCTACTATTGTGGGGAGTTTAAAAATGCCAAGATTTTTTTTGCCCCCATTTTATTGTAAAAGTTTTAATATTTTCAAAATAGAAAGTTCTTTGCCCCATTTTATTGTGAAAGTTTTGAAACTTTCAAGATAGAAATGGCACACCAAAATCTTAGAGGATACACTTATATTCCTGTCACCTATATTCCTCCATTAACATTTACAATACTTGCTTTTTTCACATATCTGATATGGTTAGGCTTTGTGTCCCCACCCAAATCTCATCTTGAATTGTAATTCTCATACTCCTCATAACCCCCATGGGTCAAGGGAGAGACCAAGTCAAGGTAATTGAATTATGGGGGTGGTTTCCCCCATGCTGTTCTCGTAATAGTGAGTGAGTTCTCCTGATATCTGATAGTTTTATAAGGGGCTCCTCCCCTTTGTTCAGTACTTCTCCTTCCTGCTGCCTTGTAAAGAAAGTGCCTTGCTTCCTCTTTGCCTTCCACCATGACTGTAAGTTACCCGAGGTCTCCCCAGCCATGCTGAGCTATGATTCAATTAAACCCCTTTCCTGTATAAATTACTCAGTCTCAGACAGTTCCTTAGAGCAGTTTGAAAACAGACTAATAGACCATCCATCTATTCATTCTTCTACCTTTGGGTACAAACACCTTTTGTTTTTTGATGCATGCCAAAGTAAATTCCAGACATCAGTATACTTCATCCTAAATATTTCAGAATAAATATTAATCAGAATTCAATTTTTGACTTTTTAAATTTTGATGATATAAAATGTACATACAATAAAATGCATCATTTTTAAACTGAGTTTTGACTGTGAAACCCAGCTCCCAACAGGATATAGAATATTAACTGTACCATCAAGTCAGGAAGTTTGTTTATGACTCTTCCCGATAAATACACATCTCCATTTCCCCAGGGGTAACAACCTTCTTGATTTTTTTCCTACCATAGAATATTTAATATAAATAGAATCACACTTTATGTACTTTGTTGTACAAGATTTCTTCCTCTCACCATCAACATATTTGAGATTCATCCATTGTTACATGTATCCACCATGTGTTCCTTTTTATTCTGAGTATGATTTGATATGAATATACTGTATTTTGTCTATCCATTTTATTTTTAACCAAAGAGTTTCATAGGTCAATGCTATCAAAATTTCAAAGAATATGACCCTTTATTTGATATGAAGTATTTCACAGAATAGAAAAGTAAAAGAAGGAACCTTTCATCAATGTGCTACCATACCTAGATAAAGGTAATTGAAAAAAAGAAAAGGCACAAGTCATCTCATTTATTAATGTTAATGCAGAAATATCTCTTAAAATTTTAGAAAATCTAAGCCAACAGCCTGTAACAAAAGAAAGTTAATAGTTCAACCGCTCAAACACACACAAATACCCTTCAGTACCAACTTGATCTTAACACAGAAATATGAGGACTATTTAACTTTGGGAAATTCGTATTAGAACAATTAATTTCATTTGTAACTGAAGGAAAAAAATACTACATTATTATCCTTACAAGTGACCAAAAAAGCACTTGAAAAATTTATGGTTATACAAATAAAACAACAATAAAAAAGATACCTCTTAACAAACCAGGCATAATTCAATCTAGCTATGTATAGAAGTGACTACAATCATGAAGTTGATGTCTATCATTCTTAGGCTTGTTTTTATACTTTCATTATATTAACATGTCTTTATATATAGAAAATAATATTTTATAACAAATTTTTACATGCAAAGCAATATTTTACTTATTTATTTGAAATTTGTTTTTTCCCCACTCGATATTATGAATTTACCCAGGCTAGCATCATTGGTAGTGTAGTTCATGTTTTAATTCATTTATAATATTCCACTTTATAAATCAAACATATGGTATATATTAATTCTTTTGAGAAAGAGATAGATAATTTTTTTATTTGTTATAGAGAGATACAGTGAGCATCCTTGTGTGTATCTTTTCATGCTCAATTTTCATTGAAGCACAACAATTAGGTTGATGGTTTGTGGGTATTTTCTGCTTCACATGTTGTAAATTTGCTCTACAACATGTAGCAACTACCATCAGCAGTGACTGAGAAACCCTTTTCCCAGTTCCTCACTAAAATTTGGTGATATCAGTTTTATTAATTAAAAAACTAACTGGAAATGGTATTATTTTCTATTAATGTTCAAACTTAAATATTTGTGAAATTACTAATAATACCTGTGTTAAAATGACAAATTGGGTTCTTTACAGAATGCTTATTCACAAGCTTTGCCCATTTTTTAGAAACTGTGATATTCATCTATTTATTATTTATGTGAAAAACTCTTCACTTATGTTGTAGTCAATCTTTGGTTGGCTATGCAGTTTCCCATATCTGTAGCTTGACATTTTATTTCACTTCTGGTGTCATTTGTAAAACACAATATTTTTTATTCAAATGAACAAATGTAGCAGTCTTTACTATTATGATTTGTGATTTTTATATTTTTTAAAGAAATATATTCCTATCTTGGGATCTAAGATTTTGCTTTGTAAATACCTACAAAAATGATGCAAATATAACCCTTTGACCCAGGAATTACTTTCCTGAGTGATAAGGGTACTGAAATGTCTTGAGATAACATGACTTGCTTTCCATTTCCCAGCTAAACAAGGGCAGCTTTGAAACTGAATTCCGTAACTTCTGTTTGTAAGGCTGGGTTGATTTTCACTGTATAAAACCATGGGTGATTTAACATGTTTTCTTCTTAGCAATACTTGCAAGGCTGCACCTCTTAGCAATTCAGTATCTAATAACAATATAATGCAGCTTTAATGCTAAATATCTGACATGTTTTGACAGTCTTACAGAGATGCTACTTTGAAGTAGATGGGAAAGAGACAAGAGGTAAGAAGGAAATTTTGAGCTTTCTTTGCACTGGAACCCACTGTCTATAGGTTATAATGACAGTTGATTTTATAGTGCAATCTGTATGTACCACACACTTTGCATGCTTAATTTATCTAATTTTAGCTCATAAGAATCCTAAGATAGGTATTAATAGTTTCACTAACCTCAGTGAATAAGCAACTGAGACACAGAAAGATGAAGTAAAATGAACCAAGTCAAAAAGCAAAGCTGGGATTCAAATTTAGGTAGCATGGCCTCAGAAGTCATACTCATAACCACTGCATGGGACTGATTCTTCATATTCTAGGTCATATCCTAGGTTCGGCTTACTTAGAAGTATTTTCCTTAAAAATAAATAAGTGAATATGTAAATACATAAATTTACACCATTAATCCATGTTTATCATAAAAAATGAGGAAAAAAAGATACAAATGAGAACGAAACTCCCTTCTATCCCATTACATCAGGGATGATCATGTTAATATGCTTTGTATATCCAACCTGAAGTTTTTCTCACAATATAATATTTCTCATATTTTAAAATTTGAAAATTTAACAAGTGAATATCGAACATTTTACAGTGATAGTAACAAACTGATAGAGAATATTTAGGATGTATATTACAATGTATCCATAACAAATTCGTGTGTTGGTATTTTCAGTTCTAGGTGGCTTCATGTAAAACGTATCAGTTGTGATTAAATTTGATTACATCAGAAAAATTAAAATTCCAGAGGCTTATGCATGACAGCATTCTTAACAGTATCTATCTCATGTTTTAGTAAAGATTAGATAGATAATTATTGTAACAAGCTTAGCCCAGTGCTTGGCATATAGCATCACTATTATCATTGTTGTCAGTATTATAATTATTACTCTAAAATCACCTGATATTATTGCTGGATTAGATGCATTAGTTATTGGGCTATCAACTTTTGCATAAGAGCATCGTTCTGAGTATTGCAAATAAATATTAAATTCAAAGATAAATAAAGTTATTTCTGTATTAGTCCATTCTCATGCTGCTAAGAAGAACTGCCTAAGACTGGGTAATTTATAAAGGAAAGAGGTTTAATTGACTCAGTTCTGTATGGCTGGGAAGGCCTCAGGAAACTTACAATCATGGCAAAAGGTGAAGCAAACATGTCCTTGTTCACAGGGTGGCATGAGAGGGAAGTGTCCAGCAGAGGGGGAAAATCTTCGTATAAGACCATCAGATTCACTTACTATCACTAGAACAACATGGGGGAAACCGCCCCCATGATTAAACTACCTACCAACAGGTTCCTCCCACGACACATGGGGATTATGGAAACTACAATTCAAGGTGAGATATCATATCAGTCTAGAAAACTAAATGCTGCACTTGAAATGAAAGAAAAATGGAAATAAAAAATATTAGCCTGGTAAAAGCATGTAGAAGGATCTCCACTCTTTTTTCCTTGATTTTTTTTTCTGAGATTTTCCTAGGTTTCAAATATTCGCTCCTAATTTTGCTTGCTGCACCTGTAAATTCAATAGGCTATAAAATGAGCAATACTTGAGAGACTGGGTCTCTTAAAAGAAGGCACAGTTATCTCACCCATTGCTTTTTCTCTCCCATCCCTTTTCCAATAAAACTAAGAAAGCCTGGGATGGATAAAGCCCTGAATTTTGATAAAAATATTAAACTTGAAAGGCTGACAGATTTTCTAAGTGTAATTAAGTAGGATGAGGTACTAGAATGGGTGATGGCACAGGCTAGTCAAAAAAATTATTATATGTTTAAAGACTCCCTTCATAATGATTGTAGCAGGAATAAAAACAGACCAATCTGGATAAAAGAAAATACTCAGAAAATTATCAAAGAAAAGAAATCAGTGTCTCAGATGTCTGAGATTTCAGGATAAGAATAACCTGGAGATATTAATAGTCATTTGAGAAGAAGAGCTTATGAAAAGAGAAACTATCCTAAATAATAATACAGTACTTTTCATGCTAGAGAATGTGGTAAATGGATATGAAAACTGTTTTGATCACATCAGTCTAGCAGGCTTTTAACCATTTTAAACTACTATACAAAGGACATCTAAATGCTGAAAGTACAGGTAAAGTATAACAAAGCTACTTTTTAAAAAATATTCAGATTTGACTACATAATCCCGGAGGTATTTCCTATCTCTTAAATTCATGATTTTGACATTCATCTTGTGGAACTTTTTGGATTTTCTTGTCATGGTTTCCACATAAGGCAATATATCTAAAGAAATTGTAAATAATAAGGTTCAATATAAATGTGAGCTGTTATGAATTTAGTCCAAGACTTATTTGGACACTCTTATTGTAGAAAGCATAAACAATACTTACATATATTGTATTACCTAAGAACTTGTGAAAAAATTAGGATCAGCATTTGTAAGTTGAATAAACAAAAGGTCTGTAACTCCTTGTTTATAACTTTGGCACTGATAAAATTGAATTCCAATTATTTTTGAGTGTCAATCTTTCCTTGAGGGTAGAGGTAAGGTCTCCTGTGCAGGAAGAACCCTGCAATTGTAAGCCCTTATTACAGGTGAGTTGAAAGCCTCTATGATTTTTTATGTAAACCCTCCTGCAGGGGAATGATTGGGGAACAGGGTAGGTTGCCTATTATATGATCAGACACAGAACACTAAACTAAGAATTAACCTCATAACCTACCCCCTGAAAGTGATTCCCCTCTATTACTTTTGCCTAAATGAATCCTTCTTAAGAAACCTTTTGAATATCTCATGAAAGCTATGTAATCTCCCCCCAGGGCTGGGGAGGACACAAGCATTCAAAATCTTGCATTCAATTTTAGAGGCTTCCTAGAGCTATTGAAAACCACTGATGTATCCTCTGAGAGATCCATGAACATCACATTGGGAACCCTTAATCCAATCCTTTGGTAGGAAACAAGAAGTTAATTTTCCTCTAGTCAATTTATCTAATTACATGTAAGTCACAACAATTTTATATATTTCTTTCCTATTTCATTTTTTCTCATATACATAGATATATATACTAAGACACAAAGCAAACCTGATCCAAACATCAGCAAGAATATATATATATATATATATATATATATATATATATATATATAAAATTTCCATTGAAGGTTCAAGTTAATTAAAATTTGTCATGTAGGCATCAAAGCAGTCTATTCACTAACATGTGTCAAGTTCTATTTTATCTGTTCAAATATTTGGAAGGGCTATTTTATCAAATGGCAGGTAGTCACACAAATCATGTACTGATTTCTTGGGGCGTGTGGGGGGGAAACTATATATTATGTGTGTGTGTTAGATATGTATTAGTTTATTATTATTTATTGTTATATGCTTACTATTATTTATTGTTTACTACCTGTTTCCTCTGCTTTGAGGGCCAGATTTTTGTCTGTTTTATTCTTTGTTGTATGTCCAATGCCTGGAACATAGCATCTGGCACATAGAAGTCACTCAAAATGCATTTGTAGAATAAATGACTTAACAAAGTAAGTTATTGAGAATGGAAGGAAATTTTATTATATACTTCAGTACATGGCTTCAGAATGTGCACCTGCTACATTCATATTAGTATAGAGTTTTCATGGTTTCTCATGATAGGTAACATTTGCTTCAATCTAAGAACATTTATCTTTATTGAATACTTCCACATGCCAGGTATTGTGCCAGCTGCTTTATCAAATTATCTCATTAATCCTTGTAGTAACTTTCCAAGTGTGTATCATAATACTTATTTTACAAATGAATCCTCTGAAACCAGAGAGTTTAAACAGTCAAGGTCACATACCTGGTAGGTTGTAGGACTAATACTTGAAATCACGCATCTCTGTTGTTATGTAATACATTAAAATAAGACTATACCTATTCAATAGATTTGAATTCTAATCTCTCACCATTAGGGCCAAACTTCTAGAAAGAAACATAAGGTATGATATCTGCCATCAAATAATGAACAGGGATAAATGTGCCATAAGATTTATCTTCATTTCACCAATACAAGATTGTAGCCATTTTTTAACTAAAAAAACTTTTAAGATCTATTTTCAGAGGCTATTGGTTATATGAAACAAGAAGACAACCATATTTAGGAGCAAGACATAATATGTTTAGACAAATTCACTATTTATCATTATCAAATCAACATATGAGAACAGGTGATAGATTTCATTGCTGGTCACAGCTCTTCAACCCTCCCTTTATCCATGCTCTTTGCCATGAGTCTTTGTAGTTTCTCTCACTGAAGGAGCAGAGAATGAATCTCCCTATTCCTTGACTTTGGGTTTCCCCATGTACCTTGCTTGAGCTAATACAATAAGGTAAAAGTAACAGTGTTACACTTTTGAGCCCAGATCTTAAGAAACCTCATGTTCCTTCTTTCCGTTTGCTTTTCATCTTGAAAAGTGCTTGAAAAAACTGAAGATTTGCTCCTCCTCATTCTGGACCCACATGGCCAGACATGAAGCATACCTGAACTGAAACCTCAGCAAGAAGCCAAGTTCATCCAGATCCATAGCTAGAGGCAGAGCCATTCAGGTGAAGCCAGCCTATATCAACCAATTCACCCAAACCTGCAGACATATTAATAATAATAATAAATAGTTGTTATTTAAAGTCTCCAAATTTTAGGGTGATTTTCTTATGCTCCCATAGCTAACTGTCCCAGAGCATAAGCTGACATTTCTGTTTCAGTCTTCAGTGTCACAAAATTGAAGTAACTCCAGTGGTAATACAAAACTATGTGTGTGTGTACAGCACACACACACAGACACACACACACACATACACACAGCCTAAAATTCTTTAGGCTTCTATAATCCTCCTATTCTTAGATTTGCCATACAAGAGAAGCCAAGTTTCAAGAACAGAACTTCACTTTTCACTTGCATAGTAGTGAACTACAATATGTATCTGATGAATCAAATATGTAAAATTATGGTTACTGCATACAGCCACAACCAGCTGTGAATTAAAGTGCTAAAAGAAAATTAAGTAACTTCTAAACCTATACTTCACAATTTTGTTGACACAAATGCTGTAAGAAAAGTGATGGAAGGCAGAACTAATCAACATCCCAGAAATGTCTGAATCTATTAGGAAAAACAGAATGCAATACAATCACCGTGATGTAATTGGGAGAGAATCCTCACTAATTAATTTCAAATGATGACTTGCAGAGGCCATAGTATAATATAGTAAGAAGCTCTACAGGACATTAAAGTTAGGACTGTCACAGGCTTTGACAGAGTAGATTCTCCTAAGGCTTTTTATATAAACATGCACATGCATGCACATACAGAGAAATAATGTATTTCCCCTTGAGGGTTTATTTAAGTTAACTAAAAATTGATGTTCATTGTCATGTAAGTTACTGAAGCAGTCTATTCATTAATGTGTTCCAAATTCTATTTTATCTTTTCCAATATTTTGAAGGACTACTTCATCAAAACATGGCAGGTAACCATGGAAATCATAGAGCAATTCAGTGAAGAGAAAAAATTAATTAGTTTAGAGTAAGAGCAAGGTGAGTATGTGGCACTGGACAAATAGGTTAGCTTCTAGGTGAGAACCCAGGAGGGAAGAACTAGCCTCTAGATCAGAAGGGAGGCATATTAGGAAGCCTGTCCTTTCAATTTTCTTTAACCTAAGGTATTTTTTTTCTACATAGAAGATGGAAATAAAGTACAAAAATAATATTTAATTTTCAATTTTGTCTTGATAATATATAAGCTATGTAGATTTAGATAATTGTTAAGTTATTGTGGCTTATGTACACATTTTATACTAGTAGTTTTTGTTTATAAGATATGCGTGCATTGCATGGAGTATAGCCCTCACACAATCCTATAAGGCAAGTAATAGTAGCCCCATCATACATATGAAGTGCAAAGAGATAAGGGACTTGCCTGAAGTCACCAGGGTGGGGCTGTGAGTCTGGGACTTGAATGAAAGTCTATCCAAGTTAAAGTCAAGAGTTAATTCCATAGTACCATCACTAGATAATGTTACTCAGCTGGAAACTAGAGGGTTTCTAGGGAAGCACTTGATTTAAAGTCGGCAAAAAGAGGCTTAAAGGGCATTGTTCTTTATAGAAAAAAAGGTATTTGCTTCGTTTAACTAATCTACCCATGCTGAATACCACTATGTACAAGAAACTGCAGTAGAATCAAAGTGAATAGGATCTAGTCCTTACCTGCCAAAGCCTTCTAGCCAAATGGTGAAAGAGGTTGCCAGTCATCAGTCATCACATTCACAATTAAAATATGTTAGAAATTATGTTGTGATGCAGGCATTAAAGTGATGAAATGAAGTTATTCTGAAGACTCAAAAGAGGAAAGTATCCTATTTTTTGATAGGAAATTAGGAAATGTTTAAAAAGCAGGGTACTTTTTCAGACAGGGCTTTGAAAAATAAAGAGGATTGCAGCAGAGTTATTGTTAGCGGTGGTTGGAAGAGAGGTGTGATAAGGAAACTTTTTAAAGAGGGAACAGTGTAAGAAAAATATGTGACATGAGATATTATAATGCATATTTTAAAAGTAGTAAGATTTGTGGTTTTACTGGGACTTAGAAAATGTGCAATTGGGTTTATAAAATAAAGCTGGCATGTGGGTTGATATCGTGTCTTGGAGACACGATATCAATCCATAAAAATAGCATTTTTAGGGATTTCGATTATTCAATGGTCTAGGAGTTTCCAGCATCAGAGTCACCTCAAGGGCTTGTTGAAACACACATTTCTGGTCCGCACTCATGAGTTTCTTATTCAGTAAAAAAGAAGTGGGGCCTGAGAATTTTAATTTCTAACAGGTGATGCCAATGCTGTTCTCAGGTGATGTCAATGCTGCTGGTCCAGAACAGTAGTTTGTGAACCAATGCAATAAACAAAGGTCATCTAGAAAGGACTTATGAGCAAGAAAATGGCTGGATCATGGTGATGCGACACAAAATCAATATTTTTTGTAGGATAGATCAGAGCAACGAAGGTAATATGGTTTGGCTCTGTGTCCCCACCCCAATCTCATCTCTAATTGTAAGCCCAACAATCCCCACATGTTGAGGGAAACACTGGGAGGGAGGTGATTGGATCATGGGGGTGGTTTCCCCCAGGCTGTTCTCGTGATAGTGAGTGAGTTCTCATAAGATCAGATGATTTTATATGGCGGTTTTCCTTGCTTTTGCATACACTCTTTCTCTTGCAGCCCTGTGAAGACGGTGCTTGCTTCTCCTTCCATTATGACTATAAGTTTACTGAGGCCTCCCCAGCAATGCGGAACTGTGAGTCAATTAAACCTCTTTCCTCTATAAATTATCCAGTCTCACATATTTCTTTATAGCAGTGTGAAAATGAACTAATATAGAAGGTCACTGTAGTTTAGGAGGCTATTACAATAATATAGGACGGAGTGGATAGACGTTCTAAGAAAACCAATACAAAGAGGAAAGTAAAATACCCAGAAGCTGTCAGTTTTATCCCCATGTATTCTCACTTCAGCCCTCACCTACCCACATAAGAATCTGAAAGGTCAAAAAACTAATATAGTTCAAAGAAAGTAAACTATAAAAACAAATATCAGTTATTATATGTGAGTCACTTTAAAAATTATATATGCTTAGCCAGAGTAACGTTTAGCTATAATGAAACTAAAGGAATGTAGTTACAGCCCTCATGGAGCTCATATGAAGGGGAGCCACAGAGTCATAGATTTGCAGGCTCTCTACACCCTGACCAGGGAGAGGTCCTGGCTGCCGGGCAGGTATTTCTCCGAAGTGGAAATAGATGGATGTTTTCCACAAGTTGCATTTTTTCTCATATTAAATGAATAAATTAACATTTGAGTTTACGATTTTCTCTCTTGAGCCATGGCCGCAATAAATAGGCAGGACCAGAGGAGAAAACCAAACCAGTGACAGAGAAAGGAATGCGGACTTTAGAGAAGAACTGAGCAGTGAACTACACACTTTAAGCAAGGTCTATGTTGTCAGAGGTAAACAGGCATTGTAATTGGGGACTTGTGGTGCTAGGTTAGATTTTGGACTTTCAGGACAATGAGAGGTTTGCATTACCTAATCTGTAGGCATAGGCAAATTTCTGTTCTTTATTGTTTGTGATTGGGTTAACAAATTCAACCCAAGGAAAATTAATTTAGTGGCATTAGGTAAAACAGCAAAGAAACAAAATGGACGAGGGAAGTAGGCTAGATGGGAAATCGATGCCAGGAACATTGCACATTAAATTTAGTTCTCCTCTGCGTTTTTCAGAGGAAGCAGGGAAGAAGTACGGTCTGTCCTGTGCTAGCTAATGAAGGCTCACCACATTGCTATATTTGAATTTGTTTAGCATACCGATTTGCACAATAAATTTAGAATTTAGAGGGAAGCACAGATTCCAAGCTGTCCATACTCAGGTTTGGGAGTTACAGTGTAACAAGGACATTCTCCAGAGAAGAAAATCAAGGAGCCAAGCAACCCATCCCAAACCGGATTTTGTGAGATCAGCAGAATGAAATGTGTATGAAGAGGTCAGGGACTGTATAAATCCTGGGATTAGATTTTAAAGTGAACACAGCTCAGCGCCTAGCCAAGAAAGAGACAGGGGAGTTGGTAGTTATGGTGATATGCCGAATCATTTGCCAAACATCAGTAGAGTGAAAAAAGAACAGGGAAATGTAATCCTGTTGTGTCTATCCTGAGAGCTTGAGAATATAAATCATTTGAAAGTTATTCTCGCGAAATGCAATATAAAACCCTAATCACCTGAAATTCCTGTCACCAGGTTCAAGAGGAAGCTTAGCCTTTAGTACCTCCAAAGAGCTGGTTCTAATTGCATAGATGGTTTCTTCAAAACACCCAAAAGTAGGGGAAGGGGTAGAGAACAAAGATCTATATTGGATTTTACTCCACAAGATGTAGTATTCATGGGTGGCCAAGAAATCTTAGTTCAGTTAATTATTTAGCATGTAATTTTGTGCTATGTATTTTACTAGATATTGACTTGCTGTGGTACATTTTTTTTAAAGTGTAGGAAGAGACAGAATGTTGCATACTCACATAATAACAGTTGTAATGAGTGCTATGAAAAAAAAACAGGTTTCAATAAAAATGTTAAACAGAGCAACATAATCTAGTTTTAGAAGCTAAAGGAATCTACAGAAAACAACACAAAGTTTGTCCTTGAAGAATGAACAGAGACCAGCTAGATAAATGTGTTTGTAAAAAGCATTCTGAGAACACATAATATGTAAAGGCTCTAAAGTAAAAAGTAGCTGAATATGCCCAAGAAACTGAAAGAAAGTTGTTGTAGTTACAAATACTGAGTGAAATAGAAAGGATGTAAAATGAGTGAGATAAAGTTGCAATTTATAAGGGACCATAGAGCAACTAAAGATTGTGTGTGTGTATGCATGCACACACGTGAATGTATGTGTGATAAAGTATCTAACAAAAGGGATATATATATATATATATTTTTTTTTTTTTTTTTTTTCTTTTTGAGACAGGGTCTCCCTTTGTCACCCAGGCTAGAGTACAGTGGCGTGGTCGCAGCCCACTGTATCCTCAACCTCCAGGGTTCAAACAATGCTCCTGCCTCAGCCCCTCAAGTAGCTGGGACTACAAGCATGTGACACCACACCTGTCTTTTTTTTTTTTTTTTTTTTTTTTTTTTTTTTTTTTTTTTTTGGTAGAGATGGGGTTTCGCCATGTTTCCCAGGCTGGTCTCAAACTCCTGAGCTCTAGTGATATACCCACTTTGGCCTCCTTAAGTGCTGGGATTATAGGCATGGCCTAGTCAGGAGGTAGAAATACATATATTTTATATATATGTATACACACATATATATGTGTCGAATATTTTATATTATCATAGCCAAGGCTATTGGTTATGATTATCACCTTTATATTGTCCCTCTTGTCATCTGTACAAGGGATATTGTCCCTCTTGTCATCTGTACAACTTTTAACAGGAGTGGTATTGATACTAAGCATGCCTTCCAGATAGTCCTTAGGGATGTTCACAATACTAGAGTTTCCTTCCAGTCATATGTATAACTGAACCTCCATGGAACTTTGATATTAGGTGAATCCACATGACTTGCTTTAGCCTATGCAATGTGAGCAGCACTGTGGCTGTTACACATGCGGAAGCATGAAGAGTCATTGTGCAACATGCCCTGTCCTCTGCCTATGCTGCGGGAACCATGAAAGCCTGTGTGGAGGTGGGTCCTCTGTTCATCACCTGGGATTCTAGTTAGACGTATAACCATGTAGAAGTTGCTTACTGTCTCAATGTTTTCATTTACTAAATAGTAACGACTCTACCAACTTGATTTCCACACAGGAAGTTCAGTGTGTAATACAGGATAACAGCAACATTCTATACACGTAACAATTATTGCTGAGTAAATAATCCGTTGGTACTAAATATAATCAGGAAATAAAAAGCAAAGTGAAAATGCATCTTCAAACTTTTCTAATTGTGAATAGAAAATAATGCAATAAAGACCTTGCGTTATTAAGATAAGCAAAATCCTCTGCTGAGCTGGAGCAAATTTTATGCTTATTATATCAAGAGGGATTTTTGATCAAAAACTGCTTAAATTTGATTATCATTGTATTCCCCTATAATCTAACATGGACCTTCAGACTATTCTTATCACTAGATAATTGGCTTTCAAATAATCACTCAAAAAAAGAAAGGAATGCCAAGAATGGCAAAGTAAGGAAATTAATGCGTGGCCTTCCAGATGACAGAAATTAGCACCTCCTTCCAACTCATGACATAAATACATGTCTCTTACTGATACTTTCTAACCAGTGGTTTTCCAAACAGGTGCAGTGAGACATTGCAATGTTGAAGTCACTTGTAAGGTAAGTCATAATAATTTGTTAGTAATACAATACTACAGTTTATGAATTGTTGGCTGAAAATAATTAGAATTGATTCAACATCATTCTTGCATTCTGTTATGCTTCTTGGGGTGGGAACAAAGGATGCGTAGGAATGTGGTATGCGTGCAGCTTAGCCTATGCATTATCAAGAACACCAAGTTCCCAGGTGAACACCTGGGATTCTAGTTAGACGTATAACCATGTAGAAGTTGCTTATTGTCTCAATGGTTTCATTTACTAAATAGTAACAACTCTACCAACTTGCTTTCCACACAGGAAGTTCAGTGTGTAATACAGGATAACAGCAACATTCTATACACATAACAATTATTGCTGAGTAAATAATCCATTGGTACTAAATATAATCAGGAAATAAAAAGCAAAGTGAAAATGCATCTTCAAACTTTTCTAATTGTGAATATAAGCTGTGCACATGTTAAGAAATATCTAATTAACTGAGACAACAGTTGCTAGGTTGTATGTAACTGGAAATGTAGCCACTCCAGAATTCCAAGGCAGGCAAGAGAATTGTGAATTAAGGAGCTGAAAAAATTTCCACCAAGGAGAAATTATGGAAACTGGGTCTTAATTGCTAGGAGGATTCAGAAGCAACGAGAAAACTGAACATGATGTTTTGAGATGTTTGAAACTGAATTCTTACTCTGGACCACATTGGCCTAGTTGATAGGAAGCTTCACATATCACACAGAATGTTGCTCTGAAATTAGTAGTGCAATTATTGCAGTCCTACTCTATGTAAAAATTAGAAACAACAGTGGTAGCTGCAAGGCACATTTGAGTATCTACAAGGATTGAGGCAAGGAAAAGTGAAAATTGTAAGGGAGAGGCAAAACAGAAGTGCTATTTTTTTCAGTGCCAATTCAGGACCAAACACTAGTAGGCATTTTACCTTTGCATCATCTAGTGCTCACAAAGCTTTGTTTAGTGAATATTATTTCCCTCTAATTTAGAGATGAGAAAACTGAGGCTTAGAAAGCTTATATAACATTTTCAAGATTTTACATCGTAAAAGTGGTGGAGAGGAGATATTTACCCAGACCTATTCAACTTCTAAGCCTATATGTATTTATCATGCCAATTTGTTTTCCCAAAGATTATACAATCTAGTGATGGTGGCAGTTAGGATGGAGGGGGTAGAAGTTATAAATAAAAAGATGTAAGACAGCATATGATAAGTGCCAAATGACTGATATTTAAATTAGAATAGAAAGCCTAGCTGAAATGGACACAAATTGTAAGGAGACACATTATCTTTGATAGGGTGAGATCCAGGACAGATATATCAAGTAGCCTATTTATGTCATTAAATACCCTGTTTATTTTAATCTTTAGTATATCACAATGAGTTGTGATCTTAATATCTCAAAATGGAGTCACTCATATCAAGAGGCATTAGGCCCACAGTGAAGTTGTTTACCCTTCATAGCAGTAAACATATATGTAATGCACCAAAATGAGAAGATAACATCTGCTGTTGCCCAGTCCCATGGAAGACCTGAAACGACCTATAGAAAGTAAATCCAGAAAAGTGGCTAAGATAATGAGAATATACACAACTGCAGAGAATCCTAAAAGCAGCAAGGAGGACCTGATCCTGTCTGAGACCGCTTTGGAGTCTCTGACCCTGAGAACTTTGAAATCTTCTCCCAACTTGGCATCTGCCACCAGAGGTTCTGGAAGAAATGACTCCCCTGTCGATTGGTGTCTGAAGAATTTCTTGTCACACTTGACGCTTCTGTTGGCATGCTGGCCCCCTGAGCCATCACTGTAGTTTGTTAGCCCCTTTTTTATTACCGACTGTGTGTTCAATATTAATTGATGATTTGTGGTGTGTGAAGGCTTTGCAAAAATCTGTGAATTTGATTGTACAATAATTGGCTACTGATTCACTATGAATCCTCTTGACATCAGTCAGTGAGCACACCTAGGCCAGATGAACCGAATTAACACAAACATCTTTGTGCAATGTCCTCAGAGTTATCTTTATTCTCAGGCTAAGAGCAAGATGGTCCCAAGTTTGATGGCTAGACTACCATCTAGAAAAATAAGGACTTATTTTTTCATATGATTCTATGTTAGAAGCAAAGGAACTTTCCTTACAGGTTTCAGAAAATGGGTCGTGTGGTCACTTTTGATTCATGTGTAAGTAGGGGGAATGGGTTACCCTAAATAACATTAGCACTCAAATCATCTCACCATATGTTAAAGATCAAAAGTATAAAACTCCTAGAAGAAAACACAGGGGAAATCTTTACTATATTGGTATTAGCAATAGCTTCAGGGATATGACACTGAAAACACAGGCAACAAAAACAAAAATAAATGTCTCTATCAAACTAAAAAGCTCTGCACAGCAAGGGAAACATTCAACAGAATAAAAAGGTAACCTACAAATGGAAGCAAATATTTACAAACTACCTATTTTATAAGGGATTAATCTGAGTGAAACCTATAAGGAGCTTCTACAACTAAATAGTAAATAAAATTAATGATGAATAAAAAAAAATGGGCTAAGGGCTTGAATAGACATTTCTCCAAAAAAGACATACAAATGGCCAAACAGTAAACAAAATTTTTGCTCAATGTCAGTAATGAAATGCAAGTTAAAACCACAATGAGATATTACTTCAAGCCTGTCTGGATGGCTATTATAAAAAAAAATATTGGCAAGGATGTGAAGAATTTGGAACCATTGAACGTGTCTGGCGGAAGTGTAAAATAGTGTAGTTACTATGGAACACAGTATATAGGTCCCTTTAAAAATTAAAAATAGAACTCCATGTGATCCAGTAATCCTATCTCTGGATATTTATGCAACAGAATTAAATCAGGATCTCGAAAAAGATCCTTATGTTTATTGCAGCATTCCAATGTTGACTGCAGCATACTCACAATAATCAAGATGTGTAAACAACCTAAATGTCCCTTGACAGATGAATGGATAAAGATTGTGAATACTATTTGTGACAACATGAATGAAACTTGAAGACATTATTTTAAGTAAAATAGGCTGGTCATAGAAAGACAAAGATGGTGTAATTCCACTTATATGAGGTATCTAAGATAGTCAAAAATCATAGAATCAAAAAGTGAAATGATGGTTATCAGGGTCAGGAAAGGGACTAAATGGGCATGACTAATCAGCAGGCATACATTTTCAAGCAACAGTGAGTAAGCTCCAGAGATCACCCTGTACAAT
Source organism: Pan paniscus (assembly GCF_029289425.2). Classification (NCBI taxonomy): domain Eukaryota; kingdom Metazoa; phylum Chordata; class Mammalia; order Primates; family Hominidae; genus Pan; species Pan paniscus. Next base: position 92,217,453 of record NC_073258.2, on the reverse strand, counting down.
ATAGTACTTATAGTCAATAATAATGTGTCATGCACTTACAAATGTAAGAAGGTAGATCTCATGTTCAGTTTGTTTTATTTACCCTTAAACCACTGCTGGAGGTGAGAGTAAGGTCTATATCCCTGAGACTCATAACTATAAGTAAAAGAGGTGAAGTATTACCAGAAAAAAAGGTGACATATCCTATCTAAGAATTCTTGCAGATTCAATAATTGCTTGTTTCTCCCTGGGATAGTTGATGAAGACATTATGGAGGAGAATGCATGGGACTTCTTTTTGATAATAAGGCAGGATTTCTTCTCACCTTCCACCTATTAGAAAAATATGGGAATAAATATAGATGAAATATGTTTTTCTCAGATATATTTTATATATACAAAGAACAAGCAGCTCTATTTTATTAAGCAATTATATACTAAATATTGTGCTAACAGATTTATATGAATTTATTTAATTTCTGTAACAATCATATACAGTTATTTGCACTTTTACAATGCCCATTTTGCAAATGAGAAAACTTAGAGCTTGGAGACGTTAAGGCCTAAGACACACCACTAGAAAGCAGTAGAACCTTTGGGTATATAGCTAGTAATGGGATGGCTGGGTCACATGGTATTTCTAGTTCTAGATCCCTGAGGAATCGCCAAACTGACTTCCACAATGGTTGAACTAGTTTACAGTCCCACCAACAGTGTAAAAGTGTTCCTATTTCTCCACATCCTCTCCAGCACCTGTTGTTTCCTGACTTTTTAATGATTACCACACCAGGGACTGTTGTGGGGTTGGGGGGAGGGATACTATTAGGAGATATACCTAATGCTAAATGACGAGTTAATCGGTGCAGCACACCAATATGGCACATGTATACATATGTAACAAACCTGTACGTTGTGCACATGTACCCTAAAACTTAAAGTACAATAATAAAATTTAAAAAAATTTTTTAAAAAGGCCAGGCACGGTGGCTCACGCCTGTAATCCCAGCACTTTGGGAGGCCAAGGCGGGCGGATCACAAGGTCAGGAGATCGAGACCATCCTGGCTAATGCAGTGAAACCCCGTCTCTACTAAAAATACAAAAATTAGCAGGGCGTGGTGGCGGGTGCCTGTGGTCCCAGCTACTCGGGAGGCTGAGGCAGGAGAATGGCATGAACCCGGGAAGCGGAGCTTGCAGTGAACCGCGATCACGCCACTGCACTCCACCATGGGTGACAGAGCGAGACTCCATCTCGAAAAAAATAAAAAATAAAAATAAATAAAAAATAAAAAGAATAAAAAAAATTTTTACTTGAAAAAAAAAAAAGAAAGTAGTAGAACCACTATTCAAACTCAGTCTGACTCTAAAAGCCAGCGCTTACACAGTACTACATTAGATTTTATATATGAAATATTAATACATATTAGAACACGAGAAAGGAAATCCCCTCAATTCATTACAAGCAGCAATCCTGTATCAGTCCATGATGGGCGATAGGGTCTCGCTCTGTCATCCATTTCAGCAGACATTCATGTAAATCCATTTTAAAACTCCTGACCTACTGACAATCAATGAAAGTGAATTTGAAAATCTGTCTTTTCCATGCAGCTATATAATCCATACTAAATAATTTGCTTATCTGTTTCTGAATAAAGTCATACAAAAGAAGAGAAATCAGGACTTTGATGAAACACTAGGTGTCTTTCCTTTCTCCAATCTCTAACTATTGCCAGACAGAGCCTAATTTTGCAGAGGACTCTGAACCTTTTGTGCATCCTCTTTGGTTATATCTACAAGGAATGAGGTGGCCTTGAACGGCTGTGGGAGTAGGCCATGCTAGTCCACAGATTCGTTGTCAACAGATTTTAGGTAATTATGGCAGGTAAGCTGACTGGCGTCATCACAGACAGACATTTATTTGTGGACCAATAAATATTTTTGTAACTTTGGTGCTACTTTTGATGAGACCAAAATCCATAAAAATCTTTGGGCACCATATGCTAACTGCTTTCAAAGAAAAAAATTGACAATCTCTTTGCAATTCCAACTGTCACTTTCACAGTAGCAGATAAAGGAGGGTCTGTGTTACTCAGAACTTAACTTTAGTGGACATTCCTCTAATTTTAAATGGCAAATTAATACAAATGATGGTAATGGCATGGCCATTAGTGCTGATCTCTAGATTAAAGAACCAGTTTTACAACTGCTAGAATTTTTTGAATAGTCAACTTCAATTTTTTTAATGGTTACTTAATTAAAGGGAATTAGAACTTTAGCAATATGGCAATTTAATTTTAAAAAATGAGAAAGAAGTGTCACAGCTACATCTTTCATTCATTTTAATTTGAGAAAATGTATTATCTTCTCAGAGAATATATAAAAGGAGCTGAGAAGCATTTTTCCCAAAAGAAAAGTGGGTTATAATAATACGAATCACAAAGTTGCCTCATATTCAGTTGTCATTTAGTCAATGTTATTAACTTGGTTTTATAATAGCTTAAGAATAGATTCTCATAGAGTAATTCAATCGGTGAGAGCAAGTTTCTTAACCCCTGTTACAGAAAATCTCTTCTATTGATTTATAGGGCGTGTGACAAATGATGAGAAATGCAAAGCAATCATAATGCTGTATGGAATACCAGGTCTTACAAGCAGTTGAAGCTAAGAGATCATGTTTGTGCATTCATCGTTACTTGAGCTTTCTGATCTATCTATTTCAAGAATCATTAGGTTACTTAAGAAGAACTTCTAAATGCCACACACAATTTTTATTATAATATCTTTTCATTTTGGAAAAAACACTATATGTTGCAGGTCCAGTTTCCCAGCTGCCTTGACATAGATAACTGCAGCCCTTTGAATGGTGTGCATCTAGGGACATGCACTGATTCTAGGGCTCAAAAAGTTGCTACTCACTTTGTTTAAAATATATGTTCGCTTTTAAATCAGAATGTTGCTTATATTAGAATACCAAAAACCCCAAGAATATGCAATGTCCATTTTTCAGGACATTAACCTGTTCCTTGAATGGGAGCCATTGTTATTTTGCAGGCAAAAATGTGTCACCTTTTCTATTCCTAACCACGTCAGTACTGAAAATCTGGTTAGTGATTAGGTGCCTTTTAAAAGAAGCAGCAACATCACTCCTTGGAGCTGAAGGACAATGAAAAACAGAAAGAAAGAAACAAGGAACAAAATAGATCTAGGGTCTCTGGGAATCTGCTTTCAAATCCTGTGTACCTTATTTGGAAAAAAATAAGTGCTATCAATTTCATTTAAACTTATTTAAATGTCAGTTTCTCTGCCTTTCAAAAGACGTAAAATGTAAATATTAGAAGCAGAATGCCCTCCTGATGTGACCAGTTTTGAATGAACAAATAGTAAATAATGCCAGGTAAAATTAAAGGTTGTCCTCAAAAGTCAAATTCTGATTTGAGCAAAGCCTATTTATAGCATAGTTCTTTGTCCCAGACAGAGAAATCTTTCAAACATTATTACCCAGAGTTCATCATTGTTAAGAAACTATCATTCCTTCTTATTTGATGATATAATAGCATTTGGCATATTTTTAAATCCACATATTAATTCAATTAATATGTATGTAGCACCTGCAATGAATACAGTTCCAGACCACGGGGTGGCTAGAAAAACGGATTAATCTAGGTGCTGTTAAGTAAATACAAAATAATTGCTTGATACAACGTTTGTTTTGGAAAGACAACTGAGACAGGGCACTAAGGAGGTGATTTTGGAATAAAGGTCAGAATCAAGTAGAATCAACAATACACTAAGAGAAGAGCATTTAAGAAAGGAAAGCATGAAAAAGATGAATCTGTGGGTAATTGTTTGAAGAAAAACGAGGAGACCAGAGTGGCTAGAGGAGGGAGAATCAGTGAAGGAGTGTGAGAGAGAAGGTGATAAAGGAAGTCAAGGGCCAGATTATACAACGCCTAGTAAGAACGTGGGATTTCCTTTTTATCCTAACACAAAGTTATCAGAGAGTTTTGAGCAAGTAGATGATAGCATCTAATATTTAATATTCTAGAATTTTTATGCATTTTATATGAAAATATTCAAACATGCACAGAAGTGGAGAGAATATTATGATAAACACACATATACCCATCACACACATTTAATAATTATTAAAAATTTACCATGCTCACAATTTATCCATCCTAGGTTTTGTGTTATTTTTATATATTTATTTTTTATTGTTTTCATTTTTTAATATATTATTATTATTTTGAGACAGGGTCTTGCTTTATCACCCAGGCTGGGGTGCAGTGGTGTGACCATGGCTCACTATAACCTCGACCTCCTGGGCTCAAACAATCCTCCTACCTCAGCCTCCCAAGTAGCAGGGACTACAGGCATGTACCACTAAACCCCACTAATTTTTGTGATTTTTGCAGAGACAGGGTTTTGCTATGTTGCCCAGGCTGGTCTTGAACTTCTGGGCTCAAGTGATCCACCTGCCTTGGCCTCCCAAAGTGCTGGGATTCCAGGTGTGAGCCACCGCACCCTACCTTGGTTTTGTTGAAATGAAAATCCCAGATCTCATATCACTACTACTTGCTGAAACTGTAACTTCAAAAATTATAGACATTTTCTTACATAGACACAGTCATTATTCCACTCAACACAATGAATCTTTCCTTAGCGTTACATACTACTTGGTCCAGATTCAGATTTCTCTTTTAAACACAGTATGTTACCACATTGAACTGAAGTTTCAAACTTGTTACACACACTGTATTCAATTATTATTTCTTTTACATATCTTTTAGTTTGAAAGTGTCTTTCTCCCCTCCACCATCATATTTTCAACATGTCATTGATTTTTTAAACGCATCTTGTCCCATATGCAGGATTTTTCTGTTTACTTTTGGTGATATCCCTTGAGTTGTTGCTTCTTTGTCTGTATTTGTGTATACTAGAAATTAGCTAGGAGGTCTTGATTAGATGTTTTTCAAAAGAAAAAAGGCTTTATAGTACAGATTACATCACAGTAGGAGACACAGAGTGTCTGGTTGCCCAATATTAGTGAGCCTATGATTGGTCTGTGTGTTCTAGGGTGACAGTCTGATTTCTTCATTGTAAAATCCTCCATCGACAGCTCATCTTATTCATTGATAATTTTTGCCCGAATCAATTATTTCATTAGGGTTTACTAAATGGCAATTTTTGAATCCTGTCATTCTTTCCGTATTTATCAGCAGGAATTATGTGTAAAATAATTTTCTCTAAATATCAAGTGTTACTTTTCTCTTAAATACGCTTTGCATGAGAAAGACAAGATAAATACTGAAGTCTTTTTCTTGAATGAGAATTTTCAGAGAAAGAAATTTGTTTCCTATTTACTAGCAATGATATTTCTCTCTTTCTCTCTGTCTCTCTCTCTCTATACACACACACACACACACACACACACACACATACATACATATAAAACAAATATATGTATCTGTCTCTTTGGAATATTAATATGAATTCATCGATTTTATATATTCAATATGCTTCAATCTATTGTATTCATTACTGTTTTTGGTGTTCAAAATGTTCGCTTTTGTCTGGGAATCCCTTTAGTTTGACTCTTGTCTTTTTAACATAACCTTACTTATCTCTGAGCTTGTTTACTTTCTAGCACAACAAAGTGCTTCTTTGCATCTTATACATTTCCTACCCCATCTAGGAATTAGTCAACTCTCCCAACAAGCTGAGTTCTATTACTGAGAAATGGTAGAAACCACTGTCAGGACAGCAGATATATTCATTGCTGTGGCTTCATTTTTGCTTATTGGTATTTTCAGTAGCTAGAATTAGAGAATACATCTTTGGAGAGAAAAAAATCAGAATTCATACAGTTGTATCAAAATAAAGGTAAAATAGTTTATTTCTACCTTATTTATTTTAGACTTACAACTCTTTCCTCTTAACTAGAAATTAATTTTTCTAAATTATATAAATACTGTCTACTTTTCTTTATCCCATAATGTTTAAAATAGTTATAAAAATTCTAATATTAATACTCCAAATGAGACCACTGAGTTAAATTTGAGATTTCCTTCCATCTCTGTTTGTCCTTTGGATATACTTCACTTTGCACGTATATCCAAAATACTGTGTATAGACAAAGTACTGTGTTTTGAGGTCACTTGGAAAATTATTTTTTATGTAATTGTGTCACCAATTTGATAGTTAGGTTCATTGATTTCTATTTTCTCTCCTACAGATTGCTTTTTAAAATCTTTGATCCAATTTTAATTTTGAAATTTTGCAACATTTAGATTTTTCCAAAGTCAAATAAATATAACAAAGTATATTTAGAGCAATTTTGTTTCTATCTATCTCTGATATTTCCATCCTGATCTCTGGTCTTTCTTTGGGTAACTTTTTGTTCATTTATACATCAATTGTTCTTTTTGAAATTGAAGCAAGCACATACAAATATCCATGCCACCTTCATAATACTATAAATACTGGTCTGTACTTTACTTTTCTCACTTAACCCTATATCTTGGAGATTATTTCTTTTCAGTATATAGAGATATTTTCATTCCTTTTTAATGCTTCATGGTATCCCTTAGTATGGAATTAGTGAGGATATTAATTTCTAATTTGATGGGATCTTTATTTAATTGATAATATAGTGCAGGGAAGCAAGGGAAAAAGCAAAAAGACCAGAAAACTATGGCAATAGGTTATAAAAAAGGTAGATTGGACTAGAGCAATAGTGGTAAAAGCATGCAAAGTAATCAAAATAAGGAAATATTTTGAAGGTAAAGCTATTTGGAGTAACTGATGACTTGAATATAGGATGAGAGAGGAAAGTGACAAATCCACATTTTCCACCTCAACAATGGGGGGATTGGAATGTTATTCACCAGAGGAGGAGCTGATGTGAATGTGGTAATGGCAAGGGTTCACTTTGGGACACATTATTTTGAGATGTATTTTAAATATACAAGTGGAAATGATGAGTCAATATGTAAATCTGAACTTCTGGGGAGAAGTCTGGGATGGAGCTCTAAATTTGGGCATTAATAATTTAGTTTTATTATCTCATTTGCCATTTATCATCATCATTAAATTTTGTAGCTTCTTTCGTGTCCGTTTTTGGTTTAGATCTTGACTCTGGTGCTAACAGTGGAATCTTGGGAAAATCACCATATGATTTTAAAGTATTTTTAACTTATAAAAAGGTGATAATAATAGTATTATTTCAAACATTTATTTAATGTTTGACACAACATATGTAAACTACTTACAATAGTGGTTATTTTGAAATTTTAAATTAATGTTAGTGTTTCTTTTTAATTTAAACTGCAGGACAACCCCTAGATGTGTATAAGTAATTCAGAAAATGTTATTTTGCCTCCATATATATTGCCTAATATTCATCTATGATCTTCTGGATTATGATAATATAAATATATAGGAGGCATAGCCCCTAACTTTGAGGACCTCATGGTATCATTATCCTAATATTACAATTGGAGAATTACAATTGGAGAATTCAGCTCAAAGGAAGACTTGCACATGTTTAAATATTGAATTTTTAGAATATTATTTATTCAGACATGCTTTGAACAAATTGTACCAAGTAACAGTAGGTAAAGTCTAGAAACAAATTCAAATAAAAACTACATGTGACCATATGTTCATTTTGCCCTAAAAAACCCATATGTAACTTTTTATTTGGGATACTAAACTAAGATGTTGATTTATAGAATGCAACGAAGGTGTACAAAGTTCTTGCCCTGATGATCTTATTTCAGTGTAACGGCAGCATGTGTGATAAATTAGTTGGTAGTTCAAATAGATAGGAGGATCAAACATAAATGGTGAGCAAGTGAAACCTAGAAGGCCATCGGCCAAAGAAAGCGTTCCTCAAAAATTTGTCTGCATACATAAGGAAAGGCTGGGTGAAGTACTGAAAAGGAGAGAAGTTTATTACTGCAACTATACAAAAGGGAAACTAAGGTCACGTAGTGAAAAGATAGAGAACATTTGTAGGTAGGGAAAAGTATTTCTTTGTGCTTGAATTTATATATATCTGTGTGTGTGTGTGTGTGTGTGTGTGTGTGTGTTCTCTCATAATAATAACCATGACAATTCCGTGGAGATTCATAATTTATAAATGAGAAACAGGGTTTAGAGGAGATTGAATAACTTGCCCAAATTCAATCAGCTAAGGAAAGAGTCCAGATTCCCAATCTTTGCCCATGGACTCTTGCTCTGCCACTCACACTGCAGTATTAGTGCACAGAAGACTTGGCTCTGCATGATTTCTCACTTTGGGGCTCCTATATTCCAGGGGAGCTGTTCATTGCATTTGGTCCTGGAGGAAGAACTCTATCTTTGGATGAATACCACTATATATTGAAACCTTAATACATATTTCCCTGATTAATATTAATCAACTCAAAGTAGAAAGAATCACTCTTTTTAAAATGAGGAAATCATGGTGTAGAGATTAAGTAGTTTTTCAAAATATTCACAGGTTGTACAGTAATTAATTGATCTGGAATTCCATCTCTTTGAATCCAAACCTTGTACTTCCTCTCATCCAACAGAAAACCTGTGTTATATCCCAAATGAATCTTAGTAAATCACCTTTTTCTGACTTCCTCTCTGCTTCTTATTTTATCTTTAATGACTGTACTAAAGTCATAATTTTTGTGAAGTCTCATAAAAGTGATCTGGGCAAAGTTATCTGTTTCCCCAATGTGCTCCTAAAGCAACTTGTCTATGATAGCCATTCGATTTCCTCTCCATATTCTGTGTAATGATTTGTTTTGCATAATAGATTTGAACTCCTTAAGGCCAAAACTGTTGTTTAACTTATCTCTGGAAGTTGAATGCACTAAATGAATTTCTCTGTAGAAAGGAAACACTAGTGTTATTTGGCAAGTTGTATTTCTTCCTGTTTTTGCCACTTTTTTAAAAACCTCTTTTGAGTATGATGAATGAAGAAGGAGATAACTGGATACATTTAGGTTAAAGAGATATAAAACAATTTAAATTACATTTGCAGAATAGAATAATGGAATCCGTGGACAAAATTGGAAAATAGTTAAAAATACAGCCTCACATTTTACAAACCAATGATTTATTTGGGGTCAGGTAATACCGATGCTTTAAGGAGCTTTAGGGCTGACTGGAAAGTAGAGATAAGAACGATAATTAAGTAACCTAAGGTGTTAATACATATTTTTAAATTAAGAGCATAGAGCTGTTTATAAAGCTAAGAAGAGGAGAAAGAAACTGATATAAATGGTTCTTTTACACTGTGGGGGGATAGTTGAATGGGTCCACAAGGCATGCCCCAAAGATCTGATGCCACAGATCAAAAGAGATAAAAGGTTTACTGGTGGAAACATTCGCATGTGTGATACTAACTTCAGAGACCTCAGCAGGGGAGATTAGAGAGAAGGGAACATGGAGGAGCCCCGAGTAACTAATCTCTTCTGAAAGAATGTTGACTTGGAAAGACTTAAAGGCTTAGAAAGGAATTCCTAGGAGGGTACATGCTGCCAAAGGAAGCACATAAGAGACTAGGATAGGTGTGATGTAGTAACATTTTACTCGAGGGCAGGCTTAGTGTAGTGGGGAGAATATAGTCTTAGGAGTCACCCTGACCTGATAGAAATGGCTGTTTCATCTCTTACTACTTTTTAACTTCTCAGAAGCCTACTTTCTGAGAGGCAGCAAGAACAAGTTGATGAAAATGACACCTACTCTGTGGTTCTTTTGGAAGTAAAGGTGATGTAACACATGTAAAGAATATAATTTAATATCTGGCAAATGTCAGGTTATTCCTTTCTCTTACCTTCCACACTTCTGCATTTCAGATCTTTTTTATGTATTATTAAAGCCTTTCCTCTCATCCACTTAGCATGAATTAAATAATAGAAGCAAATGTTGGAATTTAAAGGAGTAATACAAGACAGATGAGATAAAGAGAAAAAATGATGCAATAAAATATCAGTGGAAAAATATAGAGAGTCTGAAAGAAAATTCCAAAGCAAAGATTTGTTAGAATGATTCCATTGGTAAAGGAAGAATAGAACAAACCTGGGATTTAGGTTCTAACAGTAAGTCCTTGGTACACAAATGACTAAACCCTTCTGTTTTTTAGTTTTTTATTTATGTAAAATTAGTACAATAACAACTGGACATCAATGTAAACCCGGGGGAAAGTAGGAATGTATGTTTAAGTCCATTGAAGAAGCTTAAATTCACAATTGGCTTTCATAAAATTAGATCTGACCTGGCTAGGTATAACCATGAGAACTCTGTTCCGTTGATTTTCTATCCTATACATTCAGATTGCTGCACACTTACAGGTGAGTTAATTTACTAGGTGTATAATAAAACATTTAAATACTTATCCTATTATTAATGAGTGGGAAGCTGGAGATAATGCCTGAGTAGAACTAATTTAGATGCTTTCAAACGAAACAAATTATTTATTAAAGCATCACAATGGTTATTAATCAAACACTGTCATAGAAATTAAATGACACTTAAATCAACAATTTAAAAAATTCATATATTGGTACCTATTATTATCGTTATAGTTGCTTTCAATATTTATGTTAAGCCTTTTATCATTATGTGCCATATCTGAATAGTCTCAACAACTCTGAACATTGGTAATGTTACTTCACTATTGTGATATAATGAATGAAAAAGAAATAATGATTAAAGTAGATTATTGGCTCTGAAGGGTTATGAAAACACAGAACCAGGACTTGGACCAATTCTTGAGATGTCAGATCTCTTATTCTACTAGCCAAACTGTGCTTTAAATATATCTGGAGACTTTTGTGTATCATAGTGTGAAAATATCACTGGTAAGATTTAGCCTTGGATTTTCTACTTTTAGAACCTATATACCTAAGTTTCTTCCAAGCCACTGTTTCCAGTTGAGTACCTTTATTGGTTTACAATGGCTGCTAAAACAAAGTATCATAGACTGGGTGGCTTCAACAACCAAATTTCATGTTTTCACATTTCTGGATGTTTGATATCAAGGTGTCAACCAGGTTGGTTTCTACTGAGGACTCCCTTCTTGGCTTATAGATGGTCATTCCTTTCTGTTGTGTTCATATAGGTATCTTTGAGTCTGTGACCAAACTCCCCTTCTTATAAGGACACTAGTCACGTTGGATTATAGCCTACTCATATGACCTCATTTTACCATAATTATCTCTTAAAGGTCCTATCTCCAAAGACAGTCACATTCTGAGGTATTGGGGGCTAGGACTCCAGCATATGAATCTGGGGGGACACAATCATCCTTTAATGGTCTCTCTCTCTTTCCCATTTATTTGAGTAAGGCTTATCTATTCACTGTCATGTAATTGCTCAGGTCTTGGTTGTGCAATGGGAAATCTCTTCATAGAGAAGGGGGTCAAAGATAAACTGAACCAAAGCTAAAGAGATATTTGGTCCAGAGAAGTTCAGCACTGATAGCACAGACATAAGAACAAATTTAGATTCTGGCTCCAAACAAAGGAGGTTGGTAGAATCTGAGAGTATTTGGTTGCAAGGAAGATAAGTCTAATTAATCTAATTTAACCAAACACAGGGAATTATGGAAACTATTTCTTCTTTTATTCAATTACCTGTTTATTCATTTAAAATAATATTTCAAATTGTTAAGGTGTATTACAGGCACTATTCTCAGCTGCAGGGAATACAAAAGTAGACAAAACATACTAAAAGCTCTACTTTTGTGGAAACTACAATAACAGAATGGGATAGGCAAATAAATATTTGGTACACAAGATGGTGAAATGTGCTACTGAAAAAAAGAAAAAAATGAAAGTGGATAGCTGATGGATGGATGAATGAGGGTGAGTGCTATTAAAGTGACCAACTCTCATGGTTTGCCTGGAACCGAGGTTGTTACTGGGGTGTGAAACTTTTAATCCTAAAATTGGGATACTCTGAGGCAAATCGGAATGGTTGGCAAATCTACTTCTAATTTAGGAAGCATTGACAGGAAGTAGTCTCTGAGAAAAGACATTTGACCAAAATTCTGTAGGAGGTGAGGAGGTCACCCAGGTAGATATATAGGGGAAGGCAAGTCTAGTCAGAGAGAAAAGCAAATTTAATAAACATGAGGCAGGTGAATTCCTGATAGGATCCAGAAGCAGCAGCAGTGCTGTAGCATGGTTGGAGCTGAATACCTCGGAGGGTGAGTGGTAGGGAATGAGGTCAAAGAAGTGACAAGATCTGGGTCACAAAAAAGCTTGTAGGTTAATAGAAGTACATTGAATTTTACTGTGAGCACAGTGAAGAAATACTGGAGGGTTTTAAGACAAATATTGCCATCATCTGACTTATATTTTAAAAGTATCACTCTTAAGGCTGCTGAGAATAAACTTCAGAGGGCAAAGGCATAAGCAGAGGGACAAATCAGAAAGCTATTTCAGTAATTCTGGCAAGAAATGATGGCAGTTCAGAGCAATGGAAACTAGAGAACTGCTGGCATTCTGTTTGTTTTGATTTGTAAAAGATTTTGCTAATAAAGTGAATGTAGACTACAAAAGAAAGAGAGGTATAAAAGAGAACTTTATTTTATGGCAAGAAATAGGAGATATTGAGTAGGGAAGATAGATATGTGATTCTGGAATTCAAGGCCGAAGAATGGATGGAGAAAGAACTTCATATAAATGTACACTAACCCAAGCCATTAGACCTTGATTTTTGAGCAGACATGGGATACATTACACAAATGAAATCTGTATCTTAAAAAGAATTGCAGAAATTACATCTGTGTTGATAAGAAGAACACATGCACAGTTGTGAGAGGTGGGAGTGGGAGTTTATGGAAATTGTTTTGCAATTTTTTCTTATTTTTTTCAGGTTGTGAAATTATTCTGTAATTGTTTATTTTGTTTTTTTCCAGTTGTGAAAACCAGAATCATTATATGAGAGTGAGAATGAGAAATGGGAGAACAAAGACCAGAAACTTGAGAAGACAAAGGTATGAAATTATCATATTAAAGTTGCAAGAGCGAATGGCCCAGGGAAATGTAATTAGATCATCAGGCAGCATTAAGGCCCACTTGATAGCAGAGATCACTATATTTAAATAGGTTCATATAGAATATCTCCGAGTTTTTATCTAGCCACTTTTATCTGCATGATATAAACATGGAATAACTAAATAATTGGATTTAAATAGGGCTTAAGTTTCAGCAAAATGTGTTTGGCAAAGTTAGAGAAAAGCAAAGTTGGAGAGGTGAAAGACACTGTGAGAAATAAGCCAGGAGTTCACTTTTAATGATTGACCTTGAAATTTATGCAGAACAGAGAGTGAAATGAGAGGAAACCAAGATAGTTGAGAGGTAATAAAAAGGTGGTAGGATGAAGAGATTAGAGGCCTGGTGTGGTGGAATTATTACTTAAATGGGGAACAAAAGGAAATATACATATGGGCTAAAGCACAGGTTCCAAGAGAAAGACGAATCTCCCATATGCCTGAAGACAGCACCTCAATGGTTACGTCCTCTGTGTTTTTGAGAGTACATGGTTTCTTATCTCTGCTTCTCTTTGCATGTCTGCTTCATTCTTTTCCTTGTCTCAAGAGGTTACTTTCTCCCCTTTGGTGGACATATGGTTATCCTTGACACAATATTACATGGAATCCCTGTTTTAAACCCCTTAAGAATCCAGGACAAGGAGAATCTGTTTTGTTTGGCTTGGCCCCAACTGTGTTCTAATCAGTCAATACCAGGGGTATAGAGTAATGAATCTTAGTACCCCTCAGCAGGAATAATGAAAATTGACTTCTAATAAGAGGACATGAGCAGATTTTTTAGTAAGAGGGTATAGAGATTAGAAAGAAATAGTTGTTAGAGGAAGTGGTTGGCATTTTATGAAATTGACTGAAGCATCAAGTTAATTGTCATTATGAACTAGTTTCAAATTAGAATTACTGACAGAAAGGAGAGCTACCATTTTAAAACCAAGTTGAGAGTTCAGGCTAGCAGTTGTTTGCCTTGCCTTGAACAGAACGGAGCCCTCAGAAATAACGCCACATATCTACAACTATCTGATCTTTGACAAACCTGAGAAAAACAAGCAATGGGGAAAGGATTCCCTATTTAATAAATGGTGCTGGGAAAACTGTCCAGCCATATGTAGAAAGCTGAAACTGGATCCCTTCCTTACACCTTATACAAAAATTAATTCAAGATCGATAAAAGACTTAAACATTAGACCTAAAACCATAAAAACCCTAGAAGAAAACCTAGGCATTACCATTCAGGACATAGGCATGGGCAAGGACTTCATGTCTAAAACACCAAAAGCAATGGCAACAAAAGCCAAAATTGACAAATGGGATCTCATTAAACTAAAGAGCTTCTGCACAGCAACAGAAACTACCATCAGAGTGAACAGGCAACCTACAAAATGGGAGAAAATTTTCACAACCTACTCATCTGACAAAGGGCTAATATCCAGAATCTACAATGAACTCAAACAAATTTACAAGAAAAAACAACCCCATCAAAAAGTGGGCGAAGAACATGAACAGACACTTCTCAAAAGAAGATATTTATGCGGCCAAAAAACACATGAAAAAATGCTCACCATCACTGGCCATCAGAGAAATGCAAATCAAAACCACAATGAGATACCATCTCACACCAGTTAGAATGGCGATCATTAAAAAGTCAGGAAACAACAGGTGTTGGAGAGGATGTGGAGAAATAGGAACACTTTTACACTGTTGGTGGGACTGTAAACTAGTTCAACCATTGTGGAAGTCAGTGTGGCGATTCCTCAGGGATCTAGAACTAGAAATACCATTTGACCCAACCATCCCATTACTGGGTATATACCCAAAGGACTATAAATCATGCTGCTATAAAGACACACGCACACATATGTTTATTGTGCCACTATTCACAATAGCAAAGACTTGGAACCAACCCAAGTGTCCAACAATGATAGACTGGATTAAGAAAATGTGGCACATATGCACCATGGAATACTATGCAACCATAAAAAATGATGAGTTAATGTCCTTTGTAGGAACATGGATGAAACTGGAAATCATCATTTTCAGTAAACTGTCGCAAGGACAAAAAACCAAACACCACATGTTCTCACTCATAGGTGGGAATTGAACAATGAGAACACATGGACACAGGAAGGGGAACATCACACTCTGGGGACTGTTGTGGGGTGGGGGGAGTGGGGAGGGATAGCATTAGGAGATATACCTAATGTTACATGACAAGTTAATGGGTGCAGCACACCAGCATGGCACATGTACACATATGTAACTAACCTGCACATTGTGCACATGTACCCTAAAACTTAAAGTATAATAATAATAAAATAAATGAAAAAATTTAAAAAAAAGAAAATTGGTTGGCAAATCATTTCCTCTGGATTTCCCAGCCAAAACGCATTCTTCTCTCAGTCTTTCTTTCTCTATAGCTTTTAAAGTTTGCCTCAAGTTCCAACTTTAAATTTTACTTCCCCAACCTTTCCTATTCATGATTTTCTATGCCTGTGTAATATATAACATCTCTAACATTTCATGAATCATAATCATAGGCAACTTAGTGTTATACTTTATTCTTCCTTGCTTCTCATACGCTCCTCTTGTTCAGGTAGATAGTGGAAAGGAAATTTAAGGAAAGGAAGTATATTTATTTTTTTCCACCCTCTAGAAGCCAATGACTAGTAACAGATAGTAAACATCTTCTATATTCCCATACCCATCTTGCATTTAAACCTGTTTAAATCAGCCGGGCACGGTGGCTTACATCTGTAATCTCAGCACTTTGGGAGGCCAAGGCAGACAGATCACGAGGTCAGGAGATCGAGACCATCCTGGCTAACACGGTGAAACCCCATCTCTACTAAAAATACAAAAAAAAATTAGCCGGGTGTGGTGGCGGGCGCCTGTAGTCCCAGCTACTCAGGAGGCTGAGGCAGGAGAATGGCGTGAACCCAGGAGGCAGAGCTTGCAGTGAGCCGAGATCACGCCACTGCACTCCAGCTTGGGTGACAGAGCGAGACTCCGTCTCAAAAAATAAATAAATAAATAAATAAAATTTAAAAACTGTTTAAATTAAATCAATAAGTAACCATTTATATTTTTTAAAAAAGTATATATATAAGACAATATGATAACTGGAATAGAATGCATAAAAGTGAAGAAGATGCCCTACAAGACCTTTCATCCAATAGAGCCTCAAGTGACTTAAGATGAAGAATGCCTATTTGTAAGGAACCATGGTCAACAGGGAAAGTCCTGAAGTCTGGCATTGAACATTTAACTAGGGATGAGAGGGACTTCAAAATGGGATAAGACTGATGGCCAAAGCTTTTGCAGAAACATGTTCAGGCACTAGATTATGAAGATTCTTCAATGCAATGCAAGATTCGAGGCTTTCTTCCCTAAACGTTTGGTAACTACCAGTGGATTTTGAGGAATAGGGTATTGAATTGTGCATAGAATGAGTTAAAAATGATAATCTAGTAATTTTAAGATTAAAAGTATGAATAAGTGGGTGAATAACTGAATGACAAGACTTGTTGTCATCAGTCCCTCCATGGTAAGTGCTAAGGAAAATCAGATACATTAACAGAATGGGTAATATAGGTGATATTTACTTAAGATCTTGATCTTAGAAATACATTTCTACATGGCATTGGCATAAATAAACTGAAAAAATACAATTAAGAAATGCAGCTGCTCAACTTTTGCTTTTGGGTGTACAACACAATGTGGAAGGTCTAAATAAGTGACTACAGGTAAATCTATCTCATTTTTCTCTCCGGCTCCATTCTGGCAGCATTGAGTGGGTGAGTATTTGGAAGGAGTCGAGAATCATGAGTTGTAAGCCTCAAATAGAACCTGAGAGAATTCTAGCTTCTATGTTACCAGTGTAAAAGTGCATTTTTTTTCTAGCTGTAGTATGAAAATTTGAGCATTATTTTTGTGAGGAGTTGGAGGGAAATGTCCTTTAACATCAAGGAGATCAAGAGGTTAAGTTTGCATTTTACAGGCTGGTATCAGGCAAATAAATGGGTTCTGCAGTGTGTGTGTCAGCCAATGACTTGACTACTTTCTGAGAAGACCTTCTGGTTTCTCCCTGTAAGGGCTGTTTATGCTGAAAACATTTCATCCTTATGCCTTGACAATCCAAATTAAGAATTTAAATATTATATTACTATTTAATATCACACTATTAACTCTCTAATGCCAAGTGTCTCAGTGTAGTTAAAGTTGCTAGATGGTTGTAGAGGTGGTTGATATGATCATTGTGATTTAATCATAGTCTGTGTATACTTATGTAACAAACCTGCACATTATGCACATACATCCCAAACTTAAAGTATAAAAATAATACTAATAATAGGCTGTACTATTTATTGAGTGAGTGAATGAATGAATTATAACTACAACCTATGAATTATTTATATTCAGTACAAACTAATTTTTAATCTATGACTTAGATGTTTGTAATGCTAAGCAAAAATATATTATCTAATTATTTTCTTTTTTCTTATTTTTGGCTTATTATGCAAAAAAGATACAATAGAAAAAAATATTGGTGAAAGTCTTGGGTTTAAATTTTGGTGCCACTCTTTGTCAATTGTGAAGCTGGTCAAGTTATTTCATCCATATAACCATAACCTTCCCATCTGGAGAAACTTGCTTGGGTTCCATTTTCAGCTGTGTTATTTACTAGCTATAATATTGAAAGGGTTTTTAACCTTTTTGCTTCTGTTTCCTTACTATTAACATAAAAATTAAAATAGCACTTACCTCATGAATTTAGCATAAGGATTAAGTGTGATAACATGTAAATTATTTAGAGTAAGACTGATACATGAAAAGCAACAAATATTATCTATTATAATCTATGCTTTTGAATAAAAGTTTTATAGGGACGTTGAAAAAGGCAAAGAGTTGTCTGAGATACAGTGGATGCCAGATAAACATTGGTTAATTTTTTAAAATCTTATTTAAATATTTTTATTTCAGTGGCTTTTGGGATACAAGTAGCTTTTGGATACATGGATAAATTATATAGTGGTGAATTATGAGGTTTAGTGCACCTGTCACCTGAGTAGTGTACATTGTTTGTAATATGCAGTTTTTAAACCCCACACTCCCCTTCTCTCCTCTCCCCCTATTGAATCTCAAAGTCCCTTACATCAATCTGTATGTCTTTGTGTGCACATAGCTTATCTCCCACTTATATGTGAGAACATATGGTATTTGGTTTTCCTTTCCCGAGATATTTCACTTAAAACAATGACCTCCAGCTCCATCCAAGTTGCTGCAAAATATAGTATTTTGTTCCTTTTATTATTACATCACATTTCCTTTATCCACTCACTGGTCGATGGGCACTTGGTTGGTTCTACATCTTTGCAATTGTAAA
The DNA here is from genome assembly GCF_029289425.2 of Pan paniscus. Classification (NCBI taxonomy): domain Eukaryota; kingdom Metazoa; phylum Chordata; class Mammalia; order Primates; family Hominidae; genus Pan; species Pan paniscus. Next base: position 92,199,040 of record NC_073258.2, on the reverse strand, counting down.
TTGTGCCGCAATAAACATATGTGTGAATGTGTCTTTGTTATATAATGTTATATAGCATTATATAATGACTTCTTTTCCTTTGGGAAGATAGCCAGCACTGAAATTGCTGGATGAAATGGTATATCTACTGTTAGTTCTTTAAGGCATCTCCATACTGTTTTCCAGAGAGGTAGTAGTAATTTACTTTCCAATCAGCAGTATATAAGCATTCCCTTTTCATCATATCTATGCCAACATATATTGGGTTTTGACTTTTTAACAATGGCCACTCTAGCAGAAATAAAGTGGAATCTCATTGTAGTTTTAATTTGCATTCCCTGATGATTAGTGATGTTGAGAATGTTTTCACACATTTGTTGGTCATTTGTATATTTTCTTTGGAGAAATGACTGGTCGTGTAATTTGCCCACTTTTTCATGGGATGATGTGGTTTTTTTTTTTTCTTGCTGATTTGTTTGAGTTCCTTGTAGTTTCTGGATACTAGTCTTTTGTTGGATGCAGGATATGCAAATATATTCTCCCATTCTGTAAGATGTTTATTTACTCAGATGATTTTTTTTTTTTTCACTGTGCAGAAGCTTTTTAGCTTAGTTAGGTCCCATTTATCTACTTTTGTTTTTGTTGCATTAGCTTTTGAGGTCTTCATGATGAATTGCTTTTCTGGACATGTCCAGAAGAGTTTTTTCCAAGGCTACTTATATAATTTTTATGGTTTCAGATACTAGATTTAAGTATTTGGTACATCTTGAGTTGTTTTTATTAGATGAGAGGAATCCAGTTTCCTTCTTCTACATGTGGCTAGCCAGTTTTCCCACCACCATTTGCTAAATAGGGTGTCTTTCCCCAGTTTATCTTCTTGCATGCTTTATTGAAGATCAGTGGGCTGTAAGTATTTGGCTTTATTTCTGGGTTCTCCATTCTGTTACAGTTGTCTATATGCCTATTTTTATACCAGTATCATGCTGTTTTGGTAATTTTAGCCTTGAAGTATAATTTGAAGTCTGGTAACATTATGTCTCTAGGTTTGTTCTTTATGCTTAGGATTGCTTTGGCTATTCCGGCTCTTTTTTTGATTCCATATGTATTTTAGGATATTATCCCTAATTCTGTGAAGAATGATGTTGGTATTTTGATGGAATGGCATTCAATCTGTATATTGCTTTGGGCAGCATGGTCATTTTCACAATATTGATTCTTCCCATCCATGGGCATGGAATGTGTTTCCATTTGTTTGTGCCATCTATGATTTCTCTCATAGTGTTTTCTAGTTCTCCTTGTACAGATCTTTTAACTCCTTGGTTAAGTAAATTTCTAGGCATTTTATTTTATTTTATTTTTGCAGCCATTGCAAAAAGAGATTGAGTTCTTAATTTGATTCTCAGTTTGGCCATTTCTGGTGTATAGCAGATTTGGGTACCTTGATTTTGTAACCTGAGACTTCACTAAATTTATTTGTCAAATCTTGGAGTTTTTGGAAATGTCATTAGGGTTTTCTAGGTAAAAAATCACATCATCCATGAGCAGTGATAGTTTGACTTCCTCTTTTCCAATTTGGATTCTCTTTTTTACCTTCTCTTGCTTGATTACTCTGGCTAGAACTTCTAGCACTATGTTGAATAGAGGGGTGCAAGTGAGCATCTTTATCTTGTTCCAGTTCTCAGGGAGAATGTTTTCAACTTTTCCCCATTCAGTATGATGTTGGCAGTGGGTTTCTTATATACAGATTTTATTATTTTGAGGTATGTCACTTCTATGCCTAGTTTTTTGAGGGCTTTTATTTTAAATGGATGCTGGATTTTTTCAAATGCTTTTTCTGCATCTATTGAGATGATCATATGGTTTTTGTTTTTAATTCTATTTATGTGATGTATCACATTTATTGACTTGCATATGTTAAACCATCCCTGCATCCCTGGGATGAAACCCACCTGATCATGATGTATTATAATTATTATTTTTGATGTGCTATTGGATTGGGTTAGCTGGTATTTTGTTGAAGATATCTGCATCTATGTTCATCCAAGGTATTGGCCTGTAGTTTTCCTTCTTTGATATGTTCTTTCCTGGTTTGTGTATCAGGGTGATACTGGTTTCAAGTAATGACTTAGGGAGGATTACCTCTTTCTCAATCTTTTGGAATAGTTTCAGTAGAATTGGTACTAATTCTTCTTTGAATGTCTAGTAGGATTCACCTTTGAATCCATCTGGGCCTCTGTTCTATTTTCGATGGCAAATTTTTTATTACTGATTCAATCTTACTGCTTGTTACTGGTATACTCAGGATTTATATTTCTTCCTGACTTAATCTAGGAGGGTTGTATGTTTCCATGAATTTGTCCATTTCTTCTAGGTGTTCTACTTTGTGTGCATAGAGATGTTCATGGTAGTCACAAACCATCTTTATTATTTATGTGGTATTGGTGGTAATGTCTACAAGTTCATTTCTAATTGAGCTTATTTGAATGATTTCTTGGTTAATATAGCTAATGGCTTATCAATTATTTCTATCTCTTCAAAGAACCATCTTTCTGTTTCATTGATCTTTTGTGTGTTTTCTGTTTTAATTTCACTTATTTCTGCTCTGATATTTGTTATTTGTTTTCTTTTGCTAGCTTTGGGTTTAGTTTGTCCTTGTTTCTCTGAAGTACAGTATTAGGTTGTCAATTTGTGATCCTTTAGACTTTTTAATGTAGGCATTTAGCACTGTAAACTTTCTTCTTAGCACTGCTTTTGCTGGATCCCAGAGGATTTGATAACTTGTGACACTATTATTATTCATTTCAAAGAATTTTTAAATTTTCATCTTGATTTCATGATTAACCACAAAATAATTCAGGAGCAGATCGTTTAATTTTTATGTATTTGTTTTGTCTTGGAGGTTCCTTTTAAAGTAGATATCTAGATTTATCTCTTTATGTACTTGATATGATTTCAATTTTTAAAATTCATTGAGAGTTGTTTTGTGGCCTATCATATGGTCTAGTTAAGAGAATGTTCTGTGTCATGATAAGAACAATGTATATTCTGCTGTTCTTAGGTAGAATGTTATGTAAACATCTGTCAAGTTCATTTATTTTAGAGTGTACATTAGGCTATTGTTTCTTTGTTGACATTTTTTGCTGATGATCTGACTAGCACTATCAGTAGTATATTGAAGTCCTCCACTATTATTGTGTTGCTGTCGATCTCATTTCTTAGGTCTAGTAGTAATCATTTTATAAATCTGGAAGCTCCAATGTTAGGTGCATATGAATTTAGATTTGTAATGTCATCTTGTTGGACTGATTCTTTCATCAGTATAAAATGACATTCTTTGTCTTTTTTTTCTGTTGCTGCTTTAAGGCCTGTTTCATCTGATATAAGAATAGCTATTCCTGCTTGCGTTTGGTATTCATTTGCATGGAATCTGTTTTTCTACCCCTGTACCTTGAGTTTATAGAATCTTTCTTTGTTAGATGAGTCTCTTGAAGACAGCATATATTTGGTTTGTCATTTTTTAATCCATTCTAACAATCTATATTTCGTAAGTGGAGCATTTAGGCCAATTATATTCAACAAAGTTATTAAGATATGTGGTACTCTTCAATTAATCCTGTTCATTGTTACCTATATACTTATTTTTTTTCATTGTGTAATTGTTTTATAGGCCCTCTGAGTTTTGTGCCTTTGAAAAGTTCTGTTTTGGTGCATATAAAACTTTTATGTCAAGATTTATAACTTCTTAGAATTTTTTGTAAGGGTACTGTGGTAGTGACAAATTCTCTCAGCATTTATCTGTAAATAATTTTATTTCTCCTTCATTTATGAAACTTAATTTTTCTGGATACAAAGTTATTCACTGACAGTTATTCTGTATGAAGGAGGCTAAGGATAATACCCCAATTTCTTCTGGCTTCTACAGTTTGTGCTGAGAAGACTGCTGTTAGTCTGATAGGTTTTCCTTTATAAGTTATCTGATGCCTTTGTCTAATTGCTATTAGAATTTTTCCTTTATATTGACTTTACATAGCTTGATAACTATACACCTTGGTGATGACCTTTTTGCAACTAATCTCCCAGGAATTCTGTGCACTTCTTGTATTTGGATATCTAAATCTCTAGCAAGGCCAGGGAAGTTTATCTCGATCATTTCCTCAAATAAATTTTCCAAACATTTTGCTTTCTTGTCTCCCTCAGGAATACCGATTATTCTTAGGGTTGGCCATCTTACAGATTCTTGGAGACTTTGTTCATTTCTTTTGATTCATTTTTCTTTATTTTTATCTGATTGGGTTAATTAAAAAGCCCTGTCTTTGAGCACTGACATTCTTTCTTTTACTTGTTCTACTTTATTATTAACACTTCCAATACATCTTGTAATTCATTTCATTTCCAGCAGTTCTGATTGGTTTTTCCTTATGACATCTATCTTTTTAGAAAAATTTTCATTCATTTTTGATTTTTTAAATTTTTTTATATAGGCTTTCATCTTTCTCTGGTATCTTCTTGAGCAGCTTAATAATTAACCTTTTGAATTCTTTATCTGGTATTTCAATGACTTAATCTTGGTTTGGATTGACTGCTGGAGGGCTAAGGGTGATCTTTTGGGAGTGCTACAGATCTGTCATATTATGAAAATTATGTTTCTGGTTCCTTCTCATTTGCATAGACTTCTTATTTTTGAAATTATTTTTTATTTGACGGTATTTTTTATCATTCCTTTTTCCCCTTAATGATGTGACTTTTATGTTTATAGTTTATTATAGCCTCATTCAGCTCTTGGTGCTTTAAGGGTTGAAGACTTTACATAAGTTCTTTTGAAGCTTATCTCATTCTCCCATGGTATGTATTTTTTATATATTTATTTTTCCCCTAGTATTTTATTTACTGGATTGAATAGTTCAGGATTCAGGCCTAAACATCTGGAGATGTATTCAAGTAGAAACTGGTTATGGCTAAACCCAGTGGGTGAATGCAATACCCAATGATGGGCAGAAGTCCCAGCTTTGACAGAGGTGGTTAGAGAAGCTGTCAGTGAAATGCACTGAAGTCTTAACAGAGGGGAGAGTAGGAGCCACCTCAGTTCCCTTGCCAGGTCAGCAGGAAACCTATCCACTTCCCAGAAACACTCCTGACCCAGTATTCCAGCTATTCAGATCAGACAGCCACCTCTTTTCATCTGCTGGATATTTATGTTCCAAGCAGAGAGGAATTGTGACATTTCCCCTTATGCAAGCCTGAACCTGGAGGGTGCACCTGTGATGGGGATGTAATCACCACAGTCCAGAAAGGCTGTCTATATATGCACCCATTCTTCCTGTAAGATATATATATATATATATATATGCTTATATATATTTATATCTATATATGCTTATATATATGCTTATATATATTTATATCTGTATATGCATATATATGCTTATCTATCTATCTGCTTCCTGTGAGAGAAGCCCCAGCTGTGTCTGTAGTGGTGGATGAAAGGCAAAATGAAAGGTGACTACCTTCTCCAAGACCCTTGACAAGCACCAGCGCTGCCTGACTCTTGCGGTAGAGCTGCAGATTCTCCTTGCTGAACTCTGTACTACACCTGTGCCTCTGTTGAAAGAAACTTCCCACCAGCTGAAAGATTTGGGACTCAAGGACTGCCATCTGGATTCTTTCATCCTATAGGGTGTTCTCTTGATGTGGTGCACTCTCCTTCCTCTAGGAGTAGGGATCCCTGAGAACTAAGCTACTGTGAATACTGCTGCTCCTCTGGGTCTAGCTGCCCAGTGGGGTTACCACACTCCAGGTTGGTGCTGGGGAATGTCTGCAAGGGATCCACTGATGTAGATTGTCACCAAGTCTCCCAGCAGCAGCTCTGATGGGTATGGCAGGGGAGTGATATAGACTCTGAGATTCCTTAATTAGGGGTAGCTTTGGTGTTTTGGCTTTCTCAAATGCTGGTTGTGATAGTAATGAACTAGTCGTGTGGACAGACTTCAGACCTTCTCATTAGCCAGGGTAGGGTGGGCAATGGTAATAACCAAGGCCATACACAATTTTTATCCTTCCTGAGTGCTATGTTATTTTACCTGGTGATGCTGTAATGGACTGTGTCGGTTGACCTCTAGCCAAGAGGTGGTACTTGCACCTTCCTACTGCAGCTGGAAAAATACCAGCTGCAGTAGTAATGGTAGGATATATACTTGCCTTATGTTATCCAGGGGAGATACTCTTGTTTCTCAGGTGATGGGCAGGGCCATAAAGCTCCCAAAAGTTTCTGTCCTTTGTGTTGAGCTACCAGGGGAGATAGAGGAACAAACCCAGGTGGGGGCTGGGTGAGGCAGATCTGTCCTCTGGCTCCCAACATGTGGGTCAAGCAGTGTTCCCTCTGGGAGTTGAGAGGTGTTTCTCTGGCTTCTGCTGCAGAGAAAATGTTGCAGAGGGAGTGGAAAGTAGCAGGTGCTGGTAACCCCCAACCAGCTCCCAGGTACTTGGTAAGGCAGATCTCACATCTGCAGTATTCTGCTAGCAGCAGTGAGTTAAGTTCCAGGTCATCTTTGATTAGAACTCAAAACTGCCTCAGGCCATAAGCCTTCCTCAGGGAAGTAGCTATCCCAGCTTTCAGGCCACACCCCTCCCAGTCTAACCACAAAGCTGGTGCACCCAGCTCTTGCCCTCATGGCTGCAGCACACTTCCACTCACACTACCCCTGATTCAGTTCTGGCCAAGGGACTTCATTCCCCCTTGAGGTCATATTGCAAAATTCAGGTGGGAGTTTCTTTTAACCTATGACCACTGCCTGAGTTAGTTGGTAGAATTCTGTGAAGTCCCCTGTGACACAGAATAAGAAATGGCTTCCCTTGATCCATGCTGGAGACTGGGAATGCACACAAGGCTCTTCTCACTGCTGTTTCTCCTTTTATATTCCTCACCACTGCCTATATCATTGCCAGCACTGGGTAAGATTAAGGGCCTTCCCCTGTGACTTGGATTTCTAGGTTCCCCAATGGAGAGGTGTATATCCTGGAGGCAGTCTCTCCCAACTCACACTCTGAGGACTTACAGTTTTTTGCCTGGCTCATGGTGTAGGCTGCAGCCCACTGCTTCTTTCAAAGGGTCTTTGGATTCTTTCAGCTTTCCTGTTAAATCCCTGCATTGCTTCTTTAAAAAAAAAAAAAAAAAAAAAAAAAAAAAAAAAAAAAAAAAAAGCAGTGTGAATCTCTACATGCTATTTTGTTTTTTTCAATGAGAGAGGCATGCTAATACTGCTTCCAATCTGCCATCTTAGGAAAAAATAAACAATTTGAATTTGAATCTCGATGAAACTCATTTTCCTTCTTCTCTCCTGGATAAGCATGATCAGGCTCTGGATTGGTGTTGAAGTCCCAGAGGTCCTACCTGGGGTAAGAATTAACTGAAATGTGTCCCTGGAAAAGTGGTGTGAAGCTGAGGCAGGAGAGAAAATAAAAAGTAAGTGAGAGAGAGAGACCAAGAGAGTTAATATCTTGATATCAGATAAAGGGAGAGATTCCAAAATCAGTAGAGCAAGAAAGAAGATTCTGATTGTTAAGAGAGAGAGACAGGAAAGATTCCATAGTTTACCGGACACATAACTATATAACAGTCTGCACTTTAAGGCACTGGAATGAGGCAGACACCATTGACCAAAGAGTTGACCAGTGCCTGTCCAGTAGACTGTTCAGTTGTTGGGGAAAAGGAGGGACCCCCTGATTAACATACAGTTTTTTCCAAGGAAGTAGATGGATGTGAGAATTTCCTTCCCCACCACCAAAAAGAAAATAGTATTGGAAGACACCTCCAGTCTTCTTCTATTTTCATTAAACTTCTCCCATTCATGAAGGAAGAATGATATTTCTGATTGATGAAATTGGAGCAGAGGTAAACTGTGTCCTGGCCTTTCAGATCTTGCTATTTCTGTCTTGGATCTATTGGCACTGATTTGGAGTAAATTCATTTTTCCTATTCCTGCTTATTACAGTTGGCCATCAGTATCCCTACCCACCTTGCACCAGACACAGACTGTATTAGAGAAGTTTCACTTCTGCAGTTGTACTGCATTTGATTAGATGGATAGATTGATAGATTCAATTCAGTGAGGAAGGAATTGCAGTATTATCCAATACAGCTTTATTAGGAAACCTGAACTTTAGATTATAAGGCGGATATCACATTGTAATCCCTATTTGCTGAATTCTGTTGATCCACACTTTATATCACATGACTCCATAGGTTGGGTTTGGAGTATTAGTAGTCTAATTTCATTACCACTACCACTCCCCACTAATCTAATCTACTAGAAATGAGTCATAGATGGGAGGGCAGAGTGGGACTAGAAGGTTTTCTGATGCTGTTCAAAGTATGCACAGGTCATTCTTTTCCATGGGAGAAAAAAAGTGGGTCACAAAGAATTAGGATAAATGTCTTTTCTCAAAAAGAACCAATTTTAAATTATGTTCCTGGATGTCACATACAGCTAAAACCTTAAATTCCCATCCAATCTCATATTTCTAAAATATTGATGGTGAAGTACAAATTATCTACTAAATGCACTAAACTAATATGATTTGAGAGGACTGGAGACAGGCTGGGAATTAATTTTGAAATTTTCAAAAGATGCCTATTCATCTTTCTATGTACTAATCAATAGAGACATTTTCTATGCTCCTATTTTCTAAAAATAAAGTCATTTTCATAGATGTCAGAGAGCAAATTGATCAAAGACTAACAATAAAAAGAATTGATAAATATAAATGTACTTTGTTGGGGTGAGTGGGTTGGTGTCATGAGACTTGTATTAGATCCAACTTAATTAGCAGCTTGACTTTCTCTTAGAATAGTGTAAATAGTACAGGAAATTTGTAAATTAGGCCAACTTGAGAGATTTAGCACATTCTAAGAAAAATAGATAAATTGATCAGAAAAGGAAGTGGGAAAATTACTACAGAACAAATATATTAAATATTCAATGTACAGCGTAGAATATAAGAGCAATTATTTTAACAGACTGAGAGTTTTACTCTAAAACAGAATCATCGAAGATTACTCTTTATGGCAAATGTGGCCTTTAACCTATGAACATTTTACAAAATTCTACATGACTAAAGCTTTCTCATTCTAATAGTTTTTTAACAGATTAATTTACATATAACTCACATTCTATAAAATTTTCTCTGTGTACAAATTGGTTTTTAGCATATTTACAAAATTATAAAACCATTGCTACAATCTACTTTTACACTATTTCCATCACCCCTAAAAGAAACCCTGGAAACCATTACTCCATTTTCTGTTTCTGTGGATTTGCCTATTTTGAACATTTCATATAAATGAAATCACACGATATTTAATGTTTTGTGGTTGGTTTATTTCACTTAGCGTAATGTTCTCAAGGTTCATCCATGTTGTGGCATGTTACCCATGTTTTATTCCATTTTATTGACAAGTAAGTTTTTGCTTTATTAATATACCAAATATTATTTTATCCATTATCAGCCAATGAACAATTGGATAGTTTCTATGCTTTTGCTATTATAAGTAGGCTGCTGTAAATATTTGTGCACAAGTTTTTGGGTGGATACATGCTGTGATTTGGATATATGCTTAAGAGTAGAATTGCTGCATCATGTGGCAACTCCATGACAACATTTGAAGAACTGCCAAACTGGTTTCTAAAATAGCAGCACAATATTACATTTTCAATAGCAATGCATGAGACGTCCAATTTCTCCACATCCTCATCCACACTTTTTATTGCCTTTTTTATTATAACCATCCTAGTGGTTATGAAGAAGTTCTCTTAATGTGGTTTTGACTTGCCTTTCTCTGATGACTACTGATGTTCAGCACGTTTTCCTGTCTTTGTTTGCCATTTGTATATATTTTGGGGGAAATTTTTATTTATATCCTCTTTGTTCACTTTTTATTATGGAGTTGTAATGGGTCCTTATATCCTTGACACAAACCTCTTATCAGGTGACTTGAAAATGCTTTCTCCCATTATGTGGACTGTCTGTTCACTTGTTTGATGGTATTGTTTGCAGGTCAAAAGTTTTACATTTTAAAGTACAACACAACTAATTTTTTTTTGTTCCTTGTCCTTTTGGTGTCACTTTAGGAACCAACATGCCTAACATCAGGTCACAAAGATTTACACCTACATTTTCTTCATAGAGTTTTATAGTTTAGCCCACACTTTTAGATCTTAGATCAATTTTGAGTTTTTTGTTTGTTTGTTTATTTGTTTGAGACGGAGTCTCGCTCAGTCACCCAGGCTGGAGTGCAGTGGCGTGATCTCGGCTCACCGCAAGCTCCGCCTCCCGGGTTCACCCCATTCTCCTGCCTCAGCCTCCTGAGTAGCTGGGACTACAGGCGCCTGCCACCATGCCCGGCTAATTTTTTTTTTTGTATTTTTAGTAGAGACGGGGTTTCACCGTGTTAGCCAGGATGGTCTCGATTTCCTGACCTCATGATCCTCCCGCGTCGGCCTCCCAAAGTGCTGGGATTACAGGCGTGAGCCACTGCGCCCGGCCTTGAGTTTCTTTTTCGCTTGGCATGGGTTGGAGTCCAACTTACTCTTTATCAGGTGTTTACCCTGTTGTTCGAGTACAGTTTGTTGAATATATTTTTCTCATTGAATTGCCTTAGTACCCTTGTCAAAAGTCAATTGACCATAAATGTAAAGCGTTATTTCTGGGCTTGCAATTCTATCTCATTTCTCTTTTTCTCCCTTTATAAATATATAAATTATTGATATATTTGTGTATATATGTATTATGTATATAATATATGCATGTATATATATGTATCTCAATGGGATGGAATATACCACTGAGATAACAAGCATAACAAAGGTAATGGGTAAGAATGGGATTTTAAAAATGCATGTATTTATTCTTATGCCAGTACCACACTGTATTGATTACTGTAGCTTTTTCTAAGTTTTGAAATCAGAAAATGAGAATGTCCAATTTTCTTCTCCCTTTTCTAGATTTATACAACTATTCTGAGTCCCTTACATTTTTATATATTTGGGAATTAGATTGTCAATATTGGAAAAATAAAAAGAAAACTGTGATTTTTATGGGATTGTGTTGAATTTGCAGATAAATATGTGGCGGAATGCCATCTTAACAATTTATAATCTTCCAATTTATCGACACAGCATGTTTTTAATTCATTTAAATGTTCTTTAGAACCTTTCAACAATGTTTTATAGTTTCAATGTACAAATCTTGAAATTTTTGTTTAGGTATATCCCTAAATATTTTATCCTTTTTTATACTTTTAAAAACAGAACTATTTTTTATTTCATTTTAGACTGTTCATTGACACTTGCATTTTGATCTTGATCTTGTATCCTACACTATTTCTAAATTTGCTTTTTAAGTCAAAAGTCTTTCTGTGGGTTTCTTGGAATTTTCTAAATATACAATCAAGTCATCTCCAAATACTTTTACATTTTAATTTTCAATTTAGTTGCTTTTTATTAGTTTTTCTTGCCAAATCGTCCTGTGTACTGAGTTGAACAGTTCATCACTACCCAAAAGAAAAAAAATATGTCCACCCCACTATCTCATAATTGATCTTAATTGGAAATAAGGTCTTTGCAAATGTAATTAGTTAAGTAAGATGAAGTCATACTTCATTAGGATGAATGCTAGATCTAATGACCAGTATTCTTATTAAGAGGCTGTGTGAAGAAACACAAACACTCACAGAGGAAATATGACCATGTGAAGATGGGGGCAGAAATTTGAATCATGCAGGTGTAAGCCAAGGAAGCCAAGGATTTCCGGCAACCACCAGAAGATAGGAGAGAAAAGGAAGGAACCTCCCTTAGAGTTTTCAGAGAAAGTATGGCCTTACCAACACCTTGATTTCTGACTTCTTATTTCTGGGACTGGAGCAGAATACACTTGTTATTTTGGCCACTCAGTTTGTGAAACTCTGTTACAACAGTTTGAGAAACTAATATAGATTTTGATACTGAGAAGCAGGAGCTGCTGTATCAACTACCTAAAAATGTGAAATGGCTTTAGAATTGGGCAGAGTCTAAAGTACTTGATAGAAAAAGCCCAGATTCCTTAGATAAATGGCTGGTAGATATTGTTAAAGATGATTAAAAATGTTTAAAGATGTTAAATATGATTCTGATGAGAACTGAGATAGCTGTGAGGAGCACATTAGAAGAATTTTCTATCACTTTAGAGGACACATGTACCACGAACAGAAAGTTGGTGGAAATATGAACATCAAAGATGCTTCTGGTGAGGTCACACAAGAAAATGAGCAATGAGAAACATGATATTGGAAACTGGAAACTGGAGTAAAGGCAATGATGTTATAAAGTGGCAAAAATGTTGGCTTAATTGTGTTATACTGTTGAATGGAAAGTCAGACTTATAAGTGAGGAATCTGGATATTTATCTGAGGAGATTTCCAAGCCAATTAGGGAGGGTGTTGTCTGGTTTCTCTTTGCTACTTATAGTAAAATGTGAGAGAAAAGAGATAAATTTAGGTAGGGTATGTCACAGGGAAGAAAAGGCTTGATGATTTGGAAAATCTTCAGCCTATCCATATTGTAAAAGTTGCACACTTTCTGGAGATAACACTAAGTGTATGGCTGTACAATATTTTCCTGAAGACATTAGGCATGTGATTATAGAGTCAATGACCAATACCAGTAAAAGTCAGGAATAGAGATGGGGCTACATAGAAAGGATCTCTGGAGAGCCCTCATGTGTAATGGTGTGGATCACTTTTACATTCCCAGAAGGCTGGAAAGGATTTTGAGAATAACAGCAGAAACAAACCTACCTTGAAGATAACAGATTGGAAATAGGGAAATATGAAGGAGGATTATCAGACTTTCAGGATCTGCAAACATAGAATGGGCTATTCAGAAGGCAGGGTTGCCACTGCCTTGCAGGTCTTAGAGGGTAAAACTGCCACCTCAGTGATAGAAGGTGGGACTGCTGCCCTGGTCCCCAGGACAGATCATGAAGCCACAGAGATTGTTCTTAGGTCTTGAATGATGAAAATTTTCTTGCTGGGTTTTGGACTTACTTTAATACTAGTGACTCCTTTATTCCTTTTATTTTCTTGCTTTTATTATGTAAATGGCATCCATGTCTCTTCCACCACTGTATTTTGGAAATAGAGAACTTGTTTTTCAATTTCACAGGTCCACAGGTAGAGAAAAATTTTATCCCAGGGTAGATCAGACCCAGGGTTTCATCCCTACATGTATTGGATGACTTAGATGAGATTTTGAAACTCTGAGTTGATAATTGAGATTTTGGACTTAGAGTTAATGTTTTAGTGGGTTTAACTGAGTATGTTGGGATGGGATTAATGTATTTTACAGGTGGGATGTGGATGAATTGATGGGGTGCAGAGGGTATACTGTCTGGATTGAATAGCATCTCCCCAAAATTCATGATCACAGAGATCCTTGGAAAATGACAACTTCAAAAACATGTAAATTAAAATATTATTAAACATTTTTGTTACAATTCTCATTATTAAGTGAAACTATGTGCTATAGGAGCTTGAAAAATCCTCACGTCAGATACCCTGTTGAGAAAAATATCGTAGAGAGTTAACATATCAGTTTACTTCCTTAAAATGTTTTGGCTGAATTTAGATTATTCTCCTTGATTATGAATAGCTCCCTACTTTGGATAAAGAAATGTAATTTGGACTGTCTCTGTAGGGACAAGTGCTACGCTTACTAAATATCCACCCCATTACATATCCAATTCTCTGGTTAGCCCACCACACTCTTCCCACCATTCTGGGTTTATAAAAATGACATCTCTCTACTCATGAACAGAGTTCATTCTACAACATCAGTTGAAACTGCAGAATGTCTCTGACCATCCCAGAATGGTACATACCCCAAATTATAAAAGGATAGGCTGTGCTGCTAATGGCTGCTTATATTCTCCTGTCAAAATTGTAGTTCTTAGGATGAACAGCTAGGTGAGATGAGATAGAACAGGCTTTTAAAAGCTTTTAACAGATGAGTTCTTTGCCTGTTTGTAGCCTATATAGGATCAATAAAAACTTCTCATACACATGCATGCTCAGGCACGTACATACACACGTACACCCCCTCACACACACACCCCCTCACACACAAATACACACAATCATGCTCAAGGTAATGAGCACTGACTTATATGATTTTATTTGTACCTTTGCAAATGGTTCTGGTTAGAGGTCAGTGTTGGTGGGGCAAATGCTTGCTTCCGGTATTTACTTTCTAATAGAGGTTATTGGAAAGCTCACTATAGTGGGATTATGAAAAGCTGGTTTAAAATGCTGTAATTCTGTAATTCCCTCCCACTGCTGCTCATCAGACACACACACCACACCACACACACACACAAACACACACCCACATGTTCTCTCTCTCTGTCTTTTTTTCTCAAACATTTTATCACAAAACTCCTGCACTTCTAAAGAACAGGTAAAAAAAAAGATTCTAAAGTAAGACAAATCTGAATGTTTACTCTCCAGTTGTGTGACCTCTCAAACTCCACTTTTCTTGTCTATAACATTGAAATAAATAATAATCCTGTAGACTTTTGCTAATTCTTTGTTACAAGTCTATCTCCTCCCTTAAACTCTTTGTGAAGTTCTATGTCTTATTTCTATTTCTTCAGCATGTAGCATAGTACTGTGTACATACTAAATACTAAAACTTGCTGAATGGAGGCTGGATGATGTTTAAATCACATTTGCTTCTTATATAATCTGTCATTTCAAAAATAAAGTTATTTGACTTAGACACTGTTTCCATAATATAAGAACTATAATAAATAATATATAAAATAATATCTTAACCCTGGCATTGTTAATATTCATGATGTCACTGGTTTTTCATGGTAGGGGAAACAAAGATGGTGTTTCCATATGATACTTCCTTTAATTAAATGAATTAAATTTAGATTTAATTTAACAGCCATCAGAAGCTTTTCCCAGTGCTTGCTTATATGTATCTGAAGTCATTGTACCCAGCTGAGTAAAATCGAATCCAGCAGTATATGCACTACTTATAAAAACTTTAGATTTTGATCTGAAATGTCATGCTAGAGTATAAGAAAGTCAGGCGTGAGGAATACATCATCACTCATGGTTTTTTCATGATCCACATAGGTATTATTCCCTGATGTTTTTCACCATAATTGCAAGATTATCACTTTTTTTTTTTTCATTTTGGGAGAAAATCAGAGTGAGACAAAGTGATACTGTCCTTGACCAAAAAACATGCTTTGTATTTACCAAAGTTTACAGCAATACCCTCATGCTCTCTACTGATGATTCATTTTAAAGCTATTCCTGGTTCTATTCATTTCTGCTTTTTATCCAAAATATCTTAAGCACACCACATTGGACTATCTGATTCCTTCCATCTTGGGTTGGAGGAATTAGGAAATAGCAGTTCTCATGTCTTTTTTTTTTCTTTTCCCACTTTGGAAATTAATTCCAAGTTTATTTAAGGGAAAGCAAAAAAAGAAGATGTGCATATTTATCCCCCCACAGGCTAACAAAGATGCAGGCTTTTTTGCTAATTGAGGATTCAGAGAGAAGACTTGGTGGTGTCATGAGGTGTCATACATACAGGAAACACAAGTGGCAGCTGGTTGCTATTGAGGTAGCTAAATGTGAAAACTCACTAATTAGAGAAATGCAAATTGCAAAGACATATTTTGCTACACCCTGGAGCTATGTTGAAGCAATCAGCAAAGGAGGATCCTGAAAGTGCCCACCTTTTGGAGGAATCTTGGAGCCAACATGGTGTTCATTGACAGTTATTGAATACACACTGAAGTAGCAGCTACTGCTCTAGATACAGAGAGGTTTAAATTGTGAGCAAAGATAGAACTCTGTTAGTCCATTAACGTGAGTGATTTATTTGTGAGACCATTTGATGTCACAGAATCTCCTGTGTTACTGTTCTCTGTCCTGCCTTTGATTCAGTCTCTAGTAGTTCAAGAAGTATAGTGTACTGGGTAAGATAGGGCAGGAAACAGGTTAAATATAAGTGTAGTCATTTAACTTCTGACCAATTGACTATGAGGAAAATGAAGAAAAAGGGATAAAACTATGGCTAGAGACATGAACAAATTTAAATGTTGATTTTTTAACCAAATAAACTGTAGATCTTTTTCCCTTACTGAATTAACTGATTTTTAATGAAATTAAATTAATTGGCTTATGGTTTTAACATCATGCTGCCTAAATGTCTGCCTTCTTGTGCTGAGGACCTAGCTTAGATTCATTGATTATCAGACTATAGGTCAGTGGCTCCTAATTTCAAGTTTGTGTAGTCCATGGATATATTTAAGTTGACAGAGGAAAATCTATAAATACTCCAGGACTCTAGGAAATAGTGTTTGTTAAAATGCATGTGTACAGTTTTCTAAAGAAAAGTTGTATGTCTTCCAATATATATATTTTTATAAGGTCCCTATCCTAGCCTCCAAATTTAAGAAGAGTGCTATTACAGTCTTATCACTAATATAGTTTAGGCAGTCCTTAATAAATGTGTATATCCATTTCTACCCAACTGTACTTACATTTATTTCTGATAGGGTTTGGTGGAGGTCACCTTACTTTCAATATATCAGAAGAAAAGATATCAGACTTCTTGATCTTTACATAGCCCTTAATGCTTTAACCCATATTTCCCTCTAGTATAGAAGTTTCAGGTCTCTGCTATCAATGCTGCATCCTGCAGGCTTATTCTCTTTGCCCTAGGAGGCAGAATTTGTGGGATCGTCTTAGCTGTCCAAGCACAGACACATGAGAGAATTTAATGAAGGCCTGCCATTGCCCTGGGGTAGGAGAGTATTGCTCCCTCCCAGAGGTATTTATCTTGTTTTTGTTTCTTTTTCTCCATACTTGAACTGCACTGAATCCCAGAGTAGTAAGTGATTTTTTAATTAGCGTTAAGTGGCCACAATCCTGAATCTAGAACTTTAAAGGCAGCTTCTATCTAGTGGCTCTACCACTTCCTGACTCTGTGACTGTGACCCATTATTTATCCTGCTGTACTGATGTTACCATATCTGAAAAATGAGGGTAATAACTATGTCTTATTTTTACATGGTTATTGAGAAGATTAAATTAGACATATCCAAAAACTGTTGTGAAAAGTAAGTGTTCTAAAAATATGTTTGATTTTATTTATTTTAAAATAGACTGTTGCCTGTTACAAAACCAAAACCAAAAACAAAACAAAACAAAACAAAAGACATTAGAGAACAATTATTTTGGGTCCTTGATTTTTATTAATGAAATGACTCCTGAACCTATTTGGAAACTTGATTTTCTCTGTACCTCTGCTTAAATAAAAATGCCTACCGAGTAATGGGAGAGTGGGTATAGGCATTCAATATTAGTGTTTGAGGAGCAAGGAAAGAAAGTTTTCTGATTTTACTTAAAAATTTTGTATATGTTGTGAAGTTTATATTATGGACAAAGAAGTGTTACTTCCTAAATTGATATGTTTCTGATTCTACTTCTTATGGATTTCAGGAGAGATTAATCCTATAGCTTTGGCCTCCAGAAAATGACTTTTTAAAAGCTATCTATTTTAAGAATTGGGAGAGCATCACAAGCCCTGTTCATTGAATCCACCTCACAAAATACCATACTCTAATTTGGAATAGCCTCTGAGAGAGGCCGTTGTTGAGGGAAGAGGAAGTTTTCCACAACAGTGAGTGGGGAGCAAATGGAAGCCACCTTACAAAAGATCAGTGCGAGATTCCAACTCGCTAGTTGGAAAAATGGGATTGGTGGTTGGTGCCTACTCAATAACTTTCACTGGGCATAGTATAAGGATCTAAGAAAGCAAAGAAAGTTTCTTTTTAAATAAAATATTTGCATCTTTGTCATATAACCAGAAAATATTGAAAGAAATTTACTGTCTTTATTAGTTAAGAAGAAAGCAATAATTTAATGACCTCTCTTCTTCAGAGTGTTACCTCAGTCTTTACCTTTATAAAACACAGACATCTAAACCTAATTAATTCAGAGGCTACTAATATATAATTTGCAATTTTGGGCCCAATCTGTTGTGAAAGTTACCTATACATTAAATATGAGGAAAATATATACTTCAGCGTTTTATATGATACAATAATGAAGCAAACCTTGCATAGCATTTTATGCATTTCAAAAACGAGATTGTATAAACTGCTTCTTTCCAGATAAGGATTAGTAACACCAGGCGATGTGTCCTATAAATTAAAAGAGTCCAGACTGGAGTTTAACTTATCAATAGTTTATTTTCAATATGTGGAGTAGCAAGAAAATTACATTTCTTAAAAAAATGTGTTTCATTTTTTTACTTGTTAGACTGTGTTCCCTCCCTAAATTTTATTAATTGGCAAACTTTGAATAAAGATGTTTTATAAAGGAGATAGACACAGGTAGAGAATAATTTAGTAAGTTTTATAAAAAGCTCATATCAAGATAATGCTAAACAAAATTAAGCCTTAAATAATGACACAACACTTACCTCTTGAACCACTCTGCGTGTGTTTGTTTAAAGTAGAGCAACTCCAACATATAGCTACATACACTGCTTTTCTATTTATAAGCAAATTTTCATACTTTCTTTCTCATAATCTTACCAATAGCCTGATTTAAAAAGTAGGGAAGGGGAGGAAATGAACAGTCAGAGGTTACATGAATTGGTCAAGTCATATAGTCTCAAATTTGCTAAGGATGATGCTCTAAATAAATTGTACCAATAGTGAATGACTTCAGTAGTTTTAAGGGCATCAGTTTTTGGAGTCAAACATCTGTATTTAAATCTGTTCTACTTCTTTGTAGTGGTATAATCTTAGAGGAATCATTTCTTCTCTCTGTGCCTCTGCTTTCTTGCCTGTAAAAGAAGTTATTAATAATAAGCTGATAAAAGTTGGGTGTATTAATAAAATAAGAACGTTCCAAGCAGTGTGATGTAGTAGAAAAAGCGTCAATATACTTTGGATTTGACTGATATACTTTGGATCTGACTTTCAGTCTGGCCTTTGTTGATTTTTTTGTTTGTACCCTTAGGCAGATTTCTTCAGCTCTCTGTAACCCACCTGTAAGGTGCATAATTATATGGACAAAATAACTTATACAAAGTGTATACAATATTTGGCATATGATAAGTAGTGCATAAATATAGGTCTTATGCCAACAAGGTTGTCTACACTTCCTTACCTGCAGTTTGTGATGGTGATATTCCATTATAAGTTGGTACAGAGAAGTGACATGGTACTCTTGCATTTTAATATAATGTTTACAGAAATAATTGTAATTATTAAAAATACAAACAATACATTCAAAAAAATTTACAAGAAAAACAATCCTATCAAAAACTGGGCTAAGGAGAAGAATAGACAGTTCTCAAAAGATACACAAATGGCCAAGAAACATATGAAAAATTGCTCAGCAACACTGATGATCAGAAACTACAAATCAAAACCGCAATGTGATACCACCTTACTCCTGAAAGAATGGCCATAATCAAAAAATTTAGAAAAAATAGATGTTGGCTTGGATGTGGTGAACAGGGAACACTTCTACACTGCTGGTGGGAATGTAAACTAGTACAATCACTATGGAAAACAGTGTGGAGATTCCTTAAAGACCTAAAAGTAGAACTACCATTTGATCCCACAATCCCACTACTGGGTATCTACCTGGAGGAAAATAAGTCATATGCGCAAACAAGAACAGATCCAGTCTGCAGCTCCCAGTGTGAATGACGCAGAAGACCAGTGATTTCTGCATTTCCAATTTAGGTACCTGGTTCATCTCACTGGGACTGGTTGGACAGTGGGTGCAGCCCATGGAGTGTGAGCTGAAGCAGGGTGGGGCATCACCTCACTTGGGAAGCACATGGGGTCAGAGGATTTCCCTTTCCTAGCCAAGGGAAGCCATGACAGACTATAACTGGACAATTGGGACACTCCTCCCCAAATACTGCAGTTTTCCAACTGTCTTAGCAAATGGGACACCAGGAGATTATATCCTGCACCTGGCTCAGTTGGTCCCATGCCCACAGAGCCTTGCTCAGTGCTAGCACAGCAGTCTGAGATCGACCTGCGAGACAGCAGCCTGGCAGGGGTAGGGGCATCCACCACTGCTGAGGCTTAAGTAGGTAAACAAAGTGGCCAGGGAAGCTCAAACTGGGTTGAGCCTACAGCAGCTCTGCAAGACCTGCTGCCTTTGTAGACCGCACCTCGGGGGGCAGGGTATAGCTGAACAAAAGGCAGCAGAAACTTCTGCAGACTTAAATGTCCCTGTCTGACAGCTCTGAAGAAAACAGTGTTTCTCCCAGCATGGTGTTTGAGCTCTGAGTACAGACAGACTGCCTACTCAAGTGGGTCCCTAAGCCCCATGTAGACTAACTGGGAGACACCACCCAGTAGGGGCTGACTGACACCTCATACAGGTAGGTGCCCCTCTGGGACAATGCTTCCAGAGGAAGGATCAGACAGTAATATTTGCTGTTCTGCAATATTTGCTGTTCTGCAGCCTCCACTGGTGATACCCAAGCAAACAGGGTCTATCTGGAGTGGACCTCTAGCAAACTCCAACAGATCTGTAGCTGAGGGTCCTGACTGTTAGAAGGAAAACTGACAAACAGAAAGGACATCCACACCAAAACCCCATCTGTACATCACCATCATCAAAGACCAAAGGTAGATAAAACCACAAAGATGGAGAAAAAAGAGAACAGAAAAGCTGAAAATGCTAAAAATCAGAGTGCCTCTCCCCCTCCAAAGGAATGCAGCTCCTTGACAGCAACAGAACAAAGCTGGATGGAGAATGACTTTGACGAGTTGAGAGAAGGCTTCAGATGATCAAACTTCTCCGAGCTAAAGGAGGAAGTTTGAACCCATCGCAAAGAAGTTAAAGACCTTGAAAAAAGATTAGATGAATGGTTAAGTAGAATAACCAGTGTAGAGAAGTCCTTAAATGACCTGATGGAGCTGAAAGCCATGGCATGAGAACTACATGACGAATGCACAAGCTTCAGTAGCTGATTCGATCAACTGGAAGAAAAGGTATCAGTGATTGAAGATCAAATGAATGAAATGAAGTGAGAAGAGAAGTTTAGAGAAAAAAGAGTGAAAAGAAATGAACAAAGCCTCCAAGAAATATGAGACTATGTGAAAAGACCAAATCTATGTCTGATTGGTATACCTGAAAGTGATGGGGAGAATGGAACCAAGTTGGGAAACACTCTGCAGGATATTATCCAGGAGAACTTCCCCAACCTAGCAAGTCAGACCAACATTCAAAGTCAGGAAATACAGAGAACGCCACAAACATACTCCTTGAGAAGAGCAACTCCAAGACACATAATTGTCAGATTCACCAAAGTTGAAATGAAGGAAAAAATATTAAGGGCAACCAGAGAGAAAGGTCAGGTTACACACAAAGGGAATCCCATCAGACTAACAGTGGATCTGTTGGCAGAAACTCTAGAAGCCAGAAGAGAGTGGGGACCAATATTCAACATTCTTAAAGAAAAGAATTTTCAACCCAGAATTTCATATCCAGCCAAACTAAGCTTCATAAGTGAAGGAAAAATAAAATACTTTACAGACAAACAATTGCTAAGAGATTTTGTCACCACCAGGCCTGCCTTACAAGAGCTCCTGAAGGAAGCACTAAACATGAAAAGGAACAACCAGTACCAGCCACTGCAAAAACATGCCAAATTGTAAAGACCATTGAGGCTAGGAAGAAACTGCATCAACTAATGGGCAAAATAACCAGCTAACATCATAATGACAGGATCAAATTCACATGTAACAGTATTAATCTAAAATGTAAATGGGCTGAATGCCCCAATTAAAAGACACAGACTGGCAAATTGGATAAAGAGACAAGACCCATCAGTGTACTGTATTCAGGAGACCCGTCTCACATGCAGAGACACACATAGGCTCAAAATAAAGGGATGGAGGAAGAGCTACCAAGCAAATGGAAAGCAAAAAAAAAAAAAAAAAAAAAAAAAAAGCAGGGGTTGTAATCCTTGTCTCTGATAAAACAGACTTTAAACCAACAAAGATCAAAAGAGAAAAAGAAGGCCATTACATAATGGTAAAAGGATCAATTCAACAAGAAGAGCTGACTATCCTAAATATATATGTACCCAATACAGGAGCACCCAGATTCATAAAGCAAGTCGAGAGACCTACAAAGAGACTTAGACTCCCACACAATAATAATGGGATACTTTAACACCCCACTGTCAATATTAGACAGATTAAGGAGACAGAAGTTTAACAAGGATACCCAGGACTTGAACTCAGCTCTGCACCAAGCAGACCTAATAGACATCTACAGAACTCTCCACCCCAAATCAACAGAACATACATTCTTCTCAGCACCATATTGCACTTATTCCAAAAGTGACCACATAGTTGGAAGTAAAGCACTCCTCAGCAAATTTAAAAGAACAGAAATCACAACACACTGTCTCTCAGACCACAGTGCAATCAAATTAGAACTCAGGATTAAGAAACTCACTCAAAGCCACACAACTACATGGAAAGTGAACAACCTGTTTCTGAATGACTACTGGGTACATAATGAAATGAAGGCAGAAATAAAGATGTTGTTTGAAACCAATGAGAAAAAAGACACAACATAGCAGAATCTCTGGGACACTTTTAAAGCAGTGTGTAGAGGGAAATTTATAGCACTAAATGCTCACAAGAGAAAGCAGAAAAGAACTAAAATTGACACCCTAACATCACAGTTAAAAGAACTAGAGAAGCAAGAGCAAACACATTCAAAAGCTAGTAGAAGGCAAGAAATAACTAAAATCAGAGCAGAATTGAAAGAGATAGAGACACAAAAAAACCTTCAAAAAATCAATGAATCCAGGATCTGTTTTTTGAAAAGATCAACCAAATTGATAGACCAGTAGCAACAATAATAAAGAAGAAAAGAGATAAGAATCAAATAGATGCAATAAAAAATGATAAAAGGGATATCACCACCGATCACACAGAAATACAAACTACCATCAGAGAATACTATAAACACCTCAACACAAATAAACTAGAAAATCTTGAAGAAATGGATAAATTCCTCTACACATACACCCTCCTAAGACTAAACCAGGAAGAAGTTGAATCTCTGAATAGACCAATAACAGGCTCTGAAATTGAGGCAATAATTAATAGCCTACCAATGAAAAAAAAGTCCAGAACCAGATGGATTCACAGCCGGATTCTACCAGAGGTATAAAGAGGAGCTGGTACCATTCCTTCTGAAACTATTCCAATCAATAGAAAAAGAGGGAATCCTCTCTAACTCATTTCATGAGGACAGCATCATCCTGATACTAAAGTCTGGCAGAGACACAACAAAAAAGAGAATTTTAGATCAATATCCTTGATGAATATTGATGCAGAAATCCTTAATAAACTACCGGCAAACCGAATCCAGCAGCACATCAAAAAGCTTATCCACCACGATCAAGTTGGCTTCATCCCTGGGATGCAAGGCTGGTTCAACATATACAATCAATAAACATAATCCATCACATACACATAACCAGGGAAAAAAAAACACATGATTATCTCAATAGATGCAGAAAAGGCCTTTGACAAAATTCAATAGCGCTTCATGCTGACAACTCTCAATAATCTAGGTATTGATGGAATGTATCTCAAAATAATAAGAGCTCTTTATGACAAACCCACAGCCAATATCATACTGACTGGGCAAAAACTGGAAGCATTCTCTTTGAAAACTGGCAAAAGACAGGAATGACCACTCTCACCACTCCTATTCAACATAGTGTTGGAAGTTCTGGCCAGATAAGTCAGGCAAGAGAAAGAAATATAGGGTATTCAATTAGGAAAAGAGGAAGTCAAATTGTCCCTGTTTGCACATGACATGATTGTATAATTAGAAAACCCCATAGTCTCAGCCCAAAATCTCCTTAAGCTGATAAGCAACTTCAGCAAAGTCTCAGGATACAAAATCAATGTGCAAAATCACAAGCATTCCTATACACCATTAACAGAGAGCCAAATCATGAGTGAACTCCCATTCACAATTGCTACAAAGAGAATAAAATACCTAGGAATCCAACTTACAAGGGATGTGAAGGACCTCTTCAAGGAGAACTACAAACCACTGCTCAATGAAATAAAATATGATACAAAGAAATGGAAGAATATTCCATGCTCATAAATAGGATGAATCAATATTGTGAAAATGGCCATACTTCCCAAAGTAATTTATAGATTCAATGCCATCCCCATCAAGCTATCAATGACTTTCTTCACAGAATTTGAAAAAACTACTTTAAAGTTCACACAGAACCAAAAAAAAAACAAAAAAAAAAAAACAAAAAAACAAGCCCACATTGCCAAGATAATCCTAAGCAAAAAAACAAAGCTGGAGGCATCATGCTACCTGACTTCAAACTATACTACAAGGCACAGTAACCAAAACAGCATGGTACTGGTACCAAAACAGAGATATAGACCAATGGAACAGAATAGAGGCCTCAGAAATAACACCACACATCTACAACCATCTAATCTTTGACAAACCTGACAAAAACAAGAAATGGGGAAAGGATTCCCTATTTAGTAAATGGTGCTGCGAAAACTGGCTAGCCATATGTAGAAAGCTGAAACTGGATCCCTTCCTTACACCTTATACAAAAATTCAAGATGGATTAAAGACTTAAATGTTAGACCTAAAACCATAAAAACCCTGGAAGAAAACCTAGGCAATACCATTCAGGCCATAGGCATGGGCAAGGACTTCATGACTAAAACACCAAAAGCAATGGCAACAAAAGCTAGAATTGACAAATTGGATCTAAATAAACTGAAGAGCTTCTGCACAGCAAAAAAAAAAAAAACTACCATCAGAGTGAACAGGCAACCTACAGAATGGGAGAAAATTTTTGCAATCTGACAAAGGGCTAATGTCCAGAATCTACAAAGAACTTAAACAAATTTACAAGAAAGAAACAACCCATCAAAGAGTGGGCAAAGGATGTGAACAGACACTTCTCAAAAGAAGACATTTATGCAGCCCACAGACACATGAAAAAATGCTCATCATCACTGGCCATCAGAGAAATGCAAATCAAAACCACAATGAGATACCATCTTACACCAGTTAGAATGGTGATCATTAAAAAGGCAGGAAACAACAGATGCTGGAGAGAATGTGGAGAAATAGGAATGCTTTTACACTGCTGGTGAGAGTGTAAACTAGTTCAGCCATTGTGGAAGAGAGTGTGGAGATTCCTCAAGGATCTAGAACTAGAAATACCATTTGACCCAGCCATCCCATTACTGGATATACACCTAAAGGATTACAAATCATGCTACTATAAAGAAACATGCATACATATGTTTATTGCAGCACTATTCACAATAGCAAAGACTTGGAACCAACCCAAATGTCCATCAAGGATAGACTGGATTAAGAAAATGTGGCACATATATACCATGGAATACTATGCATCTATAAAAAAGGATGAATTCATGTCCTTTGCAGTGACATGGATAAAGCTGGAAACCATCATTCTGAGCAAACTATCACAAGGACAGAAAACCAAACACCGTATGTTCTCACTCATAGGTGGGAACTGAACAATGAGAACACTTGGATACACGGCGGGGAACATCACACACAGGGGCCTGTCATGGGGTGGGGGGCAGGGGGAGGGATAGCATTAGGAGAAAAACCTAATGTAAATGATGAGTTAATGGGTGCAGCAAACCAACATGGCACATGTATACAAATGTAACAAACCTGCATATTGTGCACATGTGCCCTAGGACTTAAAGTATAATAAAAAATAAAAAGTTAAAAAATTAAAAAGTCATTGACAAATGCACATGCATGCGTGTTTATAGCAGCACAATTTGCAATTGTAAAAATGTAGAACCAGCCCGAATGACCAAATGCTCATCAACAAGTGGATAAAGAATCCGTGGTATGTATGTATGTATGTATGTATGTATGTATGTATCTGTGTGTGTGTGTGTATACACACACATACATATATATATGATGGAATACTACTCAGTCATAAATAGGAATGAATTAATGGCATTCATAGCCCTGGATAAGATTGGAGACTATTGTTCTAAATGAAGTAATTCAGGAATGGAAAACCAAACATTGTATGTTCTCATTCATAAGTGGGAGCTAAGCTATGAGGATGAAAAGGAATAAGAATGACACAGTGGACTTTGGGGACTCAGGAAGAAATAGTGGGAAGGGAGTGAGGGATAAAAGAGTACAAATTTGGTGCAGTGTATACTGCCCGGGTGATGAGTGCACCAAAATCTCACAAATCACCACTAGAGAACTTCCTCATGTAACCAAACACCACCTGTTTTCCAATAAACTATTGGGGAAATAAGGAACTTTTAAAAAAAATACAAAGCAGCAATTTGGGTGACTATGTTAGGTGAAATCTGGGAATTAATTTCTTGTATTTTATCCAGAATTCAGTATTCTTTCATCTTATTTATAATTTTTATTTACCTTGAACTTAGAACTTGAATTTAGCTCATATGGGGTTTGCACCAGAGATATATATGGTGATTTCAGCCAGAATCAGAACTCGTAGTCTCCAGCATTTCAATTTTGTTTCCCCAGGTTGGCTGTAAGTTTTACAGAGTCCAGGGATTATAGAACACCAATGGCATTTTAGCCACAATAAATCTAATACTGACTGCAACATCACTGTCACCACATTCCTGAGAAGATTACTTCTTTTTGGAGATATCTGTAAGTAATCTATTGTAATGTCATAAACATGTGGGAGCCCTTGCCTACTTCATCATTACATCATGCCAGTTCTTTCTCTGAAATATGTTAAGGTAGATCACTTCTCTCCATTTAATTTTTACCTCAACACCTGAATTTTACATTCCTTATAACATTTTTTTGTGTTAAGCTTCTAGTTTTTGTTCTAATAAGATATTCTATATTCAGCAATAAATAGAGTCTAGTTTAGCCACAGTGTAGAATATCACTTCAAAATTTTGCTCAGAAACTTATGGCAAGTCTAAGTGAACTCTCAATAAGTATTTAATAATTTCATAAGAAATCCCATTCTTATCCTTACTCTCCTGCTAGGAGTTTTATTGTTCATGCAATCATTCTGGTACATTCTAAACAATCTGTCATCCTGTGGTTTGTCTGAGTTACTTTTGGCATGACAGAAGAGCAAAATTCTTTTTTTTTTAACCATGTTTCTTATAGGCCTGTGTGTGTCAACACACATTCAGCAGGCACCTACCAGATGCCTGTCTTTAAGCTAAATTCTGGGCATTCAAAAATGGCCAAAGCATTATCTGCTCTTCAAGTGCCCTCAGTCTAATGGGGAAGTGCAGACAGACTGACAAACTGGACACACTATGAAGAGCGATGTGCTGGCAGCACAGTCAGGGTAAAGTAGTTGGTGGTTGGGAAATGTAGGCAGATCTAGCAGTAGGCAGATCTGTCAACCCAGAAGAGCTGGTGTCAATCCTCTTTCTTTAATGGATAAGGATATCGATTCTGGAGCCAGACTAAAGAATAGCATGTCCTCAAACCTACATATGTGTCTATTATAATAATAATTATTATTAATCTTAGTCTGTGCTGCTATAAGAAAATTGCTGGGACTAAGCAACTTATAAAGAACAGAAATGTATTTCTCACAGTTCTGGAAGCTGAGATATCTAAGATCAAGTTGCCAGCACATTTGATGTCTGTTGAATGCTCTCTGCTCCCAGGATGACATTTTCTTGCTGCATTCTCACATGACAGAAGAGTACAAAGAGGGACAAATGCTGTGTCCTGACCTGGTAGAGGAGGTGGAAGGGCCAGGCGGTTCTCGGAAGCCTCTTTTATAAGGGCGTTAATCTCATTCATGAGGGTAGAGCCCTCATGATTTAATCACATACTAAAATGCCCCACCTCTTAATACCACCATAATGGGGGTTAAATTTTGGAGGGACACAAACATTCAGATCATAGCTTTCTGCCTCATTTTAAAAAACAGTTAAAACAGTCTCTGGCATTCAGGTGCCCTCAGTCTAATAGCAAGATACATAGGCAAGCTAATGAACTGGACACACTCTAATGAGTGACATGATGGAGGTACATGCAGGTAGAGTGGGAGCTGGTAGTGGGGAAATGCAGGCAGATCTTTAGTACCAGAAGAGCTGGTGTCAGTTGCTCTTTCTCTAATGGATAAGGGTATAAATTCTAGAGCTACACCTACAAACAGCATATTTAAACTACATATGTTTAAATAGCATATTTACACTATATGTGTTTATTATTACTATCATTGTTAATCCACATTTCTTCTGTTTTTGAAATATATTTTACACTCTTGTTTTAAACATTTTAGATAAATTGGTGGCTTTCGAGTGTTCTAATTATGATACAATTTGACAAATACAATTTATATTAAGTCCAGCCTATGCAGTCATATATATGTATAGGTATGTACATACATGAATATAATACATATATGTGTGAAGCACTCTAATACTTTCTATTCTGTTTCATTCTATTTTTATTCCATTCTGTTAATTATAACCAGAAGAATGACTGTCACAACCTACTGCTTTTAATTTAATGATCTAACAATGGGTTGAGACTCGTAGTCTGAATACACTAATGAGAATAATATGACCAAGTAAATAAGAAATTGCATAGTATTATAAGTGCCACCATAGGATGTAATATGTAAAGATGCTAAGAAAGGGTAGAGGAGGGAGTCCTGACAAGCACACTGAGGGCAAGAACTGGGTCCTGGTCATTTTTACTCTATGGTATTTGGCATTTAGTTGGTTCTTCATGCATGTTTTTAAATTAATAAAGCTGGATGAAGTAAGCATCATTACTTGTAAATAATGCTCTAGCATGGCCATTTCTTCTTTCAGTTCCAACGAAAAAGACAAGACTAGGGCATATTTGCCACCACATGTGCCTGCTCTTGGCAGACGTTGTAATGACACCCTTTTTTCTCAAACCTCAGATTCTTTTCCAGTGTAACGATGCAGACATCTGCTACAAATCCACTGGACTAGCATGGGTGATGAAATCTGTTTTTAGGATATTTTGTTATAAATTTATTTTTTGTAGCTACTGGCAGGTTGAACAGAGCCAGGTTCACTCTAAGTCTTTCTTTGAATTGTCCATTTCTCAAAAGCCAAAACAATTGTCTCTTAATTAATTTCCACTCAAAAGAGTGCTTAATATGATGTCTGGCACACAGTGGGTTCACATATTGAGATGGTATAAATTTGTTGTAAATTCAACTCCACTTTCTCATCAAATTGAGACTGTTAAATTGTGAACATATTTTTGGTTTCCTGCTTCATAAAATATGAGCACTCTAATCCCAGATGGCACATCCTCCAGAAACATATGGACAAGACAATTTATAAGGAGTGCTCTTTCAGGAGTCGGCTCCACTTAACAGAGGAGGCTGTATGATTTTGCCAGGACCTTTCAAGCTACTCATCGAGGAGGAAGGTGAACAGGTCTTAGTCATGTAGCCAAGGGATTAAAAAAAAAATTGCCATAAATCTCATTTCTTGAAGCATATGTCTTTTCATAATTAGGGATGGAGTCAGGTGGGGTGGGGATTTTTTGTCCCTACAAGTGTAGGGCACACATTTTGTAGATGAATATATAATATGGTCGTTTTTGTAGTGAATATATAATATGGGCCTGTGTGTGTTTTTCTTGTTGTTTGTTGTTGTTGCTGTTGTTGTTATCTATAACCAAAGTAGGCTATACTGGTCATTCCAGTTCATGTTCAGGAAGGACACCTGCAAAGAAAGAAAAGGTACTATTATTTATAGCTCCCCTACTATATAACACTATCCAAACATTGTTGCATACATTATATCATGTGTTCTAAAGCTGTATCCTAGTGTGTCTCTCATGTTACGTTGAAATATGATCAGATAGTCAGAAATGTGACCAGAAACATTATAACTAAAGAGGATGGCCTGGTAGAGATTAAGAAGCCCTAATTAGAAGAATCTTTCTCTGTGTAACATCTCCTTTTACCTGAGAAACAGTGATGATTAAGTTTATGTGTCTACTTGGCTGGGCTGAGATAACCACATAGCTGCTAAAACAATATCTCTAGGTGTGTCTTCAAGGCTGTTTCCAGAAGATATTAACAGTTGAATCAGTGGACTGAGTAAAGATCTTCCTCACCAATTTGGGGAGGCATCATCTAATTTGTTGAGGACTTGAATAAAACAAAAAGGCAGAGGCAGGGCAAATTTACCCTCTTCCCTCCCTTTTCTTGAGCTGGGACAACCATCTCATATTCTACTATCCCTGGACATAAATGGTCCTGGACTATGGTCCTGGATCAAGACTTACAACACAAGCAACCCCTACCCACCACCACCCCAGACTGCAGATTGTGGGACTTCTCAGTCTCCATAATTTTGTAGACAGTCTCTAATAATTAATGTCTTTTTTGTATATCTATATATTTCTATTGGTTCTGTTTCTCTGGGGAACCCTGACTAATACAGAAAGTTAGTTTTTTAAGCCAAAAGATCATTTCAATCCTTTGAGCTTCAGTTGTTGCATCTGTGAAATGGAAAATGATACCAAATTCACTGGATTACTGTAGGGGCTTGAGATTCAGCATTTAACATGCTTAGTAAATCACATGGCACATTATTAATGGTTCAACAAGTATGGATAAGTATACAAAGGTACATAATAGCTGGTTGTTTAGTAAGGATGATAATTAGAATAGTTATTTCTAAAACCCAAATAACAAAAAAAAAAAATTCGTTGCCTACTATATAGTTCTACACAAAATGATTTGGAAGCCCAGAATAGGGAATACTGAATTTGGGGAAGATTAGACAATTTTCATGGAGGAAAAGTGGAAATTAACTTTGGTTTTGAAGTGTGACAGTTGTCTTCTAGTCAGGAAAAATGCAAGGTAGAGTTATGTCACTGCAGATAGGGTGAACAACAGAAGTAAAGAGATAGTAAAAGAAAACATGGTACATTCTGGGGAAAATGGAATTTTTTATATATTAGACAGGACATATTCATGGTATATAGTGGTTGCAGAAAATACAATAAACATTGATGGCTGTCAAATAATAAGAAACCCTATACGCTATGCTAAGGTTTCACACTTTGCCCTGGCAATGGGAGTAGTAGGGTCAGGTCTATGTTTCTATTTACTAACATACAGTTTACAGGGTTAAAAATCTGGTCTTTTCTTGTTGTGTCAACAGAGGTAAAAAAAAAAAAAAAAAGCCTCAAGTCTGTTCTTAGGAGCACAATGTTTCAATGCCTGCCAGATATAAATAAAATGAGTTACATAAAAATATGCCTGACTTATCTGTAAACAATCCATTATTAATATAGTGAGAACAAATTCCATTTTTGGCTTTCCAATATAACTTTTGTATATAATTCCCAGTGACAGAGCTGGGATGTCTTTCTTATGTATTTTACTCTAGTGCCTGTAATATTTACAGTAAGCTATGCTACCTTCTATTGTGAATATCCTCTACAATGCCTGGTGCACACTAGGTGATCAGTAAGTGATGCTGCATAAACATTGGATGACTTCAATGGACTCTTTCAATACATCCCTTCACCCCCATTGTGTCTGCACTCCCAGGAAGCTTCCCTGATGTTGCTTTTCCTTTTAGGCCGATGGTAGCTGGAGCTGGGGCAGCTATTTATAATTCTTAAATTGCGTGGGACACTGTCTCTTAGAACAATAGTGAGGACAGGGTCCCAGACATTTTGCTATATGCCAGATCAAACAGTCTGCTAAGATGTTTTTCCAGGTCCCTGTAATCCCATGACTAGTATTTGTAGGAGATTTAAATCATGTTTGCATGGTTTAGCAAGATGGAATCAGAGAAATAATGTTTAAGCATTGAGCATTTCAGTGGTTCACAAACACATCACAGCTTCTATTTACTTTCCATTTAAAACACAAGTTGAAGTCCGCATAGTTAAAAATCCTCACAGAGGCAACAGGCAGGGAGAGTTACCTAGTACTTGTTATACTTTCAGCACTGTACTAAGTACATCATCCATTAGTTTTTTGAATCCTTACAATTACCATAAGATGTAGATATTAATTGTTCCATGTTTCTGATGGTGAAACAGAAATATAGAGATGTTAAATAACTTGTCTGCAGTCTTGCAGCTATCATTCAGGACATAGGCATGGGCAAGGACTTCATGTCTAAAACACCAAAAGCAATGGCAACAAAAGCCAAAATTGACAAATGGGATCTCATTAAAGAGCTTCTACACAGCAAAAGAAACTACCATCAGAGTGAACAGGCAACCTACAAAATGGGAGAAAATTTTCGCAACCTACTCATCTGACAAAGGGCTAATATCCAGAATCTACAATGAACTCAAACAAATTTACAAGAAAAAAACAACCCCATCAAAAAGTGGATGAAGGACATGAACAGACACTTCTCAAAAGAAGACATTTAGGCAGCCAAAAGACACATGAAAAAATGCTCATCATCACTGGCCATCAGAGAAATGCAAATCAAAACCACAATGAGATACCATCTCACACCAGTTAGAATGGCAATCATTAAAAAGTCAGAAAACAACAGGTGCTGGAGAGGATGTGGAGAAATAGGAACACTTTTACACTGTTGGTGGGACTGTAAACTAGTTCAACCATTGTGGAAGTCAGTGTGGCGATTCCTCAGGGATCTAGAACTAGAAATACCATTTGACCCAGCCATCCCATTACTGGGTATATACCCAAAGGACTATAAATCATGCTGCTATAAAGACACATGCACACATATGTTTATTGTGCCACTATTCACAATAGAAAAGACTTGGAACCAACCCAAATGTCCAACAATGATAGACTGGATTAAGAAAATGTGGCACATATACACCACAGAATACTATGCAGCCATAAAAAATGATGAGTTCATGTCCTTTGTAGGGACATGAATGAAATTGGAAATCATCATTCTCAGTAAACTATCGCAAGGACAAAAAACCAAACACCGCATGTTCTCACTCATAGATGGGAATTGAACAATGAGATCACATGGACACAGGAAGGGGAACATCACACTCTGGGGACTGTTGTGGGGTGGGGGGAGGGGGGAAGGATAGCATTAGGAGATATACCTAATGCTAAATGACGAGTTAATGGGTGCAGCACACCAGCATGGCACATGTATACATATGTAACTAACCTGCACATTGTGCACATGTACCCTAAAACTTAAAGTATAATAATAATAATAATAAAAATAAAAAAGAGGAAGAGCAGGGATTTGAATGCATGTCTGCCTGCCTCCAAAATCCTGTATGGGCACAGCCTTTTATTTAAAACCCCGACACTGAAAAAAAAAATCCTGTTTATTCTTCTGTAAATTTCTACCATCTGCTGAGAAGCTGGAGCATCACCTAGCCTGAACACTGTCTTATTACCAGCAAATAAATGTCAGGGTAAAGACCGTAGAAATCATCTGTTACCTCAGTCTTCAAGAAGTGCATCCACCCCCACCTGACAGCACTTTCCAGCAATGCTGGGAAACATAAATAGATTAGTGAGTCTGGAGTCTTAGGGGGTGCGTAACCTTATGTTTCTGAACATTTAACTTATTAAAATTCACAAAGAAAGACCTTATGGTGCCATCATTTTATCCAACTAACATCATCAGTATGGCTCAAGGGCTATGGCTTTCTACACTCACCCTAGCAGCAGTGAACATATGGTTTTACTTCTCTCTAAAGCCTCAGGGCATCTGACAGTACCTTTCATGGATAATGGATAAAGGCTGCCATACCGGTAGGTAACTTCTGTTCTATCAGTACTGCCTTAGTGCCAAGAATGCTGAACAAATTCCAGGAGGTTTTGAACTGACCTAGGTCTAGTCTGTCAACAGTAACAACCTTAGGAGCAGCAGGGGCAAATGCTTCCTGTTTAACTGCGCTTTGGAGTTCTTCTATGTTTGCTTGAGCTCCTTAAAGAAGGAGCCTCTGTAACACAGTTAAGCCACAGGTTGTAGTTGCCACATTTTTTAGTATTGCTTTGACTGTGTTACTTTGTTCTTTTTGATATCTGCCTTACTGCTCCTGGGTTAGAAAATACAACTTTTTGTTACAGTAGCCTCAAGGAACTATGGAAAGTATGCTTTGACAGTGCATTCAAAGAAAGTAAGGTAGTTGAAAATGGTTTTGCACATTGTTTCCCACATTCCCTACAGCAGCTGAGCTATAAATAGCATTACTATGTTTTAGTGTCAGTATCTTCCTAGTAATTAAATACAGTTTTATCTAATCTGCAATCCGTTGTCAATTGTTCAAGAGGGTCAGCGTCTCCTTTCTACTTTCCCCAGGAATTCTCATATTGAGATGTAGTGCAGTAGATTTATCAAAGTCCTGGAAAGCAACTAAGCTAAGCAGTGAATTTTCAGTTATTTTTGAGAGGAAACACATGAGTAATTTTCTCATCTTTGGAATTTACTATAGGATAGTGAACACAAAGAGGATAGGCTTTGGAATCTGATTTAACCAGGTCCAAGTCCAACCTCCACTAGTTCTGGGTCAACTTCAGCAATACTTAATTTGCTAATTACCAGTACTCCTACTTATTTTCCTTCCACTTTCCTTCCCCTTATGCATATGAATAACTATTAACATAACTCACAACTTGTCTAGGAACCCACATCAGTACTCACCATTGACTTATTTATGACACATCTAATTCTTATCCCTGTGCTTCATAATCTGTGTTCAATAGCTATCCTGGACTTTACCTTTCCTCATAAGCTCCACAGAGAAAAACTCTAGTAAAAGGCATTAATTTTTTTCACCTGGGCCACAGCCTGTACATGGTCTCCTCCATTTCATTCATGTACCCTTTACAGTCTATTGTCCACAAAATTTATCTCCATAGTCCTCCACAGCCAGAGTGAACCTCTTAAAATTAGATCACATAATTCCTTTGCAGAAAGCCATCCCTTGGCTCAAATTAAAATTCCATACCCTTTATGATTGCCTACAAGACACTGGCCCTGGCCTATCTTTCTCTCCTCATTTCTTTCTACTTTTGATCTGACCACTCTGTTCCCAGCAACTTAGCATTGTTGATGCATCATGAAGACACAGAATTCACTCTCATTTCAGGACATTTGCCTCTGCTGTTTGCCCTATCTGGAATTCCCTTCCCCATGATATTTATGCTAGATCCTTCACATCATTAAGGTTTAACATCATCCTTGAGCATCATATTTAAATGGAATTTGTCCCAATCCTGACTCTGTCCTCTAACTCTGGTGGTGGCTCAGCATTTGATTGTGACTGTCCCTAGTTTGTGTGTTTATTTATTTATGACATTAATGATTTTTATTTCTTTTGCTTAGTGTTGAAACTCTAGTATTCACAGAAGGATCTGCAAATAACAGCATTACATATTTGTTGAATAAATATGTTGATAAATGAATGAATAAGATCCACTTTTAGAAAAATAATTCCTCCCTTGAAGGATTGCTGTAAGGATTAGAATGAAAATACAAGGCAATTACTAACCATGTTGGGAATGAAGCTCTCACAAACTGTTGTTGTTACTGTTACTACTGTTGTTTCACAAAAATTTTGATAGACATTACAATTCTTGGACACATAATAAAAATGTAACATACTTAGGTCTATTTTTAATGTATTATTATTTATTATTATTGATGACTAAATGTGATCATCACCAGGCTGAGACTTGGGTGTGATTTACAGTAGCTGTGACTGCCATTATCTGTTGATGTGTGCTTATGTAATTATCTAATTGTGACTTTTTCAGTATTATTTGCTTTGGTAATACCACCCTCAGATTAATTTTAACTTAAATTTTTATCTATAATTATTGTTTAATGTATCTTCCAATATATTACACCAACAATGGTGTATTAAAATGATTTTGTATGCAGAAATTGTGTGAAGCAGACATACACAGACACAGTCATATGTTTTACTGTTCTACTTCATTTCCCAAATATTTTCATGTGCTTATTAGTGGGGCTTCATTGTGAGGCTCAGCTTGCCCCCTCACTGTATCCATCCCTTAAGAGACTTACAGGTATCAATCTAATGTCCTGTCCATTTGGCAGCTACAGGGTAGGAATGGATACAGGACAGAGAAAGATAACTGGAAAGTCTTTGCAGGATTCTAGCCCAATTGCTTCAGTCATGGTAGCCAGACTCACTTTTGAAGTTTAGTCTGTCAGAGACTACAGCTGCATTGAAGTCTTCCCTGATGCCCAAGGGCAACTTGCTGAGCTTGTTTGAATTGTCCGTAGTCATTTGCTCAGTCACATCTATGGAAGGGCTGGCCCTCCTCTGCAAAGCTGAGGAAGTTTTCATGCCTATTTAACTACTTCCTTCTAATACATTCTCCTGTGACCTCTATAACAGAGGACTTTGTTCAGGACCACCTGCTCCTCTTCATTAGACCTCCCTGGCTACACTATGGGAGATGAGGTGTTAAGTGCTAACGTGCCTCTCTCTAGTGATAAGAGCTAAGGATCCTCGGGGGAGGGGAATATTGCAGGAAAGCCTTCATTATGCCAAGAGTTCCACTGCAAGCTGTCCTTTGGATTGTGAGTCTATTCACCTAACAGCTGCATAACTAAGAGTAGCTCTGCAAATGACTCACTTCAAGCATTAACATCCACATCAAGCCCTCCTAATAATTTAAAAAGAAAACGGGGGCAGGGGGAATGCCGCCTAGTTATGCCCCATTATTGTTTGATTAGTTTACAATAATAAACCACCACTAGAAACAAAATTTATTGTATTTATTGTGGCATTTTCTGTATCCTGAAAAGGTATTCTTGAATTGAAGGTATATCTTAAAATCACTGATATTTTAGAATTGAGAAAATACACATGTACACAGAGCAAAAGTGAAGCTATTATCACCTGGCATTATAGTACCAAACTTGACATAAATCTTATGCTAGAAATTCCCTTCCCCTTTGTAAGGTATTTTCAAGTTATCCAAAGTCAGTTTGATACATTTCAACCTCAAAGCACAAAACCTATTCTTGGGTCTTTGATGTGAGTAAACACTAATCTAAAGCTTACTACACATTATTTGCCCTAAGACCATCTAGGATCTACCCATTGCAGACTTACCAGGCAAGGCAGCCTATTGTTCAGAGTCTAGCTACAATTTAGGAAAATAAAATGTTTCGTAAGGAAAAAGAAAGCTAGATGTCTTTGACTTGTGCAGCAAGTCAAAGATAAAGAGACTTTTACCCTGTGATCTTTATTACCAAATAATACTGTACCCAATACAAACCCCAAAATTCACCTAACCGAGATTAGACCTTTTCTTAG
This sequence comes from Pan paniscus, assembly GCF_029289425.2. NCBI lineage: Eukaryota > Metazoa > Chordata > Mammalia > Primates > Hominidae > Pan > Pan paniscus. The sequence goes on along the minus strand of NC_073258.2, from coordinate 92,161,632 downwards.
GAAATCTCATGACATGCCCTTTATGTGAGTCAGAGAAGTGAAACTGTTGAGCTGTTTTCCAATAGGCTGTCAAAAACTAAAAGAGATGTCAAAATAATGGGATTCGTTTACTCCAGATATGTTATTGGAAGAATAGAATAAGCTGAATTTTTCCTGCAAAGTCCCAATTGTGTAAGGTTTTATTTTATTAACAAAATTAAGTCAATAAGTGTATAACTTCATGTAGTTCTTCATTTATGTTTTTTGGAAAAAATTCTCATGTTGCTAGAACACTTTTTGTAAACAATCAATAACAGACATATTTGTTTTCATTAGTAAAGCTTTAAGCAAGATTTAATTCTTCATTTAAGAACCACTTGAATGACTCCTCCTAGTTACAAAAATGTAAGTAGCCACCCATTCAACAGATTCATCTTTTGTGATTTGATGAAGGCTAACTTTTTAATAATTTTCATAAGAATCTCTGCACTACTTGGTATAAGAATCTCTAGGAAGAAAGGGAATGAATCTCTTGTCTCTTCTCCAGATTTGAAGTTAGGAAAACCTGTCAGGGAAGATAAGGAGATTATAAAGAAAACCTAATGCTATTAAATAAGATATATAAAGTTTATACTTTAAAGTCTTCAAAAATCACATAAAATTATCTAAATAATTGCCTCAAAGGATTGTTGTGAAGATTAAATGAGGCATATAAAGGACATAGAAAAGCACCTAAAAACCCCGATATTTGCTGAGATACACAACCCACATCCTTTTCAAGAAATATAGAATGGATTCAGTCATTGCCATGAAAACATTGCTCGGTGAACGTTAATGTTGTTATCATTTTACTAGTCATCAAACTTCTATGTACAGTAAATGTTATGATAAATGAAATCTCATCTATATTTTTTCTAAAGTGAGATTAATGAGTCATTTTATATTTATTAAAAGAAGTGAATGCCAACATGATATGCCATATTTGAAAATGACTAACAAATCAATTTCCAGTCTCTGCACTAGGTTCAGTTTATTCTTTTTCTTACTGGAATTTAAAGGAAGTGATTAGGGACAGGTTTGAATCTGAGATTTTCCAATGGGAAAATTATTATCCTATGAAGAAACTTTAAAACGACACTATTTTCCAATTCCTGAGCTAAAGAAGAGCAATTGCTACTCAAAACCTGACATTAGCTACGCTTAGGTTGTTATCTGTCTAAAACCAAACTTAGATTATCTGTCTGTTCCTACAAACTCTCCAAATGCCTGTTTGTTTACTGGCTGTAGCATCCAAGAAGTTGAGAAGAGAAGTGTCCATTTATTATTGCCGTGGGCATAAGGTTTTCTTTTCTTTAAACTGCTAAAATCCCTTGGTCATTGCCATGTAGATTTTTTAGATTGGAAAATATCAGTTCACTGAATATAAAATATGATTTGGCCACATGCAATTTCTAGGAGTAACACTTGTTAAGCATAACCACTTCATGCAACTCCCTCCCCTCTGGTGGTACAATGATCAAGGAAATGAGCAAACTGACACATGACACTTCTAATAGAAAGGACATAAATTAGCTCACTGCCACAGGTTTTTTGTTTGTTTGTTTTCCTGATTGTAGATTCAGTGTTGCTTTCCTCTTGTGGATTTTCTTGACAATATAATTTGGTATTTTACCTAAGTCTCTCCAAACTCACCAAATGCCTGTATGTTTGCTGGCTTCTGAGAGTCACTAACAAAAGTGTTTAAAAGAAGCAAAATCAACGGCCTTCTCACTTGACATGAAGAACCCACTTGTAGAAGACATGGCTCAAAAGTCTCTTCTCAACACAGCTGTGCTAACAGATTGCTGATCAGTGAGTGACCTTTTTCATCAGAGCAGTTCAAAGCTGCCTTTCCAGCTTTGTTTTTAATTTAATTATCATTTGAAGGGAGGAAAATCCTTTTATGCATCACTGAGAAAGAGACTGTATCTTGGGACTACAGTGACGATGATCTTGCCTATCGCAAGGCCTGAGAACTGTCTGGTAAAAGCAAAACTTTGTTCCAGATCAGAGAAGCATTTAGGTTAAAAATAATTGGGTTGCTCTTCAAATAATACAGAACTTAAGTAGATTAAAAATAGGAAAAGCAAATGTTCTCTATAAATCTCAGACCCTACTTGGGACAATAAAAGTCTTTGAGCTGATGGTTGCCTTGTTTTATTCCATTATTTCGGGGGATAATTTTTCTTTTAATTCTAGTGTGAACCTTTGTATATTGCTTTCCCATGTAAACCAGGGCAGAAAGAATCTCATGGCTTTATTTATCCAAACACTATCAAAATAGCATGTATGAAAAAATGAATAACTTAGGCAAGGCTAAGTTATTTCTGATCAAGAGATTAATAAACGTGCTATATTTACTAACTTTGAATAGAGGTCCCAAATTCATAAGGCTTCCCTCTCATTCCTACTTTGCTATGGTCACCCATTGTGTAGTGGATGACTGGCCTTGTTCTCTCCATGTAAATGAGCCTATAGTCCATAGGCCGATATCCATTACAGGTTAACTCCTGACCCTGACTTTGTTCTCAGCTTGTGTGTTGAAAAATTGTACCTGCCCTGCCCTCTGCTTTTCAATCTGCCTTTGCTATCTTCACTTCTGACCTCTTGCCTCCTTTCTTTTGCATAGCTTACAAGGTCTTGATAATCCCTTAGGAGATACTTTCTAGGTAGGCACCAAACATAATGTTAACCATTAAGAACACAAGAATAAGGTATATCCTCTTTCATTTATATGTTTTGTCTCACAGTAAAGATAGGCAGAAAGATCATTTCAGTAAAGTGGGATATTAGCAGGTGGTCTTCCATAGGTCGATTTAGGTCCTAATGCTTCTTTCCTCCTGCAGACCTCTCATCCCCAAGGACCTTTATGTTCTTGGCTTCCATCTGGTGGACAGAGAAAAAAAGAGGGTGAAGACTTTGTAAGGAATTATGGGGCCAGATTTGTTGTTAGGTATATTCATTTCACTCCTGTCCATTGTCAGATCTTGTTCATATGGCCCTCCACAATGTTGGCTAGGCGTGTTAATTTTCTATTGCCATTGTAACAAATCACCACAAATTTAGTGGCTTAAAAGAGTACAAATTAATTTTCTTACCATTTCAGAAGTTAGAAGTCCGAAATCAGTTTCACTGGGCAAAATCAAGACTTGAAGAGGAGAATCCATTCTCTTGCCTTTTTCAGCTTCTAGAGGGTGCCTGAATTCCTTCGCTCATGATTTCTTTGTGGCATCACTGCAAACTCTTGCTTCCAAGGTCATATCTTCTATTACTTGTTATTCTCCTTCCTCATTTTTATAAGAGCCTATCTGAGTACAGTGGCCCCAAGTTAATCACAAAGGCTAATCCCTCCAGTGTAAGATCCTTAATTTAACCACATATATCAAGTCCCTTTTACCATGTAACATAACATCTTTACAGAGTCTTGAGTTAGGATATGAACATCTTTCAGAGCCATCATTCAGCCTATCATAGGAAGAAAATAGTCTTGTTCTGTGCTCTGGGGGAGAAGGAAACTGATTTGGTGAACAGTTTGCCAGTATGTATAATAATAAAAAAGTCTATTACATATTGCATATTTACTTTTTTTGATGTGTATCGTATCTGGTATATCAACATACATATAAATACCAGACAAATATTTTATTTGCATTGTCTTAATTACTCACCAAGTCTATGCATAAAGTATGATTATTTCTAATTTACAAAGGCTTAAAAATAAGGCTTAGAGGATTTAAGTACTTGCCCAAAGTATCAAGGTTAGTGGTGGAGTTGGATTTAAAACAAGGTGTGGCTGACTGTAGAACCTGTCCCTCTTTATCACTATAAGGCACTGTCAACATAGACTGAAACACAGGATACTATTTTATTAGACCACAAAAAAAGGAGACTTTAGCCCAAAGCAGAGCTGCAGGGTTAACTTCACTGACATATTAGATACAAGGATTGGTACTAATTTTCAGTTGATGACTCTTACTTCCCCGGGGCTACAATCTCTCATTGCCTCTTGATTTGTGCCTCCCTCCAGCTCTTCCTGCAAATCTACTAGTTGAAATAGTTGGCTCCTTGTCATCTCCACCAATCTCAGAATCTGTGACTAAAATAATTCTCTACATTCTGTCACTCTAGACCTAAACTGACCCGAGCCATGGTGAGGTATTGAGATGGGGAAGGGAATGATAATAAAATTCAGGTAAGGAAGAATTCAAAAGACAAAAATGTGGGGCAGGGATCAGGGCAGGCTCAGAGAGGCTCAGAGAGGCCAAAGGCCTGGGTGACCGCTACTTGGACAGTGGGGTTCAGTAGAGAGAAATGTCTTCCAGCCTTCAGAACAGCAGACCTCCAGGTTTTCTGCCTCATATTTCACATATCAAGATTGCATGCCAGAATCTCTCTATCAAAAAGATTTTGATTTGTATCTACTCAAAAGAAATTACAGATTCCATATGGACTCTTTCTTTGGCAGAAATTAAGTTAATATGCCAGCACATGGTGACCCAAGTGACCCTTTTTCAAAAAAAAACAAGAAAGTGAGTCATTGTGGTTTGTGCTGACAAGCACTGAGAAATGGTAACCATTCTTTCTCTTTTTCGCAGTGACATCTGTTGACTTTCTCATAATGTCTATATAATGGACAGTAGAAGATATTATGGTACAATTTAGTAAGTCTTTGCTGCAGAAACTTCCTCACTCTCACTAAATGAGGATGACCCACTAATTTAAAACCAACAAACATATTTGAAACTCCTGATTGTTTGAATTCATGATAAGATACTTCTGTTACCTAGTTAGCCAAACCTGAAGTCATCAGCTCTTTTAAATGAAGTATTCCAGAGGACACCACTTTCACGTACAAAGCCATTTTAACACAGTGGGATGTGAAGTGGACAGAGTGCTCTAACTTATAACCAACTTTTCAGTAAATGTGGTCAACATACATTCAGCAGGGACCTACTCTTTTCCAGGCACCAGGCTAGATGGTGCAGGGAATCTAGGTTCATGTCTTGTCTTTGTTAATAATTAGCATTGTGAACTTGAGGAAAAGTACCATTTTCTAAGCCACAGTTTCCTTATCTCTAAAGTGAATATAATGATACTTGACCAATCAGCCTTAGAGAGTTGTTGGGGATTTCAAAGAAGGTAATATATTTCACAACTCTTTTGTAAATGATAATAAAGATTATACAAGCATTTACTCTTCATATAAATGGGTTGTGCTTGGCATTCAATTCAAACATAACATACTGGGTTCATTTAGTTTTCAATTCTGTTGAAAGGGAACTCACTTTCTTAAAGATTATTTGAAAATAATCATCTGTCCACTCCCCCACACTGAATTGCATAAGGTTACTCTATAAATTTCTTGATAACCTGTAGGCTAATACCTTAAAATCTTAATCGTCTTTCTGGGCTCCCATGCATTATGTACAATACCATTGTCGCCAACACAGGAATGCAATACTCATGAATATATAATGTGTAACTATTCACCTCTGACATATTTAAGTATATGCATGTTATGTCTCCTGGCAAAATTACAGAGTACAAATTATTTCAATTAATAATCATGCTTTTCATGAAATTAATTACACATTACATTGAAATTTTGAAATTGCATGGTGAAATATAGTTGCAAACACAGCTGTTAAAACTGCATTAGGAAATCTCATTCTACCCAAATCTCTCTCCTCAACCCATGTTTCAAACTTTGTACTAAAGAATAAGCTAACTTGTGTTTCTTTAACTGATAGTGCTCTTTATAAGAACAGTGGACCTTTTATGTACATTATTTCAAATCTTCTAGATAGGATACTAGATGATCTTATGATGCATATTTTTACTGGCAAAGGCATTGGGAAAAAATAAGAAATAAAAAAATACATAAATGTGTGTCTAAATAACTGTGTTATACACTTAGTTCCACAAAATCATAGGACTGGGAAGGAGTTAATGTAGTCTGAACTTCCTGTAGGTGATTGATTCCTTCCTTACAAGTACCTAGCAAAGGGCTGACCAATCCAGCATTTTATCTTCCAGTATGGAAGAGATCATGACTACTCAAGGAAGCACATTCCATTGTGGATAATTTTTTATATTGAATAGTTTTCTTTTAATTTTTAAAAATTAATTATTTAGCTGACACAATGGTAGGCTCAAGGATAAAGAGAACAAGAAATAAATAGTCCATATCTTTTAGCAGTTTAGAATCTAGATTAAAATGTGAAAAAAAGAATGTTGAACTTCTCTATCAAATGCATTAACTCTCTGTAGTCACAAGTGTGAAAATGACTATACCAAGGTAAAATTATTTGCTGATTTATAATTTATACTATGTCTTATTCCAAGGTATATTAGAAATTACTTAGAACACAGTTCTTATTTCCTAATTAGAGGTTACATACAAGTTAATGTGAACAACTTACAGTTTTCCTGAAATGGTAATACAAAATAAACTTGCTGACCACATTTTTGTATAAGAAATATTAAATAGCATTTAAATGATATCATCATATATGATTTGAAAAAGAAAACCTCCCTTGATTGTTCCATTGGTCTGTAGTAATTAGATTAATTTTAGATATCAGAGCAACTATGTATAGTATTCAGAATAGTTTATCACGTTCACCTCCCAGCATATAGATACATTACTTTCTATGATACGTAAGTTCTCTCTATGACATTTGAACAACTTAATACATTGGAATTTGTTTGAGAGAGCAACTTTTTAAGTTAAATTATTGAAACCCAACTTAAGTCCCCTTAAGATTATCCTCTTATAACAGAGACTTACACATGAAATACGCTTCAAGTTCACCTGCCTATGGCTTTCTAAGTTCTGAATTGAAACAAGGTAACTTAAAACAATTTTTAATTTAGTAATTATTTAAAATAACAAAAAAGAGAATAAAAGGATATAATATTTTAGTAGGAATGATAAGAATTTATAATACCCTGAGTGAATGTGAAATAATAGATATTCCATTCTGCTGATTGTAGGTCATTAAAACTAGTCTTAACATGTGCTCTTGTTTTAGATTTTCATTTGTTTAACCTAATTCATTGTGACTCTTCTTAAAAGTAGCATTATTGAGATACAATTCACATTCCATACAATTCCTCTATTTAAAGTGTACAGTTGAATTCAGTAGATTTTATTGCATGCACAGTTATGTAGCTATTAATCACATTCTATTTTTTCTGCATTTTCATCACACCAAAAAGAAACCCCATACCCATTAGCAGTCATGCCCCCGCTCCCCTCTGAGCTGAAGAACAAATAATCTGTTTTCTATATTTATAGATTTGCTCATTCTGGACAGTTTTTTGTAAACAAAATTATATAATGTGTGATTTTTTTATAAGTGGCATTTTTCACCTATAATAATGTTTTCAAGATGCATCCATATTGTAGCATGTATCTCTATTCCACAACTTGTTGTTGATGGACATTTAATTTTTTTCCAATTTTGGGCTGTTAATAATCCATAGATGTTCATGTGTACATTTTTGTGTGGACATTATGTTTACATTTATCTTGGGTATATACCTAGGGTTGGAATGCTGAGTCATATAACTATGTGGTTAACATGTGGAGAAATGGCCAAATCTATTTTCACAGGACTGCAACATTTTATATTCTCACCAGTAGCAGTTTGAGGGCTCCAGTTTCTCCTCATCCTCCCCAACGTGTTATGATTGCCTTTTATACATTATTTTTTATTTTAAAAACATGACAGATAAAATTATATGTACTTATGCACATGATGATGAAACACATTTTGAATAGATAAATCTTGGTAATTAACATATGTATTAGTTCACAGTTAGCATTTTGTAGTGAAAACATTTAAAATTTACTCAGCATTTTTAACGAATATATTAACTATAGTCACTATGTTGTACAATAGATTTGTTTAACTTATTTATTTTATTGAACTAAAATTTTGTGTCCTTTGACCAACATGTCACCCACATACCCCCCACCTCTAATGCTCCAGCCCCTGATGACCACCATTCTACTCTCCACTTCTATGAGATCAACCCTTTAGATTCATCATGTGCTATTTGTCTTTCTCTTCATGGCTTATTTGTCTAACTTTTATTTCCATAATCTTAGTGGGTATAAAATATTATCTTATTGTAGTTTGACACTGCATTTACCTAATGACTTATGATGCTCAGCATCTTTATATTTTTATTACTGACTTGCAAGAGACACTTACATATTCTTGACACAAACCCTATGTCAGATATGTGACATAATTTTTTTCTTAATCTGTGGGTTGGCTTATAGCTTTATTAATAGAATCATTTCAGAATAAAACTTTTTAATTTTTGTGAAGTCCTAATTTTAATTTTTTTTCTTTTGTCACTTGTGTTTTTGTTGTCAAGTCAATGAAGCCTTTGCCTAATCCAAGATTGTAAAGATTTCCTCCTATGTGTTCTGTGTTAGGCTGTTCTTGTGTCGCTATAAAGAAATATCTGATGCTGAAAAATTTATAAAGAAAAGAGATTTAATTGATGCATGGTTCTGCAGACTGTACAAGCATGTTTCTGGCATGTGCTCAGCTTCTGGGGAGGCCCCAGCAACTTTTACTCACAATGAAAGTGAAGTGGGAGCAGACACATCATATGGCCACAGAAGGAGCAAGAGAGAGAGGAGTGGGGGTTACCACACAGCTTTAAACAACCAGATCTCATGTGAACTCACTCATCAACAAGGGGATGGTGCTAAGCCATTTATGAGGGAATCAACTTCCATGATCCAAACACCTCCCACCAGGCCCCTCCTCCAACATCGGCGATTATAATTCAATATGAGGTTTGGCAGGGACATATAGTCAAACTAGATCATGTCCTTTTAAGAGTTTTATAATTTCTCTTATATTTAAGCCACTGATTATTTGAGTTAATTTTTGTGTGTGATGTAAGAAAGGGATCCAGTTTCATTTGTTGTTGTTGCATGTAGAGATCTAGTTTTTCCAGGAAAATTTATTGTAAAGACAATTATTTTCCCACTAAATTGTCTCAAAACCCTTGAAAATCAATTGTCTATTTATAGATATAAAAGTTTATGTAGGAGTCCATATTTAGTTAATCTACATGTCTCTTCTTTTTCTAGTACCACATTGTTTTGATTAATATAGCTTTATAGTAAGTTGTAGAAAGTAGAATTCTGAGTCTTCCAATTTTCTCATTTTTGAGATTATTTGGACTTCAATGTTTGCTAGAATTTCTATACGAATTTTAGAATATAATTGTTAATTTTAGCCAAAACAAAATCAGCTGGTATTTGGCAGGGATTGTGTTGAATCTGTAAATAAATTTGGAAAATATTGCTATCTAATCCATGAAAATGGAATGCAGCTACATCTATTAAGGTCTTCTGTGATTTCTTTGAATAATATTTTCAAGTTTTGAATGTAAAAGTTTAACATTTTTTGTTAAATTTATTACTCCAATTCTTTTTGATATCATTGTCAACAAGATAATTTTCTCAATTTGTCATATTCTTTTTGTGAGTTCATATAAATAAATTATTTTTGTAAAATTATATTACAAGCTTACCAAACTCATTTATTAGTTATAAAAGATTTCCCCCCTTCTCACCCTAGCAGTGGATTCTTCACCCCTACATATGAGATCTTGTCATTTGCAAATACGTATAGTTTTACTTCATCTTTTCCAGTCTGCGTGACTTTTATTTCTGTTCCTTGCCTAATTGCCCAGGCTAGAACTTTCAGTACACTATCTAATAAAAATAGCGAAACAGGCATTCTTGTATTGTTCAAGATTTGAGACTAAAAGCGTTTAGTCTTTCACAATTAATATGGTGTTAGATGGTGTTTGTCAATATTATTAATGCCTTTTAAAAATCTACTTCTTGCCTTATTTATTTTCTCTACAGTTTTAGTATTCTCTATCTCACCATTTTCCATTGTAATGTCTATTCTTTTTTCTTTTAACTGATTTTACAATGTTAAGCTTTCCAAAATGTCCTTTCATTATTGATTTTTAATTTAATTCCATTGTGGTGAGCAAACTTTGTATTACTTCAATCGTTTTAAAATTTTGAGGCTTGTTTTATAGACTAGTGTTTGGTCTAAACTGGAGATGTTACATCATGTGCATACACTTGAGAAGACTGTGTCTTCCATGGTTGGGTGGAAATTCTGTAGATGTCTGTTAGGTCCTCATTGGTTTATCATAGATTTTAAGACTCCTATTTCATTTATCTTCTGCATAGGTGTTCTGTCTATTATTGAAAGGGGGCATATTAAGGTCTCCAAATCTTATTGTTGATGTGTCTATTTCTTCCTTCAATTTTGTCCCCCTATTACTTCTTATATTTGGGGGTTCTGTTAGGTGCACATATATCTATACTTTTTAATGTTTTTTGATGAATGGACTCTTTTTCATAATAAAATGTCCTACTTTATTTCAAAGAAAACTTTGTTTCAAAGTCTATTTTGTCAGGCATCGATATAGCCACTCCAGCTATTTTATGGTTATTGTTTACGTGATATATCTTTATTCCTTACTTTAACCTCTTTGTATCTTTAAGCCTGAAATGTGTCTTCTGTAGACATCATATGTTGGGTGCTACTTATATTATTTTAAAATATGATTTTACAATCTCTTCCTTTTCTTTGTTTTGCCTCTATTGTTTAGTTCATTCACTTTTGATGTTATCGATATGGTTGTATTTACATCTGCCATTTTGCAAGGTTTTTTTCTATCTATTTTGTATCTTTTTCTGTAGATATTTTCTGGTTTCTTTTGCAGAAAATGACTATTTTCTTAGCTGACATTTTACTTTTTAATGATTTCTGAATATTTTTGAGTGTTTTCTTAGTGGTTGCTCTACAGTTTACAGTATAAATTATTACTTATAAGAATCTTCAAATTTATATTAATTTCTGTGAGGTATAGAAAATTTATTTCTGTATAGTTTTCTTCCCTCTCCCCTTTTCTGATGCTGTAATTGTTATATAGCCTATATATTTCACAAACCCAGTATGATTGGCATCTTTCACCTGGCATAGATCTTCTACCTTATATATAATTGGAGGCTCGTTGGGGGAAGTGAAACTCAGACTTCTTGGCTGCATTTGCCTAAAACAGAGCTTTTGGTAACAGGAAGCTGGTGGAAGGGAGCAGGAGAGTAAGAAATGCTGGCAGTCTGTTTCTTCCAGAAAAAAAAAAAAAAAAACTTGAGCATTATGCTGGGAACTTAGGGAGGTAGAGCCTGGTCTTATTGGTACACTGGGCAAGAGTAGAGCTTCTGCCACACTGGGCTAGGTGTGTGGAGTAAGTGGATAGTAGCTGATATGCCACAGACTTGCTGTTTTTAGCTATATTTTGTAGATATTCTTTAAAAAATGTTTCTCCATTATATGTATGCTGTTAGGAAAATTTCTAGAAACTTTATGTTTTTCTAAGATAAATTGTTGTAATCATATCATGCTTCTCTTTCACTTATTCATACTATAAAATTGCCTCTCCTCGTTTCTTCCCACACTTCAGAAAGGTTATTTTCAGCTAGTAGTTAAGATTATTGATCTGATTTAGAGAGAGGGTCTGCTGGACTCCTCATTCACCATTCCAGAAGTCTTACCTCAGATAATTATTTCTTATATCTAACTGATACGATTTGTTTGCAATTATTGACTTTAAAGCTTTCCTCTTTTCATGGGCAGATCTCTTGTGCCATTTCTTCATAATGTATGCTCCATAAAGTATGCTCAGTGGTCCATTTTTCCTGGAGAGATACTCCTGTTATATGAGTTAATGGTGGATGAAGATATAATTCCTTACATTTGCCTTATTGAATATCTCTTCTTAAACACAGTAAATCCCTCTGTCTTCCTTTGTCATGACTTCATTTCTCCATGCTATATAATGTACTTTTCTTTAACTGTTCCTTGTATAACATGGTCTTTACTTTCCTCACGATAGCAAACAGTCTATTAAAAACAACGTCCTATTTGTTGGTGTCTGTCTTCAGGTGTGGTGCCAAAAGCTCTTATCACAACCAAAGCTTAATCTGAAAAGCAAGGCAGAAAGTTTTCTTAATACCTCATTTTTTTTGCTATAAACCATATTTGCAATATTTTTCTGTGAACTTCTTTTTACAAACGACACGTAATACCACATAGTTAGCTAAAACATCATATTCCTTTTTGTTTGCAATATTCTTAACTATGTCTTCTTCTAAATTTATAAGTATTGTTAGAAAATATCCTGATTATCTACTGCAGCAAAATTCATGGTGGTGGTAGTGAATTCTTTGGGTCATACCATTTGCCTTCCTTGTTAGGGCAAACTAAGAATAAAAATAAGTGCTTCTTTGTCGAAGCAGTGGTGCCCTTTTTTCCCTAGCTTAGTTGCCTCTTTCTTTAACACTTGGAGAAACATTTAAAAGGCCGTACAAGTTTTTTCTTTTATTACATTGTGTTGCTTTTCTTATTATCTACACAGGGTTCTCATCTGTTCCACTAACAGAATGCTGTCCTCTACCGGATATTAACCAGGTCTCATGCATCTCTCACTGTTTCATGACATAAAATTGCCTCTCCTCATTTTCTGCTACATCTCAGATACAAACGTAATAGTTAAGACTAAAATGATCCAATTCAATGAATTCATACTCGCATATGAATAATTCATACTAGCATGTGAATGAATAACAAATTCATCTTCTTCCAAATGGTGTGTGTTTGTTTATTTCTAAGTAGATAGCAAATGAATAGTAAGTATTCAGAGACTATTAGGGCAATTTATCTTATCATTGTGTCTTCAAGGTGTCTTTAAACAGTATCACATAGATGACAGGTTACTTCACTTGTATATAATTATGGTACTAACAATAATGACACTGATGATGATAATTACTATTTTTCTGACACTTTATATTTTGCAAAGCACATTTATCATTTTTATTTCATTTGATCTTTAAAAATATCTTGTGAGATAGGTATCATTATCATCACTTCCATTTTACAAGTATATTTATCTGAAAATGACTATGTGTCAAATTAAAATGGTAGCATTGTCCCTGTTTTATTATAGCCACAAGGTAGGGAACACTGAATGACCTGATTGAAATCTGTGCTTAGCCCAGATTTTCTATATTTAACAGTTATTTTTCTTATGGAAGATTTTGAAAATCTGATTTTAAAATGTCGTTGCAGTGAGAACATATAGACACAGGGAGGGGAACAACACATACTGGGGCCTGTGGACGACAGGAAGCAGCACATCAGAAAAAATAGCTAATGCATGCTGGGCTTAATACTTAGGTGATGGGTCGATAGGTGCAGCAAACCACTATGACACATGTTTACCTATGTAACAAACCTGCACACCCTGCACATGTACCCTTCCCATAAAACAAAATGAAATAAATATTGTTGCTATGCTACAAGAGAAAGTGAGCAAATTAATAACTTATTAGTAGCCAAATGATGCAGTACTGCTAGTGACGTTCTTTTGTTTGTTTTTTATTTTCTAATTTTGGGAGAAATTACTAAGTGCCCAGTTGACCAATGACAGGAAATTGAATTAGCTGGTTGATAAAGTTTCAGGCTCACACTCTCCCTCTTCTGATAGTTTCAGTAAAAACCACTGAATTTTTAAAGGCCTGATTCCTAATTGCTTCTTCAGCTCTGCAAATGCAGTGTGAGGGTGAGAGGTAGAAAAAGAAAATGATGTGAGATGTAAAAAAAAAAATGTTTGGCTAGTGTTATAAAACAGTACACATTGCTTAAAAGTAGACAGTAATAAAGGTGGCAATAAAGTATTTTCTGTCTCCTGAAAGTTTTCCATTTAAAATGTTTTGCTGGGCAGTATTTATTCAGTCATCACTATTTTAGGCTGGAGATACAGATATTTATATATGATTTGGCCATTCTCAATTCACAGTTAAGTGGTGGAAAAATGTAACCAGAGAATTTTATTGGGTGTTAACCTGAGGCTTTAGTTAAAATTATTCAATCCATCATTTGTGTTGGTCCAAAAGGTAATATACACATAGAGATACAATAAATGGGCTTTAGAAAAAAAGTGAATCTCTATATATTTTATACTATCAAAACTCTACAATGAAGGCAATAAGCTATTGGTTAGCTTTTTGCACTTGAAATAAGTATAATACCATTTTTTTTTCCTTTTTTACTTGCAAATGCTTTGATTGATATGATTGATAGCCCATTTCTGCAAACAGGACTGAGATTTTAGGGACGTGTGAATGTACACATAAAGTGATCCTCGTCTAAGAGAGCTTGGAAATAAAAGTGAAAATGATGCTCTCTAAGATTAAGACAATCAATTCAGTTTATTGTGAAAAAGAATAAGCATATACATTTTCTAATTGAAGGTAGACAATGCCTCTGATACCCATAACACTTTATCTAAAGCTGATTAAAGTTATAAGCCCATCTGAAGTAAAACAAACAAACAAAAAAACTTAATTAGAAGAGAGATTGCTCAATAATGACAACATAGATAAAGGAAAGCCTGAGAACTGGATGTTACCAGTGTCTACTAAAACATTGTTCCATGTAAAAATTGACCAAATAGGATACAGTATATTTGAGAAAGATTAATATTCATATCCTATGTTCAGTCTGGAAAATGAGTATCAATTAAATTTTAATACATTCTATGACTTCATGAAGTGTTCTACTTTTATAATTATAGCTGCTTAAATTAACTATAACTTTTTATAAGTTCATTTTTCAATTTCTACGCAACAATCTTGTTGGCTTTATTTTTAAAAATAATGTCCAACATTTCTTGATCCTCTGATGTACCTCTCACATACCTACTCAGCTTACGCTCCCCTCCATAACCAAGTTGCACTACCTAAGGAGATTTAATGATATAAGACTATAAGACAATGAGTTTTGCCAAGCCCTGAACCAATGAAAAGGATAACAATAAGCTACAATTGTGCCTGAATTTAAAAAATGCTGAACAGTCTGCTAAGCATTTTATGTAAATTACTTCATTTAATTTTCATCACATTATGATAAAGGCATTATTATTTTCATTCTGCAGTGAGGTTAGCTAATTTGCCCAAGAGCGAGTTATCCAGTTGCAAAATTGAATTTAAATCCAGATCTGTCAGACTCCAATGTCCAGGATTTTAACCCAATAATATATGGACTTGGAGTCTGTTTATAATTTAAAATTTATTATGAGAAAAATGTGAACTGAATTACATGTTTATTAGAGATATTATTGTACCTAGCTCAAACTACAGCAATGGAGCCAGAAAAGAATACAGTGCTTGTTATCCTACAGGCCAGATTTTGGGGGCATAGGTTCATCTTTTATGTTAGCTGTTAAAATGCAAATGAAGATGTTTCTTGTTATGAGAGAGATTACAAATTGTGTTTTTTTAGTGCATTTAGTAAACCTATGTCTAAGCATGTCCTTGAGTAAAATTTTACTATAAGCAAAAATTGCTTTATACCTTCCCCCTTGATTTAGTTATTTTGATGTAGGAACTGGAGACAAAATAATACTATATCTAGTTTATTCTGTCATTGTTAGAGTCTCTTTTATGCATATGTTGATTATATGTACATATCCATAATTACCATTTAATTGTGATTTTTAAATATTCCGTATTCTTGCTGCTTGTTTGTCTATTAGCAATTAAACGAAGGTTTTATAATATTTCCATCATAACTGTGAATTTGTCTATTTCTCATTTTAATTTTTTTATACATATTGAATCTGTGTGATTGTGCATACCTACATAGAATTATGACACATTTCTATTGGATTGTCACCCTTATTGTAATGAAATATCACTATTTTTGTCTTAGAAATTAGTTTTGCATTATTCTACTTTGATATTAGTATATATACATATATATATATTAGTACATCTTATAAGCAGAAGATAAATTTTTGGTAGCTTGTTTTTATTTTTATTTGTTCTATTTGTAAATCTAGTCTGACAATATTAGTTTTTAACTTGAAATATTTAGTCCATTTATATTTAATGTAAATATCAATCTAGTTGGATTTTTATTTATTGATTTCATTTGACCTAGGTGTTTCATAATTCATTTTCTTTATTATTTACTTCCCTTAGATTAATAAAATATTTTTACTTCACATTTTTTCCCCAGTGCATATGTAACCAATTTGTACAGGTACAGTTTTCAATGCTTACATTGAGATTAAACATGTATCCTTGACTCATTCAAGTACAATATAAATTATTATTTTAAAGTTTCCCTAGCAATACAGGAAACTTAGAATACTTTAACTGCATTTACCTATATCCCTTATGTATTAATGTTGTCACATATTTTTATTTTTTATATATTTTCATCCCATAAGGCATTACAATTATAGTTTTGTGTAGTCAAAATTTATTGGAATGTTCATTTATATTTTCCCATGTATTTCCCTTTTCTTTGCTCCTCACATCTTCCTTTAACTCAGTGTTTTTCCCTGTGATCATATTCTTAGCACATGAAAAATTTTCTGTAATGTGTTTTTTAGTACATGACTTATTGGTCACCAATCCCCTCATTGTTTTGTTGGGTCAGAAAACATCTTAATTCTACATTTATCTCTGCAGAGTATTTTCACTGGGCACAGCATTCTAGACTGGAAGCTATTTTCTTCTGGGACTTTACAGCTATCATTACATATTTTACAGTTTTTATAATTCCTGTTGAAGAATCCACTGAACAGGCTTTTTGCTTCGTTGGAGATAAAATACCTATTTTTTCTCTATAATTTTTAAACCTTTTTATTGAAATATAACACATATAAAGAAAAGTGCATAATTTGTGTTGCATTTAAAAATTTCTCTTTGGTTCATAGCAATTTACCATAATGAACATAAGTGTAGTTTTATTTCCATTTATTTTGTGTGGGATTTGTAGAGCTTTTTGAATCAATAGGTTGATTTTTTCATCAGTTTTAAAAGTACTCCTTGGCCTCATTGTCTCTCCTTTTTACTTTTGGAATTAAAAAGTAAACTTATGTTTGACCTTTATGTATTATTTATGTATCTCTGATGCTATTTATTGTATTTTACATTTGTTTTACTCTTAAATTTCAGTTTGGAAATTTTCTTTGACTTGTCTTCTAGTTCATAAATTATTGCATTTTTTTAAAATATGTCCTCTTAATCCCATGTAATATGTTCTCAATTTCAGATATTTCTCATTTCTAGACCTCACATTTTATTATATTACATAGATTTTAATTATTTGATGAAACTCTATATAGTCTCATCAATTTTTTCATCTATTTTTTTCTATTCTCCCATTTACTTTACTATAAACATTTCAGTTAGTCTTTGTTATCTAATATCAATATCTAGATCATCTCAGATTCTGCAACTATTTTCTGTTTTTTTTTTATTATTTTAAATCACATGATCTTTTTTGGTATATTTAAGTTTTGATTGCAGGGCAGACATCGTTAAAAAATTACATAGGCTTCTAATGATGTTTTTATTATCCTGAGAAGGTGTGTCTTACCTTAAAAAGGCCAATAGAATGATAGGTGCTCATCTTAATCTAGTCAGATACTGTACTGAGCTGGGGCTTGGCTTCAGGTTTCTTAAGACACCAGTATATCTCTGGCTGTCTTCCAGCTTTATAGCTAAGAATGTGCTGTGCTCTCCATGGCTATTCCTCCTCCCCTTGCCAGTGGACTCCACATTCTAACATTTGGTATTCAATACTGTCAAAACTTTTGCTCTGCTTAATAAAGATTTTCCACTTAGTTTTAAAGTCTTCCACATACATTATCACAAAATATTACAAATGACCTAGAGGCAAATCAGGTTGTAGGTAGGAGAATTCCTAAGTTTCTGTCAAAATAATTATTGTGCATCCGAAGCCTTCTGAAAGCATAAACTAGAGATTGCCAACCTCTTTCTGTAAAAGACCAAATTGTAAATATGTTGGGCTTTGTGGGCTTACAGTCACGGTTATAACTACTGAACTGTGTAGTTGTAGCCTGAACACAGCCATAGATAATGTTTAAACATATTATTAGCATGGTTATATTCTAACAAAACTTTATTGAAAGATACTGAAATCTGAATTTCATAGAATTTTCATGAAGTATTCTTCCTTCATGTTTTTTTCAACCACCCAACAATGTAAAGAAACATTTTTAATTTGTAGGCCATAGAAAATATGCAGTCAGCCTCATTTAGTTCACAGATCATAGTTTGCCACTTCTGGTATGTGACATGGATTCAGAACCTCTTACTTGATTCCAGAATTAGCACATGATCTCCAACTACCAGTGGCTATAGATTGCCTCTCCTAGTTTCTTTCCCTTATTTGAATATTATCTTGCTAGTGTTGTAGTAGAGGCTTTTTTGGTAACTTTAAGCAGATAATTTCCATTTTACATAATTTTTCTGGTTGTTCTTAGAGGAACACTAGTCTGTCACTATCTATTGAATCTCACATGAAAGTGGATGTACTAAAACTTTGGTTTTTTTTTGTTCTAGATAAAGATATATAATCTTCACACGAGCCAATATAATGTTATTTTGGTTGAATTAATAATGTTTAAATTGTTATATGTCTAACATTGTGCTTTGTAGTCCATGCATATAGATACATTGGATATAGTCGCTACACTCAAATTTCTTATAAATAATATCTAACATTTAAATATATAGATTAATAAATTCAGTATAACATAATTGTTTGTGAGGTGCACACATTTATGTGGAAGTAAAGGAACACAAATCTAAGCACATAGTACCGTCAGAAGTTTTAAGAAATAAATGTGCAATGCAACAATAAGACCTCTAAATTTAACATTCTAGGCACAGATAAAGTGTAAAAAAAAAGAATGGAGGTAAAAACAGCAGCTGGGTGCAGTGTCTTCTATCAGTAATCCTGGCACTTTGGGAGGTTGACACAGGAGGATCACTTAAACCCAAGAGCTCGAGACCAGCCTCAGAAACATGGTCAAACTTCATCTCTACAAAAAAGTAAAAAATCAGCTGGGCATGGTGGTGCATGCCTGTAGTCCCAGCTACTTAGGAGGCTAAGGTAAGATGATTTCTGGAGCCCAGAAGGTCAAGGCTGCAGTGAGCCGTGTTCATGCCACTGCATTAGAGCCTAGGCGACAGAGCAGGACCCTGTCTGAAAACAAACAAACCAACAAAAACAGCATGCTCTTTGCAGAAACTTGAGGACTTTTTTTTATCATTGAAGATGGTAAGTTGAGTGAGACATGGCCAGAGACATAGAGAGAGAAGCAGACAGGTCATATAATTCTTTTATGGCAGGCCTAACAACTTGGACGTTTTTTTATCCAAAGAGAATTTGACATATTTTCAAATGAAATATTTGTGCATAGAGACAGTTTTAAAGAAATTACTATAAATGTCCAGAGGCTCAGAGAATTTGATCCACATGCCTAAGATCATAAGGCCATTCAGTGGTGGTCCAACTTAAATGACTTGTTTTGGAAAAAGTAGAGTAATAAGCTTTCCCAATATGGAGAAGAAAGAACTGAGAATAATTTTGAGTAACTTAGTATAGTCAAAAACGTTTTTAAAATGCTAGAATCAGAGGACTTGAGTTTGAGTAGTTATTTTACTGTCTAATAAGATATGTGTGGAAAATTATATGGATGAGTAGGAGATATTAACCTACCTGTAATAATGATGGTATTGCTTTTTTTATTTTTATGGTCTAATAAAAGATGAAATTGTCAAATAGAGGATATACCATGGGTTTGGATTTAGATAAATATTGGTCTGAATTCTAGTTTTACTATGTTCAGATATATGAGTCAAAAATTCATTCAAACTTTCTAATCCTCTCATTCATTCATTCATTCATTTAATTGCTACTGCCAATATGTGTTTATGCTTTTATTCAACAAATATTTACTGATTAACTTTCATGTACAACAAATATTGCTAGGAACTTGTATTAATCAATGTTCTCCAGAGAAACAGACTGATAGGATGTGTGTGTGTGTGTCTATATATATATATATCTCCATATATGTATACATAGATAGATGTGTGTATAAATATATATGTGTATACATAGATAGATATCTCTATCTCTGTCTTTCTATGTATATCTACATTACATATAATCTCTATATATATCTATCTTGGAAATATATATATAGAAAGAAAGATTTATTTTAAATAATTGGCTAACATGATTGTAGGGACTGGCAATGCTGAAATCTTCAGGGCAGGTTGGCAGACTGGAATTTCTCATAAAATTTGATGTTGCAGCCTGAGTCTGAAGACAGTCTGAAGGCAGATTTTTTTTTTTTTTTCCGGGCACCTCAGTCCTTTCTCTTACGGCCTTCAACTGATTGGATGAGGACTATTCTTATCACGGAGAGTATGATCTGCTTTACTCAAAGTCTACTGGTTTCAATGTTAATCTCATGTAAAAATATCTTAAGCAACAACAGTACAGCAACATCAAGACTGGCGTTTGACCAAACAACTAAGCACCATGCCTAGTCAAGATGACACATAAGATTAACCATCATAAAGTTAGTTACAAGACAGACTCAGTAGCTGCTATCGTGAAACTTACAATCTAGTGGGCATAATTGCACCTGCCTAGACAGTTTTATTTATTTATTTTTTGTGAGAGTTAATTGAACTATTCTACATAAAATTAGTAGCATCGTAATTGGTACAGAGAAAACCTATAGCAAATGTCAGTTTCCACCCTTTTATCTTACTGCCCAATTTTTGTAGTTAAATTAGGGTGAGGAACAAGGTTAATACTGCTGCTAAGAGGGGTTTCTAAAAATTCATAAAATGATAATAGTACAAATGGTAATAAAAATATATGTTATTTATAAAGTGCTCTCAGTGTACCAGTTACTGTTCTAATTGCTTCATATAAATTAAGACATTTAATTTTCAAAATGACCCTCTGAACTCATCTTCATTTGAAAGTTTTAAAAACTGAGGTAAAATGAAGTTAAGTCACTGGCCCAATTTCACACAGCTAGTAAGAGATAGAGTTGGGATTTGAACTACAACGTCCAGCTTCTCTGGTTGATGGTGAAGGATTCAGAGGGAAAGATGTGGCCTAGATGAAGCTGTTGTTTCTTTTGGCACCTTCAATGGCTTAGTACTTTCCATCCTTCAAGTCTCAACTTATTTTCACCTCTTTTGTTTTCCCCTTAATACTCTTACTACCAATTTGAATAACATTGCTTATTTATTTTAACTTCTTATCTATTTTCTGCTCAACGATACAAGTTCCATAAAGGCAGATAACTTATTCACCTTATACATCATTTTAAACCCAGCATCTAGTACATTGCCTGGGACACAGTAGATATGCATTAAATATTTAGTAAGGAATAAACTAAAAATGAATTATCAAGAGAAAAGGAAAATTTGTACAATATATAAATAATAAGCCACTGAAAATTTAAGTTTCGCTTTACAAATTTTCATGCCATGTTCACAAATTTTAGGGCAACAAAATGGAGTTGTGCGGCTTAGCAACTTTCCTGTTCTGTGCAGTTCCTGTAAGTGTAATTAAAGATCAATGAAGCAAGTGCTTAAAATGCAGCCAACTTAATTGCCACAATTGTATGATTTAGATTAATAATAAATTTGCTAATGATAGTATAGCATTAAATATTCAACATGGTTATCAAAAGTCAATTAAGAAATAATTGTAAGTCAGTAAGCCACAAGTAATGAGAAGAATCCTCCCTTTTTTGAAAAGTTGTTGGCAGGAAAAAGGAATCAGAATATTCTTTCTTTTCAGCATTCAATTTGATAATATAAAAATGTGTAAAAATATTTAATTTAGTTAGGTTGTCTTAGTCCAGTCAAGCCACTATAACAAAATACCTTAGAATGAATGGGTTATAAACTTCAAGAAATTTATTTCCTATGGTTCTGGAGGCTGAGAAGTTCAAGGTCCAGGCATCAGCAGATTTGGTGTCTGGTGAGTGCCTATTTCTTTTTTCATAGATAGCCACTTCTGGCTGTGTCCTCAAACAGTGGAAGAGGCAAGCCAGCTGTCTGCGGCCCCTGTACAGGGTCACTAATCCCACTGATGACAGCCCTACCCTAATGACCTAATCAGTCCCCAAAGGCTCTACCTCCTAATTCCATAACATTGGTGATTAAAATTAGCATAGAAACTTTAGGGGGGCATGAACATTCAGACCATAGTATAGGTTGTATAGCAGATGGCCATGTTCTCAAAATTGGTAGTGCCTTGTAGTTGGAAAGGAAATTATATAATTCCAAAGGTTACTTACACCTAGTCTTGCTGGTTTGAGGAACAGGTGTCAAGGATGACTCTTTCCCTCCTGCTTCTTTCTTGGCAAGACCATTTTCAAGGGGAGTCTTTCTTTCTATTTCTCTGTTTGTACCATCTTTTTAATTTCTGGATTTCTGGTTGAGAATTTTCATTGTGTACCAGCTTTAAACAGAGTTAGGAAATGCTACTGTAACTTTTGTGACCTATGGAATAAATATGAGTGAAATGGTTAAAAATTCTACACAGCAGAACAACTGAACTTAGCATTCCAGGTGAAAGTTTTGCTTTTATGTCTCAGAAAAAATACAACAAAAAAACCCTCTTTTTATTGTAATGTTTTAATCAAGTAACATAACAGCTTTAATCCGGAAATTATAAGTCAATTTAGTATACCAAAATGAAGGATTATTCTAGTTGGATAAACTCTGTGAATAAAATTCAGAATATGTGATTTTGGATTCCATTGGAAGTTTGGCATCAGACTGAAGAGTGGTACAATCCAAAATTTTATCTTAGTGTTCAGAAGCCCTGAACATGTTTTCCCTTCAGATAAAAGAAAACATAACAACAAGAGAAAACCACTGTAACAGAATCTCATTAGCTTGACACTTAGCTAAGCAACTTCACTTAGGTCATCAGTATCTCCTGTAGAATTTTCAGCTAATAAAAAGCAAATTGGCCCTCTAACAAAGAATTTGAAACCTGGGTGAGATGTGAATTAAAACAAAACAAAACAAAACATTTTTTTTTCTTAGTGTGACAAAGCACATTTCTTCTAGATACAAATCCTGCTCTACTCTCGATAGAATCTATTAAAAGGCACTGCAGACTACTTTTATATCTCCAATAAGGTTTTAAGGTTTCAATTTCTTAAAATATCATACTAACAAGGTTTTATTACATCAAATATTTGTATAATTTTAATGTGAAAAGGTTTACATACATTTGGTATCAAAGTCTCACTGAAATCTGAAAGATGAGTGAGAGAGAAATAAAAGTCTGAGAGGTGGATAATACAAGCTAGTGGTTCAGACAACAAAATTTGCCCTATCAATTCTTGATTCTCACAGTAACATACTTTGTATTGAAAGAGGTAAATGAAACATGCTTTTACCTCGAAAGGGATGGTTGCTCAGATATATCCAGGGCCATATAAAATGGAATTAGATCAGCTAATTGGGCAAATAAGTTTTCAACTTGTATATGTCTAAATGGAAAGCCTTGGGTTGGTAGGATCAGATCCTAATTACCTATACCTAGTGACCATAATCAAAGATTATTTGGGTACATTCAATGTGAAGTAAAAAAGTTCCACATCTTAAGCCATAATAGAGGTTCAAACAGAGAATTATGGTTTTAGCTTTGCTTCTTGTTAAATAGGATATTTTGGGGAAAAATAAAAAGCAAGTTTTGAGACTCAGTAATATGTATTTTGGCAAGACAGCAATTTAAAATCTGAAAAGCATAAGCTAAATGTCCAAATATAAAGGACATCAAATAAATATCTACACACATTTATATATCAGGGAAAAGCCTATCTACAAGGTATGTTTTCTTTTTTCATCATTCTTTGGTGAATTAACTATTGTCCAGACTTTTCCCCACCTTGCAGACCCAAAAACTAGATTTATGCAATATGTGAGGCACTCTGTCTCAACAAGGGCTGGTACACTATCCAGGCTCCCAGATACATGTGTATAAAGCAAGAATGGAATTGAGTTTATTTATTATATAACTCTCTGATCTTCAGGTTAAAGATCTGAAGTCTCAATCACTCTCACACATTTGTTATAAAATTTAGATGTAGTGTCAAACTCAGACTTATCTGTGGATGGTGCGTTTTCACTCTGGGATTCTGTTGGCTTTGGTGCTGATGGATGACTGATCCTTCTTGGTCATCATTCTGTTTGTCATATTCAAGGAATTCACAATTGCAGCCTTGTAGTAATGTGCCCTGATGCAATTTTGGTGTAGTACGTTAAGTGCCCTGGGTGGTACCCTGAGCTTAAATTTTACGTCTATTACATACTATGTGATTCAGAACAAATCAAAATTTCCAAACCTGTTTTCTAATATTTAAATTTAGTTTTATAACATCTAGTTTTATGAATTTTGTGTGTACCATGTGATTTTTTTT
The DNA here is from genome assembly GCF_029289425.2 of Pan paniscus. NCBI lineage: Eukaryota > Metazoa > Chordata > Mammalia > Primates > Hominidae > Pan > Pan paniscus. The sequence goes on along the minus strand of NC_073258.2, from coordinate 92,137,191 downwards.
CAGACAGTGTCTTGCTCTGTTGCCCAGGCTGGAGTGCAGTGGCACATTCTTGGCTCACTGCAACCTCTGCCTCCCAGGCTGAAGTGATCCTCCTGCCTCAGCCTCCCAAGTAGCTGGGATGACAGGCACACACCACCACACCCAGCCATTTTTTGTGTGTTTTTTGTAGAGACAGAGTTTCACCATGTTGCCCAGGCTAATCTCCAACTGCTGAGCTCAAGGGATCTGCCTGCTTAAGCCTCCCGACTGCGTCCTGCCCCATGTGATAATTTTAAAAAAGTAAAATCTAACATCTGACACACAGCTGGACCATAGTAAGCATTGAGTATTAATTATTTGCAGATTTTTGCATAAATACATTGTGAATTGTTTTAGTTTTACTCACACAGGGCAATTTTAATTTTTTCCTATTTGAATAACACTTCACAATAGCATTGAACTACTGACATTACTTCTTTGTAATCTTGAACAAAGTAATGATTTATTTATATTCCAGAGAAATTAGATATGACCTTGTATTGGATAAATCTTATGCCTCTCCTCAAATTCTCTTTGTCAAACTGCCTTCCATGTCAAACTGCCTTCCATACTCTTTACTTGGTCACTTACTCCCCCTGCAAAGCTCTATTGATCCCAAGATGGCCCATGAGGTGTGTATCTCACAGTCCACCAGCCCCATTCCTGGAACTTGAGGTTTCTTCCTGCACTTTCAGAAATGACATGGGATCTGACTTCCTTAGATGCTGCCAAAAACTTAGACAATTTGGAAGTGTGTGTTGTCAGGGGAAGGAAACTTTGTAGGATTACCTCTCTGAGAACAAACTTTGAGTAAGGAGAGAAACGAGACAGACACACAGTCAGATAAAATCCTTCTTTCTCCCTTATTTCTTCCAATATATTGTTCTGAAGAGCTGTTCCTCTATGTGATTTGCATAAGACATCCCAAGTGGCTGAATGATGTACTTTTTTATTAATTCATTTTTGAAGCTTGTGGAGGAGGAATAGCCAACATAGGCCTCAGTTCTCTTTTCTTCTGTTGCTCTGAAATTGCATCGACATTTTCCCCTTGCCTTAGGCTTTGTTTCTTGGGATCACAAGCAAAGACATACACTCCATGAAACATAAAACGTAGCAGAAGTCTTCTCACTAACTGTCATTTACTTATCCATTCTGCCACAAAATCTATTACTTACATTATTGAAATCATTATGATATGTACAGTAGAAGATACAAACGTGACAGAAACATGTTATTTGACTTTATAGAGATTACAATCCAATAGTGGTGATTCTACAAGAATCTATATTAAAACTGTATTATTTGAGGATAGATGTGGATAAAAGTCAGAGTTCACCGGGAGAAATTTTACCTGGGATATCATGGGAATCATATACTCTGCTGGCAGCATTGTTTTGGGTCTTTTAGTCCAGGCAAATGTGACTGGACATTGATAGCATAAATGTCCTAGAAGCTCTTCTGACTCATTGAAATAATTCGCTACATCAGAAGGTTTGAGAACTCAAAAGCATTGTTGCTTATAATATTATCAAAACTATGATATTTATTTGAAATATGTAAATAAAATTTTTATATTCTCTTGCATAAGCATATAATTATTTTAGAAAATATAAATAAGTAAATAAAAATAACGCACAATTAGATCACCAGAAATCGAGAATGTTAACCCTTTGAATTAACATGAACATTTCAGATATTTTTTGTATGGATCCCTTTGCATTTTTTTAAATTATCAGATTAGATGTAAAATTGTCCTTTTAGTTTTTTTTTTTTGTAAATATTTTTCCATGTCAGTAACATGACAGCAGGTTTTTAAGTACTGCATACTTTCTTTATATGCTCTTCGTTATATTAATGTACCATTGTTTTTTAATTCAAAGATTTGATATTATGTTGCAGTGAGCATTTCAAGTTAGTGAAATATTTCTGCATAAATTTAAATATTTCCTTATGTAAAATTCTTAGAAGTAAGAATCTTGGAAGTAAGACAGCATTGTCATAATTTTTCTCACTTGTCCAATTGGCAATCAAAATACGATCTTAATTGATAAGTTTAGCAGCACTATAAAATTCCAATTTTCCTGCACAGAAAAAAAGATTTTGTAATTTAAAATATATATTTCATTTTGGTTGGAATAAATTCATATCTCATCTATAAGCTAAAGACAACTACTTCATAATATTTTTACAAAATTAAAAAGTCAGTAAATATGTGATTATTAATCTTATTAAGAAAAGAAAGCAAAAATAGAAAAGATTAGATGGAAAATATTATAGATAAAGGAGAGGATTAAAATTTTATGAAAATACATTTACAACTAACTCTAAGACATTTTATTTTAAGATGTAGATAAATGAATGATTTCCAAGAAAAACATAAATTATAAATTTTAAATTATAAATGTAAATATTTATAAATTATAAATTTATATATTATTTAAATTATAAATATAAATATAAATATAAATTATAAAAATGAATACAAAAGAAGTAGAAATGTACAATAGAAAATTTATAGATAAGACTCTAAAGTGATTAAACCGTATTGTTAAAAAGACAATAGGATTAGGGCCAGGAGCAGTGGCTCACGCCTGTAATCCCAGCAATTTGGGAGTGTCTAGGCGGGCGGATCATGAGGTCAGGAGATCCAGGCCAGCCAAGCTAACACAGAGAAACCCCATCTCTACCAAAAATACAAAAAAAAAAATTAGCCGGGCATGGTGGTGGGCGCCTGTAGTCCCAGCTACTTGGGAGGCTGAGGCAGGAGAATGGTGTGAACCCAGGAGGTGGAGCTTGCAGCGAGCCGAGATGGTGCAGCTGCACCCCAGCCTGGGCAACAGAGTGAGACTCCACGTCAAAAAAAAAAAAAAAAAATACAATAGGATTAGAAGAGTTTACTACAAAGTTTTTGGTCACCTTTAAAGAGCAGATGACATTGATATTGTGAAAACATTTTTAAGCTGTAAAAGCAAATGGGAAATTTTCAAGATCACCTTAAAGTGTCAGAATACCTTTAGAAATAAAATCTGACAAATAGCACACAAAAAGACAAACCTACAGAACAATGCTTTACATGTATATAGATAAACAATTTAAATAAACTATCATAAAATAGATAAAGTATCATAAAATACAATTCATTCCCATCTTAATAAGAATAATATGCTGTGGAAATGTGGGGTTATTGCAGGAAACATAATTCAATACCAGGAATCTGTCTTCATCATTATAACAACCAATTAAAGAAGAAAACAATTTGGTTGTATGAGTAGATACTGCAAATGAATTTTATATTATTTAGCTGTTATTTTAAATAATTCTTTAAGTAAAATATAAATGGAAGTAACTACTACAGTCTTATAATTACTACCTTTCAAACTCCATGGCATTCATTGAACAATGGTGAAACACTGAATCTATATCAATAAAACTATAAAGAGCTCACCTGCTGTCACCATTATTATTTAACATTGCCTTATGAATGTAATAAGTCAAAAGTGTAAAAGCTATTATAAAAATTGAAAAGGGAATGTAACATATAATGTCTACTTTTGGCAATGATGTTATTGCATGACTAAAACACTGAGGAAGTTGTAGCATGCTACTAGGATTAATTTTTAAAAATCTGTAAGGGGGCTAGATACAAGTTAAATATTCGTACAAAAGTTCTGTTGACAAGAATAAACAAAATTTTAAAACTTTTAGAAATAAGATTCGTACAGAAATTGTATAAAAATAAACCATGAGTTATTATTAAATAAGACAACATACAAATGATCATAAGCATATAGCATCTTCTTGGACAGGATGACTTCATATGATAAATACATCATTTTTATATAAAGACCATATACATTTACTACAGCTCCAATTAGAATATTAACTTTTATAAGAAAGAAAAATTGATGAAATTAGTCAAGAAAAATTTAAAGAACAGTAGTACCACTCTAATAATCAATAGAAATAGAAGAGGGAATTCAGAAATAGATCATAATACATAATGCCCATTATAAGTTTGTTTCCTTTCCCTTTTTAGTTTGTGTGTTTTCTTTTATAATTGATAGTTGTATTTTCTCTTCTGTTAATTAACTTTCCAAAATTGAGTTTTAGTTATTGTCTTGAGTTTCAAGAATTTCTTATATTACTTTTAACTGCCTTTATGTTTTATTTTTTTTCTTTTAGTTGATTTTTTCTTTTTTTTAATTATCCTTAAGTTTTAGGGTACATGTGCACAACATGCAGGTTAGTTACATATGTATACATGTGCCATGTTGGTGTGCTGCACCCATTAACTCGTCATTTACATTAAGTATATCTCCCAATGCTATCCCTCCCCACTCCCCCCACCCCACAACAGGCCCCGGTGTGTGATGTTCCCCTTCCTGTGTCCATGTGTTCTCATTGTTGAATTCCCACCTATGAGTGAGAGCATGCGGTGTTTGGTTTTTTGTCCTTGGGATAGTTTGCTGAGAATATATTTTTTCAAATCTATTATAAAAGTATATTAAAATACTGTTTTATACTAAATACACTGACACAAATTTAAAAGTGTTCTAATACCTACTGGCAGGATGCAGAGAAAAGGATACTCATATACTTCTCCTGGAAATGTGAATTTTTTCAATTTATTAGAAGGTAAACAAGGAACATCTAATAAAATTATAAATAAATATCTTCCTCAAGTGTTAATTCTCCTCAGACTATATCTCATACAATAAGTCATGATAGATATATAAATATAAACTTATGCCACATTACATGTCAAAGAAAACAAAAACCTAAAAAACAAAATATAAATGGAAACATAGTAAGTACCTCTTATCCACTGAATATCTGAGTTAAGCAACACACCATGGAAAATTGCAGAATCATCAGAAACGATGAACTAGAACTCTCCCAGTACATTTGTATGAAGTGTTATGGAATTCTTTTAGTCAAAAAGCAGGAAAAATAAATATAATTGTGTCTATTTTTATAAAAAACAATGGTAAGTAAACTTTTTATAGATGCAAATGTATATATTATTATATGAGTATGTGAACCTACAGGAAAACATGAAAATGTGTAAATTATGCTGTTAAGACTTTTGAAGAATGAGGAAAAATAGGAAGCAAATAATAATGATACAGACTAAATAAATTATTTATGAAGACATATATATGTATGTATGTCTGAAAAATTAAAAATAAACTAGAAAGGCTTTTCTTGAAACATCCAAGCCCCTCTCATAAAGGATGAGCCCTTTATAATTGCTCAATAAATATCAAACCCATAATTTTTTTTTTTTTGCTCTATTTTACTTGCTTGCCCAAACGAAAAATTTGCTAAACTAATATAAATGGCATAAGCAGAGGTTGGCAAACTATAGTCTGCTGGCACCATCTGTTTTTCTTCCTTCCATTCCCTCTTTCTTTCTTCTGAAGGTTCACCAGCAAAGACTGGCTTTTATATTTTTAAATAGTTGTATATTATTTGTTATATACGTACCTATGCACAATAAGTTTAATTTTGCTTTTTGGCTCATAAGGCCTAAAATATTTACTGTCTAGACTTTTAGAAAAAAGTTTTCCAATTCCTGATATAAAAATCAGAGAGCAAGGCAAGGCATTTTAGGTGAAAATAGTATATATATGGTCAAATGGTGAAAGAAAATATATCACAAGTTGTGGCAATTTGAATATAAATTACAAATAGAAGTAAGAAAATTGACCTATGAAATATAGACCATTAATTGGCCAATAACTGTGAAAGTAATTCAATACTGTATTAAAAATGATTCTCTAGTTTCATTACAAGTTTTGAATTAATGCAAGTTTTAGGCAAGTTCAGCCAAGACTTCAAGAAATGGATGCTTTCTTTACTATTTTAACCATTTCAGAACATATGGTAATGGAAGGTTACTATAGCACAAACATAATTTTGACACCAAAAGTTGACAAAAATTGCATGAAAAAAATAAATTTGAAGGACTATATAAATGTAGTGTTAACTGAAAAATTAGGTCCATATTTCTATCAGCATTTTTGTCTCAAGCATTTAACCAGTACTTAAGAAGTTCAAAACTTTCCATCGTTCCATTGTCTTCCTGTCATCTTCCGAGACCTCCAGACTCTTTCAACCTCTTCTTGTTACACAGTTCCAAAGCTTCTTCCACATGTTTAGGTATCTTTATAGCAACACCCCACTCCACGTTACCAATTTTCCATGTTACTTGATTTGTGTTGCTATGAAGGAATGCCTGAGGCTGGGTAACTTATTTTTAAAAAGGTTTATTTTGGCTCACAGTTCTTCAGGCTATATGAGAAGCATGTTATTGGCATCTGCTCCTGGTAAGGCCTCAGGAAACTTACAATCCTGATGGAAGCCAAAGGGGGAGCAGTTGTGTTACATGGAGAAAGAGGGAGGAAGAGAGAAAGGGAGGGAGTGCCAGGCTCTTTTAAACAACCAAATCTCACATGGAATCATTACTTTGGGAAGGGCCATCGAGCCATTCATGAAGAATCCACCCCCATGATCCAAACACCTCCTACCAGGCCCCACCTTCAACACTGGGAATCACATTTCAAGATAAGATTTGGAGGTGACAAATACCCAAAACATATCATGGTCTTTTTCATCTATTGTATTGATTTATTTTAAAACAAATTTATTTCTAGTAAATAGGACTTATTAATGCAAAACTAGAATATTGGTAAACTTAAAAGGTTGAGAAACAATTATAGAGAAAACATGAACTATTATTTTCCGTGATAGAAAACATGTCATTTCTCTGTTCTACCTCTGGTTGTGCTTTGCTAAATCAAATTTCACTTATTCTTTTATGATGGCATAAGTTTACTGCTGTATTCCTTCTCTTTCTTTTCCTAGACAGGTTTTTTTTAACCTATTTGATTCTTATTTGTGTAATTACCATGTCTTAATAAAACCTTCTTGGCTAAATTATAGGGTAACTATGAGATTTTTTTTCTAAATGATTTGTCTAAGATTTTTATGTAGATTGGTGAAAGCTCTGGATAACTAAGGTGTATTATATTTGATAACTGTACTTGTCTTCATTTTGACTGGAGGGTGCAAACTTTGAATGTTACTTTTTAAAAAGTCCCCATTTAAGTGTGTGTGTGTGTGTGTGTGTGTGTGTGATAAATCTTTGGTAATAATTTGATGAAATTACTTTGATAGTCTATTAATTGTGACATTTCTAGAGCAAAGCTAGGTTATAAAAGAGTGGGGAATTCCCTTCTTATGGAAGATTCTGGGAAAACAGGTGCACACATGGCATGTGAAACAATACCCTTGAAAAATGAGATTCTAATGTACTCACTTATTCAAATTCAAAGATTTATTCTCTTAGATCAAAGCACTTTCATCTCTTAGAAGGCACTCCTGGTGCCAGCTGGTTATAATTTTTAGTCACAAAGATTTTAGAAGAAGCTATATTCCTTGAATATAGTGTAGTTTCTTTCCAGATAACAAATATCCAGGACTTTTCCTCCATGTCACTTCCATTTTACAGTAAATGTTTTGTCTGTGTCACTTTAGACTTTTGGCTAAACTTCACAGGAGTTGGCACAAGGAATCACATTAATTGTCCATTTAATCTAATAGCCGTCTCTGGCAGAAGCCCATTTATGCTGTTTCAGAGGCAGACAAAACATGAACCATAATGCATCCAATCAATTGGAGATTACAAGATTAAATTTTCTGAGAAAGGAACAGTGGATTGAGAACTTTGATCAGCCATTAAAAAGGATTAATTGGTTTTACTGGCATTTAAAGGCATGCACACAGCTATCACAGCAATTTTGAGTGTCTGCATATAGCCAGCTTAAAAGTAGCATGAATATATAATTTTCTCAAGGAATTAAACCTATAAAAATACACCTTTATTTCCATTTGTGATAGATTTAAATAAGTTATTTTAGGCATGTGAGTCTAGTACCAGTGTGTACAGTATTATTCTAATCATTTACAGAATGATCCTGCCAGGCCCATGCCTTATATTAGTCAAGAACCTTGAGACTCAAAGTGTGGGTTGTGAACCAGATGCATCAACATTATCTGGAAGCTCATTACAAATTTAGAACACTAGGTTTCACCTTTGACATACAGAATCAGAATTGGCACTGACATTTTAATAAGCTACCTGAGTGTTTTGTATGCCCATCAATGTTCCAAAAGCACTGTTCCATGGGATATACCAAAAATAATACTTAAGAATAGTTGCTGGTTCCCTGCATTTTCAAAGAACTGAGTATATGTATAATTGGCAGAATCCTCTCAAACTAGAAAACTTTTTTCATAGACATTTGATATGTACTATGTTATCTTAGTCAAGTCTTTTATTTTAGTGATGGCCAGGTCCCCTGATATCTAAGTAAAATAAAAGTATTCATCCTGTATTCTGCTCAAAGTGACTGAAAGAATAAAATGAGTATTCTGTCTTTTCAGGCTTCTTTAATCTGAAGTAGTTCCCCTTTCTTTTCTTGAATTTCAGCATTTTAATACTTTGGGATGTTGTAGACCAACTATTTTGTGAGACGTCTTTCAGTTTACATTTGTCTAATATGCCCTCATTATTAAATTCAGGGTATTCATCTTTAGCGAAAATATTAAAGTAGTGATGCCATCTCTTATTGCATTCTCTGAAGTGGTTCACGATTTCAACTTGTCTCATTACCCGTGATGTTACCTTTGATCACTTAAGGCAGTATCTGCCAGACTTCTCCTGTGTGAAATTAATCTGGTTTTCTTTGTAAATAATAAGCATTTTGAATAGAGATATTTGAGACTATCATCATATCCTTTTCTCCATTAACTTTATTTATTTATGCAAACATATTTTTATTCAATAAGTAATCGTTCATTACTTTTATTATTTATTTTAATACCCCAATTTTCCCATATTTACCCACTGGGAGCTCAGTAGAAAGAAAGTGGCTTCTATATTCTTTTCAAATTTGCCTATCATTCTTTGAGAACTTCCTTATTTGTTGGCATAATAAGATATTACAGGCTCATCTCATACTTACCCTGCCCCAGTCCTGGAGGTGCTATTTCCTCCAGGAGCTGCAGATTTGTGGGTGGAGAGTGATATTTGACTCCAAAATCTGGGATCTGAGTGTACTCATTGCTACTGAGATACTGAAATATTGCTGCTCCCAGGCCAAATGTGTAGATGAAATTAGGGAAAATATATATTATACACACACACACATGCGCACCTATATGTATGTGTGCGTGTGTATATGTGTGCATGTGTGTATATATATACACATACATATATACACATATATACACACACATATATATATACACACACACACGCACACATACATATACATTAACACACACAGAAAAATTCCTTTATTTGGCCACTACTTCCACTGTCCTTCACAGAGACATACTCTTCTTTCCGCTGAGGATTCTGGGCATCTCATACCAGAACACTGCTCTATCTTCCTGTCCTTTATAGATGTCCTTTTCATCCCAAGTAGGCCTCCCTTCCCACAGCCACTTCCTACATAGATGCCTCATCACTCTGCTCAGGCTCTGATACCACACTGTTAATCACTGCTTCTGCCATTCTCCTATAAGGATGCCCTTTGGGGCTCTGACACCTCATACTACACTATTATAGCTCCCAATCCTGCGTCACTGTGTAGATATCTACCTTATTCAAATCCAACCAAAACATTCTGTACCCAATACAGCTTGAACATCCTTAATCCAAAAATTCAAAATCTGAGCTACTTGAAAAGCACTATTCCCTGGGAAACTTTTTGAGGACCAAATGGAAAATTTATACCTGATCTCATGTCATGGGTTACAGTCACATTGTGTCCGGAATTGGTGGGTTCTTGGTCTCACTGACTTCAAGAATGAAGCCGCGGACCCTCGCGGTGAGTGTTACAGCTCTTAAGGTGGCGCGTCTGGAGTTTGTTCCTTCTGATGTTCGGATGTGTTCGGAGTTTCTTCCTTCTGGTGGGTTCGTGGTCTCGCTGGCTCAGGAGTGAAGCTGCAGACCTTGGCAGTGAGTGTTACAGCTCTTAAGGCAGCACGTCTGGAGTTGTTCGTTCCTCCCGGTGGGTTCGTGGTCTCGCTGGCTTCAGGAGTGAAGCTGCAGATCTTCGCGCTGAGTGTTACAGCTCATAAAAGCAGTGTGGACCCAAAGAGTGAGCAGTAGCAAGATTTATTACAAAGAGCAAAAGAACAAAGCTTCCACAGTGTGGAAGGGGACCCCAGCGGGTTGCCACTGCTAGCTGGGGCAGCCTGCTTTTATTCTCTTATCGGCCCCACCCACATCCTGCTGATTGGTAGAGCCCAGTGGCCTGTTTTGACAGGGCGCTGATTGGTGCGTTTACAATCCCTGAGCTAGATACAAAGGTTCTCCACGTCCCCATCAGATTAGATACAGAGTATCTACACACAGATTCTCCAAGGCCCCACCAGAGCAGCTAGATACAGAGTGTTGATTGGTGTACTCACAAACCCTGAGCTAGACACAGGATGCTGATTGGTGTGTTTACAAACCTTGAGCTAGATACAGAGTGCCGATTGGTGTATTTACAATCCCTGAGCTAGACATAAAGGTTCTCCAAGGCCCCCCACCAGAGCAGCTGGATACAGAGTGTCGATTGGTGTATTTACAATCCCTGAGCTAGACATAAAGGTTCTCCACGTCCCCACCAGACTCAGGAGCCCAGCTGGCTTCACCCAGTGGATCCCGCACCGGGGCTGCAGGTGGAGCTGCCTGCCAGGCCCGCGCCCTGCGCCCGCACTCCTCAGCCCTTGGGTGGTCGATGGGACTGGGCGCCGTGGAGCAGGGGGCGGCACTCATCTGGGACGCTCGGGCCGCACAGGAGCCCATGGAGGGGGTGGGAGGCTCAGGCATGGCGGCCTGCAGGTCCTGAGCCTTGCCCTGCGGGAAGGCAGCTAAGGCCCGGTGAGAAATCGAGCACAGCGCCGGTGGGCTGGCACTGCTGGGGGACCCAGTACACCCTCTGCAGCCGCTGGCCCGGGTGCTAAGCCCCTCATTGCCGGGGGCTGGCAGGGCGGGCCGGCTGCTCCGAGTGCGGGGCCCGCCAAGCCCACGCCCACCCGGAACTCCAGCTGGCCCGCAAGCGCAGCGCGCAGCCCCGGTTCCCGCTCGTGCCTCTCCCTCCACACCTCCCTGCAAGCTGAGAGAGTGGGCTCCGGCCTTGGCCAGCCCAGAAAGGGGCTCCCACAGTGCAGCGGTGGGATGAAGGGCTCCTCAAGTGCCACCAAAGTAGGAGCCCAGGCAGAGGAGGCGCCGAGAGCGAGCCAGGGCTGTGAGGACTGCCAGCATGCTGTCACCTCTCAACGTGATGGGTCACAGTCACATGGGTCACAGTCAAAACTTAGTCAAGACTGTTTTATGTATAAATTATTTCAAATATTGCATAAAATTACCTTCAGGCTATGTATAAAAGGTATATAAAAATAAATGCATTTTGCTCTTAGACTTGGTTCCCAAACCCAAGATATCTCATTATGTATAAGAAACATTCTAAAATTCAAAAGAAATCTGAAATCTGAATCACCTTTGATAATAAACATTTAGGATAAGGGGTACTTAACCTATATTTTACTAAGGGAAGAGAAAGAATGGAAGTATAGGGAAGGGAAGTGTAATGCCCATTTTCATGTGTTAACGAGAGGGGGCTACAGTTCCCAACTATTCAATCAAACACTAATCTAGGTGATGCTGTGAATATATTTTGTGATGTGATAAAAGTTCATAATCAGCTTACTTCAAGCAAGAGCGATTATACTAGATTTTCTTGGTGGACCTGATTTAATCAGTTGAAAGACCTTAAGAGCAGGGCTGAGGTTTCCCTGAAAATAAAAGATTTTGCCTGTGAACAGCAGCTTCAGCTCCTGCCCCAAGGCTCCAGCCTGCCCTCTTGATGGCCTGCCTTATATGCTTACACTTCCCTAAACAGCCCCACAATCACATGCACCCATTTCTTGCAAAAAAATCTCTTAGTATATATCTCCTGCTCCTTCTGCCCCTCTAGTTGAACACGGATTGATACTGGAAAGAAAGAGGAGAGGAAAAGAAAGAGAAAGTATATAATTATCATTTTTAAGGAAGCTCACTGAGAAATATATAACTCTAATTTTCTCTTTTTACATAGGATGACAAAAAGAAAGCAGAAAAATATAACATATGAGGGGCTTAAGTATAAGGAAGGATTTCCTTAAAGATCAAAAAACAAAAGAATGGTTGATGGTTAATTTCTGGTGTCATCTTCACCAGATTATGGAATACACAGATAGCTGGAAAAGGATTATTTATTCTCAATCCTTCAGTAGGTACTGAGCCCAACCCTTTTCTGCTGAAAGGGAAACCCAGGGGCTTTTGCATTTATTAAAATGATTGGACTACCTCAAGTGTGTCTTTGAGGATGCTTCCAGAAGAAATTGGCATTTGAGTCAGGGGTCTTAGTGGGGAACACTGGCCCTCAGTGTGGGCAGACACCATCCAATCAGCTGGATTCTCAGATAGGAAAAAAAAAAAAAGGCAGAGAAAGGGCAAATTCTTTCTCTCACTTTCAGAGCTGAATTGCCTACTTTCTTCTGCCCTTGGACATCAGAAGTCCAGGTTCTCTGGCCTTTGGACTCAGGGGCTCATACCAGCAGTCCCTTCAGGATCTTGGGCCTTTGGCCTGGAATGAAAGTTACACCATTGGTTTCCATGGTTGAAACGCCTTTAGGCTTAGGCTGATCCACACTAGCAGCTTTCCTGCTTCCTCTGCTTGTAGATGACCTATTGATATAATCTGGATGGCTGTCCCCTCCAAATCTCATGTTGAAATGTGATCCCCAATTTTGGAAGTGGGGCCTGGTGGAAGGTGTTTGGATTATGGGGCAGATCCCCATACCCTTGATGATGAGCGAGTTCTTGTTCTGGTGGTTCACACAAAATCTGGTTGTTTAAAAGAGCATGTCACTTCCTCCCTCTCTCTTTTGCTCCTGCTGTCCACATGTGACATGCTTGCTCTCCTTTGCCTTCCCTCATGATTGCAAGGTTCCTGAGGCCCTCACCAGAAGCAGATGTTGGCACTATGCTTTATGTACCTCCTGCAGAATGGTGAGCCAATTAAACATCTTTTTTAAAATAAATTACCCAGACTCAGGTATTCCTTTATAGCAATGAAAGAACAGTACACCTGTCATGGGACTTCACAGCCTTCATAATCAAGTGAGACAATTTCCATAATACATTGCTGCTGCTGCTGCTGCTGCTTCTGCTTCTGCTTCTTCTTCTTCTTCTTCTTCTTCTTCTTCTTCTTCTTCTTCTTCTTCTTCTTCCTCTTCCTCTTCCTCTTCCTCTTCCTCTTCCTCTTCTTCCTTCTTCCTTCTTCCTTCTCTCTCTCTCTCTTCCTCCCTGCCTCCCTCCCTCCCTTCCCCTTATCTCTCACCACCTCTCTGCCTTCCCTCTCTCTAGTATATACTCATATATGTATATATGTATATATATATATACTCATATGTACATATATATGAGGATCTAAGATTAGCTATCTGCACATTAGATTCTGTACAATTTCAAGTTGCTAAATGGAAAAATTCAAATACAAATTATTCAAATACAATCTTATTGTTTTACTTTCAGTAAGCTTTATTTCTAAATGGCAACAGTCCTACATTTTAGCTTATCTGAGTAGATGCTGTGGTTTCTCTTTCATCTGTCATCACATATTTAGTTACAGTAAAGTTTATTCATTTGACCACAAACAGCATAATAAATGGCTAAATATGGGATTGACTGATCCCATAGTTTGGCTGTGGAAGAACCAGAGCAGTATTGCAAACATGTAATGAGTCAGAAAAAAGGAGAAAAAAGTCCTACTCAATGGGCTTGGGTATATGATAAGCAGAGAGAAGATCACCACCTGTGTAAAGGAGGCACAGGACTCCGAATATCAGACCTTCCTGAATGACTGACAAAATAAACCCCATTTCTCATATTGAGCTTAGGATCAAACCAGGTTTTCTTGCTACTGGAGAATACAGTGACATCAGTGAAATACGTATTTTTATATGCTATGAAAACTATTAATAATCATATGTGTGCATGAAAAAATTATATATACAAATACATATGTTGATGTATTTATGTGACTATAAAGATGTTGGAAGTTTCGACTTATGATTTGGCTCATTTATAGAGGCAAGTAAGAAATATGGGTTCAACCCATTTTATTCAATGTAGATAGCAAAGATTATGTTATAATGATCATTATCTGCCAGTTATAGTAATTTTCAATAACATTTATTTCATTTTTATGCCATAATAATAATCATAGCTATTTTTCTCAGATTTCAGATAAGTAAATATATTTATATATTTATTGCTCTTTTGGCAAGTTATTTAGTTGCATGCTTTGTAAATGTTTGTCACTATAATATTATTTGTCAAAATCTATGTAAAATAACATGGCCACGCCAATGAGCTTAAAAAGCCTTTCATCCCCCCAGGCATTCACAAATATTTCCCTCCTCTCATGAAAAAACACAACTATTGTATAAATCACATTGTTTGCCATTATAGCGCTTTGCTGATGAGAGCAAATAATATTAACATATGTCTATAGATGGTGAGAGAGATATGGGTTTATAAGTACCTAAATATAATGTATCATTACCACAACCAATTGAATGAGTGAATGCCTTATTTTCCATGCAGGTGCTCTGAGTTTTTGGTGAATAGAGTTGTGTTATTTGACTTTTTTTTTTTTGTATGATCTGATAAATTGCTAGTGATGCAATAACAAATGCACTGCTATTCTAAGATTAATGATTATGTTGAGTGTTGAGATTATTTATTTTCTTAAAAAAATCAGTAAAAGGACACCATTCACCTTGGCTTTCATCTTAAAAGAAAAAAACATTAACATAACTTTTGATTTCAAACATGTTTATAGCGGCAGTAAATGATCAGTCAAATGTCTGGATATTTTTGTTTTACAGATTACTCAATTTGTATTTGAACATTTAGGATTATGCACACATACTTTACACAACGGAAAGGAGGGTGCTTTTATAATAACTTAGACTCCTTGTTTTTATATATTATTATATTAATAAATGGATGTTTTAAAGCATATGGGATTTCAGAAATGGTTTTGTTGCCTTCCAGAATGTTTCATTTTTGTATGTAAGTCACAGGCCTAAATAACAAAAATGTTGACAGTCTGCCCAAACTTACTTTAGTAAATAAAAAGCCGACAGAGCTTTTTTATTTTTGTGGGAATTTAAGTGGGCAAAGGTCCATATGTTATACACAAACACACACAGACACGCACACATATTTTGTCTGGACAGCCTGTAATGTCTTATACCTTTGTATATGTTTTTGTTTTTTCTCTTGTGATATCAAAACTCTAACACCCCAACTCTTCGCATTCTGCACGTAAATCATCACTGAAAATGAAAATCATAGCTTATATTTCATGGCTTTATCTCTCAGAAGATTCAGCTGTGTGGAAACCAACTTTGATATTGAGCATTTCCCATATTCAATTTAGAGTAAATAAATTTTGCATAGGTTTAGTCAAAACATAAAAATATTGAAGCATATAATTTAAAATTTGAGAACAGGAGATATTAAGGTGTTTAGCATTTGAAAGCATGGTCAGCTCCAGATATATTTAGAACTTGCATTGCAGACTCTCCTAGGAATGTCAGGAAACAGATGTGAGGTGCATGTTCTGGTTCAAATGGAAAGGCAGAAATTATAAAAGACACTGAAACTAAAGAAAGACCATGAATATCTGTATAAAATTGGATGGAAGGAATCTTTGGAAGAATACTTCCCCGAAGTCCTGTATTATCACCATGGGATAGAGATCTTTTGCACTCATTGCCATTCACTCTCTTTATTTTAGTTGATCTGTGAATTAGTGATGAACGTGTCTTGAATGTACACATGATGACAAGGGAATCATATATTTTGTAATTGGCTCTGAAAATTTGCTGAAGCACGCACAATTTAAACTAGCCAGCCAGCCGTTCTCTCCTGCTGATTCAATGGTATCAAGGACACAGCATCTAACCCTCACATTTTACTTGGCTGCAAACCTCCCTCTGAACAGGGTCCATGGAGCATGGATCGTGGTCTTATGAAACAAATCTTTCCTCCTTAAATGTCAGTGTCTCATTAGACCTTTGCTTTGGTTCATTTTAGTAGTGTTTCTCCCTGCTCTCTAGTGAAATGAAGTGACATGGTTAACAGTCTCCGCAGTCTTAAATGTACAAGGCTGTAATTTGACTCTAGGTAGACTGTGACTCTTTGGAACAAAGCCTGTTTGAACATACATTTCTATCACGGCAGGATTTAAAGATCACAATAAAACTTCATGAAGACACAGTGTATATGAGAGTAATGGTAATTTCCATGTTCTATAATGCTCAATTAAGAGGTTCCAACTGACCTCTAAAAGCCCCTGCCTGAATTATGGTGATGCTCAATTGTTAAAGAGAGTCTACCCCTTGTATTTCTTGAGTGTTGCTACATCTGATAATGTGTACTATAGGGACATACATTATCCATAATGTTAGCAGAAGGTTCCTACCACTCAACTTTCTGTGTTTTGAGCAAAAACACAATTCTGGTTTCATAAAACAATTTTATAATACATAGACTTAGAAAGATAAGGAAAGCTTTATCTTTATTTATTTATTACTGCTAACAATTATAATTATGATAATAACAATAATAAAAGGATTCCCTTTTATTATCACCTCTCATAATATCCTCCCTTTCTGGGGATTGACCTGGAAGTTAACCCAGGAAGACTGATCACCTCAAGTTAAGCAAGAGTACATTTTTATGCTAGATAAATATCTAGAATTCTATTGTCTTCTTATCATTACAACATCATTTTTTGTTAAATTCATTTTTATGCCGCTATAATCGTGTTAAAACTATTACAAAACCAAGGGGTATTGTAATGATAGTCCCTTTTTCCTATTTGGTCTTCTTGGAGGTAGTAATTTACCTTTTTCCACTTTCATAATATGCTATCCACACTCTTATTTTTGTTTCAAGTGCTGTATTATTCTGTTAAATCTACATTTTTAATGGAGACTTCTTTTTCGTAATTTTTTCTTGAGAAAACTGTTTTGCTTTCTGAAGCAGTTTTTTGCTCCTAATGAAGAGTGCAAAAAGCTATGTCTGAGTCCTGTCATGGAAAAAAAATAAGAAAATATTCTACCATCATGTTGTGGGGGGTATTTTGACTTCATATAATATTTAAGATTGGAGATCATTTGCCTTCAGAATTTTAAAGACCATTAATTTCTGTAATCCATAGTTGTTACTGATATATCTGAAGCTGTTATAGTTTTTATCTTATGTATGTGGCATTCTCTCCCTCTCTTTAGAAGACTTTAAAATCTCCTTATCACCAATGTTGAAAATTTCTTGACAACTGGCCTTTTTCATTGATTGTATCAGGCAGTTGGTAGACTCATGTTCTTTAGTTCAACGAAATTTTCTTCGATAATTTGTTTTCTTTTATTTTCTCCATCTGTGCTTTCTGGGGCTTCTAAAGTCAGAAACTGTCCTTCCTAGATTCGATTTTCTAAGTAAATTTTGTTTCATATTTTCTAGCTTTATTTTTTTTGTTCTACTTTCTAAAAGATAGTCTCAAATTTATCTTTAAAACTTTAAGTTGGATATTTTTGCAGTATTTTAAATTTGAAGAGATTTTTTCTGATTTTTGTTTCCATGGCATTTTTGATTTTTACATGAATTAACTCCTCGTTGTGGAGAGTAATTATTTAAAGTTTTTAATTTTATTACTTTCCAGAGTTCTCTTTCCTCAAGACTGAAATATTACTTTTTATCTATTTTTTCTGCCTTTAATTTTGACGTTTCTTTTCAAGTATCAGTAAACTTTAATTGTCCCTTTAAAAGGAGGCTTTAAAATTATCAGTTTGGAAGTCCTTTGTGTACTAATGGGCTGAAGAATAGGAGGCTAGATCCACTAACTGGGTGGACAGCTAGCTTTTTGCTAGGGCACTCTCTTCTAAAATATTAATAGGCAGATGTTATTTTTTTGAAGATCTTCAGTTTATCTAGAGATGATGTTTCCAAAAACCTTCCCAGGGAAGTATCTGGCAGCCACTGTTGTTACTTAGGCTCTCAGCAGGAGGCGCAAGTCTCACCATTCAGTTTCCAAAGGTTCATTTTACTTCCTTGTTTTAAACTGTGAGCATCATCTTCACTTTCCCTCTTATATGCGATTTTGAATCTTGCTCTTGTAAATAAGTATCTCCAAAAAAGGGCTTAGAAATTCTGCGTGTGGAGTGGACATTTGACTGCAGATATTCCTTACACTGGGTGGGGAAAGGGCGGGGTCAAATATTCAGTATGGAGATTTTCAAATGATCTCTGATTTTAGTGCCACTCTTCACCACAGCCTTTCCCTGATTCTTATAACTTCCTGGGAATTCTCAGAAAAAATTAATTCAAAACCACTTTCCCCAAACTGGTGCCCTGTCTTATTACTCTTTGTAGAGTCAGTGACCACTCTTTGATTGGTTTCTACCTTTTAATTTAATTTATTATTATTATTTTTTTTGCCACCAGTCACCACATTATGTCCTACCTCCTCTGGTTTATATCATTTTTATTCCTTTACTGTTGTTTTGTTATGGACTCTGGAGGAGACAGAGATTAAAAAATGGCCAGTTGACCATCTCTTGAGAGAAGTGAAGATCCCATTCATTAAAAAATGGTCTCAATAATGGTAGCAATAATGGAAGCAGCAATCATTGTTTTAGTGGAAATGGTTGTAGTCATTACAGCAGCAACACCATCAGTATCTACTACCATTACATGGTTACTACCAGTGCCATCACACCACATAATTTATAAAGATTCACATAATTTATAGTGATTCACACTTTTAGGAACATTAACCTCACTTAATTCTTACAACAACCCTATATAAGTAGTTGGGTGTGTATCACTAATCATTTTTTAAGCATTTCACTTTACAGACATGAAATCTAAGAAACAGAGAGGATAAATAATTTACTCAACTTTGTTCAACTAGTAGTTGTTATAGAAAAGTCTCTTCAGTCATTCTAATCCTACCTTTCCCAATATTCACCACCCATGCTGGGAAATTTGCAGAGGCAGTTTGGAACACTAGGTGTGAGTGCAGGCTTAAACATTTCCCAGGCTCTTTCTAGTCTTGTGGTTCTTGCTGCAGTAATAGAACATGGATCTTCTCTTTAAGAATTAATTGTTTGGGAAATAACAGTAGCTCAGACATTTTATTATTACCATAAATTCTGAAACAGAGACGACTTTTGCTCATGAAAAAGCTTTACCATTAATTGGCTATCTTTAATAGTCCTCAGACACAACATGATTAAAATCGAACAAAATAACCTTTTTCTGTTCCTGGCTTCCAATTTTTCCAGGCATCCAATTACAGAACCACAGGATATTCTCTGATTCCACATTTCTCACTTACCCAAATTCCCAAGTTCTATGGATTTTCTGTCTCCTTCATTGGATTCCTAATATTTCCACTATAGCTTAGATTCTTAACTGTTTCTCACCCACACTTCTAATAACTTCCCACTAGTTGACTGTAAGCCTATGTAAGGTTCACTTCACCTAAAGCACAGCTCTGATCAAGCCACTGCCTGCTTTCTAAACTTTAGTTTGACCATTATGGTGCAACTTGTATAACACCCAATTCTTTCTGCTACTCACATCATATTCTTTGAACTATTTCCAACTATCTTTCTGCATTTTCCCATCCTTGAGTATTTTCTCTAGTCTGTCTAACTATCCATCTTCATTTCCCTTTCCCCAAATACCTTCCAATATCTCTTCTTGTTGAATTTCTATCATTATTCAGGAGTCATCTCAAAAGCAACCCCCTGTGAACACTCCTTCTTCACTAAATTTCACCAATTGCACATGGTATTTTTCATCTGAAATTTCCTTGCAGTCTGTTTTCTTCTGGTACTACTTATGATATACTATATTCTCTGGTGTACAGCAAATTGCTGTAAGAAGTAGTAATAAATTGGAATTATTTCTATTAGTTACAGAGGAGGTGTTTTATTGAGC
This sequence comes from Pan paniscus, assembly GCF_029289425.2. NCBI lineage: Eukaryota > Metazoa > Chordata > Mammalia > Primates > Hominidae > Pan > Pan paniscus. Next base: position 92,117,048 of record NC_073258.2, on the reverse strand, counting down.
TGTATTAGTGAAACATATTTTTAAATAGTAAAGTCATAATGTCAGTAACCAGTCTTTGTTCATGCATATCGGTGCTTCAAGTTATTTATTGCATTAGCTTGACTCACAATAAAAGGAGGAGTTTGAAGAATAGAAAAGTAACACAAAGAGGAAAGATTGGAATAGATAATAAAGGCCTAAAGAGAAGAGAAATTGTGAGCATTAAATGCAATATAGAAGTGATTAGAAAAAATGGTTAAATATTTGCCAACTCCATTCTGGATTGTAAAAGAACCTCAAAGGCAAAGACATATATATATATATATCTCTATATATATATGTATATCTATATATGTATATATATCTATATATATGTATGTATGTGTATACATATGGTATAAATGTATAAAAAGGTGTATATATATATATATATATATATGCCTTTTTCAAATATTTGCTGCTTAAATACTGGCAGAAATAAGACTGATTTACCATATCAAGTTAGAAAGATTTCTTACCTTTTTTGCATACTCTGATCACAGTAACTTGACTGATATAATTGCTTTCCTGACCCTGCTATCCTTCAGAACAGAAATGTTGTTTTTAATATGTATCTTTATGAAGTCAACCAAAGGCTATTCTTGTAAAAGGGCCAAAACTACAGAGTGAAAACCATAAATTGCTTCCAGTATAGTCAGTGAAAACATGGTTGTATAACACGAACAATAAATGTTTTTATAGTGAGTTCAGAGTATAAGTTTCCAATTCTTTCTCAATACAAAAATGGTTAGCCAATGTGATTTAGAGAATATTCTCTGTTTATTTCTGGTCTTTATATTCTCTTCCTTTAGTTTCTGCTAAATCTCTTGCACATTCTTAAACTGTGGTTACCTCATGGAGTTCTATGCTACGATACCACTCTTTTATCAGACACCATATGATTATTTCTATTGAATTTCTCAAGCTTTTATTAGTTGTTTGGTAAAAAGAAATCTGCTCCTCTCCAATGGGCATTGCAAAATGCCTTCTATAAATTATTTTCTGTATCTAAAAATTGTTCTCTCATCCCATTTATGAGATGCTGTGGCTTATGGTCACTCTCTGTGCTCTCCATTCTTTTATGTTTTCTTTATGTTCTGCTCCAGCTGTGATTCAGAGGAAAAAAGTATTTTGCTATTCTTTCATTAAAGATATGATAGAATTTCTGACTAGAGTCTGGCCTTAAAATGTCTTTCCTATGGGAAGATGACATGACACTTTCAGTGTGACACCATTAAACACTTTCCTTTGATCAATAGCTCAAGAGTTTATTTAAACTGTTTCATACCCGCTCCCATTCAACCTACATACAAATAATGAACATTTGGTACGTTATTTTTAAAAGGTTACAGTGAATAAATCTGGGGCTTTTGGCTAATAGCTTCTACCAGCATGTGTCCATAATGTACCAAATAGCTATTTCTAAAAAAAGAGTATTCTTGAAAGAGAAACTCAGACATTATTTATGCTTGGCTCAGCATTCACCCTACAATAACATATTCTTCATCTTTTTATTAGAAAAAAATTAATTTTAAATTTCCTATCTGTAGTAGATCTTAATCTTAAACAAAATTTCCCTTACAGCACTCCCACCAAAAAATTGAAGAACATGTTACCAAGTATTGAAACCAGACTATCTAATTTTATTTCTTTTCTGTTCTTCTTCCATGAAAAGAATACATTTGGTCTGACTTAATGTCTCAGAGATGTGTCTCATCCCAAAATCCTTGGCTGTTATCCAGACAAGTTTCTTGCAATCCTGTGTGATTTCAGAGTTTAAATGTTCTCCCTGTCTGTAGGGAAATTTCATGGTCAAAAATCAAATAGTTTTCAATTTTTTATGAGAAGACAGACTTCTCTCCAAGTCTGTTTCAGTTCATACCTACACCCCCTACTACAAACACACATATCCACATATCTCCTGGGACATATCATTCTTTCCCCAGGGTGTTGACGAGAGAGTTGGATTGCCTAGCACAGTGAAGAGTAAATAGATGAAGTACTAAGGTAATACATAACACAAGAACATCTAATGATAATTTATTTTTATTTCAACTAGGATATGCTAGTTTCCAGGAGTTGAGTTTTCTTTTTTTTTTTTTTTAAGATTGGGGTCTTTTTATATATATGTGTGTGTGTGTGTGTGTGTGTGTGTATTATATATATTTATTTAAGTTCTAGGGTACATGTGCACAACGTGCAGGTTTGTTACATATGTATACATGTGCCATGTTGGTGTGCTGCACCCATTAACTGGTCATTTACATTAGGTATATCTCCTAATGCTATCCCTCCCCACTCCCCCTACCCCACATCAGGCCCTGGTGTGTGATGTTTCCCACCCTTTGTCCAAATGTTCTCATTGTTCAATTCACACCTATGAGTGAGAACATGCAGTGTTTCGTTTTCTGTCCTTGTGATAAATTGCTGAGAATGATGGTTTCCATCTTCATCCATGTCCCTACAAAGGACATGAACTCATCATTTTTATGGCTGCATAGTATTCCATGGTGAATATGTGCCACATTTTCTTAATCCAGTCTATCATTGTTGAACATTTGGGTTGGTTCCAAGTCTTTGCTCTTGCGAGTAGTGCTGCAATAAACATACGTGTGCATGTGTCTTTATAGCAGCAGGATTTATATTCCTTTGGGTATATACACAGTAATGGGTTGGCTGGGTCAAATGGTATTTCCAGTTCTAGATCCCTGAGGAATCACCACACTGTCTTCCACAATGGTTGAACTAGTTTACAGTCCCACCAACAGTGTAAAAGTGTTCCTATTTCTCCACATCCTCTCCAGCACCTGTTGTTTCCTGACTTTTTAATGATCGCCATTCTAACTGGTGTGAGATGGTATCTCACTGTGGTTTTGATTTGCATTTCTCTGATGGCCAGTGATGATGAGAATTTTTTCATGTGTTTTTTGGCTGCATAAATGTCTTCTTTTGAGAAGTGTTTGTTCATATCCTTTGCCCACTTTTTGATGAGGTTGTTTTTTTCTTGTAAATTTTTTGGAGTTCTTTGTCAGATGAGTAGATTGCAAAAATTTTCTCCCATTCTGTAGGTTGCGTGTTCACTCTGAAGGTAGTTTCTTTTGCTGTGCAGAAGCTCTTTAGTTTAATTAGATCCCATTTGTCAATTTTGGCTTTTGTTGCCATTGCTTTTGGTGTTTTAGAAATGAAGTCCTTGCCCATGCCTATGTCCTGAATGGTATTGCCTAGGTTTTCTTCTAGGGTTTTATGGTTTTAGGATTTAAGTCTTTAATCCATCTTGAATTAATTTTTGTATAAGGTGTAAGAAAGGGATCCAGTTTCAGCTTTCTACAAATGGCTAGCCAGTTTTCCCAGCACCATTTGTTAAATAGGGAATCCTTTCCCCATTTCTTGTTTTTGTCAGGTTTGTCAAAGATCAGATAGTTGTAGATGTGTGGTATTATTTCTGAGGGCTCTGTTCTGTTCCATTGATCTATATCTCTGTTTTGGTACCAGTACCATGCTGTTTTGGTTACTGTAGCCTTGTAGTATAGTTTGAAGTCAGGTAGCGTGATGCCTCCAGCTTTGTTCTTTTGGCTTGGGATTGACTTGGCAATGCGGGCTCTTTTTTGGTTCCATATGAACTTTAAAGTAGTTATTTTCCAATTTTGTGAAGAAAGTCATTGGTAGCTTGATGGGGATGGCATTGAATCTATAAATTACCTTGGGCAGTATGGCCATTTTCATGATATTGATTCTTCTTATCCATGAGCATGGAATGTTCTTCCATTTGTTTGTGTCCTCTTTTATTTCATTGAGCAGTGGTTTGTAGTTCTCCTTGAAGAGGTCCTTCACATCCCTTGTAAGCTGGATTCCTAGGTATTTTATTATCTTTGAAGCAATTGTGAATGGGAGTTCACTCATGATTTGGCTCTCTGTCAATGGTGTATAAGAATGCTTGTGATTTTGCACATTGATTTTGTATCTTGAGATTTGCTGAAGTTGCTTATCAGCTTAAGGAGATTTTGGGCTGAGATGATGGGGTTTTCTAGATATACAATCATGTCATCTGCAAACAGGGACAATTTGATTTCCTCTTTTCCTAACTGAATACCCTTTATTTCTTTCTCCTGCCTGATTGCCCTGGCCAGAACTTCCAACACTATGTAGAATAGGAGTGGTGAGAGAGAGCATCCCTGTCAAAGGTCTAATATCCAGAGTTGAGTTTTTAATAGCAAAATTTTCATTAAATGTAATGAAAGAGCCAACTAAGTTATATGTATTTTATGCTTCTTAAAGTAGAAAAGGCTAAAATTTGTGACATGGTAATCATCAACAATTTTGCCAAATCAGAAGCAGAGAGCACATTTAAAAAATCTATCTAGTTTTGTTCCTAAATCTATCATTGAGCAGCATGTCCTTCATGTTTTAGTTGATGTCATGCTATGTAGCAGTGACATGATCCTCCCATGAATATGACAAAGTGCTAGAAGAACCTCCCCAGACAACTTTCCTAGACTTCAGAGCAAATGTAACTGTCTCTGGTGTCAGTTTGAACCCCAACTCTAATAGGCATGTCACCCTTGGACAAATTAAAGGGCTACATATATGCAACTATACACAAAGTTGGAATAAAAATGCAACATTCACAAAGATCTATGGATAAGGATACATATATATACATATATATATGTATATATATTCTAAAATAGTCTTTAAATAAATATTCTCATCATGTTCCCTTTCTTTTCTTCCAGTTTATTCCCCTCTCCTCTCTTCTGATTTAAGTGGAGCCTTAACAGGCTGTGCTTCCAGAATTTTTTTTTTTTTTTTACTACTGAATTTTTTTTTTTTTTACTGCTGAATTAAGTTAAATGTATGTGCTCCATGTAAGAACAAACAACTTCCTTGAGGAAAGATGCACCTCTTTGCACAGGGTTGTGCCATCTGGTCCTTGGCAGACCAGTGTGCAAAGATAGGGAGGAACATTAAGTTAAGCACAGCCAGAAAATGATGCACACAGTCCATATGGCTTTATGGTCTGCTCCCCGTATTTCTCTAGGCAGTGGTTACCAAAAAGAAAGCCAGGGAATAAGTTAATCTCGATTCTTCCTTCTAAACTATAAATTTTAAGAGGTTGGGTACTCTTCTTGTTTACTGTATTTACTCCTGAATGAGGTCTTATGATTGGATTGGGAGAGAATAAGTCCTTCACAATTGATTTTTATGGACCTCTTCTATTTGCCACTCTGAGGGTAAACATTTAAAGTTTCTGACAAGAAGAATTATTGTTTAATGGATACAGAGTTTATTTTGCAAGATAAAAAAGTTCTGGAGATAGATAGTGATGATGATTGCACAAAAGGGTGAATGTACTTAATGTCACTGAACTGTTCACTTAAAAGTGGCTTAAATGCTGGGCATGGTAGTGTGCGCCTGTAATGCCAGCTACCCAGGAGGCTGAGGCAGGAGAATAACTGGATGAAACCCAGGAGGCAAAGGCTGCAGTGAGCCGAGATCAAGCCACTGAACTCCAGCCTGGGCCACAGAGCAAGTCTCCGTCTCAAAAAAAAAAAAAAAAAAAAAGGCTTAAATGTTGTATTTCATGTTATGTATTCTTTACCACAATTAATTTTTTTAAGTTTCTGATCAGTAGGACTTAAGGGAACAAGAGTAAACAAATTCAAAAGCTAGCAGAAAACAAGAAATAATTAAGATCAGAGCAGAACTGAAGGAGATAGAGACACAAAAAAACCCTTCAAAAAATCAGTGAATCCAGGAGTAATTTTTTTGAAAAGATTAACAAAATAGATAGACCACTAGCCAGACTAATAAAGAAGAAAAGAGAAAAGAATCAAATAGACACAATAGAAAATGATAAAGGGGATATCACCACTGATACCATAGAAATACAAACTACAATCAGAGATTACTATAAACACCTCTACGCAAATATATCAGACAACCTAGAAGAAGTGAATAAATTCCTGGACACATACACCCTCCCAAGACTAAACCAGGAAGAAGTTGAATCCCTGAATAAACCAATAACAAGTTCTGAAATTGAAGCAGTAATTAATAGCCTACCAACCAATAAAAGCCCAGGACCAGATGGATTCACAGCCGAATTCTACCAGAGGTAGAAAGAGGAGTCGGTACCATTCCTTCTGAAACTATCCCAAACAACAGAAAAAGGGAGAATCCTCCCTAACTCACTTTATGAGGCCAGCATCATCCTGATACCAAAACCTGGCTGAGACACAACAAAAAAAGAAAATTTCAGGCCAATATCCCTGATGAACATCGATGTGATAATCCTCAATAAAATACTGGCAAACTGATTCCAGCAGCACATCCAAAAGCTTATCCACCACGATCAAGTCAGCTTCATCCTTGGGATGCAAGGCTGGTTCAACATATGCAAATCAACAAACATAAACAATCACATAAACATAACCAAAGACAAAAACTGCATGATTATCTCAATAGATGCAGAAAAGACCTTCAGTAAAATTCAACACAACTTCATGCTAAAAACTCTCAATAAACTAGGTATTGATGGAACATATCTAAAAATAATAAGAGCTATTTATGACAAACCCACAGCCAATATCATATTGAACGGGCAAAAGCTAGCAGCATTCTCTTTGAAAATCAGCACAAGACAAGGATACCCTCTCTCACTACTACTATTCAACATAGTATTGGAAGTTCTGGCCAGGGCAATCAGGCAAGAGAAAAAAATAAAGGGTATTCAAATAGGAAGAAAGGAAGTCAAATTGTATCTGTTAGAAGATGACATGATTGTATATTTAGAAAACCCCATCAGCTCAGCCCAAAACTCCTTAAGCTGATAAGCAACTTCAGGAAAGTCTCAGGATACTAAATCAATGTGCAAATATCACAAGAATTCCTATACACCAAGAATAGAAAAGCAGAGAGCCAAATCATGAGTGAACTCCCATTCACAATTGATACAAACAGAATAAAATACCTAGGAATACAATTTACAAGGGATGTGAAGGACCTCTTCAAGGATAACAACAAACCACTGCTCAAAAAATAAGAGAGGACACAAACAAATAGAAAAACATTCCATGCTCATGGAAAGGAAGAACCAATATCGTGAAAATGACCACACTGCCCAAAGTAATCTATAGATTCAATGCTATCTCCATCAACTTACCATTGACTTTCTTCACAGAGCTGAAAAGATTGCTTTAAATTTCACATAAAAAATACCCCATATAGCCAACACAATCCTAAGCAAAAGGTAAAAAGCTGGAAGCATTATGCTACCTGACTTGAAACTATACTACAAGCTTACAGCAAACAAAACAGCATGGTACTGGTACCAAAACAGACATATTGACCAATGGAACAGAAAAGAGGCCTCAGAAATAATGCCACACATCTACAATCATCTGATCTTTGACAAACTTGACAAAAACAAGCAATGGGGGAAGAATTGCCTATTTAATAAGTGGTGCTGGGGAAACTGGCTAGCCATATGGAGAAAACTGAAACTGGACTCCTTCCTTACATCTTATACAAAAATTAACTCAAGATGGATTAAGGGCTTAAACATAAAACCTAAAACCATAAAAACCCTACAAGAAAACCTAGTTAATACCACTCAGGGCATAGGCATAGGCAAAGACTTCATGACTAAAACATTACAAGCAATGGCAACAAAAGCCAAAACTGGCAAATGGGATCTGATTAAACTAAAGAGTTTCTGCACAGCAAAGGAACTATCATCAGATTGAACAGGCAACCTACAAAATGTGAGGAGATTTTTTCAATCTATCCATCTGACAAAGGTCAAATATCCAGAATCTGCAAGGAACTTAAACAAATTTAGAAGAAAAAAACAACTCCATCAAAAAGTGGGCAAATGATATAAACAGACACTTCTCAAAAGAAGACATTTATGTGGCCAACCAACATATGAAAAATAGCTTAACATCACTGGTCATTAGAGCAATGCAAAAAAAAAAAAAAAACACACACACACACACAACTAGATACCATCTCACGCCAGTTAGAATGATGATCATTAAAAAGTCAGGAAACAACAGATGCTGGAGAGGATATGGAGAAATAGAAATGCTTTTGCACTATTTGTGGGAGTATAAATTAGTTCAACTTGTGGAAGACAGTGTGGCAATTCCTCAGGATCTAGAACCAGAAACACAATTTGATCCAGCAATCCAATTACTGGGTATATACGTAAAGGATTATAAATCATTCTACTATAAAGACATATGCACACATATGTTTATTGCAGTGCAATTTGCAATAGCAAAGACTTGGAACCAACCCTAATATCCATCAATCATAGACTGGATAAAGAAAATGGGGCACATATACACCATGGAATACTATGCATTCATAAAAATAAAGTGAGTTCATGTCCTTTGCAGGGACATGGATGAATCTGGAAACCATCATTCTCAGCAAACTAACACAGGAACAGAAAACCAAACACCGCATGTTCTCACTCATAAGTGGGAGCTGAACAATGAGAACACATGGACACAGGGAGGGGAACATCACATACCAGGGCCTGTCAGGGGGTTGGGGGTAAGGGGAGGGAGAGCATTAGGACAAATACCTAATGCATGTGAGGCTTAAAACCTAGATGGTGGGTTGATGGGTGCAGCAAACCACCATGGCACATGTATACCTACTTAACAAACCTGCATAGTTCTGCACATGTATACCAGAACTTAAAGTTTAATAAATAATAATAAAAAGTAGTAGAAATTTAGGTGTGATGAGAAACTAACAATATTATCTAAAATAAAATGGGGAATGTGTGGTAGACAGGAGAGACCATGTTGGTAAAGTACATTAAGATTGGAAAAACACATCAGAATATTCACATTTTAAAACTGTATTATAAGAATATATATTTTTAATATACATCATGTATATTATAGGAATAGTCTATTACAAGAATAAAATTCTACTGGAAGGGAAAGAATATACAGAGATTTTCTTAGGATGGCATATAAACATAATCATACAATGTTAGACTGGAGAAAATTATGATAAAGACATAAGCCATATATTGCAATCTCATTTTTACATATGAAGCAACAGGCTTAGAGAGATTCAATGACTTCTCCAAGTTCTTACGTTTTGTGAATGGCAGTCATGGTTAGTATTCACAAACTTTACAGTATATTCTTCCTAAGAAAGACCATACCTTCTATAGAAAGAAACAATAGAATCTCCTTCTATGACTAACTTAAAAAAAATAGAAAAATCAACTCTCTTGTACATCTTAATAGTCAGAGTCTAAGCATTTTGATTTATTTTAAAATCAGCAATAAACTAATCATGTATGAATCCATAAATAGCTTTTAATACTCTGAAATGTTTTTTATCTTATTAATGCTCATTTAATTGTATAGAAATGACATAAATGACAAATACCTACAAAACTTGTGCATACAATGATAATTGCTGTGTAGCATAAGATCTTTAAATTAGAGTCATTAACAGCTGCTTTAAAATATAGGAGAATAAATTGGATTCCATTACATGATCCATTTTCACATATAACTTGACTTCATAGTTAGGATGCTTTAATTCTTTCACCCTTTTCCAGTTTTATTCCCGAACAATGTTAATCTTGTTTTCACACCCAGTATGAAAGTGGTCACTGCTTACAATTCTCCTGTTCTTCTACTCCAGATTCTCTGGTTCTTTCATTGTTTGTCCCAGGAACTTTGCACTTGTTTTTGTTCATACCTAGAATTTTTTCTTGAGACTCCTGCAAAGCTGCCTCTCTCTTATTATTGATCTTCCACCTCAACTCTCACTTTATTAGAAAAGTTATACCTTTCTCACTTTATCTCAAACAGTTTCTGCTTTCTGCATCTTTTCTATTGCATCCCTTTTTTCACTTTACATACTACTTTTAACTATCTGAAATTTTTTATTTGCTCATTATATGACTTCCCTCTAAGACTAGATTAAACATATGTTCTTTCAGTTTTTGGTTTTACTTGATTTCATTTCCCTACCTTCTCTAGGACATTTAGACTTTTTATCATGGCATTGTGGGGCTGCTATTTCCTAAGGTAGACATTGCACTCACTAATACTGCCCAAGACACTTTCTTAGCATATCATCTCATTGGCTCATGTGAAGCCTGTATGCATTAAGGTTTTCATGCAAGTTGCTATAAAGACTCTTCTCCCAAATTCTATAGATATTTAATTAACTTTTAAGCAAATTTAAGTGAAGGACTTTATAATTAAGTGCCATAAGAATTTCAAAATATAAGCCAAATCCTTTAGCCATGTCCTTAGAAAGTCTCTGTAGCGCTCATCTATCGAGAAAGCAGACAAGAAATCCAACATATAGCCCTGTTTAGTTTGCATTCCTTTTTACTTACTGAGCATACCTCATCACTTTAACTCCCCTGTGAAATTATGTTTCATGCATCTAAGAACTCTATATAATACCCATACAAAGGCTGCATTTTGAGTGGCTTGGGGAAATATTTTCAGAATCTTGTTTTGAAAGCAAAAAATATAATAGTGGTGACTCTAGGTGGAATGGCAAATTGCTTGTGTTATGTGTAAGGGAAGCTGTTGGCATGACTGGTGGAATGCTCTTTAGCTATTTGTGAATAAGAGATGCTGTTAATGTGTTAGATATGGTTCGTCTTCCAACTCAACCCATGCCTAATTACACTGTATTGGAAGTTAAGTAGACACTGAAGTTAGGGATGTGGAATCACAGGCAGTGTATCCCCATTGTGATTTCTCCCTAGCACCACACAGTTGTGTTTTTTTAATACTGTAGGGAACTTCATAATTATACATTTTCTGCCTCTGAGAGATCCAGTGTATAATTACACAGTTCAAATACAACAGTGCTGGTTACTGTCAAATGCATGTAGCTACATGGGATTAAAATATATTTAACCCTAATTGCATAGAAATTAGGTGTTTCTATGCAATTATGGGACCTATTACTTATTTTATTGTGAATGTGAAACGTGCAGGTATAATCTACTCCATTTATATGTGAAGGCAGTGTCTATCTCTGTATGTGACATTGTACAAGAATACAGTTAGTGTAATGCTTTTGATATTTTAACACATACTTTATAAACATTATACAAGAAAACGAATAAAATCTGCAGTGGGATGTATCTTGGGTACATAGTGCATATTTATCACTTATATATTTTGGAGTTATTTTGCTGTTTTTTCTTTTTCTTTTTCTTTTTCTTTTCATTTAACAAGAACTGTCAGCTAATCTCATCGGTGAACACCAGATGGCGCTGCATTGAATATCAGTGCCTTGGCAATTTTCCGTGAATGCTATAAACATTCTGGAGGTGAAGTGCATGTAAGAAATAATCTTGTCCAACTCTCATTTCTCAAATGAAAATACTCAAACTCATAGAGGTTATGTAATTTTTACAAAATTATGTTAAGTGTAAAAGTCTGACACTGCATTCACACCTTGCTGGGTTTTGCATATCCTATCCTATATTACTTGGGACCATGGTTTAGTTGCACTAAAGAAAAAGCAGCACAACGATAATGGTCAAATTTTAAATCTATGATGTTTCATTTACTAGCTGTATGACAAGTAGGAAAGCCATTTAGCCATCTTCACCTTTAGTTTCCTCATTTGTGGAAAAAATGAAGGATTCAAAACCTACTTACTTTATAGTTTTATGTTGATTAAATATAAACTCTGTATTAAATAGCACAAAATGTGCTACACAGGAGATGCTGTAGATATGATTCCCTAGATGAATTTAAGGCACCATACATATTTCCTCATTTTCATAATCCCAAAGCCTTTATTACATACTTAATTTTACTTTACGCTGTATTTAAGATAATTTACCTTTTGCTTTTTAGGAGCTTACACCACAAGATAGATATTCTGATGTAGATATGTAGACGAACAGCAGAGTTCAAGTACTCCAAGGAAATAATAAGTAGAAAGATATTAGGCAGTGATGTGTGAAAGGGATATGGTGTTTCTGCCTGACCAGTGCAGGCAAGGGACAATGCAAATTAATTCTCAAGTGGGTTACTTAAAAGCAACTTCACAGGATTGGACTCTCAGACTCTCCACTGATTGGCTCTTTTAATCTCCACTTCAGCTGTGTTCAGCCCATGCATTCTACTCACATTCTTCACTATTACCGCATGCTGCAAACTCTCCATTAGAGCTTCTCCTCTGGATTTTGGTGTCATCTGCATTCTGAATCCAGTCTTTGACAATAGTTAGATTTATGTGCCTAGCCTGGCACTTTTCTATTGTGGCTCCAATTTATTTACATGTAAAATGAAGCGCTGAACTAGATAGATGGTGTCTCTCTGAAATTCTCTAGTTCTATTTTTCTCCCGCTCTAGTCTCCAATGACAAACCTTCTCCCCTCCACACACACATGCAAACGTAAGCCTAGTCCAAATGTACCTTCTGGTGGGTCTCAAAGCTCTCTAAAATGCCAGTATTGTATCTCTTGTCTTCTAGACCTTGTTTAATCCTCTCCCACAGTCACAGTACTTTTTCATGTGACTTGTTGTGGCCAGTGAGTTGTTAGCAAAAGTGATGCAAGCAGAGACTTAATAAACACTTTTTTAATGGACTTGTCTTTTGGAAAACTCGTTTGCAAGCATGAGATCACCATGCAGGGCTCATGCCAGAATTGTGGATAAATAGCAAGGGACCTAGACAATAAACAATTACAATAAACAAAATAAATAGCAGACATATGGCTCACCCAGCTGTCCTATCCAGCCCCAGCCATTGAAGCCACCCCCAAATGACACCCTAGACCTTGTGATGCCCCCACCCTCATGTCCAGCCCTGTAGTGCTGCCCCATGGTGACTCTACTGGGTCCAGCCCAATCTGTGGTAGAATCCAGAGATCCTGCAAATCTCTGACTGGTAGAATATAGAGCAAATAGAATGATGGATGTTTTCAAGCTATTAAATTTCTGAGTGGTTGTCACACTTCAGTTGATAACCAAAACAATGTGTAACCTTGTTGACTAGTTTTGGCTTAGCCTCTCTAAGCCTCAATTCCCTCATGTGCGAATGAGGGATAATAATGGTACCAATGTCACAAGATTAGGGTTATTAAGTGAGAATTCATGTTATTAATATGTAACAAATAGTGATTAAGGCAGTGATAGGAATAGAGAAAAATCTCAGTATATAATACTGGTTATTATTAAAGGAAAACACTGTCATGATTTGATAGATTTTGTCCCAAAAAATCTCATTCAAGTAAAATTAAGGATTGGTTATTAGAAGGTTAATGAAATAACTGTAGTTAATCTGCACAGCTGGCAATTAGAAATTCCAGTGTGGCCTTTGTGAACCAAATATTTCCCAGTTCCAACTGCTGTTTAGTGTACATGCTGATATTTTTTAGCTGTACCTTAAAAATGAATGGGAAGGACTTGGAGTTTTCTAAATGTTTGGGACTTCCAGAACTTCCCAGTTAATTGACATCTGTTTCTCTCACTCTATTGAAAGACACTAGGTCAAGAGATTAGTAGATTACTGGTGACACAAGGACCCACATTTTACTTCCTTGTTTCCCCTCTTTTTTTTTTTTAACTATTCCCTCCCTTCTAATTTCTTTATCCCAATCACATTTTCATCAGATATAAAAACTTTTGCCTGCCTCCATTTGAGAACCAGGTTTGGGTGAAAGAAATGATGGGCTATTGCAAAGCATGTTTAGGTTATGTTATCATGGTGCTTTATTGCATTATAATTCTTTGTTATTATTACCATAATAATATGCTAACTATTTTACACATTTTGTGTATTAGAATACAGATGTAATAAAATGTATACATTATTACTATACACATATTATATATTAAAAACTGCATATCAATAATGTTAAATCACATGCCTGAAATAGCATAATGAATAAGATTTGAACTGGAACAGACAATCATCTATCACTGATGGCATTTTCCCCATGTATATAATTGGGACAATTGTACCTACTACTACAGTCATTGTGAAGATTTTTAGTAATAATACATGTAAATAGCCTAAGATAGTGCCCAGTATAGAACTGTTACAGATCTACCTTCTTCCACTCTGGAAAATATTCCTCATCAAACATCCAGGACCTCGTTAGTGGTACTTTGTGTACATGAGATGATCCCATCATCAAAGACCATGAAAAGACCTCTCATGAGTCCTTATGACAACTTAGCACTCTATAATGCACACCTGAATTACCTAATATATAAGTGATAAGATGAACATTTGCATTTTTATTTTTGGAGTTTGTTGTTAAATTACTGACCTGGATATCTCTTCTGCTGCAAGCACCATGCTCTGGAGTTTGTTAAGTCTCCTGTGTATTGTCGCTACTTCTATAGATCATTTCTGAGTTACTTTTTATTTCTACAGTAAATTAGATTGAAAGACTGCTAGTGCTGCTCAGTGCACCCAGGAGACAGCTGTAACTTGATCAGGGTCATGCAGCCAATCAGTAATGGAGGGAAGCAGAGGTAGGAGACCTCAGAGGAGAGTATTATTAGGCCAATGATAAGCTGTTATTTGGTCCTCTGGGGAAGCAGGTCATTAGGTAGGTATCAAGGCGAGTAACATGATGCCCTTGCCTGAATCATATCACTGAGTGTCTCTTGGGAACCAAAGCATCATGCACCATGGCGTTCTCTCATTCTAAAACTGAGGCTGCTCTGTCGAAGGCAACTAACATTCTGTCCTTCTTTCCCTGGTTTCCCTACTTCTTGGTAGCCATTCTTAGGTTCACTTAGATCAAGCGAAGGAGCCAGGACAAAGCCCTGACAGGCTAGCCTGGATACTTTCCTATATTTTATGTGTGTTTTCATAGTATCATAGAATCAAAAATTTTGAGGCCAGAGTTTATTATCATCTGACATGGCCATTTCACAATACTTAAATTCTCTCTGTAATAATTCTTTTGGTAAACATTTAGTCTTCTATTTCAACACATTTCTTGTAGGGAAATTCATTACCAGGTAAGTAGTCCATTCATTTCTTCAGATTTTTCTAACTCAGTAAATATCTTGCTTTCCTTAAATTTTACTTATTTGTTTCTCTATTATCTTTTTGTCATTAATAAATCATCAGATATCTGAAGTACACAATCAAGACTTTTTTTCATTTTCACCACTCTTCATGCTTTCCAATGCCAAGGAAAAAAAAACTACAGTTCTAGTAATTCTTTATTTCTCATGTATTATAGTTTTGAATTTCCTCATCAGTGTTATTTCATGAAAAAAATATATATATAGCCTTTGGATTCAGATCTGGCTCCATTTCTAGCCATAGCAGTAGATTTGTGATTCAGTACAAGTTACTTAAATTTCATGCCCTTATTTCCTCTTCTGAAAAATGAGATGAAAATATTTTATAATTTGATGTTTCAGGCATTTATCCACCTGACTAGCTTCTTTATTGGAGGAGCCATATCATATGGTTGATTGATTAGGAAATTATATCAACTAAATACCCTAGATTTCCTTTCTATTTTTTTTTTGTCCTTAACTCTGACCTCCTCACCTCATACTTACATAATTGGTGTTCTAACTTAACACAGTTATTTTTACTTTTCTCAAGTTTTAACTCAAAAGATTCATCCAGGAATACAGAGATTTAAGAATTGTTTCGCTATTTCTGACTAGATAGCCATATGATTGGCATTGGCTCATATTTTTATTAGGGAGTATGTGGTAGGTTAGCTTGATTGCTTAATGAAGGCTACAGAAACTAAGTGCAATCCTTGGGTGGGTAACTGTTGCAGTCAGAGACTAAGCAGGATCCTTGGCTAGCCTTCTTGCAATTGCACAACAATGGTGTCATAGTGATATATTGTGCCTGGATTCAAGACTGCAGCTCATAAATGAGTTAGGGTATATTTCATGTTTATGTGTGAAGAGCAAATGTTTCTTCAACAGTAGGGTCCTCATTTGAATTAGCATAGGATTTTCATTAAAATGGACATTTGACTGTTAATCTCGTAATTCGTTTATTTTTTGGAACTGGTGATATGACCCCTGAGACTCCTTAAATTTATAAAACAGCAGCTTATTGCCACCCCTACTCCAATAACAAACAGGTGGGAGTTACCAGGACTGCTAGTAAGAGTGATATATGTATATGACTTTGCTTTATTTACTCATTCAAATGTACTTGCAAATTACTTTACTTGAGTTTCATTAAGAAATTTGAAGTGACCAACACATTCCATGGTATGTGGAATTTCTAAGTAAGTTTCTGGATATTCACCTGATCCATTTTAGGCTCTTTGTGGATAAGCCTGAGTTATATTGTTTGATTTTGGCTTTCTGCATTCCTTGGCAGGGTAGCTGTTAATACAAACATTCCCCTTAGTTCACTTAAATAAATGTGTGGTGGTGCATTTTTTGACATATTATCTGATGTTGCAATCTTCTAAAACTGTATAAGTTGTTTCACTATTACGTCTTGCTTCTGGCCTTATGGTATTTATAGTTTTCCTTTACCATCACCACTGTCTTTGAAAAATGTTTTATATGTTATCAAAACCTTTGTATGTCCTTAAAACCTTGTTTTCTTTCTGTAAGTCTCAACAGTTTATTTAAATCCAATATCTTGGAGACTAGCCATCTTATAAATTTTCCTAGATGAAATTTAAGACACCCAAAAAGTGAGTTGAGTGTTGAATTGCCTGAAGGATGTGATGTTTTAAGGACTTCTTTTGTGGATATGAAGTCATGACTGGAATAGCAAAATCTTTATTTTGTGTCGAATCTAAGTTTGCTTCCATTAATAGGAAATTTGCTAGATAAACTGCATTTATCGTTAATATTTTTATGTAAAAAAAGCTTTCAATGTTTAGACACAATCTGTTTTCAGTGCTTAGCAGTGTGTAATTGAATACCAGAATGTTAAATACTTGCAAAGTAAATTTTTAATGCCTATTTCCCTATAGATCTGTGTACACTTAAAAATGTTAGTCACATATATTAACTCATTTACCATAATAACTCTGTAAGTGGTTATTATCACTTCAATTTATAGACGAGTATAACTAAGTCTAGAGAGGTCAAAGGACGGGCCTCAGGTCATTCAACTATTAAAGCAACTGAGCTGAGAGTCAAATTTTAGTTTTTTTGACGGTCAACAAAATGTTATTTCAATTCTGCTGGCTGTATATTTAGGAAAAGGTCTTATTCTTGGCCCTTAAGGGACAAAATACTTGTATATAAATAAGACAATTCCCAAAATACCAGAGGTATAAGATAGAAAAAATAAATAAATGCTGAAAGATTGTTGCAAAATCAAATATAAAGAAAAAACTGTCCTCTCTTTACGAGAACATTTATAAAAACAGATTTAATTTTGTGTCAATATCCCTGCATCTCCTGGAAGATTATTAGCTCCCTACATTCTCAAACCTCTTCTTCCCTTCTCACAGTTGTAGTCCCAGTGACTAGCGCTGTGCTTGGCACACAGTATGCAATTAATAAAGTTTGCCATATGAATGTGAAATGCGTGCTATGAAGGCACATAGGAATTTTCTCTTTCCTGAATTTTCAGATGAGAACCCCACAAAGATTATAAAATCTTAAGGAGCAAGGAGAAAATATCCCATGATCTATGCTCAGCCCTAGGTTCCGATTTTGCCATCTTCCTTATTCCTTGAGTGAACATGAGCAATCCTAACCCAGAGACTTGCTGGTTTAATGAGGGTAATCATTTGAAAGTAAAAAATGCAATGTTCTCCTTTAAATTTTGTAATATACATTCTTTATCCTTCTCAGGTCTTGGCTTACATCTAACTAAGGAGAGTTTAGAAATGCAAAAATAAGGAATACAAATAAAACAAACAAAAACATATTTGTGACTTGTATTTAAAATTATAATTCAATAAAACAATTCTCCAAGTTTTATACAAAATAAGATTTTTCAAAATTCCCAAATTGCATTTTAAATATCAAATATTGACGTTCTCAGATTATTGCATTAGCCAGAATGGAAGAAAAAGTAATTATATAGAAATGAATCAACCTTTCTGGCCAAATAGATTATGGAAAGGAAGATAGAGATCTAGAGAGTTAAATGTATCTCTATTTTTTTTCCTTATACTGGCTTAGACTCAGGGAATATGAAGATGCTAAGGATAAATGACAGCAGTACTATTGCAGAAGTATTTTTAGCCACTATCACTAGATTACGATTCTGGAAACAAATTATTTCTCTAGCAGTTATAACACCAAACTGGGATACAGCCATCTAAATTTGGCATTTCAGAGCTTTTTTCAGTTCCCAGTGACATGAAAACTGACATGAAAGCCAAGAAGATTCCATGGATTCTGCCCTGGTGGGAAGAGGCACCACTACCCCAGAGACCAGTGGGCCCACAGGTTTGATAAAGTAAAGAAGCTATGCAAGGATTTGCAGCCAGCAGGAACTAAAGTAAGACCTTCAAATGAAGTATCACCATTCTCTGATGAAACAACATTAGAAAGACTATGGGATGTAAACCCCAAATTTCAAGCATGGAGATCATTAATGCTCTCAGTGACCAGAAAAATACAGAATACAGTAAAAGGATATCAGAAGAATCTGAAGATCTTGTCCCTCTCAACTATAAAATAAGCCATAAAATTTCATAAACCACAACTCTCTCATAAAAAGCTAGATGTCATTTTTTTTTTTTTTTTTTTTTTTTTTGAGACAGAGTCTTGCCCTGTCACCCAGGCTGGAGTGCAGTGGCATGATCTTGGCTCACTGCAACCTCCACCTCCCAGATTCAAGTGGATTCAAGTGCTTCTCCTGCCTCAGCCTCCCGAGTAGTTGGGATTAGAGGGACGGGGTTTCACCACATTGGTCAGGCTGGTGTTGAACTCCCGACCTTAGGTGATTTGCTTGCCTTGGCCTCCCAAAGTGCTGGGATTATAGGAGTGAGCCACTGCACCTGGCCTAGATGTCATCTTAATGAAAGCATCAGGGTCCTAGAGAAAGAACTGATAAGTTTTAATCATGTAATAATATTACCTAGAGGGATTATTTAAACTACTTAGCAGGCTAAGTTTATCAAATGGGATTAAATGAAATTTCTTAATTTTCTTTTCTTTTTTTTTTTTTTTTTTTTTTTTGAGACAGAGTCTTGCTCTGTCCAGGCTGGACTGCAGCGGTGTGATCTTGGCTTACTGCAACCTCTGCCTCCTGGGTTCAATTGATTCTCATGTCTCAGCCTCCTTAGTAGCTGGGATTACAGGCATGCACCACCACACCCAGCTAATTTACATATTTTTAGTAGAGACAGGGTTTCACCATGTTGGCCAGGCTGGTCTCGAACTCCTGACTTCAGATGATCTGCCCACCTTGGCCTCCCAAAGTGTTGGGATACAGGCGTGAGCCATGGTGCCTGGCCCCAAATTTCTTAATGTTCTAATTAAATAGAAAGTGGCATTTTAAGTAAGGATAGGTTCATAACAGACTGAAGGTACTATTTTTATTTTTTCCCCATAGGTTCCAATTGTAGTGCAATTGAGTTTTGAGACTCATTACATTAATGAAATATGGATTTTTTTTGAGTTCTGTTTTCTCAACATCGGCAAAAGGACAGCTGAAGTTAGACAATCTGCATTTTGTGTATGTTTGTTATTGTCATAAGAGCAATAGGTTTTTCCAGTGTTCTTATCCCTTTGCTAGTTGATAGAAGAAACACAGGTGATAGCACTGCTCGGGGTTCAGATGGCAAAAACAATTCAATCAAAAATTGGTAGCCTGGGGTTTCCAGTTTCAGGTCCAACATCTAAAGAACTGTCCATCACTACCACCCTTACAACAAGAAAAACCTGAGCAAAAATCTTACCTTGAAATTACCCAGGAACTGCAGTTACAAGGCAAACTGCATCTCCCAAAATCTGGAGAAAGAAGCACTTACAGAGAGAGACAGCTGAGGCTTGCTCACCTGGAACAAAAGCTGTTAAATCTCTTAGATGGTTAGAGGCAGCTAAGTGCTAGTTTTGATGATGTGCTGAAGGTTGAGCGCAGTCTATCATGAGAATGAGAAACACCTGGGGATCTTAGTCATAAGGTAAACCACATATTTTCGTAGGCTTTCACTCCAGGAAACCCTCGAGGTTCCCACTGTGAGGAACTGAGAAAGATCACCTCCTGGCCCTGGCAGGAATAGGGAAAAAAATGCTCTCATGAAACCCATCCAGTGTCTTCTCTTTAACAAAGACCTAGCATCCTGAGGAAGGAATTTTCCAGAGCATATGCTGAAACTTGATTCAAGCTAGGGGAAGGAGATTCCTTCACACTCCAGCCCTCTCCTAACTTCCACCTCACCTAACAGGGTAAAGGCGAGGGTAGACAACAGGGGAAAAGGCTTCAAGACAGTAGATTAGTGTACTGCAACCAGAAGAGGCAGTAGGGAAAAGCAAGCAAAACAAGCAAACAAAAAATGACCTTGGAAGATAGACTAGAATACTTTTGATGGCCATATCCCTGAAACATTGGTCCACTAAGACTAACACTTCATTAGAAGATTATAGAAATATGCCTCTTATTCGCATGCTTCCATGACAACAGAAAGCTTCAAATATAATAATAATAGTAATAATAATGAATTATGGCTGAAAGAGCTGCAAGTCTCAGATCTTCTTTAAGCATCATTACAAAGGGAAACTCAAAGTCAAGGAGTACAAACGCAAGAACAGGAGAGGAGTTTGAAGCCTCGGGTACTTCTGTGAGACATTAAACAGAGCTCAACTAGCCACATTAACATGAATCCTCACATTGAAGGCCTATTTACTTCACTTCTGTAGCATGCTTGGCTTTCAACAAAAAAATTATCCATACCAAAAGACAAGAAAAAAACACAGTCTAAAGAGACAAAGCCAGTATCAGAATCAGTCTCAGATATAACAAAAATATTGAAATTATCAGATAGATAGGATATTTAAAATAATTGTGGTTAAGATCAAACAACTTTTAATAGGAAAACACACACACATACAACGTACAAGACCAGATGGACACTGTAACCAGAAAAAGAGGAATGATGGGAAAAAAAAGGAAATGTTGTAAATTACAAAAATAATCACAGAAATGAAGAATACATTCAACAGGATTATCATTAGATTCCACACATCTGGGGAATTACTCAATGAACTTAAATATAGGCCAACAGAAATTTTGCAAATTAAAAAGCACAGATTAAAAAGAGTGAAACAAAAAAAGACAACAAAAAATAGATCAGAATATGTAAGAACTGCAGGATAAAAGGTGTGATACAGGTAACCGGAATACCAGAAAGAGAAGAAAGAGAGAATGAAGCAGAAGAAATATTTAAAGTAATAATGACTGAAAGCTTCCTCCAATTATTGAAAATACCAAATCATAGATTCAGAAAATTCAGATTATATCAAACTGATTCATCTACTTACCATTCCGCTACCCTCTCCTTCCACAAGAAAACACCTAAGCAAATTATATTCAAACTGAAGTAAACAAAGACAACAAATATTGAAATCAGCCAGAAGAAGAAAAAAATAGTTTAAGTATAGAGTAACAAGATTAACTATTACTCTCATCAGAAAACAAACAGCAGGAAAATAGGGAAATAAACTATTTAATGTATGAAAGACAAAAAAACACCAAACTCAAATTTCAGATCTAGCGAAATTATCCTTCAAAAGTGAAGAAGAAATAGAGAACTCTCAGATGAACAAGAACCCACGGGCTTCATTGCCTGCAGATCTTCTGTACAAGAAATATTAAAGTAAGTTATTTATGAATGAAAAGAATATATTAAAAACTTGCATATACACAAAAAAGAGCATCAGAAAGAAAATAAATGAAGGTAAAATAAAGCATTTTATCTTTTAAACGTTCTTAATTTATCTAAAAGAAAACAATGTTTTAATCAGCTCGGGTATCATAACAAAATAACTGAGATTGGCTTACACAACAGAAATTTTATTTTCTCACCATTTTGGAAGCTGGCTGCGTTCTTCCCCGAAAGAAACCATAAAGCCAGTCTAACAATAAGAAAAATGTGACAAATGAATCTGAAGTATATTCTACAAAATATTTTATCTGTATTCCTCAAAAAAAAAAAAACAGAGAAAACATCTTAGTCTAAAGCAGTCTAAGGAGAAAAGACAAATATAATATGAAATCCAAATAGAATGCTGGAATAACAAAAAATATTAGGTAACAACGAAGGAAATCTGAATAATATATTGATTTTAGTGAATAACTATCAATGTTGGTTTATCAGTTTTGACAGATGTGCCATGGTAAAGTACGATGTTAGTAATGATGTCAACTAGGTTTAAGATATACGGGAACTCTCCGTGCTATTCTTACAATGTTTCTGTAAATTTAAAGCTATCCTAGAGTAAATAATTTAAAATATTTCATGTTGCCTCATGGTCAGAATAATAAATATGAACTCTCATTCAAAATTTGGGATGACTGTTAGTCTCCATTTTTACCTACACAGCAATTGAAAACTAGAGACAAATTTGAATTTAAGTGCCTATTTGAGACACACACCCTCCACTTTGCCCTTGTCCCTGTCACCTATTTCCTTGAGTATGCTCTACTTCATACATTTTTGTTACGTACCTATCTTCTTTAGGCATGTGAGTTGCAATCACTGATATAAAATCTATAACAGCCTAGAAATAATTTTGTACTGATAAATAAAATTTGATCATAAAAAATGTTTTAATCTGAAACATTGTCATGTCCTGACTCCCTGGATAAGATTAAGCAGTTGAAACAGACGTAGAACTGCCTCCCCATGCCCACTCCACCAGCACTACACAATACCCATGATGTGAGGGAGCTCAGAAGGTTTGAAAGGGAGGGACAAATGTGAATCAGTCTTGTTTGGCAAGGGGAGTGGATCTAATGAACAGTGAATTTATAAGATGGCCTAGCTCTTGCCAGGACAGTGGGCTTCACCCTTGATTGTTTATAATTATGCTCTCAGTCCCTATTGGAACTCTCTGATTCTTACTTAGAACAAACAACATCAGTTAAAATGGAAGACCTAGAATTAACTAAGTCTTAGTTTAAGATGAGTAATTTGGTGTCAAAACTATTTCAGCCACATTTATTTTAAGAGAAATAAATAAGTCTAGTTAAAATTCTTGGTGTTAAAGAAAACATAAACCACTTGAGCTGTAAGGGTAGACAATGAATTGAGCAATACTCCTATACTTTAACCCACCAAAGCCATCATCAATATATAATATGGCATATTGATGATATAATTTGGCTGATGATATGTGCAAAAGACTTAGAATGTACTAGCAGGTAGAACATATTAAAAACGTACAGATTGGCTTTCATTCTGATGTGTAGTAAATATGCAGGATGGAAGAATGGAGAGTTGGGGAAAGGAAGAACAGAGCCTATGGAAGAAATGCCAAAGGAAATAGAAAGTACAGGGTGTATTTGACAGGGATAGAAAGTTTGAAAGCTCAGCTAGAGAAGTTTCAGGAAATATTCATGATGTATTTCTTAAATTTTGTTTTCACCTAAAAAAAGTGGCAACCACAAAAACAGAAGTTTCATAAAACATTTAACTGGATTAACTTTGAGGACAGATCCAACTAGAATAATTTAGGGGTATCATCACACATTCCATTTTCATCCAAGAAAGTAGCAGTGTGCCTTACATGTCATAAGTACTGAATTACTAATTATTTAATTTATCCCTTTTGTTTTATATATATAACATATATGTTATACATATCATGTTTTATATATGTTATATATGATATATATGTTATGATATACATCATAGATAATATATATCATATATGTTGTATATAGTGTTATATATATCATATATAACATATATATGTTATATATCATGTTATATAATATATGATATATATCATAATATATATAACATATATAACATATATATACATATATATAACATATATACATATATAACATATATATGTATATATATCTACATATATATGTATATATAACATATATATGTATATATAACATATATGTATATATAACATATATATAACATATATGTGTATATATATAACATATATATACACATATATATGTTCTTGTATGGTCCTCTTCACATAAAAAGAAAAGACTTTCTGGAACTCACTTGCCTTTGATATTTCTATTTGATTAGACTTCATTATGCAAATCAAAACCACAATGAGATACCATCTCACACCAGTTAGAATGGCAATCATTAAAAAGTCAGGAAACAACAGGTGCTGGAGAGGATGTGGAGAAACAGGAACACTTTTACACTGTTGGTGGGACTGTAAACTAGTTCAACCGTTGTGGAAGTCAGTGTGGCGATTCCTCAGGGATCTAGAACTAGAAATACCATTTGACCCAGCCATCCCATTACTGGGTATATACCCAAAGGACTATAAATCATGCTGCTATAAAGACACATGCACACGTATGTTTATTGCAGCACTATTCACAATAGAAAAGACTTGGAACCAACCCAAATGTCCAACAATGATAGACTGGATTAAGAAAATGTGGCACATATACACCATGGAATACTATGCAGCCATAAAAAATGATGAGTTCATGTCCTTTGTGGGGACATGGATGAAATTGGAAATCATCATTCTCAGTAAACTATTGCAAGAACAAAAAACCAAACACCGCATGTTCTCACTCATAGGTGGGAATTGAACAATGAGAACACATGGACACAGGAAGGGGAACATTACACACCGGGGCCTGTTGTGGGGTGGGGGGAGTGGGGAGGGATAGCATTAGGAGATATACCTAATGCTAAATGACGAGTTAATGAGTGCAGCACACCAGCATGGCAAATGTATACATATGTAACTAACCTGCACATTGTGCACATGTACCCTAAAACTTAAAGTATAATAATAATAATAATAATAATAAAAGAAAAAATAAAAAACTAAGCCAAATTGGCCGGGCACAGTGGCTCAGGCCTGTAATCCCAGCACTTTGGGAGGCCGAGGCAGGCAGATCATTTGAGGTCAGGAGTTCGAGACCAGCCTGGCCAACATGGCGAAAACCCACCTCTACTAAAATATATAAAAATTAGCATCACTTAAAAAAAAACATATTAGAGACTATACATAAATGAATAACAAAATGTACTGCATACTAATGAAGATTTGAAAGAAACATATTTAATTTCTTAACTTAGTCCATATATTTTTCTTATAAAATAAATTTTTCTTATAAATCTGAAAATTATTACCTATAAGAATATTTGTTTTTTGTTCAGATTCTACTCATAAACCATGCCCTGGACTCTTCTCAATTGTTCGAAAGAGATTGCTGTTTTTTTGTTTCTTTTGTAAATGTAATATAAGCAGCAAAGAAGCAAAGGAAAGAAGAACTCTCTACATATTTGAGTCAGGAATTAAACTTTATTCAAAATCCTTTCCAATAGTACCTTCCCTCTTCCAAGTCCTTCAACGTGTCGAGAGAAAAAAATTCAATCAAGATCCCATTTCACTTTATGACAGACCAAAGCTATTTCTTCTTCTCCTTCTTCTTTTCTGGAATTTCTGCATTTAAAAATTATTTTGTAATTTTTAATTTAAAAATTATATGGAATTTTCCAGTTTTAATATGAACTGAATTTCCTTTTCCCTGAGACCTAGGAGAAGCAAGAAAGAAAATAAAATTGTTGATAAATAAAATGTTTCTCTGAGGAAGACAATTATACATGCAACTAATTACAATTACAAAGGGATGAAATACATTCTCTAACACTACTGTATGGGAGCCCAGAAAAAGAAATGATTAATTACAATAGGTGAATGGATTAAATACAAAGAAAAACTCCATGGGAAAAAAAATAAAACATTGAAATTGGCTCAGAATCATAAACAAGAGTGGCCATGCTGGAAGTCAGAGGGGTGATATCCCAGGCTCAGAGAAAAACTTGACCAAAATACAAAGCTGAAATCACATCTGATTGAGTTGGAATAGAAACCAATTCAATATGGTTAGAATGTAGTTTATTTGAAAGTGTATAATAGGAGCCAAGGCAGGCCAGGAACATGGCTAAATAGGTTAGAGGATTGGTTAAATAATTTAGTTTTTATAGGTAAAAATTAACTGCTGAAACTTCTGAAAAGGAGAGTTTCCAACCAATTGCTTCCTTTTTATTCCTTTTTATTCAATGTCAAGACATACAGGCTAAAATGTTGAATAATACTCCATTCTTACAGTGAGAAATTTTATGAAATGAATTATGCCCCCACAACCTTCATGTTGAAGCCCTAACTCCTTATGTGATTGTATTTAGAAATAGGGTCTTTAAAGAAGTAATTTTGGTTAAATAAGGCCCTGAAGGTGAAGTCATAATCTAGTATGACTTATTGTCCTTATAAGGAGCCTGGTCTGTAAAGTTTCCTCTACCACCTTATCCCCTTTTCGTGATTGTTATGGTTTCGCTCTGGCCCCGCCCAGCCCAAATCTCACCTTGAATTGTAATAATCCCCACGTGTCAAGGGTGGGACCAGGTGGAGATAATTGAATCATGGGCGTGGTTTCCTCCATACTATTCTTGTGATGGTGAATAAGTCTCACAAGATCTGATGGTTTTATAAATGGGAGCTGCCTTACCAAGCTCTCTTGCCTTGTGTTATGCGAGATGTGACTTTGCTCCTCATTCGCCTTCCACCGTGATTGTGAGGCCTCCCCAGCCATGTGGAACTGTGAGTCAATTAAATTTCTTTCTTTTATAAATTAAGTCTCGGGTATGTCTTTATCAGCAGCGTGAGAACAGACTAAACACTGATTTATTTTTCTCCATAGTTTTTATCACCAGCTGATATTCTACGTATTTTATTTCTTGATTTGTCTCACTGTCTCAACTACAATGTGTTCAATAAGGAATTGGGGGGCTTGTTTGTTTTGTTTTTTCCCTACTGTAGCCTCAAAACAGCCATACAACAGTGTGGGGCACATATTAAGAAATGAACAGGTATTTGCTGAATACTGAGTGCATGTACATAAAAAAAGAAAGAATATAGACAAAAAGGAAGACTTAAAAATAATTTAAATAGCTTACATTTATGAAATATGATTATTCTATACGAAGAACACAAAAATTATGAAAAGTTGCTGGTTTGAGGAAAAATCTAATAGTTAGCTTCGTATATATAGGTCTATATATAAGTCTGTAGGAAGCAGTGACATCTGTGTTTTAGATAGTGGGAAAAATGGGTCTAGAGTCCTAAGAAAAGATTAGACGTATAAAAATAGCCCCAAGAGATCTTCAACAATTAAAAGAGCACTTTTTATGAGAAATGTGGCCCTTAATGTCAGAAATCATTTTAAATTTAACTATATTTTCAATGATTATTTTACTAACCCCTATCTGCTTGTTAGTAACATCAGACATCATATATACACAAGATTGTTGGCATTCAATTTTTTAAATATGTTTTCCAAATGTGGGATTAATTAGTCCTCTTTGACAAGGCACTTGGGTCAGTGGCTTAGGTGTCTGTTAATAGTTTTAAAGAGTGTGAATTGTCCTTTCCATTACTTAACGAAAAGGGTCTATTCTCAGTAGACCTCTGCAGGTCTGGAAGGAGAAAGCCACTAACAGTCTCTGGGTTTTGTCAACATACTGAAAAGTAACATTTTCAAATGTAATTGTGATTATGCAGAGGCACTGGTGCTCTTCCTTCACCTTCCCTCTGTGGGTACTCTGGGTATGACACCAGGATTTCCCTTTAATTTATCTGAAGCTATGTCAACTCTAACATGCAAAATGAAATGGGATAATGGGAGCGTATTTCACAATATTTTTCACTTCAAATTCAATAATTTTAACTCTAGATTAATTTTCAGCCAATTTTATCCAAATAAATGGTAGTGAGCCAGTTCTCTATTATATTAGAAAGTTAAATTATTTTAAAAAGGCAACAAATGCTACTATGTTTTATAAAGAAATGATTAGTATGCACTTATATTTTCCTAACAAAAATATTGAAGGAGTCAAATGGACAGAGGTAGAGGGATAATGTGATAAGAGTAATCAGAAACATGTGCTTTAGAATGAGAGGATAATGAGCAAAAGAACCAAGTCTCAGCTGTTTGACTGTAAGTGAGACTAGAGTCTCATTTGCTACAGATTCTTCTGTGAAATGGGGATCATCACACTCACGTAATACCGTTGATTAGATGAGTTAATGTAGGTCGATTTTTGGCAACATTTTCTGTAGTTTGGAAGAACTCAATAAATGGCAGCTATTAATAGAAAATAGGCAGAGATAATAGAGCTTTGAAAAGTGGAATTTCCTAAACTATGCCTAGTGTTCCATTACTGGAACGCTTAGCACATGGGAGTTATTTATAGCCCACTGCTCAGGGTCATCACCAAGGTCTGATGGCAAATATTCAAAAAAATTGTAACCTCAGGCATAAGTGGGTTAAAATGATTCAAACTAAAAGGTATAATTTATTAGGCCAAATGAGTGGTTTTGAAGGTTAGTTTAAGAAAGAACTGCATAACAAATACGAGTTCTCATGTTTCTTTTTTTTTTTTTTATCTTCAAAGGGTTATGTTAACACAGAACTCCTTGAGAGCTGCAACTGAGATCATTGTAGCTTCAAAATGTCATTGACATAGAAAAAAAAGTCCCATCAACTTATTTCAGGAAATAACTTAAGGATTGTGGAACGTGAGAGAAAGGCATAATTATCTTAGATAGTCTATGCATTTTTTGGAGGAAAAGAATTCAGTGGATCTGTGTAAGTCTTTCATAATCTGAAGACAGCTCATTTTGAAGTGTACTTAATGAGCTGGTCCTACAAAAGAACTTAAAAGTAAACACATTGCAGACCTAAGAGAAAGAACAATGTACTGGTACAGCACTCTTTTCATCTAGGTGGTTCTCGTGTTACCTGAGAGAGCTTTTACTAACCTCAGCCAATAGGATGGACTGGATCAGTGGCCTGGAGCTAAAGTGCAGTAACAACATCTCATAAAGGCAGCAAACCATATAGGTTTACATTGGCTTTGAAGTAAGAGTGTCAGGGTTCTAAAGTCTCCATTATTGGTTAGCAGTGACACTAAGGTCAAGTTACTTAATTTCTCCAAGTCTCACATTCTTCATTTGTATAATTGGGATAACGATAGTACCTATTTCATAGGATTTATCAGAAATTAAATAAGGTAATTCATTTAAAGCATAGCATACCACCTGGCACACAGTAGCGGATCACTAAACGGATTACTGGCTGTTATGATGCAAATAAAAAACATTTAATTCTTTTTTTTACAAAAGGTAAAGAAAACTCAGAGCTGGGCATCAAACATTCATCTTTGTATTTCCAATTACATTTCAAGAAGGACTGCTTTAATGCTTACATATTTTTAATAACATTTTCTTCTGCACCAAAGAGTTTTCTATACAGATAAAATTTTAGGGAGAAGGAGATATTATGGGAGATTGTATAATCTAAGATTGTTTGTGAAATTATTTCAATGTCTCTCATATTTCTTGCAGTGAAGAGGGGTAGAAATACAACCTTAGGAAAATAATCAAGTCACCCACCCCATGGGCCCCTCTAGCCTAAGTGAACACACAGAGGAGAATTGGAAGTGAGTGCAGCATGGTGCTGGGAATGTAGTCTCAGCAGACCTCACCACAAGACAGCGTTTTCTTGAATCTTGATTACTTTAATGAAGCATTTCAGGTCACCGGCCTCAAATTTTACAAATATGAATTTATGTTAGTTTCTTCAGTCTCTTAAAAACACTTTCTGTAGCTCTGTACCTGATTTTAAAATAACACTTGCATCTGTTATTTACAAGCCAAATTTCCATGGAAAATAAACATATCTTTGGAAATTGCTGAACTCTTGGACAATTCTAGTGAGTCTTTTCCTCTCTTTAAATTTATTTGAAGACATGGAGTCTCTTTTACTCTCTATTTTCTCTATTTATTTTTTATTCATTTTGTAACATAAAAGATAACCTCTGATAACCTACTATTCCTTATGTGGTTTATATTATCCAACCTTAATACTCCCTTTTAGTGGTACAAGTATTAATGGACTTTTTTTATTGTTTTTACCAGTTTTGCTGTTTCTGAAATAAATATTATTGACTATAAAAGTAAGAATGCATCATTCAAAAGCATCTGTGTTTTTTTTCCAACACATGACAAATTATGTGTGAATAACTTACTGTCTGACAAAGGCTACTGTGACAGTGAAAAGCTCTGAAAAAAACTAGAAGGAAAACAAAATTAACTTAAGAAAAATCTTAATTTTAAGGTAAATTTCTTCCTTTGCCCAATTTTGTTATAGTAAATTGAGGTTACATTTTAATATAGGGTTCAGACACAAAGATTATTCATCTTAGATTGGTAACTATATATATATATGTACGTGTATATAAATATATGTATAAATATATATAAATATATATATATATAAAATCTCCACACATATACACACACACACACAGACATATATATATATACACATATCTTGTTAATATTAAATGTATATGGTTTCTCAGGATACCATTTACACAATTTCTTCACTAATCACCTTCCCTTTTATTTGATGCTTTTTTTAGTTCTAATTCCTCATCTTAATTTTGAATCCAGAAAATATTAATATTTAGTGGTAATTTTCTTAGCCCTTTCACATAAATTATGTTGTAATAATTTTAGCCACCTTAAAAGGGCATACGAAAGAAATGCTATCATATTTATCACCATCTTGCAGATAGAGAAACTTAGGAAATTGCCTTTTGCTAGAAGTCAGCAAAATAATAAAAAGTAGAGCTAGCTCCCTATTTTCTAGTGTTTCCATATTTGGCACCAGCTGCAATATTAAGCAAAAGCATTGACTTATAGAATGCAGTATATGGTGTTAGGTAGCACATGGGAAACATAATGTCTGAGATGTGTCGGACAAGTCTGAAGTCTGGGTGCTGCCCAGAGGCCCCACTTTTCTTTCCCATAAGAGCCACCATTTTGCTTGAAATGCTATTTTCTACCATGCCTACCTGGTTGGCTCCAACTCCTCCTGCAGGATATAGAGGAGATGCTCCCTTTCCTGGAATATCTTTCCTGACCCCTCTATCTCTAATGAAAAGTTCTTTCATCTGATGCTATAATGTGCTGGGTTATCTCATTCATTGATTGAGCAATTATAGAACACTGTACTCTTAGAAATTAGAAAGGAATCACATTGTAATCACCTTCTTTGTTCAAATACCAACTCCTCGCTGAAACCTAGGAAACTATTTCTGGGCTGGCAAAATCTACCTATAGACAAATAAGCATTTGTTGACACATAATTTTTTTCATTTTTGTTTTTGTTTATTTCTATGCCTATATCCACCAAAAGATTATCATCAATTTGGAGGTTTAAATTTGCAACTTGTAAGTTTTACATTCTCAGAGATCAGAACATCTCCTGAATTTTATAAAAGAAATTAAGAGAGAAAAGGATAGCTAAAGAATGCATGCTTTAAGTGCTTGACCAAGTAGACATTTAATAATCTTTCAGGCTGTGTGACAAACATAACTCTTCATATATCATCAGCTACACTAATCCTGTTCTCAGTACAACTCTGTAGACCCAGGCCTGATTATTAGGGAAAACAATATATTGTTTCTATGATATGTTGATTGTTAATAATTGTGGTCAACTAAACCATATTACACATATTAAAATCTATTCCCTAGTAGTCATCATTTTCTTCAGTTCTACTGGCTCCAGACAGTCTGGCATTGAATCAATTCTTTGTTCTGTGGAAGAAAAAAGAAGTATATTTAGAACAGGAATGATTAAAAATAAATTAATATCATTCCACCTGGAGTTTATTTGTAAGAAACCATCTGGCCATGCTTGGATCAATACTATCAGGAAGCTTGAAAAATTAAGCTAGTATGATAACTTTCCTTGGTGACTGGTTATTAAAAGAAAATAAGGTGGTACTTATTTTGAGGGGGCTTCTTTTAATAAAAGCTTGTGCTTCCCTGAATCTTAAATATAAAATGTAGATTTCCATGAGAGGACTGGAGACCTTAGAAATGATTCAAGTCAGGTGTTAGATAATGTCACAACATTATGTGATATATTAGAGAATGCCACAGGATGTTGAAATGTAGTATACATAGTTTTTTAACTATAGAGAAACCATTTGTAAAAGCAGAAGGAAATCAAAATATGAGAATGTTTATTAATTGTGATGATTTATTCAGTAATAGTTATGGAGACTATATTATGTGTCAAACACTATGCTGAGCATCGAAAAGATTTAGGAGAGATGAAATTATCTCCTCAAGAGAGTACACTGTAGTGTGGCAAGGGGAAAAAGCAACAGGTAAAAAATTATTATAAAGTATGAGATAATAGTATAGTTGAGGTGTGTATAACATGGACTGGGATGCAAAGGAAGGCCACACAACTTGCAGTAGTATAAGGAGTTCTTAGAAAACTCTATAGAGTAGGAAATGCTCGCCCTGAGCCTTAAAAAATAAAATAAATGGACATATCTGCAAAGTAGATAAAGGATTCCAGTAGGAGAAACCAGATGGGCTAAGACAAAATCAAAGCATAATAATTTTGCAGAATGAGTAGTAATTTGGTACAGCTAAAGAATAGGGTTTCTTAAAGCTGGTATCAGTTTTGCAAATGTGGAGTTAAATTTAATCTTAAGAGTATACCCCAATTAAGTAAGCTAAACATTTTTCAGCAATTAACTTCACATACATAAATATGAAGCAAAACCCACAGAGATTCTTAAGCATATGCAAATGAGAGAAACAAACTTTATTTGGGGTACCTGGGAATGTTATATCATCCTTGTGGTGTTCATAGGTTAAGTGATTAGACAATTGAGAGCATTGACTTTGGAGGCAGAAAAAGCTATTGTCACATCCTCACTTTGCCACTTATTACCTGGGTGACTTTGGGAACATTACATAAACTGCTTAATGTTAGTTTACTTGGCACACAAGATAATGTAAATAATAAACTCTTCTTGCAGAGGTATGCCTGGAACCTAGTAGGTCTTCAGGGAATGACAGCTATTATCTTTGTCATGCTGCTAATTACAATATTTTCAATTTGGTCTAGAAGAAGTATTACTATAACAAATAAGACATTGCACTTAGAGAATACACAACATTTTTTTTTATTATACTTTAAGTTCTAGGGTACATATGCACAATGTGCAGGTTTGTTACATATGTATACATGTGCCATGTTGGTGTGCTGCACCCATTAACTCGTCATTTACATTAGGTATATCTCCTAATGCTATCCCTTCCCCCTCCCCCTACCCCACAACAGGCCCCAGTGTGTGATGTTCCCTTTCCTGTGTCCAAATGTTCTCATTGTTCAATTCCCACCTACGAGTGAGAACATGTGGTGTTTGATTTTTTTGTCCTTGCGATAGTTTGCTGAGAATGATGGTTTCCAGCTTCATCCATGTCTCTACAAAGGACATGAACTCATCCTTTTTATGGCTGCATAGTATTCCATGGTGTATATGTGCCACATTTTCTTAATCCAGTCTATCATTGATGAACATTTGGGTTGGTTCCAAGTCTTTGCTATTGTGAATAGTGCTGCAATAAACATACGTGTGCATGTGTCTTTATAGCAGCATGATTTATAATCCTTTGGGTATATACCCAGTAATGGGATGGCTAGGTCAAATGGTATTTCTAGTTCTAGATCCCTGAGGAATCGCCACACTGACTTCCACAATGGTTGAACTAGTATACAGTCCCACCCACCAACAGTGTAAAAGTGTTCCTATTTCTCCACATCTTCTCCAGCACCTGTTGTTTCCTGACTTTTTAATGATTGCCATTCTAACTGGTGTGAGATGGTATCTCATTGTGGTTTTGATTTGCATTTCTCTGGCCAGTGATGATGAGCATTTTTTCATGTGTCTGTTGGCTGCATAAATGACTTCTTTTGAGAAGTGTCTGTTCATACCATTTGCCCACTTTTTGATGGGGTTGTTTTTTTCTTGTAAATTTGTTTGAGTTCTTTGTAGATTCTGGATATTAGCCCTTTGTCAGATGAGTAGATTGCAAATATTTTCTCCCATTCTGTAGGTTGCCTGTTCACTCTGATGGTAGTTTCTTTTACTGTGCAGAAGCTCTTTAGCTTAATTAGATCCCATTTGTCAATTTTGGCTTTTGTTGCCATTGCTTTTGGTGTTTTAGACATGAAGTCCTTGCCCATGCCTATGTCCTGAGTGGTATTGCCTAGGTTTTCTTCTAGGGTTCTTATGGTTTTAAGTCTAACATTTAAGTCTTTAATCCATCTTGAATTTTTGTATAGGGTGTAAGGAAGGGATCGAGTTTCAGCTTTCTACATATGGCTGGCCAGTTTTCCCAGCACCATTTATTAAATAGGGAATCCTTTCCCCATTTCTCGTTTTTGTCAGGTTTGTCAAAGATCTGATGGTTGTAGATGTGTGGTATTATTTCTGAGGCTTCTGTTCTGTTCCATTGGTCTATATCTCTGCTTTGGTACCAGTACCATGCTGTTTTGGTTACTGTAGCCTTGTAGTATAGTTTGAAGTCAGGTAGTGTGATGCCTCCAGCTTTGTTCTTCTGGCTTAGGATTGACTTGGAAATGAGGGCTCTTTTTTGGTTCCATATGAACTTTAAAGTAGTTTTTTCCAATTCTGTGAAGAAAGTCATTCGTAGCTTGATGGGGATGGCATTGAATCTGCAAATTTCCTTGGGCAGTATGGCCATTTTCACGATATTGATTCTTCCTATTCATGAGCATGGAATGTTCTTCCATTTGTTTGTGTCCTCTTTTATTTTATTGAGCAGTGGTTTGTAGTTCTCCTTGAAGAGCTCCTTCACATCCCTTGTAAGTTGGATTCCTAGGTATTTTATTATCTTTGAAGCAATTGTGAATGGGAGTTCACTCCTGATTTTGCTCTCTGTCTGTTACTGGTGTATAAGAATGCTTGTGGTTTTTGCACATTGATTTTGTATCCTGAGACTGCTGAAGTTGCTTATCAACTTAAGGAGATTTTGAGATGAGACGATGCGGTTTTCTAAATATACAATCATGTCATCTGCAAACAGGGACAAGACAGGGATGCCCTCTCTCACCACTCCTATTCAACATAGTGTTCAAAGTTCTGGCCAGGGCAATCAGGCAGGAGAAAGAAATAAAGGGTATTCAATTAGGAAAAGAGGAACACAACATATTTTCTAGTCAGTCAAACTTACGGGCAGGGCATCTTCGTCCCGTGTGGGGCTATCCTTTTTACTAAAAATGTCTCAAGCGAGTCAGAAACTACAAGAGCAGAATTGTTATAATGTGAGTATAACTTTTGAGTCCTTTTCCACTACTGACTTCGTATTTCATGTCCCGTTCAAGCTTTGCTGTTTTATTCATAGAAATAGGCAACATAAACAGAGATATGGCCACAAAGTGAAGTGGTGATACAATTTTTTTCAGTGTAATGATCAATTATTAAATATATAAAATGTAATAAACAGCTTTCCAAGCTTTTGAACAATGATTACTAATTGATTAGTTAAATTATCTTATGTAATTTAGACCACAATTTCAAACCAGTATATCTTATTCCTACTTATTAACTACTTTTAAGATAGAATATATATAAATACAATAATTTCAAAACTATTCCTAGAGTTATAATAAAGCCTGAGACATCAACACTGATTTTAATTCATATTTCTCTTTCAGATCTTATGTTTTTCAAATGTTATACTTATTTTGAGAGCTTAGTAGGGTTTTATTATTTTGATGCTTTCCTAGGGTTTCTGTAATGTCATTAATTAAAAGTCTCATAATATAATACGTAAAACTTTGCTGTAGGAAAATAAAGGACTCCATTTAATGTTCCTACAAACAGGTCTAATATCTCAACCAATAAATAAATCAAGTGATGATGTTCTTATTGTTATTGCTCTGTTATATATTGAAGGGTTAACCTGTCACAGGCACTATGCTAATGGCTGTAAAAAATGCGTCCTTATTAATTTTCAGGACATCCTTGTGAGTTAGCTACTGTAATAATCTGCATTTTAGAGGTAGGAAAATTGAGGCTTAAAGTGGTTAAGTTTGATCTCACCCAAGGTCAAACATTTAGTAAGTGGTAGATCTAGAACCAGAATCCAGCCTATATTCTAACTCTCATAAAACTAACTGCTATGTTCAGGATAAAATTATATTATTGTAAATATAGAATATTTTGTACAATTATAAAAAGGGCAGGAAATAAATGTCTCTATTTGCAATGTCTTTTTCGTGGCCTTGTTCTAATGTGTAGAAGTCTTGAAGGAGAAGACTGCAAACACGGTACATCCCCTAGCCTTTATACATCATATTATTCTTCCCTCTGATCATATATTAAGAAATATTTATTGAACAGCTACTTTGAATTAGGAATCGGGGTTTCTGTGATGCTCAAAGCACATTTGCTACCTTTTCAGCTCTATAGAATGTACAATAATAAGAAAAATAGGGTTAAGCAATGCTTATAATACATTATGACAAGTGGTACATAACAATATTTGAAGGCATGAATAACTCTGCGTAGGTTGCAATTAACAAATTTCTTATTTGATAAACTGTATTGTAATAGGATAGTGCTATAGTGACAAATATAATTGATTTTTTTTTTAGCTGGGCCATGAAAGAGTGCTTATAAGGTTAACTAATAGCCACGTACATTTCTGCCAGAATTACTGTATAAGGCATATTTATGGATTCATTTTAACTATAAATCAAAAAGCAAATGCCTGGGCTGCCTCCAATTTTGAGCAAGTGCCAACAACTCTAGAGTCTCCCTTACAGTTCCTTCTAAGTCTACCTTCTATTTATTTCTTTCTCAAAATTCAGTGTTTTATCCTGTTTGGGAGTCAGCCAGACTTGCAAGATTATAGGTCACTTACCTTAGAAGAGGTTCAAGAGGGACTGTTACATGTGCTATATTCAAGGACAAGCCAGGATTCCTGTTGCCCAGCAGGTATTGGTCTGACTGTCTTAGGTGGAGAATAATCTGAAATCTTGCATACCTTCCTGAAAAATGTGACACTTGATGGAAGTGTCCAGTCACTATGATAGGATGGGATACTTTAGTACATATGATAGCAAAATTTATTAAAATAATCCTTTATATTTTGTTTATATTGCTATTGAAATAAGGCTATAAAAATTACTAAAAATAATGGTCAGTTTTGACTCCCTTCCCTTTCTGATTGCAACCAGTGATGTTTTGAAAAAAGCAATACTATTTTTGTTTTTTTTTTTTTTTTTTTTGAGACAAGATCTTGGTCTGTTGCCCAGGCTGGAGTACAGTGATGAGATCAAAACTCACTGCAGCCACAACCTCCAGGGCTCAACCAATTATTCTACCTCAGCCTCCTGAGTAGCTGGGACTTCAGATGAACAGCACCATGCCCAGCTAATTTTTGTATTTTTTGTAGAGATGGGGCTTTGCCATGTTGCCCAAGCTGGTCTTGAACTCCTGGACTCAAGAGAAATGCAATACTTTAAAGAGCTGACTTTGACTTTGTTCCAGAGTAAAAACGTATTTATGTGGAAAAGAGCAGAATTGTTTTAGTGGAGGAACAACACGTGGGATAGAATCAAGGAAATGAACATTGGGTATAGGACTTGGAAAATGAGGAAGAAGTGGCCCATATTGGCAGTGTGTTTTCGAATGAAGCCTGTTAATTCTTAGAACAGTGAGCTGCTTAGCAGAAAATGACTCAGTGGTATACCTACAGATGCTGAATCTTGTTCACTGGGACTTCTGTCCTAATAAAAGTCTCCAACATGCAGATTCAGATTTTCAAGGATACAGTTACTTTTCAGGGCATAATGCAGCTTAAAAAATGAATATGTAAAGGTCACCAGGACAGACCCAAGCCAGAGGAGATGTGCTAGATATTTGGACTAAATAAAACCTTCTAGACTTCTTTATGTTTCTGGAAAAGAGGCAGTCCATCTCTGGCTAATATATAATTTCTCTAGCACAGTAGAGTAGAGGAGAGCTGCAGATGAAGTATGAGCTTTTAAGAAACGAATTCAATCTTCCTTATATATTCTCTGAGGGCTCCAATTAATATTTACCACGGAAGTAAAGCCTAAAGGCCATTTAGGCTATGATCCCTTGGGAAAGCTAGAATGGACACCAAAAGAGAAATGCACAAGCTTTAGGGAAAGGATTAAAAAAATGATTAATCCGTGGCATCAGTAGCCCTATTGATTAACTATGTTGACTGAATGCATTTGACTAAGCAGGCACATTTCTGCTTCCTCCCTTTCTACTTTATATGCATCTTTTCTGTAGCAGCTCACACTCTCAGATAAAGAAGTAAATTTTACTTCATATAGGGAGATCAAGTATTTTTAGAATCTAAGACAATTCTGACTCTAAATCCTTCTATTACCCACACAACAGACTTTGAGATATAATTTTCTCTGCGTATGAGAATCACCATATGCAAGCACAAAATCTTAGTTAACTTCACTGATTGTACTGAGGATAGCGATAGCAAGATTAAAATGAACATCAGATAACTTCTAAATCATTTATGTTTAAGCACCAGAATACATTTTATAATTTCCTTACTAAATCCTCACTCTTAACTTCTTTTGTGGGAGATAAATTTAAAATGGAATGTCCATTTATATTTGCAATCTCAGAATCCATCTGTGGTAGGCAGTCTTTAAAATGGCTTTCAATGATTTCTCCCTCCTAGTGTCCACAGCCTGTGTAACCCTCTCCCCTTGAGTGTAAGCTGGACTTAGTGCCTCATTTTTAACAAACACAGCATGGCAAAAATGTTATCATGCCATTTATTATATCCTTTTCTCTATCTTCATATTCTGTCTTCTCTATCTCTCACTCCTGTGATTCTATGGAACCAAACCACCATGTTGTCACTAGCCATATAAAAAGTCCACATAGCAAAGTACTGGAGTCTCTGCGCAACATCCAGTGAAGGCCTGAAGACTACCAGTAGCTACTTGAGTGAGCTTGGAAGTGAATACTTCCCCCATCTGAGCCATGAGATGACTGTAGCCATTTATGACAGCACACAGCCTTGTGAAATTTCCTGAGTCAGAGACACCAGCCAAGCCATGCCCAGATTCCTGACTCAGAGAAAATGTGAGATAATAAATGTTGATTATTTCAAGCTACTATGTTTTAGTATAATTGTTATGCAATATTAGTTAACTAATATACCAGCTGAATGGTGAGAGAAGGGCAAGAATGAGTATGGGCTAATGGATGCAGAGTAGAGAAACCACTGGTGAGAGGCAAGCTTGACATAGTCATCTGATCTAGGCTGAATAATCCTACCTGAATACTTACTTCTCTATATAATCAGAGAAAAGACAAGGTACAACTATTGCATCTACAGAAGACACATTCCAAGGAATACAGCTTTCTCAAAGCACATCACATGAGCCCTGGGCTCAGCTAACAAGAAATCCCCCTGAACATAAACAGATGTTTTCATGTGCAGCTTCTGTCAGCTAATCTTGTAAATGGTGCCACATTTGCTTTCTACAATGAACTTGTAATAGTATTTCCTTAATATATCAGCAATTATGTTCCTGAAACTCATATTTGTTGAACATTACAATTGTACATTGATTTACCAGTTCTGAAAATCAGTTCTTGACTGTTCTTTGTAAATTTGAGTGAGATTCCAGAATAGACGATTCCTTTATTTGAGAATGAAGTATGTTTATATGGTATCCTCTTATCATGAAACCCTCACTATGGCCTTGAGTTTAATGTTGTGTGTGCATGTGTGTGTGTGTGTGTGTGTGTGTGTAATATAAACAGGAATCAAAGAGTTCTGGTAGTGCTACAAAAGAGAGATACATTGAACAAAATTCTGTTCTCAAAAAAGACAAGCGACTGTTAGGAATAAGTGACATGTTGATTTCTTGAGGCAAGATATGGGGTTACCATGGTGATAATTGCATAACATCTATATTTCTATAAAACCATCTGGGAGGGAGTAGAACATTCTTTTTAAAAAAGACATTATATCCTTGGCATATTATTTGTAGTTGGTTAAAAATAGCCCAGGCATGTGGGCGTTTGCTATTCTTGTCATAAGCTTAGGCTTAGAAGAAATGCACACCAAACATCTCTCTCCCACCTCACATTCAGTAATTGACACATTACTTTCTACTCTTCTGTCCAGTAATTCTATAGTTTCCTCTCCAGTCTGCAAGGAAAACCTAAGACTACAATTTGGAGTTAATTTCTTACTACTTTTAGTAGTAAGACTACCTTAAGACTAATGCCTTCAGTTACACAACAGGTAAATACCCTATACTGTCCTTCTCCAGGTTAGATTTTTCCCTAACTGGATGACACAGTCTTGCCTGAAGATGGTCAGTCACCACAACACTTAGACAGATAGCTTTTCATAACTACACTTAAAGTATTGAAAAGAAGTATAAACAGGTTTTGAGTGGCTGTGGCATCAGTGATGGGGGAGCCACAGCTGTTTTAGAACAAAGTTTTCTTGTTAGCAAGTGAGTTTTCTAAGGATAGAGGTTGTATCACATTCTTCTCTAAATGAAGTACCTAGCAAAATGAGGCAAACAAAATGTGTTGCGAACATTTTGGCTGAATATGGTTCATCAAAATATTGGTTACCAGTTGATATTCAAAGTGTCACCTTTTTCACAAGTTGAATTGTTCATTCTGAAAGTATTAACCCTCTCAAGCTGTACTGAGTCATGTGATAAACTGTTTCTTCTCAATAATCTTACTAATTAGGACAAGAACAATTTAAAGCAAGAAGTGTAGCTTAAATATATATAACTATTGATCTCATTTGTTTAGGATTTTCTGCCCTAATCACGTTCATCTGCTATTTATAGTGTGTTGTCTTAAGAATAGGCAGGCAAGCTTTTAGCTTGATACAAATGAATATATGTGACATTCTTTTGGATGACATATTATGAAGTTGAATTTTGTATATATTTTGATCTTATTATTTTCACTTTTTATTAAACTCTTAGAATTATTAACAGGTGAATTAGTAATAGGTGATTTATGAATCAAATTTTTTGTTTGTCTCTTACCTGCCTAAGATTGTTTTCTAAAAGGACTTAGTCTCGTCAGATCCAACTTTCATTTTAGATAAAGTAAGAAGCTGCTGACAAGGATGTGATATGGGAAATATCAGGAAAGCCCCTTGACCCAGTTATCTCCTATTTCTTCCAGCTTGTATCTTTAAATTCCAGTTTTCTCTGGCTTAAAAGCTTGAAGACACTGTTTAAAGGGCAAGTACTAGCTGGACTAAATAGAGCATTTATTTAAAGTCTATTATTTTAAACTACCACATAATTACACTGTTGGTGAGGCATCCTATCAGAGAGCAGGGCACAAAGATGATAGTTTAAGCAACAGACAACTTTGGAGTAGAGCATTAACGTTTTTCTGGAAATGGGGACCATCTCTGAATACTCCATGAAATTTGAGGACTGTGGGATGGGGTACCTAAAAGGAAGTGAAGAGATACTGACTATAATTATTAATGATGTCGCAGTTTTACTTAGGCCCTTATGAGGTGCTGTGCGGAATCATTACATTTTTGTTGCTGTCAGTAAATCATTCATATGTATAAGAGACAATGAAATAGGGAAATTGATGAACCACAGCAATGAAACATATGCATTCTAAAAATCCGAACTAGAAGTGTTAGTAGACATAATTTTGTCTTATCCTATTTTTCATCTTATATTACTCTCTTTTAAACTTTCAGGTTTAGATTGCTATCATTTATCCAATAATCACTTATTGAATCAAAAAGAAATGTGCTGAGAAGTCACTGTGCTTACTGTCTAACATAGCAACCGCTAACACAGCAAGCTAATACAGAAAGTTTCAGATATTATGAAAACCCAAAATAGAACCTGTCAATTACTGCTGATAGATTGAGTACCTACTCTGCTCTAAGTATTCCTACTAAGATCAGGTCATGAATATGTTGTGATTACAGTGTGTTTGATTAAGTTAACATTTGTCAACCCCAGGAGTCCTGCACTAACAGAATCAGATATTTTATTCCTTTCCCCTTTAGTTAAAAACAAAAAGGGCTATTAGAAGTTTCTAGTATTCCATCACCAAGCAGAAAACCTGGTAAATGCCTACATTCAACAACACCAACACAGCACCAAACAAAAAATAAAGCAATTACTTTTAGAGGAAGAAGCTCTGGTTTCATAGGAACCTCAGCCTGCTCCTGGCCTCTCTTAGATTGTATTGAGTTATTTGGGTCTGACTCAAATCAGTAACAAATTTGGGAAAAAACAGCAGTTTTGGCTTAGCTTCCTCCACTTCCCTCTTTCAAGTGAACTGTGCAGAAGTTGCATTTCCCTTTGCTGCTTCTTGTTGAGTGTCTTATAGAGCAGGGGTCCCCAACCCCCAGACCATGGACCAGTACTAATCCATGGCCTTTCAGGACCTGGGCTGCACAGTAGGAGGTGAGCAGCTGGAGAAAGAGCATTACCCCCTGACCTCTGCCTCCTGTCAGATCAGCGGCATCAAACTCTCATAGGAGTGCAAATCCTGTTGTGAATTGCACATGTGAAGGATCTAGGTTGTGTGCTCCTTATGAGAATCTAATGATAAATGTAATGTGCTTGAATCATCCCATAACCATCCCTCTGCCCCGCCCTCATCCATGGAAACAGTGTCTTCCATAAAACCTGTCCTTGCTGCCAAAAAGACTGGGGCCACTGTATAGAGAGATGCTTACCCAAGTTTGACAGTGCCGTAACTTGGAAAACAGCTTGTCTTCTTTCTGGACTTCATTACTAGTAGTCCTACTTGCACAAGACATAAACCACGTCCTCTAACCTGAGTGCTACCATTAAGAAAAATGTTCTTTATCCTTCAATATTTACTTACTTTAAAAAAAATTTTCAGAATTCAGAGATGGAAGACAATACTATACACTCTGAGACCCTTAACAGGCACAACCGCAACCACATTTAAGGATAAATAGTAAGAGCTAATATTTGTCACATGCCTAATGAACATCAGACACTGTTTTATGTGCTTTACAAATATCTACTCCTTTAATCCTCATATAAAATTTTGGCATATGAATGTATGAAATGGTTACTACATATAGGAAACAGCTATTCTC
The DNA here is from genome assembly GCF_029289425.2 of Pan paniscus. Lineage (NCBI taxonomy): Eukaryota > Metazoa > Chordata > Mammalia > Primates > Hominidae > Pan > Pan paniscus. The sequence continues at coordinate 92,073,840 of NC_073258.2, read as the reverse complement.
TTAAATATCTTGAGATTATTGCCTCCCTGCAAAAATTGCAACACATGGCTTTACATGCCCACCAATAATGTGTAAGAACATTCATGGCTTTACCTTTTTCCAAAAGGCATTTTGTAAGACTTCAATTTTTGAGATTATGTTAACAATAAAATTTATTTTGATCAGTTTTAATTTGCAAATCCATTATTATTAAAGTTAAGTAACTCTTTGTTTATCCCATTATAATTTCTTGTTGTGTCAAATGCATGTTGCCTATTTTTATTTTGTGCTGTTTTTTTCTTACCTATTCTTAGTATATTTGATATATTATGCATAGTAGTCCTTTGTTACTTACCTATGTTAAAAATATCACATCCCACTCTTTGACTTGTGTTTTTACTGCCTATAGAGTTTTATAATAAAGTTAATTTAAATATTATCAATCTTTCCTTCCTTTCTTTGTTAAGCATCTTTATTGAGATACAATTTAATATCATAGCGTTCCTCCACATCTTCACTAGCATTTCATGTTGTTGGTATTTTTCATTTAAGTCATTAGGATAGGTATTTAGTAACATCTTATTATGGTTTTATTTAGCACTTTCTTGATGACTAATGATGCTGAATATCTTTTCAGAGGATTATTTGTCATCTATGTATTCTCTTCTGCAAAGTATCTATTCATATCTTCTATCCATTTAATACATGGATATTTTTTCTTTTACAATTGATTTTGTGTGCTGATTATATATTTTGGATTCTAGTCCCTTATCACATAGATGTTTTGCAAGTAGTTAAATAGTTTGCTCCAGTTCTGTTTTTTTTTTTAAGTAGGGTTTTGCACAAAGTAAATGTTTTTAATTTTGATGAAATCCAATTTACCAAATTTTCTCTTCTGCATTGTGCTTTTTGTGCCAAGGCTAAGACCTCTTTGCCATTCCAAGGATGTCTATCACCTTTCAAAAGGCTTTTTGGTTTTTACTTTAGCTAAAATCCATGATCCATTTTAGGTTAATTTTTATATAAGGTGTGAATTTAGAAAGCCTTTTTTTTTGGCATATGGATATAAAATTGCACCAGCACCATTTGTTTAAAAGATATGTTCCTTCATTGAATTGTTTTTGCATCTTTTTCAAAAATTAATTAGACAATTTTTATGAGTCTTTTATGAGAGTTTCTGTATTTTACTCCACTGATCTGGAGATCAGGTCAATTTATTCATTAATACCACAAAGATTTGATTACCATTGGTATAGGATACATCTTAAAATCAGGTAGACTTATTCTTCCCACTTTATTCTTCTTCAAAATGGGTTTAAATATTCTATACCATTTGCCTTTTTATATAAAGTTTATGATAATGCTGTCTATAGGTAAACAAAATACCTTACAGAAATTTTTATATGAATTGCATTACATTGGAATATGTATTTGGGGGGAATTTGTTTTCACTCTGCTGAATCATTAAATCTGTCAGCATTGCATCTATCCTTATTTATATATTATATATAATATATTATATATATTATTTATATATTATATATAATATATTATATATATTATTTATAAATTATATATAATATATTATATATATTATTTATAAATTATATATAATATATTATATATATTATTTATAAATTATATATAATATATTATATATATTATTTATATATTATATATAATATATTATATATATTATTTATATATTATATATAATATATTATATATATTATTTATAAAATATATAATATATTATATATATTATTTATATATTATATATAATATATTATATATATTATTTATATATTATATATAATATATTATATATTATTTATAAATTATATATAATATATTATATATATTATTTATATATTATATATATTATATATATTATTTATATATTATATATAATATATTATATATATTATTTATATATAATATATATAATATATTATATATATTATTTATATATTATATATAATATATTATATATATTATTTATATATTATATATAATATATTATATATATTATTTATATATTATATATAATATATTATATATATTATTTATATATTATATAATATATTATATATATTATTTATATATTATATATAATATATTATATATATTATTTATATATTATATATAATATATTATATATATTATTTATATATTATATATAATATATTATATATATTATTTATATATTATATATTATATATATTATATATTATATATTATATATAATGTATATTATTTATATATTATATATATGTGTATATATATACACACATAATATACATATACACACACATATATGTAGTGTGTGTGTGATTGCTCTTGTCAGTAGATTATAGATACATATTTATTATAATGTAAGTTTTTGTTTCTACTGGTACTGTCATATTACTAGCTAAAATGAGACATATATGTATATATACATACACACACATCTATTTGAATTTATTATTTATATTTATCTTATTTCTTGCACCTTTGTTGAATTTCCATTTTGGTTCTTGATTTTGTTGTAGATTCCTTGGAATTTCCTATGTAAGTAACCATGTCAACTATAAATAAGAACAGATATCCTTCTTCCCTCCCTCCCTCCCCTCACTTCCTCCTTCCTTCCTACCCATCCATTCATTAAATAAATAAATTAAATTCATTTTATTATTTCTTTTGAGATTTCCTAAGTTATGCATTATTTAAAAATATATATATTTGATTTGCAAGTATTTGAAGGTTTTTCTGTTAACTTTTTATTAGTGATTTCTATTTTGCTTCTATTGTAGTCAAAGAACATACTCTGTGTTCCCTTAATTCATTTAATTTTTTTAGACTCAATTAATAAATCAGCATATAATCCATCCGAGTTAATATTTTGTAGGCACTTGAATAGTATGTATATTCTGCTGTTGTGGGTTTGAATAGTCTATGAATTATTAGAACTTCATGTAGGTGACTTTTTTTTAGTTTTCTATTATATCTCTGTTAATACATGTGGCTGCTCTAACAATAGTTAAAAGAAGGACATAAACATCTCCAACCATAATTTTGGATTTGTCTTTTTATTATTTAAAGTCTATCATTTTTTGATTCACATGTTTTCAGCTCTGTTGTTTGGTACATACACAGGCATCTCTTCTTTGTGAATTGACTCATCTGTAATTATATAATGTCCTCATTCACCAGTAATTTTCTTTGCCATTCACTTTGGTTTATATTAATACAGGTACTTACTCCTTCTTATGGTTGATATCTGTATGCTTTATATTTTTCCATACTTTTACTTTGCCTATAGCATTATATTTGGAGTATGTTTCTTATAGACGGCATATAGTTGGATCATGTTTTATTCACTCTGTCAATCTGTCTTTTCACTGATGTATTTAAATCATTTACATTTAATATACCTATTGATATATTAGGGGTTAAGTTGGCCATTTTTATTCCGTTTTCCATATGCTGTCTGTTTTTACTTTCTATGTTTTCTTTGTCCTGCCTTACACTGGGATACATGAATATTTTTAGAATGTCACTCTTATTTATCTCTACAATTTTTGAATGCATATTTTAGTATAGATTTTTCTGTGATTGCTGTTGGCAGTAGATTACAGATACATGATTTATTGCAATATAAATTTTTCATTTCTATTGGTACTGGCATATTACCAGCTAAAATGAGAAATATAAATATTATCCCCATTTTATCTCTTTACTTTCACTAATTTATAGTTTGTGTTAATTTCTCTTCCTACATTTGGAACTATATCAGATAATGTTATAATTTTTGCTTCACATATCAACTATAATTTAGGAAACTCAAGAGGTGAGAAAAATTCTATTGTATTTGCCTATATAGATGCTTCTCAACTTATAATGGAGTTACCTCCTGAAAAACGTATCATAAATTGAAAATATCATAAGGCAAAATGTATTTAATACACCTTATCTACAAAACATCATGGCCTAGCCTAGCTTATCTTAAATGTACTTAAAGCATTTACATTAGCCTACAGGTCGGAAAAACCACCTGACATAAACACTATTTTATAATAAGGTATAGAATATCTCATGTAATTTATTGAGTACTGTACTGACGTAGTTTCTACTGAATGCATTTCGCATCATTGTAGAGTTGAAAAATGGTAAAGCAAACCACTATAAGTCAGAGACTATCTTTGCTTACTGTTTCTTCTTTCTAGATACCTCAAGAATCTCTCTTGTATTATTTCCTTTCAGTTTAGAGAAATTCCTGCAGTTATTGGAAAATAAGGGAATATCTGCTTATGAAAAGCTTTTCTGCTCCTGATTTCTTGACTTAAAATGTCAAGAATTATCTTCATTTCTCTATCATTCCTGAGGCATAGTTTCACTAAATGTAGTAAGCAAAGTACAGCCTGAGTAACATGCTTTAATACTAAAAAACTTCCATTTTAAGATAGGTCTGCTACAAGCTTTTTATCTCAGTTTCTATTTATCTGGGAATATTTATATTTCACCAGGGCCTTTGAAACATATTTTTTTCTGGTTGTAATATTGTTGGTGGGCAGTTGTTGTTGTTATGGGTTTTTTTGTTTGTTCATTTTCTTTTAGCACTTTGAATATGTCAGTTTTCTTCCTTATGGCCTCCAGTGTTTCAAGTGATGAATTAGTATATTATCTTATTAAATTTCTGTTGTCTGTGAGGAGTCGTTTTTCTCTTCCTACTTGGAACATTTTCTCTTTGCCTTTGGGTTTCAATATTTTGTTTGTAATGTGTTTGGTTGTGGATTATTTTATGTTTCTCCTACTTGGTGTCCCTTGAGCTTCTTTAATGTGAATATTAGTATATATCATCCATTTTGAGAAATTTCCTTTCATTATTTATTTAAATAATTTTTCATCTTCCTTTTTTCTCTTTGCTCCTATATAATGGGTACTCCCATTATATGTATCTAGGTGCAATTAATGGTGTCCAGATTTGTCAAAGGTTCCATTCACTTTTCTTTTTTTTCTCTGTTTCTCGGATTGTTTAATCTCTGTCCATCTGTCTTCATATTTGCCGATTATTTTTATGATAACTCAATTCTACCGTTGAATTATATAGTAATTTTTAATTTTATATGTTTACTTTTAAGATTTACATTTATATGACATGTAAATATAAATTTTTTTTGTATTTATAATAGCTGATTTGATGTGTGTTTCTACCTCCGCCAATATATGCTTACTCTCACAGTCAGTTTGGTTTCTCTTAGACAAGGTTTTAATATCCAAATCTGTAAGGAACTTAAGAAATTCAACACGCAAAAACCAAATAACCCCAGTAATAAGTGAACAAAATACATGGACAGATGCTTCTCAAAATAATACATACAAACAGCCAACAAACATATGAAAAAATTCTCAACATCATTAATCATAAGAGAAATGCATCAAAATCACAATGAGGTACCGTCTCTCACTAGTCAGAATGGCTATTACCAAAAAGTTAAAAAAAAAATATTCTGGTGAGTCTGGAAAAAAGGGAACATTTATACACTATTGATGGAAATGTAAATTAGTTCAGCAACTGTGGAAGAAGTTTGGAGCTTTCTCAAAGAACTTAGCACTACCGTTTGACCCAACAATCTCATTACTCGTTATCTATCCAAAAGAAAATAAATTGTTCTACCAAAATGATGCATGTACTTGAATTTCCATCACAGCATTATTTAAAATATCAAAGACATGGAATCAAACCAAGTGCTCATTAATGGTGAATTGGATGAGGAAATGTGGTACATATACCCCACAGAATGCTACACAACCATAGAAAAGAGTCACATTGTCCTTTGTAACAACATGGATGCAGCTGAAGGCCATTATCCTAAGTAAATTATTTCAGGAACAGAAAACCAAATACCTCATGTTCTCACTTATGAGAACTAAACATAGGGTATTCATGAACATAAAGATGGCGACAATGTACATTGGGGACTACTAGACAGGGGAGAAGAAGGGAAGCAAGGGTTGAAAAACTAAGTATTGTGTTCTATGCTAGCTACTTGGATAACAGGATCAACCATACACCAAACCTCAGCATCACACAATATACTCAACAACAAATCTGCACATGTATCCCTTGAACCTAAAATAAAAGTTGAAATCATAAAAAAAAGGAAGAGAAACAAAAAAACTTCATCACACCACACATACACACACACACACACACACACACAAATAAAAAGCCTGAAAAAATTACAGTTACAATTTAAAAATATTTCCCTACACTCAGGTTCTAAAAGTATCCACTTTTGTTATTTGAAATCTTAATTGTTTTGGCCTTTTGGTATGGTTTGAGGTCTAACATTTAAGTCTTTAATCCATCTTGAGTTAATTTTTGTATAAGGTGTAAGGAAGGGGTCCAGTTTCTGTTTTCTGCATAGGTCTAGCCAGTTGTCCCAGCACCATTTATTAAATAGGCAATCCTTTCCCCATTGCTTGTTTTTGTCAGGGTTGTCAAACATCAGATGATTGTAGATGTATGGTGTTATTTCTGAGGTCTCTGTTCTGTTCTCTTGGTCTATATATCTGTTTTGGTAACAGTACCATGCTCTTTTGGTTACTGTAGCCTTGCAGTATAGTTCGAAGTCAAGTAGCGAGATGCCTCCAGCTTTGTTCTTTTCACTTAGAATTTTCTTGGCTATTCGGATTCTTTTTTGGTTCCATATGAAATTTAAAGTTTTTTTTTCTAATTCTGCAAAGAAAGTCACTGGTAGCTTGATGGGAATAGCATTGAATTCATAAATTACTTTGGGCAGTACAGCCATTTTCACAATATTGATTGTTTCTACCCATGAGCATGGGATGTTTCTCCATTTGTTTGTGTCCTCTCTTATTTCCCTGAGCAGTGTTTTGTAGTTCTCCTTGAAGAGGTCCTTCACATCCCTTGTAAGTCGTATTCCTAGGTATTTTCTTTCTCTTTGTAGCAATTGTGAATGGGAGTTCACTCATGATTTGGCTCTCTGCTTTTCAATTCTTGGTGTATAGGAATGCTTGTGATTTTTGCACATTGATTTAGTATCCTGAGACTTTCCTGAAGTTGCTTATCAGCTTGAGGAGTTTTGGGCTGAGATGATGGGGTTTTCTAAATATAAAATGTCATCTGCTTTGCTTTTTTGTCTTGTTATTGTGTAGTATTTATTATGATGATATTTGTGTATTTATTTTTGTCTCTGATTTTAGCCTTTTATCAGTGAGTTTGTTTCATCCATTGTAATAAATTCCTGCATGTTATGTTCTCAAATACTTCATGTCTCTATTCTCTATTTCACATATTTCTCATGACCAAATTATTTATACACACACACACATACACACACACACACAGAGTACTCTTATCTAGACTGGATATCTCTTAAATTATTCTACTTTTCATATCTTTTAGTCTGTTTGCATTCCACTCTGGTTGCATTCTTATCTCTTTTGCATTTTGAAGAAATAACTCACTCTTTTCCTAAACTATTTTAAAGCCACTGTTAAATCCATGTATTGAGTTAAATCTCAGTAATTATATTTTTTAGTAAAAATTGCGTTTAGGACTTTAAATGGATTGTTGATAATTTTTGTGTTAAGATTTATTTAAAGAATTTCCAATTTTTTAATATACAGTAAGCATCATTATATTCTGTGCCTGGTCCCTCTGGATCTGAATATTAGCATATTAATTTCTCCTCTTTATTTTTTCAGCTGGTTCTTGCTCACAGTCCTTTGTTTCATAATTTTTTGAGAATGATTGCTCATATTCTTAGAAAATTAATTTTTATAGTCATTTACAAAATGGATGAATCATTTACAAAAAGAATGAAAGTATGTTTCTCTAGAGTTAGTCAGCTTTGTTTCTATAAAATGCTTATGAAAACATTATTAGAACAATTCAATTCAAATGAATTTAAGGCTTAAGGTATTGTTTTGTTTAGTTCTGTTTCTTTCCATTCATTGGAATGAAGAATCACATTTGTTCCCAAGTGACATTACAACATTTTTTCTTTCTCTGGAAAGTGCCAAAGAAATATTTATTATAGTTTTATTTTAATAAATTATTTCTAGTTTATCACCAAATGTATGCATTTTGGGCATCAGTTTCATTCAACATTCAGGGCAGAATGTTGACCTGCTGAGATTCCCCAGCATCAGTAAGCCCTATATTTTTTTTTTCTTCTTCCCATAGCCCTCTGACATAGGTGAACTAGAGTTTCAATTATCCAGGATTGGCAAATTACCTAACAACATGGTTTTACTGTTGTCATTTCTTTCTGGAGTCCTACCTTCACTTAGATTTGATATGATAATTCTTCACTATCTATGAGGCTTTTAACATTTTTATTATTTTTTTCTGGTGTTTTCATTTTCAGCAAGGAGTTTGGTTTGACCATGTAGGAAGCCATATTTCCAGAAATGGATGTCTATTCCCATCTTTATAGATACACTTTTACAGAAGGAATTTTGGATTGTAGTGCTATTTCCTCACACCCAAATTTTGCTGTAGAACCTCATTGCCACTCCAACTGCATATTTGATAAATCATATGTTTATACGTTTTCTGAAATATGTTCTTCCCTTTTCAATGTACATATTTTACCCTCAACTGGTCTTCTTATCTCTTTTAAAAGCAGACAAAAAACACAGGCAAGAACAGAAAGCTAAGATTGCTCTGCATTTTAATCAGCAATCTAAGCAAAATTAACATGAAGACACTGGGATGCATATTTAGTTCAATTAAGAATATATATCTAAAAATATCAATCTATGTAAAGGTGTAAGTCTGGTATAAGGACCCTTTCATAAAATTATCTGATTCTATAATCATAAAATGTAGGTTCATCTCTTTTACTAGGTGAGCAATCTCCATATTTGAAGATATGAGCCACCATTCCATAATGCCCTACCAGAGTTTAATTAGTAATATTTATTGCTTTTTATGAAAATGAAAGGCATTATGTGCATGCACACAGTTTATAAAGCAAGGGATTTTCTCTAGTGTTTGGTTTACCTGATTTGTATTTACATGAACAAATTAGATCACTGGCAAATTGCCATTTCTGTTGATATGTGAATAAAAGCTCAAGTAAAATAGTACTCTGAAGAAACTATAGACAGAAAAAAATGAGTCACTGGGCTCTAATTCTCTCAGATATATATAACTTATTGGATGTTCTCACATTGCCTTATACATCTTTTCTCTAGGTTTATCTCTCTAGGGAGGTCAGATTTTGCAAGGAATCTTGTGTATGACTTAAATATATTATAGATTACTATAATTTTGAAGTTACTCAAAGGCAGTTCCTAATTATTATTTTTACCCATGCTTTTTTGATTAATATAAAAACCTTAAACTGATGCACATGAAGTTTTGACCCCCGTTTAATGTTACTTAATAGTGCATGAAACCAAAATAAAACAATAATTTTGAATATATATTTTTAAATGATAAATGCTTCTCCTGAATTTCTGATACTAGTTTGAGTATCACATCCCTTTTCACACTGTAAGACTAATCATAGTGTATCTTCAGCTGATGGAACTTCCTGAGGTATTAGCTAAAATAGTGACCTTGCTCATATATTTACAATTTTGGTTTTAAAATTATTCTATTAAAGAATTGAATAAATGTCAGGCTTAATGACTCTACTGAGATTCTGTCCTCCTTCATGTGTGGTAGAGTGTCTTGCCTTTCCATACATCTATTATCAATTAAATAAGATGAAGGACATGAAAATAGAAAATAGTTAACAAAATTAAATATTAAAAGTGATTTAAAAATCTGGCCAGTATATTTGGAATAATTCCTTCAAATAGGTTTCATTTGAATAACACTTTTCTATTTTGACACCTAACAGGAACTTTACTATCTCTGTATGAAAGATGGGATTTTGTCATAAATTAGACTTCAACAGGAATGTCTCCTGTTAGACTTAATCACTCTATATCAGCTGTGACAAAAAGAGTATAGCATATATTACTATGTAATTTTCCTCCTCCTTCCTTCAAACTGGATAAAGGTCCAAGTTATCATTTTTTCAAAGTACCATCATTCTCAATTCCACTAATATTTTCATCTGGCATATAAGAAACCCAAGTCAGAACTGCAGAGAAAAATAACAGTTCTTATTTCTGGAGGGCTGAACAGAAACTGGAATATAAAAACTGGAGTGCCTGAGTGGAAGAAATTCTGTCCTTGAAACTTGGGAAATCAATTTTATGCAAAACAAAGAGCAATTTAAGGCCAGGAATAGGATATATTTGTGCTAGAGTAATAGTGAATACCTAAGTATCTATAAAATAAATAGATTCATGCTTTTTGGCATATTGCTAGAATAATATCATGTACCAGTCTATTTGTTTTTAGACATAGTCCATTTTTGCTTGAGAGGTCTCATTACTGGCCTATTCACAGTCCGTATTGGATGTTAGACACAATTGGATTATATTCTTTTGTGAGTTTTGCCAAGTTCTATGTGTTGGCATCATTAACAGTCTCATCCTCAACTCCAGTCCATTTGAAACTCCCTGTAACTGTTGCATGCACAAATTATTTCCTGACTGCCTGACTTTGCTTTGGTCTGGCTTACAGTAAAGTCCAAGAGAGAACATCCAGGAAAGTAGGAGCATAGGCTGCATAGCCCTTCTAAGTATTCAGTCTTGTATAGTACTGTGGTGATTTCTCCGTAAGGTCTACCTAGCATGGAATTCAAAATGATGTGGTGTGAATTTTATAATGACAAAATCAAAATTTAAACAAACCATAAAATTAGAGGGATGAAGAAGTGTAGCTTTATGAGAGCTCAACAACCAACACTTACTTTCTTCAGTCATTATAATTAAATCCAAAAGCATTTCTGTGGACTTAAATGCCCTATGTGAATCTGGCCCTTGCTGACCTATGAGGACCTATCATCACATTCCACTCTTTCCTTCAATCACTGTATACCAGAAAACCAATCTCTCCATTTCTCTTAAATCCTGAGCTCTTTTCTCCATAAGGTCTTTGCTGCTCTATCTTCCATAGGTTTTCCTTAGATTTCCATCTACATGATTCCTTAAGATCTCTGCTCAACTACTCATTAGAATAACCTTCTCTCACTACCTGCTCTACATTAGCTCTGCCAGTCACTCCTTATCACATTAGATATAGATACAGTAGATTACAAATTACATTTCCATTAAAACTGTCAAAGAAAGAAATGAATAACAAAATGATAATCCTCTGAAAAGTTTCCTGTGTGTGTTTTGACCTTTTTTTATATTAAAATCCATAAACAAAGGAACATAAGCAAACTTTCAAAAAGTATTTTATCAAAATGTCAAATAATTTTGGATTAATTTATTATACAGTTTTGTAGTCTATATGAATACATATGTATATAATATAGGTGCTTCCAAATATGAACTATGTAAATATATTCATAAATATACCTTGGTTTTACACATTAAAACAAATCTATTCTTAGTCACAGTAATATATTCAAGATGTTAAAATTCTAATACAAAACATATTGAGTATGATTTAAAATGAACAATTATAGTGCATGGATGAGTGAGTAACACAATAAAGGAAATTATCACGTGTCAAAAATATAAGAAAAGTATAAACCTGAGAAGTAAGCAAGCCCCAAAGCAGATGGCTGCCTAAAGGCATCTGATAATCTCCAGTGTTCTCAGACTTCGGCTGTAAAAAGATGCGATTCACTGTATGAGAAGTTAGTTTGGAGACCCCTGTATAAAATCAAGAACTTGAATGGGAATAACTCCAAGTGAAATTCTGGACTAGTAAAACAGTAAGCAAGAAATGAGGAAGAGCAAGGAAATATTCCTGTCTCCAACAATTAAAAAATGTAAAAGAAAACTCCAACAAAGGTTTGGAACATGGATTCAAACTACTCACATGGCCAGAGGGGAAAAAAGACTAGAAATTTAAAGGAGACTTGGATGATAAGGGCCCTAGGTACCTAGTAGAAACTAAAATAAATCTTCTCTGTCAAATACCCCACAACCAAGACCTCAGAGAAATCCCATCAAGTTTTAATGAGTATAATCTTAAACTCAAAAACAACACAAATGCATAATAAAACAAAAAAATTAGAAACTCTAAAGTGAAAATACAAACATATGTGTGATTTTGGAATTACTGTATGAAAAAATGAGAATATGTTATATGTTTAGAGAAATAAAAAGTAAATGAAATTATGAGTAATATCAAAGCCTATCACAAGAGTAATTTGAAAATTATAGTTAGATATTCTATATCTGAATATAATATTTCAATGAAAAATATTCTAATTAAAATCAAAAGCTCAATGAAAGGATTAAAAGGAAGATTAGACATAGATTAAGAATTATTGAACCAGAAGCTGAACTAAAAGTAAAAAGTCATCAAGAATTCAGCCTGAATTACTAAAAAAAAAACAGCTGCAGAGAAATGTTGAACAAAGAAAGCATATAAGTTAATGGCATAGTTAATGGCATAGTTAATTCAGTTTATTATGTTATTTGGGAAAATAGTAAATATACTAAATACTAATAAACTTTGTTCATTGAATGTACATTATGTAATTAGGAATATCACTGTACATAAATGTCACATGTAATATCTATATTTTGAAACTTTGTGTGGTGAAGGAGAATTGAAGGTAAAAACATGTACAAATAAACAAACTTGAAACCTAAATCTATCCAAAACAAAGCAGAAAATCCCTTATCCTTTTATTTTTATTTTTAGAGATAGGGTCTTGCTCTATTGCCCAGGCTGGAGTGTAGTGGTGCAATTATGGCTCACTGTAATGTCAACTTCGTGGGCTCAAGCGATACTGCCACCTCAGCCTCCCTAGTAGCTGGGACTAAAGGTGCACACCACCATGCTCAACTTCTTTTAAAAATACTCTGTGGAGACAGGGTATTGCTCTGTTGCTCAGGCTGGTCCTGAACCTCTGGCTTCATGCCATTCCTCCTTGGCCTCCCAAAATGCTGGGATTACAGGCATGAGCCACCATACCCAACTAGGAACAGTTTGCTAATGCATAAAGTAAATTCAAATTAAGAAGAAAACCAATATATTGAAATGCTCTATTATCTACCAACTCCCTATGGGTCTGTCATGCTCCAGTTAAGAATTCCTATAAATCTCAGCCAGTGAACTATAGCAAGAAAAATAATAAAAAGATAAAATGATTTGAAAAGAAGAAAGAAAATATCTACAAGTGATAAATAAGAATACCTAGTAAAAATGTATTTGCATTGGTAGGATTTAACAAGGATGCTAGATTTAAAAAATTAATACCTAGATTTAAAATATTAATATACAAACAAAGCTTGTACTTTAATACTATAGCATCATGTAGTCAATACATTGCAGACAGGTACTATTTATAATAGGAACAATCATATCATGTACAGAAAAAGCATAATATAAAGCATGCAAGGCTGTTATGGAAATGTCTATAACATGTTAAATGCATGCAAAAAGTCTAGAGACACCTATACCATTTTTAATTAAAATATAATATTTTAAAAATGTAAATTATCCTGATAATGACTCATAATTTTGATTCTTTTCTAATCAAATACCAACAGATGTATTTTCTGGATGTTGATGCATTAATTCTAAAATATATGTGGAAGAGGAAAGAACCAGAAAAAGCCAAGACAAGCCTCAAAAACACCATGATTGCAGAGCACCATGGGACGTGTGAGAATGAGTGTGTGTGTGAGTGTGCACGTGCATACGTGTGTATGAGAGAGAGAGAGATCCTTACAGAATTCCAGACCTATAAAAAAGTTAGACTAATTGAGTCTATGTTTTATAGTTGTGGACAAAGACAACAAATAAGGCCAAAATTAGAGAACAAAGTTTCCAAACACTGTCTCATGGATATAAGAAAACTGACATGAGACAGAGATGGCATTGGCATTGAAGGTCAGTAGGGAAAGATGAAACTATTGAGTAAGCAATTGTTCATGCAATTAATCCAATTATCTATGAGGAAAAGTATAAAACTGACTATCTACATTATTCTATATTAAAAAATCAATTCCAGGTAGAGTAAAGATAAATGTCAAAGACAAAACTTGAATTAAAAAAAAGAAAATGTAGAAAATAGTCTGTTTTATTAGGGGTTAGACAAGGATTTCTTCAGCAACACACACTTAGACTCTATTAAAATAATAATTGAAAAATTATCAATCAATAAAACTAAGAACTTTCATTTATCAAAAGATAATATTAAAAAGGAATATGGAGCCAAAAACTAAAAGATAGTTGTAATATGTTTAATTGAAAAAAAAGTAATATCTAGAATATATAGAGATAAGATATAGATAGCTGTATTTTAAGACTGTGTGTGTGTATACACATATGTATATATAATTATATATGTGTGTGTATACACATATGTATATATAATTATATATGTGTGTGTGTATATATATATATAAAATCAATATATCAAAGAAGAACAGCTCAGTAAAAAATGGGTCAAAGATATGAACAGAGTTTTATGGAATATGAAAGATAACCAATAAATATGTAAATATGCTCAACCTAATTCATAATAGGGGAATTGCTAACTAAAACCACAGTGAAATTTTACTACACATCCAACAGGATTAGGAAAAAAAGTCTTGAAATCTCAAGAATGTCGAACATCATGGATGTTCATAGGCTACTCTGGAAAGCTTCCCTGGTATTGTTGACTGTGCACACACTGATGATGCAGAATTACCAGTCCCAGGAATAGACTTTTGGCAGGTTCAGGAAAGATTTATATAAAAACATGTTTAAAGGCATCTTTAAGAAAAAAAAAGTCACTGAAATTAATGCTATGCCTAATAAGAAAAAATTGAGAATAGTGGTCACTCTGATGGTAGTTTCTTTTGCTGTGCAAAAGCTCTTTAGTTTAATTAGATCCCATTTGTCAGTTTTGGCTTTTGTTGCCATTGCTTTTGGTGTTTTAGTCATGAAGTCCTTGCCCATGCCTATGGCCTGAATGGTATTGCCTAGGTTTTCTTCTAGGGTTTTTATGATTTGAGGTCTAACATTTACGTCTTTAATCCATCTTGAATTAATTTTTGTATAAGGTGTAAGGAAGGGATCCAGTTTCAGCTTTCTGCATATGGCTAGCCAGTTTTCCCAGCACCATTTATTAAATAGGGAATCCTTTCCCTATTTCTTGTTTTTGTCAGGTTTGTCAAAGATCAGATGGTTGTAGATGTGTGGTATTATTTCTGAGGGCTCTGTTCTGTTCCATTGGTCTATATCTCTGTTTTGGTACCAGTACCATGCATGCTGTTTTGGTTACTGTAGCCTTGCAGTATAGTTTGAAGTCAGGTAGCGTGATGCCTCCAGCTTTGTTCTTTTGGCTTAGGATTGTCTTGGCTGGAAACCATCATTCTGAGCAAACTATCGCAAGGACAAAAAACCAAACACCACATGTTCTAACTCATAGGTGGGAATTGAACAATGAGAACACTTGGACACAGGGTGGGGAACATCACACACTGGGGCCTGTTGTGGGGTGGGGGGAGGGGGGAGGGATAGCATTAGGAGATATACCTAACGTAAATGACCAGTTAATGGGTGCAGCACACCAACATGGCATGTGTATACATATGTAACAAACCTGCAGGTTGTGCACATGTACCCTAGAACTTAAAGTATAATAAAAAATAAGTAAATAATGATGAATAGTGGTATATTCACATAATAAAATATATAGCAGATAAAAT
Organism: Pan paniscus; assembly: GCF_029289425.2. Classification (NCBI taxonomy): domain Eukaryota; kingdom Metazoa; phylum Chordata; class Mammalia; order Primates; family Hominidae; genus Pan; species Pan paniscus. The sequence continues at coordinate 92,058,114 of NC_073258.2, read as the reverse complement.
TAATAAATTGTGGATACACACTAAACATGGATGAATTTTTCTAAAATTTTGGGGTGTGAAAAACAATTTCAGAGTTTTTACTACATTATTTTGTTTATATAAAGTTCAAATTCAAACATATATACATAGATACATAAACATACATTTCTTATATGCACATATACACAAACATACGCACACAGACACACTTAACTAAAACCATGAAAAAAGCAAAAAATTAGCTAACATAATGTTTAGGATAATGGTTATGTTTGCTGGGAAGGGAGGAGAATGCATCCCAGAGACAATCACAAAGATAAACACAGGGCCTTTGAGTATTGATGTTTTATTTGTAAAGTGGAGGTGTAGTTATATAGTCAATACAATTTATTATTCTTTCAATATTTTGTATATCTCAGTGAGACTCTTTTGTATGTATGAAAATAGAACTGAAAAATAAACACAGCGGAAGAAGACTGTAGCCATTGCAACTCTAACATTAGAAATAATATAGTACACAGCCTGAGCATCCTGTGGGTATGGAACTTTACATGTGCAGAATAACTCTATTTTCTGTCAAATTTTTAAACTAATTAGCTGAAATAATGAGAATATGCTTTAAGAAATGTTGCAACTAATTTAAATTTGTTTTCTAAACCACCTTCATCTTCCTTTAGCATAGAGCAAATGTTAAGGATTATGCTAACGGTTTCCTGCAGAAAATGGGTGAACCAAAAACACTGTCTGGTCTCATCTTATTGTTTTGTTAGCTATATAACAGGCTCCATCAGGCCCTGAGCAAATTATTCATTCATTCATTTTTATTCACCTGCGAATTTAAAATAAACTGTTGATATGTACTCTGCTGCAGGCACCGTGCCAGTGACTATGGGTACAAAGACGGATAAAGCATGAATTTGCCTGGACATAACTCACAGCTGACCAGAGCAGGAAAACCTTGGTACCATCGGTAAGTGGTATCTGAGATTATACTTGCTTCCTTAGCCTTGGTTTACTTTTTAATTTCAGTGTGTTTCTGAAATCTAACCTATATCTTTAACTCTCAATATCCTTATCGGCATCCTGAAAACCTGATTTTCAAGAGATGTTTGTCACTGCCTCATCTGGAAATGAGGAGCATCAGAGAAGATCTTTTCCAAACATACTCCCACAATCCCTAAATGTTTCTGTGCCCAGGACTTCCTGCTGTTATGCCCTCACCTTTCCTTTGGTGGTCTCTGGGATACAGCTAGAGATATTCTGTATTGGCCTAACAGTTGGGATTTCCCTCTACAGTCAGGCCATGTTGATTTGCAGGGTCCTTTTTGGTTTTTGCTTCATTTCCTTCAAAGTCTAAAACCCTGAAAAGCTAGCATGCCTCAAGATTAAACCCCCAGCGTTTCTAACATTGTCTTCCTCTTAAGTGCTGCAGCAAGCAAAATGCCAGTGAGAAAATAGCCTGTGGGCAGTCCCTGAATTAGCTTAGCTTTGGGATGCTCTTGGACCCTGTGTGAAGTCTTCTGCAGAGGAATCTCTGGGGAACATTCCTCAGCCTGTGGTTACTTAAAGTTTCATTTTAAAAGAAAATGATTCTCAGCTGAACAAACAGAATAGAAGGCAGCTGACTTGACTAAGGGAAGCTGAGATAACTGATTTTGACCATTTGGGCTTTTTTCTTCGGGAGCCAGAAAACACCTACATACCACATTGTGAGGCTGGAGACTTCTGGGTTCTGTGGTTAAACTGCTAGCCTGGCATTATTAAGATCCAGAATTCATGTGTTCCTCCCTTTAACAGCTGAATTAAAGGGGAAAAAAATTTCCCTAGGGAGAAAGTGGACAGTTCTTACAGGAAATTATAGTGAAAGGTTATCTCCATCATATATATAGGTTGTGCTAAAATTTCCCTTGGGAGAAGAACTGGAGAATGACTAGATTTAATAATAAAATAAACAAAATCCAAAAATGAGGGATTCATCACAATATTATTTAATAATATTTTTAGTAAAATATAACTTTTAAAAAATAAGCAGCTGTATTTTCAAAAGGGAATATCTGAAATCACAAATATAAATTTCATCTTCACACATATTTGTAAGCTTTTGTGTCTTTGAGGCCTTCAGTTAGATGCTATGGAGCATACAGTGATAAATCAGAAATGGGTTCTGCCCTCAAAAGAATGGCATTGAAGGAGAATAGATAACATGTACAAAAATATCTAAAATATAATGCATAAAAGGGTAAGTACTCTAATAGAGGTGTTAACAAAATTTTCTGAGCTGATGATGAAGTTTTCACTCACAGCTATCTAAGCAAGAAAATAAAGTAAACATCATCCAAAAAATTAAAGAATATGGGGGTTGAGAAATAGTACGTAGTACAGGTTTGTTAGGATAATAGTGATAATTATCACATAGGGAGTGAAATCTGAGACTGCTATGAATAGACTTCATGTCATAAGTGGATAGAGTTGAAAGTTTTTGATTGTATATGTTGTTTGGTTGGGGATATGTCATAATTATAACTTCTTTCTTGAAAAATTAACTGGCTGTGGCATCCATATTAGAAATGGTAGGGAAAATGAAGTTGGAGACCATGAAAAAAGTATTAAATAGAGATATGAGGAGGTCAGAAAATATAAATGTATCTATGAAATGGAGCAATAGGAATAAATATAAATGATACATTAGCCAAAGACTGTACCACACTTGACAAAATAATAAATATGAGAAGATTAAAAGTGAATTAAGAAATTCAATTTAGCAAATATTTTGAGCGCTTGTTATTTCAGAATATATTGAGTTCTGAGTTCTTTGATTAAAGAATTTATAATTTAACTATAATAATGATAGTATCACCACTAACAATAGATAAAATTGTCTTTGAAGGTAATCGATATAGCACAAATTGAGCTTGACATGGTAGAGACATTAAGAAAATCAAGTCAAAAGGTAGTTGTAAATTTGGAGGGGTAGGTGGAGAACACAAAAGAGAAATTAAAAATGTGGGTGGAAATTCATAACCAAAAAGTGAGATATGAAACTGTAGAGAATAGTTGAAAAAATGGAGGAAAGAAAGCTTTCCCTATATCATTATCAACATTGAATGTTGTTAAAGGTAAAAAAAGATGTTAATAAGAGAGACGAGAAGACTTAGGGGAGAACTGATGAAATAAAAGGTATTTCAATGTCTTGGTGACTAAGAAAAGGCAGAATTTCAAGAGGTAGGTGTGATAAAGCCAAAATTGCATAGCTCATTACATTAATTGGCCTATGGGAGAGGGCAATAATGCAGTTATTAACACTTGATAATATGAGTTTGAATATAAGGCAGGAGAAATAAAAATGCAATAGTTTAGTGATACAATCATGACACAAAAGAATAGATGACATCGACAGGATTTTCAAAAAGCTTTAAAGTAAAAGAACAGATTATACTATGATGGTTGGTCCAAGGGAAATAGCTTCTAGTGACTTTTTTTCTATAATTTGTTCCCGTATAAAGAAGACATATATGTATAAGGACATATATAGAGAGAAAGAAATAGAGCCAACTACAGTAGTTATTGGTTGTCTTTTAGACATTTAATATTGTTTTACAAACTCATAACCCAATTTCTATTTGAAATATTAACCCTCTCTTCTTGGTCTATGTGACCATGGTGCAATTGACTTCGTACTCCCTTGCTCACTCACCTTCCTTAATTCTAGGCTTCCTGAATTCAGATCTGATCAATTTAAGCACTTCCTTCAACTGGAGAGACAGATTGACTTAGAAACGTTATATGATTGAAAGATTATTGTATCAGAGATATTGAGAGACTATTTCAGAGTTTTTGTTTTGTTTTGTTTTTTTGTGCCAACAAGGGAATAGATTCTTATTCTTCCCATAGATCTGATGATGGATTGAAGTGATACTGAAGTTTCTTATTACCTGTATCTGGAAACTGAGAATTAAGTCAGTGCAGCAGAATGCACAAGAGGAAAGTGGGGGAAAACACAGTCCCCATGGTAGCATTTGATCCTTTTATCTAGCCGTTCCTAAAGCCAATTTTACTTGTGGGATTTTTCACTTAAATGTATCTATACATTCTTGTAATTTTAATTTGAGTTTCTAACCACTTGCCACTGAAAGGGTCTTAGATGGTATGCTGGTTTCATTGGAGGGTGAGGGAAGTGGATTAAATTGGAGTATGGATTTTGAGAGACTGGGGGAAAAACTTTATCTAGATCAGAAGAAAAATAAGAGAATTTATAATTTATATTTGTCTATCTATCATCTAGAAAAAGAGAGATTGAAGATGGTAGCTTTAGAAGTCTTGCCTTGATAGATTATGAGACAATGACTACTATTGAGGATAAAGGAGGTGCAAATTTGACTTGGAGTTTGCAATGTATGGAAAAGTTTTGAGTCAGTTACTGTGTAAACAAGAGAGCTAACAAAAAATAATAAATAATTACTCAGTTACAGTAAAGCACAGTTGAAGCGGCTCTTTAATTTGGTACAAATTAGATCAATAAAAATACTTGGAAGCTCAGAATTAGGGTTAAACAGCAGGCAGTGAGGCTTTTTTAAAGCATCAAGACTGGTAGATTTTTGGATAGATAAATATGGTATTTTGAGATGTACATCAATAACATGACTGATCATGAAATTCAAGTGTATAAGGAAGAATAGAAAGCCAAAGAGTGGTAAATATTCACTATAAGAAAAGTGAGAAAGGACAAGTAATCAGAGTATAAGAGGAAGTTCTCACTAGAAGAAAGAATTTGAAGAAGATACAGTATAAGAACTGGTTTTCAGAGTAGAGGATTTTAAGATTCCAAAACTTGAAAACTGAATAAGACTGCATGATGATTTGAGTTGAAGCTCTCTACTGGGTAGCTAAAATAGAGATGAAGTTTCTAAGATGGGAACTTAGAAAGAAATGTCAACAGACTTAAAAAGAATACTAAGTAGGCGATGGAATTTGTCAAGGAAAATAGTGGAAGATTAGTGTAAACAAGGTGTGTAAACCATAGGTTATTGAAGAAGCTAGGACAAGGCTGTCAACATTGGCAGCTACTGGATTTATCTTAGGTTGGAGACAAGGTGTTATAAGATGATAGAATGAATTTCAAAACAAGGGAATAATTTTGGAGCAATGGTTATCTGAATGAGACAGTGATGAACAAGCATATTTTAATTTCTGCATTAAAATGTACCCAGCATTTGTTTTAAGCAAGTAAGACATGCACACATAAAAATGATTGTCATAAAGGAAGAAGTTTATACTGACAGACCCCTAGAAGCAGGGGTCACATAATTATATAATCACATAATTATATCAATTTAATTGAAGATATAATTTTTCATACATATAAGAACTAAAGACAAATTGGGGGTAGTACTGTGTATGCTAAGCCACAAATCAGTAGAATAGGAGTTGATAATATATCCATTAAGGCATTACCTGCTGGTAGCCATGACTGGGATTAATTGGATTTCATATGTGCCTTCTTGTTAAAGAGCTGAACTGGGGTCCACTCACTGGGCACAGTAGAACCAGATATGTACAGCAAGGTTTGCAGCTGTAGAAAGGAAGGTGTTGGTCTGCAGGGCCCAAGCAAGGAGGATCAGGCAGCAAATGCTTAAGTTTAGAAGACCTCTTCTAGGGGTCACATGCTTCATGTGACCATGAAGGGTCACAGGGGAAGGAAGAGGGTCATTCAGGAGACAAAGGAGCAAGAGGGGAGAACATGGCCCAGAGCCTTTATTGGGGCTTTTACAGGAAGAAATGACAAGGCAGGGTTGATATGCTAAAGTTTAAAATTAGGCTGTTTGAATAATTTCAGAGGGTTGTGAATTATAGGGGTGGTTCTGACTTTTCTGGTATCTGGCCCAAGGGTGACTTGGGCAGGGGAAATACTGGCTTGATATGTGAAAATGTGATAAAGGAGAGGGCTGGCGGGGTAGGGGAGGGGGGCCGGTGCAGGTTTGATTGGTTGGTTTGTAATTCAAAGCAGCCCTTGCAGGGTAGTTCTTTGCTAATTCTAGGAATTAGCTAGCCCTGGCGGTGGGGGTAGTTTCTCTGGGAATCATAGCGCCAAATGTTTGAGCATCAAGAATATGGAAAATGGGAAAATACAGTGAATATACCTTCTCTTCCAAGTAACTATGGAGAATAGAGGAAGTGACTAATTACATATTTCCTTTCATTAGCTAATTTAACTCTGAATGTAAATTTATTAACATTAAGATTTGATTACTTTTTCTTGAAACAAATACTAAAATGAAGAAAAAGTTCATGACTTTAATGATAAAATTAGTCATTATTTTGAATACTTACCAGCTACTATGCTAAAAACTTTTCACACTTCATATACTATACAATCACTGATTACACTATATAATCATCAGGAAAACCATAATGAGATTACTACTATTAATATGTATGTTTACACCTAAGGAAACTGAGGCTTAGATACTTTAAGTAACTTGTCCACGTTCACTGGGATATAAATCTAGGTCTGTCTAGATTCAAAAACCTAGGCTTTCTGTAGCAATATCTACCTATTTTTCATGCAATGTGTTCTTAATTCAGGAAATCACCCATTCAATTCCATATCATTCATTAGAGGCACAAGTTATAATAAAATAAAAAAGTATAGAAGCTGGTATCTACCTTAGTGGTTTCTGATTTGCTTAGGATTTAACTGAATTTCATTAGTTTTTCACTCTGAATAAAAGCAATCCTTACAATGATACATGGCATGCAGTCTATCTTAAGTTTTATTTTGAACATGACAGTGGCATGTAATTTAAAAAAAAAATCAGCCTAACACTAAGTGTATGAGGCAATAAATCTCAAGTCTCCAGAGCAACATTTTTCTGCCACCCCCTTCCTTCAGACATAAAGAGATGTGGGACTGCTGCCAGAGAAATATAATAAAATGTAAGAACATTTATAAATGAAATACAATCAGAGGCCAACAATCTGCTTCTTTGCTAGCTTGCTTTATTCCTTCCTTGAGGATTCTATTTCTTTCTCTCCTTCACCATGATATTCCATTTCCCTTGCTTTCATTTTCCTACATTTGCCACTATTTATAACATTTGCCCTTTCTCATTTATTCTCTTTTATGTGTTTTCTTTTTTCTTGAAGAAAAAAGATATCCTATGACTTCATTCCTATGTGTATTCAGGATCAGGGTTAGCTTTTTCTTTTGCCTTTTATTACTTTTTTTATACTGGATATTAATTTTTTCCCTCCTGTGTCTTTTTCCTGCATTTAGTTGGTATTAATACTGTGATCTTACTTCTGGGTTGGATGGAGCAGTTTCCTATGGACTATCATGTTTAGAGATTTTTTTTTTCTCTTACCAAAGCCAGTCATAACTTTGCTTATGGGATCAGACATCAGAGTCCCTGAGTCTAAAGAACAGTGCCAAAGTATGTTGAAGGGGTTTACTCTTTCACTCTTTTACTTAGGTAGGTGAAGATATATTTATTCATTTACCCTTTCTTTCATCTCTGTATCCGTCCTTCCACCCTTTAACCAAGTATTTATTGAACACCTTATACTCATTTATTGACCCAGTTAATGATCATTTATGGAGCACCTATGATGTGCCAGGAGTCAGTGGCAAATGCGAGAATAGGTGAAAGCAAAAGATAAGATATGCATTGTCATGAGGTAATTTAAAAGGAATATTGAAGTCAATTGTCAGTCTTTTTTTTATCATCCTCACGTATCCAGATTTCTAAACGATGCTAGTGATAATCCTTCCCATGGAGGCTGTTCACTTCCACCACTTTCCATCTCCCCATTGGTGTGGAACTTTCTAGTACAGAGCACAACAGATAAAAATTCCTGGCCTCTTGAAGGTTACATTCTAGAAGAAGTGGGTATATGTGTGTGTGCACATATATAACTATATTGATAATTATATCAATTTAATTGAAGATATAATTTTTCATACATATAAGAACTAAAGACAAATTGGGGGTAGTACTGTGTATGCTAAGCCACAAATCAGTAGAATAGAAGTTGATAATATATCCATTAAGCCATTACCTGCTGGTAGCCATGACTGGGATTAATTGGATTTCATATGTGTCTTCTTATTAAAGAGCTGAACTGGGGTCCACTCACCTGGCACAGTAGAACCAGATATGTAAAGCAAGGTTTGCAGCTGTAGAAAGGAAGGTGTTGGTCTGCAGGGCCCAAGCAAGGAGGATCAGGCAGCAAATGCTTAAGTCCCAAACTCGCCGATGCCTTGTAGGTAAGGGTTTCTAAAAGCAGGGGTAAATTGGGAAAAAAAAAAAAAAAAAGTTACAGGCAAAACTGTAAATCAATGTATGGAGGTTACAGATTGGTTTTGGCTTAAAAGGCCAGGGTATCTGAAAGCAGAGGCTTATAGGTCATAGGTAGATTCAAAGATTTTCTGATTTGCAATTGGTTAAGGAAGAGAAGCTTTGCTTAAAAATTTGGGGTCAGTAGAAAAGAACGTTAGCTCTAGCTCATGGTATGACTTTCTTCAGGCTTCTTAGGAAGAAATTTAGAACAAGGAATGGCAGCCAAAGTTCAATCCTCAGTTTCCCCTTATCTGAGGTCTATGTGACAGCAGGTCAAGTCTGTGGGTGTCTGGGTTTCTGAAAAACAACTGAGAGCTACATGTTAAGACGTTATCTTTACTTTCTTTAGAAGAACCAAGCATCCCCGTGATTTCAGCTTCCTTGGCTATTGTTTTTTTACTACTGTTACCTTCTGACTTATCAAGGTCCTTATTTGCTTCTTAAGATGAGCTAAGTTTCTGGAATTTCCTTTGAAGGAACTAAATATTTTTCTTTATTTTCATATTTGGGGGACCTGGCAGGCCCCTGAAGGGGTCTTTTGTCTCATTCTGTCAGTGTTGTTACATGCACTTGAGCATCATAATCACCTAGGGGTGTTCTTACAAAGAGAGGTGTCCTAGCCCCATTCAGAGAAATTTTAATTTCATTGCTCTGTTGTATGACCCAAGTGTGTATATTTTATAAATTCCTCAGATAATTTGGGCAATCAGTGCTGAGAAACATATACTACATGACCCAAAAAGATCATGAAAAGGAAGTTAAACTAGATGTTGTAGGTTTGTGTCTTCAAAAATATAATATTCCTGTGCCTCAGTATGTCAAAATATGACCTTATTTAAAAGTAGAATCATTATAGATATAATTAGTTAAGCTAAAATTGGATCTACTGGTGTAGGCTGGACCCTTAATTCAATATGACTGATGTCCTTATAAGATGATGTGGAGACATACAGGGAGAATGCCAGGTGACGATGGAGACAAAGATTGCAGTGATGCAGCTGCAAGCAGTGAACACCTGCCACCATCAGAAGCTAGGAAAAGGCAAGAAAGACTTCTACCCATAGCATCAGAGAGAGCAGGGCCCTGATAACACCTGGATTTTAGAGTTCTCCGTAACTGCAAGATAATAAATTTCTGTTGTTTTACAGTACCATATTTGTGTTACTTTTTCACAGCAGCTCTAGACAATGAATATAGTAGATTTTGTCATCTGATGTTTATTGTGAATTTATGGTGATGAAGCTAGGAAATATCTTTGCTTTGAGCAATATTTGCATCTGTGTCACCTATATTTAGCCCTGTTGCAGGAGAACAATACACAGTGTTGGACCATCAGGAGAAAAATGTCAAGGAAAATGATTCTAAAGAAAACACATCTTGACCTCTCCACCCATATGAACTTTATTTCTATGCAAACACTGAAGGTTCCTCTAATGTTGCCAGCCAGTTACTAAATTGTTGGTAGCTTAAAATCAACCTTGATAACAGTATATAAGCTATGGAGATCTGCAAATGCAAAAAGTCAGGCTTTTGTTATTGTTGTTGTTTTTCCAGAGAGTGTTCATCAGCATACTACTACAGGGCCTGGTGAGGCATATAAATGCGAGATGTTAAATGTAGAAAAAAAGATGGGAAAGTTAATGGGCTTTCTTGGGCATGATAGGATAATAGGAAAGCATGAAGTGTAAACATCTTCCCTGTAAACAGAGGAAATCATAATGCTACACAGCATCTCAAAGAAAAGTGAATATGGGTTCAAGTTTGACTAAGTGGTTGAACTAGCATGGCTGCTGGCTTCCACTCCCAAGTTCAGCTTCAGAGGAATCAGTAGGGAAAAGGGAGAAAACTGACAAACCCCTGGGAGATGAGGTTTTAAATTGGTGTGTAGGAAGAAGTAGCTTTGACCTGTGACAGGAGGCAATCAAGCACTGCTGAGGTGTAAGTACAGTGAGGATTATTGGAGTTATGCTCTTACTTTTTCCAGGACATTTCCTGGAGGCGAATAATGCCTGTGCCACACGGCTGGGTCCAGGTGTATTAGGAATAACTATCAAAGAATCCCTAGGGCTTACTGACTTCAGTCAATTGCTCCTCCATTTCCCATCTTTTCCCTTTCAAAACTCTAAAGATTAGGAACTATATTCCAAGTACTTAATGAATACTTCTTGGGCTGAGAAGGATAAATAATTGATAAAAGTGTTTGTTTTATAAGAAAAGGAATGATTGAATCTGGTTTTCTTAGACGGCTCTACCCTTGGGCTTTTCTACTCCACATCTTCTCGATTTATCAGTCTGACAAATACTGGGGTTTCGGACTTCCTTAACTCTCATTGCCTGAAGAAGAAAAAAAAAGCTAATATTCCTGAGGAAAATGAGTTCACAGATCAAAATAACAAGATATTTAGGTGAAAAAAAAAATTTCAAACTGTCACTTCAATATGAGAACATGATAAAAACCATATTAGAAATGTACAGTATCAGAAGTATTGTAACTGAGAAACTCATTAAATTTTTGCATGTAATACTTAAATCAGGAGTGGAAGTGAGAAAGACCAAGACATGTAAAACGATGCTGATTTCTATTTTATTAAAAGAGGTATACAGTTAGCAATTTAAAAAAGAAATAATTAAAATAGACATTGCAAAAATAGGATATAATACAAAAATAAGACAGTAACAGTTCTAAATAAATCAATAGTTACAATAAATAAATATGGACAACCTTAACAGTTCAAAGACAAATTCTGACAGACTGAGAATAACATCCAAAATTTTGCTATATACTGATTACAAAAGACACTTAAAACATGAGGATAAACAAAAATTCAAAGAGAAGAGATAAAGACATTTAACACATGTTTTTCATTTCATTTCATATACTAGCACAAGGAAATTGCCATACTGATATTAGATAAAATACAGTTAAGATAATGATATAGGGTAGTGTCACTATCTAATGATGCAATTTCAATTTACCAAGAATTTATAGCTATTAGTAATGAAGTAATTTTGAAATATATGATGCATAAGCTGAGAGAAATACAAAAATAATTTCATAAATCCAAAATTTTATCAGTAGATTGAACACACATCTGTCGTTTACTAACAGTTAAAAATGAAAATGAAAAGGGGTATATAAATATTTACAACAAAATCAGTAAACTTGCCCATAATCAATAAATTCATGGAATACATACATATATATATATATATATATATATATATATTCTACGTTGAACAATTAATGAAAGACATTTTTCACAGACACTTGCAAAGCCTTAGAAAATTTCAAAGGCAGGTATCATAAAGATTATAATCTTTGATCACAATATAACTTAGAAGTTAATGACAAAAATATAAATTTTTAAAATATCACACATTTGAATAATATAAAAACATTGCTAAATAATTCATGGTATAAAGAAGAAATTATACTAAGGAATGACTAGAACTGAATTTTAATGAAAACATTGTATATCAAAGCTAGTAGGATACAACAAACCAATGCTTTACGAAACACATGTATAGCCTACTTAGTTTTTTTAGAAAATTAGAAAACTTCTAAATACATAAGCTAAATGCCCATCATAATAAAGTAGAAAAATAAAAATAAAACTTAAAGAAATTAGCAAGTGAAGTAAAAATCTAGCAAAACTCATTAAAATATAAACCAATACTACTGAGATCACCAAAGCCTAAGTAGTTGTTTGAAAAAAGAATTAAAGGGAGACAAACTTTTGTCAACAGTAATTAAGAGAAAAAGATATACATATAGAATGATAGGAATAAAAGTTGTAACACTAGAAGTAATATGCCAACACTTTTGCCAATAATTTTGAATACTTTTGATTAAATTGAAATTTGCAGAAAATATATCTTACTAGAATTAAACCAAGGAGAAAAAAACAGCATGGATAATATAAGCATTCAAGTAATTGACACAGTGCTTAAAATAATCCCACAAGCAAACACTAGGCTCAGAAGGTTTTAAAGATGAGTTCTTGTAAGTGTTCAAGCACATGATACCAAGTTTATTTAGTCTCTGACATGAAATTTTAAAGGAGGAATATTTTCCAATGTCCTCTATGAGGCCTCATCAACCTGGTAAAAAAACTAGAGAAAACTATGTAAGAAAGAACAATTGCATGTCTATTTCACTTATGATGATAGTGCAAAAAAAAATTAACATATTAAGAAATCAAACACAACAATGTACAGAAAAAATATTACACCACAACCATATTGGTGTTATTCCAGGTATGAAAAGACAATATAGTATTAGACAGTCCAGAAATTCAATCCAACAAATTGATTAATTTAAAGGGAAAATAATATAATATTCTCTATACATGCAGTTTAAAAAATTAAAACCCATTTACAAGGAAGATTATTACCAAATTAATAATATAAGAGGATTTTCTTAATATAATAAAGGGTATAAAAAACCATGAGCAGCCATCATCCTAAATTAGAGACATCTTCTTTTAAGACAAAAATGTCTATTATATTAGTTACTTATTCCATGCCCCACATCCTTTTGGCTCTCCTTTTACTCAAGTCATATTCGTGGCATTCAGCTTCATTAAGGTGTAAACTGATAGCACTTTGCTTCAGTTACACCTCGCATTTTCGCTTTCGGCCTTGGATGTTTCTAAAAGCATGACTTAAGAGACAAGGGAAATCTAACTGATTTTTATGCATATGTGGTCTGGGAAGGTGAATGAATACCTCATGGACAATTCTTGACCAGGGTGAGACAGGAGCCAGTGAATAAATTCTCCCCTCTTTCTTTTCTCAAGTGAATAGTTGCGAAGTTCAGTCTACACAGTATCTTATATAACCTTGATGATGCAAATGGCCTCATTTATCATGGAGAGCAATCAAAAATCGGATGTACCCTCTGTATTGCCTTCCTCTCCTTACATATTTTACTCTCATTAGCTTTCTGCCTATCTTCCCTGAAATTTTTTCCACAATTAAAATCCTTGTTTTGTTCTGGATTAACCCTGGTTAAGACAGATGTTATCACTATTCTAGTCAACATTGTGTGAGCAGTCCTAGACTATGATTAAAGGCATAAGTATTAGAAGGAAACAGAAGCTAATGTAGCTATAGATGTTATGACCTCTCAATTAGAAAATTTAAAAGAATCCATACGCATATTATTAAATGTAATAAGAGCATTTAGCAAGCTGGCTGGATATTAGATTAAAATATAAAAACGATACATTTTTAAACAGTAACAGCATATTTTTTACACCAACTGCTGAATATTAAAGAAAAAATATTTTGTACAGTAGTAACATAATATCCAAAAACATATTTAATAAACTATAAGACTTCTGCAGGAAGAAATAAAACATTTTATGATGAGATATTAAAGAAAACAAATAGGGACATGTACCATCATGGATAACAGGAATTAATATTTTACAGATATTAATCATCAAAAGATCAACTTTTAAATTTAATAAAATTCCAAACAAATTTTAACAATTTTTATTTTGGGAACTTGATAAATTGCTTCTTTAATTTTATGAAAAATTACTGCACTAAGTATATTCGAGGCGCTACTGAAGGCAAAGTCAGGAGGAGAGGGATATTACTTGATTATATGTTAGAATTAAGTTTGAAGCTAAAGAACTACTTAAAAAAGAAGTAGGGAAAAAAAAGGAATGCACAAAAGTCCATCTTGGAGTTGTGCAATGGTAAAGGCAGTGATAAGTCTGGAATTTACATTAAAGATCATATTAGAGAATATCTTAAATTCCATAACATAAGGAATTTGTTTCCTGTAAAGCAGTGGGAAAAGTTTGGAACATGTCTAATGTGCTGGAATTTTAGCACATGTTGTGTAGCATACATTGAGAAGAAAGAAGACTTGAAAGAAGCCAGGATGAGAAGTTTTTAAGTTGTCAGGAAGTGAATAAGTAATTGGTTAATGTTTTTGGATATTCTTAAGAACCTCTGACTTAACATATTTAGATATTAAGATACCTCCTTTTGGATACACTTAAATTACCTCCAATTCAATATATTTAAATTGACTCCTATCATTTGTGTCTATTGATTTTATGATGCATAAGTACATTACTCTAATGATTAGCTAGGTATGATTTTTTATATAAATATTCTAGCCAATAATCATAAAACATTCAACGATAATAAACCCAGGGCTGCAAATTTACAATGATTGACATAACTTGCATTTATTTGTGTGTGTTTAGTTAACATAGTTAAAATTAATTTTATTATTTTGAAACTATATATTGCATATTTATGACTTATGAATTTAATATATGAAATAAAAATGTTTATGAGAATTCTTTAGACTTGAATCTCTCATAGGAAAAAGCTTTGATTAGTATTTTATAATTTCCACAGTTATAATATATGTGACTTTTTCCAGAGCTTGATCTTTGGACTCTTTAACATTATTTCTGAAAAGAACAAAATTGTTCCATGCGTATGTAATAAAATATATGAATGATGAATTATTAAATAAAATTCAGGCCAGGCGCGGTGGCTCACGCCTGTAATCCCAGCACATTGGGAGGCTGAGATGGGTGGATCACAAGGTCAGGAGACCAAGACCATCCTGGCCAACACAGTGAAACCCCGTCTCTACTAAAAATACAAAAAATAGCTGGGCGTGGTGGTGGGAGTCTGTAGTCCCAGCAACTCGGGAGGCTGAGGCAGGAGAATGGCATGAACCCAGGAGGCGGAGGTTGCAGTGAGCCGAGATTGTGCCACTGCACTCCAGCCTGGGTGACAGAGCGAGACTCCATCTCAAAAAAAAAAAAAAAAATAATAATAATAAATAAATAAAATTCAATTAATATTTTACTAATAACCTTGAAGATCTGGTAGCACAACAAATTTCAGAATTGAAATAGCTGTTATAGATTGGTTTTCTTTTGGCTGTTGTTGTTGTAATTATCAGGATGTATGGGATTAAACAGACTCTCCAAACAGAATATAAACATTTTATCCTTTGCGGATATTTTTGGCCTCAGTTATAGATGACTAGTAAAAATTTACTGGTCTTTTTCTTTAGAAATTTTGAGAGATGGATATATATTTTTTCTTTTTTCTCTTATTTTTGGTGTTTTCATTGCATTGGGATGACAAATGAAATAATGATTTTACTGACTATAAATTCTTTTTTCTATTTTCAAATATCACAGATTTAAAGTGGAATTATTTATCTCAAAGGATTTACTCAATGGCCAAAATAATAAGAACAAAAATGAAGTTTCTCTAGTTAGGTTGTAGTAAACTTCACCAAGGACTCAGACAAATCTGTTAAACAGCAATTATTTGACTGGGCACTCAGTGCAAAGGATGTTATAGACCAGGGGTCCCCAACCCCTGGGCTGTGGATGGGTACTGGTCCGTGGCCAGTTAGGAACCGGGCTGTACAGCAGGAGGTGTGAGGCAGGCAAAGGAGCATTACAACTGAGCTCCCCCTCCTGTCAGATCAGTGGTGGCATTTGATTCTCATAGGAGCATGAACCCTATTTTGAACTCACATGTAAGGGATCTAGGTCAAGTGCTCTTTATGAGAACTAATGCCTGATGATCTGAGATAGAAGAGTTTTATCCAGAAACAACCCCCTCTGCCTTCCCTCCTTGGAAAAATTGTCTTCCATGAAACCAGTCCCTGGTGCCAAAAGGCTGGAGACCACTGCTGTAGACAATAAGATGAGAGAAGGCCTGGGCCATGCAATTCAGATAATTTTTATCTTTACAAACTATGAAAACATTGACAATTAATAGTGCAACAGAAATAGTCAAGATGTAACTACAGCTAAGAGATATAGTTGTGATGCAGGAGAACATTATCATTGTTTCTAGTGGAAAGAGATCATCTTTCAGTGGATGTAAACTCTTTTCAGAGAAAAGGGTTTAAGAGGTATTTTCAAGTTTAGCAACTTTTAGATAAATGGAGAAAGACAGTGAATAGGTGGTTGTAAGATAGATAAATATTTATTTACAGAAAACTTATGAGAAATTAGGACAGGAATGTACGTTGAGATAATGTATCTCAGGACTTGAATGCCAAACTAAAGATTTTGGACTGTTTTCTAGAAAATGGGGAAGAAAAAAGCAGTTAAATAACTAGATGAAAGTAGTGGTTTCAGGAGATAAATGTAATCATAGATGGTTTTATATAGATGTGTGTGTGTGTGTGTGTGTATGTATGAGTATAAAAGTTACTACAAATTTACTACAAGAAGAAATACTGAGGGTAAAAAGAACAACTGGGAATAAAAACTGGTACAAAGACATAGTACTTTTTTACAATAATAAATGTGTATTTTTCTATACTTTGAATTACATAGTGGCCCCTCCTCCCCATTCCAATAATAGCTAAGGCATTTTTATCTTTATTGTTCAGCAAGGAGACAACACAGCAGTAAGGCAGAATACTTAGAATACTTGGGGTTTTATTTTTTAAGATAGCCACTTATAATTTATATTAGAGACAGCTTTGAGGGAAATAAACAAAAATTATGAGTTTCAAAACTCTGAACTTTTAAATGTCCTCTGCCATAAAGAAATTGCATAATACATGTATGCCATTAAGAAAAAGTAGTTTTAAAGTATAACCCATGGATCAGGTAACATCAGAATCCAGGAAGTAACACTGAGACAAGGGAACCTTCCCCACCCAAGGAAGTAGTGGGTAAACGTGCGACCCTGGGAAACCACGCTTCTCCCACGGACCTTTGCATCCCTTGGGTCATAAGATCTCCTCATGAACCCACTCCATAAGGGCTTCTAGTCTGACACACAGAGCTGTATGCAGTCACATAGAGCAGCTGCTCAAGCACATGTAGAGACCCAGGAGCTTTAGATACTCTGGCTTTTTGGGCTTCCAAGAAAAGGTAATAGCAACTCCAGCAAAGTGGGAGGTTAGACCTCCATACATACCCCGAGGAAAGAGGCTGAATCCAGGTGGGCAAGCAGCAATGTTCTGCAGGCCCCACTTCCATGTGACATAGGTCTGTCTCACAGGACACGACCCACTGGCTTGGAGTTGCAGCCAGCCACCAGTAGCAGTGTTGCCCCTACCTGGGACAGAGCTCAGTCACTGTTTGGGCAACTTAGCCATTCTAGCCTATAGGCTTTGGAGAGTCCAAACCGATCAGGAGTGGAAAGGATCCTCCAGCACAGCATAGCTGCTCTACCAAAATGTGGCTAGCTTGCTCTTTAAAGTAGGCCCCACATCTATTCCTCCTCACTGGGCAGGACCTCCCAACTGGGACCTCCAGCCACTTCTGCTGGTGTTCTCCTGCTGATAGATATTTGAAAAGTCCCAGGGACAGCACTCCCAGAGAGAGGGGCATGCCACCATCTTTGCTGTTTGGTAGAGTTAGCTCTTCCAGCCTCCAGGCTCTGGAGAGCCCAGGCCAACCAGGGGCAGAGCAGTACCCCAGCATAGCACAGCTGCTCTATGAAAGCATGACCACACCACTTATTTAAGCAGGTCCCTGATCCCATTTCTCCTCACTGGAAGAAACCTGCAAACCTGGGCCTCCAGCCACCCCCAAAGATGTTCTCTGGCCTACAAAGATTTAAAAACTCCCTGGGCAGAAATCCCAGAGGGAGGGGTGGGCCACCATCTCTGCTGTTTGGGCAACTTAGCAGTTCCACCCTCCGGGATTTGGAGAGTCTAAGCCAACTGGGGGTGAAAACAGTACCCCAGCACAGCACAGAAACCTGATGAAGCTATCCAAATTGTTTTTATAAGTGAGTCCCCAACCCCATTCCTCATCACTGCGTGGAGCCTCCCAATCAGGGTCTCTGGCTACCCCCACTGGTGTTCTCTGACTGACAAAGGTTTTAGGCCACCCGGAGATGAAGGGGTAGGCAGAGGGTGACACCTTCAAGTGGACCCCCAGCATACCACAGCAACCCTGTGAAAAAGTAGCCAGACTGTTTAAAAAAAAAAAAAAGACCCATTCAAAGGTCAGCAACCTCAAAGATTGAAGATGGGTAAGCCCCTAAGGATAGAAAGAATCAGCTCAAGGAAACTGAAAACTCAAAAAGCCCAGAGTATCCTCTTTCCTCCATATGACCATGTCATCTCTCCAGCAAGGGTTCAGAACCAGGCTGAGGCTGAGATGGCTGAAATGACAGACGTAGAATTCAGAATTTGAATAGGAAGAAAATTCACTGAGATAAAGAAGTACATTGTAATGGAATGCAAGGAAGCTAAAAATCATGATAAAACATTGCAGAAGATGGCAGACAAAAGAGACAGTATAGAGAATAATGTAGCTGACCTGATAGAACAGAAAAACATATTACAAGAACTTCACAATGCAATCACAAAAGTATTAATAGAAGAGTAGATCAAGTGGAGGAAAGAATATCAGTGCTCAAAGACTGGCTTTCTAAAGTAAGTCAGGCAGACACCGAACAAAGAAAAAAGAATGAAAACCTCTGAGAAACATGGGATTATGTAAAGAGGCTGAATCTATGACTGATTGGTGTACTTGAAAGAGATGGGGAGAATGGAAGCAACTTGGGAAACATATTCCAGGATATCATCCGTTAGAACTTTTCCAACCTAGCTAGAGAGGCCAACATTCAAATTCAGGAAATGCAGAGAACCCTAGTAAAATACTCCATGAGAAGATCATCCCCAAGACATATAATTATAATATTCTCCAAGTTCAAAATGAAAGAATGATAAAGGCAGCTAGAGATAAAGGCCAAGTCACCTACAAAGGCAAGCTCATCAGACTAACAATGGACCTCTCTGCTGAAACCCTATGACCCCAAAGAGAGTGGGGTATCAATATTCAATATTATTTTAAAAAGGAAGTTCAAACCTGAAATTTTGTATCTGGCCAAACTAAGCTTTATAAGCGAAGGAGAAATAAGATTCTTTCACACAAGCAAATGCTGAGGGAATTTGTTACCACCAGACCTGCCTTGCAAGAGTTTCTGAAGGAAGCACTAAAATGAAAAGACAAGACCATTACCAGACACAACAAAAACACAATGAAGTACACAGACAGGTGACACTGTAAAGCAACCACATAAACAAGTGTGCAAAATAATCGGCTAACATCATGATGACAGGATCAAATTTTCACATATTAATATTAACCTTAAATGTAAATGGGCTAAATACCCCCAAATAAAAGACACCGAATGGCGAGTTGGATAAAGAACCAAAACCAATTGGTATGCTGTCTTCAAGAGACCTATCTCACATGGAATGACACATACAGGCTCAAAACGAAAGGATGGAGGAAAATCTACCAAGCAAATGAAAAACAGGAAAAAAGAAGAGTTTCCAATCCTAGTTTCTGACAAAATAGAGTTTAAACCAACAAAGACAAAGAAGGTACACCCAATACAGGAGCACAAAGATTCATAAGGCAAGTTCTTACAAATCTTCAGAGTTAGACTCTCACACAATAATAATGGGAGACTTTCACTCCCCACTGACAATATTAGAAAAATCATCAAGAGAGAAAATTAACAAAGATATTTAAGACTTGAACCCAGAACTGAATCAAATGGACCTCATAGATATCTATAGAATTCTCCACCCAAAAACAAGGGAATATACATTTTTCTCATTGCTACATGGCACTTACTCTAAAGTCAAGTGCATAATCAGAAGAAAACACTCCTCAGCAAATGCAAAAGAATTCAAATCATAACAAACAGTCTCTTGGACCACAGCACAATCAAATTCAAAATCAAGAGTAAGAAATTCACTCAAAATCATACAATTACATAAAAACTAAATAACCTGCTTCTGAGTGACTTTTGGGTGAATAATGAAATTAAGTCAGAAATAAATGCTATTGTGGAGTAAGTAAAGGGAATAGAGTTTTGACAAAGAAGTTTTAATATTGATAAATGTTTTCTGAGGTCCTGAAAAGATTATCTGAAGGCATTCTTCTCACAAAGAATATTAAATTGCTGGACCTAGCCCTAGAAAAAGAAAAGGAACTATGAGAACACATTGTCATTCTTCACCTGTTTTTTTCTCTTTTATAATTAGTATGTTATATGGTCAGTGTATAAGTAATAACTAACTTCAGTGGAACAATAATGTCTAGACAAAGATCAGGGAAATGTAGTAGTTAACTGTCAACAATGAGCAGAGAAGCAGAGGAAGACAATAAGTCAGCTACAGTCACAGAAAGTTAGTTGGAGAATGAAGGAGAGTGGCAGCAGCAAATTTAGGATGAGGTTTGGGTACAGTTACTAGGAAAGCAAAGGACAGATTCAATTTCTGAAATGATAAAGTAAGAGAAAAGATACTGTATCGGTTAAACATTTCAGAAACCAGTGATTCATGAACATAGAGGTGCTGGGTTTTGACTTCGAAAGCATATGTGCTAGGGTGCTTTCAGATGCCAATAATTGAAATTCTAAATTAAACTGTCTTACAAATAAAGAAACATACTGTCAATAAACCCAGCAATCTGGTGGTCTTCAGGTATTGGTATGGTCAGGATACTGACTCCATTTCTTTGTGATTCTTTGTGCTCTACCTGTCTATGTGTGTTTACTTGATCCTCAGAAGGGTTTGCCTTCTGGTTGCAAAATGGCTAGCTAGCTACAACTGAATAGAATTCCTAGCTCACATTCAACTGATATGACACTCCTCCTCCAATCAAAAACTAGTCTCCCTTGAAGTTTATTGGTTCAGTTTAGTCTAAGCCATTCCCCAAATCAGTAGGAGTTTCCAGAGAAATGTTTTACATTCACTAGATTAAGCCTCAATCCCTGGAAAGAGAGATTAAATCATCATAGTTAACATAAAATGAACAAAATCAGCTTTTCCTGAGTCATAGGGATGCATAATTTAAGTTTTTGGAACAAAACTAAAGTTCTGTTAGGAAGAAAGAAAAGTTAATGTCTTCACTAGCCTTTATAGAATAGATTTTGTAAAATGCAGGATTTTCTTGATTCCAGGAGACATTTTTCTCCCCACAGGTTTTAATACCTCTAAAGTTGGGATGTAACTTACAATCAATGTCATCCTAAAGATGAGTTGGCAATGATCTATTTTCTCTGTTTTAGAGTGACATAGGACACAGTGTTGCATATTAAAATTTTATACCGTTATAGATCTTAGGTAACATGGTATTTCCTTCAAAGATTAAAACTTTGCAAAAACTAGGACTTTCTTTATATAATGTGACTAGTCCTTTCATTTCTGCAAATGCTTACTGAATCAATTCATTTAGGTATGTGAAGGAAATAATCTTGTCAATAACATGTAATAAACATATTTGAATTCTGTCAACTTCTTATTATGTATTCTACAATTTTAGCCCAAGCTACTGACACTTCTCTTACTGATTGTTTCAGTAGTCTCCTAACATCTTTCAGTATTCACTACTGGTCCCCTTTGAATCTACCACATCACAGTTAGATGGGATTATGTGGAAGTTTAAATCTGCAATTCTGCTACAGGTAATTGTAGAACAGCTTGCATCAGACTTACTTGCAGATAAGTATGACAAAAACTACAAACAAAATATTAAAAATGACTTTCAAAATGGTAGACTTTCAAAAGCAGAAAAAAGCCAAAAGCAACCAACCACTGAAAGAAGTACCTGCACTCAGTAAGATATCTGTTTATTGACATTTTACATTGGAACACACCCTAAAACAAGTTCTTTGCTAGAACTCAAGTCAAAAGAGCAAGTGGGGTGCTAGGACAAACAGGGGTGCTAGAATTCAACTAATATCAATCAGGGACTGTGGCTCAAGTAGTCAGACAACAGAGTTTGGGGCTTCTTGAGAATCCAGAAAGAGACAGAATGCAAAAAGAAAGGAGCCATAGAGTGGGCAGCCTCATCATAAGCTATGTATATTCTCCAGCTAAATACTTGGATAACCCTCCAACTAAATACATGTATGGTCCCAAAGTGCATTCACAGAAAAACTCCCAGGAGCCTGGTAGAAAGTAACATCTAGGGAGACAGAGTATAAAGTTTGAGTCCAGCCAAGTCAACAGCTCACTAAGAGGATGGCATCAGCAAAAACAACATTCTTCAGATAAAGATGAAAGATTCCAGACATCCTAGGATGTATTACAGCATTGTCCAGGATAAAAAAATAAAATAGCAATTATTTGCAGTAACCAGAAAAGTAGCCTCTCATCAAAAGAAAATCATTCAATAGAAACAAAAACTTAGCTCATATTTTGAAAACATAATGATAAAGTTTCAGATTTAAAAAGTACAATATCTAAAATTTAAAAGATTGCCAGCTAGGCTTAACAGAAAATCTGAAATGGCAGAAGAAAGGACTAGGTAACTTGAAGACAGTTCCATAAAAATTACCAATCTGAAATGCAGATACATGTATTGAAAAGATAAAGAGTCTCAGTAATTGGGAGAAAAAAACCCCTAGATATTGTACGTAGTTATACTTACTCATAGCTGTAATTGAAGTAAAAGAAAAAATATTAGGTCAGGAACAAATATTTGAAGAAATAATTTGGGAAGTTTTCTTGAATTTGATTTAAACACTCCTCCTTCCTCCCCATATACACTTAGGGGTTCAAGAATTTCAGCAAATCTTAAAGAAGATAAATACAACAAAATGCAGGATAAAAGACAACTCACATATATTATAGTTAAAAAGAAATACCTAGAAAGCAACCAGAGAAGCAATATACGTAGAGAGGAATAATGACACAAGGAGAGCTGACTCATCAGTAACCATGTAGGCCAGAGCATGACATAAGAGCATCTTTAAAGTGCCAAAATAAATCCAAAAATCTGTCAACCTAGAATTTTCTATCCGGTACTATTATATTTCATAAACATAAGCAAGAAAAAGATAATTTCAACTGACATAAACTAAGGGAATTAGTCACCAGCAGATCTGCACTACAAAGAAAGCATTACAATATTCCTTAGAATGAAAAGATCTACAGAAAGGAGTTAAATGGTAAGTCTTTGGACAAATATAAAAGAATATATTAAGTTTCAAATAATTTTTATTTATAGACAAAATTTTTATTTATAGACAAAATTATTTATAGACAAAATAACCAAATAGTCATCATCATCCAATACCCAGAGAGCCCACCACCATGTGTCTCCTAACATAAAACACCAAGAAGGAAACATCAATTTTGTCAAAAATTGATTGCCTAAATCTAAGCATGAGAAAACATGGAGCAAACCCAAATTGAAGGACATTCTAAAAAATAACTGGTCTATGCTTTTCAAAAATATCATTGGCAAAAAAGGAAAGAAATGCTGAGGAGTTGTTCCAAATTAAAAGATAATATAAAGATATGGCTAGTAAGAGCAATGTCTGCTCCTGGGTTGGATAATAATCAAAAATAACATCTCTGAAAAAATATTACAACAGTTTGAATACAAACTGTTTATTAGTAATAATAATGTATGATTGCTTAATTTTCTCATAGTGATTTCTAAAAAGTATAGATGTGTTCAAGTCTCTTCCCTATTTGACATTGTATCAAGGCTTACTGTTGGTTTCAAAGAAATCCAACGTTAACATTAACAAGATCTAGATGGTTCCAAGCATTCTGGCTTCTGATTACCTAGCATCTTTCATCTCAGCTCCTTGTATGCTAACTTTGTTCAAAGCACACAAACATACATTTTGTGCACTCTGTATCTCTATTATCTCTCTTTTATTTTTCGTGATTTTGGTATTCCACCTGTTCTTTCTTATATGTATTTCAGCAGTTCTTTCTTTCAACTGTTCTTGTTTATATAGGGTTTTTGCTCCTATCTGGTTCTGTTAAAAAAATGTTACTACCTAAGCCCTACTCACTCTTCAGAACTCTCCTTAAAAATTTCTTCCATAGAAAAATATTTTTTTCACATGCCTCATAATCCTTCTTTTATACACCACCCTAACATTATGTATATCTTCTTTATAAAATGTAGAATAATTGTAAGCCAGTAATCTACTATGTTATTAGTTATATATTTATCAGTTCTTCCAGGTAGAATGTAAGCTTAATAAGGATAAGGAATGGATCATTACTCTTTAGTACTATAGCTCCAGCAATCAGCTCAGTGCTTGGCAAATAGACACCGCTGAATACATTTTGTTGAATGAATAAACAAGAAAGAGTGTGAGTATGGAGAGGAACAGTTATAGGTAAGTGTTGTTTGTGTAGAGAAAAAGACTGAAGAGACTCTTAAGTGTCTACTGCACTCCTAATTTCCTTTTGAAGAAAGTGGCTGCAGTTGTTGACACCTAAGAAAAGTTGTTCTCATTTTGCATCATATAACTATGGTTCACTGGCCACAGCTTATTGGCCTATGGATCACTCTAACCAACGGCATCCATCTAGAGGTTAGAAAAGAAATGAAAGTTTCTAATCTTTGAGATGACTCCAAATGTGAGTGCTGTACATTAGTTCTGTACTAGGTTTTGTATTGAATGGTGATTGATTGTGGTAATAAGTTTCTCACTTGGGTTAGGAGTTACGATTAAGAGACAAATATATAAAGATTATTTAAAAAGAATGGTCAGCATTGTAGAAGATATCAAACATAAAAGATAAAATTAAAATAGATTGAATAGCAGAATCCTAAGAATGCCAGTCCTGAGAATGAAAATCTCTAGAATAAAAGAAAGTAGATATATTTTATTAGGAGTAACAGGATGGCACTACCATGGACTCCCCTTTTCTTTCTATTATATATTAAAAGAAAAGAATCTGAAAGAATTAAACATATGTCACCCCATCATATGCCAGTCTGGAATATGGACTATTTTGAGTTAAAGGTACTTAAAAACCAGCAGGTACAAGAAGATCACTGTGACCTTTGAGCTATTTCTTAAAAGCAGGAGATAAAATTCCCATATGAAAATGTCTTCTTTCTACCAGAAGGAAAGTATCATTCTAGTATCATTCTCATCTTCCAGGACATAAAGTTGGGGCTGAGAGAAATCTGTATAAACCTTGTTAAATTAAGCCTTATCTTTCTTGCCACATCTATACCCAATTAATTATCTTAGCCAAATCCCTTTTGCCTTGTCACATTTTCATAGTTTACTACTATTTCTCCAATTCAGTAGATAAGCTTTCAACTCTAACTGCATCTTTGGTTCTTCATTTACTTGAGGAAGACCGCTATGTCACATAAAATTTACTTTAAATAAATTTGTAGGCTTTTTTCCTGTTCATCTTTCTCTTGTCAATTTAATTATCAGATCCAGCCGAAACACCTCGAAGATATAGGTAAAATGTTGTCTCTCCTACAGGTTCATCCTACTTTTCTATTTAAGACCTAGCTTTGTGTTTGCTGATACGGTTTCTTCTGTTGCGTTGCTCAACCCTAACTACCTCTGGTAACTTGATCGTGTGCCTTTTACATATGACACATCTTTCTGTTCTTCTAACACATCTTTTAAGAAAGAAAAATTGTAAACCATATCTTAGTTGTATTGTCAGCCAGGAAGCATAATAATAATCATAAATTAGGGTATTTTTGAGATTTCTATTACACTGTTTTGTCATTTATTTTGAGTAATATTTCCTTCAGTGAAAATCAGTTTTACTCATAAATAAGTACAAATAAGTGCTACTTTCCATGTATACCTTAGAATTTTATCAGTTAGCAAGTTCACTACAGGTGTCCAGCTTAGAGCGTTAATATAACTTAAAGACAGTGATTAGTCTACACAAAATTACAAACAGAATGGTATACATTCAACAGATTTTCAAGGGCATTAAATGACTTGTGTAACTAGTTGCTGTATAATCAAATCATGTTATAATAAATTACATAGAATAATGAAAATTCTCATAGGCATGCGCACAGGCAAGCATGCATCACAATTACACATGATGCTAGAAGTTAGACTGAGGCAATCACACTAAATTTATTCAGATGTTATTCATCCTAAATCATTTAAAATCTAGAACAAAGCTTATCAAATCTGAGATCAATAATATCTTACAAGGACTCTATATTATTTAATGAAGGACTTTTAAGGTCTTTTATTTTTCATAATGTATTTTTGGAAGTGCTGAATAGACATTAATGTAACTGCACTTTAATAATTTCAATTAAATACATTTGTCAGAACAATGTCACTTGTTAATGTTCCTCTACAGATATTTTCATGGAGGAAACCATATTAATGCTAAAGTCAGAGTCACTGCCTTTAAAAGCCCTTAAATGTTATTTGTGTAAAATGTGTGACTGGGAACATATACAACCAGTGAAATAGCAGGTTCCAGTATAGGAGATTATAACCCACCACAAATAACCTTGATAAAAGGCCAGTAACTTTCAAAAAAATCTTATCCAGTCTGCAGAGCCCACAAAATAAATTTTATAAGTGGCCCAGTAAAGAAGGTCAAATATTTTACACTGACAAAATTTTATTAAAGTGGCCCAGATCCTCAAAAGAATTACTGACAGAAGATATCTGAATCAAATAATGGCTTCTCTTATTTGCCCTATTGTATTTTCTTATTCCCTTTGGGCAACATCTCTCTTCAAATTGCCAAGGCTCCTCAGAGTCTCACACTGATATTTGCCATCTGTGTGTGCGTATGCTGATCCAGCTGTCACTGCCTAGTTACCTGATATATAGACTGGGTTTTGATTCTATCTGTTTTCTTCTAGTGTTTGAGCCTTGTGTATATACAAGTTGATTCTTTTCTCTATATCTGATGCAGTTTGGATATTTGTCCCTGGCTAAATCTCATATTGAGATGTAACTACCAGTGTTGGAGGTGGGGACTGGTAGAAGGTGTTTGGATCGTGGGGGTGGATCCCTCTTGAATGGCTTGGGTCATCTCCTTGGTGATAAGTGAGCTCTTGCTCTGAGTTAATAAGAGATCTGGTTGTTCAAAAGTGTGTAGTAGCTTCCCTCCCACTCTCTTGCTATTGCTTCTGTACTACCCATGTGAGGTTCCTGTTCCCCTTTTGCTTTCTGCCATGATCAGAAGTGCCTTGAGGCCTCCCCAGAAGCAGATGGAGCTATGCTTCCTGTACAGCCTGCAGAACCATGAACCAATTAAATCTCTTTTCTTATAAAATATTCAGTGTCAGGTATTTCTTCAGAGCAATGCAAGAATGACCTAATACAATATCATTGCTTAGTATTTCTCACTGTAGGGTCAGCAAGTGGTTTGATGAGTAATGTCAAAGGAAAACAATGACGAAAACATTTTTAAGTATATTTCAAAATTTTGAGATGCTAAGTTAATTATGATTTTAGTATACATCCCATAGTATTCTTAATGATTTTTACATTTCTAAAGGTTTTTTTAAAGAAAGAAATTGATCATTTAATATTATTTGATATTAAATAGCTTTTAATGTAATTTTCCAATGTCTTTAGCATGTGGTGGTTTATATTTATCAAACATGAATGTTTCCATAGAAATGATTTTTATATTCCCAAAAAATGAAAATAAAAAGAATAGCTTAAAAGTGGTTAATTAACATATCATCACATTATCATTGTACTAGAAAATAAAGCCTAAAAAATGTAATAATAGTAAATAATTAAGAGGACATTTGAATGAATTTCTGTTTCTGGGGATAATGAAATTTAAAAGTGTCATGATTTTAAATAATTAGAAAGGTATGTAAAGGAAATGTTCCGATGATCATTTGAAAAAATAGATTTTTGGGGAACATCAATTCATTCTTCTCTAGTCCCCAGTGTGTTGTAAAATAGTGGCATGTAGCCATCAAGTGCTTTAATTCCTCCCCCAAAACAAAGTTAATTATTTTATAAAAATAATTGTTTTTCCCCCAGAGACAGTACAAAATAAAGCTCTCCATTATGAAACTGATTATTAATGTGGTTAAGACCACAAAAACCTCATTCAAATTTTATAATCTCAAAGACTGAGAGCAGAATGAGCTTTTGGCAAAATTTATCAAATGATACTTTTCAGTGTCCTAGAAGATGAAGTCCAACAGCATGGAAGAGTAAAACTACCAAATTTACATATTTACATTCTGGGTGATTTTTTTTTTTTTAACAAAGGAAGTGGGAAATACATTATCAGACAGCTTTATTTTCTTCCGAAAGTATCTTGTGAACATTACAGATAATTTAAATAACACAGAGGTGGTATAAGCTATAAGGCTGAAAGAATAATTAAGTGAAGAGAGGAGAAAAGATGCATGATTTAGAAAAGCATAGAATAAGCTGAAATTTGTAAAAAAAAAAAATTAAAGTGGCATGTCTACTACAATTTGAAAACTAGCTTAAGCCTTCATTTGCCCTTTCATTTTGTGAAGGCACAGCATTTGTTCCCCCTGGTGGATGTAGCAAAAAGGAATCATCTTGGAAGCAGAGACGGGCCTCTCACCAGATACCAAATCTGCTAGCATCTTGATCTTGAATTTCACAGCACCCAGAACTGTGATACATAAATTTCTATTTTTTATAAATTCCCAAGAATGTGTCAATTTGTTATAGCAACAAAAATAAACTAAGACAACAGATAGATAGATAGCTTTATATCTATTTTATTGATTTTTTTCCAAAAACCATCTCCCAGATTTGTTGATTTTTAGAAGGGTTTTTCATGTCTCTATCTCCTTCATTTCCACTCTGTGCTTGGTTATTTCTTGTCTTCTGCTAGCTGTGGGGTTTGTTTGTTCCTGGTTCTCTAGTTTTTTTAGTTGTGATGTTAGGGTGTTGATTTGAGACCTTTCTAGCTTTTTGAAGCTGGCATTTAGTGCTATAAAGCTCCCTCTTAACACTGCTTTAGCTGCGTCCCAGAGACTGTGGTACATTGTCTCATTGTTCTCATTGGTTTCAAAGAATGTCTTGATTTCTGCCTCGATTTCATTATTTACCCAGAAGTCATTCAGGAGCAGGTTGTTCAATTTCCATGTAGTTGTGTGGTTTTGAGTGGATTTTTCATCTTGAGTTCTAATTTGATTGTGCTGTGGTCTGAGAAGACTGACACGATTTCAGTTCTTTTGCATTTGATGAGGCATGTTTTACTTCCAATTATGTGATCAGTTTTGCAGTAAGTGCCATGTGGCCCCAAGAAAAATGTATATTCTCTTGTTTTGGGGTGGAGAGTCCTGTAGATATCTATCAGGTCCAGAGCTGAGTTCAAGTCCTGAATATCTTTGTTAAATTTCTGCCTCAATGATCTGTCTAATACTGACAGTGTGATATTAAAATCTCCCACTATTATTGTGTGGGAGTCTAAGTCTATTTCTAGGTCTTTAAGAACTTGTTTTACGGATCTTGGTGTTCCTGTATTGGGTGAATATATATGTAGGATAGTGAACTCTTCTTGTTGAATTGATCCCTTTACCATTATATAATGCCCTTCTTTGTCATTTTGATCTTTGTTGGCTTAAAGTCTATTTTGTCAGAAAATAGGATTTCAACCCCTGCTTTTTTCTGCTTTCCATTTGCTTTGTAAAGTTTCCTCCATCCCTTTATTTTGAGCTTATGTGTGTCTTTGCATATACGATATGTCTCTTGAATACAGCACAATAATGGGTCCTTTTTTTGTTTGTTTGTTTTTGAGAAGAAGTCTCCCTCTGTTGCTCAGGCGGGAGTGCAGTGGCATGATTTTTGCTCACTGCAATCTCTGCCTCCTGGGTTCAAGTGATTCTCCTGCCTCAGCTTCCGGTGTAGCTGGGACTACAGGCACATGCCACCATGCCTGGCTAATTTTTGTATTTTTAGTAGAGATGGGATTTCACCATATTGGCCAGGCTGGTCTCAAGCTCCTGACCTCGTGATCCACCTGCCTTGGCCTCCCAAAGTGCTGGTATTACAGGTATGAGCCACTGTGCCCGGCTGGTCTTGTCTTTTTATCCAGCTTGTCATTTTGTCTTTTAATTGGGACATTTAGCCTATTTACATTTAGTGTTAATATTCTTATGTGTGAATTTGATTTTGTTGTCATGATGCTAGCTGGTTAATTTTTCAGACTTGTTAATGTAGTTGCTTCATAGTCTCATTAGTCTGTGTACTTCAGTGTCTTTTTGTATTGGTTGGTAATGGTTTTTCCTTTCCATGTTTACTGCTTCCTTCAGGAGCACTTACAAGGCAGGCCTAGTGATGATGAAATCCCTCAGCATTTTCTTGCCTGAGAAGGATTTTATTTCTTCTTTGTTTATGAAGCTTAGTTTGGCCAGATAGGAAATTCTGGGTTGGAAATTCTTTTTTTTTAAGTATGTTAAATATTGGCCCCCAATCTCTTCTGGCTTGTAGGGTCTCCGTTGAGAAGTCTGCTGTTAGTCTGATGTGCTTTTCTTTGTAGGTGACCTGGCTTTTCTGTCTGACTTAACATTTTTTCCTTCATTTTGACCTTGGAGAATCTGATAATTATATGTCTTGGGGTAGATCTTCTCATGGAGTATCCTATTGGGGTTCTCTGGATATCCTGAACTTGAATGTTCGTCTGTCTTGCTAGTTTGGAGAAGTTCTCCTGGATGATATCCTGAAGTGTGTTTTACAACTTGGTTCCATTCTCCTTATCTCTTTCAGGTATTCCAATCAGTCGTAGATCCAGTCTTTTTACATAGTCCCTTAGTTCTTGGAGGTTTTGTTCATTCCTTTTTGTTCTTTTTTTCTCTAATCTTGTCTGCCTGCCTTATCTCATTTGCTTGATATGGCTATTGATAGTTGTGTTTGCATTGTGAAGTTCTTGTGCTGTGTTTTTCAGCTCCATTGGGGTGTTTAGGTTTCTCTCAAAACTGATTATTCTAGTTATCAGCTCCTGTAATCTTTTATCATGGTTCTTAGCTTTTTTGAGTTGGGTTAGAACATAATCCTTAAGCTCAGTGAAGTTTGTTATTACCCACTTTCTGAAGCCTACTTCTGACATTTCATCCATCTCAATTTCAGTACCATTCTGAGCCCTTGCTGGAGAAGTGTAGCAATCATTTGGAGGAGAAGAGACATCCTTGCTTTTGGAATTTTTAGTGTTTTTGTATTGTTTTTTTCTCATCTTTGTGGATTTATCTACCTTTGATCTTTGAGGCTGTTGACTTGACCTTTGGATGGGGTTTTTGTGGGGTCTTTATTGTTGATGTTGTTGTTTCTGCTTTCTGTTTGTTTTTCTTCTAACAGTCAGGCCCCTCTTCTGCAGGTCTGCTGCAGTTTGCTGAGGGTCCACTCCAGACCCTGTTCATGTGGGTATCACAAGTGGAGGCTGTGGAACAGCAGATTGCTGCCTGCTCCTTCCTCCAGAAACTTCATGCCAGAGGCACACTTATCTGATACCATCCACAACTCTCCTGTATGAGGTTTCTGGCAACCCTTTTTGGGAGGTCTCACCTATTCAGAAGACACATGATCAGGGACCTGTTTAAGGAAGCAGTCTGACTGTTTCTTAGTAAAGCTGTTGCACTGTGCTATGCAATCTTCCTCGTCCAGATTGCCCAGGCTCTTTAGAGCCAGCAAGCAGGAAATATTAAGACCACTGAAACTGAATGGGTTTATGGAGTTTCTCATGCTGACATATTAGAATTCAAACTCCCCTAGTCTTTTTTTACTGATTGTCAGTTCAGAAAATCAAACCCTTTCATCTTCTGTTGTCTAATTTCTGACATATGCTTATAGCAAATATATTTTGCAGTACACCTGCTATATTTTAATGCTTCTATAAAAACATTATGTGTTATTATAAACTTTGATTTATTCTCCCTACTATATTTCCAATCATCTTTAAGAATTTCAAAGCACTGCTACATTGGTTATCCATGCATATGCTCCATTAACCACTTTGCATGACTCTGGAAACATAGGTTTAAACATGTTTTCTAAGTAAATTGTAGGTGGGTCATAGTTAATTGTAAGCTTTCTTCCATCATGAACTTCAGATTCTAATAAACAATATGACATTGAAGAAGAATATGTTGTTATCAAAAAAGAAAACATCTCTTACAACTCTTTCTGTCTACTTTACTCTTAAGCTCTTAATTAGTGATGGAAGGGAGGGCAAACAAGCCTTTAAAGACAACAGAGAAGTAATTGAAGGTGGTGTTTAGTGACAAGAAAAGGCTATCTATTATATATACCAAATGGTGTTTATTGGAACACTTTCTGCAAAGTCTGTAAGTGGCAGTGTCAATCCCCTGGAAAGATCTGCAACAATGTGGCTTAAAAGAGAGACCAAACCCTTAACCAGGAATGCCTGAAATCTTGACAGAATAAGTGAACCTTAAGCCTTCCAGCACTCTGATTATATGCTATATATTTCTGTTGACTTGGAGTTATTTCCCTAAGTGCCCTCTTTTGGGGTACTATCACTGAAATAGCATCAGGTGTAACATTCCTATTTTTCTCATGATATGATGAGGTGACTGTAGAAGAAAAAGAGATTAGTAGAAAAGCCTTTTTATTCAATTCACAATTACATAGATGCATATGCATGTAAATATGTAATAGTTTCCATAGATTAGAATAGATCATAATTATTGACCGAAAAGTAAAATTAGGTATAGTGCTTACTGTTATATTTTTAAAGATTCTAGCACTAATTATGCTCTGGTAATTTCACATTTAAAGTATTTCTGTCTTTTTTTTTTTTTCTGAATCTTTTACCTCCTCCCTTGCTCTATATTCTCTGGCAGCAGCATCCTTCTCTCAACTTCTTCCAGTTTTACTATAATAATTTCTTATAAATACAGATCATCTGAAATAATACAAGGTTTAGCACCACATTTTACAACCAATTTGAGATATGGGCTGTTGTCATTGTTGTGAGAACATGGAAGAGTCTATGAATTAATCAACAAAAGGTAGTAAACATAAATAAATGAGACAGTATTTTCCACTTGTAGTTTAAAGTGCATTGAGTCTGATAACCTTTATTAAGTCTTGTGTTCACTTGCGAGGAAATCACTATACCTGGTGGAGGTGACTCGGAGCCCTGATGTCCAATTTGCTGAATTCAAATCCCAATTTTACAACTTATGAGCTATTTGAGTTAAGGAACTTATTCAAATGTTTATATCTTAATTTTCCCAATGATTAAATTTGGGTTAAAAACAATATCTACTTTAAAATTATACATGGATTAAATAAATTCATATGAAAGTGCTGAGAATAATGCCTGGTACATGGTGAATACTCAATAAACATTAGTTATTAATATAGTCATTCAATATACTGAAGCTAGTATTGCCGTTATCTTACCATCTCTTTTCCATTTTTTAACTGAATTTATTCTATGAATGCTTCCTATTTTATGCTTTTTTTAAAGTTCAAACATCATATGTAGATATGTCTTATATCTCAATATAGCAGAGAATGTACTTCCAGTCTGTATAAAATATCTGTTTCTATAGCTAAATATTCTCACTCAGCTGGCTTTTTTATTGTACTAACTCCCTGTCACAGTTTAGGCTTTCAAATTTTTTTGAACTCATAAATGACTTCATGATATGATTAACCACTGAACTGCAATATCATTTTTCCCATTTTATTTTTTAATCTAATAAATTTGGCTTGATGTTTCCTAACTGTGCTTATTATCCAACTAAATTATAACTCTTTGAGAATAAGGACTCTGTTTTATGCTTCCCCATATTATCTGAAAGATGTGTTAATTTAATGAAAATAGATTACATAAGTAACAATACAGCTGAGTTCTATAAAACTCACCAGTGACTAAATCAGGGCTCATAACATAATGAAATTGGGGTTCCTTAATGAAGTCTCACTTAGATTGGTTTGGTTGCTTCTTCCTGTTTCCTAAGTCACATGTAAAGACTTGTGATCCTCCAGTTTGAACTTGGTACAAAATGGTATTCTTGGAGAGTACTTTACTAAGTCTTTCTTGATGTAAGAGACACAGATTGTATTCCTGTAACAGTGAAAGAGATATTTTTATTTTGGATTTTGCTTGCATTAGCACTTTCTTCATTATTCAGTTTAGGTCCCAAGCTAATATAGCACAAAGAAATAACTCTTCATACTTAAACATATTAGAATAATTATGTGGTCTGAAAAAAATATGGACTTTCTGGCAGAAATGTAGTACAGAATAAACACAGACCAATGAGTCAATAAAGATATATTAAAATGATTAAGTATGATAGCTATACCATTACCTCCAGGATCTACATTTGGATAGACTTCATTGATTTTACTTGCAGTCCCATCCAAATTTCCTTTACACTGTATTCTTTCTTGCAATGACTCATTAATATTTTGAGTTCCACTTTGCAGAGACTATATTTGCCTGAGTTGGAGACCTGTATATAGAAAAACATTTTACAAGTGAAAGTAAAGACTACCTTAGAATTTTATTTAGCTGGAACTTATCAGATTACTTACTCTTTTTGTAAAATAAGATTTTATTTAATCCAAGGGAACTTTAGAGGTTATTTAAACTTATTTGGGTAGTATAAGGGGTAAAAAGGACTTAACATTTTTACTAATAAAAGATATCAATATCTTACTTTATGGAAACTTAATCACTTGGACTTCATTATAAGAAATATAATACTGCCTTATTTAATTCTGACAACACTCTCTTGTAGGAAATACTATATTAACTATTTTACAAATATAGATCAAGGTTTCAAAGTGAATGCCTAGCTCACAATGATCAACCTGATCTGTGATACAACACCATCTTTATCTGAATTCAGATATTTTAACCTTTTAAAATTCATCACCCTGCTTTCATACTTTATTCTCTGTATAATAAAATGTCACATTTATATGAGCATGCTAATTTATCTGGCCCTCAAAATATACAGAATCTAATCATAATGACAATATTATAATTGCATTTTACAAATTCCATACTATCTTTGATTAATACTAGTAAAGAATCCATAATATTTGCTTCAATAAGATATTTTTTGAAAGGGGATACAGATGTGAAATCATTTGACTTACATGTAATTTGCATATTCTGAATGACAATTTTGCCCTGAAATCCTCAGTGACCGTTGAATTTTAAGTTGGACCATACGTCATCAAATAAATAATTTGCCTTGGAATTTGACTTGTAATAATGCCTAAGCCTTCAACTTTGACCTTATTGTCATTAGATATTAATGATCTATACCAAAGAATAGCAAAGTTTATGCTAGCTTTTATTGAGATTTTATTTACAAGGACATACAGTCACTAAAATTCATTAGGTTCATAAGTGGAACTTTGTATCCTGAATGTATTCATGCCTTAAATGAATTGCTTTAAGATATGAAATTGAATTCATATTATACAGTTAATGAGAATATATTACATAGATTTTTCTGTTACTTTCTTAACACTTTTTTCTCCTACTTAGGTATTAGAGTAATTTGGAGTTTGAGGGTAAAAATCCATATTTTAAAAGGGCACTGTTTAAAATATAAAACCAGTTATTGGAAGATAAACCAGTCTTATGTATGACACTTGAATTTATACTCAGTAGAATTAACAAATCTATACAAAAGCCTCTTCAAAAATAAAAGTGACCATGATCACCAGTAATTTATTCCACCATGTTTTACACCATATAGTCCATGTTTATGAGCTAACATTGAATATTCCTTACATCTCCCTGTTCAGAATACGGTGCAGGGAAAGGTATCTGTATGCAACACCGAGCAGTATCAAAAGGCAGTGGTCATGCCTAAAATACACTATAAAGGTCACTACTGGAAAAGGAATAAATGTTGTATCCCAAGGCATACTTTCTTCATTATCTCCTGAAATGCTCTCAAATGCGGTATCTCTGTAAGAATTATAGCATACGTAACACCATCTTTCATGGGGCAAAGTTCATTTTGCTAAAGCATTCAGCATTTCATGATTCTTCCTTGGAAATTTGACTTGCAACAAGAAGTCCAAGGATAATCTGAAATAATCCACGGAGGCTTCAAAAATTTCACTGTGCATTCTATAAAATACACTTTATAGAAATAATTTCATTGAGAATACCTAATTAGGCACTACATATTGACGCTATGCATCAGAGATGGGAGTTATATCAATTGACCATTTCATTTATTGAGTTTGACAATCTAAATTCTCAATTAAAATGATAAATGACTTTCTTGTAGCCAAATGATACTTCACCTTGCAATTTTCCTTTCCCTTTTCAATCTTATTCTAGCATAAAGACAGAGACTATTGTTCATAAATATTGTAAACATCTACCATTTGCTTTGTTCAGCCTCAACGGTTATTTTTATGCAATTAGCATCTTGTATCTATTATTACTGGCAATTATCATACGATATTTAAAACATATGATTTAAGACAATAAACACTAGAATGCCTTAGACTCTACCACCCTCTAATGTGTTTCTGAGAAGAAGCCGCAGCCTTTGTCATTGTTTCTTTCAGCAAATATTTACTGCAATGCTTTTTTGTGCTGTGCACTTTACTGGGTGCTTTAATTGATGACTCAGCTCTGCTTGTTTGATACAAGAAATGTATCTCCGTTCATCTTTTTTGCTTCTCTCTCTGTTCATTGTTACTTAAAATCTAGCTTAAGAACTCCACAGATGTGATTTGGGAGTTTCAGGGAAGATCCTTATAAACAAAGATCATGATTATTTGAAAAGAATGACTAGAACATGCTATTTTTCATGTGATATATTTTCATCTGCAAAGCACATCTGGACAGAACACTTCTGGCAATAAATAATAAAACAGCAACATAGTAGATAAGGGAAAGTCTGATCCAAAAGAAAACTAGTCAAGGCTATACATATCGGCCAGCAGGCAAATAAAAGCAAGGGAAATCACTGTTTACAGTGAGCAGGTGGTGGTAGAAGCTGAGCTATAAAAGAATGAAAAAGGAAGAAAATAGGATTCATGCTCTGAAGATTTTGAAGTCAATGCTACAGCTGGCCTGGTGACCCAAAACACAGCAGTGCCCACCCCACAGGCACAACATATCTGGCTCAAGGCTGAAGTCACAAACACAGTACTGAGTAACCCTCTGTCTGGGAACTTTAAAGCCAAACAAGGTCATGGAAAAGTCAGACTGTTCTTTTTCTTGACAGTCAGTGCATAGAGCAGGGTACAAACTTAATTTTTGCACAGCTGTGGAATCCACTGAATGTTCCTGCACAGAACAATCTGCCTGTGATGGAGATGATCTGCTGGAAGCCCTACAAAGCAAGAATTACAGACATCAGGCAGGTTTGTTCGTGAAAGCAAGGCTTACTACAATTATGTCCAAATAAGCAGTACAAAGTACATGTTGCTCTAATGGTGTAGGGGGAGGTACCAAATTCATGCTATTTCAACTATGTAATTGTCAAGTAAGACTGAGTCACTGCCAAAAAGCAATTCCACATTTGTGAGATTGGTGCACTGCCCTCCTATAAATCATTCAGCAAGACAGGTGCTTAGCCTTCAATTGTGCTTTCTCTATCTGGGAAGTGTCTGGAATTTTGGAAGAAGCAAATGGGAGACAGAAGAATGAATAATGAACAAGTTTCTTTGGATTTACAATTTTACTGTTAGAAGTTCTTCACTATAAGAACATAAATTATAGTAGTAAATTTATATATAAAGCATATTATGTGCTAGATGTGGTTTTAAAAACCTTACAAATAATAACTGCTTTAATTTTTGTTAACAACCCTAGGAGGTCAATACCAATAAGGAAATTAGTAATAAAGAAATCAGTGAATGTGGGATTTGAACCCTTGGAATTTGGCTCCATACTTTGTGGTCTTTAACCCTATTCTGTACTGACACTCTAGGAATAGAAAGATAAATAGAAATAGATGAGTGATAGTAGTATGGGAGAATTAGGTCTCTTAATTGCAAGCAACAGAAAGAAACTGGCTAAGAGAGAGGGTGGTTATGAAAGGGTGAACACAGAATCAACAGGAGGCAGGGGTACAGGAGAACATTGAAAGGACAAAAATTAGCAAGTGGGGAACATGAAGATTGTTTCACAGCTAATGAACTTGGTCTGTCTGCAGCCACTATTGCTGCCTCTGAGATAATTAACCAACTTTAAACCTACAATGTGCACCCCTACCTCAAGACATAAAATCCTAAAACTGTCGGTGTTTAGGCCATGTACCTGCCTTCTGTCTGATGGGCCTTGAAGAGGACCTATATCCTTTTTTATTTCATTTGAGAAGTAGATTTTAGAATTATATTTCTCCTAAAATTAATGGGACAGAGAGCTTTCTGAAATAGGAAACAGAAAGTTGTAACATATTCACCCATACTGCTATCACTTGCCCTGCACAATGGACAGGTAAACACACCTGCAGTTTCACTCTAAGAACTGTGCACAAAGATGGCTGGTGTTTTGGAGCTGCTCGGCATGGAGTAATTGTGGAAAAAGAACGAATTTTCAAGTCAAGCACACTCAGTGGATGAGGTATTTATCTATCTGAACTTGGTTTTCTCATTTATTAAACAGAGTTAGTAATTATTCCTTTTGCATAGGGTTGTTGTGGGGATAAATTAAACAATGTGTGTGTGATGTTCCCCTTCCTGTGTCCATGTGTTCTCATTGTTCATTTCCCACCTATGAGTGAGAACATGCGGTGTTTGGTTTTTTGTCCTTGCGATAGTTTGCTGAGAATGATGGTTTCCAGCTTCATCCATGTCCCTACAAAGGACATGAACTCATCATTTTTTACGGCTGCATAGTATTCTATGGTGTATATGTGCCATATTTTCTTAATCCAGTCTATCATTGTTGGACATTTGGGTTGGTTCCAAGTCTTTGCTATTGTGAATAGGGCCACAATAAACATACGTGTGCATGTGTCTTTATAGCAGCATGATTTATAATCCTTTGGGTATATACCCAGTAATGGGATGGCTGGGTCAAATGGCATTTCTAGTTCTAGATCCCTGAGGAATTGCCACACTGTCTTCCACAATGGTTGAACTAGTTTACAGTCCCACCAACAGTGTAAAAGTGTTCCTATTTCTCCACGTCCTATCCAGCACTTGTTGTTTCCTGACTTTTTAATGATTGCCATTCTAACTGGTATGAGATGGTATCTCATTGTGGTTTTGATTTGCATTTCTCCGATGGCCAGTGATGATGAGCATTTTTTCATGTGTTTTTTGGCTTCATAAATGTCTGGTGGGGGGAGTGGGGAGGGATAGCATTAGGAGATATACCTAATGCTAAATGACGAGTTAACGGGTGCAGCACACCAACATGGCACATGTATACATATGTAACAAACCTGCACCTTGTGCACATGTACCCTAAAACTAAAGTATAATAATAATAATAATAAAACAATGTGTGAAGCATCTATGTTAGTAGGCTCTCAGTAAATGTTATTCCCTTTCTTCCTAGATTCATTTACTGAGTCCTCATGCACTAACAGAATTTAATAAAAATTGCTACCTTTTATTGTATATTCTTTATGCTCTCTGCACTTCTGCTAAGCTTTTCAAATACTGTTTCTTGCTTTAATCTTGCAAAAATCCTGTAAACATGGGTTCTATCATCTTCATTTACAGATGAAAACGCCAAAGCTTAAAAAGGTTAGTTGATTTATCCAGTGTCACACTGCTTGTAAGTAACAATGCTGAAATTCAAACCTAAATCTATCTTTACAATCTGTCTTCTTAAACTTTCTTCTTAGACTTCTTCTTAGACTTTACCATCCTAGACTTTTTAAAAAAAGTATAGTTTGTGATATTGTATCACAAGGATATTTTTGCATTTATTTGCTCTATTTCCCAAATACCTGTATAACTTTTATTATTTCACTTAAAATATTATTTATTTTTTACTATAATCAATGAAATTGAAAAACTTAATAAATTTTAAATTCAAGAAATATAAACATAAAACTCAATTTATAGTACATATGAAAACAGATTGTTTTAAAGTAATTAGCAGACAAAATTAATATTTTTCAATAATATTAACACAAAAATGAAGAAAATTTAACCACAAAGTATTTAAATGAAATATTCCCATTAATTTATTCTTAAAGAGGAATTGTTTTGAGGTACGGAAATACTTTGAACATATTTTTTTAGCTGGTGAAAGCTATTTCTGATTTTAAACCAATCTGCTAAATTGAGTTATGACCTAAGTTCAAATATTTTCCTCTGACTCCATCTTAAAATAATGACCCATCCGTGTTGGAACTTGAAAATAAAAATAAAGTGAGACAATGGGATACAACAGGCATTGCAGACATAGGTGAGTTTTCTCTGTTCCCTCTCAGTTTCAGGCTGACTTAATGGGAAGTGGCTACAGGATAGAAATATGAAAAGAAATTCCTGAATGCCCAAAGTGTTTGCTGAGAAATCACTAACTCTTGTGGTCTTGGTGGCAGGTATGAGGGCAATGTTAAGTACAGAGAGATTATTAGGGGTCAGTTATGTCCTGTTTTAGGTTAGTCACAAAGAGTAAAGAGGGTTGGGTCCAGCCCTATAAAAACTGTGTCCTCACTTGCACCTTTTAGGCCATAATAGAGAGAGACAGATTTTGTCCTGAGGTCGATGAATATTTTCCATATCTTAGGAGACCTGGTCATCTGACTCTTCTTTGTACTCCCAGGCAATGGGCCTCTCTACATCTAATGAGCTAAACTCTTGACCAATTCCCATTGTCACAGCCCGCATCCAGAGTTAACTGCATTTTAGGGGAGGAGGACAGAACAACAGAATCACAGTGATAGATGCCTGAGTCAAAATCGAGAGGCCATTTTTGTCTTCCTGACCAAGAGTAGGAGTCCTGGGTCAAAACTATATCTTCAGATGAAATACCCAGAACGTGTCTGACCTCTTTGGAAGAATTTGACCTCCATTCCTAATTTATTACTGAAATGTTAGTATTTCTTCAATAAATAATGGGTATATTGTGAATTTTTTAATATGCACTATATACAGTTATGCACCACATAAGGATATTTCAGTCAAGACCATACAACAGCAGTCTTATAATAATATAAGAGCTGAAAATTCCTGTCACCTAGTGACATCATAGCTGTTGTAGCATCATAGCACAAGGCCTTACTCACATGCCTGCAGTGATACTGATATAAATAAACCAACTGTGCTGCTAGTTGTATGAAGTATGGCACATACAATTATGTAGACTACGTAATACATGATAATGATAATAAATGACTGTTACTGGTTTATATATTTACTATACTATGTTTGTGTTGTTATATTAGAGTGTACTCCTTCTACTTATAAAAAAAAGTCAAGTGCAAAATAGACTTAGGTGGGTTCTTCAGGGGATATTCCAGAAGAAGACACTGTTATCATAGGAGAAAACAATTCCATGTGTGTTATTGCCCCTGAAGACCTTCCAGTGAGGCAAGATGTGGAGGTGGAAGATAGCGATATTGATGACCCTGACCAGTTGTAGGCCTAGGCCAGTGTGTGTGTGTGCCTTAGTTTTTAACAAAGAAGTTTAAAAAGTAAAAGAGAAGATAAAAATATTAAAAAGAAAAAAGCTTATATGTTAAGAATAAAAGAAAGAAAATATTTTTTTGGAGAGCTGTACATAAAAAGTATTATAAAAGAGTCAAACAAATATAAAAGTTTATGAAGGAGTTCGTAAACCTTAGTTTATGAAGCTAAGGTTAATTTATCATTGAAGAAATAAAAATGTTTTAAGTATATTTAGTGTAGGTTCAGTGTACAATGTTTCTAAATTCTACAATACTGTAATGTCCTAGGGCTTCGCATTCATTCAATACTCACTCAGTGACTCATCCAGTGTCACTTCCAGTCCTGCAAGCTGCATTCATGGTAAATGTCCTATACCAGTATATCACTGTTCAAATCTTTTATATCATTACTTAACCATGCATTTTCTATGTTTAGATATATTTAAATGTACAAGTATTATTGTGTCCCAATTTCCTACAGTATTCAGTACAGTAATGTGCTGTACAGGTTTATAGGGTTTATAGCCTAAGGGCCATATACCATATAGCATATGTGTGTAGTAGGCTATCCCATCTAGGTTTGTGTGACCACATTCTGTGATGTTCACACAATGACAAAATCACCTAACAATGCATTACTCAGAATGTATCCCCACTGTAAGGGACACATGACTGAATTAGAAACAATATTGTAATTACTAATTACTTTGATTTATGATGATACCTTCAATTCAACCTCCCCAAATGAATAAAGAATTAATAACAAACATATAGAATATACACAGTAGTGTTAGATGCATTTCTAAGTAAGTGCATGAATCTAAAATCTCTTCCTTAAATATAGATTCTCTTTTGTTTTTCACTAATACAAGGGTTCTTTGGTAACTTGAAATCTGGAAACAATTTAATAAAACAGCTTTCCTTTACCAGGTATGGTCATGGCTATTCTGGACTTGTATTCTGAATCTTAACATTTTTGAAGAGAACACTAAGATTTCTATGTTATTTATGTTAGAATAGACTCAACAACTAGTCAGCTGAGGCAAAGGTTCAACTTGCATAAGTGATTGAAAGTGCTGATTTCAGCCTAAACCTTTAGAAATAAATGCTGAGTTTCTACTTGCTTTATATGGTTGTTACCTGTCACCCTGTAAGCCAAGTGCAACTGAGTTGAAACTGACAATCACTCTAATAACTGTTATGATGTTGCCTTATTGTTAAACTGATAGTGATGGGTCAGGCAGAAGAGGACACATTCCATCTGCCACAGAGGAACCATGCTGTGCAGCCCAAATCCCTCATCACCTTTGCAGCTGCTTCTCTCATGCATTTGCCAATTTTATATAGGCCCCAAAAGATAAAGAGCAGAACGTTCTATATCATTCGTACCTTTGTTATGGGAAGCAAGGATAGTAGTAGGGCCACAGGAAGTCGAAAATTAGATGCATTATTTTTCAAGAAAATATTTTGCCACAATAACTTTATTAAGGCTTTAAAATGACAAGCCAATTATTGGTTCAGAAATTGAGAGAATAAACATATTTTGATCATAAAGAAAACTTCTTAAACAGTTTCTTAAAGGTTGAAAACCTCCCACAATTCCTGGTTAAAAGTTAGACATATAAAATATTTCCTTCTTTTTCTTTTAGAATCACATCTTCCAGAAGAAACATTCTCATGTCTATTAATTTAGAATTTATAATTTAAGTTTAAAATTCCATGGAATATAGGATAAATCAAGGGATGATCATGAGGTCACTCCTTTGTACAGTAGGTAATTACATAGCCATTTGTGAAAACTTGAATTAATCAGCTTTTTAACTAAAGTATCAGCATGGAGATTGGAATGCATGTGTTTTCACTTCCAATAGAGAAGCTTTCACAATATTAACTTTTCAAGAAAGACCTACATTTTCAGGATGGCTGATAACTTCCATTATATGAAAATATTTTCAGTTAGTTGTGTTGGTGGTATTATAAGTGAATATATGGTTATAATACCATGAGCTACAGTCAGGATAGCTACCTACTGGATATGTGTGTTAATAAACAGACCTTGCTTTAGTAATATGTTTATGTATGTAGTGTGTTGGCGTATGTTTGTGTGTGTGTGTGTGTGTATGTGTGTTTGTACATTAAAATGTTCTGGTTAATTAGATTTTATAAAATAAATGATAACCTGTAAGGCAGCCAGATACAGAATGACAAATAGTTTGCTTAGGAAACTGAGAACCTATAATTTATACATGATTTTTTTTTTGGCATTGGCCTTATATGCAGTTTTAGGCAACACACCTACTTTCAGGAACTTGATTTCTTAATTTCCTAATATTTAAAATGTAAGTAATAATACAACCTTCCAGAACTCCTTAAGCCCTTTTCCAGTGTTCATTTGTCACAATTATCACTGCTCAATATGTTTTCACTTGAGTCTGTTTTTGTCCTCTACCTAAAAAAATCTAAGTTCCATGAGAGCAGAGATAAGTGCTCTGTTCACTGCAGTTTTGCCAGCACCTAAAGAGTGCCAGTCACAGAGTAGGCATTTAATAAATACATATTAAATTAATTTCTTACTAGACATTTTATGAAGCAACTTTGCACATCCAAAATTATGTAGCACAGGTTAACATTGAGTCAGATTTCAGCCCATCTACCAAGGAATAAACAACTGAAAACTGCTCACCCTTTCAAGCTCTGCCATCAACATCTGAATTGTTTAATGTGCCTGCATATCAAAAGTTTCAGCAAATCTGAATTGATTTACTTTATTGGTATAAAATAATGGAAGTCATTTCTTATGTATAATCTCCAGATTTTACCACATGCAAATAAAAAATTCTCTATTTTGTTGTGTAAATCATTATCTCCAGGGTTTACTGTATAATCAGACTCTAAGACTTACTGGAATTCTACTGTAGGTATATGTCTGTGTCCAATGAAGAGAAGTATGAATGGGCTTTAAAAAAAATGGTCTTCTTTCACATAGTAAATATCTTGGAAGAGGATTACAATTTTAAGTTGTTCATGTGCAGGGTTAAAC
This sequence comes from Pan paniscus, assembly GCF_029289425.2. Lineage (NCBI taxonomy): Eukaryota > Metazoa > Chordata > Mammalia > Primates > Hominidae > Pan > Pan paniscus. Next base: position 92,013,451 of record NC_073258.2, on the reverse strand, counting down.
TTTGCATTCAGTTTTCAGTTTTCTTAACTATGTCACTATAGGATATAACAATGTGTTAGTACAATCATTGAAACTCCCTACACTTTAATTTTAATGTACTGTGCATTTAAGAATATGTGTGTTATTCCTTCTAAACTGTCTAGATACCACTAAAAATAGATACCACTCACCTCTCACCGACTACCGCCACAGCGCTTATTTTTCTCATGCCCTTTAAGAATTATTTTCTTCTGAAGTTTTCACTTCACCGAGCACTTATTTCTGGTGTCCACGATTGATCATTTTACTCTTCTGCCATTGCACACACAGAGATGACTCACTTAGAGCTAGCTCAACTTCCGCAGCTTTCTTCCAAATAACCAATCTCAGACTTGATCATTTTCCTGAAATTTGGTTCTTCTGGTACTGACACTGATGTCTTTTAGTCATTATTTCTGGTCTACTGAGCGAATTCTTGGCAGCTTAAAGAGTTTCTTTTTATAACTTAAACAGAAAGTAGTTGTATGAAATATTATCAGGTACCTCTTGGAATGAATTAGACGGTTGATGAATTGGTTTAGGCAGAGACTAAGGGGACCCCAGTATTGTCATATGAATATTCACCTTAGAATACTAACATAGCACTATCTACAGATTTCTACATAGCATTTGGTGCAATGGTGCTGAACCTGGGGTCAGATCACCATGTCACTAGATTTTCAATGTGCCCTAGATGTCATTAGAAATAATCCTCTGTAGAACCCTATGTCTTTGTGTCAAATTCTCAAATTTAAAATTTTAGAGGGAATATCTAATTGACCATATATTTTAACTGCCAGGGGTTTGGGAGAGGTGTTACTCTCCTTAGTAGCCTTTTGTAAACAAAGAGATAAAGCTTTGGTTTTCCCCTGTCTTTGGGAAGATTACTTTGCAAATAATGAGAAACCCTTGTGATAAAATCTAATACAATTGTTCTGGTAAATGCCAAAGCTGAGTTTCAAAGTGGTCAAAATATTTAATCACAGTAAACAGATAAGGTGTAACAGGAAAATACTAACATCAAGATTTTCTGATTCTTAAAGCAATGGTAATTTTACAAAATTAAGCTATCTTTGAAGTTTGGCTGAATTAACCAAACCTTAGTAATGGCTAATAGACTTTCCCACAAAGCATGTACAAAAGGCTACTTCCTACAACTGTGATCATGCTTTAAAATGCAAATAGTCTTAACTCTCTGAGACTTAGTTTTTCTATCTCTAACATACAAATCGAAAGGCCTAGTTGCCAACTTAGCAAGTTGTTTAAAACATATGGCATATTACTCTGTATCAATACATACAATATTTTTAGCATTTGTGCAGTAATGTTAATGGAAATGATTATGTGGAGACGTTTAGTCAATATTCAGTTTGGCTGTGTTTATTTTTTAAATATTGAAATGTCTTGATATTTAAACTGCCTTCAAGCCCCTTATGTGCTTCCCTGCTTCCTCCTCAACATTCCCCAGAATAATTCATCATTGTAAGGAGAAAGAGTTAGTGAGCAGGGGTCCTGTATAATCCTTCTTCTGTGCTATTATCAGTTTTTGTTTTAATTGGTATATATCCAGTGAACTTGTGAAATATTTTAAATATTACCCCTATTTATTCTGCCATACACACACACACACACGTATGCACACACATACACCTATGTATGACCATATATCATATTACATTTATACTATATAATATACATATACATATAACATATAGTACTTTTAATGGCAAAAATCACAATTACTTTTTCACCAACTATATATATATATATACATAATTATATATTATTTATCATTGTAAACTCATAGATAATGGTACATGAAAATCTCATTGTATTTGAGGAGCAATTGGCTTAAAAATTCTGTTTATTTTTGAATGAATTATATGGTGTTGACTATTTGTATTGATCCAGACAGTTATATAATTGCTCCTGTTGTTTCCATTCTCCCAGGATAAAAACTAGCATTGAACTACAAGCTTTGAGGAGAAATATGAAGATTTTTAGCTTGCAAGAAGTAATCATCCATAAACAACATTCTTTTAATTCACAGTTATATCTTCCTATTTTAAGATTAATTTTCTAAAGTTAATCATGGCAAATTAAAGAACACTTTCCATTAGTGGCCACAGATTTTTTTGTTATAAGTAGTAAACGGCATCACTGATTACACTCGTGACAACATACTAGCTTAATCTGAGAGGGCAGAAGCAGAAGGAGAACCCCTTGCTTATCCTGAGACTTTCGTTTGTATTTATGATGCAGATGAATCTCTACAGCTGGTTGTCTCCAGTTTCCTTGAACAAATTTACCAATAAGAGAAATAGGCAGCTACCCTTATTGCTTTGTTTTATGGAAAGGGGTAACACATACACCTTTCCATTTGGTAATAAAATCTAAATTTCCAGCTAGATTACCAAAACATTTGCTGTTAAAATATAGTTAGTTATCTTTCAAAAGAAAACAAGTATCTTTTCTGAACACTCCAGTCCTTGGAAATTTTAAGGAAGATGTCAGTAGCAATCATTTATCACCACTTGAGTTGTATTCTTAATAAAATCAAAACTCATGTTAGGTAAGTTTTCATTATGGACCTTGGCCGATATGGCAATCTACTGGGAAGAAAATACTCAATAGATCAGTTACTCTAGTCCTGATACTAAATGTTTGTAACTTCCTTACATTTCATGTAACAATTACTTGGTATATGTTTCTTATGGTGCTAGACATTGTGGATACAGGTATTAAAAAGATGGCCAACTAGAAACCTCTAAGCTCTTCTTTTCTTCAAAGAAACAAGAAACAATTACAGACTGGCTAATATAACTTTTTAGAAGTTCTGGAAATCAATCAGTGATTTCAGTGGCCAAGTGAAAATCCAATCAAGAAAGGGTCACACTCTGAATGGTGGGAAATCACCTGGCATTTTGCTCATTCATACCTCCCTCCCTCCTTATGTGTCATGGAGTGGATTAAAAGCACTGGGTTGGTCCTTAAATTCCTTTCATAAGCCTTACAGAGCAAAGTGAACCTAATTTACAGTGTTCTAACTTGTTTTTGTGATTTTTGATTAGTTCTCTGTGTCTTAAAATTCTTAATTTACAAGGGATTTTTGTTGTTTGTTTTGTTTTATTTTGCTTAAGAACTTTAAATATATAATTCTACTCCCTTTTGACTTGCAGGCTTTCAGCTAGAAGTTACTGTTAATCTTTTTGTGGGCTTTTCTTTGTAATGAGTCATTTTTCTCTTGCTGCTTTTAACAGTTTTTCATTCAGACTGATGAGGTTTCAGATGGATATGAGGAATTTATTGGGAACACTGAATTTCACAGTGATGGTTGAGGGTATCTGGTGGAAGAAATTTCCATGCAGCAAATTGTTCAATTGTTGACCTGGCTGCTTCTAACAACATATGCTTATATGCATGAGCAAAGAAATGATCTGAAAATGGAACTTGTATTTAAAAGGGAAGCAGAACATAAAGTTTGGAAAATCTGCACCCTGACCATGTGGTAGAGAAGAAAAACCCATTTTTTGGGAAGAATTCAAGCCTGCTGCAGAAATTTGCATAAGTAAAGAGGAGCTGAAAGTTAATAGCTAATATGATGGGGGAAATTTCTCGAAGACATTTTAGAGTGCCTTGTGGCAGCCCATCCCATGACAGACCCAGAGGCCTATGGAGGGAAGAATGGTTTCATGGGCAGGGCCCAGGTCTCTGCTGCTGCCCTGTGAAACCCAGGGACACTGCTCCTTGCATCCTAGTGGCTCCAGCTCTTGCTGTGGCTAAAAGAGTTCCAGATATGTCTCAGGTCATTGCTCCAGAGGGCTCAGGCTGTAAGCCTTGGCGTCCTCCCTGTGGTGTTAAGTCTGCAGGTGTGCAGAGGGTGAAAGTTGAGGCTTTGGATCCTCCACCTAGATTCAGAGCATGTATAGAAAAGCCTGAATGTCCAGGTAGAAGTCTGCTGCAGGAGTGGAGCCCTCATGGAAAACCTGTACTAGGGCAGAATAGAGGAGAAATATGGGGTTGGAGTCCCCACACACAGTCCCCTCTGGGGCGCCTACTGGAGGTATGAGAAGAAAGCCACTATCCTCCAGACCCCAGAATGGTATATCCACTGACAACTTGCACTGCGTTACTAGAAAAGCCACAGGCACTCAACACTAGCCTGTGAAAGCAGCTACAAGGGCTGTACTCCGCAGAGCCACAGGAGTGAATCTGCCAAAGGCCTTGGGAGCCCACTCCTTGTATCAGTGTTGCCTGGATGTGTGCTACGGAGTCAAAGGAGATACTTTTGGAAGTTTAATATTTATGACTACCCTGCTGTGTTTCAAAATTGCATAGGGACTACATCCCCTCTCTTTTGGATGATTTCTCCTCTGTGGAACAGGCCTATTTACCTAACACCTGTGCTCCCATTGTATATTGGAAGTAAACTAATTTGTTTTTGATTTTACAGGCTCATAGGCAGAAAGGACTTGCTTGTCTCAGATGAGAATTTAGACTGTGGGATTTTAAGTGAATGCTGAAATGATTTAAGACTTGGGGGAGTGTTGAGAAGGGGTGAATGTATTTTGCAAAATGAGAAGGATGTGATATTAGGTAGGGGCTGGGGAGGGAGGAATGATATGGTTTGGATTTTTGTCCTTGCCCAAATCTCATACAGAATTATAATCCCCAATGTTGGATGAGGGGCCGGGTCGGAGGTAATTAGATCATGGGTGCAGTTTTTCTCCTAGCTACTCTCATGATAGTGAGTGAGTTCTCACAAGATCTCATTGTTTAAAAGTGTATAGCACCTCCCCCTTTACTCTATTCCTTCTGCTCTAGACATCTAAGATCTGCCTGCTTATCTTTCCATTATGACTGAAAGTTTCCTGTATAGTCATGCTTCCTGTACAGCCTGAAGAACTGTGAACTAATTAAACCTCTTTATAAATTACCCATTCTCAGGTATTTCTTCATAACAATAAGAGAATGAACTAATACAATCCTCATGGCAAAGGCAAAGGAATATTTGTAGAATACATAGAAGAGGAAAAGAGAAATGAATCCAAATATGTCCATACAATAAATCAACTAAACACAAAGAAATTCAATAAAAGCAAAAATGAAAGACAAAAATGCTATAAGACAAACAAAACCCAATTAAAAATAGCAAAGTGAAATATTTCCCTGTCAGTAACTATTTAAATATAAATAGATTAAATTCCACATTTAAAAAAATATATTGGCAGAATGTATTTTTGAAAAACAAGATCCAACTATATCTGTAGAAACTCATTTTGTATCTAAAAACACACAGTGGAAAATGAAAATCTGGAAACCGACATCTCATACTAATTAATAATTAAAAGAAGACAAGGTTTGTGGACTGACGTTATCTGACTTCAAGAATTATTGTAAATATATGTGATCAAATTAGGGTAAAACTGGTAAAAGAATAGACAAACAGATAAATGAAACAGTGGAGAAAGTAGAAATGAGACACCTAACTGTAGTCAACTATTTGGCAAAGAAGCAAAGGAAATTCAACTAAGACATAGTCATTGCAATATGTGGTGCTGGACCAACTGGACAGTACATGCAAAGAAAAAAATAATCTAGACATTGACCTTATATACCTGATCAAAATTAATATAAAAGGAATCATAGACTTCAGTGTAAAACACACAAATATGAAATTACTAGAAAGTGATATAGAAGAAAATTTAGATGATCTTGAGTTTGGTGATGACTTTTTAAATATAACACTAAAGGCACAATGAATTTTAAAAGTTTGATAAACTGGACTTTATTAAACTTATATTTTTTGCAGAAGACATTATCAAGAGAATGAAATGACAAGCCACAGTCATATCTGATAATGACTGATATCCAAACTATACGTAGAGCACTTAAAACTTAATAAGAGAACAAATGACACAATTTAAACATGAGATATGGCTGGATGCAGTGGCTCACACCTGTAGTCCCAGCACTTTGGGAGGCCGAGGTGGGTGGATCATGACATCAGGAGTTTGAGACCAGCCTGACCAACATGATGAAACTCCATCTCTACTAAAAATACAAGAAAAAATTAGCCGGGTGTGGTGGTGGACACCTGTAATCCCAGCTATCCGGGAGGCTAAAGCAGGAGAATCACTAGAACCAAGGAGGTGGAGGTTGCAGTGAGCTGAGATTGAGCCACTGCACTCCAGCCCGGGCAACAGAGTGAGACTCCGTCTCAAAAAAATAAAAAAAGTAAATAAATGCTTTAACAGACACCTCATCAAAGAAGATACAGAATAGCAAATGAAAAAAAGGCCCATATGCTATATCATTAGAGAAATGCAAATTAAGATAGCAATGACATACCACTATACTCCTATTAGAATGACAGAAATCCAAAACACTGACAATATAAAATGCTGGCAAGAATGTGGAGCAACTCAAACTCAGAATGCTACAGACACTTTGGAAGACAATTTTGCAGTTTCTTGTAAAACTAAACATGCTCTTACCATATGACCCAGCAATTGTACCTTTTAATATCAACCCAAAGTATTTAAAAACTAATGTGCACACACACAAAAAACAAACAAAACTGCATATGGATGTTAATAGTAGCTTTATTCATAATTTCCAAAACTTAGAAGTAATCTAGATGTCCATCTATAGATGAATGGATAAATAAACGGTGATACATCTAGACAATGAAATATTTTTCAGTGCTAAATAAATGAGCGATCAAGCCATGAAATGTCATGGAAGAAACTTAAGTGCATATTACTGAGTGAAAGAAGCCCATCTTAAGGGTTGCAAACTATATGTTTCCAGCTACGTAACCACTGTAAAACCAACAGTGGTTGACAGAAGCTAGGAAGGAAGGAGGAATTAACAGGCAGAGTGCAGAGTGTTTGTAGGGTGGAGAAATTATTGTATATGATGCTACAATAATGGATATACCATTAGGCACTCAAATATAGAATGCTTTTTGTAGAATCCTTTTTAAAATATAATTTGATATGAAGAAACTTCAGAGCAATAGGGTTAGCACATCATCTATCTAGATGTGGAATAGAAAATATTCAAAGTCCTTTAAAAAAGTCATAATCTGCTAGAAAGATTAGAAATATTTGAGCAAGAGTCAAATCAGAGAGAAAGAATGAGAAACAAAACCCCCTACATTTGGTCAACTCCTTTGCTTCTTTATGTTCTAATCGTGGAAGACATTCTGAGTGTCGAGTATCATAACTGCTGTAGGGCTGCTATAGAAATAAATATTGTGCCATTATTGCAGATGCTGGAAGGTGAGCAACTTAGCCAAATGCTGGGTAAAGATGCATGGCTTAGGCCAGTGCTTGTTAAAATAAGGTCACATAATCAGTACTGAAACACAAGCAGTGAATGGCAGAAATTGAAAATAAATGTTTAGAAACTAGTATTTTGAAATTGATGTGATATTTGAGTATTGTCATTTTTCTGGTCATTCATTTCCATTGCATTTCACAAAATTAATCAGGTACAAAATAGAATTTAAAAAAACCCACATGCTTCATCACAGATTGTTTGAAACCTTCTGGATTAGACTACACTCTGCACCCCTGGAGATATCCAGGTGACTTGAGGTAGGTGGGGGAAGGAGGGAGACTCAGATGTGAATGGCAGATGCTAGCATAGGGTACATGGCCAAGTGTAGCAAAAGGGGGATCTGCAGAACCTGGGAAGGTCTTAGAAGGCAACTCAGGAAACAGATGCTAGGATTCCTTCTCCAATAATCATGAAGTGATATGAATAGTAGATTGTTGTGGTCTTCTCAGTATGTTTAGAAACACAAAAAAAATAAAGGTTAGTGTGGCCTTTAGTTATCTGGCTTCTGTGTGGATAGAACTTCCCTAGAGCAACATCTCTGTGATCTCTCAACCTCTTCACTTTCTCTACTCCAGTTAGGAAGGAGAGACATCTTTTTGGGTTTGAAAGAAGGAACTGGGCATGCCACTTCATTTCTGTTTGGAATTGCACACAATTTCCTTTTGCTGTGACTTCAAAGGTACCATTTCTTAAAGGGGAAACTTGTGATTTGTACTCCATCTAGTTGAATGAGTAAGTCTATCTTATGGATAAAGTGTTGTCAAGTCAACTTAGGCAAAACATCAAAGTCACATTTTCCAGTACTATCAGTGTTATCAATAATAAAGGTGATTATTTGTATCTCAATTTGTAAGACTCTTAAATTTATCTTTCAACTGATCCTAAAGAAAAGTCTATAAGTAGTTCATGGAACACAAAGTTTGGAAACCACTACCTTAAAATGAATCATAAATGTCTATGGCTCCTTTCAATTCACTTAGGTTTCTACTGTTCAGAAAGATGTATCTAATTTTCATAACTTTGTTCTTTTGCAAATGGTTAATCTTATATACTGTATTTGCCCACCTAATTAACTGTCAAACAGAACTAATCAAATTCCAGTTTTACAAAATTTCAATTTTGTGGCTAAAAATAGGACTGTGTCAGCAAAAAGAAAAAAGTACTCTGAAGTAAGAAAGTTAGTCACATGTAATAAATTCCTGAATTTATACGTTCATTTTTTAGCAGGATGAGGATTGAAACCATGCATTCATAGCATAACTAAACGATTTGCTCAATTGCCAATGATAAATCGACATTTTTGTTGTTTGTAAACTCAATGAGATGTTATATCTTTATGTGTTGTACACTTTCACAAATTTATTTTGCAAAATTTTATATTTTTTCCAATATTTCACAAAAATTGCAAATGTATTTTTCCCAAGATATATGTAGGTTTTAAAAACAAATTTTAATTTTTTATGCTCTGCCATTGACTTAGATGTTTTTAAAATCTTATATGTAATGTGTTTCTCTTAAATACCACGATGTAGCTATCTATAGAAATAGTTGCATTATTAGGAAAAACATCAAGTTGAACTCAAGAAGTTATTTCCTAAAAATCTTTTATAATTTTTTTCCACTGCATTACAAATTGAGGAATGGTAAGTGTTGTTCTACGAGGATAGAGGGGTTTTATGCTTTTATTTAATTACTGGTAAAGAGAATATGCTCACAAAGACCTACAGAAAATCAGGAGACAGCCTTATTATATCAGAATAGTAGGAAACCTATAATATAAGTTAAAAGGCAAATATTCTCTAAGACTTCATTACATATTTGAGAGAAGTTTGGTATATTTAATATTAGTTGGACCGTATTATTCATCCATTCAGCACTCACTGAGTACTTACTCTGTGACCAGCACTGGAAATACATCATGGTCTTTGACTTGGAAAAATATATGATAAATTTAAAAAAGGTATATGTGGCTATATATACATACATACATGTATATATAAATATATGTATGTATATATACATACATACATGTATATATAAATATATGTATGTATATATACATATATACATGTATATATAAATATATGTATGTATATATACATATATACATGTATATATAAATATATGTATGTATATATACATATATACATGTATATATAAATATATGTATGTATATATACATATATACATGTATATATAAATATATGTGTGTATATACATGTATGTATATATGTGTGTATATATGTATATAGATGTATACGTGTGTATATGTGTATATGTGTGTATACATATATGTATATAGATGTATATATGCGTATATACACCTATATGTATATATAGGTCTATATATAGATGCGTGTATATATATGTATATATACGCATATATACATCTATGTATATAGATGTATATATGTGTATATACGCATGTATATATCTATATATACATATATGTGTATATATATACACATACAACTGAGATATGCAACAAATATTATAAATAGAGAAAGAGGACACTGTGGAAACACAGAAGAGGCAGGACTTAAGTTTCCTTGAGTTTATGAAGTAAGGTAATATTTGATCAGGGTCTGGAAGAATGAATATAAATTTCTTAGAAAATTACTTTCTGTAAGTGGTGTTTTTTAAATAAATAAATGTATCATTTCAAAAGTCATATTGTATTATGGAAGCCATAAACTCATCTTATGGTACTAGAGATAAGGGAAGGAGTGATATTTCAAGGTGAACTTGGAGAAAATATTTGGTACCAGTTGGGATGAACTTATATTCCATCAGGACTTAGGGTCTGGGTGGAGCTTAATAATTTTAAATGCAGGCACATAAAATGGTCACACCTCTTTTAAAGACAAATTTGGCAAAATATCAAATAGAGGAAAATGAGTATGGGTATAATATTGGAAATTGTGAAATAAAGTCGTTATAAAAATCTAATTGAGAAATGAAGAAATTAAGAAATAAACCAGGTCAGTGACCATGACAGCAAGAAACTGGTCTTCAAAAATTCATTGAGGATTGTATAAATATGATATATCCCAAAGTAAAATAAATTATTGAGAGGTCTGAAAATAATGTCATACAGAGTCTGTGAAGGTGTTTTTCTTTGAGAAGACCAAAGATTTATTTTTTAGATCACATGAAGGTATGTACATTTTGTGGTCCTCATAATATAAAAAAATAAAGTTACAAAGTTGCAACCAGGAAAGATTTGTAATAGTCTTATACAAGAAATCTGAATGTGTATATGCCTTCACAATGCAGTATTTATTTAGCTTGAATCAATACGTGGCTCACAAAAAAGAAAGAATGTAAAACCTGAATCACAGGCAGAACACACAGGAGGCTGCTTAAACACAACTATGAAGAGTAGAGCTGGGATGTTTTATAACTTATATGAGAAACTCTTTATTAGAAGTAAATGAATAGAAGGAAATACCTTTCAGTGTATTTTAAAGGGAAGTAAACATTGCTCAGTAATATAGATGATATATATTGAACCTAAAATGAATTTTGAACAATTGCTAATAGATACACTTTTCAAGAAAGTCATAAAGCCCTGAAATAAAGACATAATATCTTACCCTAGATTACAGTTGGACTCAGGAAAGATAATAGTAAAAATGTGGGGGAAAAAATGAATGAGACATATTGAATTCACTTAGCTGTTCCTGGCTGAGAATTACAACAATCCACATGAAAAAAGAGTCAGAAAATTGAAGGGCTGGAAATATGCAGTATTGGTCAAAATGTGAGAAAATTACCAACTGGACTCTTTTAATGAGTACATAAATTGGCTCTTGTTGACCATGCAGTTTGGAATTATATCACAATTTTTTTTTAAGAAAAGCATGTTATCAACTGAATTGCATTGGTCAAATTTCACGTTAAAGCCCTAACCCCTGGTTCCTCAAAATGTGACTATATTTGGAGACAAGATCTTTAAAGAAGTAATTATACTGGAATGAGGCACTTAGGGTGGGCCCTACTGCAATATGATTGGTGTTGTTAAAAGAAAGGAGATTAGAATATACAGAGAGAAAGAGAGACCATACAGACAGAGACTATGTGAGGACTTTGTATGATGGTAGCTGTCTACGAACCAAGGAGAGCTCAGATGACACTAGACCTGCCAATACTTTGATTGCAGGCTTCTAATCTCCCGAATTGTGAGACCATATGTTTTTGTTGTTCAAGCCACCCAGTTTGTGGTATGTTGTTATGGCATTGATGATAGAAAAAACAAATTCTGCCAAAATATATTTAAAGAGGTTTATTCTGAGCCAATATGAGTGACTGGCCCAGGGTGACAATCTCAAAAGGTCCTGAGAAAGTGTGCCTGATGTGGTTGTGTTACAGTTTGGTATTATACATTTCAGGGATATAGGAATTTCAAGTAAAATCATATATCAATGATATAGTTTGGTTGTGTCCCCACCGAAATCTCTCTTTGAATTTCTTTAATCCCCATGTGTCCAGGGTGAGGCCAGGTGGAGATAATTGAATAATGGGGGGCTGTTTCCCCATACTGTCCTCGTGGTAGTGAATAAGTCTCATGAGATCTGATGGTTTTATAAATGGGAGTTCCCCTTCACAAGCTCTCTTTCCTGCCACCACGTAAGATGTGACTCTGTTCCTCCTTTCTTTCTGCCACAATTATGAGGCCTCCCCAGCCATGTGAAGTCAATTAAACATCTTCCCTTTATAAATTACTCAATTTTGCGTACATCTGTATTAGCAGCGTGAGAACAGACTAATGCAATCAATAAATCAATATGTGGAAGCTATACATTGGTTATGGTGGAAAAGGCAGGATTTCTCCAAATGTGGGGGAACTGGTAGGGGTTCTTACAAATCATAGGTGGGTTTTAGGGATTCTTTAGTTGACAGTTGATTGAGAGAGTAAAGCTATTGTTTAGAGACTTAATGTCAGTAGAAAGGAATGCCTGAGTTAAGATAAAGGGGTCGTGAAGGCCAAGGTTCTTGTTATGTCTATGAAGTCTCATAAATAGCAGCCCTCAGAGAGTATAGATGGTAAATGTGTCTTTTCAGACTTTAAGGTGTCTGTTAATCTCTCCTTTATCAGGTGTCTCAGTTAATCTCTCCTATATCCAGGAAAGGCATAGAAAGAGAAGGCTTGGCTGCATTAATGGTGATTCTCTGCAGATGCAAATATCCCCTACAAAACAGGGCTTTGCTATGACATTTCAATCTGTTGGCCCTGTGGCAGCAATTTCAAAATATGTAAAAGGTATATATTTTGGGCTAAAATATTTTCATTTCCTTCAGGACCTGTTCTCTCTCATGTGATGCTATACCAGAGTCCATTTAGAAAATAAACCACATTATACAAGGTTAATAAAAATCCATCTAATGAGATGTTATAGTTTGCAGGGTGTGACTCCACAGGCCCTTTAGTTAGGAATTTGGGCAAGAGAAAAATAAAGGTCAGACTTTAGTCTCCAGCAGCCATAGCTGATTTATATAGCACATGATTTACAATGGTGTGTCTACTTTTAGATATCTATCCTCTAGAAATAATTGCACATGGTCCCCGAAATCATAAATAGACATTGTTTATCATTAAAAATTGGAGACAACCTGAATGTCCATTAATGAAGGAATAATTAAGCTATGTTACATTCATACTATGATACTTTGTAATAGTTTATAGGAGAATACCAGTCAGGGTCCAACCCAGAGACAAGACAAAAACTGCATAGTAACTTGAAAAGGGAATATTTAATATAAAGATTGTGAAGTATAAAAGACATTGGAGTAATGAGGATTAACTAGTAAGAAGTAAAGTGAATGTTAAAAAATACAGAGACAGTCAAACATAACAAGCAACCTCTAGTGCTATGGTAAAACCTGCAAGGAAAAGGTCATCCTCCCATTTGCAATGAGATTCATTCCTTGCAGAAAACAGCAGGGCTTTGGCTTCCTGGATGACAATAAAGCCCCTGACATGTTGTGCTGTTGGAATTTTCTGGAAATATGCCATACAGAATGATGGGGAAGCTGTCTAAAAGCAATGTCATTCAGAAAAAGGCCCTAATTCTCTTCAGTTCTATGAAGACTGAGAAAGGTGAGGAAGCCCAGAAGGAAAGTTTGAAGCTAGCAGAGATTGATTCATGAAGTTTAAGGAAAGAAGCCATCTTCATAATATAAAAATGTAAGGTGAAGCAGCAAGTGCTAATCTAGAAGATGTAGCAAGTTATCCAGAAGATTTAGCTAAGATAATTGACAAAGATGGCTACACTAAACAACAGATTTTAAATGTAGATGAAACAGCATTATATTAGGAAAAGATACCATCTAGGACTTTCATAAATTCTATGCCTAGCTTCAGAGCTTGAAAGGACAGGCTGACTCTCTTGTAGGGGTAATGAAGCTGGTGGTGTTAAGTTAAAACCAATGCTCATTTATTATCTCAACAATCTTAAGGCCCTGAAGAGTTATTCAAAATTTACTCTGTCGGTGCTCTACAAATAGAACAACGAAGACTGGAAACAACAAATCTGTTTATAGCATGGTTTACTGAATATTTTAAATCTACTGTTGAGATCTATTCTATAAAAAGTTTTCTTTCAAAATATTATTGCTTATTGACAATGTGCCTGGTTACTCAAGAGCTCTGATGGAGATATATAAGAAAATTAATGTTGTTTTCATGCCTTTTAACACAATATCCATTCTGTAATCCATGGATCAAGCAGTAATTATGGTTTTCAACTCTTATTTCAGAAATACATCTCATAAGGCTATAGCTGCCACAGACAGTGATTCCCCTAATGGATCTAATCAAAGTAAACTGAGAACCATTTTGAAAGGATTTACTCTTTTAGATGCCATTAAGAATATTCATGATTCATGTGAGAATGTTAAAATATTGAACTAGCAGTAGTTTGGAAGAAACTGATCCAACCTTCCTGGGTGACTTTGAACAGTTCAAGATTTCAGTGGTGGAAGTAACTGAAGATATGGTAGAAATAGCAAGAGAACTACAAATGGAGTCTGAAAATGTTATGGAATTGCTTTAATCTCATAATAATGCAAATGAGTTGATTCTTATAAATAGGCAAAGGCAGTGGTTTTATGAGTTGGAACCTACTTCTGTGTAAGGTGCTATAAATATTGTTGGAATGAAATCTAAAAATTTAGAATATTAGATAAACTTAGTGATAAAGCAGCAGCATGATTTAAGAGAACTAACTCCAATTTTGAAAGAAGTTACATTGTGGGTAAAATGGCACCAATCAGCATTGCATGCTACAGATAAATCTTTCACGAAAGAAAAAGTCAACCAATGCAATAAACTTCATTGTCTTTAGAAATTGCAACAGCCACCCCAATCTTTAACAACCGCTACTCTGATCAGTCAGCAGCCATCAACATCAAGGCAAGACCTTCCACCAGTGAAAAGACTACATCTAGCTGAAGGCTCAGATGATAGTTAGCATTTTTAATAATAAAGTAGTTTTAAATTAAGGTACATGCATTTTTAGACACAATGGTATTGCACAATAAATACACTGCAGTAAGATATAAACATAATTTTATAAGCACTGATAAATCAAAAAAATGGTGTGACCCACTATTGTGATATGTGTTTTGTTGCAGTGGTCTGAAACTGAGCTCGCAATATCTCTGAGGTATGCCTGTACATTAGTAATTTACAGAAAGATTAAAAAAATCTAATCATATGAACATAAGAGATTTTAATATATTCAATAGAGATCCATCTATGTTAAATATTATGTAGGTGAATACATGGAGAACAAGATATGAGAACAAATAGATGGTCTGATAACACTGGTAATAACTGCTGAAAGAAAATGACTAGAATAATTAATAATACATTTATTACTCAAAATGTAAAATAAATTTTTAAAAAATTTAATTTACATTATCTATAATTATCTTAGAATAGATAACTATTTTAAATGCATATATTTTTCATTGTATGATGCAGATGTTAATTTTCATCTAAAATACAAAATTATTACAATTACATAATGCATTATACACATATTAGAACTGAATGATATATTACTTAATTTTAGTAGTCAAGATTCAAATATATTTAAGAGATAACAGTAACCTGACGTTGGGATCTGGTGGTGCTAGGCATAAATATATGCTTTCTTTCCTCTCTCATCTCATGCTTTGTTAGATTTCTTTCTTTCTTTATTTCTTTTCCGTCCTTCCTTCTGTCCATCTTTCCTTCTTTCCTTCCTTCCTTCCTTCCTTCATTCCTTCCTTCCCTCTTTCCTTCTCTGTTTCTTTCCTTTTTTTCTTTGTTTGACACTTCCATTGTTTCTACCTTCTCTTCTATCGTAGCATGTTTCTGTTGAAATATCCTGGCTGCTTCTTCCACTTTTAAGGATTACATTGTTCCCATCTGGATAATCTACAGTAATTTTCATATTTTAAGGTCAATTGAAAAGCGAACTTAATTTCATTTGCAAAATTAATTTCCTTTTGCCATGTAATGGAAAATATTTATAGGCATAACACCAGGGGGTAAAGAGAAAGGGTCAAAATTCTGCCTACCACAAGAACCAAGTTCATTTTTTAGCATATATGAGTCCCATTGTCTAGCACAATTTTTCAAAAAGACTATCTGTTTATCATTAAATTACCTTTGAATCTTGTTGAAAATTAATGGACCATGTATGTCTGGGTCTACGTCTGGACTCTCTTCTCTTCTGTTGGTTTATATGTATGCATTCGCCCATAACATAATGTACTGAATATTGTAGCTTTATAAAAAGTCTTGAAATTAAGTAGTTTGATTCTTCCGATTTTGCTCTTCTGCTTTCTGTTACTTTTCCTAAATTTAGAACCAGCTTGTCAATTTCTTAAAAAAAAAAAAAGAATCCTGGTGTGATATTGATTGGGATTACATTGTGTCTATAAATCAGTTCAGGAAGTTAGAGGTAGTCGCATCTTAACAAGTATGAATTTTCAAATGTATGAACATGGTGTATATCTTTATTTAAAAAAAGTATTTGTCAATGTTTTGTTGCTTTCTCAATACAGATTTTTGTAATAGTTCCATACGTATTGCATTTTTGCAATATGTTTTTATTTTTATTTTAAATTATTTTTTAATTTTAATTTTAAACTATTAATAATATATTGAGATATTATTGAATATTTATATAGATCTTTTATCGTCTTTCTTAATTCACTTATTGATTTCAGCTGTGTTTTTTTAATATTCCCTGGCTTTATTTCTTCCTTTTCAATCTTGATATTTTTTCTTGCTTTATTATATTGGCTACAATACTTATTATGATGTTGAATATGAATATGAATAATAAGGCTAGATATATTTTCCTTGTCTTTAGTCGTTGGGGAAAAACATTTAACCTTTCACCACTAAGTACAATACTGTCTCTAGGTCTTTTTTGTACACCTTTTATTAGGTTGAAGAAGTTCCTTTCTTTCCTAATCTATTTAGAGATTTATTTATCTGTAATCTATTTTATTTATTATTTAGTTATCTATAATCTAATTAGAGATTTATTAAGAATGGATGTTGAATTTAGCCAAATCATTTTACTGTATTTAGTTGATTATATTGTTTTTATTCTTCAGTCTCTCTATGAGTAACATTTCTTCAAGTGTAATTTATTTTAAATGCTGAACCAGTGTTGTATTGCCAGAATAAAATTTATTTGATCATGTTATTTTAAATATTTTATATATTGCTAAATTAGATTTTCTAGTAATAGTTGAAAACTCTAACAGGTATATTTATTAGGAATACTGGCTTTTAGCTTTTTTTTTTTTTACTTCTAGTATGTTAGCCTATTATTGGTAAAAGGGTAATGATGACTTCAATAAATTAGGTAGGACATTGTCTTCTTTTGAATTTTAGAAGATTTTGGATAGCATTGCTATTTTTTCTTTCTTACGTGTTTGGAAAAACAGTGAAGATATGTGAACCTGTAGATTACTTTGATAAAAGGTTTGTATGAATGTATTTATATCACTTGATGTAAGATCCTTCTGGTTATCTATTTCTATTGCAGTGACTTTTGGTAGTTGTTCCGCTCAAGAACTGTCTTTATTTCATCAAAGTTGTCAAATATATTTATACATAATTGACATAATTCCTGTTCTTTTTTTTTTTTTTTTTTTTTTTCCTGAGACAGGAGCTCTGTAGCCCAGGCTGGAGTGCAGTGGCGCGATCTTGGCTCACTGCAACCTCTGCCTCCTGGGTTCAAGCGATTCTCCTGCCTTAGCCTCCCGAGTAGCTGGGACTACAGGTGTCTGCCACCACGCCCAGCTAATTTTTTTGTATTTTTAATAGAGACAGGGTTTCACTGTGTTGGCCAGGATGGTCTTGATCTCCTGACCTCATGATCCGCCCACCTCGGCCTCCCAAAATGCTGGGATTACAGGTGTGAGCCATGGTGCCTGGCCTAACATAATTTTTTAATATATTTCTGTTGCCTTAGTAACTTTATGATTACCCCAAACCTTATTACCAGTATTGGAAAATATTTTTTTTACCTGCATGGCAAGAAATATATCAGTGTTTCAAAGAAAAACTTTTTGTTGTATTGATGTTTTCTATTGTGTTTTCTAAATTCTATTTCATTGATTTCTACTACTTAATATTTTTAAGTCTTGTATCCTTTTCATTTAATTTGCTATTATCTTTACTGTCTTGTAAAGTAGAAGTTTAGGTAATTGTTTCAATACTTTTCTTCAAATACAAGTACTGCTGTAAATTTCCTCCTAAGCACTATTTCATCAGCAAGCGATAAATATTGATATGTCTTAATTTTATTCCCATACAATACAAAATAGGTTCAATTTTCCCTCATGAGTTCCTCTTTGAATCACAGGCCATTTTAGGCATATTGTTTAATTTCCAGTATGTGGGGGATTTTAAAGATGTATGTTTTGTTAACTTCTGGTCTAATTCCATTATAGTTATACACTGTGTAATTTTAAATCTGTTTTACTTAAGGATTGTTTTATGGGCCAGAGTGTGGTCTCTTTTGGTGACTATTCCTGAAAATAATGTGTATTCTATCATTGTTGGTAGGTTTTTCTACAAATATTAATTAAATCAAGATGTTTATCAGTGTTGTCCAGGACTTATATATTCTTACTGATTTTATTTCCACAAATAAAATTTTAAAATAGGCAAAACTTCCTTTATGGTGATAAAATTCAAAACATTAGATGACTAGCAAAGGGCCTAAGAAAGTTTCTTAGGTGACTGTTCTGTCTTTATCTGAGTCATTTGAGTGAATATATACGTAAAAATGTATCAAACTGTAAACAAGTTTTGTACACTATAATGTATATATGTTTTAACTCATAGAGTATGATAAATAACAAAACAACAAAATAACCAAATTTACCTATTCTCTTAAGAACTGCAATACATCTAAGCCCCATATATATAAATTAAGATTAAAGTATATTATATGTTTTCTTCCTTGATATAATTCCAGCATATCCATTTACATAATTAGAATATATATGTTATATCTTCTGAATCTTTCCAAATATGAAAATTTCAATGCATGTTCTCCCACTTTTTTCGGACACATGTCTTAATTTTCATATTCAACTGACATTGTGATTTGGCAGTCTATAAGTTTCAATCATTATTCTTGCTCCCATAGTCTTGTGGCTACAAAGTATAAAAGTTCCTTCAGTCACAATTTTAAATGTTTGTTATTCTCTAGTTGTTACATAAGCCAAAAAATTACTTAGTATTTTCCTAAATTTCTTGTCTCCCTAAGCTTTTCAAAGTAATTAGAGCCATACAGCTTATTACATAATGCTAGAATTCCCCATTTCATTTACTCTGTTCTATGGAAATTTATTGCCCTCACAGCCAATATTCAACTCCAATATTCGTTCTGAATGACAACAGGTAATATATTTTTTTCTTAATCACTAACAATTTTTATTTCATACTTATTTAAAGAGCCCTTTTAGGCTTATTTAGGTATAGTTTGTTTTAGAATGAACTATTTCTTTTAAATGGTTTCCTTTTTTCAAAAACATTGTGAAAATAATACAGAAAGTACCTATATAACCCACACTACATTTCCACTATTACTGATATTTTAGCTCCAACTTTGCCAGTCTCCATCTAAGATTTCCATTACCTTGGCAGTCTATTGTTTTTGATAATTTGCAGTTAACAATATATCAGCCAAGGACGTGCCTTGTGGCAAAATCAATCATTCAGTCATTCTAGCTAATTTAAGCAAATAAGTTCAGATTCGCTCAGGATATTATTAAAGTCATATAATTATTGATATTATGAAAGGATCATTCCCGAAGTCTTTACGTCTAGTAATACTGGCCAAATCATCTTACAGGGCTTCCCAAAAGAAGACCCAGTACCATATTTGCCTGCAGAGATATGGCAGTTCTCTCTTCCGAGTGTACACTGCTTTCCTGAATCTCCACCAGTGATCCTCCAAATATTCAGATATGTACACTCTCATCTCACAGTAAATATGGTCCTCATAGCACTTGAGTGTTCGCATGAATCATTTCCTGTTTTGGGGATGTGTATGATTGGCCAGCCTTTATCACATGCCTACTTTTAGTATGAAGGAAGTCCAGTAAGTTGTGACATTTACTGTAAGGAGACACCAATAAAAAACAGGACATTCCCCAAACATATGAATAGTGCCTCAAAGATACCAGGCTGTCAGAAAATATGGCAAATATTTTAAGTGTGATGCCACTGGTTTAAGAAATAAATGGTAAAGACCTAACCTATGCAATCACCAGGTGATGGGAGAATAGATTACATAATCGAAGGATCGTGTTTCACGGTAAGAGTTGGCAGGAAATGTGATGAATTTTGTATGTTTTGAGGGTTTGTGAAAAACAATTAGGGAAATGCTATCCCAAGCTATTTTTGGGGGGGATGGGGCTATGTGCAGGGATTGGGTCTTGCTCTGTCACCCAGGATAGAGTGCAGTTACACAGTCTCAGCTCACTCCAACCTCCTGGGCTCTAGTGATCCTCCCACCACAGCCTCCAGAGTAGTGGGGATTACAGGCATGCACCACCACACCCGGCTGATTTTTGTATTTTAGTAGAGACGGGGTTTTACCATGTTGACCAGACTGGTCTCAAACTCCTGACCTCAAACAATCCACCCAGTTCAGCTTCCCAAAGTGCTGAGATTACAGGCATGAGCCACTGTGCCTGATGCCTATACCCAGCTTTAAACTGATTTTAGCACCATGAGCGTGATGAGCATTGCATCTTTATATCCACAGTTTGCCTAATTTCAACTGTTACTCATCTGTTGTGCCCAAATAAATCTTAGGTGCTTCTTCCATTATGCTTCCACTACAATTTGTTCAAACTCCTATGTAGGTAGACATGTCTTTTATGTATTTTTCTTGCCTAAGCGTCATTTTCTCTCCTTCTCTAGAAACAGCACCACAATTTTTCATGAGTTACTACCCTTCTCCACTTTCAATAACAGAAAGGAAAACAAGACTGGCAAATCAGAACATTCTCTCTCTCTTACATCAGTGATTGGTTTTTGCTGTGATGCACTAACCAAACAAATCAAATTAAACTTAATTATGGAGATTATTTTTTAAGCTATAGAGAAGAGAAAATTTATCTATGTATTTTTCTGAGATAGTTTACAGACTTGAAACCGAGGGCAGCAGTCTTACCTAAGCGTGGATCTATCATAGAGGAAGAGAAAACTGAGAAGTGATGAGAGTTAAACTGTCTTTATGACATATATTCATCTAAATCCAGCCATTGATATGTCATTAGACTTATAAATTTTTAGGAACAAGTAATTATCTCCATTGTTTAAGCTACTTTGTGTTGGACTTCTGTCTCTCCCTACTGAAGAAATCCTTAAAAATACATTTTTTTGCGATCACATAATTATGCTATTATAATTTTGTATTTGGGTAATTTTCTGATTAAAAACTCCCCAAATCTAGAGACCATGTCTTTTCCCATTTTTTTTATATTCTCTAACACAGTCCCTAGCAAATATCTGTCCCTTATTTCAAGAATGAATGAATGACATATAAGATAGATAAGTAACTAAAGTCACGTAATTCATACCAAAAGTAGGGAGCCTAACCCAAGACACCTGCTTCTCCTACTTATATTCTTTCTATTATGTTTTATCATAGAGGTAAGAAACGAAGTTACATTTCCAGAAGCATTTTTTTTTTTTACCATAGAACCATGAGGTAGACCATTTTCATCACATGTTCTTATCTGCCCTCCTAGCAAAGTTTCACTACATGAAAAAACAAAGTGAATTAAGATACCTTAAGCCTTTTCTGAAGGGGTGTGTGTGAATGTGTGTGTGTGTGTGTGTGTGTGTGTATCAGAAGTATCTTTTATCTTATATATATATATATACAGATTCACACTCTATTGACAAAGAAATATACTCTTAGGAAAACCTCAAACATTTCTTCTCCTGGGAAACAACTGCCCTATGATACAAGAGAATGACCTAAATGTCTCATTACAGAAAATACCTAGATCAGTGTATTGATGATATTTTTTATCATTAGGATTCAAAACATAGCTTTCCTCAAGGGTCACTACTGGGCAGCTTAGTCTGTACTTTTACATATTTTTTTAAAAATTTGTCAAAGAGGTGACCCAAAAGGAGTAAAGTCTTTGTTGCTTCTATATGAGCATTAATTTGCTACCAATGACAGATGGTTCTCTAATCCACTTTCCTTTGTTTGGGAGTTGGGATAATTACACTGAAGAATTTGAGAGAAGACAAAGTTTTCTTGCTTACCTTTATTCTCTTGTTCCAGTCCAGTAAGAGGCAAGTAAATTAACCCTTAATATGACAATTACACTAGTGCTTAAAAGTGGTTGATATATAATGTGTAAAATATATACTTGATTTTCATTTCATTTATGCTTGGCAGGTACATATTAGAATCTGTAGTTTTTGAAATCTATAATTAAAAAATGTAACATGTAGACTACTCAAAAAAATTTTGAATAGTGTTCCCTTTTCTGTGTTTGTATGGATGATTGATATCATAAATCACATATGCACATGAACAGTGTTTCTTTTTGAATATGTTTAGTAGTTTCTCTTTCTCCTTCTTAAGCTAAAGAAAGTAAAAGTGACTGCAACTTGATAGGAAGATAATACATATTTCATATAATGAAAAATTACTTTCATAGACATTTTAAATGTTAGCATTTTTTAAATGGAGGTTTCTGATTCTTATTTAAACACAACTGGGGATATTTGAGGAGTACATATTTCTCCTCTGAAGTATCATATTGTATAAATACTTGATAACTTAAAGTGGCATTCTCTAGCTAAGCAAGTGGTTCCAAAACTGGGCTGTATCATCAATAGAACATTAAAAATATATTTATGGGCTCTACTCCAAGTCAGTTGAGCCTAGATTCAGGAAAACTAGGATCCACAAATCAGAAACGTAAACTACAGCCACAGGATTCAGGGTATCCAAATTTAGAAATCACTGTAGCAAGTAATTCCTGTTTTAAAAATAAATTTCTCTTTTTATCCTAAACTTAACTTACTGATTTCACAAAATCTTCACTTCTTTTTCAGAAGCAGCAGCACTGGCAGTTGAAACAAGAAATATATTTTAGTATGAGGATGTTAGTTGTAAATTAGGTGATTGCCCTCCCTTTGCTCAGATTGGGGTTAAGAAATGTTTAATAATAGAGGTTTGCTGATCCAACAAATATGTATGAAGTCTCTACTACATGCCAGGTTCTGTCCTAGTTATTGGAGATAGACCAGTAAAAATAAAACAGAAAAAACCTTTTTCCTTTAAAGGACCAGGAATTCTTGGAATCTGACCTGGATAAGGTTTTCCCAGAAGCTTACCCTGAGACAAGGATTTGAGTAAAGTAGTTTATTTGGGAAATGATCTCAGAAAGCGACTGAAGGAGATTGAGGAATGAGGCAGAGAAAGTAAGTTAGTCATGGGTGCAGGTTATCATGTAGGAAGCTGAAACCTGATTCCACGGGGGAAATTTGGGAGATAGTATAGAATACAATTAAGTGTTATCCCACTCAAAAGTGCCAGGGTATTCACTCTCCAGCTCTACCAACTCCCAGTACTGCTGGTTTCGTGAGGTTGAAAATAAACCTTCAGACAAGGAACTGCGGGTGTTTTAATAGGATGGCGTAGGCATGGGCAAGAACAAGGAGTGCTGAGGAAGTATGGGCAATGTTCTAACACCATCTACTACTGTAGGATATAGGCAGAAATAAAAGTAGAATACTTGGAAGGTTGTGTTGTGATCAGTAGTATGAGCAATATAAAGCATGCAATAGCAATATGGAATGTATTCATATGTAGAATGGCCAATGTGGAAAACAAAAAGATGGTTAAAATGGCCTCATGGAGAAGGTGATTCTAGAGAAAGCCTGAAGCAGATAAGGGAGCAAGGTATGTGACTATCTGGGATAGAGAGAACCATAAGTTCAAAGGCTCTGAAGTTAGGTTGGACATTGCATGTTGGATTAACAACAACATATTTTAAATGCTCTGTAGATGATTCTGATATATAATCAAGTTTGAGAACCAGTTGCTTAGTTAGAGGGTGTGACTGTTGATAATTATACATTTATGATGTGTGGCTGGAGCTGAGTGGATTAGGAGCTGAGAGCTGAAAGTGTAAAGGGGCTTTATCAGGCAGGTCTTTGGCAATTCAGGGCTTTTAAAGAAGTGAGGGGGGGAAACCCTCAAAGGACTCTGAACAGATGTTTTCTGATTTATGCTGAAACAGGATCATTCTGGCGGCTGTGCAGAGAAAAAGTAAAAGGAGAAATTGTGAGAAAAGAGAGATCAATTTAGAGGGTTGTTATAATTCAGTACAGCGATAGTAACTAGGAACAAGGTAGAAGCAGGAAAGGTGAAAAAACATAATCACATTGGATATATTTGGAAGGCAAAATTAATGGTATTTGTTGATTAACTGAATATAAAGTTAAGTGAAAAAGTTTAATGAGGGAGATAGAGGATAACTAAGAATTTTGACTTAAAAATTAGACAAATTGAATTGTTATTACCTAATGTAGGAAGCTTTGGTGGAAGGAAGGGCAGATTTAGCAGCTTGTGTTGGGGCATAAGGTCAGAAGTATAGTTTTGAACATGTTAATTCTCTCTATATATTACAATACAAATAGATTCCTCAATTGTCTTTACAAATCTCAACTTCGAGCCAAGAGCTGAGCTAGGAATTATCAGCCTAGAGGTGATATTTAAAGGTAGAAGACCAGATAAGAACACCAAATCAGAATGTGCAAATAAAGATGAGAATACATTCATGGTTTGAGTCTGGACACGTAATGATTAGAGGTTGGAGAGATTAAAGTACGCTGGAAAAAAAGACTAAGAAGGAATGCAATGAGGTAGGAGAAAAACCAGTAGAATGTGGTGCTTTGGAAGCCAAGTAAAGAAAATATCTTGAGAAAGTGGGAGATGCCATTAAATCAAATGCGTTTTTTAGGTTAAATAAGATTGGACCACGTGGAATTTCTGTTATTGTAGGTCTAACATGGTCAAAATCAGCAGTTTCTCATGGTTCAATCTAAGTAAGATGAGGACAGAGAACTAGTCATTAGTTTTAAAAACAGGAAGCTTGAAAAGAGCAGTTTGGAGTGGATATTTGGAACTAAAGCTTTATTTGAATGGATTTAAGAAAGAATATGAGAAGGGGATTGGAACGTGTGAATAACACCATTTTTATTACTATTATACTTTAAGTTTTAGGGTACATGTACACAACATGCAGGTTTGTTACATATGTATACATGTGCCATGTTGGTGTGCTGCACCCTTGAGCTCTGTTCTAAGGAAATATGGTAAAATAGGTTGGGTCCTACTGGTAACAGTCCAGGACTGGGATGTGCCAGTATCAGACATCTGAAAACTCAGCGTTTGCTTGGATTTCTATTTGTTTTCTCCCCTGACACAAGTTGATGAGTGGATTTATTTATTTATTTTTCCAAACATGAGACCAATATCTTTTATAGGCTACGAAAGAGCAACATCAATCAGGTGAGTGGCACAAAGAATTAGAATCTTAGTCATACAAAGAGAGTCCCATTTCCCTGCAAAGACTCCTGTCAGCTGCAACATTTTGAAGCATATTAATATCAAGCCCTGAATATGTGTCTTGTTTTAAATACTGTAGTATAGGGCAATTCATCAGCCCTTTTGGAAATAATGATGCAAATTTGAAGTCAGGCATATTTTAAAGAAGAAGTGCTCTTCAGTTTTTTGTTTTTTGTTTTTTTTTTTTTTAGAATTTTTGCTTCCTAAGAACAAGGGACTGATAGTCAATACAAATCACCCAGATTCAGAAGTGGGGCAATAAGCATAGTGTACAGGATGGTGTGTATTAGGTCTGATTATGCCTCTTAAATATATTCTGATATTCTCATAACTTCTCTGCAACTGAGCAGTAGCATTCATGCTGCTGTTTTATTTCTCATAGTGTCCAAAAAAAAAAAAAAGAAATCCACCAAAAAGAAAAAACCAAACAGATCTTTAAATAAAGAGAATAAAGAGGAGAGTTTTATCCAGTCTTTGATTTTTAAAATTTCAAATAGCAAAAGATCTGTTACATTATAATATCATATCCCAAATAGAAATTTAGATAATTTTAGCCAGGTAAAAGAGATTTTGAATGTTTTATATTCCTTCTTATTTGTAGTATCAACAGGTCAAGAGGTAAGTGTACTCTAAAGCCAAATTTAAAGATCTAAAATTATTCATTGTTTCTTTTTGCTGCTTATTATTCCTAATAAATAATAACTAACAAGGATATGGTAATTTTGATTTTGCTGAGAAAGACAAGCTGTCTTATGACAATGAAAATATGCTTGTAATAGTAACTAAAATAAAAATCCTAATATTCCTTAATCTACAGTATTGAAAAATAAAATAATAAAATTAAAATAAAAGATCCTAAAACTATCAGGGACCTTAGAAATAGTTTTACTAAACCACCTCTCTTCAAAAATTAGAAAAATGAAATTTGAGGATAGTAACAAACATATCAAGGTAACACTGGTATGACTTGCAAAAAGTGGCTAGAGAACTCTGCTTTCCTATTCACTAGCCCTGTGTCTCTTTGCTTATGAAATGCAGGCTTTCCTCAGTATTATGAAGGTAAGAGGCTAGTACACTGGCTTCTCTGGCTTCTTAAATAGTGCAATATATGAGGGATATAAAGAAATCTAACACATTCTTTACTGGAACTAGATAGAAACCTCTTGTGAACCCTTAAGTGGAATGAGTGAAATAAGCAATTATCCTAGCTGTTGCAGCAGAAGGAAGAAAGAATGAAATTGACCTAAGTTATCTATTTAAAAAGAGAAGAAAAACTGGAATGAGAAGAAACCTAGCATCATGGTTCAACCAAGAGTTAATATTTGTATCATTTCAGAAAAATGTAATCATTATCTGTTGTAGATGACTTTTTGCTTCATGTGACGGTTCTTACATTGCGGTCAATAAATAAAAGTTGTGCTGACAGAAAGCTCGTGTG
The DNA here is from genome assembly GCF_029289425.2 of Pan paniscus. Lineage (NCBI taxonomy): Eukaryota > Metazoa > Chordata > Mammalia > Primates > Hominidae > Pan > Pan paniscus. Next base: position 91,986,511 of record NC_073258.2, on the reverse strand, counting down.
GTAGATCATGTAATTTACAAGAGACTGAAATATATCATAATACTGCATCTAGTACTTAACCAAGAGCTTCAACAACACATAAATCTTACCTTACTTTGACACAATCATAGAGTCTTGTTTCATACTAGGCTTTTCAATTATAGCTGAGCATTCAAGATTGCTCTTGTAATAAGTACCATTTTTCTCCCCCATTTCTCCCTTTGCCCAAAGAAATGGAATCTGGAAAGTGCTAAAACAATTGAAGCCTCCAGGAAATTGTCCTGAAACCAGAAACCAGCAGGAAATTGTTCTGAATACCCTATAGGCAACATCCAAAGTATTGTTTAAAACATATTCCTTTGTAATAACTGTCACTATTTTTTAATAAGTGCAATAGTATTCATATTCGAGCTACTGAACTCTGTGCATAGATGTTGGACTGTAGTGTAATATCATCATAAAAGCTCCAGCACAGGGAGAATTGAACTTTTTATGGGATAAGGAATTTATCTTCACAGCATGTTTAGGATCATCATTGAATATTGCAACTGTCATTAAAAGCCTGCTTAGTGTCTGTACCGGAAAAAAATTCTACTGAAATCCTGATTCCTTTAAAAATTATCTAAAGATATTTTTGAGGAAATGCTTTTTGCTCTATTTATTTCCCACTCCATTAAGTTTTTGCACTGATTATAATTTGTTTTTCTAACAAGCATCTTTAGCACTGCTCCTTACTACGATAGCCTCTTGTAGAGTTGCTGAAACTGCTCTTTAGAGTTTGAAATTTTTTTCTCACATAAATAAAGAGATAAACAGTATTCACCAAGCCCTTTTGAAAATATAACATGCTACCCTCATTTTATTTGATTCTGTAGTTAAATTGGTTAAGCTCATATGTAGTCTTCTCTTTTCAAGTCTTACATTTTACAGTAGGCTGAGCTCATGGGATTGCCCTTTCTATAGCATCTTCAGGTTGCCATTCTCCAGATGGAATTTTCTCTCCAGTCTTTTAAACAGCACACCATAATCACACGTTTTTCTCTTTTATGTAGCTTTGCTCTGCATCTGCAATCTGGTGCCTACTTTGCCTCTCTTTACAACACCTAAGGGTGAATGTGCCTTTGAGCAATAACTCCCAATGTACTTTATGCCGGGATACTACATAAATGAAAGGAAGTATAAATGCATGAAGAACAGGAAAGAAAATAATATATCTACCTCAAGTATAAAAGACAGGCATGTTTTATATAACCATTTCCATATTGCTATTACCATTTCTACATTATGGAAATGTATATTTACATTATCCATGGGGCAAACTGAGAACATGAAAATTAGTGTTTTTCCCCGGTGCCTCCTGTTTTTAAATGAAATAATAAATGAAATCGTGTTTTCAGAGCCTGTTTTCTCGTTCTATTCAAAATATCACTCTTTTTCATAGTGCATATAATGTCAGTATTTTAAAAATTGTTCTTTATGTAATTGTAGTTTTTATATTTAATATTATTTTTCAGGTTTTTAAGAGAGATATATATGTATTATAAAACTTAGAAAATATAGGGAAGACAATAAAACTCATCTGTAATCTTGGACCATTTTTACTTTTATATAATACTCAAGATGAATACATTTAATAAAATTCTGAGGCTATTAGGTACATTGTTTTGTAATCTATTGTTTTCCCATAGCATATCATAAGTTCTTTCCTACATTATTATTTTTTCTTTTTTTAATATCTATCCATGGGGCTTTATACAACTAACAGTAAATCTTGGTATCCATTAAGACAAGCATCCTCGCTTTTTTCTTTTTATTATTATTATTATTATACTTTAAGTTAGTTCTAGGGTACATGTGCACATGCAGGTTTGTCATATATGTATACATGTGCCATGTTGGTGTGCTGCACCCATTAACTCGTCATTTACATTAGGTATATCTCCTAATGCTGTTCCTCCCTCCTCCCCCCACCCCACGTCAGGCCCTGGTGTGTGACGTTCCCCACCCTCTGTCCAAATGTTCTCATTGTTCAATTCCCACCTACGAGTGAGAACATGTGGTGTTTATTTTTCTGTAGTCTTCCATCATGTTCGGGTTTGTTTTCAATTTGTTACTAATACAAATAATTTTGTGTTAAAAGTCACGTGCTTAAAAAAATTCCAGTGCTTAAATTTTTGTGTAAATCTGTTTCTTTAAGTTTGTTGATAAATTGTAAACTTAAAAAACTTTATTATCAAGTCTTTTTTTTTCATTCTAATTTTGTCTTTGTTTTACTACATTGTGTCAAAATATAAAAATATAGGAAAACAGGAAATGCTTGATATCTATAAAAAACTTTCCTCTTATGGAGAGTAATGTCTATCTAGTTCAACTCCTCATTGATTGCTTAGAACTAGGGGTATTGGGAATTCAACAGACTATGCCGAAGTAACATTAGATGGTCACCAATCACCTTGTAAGAGGGTTCGGTTACTGACAGAAATTTGAGGTTTCTTGAATGCCTAGAAAAGTAGGGAAGCTAATTTGGATTACAGAGTAATTGCTCTGGAGAATAGAGGAGTCAGTGAATCTTGTGGCCAAATAAGAAAGGGAAAAAAAAGAGAGAGAGAGACCTAGGGTGCTAGAAGGATGAATTGCTATAAATAAGATTACTGACACTGAGTGCAGGTATAGAGGCGGAGAGGAAACAGCAAAGAAAAGAATGTGGAAAGTTAAAATGTGCCTAAAACAGTAAAAGAAATACTCCTTAAAGTAAGGTATCTTGAACCTTAAGGTAAAGGCATCTTGAAAAACAGACATATATTTTGATGATGATGATCAGAAGAACTCTGGACTAGAGGCTGAAGTCCTCCTATGCTTGGCAAGTTTCTGAGAGGCAGACGACCCCTGTCTACACAGAAGAAACATACGTTAAGTAATTATAATATCAAAGGATGAAATCCAGAGAAGACAAAATATGTGATAAAACACCAAAATCTTCCTCATACTTACAGATCTACATATATATTTTCCCTTTGCTTTATAGTTATGAAAAATGTTGCTACAAAGCAGAGGAAAATTTAAATAAATGTTAATAAGTGTAAATCATCAATTGCAGCTCTGAATGGAGAACACAAAAGCAAACATAACAACTTGAGTGAAGAGACCATCCGGCATTCTAATGTGAGAACCTGACAGGAAATGAAGGTGAATCAGAAACTGAGAAAACTTAAATAAGAAATAAAAGGGAAAAAAGCCCTCTTAGAAACAAAGATGAAATATAAGAATTTCAATGGAAAATAAGCACAACAGAAAACATGGTAGGGAGATAGAGATTGCATACGAAATGAACAAATGAAAGGAAATAGAATTACAAAAAAGCAAAATAAAAAAACGAGAAAACAATAGCCATTGCAGGTATGATATCTGTAATATTGGAGTAGTCCAGAAGAAAAAACTAGAAAAATAAATTATAGTCACTTTAAAAATTATAAAACTGAACTTAAATAACTGGAAGGAAATGGTATTTTCCAGGGAGAGTTGTTGTACACACAACCCACATAATTAATACAAGAATACAAAGTAGGCTGGGCTCAGATATATCCACAGAAATATTCAATTAAAATAAATCCAGAATATTTAGTAAAAACACGTTAAAAATACATACACGGTAAGTCAGTGAAGACGGTATAGTAGAAGTATCAGGAATCTGTATTTCCACCTGGCCAATAATTATATTGGCAGAACTTTTCTGAAGTGACTATTTTGGAACTCTGGAACTTATTTGAACACTTGCAGCTTCCAGGGGAAAGCATTGCTTATATGTTGCTGTTAATTTCAGTCCACTTCTACTATTACCATGATTGCTATCCATCCTTCATCCTATATCCCCTTGGAAGGCAGCTGTGGGGATGGCAATTACATATTTGCCATGGATTGATGGAGCCAGGGTGAGAAATACAGATGTTGTCCTCCAAATCTCAGGATCCCAAGTTCTGCTTGTGAATTGATGCTTCTAATTGCTGATGTCAAGCAGATTGACTGCCATGTGACTAAAAATGGATCCAAGACCTAAACTTTAGAGCTGAAACTATATTTACGAATATGACACCAAAAAGCACAGGCAAAGCAACAAATTCAAAAATAGACAAATTAGACTTTATCAAAAATAAAAACTTTTGTGCATCAAAATACACTATCATAAAAATGAAGACTACCTACCTACAGACTAAATGTGAGAAAATATTTGCAAATTATTTATTTGATAAGCGTTTAACACCCAGAATATATAACCATCTCCTACAACTCAACAACAAAAACAGAACAAATGACCCAGTCAAAATGGACAAAGATTGCTACCACAAACATACAAAATATCATAAGAGGCTAAAATGAACAATTATAGCAACAAACTGGATAACCTAGAGGAAAATGATATATTCCTAGAAACGTATAACGTACCAAGACTGAATCATGAGGCTGGGTTGCGGTGGCTCACGCCTGTGATCCCAGCACTTTGGGAGGCCAAGGGGGGTAGATCACTTGAGGTCAGGAGTTTGAGACCAGCCTGGCCAACGTGGTGAAACCCAACTCTACTAAAAATACGAAAAATTAGCTAGGTGTGGCAGCACATGCCTGTAATCCCAGCTACTCGGGAGGCCGAGGTGGGAGAATCATTTGAACCTGGAAGGCAGAGGTTGCAGTGAGCCGAGATTGGGCCACTGCACTCCAGCCTGGGCAACAGAGTGAGACCCTGTCTAAAAACAAAACAAAACAAAACAAAAAAAAAACTGAATCATGAGGACGTATAAACAGTAATTAAAAAGTCTGTTATCAAAGCAAAGTTCAGGACCAGATGATATCATGACTAAATTCTACCAAATATTTAAAATTCTACCAAATTCTAAATGCTACCTGATATTTAAAAAATACAAGTACCTATCAAACTCTTCTAATGACTCAAGAAAATAGAATACTTCCAAATTCATTTTACAAGGCCAGCATTACCCTGATATCAAAATGAGGCAAAGATACTGCAAGAAAAGAAAATTATAGGCCAATGTCCCTAATAAACATATATGCAAAAATCCTCAACAAAATACTAGAAAAATTAATTCAATAGCACATAAAAAATTCACAATGATATAATAGGATTTATCCCTGGAATGCAAAGATGACTGAACAACTGTTAAATTAAGTTTAGCCTAAAGCTGCCTCCTTACATATACATTTGGCCAAAGGGCTTCTTCATACATATTTAACTATAACCTAACTGGGTGTGTAAACAGACTTCAAACTATTCTTGTAACAAGGAGCGGAATCTCAGCTAATCACAGCGGCTGAGTTTCAGACAGTCACGGGTGGCCACTGTGCCTCATTTCCGTTTTTGGTACATCACTTTCCCTTTGTGTTCATAAATGTTATTAAACCATGTGGCAGCCCCAGAATTGCTCTGGAACTATTCTAGTTCTGGTGGCTCCCTGATTTGCAAATCTCTTTGCTCAATTACTCTTAATTTAATTTGTCTATTTTTTTAAGTAATACATAAGCCTATAAATGTTATACAACACATTAATAGAACTAAAGACTAAAACTATGTGTTTGTTCTAATAGATGCAAATAAAACATTTGGCAAAATTCAACAGCCTTTCGTGGTATAACTCAAAACAAGTATATCAACACCATAAAGCCTACATATGACAAATCCACAGCTAACATTATATTCTACAGTGAAAACCTGAAAGCTTTTCATCCAAAGTCTGAGACAAGACAAGGATGCCCACATGTTCCACCCTAATTCAACATTGTAGTGGAAGTTATAGTCAGAGCGATTAGGCAAAAAAAGAAAGAAAATCATCAAGAATAAAAAAGGAAGTTGTCTTCCTTTAGCTGATAGCATGATCTAATATATAGAAAACACCAAACACTCCACCAAAAAGCTATTTAGAATTGATTAATTCAGTAAAGTTGCAGGATACAAAATCATACAAAATTCAGTAGCACTTCTATATACTAACAATAAACTATCTGAAAAAAATTAGGAAAGTGATTCCATTTATTATAATAGCATCAAAAATTATAAAATGCTTAGAAAGAAATATAACCAATGAAGTAAAAGACCTATATATTTGAAAACTATACAATATTGATAAAGAAAACACAAATAAGTGGAAAAATATGCTGTGTTCATGGATTCAAAGTATTAATATCATCAAAATATTCATACTACCCAAAGTGATATACAGATTTAATGGAATATCTATCAAGTTTCTATGACACTTTTCACAGAAATGGAAAAACAATCTTAAAATTTACAACTACAAAAGACCCTATACACAATCTAGAGCAAAAAGAAAAAAGTTGGAGGCATCACACTACCTGAGGTCAAAATATAAGACAGAGGTATAATAATCAAAACAGCATGATATCGATATAAAAACAAATAGACTGATGTAACAGATTCTAGAAATAAACCTATGCATTTGTAGATAATACATTTTTTGACATAGCTATAAATAACACAAAGAAGAGATAGATGGTCTTTTCAATGATGTTAGAGAAATTGGATATCCACATGCAAAAAATGAAATTGGATCCTTATGTGACACCATATACTAAAATAAACTGAAAATGAATTAAATACTTAGTAAGACCTGACAACATACAACTAGTGGAAGAAAACATAGGGAAAATGCTCTATGACATCAGTCTAGGCAATTTTTTTTTTATGTAACCTTAAAAGCATGGAAACAGAAGCAAACTCAACAAATGGGTTTACATCAAACTAAAAATGCTTTAGCACAGCAACGGAAGCAATTAAGAGTGAAGAAAAAGACCTCTAAATTGGGAGAATATATTTGACAACCATATATCTGATGAGGGTCTAATATCCAAAAAAATAAACAATAAACTAAATTAAGAAACTCACAGCAAGAAAAGAAATAAACTGATTAAAAAGTGGGAAAAGAACTTGAATAGACATATTTCAAAAGGAGACATACAAATGATTGACAGAAACATAAAAAATTCTCTACATCACAAAGTATCAGGAAATTACAAAATAAAAGAATAATGTACTAATATCTCACATCTGTTAGAATGGCTATTACCAACAAGACAACAGATAAGTGTTGAAGATGTGGAAAAAAGGAAACCTTGTTCATTGTTGATGGCAATGTAAATTAGTACAGCCATTATGAAAAACAGTACAGAGTTTTTTTCAAAAAACAGAAAATAATATTAACATTTGAGCAATTCAAAAAAATTGAAATCTGCATGTTGAAGAGATATCTGCACTGCTACGTGTATTACAATGTAATTCATAAGGGCTGGGCGCGGTGGCTCACACCTGTAATCACAGCACTTTGGGAGGCCGAGGCAGGCGGATTACCTGAAGTCAGGAGTTTGAGACTAGCCTGGCCAACATGGTGAAACCCTGTCTCTACTAAAAATACAAAATTAGCCAGCCGTGGTGGCACATGCCTCTAATCCCAGCTACTTGGGAGGCTGAGGCAGGAGAATCGCTTGAACCCAGGAGGCGAAGGTTGTGGTGAGCTGAGATCATGCCATTGCACTCCAGCCTGGGCAACAAGAGCAAAATTCCATCTCAAAAAAAGTAGAATTCATAATAGTCAAGATATAGAATCAATCTACGTGTTCATCAACAAATGAGTGAATAAAATGTTGTATCTATACACAGTGGAATAGTATTCAGCCTTAAAAAAGAAGGAAATTTTGTTATTTGGAACAATATGAATGAACCTGGAGGATATTATGCTAATTGAAATAAACTGAGCATGGAATGACAAATACTGCATGATCCCACTTACATGTGTAATCTAAAAAATTTTGAACTCATAGAGGTAAAGACCAGAATGATCATTACCAGAGAATGGAGGTGAAGAGTGGGGAATGGAGATATATGGATGAAAGGATGAAAGGATGAAAGTATATTTTTGGTGATATAAAAGGAGTAGGTGTTTGAGATCTATTGAACAGCATGGTGGCTTTAGTTCATAATAATGTCATGTGTGTTTCAAAATTGATAAGAGAGTAGTCGATTTTAAATTGTCACTCCACGCCATTAAAAAAAAGTATGTGACTTGATGGCTATGTTTATAGCTTGACTTAATCATTCCATAATGTATACATGTTCTAAAACATTACATTGCACTCCATAAATACATAAAGTTATTATTTATCAATTAAAGTAAAATTAAACAAATAAGCAAAGGACTTTAACATTTTCCCAAAGATATACAAATGGCCAATAAATGAAAAAGAAATTAGCTCAGCACCATTAGTTATTAGGGAAATCCAAATTAAAGTCATAATGAGATACCACTTCACACCTATTATGAAGATTATAATTTTGAAAAATGAAAAATAGCAAGTGTTGGCAAGGATGTGAAGAAATTAGAACACTCATGTTTTCCTGAGGAGAACTTGAAATGGTACCACCACAGTAGAAAGCAGTTTGGTGGTTTCTCTAAAGATTAAATACAGAATTACACATATTCCTGCAATTCCAGTTCAACATATCTATCCAAAAGTATTGAACGAAGGGGCTCAAACATATTTGTATTCCCAAGTTCACACTAGCATTCTTAACAATAGTCAAAAAGTGGAAATCACTCAAGAGTCCAGCAATATATTAATGGATAAACAAAATGTATGTATATACATACAATGGAATATTTTTGAGCCACAAAAATGAATAAAATTTTGATATATGCAACAACATGGATATACTTTGAAAACATTATGCTTAGTGGAATAATCCAGACAAAAATAACAAATATTGTATGAATCTTCTTGTATGACTTACCTAGAGTAGTCAAAATCATAGTGTCAGAAAGTAGAATAGTCATTATGAAAGCAGAGAGAAAGTGATTGTTTAATGGTTACAAAGATTTTGTGGGGAATGATGAAAACCTTTTGGGTATAAATAGTGAAGATTACACAGCATTGTGAAGATATTTAATGAACAGAATTTTATACTTACAAGTGGTTAAAGTGATGAATATTTTGGCACATATATTTTATCATATTAAAATATGCAAAAAATTATTAGGCCAGATATAAAAACAATATAATAGAATTTAAATCAAGCATATCTGTCATACAAACCATGTAAATAGAATTAATTTACTTTATATGAAATAATTTGCAAATTTTCTCCCAAAGTAAACTCAAGAAACATGACTAAAATTTCTTATTTGTCAATCATTACCTGCACATGTGCACACATACATACAGAGCAAAAGGAATCCAAGCAAATGAACATATTAAAAAAATCAGGGAGATAATATCATAAAAAGAATTTTTTCAAAATTGTTAGGGTGAACATTTTAAGAACTCTGGGAGTTAACCAAAGTCTTCCAGCAATTAAGGAAGTATTTAATTAAGAAAAATGCTGCAACTTGGTAAGAAAAGTGAGTTTTACGGCATTTAACTTGAAATACTCTCATTCTCCTATCTCCAGCTCCACTGTAGCCTTGAAAATCAACAGCCCACCATCATAGTGAGTATTGCAAACCAGTAGAATGGCAGCCTCCAGAGACTGTAAAAGGGGGCTGGAAATCTTTTAATGTCTCACTCTTAGATAATTGTCGTTCTCTGACATTTTTTATAGTTCTCCACAAAATTCCACTTAAAAGGCTGTCTTTATTTGATCTATGATCTCACATACCACAAAAATCCTTTTTACTCAGGAATATATTTCAAAAATAATGAGAATACATTGTTTACATTTCTGGTTTCCTGGGACAATAGATAACAGTTGGGGACAACAACAGGCTATTCAAAACACTTGCTGGTGAAAGATGGGCAATGACATGTTCATATTGTCTTTGAGCAAGCTCTGAGATATTCCTGGAAACAAGGCCATATGTATTTGTATGACTGCGTGCATGCCCAGGACTTTCTGCATATGAAGAAGTAACAGAGAAGGCACTAAGTTCTCACTTCTGGCTTGCTTTGAGACTTGGTGCAAGCAGAAGGTGAAGAATAAAGGACACTTCTCAATTGCCTGGTTGGGTCTTGAAGTCATGCCCAACACAGAGTCCCTTAGCAAAAGATTGGGAAACTTATTGGTTCTAGGCATTCAAGAAAATGTCATCTCAATCATTAGCTGACCACTAAGCTAACCCAGCAGAGACTTTCATGGCTACACCATCCAAAGAAACCCTCCCCTAACCCCAAACAAATGACTGTTAAGTATACTAAATAATTTGAAATGGTTGCTAAATATAAGCTCAGTATATAAAAAATTAATTGTGCATAGTGTATTTCTTTGCACTAGCAATGACTGATTTAAAAATAAAAGCTATAAAACAATGTTACAGTAGAATCAAAGTAAATAAAATACTTAGAAATAAATTTAACGAAAGTGCAAGATATGTACAATGTAAACTACAAAACATATTGAAAGAAATTAAAGATGGCAATTATCCCCAAATTAATTATCTAATTAATCACAGTCGTTACCAAAAATTCACCTTATTTTTAAAATTAATGTGATTCCTTTATAACTGACAGATAATTGCATGTATTAGGGAGGGAGAGTGTGATGTTTCCATTCAGTTATACATTTTATAATGATTAAATCAGCATAATTTTACTCATTACTTTGTAAATGTATCATTTCTCTGTGATGATAACATTCAAAATCTTCTTTTCTAGCTATCTTGATATATATACAACACTGTTATTAGCTGTAGTTACCTTACTGTGCAATATAGAACACCAAAACGTATTCTTCCTATTCAACTGTAACTGTGCCTGTTGACCCCACTCTCCTGGTTCCCTCACCCTTCCACAGACTCTGATAACTACTATTCTACTCTCTACTTCTATGACACTAACTTTTTTAGTCTCCAAGTATGAGTGAGATTGTTTATCTTTCTGTGCCTGACTTTTCACTTAACATAATGTCCTCTAGCTTTATCTACATTTTTGCAAATGACCTGATTTTCTTCCCTTTTATGAATGAACAGTATTAAATTCAGTATTCACATTGTGTGTGTGTGTGTGTGTGTGTGTGTGTGTATGTATGTATACATGTATTACATTTTCTTTATTCATCTATAGATGGGCATTTAGATTGATTCCATATCTTGGCTATTGTGAACTGCATTGTAGTAAACTTGGGAGTTCAGATACATCTTCCACATACTGATTTCATTTCCTTTGGATATATATGGAGTAATGGATTGCTAGATCATATGGTAGTTCCATTTTCAATTTTTGGGGGGAAGCTCCATACTGTTTTTCATAATGGCTGTATTTATTTACATTCCCATCAACTGTGCATAAGAAATCCTCCTAACTTTTTTAAAAAAGATTGACAAGCTTATTCTCAAATTCCTATGAAAATGCAAAGAAACCAAAGTGACTATAATAATCTTGAAAAAGAACAAATTTGGAAGACTTCTTTCCAATTTCAAAACTTACTACAAAACTAGAGTAACCCAAATGCAGTATTGAAATTAGAATATACATGGATAGCAATGTTTCCATTTTTGAAACATTTTATAGAAATAAACCAACAGATTTATAGTCAATTGATTTTTTACGTGTGCCAAGAAATTCAATGGGCAACCAATATTACAACAAATCTACATTCATAGGAGACAGCTATTTTACCTAGTAGTAGGAATAAGTAGACTTCAAGAGATGTGTTGTTGGAGTAGCAAGAGGTTATAAATTGATGCAAAGAGGGAAAGCCAGATCAATAATAGAGCAATGGCAATAGGGTATAAAACAGTCTCTCTCCTTATCATCACGAGCTCAGAAAAGCAGAGGTACAGAGTCATTTATGCTTAAGAAATACAACTTGAGCTTGTGTCTCTGTATTTTCAGAACAGATCAGGAGAGACATAGGTTTGCATAAGTAGATTAGAGCCTGATTTGGAAGGCTATTCATACTGTGTAGGTATTTCATGTCAATATTAAAAAAGAGAGGGGAAAAGAAAAAGAAAGACAAAACAAGTCACCTATAATTCCAATTTCAACTGAAAGGCAAGTTATATTTGTATCTGAAAACTATTTATCACTAAATAACCTATAATTTTCTCACCCTATGCTTTTGTGCATGCTATTCTCTAAGACTAGAACATATATTATTTTCCTGCTTTGCCATTCTCTTCAACTCTACCTCCCATTATCTTTCACTATGCCAGTTTATATAGGTCTGGGTTAAAATGCTGCCTTCTCTGTGAACCCTTTTCTGACTTCATGCAGTTAATTTCCCCTTTGCTGTGTGCCCACACAGAATGTGTACAGTTTTTCACTTTCACACATATCACCTTGAATTGTAATCTATCTGATTTTTCCTCTAGAAATTCATCTTCTTGAAACAGAGATGACTAGGTCTTAATTACCTCTATATCTTACTGCCTACACTGCCTCTGACATATGAGAGATATTCAACAAGTTTTAGTTGAAAATGTATGAATAAGTATCCCCAGTTAATTGATTCATTGGTTAAGACTATCAGCTACTGCTCAATCTGTGCATAATATGAAGAGAAAAACTTTAATACTGTTACTTCCATGCAACACTAACATAAACAATTGATTATTTTACTTTCATTTAACTTCCTCTACAACTGTTCCAGCCTTCTGTGATCCAGTCATGCCAGCTCTGCATATCATCTGTTTACATGTATCTGATCAAAATATTATTTTTCAGAAATCATTTCCTGGGCATGATTTCTAATATAAGCACTGTGTGGTCTGTGTCTTCTGAAATAAATGGTTGAGGACATTGGCAAGCTTTTGCTGTCAATCTTACAGCTGAAAAAAGATTGGTAAGCTCACCAAAATTTGCACTATAGCTGAGGTAGACTGATTCCATACAATAGGTGGAAAAAAAGTAGCATCAGGTCCAATTGGTTGAGTGTCAAATTTAAGTCCAGGACTTACTTGTTAGGTTTCTGCTTTGATGCTGTCTAACACTGTCAGTAGAGTCTTGAAGCCTGTTACTATTATTTTGTGGTTGTCTAGTTCTCCAGAACAATCAGGCAAGATAAATAAATAAAAGATATCCAAATATGAAAAGTCAAACTATCTCTTTTCGCCGGTGATATGGTTCTATACTATATCTAGAAAACCCTAAAAACTCTGCAGAAATGCTTCTAGAACTAATAAACACATTCAGCAAAGTTTCAGGATACAAAACCAATGTACAAAATGAGTTGAATTGCTATATACCAATAATATTCTAGCTAAGAGCCAAATGAAGAACACAGCCGTATTTACAATAGAGAGAAAAAAAAATGAAGTACTTAGAAATACAGCTAACCAAGGAGGTTAAAGATCGCTACAAGGAGATCTACAAAATTCCACTGAAAGAAATAAAAAAAAGATACAAATGTAAGAAGAAACACCCAAGCTCCTGTGTATCAGGACTGAGGCAGATCCAGAAGAATCTATCCAGTGCTTTGGGGATAAGCCAGTTTGATGGAATTCATCGGCATCATAAAATTCATCTTCACTAGCAGAGTAAGAGAACTCTGGGACTGTATTTGGAGACAAGTTCACATGGCTTGGAGAAGTTAGACTGCTATTCGGTGGTGAATGGCCACTGCCTGTACTATTTGGTGTAGGAGTCTTATCCTGTCCCAAGGTAGCCAACACAGGTCCAACTGGTAGGGAAGATGGATGCTGCTGTTTTGACTTACACAACTGAACAGGTTCTGGAAGTAACAATCTGGGAAGGCGTTGTGCTGATCACAGGTTCCAAAGGACTAGGTTGATAGATTGCATCTACAGGATTAATAGTACTTATTCCATCTGCGTGCTTTTCTGCATTACCCTTTAGCAATCTGCAGCAACACAATGCAGTGTTTAGCTGATTCTACTATGCTATTTGTTGTTTCTTTGAGAGTTTCCATTTTCTTTCTCTGTTCATCTTCTTTGTAGTTTTGAAGCTTGTCATCAAAAAACTTTAATTGTTCAATCAAGATTTGTAGGTAATTACATCAGCAGCAGCTCAGGAAATAGTCTAAAACATCCAGATACTAGAGAATCACTTAATTCTTCCATGTCCAATGGAACAAGTGATGCTGACCTTTTTGATTCATATGACAGTAGAGATGATGATGTGTAGGCGGGGTCCGCAGGGAGCACAAGAGCGTTATCATGCATCTGTTGTCACAGGTTAGGCTTGGGATGGATCTTACTAAGGTAGTTCTTCCAAGGTTTATTCTTGAAAGAAGATCTCTTTTAGAAATGTATGCAGACTTTTTGCACACTGGGACCTGTTTGTGTCCATTAGTGACTAGAAGGATCACAAGGATAGAATGGTTCTGGTTGTGAAATCATACCTCTCAGCCTTTCATGCAAGAAGGAAAGGGTCAGTTGCCAAAAAGCCATACAATCCCATTTTGGGCAAGATTTTTCAGTGTCACTGGACACTGCCAAATGATACTGAAGAGAACACAAAACTAGTTTCAGAAAGACCAGTTCCCTGGGTTTCCAAAAATACTGTAACATTCGTGGCTGACCAGGTTTCCCATCCTCAACCATTTCAGCCTTTTATGTTGAGTATTTTAACAAGAAGATACAATTCACTGCTCATGTCTGGGCCAAATCAAAATTCCTTGGGATGTCAATTGGTGTTCACAACATAGGGCAGGGCTGTGTCTCATGTCTAGACTATGATGAACATTACATTCTCATATTCCTCAATGGCTATGGAAGGTCTATCCTCACATGGTCCTGGGTGAAATTAGGTGGAGAATGTTGTATTAATTGTTCCAAATAGGCTAGAGTGCAAATATCATCTTCCATACTAAACCCTTCTATGTGGGCAAGAAGCACAAAATTACTGCTGAGAATTTTCTCCAAATGACAAGAAGTCTTTTTGCTCAACTGAAGGGGAATGGAATGGTTTGATGTATGCAAAATATGCAACATGGGAAAATACATCCTTTGCAGATACCAAGAAGTTGCCTGTAATCAAGAAGAAAGTGATGAAGCTAGAAGATCAGAACAAGTAAGAATCCAGCAGCCTTTGGAAGGATGTCACTTTCAACTTAAAAATCAGCAACTGAAGCAAAGCACAGGCTTGAATAAAAGAGCAGAACCCCAAGTAAGGAAAGAGAAGGAAATTCAGTGGGAGACAAGGTTATTTCATAAAGATGGAGAATATTGGGTTTATGATGAACCATTACTGAAATATCTTGGTGCTGCCAAGCATTAAGTTTGAAGATGCAAAGTATATACCTGATGATCAGGGCAGTAGACATAATTCAGCAACAAACAATCTTCCTTTGGGAGAAACCTGTTCACTACCTTCTTATTAGAGTGGTTCCTATCTCAGGGATACTGGACTTTTGGACTCAGATGAACAATTAAACTGCAAAAAACTTCCCTTTTCCCTCTGTGGCAGTTATGATTTTGACTTCAGTCCTGAGAAAAACTTCAGGTTTTGAAAAAGAGATAATGTCTGCTCCTTTTCCAAACCCCACACGTTGAAAATCATTTATAAATCCAAACCTGAAACTCTTTACTCTAGTACTGCTATTAAGATATACAACCTGTTTCTTAGTACATATAATCTTGAGATACGTACATGCACACACACACACACATATATATACACACCACATACACACACGTGTATATATGTATATATATGTGCATATATATGTGCGTGTATATATATGTGTGTGTATGTGTATATATATGTGTGTATATATATTATATATATGTGTGTATATATATTATATATATGTGTATATATATATTATATATATGTGTATATATATTATATATATGTGTATATATATATTATATATATGTGTATATATATATTATATATATACACACACACACACACACCCCTGGTGCCAGATTTTTTCATAAATACTCTGCCTAATGTAAATATGGGTTCCTCTGAGTTGTTTTAGAAAATTACCATAATGTATTAAAATCAAGTGTTAGGAAATGTCATGGTCTTACCTATAATAACTTTTATTTTAGAATTGGACTATTATTAAACTGTATCTAATCCTGGAAAAAAAGGAACAGCCCATACTCATAGATCAGAAGAATAAAAGTTTTTAAAATGGCCATACAGTCCAAAAGCAATTTATAGATTCAGTGCTATTTCTATCAAACTGCCAACATCATTCTTCATTGAATTAGAAAAAAAAAATTCTAAAATTCCTATGGAACAAAAAATAGCCCAAATAGCCAAAGCAATTCTAAACAAAAAGAACAAAGCCAGGGGTAGGCATCACATTACCTGACTTCAAATTATACTAGAAGTCTACAGTAACCAAAACAGCTTGGTACTGGTACAGAAACATTTGCATAGACCAATGGAACAAAATAGAGAACCCAGACATAAAGCCACATACCTTCAACCATCTTATCTTTGACAAAGTTGACAAAATTAACCAATGGGTAAGAATTCCATATTCAATCAATTGTGCTGGGATAACTGGCTAATGCAGAAGGATAAAACTAGACCCTTACCTTTCATGGTTTACAGAAATTAACTTGAGATGAATTAAAGATTTAAATGTAAGATTTCAAACTATAAAATTCTGGAAGAAAACCAAGAAAATACCCTTCTTGACATCAGCCTTGGCTAATGTCAAGAATTCCTAAGAAGTTATGGCTAAGTCCCCAAAAACAATTGCCACAAAAACAAAATTGACAAGTGGGACCTAAGTAAACTAAAGTGCTTCTGCAAAACAAAACAAAACAAAAATCAATAGAGTAAACAGACAACCTACAGGGTGGGAGATAATATTTGCAAACAATACATCTGACAAAGGTCTAATATTCAGAATCTATAAGGAACTTAAACAGTTCTGCAAGTATAAAACAAATTACCTCTTTAAAAAATGGGCAAAGGTCATAAATAGATACTTCTCAAAAGAAGACATACAAGCATCCAACAAATATATGAAAAAATGCTCATAATCACTAATCATCAGAGAAATGCAAATAAAAACCACAATGGGATGTCATCTCACACCAGTCAGAATGGCTATTATTAAAAAGTCAAAAAACAACAGATGCTGGCGAGGCTGCAGAGAAAAGGAAATGCTTATTTACTGTTGATGGGAATGCAAATTAGTTCAGCCACTTTAGAAAGCAACTTGAAGATTTCTCAAAATACTTAAAACGGAACCACCATTCAACCCAGCAATCCCATTAATAGGTATATATGCAAAGGAAAATAAGTTAGTCTACCAAAAAGACAACATGTACTCAGATGCACTATTCAGGATAGCAAAGACATAGAATCAACCTAGGTGTGTGTCAATGGTAGATTGAATTTAAAATGGTATATATACACCAAGGAATACCAGGCAGCCATAAAAAAGTGGAATCATGTCCTTTGCAGCAACATGGATGCAGCTGGAGGCCATTATCTCAAGTGAAATAACGCAGTAACAGAAAACCAAATACTGCATGTTCTCACTTATAAGTGGGAGCTAAACACTGAGTACATTTGGATATTCAGATAAGAAAAATAGACACTGGCAGACTACCAGATGTGGGAAGAAAGAAAAGGTGTGTGGGCTGAAAAACTACCTGTTATGTATTATGGTCACTACTTGGGCTATGGGATCATCTGAATCCCAAACCTCAGCATCACACAATATATCCATGCAACAAACCTGCATATGTACCCTCTGAATCTAAAATAAAAGTTGAAATGTTTTTAAAAATTAATTTTTTAAAACATGAAATAAGGAGTAGAATCAGCCAGTAGGGTTTATGCAGCACCACCCAGCATCAGCCGACACATTGACACCTGAAAAATGATGACCCTTGATGTGAATATCTATCCCAGGACCTAAGATTCTCTTTCTCTCCTGTTCATTATTACCTGTTGAGCTTTTGCTTTTCAACAGCTATTACTGATCCCAATCATTGTCTTCCTCTATAGGCTTTATTTAAGGGAAAATATATTTGAGTTACAATAATTTTCATAGAATAGACAACTCACATTATATTGTTGCAACAGATATGGCTAGGAGGTGAAAAATGTCCAAACAGTAGAGGGTTTCAAATGCAGTTTGAACAGTTTTCCTGCTAGGGGAGGGAAAGTGTTGGGATGTGATGGAAGAATTTTGAGCAGGCGATGGTGATGTGATTAGGTTTATGCATCAGAAAAGCTAATCTGAAATTATATGCAGGCCATATCACACATGATAAAAACTGGAGGCAGGAACACTAGCGAGGAAGCTAGTCCAGACAAATGAGAGGCAATGAGTGCAGGAATTAGGACAATGGAAGGGAGACTGACATTTCTGATGGCTGATTGGAACATATGCTCTGTATATCTGTCAAGAAACTCTTAAATTTGAGATACTCTCCATCCCCAAACAACAAAGTACAAAAAATTAAAAGCTCCTTCATCTCCATCCCCAAGCTACTCATTATTCCCATCGCTGGCATCATCTCCTTCACTTTTCTCAACTCATCAGTCACTCACTCCTGTTGATTTTATTTCCCAAACACTTCTTAAACCCTTTAACCATTCTGTTTATATTGTCTATGGAGAAGAAGGAAACATTATTTATTGAGCATAGTTAACCAGATAACTGATCCAGTCCTACCCACAGTGATTAAATTAATTTTAAATGATCTTTGGTGAGCCACTTAATCTTGCTGCATTTTCCCCCTTATCTGTCAAGAATATAATAATCATATAAACCCAATATAAACTATGAAAATCAATATTTTACATTTGGCAACTTTATATTTTTATACTTTCACAGAATCTGGAGACTATTTCAGTAGTTTTCAACTTTAGCTTCTGTTGGAATCGTTTGAAGGGCTTAAAATACATTTTCCGGTACCATCACCCCAAGAGTTTCTGGAGTGGGCTTTAGAATTTGCATTTCCAACGTGTTTTCAGTGTTGACAGTCATGCTGCTCATCTAGAGACCACACTTTAAGAGCATTGACTTATTTGAGTTCCCCTTGAAAACTAAAATGGACTTAAAGTGAGTTTGATTTTATTCTAGTTCCAACACTAACTAAGCAATAGTATCACCATAGGTATATTCTTTGACTTTATAAGCTATAGTTTTCTCACCTGTAATGAAGTAATTGAGTCTCCAAAACCTATATTTGTTGCTATGTCCCTATTATGCTTCTGAAGTATGCACATATCTTGCATCTTTATGAAGTATGCAAGTAAAATAAAAAGATCATTGTTTCTGAAGGAAAATGTAAGAACCTTTAGTTTGGGTATAAAGATCATTGTAACATTGGTGAAGAAATTATTGTATTTAAGTCTACCTCTCTTAAATTCTCTATTCAGGTGATTCCTGTACCCAGAAATTCTTTCACTTTATCCTGCTTAAGCAATGTTTTAGAGTTTTGGAATATTAATAAATGTTCATAATAAGAAATAATGGAGTGGAGCTGAAATTTATAAAAATAGTGAAGTGGAGCTGAAATTTAAAATTTTGGTACAAAATTTAAAAAATTTTAAAAATATTGTGCCAAAATCACAGTAATTCCTTGTGACTTCAGGTGTGTAAGGCTGGCTAATAGTAGTGTAGTAGCAGAGTAAGATGGATCAACAGATGCATTTCCTATCTTATTTCAGTGACTCTTGGCTTGAAAACTTCAAGTTTTCCTTTGACTCTGCTCGAATGCATCTCAGATGGGCTAAGGCATTATGCAATATAAAGGGAAATACCCAACATAGATCGGTGCATTTGAGAATCACTTAGCCTAAGCTATTTTTGACTGAGTGCAGTAGCTCTAGAATGAAATTTCACAGGTCAGTTTCTCTGCCACTATCCAGTGAAGTGTTATCTGCTTCTATTTTCTCAACTAACTAATGTAATAACACATGAATGATCTTTAGGAAATGGCCGTTGATGTCAGAAACTTGGAAATTGAAAGGATTAAGTTATGATTTATAATATAATTAAGAAATTAATTCTAGATGGCACATTGTCCCTTTCACTTACATTTAATGTACACATGGGATGTAGTACAAAAAAGTATCTCATGATATGTTCTGAAGGATGCAAGTGACACTAAGCTTTTCCTGTCACTCCAATCGAAGAATGGTCATGTTCCAAATTTAACAAATGATAAATTTGAAATGTTTTAATTGATATAATGTTCCCAATAATACATTTTTGTTAAATATTTGGAACATGCTCCTGCCTACCTACATTAGAATCTGTCATACAAAGATGTACATTTAAACTCAAATATATTCTATATCTTATTTTAGAGTCAAATAGGGTTAGGTCTAATATGTGTCATAATATTCCACTCACGATATATTATTTCTCTAAGTGCTCTGTTGCTTGAACATGTCTAAAACCACTATATTTTAAAGATAAAGAATGGTAAAAATTGACTATTAAAATTTCACGAACAATTGAATTAATGAGCTTAGTTCAGACAGTATGAAAATCATTATTTCCTTCTGTGTCTGGTATAGTTGTCTCTTGAGTTTTGTATCAGGGAAAAAAAATCAAGCTGTTAATGAAATTGGAACGTCAAGAGCATTGTTTCTAACATACAGTAGGGTGAAAATAAAGGTTGATTTCCTTTCCAATGGCAATGGTGGTGACTGCGTATACTGGATTCAAGAGATATTTGAAAATAATAGATACAATGAAGTAAGCAACAGATTTAACTTCAGAGTGAGGGAGAGGAATCAGTCTATAAGGACTCCCAGATGTCTAGCTTAAGCCAACAACCACAACAACAACAAAAAAGAAGTTTGGATGGTTAATTTTTTGTGTCAACTTGAGTGGGCCATGGAATGCCGAGATACTTAGTCAAACTTTATTCTAAGGGTTTCTGTGAGGGTGTTTTTGATGAGCTTGATATTTGAATGGATTGAGTAAAGTAGGTTGCCCTCCCTAATGAGTGTGGACCTCATCCAGTCAGTTGAACATCTGAGTAAAACAAATAGGCTAAATAAGAAGGAATTACTTCTGCTTGACTACTTTGAACTAGGACAGTGGTCTTTCCTTGCCTTCTGATTCAAACTGAAAAAATTGGCTCATCTTGGGTCTCAAGCTTGCAGACATTCATACGGGAACTACCTTCTCTTGGATCTCCAGCTTACAGATCTTGGAAATTCTCAGCCTTCACAGTTGCATTAGCCAATGTCTTATAACAAATCTATTTCTCATTCTTTCTCTCCCTCTCTCTCTCTCCATATATATATATATATATATATATATATATATATATATATATATATATACACACACACACACACACGTTTATATAATGAAAGTTTTATATATACATATATATATACACACATATAATGAAAGTTGTTTGTATACACACATATAGTGATGTGCTTCATAACAACTTTCAGTCAGTGATGAGCTGCACATATGATGGTGGTCCCACAAGATTATAGTACCATATTTTTACTCTACCTTTTCTATGTTTACATATGTTCAAATGCACACTTACCATTGTGTGACAATGGACTACAGTATTCAGTACAGTGACATACTGTATGTGTTTGTAGCTTAGGAGTAATAGGCTATCCCATATAGTCTGGATGTATAGTAGGCTATACCATCTAGGTTTGTGTAAGTGCACTCTATGATGTCTATAAAATAAAATTACTTAATTATGCATTTTTCAGAATATATCCTCATTGTTAATATATATACACACACATCTGTACACACACGTGTGTATATATATATATAGATATATACACATATACATGTATACAGAGTATATATGTGTGTGTGTGTACATATATGTATATATATGTATATATATATATACACACATACACTTATTGGCTCCCTTGAGAACATACACTTATTGGCTCTTTTGAGAACCCTGACTAATACAGTTAGTTTCAATATATTCCTATGACAAAAGTAGAAGAAAGTGGCAATCATTCCCTCTCCCATAAATTCTGCCCTTTCCTCACTCTATATTTTTATTTTCAAAGAAAGATATTTTCAGTGTGATTGCTTGAAGCTCAAGACATTAATTGGGTAAAACAGGTAATGGATGATGTTATTGTGACTTAAATGTTGACCAAGTGCAGGGCTCTAACATTTTCCAAGAGGTAAGCAGTTCAAGACAAGAGCTTTTCTTTTACTTATACCATCTCCTTTCTTGCAATTGGTTGGATGGACTTAAGACTTGATCTGCAGTTTGTGAAGAGAGTGTGAGATGGTGAGCTGGAGGAACAGGAAACCCTGCTGAACTCCAAGTTACATTTTTAATTCCTCAATTATAAATCTCTACATAGGGGGCTATTGACTGCCAGTTTAACTATTAATAATGCAGTCACTTTTTTCTTACTTGGCCACACTTACTTGCCTTAGGGAGAAAGTTATATTAACTCCCTACTTGAGGAAACTCGCATGGAGACAATGTGAGTGTTAAGTCTGAATCTGTATATTTCTGAACCTTTAGGGTAATACCATAACAACCTCATGTCTACATTTAAACATAGCTGTTAAGTTACTCAGACACCTTTGAAATTGCTCAAAATAAAGATTTGAAGAGAAAGAAATATCAATATAATAATCAAACAGAACTAGAAGGTTAGAACTGGTTTGACTCTCACCCAATACTAGACATGCATCTTAAGATTCTCTGGGACTCTACTTCCTCATTTGTAAATTTAAAAAAATAAATATGCATCATATAAATAACTACAATGAGTCTTTTCAATAGCCTCCTGCCTATTCAATTCCATTTCTATATTCAATTTAACTTGTTTGTTTTTTACGTCATATCTGGATTTAAGTTTGTAAAACATAAGTCTGATTACCTTACTTTCCCACTGGAAAAAAAGGTTTACTGTATTCCCCTTACTCTTAGGAACATATAAACATGACAAACTGATATTTTTGAGGCTCTCCCCAACTTTGACTCATCTGATTCATTTAGTTTTATCATCTCTCTCAGACTTTCCTATCTACATAAAAACGAAATTATTTATTATTCTATGAATGCCCTACACTTAATTCTGCGTTTTTGAAAAAAAAAAATCTACTGGGAATTTGAAAAAAAAAATCATTCTACTGTGAATGTTCTTCATCATTGCTGAAATCCTCTAAGACCCAGCTGATAGATCATCATCTTTGCCATGCCTTCCCCAGTAAAGTCAGCTGGAGTTCACTGCTCTTTCCTGCAGAACTATTTTACTTTTTCCAAGTACATAAAATAATTTATAAGTGTTTTTGACTTCCCATTAGATTTTTAGCTTCAGTGAAGGCAGCAGACCTCCACAGGGACAAATACATTGTCTTGTATGTGGGAAGTGCTCAATGAATGCTGAGGTGAGGTAAACAATGAATCCATATATACATTATTTTAAATAAAGATCATTTTATTATTAATATTACTTATAACATTTATGTAGAAAATTATATACTGCTCACATATATCTGTTTTCTTTTTATCAATCCTCTGAACAGCATTGCTAATTTATGCTCCTAGTAGACTAATTAGTGTAGAGCAGACCTACTTTGAGTACCCTGAAATAAGTACAGAATGTTTTATATGAGAAGTATGCAAAATATAGCAATGCAAAAATATACACATCTATGAATAATGTGAGTATATATACATATGCATATATATTACATTTTTGACTCTCTTTTCTGAGCTATGAATTGCTAAAAACAATAATCATGAAAGGGCACCATCTGCTATACAAAGGATGGAATGCTACAAATTTTGAACAGAAATCATATGTAGACTTTAAATTAATTCCACTATTTACGAGGTATGTGCATTCATGGAATAGGAAACATAGTTTACTAGCTCTGTACAGGCCACATAACAATATTTGGACAACAATGGATCATATATATAACAGTGGTATTATGAAATTGTAATTTTTTTTTTTTACTATACCTTTTCTTTGTTTAGATATGCTTAGATACACAGATACTACTGTGTTACAATTACCTCCAGTATTCAGTACAGTAACATGCTGCATGGGTCTATAGCCTAGGAGCCATAGGCTATACCATATAGCCTAGGTGTGTAGTAGGCTATACTATCTAGGTTTGTGTAAGTGCATTCTGTGATGTTTGCACAATGACAAAATCACCTAATGGTACATTTCTCAGGACATTTCCCTGTCATTAAGTGGCACATGACTCTACTTAAGAAAGTTACTTAAATTATTCTTAGCTCTAGTTCCATCAACTGTAAAATGAGAATGTTAACATTGATCTCATAAGATAGATATGACAGCTATCTCTCTCTCTCTTTCTCTTTCTGTCTCTCTCTCTCTCTCTCTCACACACACACACATACACACCACACCACACATATTTTCAGCCCTGTATCTGGTAAATCATATATGATAAATAATGATTACTTATTATATTAATAAGAACAATGATTAGTATTTTACACTTAGCATAGAATGAGGATTGGAATTTTTAATGATTTTTTTGGAACTCATTCTTTAAACAAATAATTTTGCAGTACTTTAATTACTAACTTATCTATCTTATAAATTCTAGTTATGTATGGATTTTCTTAAACTTTTAAAACCATCTCCTGTAAATAACAGCAAACATATTTACAAAGATCTGAACTTATATCAAAACAAGTCCTGTAAACTTCTAAGACTGTGTTATTTTTCCTGTAACACAAAATAGCAACAATTACTTTTCTTAAACTATTTCCTGCCTTCTCTAATTTAAATTGGAGGCCACAAATAAGTGGACACTTCATATCATCTTATTTCATTCTTTGTGGCCAGGAAACATCTCAGGCATTTACCTGGCGAGCCATAGCAGCTGTTATTGTACTTAAGATAAAATTCTTATAACACAATAATATTGAAATTAACTTAACATATATGGTATGCTGATATAGTTTAAAAATATCTCTGATGATAGCATCATGATTTTTCTAAAGAAAGGGTAAATCCCCTTCCCTTTCCCAATAAATATTACCAATATGCACATGAGGATTCCAGTTGAGTCTTACCAGAGTGTTTTATTAGACAAAGCCCCTGCATTCAAGGATTTAAAGTTAGAGAAGTTAAAGTTAAAATTGCTATAAATTGAAATTGCTTTAAGCCTCTTATTTGTTATTTTGTTACATGTATTATATATATATTAAATATATATTTGTTATGCAGTAATAGAAAACTAATATAGATAAGTTTTAGGTTTCTTTACTCTGTAGTCACTATGCCTTCCTCAACTTTGATTAGTTTTTCTGTCTGTCCATCTGCATTAAAACAAACAGAAGCACACTAATTTAAATATTTGCTCCTAGTGCAATTATTTTTAAATCACTGATCTTTGTCCTTGACTTTCTACAGATCTGTTCCTTCATAGTCATATAACCAGATCCAGTATCTCATAATTGTTTTATTTATGGAGAGAAAAAAACTTGCTTACAGTTGTAAATGTATTTAATCTTGCAAGATTTTGTTCATAGCAGCACAATGAGTCACTATCTTCAGGCAACCATCTGCCTTAGTAGATAAATTCCAAATGTAATGACCTTCTCTTGGGCCTCATCCTCATCAACATTATGAGGCATTTGGCTCTGCCAACATGCTCACTAGATTTTATGGAATATCAACTCTGCCTGTGCTTCAAGCCTTATATCTTTTCTTCCTCTGATTTTGTGGCCATTTCTTACCCATTAAAAATGTTTTTGAAAATCAGTGTTTCTCTATTTGCTTTCTTGCTTTGCTTTTGCTATATGTTTTGATTCACGGGTTTTATCTATTTATTTCAATTATCACCTCTTTGCAGCACCTAACACAGGGCCTGGCAGGCAGCAAGACCTTTATACACATGTGCAATTTAGCAACTAACAACACCTAACTTTATAGTTCTAATCCTTGTTCTTCTTAAAACCATTGGAGCTAATTTCCCAACTACCAATCAGACATATTCACATTGAAATAGGGTTACCAGAAAAAATACAGGACTTGTTAAATATAAACATTTGATAAATATCGCACAGGACATACTTATACTAAAAAATACTCATTGTTTATCTGAAATTCAAATTAAATTGGATATCATGTATTTTTATTTGCAAAATTGGAAATTCTGGTTTGGTGACCACTGAAATCTTAAAGTCAAGATGTGCAAAACAAATTTATAATATCCTACTCAAAGCAGCACCTGTGATGCCCTTCTTTGTTGGATTCATTTAGCCACTAGGCCTGGTTCCTTAGGGTCAAGAAGTAGTATATGCTGAATAATTTATTAAGCACAGTTTCTAGACCCCTAATTCATATTGTCCAGGGTCACCTCTGAGTTCTATCACTTATTAACTGCATAGTCTAGAGCAAAATACTACATTTGTCAAGGGGTCTGTTTCTTGGTCCATTTTGTGTTGCTATAACAGAATACCCAAGACTGGGTGACTTATAAAGAAAAGAAGCTTACTTGACTTATGATTCTGGGGACTGGAACGTCCAAGAGCATGGTATTGGCAACTGCTCAACTTCTGATGAAGGCCCATACTGTGTCACAACATGACAGAGAAGCAGAAAGGTGAGCAAATGTATGCAAAGAAACACACACTATAAACTGGGTACACTTCATAGCAATCAACTCTCATGACAACTAATTCATTCCCATGAGAACAAGAACTCAAGAGACATGGCATAGATCTATTCTTGAGGGACCCAACCCCATAACTAGACACTTCCCACTAGGCCCCAGCTTCCAACATTTGTGCACTGTAAACCAAGCCTCAACTTGAGTCTTGGAGGTGATAAACCACATCCAAAACACAGGACTCTGTTTCCTTTTAAGTAACATGAAGAAGATAGCAGTAACCCCTATCAAAGGGGTTTCATAAAGATTAAAGTATCAAACAATGTAAAGCACTTAGCAAGGCACTTAGAAAACTCCTTAATAAATGTTTAAAAAGTATTATACGTTTTGACTCCCTTACTCTGCTATCCTTATGTGACAAGATACAGAGTCTGAGTTGAAATATCTCTGAAGGTTGATCTCTAATTTTCATTACTGACACTTCCAGTATAGATGTGAATTACTCTCTTGTGGGCTGCTGCAACATGTGATGTGGCATCCCTGCTCCTGTGTCCTGACATGAATATTTGTCTCGCAAATGTATTATTGGGTTCAAAACATATGCTCCTTCCCTAACTCCATCAAATTAAGTACAACGTACAACTCCTCACATTCAAAAGCCTCCACAAATTATGCTCTAAATTTACTTTCCAATTTATAGTTTTGTGCAAGTTCTTCTTTTCAGCAAGAATTGATCAGTGAAGTGTCTGTTGATCTTTTAATTGGATGCAATTTCAATCTATCCTGTCTTTTATGATGTGAAGCCTTTAGATATATTTTAATTTATTTAATATACTATGTTTTGTGACCGTGTTCTTGTGTTTGCTACATCTTAATTTCTAAAAATTGTCTTTGCTCTATAAAAATGGTTTATAATTATTAATAAATTATAATAGAGTATAAAGAAAAAATAAATTCTATTTATAGCTCCATTTCTCAAACATAGTATTAGCTAACATATATTAGATCTTTATTGTATACACTCATCTATGTCATTTACATAATGAACAATTTTGGTTCCCTCAAAACATATAAGGCTATTTATTCTCATTTGAAAAAGATCTATGGAGAGGTAAAGTAACAAATCCAAGGTTTGACCACTAGTAAATAGACAACCTAGACACCAAGCTTTAAACCTAATATTGATCCCTGGCAAACATTCTACAGTGCATCTTTAAAAAGGTAATTAATTGATAAACGTTGGCCAGGAACAGTGGCTCCTGCCCGTTTCACAGCACTTGAGGAGGCCAAAGTGGGAGAATTGCTTAAGTAAATGAGTTTGAAACCAGCCTGGACAAAACAGTGAGACCCCATCTCTACAAAAATTAAAAAATTAGCTGGACATGGATATGCACACCTGTGCCCCAGCTACTTGGGAGGCTGAGGCAAGAGGATTGCCTTAGTCCAGGAAGTCAAGGCTGCAGTGAGCCATGATTGCACCACTGCACTGCAGTCTGGGTGATAGAGATCCTGTCTCAAAAAAAAAAAAATAAATAAAGCAACAAACAACAAATTGTTAAACATTTGTGAACTCCAGGTGACAGTGTAGGTTGGTTAATAAGAAAGTGTTTCATACAAATCTCATGTGCTTTATTATTTATATCTAATAATATAATGATTTATTCAATGGGTGACGTGCACCTTGATTTCAGTGAGACATTTGCTAATAACCTTAGAATATATTTTGAGCAAGTATGGGAACATGTGGAATAATGAAGATGCTAAATATAGAGGTACTTGCAACAGTTTAGAGCAGCGGTCCCCAACCATTTTGGCACCAGGGACCAGTTTTGTGGAAGACAATTTTTCCATAGATGGAGCAAGGGGATGATTTCAGGATGACTCAAGCATATTACATTATTGCGCACTATATTTCTATTACATGGTAAAGTATAATGAAAATATCATACAGCTCACCATGATGTAGAATCAGTGGAAGCCCTGAGCTTGTTTTCCTGCAACTAGATGTAGATGGTCCCATCTGGGGCTGAAGGGAGAGAGTGACAGATTATTAGGCATTAGATTCATATGGAGTGTGCAACCTAGATCCCTTGCATACACGGTTCACAGTAGGGTTTGCACTCCTATGAGAATCTAATGCCACTGCTGATCTGACAGGAGGCAGAGCTCACATAATAACACAAGCGAAGGGGAATGGCTGTAAATATAAATGAAGCTTTGCTCCTTTGCCCGCTGCTCACCTCCTGTGTGGCCTGGTTCCTCATATTGGTCCATGGCCTGTGGGTTGGGGACCACTCGT
This sequence comes from Pan paniscus, assembly GCF_029289425.2. Classification (NCBI taxonomy): domain Eukaryota; kingdom Metazoa; phylum Chordata; class Mammalia; order Primates; family Hominidae; genus Pan; species Pan paniscus. The sequence goes on along the minus strand of NC_073258.2, from coordinate 91,957,754 downwards.
TTAGAGAGTACACAAAAGGAGAAGTTCTAGGGGAAATGCTGGGAGTGGCACATTTGAGATGTCTATAACAGAAAATTGAATGGCCAACATTAGTGTCAATATATTTTATAAACATAAAGCAAGACAAAAAGATGAAACTCACTTTTTTATGTTGAAATAAAAAAATCAAAAATAACTTTAAGGGGCTGAGATGATGGTTTAAATGAAGTAAATAAGTTAAGTAGTAATACTGCATTTAAGTTAAAAAATCAGTTATATACGTTGAACAAGTAAGGCTTAAAATTTATAGAAATCTTGGGATTTCAATGTGATACTAGTGTTAAAATGTTAATGCAAATTAAGTATGAATTTATAGCATTTTGCAGTTCAGCAAAGGAACAAAGAGTCCCACTGTGATATGCTTTAGTCATACCATGTTTGGAGTACTATGTTCTGCTCTGGGCTTCACATTTTTACAATTTCATCGTCACTCTGGAATGCATAGAGACTAATGTGGAATCTAGGAACCATGTTATATTGGTGATCATTGAAGAACCTGAGAAATTTAAAGATTAGAAGAAATACGGTAACATTGCATCCTTCTTCAAGTATTCAAAGAGGTTTTATATAGGATAGAATGAGAGGTAGTCAGAAATACTATTTCTGTGCCAGGCATTACACACATTTATATGCACAACTTCCTTTTTATTTTATTTTTTTAATTATTAACCAAACTGTGAGGTGGGCTTTGTTTTGTCATTTTTTTTTTTTTTTTTTGAGATGGAGTCTTGCTCTGTCACCCAGACTGGAGTGCAGTGGTGCCATCTTGGCTCACTGCAACCTCCGCTTCCCAGGTTCAAACGATTCTCCTGCCTCAGCCTCCTGAGTAGCTGGGACTACAGGCACATGCCACTATGCCCAGCAAACTTTTGTATTTTTTGTAGATACGGGGTTTCATCATGTTGGCCAGGATGGTCTCGATCTCTTGATCTCATGATCTGCCTGCCTCGGCCTCCCAAAGTGCTGGGATTACAGGCGTAAGCCACCATACCCGGCCCTGTTTTGCCACTTTTATACATAAGAAAAAATTTTACTTAGATAAAGTAAAATTTATCTAAGTAACTACTTTTTCTAAGGTTATCCACTTACTTACTTTATCTTGTTACTTAGCTAAGAGAAAAGCTTGAAATAAATATCAGGTGTTTCTATTTCCAGAGTTTATGCTCTTTTTTTATTATGATTGGTTAAAGATAGCAGACCTATGGCTAATGATGGTTAATAGAATTATGGAGCCAGATCCCGTATCAAAAGAGAGAATGATTATAAAATTGTACTTCACTTTTAATTTTTTTCTCACTAAAAGAGTTCTGGAAAAGCATTAGCAATACTAATTAGTAATGCATCTGAATTAGATGAAAACTGAAGGACTCCTAAAATAATAAATTTAGTATTAAATTAATACTTATTGATAACCAGCAAAACTCTCATAGTTCCTAACTTTGAAACAACATTATTTCAGACAATCCATGCTTTTAAGAACACAAAATACAGAAAATGGGCTCCTATGAGCTTTGAAGCAATGTTAAGGTTCCTGTGTCATTAAGATGTAGGAAGAGAGTGGGCCCCACGAAAGTAGGTTCTAGCCCTATTGATAAAGACCTTTTTAATCATTTGATAACTGTGCTTCTAAGGCTTTTGATAGAATTTGCCGTAGATCAGAAAACATATGATTTATATTCTTAAGAACAGATCCCTGTGCCTGATTTTATCCTCAACACTTCAGTATAAAAGAAGTGTGCACAGCACCTCCATTGCAGTCATCATATTTTATTGGGCAACTAATTTTGAGCAAGAATAACATAAGGGAATTTAAGTTCTAAATGCTTAGCAAAACATATTTTATAAGCTTCTCTTGGTAGAGAATCTTGCTAAAGACAACTGACGTTAAGTTTTCAAACTGAATTAAAGCAGAAAAAGTTCAGTTAACAAGTTTCACACTTCTTAGTGTTACATTTTGCATGTATTAATTTCAGATATTACAGAGGTATTTAGAGTTGTGGAAAGGCAGATATGTAATCATGCAGCAATGTATAAAATTGCACTTACTTTTAGGTGGCTTAGAGGCATTAGAAGATTTTATACAATAAGCATGTATGTTAGCAGACTATGTCATGAAAGGAAGATCAATATTGAGCACCTATACCTCACGGACTTTCCTGAAATGGACAAGGGAGTATATTAGTGAATTGTAAGAGTGTAAGCCAGCCTTTCACTTCCTAATTTTAGGTTGAAAAAGTAGTTCAACATCTTGAAACCTCAGTTTCCTCTTTTATACATTGTACATAATAATAAATATCTTACTCATGGAAATTAAATTTGATAATGTGTGAAATGTTTAACGCAGTGCTCAGCACAATATCAGCATTCTATAAATTTCTCTTTGAATGTTTCAGCTGGTTTTCTACTTTGTTCACTTTTCTTGTATGCCTTCTTGCTTTCTTCGTCAAGTGGCTTGCTGTCAGTTCTATCCCTTCCCCACTTATTACTTACGGAAAATAGAGTAGGTGTAGTGTAGGTTGATACTAGATAGCGGTACTAACTCAGGGATGTTTGTAAAGTGTGAGGAGGTAGTGAATATCTTTATTTCATGACTTTAAAATATTAATATAAAATATATTTATTTGGTAGCATTCTAAATCACAACTAACACTGTTTATAAAAATCACATTATTTTTTCATACGTATGTGTCTGTAAATAGTATCCTATGCTGTATTTCTCTCACAACATTTATTTTTCCAGTATAAGAGGGGCTTCCATGTTGGGAAGAGGAGCATGGGTGAAAATCTGGGCTGACTGTGGTTGTGTATTTCCTGACACTGGTCAAATATTTGACAGTGAGGGGATGAAAAAAATTACACTTTGGGAAGAAGTTCAGTAATACCCAATATTTCTTCTTAAAGAGGGAGTTTGACTTGAAATGGTTAAAATGGGTCTGCAGTATCCCAAATTGCATTATTGGAATAATTCAATGTTGAAATATATTAGATATTTGCCTACTTTTAAATACTTAATTTGTCATTAGTAATTGAACCTTAAGTCATTTGATTGTTTACTGTGTATGAATGTAAATGTTAGATAATATGTGACACTCGGAATTGCTCATTAAGGGAGAACTACCATGGAATCTATACCTTAAAGTGAATAGACAGAAATAACAGCTAGGATAAACTGGAGATGAGATGTGAAATGCTAAAAGCTAGTGATAATTCAATGGTAATAAATCTAAATCTGTTTATAATAGTGTCAATAAAGAGGAGAGTAATACAGGTTATAATCCAGATCATAATCTGAGATACAGCAGTGATGGCAGTTTAGTGAAGAGTCCTCCAGGCACTAGCCCAGGATGTGCTAGAGTGGAACAGAAGTAGAAAATAAGGAATTCTTTCAAAAACCTTTTTATAAACACATTAGATACCTTTGTTATTTGAAGCATCTATGAAGTTAAACGTAATGATACACATCAGCCAGAGAAAAGAAGCTGAAATATTTGACATAATGCTGAATGAACTGCCTATATAAGGATTGGAAATATTAGCAGTCCTAAGTAATTTCCAAGAGAGTTATTTGACAAAAACCTCTTGACCTGGAGTGGGATATGTCACTCAAATGATTCTAGCAATATGAATCTGCAAAGAATGAATCAGACCATGGGATATCATCAGGTCATAGTTCAATCTGTTCTTTGAAAGGGCCTATCTGTGATTAAAAAAAAATTAACAGATTGGACTCTGCAGTCAGTCAAACTTGAATCTGGCTGATACCACTCACCACTGCCTGGTGCTCTAATAACTAATGTCAGTCAGTGCATTCCTAGGGTTATCTTCAAATCTGAAATTGGGGCCTGGCATTTGAACACTAAAGAAAGTGTTCCTTTTTTCCCTCTTAGCACACATGTCTATTTTTTGCATTTACAATGAAAATGTATTAAGTATTTCAAAAGCTATATAATAGGGTTGAGCTATGAAGAGGAATGAATGGAAAAATGCTTTTTGTCTATTTTTAGTTATATTGGCAAAGTTTGTTTTGTTTAGTTTTAAAATGTTTTCCTTGATTTAGAAGTCTTTAGAGAGAGATGTCAATTACATTTGTGGATCTAAAAGACTTACCCCAGTAAAAACAAAGCCCTGTGATGCAGAAAAGCTGGTTGACCTCAAGGCACCCAAATGATCAGGGTACCAAACAGAATGCCAGAGGTCAAAGAGTTGAGTTCAGAGGTGACAAGGAAGCAAAGCATATGACAAAAGCAACTCTTTAATGATCAGCACAGTTGCAGAAATTCAGAAGATTGAAAATGTGCAGAAATCTCATCTCTATGTATAATTATCAGAATTACTCACTCTGATATTATTTTATATAAAAATATTCCTACACTACCATGATTACATTATTACTTGAAATTTCTGGCTTTGTAAGGGTCATGAGATACTCTAATGCCCTTTACCTTTGACCATGCTTGTGTTTCTGTACCCTACTCTGTACCCCACACTCAAAAAGCAAGAAAGCAAGAAAAGCAAGAAAGCAAGAAAACAAGAAGGGGAGAGAGAGGGAGAGGGAGAGGAAGGGAGGGGAGGGGAGGGGAGGAGAGAGGAGGAAAGAAAGAAGAAATAAAGAAGGGAAAGAAAGAGAGAACATAGGCATCGAATATCAGGATTGTTCTAAATCTATGATAGGTTGACAAAAAATATGTGATTGCTTTGTTTTTATATTTCATTCTGTCAGGAAAAGGGGTATTCTATACAACGTTTTAATTATCTGGCTTTTTTTTAATTATACTTTAAGTTCTAGGGTACACGTGTACAACGTGCTTGTTTGTTACATATGTATACATGTGCCATGTTGGTGTGCTGCACCCATTAACTCATCATTTACATTAGGTATATCTCCTAATGCTATCCCTCCCCTCTCCCCTCACCCCACGACAGGCCCCAGTGTGTGATGTTCCCCTTCCTGTGTCCAAGTGTTCTCATTGTTCAATTTCCACCTATGACTGAGAACATGCGGTGTTTGGTTTTCTGTCCTTGTGATAGTTTGCTGAGAATGATGGTTTCCAGTTTCATCCATGTCCCTACAAAGGACATGAACTCATCATTTTTTATGGCTGCATAGTATTCCATGGTGTATATGTGCCACATTTTCTTAATCCAGTCTATCATTGATTGACATTTGGGTTGGTTCTAAGTCTTTGCTATTGTGAATAGTGCCGCAAGAAACATGCATGTGCATGTGTCTTTATAGCAGCATGATTTATAAACCTTTGGGTATATACCTAGTAATGGGATGGCTGGGTCTAATGGTATTTCTAGTTCTAGATCCCTGAGGAATCACCACACTGTCTTCCACATTGGTTGAACAAGTTTACAGTCCCACCAACACTGTAAAAGTGTTCCTATTTCTCCACGTCCTCTCCAGCACCTGTTGTTTCCTGACTTTTTAATGATTGCCATTCTAACTGGTGTGAGATGGTATCTCATTGTTTTCATTTGCATTTCTCTGATGGCCAGTGATGATGAGCATTTTTTCATGTGTCTGTTGGCTGCATAAATGTCTTCTTTTGAGAAGTGTCTGTTCATATCCTTTGCCCACTTTTTGATGGGGTTGTTTGTTTTTTTCTTGTAAATTTGTTTGAGTTCTTTGTAGATTCTGGATATTAGCCCTTTGTCAGATGAGTAGGTTGCGAAAATTTTCTCCCATTCTGTAGGTTTCCTGTTCACTCTGATGGTAGTTTCTTTTGCTGTGCAGAAGCTCTTTCATTTAATTAGATCCCATTTGTCAATTTTGGTTTTTGTTGCCATTGCTTTTGGTGTTTTAGACATGAAGTCCTTGCCCATGCCTATGTCCTGAATGGTAATGCCTAGGTTTTCTTCTAGGGTTTTTATGGTTTTAGGTCTAACATTTAAGTCTAATCCATCTTGAATTAATTTTTGTATAAGGTGTAAAGAAGGGATCTAGTTTCAGTTTTCTCCAAATGGCTAGCCAGTTTTCCCAGCACCATTTATTAAATAGGGAATCCTTTCCCCATTTCTTGTTTTTGTCAGGTTTGTCAAAAATCAGATGGTTGTAGATTTATTTTGAAAAATTGAGATTGTCAAATTGCTTTCTCTTTAATTCTAGGTTGTGTTTGCAATTTATAAATATATAAATATAAAAAGGATTCATATATAAAGAACTTGAGAGAATTGACTTACTAAGCAGTTTTTTTAGCACAATACATTTTAACTGTAGCGCAAGTTAACATTTATGCATTAAATTGACCTTGATGATTCTCAGCCTCCTTTGGAAAATATAAACTTTACTTCAACAGAAATTTAGTAAATTTTGTTAGAAAAAGGCAAATAAATAACTTTATTAAAGTCATGGACAGAATTATTATACTTCAGTAATCTGCTGAATTTGAATTCCTTGAGTCTGAATGGAGCAAGGGCTTCTAGGTTCAAAATAAATAGTTTTTGATCCTAAGGTTAATATATATGTATATTGTATTTTGCCAACTACACTGCTGCAGTGCAAACCTACTATAGAGTTAATCATTATGAATGGGAAATCAGTCTTAAATAGACAAAGTAATAGTCAGTGATTCATATATATATATATATATGTAATTTGTGTAGCACTTTGCACATTTAAGGAATATAAGTTCAAATATTAATAAATCCTGTAAATAAGCATTGAACAGGTTAAGGAGGCAGATCCAACTTGCTTTGGTAAGTTACTTGTATCTGAGGGAGAAGAGGGTAACTCAGTGATGATTCTGAAGTTTCAAGTAGAAGGTAACAGGAAGGCCATACCATGGAATCTGGCAACATAGAAGGGTGTGTGTGTGTGTGTGTGTGTGTGTGTGTGTGTGTGTGTGTGTGTTTGGGTATACTTAGATAGTAGTGGGATTGTTGCAATTTATGCTAATTGTGTGATCCTTGGTGTCAAGCTCTTAGAAGTATTCAAGATCAACTGGAAAATATTTACAGCTTCTACATACAGTGCAGGAATATAAAAATATGCTGATTACCACAAAGTTTGACCTAGTATGACTGTGAGAGCAAAAACTTTTTAATTAAAAATAAAAATTACATTTGAAGTCTCACTTTTTTCACCTGTCTTGGCATTTCTTCCATACTCGAAACTGATTTGAGGTCATTACATAGATGAGATGACTCTGAGCTGGGAGTGAATGATGCAACAGGTAAGAAAGTACAGTTGAAAAAAATGTAAATTGGGCTCGAGATACTCACTTGCTATAGTCAAGATGGCAGTGGGAATCTTGCTGTCAACAGTTACAATTTTCTATAGTCTGTACCGGTTTCTTGCTTGTAGACACTGCTCTGGCATTCACGGAAGGGCATGGATTCTAAGTAAGGCTTTCCTAGTAGCAATGATAGCAAGCACTAATAGCTTTGGTTGAGTAGAAAGCAAGAACTGATTTAGACCATAAAGCACTAAACTGAGGTATTTCAGATGTAACTCACCAATAAATGGTGAACGATTGGCCATTATGTGCTTTTAGAAAAGAAATCCAGTGGGTAAGGTAGTATTTAAGGAAGTGTTGTCTGGCATCATGGTTAAAGGCTAAATGAAATGAGAAAGACTACCAATAAAACTACCCTTCTTTTACAAGAAATGTGAATTGGAAAGTTCTTACATTCATAGGTTGTATCTCCAAATGTCATAAGTGTACACTTCCCACCTTGGTGATGACAAAATGCTGTGATTTAATAAATGAATCAATTGGTAAAATTCTGCTGACTTGGTTGAATCATCTGTCTTCTTTGATAAAGCAACACTTTCTTATGAGGTAAATGGTTCTCTATTTATTTATGCATGTTCTAAATATTTTACTTCCTATTTCGATAACCTTTTCATAGCCACCCATTTGGGTATAAGGGACCATATTAATTAAAAATGAAGGCAATCCTGACCATTTACTCAGGATTATTACAGACAGATCTCCACTGGATACAATTTAGTTTGAATTGACAAGTTCTGACTTTAAAACAACTTTCTGGCCGGGCGTGGGTGGCTCACACCTGGGAGGCCGAGACGGGTGGATCACGAGGTCAGGAGATCAAGACCACTTTGGCTAACACGGTGAAACCCCGTCTCTACTAAAAATACAAAAAATTAGCCGGGCGTGGTGGAGGGCGCCTGTAGTCCCAGCTACTCGGGAGGGTGAGGCAGGAGAATGGTGTGAACCCAGGAGGCGGAGCTTGCAGCGAGCCAAGATCGCGCCACTGCACTCCAGCCTGGGTGACAGAGCAAGACTCCGTCTCAAAAAAAAAAAAAAAAAAAAATCCTAATGATATGCAGTCGGCAGAAACTTAGTTGCATCTTAATCTCCTGTTATTTCATTCTTATGTATCTATTAATGAGGCCTCAATGAGCTAATACAATATTTGCAAAAGAGGGTAATACGATAAAATAACTGAGGAGGCACACCTTGCAGCAAAAAAGACTTGAAGATATTATGCCTGAAAAGAAAGGCTGAAGGGGGATACAAAATAGTTTCATTTATCTGACATCCTCTTATGTGGAAGCAAAAATAGCATGATCTGATGAGTACATGTTAAAAGGAAATTTAGATACAAAGGGAAAAAGACATTTCTAACTGTTCTGCCTAAGGGTAAAGTGGGCTATTTCAGTTTAAAGACAAAACAAAACAAAACACAATAAAATGAATGACTACCTGTTAGAATGATGTGTTTATTGGTCCAGAGACTGGGGAAGATAATGCATAGAATTATTTTCAAATGCAGCCTTTTCTTAGCTGTACATTATTTTAGTCACCAAATCTACAAAGAAAGAAACTTTGTTTCTGTAATTGCTGAAGTTTAAGCTTTCTCAACAAATGAATAGGAAAACTGAAATTATCTTGAAATTGCTAAATCAGAGGTAGCTAATTTTATATTGATGTTACATTATACTCTAGGTTGAAATCTTGTATATTACCAAACTCTGTAAGCTTTCCTACTGTGAATATTTAAGAAACAGAATCAGAATATCTAACAAAAGCAAGAATAACCAAAAATGTACAAGATGATAAAGTATTAGTCATAGAGAATAGAAATTGATTTCTTCAAGCTAAGCAAAATATCTAGTATCTCCTGCTGTATTACAAAATTGAGAACACAGTATCCACCACAAAACTGTACCCAATAGGATACTAAAGTTGAAGAAATAAGTTAAAAATATTATTTATATATGTACTCATTATTCAATGCCATAGTTTAATTATGTAAACACAAGAGAAAATGATGAGCTGCATTTGTATGAAACTACAAAAATATGCTGATTTGACAGAAAAGAACATGATGCATTATGGATGAATTTTAGTCTATATTATAGTTTTCCTGAGTGTGTAATTTGTTAAATGCAGCACAATAAAAATAGACATTACTGTATATTACTGAATAGACTGTAAATTGATAGACTACTTAAAGGGATTTTGACAATATCTCAGAAATTTTAATTAGTTGACAATTCATGGCTGGCTACTTTTTAAGATAAATCATGAGACAAAAAATCTGAATATGGGCTGGGTGCAGTGGCTTACACCTGTAATCCCAGCACTTTGGGAGGCCGAGGCTGGTGGATCACAGGGTCAGGAGATCAAGACCATCCTGGCTAACACGGTGAAACCCTGTCTCTACCAAAAAAAAAAAATACAAAAAATTAGCCAGGCTTGGTGGCAGGCGCCTGTAGTCCCAGCTCCTCAGGAGGCTGAGGCAGGAGAATGGTGTGAACCTGGGAGGCGGAGCTTGCAGTGAGCCGAGATCCCACCACTGCACTCCAGCCTGGGTGACAGAGCAAGACACCGTCTCAAAAAAAAGTAAAAAAAAAATTTGAATATGGTCCAGGATGTTGATACAAGGCTACTCATTGCAGCAAAATGTAAAGATTGAAACATAAAATCTACATTATCTAACATTAGGGTATCATTTAAAAATTTACCCTTTCATATAATGCAGTAGACTATAATCAACATATTTATTACAGAGCAACATTTAATGACATGGAAAACTGTTTACGATGATTATTACAAGTATAAGTATATTACAATTGTTACAAAACAGACTTTAAAGGTTGATCTAATTTTGACTAAAGACTAATACGACATAATGTTTTCACTGATATAGCTATATGTCAATGTTACCTAAATTTTCTATATTGTCTCCAATTGCTTATCTTTTTGTAAATTTCCAGTATTTAGGAGATCTAACTTAATTATGAAAACATATTTCTAAATTAATTTTTACCTGTTTGCTAACAATTGTTTGCTGTTAAACTTCTAATTTTATGATCACATAAATAAATAAATTTATGTAAATCTGATCACATAATAAATTCTGATGACTTATCATCTGGTAGTTGTAGTGTGTAGAAATGTGAATTTGGTAACAGATGGATTAAAAAAAAAAACAGATTAGACTTCTTGCCTCGAGGAAACTGCCCAAAACGTTCTAAGTTAAAATGATAACTGATCGCTTCTTGAATTTGTTCTTACTTTCTAAATTGCAGTATGCATGTTATGTTTACTTATTCTTAAATACAGTCAACATCCATATAGTAAAATATACACACAAACACACATATATACAATATGTTGATTGTCTCTGAGTCAGAAAAAACATAAATGTTGTGGGCTAAATTTAAAACCTCAATGAGATTAAAAAATTAGCCAAATTTGTAGATTATAATAAAATATATTATCTTCCAAATCTTGAAAAAAAGATTTACTACTAATGAAGTAAAACAAATATTATTTCAACTTTTGATACTCCTGGCTCATTCCTATCATTATTCACATTTGTAAAACAGACTTAAGGTAAAACAGCAATAAAAATAATCCTAATGTTTAAATTCAGTAATAACTTTATATGTAACTTTCCAATACACTGGCTTACTCAAGAGGTCCATAATTTGCTTCCTGAACATATGGGTTGGAAAATTAAAATATTCACTGTGTATCATATGTGTTCACATATGACACAGTTTTTTTAAAGATCATTCATCCAGGTGAATTCTCTTCTTCTACATGGCTAGCTATTTATATTTTCTTTGTAAGGGCGTAATTGTACAATCATTGGGACATGGGATTCCTATTACAATTAATAAAATGCATCGAGATCAGAAGAATCAAACTCCATCTTCTGCATTCCCTAGTTTATAACTTTTAGGGGCCTCTGTCTTGCAAATGAAATTATACATCATTGTGGGCTTAGTGAGATTTAGCAAAATGTATTTCCAGAATGAAAGAGGTAGTGAAAACAACCCTGCAATTTGAGATTAGAAAATACAAAATTGTTCACTTGACAGAAAGGCATTTCCTTAGTATTTTCCCATGAGTATATAATCAGAAAGAAAAATACTTTAATAAGGGGAAAATAAACTTGACAAAATAAAGCACTTAGAATAAGAAGTTATGTTAAAATGCATCAGTTCCATGCAACCATTTAACGTCAAGTGTGTTATTGAAGTGGAATCATTGAATGTGAAAATATTATGAAAAGCACTCAGTGAAAATAGGCAGAGTCATTTTAAAATATTTATAAACTGCTCTTCATAAAACTTTGCTCAACATATCAAATAAGAAAACTTTATGCAAAGAAGTGTTTATATTTTAGGAAATCTTCCTAGTCCAAAATCTAAAAGATGTACTTAGATTGTCATCAACAAGAAATTATTTGCATACCTAATACATGGGTAGGACCTAAAAATATGAATATTGCCATCCTAAAAGAAGTAAAGTATTCCACTTGGTACTTCTAATATACTATATTTATGTCAAATTTCCTGGTTGTTCTGTAGTAGAAGTGGCTTAGAAATAGGTTATTTTGTTTTCATAAGAGCTAAGCTTTGGGGTAAATTGTTTCCCCAATTCTTATAGGTTCCAGATGAACATCAGCACTAAACGGAAATCTACTTAAAATTAATGTTATATGGAAAAAAGTACCACAATTTTACAGAGATACGATGAGTGATTCCCTTGGTTTTTTGTTCTTATAAGTATCTCCTTTCAGGTTTATTTTTATCATCTCTTTTCTTAGAATCTATTTTGAATCGGTCTTTTAGTTAACATATCCCAAACAGAGCTCTTACACCCCTCATTCTCTTCACTTACTCCTCATTTCAGCAAGTCCCACAATCATTCACCCAGGTGCCCAACCCAAACTAGAATATGATCCTTGATTTATCTTTTCTCTCATCCCTTCCCTCCCTTAAGCAGCAGGCCTATCAATTCCACCTCCAAAATATGGTTTTCATATATCCACTTCTCTCTATCTGCACCACACTATTCTTGTTCATATCATTAATAATGTCAACCCCCTAACAGGTCTCCCCCTTCCCTGCACTCCATTCCGTACTTGAGTAGCTTAAGTGATCTTACTTAAAGTATCTGTTAACTCATTCCATAGGCCTGCCTAAAACACTTGAACGTTTTTGTCATGTATTAGAATCAAAACCTAAACATCTATATTAGTTTGCTAGGCCTACCATAACAAAATGCCACAAACTAGGGGGCTTAAGCAATAGAATTTTAATTTCTAACTGTTCTGGATCCTGGATTTTCAAAATCAAGGAACCAGCAGGGTGTGTTTCTTCTAAGTCGTCTCCCTCTGGCTTGCAGATGACAGCTTTCCCACTATGTCCTTGCAGGAACCTTCTGTGCTCATGTGCCCTGATGTCTCTTCCTCTTCTTGTGACACCAGTCATGTTGGATTATAAGGCCCCTCGCTTCTAACTTCATTTAACTTTTCATCGTTAAAGTCCCTATCTCCCAATACAGTTACATTGGGGTAAGGCTTTCACTTATGAATTAGAGTGGACATAGTTCAATCCATAACAACCCCTTACCAGAATTTCACTGGGCCTGGGAGTTCTAGTCTCTCCTTACTTCTTTAATGTCACCTTAGAACACTCACTTACTCTCTGTACCTCATCAACATTGGTCCTTTGATCTTCCTCAAATATCACCTCCTCAGGGACCTCCTCTATTTCCCAAATAATACGTTTCAAATTCGCAGCCCCATTATTCTATTATAGCATTCCATTTTATTTTCTTTCAAATATTTTCCTTTATCAGATTAAAAAAATATTTAATTGCTCACTTGTTTCAGGCTCTGTTTCCCATTCTAGAATTTTAGCTTTATTTTATTTACTGCTTTATCCTCTAGACTCATATGCAGACAAAATAAGTGCTATCTATCATCTGTATAATGCTTTCTATATATATGAAAATAAGTGCTTACTTTCTCTCTCTATATATATGTATAAAAGTTATACATATAACTGTGTCTGACCCCATAGAGGCAAATATTTTAAGAAGAAATGTTTGATTTCTTTCTTTATAAAGCTTAACCCTTAATTTCTGAATTAACTTTAGACAGTAAAATTTTCAATATCATTTATATAGCCAACAGTGAACAAACTAAAAACAAAATCAGGAAGCAATTCCACTTACAATAGCTACAAAAAATATCTAGGAATAGAATCACCAAATAATTGACATATCTGTAAAATGAAAACCATAAAACACTGATGAAAGAAATTGAAGAGGACACACATCAAAAATGGAAAGATATCCCATGCCCACAGATTGGAAAATTAGTATTGTTAAAATGTTCATATTACCCAAAGTGATCTACAGACTCAGTGGAATCCCTATCAAAATACCAATGACATTCTTCACAGAAATAGAAAAAAAATCCTAAAATTTGTATGGAACCATAAAATAGTGCTGAGAAAACTGAATATCCATATGCAGAAAAATGAAACAAGATTTCTATCTTTTGCTGTATCTTATAACATTTATTTTTTACAAATTTTGAAATTCATATCCGTTCAAAATTTTGCTGTTTCTCTGTGACTTGAAATTCTCTGTAGATACAGCAACATATTTTCCTTTCCATTTGTCTTTCACATATTTTCAGTTTCTAAATTAGCCTTCTTATTGGCCTCTCTTTAATGCTGCATAATTTAAACTATTCTTGCCACCTATCCACACGTGTATCTATGCATATGGTTTGCAGTTATGAGCACTTGGTTTATGCAGTTACAAGCATTTGCTGGCATTAAGAGCATTTCTCTCTTAACCACAGCATCAAAAGTCACAGACCTAACTTCTATCATGTAGGAGATGTTTTAAGTAAACACTTATATTTTACACTGCTTTCCTATTGCTAGTATGAAGTTAACTGGAGAATTGTGATAAGAGTAAAAACTATTATAAAACATCCGTCAACAAATCTCAATTTGTGTCACTTGATTGTGTCGTGCATATGAGGCTGCATTGCCTTCCTAGAATATATTTTGATGTCAAGCCTAAGCACACTCTCTGATAGCACAGTGTCTGACCTATTGGATATTTCATGTTCAAAGTCTGAAAATCTCATGTTCCTAGCAGTATTCCATGTATCTACAGTGTTAGCTATTATCATATGGTACATGTTAAATAAACTTCAAAGATTATGTAATGGTAACAGATTGATATGCACTCAATGCTTATCATAACTCTGAAAATCCCAGAAAAGTAAAGTATTGGGTTAGTCATATAGTGAAACTCAGTTTACTCAGATTTGATGTTTTAAAAAATATATAGATCCTCTTCCTATAAATCTCTCCTGTTTTTAGACTCATGAAACCAGATGCTGTCTTTTATTTTTTCTTTTATTGCTGAGATCTCACAACCAGGTGTGATCTCAGCAGTGTCCTGGACAAGCTTACATACAGTGGGTTAAAATGACAGTGTTTCAGCTTTTCTTTCGACTTTCTAACCACTCTGCTTTTTATTTGGAACATTTTGGACAGTTTAATAATGAAACTCCTTCCTCTGTATTTCTAAACAAGTCTATAAGAGCCAAAAGGCTGACTAATCGAAGTTCCTTTCTCAAAGTAGGGTGTGGACATAAAGATGCATCATTTATTCACTTCCACATAGGTTTGTTAAGTGCACACATTTTCTTTAAGCACGAGTTTAATTATGAGATTCTTACAGAGTGCTAGAAAGGTATGACATCTGATTTTTCAAAGCAGTGGTTGCTGGAGATGATAATCAGTTAATCTGATGAGTGTTACGAGAAATGAAGATAGTGATAAAAAGGGTCCTTGTGGTGGCTTTGTAGTACACCACAAGGTGAATAATTTTCAGATCATGAAATTCTGGTGGCAATAAAATATAATGAGCTTTAAAATATTAGAATAATTTTATTATAGTTTATATTTCTAAAACTATATATTCATATGTAATCTTTATAATATTGGAGTAGATATCATTATCTCCATTTTGATGATGAGAAAGTACACTGCTATAAAGAAATACCTATGACTGAGTAATTTATAAAGAAAAGAGGTTTAATTGATTCACAGTTCCACAGGCTGTACAGGAAGCATAGCTGGGGAGGCCTTAGGAAACTTACAGCAGGCAAAGGGGATGCAGGCACGTCTTACATGGCCAGAGCAGGAGGAAGAGAGAGAAGGGGGAGGTGCTACACACTTTTAAACAAGCATATCTCATGAGAATTCACTCACTATTATGAGAACAGCAAGGGGGAAATCTGCCCCCGTGATCCAATCACCTTCCACCTGGCCCCTCTTCCAGAATTGGGAATTACAACTGGACATGAGATTTGGATGGGGATGCAAATCCAAACCATACCAGAAAGATTAAGCCAACAGTTGTTAAATGATTTACCATCACTCAGCTTATAAAACAGAACCAAGGAATCAAACCCTAGGTTTAGAGTCTTAGTCCCATGGTTCCACAGTTATTGAGTATATTTTTAGTACATGAAGAAAATTGATTGCATTTTCTTTTGTGCATTAGAATTCTATTCTATCTATCTATCTATCTATCTATCTATCTATCTATCGATCAATCTATCATCTATCTATCTGTTTTAGTCTGTTTTCACACTGCTGGTAAGACAAACCCAAGACTGGGAAGAAAAAGAGGTTTAATTGGACTTACAGTTCCACATGGCTGGGGAGGCCTCAGAATCATGGCAAGAAGTAAAAACACTTCTTACATGGTGGTGGCAAGAGAAAAATGAGGGCGATGCAAAGGCAGAACCCCTGATAAAACCACCAGATCTCGTGAGACTTACTACCATGAGAACAGTACGGGGGAAACCACCCCTATGATTCAAATTATCTCCCACCGGTCCCTCCCACAACATGTGGGAATTATGTGAGTACAATTCAAGATGAGATTTGGGTGGTGACACAGAGCCAAACCATATCATTCTGCCCTTCACCCCTCCAAATCTCATGTCCACATATTTCAAAACCAGTCATGCCTTCCCAGCAATCCCCCAAAGTCTTAACTCATTTCAGCTTTAACCCAAAAGTTCACTGTTTAAAGTCTCATCTGAGACAAGTCAAGTCCCTTCTGCCTATGAGGCTGTAAAATCAAAAAAAACAGAAAATTGCTTCTGAGATACAATGGGGGTACAGGTTTTAAGTAACTACAGCTCTTCCAAATGGGAGAAATTGGCCAAAACAAATGAATTACAGGACCCATGCAAGTCTGAAATCCAGTGGGGCAGTCACATTTTAAAGCTCCAAAATGATGTCCTTTGACTCCAGGTCTCACATACAGGCTATGCTGATGCAGGAGATGGGTTCCCATGGTCTGGGGTCGCTCCACCCCTATGGCTATACAGGATACTGCCTCACTCCCAGCTGCTTTCATGGGCTGGCATTGAGTGTCTGTGGCTTTTCCATGCACATGGTGCAAGCTGTAGGTGGCTCTACCATTCTGGGGTCTGGAGGACAGTAGCCCTCTTCTCATAGCACCATTAGGTGGTGCCCCAGTAGGGACTCTCTGTTGGCGCTCCAGCCCCACATTTCCTTTCTGCACTGCCCTAGCAGAAGTTCTCCATGAGAGCCCCACCCCTGCAGCTAACTTCTGCCTGGGCATCCAGGCATTTTCATACATCTTCTGAAACCTTGGCAGACGTTTCCAAACCCCAATTCTTGACTTCTGTGTACCCGCACGGTCAACACCACATGGAAGCTGCCAAGGCTTGGGGCTTGCACCCTCTGAAGCCACAGCATAACGTCTACGTTGGCCCCTTTCAGCCATGGCTGGAGCTGGTAGGATGAAAACACCAAGTCCCTAGACCGCACGTGGCATGGGGACCCTGGGCTAGGAAGGAAACCCTATTTTCCTCGTAGACCTCCAGATCTGTGCTGCTGCAAAGGTCTCTGACATGCCCTGGAGACATTTTTTTCCATTGTCTTGAGGATTAAGATTCAGCTCCTCGTTGCTTATGCAAATATCTGCAGCCGGCTTGAATTTCTTCTCAGGAAATGGGATTTTCTTTTCTATTGCATTGTCAGGCTGCAAATTTTCCACTTTTATGTTCTGTTTCCCTTTTAAAACTGAATGCCTTTAATCGCACCAAGTCACCTCTTGAATGCTTTGCTGCTTAGAAATTTCTTCTGCCAGATACCCTAAATTATCTCCCTCAAGTTCAAAGTTCCACAAATCTGTAGGTCGGGGGGAAGTGCTGCCAGTCTCTTTGCCAAAACATAACCAGAGTCACCTTTGCTGCAGTTCCCAACAAGTTCCTCATTTCTGTCTGAGACAACCTAAGCCTGGATTTTATTGTCCATATTGCTATCAGAATTTTGGGCAAAGCCATTCAACAAGTCTCTAGGAAGTTCCAGACTTTCCCACATTTTACTGTCTTCTTCTGAGCCCTGCAAACTGTTCCAGCCTCTACCTGTTACCCAGTTCCAAAGTCATTTCCACATTTTCAGGGTTATTTTCAGCAGCATCCCTCTCTACTGGTACAAATTTACTGCATTAGTCTGTTTTCATGCTGCTGATAATTACATACCCAACGCTAGGAAGAAAAAGAGGTTTAATTGGACTTGCAGTCCCACATGGATGGGAGGCCTCAGAATCATGGCGAGAGGCAGAAGGCATTTCTTACATGGTGCTGGCAAGAGAAAAATGAGGAAGAAGGAAAAGCAGAAATCCCCAATAAAACCAGCAGATCTCTTGAGACTTATTTAGTAACACAAGAACAATATGGGGACAACTGCCCTAATGATTCCAATTATCTCCCACTGGGTCCCTCCCACAACACGTGGGGACTATGTGAGTACAGTTCAAGATGGGATTTGGGTGGGGACATGGAGCCAAACTATATTACTATCTATGCTTATCTCACTATAGTTTATAATCTATTATCTATGTATTTATGTACAGCCAATTTTCATGTACATTTTCTTTGACCATAGGACTACACACATTTTTCTCTCATGCATTGGTTGAAATGGTGAGCAGTATACAATTTTTGACTGAATTTTATTTTATAGGAGATATTTATTGTCTCATCCTAAATGATAGCCAGATAAAAGCTGAAAGTATATAAGAAAATGCTAGCTTTTTATGTTTAGATATGACGTATGAGACTAAACTTTATATATAGCATTTATGATGGGAAGACCCAGATGTTTATTCACTTTAGACATGGTCTAGATCATCATTAAAAGTAAAAAACATTTCTGTTTTCAGGAACGCCAATTATGTCCTTGTTCCAGCAATGTCTAAAGTTTATTCCAATAAGTTTTTAAAACAAAGTTTTAAACACAAAGGGCAATCCCTATATCAATGACCTCATCCTTAATTTCAAATATGATGTTATTAGGACATTGTATCTAGAATATAGAAAACCATGGTTTGAATTTAATTTTTTTCTTAAACTGAAAGAAGCCTGGAAAAATTTAGCTTGCTTTTCCTCTAAATTAAGAGTCTTCACTCTTTTCTGCCCTAGAACTACCACGGTTATCACAATCATCCAAAGAAAAAAATTAAACAATATTGGTGCAATGGATCTTTTTTCCCTTAAAGGATAATATATAATTCTTATGGCCAAAGTGTTATTTGTGAATCTTTTTTTTTCCAGGAAAGGGAGTTTTCAGCTCCTCTATTATGATTTCTGATTGTATGAATCAGAGTACCCTCAAAAGAAACCAGCAAACAAATACCGATTTATGTGTTAATTATTATTTTTTTTTAAGATATAGGAACAAGAAAACACAGCAAAACCTATAAGCTTCTTTTTCTCAGTCTAATGAATAGGAATTGCAACATACAATGATCCCATGCTGACTCACTAATTTGCAGTCTGGGGACTTGAGAGAAGATGACAGCTGCAGACAGTGTGGAGGGAAAGCCACCTTGCAACACATCTTGTCAAGTTGCAGCCTCTGGCTTTGACCTAGGGCCAGTATTCCTGGACACATGATGAAGTGTGAAAAGTACTGGCAGGCATTTCAGACCAAAAAAGAAAAAAAAGTTAAGCAGTAAGGGAAAATGAGGACCAGAAAAGATTAATATTTGTGAGGTTTACAGCAGAAAAGGCAAAGCAATAGGAAGTAAAGAAATCCCTAAAGAGAATTTCTTACAACAGCAGCAGATTAGAAACAGGATGGGCCTGAATGGGAAGCTTATTTTTCCAGCTGGAGCCTTCTCTACAAATCTGAGGTTGTTTTGGGAATGATAGACAAATGCCAAACAAATGTATAATCAAGAAATAATGATAGAATTTACAGTCAGTAGGAAAGGCCGAGAATGGAGGTGCAGAGAGAGAGAGGAATAAACTGTTATACAATTGAATGCACTGGTACACTAAACTTTAAACATTTTGCACAAAGATAAAAACGTTCTTGCTAATAAGTGAAGATTTTAAAGTTATAAGGAAAATTTGAAATGACCTAGTCTAGATATTTTCAAATTTTGTAGCCACAGGAAATGTATTTCAAACAAATTCGTTGCAGAATCCCCACATGAATATAGAAGAGCTGATCTGATTTAAGAAGTCGCAAAGGGTAGGGTGGGGGGCAGTGGGGCTCGTATACCCTCCTGTCAACTCATGCCTGGAAATTGACTCCTGGGGCACTTAAGAAATCTTTAAAGCTTTTCAAAACGATTTGAAAGCAACCTAGCCTAACTTAACCCTTTATTTATTGCCTAAGGAAACAGAGTCCAGTGTCTCAGGGCCTGCAGAGTTACATTTTGAAGGCTTACCAGCAACGAGGCGCTGTGTCTGTTCCCTGAGACACTGGGTTCTGGACACTGGTAGACTTTCAGGACCCCTGTGATGGAAATCTACTGCCTCCAACCTGTTTTATCACGTTGTGGGTAATTGTTATTCTTCCTTCTTAATGATGGATATAAGAATATATTTATAAACTCCAATTTCACTCCGATAAACAGAAAATAATCTTTTTCTCCTTCAGAAATGACGGGATGAAGGATAAGTGCTGGGATGGTGAATGGGGCAGAGTTGGCAGTTTAAGAGTAATCTTCCTTTACATGAAACTCCATCTGCTTTCTGTGGTGTGTTCTGCCATAGGTAGCTTTTCCCAACAGTTTTCGTCGGTTTCTCCTGTTTGTGATTACTCCTTTTAAGATCATTTCCATCAATTATCCAATCAACGTCAGCTTTCAGCAATGGCGGCTTATGTTGACTTTAACTGCTGCAGATGTTCACTGAGTCTGCAGTTACTACTGGTTGCTATGATAGGTTAATGGTGTCCCAGCATCACTCTGCAGCTGCACAAGAATTCTTCCACCCTGATTAGCACCTCTACAGTGTCTTTCTTAGAAGCAATTCCGGGAAAGTTTTTAACCACAGCTACCTTGCAATACACCCTTTCAAGGTGTATATTCAAATAACCAACTACTTTCATTGGGAAAGCACATCTTTGTATGTACATATTTTAATACATTTATGTTGTTTTTTTCCCATTAACCACTGCTTAAAACTGAATTCTGAACTGTGGACAGAAGCATGAGGTATGAATGTTGTCTCCTCTACTTTCTAAAAGTGTGATCTCAAGAAAACTATGAAATCTCAAAGAATTTAATGTCCTTTATCTGTTCAAATGGAGACACATCCTAATGACATTCACAGTAACCGGAAGACTTAAATAAAATCAAATGGATGTGAAAATATTTTCAAAACTACAAACTATTATGTGAATATAAGGATTTGTGTGACCATAATCACGATAGCATCAATCTGTTTCCTCTCCCTTGCCTGCCTTTCTCTCAAGGATCTCACTGTAACAAAAAAGTCACTGAGGAAGGAAATTCAAGCTGAGATATACAGTTTTCCAATATCTAAAATTTGACAATAGGGTAATTGGCAAAAATCTCTCAATTCCTCTTCAACTAACATGCAGAGAGGCAATTATGTTTTAATAATGAGTAACAAGAATAGTCCCCTAGTTATTTCATAGTTTCCTGTGCAAAATATAAACAAGCTCACACTTCTTAGAAACTAAAGTCAGCCCAATGCTTTTTATTTGTCAATGAAATAATTCAGTGATCTGAATTTAATGCTTTCAGTGTTCAGTTTGTCATTTATTCTCTGTAAAGGAATCTGTTGATTATTACATGCAATTTCACAAATAAGCTCTTCATTCATTTTCTGCTGTATTTTATTAGCAAATAAAAATACAAGCCACCCAGTTAAATTTGAATTTCAGATAAACAACAAATAATATTTTAGCATTAGTATGTTTTATATGATATTTGCAGCCCTACTTACCTGTCTCCTCTGCTCCGCCTCTCTGCAAACGTTGTTCCTGTTCCTGTCTTTCATAGTTTAAGTCAGAATCCAACCCCTTATACCTGGACTCATGCCACTTACATTTTACGAATCACAGAAGGCTCCTGATTGTATCCTTTTTATGTGTCTCAGATTTATCTATTTCTGTTGACTCCCATTGGCATTTCTCTACTAGAGGTCACCATTAGCTCTGACTTTGATGACAACAACAGCATCCAAATTAGTATTCCTCTCTTAGTCTTGCCTCCAGTCACCCTCTAGTAATCTAAATGTTATTTAAAATGCAGTCACGTAAACCAGAAATGTCATCCAGCTAGTAAGCTTCATGAGGTCAGGATTGGGTATTTCTTTCTCACTCTAGCATCTCTAGTGATTTACTCATTAATTAATTCATTCAAAAAAACATGTATTAAGTGTCTACTGTATAACAAGTAATGTTCCAAGCAGTGGAAATTCAATATAGAACAAGACAGACAAGATCTCTGACCTCAAGAAGCTATTATTATAGTGAAAGAAGACAAAGCACAACAAAAAAGTAAGAAAGTATAAGATAATGATAAGTGCTACAACACAAATGAAACGTGGTATAACAAAGAGTGTCAGTGGATGGCTACAGGGAAGGGTGTCAAGGAAAACTTCTGCAA
This sequence comes from Pan paniscus, assembly GCF_029289425.2. NCBI lineage: Eukaryota > Metazoa > Chordata > Mammalia > Primates > Hominidae > Pan > Pan paniscus. The sequence continues at coordinate 91,935,492 of NC_073258.2, read as the reverse complement.
TGAAGTGATGTAAATGAATGGTTGTCACTTTCCTCATAATTTTTCTGAGGGTCATTTGTGGGCATTCATATAATCGACAACAACATGATTTTTTTTCTGGTCCTATCTCATTTTGCAAGGCTAATCTTTAGCTACTTTTGAGCATTCTGTATATTCTTGCCAATTTGAATTCTAATTCCTCTACACACACTTCTCATACTTCAGCTGGCATCAAAATCACCTGGAGGGCTTGTCAAAATACAGGTTTCTGGGCCCCTCCCCCAGGATTTCTAATTCGTTAGACCAGGAATGGGGCTAGAGGATTTGCAAATCTAGCATGTTTCCAGGTGCAGTAAAGTTTAGAGAGGAAATCTTTCGGACCATCTAATTACTCATCTTCTCAATTTCCTTTTCCACAAATGACAACGAATTTATTGTCATCATCTAAGTTCATAAGAAACCACAGACTAAAATTCATCTTTGTCAGTAGGGAAGTGAAAGAGGAAGAAAGAAAGAGGAAGGGTTAGATTTTTAAAGAGGAAAATTGCTTCTCAGAGATGATATGCATTTAGTGGAGCGTAAAATGAATTTGATCTGAGTTGGGAATTCAGAATGCAGAAGCTTTATGGGATTGCCAAAATCCCAGTCCCTACATTTAACAAATGTATTTTCCACCTTGGAGAGTTAGAAAATAAAAACTGCATGTCAGTAGAGGACTGGGGATAGGGCTTTTTGGCTTCTGGAAAGTTTTAAATAAGTCACTTAGTGTCATATGAGAAATAGGTGTTATTCCTACAAAATCCATCATACTATAAAAGCAAAGCACTGTAAAAGACCTTTAAAAGACAAACTATCCCACTGCCTGCACACATGCCAATTTAAAAATTATTCCCGACCAATTTTATAAGCCTTCAAAAACTATTTCCTTATTCTGTTTGTAATCTGGTATAGTACGTAACCATTTTAATACTTAAAATTCTTCCTTATATATTAATTAAATCTATTCTTTTTGAGTTTCAAGTCACTTTTTACTTCTCCTGTCTTTCTTCCCTTTAAAAAAAAATTCAAACCTAAGTGCTGATGAATAGTAGCTGGTACTTGTAATTTTCATATGTCTTCACCTTTTATATCATTGGGAAATAATAATTTCTCTCTAGTTAAATAATCTCAGTTGCTTTGACCTTTTTGCCAAGCCTAATTTTTTTTCTTATTCTGATCTTAGTTTCTACTCTCTCCTCCATTTATATTGTATCAAAGTTTCTGTTTATTTATGTGTTCAGTGAACGAGGTAAAGCAGAACACAGTTTCATACAGGGTTGACTGAAATAATGTAGGCATCTTAACTATCTCTTACTTTCAGTGTGTAAGATAATCAGTGTTGAAAAATTAGAAAATCCAGAAAAGTAAAAGTGGGGCAATTTGTTAACCCAAATAACTCTACTTAGTGGCTACAATGGTCAATATTTTGTCTTATTTTTTCTAGACTGTTTACTTGTAAATAATTTATGCTTTATATAATATATCATGATTATTTTATATCAATGAAATTATATCTTAGGAGTAGCTACTATGCATTGCAGAGTAATTTCTCAAGTCAGTCGGAATGGAGTAAAATTGTAGACATATAAACACACAAACAAATATAGTACAGGGTATCAAGTATCATAATAAAGATATGGTAAAATTCAAGAGGAACAAAACTAGACCTCTTTCTTAAAAGTTTTCTGAGAGAAACAGTGAGGTCTGTATAGAAGATGACATTTTAGTGACTATTGGAGGATGAACAGCTGTTTCTCTAACAAATGGAAGAGAATACATACAGAAAAAATGAATCATATAGCTACTAAAGTATAATAGAATTATAGTCTGAGTCTATACAGCTGTTATAGGAATACAGAAGCCTATTATTTAAGCTGTTTCCATAGGATGAATTATTCTTCCTCACCTATTCTACTGGATCTGTAAGGCAGTTCACATCTTCCACAGTCAAGCTAGGCTTAGACCTCAGAGGACAGCTTTAGTCTCTTCATTTGCTATGTGAAGTACTGTAGGATTCCTTGTGGACATGAAGAAGATAATGGGACTACGAGGGAGAATCCTGAGTGGTAAAATTAATGTTACTTTTCTTTTTATAGTTAACCTTTTGTTATGGACTAAGTTCAAAGAAAAGTAAACCAAAAGGCATTACTTGAATTCCAGGCTTCTCTAATTATTATAGCTATGTTGCTTGATATAAAATTACTAAAATTCTTTGAGCCTCAACATCTCATTTATTAAATAGGGGTAATAATAACACCTACTTATATAGTGGCTATGAAAATTAAGATGTTCATAGTGATTATATGAGGAAGTAGTCAAACTTATTCCTTTCGATGCCATCTTAGTTAAGGATCAAGATTGTCTTTTCTTTCTCCCACGCTCACACGTTGTGTCTAGTACTTTACTCCCTCATCCAAGAATTTACAAGCATCCATGGTTTTTAGTAAGGCAACATTGTACTCAGGTGTGTTATAAAGAGTTTTAGCAAGTTTTGCTTTTAACAAAATGTTTGGAAATCTCATTGATAACATATTTTTAATTTGGATAATTTCATGAGGACTAATGCAACTGTAAATTCTTAATGCATGGGGAATAGATGTACAGCATCTTTAAGCAGGACAGTTTCATTTTCCCCAATTGTTTTGCTACTTGGGTCTTCAGATGCTGTAACCTAAGTTTTCTCCTCAAATGTTCTTACAGATTGTGCTCTTCTCAGAGCCTCCATCTGACTCGAGAGAATATGCTTGTCAGTTACCTGCTAAAACCCTACTGAAACAACACTTTAGAACTGGAGACAAAGTGTTGTTTATATGTCTCCCAAATGCCTTCTCAAAGGATGTCTTATTGCCACCTACTTTCACATTGTCATATGTATCTAACAGAAAAGAATCAGCCCATTCATGGTACTGGATATATAACGGAGTGAAATATATGCTTCTCTCTAGGAAAGCCACAATAGAAAGATTGCCCTATCTTCTGAAAATTTCAAAGCAAAAGGTGCAAATGGATGGCATAGGCCAACATTCAATGAGTACCTATTTTGAACCTGCATTGTACCAGCTTTTAAATATAAAAATTCAGAGATGTGGAACATATTGTATCCCAAAAGTTGAGAAATGACCTAACATTAAACAAGATAAATCAGAACTGATATGGCAAAATTAATATTTCCGGTTTCTTTCCATAAGGTGACTCCTTAAGAAAAGGAAACATACATTACCACATAAAGAGACACTGAGAGTTAAAGGGGAAGGGCATGGTGCTTCTCCAAATAACTCTCTGTAACATTATAAAGCTCTCTACCAATCCCATTAAGTAAGAACTGCTTGCCCAGGCTAGAAACTTCCATATACCTGACCTGCATCTTTGGAGCATTAACTCTCTTAGAAAACACAATAATCATTTTAAGGTCAATTTTCCATGTGTGTTTTCAGATATGTGAAGTTACTGGCAATTAGGCTCAGAGTCAAGCAGAAAGTGAATACCAGGATAAATGTGAAGTGTGTCTAAAGATAAACTACTATTTGGGTTACAGGGCTCTCTGGTGTCTGGCTCACTGCTATATTTGAAAAGTCACTTTGCTGGTCTCTCATCTAAGTTGCTACTTGACACTTTAAGCTGGAAAAATTGGCATGAACTTTCTATTCTCATGTTAGGAACAAAGAATTGTAGGCTTTTTATTATCATAATGTCTGGTAAATATCAATCTCACTGATACTGTAGCAGAGGAGGCCAATATCTCCCTGTGATTCAGATGTGTTTGCTTTAGTAAGTGAAAAAATTACTCTTCCAACACAGAATTGCCTGAGACTTGAACTCATGATGTGTAAACGTCCTTCATCATGTTTAAAGATGTCTAGTGGAACCTAATAAAACAGTGCACCCTATTCATCTTCTTTTTTTTTTTTTAACAAGTGTGAACTACACCATAATATGACAAGGTTATTCATGCCTTAGTTACTTTTCAGAGGAATTTATTTTCAAATGAAAACTACATCACAGTGTCTATTAAGTTTTGAAATTTTATAATGTATGCCTTGCAGTTTGCTATTGGACTTATAACAGGCCCTAACTTAGCCATGTGGAAAAGACAATTATGAACACAACATTAAAAATGAGGTTTCAGGATATCTGATCTCTGGAAAAACTTAAAGTGCCCTACATGATGAAAACTAATACAGCTGCATTCTAACTTACCTTCTCACTCAGTGTCCTTGAAAATATTAATGCTACTATAATAATACAATAACAGTAGAAATAAATTTTTTTAAAAATGCAACCTTTGTTCAATTCAAAAGGTATTTTGAATTGAATTATAAAATGGGTTCAAATTTAAAAAATTGAATTACGAAATGAGTAAAATCACAGAGGGAAGGTGATTGTCAAACAATCTTTCCTGCATTTCTCATATTATCCATCTAAATTCCTTTACCTTAGAGGGGTGCCTATATGTATAATATCCATATGCATGTATGTACTCATATCCGTATGCATATCTATAGTCATACCTATATAAATATTTCCTCCTAAACACTTTTGACTAGTTGAATTTCCATGAGTGTAAAATTCTAGATGTAAGAAAATTTTTGTTTGCTTGTTTGTTGGTGTTTCTTTTGGGGATTTCCCTAAAGCACCTACTCTAATAATTGGGAAAGAGACATTTGTTTCATCTGTACTTACACACTGTTATGATGTGAAATGTGTGTCTTTTATTTCTATATAGAAAAACTGTATGGAATTACTTATTCCATAAAGTATGGAAGCCATATATCATGTTAATAGCAAAATTGGAACTCAATATATCTTTTGATTGCATGGTCTGAAATTTTATTTTGTTTCATTTTGTGGTGCTGTATGAACTGTGTGATACTGGTGTCATTGATATGGTATCTGAAGCAATTAATGAAAATAAACTTTTGCATGATATTTAAATAACCACCTGCCCGAAACAAACTCACCTCATGCACACTTCACAATAGCATGAAGAAGTTTCCCCAGCTAGCCCATTATCCCTATCATAATAACTTGATTCCCATAATAATCAGTGGGTTCTATCACCATAAAAGGTAAAAATAATTCATTTTTATATTTATTCTAAAGGCATTATCCAGTGATCTTATTTTTATACAGTGGAGAATGAATGTTCTGTTTCCATTTTCTTTCCTGACAAAAAACCAAACCCAGTCATCTCTGGAAACATGTCTCCCTGTAACCATCCAATGTCCAGTTCTTGAAGTTGTAAGAAACTTTTCTTCAAGTGTGTGGTTCTTATGGAGTTTATTTTTATTGTTCTCGACGTTACAGGGAAGGATAACTATTTAATAAATGGTGCTGGGAAAACTGGCTAGCCATATGTAGAAAGCTGAAACTGGATCCCTTCCTTACACTTTATACAAAAATTAATTCAAGATGGATTTTTATGTTTATTTTTATTATTTTTATTTTTTATTTTATTATTATTATACTTTAAGTTTTAGGGCACATGTGCACAATGTGCAGGTTTGTTACATATGTATACATGTGCCATGTTGGTGTGCTGCACCCATTAACTCGTCATTTAGCATTAGGTATATCTCCTAATGCTATCCCTCCCCTCTCCCCCCACCCCACAACAGTCCCCGGAGTGTGATGTTCCCCTTCCTGTGTCCATGTGTTCTCGTTGTTCAATTCCCACCTATGAGTGAGAACATGCGGTGTTTGGTTTTTTCTCCTTGCGATAGTTTGCTGAGAATGATGGTTTCCAGCTTCATCCATGTCCCTACAAAGGACATTAACTCTTCATTTTTTATGGCTGCATAGTATTCCATGGTGTATATGTGCCACATTTTCTTAATCCAGTCTATCATTGTTGGACATTTGGGTTGGTTCCAAGTCTTTGCTATTGTGAATAGTGCCGCAATAAACATATGTGTGCATGTGTCTTTATAGCAGCATGATTTATAATCCTTTGGGTATATACCCAGTAATGGGATGGCTGGGTCAAATGGTATTTCTAGTTCTAGATCCCTGAGGAATCACCACACTGACTTCCACAATGGTTGAACTAGTTTACAGTCCCACCAACAGTGTAAAAGTGTTCCTATTTCTCCACATCCTCTCCAGCACCTGTTGTTTCCTGACTTTTTAATGATCGCCATTCTAACTGGTAGGATTAAATAGGGAATCCTTTCCCCATTGCTTGTTTTTCTCAGGTTTGCCAAAGATCAGATGGTTGTAGATATGCGGCATTGTTTCTGAGAGCTCTGTTCTGTTCCATTGATCTATATCTCTGTTTCGGTACCAGTACCATGCTGTTTTGGTTACTGTAGCCTTGTAGTATAGTTTGAAGTCAGGTAGAGTGATGCCTCCGGCTTTGTTCTTTTGGCTTAGGAGTGACTTGGTGATGCGGGCTCTTTTTTGGTTCCATATGAACTTTAAAGTAGTTTTTCCCAATTCTGTGAAGAAAGTCATTGGTAGCTTGCTGGGGATGGCATTGAATCTGTAAATTACCTTGGGCAGTATGGCCATTTTCATGATATTGATTCTTCCTACCCATGAGCATGGAATGTTCTTCCATTTGTAAAACACGGCAATTTCTAAAACACCCATTTTAGTGACTGTTTTGGCTTCCTTGATAGCCAGTCTTGATTAATCAGTCTTGAAATCTTGGGAATAAGGCCTTAGTAAAAGTAGATAATTGATCAATCGTGCTCTCTGGGAAAATACTTGATAATTATTCTGTCTTCAGAAATATAGAAGATAGATAGCTAGCTAGATAGATAGATAGTGTGTATCTCTGTGTGTGTGTATCTCATCCACTCTGCTCCTCCACATCCCCTACCGCTATCTCATACTTCTCATTTGATACTGGTTGAATTCTTACCATATCAGTAGGGCAGTTAATGTCCTTCACAGGTCTCAAATGAGTAGCCTAAAATTCAGAGAGTTTAGGTACTTAGGCAAAAATCCCTCAGTGAATGACAAATCCAGGCTTTAAAACTAAGTTTACCAGCTTTGTGTCCACTGTTCTTTTGGTTTATCAAACTTTGAAATGAATATACTTGCATAAAACAAGTATATTCATTTTAGACCATTTGTATAAATAGCTGTGAAAGAAGGGCATAGGAATACAATGTCATAGGGAGGAAATTAGTCAACGAAAGTATTTAATAATTCTGACAATTATAATTTAAATGAGAAAACAAAGCTTTTCCAAATAAAGTGCTCATGGGCTTTTGGGGAGGGAGTGCTGAAGAAGAAAATTAGGGAATAGAGTTTTACCACAGTTTCTGAGAAATTAGAGCTATGAGTGTGATGCTTTAAGAAATAAGAATGTAAACAAAGCAGAAGACAAAGCTAAATGAGACAAGCCAGGGCTGTGGATAGTTACAGTGATAGATAACACAGTGTTCCATGCATGAGTGGGCTCCTTAATTTACCAGAAAATTAAAATCAAGATATGACTATACATGCATATTTAAATTGCTTCTTTAGGTTTCATATACCCTTCCTCTGAATATATACATTTTTATTTAATTTTACATATGTACAGTTTTTTTGAAAACATTGTTATTTTTGAATACATATAGTGAGGAATCCAGTTGTCCTATCTGCCATTTTCAGGTATAGAATGAGCTTGTACAGAAATTAGTCTGAACTTATTTTAGAAAAGATTAGAAAATAGATTTTGTCTTTTCATTTCTTTGAAGCAGCATTTAATTTTAAAAAATAGTTTAAATCCACTGCTTAGAGGAAAATCAAATCATTTTTAATCACAGAGACTAAGATGGGATAGAAATTACTGGGTATCTCTTAGCTGTATCATTTATATCAAAGCAGTGCTGTGACAGAAATTTCAAAGAATTTTAGATTGAAAATTACAGTTGTGGAAAAATAGCTTAGAGAAAAACGAAGGGTAAAAAAGGGGAAAAATAATGTGATATTTACATTTACAATATAATCCTGTTGGGTCACTTAAGTGTTTAGAAATCTGATTCCCAGTTTTCTCTCGTGGTTTTAAAATGAAGCCATTGAAAGCTGTGCTCAGCAAGCACTCCCTTGGTCTCACTACTCTTTTTGTTTCCTTTTTCTCTCAACAGACACATTCTGTTGCATTTTTCCAGTCACTTCCCTCCAATGCCAGGCCTTCCCCAAAGAATATTTTTTTATGATACTGAAAGTGAATTTTTCTTTTTTTTTTACAAAGGACATGGGGATAATTTGACCTATCCAGGGACTATTTAAACAATTTTTGGGATTGAAAAGAAAACATTTGGGGATTTGTGGGTTCATCTGTAAGAATTTGAGAAAGAATGATCAGCAGGAGTCCATTAATATGTTTTCAAATAATAATCTCAAGTGTTTTATGACAAATGTTCAAGTTGATAGTACAAAATGGCAGCATTTTGGAAGGGACTTAATTGTACCTAGGTGCAAAGATTCTTATGCTAAGGAGACCATCTATCTTGCTTACTCCAACTTATTCATTTAACTGGACTTGAAAATAAGGTAAAAGAGGTAGCAATATAATTTTGCTCTATTTTTACTGCAAAATAAATTGCCTGTATATTTTAACTTTGTGGCCTGAGTATATGGTGAATATTTATGATATTTTGATTTAAGTGAATTTCTGTTATAAGAAAGGTAGTGAGTGTGGTAGGGTGGGAAGTGTATGGATTATCTCTGTCTCTTGTGTTGAATTCAGCAAGTTGTTTAATTACCTCATAAAATGACATTTTAATATTGCTGTTTCAGTTACATGAACTTGAATCCAAATATTCTTCTTATTTCATCTTCTGACATCTAGAATATTCTGAATAACAGAGAAAGGTCTACGATTATGTGCAAAATGGTTGGTGATGATGAGATGGAAACACATTTGTCTGTGCATTCGGCGATCTTCAAATTGAATGCACTATTTTTTTTAATCCTGAGTAGATAATACATTACCAGAGGTCCAACAGACTAGCAAAAGCAAGGAAAAGCAGGAAATTAATAATAAAAGCGATAGGTGAGGGGCCATTAAGGAAAGCAAAATAAAATAGAGAGGACTCAGGCTGAAGGGAGAGCAAAACATCAGTCATTGAAATAATGAGTAAATGAGTTCAGCAGTCAAAATACACTTATTCATGTGTTCAGGAATGTATTCAACACGTATTTTTGACAATTTCCTCTGTGCCAGGCTCATTTCTAGGGGACACAAGAGGAAACAAAAAAGGCAAAAATTCCTACCTTTGTAGAGCATTCATTCTAGTTAGGGAGAGAGTAAAGAAGTGATAAAGGGTTAAAAATAAAGAAAAAAGGGACAGAGAGGAGAAACATAAGAAAGCGACATTTAAATAAATTACTGAAAGAAAGGAGGGAGACTTATGAGAAGAGCATGTCAGGAAAAGAAACAGAGGATGCAAAGAACCTGAAGCAAAGGTGCCTTGGTGAGAAAAGTTGCTTCCATGAGGAGGCTGATATGGCTGCAGTGGACTGATGCAGTGAGAGTAGCAGGAAATGAGATTTAAGAAGTCAGCAGGCCCATGATTTCGAGGGCATTGTTTTACTTTGAAGTGAAAAGTCACTGAAGGATTTTGAGAAGTGAAATACATAAGATAAAGTTAGGGAAGTAAGACCAGTGAAAGTCCTTGACATGGGCAAAGTCAAGAAAAGGGGTAGAACATAAGGCAGGGATAAAAAGAAATGTGGGAAACACATCTCTTAATGGCAGAACATGGGTTGTAATACCCAGGACATCAGCTCTTCCAACAGCACCTCCATTTTCGGTTTGTTGATTTCTTTTCATGCTGTGAAAGACAGTTCTGACTGTGCTTGGTGAGCAGCTGAGTTATGGAGTCAGGGAAAGAAGTAAAGCAGATTATTTACCAATGAACAAAATGAACAAATAAGAACTTTCCCATGGCTTTCCATTGTCTTCAAATCTTTAAAAGACAATAGGTACCATTTTTATCTTGTCATCCATCTTTACTTATTAATCATCTTGTCATATATCATCTTGTAATTCATTTCTACTGCTGATACATGGACTAGAGAATGCTGTAGGTAAGTTGGGGCTGGTGGTGGTGTGAAAAGCAGTACTTTTTCTCAGAGGGCATTAGGCTTTTTCCAGGCTGAAGATCTAATTTATTTTACCTCAATTTATAAAATATAATGCTATAAGGTGTTGTTTGCTTATTTTTATGAAAAAATATAAACATTTTTGAAATCATATAATACTATTTATGAGCACCAAGTGGAGGTATTGTTTTAAATAATAAATATGCATTATCCTGCTTTATTATAACATTATTAGATATATTTTATATGTATCTGTTTGGTAAAACATTGTCATTTTGTGGTCACAGTATATTTTAAATATCTTTCAATATTTTGTTAATTTTTCCCAACATGAATCATAATTTCCCAGCATAAAATCCAAAAGTTTCCTTTCCCAGCCTTTTTTAGAGTATATTACCTACATTTCTGCAATTAGATGCACTCTCAGAGCAATAGAAAGCAGAAGGAAGGGGTTGTATTGAATACATTTTTGTGGGAAAAGATGTAGAGCAGCAGTCCCTAATCTTTTTGGCATCAGGGACCAGTTTCATGGAAGATGACTCTTTAATTTTTCCTCTAATGTGGTGGGGTAGTGGTTTTGGGTTGAAACTGTTCCACTTTAGATCATCAGGCATTAGATCCTCATAAGGAGCATGCACCCTAGATCCCTAGCATGCTCAGTTCACAGTAGGATTTATGATCCTATGAGAATCTGATGCTGCTGCTGATCTGATAAGAGACAGAGGTCAGTCAATAATGCTAACACTAATGCTAGTTCACCAGCAGCTCACCCACTCCTTGTGGCCCAGTTCCTAACAGGTTGGAGAATGACACCCATCTGTGGCCCAGGGGCTGGGGACCCCTGATGTAGAGTACAATAAAGAGATCACATGTTAGTGGATGGGGTTCTAATAGTAGTGCTCAGTGTCCAAGATGCAAGCTGTGGTTTCTGTGGGTAGGGGTGGTAGGATCTCGCTAGTAAACCCTGTGAGTGAGTGGTGATTGCTATTAAAACTGGCTTCATAGCTATGATCCTGCAACTGTAGCTCAGAAATCTTCAAGACTCTTTGAGGTACATAATATCATTTAATATGGAGGTTGATAATGCCTGATTTTGAAAATAAAGTTTTATTGAATGTCCATGCTAAGTATTTGCAACAGAGACCACCTGTCCCATAAAGTCTAAAATTTTAAGTCTCTGACCCAAATAAAAAAAGTTTTCTAGTTTCTACCTTAATGAATACTTTTCTGCTTTAGCTAGATGGGTTATAAATTGCAACTAAGATTTTAATTGATGAAAACTATTTTAAAGGTAAGGATAGGGCACAAAAAGGGTTTAAATAATGTTCTCATGTTCATATATATTTAATAAATATAGAAAACATAAAACTAGGATATAAACTCGAAGGACTCAGCTCTAGAGTTCAAATTTTGAAATACATGTTACATTTCTTCTGTTAAATTTTATGCTGGCTTTAGAGTTAATAAAGATTTGGACTCTTGACTAAGTATTTCAGCTTTCATTTAGATGTATGCATTAGTAGAATCTTGACAAATTTAGTAACTATGTAAGTTTAGCTTCATCGATTTAGGGGCCAGGCTCAGATAGAGGTTTTTTTGTCAATGTAGTTTTACCAGTTTTAGGTTAGAACTTGATCTGCTAATCTTCTTGTAGAAATATTATGCTACTTATATTTAAGTATTTTTATAATCCTGCACATTTACATAGGCTATTTTCTTTCCGGTTACCCTTAGTGATGCTAGTATTCTTCCAAAAGCCTGTTCGATGTCAAATCTTAATGGATTAGTTCACTGCCAGGTTGAAGTAGGATCTTCTGCCTCCAGGAGCAAATTATGACTGTAACAAAAGTAATTGGTTTAAGAAGCATAAACAAAATCAAATCACCATGTGATAATGATGTCACATGTGGTCTTTCCGTGGATACAAAATGACTTTTATGAGATCGTAAAACACAAAAGTCCTGAGATCTGGTTTGTATGAGAGGACTTTGCCTTGCAAAGTAAGAATTTGAGAAATGGAATTTTAAAAGTAAAAACAAAAATGGCATGGACTCTAAGTTTTGGACCAGATTCCTCACCATCTGTAGCCAATCTGCATTGCCTGTAAATTTAATCAGACATCTTGCCCATCTGTAAATTTCAGTCTTTTCACACTGATTTTGCCCTAATGAATGGAATTTTCTGTCATAATTTTCTTTGTTCATTTGTTAGACTTGGTCTCACAAACCCAATAGGGCAATTGGGGAAAGATATGGATTCTTTATAAATGAAATGTGTGTCTTTAACACTATGACTCTTGAGTAAATAAAAATAAAGAATGAGAATTGTTGTCACTACCAAGTAGTAAAAGTAATAGAATATTTCATTTCTGTTTACTCCATTGTAACACTGTTTACACAGGAACAATGAAAGTTTTCATTATAAAATTTAGCAGACTGACAAAACAGTATATCATGGACATGTTCTCAGACTCTGAGGAAGGAAGAAAATAAAAGGATTTTGGCTACTGATGAGTACCAGCTCTGATTTAAAAAAAAAACAATAAAATTAAAGCAATGTTTAGTAGTTGAATTTTTATTTAATTATCTAAATTCTGATGATGGGCTTAAAGTCATTTATGGGCTAAAAGAAAATAACACTGTATATAGATACGTATCTATAAGTGGGACATTGTACCACAGATTTTGGGACACATAAACATTCAATAATCATGTATATATATATACATATAATCTATCCATATAAATATATATATTTATATAAAGTTAAATAACATACTTACTTTGGCTCAGGTGTTTGAAATGTTTGTCTGACAAGGTATTTCTTCACTATTTGATAGTTGGCTTTCCCCTGCCAATGGGACTTAATGTGTGCAAGATTAAACGCATCACTTGGTACCACAGAGTAGGTAAAATGGCTCTTCTATATAAGCAAAGCAGAGCAAAGAGTTCATACTTCAGTCACTTAGCATGATCGCTTTTAAAAAAAAATTGATAATTTAAAAAAAAGGGATTTTTTTGTGTCTTGCCGGTACTGTGAGGCCATCGTTCGTGTTATTAAAATGTGCATATAATGATGCAGGATGTGATTGAATGTCACTCATTTCGATCCCATTGATCACATACTGTCTGTTGGTCCCAACTTAATTTGTCATGGCAAGGCACTCTAGTTTAGAGGTGGAAGCAAATGAGTTCAGTCATCTCACAATTCCCAAGGACAGAATCTGCTTTTAATTTTCTATACATGTTACTGCTTTGTGTAATTATTGAACTGAGACCTCAATTAGCAACCTGCTGGGCTTTTTGTGATATTTGAAGTGTCCGTGTGACATAGCCATGAAAGAACCCCAATTTGTACCACCATATAATAAAAATAAACTATTAGCTAGATTTAGTTGTTTTAATACATGTTTTGTTAGGCATTTTAAAATATATAGATCTGTCTTCATTGCTAGTTACCGATATGACACAATATATGCACTTTTTCTTGGTAAAGTTTTATTTAGGAACAGATGGTTGGTTGAGGTGGGAAATAAGAGACACAGAGCATGATGACCAAGATCTTAAGAGGATAACAGCTTGAATCACAATTACAGGGCATTCTATCCAGCACAAACGTGTTGGTTTTCTTTTTAAGGTTTCTGCTAACTCTGAGTGTAAGGAGGATTTCTTTCCAATTTACTGTCAAAGCCAGAGAGGAAAGGATTCTGCTGGGAAGTGGCTATTTTAGAACAGTAAATTGGGATGTCTTAGGAATCTTCTTAGATGCATGCTTCAGGGACATGATGCAGGATTCTAGTGGGTTTGGAGTGAGAATCCTTTAATTGATAGTAAGCTCTTTAGGTGCTGAGACTGAAAGTAGGGCCAATGACACTTTGCTCTTAAAAAAGCTCAAAGTGGAGTTATGATGTTTTGAAATACAGTGACTGATCCCAGTGAAATCTTTGGGCTACCAAGTGAGCTTCACACTCAACACTTAATAAACACTGGTGATCAAATGCATTACAATTTGAGGAATTGGAAGTCTAAGTTACTGATGTTGAGCTCTCATCCATTTTGAAGGAGGCTAAGCAAAGGTGTACTTGATGAATATCTCGATGAGTGTTTTAGCAAGTGTAAAAGGAAACAGGTTAGAAAAAAATAGTAAAAAAAAAAAAAAGTAAAACTCCAGAATTTTCTTTACATATTTTATTTTGGTATTGAATCTACTTTAATCCATACTATTAAAGATAACCTTTTAGTTTATTTTTCAAGTAATATAGGCATATTAAATATAACTGCCTATCTAAAAAAAAACACTTTTTTTTTTGCTCATTTCCTTTTTTTTTAGGAGAAAACTCCACAAGTAAAATTGTTGGATGAAACCAGCATTAACTTGAAAACTTTTGAAATGGCATAATTGACCTTTGGAAAGATTGTAACACTCCCAGCAGACTTACTTTTAAGTTTTGAATTGTTCCTAAATTTTGACATATTTCAATTTTTAATTTCTCTTTAAGCTTCTTAAATGAACATTCATTTATTCATTAATTCATTAATTCCCCTAATCACTTTTTTATTCACTGATAGCTCCTAATGTTGGCCCCAAATCATTATAAGCATGGGAGGGAGATGATGATAAAGAAGAAAAGGTTATGCATATTTATAAAAATGAGATAGTTTGTAAGCAGCATGGCAAGTAAACTCACAAGATCTTCATTTCAAAACTAACTTCTGTGTATTATTGTATGTCACTTGACATTTTTTAAGGTGTAGTTGATCATCTGAAAAAATCAAAAAGACAATAACACTGTCAAATAAGCATATATGTAAGTGTTTTCAAAACCAAAAATCTACTAACAAATTGTGGTTGTGAGTTGCTTGACAAATGCAAGATGCAAGATACTCTCTATGATTTATTTTCTAATTTCTCCTTCCTTTTCTTATACTGCTTTCATCTTTTAGATTTTATATATGAGTTTAATAGACAAAACATTACTTAAAAGGTATATTATTCTGGTGTTTAAAAAATTTAGAAAACATGAGGCAAAAAAAAAAAGAAAATATAAGACAATATACTGTGAAACTTCTCCTCCTTACTGTAGGGCCCAGCCATTCTGTGTTACTTTTTGAAGGCTCGGATTTTCTAGTTTCTTATGTATTCTTGCATAGTCTCTCATGTAGTCTCTCTTTCTCTCTCCATATATATACATATGTATCCCACTTTACTCAAAACGATTGAGTATTACATTCACCATTGCACACTTTTGTTTATTCACTTAAAGTCATTTAAAATACATGTTAAAGATTGTCCCATGTGGGCTTATAACTTTGTTTTTACAGCTGTACATTAGTCCATTGTGTATATACCATAAATTATTTAAGCAGCTTGCTATTGATGGATTACTGTTGCTTTTGAAATTTGTTTTTAAAATTTTAGAGCAATGCTCCATGTCATTTCACACATGTGATTAGAAGTATAGTACACATTTCTATAATTGGAATTGGCTGTTCAAAGAGTGGATGCATCTATAACTTATAAATCCTCTTGAATTTCACTTTATAGATGTTATACTAGTTTATATACTATGAGAAAACATGAGAGTACATGAATTTTCTCATAATCACTCTCATGATATTTTAACAGATCATTCCAAATTAGGTAAATAAAAATAAATGAATAAAAGGTATCTCACAGTGTTTTAAATTTGACTTTATTCTACTGTGAGAATCGTTGAACCACTTTCCAACTGGTTAAGGAAATAGTCTTTTTCTGTTTATCATCGTCTTCCTGTATTATTACCTGTTTTTGCTGATTTCATTTTTACGTGGATAGTTTAATGGATATTTCCTCATACGTGAATTTACATGTATTCTTTTTCATGTAATAAATTGCAAATACTCCTCAACTTTGTGATTTGATGTATTAACTTGTTTTTTCTCATACTTTTATCATTATGAACACTGTACATTTTCTTACTTTTTAAAATTGTACTTTAAGTTCTGGCATACCTGTGCAGAACCTGCAGGTTTGTTACATTGACATACATGTGCCATGGTGGTTTGCTGCACCCATCAACCCATCCTCTAAATTCCCTCCCCTAGTTCCTCACCTCCCAGTCCCTGGTCTGTGTTGTTCTCTCTGTGTCCATGTGTGTTCCCATTATTCAACTCCCACTTATGAGTGAGAACATGAGGTGTTTGGTTTTCTGCTCCTGTGTTAGTTTGCTGAGGATGATACCTTCCAGCTTCATCCATGTCCCTGAAAAGGACATGATCTCATTCCTTTTTATGACTGCATAGTATTCCATGGTATATATGTACCACATTTTCTTTATCCAGTCTATTATTGATGCACATTTGGGTTGGTTCCATGTCTTTGCTAAATAGTGCTGCAATAAACATACGTGTACATGTGTCTTTATAGTAGAATCATTTATATTCCTTTGGGTGTATACCCAGTAATGGGATTACTGAGTCAAATTGTATTTCTGGTTCTAGATCCTTGAGGAATCGCCATACTGTCTTCCACAATGGTTGAACTAATTGACATTCCCACCAACAGTGTAACAGCATTTCTATTTCTCCGGAGCCTCACCAGCATCTATTGTCTCCTGACTTTTTAATAGTCACCATTCTGACTGGAGTGAGATGGTATCTCATTGTCGTTTCGATTTGCCTTTCTCCAGTGATCAGTGATGTTGAACTTTTTTTGCATATGTTTGTTGGCCGCATAAATGTCTTCTTTTGAGAAATGTCTGTTCATATCCTTGGCCCACTTTGTGATGGAGTTGTTTGTTTTTTTCTTGTAAATTTGTTTAAGTTCCTTGTAACTTCTGGATATTAGACTTTTGTAGATGGGTAGAGTGCAAGAATTGTCTCCTATTTTGTAGGTTGCCTATTCACTCTGATGATAGTTTCTCTTGCTGTACAGAAGCTCTTTGGTTTAATTAGATTACACTTGTCAATATTGGCTTTTGTTGCAATTGCTTTTTGCGTTTTCATCATGATGTCTTTGCCAATGCCTATGTCCTAAATAGTATCACCTAGGTTTTCTTCTAGGATTTCTATGGTTTGGGGTTTTATATTTAAGTCTTTAGTCCTTCTTGAGTTAATTTTAGTATAGGGAGTATGGAAAGGGTCGAGTTTCTGTTTTCTGCATATGGCTAGCCAGTTTCTCCAGCACGATTTATTGAATAGGAGATCTTTTCCTCATTGCTTGCTTGTTTTTGTCAGGTTTGTTGAAGATCAGATGTTTGTAGATGTATGGTGTTATTTCTGAGGTCTCTGTTCTGTTCCATTGATCTCTATGTCTGTTTTGGTACCAGTACTCTGCTGTTTTGGTTACTGCAACCTTGTAGTATAGTTTGAAGTCATGTAGCATGATTCCTGTAGCTTTGTTCTTTTTGCTTAGGATTGTCTTGGCTATGCAGGGTATTCTTTGATTCCATATGAAATTTAAAGTAGTTTTTTTTCTAATTCTGTGAAGAAAGTCAATGGTACCTTGATGGGGGTAGCATTGACTCTATAATTTACATTGGGCAGTATGGCCATTTTCAAGATATTGATTCTTCCTATCCATGAGGATGGAATGCTTTTCCATTTGTTTGTGTCCTCTCTTATTTCCTTGAGAGGTGGTTTGTAGTTCTCCTTGAAGAGGTCCTTCACATCCCTTGTTAACTGTATTCCTAGATATTTTATTCTCTTTGAAGCAATTGTGAATGGGAGTTCACTCATGATTTGGCTTTTTGTTTGTCTCTTATTTGTGTATAGGAATGCTTGTGATTCTTGCACATTAATTTTGTATACTGAGACTTTGCTGAAGTTGCTTATCAGCTTAAGATTTTGGGCTGAGACAATGGGATTTTCTAAATATGCAATCATGTCATCTGCAAACAAAGACAATTTGACTTCCTCTCTTCCTATGTGAATACCCTTTATTTCCTTCTCTTGCCTGATTGTCCTGGCCAGAATTTCCAGTACTATGTTGAATAGGAGTGGTGAGAGAGGGTGTCCTTGCCTTGCACCGGTTTTCAGAAGGAATACTTCCAGCTTTTTTCCATTCAATGTGATATTGGTTGTGGGTTTGTCATAAGTAGCTCTTATTATTTTGAGATATGGTTCATCAATACCTAGTTTATTGAGAGTTTTTAACATGAAGGGATGTTGAATTTTTTCAAAGGCGTTTTCTGCATTTTTTTAAGATAATCATGAGGTTTTTGTCTTTGGTTATTTTTATGTGATGGATTACATTTATTGATTTGCATACGTTGACCCAGCCTCACATCCCAGAGAGGAAGCTGACTTGATCACAGTGATAAGTTTTTATGTGCTGCTGGATTTGGTTTGCCAATATTTTATTGTGGATTTTCACATCAACGTTCATTAGGGATATTGACCTGAAGCTTTTGTTGTTGTTATGTCTCTGCCAGGTTTTGGCATTGGGATGATGCTGGCTTCATAAAATTAGTTAGGGAGGAGTCCTTCCTGTTCACTTGTTTGGAATAGTTTCAATAGGAATGGTACCAGCTCCTTTTTCTACCTCTGATAGAATTTAGCGGTGAATCCATCTGGTCCTGGACTTTTTTTGGTTGGTAGGCTGTTAGTTACTGCCTCAATTTCAGAACTTGTTATTAGTCTATTCAGGATTCGACTTCTTCCTGGTTTAGTCTTCGGAGGGTATATGTGTCCATTTCTTCTAGATTTTCTAGTTTATTTGCATATAGGTGTTTATAGTATTCTCTGATGGTAGTTTGTATTTCTGTTGTGTCAGTGGAGGATTCCCCCTTATCATTTCCAATTGTGCTTATTTGAATCTTCTCTCTTTTCTTCTTTATTCATCTAGATAGCAGTCTATCTATTTTGTTAATTAAAAAAAAAAACAGCTCCTGGATTCATTGATTTTTTGGAGGGTTTTTCATGTTTCTATGTCCTTCAGTTCTGCTCTGATCTTAGTTATTTTTTGTCTTCTGCTCGCTTTAGTATAGTTTGCTCTTGTTTCTGTATGTCTTTTAATTGTGATGTTATGGTGTCACCTCCATACAAAGGGTGTGACCATTGCCAGGTCATCTACAATGGAAGCCCATCAGACTAACAGCAGACCTGTCAGCAGAAACCCTACAAGAAGAAGAGACTGGGGGCCAATATTCAACATGCTTAAAGAAAATAATTTTCAACTCAGAATTTCACATCCAGCCAAACGAAGCTTCATAAGCGAAGGAGAAATAAAATCCTTTCCAGAAAAGCAAATGCTGAGGGATTTCATCATCACCAGGCCTGCCTTGCAAGAGCTTGTGAAGAAAGAGCTAAACATGGAAAGGAAAAACTGGTATCAGCCACTGAAAAACACACCAAAATATAAAGACCATAACACTCTGAAGAAACTGCATCAACTAGTGTGCAAAATAACCAGATAGAATCATGAAGACTGGATCAAATTCGCACATAAAAATACTAACCTTAAATGTAAATGGGCTAAATGCCCCATTTAAAAGACACAGACTGGCAAATTGGAGAAAAAGTCAAGACCCATCAGTGTGCTGTATTCAGGAGACCCATCTCACTTCAAAGACACACATAGGCTCAAAATAAAGGAATGGAGGAAAATTTACCAAGCAAATGGAAAGCAAAAAAAGCAGGGATTGTAATCCTACTCTCCAAAAAAACAGACTTTATACCAACAAAGATCAAAAGAGACAAAGAAGGGTAAAGAAATCAATTCAACAAGAAAAGGTAACTATCCTAAATATGTATGCACCCAATACAGGGGCACCCAGATTCATAAAGCAAGTTCACAGAGACCTACAAAGAGACTTAGACTCCTATATAATAGTAGTGGGAGACTTTAACACCCCATTGTCAGTATTAGACAGATGAATGAGACAGGAAATTAACAAGGATATTCAGGACTTGAACTCAGCTCTGGGCCAAGTGGACCTAATAAACATCTACAGAACTCTCCACCCCAAATCAACAGAATATACATTTTTCTCAGTGCCTCATGGCACTAATTCTGAAATAGACCACATAATTGGAAGTAAAACCCTCCTTAGCAAATGCAAAAAATCAAACAAACAAACAAAAAAACCCTGAAATCATAACAATAGTCTCTCAGACCACAGTGCAATCAAATTAGAAATCAGGATTAAGAAATTCAGTCAAAACCACACAGTTACATGGAAATTGAACAACTTGCTCTTGAATGACCCCGGGTAAATAATGAATTTAAGGCAGAAATCAAGAATTTCTTTCAAACCAATGAAAATAAAAAGACCAAATACCAGAATTTCTGGGACACAGCTAAAGCAGTGTTAAGAGGGATATTTTAGCACCAAATGCCCACTCAGAAAGCTAGAAAGATCTCAAATGGACACTCGAACTGTATACATTTTCTAACTATTTCTGGGTTTCATATCACATTAAATAGAACATCTTCAGCTGGAGATCTTTAAAGTATATTATTATTTTACTAGTACTATTAAGTATATATTTCATCATAAACTTATTTTTATGTATTTTTGATCTATTACTCTGTTTACTTATTTTTGACAGCTTTCTAATTATGCAAATATTCTATTAGTAATATGCATTTTACAAAATTACCTACTATATAATCTTTTTCATACAATAATTCTGTAATACATTTTAGCCTATCTCTGGACTTTCCATTCTGTTGTATTGATCTGTCTATCCAACCTCATCCTTTTAACTAACTATTTTAACTTTAAAATAGTTAAAATAGTTTAAAATAGTTAAAATAGTGTAGCTATTTTAAAATAGTCAAACTATTTTAAAATAGTTTTTAAATATTTAAATTTAAATATTTTAAAATAGTTTTTAAATATTTAAATTTAAATATTTTAAAATAGCTAAATAATAGTTTTAAAATAGTTATAATAGTTTGACTATTTTAACTTTAAAATTATATTTATATAATTTATATAATTATATTTAATATATATTATACATAGTTCCCCCTTATTATTGTTCCCTTTCATAATTATTCTGACTTCTATCATATATTAATGATGCCATATGCCTGTAGAAGCAGCTAATATCATTCTCCCACAAAAGTCCCTATTGATATTTTTACTGGGCCATAGAGTGTTATAAGTTAATTCAGGTAGATTTTGAGTACTTATAAAATTGTGTCTTCCTTTACAAGAGTATGGTAACATTTTCCCGCTTTTAATAGTCCTATTGTGACTCTCATTAGCATTAAAGACATTTATTTTTATGGATATCTGGAACATTTTTATTCATAGGCATTATGGGATATTACATATTACATTTTTTGTTAGTTTATAAGCTATAACTTGTTATGGTTTGTATTATAAAATCGATTAATTTCTGTGCCTTACTGAGTTGTCATTACTAACAGTTTTTCAGAGAATCCTCTTAATTCATGTGAAGCATATAATTATATACAGCACTTTAATGTGTACCATCATATACTTTGCCAATACACAAATAATTATATTTCTTTCTTTCTTGTTTACATTTTATTTATTTTCTCTTGTCCAGTTGTATGTCAGTAATTTCATACATTGATAAAATAATTCTGTTAATGTATGGTCTTTTTTAACAATAACATAAATATTGCTGGTGAAGCTTACTTAAGCATATAGTTAACTTTGTTTTCCTAATTTTAATTTTTAGTTTTTATGAGTACATAATAGGTATATATATTTATGCGGTACATGAGATATTTTGATATGGGCATCCTGTGTGTAATAATCACATCAGAGTAAATGAGGTATCCATTACTGCAAGCATTTGTCATTTATATGTGTTACAAACATTCCAATTATAGTCTCTTAGTTATTTAAAAATGTAAATAAATTGTTGTTCACTGTAGTCACCCTCTTGTGCTATCAAATACTAGATTCCTTTCTGTCTAACTATATTTTTGTCCCCATTCCTTAAGCATCTAGTCAACTTTGGATTAATGTCAATATAATTTTAATCAAAGGAAATATCCATTTACTTCTGGGTTCCCCCCAATAATTACTATTTCGTTCTATAAATACCTTTGGAAAAGTTATTTATGAAGCTGATCATCTTGATTTCTTCTCTGATTTACTGAAGTGGAGAATAATATGAATAGACATACTAAGATGTAATAATTGCACCATTACTAATGTAAACATCATGTCATGTTTTTGTATTGTTAAAATTTGCTCTTGATTGTTTGCTAATATTCCTAGATAAAATCTGACTCCAGTTTTATTTTTGACATTCTTGATTGTGTTTTGAATTTAATATTAGGTAGATGATACAAATAATTGAGAATGTTTATTTTGTATGATTTAGAATAGTTTAAAATGCATTAAGATCTTTCTGTCCTTTAAATGGTCGGTAAAATTCTTATGTGAACTTATCTGGGCCTGGCATTTTCTTAGGAAAAAGTTAATTTATTTGATTACTTTGAGCAATTTGTACAGATTTTCAGCTTTTCTGGAGCCAGTTTTGGTCATTTGTGTTTTTCAACTTTTACTTGAAAATTTTACTTTTCTGTGTAAATTATTTTTTTAAATCTAGGTTTTAAACTTTATTTGCATAACACTTAACAATAAGGCCTATATTATTATCACTGACATCAGAATCTATTATTTTCCCTAAAAATTTGCAATGATAAAATGTATCATACATACGATACTATGTAAAATAATTTTAAGTAATGTAATATATCTGATATATAATATATAAGATATTTTAAATATTTTTAAAATGTCAAACAAAACCCACGTTAACCCGGCTAAGACTGAAAACATTGGTATCATTTGTGCATCTCCTAGTAGACATATGCAAGTGTGTGTACTATTGAGAATTAAAATGCTGATCGTAGTGTATGAATATTTTCAAATGTACTAGGTATTTACAAAGTATACATAAAAGTATATAATAACTAAATTTCTGACTGGTCATCTCTGATAGCTCTCATGACTTTAAATCCATACCAATAATTCAAATGTGCCTAATTGTTAATTT
Source organism: Pan paniscus (assembly GCF_029289425.2). Classification (NCBI taxonomy): domain Eukaryota; kingdom Metazoa; phylum Chordata; class Mammalia; order Primates; family Hominidae; genus Pan; species Pan paniscus. Next base: position 91,912,465 of record NC_073258.2, on the reverse strand, counting down.
TTGCCAATATTTGAGTTATTAAATGATATTTCAAGGTGGTTTCAACTGGTTTTTTCCTGATTAGTAGAAAAAGTTGAGTTCCTATGAACATTTTTTGCATATGGATTTATCATTCGATGAAGTATCTGATTAGAGGTTTTCTGCATTTTTCTTAAAAGTTTGAGGAACTTCTTCATTTATGCTAGAGACCAGTTGTTTGTCAATATGTATTCCAAATCATACCTCTTACTATATGATGTTTTCACTCTCTTTATAGTGGTTTTTGATGAGTGGAAATGCTTAATCTAAGTGAAGTAGAATGTACTATTAAGAATGTGGTTAGTATTTTATGCATTTTATTTAGGAATATATTCCCTAACTGAGAATTCAAAGATATTTTACTGATATCCTTAAAGTCTTCATAAATTTGCCCTCAAAATTTCAGGCCATAATCCCTCAGGAACTGATTTTGTATAAAATATGAGGTTAAACTTCATTTTTGTCTCAAATGAATACCTAATTTATCAGCATCGCTGATAATAATAATAAATCTTGTCCTTTTCTCATTGATTTAAAGAGGTATGTCACATGTCAAGCATCCATATATGTGTGCCTTAAGTTTTTGGTTCTGTATTCTGATATACTGGCATTTTTGTCCGCATTTGGAAAATCAATTATTTATTTTAATCACTCTTGTAATAACTCTTGATATCAGGTACAGGGGCTTCCTACTTGTTCTTTTTCAACAGGTTCCTGACCCTACACACACACACACACACACACACACACACACACACACACACACACACACACACACATACATGAAAACCCTGCTGAGATTTTAATTAGAATTGCATTGAATGTACATAAAATATAGTGTGATTTACAATCTTTCCAATGTATCAGTTCATCTGTAATACAGGATATTTGTTTCTATAAATCTCTGTTCTGTGCAAAATCACTTAACCAAAGGGCTGGGGGAATATGGTGTTTTAGGGGAAAAAAAACACTTAAAAATTATTCATACATAAAGATATAGATATCTAATAAAATAGTGGCAAATTTTTACATGTTATGTGTTTAAAATACATATAGACTACAATAAATATGGCACTTTATCTTGAAAGACACCTGATATTTACTTGTGAAAGTAGACATTGGAATGGTTGCAACTTGTGAGGTATTATGAAGTGATGAGAGAAGGATTATTTGAAATCAGATAGTTGTAACACCAGGTGTAGATTAGTGTGTCTTATAACAAACATGGTAGACTGAGATAGCCAGTACAGGTTTGAGATGTGTGTATGAGTTTTCTGTGTTCCTATGTGGTTCTGTTCATCTGGGTGCAGTTTCGCAGTCACCTATTGTTTTTAACTTTTGAAATTGAACAAAAGCAAACAGAAAATATGCCTTAGTCTCTAATATATCAATTGCATTGAAGAATAAAATTTTAGCACAAATTTTGTTACATAATTGTATTAGTCCATTTTCACACTGCTGATAAAGACATCCAAGACAGGGCAATTTACAAAAGAAAGAAGTTTATTGGACTTACACATGGCTAGGGAGGCCTCACAATCATGGCAGAAGGTTAAAGGTAAACTCACATGGTGGCAGACAAGAGAGAAGAGAGCTTGTAGAGGGAAACTCTCCTTTTTAAAACCATTAGATCTTGCGAGACTCAATCACTATCACAAGAACAGCACAGGAAAGACCCATCACCATAATTCAATCACCTCCCACCGGGTTCCTCCTATGACACGTGGGAATCGTGGTAGTTAGAATTCAAGATGAGATTTCAGTGGGGACACAGCCAAACCATATCAATAATTGATTGTATTGAGTTTTACAATCTATGACTATAGTATAATTGTCCATTAATTTAGGAATTCTTTATTGTCTTTGAATGAAGCTTATTTATTCTTTCTTTTCATTTGCTCCCTAAGAGATTATGCATATCAATTGTTAAACTTATACTTGTCTATTTGATTTTTATTCTTTGTAAAATATATAAATCTTATTAATATTTTTTAAATTTTTGACAAATTTTTAGTGCCAGTCTATAGAGATACAATTAATTTATTGATGTTGGCTTTTAAAATCTGCCAGTCTGCTAAACTCTCCTAATAATTCTAATAACTTAGAACTGATTATTTCTTATATGAAATATATACAATTATATTACTTGCAAATAATAACAGCACTCCATTTATGGTCCTTATAGTTTTTCTAATTGCTTTATTGCACAAATAAGGAATTCCAGAACAATATTTTAGAATATTGACTGTTGTAATTCTAAACAATTCAATGTATTGTAAATTCAATCTATTGATTGTTGTATTCTAAAATATTGTAAAGCAATATTTTAGAATATTGTCATGTTGCTGGTCATACATGGAGAGCTTTTACTATATGTTTAATTAATGTTATATTTAGAGGACTTTTGCAGTAGATACCCTTAATCAGATTAAATATATTATTTTAAGAGCTTGATAAGAATTTTTATGAAATATTTTTATAGTTTTTGCTCACCTATTAAAATGTACAAATTATCTGTCCCTAATAAGTTGTAATTACAAGCCATCCCTTGTAATATTTAAAGGGATCATGACTGAGGATTTTCAAGTGATGAAAGATATCAATGTACAGATTTAAGAATACAAGCATGTTAAATAAAAATAACAACAAACAAAACAAATCCATGCCTAGAATGAGATTTCATATGAACAAGAGCAAACAAAAAGCAAAGAAAGATCTTAATATGAGACCCTTTTAGCATTTGATGTAAGGGAAAATGTCTTAGCTGTCTCAGTTTTAGCTTTAAGTGAGGGTGTGTAATGTTTTGGTGCTCCAGTTTACAAGGAAAGCTTTTCTTATTAGATTCCTCATTTTGAACAGGCCCCCAACTTTTTTATCTGTATCTTTCAAGGCTATTAAATCTAAAGCTCAGCTTTTCCAAGTTTGAGAACTGCCCTGAGACAAAGTAGCTCTGGTGCTTTGCTTTCCTCTACGAATTGCCGTTTTTAATTATAATTAGCCTGATGATGTAATCGCTTATTCTATAATAATTTTAAGAAGATTTAAAAAAATATTGTAAATAGAATGTCACTTAATGATGGATGGGGTCTTTATACTTACACCCATTCAGTTATTTCATCTCCTCTTTTCTTATTTTAGGTATTTGTTCTTTCCTCTTTTTTTAATGGACAGGAAAGAAAGCCTAGTGGTTATTGATCATTTTATTTCATTTTATTTTTATTATTTTAATTGATAGATGATATTGTATATATTCTTGGTATATAACAGGATATTTTGATACATGTATACATTGTGAAATGACTAAATCAATTTCATTAACATTTCCATCATATTACATACTTATATTTTTGTGGTGCGAACATTTATAATCTATTCTGTTAGCAATTTGCAAGTACATAATATAGTATTACTAACTGTAGCCACCAAGCCGTACAATAGATGCCCAGAACTTATTCCTTGAGTTTAACTGAAACTCTGTACCCTTTAAATAACATGCCCCCATTTCCTGACATCCTTGCCCCTGGCCCCAGCCTCTGGTAACCATCACTGTATTTTCTGTTTTCATAAGTTGGCTTTGTAAAATCCCAAGTATAAGTGACATCATACAGTATTTATCTTTCTGTGCCTGGCTTATTTCACTTAATATAATGTCTTCCAGCTTCATCCAGGTTGTTGCAAATAATGGGATTTCATTATTTTATAAGACTGAATGGTATTCCATTTTGTATATATACTACATTTTGTTTATCCATTTTTCTATCCATGGACACTTAGGTTGATGCCATATCTTAGCTACTGTAAATAATGCTACAGTGAACATAGGAGTGCACATATCTCTTTGACATAATGTTTTTATTGCCTGTGCATATACACTGAAAAAATAGAATTACTGGATTACATGGTAATTATATTTTTAATTTTTTGAGGAATCTCTATATCATTTTTCATAATAGCTATACTAACTTACACTCCCACCAACAATAGTCAAGGGTTTTCTTTTCTACACATCCTCACCATAATCTGTATTTCATCTTTTTAATAATTGCCTTCTAACAGGTATGAAGTGACATCTCATTGTGATTTTAATTTGCATTTCTCCAATGAGTAATGATGTTTAATATCTTTTCATATACCTGTTGACCATTTGCAAATCTTGTTTTGAAAAATGTCTCTTCAGATCTTTTGCCCATTGTTTAATTAGTTTGTTTTCCTCCTATTGAGTTGAGTTCTTTATATATTTTGAATATTAGCCATTTATCAAAAATATGGTATGCAAATATTTTCTTCTTTTTCTTACATTGTTTTTTCACCATGTTTATTGTTTTCTTTGCTGCGCAGAAGCATTTTAGTTTGATACAATCTCATTTGTCTATTTTGTTGTTGTTGTCTGTTCTTTGAGGGTCATATCCAAAAAATCCTTTCCAAGACCAACATCATGGATTTTTTCCCTATGCATTCTTCCGGTAGCTTTTCAGTTTCAAGTAATACATTTAATTGTTTAATAAATTTTGATTTGACAAATTTTAGGATTGTTTTTTCTCTTTCTGTGAAAAATATAATTGTAATTATGATTGAGATTGCATTGAATTTATAGATTGTTTTGGGTAGTAGTGACATTTAACAATATTAATTCCTCTAATCCATGAACATGGGTATCTTTCCATTTATTTGTGTCTTCTTTGATTTCTTTAATCAATGTGTTACAATTTTCAGTGTAGAGATCTTTAATCTCCTTGATTAAATTTACTCCTCAGTATTATTTCTTTGTAATTACTGATAATGGGAGTCATTTCTTAATTTCTTTTTCAAATGGTTTATTGTTAGTATATACAATCACTACTATTTTCGATGTAGAAAATTCTTTAATATTGGATAACTCATCATGTTATCGGTGGAAGGTTTCCAACTTACCAGCAGCAAATCTAGGGTCTGCAGCAACCTCAATTATTGCCTCCTCAGAAGAAAAAATTCGATTGAGGGGCATACGGCAAAAAAAGAAGCCCAGGCAAGTTTCAGAGTAGGAGTGGAAATTTATTTAAAAAGGCTTTAGAACAGGAGAGAAAGTACAGTACAGTTGAAAGAGACCCCAGTACATGACTTGAAGGACAATTGCAATTTTTAACCATGATCCTGGGACTTTATAGGCTGGCCTCTTTCCCATGATTTTTCCCTTAGGGTGGGCCGCCCACATGTGCAGTGCCCTCCTTACTCTTGGGAGGTGAGCACGCGCACTGTGTTTAGGAAGATGTAGGCATGCCCATCTGAGGCTTTCTTCCTTTGCTGTGGCATGCCTCCAGAAGGTCATACTCTGCCATTTTGTCTCTTAATGTGTAGGCCCAGGAATTTGCTTTTCCTTGGTGTCTGCATGCAATTAACACTTTAGTACCACAGGTGTGCACCATCAGGAATTGGCCCCTCCCTGGCTCAGGCTGCCAATTTATCACTTTTATAGATAATACGATAATTGCCAGTCACCTGACATTCCCAGTGGGTCAAGGGAGAGCCCTCCCCTGTCCCGCTCATGCCTGTCTAAATACCTGTGACAATCATATGTCATTTCCATCAATATCATCATTCAGCTTAATTGACTTTGTCTTTGGGATATTCAAAATCATGTCATAACACCACTTAAAAGCAGCCAAGTTATGTTTGGGGGTGATATGGTTTGGATATTTGTTCCCTCCAAATCTCATGTTGAAATGTGACCACCAATGTTGGAAGCGGAACCTAGAAGGAGGTTTTGGATCATGGGGATGGATCCATCATCACTGGCTTGGTGCTGTCTTCATGGTAACATGTGAGTTCTCACTCTGTAAGTAATTTTGAGGACTGTTATTTAAAAGAGTCTGGCATCTCTCTGCACCATCTCTTGCCATATGACATGATGGCTCCCCCTTGCTTTCAATCATGATTTTAAGCTACCTAAGGCCCTCACCAGAAGCAGCTGCCAGGACAACACTTCCTGTATAGCCTACAAATCTGCGAGCCAAAATAAATTACCCATGCTCTGGTATTCCTTTATTACAATGAAAAATGCCTGACGCTGGGAGTAAGATATTCTTTTGCTGAAAATCTAAATTTCATAACATATAGAAAACAATTATCTTTAAATTGATATTTTAAACTTGAAGGATTTCTTTTGTAAAAGAGAGCTAATGCCTATATTTGAGATTTTATTTCTTAATATAAGAAACATAATAAGGTCTTTGTACCTTTTGAAGAATACAGTTAGATGACAGAAGAAGAAAACAAAACAAAACAATGAGCTATACCTGAGGCTCTGACTCTAGCACTTGGAGTTTAAATCGAAGAGGCAGCCTGAAATGAGAAGCGTGGACAGCTCTGTGCCTTGTCTTACAGCATCAGCCTGACCTCAGTGTAAATTGTCTTTAGATAGTGGGGTCAAATGAGAAAATTTTTAGAGAAGTAAAGAAAACACAACTTTAACTAGAAGACGGCTGCCCCTGGGGATTCATTTGAATCTTTTGAAAGCTTTACTTGTCTACTGTTGAGAAAGCATGAAAAGAGATATGCCTCAACCATTCATGTCTCTGTTCTCAATAGATACTACTCTGTGAAAGAAAGAACATATTTTTGTATTCTGGCTTTAAGAAGGTCAAATTTGAGTTCATTGTAATGTCACTATTACATGCATTGCCCGGCAGAGGAGAAAGGAAAATGTTTAAATGAGGACAAAGTCCTAGGGCACTCCCCTCCTTATTGAATAACTCTGTTGCTCACAGGATTGAAAAATGTATTGGGACTCACTTACAAATAGAGTATAGTACAGGTTATATTTTAGTTGAATAATCACATGATATTGATCACATCACAATTAAAATAAATATCCAGATAGGGACAGGACAATAAAAAAAATAGTTGGCAAATATTGTTAAGGACTTACAAAAATATGCAAGACTGTCAACATTATGCACCAACAATATTTAGAGAATTTATATGTATTTTCATTACTGATTTGTCAACACTGATACAGGATTTGACCTGACATTACTAATGTCATCATTAAGATTCATAATCTTTCAACTTGCAAATAACAGCAATATGAAAAGGACTGCTAAAAAAAAGTGCTGTCTCTTTCTAGAGGTAAAAAAAAAAAAGTATAAAAATCTAAGAAAAGCATGAGATCCTGAAAAGGACCAAATAAGAAATTAGATTAGGCTCCTAACCCTGATTTTGGTCTAACAAGTGGCCTTGGGCCATTAACCTCACCTCATGGAACTTCAATTTTATATAAAATTGAGGAGAGAAAATTTATATGTTCAACACTGTTTTACATGCATTACCTTCTTTCTAAGGAAAGTATGATTTTTTCTATTTTATAATTATTAGGAATAAGGTTCAGAAAGTTCACATGCCTAGGAAAGTATACCCAGTGAGTTGCAGAGTTAGGTTTCTAACCCAGTTACATTAGACAACAGAAGACACATTACTTATATTATATTAAAGATACTTACCAAGGAAGTGAGCTTTTTCCTGATTATTTATGCAACATAGATAATACGTAACATATGCATGATTCTGGTAGCCAAGTAGTAAACATAACAGACGTATTTGACTGCAATTTCATATTATTGATGGGAAAACAAGCATCCATTAGAGGACTTCCGAGAGCCTGAGTAGTTGTCCACATCCTAACATCTCCATAAAACCACTATAAATCAACGTGAAGAACAAATAAAATAATGAAAATCCACACTTTCAAGGAAATAATGCAAAATGAATTATCTGAGAACATAAAGAGTGAGAACAATCGGGCATATTCAAAAAAGAATTAACTTAGAAGAGGAACGAAGCAAAGGTTGTTCCCTCACTTTTTCTGGCTTTTATTCTAAGGGCAAACCACAGACACAACTTTTTGGACTTCTGAATTCCCAATGGGAAAACCATGGTATTTAAGCCTTAAGACTTCAAAATCAAAACGTGGAGTATCCACAATGGCTTGAAAGTGAAAGAAAAGTTCCAAAAGGGAACTTTTCATTCTCACTGTTATTCTGAGGTTTCAACAGATTTTACACATTTTATAATTTTTGCAAATTATGCATGCCTGAGACAGACCAAAAACAGCCCAGCTAAGAATGAAAGAGATGAACTGAAGTCTGAAGAGACATCCAAATGAGAGGTTAGATTTGAGTTTAAGCAACTTAATTGCCTACCAAAACAAATTAGAGAAAAATAAAACTTTGGTAGATTTATAATAGAATCCACAGTGTACAGGATACAATCAAAATTTTTCAACATATTAAGAATATACTTAACTAAGGTGAACCAGATATTGAAGTTAGCAGCAAGTATTTTAAATCAGCCACAATAATCATGCAATACTATAAAAGAAAATGTGTTCTCCATGTATTAAAAAATAGGAAACTGCAAATAGATAAATAAAAATTATTTAAAAAGAATAAAAAGATTCTACAAGTAAAAATCAATATCCATAATGAAATTTAAATATCTGAAAAGAGTTACAACATAGAAAATATGGGAGAGGAAAAAACCAATGATCTTGAAGGCAGAGCAATAGAAGTTACTCAATTTGAGCCAGAAAGAGAAAAAGAAAGAAAATGAAATGCAGAATCTGTGGAAAAATTTCAAGAGTTTAATATGTATGCAACTGACAATCCAGAAGAGAAGAGACACAATAGGATTAAAATTAATAAAAATAATTAAAGAAACATCATAGAACATTAGCCAAATTTTAGTGAAATACATAAATTTATTCATGAAGCTCATCATACACCAACAGTATATATCAAGAACAGCATACACTGAGAAACAAAGATAAAACAAATTGTTCAACAACAAGAGAATAATAACACCTTACAACAAATTGGCAAAAATTAAAAATCTTGATTTTGTTAGTAAGGCTTTGGGAAATCAGGTACTCTGATATTGTCTTTGTGAGGCTGCAAAGTAGCTGAATTTTTATAGAGGCAAATTTGCCAATATTTGCAAGGTACACGTGTATTTACCTTTGGTCTACTAGCAATTCTACTTCAAAGACTTTATCCTGAATACACACCTCCAGAAAATATACAAGGTTATTATCTGCAGAATTATTTGTGATAGTAAATTATTGAAACAAAAATTCATTTGCCCATCTAAAAAATAGTTGAATATATTAGAGAAATGTGCACCTGTAAAAAATAAGAATGATCTTTGTGAATTACTGTGAAGCTTTCAAAATATAATTTTTAGTGAAAAGTTAAATTATGAAAAATAGAGACATGATAGATGAAGATACATATCTATACATCTATATGCATAGTATATCCATAAGATACTAGCTACTAAGGGAAAAATGATAACTATACACTGAAGTAACCTATCAGAAAAGACATGAACCAAAGGATCCAATACACAATATCACCATTAATTGATCAATCAGCAAAAGTGTTATTATGCACCAACGACACATCACTAATGTGGTCTCTCTGCAAAAAGTGCATATCATGAATCTTATTATGAGGGAACATCAATCAAAGACAATCTGTGTTCAATTTTACAAAATTAGTAATTTTCATTCATTATAAATACCAGAAAAAGGAAAGACTGAAGGTTGCTAGATTAAAATGCACTGAAGAAACAAGCAATGCATGATCTTGCCTTGTACTGACAACCAGAATAGAAGCATAAATAAAAGTATAAATAGCAATGTTAGAAATGTGATGATAATTAAATATGGACTATGAATTACATAATAATACTCTATTCATTTTAATTTATATGATTTTAACAATTTTACTATTATGTAAAAGAAAACTCTTAAGATATATGTTATATATTATATATAACATATATCTTAAGAGTTCTCTCTCTATATATATTATATATTATAAATATATATTATATATAATAATTAATATAATACATATTAATGCATATAATATATTATAATAATATATATTATATAGAGAGAGAACTCTTAAGGTATATAAAATATATAATATATTTCCTTTCTCTGTCTCTCAAGTTCATGTCAGTGATCACAAGACAGTGTAGAACAATTAAAAGAAATCCAGTACAACAAAACCAAATCATGGCTTGTTTCAAAACAAGTGAGCTATTAATAACATCTTAAAATAAAATAACACTTACTTGTATTAACTAGCAAAAAAGCATTTTCCTCACTTCCATGCCATTCTACCAATGTCCTGAAGTAATTGAACCAGAGATTTGGAGGTAAGCCTCATCAAAAATTACAGTTAACATGTACACAATTATATATAGTTTTAATTCAGTTTTTTTAATATTCAGATATTACATCTGCAAGATGATAAGGAACTATCATACAATTTCACCAATGAAGATACAACAGATCAGAAAAGTAATTAACTTTGCATACACCGAAGAGGCTTTTCAGCTCCCCAGGATAGAAATTATGATCCCATAAGAAGGCTGATGCAGGGTTTGTATAGCCTGAATCTTATACAATTTGGGATGTGTGTGTGGGAAAGCCCTGTATAGGAAAAATAATACAAATTACAAGTATAGTATCAATATTTTCTTTCATTTTATTGACCTACCTTCTTTATTGATATTTAGAAGTTTATATTCGAAGACAGGAGAAAAACTTTGCATCTTTAACATCTCAAACATTTGGTAAGAGGTAGTGTATTAGTGCATTCTCACTCTGCTATAAAGAAATACTCAACACTGGGTAATTTATAAAAGAAAGACATTCAATGGACTCACAGTTCTGCATTGCTGAACTTAAGATATATTATATATATCTTAAGAGTTTTCTCATACATATAATTACCTTTTCTGATGTGTTGTATCCTCATTGGTGAAATTGTATGATAGTTCCTTATCATCTTGCAGATGTAATATCTGAATAATAAGATATATATTATATACATATATTATATATATGTGGGAAAACTCTAAATTCCACAGGAATGTGAATGTGGGTCATTTGAGAGTACAGAGAATATGCTTGTGCTTTCCAAGATAAAAAGTCACTGCAGAAAAAATCAAATGACAGAATATGAAAAAAGGACACCTGGAGCCAAAATCATTTGGGAATTATCAGGTCTTGATTACCAGAGGACATGCTTGGCCCAGTAATGTCATGAAGGGAATGGAAGTGTAAGCTCCTTGCTGACTAAAAGTGTAGGCTGTAAGTCCTAAAGAATATTTGAGATTTGGAAATTGAGTGTTTCATTCCATTTTCTTCAATGTAGAATATGCCTCCCTTTCATTTTAGTAACTCGTGTCAAGATGTAACAGTAGAGTGCAGGAGCAAGAGATTTGTAGTCAGGCAGTGCGGACTTGAACCCACTTCATAGTAATTTTGTGAATTTTCTCAAATTCCCTGACTTTTTGAGCTCCTGATCTGTAAAATGGAGAAAATAGCAATTTCTTCCTGCTTGTGAGGCTAAGTTGTAATAATGTATATAAATTACCTGTATATAAATATTAATAATTTAAACTGTGTACCATGTCCACTCATCTGGACAGCCCCAGGATGCCTACCTGATATGGTTTGGCTGTGTCCCCACCCAAAACCTCATCTTGAATTTAATCCCCGTAATCTTCATAATCCCCACGTGTCAAGGACAGGACCAGGTGGAGGTATTAATAATTGGATCATGACAGCGATTTTCCCCATGCTGTTCTCATGATAGTGAATCTTACTAGATCTGATGGATTTATAAACTTCTGGCATTTCCCGTGATGGCACTCCCTGCATCCTGCTGCCCTGTGAAAAAGGTGCCTGCTTCTCCTTTGCCTTCTGCCAATGATTTTAAGTTTCCTGAAGCCACCCCAGCAATGCAGAACTGTGAGTCCATTGAATGTCTTTCTTTTATAAATTACCCAGTGTTGAGTATTTCTTTATAGCAGAGTGAGAATGCACTAATACACTACCTCTTACCAAATGTTTGAGATGTTAAAGAGGCAAAGTTTTTCTCCTGTCTTCGAATATAAACTTCTAAATATCAATAAAGAAGGTAGCTCAAAAAAATGAAAGAAAATATTGATACTATACTTGTAATTTGTATTATTTTTCCTATACAGGGCTTTCCCACACACATATCCCAAATTGTATAAGATTCAGGCTATACAAACCCTGCATCAGCCTTCTTATGGGATCATAATTTCTATCCTGGGGAGCTGAAACGCCTCTTCGGTGTATGCAAAATTAATTTTCTGATCTGTTGTATCTTCATTGGTGAAATTGTATGATAGTTCCTTATCATCTTGCAGATGTAATATCTGAATATTAAAAAAACTGAATTAAAACTATATATAATTGTGTACATGTTAACTGTAATTTTTGATGAGGCTTACCTCCAAATCTCTGGTTCAATTACTTCAGGACATTGGTAGAATGGCATGGAAGTGAGGAAAATGCTTTTTTGCTAGTTAATACAAGTAAGTGTTATTTTATTTTAAGATGTTATTAATAGCTCACTTGTTTTGAAACAAGCCATGATTTGGTTTTGTTGTACTGGATTTCTTTTAATTGTTCTACACTGTCTTGTGATCACTGACATGAACTTGAGAGACAGAGAAAGGAAATATACAGTTCAAGGTCTTCAAGTAGAGCAGAGAATAAGAAAGGGTATGGATTCAGTGTCCTATAACCTAGATCATCCACCTTGACTAATTGACAAAAAGATTTTATATATTCAGATAAGACACATTAATAAAAGGAAGCTTAGAAATGTACTTCCCATGCAGAATACGTGGCAATAAAATAACTCCTTAAGATGCAAGAGCCAAAATTTTACCAATACCAGACGTATGGCAGATTTAAGAGAGAAAACCAAGTGACAAATATACCCCATATTTGATACATTATTGACAAATACTATAATACCTGCTATGTCACAAAATGTTTAGATAACTGTTCATTAAATATTTAAAAATCTCTTATCTGCCTGACCTCTCAGACATCCAATGTGACTATGTTAAGTGATAGAAAAATCATGCCACATTGTTTTTACAGAATCCTAGATTTGGAAAGGAAATTTAAACCAATTGTTTACTGCACCTCAGAAATATAATCTATTCTCTATAACTGTGCTCCATTGAACACCAGTATTTGGTAAAATACTGACAGGTGTTTCTATATTATAAAGCAGGCCATCTTGTGGTTGAATGATCAAATTCAGCTATAAAGTACAGTTTACTAATATTAATGCAAAATCCCTCTATCATCCAACTAGTCATTTTTTTTTGTAGTAACTTAAACACTTCTCCTTTATCTAACTTTTTTAAATGTATGCTGTAGTGGAAATTGTGATTATTCCCTCAATATCCATTCTGCTCCATCCCATTGTATAGCAACTATACTTACTGAATGAGGTTGACTTCAGCAGGACCCTGAGAGTTCTAAGCCATCACTACTGTCTCCAGTGCCTCATCTTAGTCCTTCTCACTCTCATCTCACTTCAAGTCTCCTAGAATCACTTGTCTCCTCCCTGATTCCAATCCATCCTTCATGGAACCCATTCTTCAGCAGCCCAGATGATCTTCAGTAGCACAAATTATACTGTTACTTCTCTGTTTTATTTGTGCACAAAATTCTACAACTGTTTTGCATTGCTCTTTGAATAAAATCTATTATGTTTTTCATGGCTTGCATATCCACAATGTGACCCACTTTCTTTCTACATTCTTGGACTCATCTCATAACATTCCACAACTAAACCAGTATTCCCTGGCCACATCAGCTTCCTTTTCCTTTCAGTGAAGAACTCAGCTTTTTCTCTACAGATAGAATGTTTCAGTTGTCAATCTTTTACCTGGATTTATTTTCCCACAGCAGTTCATGAGTCTCATTCATTCTCATTTTTCAGATGTGAACCAAATGTAGTTCCTTAGAAGAGTTCCATGACACTCTAGTATTACTAAAGTACTCCCTCCGGGGTACTGTATTTCTTGTTCACCAGTTTATTTTTTTTAATGGAACACTGCATAAGAAATAATAATATTATATGATTCTTAACTTTTAAATTAAATATCTCACCCACTGGAATGTGAGCTGCATGAAAATAGGGGATATTTTTGTTCTCTTCACTGCTTTGAAATGAGCACTTGAACGATGACTTTTATATTGTGTTTTGTTACACACCAACACATAATTGTTAAATGCTGAATAAATGAATGGAACTAGCATATAGTATTTTATTATTCCTGTCAGTCATATTACTAAATAACAAGTATAAATTTGTATAGTAGATAGAGGGCAGTAGTAATAGGAGACAGTGCTTCTAATAGCACATCACAAAATATTAAATTATTTTCACTAACACCATCAGGGTACAGTTTAGCATGAAACAGTAAATTAATCACCTGTCCCATTTAGTATTCCTGACTACACTAGCCTGTAATAATTTCTACCTATGAGCATCTTTAGCCTTTGCTAAATATACAACTCATTTGATATTGGCACACACTGTCCTTTGTTATCAAGTATAGTAATGCAAATTGCTCTCACATTTATAATTGCTTCATGTTTATAAGAAAGTGTCACATATAAATTCTAGCCTATTATGAGCTGTTATAACCTTCCAAAGCATTCTGAAATATAGGCAATGCTAATCACTAGTAAACACTAGTTTAAGTCATAGTAGAAGCCAGAGGAATGAAACAAGGGAATAAGGAGAAATGTATTAAACATTTCCTGTTAGCCACAATGCTAAGCATGAATGAGTGGAGTAAACACTAGTTTACTAAATAGTAAATAAATATTTTACTTGGCCAGGTGCGGTGGCTCATGCCTATAATCCCAGCACTTTGTGAGGCCAAGGTGGGCGGATCACAAGGCCAGGAGGTCAAGACCATCCTGGCCAATATGGTGAAACCTTGTCTCTACTAAAAATACAAAAATTAGATGAGCGTGGTGCTGCATGCCTGTAATCCCAGCTACTTGGGAGGCTGAGGCAGGAGAATCGCTTGAACCAGGGAGTTGGAGGTTGCAGTGAGCTGAGATCATGCCATTGCATTACAACCTGGTGGCAGAGTGACTCTGTCTCAAAAAAAAAAAAAAGTATTTTACTTAATGAATATTTTAGTATTGCTTTGATAAATTAGATGTTTGTACTTTTCTTGGGGACCTTCCCTTACCTTTTTCAATCATAAAGCCTATCAAAAAAAAAGATTTTTATTTTTACATGTGTCCTTCTATCCTCATTTTCTTCTAAGTGTAGAAACCAAAATTAAACAAAGGAAGATAACTTAGAGGTTTTCATTTCACAAATCTCTTTTCACTCACACTAGGTATTGTGCTAAATTTGGAGATATAGCTGGGAACAAAACAAATGATTTTTTTATTGAGATATACACTTTGCTTAAGAAAGTAATAAAAAAACAACCAAATACATACATTAGACAGAGTTTTTATGTTTTACTTTTTATGAGATGGAGTCTCGCTCTGTTGCCCAGGCTTGAATGTGGTAGTTTGATCTCATCTCACTGCAACATCTGCCTCCTAGGTTCAAGCCATTCTCCTATCTCAGCCTCCCAAGTAGCTGGGATTATAGGCACACACCGGCATGCCTGGCTAATTTTTTGTATTTTAGTAGAGACAGCGTTTCACCGTGTTGCCCAGGATGGTCTTGAACTCCTGAGCTCAGACAATCCACCCACCTCGGCCTCCCAAAGTGCTAGGATTACAGGCATGAGCCACCACGCCTGGCCAGAGTTTCTATTTTTTCACTTTTGAAGGCAAGTGTGAAATGATCCCTTTTGTTGAACTGATAGAGGAGTCTAGGCTTTAGTCGAATAATCCCACAGGGAAACCAAGTTGGCCTGTGTAATAAGATTGCGCTAGAAGGAGAAACAAAAGAAGCAGCCTATGAGGACTGTTTGTGAGCAAGCTTAAGAGATCTTGGATTTAGGGTGAATGTTTTGATTAGCAGCTGTGTTTGAAATCTACATTGAGAATAAAAGTTGAAGAATATATATTTCTGAAAAGTTTTGCAATGTAACTAATTTATCATTAAAATATTTATTTGACTTTTTTTCATAAGTGTCCTTGGTTGCAGCAGTGATGTTCTGTTGAGCCTAGTAGCACAAAACCTAAATGGGTTACATTGAGTTAGTTCATACTTAGCATAGTAGCTGATAGGTAATATTTAATAAATTGGTCTTCTACCCTTGTTTCATTCCTCTGGCTTCTATGATGATTTAAACAATCATGATTCTTTATGGTTTAAAAGCTTGCTAAGCATGTCATAGAGACCTACCTCCATTTCTCCCTCCTGCCTCCTGGTCTCTCTTTACTGACATCCTCCCTGATATGGTTTGGTTCTGTGTCCCCACCCAAATCTCATCTGGTAGCTCCCATAGTTCCTACATGTTGTGGGAGGGGCCTGGTGTGAGATAACTGAATCATGGGGGCAGGTCTTTCCTGTGCTCTCTTGTGATAGTGAATAAGTCTCATGAGATCTGACAGTTTTAAAAACACTGGTTTCCCTGTACGAGCCCTGTCTTTGCCTGCGGCCATCCACGTAAAACATGACTTGATCCTCCTTGCCTTCTGCCATGATTCTGAGGCCTCCCCAGCTGCTTGGAACTGTAAATCCATTAAACAGCTTTTCCTGTATAAATTACCCGGTCTCGGGTATGTCTCTATCCGCAGCATGAAGATGGACTAATACACTGCCTCTTTGCTTCCTAATATTTCTTAAACTCTTATAGTGGATCAAGCAACACAAATTTCCCAAAACATCAAAATAATAAATGTAATTCCTTCACAGATATTTTGAATCTCCCAAGGTCTTCAGTGTTTCATTTAACCTGACAGTCCCCTAGTATTTTCTCAGAGTCCTTTTTATACTCATCATAAATTATGAAGTTTACGTTTGTTTCTCAAAGCAAAGCTAAGTTGATAACACTTTAATTTCCAAAATTATAATTTTTTTCTTCTTTTAGAAAGATGAATATACTATTAACCTCATCTGTTTCTTGGTTTGACATTTTATGAAAGTGTCAATTACCTTCTTTAGAAGATCTCAGGGGGCCTTGCCCTACTCACAACTGAATATTTAGAACTAAATATTAAGATACTGTACTCTCTATATAAATATCTGTACATGGGTGATGTGAGTATATAGGAGAAAGACACAATTTAATAAACTCTGAGAATATCATAGGCACCAGGCTGAAAACTACCTATAGTTTTTTGGGTTTAAATACATTATCTTTTTTTTAATTTTTTGTTATTATACTTTAAGTTCTAGGGTACATGTGCACAACGTGCAGACTTGTTACATATGTATACCTGTGCCATGTTGGTGTGCTGCACCCATTAACATGTCATTTACGTTAGGTATATCTCCTAATGTTATCCCTCCCCCTTCCCTCAACCCTACGACAGGCCCCGGTGTGTGATGTTCCCTTCCTCTGTCCAAGATTCTCATTGTTAAATTCCCACCTATGAGTGAGAACATGCGGTGTTTGGTTTTCCATCCTTGAGATAGTTTGCTGAGAATGATTGTTTCCAGCTTCATTCATGTCCCTACAAAGACGTGAACTCATCCTTTTTTATGGCTGCATAGTATTCCATGGTGTACATGTGCCACATTTTTTTAATCCAGTCTATCACTGATGGACATATGGGTTGGTTCCAAGTCTTTGCTATTGTGAATAGTGCCGCAATAAACATACATGTGCATGTGTCTATAGCAGCATGGTTTATAATCCTTTGGGTATACACCCAGTAATGGGATGGCTGGGTCAAATGGTATTTCTAGTTCTAGATCCTTGAGGAATTGCCACACTGTCTTCCACAATGGTTGAACTAGTTTACAGTCCCACCAACAATGTAAAAGTGTTCCCAATTCTCCACATCCTCTCCAGCACCTGTTGTTTCCTGACTTGTTAATGAATGCCATTCTTACTGGTGTGAGACGGTATCTCATTGTGGTTTTGATTTTCATTTCTCTGATGGCCAGTGATGATGAGCATTTTTTCATGTGTCTGTTGGCTGCATAAATGTCTTCTTTTGAGAAGTGTCTGTTCATATCCTTTGCCCACTTGTTGATGAGGTTGTTTGATTTTTTCTTGTAAATTTGTTTGAGTTCATTGTAGATTCTGGACATTAGCCCTTTGTCAGATGGGTAGATTGTAAAAATGTTCTCCCATTCTGTAGGTTGCCTGATTACTCTGATGGTAGTTTCTTTTGCTGTGCAGAAGCTCTTTAGTTTAATTAGATCCCATTTGTCAATTTTGGCTTTTGTTGCCATTTCTTTTGGTGTTTTAGTCATGAAGTCTTTGAACATGCCTATGTCCTGAATGGTATAGCCTAGGTTTTTTTCTAGGGTTTTTAAGGTTTTAGGTATAACATTTAAGTCTTTAATCCATCTTGAATTAATTTTATATAAGGTATAAGGAAGGGATCCAGTTTCAGCTTTCTACATATGGCTAGCCAGTTTTCCCAGCACCATTTATTAAATAGGGAATCCTTTCCCCATTTCTTGTTTTTGTCAGGTTTGTCAAAAATTATATGGTTGTAGATGTATGGTGTTACTTCTGAGGGCTCTGTTCTGTTCCATTGGTCTATATCTCTGTTTTGGTACAAGTACCATGCTGTTTTGGTTACTGCAGCCTTGTAGAATAGTGTGAAGTCAGGTAGCATGATGCCTCCAGGGTTGTTCTTTTGGCTTATGATTGTCTTGGCAATGCAGGCTCTTTTTTTGGTGCCATATGAACTTTAAAGTAGTTTTTTCCAATTCTGTGAAGAAAGTCATTGGTAGCTTGATGGGGATGGCATTGAATCTATAAATTACCTTGGGCAGTATGACCATTTTCACGATATTGATTCTTCCTATCCAAGAGCATGGAATGTTCTTCCATTTGTTTGTGTCCTCTTTTATTCCATTGAGCAGTGTAGTTGCATTGAGTGAGTTGTAGTTTTCCTTGAAGAGGTCCTTCACATTACTTGTAAGTTGCATTCTTAGGTATTTTATTCTCTTTGAAGCAATTATAAATGGGAGTTCACTAATGATTTGGCTCTCAATTTGTCCATTATTGGTGTGTAGGAATGCTTGTGATTTTTGCACACTGATTTTGTATCCTGAGACTTTGCTGAAGTTGCTTATCAGCTTAAGGAGACTTGGGGCTGAGATGTTGCAGTTTTCTAAATACACAATCATGTCATCTGCAAACAGGGACAATTTGACTTCCTCTTTTCTTAATTGAATTCCCTTTATTTCTTTCTCCTGCCTGATAGCCCTGGCCAGAACTTCCAACACTATGTTGAATTTAAGTGGTGAGAGAGAGCATCCCTGTCTTGTGCCAGTTTTCAAAGGGAATGCTTCCAGTTTTTGCCCATTCAGTGTGATATTGGCTGTGGGTTTGTCATAAATAGCTCTTATTATTTTGAGATATGTCCCATCAATACCTAGTTTATTGAGAGTTTTTAGCATGAAGCGCTGTTGAATTTTGTCGAAGGCCTTTTCTGCATCTATTGAGATAATCAAGCTCCTGAAGGAAGCACTAAACATGGAAAGGAACAATCGGTACCAGCCACTGCAAAAACATGCCAAATTGTAAAGACCGTTGATGCTAGGAAGAAACTGCATCAACGAATGAGCAAAATAACCAGCTAACATCATAATGACAGGATCAAATTCACACATAACATTACTAACCTTAAATGTAAATGGGCTAAATGCTCCAATTAAAAGACCAGACTTGCAAATTGGATAAAGAGTCAAGACACATCAGTGTGCTGTATTCAGGAGACCCATCTCACGTGCAGAGACACACAAGGTCTCAAAATAAAGGGATGGAGGAAGATGTACCAAGCAAATGGAAAACAAACAAACAAAAAAAGCAGGGGTTGCAATCCTGGTCTCTGATAAAAGAGACTTTAAACCAACGAAGATCAAAAGAGACAAAGAAGGCCATTATGTAATGGTAAAGGCATCAATTCAACAAGAAGAGCTAACTATCCTAAATATATATGTACCCAATACGGAAGCACCCAGATTCATAAAGCAAGTCCTTAGAGACCTACAAAGAGACTTAGACTCCCACACAATAATAATGGGAGACTTTAACACCCCACTGTCAATATTAGACAGATCAACGAGACAGAAAGTTAACAAGGATATCTAGGAATTGAACTCAGCTCTGCACCAAGCAGACCTAATAGACATCTACAGAACTCTCCACCCCAAATCAACAGAATATACACTCTTCTCAGCACTACATTGCACTTATTCCAAAATTGACCACATAGTTGGAAATAAAGCACTCCTCAGCAAATGTAAAAGAACAGAAATTATAACAAGATGTCTCTCAGACCACAGTGCAATCAAACTAGAACTCAGGATTGGAAACTCACTCAAAACTGCTCACCTACATGGAAACTGAACAACCTGCTCCTGAATGACTACTGGGTATATAATGAAATGAAGGCATAAATACAGATGTTCTTCGAAACCAACGAGAACAAAGACACAACACAGCAGAATCTCTGGGACACATTTAAAGCAGTGTGTAGAAGGAAATTTATAGCACTAAATGCCCACAAGGGAAAGCAGGAAAGATCTAAAATTGACACCCTAACGTCACAATTAAAAGAACTAGAGAAGCAAGAGCAGACACATTCAAAAGCTGGCAGAATGCAAGAAATAACTAAGATCAGAGCAGAACTGAAGGAGAGAGACACAAAAAACCTTTCAAAAAATCAATGAATCCAGGAGCTGGTTTTTTGAAAGATCAACAAAATTGATAGACTGCTAGCAAGACTAATAAAGAAGAAAAGAGAGAAGAATCAAATAGATGCAATAAAAAAGATCCCACAGAAATATAAACTACCATCAGAGAATACTATAAACAGCTCTATGCAAATAACCTGGAAAATCTAGAAGAAGTGGATAAACTCCTAGCCACATACACCCTCCCAAGGCAACCAGGAAGAAGTTGAATCCCTGAATCCCTGAATAGACCAATAACAGGCTCTGAAGTTGAGGCAATAATTAATAGCCTACCAACCAAAAAAAGTCCAGGACCAGACGGATTCACAGCTGAATTCTACCAGAGGTACAAAGAGGAGCTGGTACCATTCCTTCTGAAACTATTCCAATCAATAGAAAAAGAGAGTATCCTCCCTAACTTATTTTATGAGACCAGCATCATCCTGATACCAAAGCCTGGCAGTGACACACACAAAAAAGAGAATTTTAGACCAATATTCCTGATGAACATCGATGCAAAAATCCTCAATAAAATACTGGCAAACCGAATCCAACAGCACATCAAAAAGCTTATGCACCACAATCAAGTTGGCTTCATCCATGGGATGCAAGCCTGGTTCAACATACACAAATCAATAAATGTAATCCATCATATAAACAGAGACAAAGATAAACACATTATCTTTAAAGCAACCCTGTGGAATAGGATCCATTATACTGTTTCAAAGACGGGGAATAAGCCCAGAGAGGTAAAATACTATCCTTAAGTTGGCATAGTTTGCACTAATTGAGTAGCGGCTTGAATGCAGGTCTATAGCCTGGACCAATACTCTATCCATAGTAATGAAAGCAATTAGATATTACTAGTGCAAGCAAATGTCAAGCCCAGTAGGCCAGGGAGAATACTTAGTACTTTGTATATATTAAATATTTTAATTTAATTCTCAGAATTCTTTTATCAGATGGACAAAATTATTAATTCATTTTACAGTGGGTGAAGTTGAGGCATGGGAAGATTGGGCAATTTTCAATCATCAGTTAAGGATCTAGTAAATCATTCCCCAATCTCTATTGCAATTTTGTAGAAATAGGTGTTTTTCCATTAATTATATTTAAATAAATATAACTCAACTTAGTAGTCTATGACTGTCATTTTTCTCAAAATCAGATATTTGGAGCTTAGTTTGTACTGTATATTTTGCTCTATCCCAAGGAAAATTGAAAAGGGAATAAAATATATATTTGGCTTCTGGAAGTGTTCTGTCTAATTCTTCTGTCTTTAAAGTGAATTGAGATAAAAAATGTTTCAGTGAGTGTCTGTTTCACTGTGGTGACTTTGAGAAATGTGGACTCTGTAAACTATTCCAATGCTTCCTTTAAATGTTTAAAATTGTCTCAATTAATGCATAGACCAATGGCCAGAGTGCTGGATAGGGAGCTGATACAATAGTACTTAAACAATAGATTTATCCTTATGTACGTAGTATTGAGTAAGCCATTTAAATTCCCCAAGCCTTGTTTTCCTTATGTCTAAAATGAAAACATTTTGACTGGAAGATACTGAAGGTCTCTCTAAGATTCTATTAAATTTTCTCCTATATCTAATTTCAATTCTAGGAGCTTCAATTTAGGTCAAGGCTTATTAGTTTCTCAGTGGAAAGATGGGACAGATTATTTTTGTTTCAAAATGATAGCATTGAAGGGAAATAAATCACATATAATTCTGAGGCCAGGGTTCTGGATCTTAAGAGAAAATCTATTAGTGAACATAAGCTTCAATCAGTTTGGTCAAGACAATATTCCTATGCTTAGTGGAACACAGTTGTGTTAGTGTAAGCAGTGATTGGAGTGTTTAAGAAGGCAGGGGTAAGTTTTTCAACTGAATATCTAAAAAATCTTTCTCCTAAAACTTGAAATTATAGTAAAAGCAAGGCATTCCTCTGAATTTTCTAGATATAAAAATAGCCTTGTTACACTTCTAATTCTTAAAAGTATGGAACTTAGAGCAAATATAAATTAAGAGCTGAAATTCCTTATACATACAATTCTCCTCGAAATGAGAAAAAGCTTAATCATTGTAACAAGTAAATAGGTAGGACACACCTCAATATAAATTGATCTTGAACTTGCTCTCAAGGTGTTTGCCGTTTTTGGAAACTTGGCACCTTTAGCTCACTATAGTAAACTTAATATTCGCTGTAAAAGTCTTAGGCTAGGCAGAGTATGATGGTTCATGCCTGTAATCCCAGAACTTTGGGAGGCAGAGCCGGGCAGATAGTTTGAGCCCAGGAGTTTGAGACCAGCCTCGGCAATATGGCAATACTCCATTTCTTTAAAAAAAAAAAAATAGCTGAGTGTGGTGGTGTGGGTCTGTAGTCCTAGCTACTCAAGAGGCTGAGGTGAGAGGATCACTTGAGCCTGGGAGATAGAGGTTGCTCTGAACCAAGATTGTGCCACTGCACTCCAGCCTGGGCAACAGAGAAAGACCCTGTCTCACAACAACAACCACGATAACAACAACACAAACACACATACACACTCATTAAAAAAATAAAGTCTTTGACTCTATAGGATAGCAACTTAATAAAAATTGCATTTGAAATTAAAATTGCTTGACGAGTATAAGGATCATTAAAAAGAAATCTGGGCACAAAACAGATATTAAAATAAACAAGGATAAAAAAAGGAAAACTTAGAATAAAAAAATAAAGAAATGAATCTAACTGCATTTAACATGAATAATGCAACTACACTGAAGGAAATTTAAAAAAAGGATTCTAGCATTTGAACACAGTATTTTTGTTACAAAACTTTCTGCTATATGCAAAGGAATTGTGAAGAAATGTAAGACTGTTTAGTAAGTTTATTTTTCTCAATGTTACGAATTAGAATTTATGAAACACTATATATTTCAGGGCTGAGTAGATAAGCACATATAATGTAAATAAAGAAGTCAAGATTCTCACTGTTGGAGAGGAGAGTGCATGATATATATATAGGAAAACTAGAATAAACCCTGTGATACTGAAATGGAATTGGAGGAATCAATATAAATTTATGGTTTTCAGTATATACAGGCAGATGTTTAAAATATAAATATAGTAAATAATGTTCATCTATATGTATTGTATATTATATATATGTGTGTGTGTGTGTGTGTGTGTGTATGCTATACATATTTTGTCATCAAACTTTGCCCCTTAAGTTTAACTTCCGCTGATGTTTCTTGCCTTAATCAAATAATTACTATGAAGGATGACAAATGGCGATTTTGTAATTCTATAATTCCTTCCACATGTATTGGTTGGCTAGTGACATTTGACTATAAAAAGAAAAGAGATGCTGTGTTAGTTATTTCAGGCTGATATAATAAAATATCATAAACTTGGTGTTTTTTAAATAACAGATATTGATTTATCAAAGTCCTGGAGTTTGTGATATCTAAGATTAAGGTGCCAACAAATTGGATGTCTTGTGAGGGTGTATTTCCTGTTTCTTAGATGCGTCCTGCTTTCTGTGTCCTCACATGGTGGAAGGTGGAAGGCAGCTCTCTGGGGCCTCTTTTGTAAGGGCACTAATGCCATTTACAAGGGCTCTGCCTTCATGACTTAATCAGATTCAAATGATCCCCATTTTCTAACACCATAACATGTGTTAGATTAGGTTTCAACAAATGAATTTGGGTACTGGGGAGGCAGACACAAACATTAAGATCATAACAGATTTTATGTAGGTAGATCTTATGTCTACTTAAAGGGCTTAGAATTAATGACAGCCTAGTAGCAATGAGTATGCCTGGTCCCCAGATCTTGTTTTCTGTATATCATATTCCACTAAATAGAACCAGGTCTCATTGAAGAAATGGATGATTCCAGGGATGAGGCAAAGTAATACAAGATGAAGCTGGAACATCTTGCTGAACAACAAAGAAACAAAGGTGCTAAAAATTGTGCAGGGAATGTCAGACACAGAAGCAGGGCTTTCATTAGCTAGGATAATTTTCACATGTATATGAATAATGATGCCAATGATTCTAACCCATGGAATAGAACAGAAAGCCATGAGTCTGTACTGACAAATGTAAACATATTAATTAATAAATAACTTGTGAAAACATATGTCAAGTCATCAACAAATGTCGAAGGAATGATGGAATTATAAAAACAAAACTTGTCAACCTACATGGTAATAACAAATTGAGGCAAGGCTCAATACATATTTGAATTGAGAGTAAAAGTTTTATGAGAAATACGGTATATACATAACCACAGATTTCTTCCCCAGTAATGACTCTTATTGGAGAAATCTAGCGCAAACTAACTAAATGAAATGATCACAGTTAACGTGACCAGTGATGAACACAGTTCACGTGACCAGTGATGAACACAGTTCACTTTTTTGTGCCAAAAAAGCCCCAGGTTTATTTTGAGTATTCCCCTTCTCAGTACTCGAATCGGCCATTTCTTCAATGAGCTGGGTTTTTTACATTAGATAATAACAGACATTGACATTTTTGAAGACTCCAGTAAACCTATTGTGTAGTGTCTCTTAATTTGAACTTGTGTGGTGCTTTCTTATAATTATGCTCAGATCACGCATTTTTGGCAAGAACACCAAACTTAGAGATGATGTTTTGTTCTCACTTCATTCTCTCGGAAAGCATATAATGTGGCCTGTTCTGGGATTTCTTTTTGTGCAAAAAAAGGTGAAATGTACTGAAAAAAAAAAAAAACCACACACACACACTCACACACACACACACACCCACACACGATAATGAAGGTATATCAAAGGGACATAGAATTCAACCAAAAGGGCACGTCAAACTTCAGCAAAGCCACAGAAAAGCATCAGAGAAAAATCAATTGAAGAATTTTACAAAAATACTTGGCCAATATTCTTCCAAACTATCAAGACCATAAAAAACATGGGAAAGGTGAGAAACTGTCATAGTTCAGAAGACTCTTAGCAAACATGATGATGAAGTATAATGTGGTATACTGGAAGATATCCTGGGATGAAAAAACGAACATTAATTACAAATTTAGAAACTCTATGGACTTTTAGATAAAAATAATATATCAATACTTGTTCACTAGGTGTGACAAATGTATCATCCTAATGTAAAATCTTAAGGAAAACTGGGTACAGGGTACCCAGAAATCTCTGTCCTATCTTTGCAACTTCTAGAAATCTAAAACTATATGAAAACAAAAAGTTCCTAAAGAAATACATATCAAGGTCATGAAAGGGAAGGAAAAGCTGAACAACATTTTAGATTGAGGGAGAGTTAAAGAGACATGCAAAGCATGATTCTTATTTCGATTCTGTACTTTTTTTTCTTTTGCAATGAAAGTCATTGGGACAAATGGAAATATAAACAATTTCCACAAAGTAGTTGATTCCCCTAAGACTATTTTAACATTTGAGGCTTTAAACATAGGAGGTAAATCCAGGAGCAGTTTCCACGTGGCAATCCCTCACCTCCACTGCAATCATTGTGAACAAAATAAAAGTAGGCTTAATTTGCTTTGTAAATGATTATTTCTAAGTCAATACTTGAACATCTTGCTTACTAAATCCTTGCCAGTTCACTCATGTAGATCAGATTCCAGAGAACAAAAGTTTTTTAACTTCATTGAATTGCCGGAGACCTTGCCAAACTGAGAATAGGCTTCTCCCTACGAAATTATTTCGCGTCCACAGGACTTTTGCTGAGAGGCAGTGGAGGAGTGAGAGGACCCTCTTCACAATGCAGAAGTCTCCCTAACTGATGATCCAGCCTTAAATCTGTGAAACTAGATGAGAAATAGAACTAGCATGGGTAATTTAATAATTTTTTTATTTTTTCTGACGCCTATTCCCACAGATCATGATGTGCAGACATTAAAAAACAACTTTGATGAGGCAGTGGCAGGAAAAAAGTGGAGAAAAATTAAAAGATTACATGCTCCATACCCCATGCACATTGGCTAACTCAAAAATAGGCCCACTTTAAGAATATGCAATAGAAAATTAGGCTTCATTTGTATGTGATCAGTTTAATTCCTGCCTTTATTGTTCCCCATTGGTATAATTCTAAGAACTAAATATGAAAAGGAAATTGTCTTAGAGGAAACTAAATTGAAAAGAATAGGTTTTGTAAGAGAAAGTAGATTAGACATATTAGTTTTTTGCATCTTGGGTATTCAGAAATGTTTGAAATGTTAGGCAGTATTATCCACTAAATATATTTCTCAAAATCGAAGAGTTCTTTAATTCCATTTCTAATCTTTGTAATTGCTGCTTACAGGGTTGCCTTCAGCAATACAGAAGTATTGCTCTGATGGAATGAATGCACATAATTATTCCAGAACCTCACTCAGAGAGAGGTATCATTATTTGCCCGAACAGAGAGTACTTAAAATTTTTGACCTTTAATGGAAACAAAAGGAAAGCCATCCTCCAGGCAAGCCCTAGAGTGGACTCACCTCTGAATCCAGCGCTTCTCTAGCTTGCATTGAGGAATGTACCTCTCAGCAGATTCTCTCCGAATTTCATAATTATAGATATTTTGATGTTTTTAGCTAGTAATACCCTATTTCATCAGAACTCCCTTGTCAACTCAGTGATGAAATTAGGAGTTATGCTTTAAAAGAAAAAATGAACTTTAAATTTATGCATTTTATATGTATAGGAGATTAAAACTGCATAGCAAGAATGTTGTGCTAAATTGGATCACAATTAAATAAGGAAATCTCTCCTTTGAGTGATTTTGGGGAGTTTTCAGGAGATTTCAAGACCAACCCTTTTTAGAAGGCCCATTCTTTGTTACCTCCATCCCCAGCCAACAAAACCAGAACATTTAACATTAATATAGCTGTTAAAAGCATGAATGTTCAGAATAAAAATGTTACTTCTGTACCTAAGTAAAAAAATAAACAGTAACATATAGAATAGAGTGAAAGTAAATAAAGCCTACTACAATAAGCTATTAATAAATTTCAGAGTAAACTTTGTGCAAGGGTCTAAAGGCAATGAAGACTATAGATTGGTCAGTAACAATAGTCCTGAGCAAGCAGTCGGCAGATTATACTTAAATTGTGGTTGATAAAAAATGAACATGAGGATATAGAAGTACAACTTTTCATTTAGCAACACTTACAGGACATACATCAGAAGCCCTTTTGTAGCCTTGTTTCTTTCATGCACTCCTCCTCAACTTACCGCATCCAGGATACTAAATGGGGTAGACACATTAGATTGGCTCTCACTGCTTGCATTCCTCTTCCCTTCTAATTGGAAAGGTAAAACAAACACACAAACATTGTTTCCCAGACTGTTGTGAGACAAAGTGGAAGCTGGTTTTCAATTCCTGTTGCTGTGACAGATACAGATTTTTAGAGACAATTGAAGCATCAAGACTCAGTGTTCCATGTTTTCATCCCTAGCTTCATGGGTATAAAAAATAGCTGTGGAGGACACAGCAGAAGCAGCTGCAGCCTCCTAGTGTCTGAATGTAACTGCGGTAGTTATAGTTGAGTTCTCTTAACTATAATAGGGTAGGCATGGTCTCTTAACTTCTGCCCCACCAGGTAATTCAGTGATTTGGCAGGACCCTAATTCCTTATGTTATTTCCCTTCCCTCTAGCAGTACTTTAATTATTCCTTCTAGAATGGGCATTACGTTCTGACTGATTACCAAATTGCAATATATATATATATATTTTTTTTCCACGTAGATTTCTATGTAACATTCTCTTTGCATAATGAGGATCATTAATTCTTACAAATGTCCATCTATTATTTTCACAAAGCCCTGAGTTAAAGGAATTCTTCTAATTATTGAACTTTGTAAATTCCCTTTTTGGAGATTTTTAACTGATTATTACAGTGGTATGGAAAGTAGGAAAAAATAAATAAACTTCTCTTGGACAATCCTGTGTTAATTATACTTAATGTTATACGGATAAACTCTCTATTACAAAAACTCTCTTGGAAGATACACAGTGCTAAGTTCCCAGGCTTTGTAAACAGATTCAGAAAAGAGAATCATCTATTGAATGTCACAACAATATTTATATTGGAATAAATCATTAATTGGCTCATATTATATAGTGTCATTACTAGTACATTGGATGTATTTGTGTGAATAAGAAAAGGAGACACTTTCAGGAACACCCCCAAAAAACCCAACTTTAAAATAGATCCACTCAGGGTATAGAAATAATAAAAGACAATGACTCTTCCTCCTAGTGGACAAAAGTTATGCCAAGGATTTCAGCTACAATTCACCGTTGCATTGGCTGACCTTTTACATGGCATGGAATGCACACTGTTTATGATGGCCCTTTCCAAATGCTTGTCACACTGCTTGGAATATGGTAGATGGCTAAAATAAGTATTGGATTAATTAAATTTGTCTTCTAGGAGTCCAGCCAGTGAAGTATGGCAAAAAGATGATAGTATTAATATGTGCCTTCACCTCTTTATCTTCTGCACATAATCTGAGGTCTGATGCATATATGTGGATACCTTACCAAGTCTCTCTCATGATTATGGTAACTACAATTCAGATGAGATTTGGGTGGGGATACAGCCAAACAATTTCAGGCTTATTTGCTGTTCTTTGTTTATATTTGTTTTGTTGTTGCTGTATCTTCAAAGTCATTGCTATTCCCTTCTGTAGTACCTACTCTTCTCTCAAGCCCTTCCAGTAATTTTTTTAACTTGGGATATTTATTTTTCATCTCTTGAATCTTCTATTTACCTATATTTATAGCTGCAATTTACACATTAAGTTTTCGTTTTCCTTTAAATCTACTATCGCATTTATAAAAGGTTTTAAGGATTCATTCTGTAATACCAGTAGCTCTGATATATCTTTATGTTTTTCTTCATATTTACTTTTTCCTTTAGAGACAAGGTCTCTGTCACCCAGGCGGGAGTGCAGTGGCATGATCATAGTTCACTGCTGCATTGCACTCTTGGGATCGAGCAATCTTTCCACTTCAGCCTCCCAGATAGCTGGTACTACAGGTGCATACAACCATACCTGGGTAGTTTTTTTTTTTTTTTTTTCTGTAGATACAGGGTCTTGCTGTGTTGTCCAGGCTAGTCTCGAACTCCTGGGTTCAAGTGATCCTCTTGCTTCAGCTTCCCAAATAGCTGGGACTACAGGCACATACCACCATGCTGAGATACTTCTTTCAAAAAAATTTTTGTAGATACAGAGTCTCTCTATATTGCCCAGGCTGGTCTTCAATTCCTGGGCTCAAGTGACCCTTCCTCTTCAGACATCCAAAGTGCTGGGATTTCAAGCATGAGCCACTGTAGCCAGCTTGGATGTCCTACTTTTGATTTGAATTTCTTCCATTTATAATTCTCATGTTTGTTTTGTTTTGTTTTGTTTTTTGTTTTTTGTTTGCTTTTTTCTCTGTCTAGTAAAATTTGTATTGAATACCAGACACTGTTAATGTCATATATTTAGACTTTGAACGTTGCTATCTTCCTTTAAATTGAATATTGTTTGGGAAGTTTGTTACTTGCAGATCATCTTTAGATGCTTTTGCAGCTTGTTTTTTTTGTTTGTTTGTTTGTTTTTGTTTTTAATGGGAGTTTTAGAAAACCTTTGTTGTAGGTTAAATTTAGCCTTGCTATTAAGATCTTAACACTCTAGGATTTCTCCTGGACTTCTCAAAT
Source organism: Pan paniscus (assembly GCF_029289425.2). NCBI lineage: Eukaryota > Metazoa > Chordata > Mammalia > Primates > Hominidae > Pan > Pan paniscus. The sequence goes on along the minus strand of NC_073258.2, from coordinate 91,882,091 downwards.
GTGTAACAAGAACAAGGTCTCTCCATTTTTATGGATTATAACTTGAACAATTCCTAACCCTTTGTGAGCTCTTTGAATTGTTCAGCTACATCTCTCTGGTATTTTTTTTTCCAGTATGTTGATGTTTTACCCTACACAGGTACAATTTAGTATTCAACAGACTCATGTTATTTCTTAAGCAGATTGCTCAAGTTCCTCCCTTTCAGTAATTTGCCCTCTACATTGCAGCAGTGACAACTTCCCTAGACTGTAGTCTTTGCCTTGCCAACTCAGCCAGATCACCGTGTCCTTCTTGTATTTCTTCTCGCTGTACTACTCAGGAAAGTGAATCATGGCATAAAACCGAAGAATTTTAGCTCTTTTTAGAGCTGTTTTAAAACTCACAGTTATCTCTGGGCATTATGTGGTTGTATCCTTCAATAGGAAAAAATAAATGGGTAAATGTAGCCTTAATTTATTGCTACTGGGTTTTTTGAATACTAATGGAAATCAAGAGTGGTTTTAGAAGACCATATCCTACTTTGTATACAATTATAAAAAGACTGTTGGAATTTTGATTCATGCATTCATAACAATGGACACCAATGATTATACCTGGCTTTCTGTCACTAATAATCAACAACAGATTGCCCAAGATGTGCAGCTGCTAGGCTGCTGAGCTGGAATCTACCCAAGCACCACAGCTCTTTTAATCAGGCTCTCCAATTCAGTGGCCCATTTCCCAAGCAATTACTTCAATACTCTTCAGTTTTTCTTGGCAAATCTTATATTTTCCTTTTATTGCAGGCATGATTTTTCCCTTGAGATTGATGGAAATATATTAACCATTTATATTTAAGATACGAAACTTTTTCAAAACCAATTCATTGTCTTGATCCACTTCCTTTCCTGTCCTATTTTGAAATATGACAAGTAAAACATTTTAGGCACAGATGGAGGTGACCACCTGCCGACATATGTGGCAAAAAAGTTAAAATACATTTATAACACAATTTCAAATCTTAGATTGCAAGAGTTTATAAAAGTAATAATTTTTTTTCTGAGTAAAAGAAATGTTTTCCAATTTGAAATGTTTTAAAAATTGATTTCACACTGCCAATAATTCTATCTCTAACATTATCACAACAAATATGAAATAGTCCAATTGTTTTATAGTTATGGCATAAAATTTGGAACTCTTCCAAGTAGTTCTCAAAATTTTATTTTATTTGTAATATTCTGAAATCTGTTGAGTGTCTCTGAAATTCATGCGAGTGTACATGTAGCCATGTAATGACATGACCTTTCAGGAATATACATATATGATGTAACCATAAAATTACGTAATAACAAATGCAGTGTTATTCTAAATGGTATTATAGAAATATTTATCAAGAAAATATGTGAATGACATTACAGTGGCAAAAAAGACTACTGGGTGTCCTGTCTAGCATGTTCTTCCAGGTTATTACTACCTTTTATTATCTTTGTGCTACAACTCTGTAAATTATAGAAAACATAACACTGCAAGTGATTTTTGTTCCTAGCAATGCAAACTGTGTCCCATAAAATACTGTTGATTATTCTTCTGTGGTTATTCACTAATTTTGCATCTATTATGTAAATTTTTCTCAGTATTCCTGATTGCCTAAGTATGTATCCATCGTTTGTATTTGCCTTTGATCCAGTTGTAGCAGTTTACTGGTTTTCTCATTCATTAATAAAATTAAATCAAATTCTTGACATGTGTACATTTACATTTGGATGAGAATAGAGATTTTGCTTTTAATAATTATTCCTTAACAAAATTTATTATAATTTAAAAGTTTATTTTATTAAATATGGTTTCCTAAACATTTAGCAAAATATTTATTTTATTAAAGTTTGGTTATAGTGTTTTGTTTGAATAATTTCAGAATTTTTATATTAATTTTTCTATTGCTTTTGCCATTTTTCTTTTGTCTGCAGATATGCTCTGTCATAATTATTTAATAAGACTGAAAACTAGAACTACCAGAAGAATATTTTTCTTAGCATTTTAGTCAATTAATAAATAATAAATTGAATCAACCATAAATGTGAGAGCACACTTATATGAATACTTGTAGAACTGCAAAACTTGGCATAACCAACCATGTAGGAAGAGGCGCTCCGGATTCATTCACTTGTTTTCTGACTCGGTTTTAGAAACCACTATTTAGAAATGCCATAATATCATATAAAATCATATTTGAATTTAGTTTAAGATATAAAAATATTTAACTGAGTGTCTACTATCAGTAATAACCCTGCTAAATGCTGAAGATGCAAAATAAGATATGTTGCCTGCTTTCAGGAAAAAATGAAATTTAAATCTGAAAATGGATGAACAAAGATACTTTTCTTGGGTTTAGTACTGTATACAAACTAGCTTATCTAATGTTAATAGTTATCTACTAAACAGTTTACATTAAATAAGTGATAAGCATCACCTCTATTGTGTAGAAGGAAAGGCTACCCCGTTAATTGTGTATACTGGCAACTAATGACTCCAAATATCAAAACATTTTCCATAAATTTGACAACAGATTTAGTCTAAGTGCTCACAGCACATTTGTTCAGTTTAATTAGTGTAATATCTTATTCAATGCCTCCATATGTTCCACTGTGCTATATCGTAGGATTAAAAGATTAATATATGGCATATTAATTTTCCCCTTAGTTGAGCAAATATAAGTGTTATTGAAGAGGCAAAAGGAAGAAACATACATAATTAAATATATAAAAATGCTGCAGGAGTTACAACAGAATTATGAACAAAGAGTTAATGCACCAAAGATAGAGCAAATTAAGCCACAAAGGTGTATAAAGGTTCCACTCAGCAGGCAACTTTTGAACTATTGTTTAAGGAGGGGTCAGTTGTACTTAGAAAAAAAAAAAAAGAGAGAGAGAGAGCATTTTGGAGGGAAGACTCAGTGTGTGCTGTCTCAAGGATCACAAAAAGTAAGTAGTATTCAGACATGCAGAGAAACATGGCAAGGGAGACAGTGATGAGTCTAGGTTGTAGAGAGATAGAAAACAAAGTGGAAGGGGCTGAAAGCAAGAAACACACCTAAGAAATTAAGTTAAGATCCATTTATAAAAAATCATGTATTGTGTTTTAAACAGTTTTCCTATAGATCTTCTATACAGAATTATGTATGAAGCAACAGTTTAATCAGGAATTTATAAAATTAAATATAGCGGAAATAAATAGAATCTAATGGAAGGGGAGATTAAAAGCAGGGAGTCCAACTAAGATGTCTGATGATTTTTAATATGTACATTTGTCTTGTCATTTGTTGAGATATCAATGTACAATTGTTATTTTATAAAAGGACCTCCTATGTACAATATTAAAATAGGCAGTGTGTCTTTAGAAACCTTTGAGACCCCAGTAGCTGAGACTTGCATACTTCATCATGACCAGCTTCCCTAGCAGCTCCCTCTAGACTTCTACTTTGTAGTCATTCTGTCTTAAAGCCTGTTCTCAGGGGTTAAAAAAAAAATCTATAGTAATTTACATCTATGTGTGAGTTCAAAAAAACATTATTTCTCCCATGACATTTTGCATTTGAAATTTAATCTCCAAGCCTAGAGCTAATATTTCATTTACGTGACATCCACGATATTCATAAATGAGTTGTTTTTTATTCTGTGATATTTGCTGTTGTATAACTATTGTTAATTAATTATGCTACTATTGCAATGAGCAGTGTCTCTATCAGAAAATAAGGTTGAGATGGGAAGCAGTTGTAGAGCTGTTGGTCAAAGAATACAAATTTCAGTTAGATAAGAGAAATAGTTTCAAGAGATACTTTACAACATGACTATATTTAATAACAATGTATTGTACTCTTGAAAATTGCTAAGGGAGTGGATATTAAGCCTTCTCACCACAAAGAATAAGTATGTGAGGTAACGTGTGTTAATTAACTCAATTTAGCCATTTTACAGTCTATACACATTTAAAATATGTACACAATAAATATATACAATTTTTATTTGTTAATAAATAAATGCAATTTGTAAAAAGGACTTCTTTGATATTTTGCTATGTTAACAACTATGATGACTAAAATCTACAATATCAACTTTGAAGTTTTTTATTCTCATCACTCTCTGTGTTTTTATGTAATTACATTTATCTCCTTAATAGTGAATCTACAGATTGCATTTTCATGACAGTAAAAAGCTCTCTCAAAATCCTTGAATTAAAAAAGCTAGCTCTTGCTTAACAGAAGCATGTATATTTTTCTTATTTAAGAAAATTTGTAGATCAGATATGGGCTCATGTGTTCAGTTTCCATGCAGTTGGGTGGTTTTGAGTGAGTTTCTTTTTTTTTTCTTTTTTTCTTTTTTTATTTATTATTATTATACTTTGATAAGTTTTAGGGTACATGTGCACAATGTGCAGGTTTGTTACATATGTATACATGTGCCATGTTGGTGTGCTGCACCCATTAACTCATCATTTAGCATTAGGTATATCTCCTAATGCTATCCCTCCCCCCGCCACCACCCCACAACAGTCCCCAGAGTGTGATGTTCCCCTTCCTGTGTCCATGTGTTCTCATTGTTCAATTCCCACCTATGAGTGAGAACATGCAGTGTTTGGTTTTTTGTCCTTGTGATAGTTTGCTGAGAATGATGGTTTCCAGTTTCATCCATGTCCCTACAAAGGACATGAACTCTTCATTTTTTATGGCTGCATAGTATTCCATGATGTATATGTGCCACATTTTCTTAATCCAGTCTATCATTGTTGGACATTTGGGTTGGTTCCAAGTCTTTGCTATTGTGAATAGTGCTGCAATAAACATACGTGTGCATGTGTCTTTATAGCAGTATGATTTACAATCCTTTGGGTATATACCCAGTAATGGGATGGCTGGGTCAAATGGTATTTCTAGTTCTAGATTCCTGAGGAATCGCCACACTGTCTTCCACAATGGTTGAACTAGTTTACAGTCCCACCAACAGTGTAAAAGTGTTCCTACTTCTCCACATCCTATCCAGCACCTGTTGTTTCCTGACTTTTTAATGATTGCCATTCTTACTGGTGTGAGGTGGTATCTCATTGTGGTTTTGATTTGCATTTCTCTGATGGCCAGTGATGATGAGCATTTTTTCATGTGTTTTTTGGCTGCATAAATGTCTTCTTTTGAGAAGTGTCTGTTCATATCCTTTGCCCACTTTTTGATGGGGTTGTTTGTTTTTTTCTTGTAAATTTGTTTGAGTTCATTGTAGATTCTAGATATTAGCCCTTTGTCAGATGAGTAGGTTGCAAAAATTTTCTCCCATTTTGTAGGTTGCCTGTTCAGTCTGATGAGTGAGTTTCTTAACCCATAGTTCTAATTTGATTGCACTGTCGTCTGAGAGACTGTTTGCTATGATTTCTGTTCTTTTGCATTTGCTGAGAATGTTTTACTTCCAATTATGTGGCAAATCCAGAGCAAAAAGGCTGAGAATTCCAAAAACCAGAACACTTCTTCTCCTCCAAAGAATCACAACTCCTCGCCAGCAAGGGAACAAAACTGGCCAGAGAATGATTTTGTTGAATTGACAGAAGTAGGCTTCAGAAGGTGGGTAATAACAAACTCTTCCAAGCTAAAGGAGCATGTTCTAACCCAATGCAATGAAGCTAAGAACCTTGAAAAACAGTTAAAGGAATTGCTAACTACAATAACCAGTTCAGAGAAGGACATAAATGACCAGTGGAACTGAAAAACACAGCACGAGAACTTTTTGAAGCATACACAAATATCAAATAGCTGAATCGATCAAGCAAAAGAAAGGATATCAGAGATTCAGGCGGGTGGATCACCTGAGGTCAGGAGTTTGAGACCAGCCTGATCAATATGATGGACCCCACCTCTACTAAAAATACAAAAATTAGCTGGGTTTGGTGGCATGTGCCTGTAATCCCAGCTACTCAGGAGGCTGAGACAGGACAATCGCTTGAACCCGGGAGGTAGAGGTTGCAGTGAGCCGAGATCATGCCATTGCACTCCAGCCTGGGAAACAAGAGTGAAACTCGATCTCAAAAAGAAAAAAAAATGATAAAGGGAATATCACCACTGATCTCACAGAAATACAAGCTACCTTCAGAGAATACTATAAACACCTCTATGCAAATAAACTAGAAAATATAGAAGAAATGGATAAATTCCTGGACACATACACCCTCCCAAGACTAAACCAGGAAGAAGTTGAATCCCTGAATAGACCAAGACCAAACCAGGAAGAAGTCAAAGCCCTGAATAGACCAATACCAAGTTCTGAAATTGAGGCAGTAATTAATAGCCTACCAACCAAAAAAACTCCAGGACCAGGCAGATTCACAGCCAAATTCTACCAGAGGTACAAAGAGGAGCTGGTAACATTCCTTCTGATACCATTCCAAACAATTGAAAAAAAGGGACTCCTCCCTAACTCATTTTATGAGGCCAGCATCATCCTGATACAGAAACCTGGCAGAGAAACAACAAGAAAAGAAAATTTCAGGCCAATATCCCTGATGAACATCGATGCAAAAGTCCTCAACAAAATAATGGCAAACCTAATCCAGCACACATCAAAAAGCTTATACACCATGATCAAGTGGGCTTCATCCCTGGGATGCCAGGCTGGTTCAACATATGCAAATCAATAAACGTAATCCATCACATAAACAGGACCAATGACAAAAACCAGATGATTATTTCAATAGATGCAGAGGAGTCTTTCGATAAATTCAACACCCCTTCATGCTAAAAACTCTCAATAAACTAGGTATTGATGGATCGTATCTCACAATAATAAGAGCTATTTATGACAAACCCACAACCAATATGATATGGAATAGGCAAAAACTGGAAGCATTCCCTTTGAAAACCAACACAAGACAAGGATGCCCTCTCTCACCACTCCTATTCAACATAATACTGGATGTTCTGGCCTGGGCAATCATGGAAGAAAAGGATATAAAGGTTATTCAAATTGGAAGAGAGGAAGTTAAATTTTCTCTGTTTGCAGATGATATGATTGTATATGTAGAAAACCGCATCGTCTCAGCCCCAAATCTCCTTAAGCTGATAAGCAACTTCACCAAAGTCTCAGGATACAAAATCAATGTGCAAAAATCACAGGCATTCCTATACACCAATAAGAGACAAATAAAGAGCCAAATCATGAGTTAAATCCCATTCACAATTGCTACAAAGAGAATAAAATAACTAGGAATACAATCTACAAGAGATGTGAAGGAACTCTTCAAGAAGAACTACAAACCACTGCTCAAGGAAATAAGAGAGGACAGAAACACATGGAAAAACATTCCATGCTCATGGGTAGTGAGAATCAATATCATGAAAATTGACATATTGCCCAAAGTAATTTATAGATTCCATGCTATCTCCATCAAGCTACCATTGACTTTCTTCACAGAATTAGAAAAAACTACTTTAAATTTCATATGAAATAAAAAAATACCCCGTGTTGCCAAGACAATTCTAAGCAAAAAGAACAAAGCTAGAGGCATCACACTACCTGACTTCAAACTATTCTATAAGGCTACAGTAACCAAAACAGCATGGTACTGGTACGAAAACAGAGATACAGACCAATGGAACAGAACAGAGGCCTGAGAAATAACACCACACATTGACAACCATCTAATCTTTGGCAAATCTGACAAAAACAAACAATGGGAAAATGATCCCCTATTTAATACATGGTGTTGGGAAAACTGGCTAGCCATATGCAGAAAACTGAAACTGGACCCCTTCCTTATACCTTATACAAAAATTAAACTCAAGATGGATTAAAGACTTAAACCTAAAACCTAAAACCATAAAAATCCTAGAAGAAAACCTAGGCAATACTATTCAAGACATAGGCATGAGCAAAGACTTCATGACTAAAACACCAAAATCAATGGCAACAAAAGCCAAAATTGACAAATGGGATCTAATTAAACTAAAGAGCTTCTGCACAGCAAAAGAAACTGTCATCACAGTGAACAGGCAACCTACAGAATGGTAGAAAATTTTTTGCAACCTATCCACCTGACAAAGGGCTAATATCCAGAATCTACAAGGAACTTAAACCAATTTACAAGAAAAAAACAAATTCATCAAAATTGAGCGAAGGATATGAACAGATACTTCTCAAAAGAAGACATTTATGCGGCCAACAAACATATGAAAAAATGTTCATTATCACTGGTCATTAAAGAAATGCAAATCAAAACTGCAATGAGATACCATCTCATGCCAGTTGGAATGGTGATCATTAAAAAGAGAAAACAACAGATGCTGGAGAGTATGTGGAGAAATAGGAATGCTTTTAGACTGTTGGTGGGAGTGTAAATTAGTTCAATCATTGTGCAAGACAGTGTGGTGATTCCTCAGGGATCTAGAACCAGAAATACCATTTGACCCAGCAATCCCATTACTGGGTATATATCTAAAGGATTATAAATCATTCTACTATAAAGACACATGCACACGTATGTCTATTGCATTGCAGCACTATTCACAATAGCAAAGACTTGGAACTAACCCAAATGCCCATCAATGATACACTGGATAAAGAAAATGTGGCACATATACACCATGGAATACTATTCAGCCATAAAAAAGGATGAGTTCATGTTCTTTGAATGAAGTTGGAAACCATCATTCTCAGCAAACTAACACAGGAACAGAAAACCAAACACCTCATCTTCTCACTCGTAAGTGGGAGTTGAACAATGAGAACACATGAACGCAGGGAGGGGAACATCACACATTGGGGCCTGTCAGGGGGTGGGGGGCTAGGGGAAGGATAGCATTAGGAGAAATACCTAATGTAGATGACGGGTTGATGGGTGCAGCAAACCCCCATAGCATGTGTATACCTATGTAACAAACCTGCACATTCTACACATGTATTCCAGAACTTAAAGAAGAAAAACAAATTGTGAAAAGTAATTAATTTTATTTTGTAAATTGTCATTTCAATTCTTATTAAAATACCCAAATTACAAGCCTAATAATGATAACAAAAAGTAGACAATGCTGAGATCAACAGATTGTTTAATTTCTTTTAATACTTTGAGAATATGGAGTTCCTAAATTCAAAATTCTATACTAATATCTAACTTTTCACCATTCTTTTTCTTTTTTCTTTTCTTTTCTTTTTTTTTTTTTATGATAGGGAATCTCTCTCTGTCACCCAGGCTGGAGTGCAGTGGTTCGACCTCAGCTCACCACAAGCTCCGCCTCCTGGGTTCACGCCATTCTCCTGCCTCAGCCTCCCGAGTAGCTGGGACTAAAGGCACCCGCCACCACACCCAGCTAATTTTTTTTTTTTTTTTTTTTTTTTTTAGTAGAGATGGGGTTTCACCGTGTTAGCCAGGATGGTCTTGATCTCCTGACCTGGTTATCCGCCCGCCTCGGCCTCCCCAAAGTGCTGGTATTACAGGCGTGAGCCACCGTGCCTGGCCTCATCATTCTTTTTACAGTGTACTGGTGAAAAACTGCTAAAGACCTGCAGTGTTCTTCTCTACTAGAGGTAAAAGACCCTGTGAATATAAGTATGCTAGTGAAAGTGAAAAGATTGGATATGACCATCATTCTCCTGTAATTAGGAATTGAGATAAATTCCATCAGATTTTGATCTTGTGATTTTTAACTTAATTTATAGTTTTATAGAATGAAAGGGTTCATTTAGAAAGTGCTAATTTCAAAAATATAATTTTAGCTTCCTGTCACCAGAGTTATCTACTGTACCACAAATCATTTAGCCTGTATTTAAAAGTATACTGCTTTCCTGGCCTCAGTATAGCCAAAAATTTCCATTCTATACTATTTACTCAATATTTGTTTTTTAAATATCTGGTTAATTGAGCTATAATTTTCAGGCTACAAGTTTCATCTCTTTTTAGATGTTCACTTCTACATGCTCTAACAAACATACACAGTCATGTGAACACTACCAAAGTTAAGAGAAAGGACTTTCCATTGCCACCCCACTAACACACAAAATTCCCTCATGCCTCTTTACATTCAATCCTTTCTCTCCACCTACAGCCCCTGGCAACCGCTGATCTGTTCTTTGTAGCTGTAGTTTTACCTTTTCCAGAATAGCCGATACATGGAATATTCAAACATGCATTCATTATAATATGGTTTCTTTCCTTTAACATATTGGCCATTCGTTCATTGTATTATTGTGCTTAGGAAAATTCTGCTACGTATCTGCACCACATTCTGTCCATTCACCTGGTGTGGACATTTTGGTTGCCTTGAGTTTTTGGAGATTATAAATAAAACCATTATAAACATTTGTGAACCTGGCTTTGTCTGGACATATGTTTTCATTTATATTGAATAAATATATCTAGGCGTTATATTTCTGCGTCATATGGTAACTTTATAGGAGACTGCCAACATATTATCCAAAGTAGCTGTACCATTCTGCATACTAGCAATTTATGAGACTTACAACTGCCTTACACCCTCACCACCTCTTGATATTGCCAGGTGTCAATATAACCTGGCAATATCATTGCTTTGGAAAATGCCTCTTCAAATCTTTTGCTGTTTTCTTAATAGTTTGTTTTCTTGTTATTGAGTTTGAGAGGCCTTTACATTTTATGGATGAGTCTTTTTTAGATATATGTTTTGCAAATATCTTCTCCCAGTAATATAGTTGTTTTTCACTTTTTTTGAAAAGTATCTTTGCATGAGGAGACATTTTAATGTTGATGAAGTCTAATTTTTTTGTGATTTGTGCCTTTTTCCTGTCCTTTGACAAAATATTTGTATAAGTAAAGTACATTATCTCCTGTTATCTTCTAGATGTTTATATTCATATTTTTGTTCTTTTTGATTTTTTTGTATGTAGCACATAGTATAGGTTTGTTTGTTATTTTTTTGCATATAGATGCTGAATGTTACCAGTATCATTTGGTGAAAAGACTTTAATTTTTCAATAATTACCTTGACAATTTTGCTGAAAATCATTTCACCATATTTGGGTCTTTCTCTTAGCTTTCTCCTTTGTTCTATTGATCTATGGGCCTATTTTTTCACCAATACCACAGTTTCTTGATTGTTATATCTTTGTAGTATGTCTTGAAATCTTGTAATATGAATCTCACAAATTTTGTCTTGAAAATATTATGGCTATTCTTATTCCTTTGCATTTTCATCTAAATTTTAAAATTAGCTTTTCCATTGTCATAGAAAAAACATGCAATAATTTGGGCTGGAGTTGTGCTGAATATGTAGATCTGAGTCCACATTTACGTAGCTCTTTTTATCTCTCAACATGTGTTATATTTTGCAGCATACAAATGTGCATATATTTTTGAGAACGCATGTTAATTATTTCATGGTTTTGGTTCGGTTTTAAATGCTAATTTAAATATTTCCAGTTGTTCACTGACTGCATATAAAGCTATTATTGATTGTTACATATTGATCTTGTATACTGCATTCTTGCAAAAATTGCTTTTAGGTCTATTACATTTTTTGTAGACTTTGGGAAATTCTATGTAAAGAAGTCATCTTATGTATTCCTTTCTAATCTATATAAGTTTATTTTTTATCATTTTCATTGGCTAAGACATTTATCATGATTTTTAAAAAATGTTTATTTTATTTAATTAATTAAATAATTTATTTATTTATGAGACAGGATATCACTCTATCACCCAGGCTGGAGTGCAGTGGTGCCATCTCTGCTCACTGCAACCCCCGCCTTCTGGGTTCAAGCAATGCTCTGGCCGTAGCCTCCCAAGTAACTGGGAGTACGGTCACCCGCCACAATGCCCAGCTAATTTTTTGCATTTTTTATTAGAGGCAGGGTTTCATCGTGTTACCCAGGGTGGTCTCGATCTCCTGACCTCGTGATCCACAAATGTCCTCTTTAATGAGCTTCAGAATTTTGTGTTTTTTAAGGAATTTATCCATTTCATCCTAGGTGTTGAATTTGTGGACATGAAGTTGTTCATAATATTTCTGTATTATACTTTAATGCCAGGAGAATCTTTAGTAACATCTACTCTCTCTTTTCTCATATTGGTTATTTGTATATGTTATCTCTTTCTTTCATTTTTCTTCTTCAGTGTGGCTAGAATTATCAATTTATTGATCTTAGAAAAACATGTTTCCTCATCATTTTCTTTATTTTATTGTTTCTAATTTTAATTTTATTGATTTCTGCTATCTTCATTTTTTTGTTTGATTTGCGTTTAAATTTGTTTTCTTTTGTATTTTCTTAAACCGAAATCTTAGGAAATTTAATTGAGACTTTTGGTCTTTTCTAACATAAGTATTTAGTGTTATAGGTTTCACCATAAGCAATGCTTTTGTTGAATCCCACAAAAGTTGATATGCTGTCATTTCATTTTTATTTAATTCAAAATATTTTTAAATTTATGTTTCTCTTTGGGCATGGGTTATTTATAGTGTGTTTATATGAAATTTTCAAATACTTGGAGATTTTCTTAATATCTTTTTGTTATTAATTTCTAGTTAATTTTATTACGGTCAGAAACATAAATTTTGTATAAATTTAGGGGGTACAAGTGATATTTTGTTACATGAATACATTGTGTAGTGGTAAAGTCTGCGATTTTAATGTAACCCTGTCCCCAATAACATACATTGTACCCATTTAGTAATTTCTCATCTTTACTCCCCTACCCACACCCCACTTTTTCAAATTTCCAATATCTATTATCCCACACTCTGTGTCCACATGTATACATTATTTAGCTCCTACTTATAAGTGAGAACATGCAATATTTGACTTTCTTGTACTGAGTTATTTTACTTAAAATAATGGCCTCTAGTTACATCCACGTTGTTGCATGATACATCATGCAAGATACATGATTTCTTTCCTTTGTATGGCTGAGTAGTATTTCATTGTGTGTTTGTGTGTGTATATATAAATATATAATATTACATATTTATTATATGATATTTATTTATTCATTTATATTTATTTTATTTTTTCTTATATATACTATTATATTTATTTATTAATTTATTATAAATATAATATATACATATATACATGCATTATACATACACGCATATAAATACATATACATACGTCATATGTATATGTATGTAGACACACATATACATTCATTATATGTATAAGTATGTATATATACACATATCCTCAGATATATGTATGCATGTACATACATTCTTTGTATGGCTGAGTAGTATTTCATTGTTTGCGTATATATACACATATACATTTACATATAATGAATGTATATGTATTTATATATGTGTATATATAATGTATGTATATGTGTGTGTATGTATACACTCACACACATAGAAACACATATATAATTTTATATACCACACCCCACATTTTTAATTTAATCACCCATTGATGGACACTCAGGTTGATTCCACATCTTTGCTATTGTGAATAGTGCTTTGATAAACATATGACTGCAGGTATCTTTTTGATAAAATAATTTATTTTCTTTTGGGTAGATATCCAGTAGTTGGATTACTGAATCATATAGTAGTTCTATGTTTAGTTCTTTGAGACATCTCCAAAGAATATCTCCATATGTTTTCTACAAAGGTTGTACAAATTTACATCCCCACCAACAGTGTAAAAGTGTTCCCTTTTCTTTGCATCCTTGCTAACATTTGTGATTTTGTGTCTTTTTAGAAATAGCCACTCTAACTGGCATAAAATAATATCTCATTGTGGTTTTAATTTGCATCTCTCTGGGGATTATTCATGTTTAGCATTTTTAGTATGGTTTTTGGCCACTGATATATTTCCTTTGAAAATTATCTGTTCATGTCCTTTTCCCACTTTTTATTGGGGTTATTTGTTTTGTTGTTGTTGTTTGGTTGTTTGAGATCCATTAGATTCTGGATATTAGTCCCTTGTTGGATGCACAGTATACAAATATTTTCTCCCATTCTGCAGGTTGTCTGTTCACACTGATGACTATTTATTTTGCTGTGCAGAAGCTTCTTGTAGTCTTATTAAGTTTCATTTGCTAATTGCTGTTTTTGTTGCATTTGCTTTTGAGGTCTTAGTCGTGAATTCTTTGCCCAGGTCAATGTCTAGAAGAGTTTTCCCTAGTTTTTCTTCAAGTATTTTTACAGTTTCAGTTCTTACATATAAGTTTTTAATTCATCTTGAGTTTATTTTCACATATAGTGAGAGATAAGGATCAATTTTCATTCTTCTGTATATGGCAATTCATTTTTTCCAGCACCATATATTGAAAAGTATACGTTTTTGTTAACTTTCTCAAAGGTCAGTTGGCTGTAGGTATGTGGTTTTATTTCTGGCTTTATAAGTGTGTTCCTTTGATCTATGTATCTATTTTTATACCAGTGTCATGCTGTTTTGTTTACTATAGCCTTGTAATATAATTTGAAGTCAGGTAATGTGATGCCTCCAGCTTTGTTCTTTTTGTTCAGGATTGTTTGATCTGTTTGGGCTGTTTTTGGTTCTACGTGAATTTTAGGATTACTTTTTCTAATTCTCTGAAATCATAACATTGGCATTTTGACAGGAAGTGCATTGAACGTGTAGATTGCTTTCAGAAGTATAGTCATTTAAATGCTATTGATTATTCCAATCCATGACATGAGATGTTTTCCCATTTGTCTGTCTGTCATATTAGTCTGTTCTCATGCTGCTAATAGAGACATACCTGAGACTGCATAATTTTTAAAGGAAAGAGGTTTAATTGACTCACCGTTCAGCATGGCTGGGCAGTCCTCACAATCATAGTGGAAGGCAAAGGAGAAGCAAAGGCATGTCTTACATGGCAGTAGACAATAGAGGTTGTGCAGGGAAATTCCTATTTATAAAACCATCAGGCCAGGCATGGTGGCTCATGCCTGTAATCCCAGCACTTTGAGAGTCCACAGCGGGCAGATCACTTGAGGTTAGGAGTTCGAGACTAGCCTAGGCAACATGGTGAAACCCTGTCTCTACTAAAAATACAAAAAAATTAGCTGAGCATGGTGGCGTGCATTTGTAATCCCAGCTATTCAGGAGGCTGAGGCAGGAGAATCGCTTGAACCCAGGAGGTGGAGGTTGCAGTGAACTGAGATCGTGCCACTGCACTCCATCTCACAAAAACAAAACAAAACAAAACAAAACAAAACCCTTCAGATCTTATGAGACTTATTCACTACCACAAGAACAGTATGAGGGAAACTGCCCCCCATGATTCAGATATCTCTACCTTGCCCTGCCCTTGACACATGGAGATTATTACAATTCAAGGTGAGATTTGGGTGGGTACACAGCCAATCCATATTATCTGTGTTATCTACAATTTCTTTCATCACTGTTTCATAGTTTTCCTTATAGAGATCTTTCATCTTCTTCGTTAAATGTGTTCTTAGGTTTTTTATTTTATTTTATTTTATTTTTTGTAGTTGTTGTAAATGAGATTGCCTTCTCAATTTGGTTGTCAGCACGATTGTTATGGGTGTATATAAATGTTACTGATGTTTCAGTTATTCATTTCATATCCTGAAACTTTATTGAATTCATTTATCAATTCTAGGAATCTTTTGAAGAGTCTTTAGTTTTTTCTAGGTATAATATTATATCATAAGCACACAGAGATAATTTGACTTCTCATTTTTCAATTTGAATGCCTTTTACTTTTTTCTTCTGCCTGATTACTCTGGCAAGGACTTCTAGTACCATGTTGAATAGGAGTGGTGAAAGTGAGTATTCTTGTCTTGTTCTAGTTCTCAGGGAAAATGCTTTCAACGTTTTCCTTGTTAGTATGATGTTCACGGTAGGTTTGTCATAGATAGATTTTGTGAGGTATGTTCCTTTGATGCCTAGTCTGTTGAGGATTTTTATTATGAAAAGATGCTGACTTATATTGAATGATTTTTCTCCATCTATGATTTTATGATTTTAATTATATTCAATGTTTGAAGGTTTGTTTATATCCCATAAAATGGTCTACCTTAGTGAGTTTTCCATGTACCCTTGAAAAGTATGTATATTTTTCTTTTCTTGGCATCTATAAATGTCTGTTTGGTCAAGTTATTTCATAAGGATTTTCAGGTCTTTAATATACTTATTGACTTTCTATTTATTTGATAAATTACTAAGAAAGAAGGATGAAATGCCCAACTATTGTAAATTTGTCTATTTCTTCTTTGATTTATATGTTTTTGTTTTATATATTGTTAAGTAGATATTGTTAGTTGCATACACATTATATTCCTTTTTATTCTTTAACATGTTATAATAAGACTTCATTGTTTCAAATCATTTGTGTTGATATTTTATAAATTTTACATAGGGTTAGTTATGAATCACACTGAAAATCAATTTTCTTCTGATTAATCATATCTATTTATGTGTGTTTAATATATGTTTATGTATATATTTCATTATATGTATACCACACCATCCAATTTATTTGGTTTCTAAATGTCTACAGTGAGCATTCAATAGCAATGGATACAAAATTATTTTTAAATATTTTATTTCTGGCTTTTGAAAAATGAGATCTGGGATATAAGAAATTTGAATAGCAGGAGATATCCATATATAATAAAGGAAGTATGATGTATAGATGAAGGGATGGAAGAATTTTGAATAGAACTTCAGGGTAAAGTAATAGGTAATAGGCAAATTTAAATACACTTTAAATATGTAGTATACCACATACCAAATGAATTATAGACAAATTGTAATAGCTCATAGATTACAGTCCCATCAGTTGAGTGGACCATGTGAAGCCTCCTAATACTTTGAGCATTTAGATGATTACAGACTTAGCCACCACATAAGCACAATCACATTTGAAACTTCAAGCTATAACCCTATGCGAGACTCCAATCTGATTTTATCACACAAGCCAAATCTACTTACAGAACGTTGAGATTCTGGTATTTTGAATGGCTCAAGGTTGGAGCATTTTCTAATCAGCATTAGATAACCAGAATAGGCTGAAGAGAGCTACTCAGTTGGAATTATAGGATATAAACCTAAGATAACAACATAGGGCAAACCAAAAGCCCAGAAGAGCCAACAGGTGTATGGAAACTTTTCCAGGATATAGAAATGGATGACAAATGCCCAGCTGAACTTGAGAATTGCTTTTACTTCATATCCTCTTCCTTTTGGAATAAGAGTATTTATTGAGGTTATCCTATCTACATCTGTAGTGGGATGGGTCTCCCACAAGGTGACTAAAGGGTGTACGCCTGCTGCCTGAACCCTGAAGGCCAGGCTGAGAGCCAGGCCATGGTGCCCAGCTGAGGAGCAGGTGTCTCTGAGAGCCTAAACATATCAGAGAGCATCAGATAATGTACCAAGGAAAACTGTCCCATCACACAAACACACACACACACACGCGCGCGCGCACACACACATACAGTGGGCAAAGAGCCAGAAAGTTACTTTAAAAGCAGCTTATAAATGGGAGGCAGGGCAGATCTCTAAAGCTATCCTGCTGCCAACCTGGAGTGCCTCCTATGTAAGTTCTATAGACACATCTACTCACCAAGCTGGACTGGTTTGAGTCATTCTTTGGTCCCTTGGCTCCCTTCCAGTTTGGGGGAAGGGCTTTTAGAAATACGATTCTTGGTTTTCCTCTTTACAATATCTCTCCACTATATGTTGTATGTATTAATATAAGCGTCAAGTAACTAGTCTGTATAGTTCAAAGAACTTGGGGTTGAGAGGTGCCAAACTCAAGAACCGCACCTAGGGGACTCATTCAGACCAAGATATGATTTAGATAACAAGACCCTGAACTTTGGGTCTGAGCCTGATGCTATAATAAGATGAGACTTTGGGGAGTGTTTTAGAAGGGGGTGAGTGCATTTTGCATGTAAGAATATAAAAATAACCTTTTGACCATAGGGCTAGATTAAATAAATTACAATTATTTGAAACTTCTCCCTTTGAGACTTTTAATTGCTCCCCTTTGAAACTACACTGCCCTTAGTGACTAGTTTGACCAATAAAATGCAGTAGATGGGATGTTTAAAGGCCTCAGAAGCTGAGTCATATGAAGCCTTAAAACTTCTGCCAGGGTCTCTAAGAATGTTAACTCTCGAAATATTACTCTTCAAATTTAGCTGCCTTACTGTGAAAACCCCAAGGCACTTGGAGAGGTCACATAAAGATGCTCTAGTTGACAGCCTCACCTAAGCATCGAGCCAGCAATCATCATTTAATGCCAACCATGTGAGTAAGCCGATTTGGTTTTAAAATATAGCCAAGGTTCAAATGGCTGCAGCCTCAATGAACATTTAACTGCAATCACACGAGAGACCCTCAGTGTGCACTGCCCATCTGAGGCCATGTAACCCACAGAATCAAGAAAGATAATAATAAATTGTTGTTTTAAGCCACTAAGTATTAGAGTTACTTGTTACACAGAAATAGATAACCCAGATAACTACTGATATAACATTTTAAAATAATATTAGTTGTAGTCTATACTTCATAGTCTATTCTCTATTTTGCTATCTGAAGCCTACAATGCTGCTTTCCCAATTTTCTCATTTTGAATATTATTTTATTATAGCATATTTTCTTTCCAAGTGAACATGAGATTTTTAATAATGTTCCCTGATAATTGATTATGATTTTAGTTTTTATTGAGCCTTTCAAAAATTTAGCTGCGATTACATTTTTTCAAATTCTAGCTCCAAACTCTTAGAACTGCTAAGTGATAAAAAATGGATTCATTTGAGAATGAAAATCTAGAGTAGAAATCATGTTTTTACATGTGCCTACCATTTTTTTCAACTTTAGATAAACATTTTATTCACTTTTGGAATATTTAGAACATTTAATGGTGTAAACATGAGCATTGGCAACTAAATACCGTTTGATCTTTCTTGCATTTGTAAGTATTTTAGTTTCATTCAAATTATGTTAATTTTCAGGTGTGCTGAATCTCCTTTACAGGTGGTCTATTTTTGCATAGTCATCAATATTTAAATGGCAAAGATAACCTTGGAAAAAATGATGAACTTTGCTAAACAATTCCTCTGTCATGTATGTTCTAAGAGCCAGATCATTATTTCTAAAATTCTTTATTTACATTGACCTTGAATACATTACTTAGTGTTTTCTCTGAAAGTGATGTTTAAGAAATAAAATAATACTTAACTCTCTATTCATCTCCAAAACAATTAATTAACATGGCCACTCATTTAAAAAAAGTAACAACCTTATAGTAGATCATTGCTATAACAATAATCACATTTACTAGAGTAGAAATCAGTATCAGAAATCCTTATTATACCACACAGAGCTTCCCAGTGTGGAATAGTTTTAACAAAGGACAGATGATCATAAAATCTTCAATAGTTTTAACATCAAATTACTAAAGCGTGGAATCTTATAAGTCAGAAATCAAAAACATCTTTTCAGTATTATCTCTGTCATTCAGTTTTCAGTCTCCCATTACCTCTTACTTGGTTCTTCTGGTTAATTTGCCCTACTGTCAGTTCTTAGAAGGCACTCTGCTGAGTCTTACATTCATGTATATTATCGACAATTCTTCCACTGCCTAGAATATTCTTCACAACCTACCACCAGGTCTATCCCCACCTACTCAGCTCTTCCTTTTCTTACAAATTATTTTGACCTTATCACACTTTTCCTGATGCTCTTCTTGCTATAAACAAAATTGGAACTGCCCTCATTTGTGTCTCATACATCCGTATCTAATTGCCTATAACAGATTGTTTCATGTGACTTTATAAGTATGAATCACTCCAACATCATGTGATTCTTAAATATAAAGACTGTAACTTATTTGTCCTTGTGTTCACTTGACTGGCAAAAGTGATTATACACAGCAGGCCATATATTTATTTATTGAGTCAGTGAATGAATAAATGAATGAATGAATATATAAAATGATCTTAAACTCATCTCATCTTGAACCCAGGTACTGTAGTGGTATCTATTACATAAATTTGTATAGAATTGAAGACAAATAGTAATTTCAATGTTGTTACAGGAAGATAATTTTTCATCTTCCTTTACAAATCCAGCATGAAGGTTACATTCCATTCTCATACTCCATCATCACATCTATAATCTATTTTCTCTTGGCTTCAAAATTACTTCTGGGTATTAAGGCTTTGCCTTAAATGAAAGAAAAAAGTATATGTGTGTTTTCTCATTTTATAAAATGGTATTTAAAAACAGTAAATAAAACATTTTGACCTTTTTTCATATTGCTGTTTTACACTTTTGAAATAGAAGTCCTACTTATTCCAGTCATTTTTTATAACATAAACTTATATTTCTAGGAATACAATTACATGAATATATAGTCCTGTCTATCCCCCTAACATTCTCCTAATAAATAATGCCAAAATCAGGAGTATATATTTGTCAGAAGTATAACAAATAATTATACAAATGATTGTTACTGAATACATTATGTAGGAATAGAATTGAGAGTTGCAGAAGAGAAAGTGGCTCCTTATACTGATCTCCTATCTTTTCAATTAAGAAAAAAGTAGTCTGTATTTTTAAATATTAGATTTTAGGAAAAGTCTGACAGCGGAGGAAGTTTATTCTTCATTGCTCCTTTTGCTTTTTTGGTTATTTATTTTTTCAGTATCTTTCAAATAAAACTAGTGAGACCTACCTGGCCAATGGCTATTGAATACTTTTGTATTCTTTGTGTGCACAGCTTCAACCACTATTTTTGATTACCTGTTCTGGCATGATCACAATTTCCTGTAATAGTTCTTTTCTCTCCCAGGGGAAATTAATGTCTGTTTCTAGCATTTGTCCCTTATTTTCTTTGTGAAAACTGAGACAAGAAAGCAAGGGATTAATTTAATATTTTAGCAATATCTATTTCATTTGTCGATAATTTATTCTTATAATTTTTACTCTGCAAGCTTCTTAAGGGTGACCTCTTGTCCTTTATATGCCCAAAACACATTTTGTATAGTGTTTTGACCTCCTGTGATATTTTTCATTCATTCTTCACTTAGGCGTTCCCTTTCATTTTGCTCTCATGACTGTGCCCTTTGTCTCTTTCCTGCAATTCCAGATAACCAATATTTTATACCTCATATCTGAGCTGCTCACATACTTGATTACTTTTTACAAATCATTTTTCATTCATATTGGATTTTTTAAAAAATTCTGTGATATTTTCTTTTAGGTTACACATAAACACACTCCTTTGGGAACACTGAGTGTTAATTTACTGTGGAACATGCTCCATTTTCTCTTCTCTTTTTTATTTGAGTCCACAGGAAAAAAAATAAAAAGGCTTTTTTTTTTTTTTTGAGACGGAGTCTTGCTCTATTGCCAGGCTAGAGTGCAGTGGCATGATCTCGGCTCACTGCAATCTCCGTCTCCTGGGTTCAAGCAATTCTCCTGCCTCAGCCTACCTAGTAGCTAGGACTACAGGCACGCACCAGCACGCCAAGCTAATTTTTGTATTTTTAGTAGAGACAGGGTTTCGTCATGTTGGCCAGGATGGTCTCGATCTGTTGACCTTGTGATCCGCCTGCCTTGGCCTCCCAGAGTGCTGGGATTACAGGTGTTAGCCACTATGCCCAGACAAAAAAAGAACATTTTTTTTTCCACAAATAACAGTACTGCAGGTTACCAATTCCTTATTTTTCCTTTATTTTTCCTGTATTGAATCTTTTACTCCCTTATTAATCTCAGATGTTTCCTAACCTTTCTTTATTTCCTGTTATTTTATACTTGTATGGAGGCATCTTAAAACATGGCTGTATTGTATGTGTTAATAAAAGTTAACACAGTAAATGTGTTCCTACATTTGAACTTCCCCTTTAACTGTAATCATTCCTGGTCAAACATGCAAAGAACATGTCAGAATAGCAATAATCTGTTCCCAATTTAGTTTTCTTGTTTTAGATGTTTTATGGTTCCTTTCTGTCTTCAATGTTCCTGAAATAAATTCCTTAGACATAGTTATTTTTGATCTCTTTAAAAAATATGCTCTGTACTCTTTAACCTTTGTATCTGATGCTGTGTCTTTTTTCCCATCCAGTTGATTTATTTACTTATGCATTTATTTAATAGAGATGGTGGCTGGTCGTGCTGCCCAGAGTGATCTCAAACTTCTGGGTTTAAGCCATTCTACAGCCTCGGCCTCCCAGAGTGCAGGGATTACAGGTGTGAGCCACTGGTTCCCAGCCCATTCAATTTTGGATTCACATGCAGTTTTAAGAAATAATACAGAGAAAACCTGTGTACCCTTTACCCAGTTTCCTTTCGATGGTAACACCCTGAAAGACTACAATACAATATCGGAATAAGGATATCATAGTAAAGATACAGAACATTGGCATCATCACAAAGATCCCTCATGTTCCCATGTTTTGGCCATACCCAATTCTCATTTCTAGAATTTTGCATATATTGCATCATATATTTGTGACCTTTTCGGATTGGCTTTCTTTTCACTCAGCATCAATCTTTGGAGCCTCATCCAAGTTGTTACAGGCTTCCATAGCTTATTGCTTTTCCTTTTATTACTGAGTAGCATTTCATGGTATGGATGTACTACAACATGTTTAACCATCCACCTGTTGCAGGAAATCTAGGTTGCTTCCAGTTTGGGGCCCCTATGAATAAAGATGCTATAAATATTCATGTGCAGTGTTCTGTATGAACCAAACTTTTCATTTCTGTGGAATAGATATCAAGGAATCAAATCGCTGGGTTGCCGGGTAGTTGAATATTGAGTTTTTTAAATAAACTGCAAAAATATTTTCTAGAGATGCTGTACAATTTTATATTTCCACCAGCAACAATTTGTGAGTCAGTCAGTTTCTCTTCATCCTTCCCAGCATGTGATACCCAAATTTTTACATTTAGCCATTCTAACAGGTGTTGTAGTGATACGTCATGCGGTTTTAATTTGCATTTTCTTAATGCCTAATAATGTTGAACATATTTTATATGTGTATTTTCCATCTGCATGGCTTCTTTGATTTACGTCTTTTCATTGTTTACTCATTGAATTGTTTTTTACTATTGTCTGTGAGAGTTTTTTATGTATCCTAGATACTGTTCTGTTGTCAGTTATGTAGTTTGCAAATAATTTCCTATAGTGTGTAGCTTGTGATTTCAATGTCTTAAAAGGATCTCTCACAGAGCAGAAGTTTTTAATTGCTGTCTTTTTGAATCTTGGCCAACCTTGATGACTGACTTAACCAATAAACTAGAGTGAAAGTGAAATTGCAGGACTTAACAGGTTAGATCATAAGAAGCCATAAAACTTCACGTTTCTCTTACACATGACAGTGAGATTTGCCTTGGTTTCGGTAACTTTGATGATTTTGAGGAATATTGACCAGATGTTTGGTAGACCATCACTCAGTTGGGATTTATCTGATGATTGTCATTTAATAATCACTTGATGATGATTGTGTGGCATGTAAAATAACTGGAATACTGATAATTAATGTCAAGTTGTGGAAAAATTGATGCAATAAGGAAATGGTACTTCCTGAACCTATGCAGTGCAACTTGTACAAATGTGTTTCCTTAATTGCAAGATCAGGGACACAGGATTTTTGTGAAAAAAGGAAAATGAATTAGTGAATTAAAAAATTATGAGTGCAAAACAGTATACCCTTAAGTACTTAGGATTGTGCTTCTTGCTGTCATTTCTTCCCATTTCTAGAAGAGAGATGAGCTAATGCACAGATATATGTACGTTACCAAATATATCAATAAGTAATAATATACCAAGCAGCTGCATCCCTATTAAACCTAGGGTTTGCTTTTCTGTATAAGCACTGTAAGTAGGAACATATATGCCATCCATTTACCAGCCTGTTGTAGACTCCTTTTTGTGTCTTCCTAACCACATAAAGTAAAATTAAGTGATGATGACAAGCGTCACTTCTTTTAAAAAATGGAAAAAAAGAACTTCATATTTAAAGGAAGTTGTTGTAGAAAATATATAGTTGTAATTTTGTCTATTCCAGCAATCTCTGCATTTTATTTGGTGTATTTAGACCTTTCACATATATAGTGATTATTCATATACTGGAATTAATATTGAGCATGCTTGCAAATGTTTTCTATTTGTTAAATGTTTCTTCATTTTTGTTCCTACTCTACTACCTTCTCTAGTTTCCACTGAGCATTTAGATGATTCTGTTATATCTCCTCTCTAAGAATATCAATTATATTTATTTTTAATAGTTTTTGAAGGTTGTCAAAGAGTTTGCAATATATTGTTTTAACTAATCTAAAATCTAAGTCTACTTTTAAATAACACTATATTCCTTCAGTTATATTGCAGGAATCTGATAACAAGAGTATTCCAAATTCTGCTTCTCCAGTTCTTATGACACTGCTGCCATTCATTTCACTGATAAATATGCTACAATCACTCAACATAGTGTTATTACTATTACTTTTTAAAATAGTTATCTTTTAGATTGATTGAAAAAATAGGCTGGACGTGGTATCTCATGCCTGTAGTCGCTGCACTTTGGGAGGCTGAGGAGGGAGTATCACATAAGCCCAAGAGTTTGAGACCAGCCTGGGCAACATAGTAAGCCCTCATCTCTACTACAAATTTAAAAAAAATCAGGTGTTGTGGCACATACCTGTGATCTTAGCTACTTAGGAGGCTGAGCCAGGACCATCACTTAAGCTCAAGAGGTCGAAGCTGTAGTGAGCTGTTGATTGTTCTACTGCATCTCAGTCTGGGCAACAGAGTGAGACCCTGTCTCAAAAAATAGTAATAATGAATAAAAATTTAAAAATAAAATATTATGTTTTACCTACATACATTCCTTCTCTAATGATTTTTCTTTCTTTGTAGATCCACATGTTTGGCCTATGTAAGTTTCCTTCTGCCTGGATAAAATCTTTTAAGATTTTTCATAGAGGCAATCTGCCAGTGATGAATTTCCTCAGTTTTTGTTTGTCTGAAAAAGTCTTTATTTCTTCATCACTCTTAAATATAGTTTCACTTCACAGAGATTTCTAGATTTTTTTCTTTCAAATACTTAACTATTTATGTGACTGTTTCTTGCTTTCACAGTTTCTAATAAGACTTTTATAATTCTTATCCTTGTTTGTCTATGGATAAGGCTACCACATACTCTTGGTTTCTTTAAGATTTTTCTCTTTGTTTTTATCCATTTGTATAGGGCATGATTTTATATAGTTCTTATTTTATTTCATTAGTGTGTACTCTAGTTGGTATTCCTGAGTTTTTGGATTCCATGGCTTAGTGTCTGTCATTAATTTTGAAAATGTCTTAGCCATTATGACTTCAAGTACTTACCCTTTCCCCTTCTCTCTGTATTTTCATTTTGGTATTTCAATTATGTCTATATTCTACTGTTTCAAATTATCCCACAGTTTTTCAGCATTGTGTAATTTTTAAATATTTTTCTGTATGCATTTGAATTCGTAACGTTTCTATTGACCCATCTTTAAACTTACTGATCTTGCCTCAACCATGCCTAGATTACTGATGAATTCATTAATGGCTTCTTCACTTTTGTAACAGTGTTTTTGTTTTTTAACATTTTTCCCTTGGAATTATCTTTTCTCATTGCCCATATTTTGTCAAAATCTAATTTTTGTCATTAGAGTTTCTAATAGTGATAGATATTTTAACTTCCCTGTCTGATAATTCTAAAAATCTGTGTCCCATCTCTGTCCTTCTGAGTCTTGTTCTGAAGCCTGCATTTTTCTCTTCCTTCTGTTTTCCCTTCTCATTTAGAATGCTTATAGATTTTTGTTTAAAACTGAATAAAAATGAATTCTTACATAGCCAGAGAAAGGTGAGGAGCATAGACACCTAACTTTCTTTAGAATTACTCTTTTTCTTCTGGTGCTCTTGCAGCAACTAAGAAATAATTATTAGTTTTAATTTAACTTCTAAACATATAAATACAAAATTTACATAATATCGAGTATGTATTTAAAACGACTATTAACCAATACCTCTTTCCCTTAAATCCCAACAGATCTATATTCACAGGGAAAATCACCACATATACATTTGTGTTCACAGACAACATCCAGAAAATGGTGGAAAAAAAGGAAACTACAATTTATTGAAAACCTATAGCCTGGCCTAGGCTAACTTGTATTTATAGTTATTTGTTTACTTAACTGTCAAGTAGCTCTATTAGGAGGTCATTATTACTATTTTACACATGAGAAATCAAAGGTTTATAACAAAAAACACTGCCAAATTCATGAACTAAACTTTGTTACAGTAAATATTTATAACTAGACAGCTTATTTAACCCAAACCTAGTGACAATATGAAACAGATGAGATTGCTTCTTTGCTTTAAAATGATAGCAAGCACTTTGCATATACCTGATCATTATTATAGTCAGTAGGGAGAAATATTTGTTCTGCCATTTTTTTCCTATTCTGCACCCCATAAGTTCTTTACCATATTGTAAAACCTATACATGCTATATTCTAATCACCCCTTAAAATATGTCCTACTTCAACATTAATTTATTTTCTTGTTTGAAATGCATTAAGACATCATATAGACACTCTTTTGCTAAAACTATAAATTCAGCTTCCTAGGAGCTCAACAAGTCAGCACCAAATATTCATGTAATTCTCCAAAGTTATATAGATCCACAAAAATACTGCATTTTGCACTTTGTGGAAACAGATGCATTTTGTATGAAGTGTTTCTTCTTGTGTTAGCTGCTAATCTCTTTGCCTAGCAAACCATAATCCTACCTCCTCTTAAATCCTATCCTGGAAAAGAAACCTTGTCAAGAAAAAAAAAAAAAAAAAGAGGAAACTTAATACAACTTAAGGTGAATCAGTAAGCCTTAACTATGTCTACACAAAATCAGCTCCAGCCGTAACACAGTTATGGTCAGAGCTTTAATTCAAAACACTTACATGTTTTGTCATGACAAATCCAACATCCTGAGAAAATTGTATTTTGAAAACTCTTTTCCTTAGATGGTAATTTAACAAAAATTCTTAAACAAAAATAAATATATACAGTTGAATTGTAATTACGTATGAATTAATAGAACAGTTTCTATGAAAATATCATGTTACTAAAGTTCTTTAGAAATAGTCACATTAAAATGTTCATTCTATAGGAGTTTTCACTCAGTAGGAAATGACCTCACCATCACAGTAGGAAGTAAACTACTCTTATCTCAGACAGACAACTTAATTAGTAATCTTACCTTTAGAACTGTGAGGCCTTTATGTTCATTCTTTTCTGGTGTATTTTACAGAGTCAAGGATTTCTGAGTTGTGTGATTTACATGAAAGATCAGTGGCTTTTTCACGATTTTCCTCCTGGGAGCACCGGACTTAATCTTCATAGTCAGTAAACTTAAGATTTCACAGCTTTAATATTAAGTGTCTGATTACAAGAATGGTTATCTTGTACTTCACCAAATGTTAAACAAAAATACAACAAACAAAATAACAAGATCAAACTAAATTTCGTTTCCCAAAAAAACTCACTTTTTTCTGGGAAGCTAATTTTCTGAGATGTTATGCAATAGCACGGTGGAAAGAAAATCAGATAAAAGATCCATTTTCAATATTTGAGATAGGGAGCAAAAGTCAGGAGTGCATTTAATATTTCCATAAACATATTTTCTTTTTTGACTAAATATCAAAGTGTTTCAGACATTTATGAAGGAATTTGGCCAAGATAAAGGAAATAAAAGTGTGAGGAATAATACCAGGCCATTTTTTTTTTTTAGTATCTCAGTGTTTCAGTAATCTGTTTAATAGTAACAAAATGCTATTGCTTAATAGGAAGATTGTTCTTGAGAGTGTTTGATAATACAACAGAAATAGAAAACACTATTTCCATTGTCTGTACTTTAGAGATATCCATATAAATACATATTAAAAATAAAAATATATGATTTTAAAAGAATACCTGACTTCAAATTATGCTACAAGGCTACAGTAACCAAAACAGCAGATACTGGTACCAAAACAGAGATATAGACCAATGGAACAGAACAGAGCCCTCAGAAATAGTGCTGCATATCTACAACTATCTGATCTTTGACAAACCTGATGAAAACAAGAAATGGGGAAAGGATTCCCTATTTAATAAATGGTGCTGGGAAAACTGGCTAGCCATATGTAGAAAGCTGAAACTGGATCCCTTCCTTACACCTTATACAAAAATTAATTCAAGATGGATTAAAGACTTAAATGTTAGACCTAAAGCCATAAAAACCCTAGAAGAAAACCTAGGCAATACCATTCAGGACATAGGCATGGACAAGGACTTCATGTCTAAAACACCAAAAGCATTGGCAACAAAAGCCAAAATTGACAAATGGGATCTAATTAAACTAAAGAGCTTCTGCACAGCAAAAGAAACTACCATCAGAGTGAACAGGAAACCTACAGAATGGGAGAAAATTTTTGCAATCTACTCATCTGACAAAGGGTTAATATCCAGAATCTACAATGAACTCAAACAAATTTACAAGAAAAAAAGACCCCATCAACAAGTGGGCGAAGGATATGAACAGAAACTTCTCAAAAGAAGACATTTGTGCAGCCAACAGACACATGAAAAAATGCTCACCATCACTGGCCATCAGAGAAATGCAAATCAAAACCACAGTGAGATACCATCTCACACCAGTTAGAATGGCAATCATTAGAAAGTCAGGAAACAACAGGTGCTGGAGATGATGTGGAGAAATAGGAACACTTTTACACTGTTGGTGGGACTGTAAACTAGTTCAGCCGTTGTGGAAGTCAGCTTGGTGATTCCTCAAGGATCTAGAACTAGAAATACCATTTGACCCAGCCATCCCATCACTGGGCATATACCCAAAGGATTGTAAATCATGCTGCTATAAAGACCCATGCACATGTATGTTTATTGCAGCACTATTCACAATAGCAAAGACTTGGAACCAACCCATATGTCCAACAATGATAGACTGGATTAAGAAAATGTGGCACATATACACCATGGAATATTATGCAGCCACGAAAAAGGATGAGTTCATGTCCTTTGTAGGGACATGGATGAAGCTGGAAACCATCATTCTCAGCAAACTATTGCAACGACAAAAAACCAAACACCACATGTTCTCACTCATAGGTGGGAATTGAACAAGGAGAACACATGGACACAGGAAGGGGAATATCACACACTGGGGCCTGTTGTGGGGTGGGGGGAGTGGCAAGGGATAGCATTAGGAGATATACCTAATGTAAATGACGAGTTAATGGGTGCAGCACACCAACATGGCACATATATACATATGTAACAAACCTGCACATTGTGCACATGTACCCTAAAACTTAAAGCATAATAAAAAAAGAATCTAATTCATAATACAATCAATATTTTAGAGTAAATTGAGGCTGAGTATGGTGGCTCATGCCTGTCATCCCAGCACTTTGGGAGGCTAAGGTGGGTGGATCATTTGAGGCCAAGAGACCAACCTGGTCAACATGCTGAAACACTGCCTCTACTAAAAATAGAAAAATTACCCGGTGTGGTAGTGCATGCCAGTAATCCCAGCTACTCAGGAAGCTGAGGCAGGAGAATCGCTTGAACCCAGGAGGCAAAAGTGGCAGTGAGCCGAGATGGCACCACTGCACTTCAGTCTGGGTGACACAGCAAGACTCTGTTTCACAAAAACAAATAAACAAAAAATTTTAGAGTCAATTGGACAATTAAAGTTATTCATACATGGAGAGTACAAATAAATAAAACTTTCTAATGCAGCTTTTGGTAGCACTAATATTATAGAGTGGTAACAAACACAGAAAAAGAATGCATATAAAGTATTTTATTTCTTGAGAGACAATAATTCATCTGGGATTTTGGCAAAAGCTAGTGTAGTATTTCATGTTGTTAATTTAATATTTACAAATATGTACATTTGACATATTGATATACATATATATTTAAATAGGTAAGTAGAGTATGCAGTTAATTTTTTTAGATGGCAAATCATTAAAATGCAACACTATACTCATTATATGGATCATAACAAGATACATAAAGCAGTCATTATTCTACTTTGTGTCCATTATTCACTAGCGTATTTTATTATTCCTCAACTCCCAGATTCTCAATATAAGTGATATCATAACTTAATTAATATGAATTTAAATTAAAACAGTAGAGATTTGGGTTGTAACTTTATGCTTGGGCATAATTTTTGTCACATTTATGTGACTAAATGCTTGGACATATTGTTATTCATTGCTATAATTATTAAACACACATGGCACATCATATGCATATATTTAATTCTGTAATAAAAGGATTCACAGATGTAGAAATGGAGATGAAAAGAAACTAAGAAGTGACAGAGGTTTATTTTGAACCAGGTCTGTGTGCTACCAAGATCGGCAGCAACCTCCATATCCTGCTCTATCTTATAAGACCCACATAGGTCGTTAAACTGATAATAATAAATCTTCAAGCAAATATCTGATTTCTGTAATGTAAGATGAGAAAAATTGGCCTTCCGATTTTATAAGTTTGATTCGACTGCTTTGCACAAAATAGTACTCATATAAAAATGGGAACCCTTCCATTTTATAATTACAGAAAATAAAAAATTGGTTTTGAAGCTGTTTTTCCCATGAAGAAGGAGTGTGTCTAGTATTATTGTAAGCACTCATGAGAAAGGGCACCATAATCCCAAAGACTCCTGTCTTTCTGATTTATAAATATTAAAATAATAATGCAAATTTCCCTACAGAAATGCATAACAAAGTGTCCACCTACATTTCTAGGATCCAATAGAGGATGTGTTTTATTTTACTTTCAGAAGAAGACATTTTTGATGGTGGTTTTAAAATTTATACTGTATTCCCAAGTAGTGGATGACTATTTAATCATAGAATTTAATTATGTCAAGCTTTTAAAGAATGTTAGACATCATGTTGGTATACAGCTTTTCTGGTCCTTAAACTTTTTTCTTTATTATTTTCTTTCTTGTCTTCTTTTCCCTCTTTGTCTCTCTGTTCTTCCTCCTATTTCCCCATAAACTGTTTATTATTGTGAAAAATGGTGACAAAAAAAATCTTACAACCATTACTTTAATGTGGCTTTCTCTTTGAGTGCAGGGCATCGTCACCATGTGGCTTAACTATAGATAGACAGCTGTTCTGAATTAGGTAGAATGTTACTTTTTTCAGTTCAGTTCAGTTAAGTCAAAGTTGTAGAAATCAATTACAGATGTTTGAGATCCTGGACATCATAACTCTTTAACACTTTTTGTTTATACCACTCATTTGGAATAAAGCATATGCTACTTTATATTTTAAATAATTTTATAAGTCTTTTTGTCTGCTTTTTATTATAAACTTCAATGCGAACATAATTAAAATTTCCAAACAGAATGTTATATTTAGCCCCATACACAATATATTTTCTATACATATTTGTTGTTTCAACACAATTTAAAACAACCCAGATGTATTGAATGGCCTACTGTAGGTGACTCAAGTAACAGAAAATAGTTGTTTTTACATAAAATAAATGTAGAACCAATGTTCAGTGGGGTTTTAGATGTATTGGGAGGAAAAACTTGTACTATAAATGTGATGCAATGTCGCCTAGAGAGAGTGTTTACTTTACCAAGATAGATAAATCATTAATAAAGTATTACCATTTTTGACTTTTCTCAGAAGAATGACATTTCATTGATAGTCATTGAAGTTAATACTTAGTAGATGATCAATAAATTTTGACTAGCAGTAATGTTTTTAAACAGGTGAACAAAATGAAAGGGCCATAATAAGACTCAAGGTTAAAGGTAAACTGGGCAAATTATCCGATTCAATTAGAACACAAATAGCATGATGTTGAAGGGAGAGAGATTTGCCTATAGTTTTAATTATTAATATTACATAATCACAGACTGTGTAGAAAGCAGTAAAATTGTCCCCAGAGATGTCCACACCTTAATTTCTTAGAGACTCTGAGTAGGGAAGAAGGGACTTTGCAGGTATGATTAAAAGTATAAACCTTGAGATAGGGAGATTAACTTGAATTATCTGGATGAGTACAATTAAATCACATGAGTTCTTAATAACAGAGAACCCTTCCTATCTATGGTTGATGAGTGATGTGATTGCGGAAGAAGAGTCAGAGGGATGTGCTGTTCTTGACTTCGAAAATGAAGAAAGTAAATCATGAGCCAAGTAACACAGGCAGCCTCTGGAAATAGAAAAGGCAAGGAAACAGATCCTCCTTTAGAGCTCCTAGGAAGGACACAGTCCTGTCCAACTCCTGTTGGACTTCTAATCCAAAAAATATATATAATAAATTTATGGTATTTTAAGCATGCTAACTTCATAGTAATTTGTTACAGCAGCAGTGGGAAACTGTACAGTATTATGTGACATTCTATGTGGTTAAAATTAATTTATCAGACTGTAGAGAGCTAATAAAGCTTTTCAATCAAGGCAGTGATTTTACTTAATTTCATGTGTATTAGGAAAATGACATTACTTTGTCTTTAAAATGTAATACAAATAAAACTAGAGTTAGAAAAATCAGATTTCCAGAAGAAATAGGAAATAATTATATAAATAAAATATATTTTGCCTTTAAATATAAATTAGAAAATCCAGTATAACATTTGTAAGACAAGAAAATATATTTGATATAAATTATAACTGCTTAAAATAAATTATTAGAGAAGGAAGCTATTTTTTCATCTGATATTTTGTTATATTTCTAAACAGGTTGCAGAGTTGAAAGAAGTATAGAGTGAAAACTTACATCATCACAATCTAGATTCTATTATTGATGTTATTATACATGCTTTATCACAATCTATTCATCCACCTTTTTATCAACTATTTTTTATTTAATACATTTCAAAGAAAATGTCAGACATCAGTAGTACCCCCCTTAAATATTTTAGATTTTTGTATCATTAGCTACAGTTCTATATTTGTTTAAAGTTATTTTGTGGAAAATTTACAAAAAGTGAAATGCACAATTGTAACTGCATATTTGCTGAGATTTTTCAAATGCTAACTATTGTTAAAATTCTATCATGATACAGAATATTACTGTCTTCTAAAAAGCTCCCGCACACTCTACTGTGTGAGGAATCAGCTTAAATCAGCTCATAAGAGCTAATTATGCATACCCTTCCCAAAATTCTGTTTGCTGACATCAAGTCGGTAGCTTGTAATTTATCATGGTGATGGTAGTATTATTCACACCAGGGAAATAGGGAAATACTTCAAATGTAAGTTTCCTCCTCATCCCCCACTTAATCCTCCTGAAAGCTGAAGACAATAACTCTTGCAATTTTTCCCCCAACCCAAATTAACTTTGCCTGGGCCATTTTATTTTATTTGCCATTTTATTTCATTAAAATGGCATCATATAGTATGACTACTTTGAATAAATTAACGTTAACTCATCTCAATAATTCTTAGATCTGTGTTATTGAATGTATCAGTAGTTTGTTCCCTTTTATTGATGATTAGATCTCTAGTATACGAATAAACCAGTTTGTTAAGTCATTCTCCTGTTGATGGACACTTGGACTACTTCTAGTTATTGGTTATTATGAATAAAGCTTCTATGAATACTCTTGTACAAATGTTTGTAAATGTATTTTAATACTCAGATAAATATTTAGGATTGCTGGGTCATGTGGTAGGTGTATGTTTAATTCTATAGGACAATGCCTGACCTTTGCCAAAGTGGTTGCACCATGTTACAATCTCATTGACAATGCATGGTAGTTACAGTTGCTCCATGTCATCTCTAATATTTGATGCTGTCAGTCTTTTAATTTTAGACATTTTAATTGGGTGTGTATTGTTGCCATTTTTTAGTGAAAAATTTGATTTTGTTCATGACTAATGCTGTGAAATAGCATTTTATTTGTTCACTATTTGTATATCATCTTTTGTGAGGTTTCTGCTCAAAATATTTGTATATTTTTATTGGATTAGGTATCCTAATTATTATTGCTGAGTTGTAGGAGTTCATTTTACATGCCTGATAACAATCCTTTACATGCCTTTTGTTTTCTTCTATTGCCTTCTTCATTGTCAAAAAGCTCTAGTATAATATTGATCAGAGTGGACATCCTTACCTTGTTCTCAATCTTAGAAAAATATAATTACTATTTCCACATTAATTATGAGGTTAGCCAGAGGTTTTCCATACTAGCAATTTAACAGATTGAGAAAATGTCTGTTTCCAGTTTGATAAGAAGTTTAATCATTAGTTTTCTATTAAAAATTTTTTTTTGCAAATATTGATAAGATCTCATGATTTTTCTTCTTTTTTATGGTAAACTGAAAAATTATCCTTCTCCATGTTTATGGGGTATAAACTGATACTATGTTTTAAGAATACAATGTAGATAACTTATTAAAAAAATAATGAACGTAGGCATTAGCTCAAATATTTATATTTTTGTGGTGGGAACTTTTGAAATTTACTACCAGCAATTTTGAAATGTGCAGTACACTATTATTGACTGTATTCACTATGCTGTGTAATACATCTTAAAAAAAAACCCTACTAATTTAGTATTCTTGTATAAGACTTTGTATTCTTTGGTCATCATCTTCCAACTCTCTCCACCCACAAGCCTCTGGGAACCACCATTGTATTCTCTGCTGCTATGATTTCAATTGTTTTAGAGTCCACATACAAATGATAACATTCAGTATTTATCTTTCTGTGACTAGGTTATTTCACTTAGCATAATGTTCTAGAATGTTGTTGCAAATGACAAATTGCTTTCTTTTGTAAGACTGAATAGTTTTCCATTGTGTATATACACCACATTTCTTTATGCATATGTCGATGAACTCTTAGTTTTACTCCTTAACTTGGCTACTGTGAATAGTGCTGCAATGAACATGGAAGTACAGGTATCTCTTTGACATACTGATTTCAAAAAATTTTAGATAAACACCCATAAGTGGAATTGCTGGATCATATGGTAATTCATTTTTAGTTTTTTGAGGAACCTCCATACAGTTTTCTGTGATAGCTGTAGTAATTTACATTCCCACCAACCATAAACAAAGCTTCTATTTTCTCTACCACCTTAAAAACTCTGGTTATCATTAGTCTTTTTGGTACTAGCCATTCTGACAAGTATAAGGTGGTATCTCACATTGGTTTTTATCTTAATTTCCCTAATGACTAGTGACATTCAACATTTTTTTGTTTAACTGTTCTCTGTTCACTGTCTACAATAGACATTGAGAATTGTCTATTCAGGTCTTTTTTATAGGATTATTTGTTTTCTTTCTATACCGTTGTTTGAGTTCCTTATATATTGTGGAAATTAACCCCTTATCAGATTATGCCTTGCAAATATTTTCTCCCGACCCACAGATTGTCTCTTCACTGTTAATTGTTTTCTTTGTTGTGCAGAACCATTTTATTTTGATGTAATCTCATTTGTTTATTTTTGCTTTTGTTGCCTGTGCTTTTGGGGTAAAATCTAGAAAATCATTGTCCAAATCCAGCAAATCCAGGTCATATAGGTTTTTTCTTGTACTGTCTTCTAACAGTATTGAAGTTTCAAGTCTTTTATTTAAGTCTTTAGTCCATTTTAAGATGATTAAGGGTCCAATTTTGTTCTTTCATATATGAATATCCAGTTTTCCAAAGAAATATTTATTGAAGAGACCATCTTTTTTTCTATTTTGTATTCTTTCTCTTAGAAATACAGTGAGTTATACTGTTTAATTTTTTAAAATGTTAAGCCAACCTTACTTTTCTGAAATTAATCCTA
Organism: Pan paniscus; assembly: GCF_029289425.2. Taxonomy (NCBI): domain Eukaryota; kingdom Metazoa; phylum Chordata; class Mammalia; order Primates; family Hominidae; genus Pan; species Pan paniscus. Next base: position 91,846,332 of record NC_073258.2, on the reverse strand, counting down.
CTTGATCTCAATATATTATTCCTTTTACATATTCCTAGATTGCATTTGCTAACATGTTTTGAACTATTTTTACATATATATATGTATATATAATATATACATAAAGAATATTTTATTTCTGGTTATTTTGGACTTAGAATTCGGCAGTATCCTTTCCATGTATATTTTCTGAAATGATTTGAATAGGATTCATATTATTTCTTTTTTAAGTGTTTGATGAAATTTATCAATAAAACTATCTATTCCTGGGCAATTTCTTTCTGGCAGTTTATTTTTTATTTGTAACTAATAGATATAAGGCTATGCATACTTTCTATTTCTTCAGTCATTTTCAGTCATTTTACTAGGTTGTATCTTTATAGTTACTTATGCATTTCATCTTTATTGTCAAATTTTTGGCATAAAATTATCCACAGTATTATTGTATTATACTTGTAAACATCTCCCAGATCTGAACTCATAACTTTCCTTTATCCTTAACTTTTTAGTCTTCTTGGAGTTAGTATTAACCTTGCGACCATAAATTCACATATCTAATTCTCAATTTTTACTCAAGTTCTAGTATATCTACATATAATATAAATAATAAGACATGATATTTTACTTTTTGCCTTAAATGATCTATGATTTTTAAATAAATAGAAAAGATAAAAATGTTTACCCAAATATTTACCATTTTTTTATGTTCCTTATTTCTGGCTTGAAAAATTTCTTTCAAAATCTCCAGTTCAGGTCCAATAGAAAGAACTCTCTCAGGTAGCTTTTATATGAAGATTAATCTGTTACAATGTCAGTCTCAGTGGATATATTTGCTTGGTATGTAATTCCTGTTTGAAAGTTCATCCCTGCCATTATGTTACTGATGTTTTACCAATGTCTTTTGGACTTGATATTTTCTGTTGAAGCTGGCTTTCATTCAGAGGTTGTTTCCCTATGTGAAATGTCAGACTTCTATGGTCTTTTTCAAAATTTTCTGTTGCTGTTTGTTTTGCAGCAGCTTGATTATGATGTTTCCAGGCATTACATTATTTGGATTAACCTGCTTGTTCAATTTTATTTTATCTGAAATTTGTTCACACATGACTGATTTAGGGGTCAGAGATTCAGAGAAAGTTACACCAATAATTTGGTGATATCTCCTTGAACATTTCCTTTCTGGGATTCTCCCCTCTTTTTTAGCCACATGATTTGCTCTGAACTTTTGCCACTGGAGTTTCATCTCCCCGGAGTAGCATCTATTACAGGCTGACCTCAGACTCAGAGATATAGGAATTGATAACTTACCCTTCCTATTCCCTTTATCTAAGTGTCATCTCCTGGATGTATTTGCTCACATTTCTGAGTGTTTACGTAACGTCCCTTCATCTGCTCCTAGATATTATAGTTGTCTGGTAGAGGAATGGGTATAATAGCAACCACTCAATCATACTGCAGCAGAAATTCAGTGCTAGGAATTTTTAATATAAGAAAAAAACCATCAAAATCTGTAACTTTGGTTGTGAATAAAATTCAAACTAACTAAATTTATTTTATACTTCTGCTGGGCTCACTGATCTGGAAATACAACCAATTTCATACTCAGTATAAAAGGAATGATAATATAACGAAACTACTGATTTCCTTTGAGAGGTTTTACTTTTTATAAAGGCAGTTTGAAGACCATCCTAGATAATGATAATAGTTCCATCTCATTGTAATGAAGAAATTTGACCACTCTTTTTCTTCTAAACTTCCCCACAACTTACCACTTCTCTCATTTTACAAAGAGGAAACTATAAAATGTAAAAACGATTGGACTATCATAATACGGTGATTATGGAATAGCCTGCAAACCATCCCAGTACAACTAGGTCAAATAGATTCAAGAAACATTTACTATGCATGTTTGCTAAGATCACTATCAAAAAAAGTATTTTTTAAGAGAATTGCATTTTAGTAGATAAAGGATGAGAGACATATACAGGGATATTTTTAATTTACCAAGCAAGTACTATGAGAATGATAAACACATAATTCTATAAAAACACATATATAGGGCATCAAACTCAACGTTGTCAGGAGGGAAACAGGTATCTCCTTTATGTCTTACATTGGCATGTGATAAAATTACTGAGTCCTAACAGATTTTTAAAGTTAGTCACATTTAGAATTGGGACTTTCTGACTTCTACTATGTCATTGCTCCAATGTCGCAGACAATGTTTTCCCTGACCACATTAAAATTGCATTTCCCTTCCTGATACTCACTGTCTCTCCTCAGTTTTATTTCTTTTCCCTGAAATGCTTACTGTTCTCTAATATACTATATATTTCCTTTGTTTTCTCCTCACCCTGCCATCCAGAATACATGTTGCATCACCATAGGACATTTTTGCCTGTTTTATTCTCTGCTCTGTCTACAATCTTAAAAACAGTGTCTGAAACATAGCAGATTCTCAATAGATACTTGCTGTATGAATCAATTTGATAAATGCTGTGAGTAATAAATAATGGGCAATAACACTTGAAAATTTTTCAAGTGCTACTTAATATAGCACCAGAATGCTGTACTAAGATATTTGGAACTTGTGTTATATGTGATGGGAAATCATCAGAAAGAGGAAAACCACCTGTTTACATGAATTACTGTCATAAATGTAGAAATAATAGATCCAAGGGGGCAAAAATGAAGTTATTTCTATTGATTGAGAAAAACTTCAAATTCACAGCATAATTATAAAATTTATTTTCAATAGAGAATGTAGAGTTTTGCAAAAGAGTAGTACAAACTTAAAAATCTAATCCTGGAAGATTCACCTTTTGTGAGTAATGAAAATTCTGCCTTATGTAAATTCTGCCATAATAGTTAAGAAATTAGGAGTGTCCTGAATCTTTAAATTATATGAGGATCTTCTGGAATCTGAGGGAGCAAAAATAAAGAGAAAATGAGAGGAATGTGCAGTTGACAAGGCAGAAGACAGTGTGTTTAGAAGGGTTAATATCTGCAGAAGCACAGAGGTACGGAAGTGCATGCACGCTTGCTGAACCAAACTTGTTTTCATTTATAAATAATAGATCCATATGGAAAAAATGCAGATGTATTAGATTATTAAGCATGTATCCACTTATGTACCTCTTTATTTGTATCCAGCAAATGTTTATTAAGCACAAATTTGTCACTATGCTTCATTTCAAGGATACAATAATGAGTAAATAGTTTGACACAGACTCTGACTTTAGATTTACATTTTAGACATTTCCACAATTATCAATGCTAACATACATTTCCAAGCTATAATAAGTGTACTATAATCTAATATAAAATAAAATGGATACAAAACCTAACATTGATGGTTAGAAAATAAGTGCCTGAGGAAGTAAAATATCCACTAACCTAGAAAATATTAAGAGAAATTAAGAGGGTAAAGGAAATACAGGCAGGGTACTTGAATGCAGAAGACAAACTATTTGTAGTTTCTATGTTTGGAATATTTAAATAACTTGAGAGTGGTAGGTGATTAATGCCTAGAGAGTGGCAGAAAAACTGACATATGAAATGAAGCAGTTTGAAAAGCCTGGACTATATTAATCCTTAGAGTCCATACAATGATATGAGCTATAGCCTAAACAGAACGAGAAACGTTAATACTTTAGATGCCAAGCTAAGGAGTTGAACGCCATCCTTATCATAATGATGACTACCGAAGTATTACAAGCGGAGAGTCAGACAGTTCTCAAGCATAATCCTGGCCTTACCTCACTAATTTAGCTTATATTTATTAAGCACCTATGATATAAGACACTAAGCTTAGAGTAATGGACAAAGCAGATGAGGATCTTGCCCTCTTGAAACACATATTCTCTTTGGAGAGACGCATTTGATGGGAAAAATTTGAACACTGCGTTTTAATCTTAAAACCTATATTATCATTGTTTCATGTTCCAAAGAAACATAACATACTCAGAAAAACTAATACAACAGAAATATAGTACTCAAAAAAGCAAAAAACAGTATGGCTCTTAACTAAGTATTGCTTCAGGAGTTAAAATTTAAGGGAAAGAGCGTAGGCAGTGGAAAATGTCACACAACACAAAAATTGCTTAAAATTCATCTTTAGAAATCTCCATGTATAATATACATTCAAACTTTACAAGTTGGAATTTAAGGGAAAAAATACATAGACATAAAATGAACATTTAACAATGTAAAATAAAAAAAGGAGTTATTTATCTTATGTAGCCAAAAGCAGACATGGTTAAAGATCAGACCAAAGACCAATAGAATGAGTGATTGTAAAGTCCCAGAGAAACAAAGACTTTTTTTTTTTTTTTTTTTTTTTGAGAGGGAGTCTTTCCTCTTCTGTCACCCAAACTGGAGTGCGGTGGTGTGATCTTGGCTCACTGCAACCATTGCCTTCTGGGCTCAGGCAATTCTTATGGTTCAGCCTCCTAAGGAGCTGCAGTTACAGGTGTGTGCCACCATGCCTGGCTAATTTTTTGGTAGAAATAGAGTTTCACCATGTTTTTCAGGCTGGTCTCAAACTCCTGAGCTCAAGTGATCTGCCGACCTCAGCCTCCCAAAGTGCTGGGATTACAGGTGTGAGCCACCGTGCCTAGTTAACAAAGACATTTTAAATAAACATGTAAATGTGTGCTGCTTTATCCATTTGTCAGCTTACCTATAAGGCTGCCTGCTTTGTTGGAGCAAAAGACAATTCTGTATCACATTCAAGTTCTAATAAAATGCTGCGTGTCATTTGGATCTTATAGCCCATCAGATACAATTGTGCTTTAAGTGCCTGTGGCAAATGTGAATTTTTCTTCTAATAAGGCTTGATAGAAGAATTGCAATGTTTGAAACAAGGACACGCAATATTTTGCTAACAATATTCTTCATTTAAAAAGAAGCTCCTGGCTTGCTACTGCTAGTGGGTTGCTACTTCTAGTGCATAGAGACTGAATGCTCAAGAAAAAGCAACCAAGTATATATGCAACTTGAGCTATTCATCACAAATTAAGTGTTGTCTGATATACTGAATCATAAAGTTGTACATGAAAGAAAACTTTTGAATGTGAATAAGCATTTTATTTTTACACAGAAATGGTATAATAGACCTTGATATGGTATGACGAATCCTAGGAAGTTCAGGAAGACACAATTGAATTAATAGGTATCCCATGTCTATGTATATCTATAGTTTCAAGGAGAATTTTCTATAATGAGTTGATGGAGAAAGAAGAATGCATGAGCCTGGTTTATGAAAGAAAATTAAAGGTAGAATTACTTGAACTGACAATGAACTCCTACAACAGAGTTCTACTCATTTATCTGCAATAATCAACAGCATAGAATTTTCCTCACCGAAGATTATTCGAGTCATGGAGCCTTACATAAAGTTTTACCCGGTCACTAAGCCCAGCCCATGACCCTGACCAATTGCTGAACATAGCATGTGGCCACACCTAAGCAAGAAGCCCAGCCAGTGGCCCTGACCAGTCATGGAGCATAGTCTGTGGTCCTACTAAACTAGGGAGCCAAGCCGGTGACCCTAACTCACAGCAGAAAATAGCGTGAAGCCACACCCAACTGTGAAGCACAAGCAACCTGAGACCTCATTTGATAGCAGAACCCAGCCTACAGTCCTACCTGAAAGTGGAGTCCAGCCAGACACACCAAGCAGCTAAAAATGGCATCCCGCTTGACCAGGAGCGATTGCAGAGCTTACCTGTGTCTTGACCCAATCATGGAGGTAAACCAATGACACTTCTAGAAAAGGGAATAGCCTGTAAACTTGCATGACCAGAGGTGATTGAAAAGCTCAGCTACTTGCCCCACTGAACCAGAAAGCTCAGGAAGTGGTCCTACCACAATACAGAGCTCAGTCAGAAGACACCTAACTACAAATCCCAGACAGCAACTCTACTAAACCATAAAGCATGTGCAGCAGACCTGAACAACTACAAGCTCTGAGATCAGGCCCCTCCTCCTCACAGAATTTACCAGCTGGCCTGTCTAGAACTCCAGGCTGGACAGAATGGTGCAGGTCTTTCCCCACTAAGCAAACCAGCCAAGGCTGAAAGAAGTGAGCACTTTCTCAAATACACAGTCATCACAACAAATATATAACTTTCATAAATAACCAAGGAAGCAAAAAACCTCCAGAGAAAACTAATAGATTTCCAATAACTGACACTAAAGAAATGAAGATCTGGGCCAAGTGCGATGGCTTACGCCTATAATCCTAGCATTTTGGGAGGCTGAGGCAGGTGGATCACTTGAGGTTAGGCATTTGAGACCAGACTGGCCAACATGGTGAAACCCCATCTCTACTAAAAATACAAAAATTAGCCAGGTGCGATGGTGTGCACCTGTAATCCCAGCTACTCAGCAAGCTGAGGTACGAGAATTGCTTGAGCCCAGTAGGCAGAGGTTGCAGTGAGCTGAGACCATGCTATTGCACTCCAGCCCAGGTGACAAGAGTGACACCCTGTCTCAAAAATAAATAAATAAAATGAAATAAAATAAATGAAGATCTGTGAACTGACTGGCAGACAATTTAGAATAATCCTCTTAAGTTTAGTGTGCTACAAGAAAACAGAGATAGACAATTTAATAAAATTAAGGAAACAATTTGTGAACAAAATGAGAAATTCAGCAAAAATAGAAAACATTGAATTTTTTAAAAATCACACAAAAATACTAAAGTTGAAGTATACAATGCCTGAATTAAAAAAATTAATATATTTAGAAGAAGACTCAAGCAGAAGAAATAACTGTTAAAGTTGAAGAGAGGTTATTTAAAATTATCCTGTCAGAGGAGCTAAAAGAAGAAAAGAATGAAAAAGAGTGAATAAGTCATATGTATGGGACATTATTAAGCAAAATAATTTGTGCATTATGAAAATCTCAAATGAATAACAGAAAGGGACCAACAATCTATATAAATAGTAGCCAAAAACGTCTCAAATTTGGGGAGAGAAATGTACATCTAAATTTATGAGGTTTAAAGATTCTCAAATAACTGTCCCTGTTCACTGATGATATGATCCAATATCTAAAAAACCCTGTCTCAACCCAAAAGCTTCTTAAGCTGATAAGCAACTTCAGCAAAGACTCAGGATACAATATCAATGTGCAACAATCACAAGCATTCCTATACATCAGTAATAAACAAGCAATGAGCAAAATCATGAATAAAGTCCAATTCACAGTGGCTACAAGGAGAAAAAAATACCTAGGAATAAAGCTAACAAGAAATGAAGGACCTCTTCAAGGAGAACTACAAACCACTGCTCAAGGAAATATGAGAGGACACAAACTAATGGAAAAACATTTCATGCTTATGGATATGAAGAATCAATATTGTGAAAATGGCCATACTGCCAAAAGTAATTTATAGATTCAGTGCAATTTCCATTAAACTCCCATTGATGTTCTTCACAGAATTAGAAAAACTACCTTAAAATTCACATGGAACCAAAGATGAATCCATATAGCCAAGACAATCCTAAGCAAAAATAACAAACCTGAAGGCATTACACTACCCGACTTCAAACTATACTACAAGGCCATGGTAACCTAAACAGCATGGTACTGGCATAAAAACAGAGGCATAGACAAATGGAACATAATAGAAATCTCAGAAATAAGACTGTATATCTACAACTCTCTGATCTTCGACAAACCTGACAAAAGCAAGCAAGGAGGAAAGGATTCTCTAATAAGTCGTGCTAGGAAAGCTGGCTAGCCATATGCAGAAAATTGAAACTGGACCGCTTCCTTATACCTCATATGAAAATTAACTCAAGATAGATTAAAGACGTAAATGTAAAACCCAAGACTATAAAAGCCCTGGAAGAAAATCTAGGCAATACCATTCAGGACATAGGTGCAGGCAAAGATTTCATGATGAAAAGTGTTAAAAGCAATTGCAACAAAAGCCAAAACTGACAAATGGAATCTAATTAAACTAAAGAGCTTCTGAACAACAAAAGAAACTATCGTCCGCTGGGCATGGTGGCTCACACCTGTAATCCCAGCACTTTGGAAGGCCAAGGTGGGTGGATCAGTTGAGTTCAGGAGTTTGACTCCAGTCTGGCCAAAATGGTGAAATACTGTCTCTACTAAAAATACAAAAATTAGCTTGGAGTTGGTGACATGCACCTGTAATCTCAGCTACTCAGGAGTCTGAGGCAGGAGAATTGCTTGAACCTGGGAGGCAGAGGTTGCAGTGAGCCAAGATCACACAACTCTGCACTCCAGTCTGGAAAACAGGGTGAGACTCCATCTCAAAATAAATAAACAACAACAACAACAACAAAAAAACAAGAAAGAAAAAGAAAGAAAAAAAAAGAAAGAAAAATGAACTGTCATCTGAGTGAACAGGCAACCTACAGAATGGGAGAAAATTTTTGCAATCTATCCATCTGACAAAAGTCTAATATCTAGAATCCACAAGGAACTTAAATAAATCTACAAGAGAAAATCAAACATCCCCATTAAAAAGTAGGCAAAGGGGCCAGACACGGTGGCTCACACCTCTAATCCCAGCACTTTGGGAGGCCAAGGTAGGTGGATCACAAGGTCAGGAGATCGAGACCATCCTGGTTAATATGATGAAACCCCATCTCTTCTAAGAATAGAAAAAATTAGCCGGGCACGGTGGCGGGTGCCTGTAGTACCAGCTACTCGGGAGGCTGAGGCAGGAGAATGGCGTGAACCCAGGAGGTGAAGCTTGCAGTGAGCCGAGATCGTGCCACTGCACTCCAGCCTGAGCGACAGAGCAAGACTCCATCTCAAAAAAAAACAAAAAAAAAAGTGGGCTAAGGACATGAACAGACACTTCTCAAAAGAAGACATTTATGTGGCCAACAAACACATTGAAATAAAGCTCAACGTCACTGATTATTAAAGAAATGCAAATCAAAACCACAATAGGATACCATCGCATGCCAGTCAGAGTAGTGATTATTCAAAAGTCAAGAAACAACAGATGCTGGTGAGGCTGTGGAGAAATAGAAACACTTTTAGACTGTTGGTAGAAATGTAAATTAGATCAACCATTGTGAAAGACATTGTGGCAATTACTCAAAGACCTAGAACCAGAAATAGCATTTGACCCAGCAATCCCATTACTGGGCATATACCCAAAGGAATATAAATCATTCTGTTACAAAGATATATGCCCACATATGTTCATTGCAGCATTATTCACAATAGCAAAGACATGAAATTAACCCTAATGTCTATCAATAATAGACTGGATAAAGAAAATGTGGTACATATACACCATGGAATGCTATACAGCCATTGAAAGGTACAAGATCATGTCCTTTGCAGGGACATGAATGGAGCTGGGAGCCATTATCCTCAGCAAACTAACATAGGAACAGAAAACCAAATACCACATGTTCTCATTTATAAGTGAGAGCTGAACAATGAGAACACGTGGACACAGAGAGGGGAATAACACACACTGGGGCCTGCTGGAGAAGGAGAGGGAGGGAGAACATCAGGCTAAATAGCTAATGCATGCAGGGCTTAATACCTAGGTGATGGGTTGATAGGTGCAGCAAACCACCATGGCATATGTTTACCTATGTAAGAAACCTGCACATCCTGCACATGTATCTCGAGACTTAAAATAAGCAAATAAATAAAATAAAATAGAAGATTTCCAAGTAATTTGAACCTGAAAATGTCTCAACCAGGACAATGTCAAAAGGCTTATTCTCAATATTTATTCTACAAATTTCGTGGATCAGAACCGACATTAATTCTTTACTCCACTAGGAGTTAATTTTTGTGAATGGTTTCAGATAGGTTACAATTTCAGTTCTTCGGTTTGTTTGTTTGTTTGTTTCTGGATATCCAGTTTTCCCAACACCACTTATCGAAGAGACTCTATTTTTCTCATTGTGTATTCTTGGCACCTTCTTCAAATATTAGTTCAGTGTATATGCAAAGATTTTTATACCAGTACCATAGAGTTTGATTTTGATAGATATGTATGTATTTTGAAATTAGATAATGTAATGCTCCCACCTTTGTTCTTTCTCAAGATTGCTTTGGCTATTTGAAGTCTTTTGTGTTTTCATACAAATTTTTAGGATTCTTTTTCTATTTCTGTAAAAAATGCCACTGTAACTTTTATAGGTATTGTGTTGCATCTGTTGAAGACTTTGGGTGATTCAGGCATTTTAGCAATATTAATTCTAGTCTATAAAGAGATATCTTTCAATTTATTTGTTTCTTCTTCCGTTTATTTTATTAATATTGTTTAGATTTCACTTACAACTCTTTTATCTTTCATTAAATTTATTCCTATTTTATTATTTTGATGCTATTATAAATAGTAATATTTTCTTAATTGCTTTTTCAAATAGTTAATTGTCATTGTATAAAAATGTAACATTTTATATCTTGCAACTTTACTAAATTTGTTAGTTTTAACAGATTATTTTATTTTATTTTATTTTATTATTATTATACTTTAAGTTTTAGGGTACATGTGCACAATGTGCAGGTTAGTTACATATGTATACATGTGCCATGCTGGTGTGCTGCACCCATTAACTCGTCACTTAGCATTAGGTATATCTCCTAATGCTATCCCTCTCCCCTCCCGCGACCCCACAACAGTCCCCAGAGTGTGATGTTCCCCTCCCTTCCTGTGTCCATGTGTTCTCATTGTTCAATTCCCACCTATGAGTGAGGATACACGGTGTTTGGTTTTTTGTTCTTGCGATAGTTTGCTGAGAATGATGATTTCCAATTTCATCCATGTCGCTACAAAGGACATGAACTCATCATTTTTTATGGCTGCATGGTATTCCATGGTGTATATGTGCCACATTTTCTTAATCCAGTCTATCATTATTGGACATTTGGGTTGGCTCCAAGTCTTTGCTATTGTGAATAGTGCTGCAATAAACATACGTGTGCATGTGTCTTTATAGCAGCATGATTTATAGTCCTTTGGGTATATACCCAGTGATGGGATGGCTGGGTCAAATGGTATTTCTAGTTCTAGATCCCTGAGGAATCGCCACACTGACTTCCACAATGGTTGAACTAGTTTACAGTCCCACCAACAGTGTAAAAGTGTTCCTATTTCTCCACATCCTCTCCAGCACCTGTTGTTTCCTGACTTTTTAATGATCGCCATTCTAACTGGTGTGAGATGGTATCTCATTGTGGTTTTGATTTGCATTTCTCTGATGGCCAGTGATGCTGAGCATTTTTTCATGTGTTTTTTGGCTGCATAAATGTCTTCTTTTGAGAAGTGTCTGCTCATGTCCTTCACCCACTTTTTGATGGGGTTGTTTGTTTTTTTCTTGTAAATTTGTTTGAGTTCATTGTAGATTCTAGATATTAGCCCTTTGTCAGATGAGTAGGTTGCGAAAATTTTCTCCCATTTTGTAGATTGCCTGTTCACTCTGATGGTAGTTTCTTTTGCTGTGCAGAAGCTCTTCAGTTTAATTAGATCCCATTTGTCAATTTTGGCTTTTGTTGCCGTTGCTTTTGGTGCTTTAGACATAAAGTCCTTGCCCATGCCTATGTCCTGAATGATAATGCCTAGGTTTTCTTCTAGGGTTTTTATGGTTTTAGGTCTAACGTTTAAGTCTTTAATCCATCTTGAATTAATTTTTGTATCAGGTGTAAGGAAGGGATCCAGTTTCAGCTTTCTCCATATGGCTAGCCAGTTTTCCCAGCACCATTTATTAAATAGGGAATCCTTTCCCCATTGCTTATTTTTCTCAGGTTTGTCAAAGATCAGATAGTTGTAGATATGCGGCGTTATTTCTGAGGGCTCTGTTCTGTTCCATTGATCTATATCTCTGTTTTGGTACCAGTAGCATGCTGTTTTGGTTACTGTAGCCTTGCAGTATAGTTTGAAGTCAGGTAGCGTGATGCCTTGAGCTTTGTTCTTTTGGCTTAGGATTGACTTGGCGATGCAGGCTCTTTTTTGGTTCCATATGAACTTTAAAGTAGTTTTTAACAATTCTGTGAAGAAAGTCATTGGTAGCTTGATGGGGATGGCATTGAATCTATAAATTACCTTGGGCAGTATGGCCATTTTCACGATATTGATTCTTCCTACCCATGAGCATGGAATGTTCTTCCATTTGTTTGTATCCTCTTTTATTTCATTGAGCAGTGGTTTGTAGTTCTCCTTGAAGAGGTCCTTCACGTCCCTTGTAAATTGGATTCCTAGGTATTTTATTCTCTTTGAAGCAATTGTGAATGGGAGTTCACTCATGATTTGGCTCTCTGTTTGTCTGTTATTGGTGTATATGAATGCTTGTGATTTTTATACATTGATTTTGTATCCTGAGACTTTGCTGAAGTTGCTTATCAGCTTAAGTAGATTTTGGGCTGAGACAGTGGGGTTTTCTAGATAAACAATCATGTCGTCTGCAAACAGGGACAATTTGACTTCCTCTTTTCCTAATTGAATACCCTTTATTTCCTTCTCCTGCCTAATTGCCCTGGCCAGAACTTCCAACACTATGTTGAATAGGAGTGGTGAGAGAGGGCATCCCTGTCTTGTCCCAGTTTTCAAAGGGAATGCTTCCAGTTTTTGCCCATTCAGTATGATATTGGCTGTGGGTTTGTCATGGATAGCTCTTATTATTTTGAGATATGTCCCATCAATACCTAATTTATTGAGAGTTTTTAGCATGAAGCCTTGTTGAATTTTGTCAAAGGCCTTTTCTGCATCTATTGAGATAATCATGTGGTTTTTGTCTTTGGTTCTGTTTATATGCTGGATTACATTTATTGATTTGGGTATATTGAACCAGCCTTGCATCCCAGGGATGAAGCCCACTTGATCATGGTGGATAAGCTTTTTGATGTGCTGCTGGATTCGGTTTGCCAGTATTTTATTGAGGATCTTTGCATCAATGTTCATCAGGGATATTGGTCTACAATTCTCTTTTTTGGTTGTTTCTCTGCCAAGCTTTGGTATTAGGATGATGCTGGCCTCATAAAATGAGTTAAGGAGGATTCCCTCTTTTTCTATTGATTGGAATAGTTTCAGAAGGAATGGTACCAGCTCCTCCTTGTACATCTGGTAGAATTCAGCTGTGAATCCATCTGGTCCTGGACGTTTTTGGTTGGTAGGCTATTAATTATTGCCTCAATTTCAGAGCCTGTTATTGGTCTATTCAGGGATTCAACTTCTTCCTGGTTTAGTCTTGGGAAGGTGTATGTGTCAAGGAATTTATCCATTTCTTCTAGATTTTCTAGTTTATTTGCATAGAGGTGTTTATAGTATTCTCTGCTGTTAGTTTGTATTTCTGTGGGATCGGTGGTGATAACCCCTTAATAATTTTTTATTGCATCTATTTGATTCTTCTCTCTTTTCTTCTTTATTAGTCTTGCTAGCAGTCTATCAATTTTGTTGATCTTTTCAAAAAACCAGCTCCTGGATTCATTGATTTTTTGAAGGGTTTTTTGTGTCTCTATCTCCTTCAGTTCTGCTCTGATCTTAGTTATTTCTTGGCTTCTGATAGCTTTTGAATGTGCTTGCTCTTGCTTCTCTAGTTCTTTTAATTGTGACGTTAGGTTGTCAATTTTAGATCTTTCCTGTTTTCTCTTGTGGGCACTTAGTGCTATAAATTTCCCTCTACACACTGCTTTGAATGTGTCCCTGAGATTCTGGTGTGTTGTGTCTTTGTTCTCATTGGTTTGAAAGAACATCTTTATTTCTGCCTTCATTTCATTATGTACCCAGTAGTCATTCAGGAGCTGGTTGTTCAGTTTCCATGTAGTTGAGTGGTTTTGAGTGAGTTTCTTAATCCTGAGTTCCAGTTTGATTGCACTGTGGTCTGAGAGACAGTTTGTTATAATTTCTGTTCTTTTACATTTGCTGAGGAGTGCTTTACTTCCAACTATGTGGTCAGTTTTGGAATAAGTGCAATGTGGTGCTGAGAAGAATGTATATTCTGTTGATTTGGGGTGGAGAGTTCTGTAGATGTCTATTAGGTCCGCTTGGTGCAGAGCTGAGTTCGATTCCTGGATATCCTTGTTAACTTTCTGTCTCATTGATCTGTCTAATGTTGACAGTGTGGTGTTAAAGTATCCCATTATTATTGTGTGGGAGTCTAAGTCTCTTTGTAGGTCTCTAAGGACTTGCTTTATGAATCTGGGTGCTCCTGTATTAGGTGCATATATATTTAGGACAGTTAGCTCTTCTTGTTGAATTGATCACTTTACCATTATGTAATGGCCTTCTTTGTCTTTTTTGATCTTTGCTGCTTTAAAGTCTGTTTTGTCAAAGACTAGGATTGCAACCCCTGCCTTTTTTTGTTTTCCATTTGCTTGGTAGGTCTTCCTCCATCCATTTATTTTGAGCCCATTTGTGTCACTGCATGTGAGATGGGTCACCTGAATACAGCATACTGATGGGTATTGACTCTATCCAATTTGCCAGTCTGTGTCTTTTAATTGGAGCATTTAGTCCATTTACATTTAAGGTTAATATTGTTATGTGTGTATTTGATCCTGTCATTATGATGTTACCTGGTTATTTTGCTCATTAGTTGATGCAGTTTCTTCCTAGCCTTGATGGTCTTTACAATTTGGCATGTTTTTGCAGTGGCCGGTACCAGTTGTTCCTTTCCATTTTTAATGCTTCCTTCAGGAGCTCTTTTAGGGCAGGCCTGGTGGTGACAAAATCTCTCAGCATTTGCTTGTCTGTAAAGGATTTTATTTCTCCTTCACTTATGAAGCTTAGTTTGGCTGGACATGAAATTCTGGGTTGAAAATTCTTTTCTTTAAGAATGTTGAATATTGGCCCCCACTCTCTTCTGGCTTGTAGAGTTTCTGCTGAGAGATCCACTGTTAGTCTGATGGGCTTCCCTTTGTGTGTAACCTGACCTTTCTCTCTGGCTGCCCTTAACATTTTTTCCTTCATTTCAACTTTGGTGAATCTGACAATTATGTGTCTTGGAGTTGTTCTTCTCGAGGACTATCTTTGTGGCATTCTCTGTATTTCCTGAATTTGAATGTTGGCCTGCCTTGCTAGATTGGGTAAGTTCTCCTGGATAATATCCTGCAGAGTGTTTTCCAACTTGGTTCCATTCTCCCCATCACTTTCAGGTACACCAATAAGATGTAGATTTGGTCTTTTCACATAGTCCCATATTTCTTGGAGGCTTTGTTCTTTTCCTTTTAGTCTCTTTTCTCTAAACTTCTCTTCTCACTTCATTTCATTCATTTGATCTTCCATCACTGATACCCTTTCTTCCAGTTGATCGAATCGGCTACTGAGGCTTGTGCATCTGTCACATAGTTCTCGTGCCATGGTTTTCAGCTCCATCACATCATTTAAGGACTTTTCTATACTGGTTATTCTAGTTAGCCATTCATCTAATCTTTTTTCAAGATTTTTAGCTTCTTTGCTATGGGTTCGAAATTCCTTCTTTATCTCGGAGAAGTTTGATCATCTGAAGCCTTCTTCTCTCAACTCGTCAGTCATTTGCCATCCTGCTTTGTTGTGTTTCAGGTGAGGAGCTGCGTTCCTTTGGAGGTGGAGAGGTGCTCTGATTTTTAGAGTTTTCAGCTTTTCTGCTCTGTTTTTTCCCCATCTGTGTGGTTTTATCTACCTTTGGTCTTTGATGATGGTGACGTACCGATATTGCTTCCAAGAGAATAAAATATCTAAAAATCCACCTTACAAGGGATGTGAAGGACCTCTTCAAAGAGAATTACAAACCACTGCTCAACAAAATAAAAGAGGACACAAACAAATGGAAGAACATTCCCTGCTCATGGATAGGAAGAATCAATATCGTGAAAATGGCCATACTGCCCGAGGTAATTTACAGATTCAATGCCATCCCCATCAAGCTACCAATGACTTTCTTCACAGAATTGGACAAAACTACTTTAAAGTTCACATGGAACCACAAAATAGCCCACATTGCCAAGACAATCCTATAACTTTCATTTTTTGCTCCATTAGCAGCTCCAGAAGAGAGGACGGCAGTTGCTATGCTTTAGATGATGTAATTATTTCCTCTTTTTCCTTTGATACCTTCTCTGCTTTTTCTGATCTGTGTTGTTAAAGGTTCAACTGTATGTGTTATATGTATATACAGTATAAAGTATATCCATGCACATTTGTTTTGGAAATTCAGCTAGCAAACCTTTAAAAGGAAATGATTCTGCTTACCTCCAGAGCATGCACATTATATAGATAACTAATCTTGGCTTTATTTTATTTCATTTAAAAAAAATTCCAAATGATATGCTCTCTACAGCATCTTGTTTTAAATTTCATCTTTTATATATTTTGTAAGTAAGCTTAAATTGAGAAGGAGGGGGCAAAGATTTCAATATAACTTTAATACAATGGTCTATGGATATGACTTACTCTTAGTTTCATTCCTTTAAGGAAAGAAACTGTTGTTTCTTTTATAGCTACAGTTTGTTCTGTCCTTTCTGATATTTTATCAGATGGCCCCTTTTAAGTCACAGATTTTAAATACTATAGTACTGTCAAAATTGGGCCTCAGACATAAAAATAAAAACATCATTTATGAGATTTTTCTAGCCAATCTAGAAATGTCATTCACATTTACACGTGTAGTAATTTCAGGTTAGGGAAATACCTCTGAGTATGGCTCATACCTTTATCTTTAATTGAATTTGAAAAATTGTTAACTGACACAATTCCTGATTTCAACTTTTTCTTAGTTTAATTGTCCCATTTTTGCCATGGCTTTGATGGATAATTTCTCCACCACCGTATTAACTTGGTTTGTGCCTATTGTTCTGACAATCCTGAACAACTACTTACATGAAAAAGAATTGTGAGAACAAAGAAGTCTTGTGATGCATTCATAGACATTACCACATTTTGTTAACTTTGTATCTCTTCTTCAGAAGACATTTTAATCACCTTATACTAATAATTTTCTGAGTAAATGAATTCATAACATATATAAGCCTTTCCCTAATCTGTTATTTTCTGCATCAGTATTTAAGTAGTATATTATTGATCAATTTGTAAATAGAGCCCTCATTTGATATCATATTATAGGGAAGCTACTAACATTTCAGATCCTTTATTTCTATACTGAATTATACTACTTAATGTCTCATTACTTTTATATTTTTAAAATTATTTTGTATTTTATTTGACTATTTTGATCCTGCCATTTTAAGGATTATTATTATTTAAATCATCAACTAAAGTCCATGCTTTCTTTAGATTTCTCTGATTTTAACCTACTATACTCATTCTGTTCCAAGATCCCATTTAAGTATACTGAATTATATTTAGTGCTCATGTCTTTTTAAGCTTCTCTTGGCTATGAGACTTTCTTATATGGGCCTTATTTTTGATACTTTGTAAGTTTAGTGGAGTACTAATCAGGTATTGTATCAAATGCCCATCAATTAAAATTTTTCTTAATTTTTTTAATTTTTACAATGGGGTAGTGTATGTGGGGAAGGAAATACATGTAAGTTATGAAGATTGTGGGTCTAGACTCTTTATATTATTATCACCTTATGTCTGCAGGATCAGAAGTGATGACCACTGTCTTATTTTGGTTATTGGTAATTTGTTTCTTCTCTTTTTCTTGTATTGCCTAGCTATAGATTTAGTACCTTCACTGATATATTCAAAGAACCATTTTTGTTTCATTTATCTATTAATTTCTTATTTTCGATTCCATTGATTTCTGATCATTTTTTATTGTAAATTGAAAATATATAGTTGAATATACTAATGGGTTAAAAAGCGATGCCATTATTAATGAATACAATGTAGAATTCTGAAGTCAAGCTAATTAACAAATCCATCACTTCAAATATTTATTATTTTTTGTGGTAAGTACATTTGAAATTAACTCAGTCATTTAGAAATATGCAAAACACTTGTTCCTTGGTATCTGAAGGGGATTGGCTCCAGGATCCCTGGCAGATACCAAAATCTATGGATGTCCAAATTCCTTGTATAAAAAGGTATAGTATTTGCATATAAGTTATGCATATCCTTCCATATGCTTTAAATCATTTTAAGATTATTTACAATATCTAATACAATGTAAATGTTATGCAAATAGTTGTTACAGTATATTTTAACGTTTGTATTATTCGTTATTATTGTACTCTTATTTTTTATTGCTTTTTTCACCAAAATACGTTTGATCCATGATTGGCTGATTCCATGGGTGGAACTCACAGATACAGAGGATCAACAATATTCATCACCCTGTGCAATAGATCTCAAAAAAAAAAAAAATCACCCTATTCTTCTGGTCTAATTGAGGCTTTATCTCCTTTAACCATCATCTTCTCATTTCCCCCACCCGCCAGCCTCTTGTAAGCACTATTCTACTTACTCTCTGCTGTTATGAATTAAATTATTGTAGATTTCATTAAGTGAGAACATGTAGGATTAGTCTTTCTGTGCCAGGATTACTCCACTTAGAATAACAGTTACCAATCCCATCCATGTTATCACAAGTGACAGAAATATATTCTTTTTTAAGGCCAAATAAAATTTCATCATTGTACATATACCACATTTTCTGTATTCATTCTTCTGTTGATGGACACTTAGGTTGACTCCATAACGTGTCTATTGCAAATAGTGCTGCAATGAACATGGGAGTGCAGACATATCTTTCACACAGTGATTTCAAATCTTTTGAGTAATTGCCCAGAAGTAGGAGTGCTGGATCATATGATAATTCATTTTCAGTTTTTTGACGAACTTCCATACAGCTTTTTATAATAGCTGCACTAATTTACATTTCCACCAATAATGTACAACAGTTTCCTTTTCATCACACCTTACCAACACTTGGTATTGTTCATCCTTTTCATAATAGCCATTCTGAAAGTTGTGAGATGGTATCTCATTGGGAATAGCATAATTTGCATCTCTTTAATGATAATATTGAGCATTCTTGATATATCTGTTGACATTTGAATGTCTTCTTTTTAGAAATATCTATTCTGTCCCCTTTCCTTGACAATTTTTCATATGATTATTTGTTTCTTTTTATTGAGTAGTTTGATAATCTTATATGTTTTGGATATTGACCTCTTATCAGATCTATAGCTTACAAATATTTTCTCCCAATCCATAGGTTGTTTCTTGAATTAGTTGTTTTATTTGTTGTGCAAAAGCTTTTCATTTTGTTTTAATCCCATTTGTCTATTTTTGCTTTTTTTGCCTGTGCTTTTGGAGTCTAATCCAGAAAACCATTGCCTAGACCAATGTTGTGTAGTTTCCCCCTAAGTTTTTCTCTAGTAGTTTTGCCATTTCACATCTTTTTTAAAGTCTTTATAATCCACTTTGAATTGATTTTTGTGTGTGGTTTGAGATAAGGGTTCAATGTTATTCTTCTGTGCATGGATATCCAGTTTTCTCGAAATCATTTATTGAAGATATTGCCCTTTTTATTGTGTATTCTTGGCACCTTTGTTTAAAATCAATTGACTCTTTATGTTCAGTTTATTTTAGGCTTTCTATTTTGTTCCATTAGTTAATATGTCTACTTTATGCCAGTGTATTGCTATTTTAATTAATATTACTTTGTATTATAGTTTGAAATCAAATAGTATGATATTTCCAGCTTTATTCTTTTTACTCATGGTTGCCTTGACTATTTGAGCTTATTTTGCCATTCCACATGAATTGTAGGTTTTTTTTCTATTTTTATGAAAAATGACATAGGAATGTTGATAGTGACTGCACTGAATATGTAGATCACTTTAGGTAATATGGACATTTTAACATGAATTCTTCCAGTATATAGACACAAGATATCTTTTAATTTACTTGTGTTTTCTTCAATTTATTTCACTAACTTTCTATAGTTTTCAGTGTGCATGTTTTTCATTTACTTAGTTAAATTTATTTCTAAGTATTTTAGTTTTTGTAGCTATTATAAATGGGATTGCTCCTTTGATATCTTTTTCAGAAAGCCTGCTATCATATAGAAATTCTACTGATTTTTGCATGTTAATTTTATATCCTGTAACTTTAATGTATTTACTTCTAACAATCTTTTTGTATGCATGGAATCTTTTGGGGTTTTCTGTATATAAGATCTCATCATTGGCAAACAGTAAGAATTTCACTTCTTTCTTCCATATTTTTATGCCTTTATTTCTTTCTGTTGCCTAATTGCTGTAGTAAGGCCTTCCAATACCATGTTGAATGGAAGTGATAAGAGTGGGCACACTTGTCTTTTTCTGGATGTTAGTGGAAAGGATTTCAACTTTTTACTGTTGAGTATAATGGTAGCTGTGAGTTTCTCAAATATGACCTTTATTGTGTTGCGGTACATTTTGTCTATATCTAATTTGTTGAGTTTTTATTATAAAATGATGTTGAATTTTGTCAAAATCATTTTTCTGCATCAAATTACATGATCATGTGGTTTTTGTCCTTCACTATGTTAATATATGTGTCACATCTATTAATTCGCCTATGTTGAACCATTCGTGCAGGAATGAATCACACTAGATTATGATGAATAACCCTTTTAATGTGTTGTTGAATTCAGTCTACTAGTATATTGTTGAGAAGTTTTGCATCTATGTTCATCAAGGATATTGTTCTGCATTTTTTCTTTATTGTATTGTCCTTGTCTGGCTTTGGTATCAGGATAATGCTGACCTCATCAAAAGAGTTTGAAAGTATTCCCTCCTCTAGCCTGGCTAACATGGTGAAACCTTATCTCTACTAAAAATACAAAAATTAGTCGAGCATGGTGGCGGGCACCTGTAATCCCAGCTTCTTGGGAGGCTGAGGCAGGAGAATCACTTGAACCCAGGAGGCAGAGGTTGCAGTGAGCAGATATCGCGCCGTTGCACTCCAGCCTGGGTGACAAGGCTCCATCTCAAAAAAAAAAAAAAAAAAAAAAAAAGAAAGAAAGAAAGAAAAAGAACGTATTCCCTCCTTTATAGTGTCTTGGCAGCATTTGCGAAGGACTGTTACTCTTTAAATGTTTGGCAGAATTCAACTGTGAGGCCATTAGATCTTAGGCTTTTTTTTTTTTTTTTTTCTTTTTTTTTCTTTTGAGGCAGTGTCTTGCTCTGTCTCCCAGGCTGGAATGCAGTGGTGTGATCTCGGCTCACTGCAAGCTCTGCCTCCCGGATTCACGCCATTCTCCTGCCTCAGCCTCCGGAGTAGCTGGGATCACAGGCGCCCACCACCATGCCTGGCTAATTTTCTTTTTTTGTATTTTTAGTAGAGACGGGGTTTCACCATGTTAGCCAGGATGGTCTCCATCTCCTCACCTCGTGATCTGTCTCTATTTCATTTCATTTCATTTCATTTCGTTATGCTCTGAACTCCATTATTTATTTCCTTCTCCTAATGCTGCGATTCGTTTGTTCTTTAAAAAAAAATTCTTAAAACATAGCTTTGTTAATTTAAGAGCTTCTTGTTTGATTTAGGCATTTATTGCTATAAACTTTACCTCTTAGAGCTGCTTTAGTGGCATGCAATAAGTTGGCATAATAAGTTTGGTATGTTATGTATCTATTTTTGTTTCTTTCAAGATATTATAAAACTTAATTTTTCAGTGAATCATTGGTTATTTGCAAATGTATTTAATGTACATGTATTTGTGAATTTTCTAAAGTTTCTCTTGTTATTGATTTTTAATGTTCTAATTTTTTCATTTTTTTCTTTTGTTTACTTTGGATTATTTTTCAATTTTATTTTAAGTTCAGGGGTACATTTGCAGGTTCATTATGTAAGTAAACTTGTATTGTGGGGGTTTGCTTTACATATCATTTTGTTATCCAGGTATTAAGCCTAGTACCTATTAGTTATTTTTCCTGACCTTCTCGCTCCTTCCACACTTCACTTAACTGATAAGTTTCAGTGTCTGTTGTTCCATTCTATGTGTCCATGTATTCTCATTATTTAGCTCACATCTATAAGTGAGAATATTTGGTATGTGGTTTTCTCGTCCTGCCTTAATTTGCTAAGGAAAATGGTCTCCAGCTCCATGCATGTTCTTGCAAAGAACATAATCTCATTCTTTTTTTTGGCTGCATAGAATTCCATGGTGTATATGTGCCATATATTCTTTATAAAGTCTTCCATTGATAGGCATTTAGTGTGATTTCATGTCTTCACTATTGTGATTAGTGCTGCAATGAACATATGTGTGCAGGTGTTTTTTATGACTGAATGATTTATACTATTTTGGGTATATACCCAGTAATTGGATTGCTATGTCAAATATAATAGTTCTATTTTTAAGTCTTTCAGGAATTGCCACTCTATCTTTCACAGTGGTTCAACTAATTTACTCTCCCACCAACAGTCTATAAACATTCCTTTCTCTCCGCAACCTTGCCAGCATCTGTTATTTTTTTCTTTTTATTAATAGCCATTCTGATGGGTGTGAGATAGTATTTCATTGTGGTTATGATTTACATTTCTGTAATTATCAGTGATCTTGAGATTTTTTTTTTCATATGCATGTTGGCCGCATGTGTGTTCTCTTTTGAAAAGTGTCTTCATGTCTTTTGCCCAATTTTTAATAGGGCTGCTTGTTTTTTCCTTGTAAATGTGTTCCTTTTAGTTTGCTTACAGTTCCTTATAGATGCTGGATGTTAGACCTTTTTCAGATGCATCGTTTGTAAAAATTTTCCCCATTCTGTATTCTGTCTGTTTACTCTGTTGATAGTTTCTTTTGCTGTGCGGAAGCTTTTTTAGTTTAATTAGATCCCATTTGTCAATTTTTGCTATTGTTCCAATTGTTTCTGTTGTCTTTGTCATGAAATCTTTGTCCATTTCTGTGTCCAGAATGGTATTACCCAGGTTGTCTTGTAGGATTTTTATAGTTTTGGTTTAATTCATATTGAGTTGGTTTTTGGATATGGTGTAAGGAAGGAGTCCAGTTTCAATCTTCTGCATAAGGCTAGCTAGTTATCCCAGCACCATTTATTAAACAGGAAGTCCTTTCTCCATTCCTTGTTTTCATCAGCTTTGTTGAAGATCAGATAGTTGTAGGTGTGCGGCCTTTGCTGGGCTCTCTATTCTGTTCCATTGGTCTATGTGCCTGTTTTTGTACCAGTACCGTGCTGTTTTGTTTACTGTAGCCCTGTGGTAATGTTGGAAGTTGCGTAATGTGATGTTTCCAGTTTTGTTCTTTTTGCTTAGGATTGCCTTGGCTTTGGCTCTTTTTTGGTTCCATATGAATTTTTAAAATAGTTTTTTTAATTTCTGTGAAGAATGTCATTTGTAGTTTGATAGGAATAGCATTAAATCCATAAATTGCTTAGAAAAGTATGGCCATTTTAGTGCTATTAATTCTTCATATCTCTGAGCATCAGATATTTTTCATTTGTTTGTGTTATCTCTGATTTCTTTGAGCAGTGTTTTGTAATTTTCATAGTAGAGATCTTTCACCTCCCCGATTAGCTATATTCCTAGGTATTTTATTGTTTTTATGGTAATTGTGAATGGGATTGTGTTCCTGATTTAGATATCGGTTTGACTGTTTTGGGGGTATAGAAATGGTAGTAATTTTTGCATGCTGATTCTGTATTCTGAGACTGCTGATGTTATTTATCAGTTAAAGAAACTTTTGGGCTGAGACCGTGGGGTTTCCCATCTATAGGATCATGTTGTCTGCAAACAAGGATAGTTTGACTCCCTCTCTTCCTATCTGGATGCTTTTATTTCTTTCTTTTGCTGATTGCTCTTGCCAGGAGTTCCAATGCTATGTTGAATAAAAGTGGTGAGTGTGGGCATCCTTATCTTGTGTCAGTTTTCAAGAGGAGTGCTTCCAGTTTTTGCCCATTCAGTATGATGTTGGCTGTGGGTTTTTCATAGATGATCCTTATCATTTTGAGATATGGCCCTTCCATACTTAGTTTATAGAAAGTGTTCAACATGAAGTAGTGTTGAATTTTATTGAAAGCCTTTTCTGAATCTATTGAGATCGTCATGTGGTTTTTGTCTTTAGTTTTGTTTGTAGGATGAATCACATTTATTGATTTGCATATATTGAACCAGCCTTGCATCCCAGGGATGAAGCCTATTTGATCATCGTGGATCTTATTTCTCCTTTGCTTATGCAGCTTAGTTTGACTAGAAAAAAATTCTTGGATGGAATTTATTTTCTTTAAGAATGTTGAATATTAGCCCCCAATCTCTTCTGCCTTATAGCGTTTCTGCTGAGAGTTCTGCTGTTTGATGCGATTCCCTTTTTAATTGACCTGACCTTTCTTTCTAGCTGCCTTTAACAATTTTTCTGTAATTTTCCCCTTGGAGAATCTGGTGATTATGTGTGTTGGGGCTGATCTTCTTATGGTGTACCTTATAGGGGTTCTCTGCAGTTCCAGAATTTGAACGTTGGCCTGTCTAGCTAGGTTGGAGAAGTTCTCATGGATGATATACTGAAATATGGTTTCCAAGTTGCTTACACTCTACCTATCTTCAGGGACACCCATAAGTCATAGATTTATTCTCTTTACATAATCCCATATATCTCGGAGGTTTTATTCTTTCCTTTTGTCTCTATTCTTGTCTGGCTGTCTTACTTCAGAAAGCCAGACTTCAGGCTCTGAGATTAGTTGCTCTGCTTGGTCTACTCTGCTGTTAATACCTGTGTCTGCATTACAAAATTCTTGTAGTATGTTTTTCAGCTCTGCCAGGTCAGTTATGTTCTTTTCTATACTGGCTATTTTGTCTGTCAGCTACTGTATTGTTTGATAGTGTTTCTTGGCTTACTTGGGTTGGGTTTCCACTACTCTTGCCTCTCAATGGTCTTTGTTTCTATCTAGCTTTTGAATTATATTTCTGTCATTTTAGACATCTCAGCCCAGTTCAGAACCCTGGTTTGAGAGGTAGCACACTCATTTGGAGGCAAGAAGGCGCCTTGGCTTTTTGAGTTGTCAGAGTTTTTGCACTGGTTCTTTTACATCTTTGTAGGCTTTTGTCAGTTTCTTCAGATTTTGAAGTTGCTGACATTTGGATGGTTTTTTCCTTCTTTTATCCTATTTGATGACCTTTAGGGTTTGATTGTGATATAATGTGGGCTCATTTGACTGGCTTTGTTTCTGGAAAATTTTAGGGGGTCAGTGCTCAACTCTCAACTCCTGAACTGCATTAGCGTTTCCTAATATAGAAGATTATTAATTCTGCATTTTTTTCGTTTCTAATATGTGCATTCAATACTATTAATTTTCCTCTAAGCACTGATTTTGCTGCATCCCGCATATTTTGATAAGTTATATTTATTATGGTCATTTTTATTTAGTTTGAAATATTTTTAAATTTCTCTGAGATGTGTTTGACCAATATGTTATTTAGTAGAAGTGTGTTATTATCCAAATATTTGGGGATTGAAGCTATCTTTCTGTTACTGATTTCTAGTTTAATTACATCATGGTCTGAGAACAGACATTGTATCATTTCTATTCCCTAAAATTTGGCAAGGTATGATTATGGCCTAGAATTTGGTCTATTTTGGCAAATTTTCCCTATGTCCTTGAAAAGAAAGTATACTCTACTATTGTAGACTGAAGTATTCTATAGAGCCAATTAGATCCAGGTGATTGACAGTGCTGTTCAGTTCATAGTATATCCTTACTGATTTTCTCCATTCTAGTATAAGAACCTATTTTGTCTGATTTCTATTAATGTAGACTAATTACAGTGGATTTATGGTCCATAATGCAGACTGTCTTGGTTAGTAGTCTATGTGAGCTTAAGAATAGTGGATGTTCTGCTCTTTTTCAGTGAAATAGTCAATAAATGTTAATTATACCAAGTTAAATAATAGTGCTGTTCAGGTCAACTATAGTCTTACTGATTTTCTGCCTGATCGATTAATCGATTATCTACTAAACAGGGGTGTTGAAATCTCCAAATATTAGTAAACTGTCTATGTCTCCTTTGAGTTATATCAGTTTTTGTCTCATGCATTTTGATGTTCTATTTTTTGGTGCATGACCATTTAGGATAGTATATCTTCTTAGAGAATTGGCCACTTATCATTATATAATGGCACCCATTATCTCCAATTTATTGTTTTGTTCTGAAGTCCATTTACCCCTGAAATTAATATAGCTACTCCAGCGTTCTTTTGATTAGCATTAACATGAGATATCATTCTCCATCCTTTCACTTTTGACCTAATTCTTTATAGTTAATGTTGGCTTCTCATAGACAACATATAGGTGTGTCTTATTTTTTATCTACTCTGGCAATATTTGCATTTCAATTGTGATATTTAGACTATTTCCCTTCAAAATAATCATTAATCAGATTAGTATCAACCATATTTCTAACTCTTTTCCATTCATTGCATTTGTTTTTGCCTGTCCCCACAACTTTTTGATTTTATTAAACATTTTGTACAATTTCATTGTGTTTCTTCTCTTAGTGTATTAGTTATCTTCTTTATAATTTGTTTTACTTTTTTCTCTAGATTTTATAATATATATTTGAACTAATATAAGACCACCTTCACCTAGCACTATTTTGCATTTAATATTCCTTCTTAGACAATGTGCTAGTCATATAGTCTTTGAGTCAAAGGAGTGAGAGGAAAGTTAATCTATAATGAAGATTAACAATAAGAGGGAAGATGTCTTCCCTGGCATTCTTGAGTCTTTAACAACATTTTACAAAACAATGTATGCAAAGAACAAGGCTAATCTATAATAAGATAAACAACCATTATAGCTACCTGTTTAGTTGACTCAGGTCCCATAATCTTATTAAGGCTCAAAATATTTTAAAGTTCTGACAATTTAGGTTTTAAATTATTTATTTTCATGTTATATAGTAAATTGTTTTTCCTGTCAATTTTCCCATTGTCTTTGATTTTCTATGGCCTGAGTATGTTTTCCTGTGTGTCCTTTTGTTTTTATTTTTAGGGGAGTGGTTTTTAATCTGTTTGTTGTTTTCTGGCCTTCCTGAATTTGTGGTTTGGTGATTGTCATTAATATTGAAAAATCTCCTGCCATTATCCATTATTACTCTTTTTTTTTTTTGACTGAGCTGTTGCCCAGGCTGGAGTGCAGTGGCATTTTCTCAGCTCACTGCAACATCCACCTCCTGGGTTCAAGTGATTCTCCTGCCTCAGCCTCCCTAGTAGCTGAGATTACAGGCACATACCACAAAGCCTGGTTATTTTTTGTATTTTTAGTAGAGACTGGCTTTTGCCATGTTGGCCATGCTGGTCTTGAACTCAGCCTCAAGTAATCCACCTGCCTTGGCCTCCCAAAGTGCTAGGATTATAAGTGTGAGCCATCACACCTGGCCAACCATTATTACTTCTAATTATTCTTCTGCCTTGTTCTCTCTTTGCTTTTTGTAATATTAATTATGTATATATTATGACCCTTTGAAATTGTCCCACTGTTCTTAAATCTACTTTGTTCTTTCTTTTTGCATTTCAGTTTGAGAAATTTCTATTGACCTAACTTTATGCTCGCTGATTCTTTTTTTTTTTTTTTGCTCCTGTTGTGTCTACTGAGGTGCTCATCAAAGGAACTCTTCACTTGTTGTACAGTGGTTTTATTTTCTGGCATTTATTTTTGAATTTTTCTTAAAGTCTTCATCTCTTTGCTTATGTTATTAAAAAGAGGTCCCTATCCAGACCCCAACAGAGAGTTCTTGGATCTCATGCAAGAAATACTCCAGGGCGCATCCACAGAATAAACTGAAATCAATTGTATTCTAGAAGTAAAGAGACAAAATAATGGGTACTACATGGACAGAGCAGGGCATTCCCAAAAGCAAGAAGAGGAATGCTCCCATTTTATTAGATTTAGTGCTTGTTTATATATAAGATAATAAAGCAAAAAAAAAAAAAACATAGGGGAGGTGTGTTCTATTACAACGACTCCTGACAAAGTATTTTTCATCTTTGTTTAACTACTGACTTTGACAAGACTCTATATGGTTTTATTTAAAGTGAAACTTATTCTTAAATGAAGAATGCTTTTGCCCTTAAGATAACAGGACATCAGGACATTCCCTGAGTCTTTTAGGTGTGGGTCTGTTTAATAATCATATTAATCTGTTCCCTTATTCATAAACATCTTGTGACTAAGAATGCCGAACTCCTGGCAATGCACCAAAGCAGGTCTCAGCCTCATTTGACCCAGTACCTGTTCGAGATGGAGGCATTCTGGTTCAAATGCCCCTGATACTTACATGACTCCTCTTTTCTTGCATGTTGTCTATTATTTTCATGAGAGTTCTTAACATATGATTAATAGTTATTTTAAATTATTTCTCTGTTAATTCCAAAGTCAGTGTGATATCTGAGTTTGGGTCTACAAATTTTTTTTCCACACTAATTTTCTTGTCTTTTGGCATGTCTTGTAACTTTTTGTTGAAAACAGGTTGTATTTTATAGAAAAAGAAGAACTGATTAAAGTTGGCCTTTATTTTGCAAATTTATGTTAATAGGGCTAGAAGTAGTGCTGTATAATATTTGCAATATCCATTGGTATCTTAAAACATCAAAATTCTCTTTTGCCCCTATTTTTGTCTCTCATCTTCAGTTTGGACTTTTCTAAGTATACTCATCACAGAGAATCTGTATCTTGCAACTCTTTAAGCTGTTATTCATAGTTATTATAATGGAAGCCTCTTGGTGTGCGGGTGACATGACAAGGGAGGGCTTTCTACAATCTTATAATTAAATCTGTCTTTTAATGGGCCTATTTCTAAGGGCTGTGATCTTCACATGTGTTACTCCAGTGGTGTAACATTCTCCCTTCTGCCCCCAAACATTCTCACTACTTCCTCCCTAGCTACAGAACTCCAGTCTATCTATCTGACAGCCTAAACCTCAGTAACTATGTATTTTATTCCCTGCTGGTGAGATAAAAGACTAGAAGAGACTGGAGTGACAAAAATGCATTTCTCCCAATGGTATACGACAATGTCAGAATCTTTCCAAAAGGCAAAGCTCTGAGCATATTTCACAATGATTAGTTTTTACCTCCACTTCCTGAATCATGAGGGAAACTTTTCCAGAGTTTCAACATTTGAACAGGTTAGGAATCCTGGTCACAAATGTGTGGGAGTTCTCTTAAGACTTCAGTCAATAGGAATTTCTCATTCTAATGCTAGTCCACACTTAGCCTCAGAAATTTGTCAGTTACCATTCAAGTGTCTGTATCAGTTTAGGGTGGCAGAGTTTTCAGCTCCAGGTAAAAGATATCTTAGTTGTGACTATCTGAATATGCTTATCTTCCCTCATTTCCAAGTAGGAGTATGTCCTGCAACATCAATTATTTGTTGGGTCCGTGAAAAGTTATTAGTTTTCGGTTTTCCTACATTTATCTTGAAGTAAGAATGGGAGTAAGACTTTAAGCACTTTACATAGTGAAGCTGAAACCAGAGTTTGTTATCATTACTTTTTATTTAAAAAATATTTTTCCTTTAAATTGTGCTTAAAATAGTCCCACTTTGAAATCCAAGTTCATTTATAAATTGTTGCCTTTTTCTGTTTTTAAAATATTATATTTATATTTGAATGAATATGGATGTGTATACATGCTTTATTTATTGTTATATACCTGTTGCATTATGTGGATATTAAGACTTATTACATGTTCATGAATTAAAAGAGTCTTTCATCTAGAGGAAAACGACACCAGACAAGCATTTTAAATGTCATAGGGAAGACACTGAGCTTTTTTCTTGGGCTTTTATTTCCAGTTTACCACTCGCTCATTGAGTCATCTTGTAAACTGAAGCTTTCCATGCAGGATTGTAATGAAGGCTTACTGATAACAATGCAGTTAAAGAGCCTGTGAGAACTCAACTAAACTTACCTATTTCTATTAATATGAATTAAGATCATTGTAAATCAGGAGTACAATTGCTTTAATTGGGATATTGACAGAATAGCATGGGAACAGAAGAAATCATGCCTTGTCCTGGCTCATAAGGTCAAGAAAGGTACAATGCAGAATGTAGGATATTTCTTCTGATGCTGTATCTGAAAGATGAGGATGAGTTTTCTTAGTAGACATGTTTGGA
The DNA here is from genome assembly GCF_029289425.2 of Pan paniscus. NCBI lineage: Eukaryota > Metazoa > Chordata > Mammalia > Primates > Hominidae > Pan > Pan paniscus. Next base: position 91,816,340 of record NC_073258.2, on the reverse strand, counting down.
AAAGGCTTCCCATGCAGAGACAACCTTGTGTACAAGGTATGGTTTACAATTTCAATAACACTGTAGCATTTCTCAAACATAAAATAAAAACTATAAAGTCAACAAAGATAAAGCTAAACAGGAAGCAGGAGCTAATAATGGTAAGCATCTTAAATCCAAATAAGTTTAGATTTTTGTCTTAATGTATGGAACATTTTTATAGTAGAAAAGTGACATAGTCTGATTTTAATATCAATGTTTATTATAGATCAGATTTAGATTTTTTCATTAATCAGGAACTTCAGAAGATATTCAAAAGACAACAAATGACTCATACATAATGAGAATTAAGATGTATGTAGATGAATTCTACAATAATAATCCCTTGAATTTTGAGCACTAGTTTCATGATTTCTCCAAAGTTTAGTTTCATTCTTATAAAAATGGGGAATGTAAAGTATATCTTAAAAAAATAAAATATAATTATTAAAATGAGAACTCTAAATCTTACATTAAAGAAGTAAATAATTAATGTACATACAAATATCCTAAGTCAGTGCCTACCTAGCATAGTTCAGATTCTTCCCTGTTGGTGTTACTCATCAAAGCTTAAACTTTATCGAAAGGAAAATGAAGTTACTTGATCTTTCCTGCTATATTTTCCAAAGATAATTGACAACTTTCCCATATGGCTAGCTCTTTATAACATCCTTTATTTTAATTCTGAACTCATTTTTTTATATTTTCTGTTCCAAAGCCTGTTACAAAAATTTTCAGTGACTTGTTTTCCAGGTTATACTTAGAACACCTGGTCTCTAAAGTCACCAGAGCAAAGAAGATTTTGGAGCCAGTTGGCAAACATAAATGTAAGAAAACAGGTAAAATCTAAGAGTAAAAGCATTTAGATGGCCTTTTAAATTAAAAAAGAGAGCAAGAAGAGAAATCATTATGTTGGCAGCAAACTGAGAAGAGAAATACAATGAAGAAATTGTAATGTTTTCTACTACCTCCTGCTTCAATGACTACATTTTGCTTTATTGATGACCATTTCGGCAGACTTTTTCAGCTTTTCCAAGAAACCCTTTACTTAACTGAAATACTTTGATCTTTCTCTCTCTCTCTTTTTCAATTTTTTTTTAAGACAGGCTCTCACTCTGTTGCCCAGACTGGAGTGCAGTGGTAGGATCATAGCTCACTCTAAGCTCCTGGGCTCAAGCAATCCTCCAGCCTCAGCCTCCGAGGTAGTTGGGGCTACAAGTACACCCCACCCCATCTGAGTAATTTTAATTTTTTTTTTTAGAAGAGACTTGCTATGTTGCCAGGACTGCTCTTATACTCGCAGCCTCAAGTAACCCTGCCTTAGTCTCTTGAGTAGCTAGGACTAAGGCATGAGCCACCATGCCCCGACTAGTCTCTTCTATAATGGCCATATTTTATAACTCTTCCCCTACCTTCCTTATATCAGCTTTTTCTTCCTTACTCTTTCTATATAATTTATTGACTTTCAGCTCTGGTCTAACAATTGAGCTAGGTCACAGGAAAATCATGTGAGGAAATTGCAGTTTCTACCTATATAAAGATCATAATCTAGTGGAGGAGAAAATCCATCCAAACAAAATAAAAATGAATAAATACCTTTGGCAGTAGATCTACTGTCTACCAATATAGCAAAGTTTATAGTAGATGGAATATAATGTGTCTAATATGGAATCCAAGCAGCATTTCTTGACTCCTCTGTGGGATAGGCTAAGTGCTATTTATATTACTTTATTTAATCTTTATAATAATTCTATGAGATTGTATTATTTTGCCTATTTACAATTGAGGAAAATAATGTCCCAGAGCAAGAAAGTTGTTGAGCTAATAGAATGAACTCCTTTAGAATAGATGTCCTTGACTTTCTTAACTTTGAATTTCCTCTGTATAACAATATGCATAGGACATGCTGGCCCCTACATAAAATGCATATTTTCTGAATGAATGAATTGAAATAATATGTGTTCAAGACCAAAAGCCTAGAAATTCTAGAGGTAAGGTGTTCGCTCTGATTTAGGGTGAGAAGGAATGTGGGCAAAAGAGAATTGAGGAAAGAGTTTTATTGTAATAGTTAATCTTTGGTCCTAGTATTCAGTAAACATATGCTTGCATATAAATAGGGTCTTATTGCGCACATATAAAAAAGGATATTTATTTATTTATTTATACCATTCATTACACAAAAGTATATAGTTATATAATGTCCTCAGGTATCTCAACAGCATTTTTGGCCCTCTACATTTAGGTAATCTTGAAAAAATGATTTTGTTTTGATTTTTTTCCTGGTGAAAAAATATAATTCTTACATTTTTTTCTTCTGGGGAAAATCATAATTTATTTAAGATTTTGTCATGTGACTATTTTCATATTCTGTGCTTCTTTTCCTTTCTTTCTTATACCTTGTAACACATGTCTTATAAATTTCTTCTAATGCATGTTTATGAGCACAGGTAGACTCAAGTTTAACAGTTTAACTTTCTTTTAGAAATACAGTTAACTCACCCTTATTTTATGGCGTATTTATTTAAACATTCTTTTAAATGCCAAAATATGCCTAAAATCTAAAACTCAAGTATGAGGTTTTCATAAATAGCTGAACTCTTGAGCTCTGATGTCTGTCCAAAAAATCCATTTACTTATCTTTAGGTTGGAGCACTATATTCACTTGCTCCTAAAATAATCGGTAAAATATAAGCCTCTATCATTCTTATTTTCTCAATGAGGCACATCATAATTTGCCCACTTCGGTCTCTTTAAACTTACCCAAAGAAAGAAATCTGCTGAAAAATGCCTTTAGTCAAACTGAACCATGTCTTACTTTTCTCATCATTTTGATCCTGCCAATTTTGGTACCTCATATTTGCATTTGCTCCTTGATTTTCACTATTTCTGCTCAAATTTCATCACCACCACCACAAAACAAATTATATCATTTAATCACTTTTAGGGAAACTATTGGCTTTTTAATTTTAATTTTTAAAATATATTATTATTATTATCCTTACCTGCAGGGCTCTTAAAAGCAGACAGAGTATTCTTATCTTTAGTAATTCATTTTATATTGTGAATGTATTTCCATTATAATTGAAATTTATTATTTTCATAATCTATCAGCTTTTGCAGCTTTGCAAATGTTGATAGTGGCTATTATCAATGCAACCACAAAATAAGAGATAATTTGCACGTCATATTCTATTCTTCCTTGCACTTAATGCAGTAAATTCTACCTACCTCCAAACGTTCATTTTGTTCAAACTAGCTCCCCTATGAGAACTTGTCCTTTTGTCTAACTTAAATGGTCTCTTACTTAATTGACTCTCACTTACTGTTTTTTGAATTCCTGGAGATATAAGCAGAGACCACTGATAATTGACGTCATTATTCTTTACATGTACTTTTGAAATGTTGCGTGCTCTTCTCTAAACAAGCACTTTTCAATGCATAGTCCATGTGACAATAGTATCTTAAATACTGGGTTGGGATAAAAACCAAAATATTTTGCAGTCAAAGGAAGTCAGTAACTGCCAGAAAACATATCCTTTTTTTGGATGCACATTAATCTATTAGTGATTCTGGGTCCATTTAACACAAAGAAGCATGTTTAACTTAAATTTCCTCAGCACTTCTTAATCGTTTTTCATTATGAGCTTCATTTTTCATGTAATATCTCTGAACACCCTGTGAAAAAGTGCTTTGGGAATTACTAAATTTGCTCCTTTTTAGATATTTTAACCAATTTGCCTATTTTCCATGGTTTGTCCATTTTATTACTTGCTTTAATTTTTAATAATATTCTTCTCATATTTTTGAATAATTATGTTATAGACTATACACTACATTCTAGTAGGGGTCAGGTGCATATGAAATAGAATAGAAAAATGCTTTCAGACTCTTACAGAACTTCATAATTTTAAGACACTCTGATATCATGTTCACTTCTCTTTTTGTACTGAGGAAGAGTACCACCACAAGGATACCAAAATAAAATGGTAATCTTTGTTTCCCACAAAGTTCTTCTTCTTGTTCTTTAGCCATCCAGATAAGAATACTTTCTTTTCTTCTTTAAAAATCTCATGGTTACATAACAGAAAAATAGTATTAAGTCTAATTATGTTGGAATTTTCCTTTCTCTATCACTACCTTTTTTTTTCAAAGGATTGAATATTCCTGTAAGGTTATAAAGGTTAGTACTTCAGTTCTTATTTTTAAGAACAGGAGAACAAGATAAAGTGTTAAGTAAGTTGAGCCAAAACAAATCTTTGGTACCCCTGGGTATCAGCTGGTGCTTTATCTGGTGAATTGTGCCACCTCTAGGCAAGGAACTAGCAGTTATTCCAGTGGAGATCAAGAAGGAGAAATGTAAACCAAAGGAAAGAATAAAAAATCAGTGAAGCATTTGACAGTTTGATATGACCTATACTCTAATGAGTATAAAATGTCAATAAAAATCACAGCAAAACAGTTGTTGGTTTCATTCTGATAATTTTATGTTCCCATATAAAGCAAAACAGATACATAAAGCAAAGTAATTCATATATGAAGAAGTATTTTAAGGGGTGAAAACCATTCCATTTACTGCCTTAATACTCTACTTAACTAGAAATGGAAAAAGAGGTTTATGCCACCAAGTAATTAAGTTCAAAAAGTATTGCTTGGGAGATTGAAAAATCTTGATGGCATATCTTTATGTTCCCCCATATAATTACTTATTTATATTGCATTTAATGTGTATATCAGAGGTAATTATTGTATGGACCTTTATTCGCAGGACCTTACAGTACATCTGTCATTCTGTACTGAATCACTCCTTTCATCTGTGATATCTTTCTGAACGTAGATTGGTTAATGACACTTACTTCTTTAAAAAATCATGTGTAAGATTCTAATGATTATGAAATAGATCCACATTATATGGAGTGGCATTCAATACTCTTCTCAGCCTGGGGCCGATTTGCCTGTTCACCAGCATCCTCAGTTCCCAACTAGAGGCCGCTTGTGCACTGTGGTCTTTGTAAGGTGTGCCGTGTACAGACGTTCGCATAGGTTGCAAGATGAACAAGCCCTGGAGTTGAGGAGTGATACTTTTTTTTTCTCACCACTTTTTGCCTTATATTGCATTGAATTTTTGTCATTTTATGAAGCTGTTGTATTCCCTTACTCTACTGTCAGTTTTTCAATTCATTTAATTGTTTTTTGCCTGAAATGTACTTTCCGTTGTTTGTAATCTGACAAACTCATAGGTATTCTTTAAGACCCAGTTCAAACATTTATTTTCTGAGGACTAATGTAACTCAGAATTTGTAACTGGCTGCTACATTTTCAGTCACTTGCCTGTAACCCCTACTATCAAGTTTACTCCATGAAGGCAGAAATAGGTCTCTAACTCTATTGTTTTCCTATTATTGTTACAACAAATTACCACAAATCTAGTGGCTTAAGAACAACATGAATTTATTATATTGCAGTTCCAGAGGTCAGATATCTAAAATTGGTGTTACTAGGCTAAAACAAAGTTGTCGTCAGGGAGGTATCCCTTCTGGAGTCTCTGCAAAAGAATCCATTTCTTTGTATTTTCCAACTTTGAGAGGTAGCTCACATTCCTTGACTCATGACCTGTTCTTCTGTATTCAAAGTCAGCAGCATGGCATCTTTAAGTCTCTCTGTCTGATTCTGATATTCTTTTACTTTTAGGACCCTTATGTGATTATATTCAGCCCACCTGGAGAATGCAGGATAATCTGCCTAAATCCATATCTTTAATTTAAGCATCTGCAAAGTCATTTTGCCATGCATTGTAACATATTCACAGGTGTTGAGGATTACAACATACATATCATTGAAGGGACATTATTCTGCCTAACAAACATACTAATCACGTGTTTAATATTCAATATTTATTAACCGAAGGAATTTGTGAGATTTTTAGTTATTAGCATTTATAGTAGACTTTTACTAGATTATGAAATTCTTGAGGCGAGGGAGCATGTTTTCTTTATCCCTCTATTCTCATGTCCTAAGTAAAAAATTATTAATAGATTCCTTAAGAGAGACACAACTAAATTCTACCTTTAATAAATATAGCTAATGAAATATCTTTTTATATATATAAAATAACACTTTCCCAAAGTCATGCATTTTGGGTCTATTAAATCTCGTTCCAGATATAGTATCAGATCAGAAGTGAAAGTAGAAATTACTACACAGAGCTGGCAGCTTTTCATTTGGAATTGCTGAGTTCTCTTTGATTCCCTTTTTGGGTCATTTCTAAGCTATATCCTTACTTCTATTATCAATATTGGTGATGCTGATTCCAGTTCATAACTATATGTAACTCAGTTCAGCATAGATTTGATAAAGCAGTTCATATAAAAATAATCCCATGAAAGTGATCAATAAAAATTAAAAGATCATAATGATATAGGGAAGAAACATATTCTATGACAATAATATCAATGATCTGAGTTTTCTAAGTGGTTGCTGTATTTTACACTTCAGTTTTCCTGTGCTGGTGCAACCCATGTGTCAGAAGCAATGAATTATTTGTTCAAGAGATGCATCTGCAAGATGTGCCAGAACAATATGATTAAATTACAAGGACTCTTTCCAACCTTGCAGCCCACAATCATGGTCATTATCACCTAAAAACAGTATTCATTTTTCTGATACTTTCAAGTTGAGGAGTACATAAATGTTACAATATAACAAAATCTCCTTCCTCTGCTGACATGTTATGCAGTGCCAGGATGAGAGTAGTTGCTTACTATATAAATAACTGTTGAATTAAATTGAATTTTTAAATAATAGACACTTATCCCTTCGTGTTTTCAACCTCTTTGCTTATTTGTCTCATCTTGTATAAGCACCAAGGTAAATTTCTTTATTCTAGCTAAGCAAACACTATTCATGATTTCCTTAATATATACCAAGTGCTACAGTCATCTAAAGCGATATTTTATTTACTCCTATAAACACATATGTTTCACACTATGTTACTTATTCTTCTACATTATCAAGCTTGCTTCAGTCAGTAACTCCAGTTTTTCTTCGGAAGTTCTGAATGTGTTCTATAAAGGCAGCATTTTATATGCTTATTTCATTTGGTGTACTTACCTTTTATATTTACATTTCTAGATAGGAGAGGTCATGTCTGTTTCTTATCATCACTCTTTAAATGTTTTTAAGACAAGAAACTGTAAAAAATAAAAGACCGATCTTTGAATAACCATAATCATTCCTCAGTTCAAGACTCCTGAAATGCTTTTCCTCTTTTCTCTCCCTTTTTAGGTTTATTTTTCTAAATACAGCTCTACGTCTCTCTATTAAAGCCTTTGCCAAATTGTGCTGTCCCCTTTGATCTGCTTCATTAATAAAATTGAGTATCAATCATTTTTGTATCATTTACTTCAGAGTCTCCCAATCTCCCCTTGAAGATTAGAATAACCTGGACATGTATTAAATATGTAGATTATCAGATATTTCTCTTATAAATTCTGATTAAGTAATACTGGGTGGGGCTTAGGAGTGTAAGACCCAGATAATTTCTTTCTTCAGAGAAGTTACGCAAATGCTACTGCCATTCACTGACAATTCATGGCATTAGCAGCATTAATGGCAGGCTGGGTCCTTACTGTCTATGGTTCAAATGTCCTAAACACATTTCTACTGACTACTGGCCATTTTATGCCCCTGAAGAAATGTCCTCTACTTTTTATGGTCTGAACACAAATCTTATCTAATATGGAACTGAAATTCATTTCTTTATGGTTTCCACTTACTTCCTCACTTTGACCTCTGGGGACACAGTGACCAGGTTAGAGGTTTTTGATACAGGACAGTCCATCAGTTATGAGAAACTGGCTGCCATACCCACTCAACTCCTTTATTTAAAAAAAATCAAAACGTCAGTTCTGTTGACATTCTCCAAAGTTAAGATTTTACCATCCTGATTAACAACCTACCTTTGACCTATACTGTCCAATATGGTAGCAACCACCCACATGTGACCATTGAGGAAATGAAATGTGACCAATGTGTCTAAGAAACTAATTTTATTTAATTTTAACATTTAAAATTTACATTTATAGTCCGGGGGCGGTGGCTCATGCCTGTAATCCCAGCACTTTGGGAGGCCAAGGCAGGCAGATCACAAGGTCAGGAGATTGAGACCATCCTGGCTAACTTGGTGAAACCCTGTCTCTACTAAAAGTATAAAAAATTAGCTGGGCATGGTGGCGGGCACCTGTAGTCCCAGCTACTCGGGAGGCTGAGGCAGGAGAACCGATTGAACCTAGGAGACCGAGGTTGTAATGAGCGGAGATCCTGCCATTGCACTCCAGCCTGGGCAACAGAGCGAGACTCCGCCTCAAAAAAAAAGATACATTTATATAGCCAGATATAGTTAGGTATAAATTTAGAGTACACAGAGACCACTTTAGGATATGGTTGCCTAGTTTCATAAAGGAATGCGTTAAGCTGAAGCTTTAAAGTAGTTACATGTGAAGAATAACAATTATAGTTGTAATAGGGAGAAAGGTTATTACATTTACAAAAGACTAAAGGTGTAAGTTTAGTAAACATATTAATTAGATACTCTGAACTTGATTCACTAGAAAGTAGTTTTAGGAAAGCTACATAGTTGTTGATAATGTTTGGATAGTTTTGGTTGGATATTTATGCCATTGTGAGGAAATTCAACTTTATTGTAGAAGCAATAGAGAATTATTGAGAATTTTTAAACAAGAAAGATCAATGTCCAGAGGGATTTATCTAAATAACTTCTGTTTATAATAATTAATAAATTTGTTTCTGAAAATAATAATACTAAGGCATTAGACTTTTTATGAAAGATTGAGTGAATATTTTTGCCACAGAAAGACAAGTAGAAAAGGCATAATTTCTAAAATATGGAAACTGTTTTGAGGCTAAATGAAACGGCTTTAAGCAGTTCAATAAGATTAAAGACATGACACAATATGTTACACTACAAGTGACACTTTTAGGAGAATCTCAGTTGGAAATTGAAAATGAATTGCATTCTATGAAATACATCAACTAAATTTCTATATTGGCATTTTATATATGAACTTACATTTTATTCATTCCTAGGCTGTCTCTTTAACTCCTGCCTTTGTCTTTATGCTTCCATGGCTAAAAGATTTGGAAGGTAAAGATAACATTATTTGGACATTACTTGGGGTTCTAATGCAGAACAAATAGATACTGAATGACTAAATAAATGCATAAGGTGGAAAAATGACTGTCACAGAAAATAATATAATTGAATATTTAAATTTTTCAATTAAATTTGAATATTGAAACAATTGCATATGCTTATGATTTTTATATACAATATTACTATCACTATTTTCTTTATTTTTAAAATTTGAATGATACAGCTGAATTGTCTACACACCTTGACTTTTTATTTTCTTCTTAACATGAAAGTAGAACGTTCTGGTCAATTTAAGAGCTTAACTATTTTTCTATCTCTATAATTTAAATGTTACAAATCTAAATTTCAGTTTAAATCTTTAAAATAAGATTTAGACCATTTTTCTGTTCCTAGTCTAAGGTGTGTTACTTTGAAGGCTGCGTGTGTAGAGTGTTTCACCAGTGGGCATTTTGAAGGCAATTACCATGACCATTTATGATAATTGTTAAATAAATGTATTTATTTATTAATTCTCTTAACACACAGTTACTGAGCTAGCTACATGTTCCAAGCATGATTCAGATAGAGGGATACGTGGCTAAAAAAGAAAACCAGATAAATTTTCTCATCTTTCATGGAACTTACTTCTAGTGGAAAAAACAAAGAAACAGCACAGAAATAAACCATTAATATAATGTCATACAACATAAAGGAATATAATATAATGTAATATTCGTTAACAAATAGTAGAGTGAGTTTTCTTCAGGTTTGTACTCAAAAGTCACCTGCTTAGTGTTCCATGGTACTTTATATAAAATGGTATCCACTTTCTAATATTTTATATTATATATGCTTGATATGTATATATCAAGAAGACTATTGATACATATTTGTATTTATATATATTTTAACTTAGCCATCTCTAATATATTTAACATATTTCATTTTTTACTTATTTAAATTTAAATCTACTCTGTTAGAATGTAGCCTCCATGAGGGGAAGGACTTTTGTTTATGTTTTTTACAACTATATACCTAACACTACAATTAGTGTTACCTATTAACAAAAGGCCAATAAATATTTTTGAATAAATAAATGTTGAATTTATACATTAGTATATCAATACTTTAGGGAGTAATTCTATTATACATATTTATTCTGAAGTTTCTAAAGTTTCAGGGTTACAGTGAAGCAAAACTCTCCCTTTCTGGAAAATGGCGCAAGTAAACGCATCACTTAAATTAGCCTTTTCTACTTAATCCTAAAACATATTCTTCCATGTCAAATCACTGTTTTTACCACCTTACATCTTTCTGATTTTCTGTTTTGGCAAATTTCTGACAGAATGAGCCAAATACAAAGTAAATAGAGTATTACATGTAATAGCAAAGTTTATAAAGAATCAGAATTTTATGAAGCCAAAGCTGAGTATTATAATGCGGATAAACACCTTTAATTTGTAGATCAGCAACTTTACAATTGATAAAGAGATTTGAAAAGGAAAATAGTGATAGGCCCTTTAAGTAAAAAGTACCTGGAATGATCAAAATTAGTGACTCCTAAATTTACAAGCCCAGTCCCAAATCCTCCCCACATTTCTGTCTAATCAAGTGATTTTTTCTTCAGAAATTTTAGGTGAAGCCATTACCTCCAACACCTTGATTTCCTCCCAGTGAAACTGATTTTGGACTTCCAAGCTCCAGAATTATAAAATAATAAGTTCAGTTGTTTTTTGTTACAGCAGCAATAGGAAACTAATACATCACCCTCTAATAGAATACAAACTAGATGATGCAAATGAGAAGAAATCCAACAATTCTGTTTTCTGTACAACCACATGATCATCCTCCACACATCGTCTTTGTCCCTCCAGATGTAAGGCATTATGTTTAGCTCGCATGCCATGATTATGTGGTGATATAATGAGAAGATTTTTTAGTTTCCTTCAGTTGCTTTTTTACTGACTACTTGGTTTGTTGAGACACAGACAAATTGTCATCTTTATTATTTTTTTCCAATTGCTGCCAGAGGTTTTACTACAGCTGTAAGGCAGGAACATGAACTTTTTAAAGTGATCAAAACTAACACTTTTTGCAATGGGAAAAAATAATCCAAGATAATATTATTGTAATTATTTATTCTATTCACAATGAGATAATTAGTGCAATGAAGACCCATTAGGGACCTATCAACATGTGAGAGAAAAGATCTCAAAAACAAATCAAGATATCTGAATAATTTCAGAGAACTCAGATAATGGCTGGTCAAATGATCAACCAGGTACAAAACAAAGGGACAGCCATTCTTGAGAAAGTTGTGAAGCTGGTTAAGCTTCCTTTAGGAATCCTCCTTGAAACCTTTTTATGACCTTCCTTCCTTTCCTTCCTTTTTCCTTCCTTTCTTCCTTCCTTTCCTCCTTCCTTCCTTCCCTCCTTCCCTCCCTCCCTTCCTTCTTTTTCTTTTTCTTTCTCTTTCTTTCTTTCTTTCTTTCTTTCTTTCTTTCTCTCTCTTTCTTTGTTTCTCTTTCTTTCTTTCTTTCCTTCCTTCCTTCCTTCCTTCCTTCTTTCTTTCTTTCTTTCTTTCTCTCTCTTTCTTTCTTTCTCTCCTTCTTTCTTTCTTTCTTTCATTTTCTTCAGAGTCACACTGTTGTCACAACAGGCCGGAGTAAATGGCATGATCTTAGCTCACTGTAACCTCCACCTCCAGGGTTCCAGCAATTCCCCTGCCTCAGCTTCCTGAGTAGCTGAGATTACAGGCGCCCACCACCACACCCAGCTAATTTTTGTATTTTTAGTAGAGAGGAGGTTTCACCATGTTGGCCAGGCTGGTCTCGAACTCCTGACTGCAGGTGATCCACCCCCACCGGCCTCCCAAAGTGCTGGGATTACAGGCATGAGGCACCGCACCCAGCTTTTACAGCTTTTCTTACCACTGTATAGCCATTCCATTTATTACATCTCTGGCTAACTAGGCTTTCAGTTGAAGAAGTAATAAAACCAGGCCTATATTTGTATCATCGGTTTCCTATTATTAGCTATATCTCCTATGAACTAAATAACTATTTTGTATAGTTATTTATTTTTCAAAATAAATACAGTGTTTACTCATTTCATAAAATTAATATATAACCACATGGAAATAATAATGACTATTCTTATTCAAGATAGATTATGCACTGGCAACAAATAGTGCTTGGTACCACCTCAACATACCTCATTTGATGTGTACCATCTTCTTATTAGACAGGAATTATTACTAATTCATTTTGAACATGAGAAAACAGCATCAGACAGGTTAACAATGAGCCTAGATCTTGGAACTCTAAGGAGTAACAAAAATTAATTTAAATCCAGATTTTTGAACTCTGCAATTTTTACCCTAATTATCATGCTTTACAGAAAATGTAGACAAGTAAAAGGTATATACAGACATTCATAATTCTACCGACCCAGAAATTACCACTGCTAACCTTTGTTTCATATACTCATTCAGGCTGAACTACAGTGGTGCAACCATGGCTCACTGAAGCCTTGACCTCCCAGGATCAAGTGGTCCTCCCTCCTCAGTCACCCGAGTAGCTGTAACTACAGGCATACTCCAACATGCCCACTTATAAAATTATTAATATTATTTGTAGAGATAGAGTTATTACTATGTTTCCAGGGGTGGTCTAAAACTCCTGCGCTCAAGTGATTCTCCAACCTCAGCCTCTCAGAGTGCTGGGATTACAGGTGTGAGACACTATGCCCAGGCATTGCTAACATTTGTGAGATTTCATACACCACACACACATACACGTGCAGTGCTCAAGGTGAAAATTTTAAATAATGTTAAAGTATAGATGAAAAGTTAAAGTTCCTAGCTTGATTCCTTTCAGTTTTTCCTCATATAGTAACAAATATGATCAGATTCTATGTAGACCTCCATAAATTTGAAGAGATATATATTTGAAACTCATATTTTAAATTGACTACCTATAGTTGACTTAACAATTACTATACATTTAGCTTCACTACATAAAAATACAAAGATTCTATATGACATAAAACATAACATATTCACATCATATTTGTCAATTTAGCTTTTGAATGGTATAATTAGCTGACAAAAATCTACATATGAATGTTTGAAATGATGATAATGACATTACAATAATCTATAGCAATATTAAAAGAAGCCACTATTCATTGGATACCAGCTATTTTAGATGTGTACATGTAATTTTTAATATTCATGATATCTACATTTTAATTAGTTTTATTTCTATTGTACAGGTGAGAAGGCATAAACTTAGCCAAGATGAATAATTCAATCTATGCTACATAATCAGCAGTGAAAAGGGATTTAGTCTAGAATTTGTGTGACTATAAAGTCAGTTTTCTATTCACTGTAATACCTTCACTCTCCTGCTTTTTGAGGCTTGAGACTTTCCCTTCACAGCACAGAGTTTAACTTTGTATAGACATACCCACATTTGTCAAATTTGCTAAGTACTTATCAAATTCTACTTTTCTTTGTACTATGTGAGAGTAAAAATCAGGTTTTGTAAGTGGTTGCAAAATTCAGTCAATGGAAGAGTCTGAAGAACCATATAGATTTTTTATTTCAGATAAACTTAGTGAGACAAAATTATCCAAAGGCCATTTGAAAGTTTTGCTTTTATTCTATGTATCTCCAATCAATTGATTAAGCCTTAGTCTCAAGTCAATATATCTTTGCAGCTTCCTGTTATTTTGGTCATATACATGAAGTATAACATTTGTTTAAAAGCTTTCAGTAAAAGCTTAGGCAAGTGAGGCAAAGGAAAGAAATAAATACTTGTATTTGTTTTAAGCTTCTTTTTCTTACTGGACTACAGGGAGAGTTAATTGGAACAATGTGCATTACAATTTGCTGCTTCTTTGGTTTAAAATGAACAAAGAATGAATTATAAATGTATAAGAAATTATATGATATTCCTAGCAATTGTGTCAAAATCATTAACCAGGATACATGTTATGATACTCATTGATTTAGAATATTTCTTGTCCCTATCCTTTTCCTTCCTTCCTTCCTTCCTTCCTTCCTTCTATTCTTTCTTCTTTCCTTTCTTTCTTTCTTTTGTATCATGGCAAAATGTCTAGGGACTCAGGGTATAATTCAGGGAAGACTCTGAAGAAAAGAAGAAAATATCTGAAATAATGGTGGGAAAAGGCCTAATCTTTGTTTGAGTGTTCCAGTTCAGACTGTTAACATCACACATAGCATCCAACTGAATCAAATGAGGCACAAACTACCACACATATGAACGTTACATGGTTCCAAAGGTGAATGCAAAGGAGAGTGTTACTAAATGACAGCTGAAGAGGGGAGCTGAAGGCCAGAGTTAATGAATTTATGTTAAGGAAAAACATAAGACTAAAAATCAGATGCAGAACCAGAAAAAGTTCAGGAACTGAAGAAATTCAGTAATAGCCTAGAAAATCAGATGTAAGAACCCAGAAAAAGATTCAGGAATTGGCAGTGAGTAGGGTTGGACCTGGGGATATTCTTCCTGAATGTGGTGGATTCGATATACTTTGGTAGGGGAACTCAATTTGTAGGGTCAAAGTTGAGGAACAAAGAAAGCATTGTGTGCAAGTTTTGCCCAGGTCTCTAGAAATCTGATCATCCTTTAGGTTCTGTTCTGATGTTCTTGAGCTTATATAACAAATATATCATAAAGTAGGTGGCTTATAAAACACAGAAATTTATTTCTCTAAGTCTAGGATCCTTAGAAGAACAAGATTAAGGTACAGTACCTTTGATGCCCCATAAGTGCCCCATCCTCATAGATGGTGCCTCCTCCCTGTGTCTTCACATGGTGCAAGTGGCAAAGAAGCTCCCTTGGGCCTCTTTTATAAAGACTCTAACTCCACTCATGAAGTTTCAACTCCTATGATCTAATCACTTCCCAAAAGCCTCGACTTCTCAGTATCAGCACCTTGGGATTATAACAGGGATTTTTAGGGGACAAACATTCGGACAATAGAAGATCATTTAAATATTCATTCTTAAGGAGCTTGCGTTTCTTATGGTACAATCTTTAACTGACCAAATCTTTATTAGCTGTTTCCAAGGACACCATTCGTTGTAAAAAGTACCAACTGCCCAGTTTATTTGTCAGGGAACTACAGCTCTGTCTTTCTCATCTCCCTGACCTCTATACTCTCTTAAGTGCAAGGGTAGTTTAAGTGGAAAAAGCTGTCTCTAGCATGTGGTATAGGTATTAATCCTCCATTAATCAGAAGTATAGAAACTATAATTTCTTCTTGCAATTCCAGTAACCAGTGAGTCTATCTTGTGTATCCTATTACAAACACTGACCAATGACTAATATTATAGCACTCGCATAATAACATTTTATATGTGAATCCCTCCCCTTTCCTTTTCATGCTTTCTTTGGAGCTCTGATCCCTCCTTAATTACCTTCCTTTCTTACACTTTCTGAGATTCAGGTTACTGATTACTGTAAGGGTAAGGGACCTGTACAACAAACAGAAATATAAAATGATTCACCTGTGATATAGCACAAATAAAACATACATTATAGCTATGTGGACTTCCTAAAGGCAGCCTAGAGTGGTGGTTGAGCATTCTGTCTGCGAACAGAATTAACGGACTTTGAATCTTATTGTGGCTGCTAATTGGCTATATTATCTTGTTCTTTAAACTCGTGGGCCTCAAAATGGGGAACCTACAGCATCTCACAGAGTAGGCATTATAATTCTAGTTTAATGAGAAAATATACATACAGGTTTTTTTTTATGACTGATCCAGAGTAAGTGATTCATAAAAGACAGCTACGTGAGGAAAAATGTTGCTTTCCCAGGGGAGATTCATCTGCTAATAAACAGGGCAAACTTTGATGGTCAATGAAAGCCTGGGCATATTATTTTAAGCACTCCATAGGAAAGCAGAGCTTTGGAAGACCTGCAGCCTCTAGCCAGATCCATGCCTATTCTTTTACTGAGTAGAAAACCTAAATTTCACTGAATAACACTGATCACAAGACCCTATGGTTCAGAGACACTTGAGGATTTTCAGGGGCCAGCAGATAATTGTGCTTTCTTTTCCCAGTTCTATATCTGCAACACCCTCACAAGTTAAAGTGCAAAGGGAATTGTCACTTACTTTACTCACATGTTCAGTAGATGAAAGGGGGAACACAGTTTTGCACGGATAATGTACTTGTTTTTAGCTTCTGTTAACTCTTGTATGGTCTTTCATAAGGATTAGCACAATAAAAACTACTTTCCTGGCCGGGCACAGTGGCTCATGCCTGTAAATCCCAGCACTTCGGGAGGCCCAGGCAGGCAGATCATGAGGTCAGGAGTTCGAGACCAGCTTGGCCAACATGGTGAAACCCTGTCTCTACTAAAAATACAAAAATTAGCTGGGTGTGGTGGCAGGTGCCTGTAATCCAAGCTACTGAGGAGGCTGAGGCAGGAGAATAATTTGAATCTGGGGGGTGGAGGTTGCAGTGAGTCTAGATCGTGCCATTGCACTCCAGCCTAGGTGACAGGGTGAGATTCTGTCTAAAAAAAAAAAAAAAAAAAAAAAAAAAACACCACTTTCCTTTGGCTTTTAATTTTCTGTGATTTATACTCTTATTAACTTTTTCTCCAAAAGTATTCACCAATGTTGGCACCTACAACACTCCCTGCCTTCACATCCTGTAATATCAATGAAGTGTATAATCTTTTTCATGCATAACAGCCAAAAACTTTGAACACTTTCATGAATTCTTTTTACCACCATTTTCTGCCTTAGTTACTGGCTTTGAGTGCACAGTGCATTATATGGCGTTTTTATTTCTGTGACTGGGATTTCTTAGATTCTGTAGATGTTCATTATGTTTTTTTTCTCACAACCTACTCCTTAAGCCTCCCCTCCACTCATTTGGCAGAAGTAG
Source organism: Pan paniscus (assembly GCF_029289425.2). Lineage (NCBI taxonomy): Eukaryota > Metazoa > Chordata > Mammalia > Primates > Hominidae > Pan > Pan paniscus. Next base: position 91,799,240 of record NC_073258.2, on the reverse strand, counting down.
GCTGTATTTTTGAAATTTTTGTCTTTATTCTTTTCTGGTCAGCTTCACAGCATCATTCTACTGAGGATGTGAGCTCATGTGTAAGAGTCTCATCTCTTCTTCTTGTGGGTAAACTGCCTTCAGGTGTACAGTGATATGTTTGCTTTTCCAAGGGTTTCAGAGTTCCACTTTATAGGTATATGACTTCATTTCAGTAGCAACACAAATTCAATATAAGTGTTGTTTTTTTCTAGGTAATTTCCCACTTATATGGAGGGTATTGCATCATTTGTGTATGCATTGGTCCCCTCTGATAATTTTCAAACCCCTATAGGGAGTGGGATAGTATGTAATTCATATTTTTATACCCTATAATATCAAACACATTTCTTGCACAGAAGAATAAATAAATATTTTCTTTTGTTTTGTTTGAAGGAAATGCCTACAGTCTATGAGAAGACACCAAGTCTATTAAGTGGAGGCAATTCCTTGACCATAGGTTTACAGCAAAAATTCAATGAGTGATCTTGATTTAGATCTTTAAATTTTTATGCTCATTTTTTTATTAGTGGAATAGCTTATATTTGCTTACTTACATTTTGTTGTTGTTTTTGTTTTTTGTTTGTTTGTTTTAAGACAGAGTCTCAGTGTGTCACCCAGGCTGGGGTGAGGTGATGCGATCTTGGCTTACTGCAATCTCTACCTCCTGGGTTTAAGCAATTCTCATGCCTCAGCTTCCTGAGTAGCTGAGATTACAGGCAAGCATCAGGCATGCCCAGTCATTTTTGTTATTTTTAGTAGAGATGGGGTTTTGCCATTTTGGCTAGGCTGGTCTCGAACTCCTGGCCCCAAGTGGTGTCCTGGGCCTCCCAAATTGCTGGGATTACAGGCATTAGCCACTGTGGCTAGCCTTATTGCAATGTTTTCAGAAGAGATATATTTAATTTCTCCGAAGTTTAGAGGGGACTATGTTATTTTGTTTTATTATAATCCCATGTTTATTTGAAGATTGAAAGAAATGTGGACACTGGAGTTGAAGAAAAATAAATAGCCATCTTTCCCCTCTTAGTTATGCAACTCTCAAATTCTATTTTATCAGAGTATTGGTAATTAACAATACTTCTCCTTATATAATAGGGTGTAAATTTGGATGAATTTTAAGTCCCCAAATGGGCCCCAGTGTGGCCATATGCTGAGTGGCATTGAGCAATTTGCAATGCCTGAGTTTGTTTCAGCACATGTAAAGTGGTGGGTGATAATAATATCTCTCTATAGGATTGTCATGAGGATAAAATAAGATAATGCATATGAAAGTACTTTCTAAACATAAAACCCCTTTCAAGTGTAAGATATTATTATAATTTTTGGCTTACAAAATAATACAACACCCAAACTTTTGAAATTCAATTTAAATGCAATGGATAAGCTGTAATTATCTGCATAGTTGTTACTTAGTCTGTTGAAAGGGTTATAAAATCAGAAGTTTTATATCCTTTGAGGAAAAATTGCTAAATACAATTTCTATGTTCTAACAGGACCTTTGTGCTTGGGTTATTAGCTTAGAGGATGAATTTCTGGTAACTTTTGACCTATTTAAAAATCTGTAACTACTGGATTTTGAGAGTTAAATTAGCATTGCTAATTAAGCATTGACATTCAGTTGGATCTTAAAATTATGGTGGTCTGAAAAAAAAAATTAATGCTTTTGAAAAGGCAGAAAATTGAAGCTGAAAGTTTGAAGTCTTCCAGAATTTGTAATTCCTGGTTCTTAAATTAGCCAATCAGATAAATTTATAGAACAGAATTATATTCCTAGCAAAGAGTTTCTTCACTTATCCTAAGGAATAGGAGGAAAAAAAATTGTTATCATGAAAAGAGGAATGCATTTTCTCCAGAGAACTCGAATTTGAGTTTTAGCTCAACCACACTTGAGTTATGGGATTCACATCTAGACAAATACTTTAGCCCTATGAGCTTCAATTTACTATTGGATTGTTTACAGGAATCAGATGAAACAATATGTATTGACTGATTGACTGAGTCCACATTTGTATGTATGTGTATACATAATTTAACATTGAAAGATAGAGGCAGAGTAATGTTTTCCACTGAGGAAAAGGACAAAGGGAAGCTACAGAATATAGGTGTATATTTTTAAAAAAATTGTGTACACAAAAAAATCCCAAGCATATCCATGTCTGAAGAATGTTATAGGAGGGGCAGCGAATGGTTGAAGAGAAAAGAGAATAGGAAGACATAAGCCTGATAATGGAGGGTTTTGCAAACAATGCTAAGAGAACTGGACTCCATTCATTATGTGATCATGAGGATTTGAAAGGTTTTACACAGAAAATCAGAACGGTGTTATTTTCATTTTAGCTAGATCTGATATAAGCCACAAAGTTTTTTGTTGTTGCTGTTGTTGTTTTAGTAAAACACACTTATATTACTTCTCTGTTTTAAATCATACATTGTTGTCCACCTGAATAACAACAACAAAATAGAAGACTTGAAAGAACAAAATGATCTATAAGTAAATTGACTGCTTGGCCAAAAAAAAAAAAATCCACTATTTAAAGAAAGACAACAAAATCCAACATCCTACAATGTAAATTAATAATGTCTAATATCCACTGAAAAAAAAATCACTAACATGAGAAAGAAAGAGAAAAATGTGACTCATAACCAGTGGATAAATTAATAGAAAAAGACTCAGAAAGTCTGAGATGATAAAAGTGTAAATTAAAGATTGAAGCTGCTATGTCAAGGATTTAAAGAACATGGAAAAAGTATATGTTTAAACAAATTGTGGTTTATGAATACTGGAATCTTTATTTATTAAAAATAAATAAGAAAATGGTGCACGTAACCTGGATATGTCTCAAAACCATTATGCCAAGAGAGAGAAACCAGGCCAAATATTGTATTCTATATGATTGTATTTTATTAAATAATAGAAGAGGAAAAACTAACTCATAGCAGGGGTTCTCAAGTAGATGCAATTTTGCTCCCCAGGGTATGTCTGGCAAAGTTTATAGTAATTTCTGGTTGTCACAACTGAAATTGTGGGATAAGAGTTCTGCCATCTCATAGGTAGATGGTTAGATAGGTAGACCAGGGTAGATGCTTAAAAATCCTACAATGCACAGGGCAGCATCCCTCTCCCCCAACAAGAAATTACCCAGCCCAAAGTATTCATATTGCTGAATATGAGAAACCCTAATATACAGTTATAAAAAAACCAGTGATTTTCTAAAGGTAGTGGTGGAGAGAAGATGGCTGCAAAGGACAAAAGGGAACTGTTCTGGAGCCATGAAAATGTTTTAATTACAGTGGTGATTACAGGGGCATAGCTGGTTGTCAAAATTCAAAGTTTATTCTTAAAATGGATGCAATGTATTGTATATAAAAATTCATTTTATATATATACACACAGTATAGTTATATACCATATATATGTATATACCATATATATGTATATACTGTATATATTAATATATTGTGTGTATAGTATGTACATTATATATGTGTTTGTATAGAATACAAACACATGCAATATCTCTATAACTTAGAATAAAACTGAATCATGTAATATGAGGTATAAGGAGATATTACTAATCTGGCCTTTACCTAGCATTCCCATCTAAGCTATCTCACTCTGTGCCTTGCTCAGTATGGTCACTTTCATGGTCCATGAGCATGCCAAACCCTTTTAACTGCTAGCACATGCCACTGCTGTGCCCTGTGCCAGGAATCCTCTTTCCCATCTCATCATTCCAAGCTCAGGAAAATAAAATCAGATCCTCAAATAAATCTTCCCTGACACCTCTCTCATGTGTTTTTCTGACTTTTCTTTATGTTAGTACACTATTAATGCAGGATATTTCCATGACCCCTTCACAGGACTTGCGACAGGGGTGCCTCATTTACTTAGCTTGCCCGTCTCAACTCCTCATGGGAAGGAGTGCATGAGTAAACAAGGTGGGAACTGGAGTGCACAGGTGCTGGAACCAGCTGGCCATTTTGACACAGGCAGGAGCAAACTCCACTAATTCAGACCTGCTGTGTTCCACCCTTCATGGGAGGGAATTCACAGATGAGAGGGTGCAGGAGCTGGAGCAAGTGCTTTTGGGCACCAGCGGGGGCAGATTCCCTGCAGATTCCATGGCAGTGTGCAGGCAGGGTGCCTGGAACTCACAGAGCCTCAGAGAGTGTATTACAGTGCTCTTTATCTCTGCCATTGATGGATGCCTTAAGTGTTAACAACTCAGTGGGCCTACAGCTGCCCTCCACCAGTGAGGGCAAAGGGCCACGTTGACAACCTTTTGTATCCAGACTCATGGCTTCTGAGCTCTGGTATGGCATCCAGGAGAAATGAGATCACATGAACAAATGAAAGGATAGTAAATGCAGGAGATTTTATTGCCAATGAAAGTGGCACTCAGTGGGAAGGGGAGCTGAAAAGGGGATGGGTTGTGTAGCTAATCTTTTTTGAAGTCTGGCCATGTCTGTCTGGATTATTCTCCTAACTTATGCCATCAAGTTGTCCCTCTGAAGTCAAGCTGCTTCTCTCTGATGTCCAGCTACTTCTCCTTTCTGTATGCTGAGTCTGGGGTCTTTATAAGCACAGGATGGGAAGGGCCACGGCCATGGGTGGTTTAGGAAAAGGCAACATTCAAGTGGGAAAACAGGGATATAAGTTGTCACGTTGGGCTGCAGTTTCAGGCTTTTCGGCTTGAGGGTTGGTTTTTCGCCAAGGACCTGCCTTTTTCTGTCTAGAATTTGTCTGTCTCCTGTCCCTATTATTTCCCCACTCTGAAGAGGCACATCTAACTGCTGTTAGAACATGGACAATGACTGATTTAGCTAATTCCTGCCAACAGTGGGTGTAGTTTTGAGGTGAACAGCAGTCAGATTCTTCCCAGAGATCTATTTTAGGGTTCCCAGGAAGAGGGAGCCATTGTCCAAGGATCAGATTGCCTTCCCATTTGGAGTTTGATGACCTCTAGGTGAGAAGAAACAAGTTTCACAAAGTTAAGTATGCATTGATCAAATATGTGTATTGTATGAAAAGGGGTTAAAATAAAAGAATCTAATGCCAAAGATTACAGAAATAAGAAGTGAAATACACTAATCATCCCTAAAACATTGTACCCTGTGGCATAGAACAGAAAAAAGGTAAGATCAGCAACCATAGGCAAGACTATAAAGAGGATATCCATGGAAGGTGAATTATTAACACTTACCTTTTGTGATTTTTAGCTTGAGCCTGGTTTCTTCACGTTGGTACTTTGGGTGCTCTTCTGGGTTGAGGGAGGTAATTCCATCAGCTTCCCAGGCCTTTACTCAGGTATAATAAATCCAAGAATCTATTCCAGTGAGGTATTGTAAAAGACTGAGGTGGCCACTTTCAGGAGGTTCTCAAAGTACTATCTGGTCCCAGGGCCTGTTTCTGCACCTTCCTGCTGAGTAATAAATTTATCCTTTAGGATTAGTTGTCTCTCAGCTGAAACAGGAGATCTAGAGGTGTGCTTTACCAAGGTCCCTCTTAGACTCTCTGGGAAGGCAATGGGATTCTCATCAAATCCTTGGCCTATCATGGATAGCTTGGTGTAATTGAACGTGGTGTAATTGGTATAATAGTCCCTCCATTATGCACACCTGAAAGTGTCTCCTTTTCCATTCTCCCAAATTATTATTGGGATCCCATCTAGAGTCATCCAATTGGTACTGCTTCTCTTCCAGTTGGATAAAGTTTGACCCCTTCCCTGACACTATATGTGATACAAAGCTCATCCCCAAATCTCTCTGCTGCTTGCAGAGTAGTCTGCTTCTCAGTGCTAGTCAGGGTTTGATTCAAAAGTAACTAATCATCTTTCCAGAAAAGTTCAAATACTTGTGTTAAATACTGTAAAGTCTATATATATCTTTCAGGGTCATCTGAAAAGTTGTCAAGATCCCCCTTAATTTGCCTTAAGTCCTGTAGAGGGAAGGAGAACTGGACCTGGGTGCAGAAGTGCCCCAGGTAGGAGGGGAGTGAGTGAGGAGGGGAGCTGTCCTGTGCTAAACACACCCGTGGCTGTTGAGGTGGGGGTGGGGGGTGGTCACTCCTCTAAGCACAAATGAAAATCACATTGTTCTGAATCACGTACCTCGTGACTGGGTCAAATGTTCATTCTACCTAGTAGCATTTCTGCAGTTTGCAGTAACACCCGTTACATTATAAAAGAAGAGATAGGAGCCATTTCAAAACATAAAAGAAAGAAGGAAAGATACCATAGAAAAGTCTGGAGGTCTTGGTTGATGCCCTACCAGGTGGTTGGCGATGGGGTCCAGTCTAGGGGCCTTCCGGCAACACCAAGGAGTGCCCTCAGCCAGATGGTGTCAGTTGCCCCAGGACTTTATTCCAGCCCCATGCGACAGCTAGACTTCCGTGAAGGGAAACAGAGCCAACATTCCTTTTGCCCAAAAGAACGAAAGAGGTGGCAGGGTTGCATCCTGTCTTCTGCAAATGGCATAACTCAGAGAAAAGTCTGAGGACAAGAAGAGAGAGATCCAACAGATCCACATTTACTCACCTTTCTGACATGCCAGAAGAGACTCCATATGAAGTAGAATAGTTCCCTGACCCCTTCACAGGACTTGTGACAGTGTGTCTCATTTACTCAGCCCACCGCTGTCAACACGCATGGGAGGGAGCACATGAGTGAATAAGGTGGGAACTGGAGTACATAAGCACTGGAACCAGCTGGTCGTTTTGGTGCTGGTGGGATCAAACTTCACTCACTTGGACCCGCTATGTGCCACCCATTATGGGAGGCAGCGCACAGGTGAGTGTCTCACCTAATAGGAAAATAAGTCCAATTCAACTCAATGAGCATTCATTGAGTGCATACTAACAACATATTTTTGGCATGATGATAAATGCTGCTTTAAACATTTGATATGGTTTGGCTCTATGTCCCAACCCAAATCTCATCTCAAATTGTAATCCTCATGTGTTGAGGAAGGGACCTGGTGGGAGCTTATTGGATCATGAGGGCACTTTCCCCCAGATTGTTCTTGTGATAGTGAGGGAGTTCTCACAAATCCGATAGTTTAAAAGTGGCAGTATCCTCTGCACTCCCTCTCTCTCCTGCCACCATTTAAGAGGTACCTTGCTTCCCCTCCCACTTCCGCCATGATTGTAGGTTTCCCCAGGCCTCCCCAGCCACGCAGAACTGTGAGTCAGTTAAACCTTTTTTGTTTATAAATTATCTAGTCTCAGGTAGTATCTTTATAGCAGTGTGAAAACAGACTAATACAATATTGTTCTCTATCTGTAACACAGTGTTAGCTAGCAGCTTTTCTATTTGGTCAGCTATTGTTACCTGGTGGCTTCCAAACTTTCAGAATAACTGTTGGCCTTAGTTAAAATTCATGCATCTGTAGACAATGGAAAATGCATAGCTGTGTATCGTAAATAATATTGGTTAAACATAAAATGAATTAATGTTAACTTATAGCCTTTTAAATCTGTTTGTAGGGATAGGCTGATGCTTAATATTTGTAGGACATAGAATAATCATGTAAATAGAAGCAACATAATTGTTGTCTAAGTATATAAAAGTTATAAATCAAATTAATGACTTATTAAATAAAACATGTTGCATGCTGTATCTTGGAACATGTCTTGATAATTACTTTAAAATATGCAATGCTGTAATGTTTATATTATATACAGACAATGGGCAAACATGATTGAATTTGATGTTTTTAACATATGTCTCCTTCTGTTAGTGGACAGTGTCATTTAGATATGCAATAAAATAAATACATTATTTACAAAATATTATAGTCCCATGCCAAATGTCATTTTGGTCAGCAACAAACTGCATATATGAAGGTGGTCCTATAAGATTATATGATACCTTATTTTTACTGTACCTTATGTTCAGGAACATTTAGCAAAACAAATATATACCATTGTGTTACATGTGTCTACAGCTTTCAGTACAGTAACATGCTATACAAATGTGTAGCCTAGGAGCAATAGGCTATATCTTATTGCTTGTGTGTGTGGTAGGTTTTACCATTTACGTTTGTGTAAGTATACTCTGTGATGTTCACACGCTGATGAAATAACTCTGCTTTCTCAGAAAAGATCTCTGTCATTAAGAGATGCATGATTGTATATATTTAGTTCAAACATTGTTTTCTGGCCCTTAATATCATTCCACGTAAATATCATACAACTATCATATAAATGTGTAAGAATATATTGCACTATTACTCTCTGAAAAATGTCAAATTAATTTTCTTCCTTTGTTCAAAAGCAGACTTCCATCTCATCAATGGTAGCATTATCTGCAAACCTTCAAACAATTTAGATATAGCTGCCTTTCCTTTCAGGAACATAGGACAAGAGTTGGGAATAATTGTTTCCCTAAGGTCTATATGGTGTTAAATATGAGAGTAGATAGTTTGGCTTGTGTGGTGTATTGTGCCACAATTGAGCACCATATGCTGAGTTCCTGAGACACCCGTTTCTAAATAACATTATTTTTTGTGTGAGTATTTGTGACTTTTAGGGCTATCTAAATGTGTGCTCCAAAACCAAGAATGCTCTTACCTGAGTCTAACATACTACTGAGTAAAATACATATATTATATATATATATATATATGTATGTATATTTTATGCCACTTCACAAAGAATGTGACACAGAAAATATAGACCTGTATAATTAGAAACTGGTACTCAATGAGAAAGTGATTCTTTCAACGGAAAGAAAATAAGCAAATCACAATAGTATAGACAAGAGGGAATTGATCCTGGGTAAAAATAGAGCTAGAGGTGAGATTTCCACCTCACTGTATGTCAAAGTTACATGTGGATTTCTTTTTTTTTTTTTTTTTTTTTTCGAGATGGAGTCTTGCTCTGTCACCCAGACTGGAGTATGGTGGCACGATCTCTGCTCACTGCAAGCTCTGCCTCCCGGGTTCATACCATTCTCCTGCCTCAGCCTCCCAAGTAGCTGGGACTACAGGCGCCCACCACCATGCCTGGCTAATTTTTTGTATTTTTTAGTAGAGACAGGGTTTCACCATGTTTGCCAGGATGGTCTCGATCTCCTGACCTTGTGATCCACCCGCCTTGGCCTCCCAAATATGTGGATTTGTAAGAAATACAGACCTTAGTGGTCTGTTCCTGAAAATTCTATTTTGGTGCACATAGGTTGAGAATGAGGAACTTACATGCTTAAGAAGCTATGCATATAATGCTGAAACATCTTATTTGGAAACCACATTATGGACTATCACTAAAAAAGAAACTGAAGAGCTAAGCAAACAGATCAAATACATTCCAAGGCATTAAATTATAAAGAACTAGCATTTTACCAAATACAAGTAAAATAATATTTGCAAAATAAAACTAGTCACTTCTTATTCAAATCAAAAAATAATCACAAATAAAGAAGAGTGGCAAAACTAAAAAAGCTGCTGAAATTAAAAAAGAAAATAAAAAGAAAGTGACTAGATCTAACAAAGAAACCATAGACTTAAAACAAAATGAACAAACAATGCAGAGAAGAGTCTTATTCAAATATCTTAGATATAGGAAGCAGATTCCAGGCCAAAGCAAAGCAGTGACTGAAGATCAGAGAAGAAGGCAAAATTAATTCTGTTTAGAATTCATTTTATTTAAAATGAGGCAAGGAAATCTTTACAGAGAAGGTGATGTTTGTGCTGGACTTTGAAGAAAATACTCTGTTAATTGACAAGGAAAGAGGTCCTTTTTTTAAAAAAAAATTACATATTTTAATTAAATGTGCATAGCACTTAAAAAGTCCATGCAATTTTGTCTTTCCTTAATAATTTAAAAGATAATTCCATATCTTAGTGTTGCCAAGTCATTACTTTTGACATATATTTTTATGGAATGCACTGAATTATTGACTTTTGTTAACTTAAAGGAAAATCTACAGGGTATGAAATGCTGCAAGAAGAAAAAGAGATATGAAACAACAGTAGATTTTAAAAGATGATTTAAAAAATAATGATAGAGTTGTGCTCCTGAGAAATCAAGATGGAAAATTAAAATAGCAGCATTAAGAAGAAAGTGCATGAAGACATTACAGCACCCACAGAAGAATGTGTGATAGGTAGAGGGAGTGGTCAGTCACAATATAAGATGTCTGTGATAATTTTTATATCCATCATACTACTATTATGACTTTTGATTATCTCCAGTAAAAATGATCAGAATAAAATTGCCAAATAAATAAACAGCAAAGTTGTATATGCCTCTGGGACTACACTAAGAAATAAAGGAATAAAGACAATACAAATGGATAATATTTTTCCATCAGAAGTCTTACAGAAACTTTAGGAATGGGATTTTCAATAACTGTCCATGTATAGAATGCTTCAATCAATAAATCCTGATGAAGAATAAAGTTTGGCTTTTTTTTCTTATATTTCATACAGGTATTCGATGTGATCCTAAGTGCAGAATGTTGAGTCAGTCACTCTTCTGCTCCTTATAAGAACGTGAACCTGTCTCACGTTATTTTCTTGCCCCTTCATAGCTGATCTCCACTTCTATTCAACTCCCAATCGTGGCCAATGTATTCAATTGATATGTTATTACTTTGGTTACTACTATTTGGTCATTACTATTTTTTTCCCACTCAACGTTAAGATCTACAGTGTTGCTGCCATTTATTGTTCCAATGGGTTGCATAGCATTTGCCACCATGTATATGTCACATTTCATTTCTCCATTGCTTCCTGTTCCATCTCACCACAAACACCATTCTTGAATATCATCTCTTCTATAATCTATATAGTAAACACTCTTATGTGTATCTCTCTTGCAGATACATACACACACACACACATAAACACATACACTTATATATGCATATATACATATCACACATATACACAAATAGTATTGCTATCATGTAATGTTTATATATTTAATTATAAAAATATTGTCAGAATGCAAAAATTAACCAGGTGTGGTGGCATGTGCCTGTGGTCCAGGGTACTCAGGAGACTGAGGCAGGAGGATTACTTAAGTCCAGGAGGTGGAGATTGCAGTGAGCCAAGATTGTGCCACTACACTGCAGCCTGGGGACAGAGCCAAACTCTGCTTCAAAAATATATAAAAAAAATACTGCCAAATGATTTTCATAACTACTACATCAGTTTAAATGGCCATTAATAGTGCTTAAGATTTATGTTTTCCTGCATGCTTCTCAATATATGGTGCTCTCCTACTTTCTATTTTCTGCCTTTCTGTGGGTGTAATTTCAGCGTGATTGTAATATTAGTTTATTTCAGTATAAATGAAGTTGAGACGCTCCCTTTATAGTTGTTTACGATTTAGATTTTGCCTTTGCTGAATAGCCTATTGAAATACATCATTCTGTTTTTATCATAAATACATTTTCTTATTTATTTTGCATAATCCAGATACCAAAGTGTTTATTTTTAGGCTTTTCATTTATTTATTATAGGTATATATTTGATATCTATCTTTTCATTGTTGCAGGAAAGCGGTGCTGATTCAGACCCCAAGTGAGCATTCTTGGATTTCATGCAAGAAAGAATTCAGGGTGAGTCCATACAGTAAAATGAAAACAAGTTTATTAAGAAAGTAACAAAAGAATGACTACTCCATAGACACAGCAGCCCTAAGGGCTGCTGGTTGCCCATTTTTTTGGTTATTTCTTGATGATATGCTAAACAAGAAGTGGATTATTCATGCCTCCCCTTTTTAAATCATATAGGGTAATGTGCTGATGTTGCCATGACATCTGTAAACTATCATGGCACTGGTGGGGGTATAGCTGTGAGGACTACCAGAGGTCACTCTCTTGGCCATCTTGGTCTTGGTGAGTAATGGCCGGCTTCTTTACTGCATGCTGTTTCATTAGCAAGGTCTTTATGACCTGTATCTTATACTGACCTCCTACCTCATCCTGTGACTTAGAATGCCTTAACCTCCTGGGAATGCAGCCCACTGGTTTTAGCCTCATTTTACCCAGCTCCTATTCAAGATGAAGTTGCTCTGGTTTACACACCTCTGACATTATAATTCTATAAATTTTGGTCTTCTTTGCCACTATATCACCAATACTAAGTATAGCATTTGGCACAAAAAAAGGTTCAGTGTATTTGTGTATTTGTTGAATGGAAGATAAACTCTTCATTATAATGCTTCTGCATACAAAACCCCAAGTTTGTGATGTCTACTTCCTACTTTTGTGGCTACATGCATCATTTAACACACTAGTAGAATTTTTGAAACTTTGAAAAAATTGGTAAAAATTCGGTTCTAGGTTTCTATAGAATAAAAAAGCTTCTTTAGATTGGGTGTCTCCATATGTTTCCCATACCACATTCATACACACACACTCAAAACCCATATTGATAAGAAGGCAAATTATACCAACATTAGCCCATGCCTGCAATATACCTGGGAGACACGGAATGCTAAAACTCATGAAGTACATGTAAGTAGGGAAATAAATATACAAATAACTAAGCCAAGTTTAGTACTTACAACTGAGTTAAGAGTTAAACATATTCAATAAAGAAAGGAGCCAATGGGGAGCCTGTGGGTAATGAAACACAGGTAAATTTACTCTAAAACAGATGCAGATAATGCAGAGAACATATTTGAGTACTGGGATCTATAAGCATTGGCTACTCAGAAGTGAGAATGAAGATTTGAAAATATACAATACATGAAGTGGCTTTTTTTTAGAAAGAAGAGGAAATTTGGAAAGGCAAGGAGTCCCTTGATGGCATAGTGGGAAGGGGAAAGAAGGAGTTGAGATAGATGTTAAAAGATCCTTTCCAATCATCAGATCAGAAGGAATAACTGCAACACCCACTGTCTTCTTACCCCCCACCCCAAAAATATTGTACTATTGATTTAAATAAACTTATTTAATATATTAATATTATATATTAATGTTAATATATCATCAGAAAAGAACAATCTTGAACTAGGAACCTAGTAAGTCACCCAAAACACTTAAACTGCTGTACATAAAAATATATCTCATGAGCCAAAAATAAAATTCTGAGCCCCCCAAATGACTGAATGGACCATTCCTCTTGGCCCATGGGATTCCAAAGAAAACTGAAAACTAGTTCAGTCCTTGATGGGAAATGGGGGTCATACATGACTCATTATATCTTCCTCCCTTTGGAATTCAGGTACAACTGACCAGCATGAACATTAAAACAAGATCTTAAGACAGACAAACAGATTCGTTATAGCAGTAAGATACCAAATACCAACCTGCTTCCAGTATGGCATCACATAACAGGTAGCATGCCCTGAATGAAATCAAAGTATTTTACCCCAAAATGTATTTATTTGACATATTTTGAAATGGGCCTGAAAAGCTGTCTCTTGTGAAGGAGATTTATATTCTGTAGAGAATCTCCTTCCCTTTCTAGTCCTGAAGAAATTAGCTGAGAGCCTAAAATCTTTTAGAGGTTGGAATAGGAAACATTTGCCATCTATTTACTCTAAGGCTGGATACCTAAGAGACTTCATCTACATAATAAGAATCTTGGTCTTCATAACCCCTTGTCTCAACCCGACACTCTTCTCTATTGATTTCAGGTGTTTAGATAGGCACTTATCTCCTTCAACCAGTTGCCAATCAGAAAATGAATCCACCTATGACCTGTATGTAAATATTTGTACACACTACACATATGCAATCATCCAGACACAAGGGGTAGATATCTTCACCTCTTGTTACTGATGTGCGTAAGATAATAGATCAATACAGTAGTTCAGAATAAAAGACCAGGAACAGAGTAAATATACCTTGTTTACAGAGAAGTGGTTAATTGTGGTAAAAGTTTGATATTCAGAAGCCAGATGTCATAGATAGATTAGCTCAGCAATATTCAGACAAGATTTTCATTGACTTATTCAGTCTATGTCAATATGTATTTATTGCCTGTCTGTGTTTTATGCATTGAAGTAGAATCCATTGTCACATTTATGATTAAATACAAATGCTCCTCGATTTATGATGGGGTTAAGTCCCAATAAACCTATTGTAAATTGAAAATATTATAAGAGAAATGCATTTAATACTCCTAAGCTACAGAATATTGTAGCTTGGCCTAACCTTTTTTTTTTTTTTTTTTTTTTTTTTTTTGAGACGGAGTCTTGCGGTCTCCCAGGCTGGAGTGCAGTGGCGCGATCTCGGCTCAGGGCAAACTCCGCCTCCCGGGTTCATGCCATTCTCCTGCCTCAGCCTCCCAAGTAGTAGCTGGGACTACAGGCGCCTGCCACCACGCCCAGCTAATTCTTTGTATTTTTTAGTGGAGACGGGGTTTCACCATGTTAGCGAGGATGGTCTAGATCTCCTGACCTCGTGATCCGCCCGCCTCGGCCTCCCAAAGTGCTGGGATTACAGGCGCCAGCCACCATGCCTGGCCGGCCTAACCTATTTTAAATGTGCTAATGTGCTCAGTATACTTGTATTAGCCTACAGTTGGGCAAAATCATCACAAAGTCTATTTTATAACACAAGGTTGAATAACTCATGGCTGTTTGCCGTCCTGATTGCATGGCTGACTGGGAGCTGCCACATGCTGTCAGTACTCAGCATTGAGAGAGAATGTCTTGATGTATATTGCTAGCCTGGGAAAAGAAAACAAAAATCAAAATTCGAAGTAGTTTCTACTGACTGTGTACCCCTTTCTTGCTATTGTAAAGTTAAAAAAAAGGTTGAACCATTGTAAGTCAGGGACATCTGTAATTCTATCTGTGCCCTCAAACATTTCATGGATTACACAATCCATGAAATAATGATGATGCTGTGTGACCACTTTTATGGATAAGAAAAATTATTAAATTTTCATAAGAGTATGGAGGACTCTGCCTGGAATCATTAGCTGTAAGGGAAAGTTTTATTTTAAATATAGCATTTAATTTGGCCTTAAGAATAAATTGAAATATGACAAAAATGGGAGTGCAAATGTCAGTCAAAACAAGGGCACTCTTTTATCCTATATTTATCTGTGAATTTCATGAAAATATGTGCTTTTTATGTAAATGTCTTGAGCAATCCAAATTCATGAAAGTGTTGAAAACATGAAGAATTGCTGCTGCTTCTGCAAAGGAAGCAAAGCAGGATTCACTCAAAAAAGAGAAAAAACAAGGCAAGAATAGTGTAGCTTCCCTACCTGCTCCTGTCCATCCAGTGGACATCTGGGCCCATGAGTCACCTGAAAAGAACAACACTTATTGGACCCAATTTTATATTAGTTAGTATTTTTCTACTTTGACAGATGAGCCAACTTTATTAAATATCACTACAAAACATTTTAAGGAATTATTGATGCCAGTAATGGGAATAGTCTTACAATGTCTGATCTTTAAAACATTTGCAAATCTATCACCAAAAACTCTCAAAAAATGTAATAAAAACAATGGCCCTGGCAGAATATCCATCAATATACAAACTGAGGATTAGAGGACATCCTGGTAACAAGGGTACATGCTGCACTAGCTGGCTGAAAACATTTACATGCATTTAAATTATGTCTACATTATCTTTGAGGGAAGGTACGTAAGATCTATTTTTGCCTGTGAACCAAAGCAAATTTAGCAAAACCAACTTTCAAAGTAGCCACATGAGAATCTATACACAGGCTATAACAACTTTGAAATATATGCCCTGTAACTTTGGAAGTTAGATAAAGATTCAGTATTGGGGCTATTGTCTTGTGTGACTGATATTTATTTCATTGTCTTTAATCCTTTTGCTGTCTTCCTGTGGAAAGTGTATTTCCTGATAGTGTTGGCCAATTCGCTCCTTTCACTTTAAAACAATCATCACTTCCTGCTTTTAAGTAAGATTTGCTTTTGGTTTTCTGCACTCAGATGAACTATGATTTATTTTTGTTATGTCATCACATTTAAAATATTTCCTTTTGATGTTTTATTTTCAGCTGTCCAGATTTTCTTTCAATGTTGTTCTAATCTTCAAGATTGCCAGTTTTGCCATCAGATTAGGTTTTTTTTTTTCTGTTTGTGTTGATTATTCTCTAAATGATGCTCACCTAAATCTCAATTAATAAAATTCAGAGGCAAACCGTTTTTAGTTACAGGGGCCTTTAAATTGAATACAGCTGTGCCATGTGCTGCTTTCATTGTCAATGGCATATGATGTGCCACTACCCTTTACTGTTTCCAGTTTGGCAAATCAGTCCCATTATATCGGGGTGATGATGATTCCTGCTGGAAATGTCTCTGAGGCAGATAAATGATAACTGTAATACAAAATGATTCTAGTTCCATTAAGAAATGTTAAGATTATTAAGGACATTATTCTTAATCCTCAAGGAAACATATGATGGGACATAAATGAATGCATGCTCCGGAGTACATTTATTTATAAGACAATGACTTCCATCAAATAATCAGTACATTTAAAAGAGTCACTTTCACTAGAGTTGGCTTCATGCTCCTGCATGGGGGTCTTTGTAGTCCAAGGCAAGAGAGAAAAACTGTAGTGTCTATATTAATGACTTTCTAGAAAATTGAGGCAAAAAAATAAGCATACTAAAAAAAGCACATTAAACAATATATATTTGAAATCCTAAAAATTATGTGTTAGAATTGTTCAATGAGATGAAAAGACTGATGAATGACTTTATTGTCTTTAAGGATATTAAGAAGCATTACTAAGAAAATGCCTACCAGCTGTTCTACATTTCCAAAATGAGTATGAGCTAGGCAGTAAATGGAATTCAAATTCACCTGTTGGAAGGCAGGGAACCAGATCAAAAGACCTTTTGAGATGACCTCCAGCTCAAAGATTATATAGAAAACAAAATGTCTTACTTTAAGATCATTGAACTATACATGCTGTCAGATGAGTTGAGACAGTCTATGTATGGAATGATGTTAACATATTTCCAATGATTTCCTTCATATAAATGAAGTTATTAACCTTCAATCACAAAAGCATATACTTTTGGTTGGTTGTCCACTAGTGGTGCTTTATTTATATTCTATTCAATGCAGGTTGTTTCCAACTTTAAGGGCAAGTAAACTTAACTGACTTACGTGGGGTTTGAACTCATAACCCTTGACTCATTAGCACTAAGCAAAATGAGCTAGGCACCAGAACCAAGCCACACCAGAATATTTTAGACCAAAAACAGTTAATCTGTACATATTTTGTCAGAGGCAAAATAAATGAATTCGGCATTATAAATAAAGTAGGCATAATAAACTATTGAGCCCTTTGTATTTCTTGGGATTCTGAGCCTATATAGGGGTTTCATAGGAGAGAGATATGGATAGAGTCTTTCATGCCTGACAACTGATGAAACTTTTAGAATGAGGCAAAGGTTTTAGTCAGGACTCAAGATAAAATGACTGAAGCTTGCAGAAAGAAAAGGTGATTTTCTTTCTGACCCGATTTGCTGATTCCAAATGCAACCCACTGATTCTTTTTCATTAAACCACTAGCCACCATGGTAACCATTTTATATTATTATTCAACGTGGTCAGCAGTTGAGCCAGTTTTCAAGGGGCGATAGTTTTAGAATAGCATTAACAAAAAAATTTCTTCAGTCAAGATAAGCATTTTCTAGAATAAAAGACTTGGCTTGAAGCCTTTCTGTTTAGTGCAAAAAGCAAAAGATAAATCAGATATATTCCCACTGTGGAGTAAGTAGAAGATGGCAGTGTATTTTTGTAGGCATAGAAATGGGAATTAAATAACCCATATATCTTCTTCCTACAAAGCGAGGAAACCTTGGAGAGCAGACACATTTACCTTCTGCAGGGCTTCAAGTACCAAATTCAATTCAAAGAAGAAAGGCACAGAGCAAAAGTAATACTTTGGATTACAACAATAAAGAGTAATGGCAGATTCCCATTCCCATCCCAATGAAGTAAATGCTATCCTAGAGGGAGTTAAAATAGAAAATGGAGGCTGACAATTTTATTCACCAAGGGAATAAATAGATAATACAATAATTTATTTTCATGTGTTATTTCTAGCATTCCCTTAGATACAATAGTGGGCATTATTGCAATTTCATAAATGCTTCCCAGAGAAAAGAACATGATACAGTATAGATGTTTTTTACAAATGTCAAGTAGATATATTACTGGATTATAGAATTTATAGAAGTTAGGCAAGATTGCTAATAGAGTGTGAATATTGAATGTCCTTTAGAGAATAGCTATTTTCCCTTTAAATGGAGGATTTTTCATCCTCTTCAGAGCTCTAGAAAAGTTCACTGAGTCCCCAAGAATCCTGATTATGGGCTCATATGATTCATCTGAAGGGCAGGAGGACTAGGAAAAGACAGAGAAGAAAGGCTGGCCAAGTTACCTACTGCCTTTCATCTCAATAGGAGCCAGTAAACCTGTTAAGGTATCTCTCATTTTTCTCTGAGCCCTGGTGAGTAGAGCCTGAATGGCAGACTGTGAAATTCCAGTCTATCACAGCCTCCTAATTCATACTTGACTGACCAGCTCTAGATTTCTGCTGAGTCCTGTCAATTAGCTTCCTTAACCTGGAATGGATTCAGAATTCCTAGAGTTTAATCATTTTCATACAAAAGAGACAGTAAAATGCTTTTCTTTTCTCCAACATCTCTAAAATGTGCAAATACAATTATGATAATTTAATTCAGTCTGCCTAGTTCTCAATTATTTCTATTATTATTTTTTGAGACAGGTTATTACTCTGTCACCCAGTCTAGTGTGCGGTGGTGCAATCATGGATCACTAAAGCCTCAACTTCCTGGTCTCAGGGCTCCAGCAATTATGATCATCTCACCTCAACCTCCTGAATAATTGGGACTATAGGCACGTGACACCACACCTGGCTAATTATTTAGTTTTTTGTGGAAATGAAATATCGTTATGTTGCCCAGGCTAATCATGAACTCCCAGGCTCAAGTGATCCTCCTACCTGAGCCTACAAATTGCTGGGATTACAGGTATGAGCCACCACACCAGGCCTCTACTTTGATATTATAGGACAATAAATACCCTTTCCTGTTGAATAGGTGCCAAAGGAAGAAAAAAAATGCCTTCTAAACAACTGTTTTAAGTCACAATTAGAAATGGTGACTTGCTCAGATTTGATCATATGCATATTTATCAGTAAGGATTCTTACATAGAGAAGTTACAGTGGAAGATAATTCACATTGATTCATTGTCTGCTTTGGTTCACTATGATAGGGACCTTATATATTTGTTTATCCACATTTTATAGATACATGGCTTCTATCCCTATGATTTCTAAGAGGTACAGCTGAAGTTGGAATTCAGCTATGCTTGTTCTGATTCACTGCATAAACAGAAGGTGGAAGGAATAAAGGAGTGGTAAGTATGTAATGTGGATGGCTTATCACCATCTGTATTACACCACTTCTCTAAAATATAAATTTTAAGTGTTCTCCTTGACAGTGAGGATAATTTTAGTAGTGGAAATAACACTAGGGATGAAGCCAATTGAACTCCTTCTTAGTAACTATCTTCCACAAACTCAGCTTTCCTTTCTGTGAAACAGGAATAAAAACTGCGTGGCATAGAGGAGAGTGGAAAGAGCATGAAGTGATTTTGAAGTCACTTTGTGAAACTGGTCAAGTTACTCAACTTAGCTTCAGGTTTTACATGCAGAAACTAAGTTTGGGTTTGAGAAATTACCTATACACACAAAGCCACAGGCTTTAATTTATGAATTTTGTTTCAACTATTGTGTTTCTTAATAGCATTTTATTGTTCTTTGAAGTCCTATGCTTTGTTCCAAATATTCCATAATATATCAGTCAAAATACGCTAGGTTACAATGAGGCAACCAGCAATCCTAATATCTCAGCTGCTTGGAGCAGCAAAGAATGCTTCTCACCCATGCCCATTGTGAGTCAGCCAAGGCCCTGCTCCATACTGTCTTCACTCGGGATCCCAGGTTGGTAGAGTTTCTATCTTGAATATTGCCATTTATTATTGCAGCCATAAAAGAGATATGATGAACTCCATACTGGCTTTTAAAACTTCTGCCCCAAAGTGACACAATGTCACATACATGCAAGTGAAGCAAGTGAAGAAATCAATAGAAAGACATTGCTAAACAAGTCACAGAAGGCTTAGAAAAACTATCCTTTCCACAAAGGCCAAATTATTAATATTTTATTTTTTAAAAAAAATGGATGTGTATAGTGTATGCTAGGTATGGAGAACATAGAAAAAAGCCATGAGCCCTACCTTAAGATGCCCTTAGTCTAGTGAAGGAGACAGATATATTGTCTTTTTATGTCAAATTGCAGGATTTGAAGTAGAAGTGAAAATGGAGAGGCATTTTTTTTTTTTTTTTACTTTCTCTTTGAAGACTTTGGTGATGCTTTGGATCATGCTGTAGTATTAAGGGCAGTGTCAGTCATATCCATCTGCTATATGAGCATTGAAACACGGAGGCTATCAATCTTAGAAAGTCGTTACAAACACAGTTTGCAGGTCTTCAATCATTCATTTACTTTGTCCTAAGTGGGAAAACCACAGAAGGAAATTTAATGTTCATCTGAATATTACTGGCAATAATCAAGCAGCATCACTTTGACTGTTAAATAATAAGTTTGGAAATAGCCAACCCTAATTTTGAAGTACCTGCTATGCTACTTTAAATTAAATTATTGTTTTAAATGCAAATGTTAATATATCATGCATTTAATAATAATTAACAGCCCCTTATACAGTGTTGACTTAGATAGAATCTTAGTATATGATATCTAATCTAAGAAAAATGTGTTAAGTATAACCTACTCAGTGTCTAATCCCTCTGACTATGCATGCTTATTCTTGAAACCCAGGATGAACTAAAATTTCTCTACATTTAACCATGAATTAACAGAGAAAATGCCTCAAGTGCTGTCTTCCATTCTCTGTTTTGAAGCTTTCTTCATTTGGCCTCCTATACTTAATCTATTGAATTTTCACATAGATTCAACCCTCTGACTACCTTCTCTTTCACAAATGTCTTGGAGTATGTGCTTCTCTGTTGGTGATTCAGCACTTCCCTAGGTGGTTGTCTCACTCACCAGGTCTCTGTACCATGATTAGAGCCAGTAAATGTGCAGTGTCATCCTTCCAATTCTGGAGAGGTATAGGCTTGTAATGGTTGCTTATGATGTTTGTCACATATTTCCTGCTAACTTTTTTAAAGCATGTGCAGGATTGCCCACCACTGTTTCCTTTAATGTTAGGTATGACCATATGATGTGTTTTGACCAATGAAATATGAGCTGAATAGATGTGTGTAATATGCTGCTAGAAGTTTTGAGAGCCATTGCAAACTTTGCAACGTTCCCAAGTTTGTGCTACCCATCAAGTTATGGCCCCAATCACTCTAGGTCTGTGGATGACTATGAAAGCAGAGCCTGCTTGCAAACCTCAATTGAATGTCTACTGTGTATGAGAAATAAATGTCTGCTATTTTGAAACCACTGAAATATTATGTTATTTGTTAGATTTTCTATAATGTCAGCATCATACAGCCTATTTCGACTGATACAATGCTGAAATGAGATAAATTGTTTAGTTGTTTTTGTTTGTTATAAAAAAACACATAATATAATTATTTTAGTAATTGGTTATATATGTGTTAAAATGAGAGTTTAGAGCCCATTTGATTTTTTTTTGCCTTTTAAAAAAATCTTTCTTACATCATTAAAAAAGAAAAATAAGCCTTCTCATGAAATTCTGTTCATGAGTAAAACAAAATCCCAAAAAAGGTAATTTTAAATACGTTCAGATAAATATCTTAACTTTCTTCCAAGGAATTATATGTGGAACTTCTCTGCCAGAATGATTGTATCTCTAAGAAACACTTTGACATTTACAAGGCCAACATAAACTTAGTATTGGAATTTGCAGATCATTCTCAGAGTATAAGATTAAAGGAAAGAGCTTTAAAAGTTTTCAGCTGGTATATGTCAGCATGTCCACCTAAATAAAGAGAAAATGGCTGAAGGCTCACAACTTTTATTTTGTATAAAGGAATAACCTTATTTATCTCCAGATCACTGACTTTTATCTACCTTAAGTCAATTTACTAAGGTTTTTTATGGCTTTTATGAAAAAGTTGGTGGTCTGGACTAGACATAATATCAAATAGGCAGATGTATAAGTCATAAAAGCAAAGGCTTGAAAGACTGAATATGTTGTGGCTACATAAAAGGAACTAACAGCGAAGGGAAAGTGACCAGGTAAATCATGTCACTGGGCAGTTAATGAACACTAGGAAGAAAATGGCCTGAAGCACTTGCTTAGAGCATTCTTCTTTATCAGTTTCACTATATATATGTAAAAAATTTCAAAACTAGAATTTACTTTGAAAACTAAGTTCTTTACTGACCATCAGCTCATTAACTGCTATTGTCTGTGTCCGTATGTTTGTTTTTATAAATTGGTGAAAGACCAGTGAGATTGAGTAAATGTTCAAATTTCCTGGCTCCATCTTTGGGACCTTATTCAAGGGATCTCTGTGGGCACCAGGAATCCTATTTTAAAACTATTATGCTATGAAAGACTTTTACCTTGTTTGATTAGGAACAAGATCCAGGCTAATGGAACATCGTGCTTGTAGCAGGTACTCTGTTCATATTTGCGAAAAGTGCGCAGGTATGTGCTTGTGCATTTAGATGTATATCTATCTTCTGGGTGTACTCAAGATTTTTTCTATTAAGTTAATTAACTGAAAACACCTGAAAGCTGTGCATGACGTGATGTAGAAGGCACTTTTCTTAAATGAAAAACCTGCACATTTTGACATTTTTGACATTTCTAGACTCCTTTTGGTCTTGTGTTTTGCATATTAAAATATGGTTTAATAATACCTACATTAGACAATTTTGGTTCTTAGGGTAGAAAAGGACTGTTTTTCTTAGCCTATGGAGTTAACTGCCCTACCTCCTTCTTAAAATAGAAGTGCTTTCTACTGATGACATAACTTTCTTCAGAAACCATCTACTCCCTTGTTCTATTTTATAAGACTTTATTCCCTTTCTCTTAACTTTAAATTTATGTTATTTCAGTTTGATAAACAATAGCATCAAGTTTATAGTCAGGGCAACATGGATAAAAATATTTAAATGTAATCACTTCACCTTGTCATAAACAGTAGTAGTATTACAGGATTTAACTGGTAGAAGTCCAAAATGCATATAAATATTATCTAGTGGAATGTTATAAATAAAACAGTAAAGCTTCTAAATGAAAAAAAAAATACTGTAAATAAAATGATACCTACAGACACTTAGCTATGAAACTAAGTTTAAGCCAGGCTTAGATGTTTATAAATAATATTTATGTTGTAAACGTTAACTACTAATTTTTAAAATATGCCAGCTCCTCATAATTTGAGTCATCAGGATGGCAAACTATTTGAAGAAAGAATACTCCCATATGGCCGTGCACGGTGGCTCACGCCTGTAATCCCAGCACTTTGGGAGGCTGAGGCAGGTGGATCACGAGGTGAGGAGATGGAGACCATCCTGGCTAACATGGGGAAACCCCGTCTCTACTAAAAATATAAAAAATTAGCCGGGCGTGGTGGCGGATGCTTGTAGTCCCAGCTACTTGGGAGGCTGAGGCAGGAGAATGGTGTGAACCCCAGTGGCGGAGCTTGCAGTGAGCCGAGATGGCGCCACTGCACTCCAGCCTGGGTAACAGAGCGAGACTCCACCTCAAAAAAAAAAAAAAAAAAAAAAAAAAAAAAAAAAAGGAAAAGGATACTCCCATACAACTTCCAGAAGAACATTTAAATCACCAAGTAGAATGTTAAAAACATTGGAGGTGTTTTTGTCAAGCCCATCATTACAGAATGATCACTTTATCTGTTTTTCTTCATGACTGATTATGTCTTTTTTATTTTCAACGTCTTATTTTGCACCTGTCGGAGGTAGACATTACTAGAAGCAAAAACAAAAGTGAGGAAATGAGTCAGTGGCATCAGTTCAGAGTCAATGTGAAAAGAATGATCTGCCCCCATTCTTCTACAATGTCCCAAGGTAAAAAAAAAAAAATTATGTGAAACTGCAAAGGTATATGCTCAAGCCTGTATCACTATTGAATTGTAGCTAATCAAAGACTCTGCTCTGAAATTATAAGACAACGTAGTCAAGTAGAAGAAAATAAACTGTGGTCTACTTTCCAGTAAGATCCCCTTTTTATCCCAAAGTGTGTTGAAGGATGTTAATTGTCATATTTAGCCGAATCAGTATCATCAACACCATTGCCAGGCACATTCATGAGGTTTCAATATGCTTGTGGAATATTTGAACTAAAACAGTTTTGCACTCCAACTTCTAGAAGCAAACTTTTTGTAAATTCAGGTTTATTGAGATAAAATTTACAGATAATAAAATCTACTCATTTTTAGATGTACAGTTTTATAAATTTTGACAAAAGTATGTAGTTCGGTAACCACCCCTAAAATTTCCCTTATGCCCTTTTGCAGTTAATCTCCTCCTCCAACCCCTCACACTTAGAAACCATTGATATAATTTTTGTCTCTATTTTACATTTTCCAGAATGTCAAATACATGGAATCAAACACTATATAGTCTTCTATATCTGGTGTTCTTCACTTAGCATAATACTTTTGACATTATTCTTGCTGTTTCATGTACCACTAGTTACTTTTTTTTTTTTTTTTTGAGATGGAGTCTCGCTCTGTTGCCCAGCCTGGAGTGCAGTGGCACGATCTCGGCTCACTGCAAGCTCCGCCTCCCGGGTTCACGCCATTCTCCTGCCTCAGCCTCCCGAGTAACTGGGACTACAGGCACCCGCCACCACTCCTGGCTAATTTTTTGTGTTTTTAGTAGAGACAGGGTTTCACCATGTTAGCCAGGATGGTCTCCATCTCCTGACCTCGTGATCCGCCCGCCTCAGCCTCCCAAAGTGCTGGGATTACAGGTATGAGCCACCGCGAGGGCCTAGTTACTCATTTTTTATTACTAAATAGCTTGTCATTGGATCGTTATACTACAGCACTGTTTCCGTGTAGCGCTTGATTGACACTTGGTTTATTTCCACGTGTGGACAATTATGAGTAAAGCTGATTTAAACTTTTGCATACAGGTCTTGCTAATTTCAAGCTTTTAAATTATTACCTTAACTCAATGCCAGATGAACATGTGATACAGTTTGGATGTTTGTCCCCTTCAAATCTCACATTGAAATGTGATCTGCAATGTTAGAAGTAGGGTCTAGTGGGAAGTGTTTGGAACATTGGGGAAGATTTCTTATGAATAAGTTAGTGTCCCCTCCCCGCCCCATAGTAATCAGCAAGTTCTGGTGGTATTAGTTCACATGAGAGCTGTTTGTTTAATGGAGCCTGGCACCTCCTCCTCTCTCTTACTTTCTCTCTTGCCACTTGACACGCCTGCCTCCCCCTTCACATTCTGCCATGAGTAAAAGCTTTCTGAGGCCTCATGAGAAGCTGAGCAGATGCTAGTGCCATGCTTGCACAAGCTGCAAAACTGTGAGCCAAATAAACCTATTTTCTTTGTAAATTATCCAGCCTCAGGTATTCCTTTATAGCAATGCAAAATGGACTAATATACCATGAAATGTATATAGTAGCTGCTTAATTTTTTATATGGAATGAATGATAATTACATCAATAATAATGTTTCACTTATTTTTTATTTTATGTATTTTATTGTATTTATCAGTTTCTTTAAAACACATTGTCTCACTCTATTTTCTAGGATGGAGAGCAGTGGCTATTTAGAGGCATCATCCTAGTGCACTATAGCCTTGAACTCCTTGGCTTAACTCGTCCTCCCCCTTCAGCCTATTGAGTGGCTGGGACTATAGGCATGCACTATTGTGCCTTACTTAATGTTTTATTTCACATATACAGAATAGCATGTGTAATACATAGGCTGAACTCTATAATGTTATCACATATATATAAAGCATAATATAGTAGCATTTATTGTTAATAACACAACAGCTATCAAAAGTAGAGGCATGGAGAAATGCCACAAAATGACCATCATTGTTATTATTAACATTATTAGCATTATTTATATTTCAATGACAATGTGAAGACTCTCACCTAATTTATACTCTCTACTATTCTTGACTTGGGTCGTTTAGACCATAGAAGACTGTTTTGAGTAAGAAAAACATGTTTCCATAGCTCCAAGAAAATTAAAAAGCTTTACTGATATCATCAGCTCTGTAGTCATGTTCCAAAAATAAGAAGGCTTAAATTTTCCATTCCCCTGCAAAAGGTGATGGGATCCACATTTCTCCAGTTGACCACTTCCCCTTCTACTGTTTCTTGCCAGGGAAAGAAAAGGACTTTGATACCCAGGACAATTATTCTATCATTAAGTAAGTTTCTTTAAAAAAACACAGTTATGCGATTAAAAAAAAAAAAAGTATGTTCTGCTTCTCCAGGTCTCACTACCTAAAATTTTGCGAGCTAAACTGGTCTGAGCTGACTACATAGGTAGTTTTTTGTTTGTTTTGTTTTGTTTTGTTTTGTTTGAGATGGAGCTGACTCTGTTGCCCAGGCTGGAGTGCAGTGGCGCGATTTTGGCTTGCTACAGCCTCCACTTCCCCAGCTCCAGTGATTCCCCTGCCTCAGCCTCCCAGGTAGCTGGGATTACAGGCACATGCCACCATGCCCGGCTAATTTTTGTATTTTTAGTAGAGACAGGGTTTCGCCCTGTTGGCCAGGCTGGTCTCAAACTCCTGACCTCAGGTGATCTGCCCGCCTCAGCCTTCCATAGTGCTGGGATTACAGGGGTAAGCCACAGCACCCAGCTTCATAGGTAGTTATAAATTGGCCTATCATCACATGATATGAAGTTAGTGTTATGGAAAAACATTTTCTCATTTTACCAACTCACCCCATAATTCTTAGGAATATTCCCTTCAAGTCCACAGGAACTTCAGTGCTCATCATTATATCCAATGATTTGATTAAGAATAGGGTCCCTCTAAAGTGCAAATAGACATTTCCAAGTCTGCTCTGTGTTTAATATTTCTTTAGCAGATTTTTCATTTAATATTAAGATTTATGACACTACCGTAAATTCTACTTAGCCATGGAAAAATGGCACCCTCTAGAGGGTACCTAAGTCTTTGATACAGTTTTTAAGGGTAGTCCCTGCAGCAAATTGTGGTTTGATCATTTATTAGTCTTTAACAAGTTGGAAAGAACATAAATGGCCTCTATGGAGCCAACGACCGTTCTCTTTAACTCTGACTCAAGGTTACTAACTGGATATCCAGTGCCTCTGAGGATGTCCACATTAGCTGGGATAGACTATTTCACATTGTCTTGGGCTAACCTTAGGTCTACTAATTTCTTTGCATCCCGAGATGAAGCTTTGATATGCATTCTATAAATAGCTTCCAGAGTAGGCATTGATCCACAATTTTCATGTTCAGCCAGCTACTGCAGCCACTTTCCTATTTTACAATAGTATTAATATAAAAATATTTTAGAAACCATTCTGTCTAGCAAACAAATTCATGATAACGGTATTGTATTGTTTTCATGAAAAGCAAGTCTTAAACCTTGGTATTCTTTGAGAGTATTCTAGGTATCTCTGAGATCCACTAGTGTCAGAGATCATACCAATTTTGATTCACAGAGGACTTTTAAATACTCCATAAGTAAAATATAGGAAATAAAAGTTTTATAACATCTGTTTCCTTCTAACAGTCCTCTATCCCCTGTATATAAACTGTTCGTTGTATTGCTGTTACCAATATTTCATGTTTTATCTTCATTAAACTTCAGACCCCATTGCCCATTTGAAGTTGTTATTTAAAGCTTTCTATAGATGTAAAATAATTATAATAGTAAGAGATTATTTATAAGTACAACATCTTCAACACCTTCAACACTAACAAACAGTTTCAACAATAACAGTTATTACAAGCAAGAAAACAATCTATTTTATATTCATAAATTGTTTCCTAAATTTTGAAAACAAAGCATTCAGCAGTCTTTCCTGAGTCTGGCAATTTAAAAATGAGCATACTTGACTCTTGACTGCAAGCATCGTAGATTTAACATTTTTTTTTTTTTTTTCTGATGAGCTCTTGGTTTTCAGGCATAGTTTGGCGTGACCTTGGCATCTGTGAGAAATTCTATGTTAAAAGAGTAACTATTGTTCTTCTTACCAGTAGAGGCTTTCAATTCTCCACTTTTCAAGGGAAGAGAAACTGTTTTTATTTTTTTTATTGTTGTTCTGGCTAGAAATCAAAGATTTTGCAAAGACTTGGCAAAAAATAATTCTGTGTAGGAGGAAGAAGATCTGAACTCTAGATGTTTACCAATAAGAACAGCAATTTTTTTACATAACAATGAAAGATTTATCTCAATCTGTTATAATTACTTGCTTGGTTTCTTTTTGCCAGAATAGTGTTCTTGCTTCCATTCTATATATTTGGTCCAAAACCTAGTAGTGTTTAGCATATTGTTTGTCTTAAACAAATGAATAAATCAAAGTATAAATGTTCATTTTCACTTAGCGGCATAGTCGGTTTTTTGGTTTTTTATTTTTTATTTTTTGGTTCCTGGAATGAGGGTGAAAAAATGAGCTCTTTTCTGCAAGCCTGTTTTTATCCCTGCATTTCCAGTCTATGTGAATAAAGTCACCATTTACTTAGTAGATTGTCAGAACCAGAACCTGAGTTACCTAAATATCTCTTTTTTTCCCCCATCTCTAACTAGCAATCATCACCAGGTCTTATCCACTTTCTCCCTTTATAGTTCACTTTACGCAGCACTCCCCTTCCCATTACCTCAGTTAATCTCTTATAACTTGAATTTTGGTTGTAGTCTCCAAATTTTTGTTCCCATCGCAATTATTCTCCTCCCTTCCATTCAGTCTCATTTGCAATCTGACAGAAAAGTTTTAGGGTTCTTTTTCTTATTTTAAAGTTTCAGTTCATTCATTAATATTTCCAGGAAATTTCTTTTACTCCTTGCCCTTGTTCAGCAGCTGGTCTATATGTTATTCCCCTGCTGTTCCATGCCCTTCTTATGTGTATATCTACCATGACACATACCACACCCTTTTACTCCACTATTTCTTCCATTAGAATGCAAACTCCTTATCATATAAATAACACCAGATTTGATTGTATAAAATCTCATATAGGAGTCACAGACAAATACTTGCCATTCAATATATATTTAATGAGTAAATAAGATAATTAAAAATGGAATTAATAAGTGCAGTAGGAGAACTGTTTTGGTAATAATTTAGGACAGCTTTAGAAAATAATCAATCATGAAGTCCCAGGTTAGGATGAGTCCTTAACACGTTTTGTCATAACATTTTATCAAATAATAAATAATAGAGCTGATCATTTCAAATCAGTCATCTGTATAAGGAAGAAATACCCCGGACTCTAGGCTAGGGGTCAGCAATAATTTACTATAAAAGGTCATATAGTAAATTTGTAGACTTTGATGACAATCTAGTCTTTCTCACAATTGCTCAACACTGTCACTGTAGAAGAAAAAGAATAAGAAAAAAGCCAGAGACAACATGTATATTAACAGGCATGGCTATGTTCCAATAAATTTTGTTCACAAATATAGGAAGCTTGTTGAATTGAGACCAAAGGGGCAGTAGTTTGCAGACCACTGTTTCATACCTCAGAAAAAAATATGCATCAATAACAAGGTCATACAAGCGATTGTGTGAAAGTATGTTTTCATTTCTCTTGATTCCTAGCAGTGGAATTATTGGGTACAATTGTAAATCTATGCTTAAAACTTAGAGGAATTGCCAAACTGTTTTCCAAAGTGGGATTTTACACCCCTATCAGTAAGGTCTAAGGGATTCAATTTCTCCACATCTTTGCCGACAAATGCTATTGTCTTTCCTTCCGATTTTAGGCATTGTAGTAGACAGGATGTGGGATCTTGTGCTTTTCATTTGCATTTCCTCTTCCATTTCCCTAACGATTAATATTGTTGACCCTTTTTTTGTGCATACTGATCTTTGCACCTATTCTTTTAAGAAATGACTGTTCAAACGTTGTACCCATTTAAAATTTGGGTTAATACCTTTTATTATTGAGCTGTAATAATTTATTTAATTCTGAATCCTAGGGAGGCCCTTATCAGATACATTATTCACAGGTATTTTCTCTTTTTCTATGGGTTGCTTTTTGCTTTCTTGATGGTACCCTTTGAAGCACAATTTTTTTTAATTTTAATGAAGTCTGGGGTTTTTCTGTGTGTGTGTGTGTGTGTGTGTTTGGTGGTGTTTTTTGTTTTTTGTTTTTGAGATGGAGTCTTGCTCTGTCACCCAGGCTAGAGTGCAGTGGCGAGATCTCAGCTCACTGCAACCTTCACCTCCTGGGTTCAAGCAATTCTCCTGCCTCAGCCTTCTGAGTAGCTGGGATTACAGGCACCCACCACCACACCTTGCTAATTTTTGTATTTTTAGTAGAGACAGGGTTTCACCATCTTGGCCAGGTTGGCATCGAACCCCTGACTTCATGATCCACCAGCCTCCACCTCCCAAAGTACTGAATGAAGTCTGTTTTTTTTTATTATTATTATTACTTTGTTCCTTGTGTTTCAGTGTCGTATCTAGGAACCCATTGCCCATAATTTCTTGTAATGGTTTTATAGTTTTAGCTCTGATATTTTGGTCTTTGACCTATTTTGAGTCAATTTTTGTGTATGGTAACTTAGTGGGTCCAAATTCATTGTTTTGCACAGGGATACACACTTCTCCCTATATCATTTATTGAAAAGACTATTGTTTACCCCATTGACTTTTCTAGGCACCATTGAAAAAAATGAATTAACTATAAATGTAATGGTTTATTTCTAAACCTTCTATTGTATTCCATTGACCTATCAGTCTATCCTTATGCTGTGTTGATTACTGTAGTTTTGTGTTAAGTTTTAAAAATCAGAAAGTTTGAATACTTCTACTATTTTGTCTTCTTCAAGATCGATTTACATATTTTGGATACCTTTTATTTCTATGTGAATTTTATAATCAGCTTTTAAATTTCTGTGGAAAAGTCCTAGTGAGATTTTGATTTATATTATGTTGAATCTGTAGATCAATTTGGGGAATATTGTCCCCTTAATGATATTTAATATTCTGATCAATAAACATAAATATCCACTACTTAGGTTTTTTTCATTTATTTCAACATTTTGTAGTTTTCAGTGCATATGACTTGTACTTCTTTTTTAAAATTTTTCAGAAGTATTTTTTTTGTTTTCAATGCTATTATAGATAGGACTGTTTTTTAAATTTTATTTTTAGATTCTTCATTGCTAATGCATAGAAATAAAATTAAATGTGTATTAATGTTGTATCATGCAACCTTGCTGCTATCTTTGTTAGTGTAATAGGGGTGTGTGTGTGTGTGCATGTGTGTGCACACACACATTATAATTTTCTATATAAAAGATCAATGTCTTGTGAGTATAGGTATAATTTTATTTCCTCTTTCCAAACTACATAACTTCTATTTCTCTTTTATTCCCATTTACCCTGGCTAGAACTTTCAGTTTAAGTATATTCTTAAGAGGGAAAGCATTCAATCTTTTACTTAATTGAAGGCAACTGTCTGTCTTTTTGGAGAAGCCCCTTATTAGCTTAAGGAAGCCTGCAGATACTTCCAATTTGGTGAGAGTTTTTATAATAAAAGGATGTTGGATTTTGTCAAATGCTTTTTCTGTTAATTTAGAAGAATGCATGCTTCCTGTCTTTCATTCTATTAATATGATGCATTGAAATGATTACTTTTTGTTGTTATGAAATCAACCTTCTCTTCCAAGTATAATTCCTTCTTGGTCAAGGGATACAATCCCTTTTGTATGTTACTGTATTTGGTTTGCTAGTATTTTGTTGGGGATTTCTGCACTTATGAGAGATATTGATCTGTGGTTTTCTTTTCTTATAATATATTTGCATTTGATATCAAGATAATATTTGCCACCTGGAATTTTTTGGAAGCGGTTGTGAAGGATCAGTATTAACTTTATTTCTGTAAAATAAGTAGTGATATCAATCAGGACTTCAGTGATTTGAATCGTCTCTCTCTTGTATTTAGTCAGTAGAGCTAAAGTGTTATTAATTGTATTTATTTTTCCAGTGAACCAAGTTCTGGTTTTGTTGAATTTCTTTATTGTCTTCCATTCAGTATTGTAAACATTTCCACTCTAGTATTTATTTTTCTGTTTCTTCCATTTGCTTTGGTTTAATTCACTCTTTTCTTTCCAGTTCTTCAAGTGGAGGTTTAAGACAGTGATTCAAAATATTTTTAACATAGCCATCTATAGGTATTAATTTTACCCTAAAAATAGAATTTGTCTACTTTTAATTCATGAGTTTTGGTATATTTTGTTTTTGTTTTTATTCATCTCAAAGAGTTTTCGAATTCCCTTTTGATTTCTCCTTTCAGCCATTGTTTATTTACAAGTGTTTTTGTTGAATTTCTATATATCCATTCATTTCAAACAAAATTACCTTTTTTTGATATCTAAATAATTTTATTGGGTTTAGGGAACATACTAAGTATAATTTTAAACATTTTAAATTTACTGAGTTTTTTTTTTTTTTTTGGCTTAACATGGTCTATGTGGTTTATAACATTGTTCATGTCTTTTATTTCCTTGTTGATCTGCTGCTGTGCTCTTTCCATATTGAAAATGTGATATCCAAATTATCAGTGTTTAATTACCTATTTCTGACTTTAATTCTGCCAAGTTTTCTTATATTTTTGGGCTCAGTTGTTAGGTGCATATATGTTTTTAATTGTTATATCTTTATGGGATATTTACTCATTCATTTCTATTAAATGCCATTACTTGTCATTAGTTACTTATTTTTCTTAAAGTCTACTGTCTGGTATTTGTGGAGCAATTCCAGTTTTGTTTTGTTTTGGTAACTTTGGGTATAATACAGCTTCTACTTTTAATCTACTCATGTCTTTGAAATTAAAACCTCTTTTAGCATTATATAGTGACATCACATTTTTCATGTGTTTGTTATATTTTCTGGCAATCTCTTATTTTGGATTGAAGTGTGATATATAATTTGATACCGAGAGTCATTCTAGAGAAAAATAATTAAAAAGAAGAAGTTTCTACCAGGTGCAGTGGCTCATGCCTGTAATTCCAGCACTTTGGGAGACCAAGGCCAGCAGATCACTTGTGGTCAGGAGTTCGAGACTAGCCTGGCCAACATGGTGAAATCCAATCTCTACTAAAAATACAAAAATTAGTTGGTTGTGGTGGTGCATGCCTGTAATCCTAGCTACATGGGAGGCTGAGGCACAAGAATCACTTGAAACTAGGAGGCCTTAGGTTGCAGTGAGCCAAGATTGCACCACTGCACTCCAGCCTGGGCAAGACTCCATCTCAAGAAAGAAGAAAAAAACGATGAATTTTCTGAGTTGGTTCTGAGGTTCCTGAAATCAGTTCTCTAATCTGATTAGATTTAAAGACACAAATAACTCTTTCCGATTATAAAGGAAACAGTGATATGTCATGACAAGATATGGCAATAGAGATATAAAAATATCACTGTTGGATATATCTAATCAAATACTGATAAATGGCAAGTTCCTTGTGAACTTGTATTTGATACATTAGAACACTTTTATCAAATTAATGTGTATAATGAGATTAGTTATTTTCTCCTAATGGCTTCCAAGAAAGTAAGGGTGGGGGAAAGGATGAACTCAGGTATTCAAATTGTCAGCTCAAGCTCCACATACACAACTTGAAAATTTCTCTGTCCTCCATGAAAGAAACTCTAATTAATTTCCCTTAGACGTAGAGCTGAGACTTTTGAAAAACAAGCTCAGAATCTCATCCTATGAATGGTTGAATTACAAGGCAAATTGAATTCCCAACCTCACAGCATGTATGCTCTAAACCGAGGACATTGTTTGGGAAGAAATTGGATATCAAATATTGCAATGGGAACATATGGGAAGATTCTGATGAAGCAGAAGACACTGAACCCTTAAACTCTGCTGAGTCTTTTTGCCAATAGTGACAGCGATCTACCCCGTCTAAATTGACTCAAAATGTCACTATGATCTACCAATCAGAATTGGGGCTTCTGAAGTTCACATGATTTATAGAATTGTAGCTCAGGCTCATTTTACAGTGGGTCCAGTGACTACTCAAACGTATTCCGTGGTTATTTCCCCAGATTCAGAGTGCATAATTGGAAAAGACATACTCAGCACTTGCAGAATTTTCACATTAACTTTGTAACCTATGGAGTGAGTACTATTATGGTAGGAAAGAAAAAGTGGAAGCCACTAGAATTGTCTCTATGTAGGAAATACTAAATCAAAATAGTGTCACATTTCTGGTGGGATTGCAGAGATTAGTGCTATCATCAAGGACCTAAAAGATCCAGGCCTGGTGAGTTTCACCACATCCTTATTCAACTCACCTATTTTGCCCGTGTTGAAGTTAAATGGATATTGAAGAATGACAGTGGGTTGCCATAAACTTAACCCAGTGGTGACTTCAATTTTACTTCCTGTTCCAGATGTAATTTTATTACTTGAGCAAGTTAATACATGCCCTGCTATTTTGTGTGCAGTAATTGATCTGGTAAATGCTCTCTCCTTGGAAACTTAATAAAGATCACCAGACGAAGTTTGCTTTCAGCTGGCAATGACATCAGTACTGTCCTAAATCTCAGGAGTATATCAACTCTCCAGCCCTATGTCATCATTTCGTTCACAGAGATCTTGACTGGTTTTCTTCCACATGCTATCACACCAGTCCATAATATTGATCACATTATGCTGATTAAAACTAGTTGGCAAGAAGCAGCACTTTTCAAAACTCCTTGGTAAGACATTTGCATGTCAAAGGAAGGAAATAAATCTTACAAAATTTCAAGGGTTTTCTATCTCAGTGAAGTTTCTGGGGGCCCAGGGATGTAAGGAATTTTGAGATATCCCTCAAGATGAATAATAAGTTATTGAAACTGCCCTTTTTATAATCTAAACAGAGGTTCAATGCTTAGCGGGCCAATTTGAATTTTAGAGGCAACATATTCCCCATTTGAGAGTATTAGTGAGGCCCATTCATTGAGTGGTCTGAAAGCTGCTAGTTTTGATTGAGGCCCAGAACTAAAGAAGGCTCCAAAAGAGATCTAGATTACCATTCAAGCTGCTCTGTCAGTTGGGCCATATAATCCAGTACAGTAAACAATGCTTAAATTTTGGGGGACATTACTTCTTCAAATATTTTTTCTGTCCTTTTTTTTGGAAACCCAATATTCATGAATTATTTGACTATGTTTCACAGATCTCTGAGACTCTGTTTATTTATCTTTTTTATTTTCCCTTTCTGTTCTCTGACTGGAGAGTACTCGAATTCTCTAATTCTGTCTTATGCTAATTCAAATCTACTCTTTAGTCAGTCTAATAAACTTTTCATTGTAGTTATTATACTTTTAAACTCCCAAATTTCAATTTGACTTTTTGTTTTGTTTTAGTTTTATAATTTTTTCATTAATATTCTCTATTCAGTAGGGCATAGCTCTGATACTTTCTTATAATTCTTTAGACATGGTTACTTTCAGTTCTCTGAACATATTTATAATATCTGATTTAATGCCTTTGTGTATTAAGTGCAACATCTAGGCTCCCTCAAGGACTGTTTCTTTTTTTTTGTATATGAGTTATACTACTTTGTTTCTTTTTTTAATAAGCATTTAAATAATAAATGTTTAAATATAAACATTTAAATATAAATGTTTTATATGTCTTTTAAATGGATATTTAAAATGATATAATGTTATTATTCTGGAAATCAGATCCTCTCCCCACATTTAATGTTTTTACTGTATGTCATTTTTTGTTGTTGTTGCTAGCATTTAATTGTTTACTTGCATTCTTAGATATTCTATACAATTTGTGTTTGCTGTTGTGTACAGTCACTGAGGTCCCATCTCAGTTAGTTTAATGTTAAGGTAATGATTGGAAAGAAATGTGTTTAAATTCCTTGAACCAATACATCTTGTATCCTTGCTGAGTTGCCCAGTGGGTGTATTGGGGCAGCTCTTCCATGTTCCAGCCATTTATAACTGTTCTTTAGCCTTTACTTTCTACTTGTGCAGGCAACGTCAGCCAAGATGAGAGGTTGGGACTTCTCAGGTCATTCTTGGGCATGAATATAGTTCTGTAGTTGTTTTTAGCCTTCTACATCCTAAAGAACATGCTGTTATTTTTCAGAGCCCCTGTGCATATCTTATTTTTCAGATATTCATTTTTAAGTTTTAAGGATCTTCTTTGCCTTAATTGGTATCTCTTTCTCATATAGCCACAATATTAACAAAATGACACTAATATTTTTTGAAAAATGCTCTATAGAATAGAGCTTTTCCCACCAAGTGACCCCCAAATCAGTGTAAATAGGGTATTGTCCTGTGATTAAAACTTTTCCCAGGGGGCTGCCAGACAGGTAAAATAATAACAATACTCTGAGGATGGAATTCTTTGAGGAGTTCTTACCCTGTTATTTCATCTTTGATGGCTGCTGTTTTTGGTGGTTTTCATATTTACTGTGTGGCTATGCATTTTCAAAGTTACCAAGAAGCTGGGAATAGGGATAGTTAAAAACACTGTAAAGCTTGTTATTAACATTGAGTTTCAGCAGCTTTCCTTGAATACATAATAGGCAGATGATTGGAAGTTTTTGGTTGATTTCCAGAGTTCTGTAAAAGTTAACTTTGACAATTTTTGTCAGTGGTCTCATTGCTTTTATGGATGAATGGATTTTTTGAGATTCTTACTCTGCTGTTCCAAAGTCCTGCTGCCCCTTAATTTATCTGATTATTTTCCTTGAATAGCACTTTAAATGATGAACACATGTTTTTTAAATGCCAAGTATTTCTTACTATGAATTATGTGTTATGTTTCTCTTCATAGAATTTCATAGAGATATATTCACAAATCAGTTTTCTGTTAGGGTTTGTCATTTTTGTTTCTAAACTACTCATACTTCAAATTGGGAATAAACATATATTAATGATGAATTAAGTAATACCAACATTGTTGAAACTAAATGTGTTTTGGCTCAACAAATGTATTTTAGTTCACATACATACACATAAATAGCTGTATGGAGTTCTTTATCTTTGTCCATCGATGGTATATCCTTTATAGAATTCAGAAACTGTTAACTAAAAGATGTCTGTGAAGTAATTTCTCAAATCCACATTATTTTAAAAGGACAATTATGAAGCCTAGAGGAAATTAAATTGGGAAGAGGCAAAATCAAAATTTCATAATTCAGTATCTCCATTTCTACAGTAGGACTGGGGCATAAAACAAATTGGTAGAACTTTGGAAGAAACAGTACACAAAAAATTAATTTATAAAGTGATATAATTGGATCAAGTGAGTTCTCAGTTTTTCCTCTCTTTCTGGTTATTCCTCTTTTTGTATAAATATACTATTATATATCTCAACTTATTTTTTTTCTTCTCATTGTACTTCCATCTTTGTCTGCTATGCTGTTTCTCTACAACCCTTTATAGGGAAATTTGCAAAAGAGTTGTATGTATTCAATGCCTCTAATCATGTCCTGTCATTCTTTATTAAAGTACTACAGTCAGACTTTACCTTTATCATTCTCTGACTCTCCTCTTGGGAACATCAACTGAAATCTTCATACTAAGAAACTCAATAGTAGATTTTCAATCTTTATGTTATTTGACCTACTAGTCACATTTAATATTGTTAATCTTTTTTTTTTCTGTTTTCTCACAGGCCATCAGCATATCACAGCCTCCCAGTTCCCGTCCTACTACTTTGACTTTTCTTTTTCAGTCTACTTTTCTATTTCATCCTTATCTCCCAGACCTCCTTATAATGAACAGCCCTGATAGTCAGTTCTTAGACCACTTATCTCCTCTATCTAAACTCCTTCCTAGGTGATCTCATCCAGATTCATGACTTTATCACCATAAAACATACTATATTTCTTAATGACTCCAAAATTTGTATCTCCAACACCTCATCTACAATCTCCTTGCTCTAATATATTAAACTCTTGTCTTGGAAGCTCCACTTGGATAGAAAGCATTTCAACCGAAACATGTCTATAACTGAATTTTTCAGCATCTCCCTGAGTCTGTTTCTCCTGCCATAATTTCATATCTGCAGTTACATCAGCCAAGACTGTTAAAATCATCATGGACTCACTCTCTTTGCCTCACATCTTATTTAATCTGTCAGCAAGACCTACTGAGTGTACTTCTAAATACAATTGGAATTTGACCAATTCATACCATGCCCACTGCT
Organism: Pan paniscus; assembly: GCF_029289425.2. Taxonomy (NCBI): domain Eukaryota; kingdom Metazoa; phylum Chordata; class Mammalia; order Primates; family Hominidae; genus Pan; species Pan paniscus. The sequence continues at coordinate 91,760,898 of NC_073258.2, read as the reverse complement.
ACCACTGTGGCCCAAAAATGCCACCCTCTGTCACTGAAATCATTGCAATAGCTTCCCAACTGTTCTCCTTACTTTCTGTCCTTGTTTGCCTGTACAGACTATCTGAACAAAACTGTCACACTAGTTATTTTAAATCATAATTGAGAGATGACATTACTCTTTCATTCAAATCCTCCAAATAGTTCCCTATTTCTTGTAAAATCAAACTTAAAGTCTTTATCAAAGCCCAAAAAGTCATAGACAATTTGATCACTCTGTCATCTCTCTGACCTCATCTTATTTTACTTAACTGTGTCTGCATTTTGCTGTATCTTCTAAAAGCTGGGCCTGTGCCTGATTCAAGGCATTTGTATTATCTATACCCTGTGCCAGGTATAGGCTTCCCTAGGACACCCTTGCTTCTTTCAAATCTTTATTTAGATACCTCTTTCCCAGTAATGCCTTCCATATCTACTATTTTTAAAATTGTTAATACATTCCATTCCAGCAACTCTTTATCCTACTTCCTCACTCTATTTTCTCAATAGTATTTATTACAGTACTTAATATATTGTAAATGTTATGAATTTATTGTTTGTCATCTGTGTCTTCCCACTGAAAATCCTAGTGTGTAAACTTCATGATGAAATGAAGTTGTGTATGTTCTTTCACTCCCTAATTCCTCAACTTATCAACACATAGTAAGCACTCAATACATAATTATTGAATAAGTGAATGTTTATTTACAACTGACTTTCTCCTTTTATTATATTTTTTCAAAAAGAAGATGGAGGTACCCTTATAGTTGCAAACTAAAACAACCAGGCTAACTCTGGAAATCCAAAAATAAAAATGCTTAAAAGCTTTATCAAATTATAAGGCTATTTTAATTACAGAATAACCATCCATCTTCCTTTTGTCCAAGGCCTTTTTTTTTTCAGTTATACTATGTTTACTAAGTGGCAGAAAATCAGAATTATAGAAGCTTTAATAATAAGCACAAGTGTTTATATCAATAAAACCTTGAGAGGTTATCAGTTCTTTGTTTGAGACAGAATATCATAGGCTCTCTTGCTTATCTTCTGTTTTCCAGAAGTGTCCAGCAGACTTCCCCTTCCAATTCCTTAGTCAGAACTATATCACATGCTGACTCTTGGTTAATTGATGGCATGAAGAAATAAAAATGCCATCATGGAGACAAATCATTATTTACCCCTTGGGTAGGAACAGGAGAATTCCTTTCCTGAGCAAAATGCTCCTTACCAATATCTGGAGAAATAGAGATTTGATAGCAAGCATGAAGGGTGAATTGGCACTTTGATTGGCAATTACCAGGGTATGCCATAGCTCTTTCTTTCCTCCAAGTATATAGTAAGTTCTCCTTTCATTAAAAATGGTAAACAAACAACAGCAGTACAAAATCATGAGATTTATAAGACAAACCTGAATTAAAACCATGGCTCCTACACTAGACTGATGACCTTAAGCAATTTTCTAATTGTTAACTGCTTCCTCTCTAAACTGATTAGAATACATCCTGTATCACAGGGCTCTTATGAGTATTCCATGAACTAACACGTGCACGTGTTTATCAGAATACAACTTATAGGAAAAGCTTAGTAAATATTTTTAATATTATTGTTAATATACATTCAAAAGAGCAAATGCAGTTACAATATAACAACATTCTTATATGTTTCACCTGTTTGAAAATCTCTGTAACAGGTAGGCAGAGCTGTTATTTGTGTCTTATACTGTTGAGGAAAGTAAGTCATAAATATTTGAATACTTGCTCAAAGTCAAACAGGTAACAACTGTTGACCTCTAACAAAGGTAGACACAAACCTCATGCTTGTGCGTTTCCTGTTCAAAATCATGATTATTATGACTTTGAAGATATAGATGAAACTAGCAATCTAAAACAATGAGATTATCCAAATAACTACAATGAAGAAAATAGTTTTTTGAAGAACTAGATTTTGTTCAGTTGAGAACGTATTTATTTTGCATCTACTATGTTCTTGTTGCACTAGAGGTAGTTACAATATTATTAATCCTTTTATAATTTTATCAAATCAAACATGGTTTTACTTTTTCATATAAAATGACTTGGTCCAATCAATATTTCAATTAGAAACAATTATATGGGGGCCTAAAATCATGAAAAAATATAGTTGTCCCAATAAAAAACTACTTTTGGGATTAAAACAAAATTTTGAGACTATGAAGGTGAATGTAGGGCAAGCATAATCGTACATAGAAACAAAAACACAATTAGCCCCATAAGTGGTTAATATGTTCCTAACTATGACAAAAGTCTTACCCAATGCAGTTTCCTGTGACCTCATAATGTCCTCAGTATTCTGCCTCTCTTCCTTGATTTTTAAGGTATATTTCATACCATATAAAAATGTCCCAATAGATGAGTAAAGTAAGTAGCCTCTATGATAGTCTCCATTGATCCGTACCTACTGGTGTGCTTGTGTAATCTCCTCCCTCTGAGTGTGAGTTGGACTTGTTTTACTTGTTTCTAGTGAATGGGATATGTCAGAAGTAATGAGATGTCACTTGTAGAATTGGGTTATATAAGAACTGTGACTCACGAACCAGGGGCTCTCTCTAACTCTGTCATTGATGACTTGCTCTGCCATCTTGGAAGCCAGGCCCTCTATTATAATGTAGCCATGTGGGAAGGCCTACATAAGTGAACTTGGAAGCCAATTTTCTCAGACTTTCCAACAGACACAAGAATGTACTCAGCAAACTAACACAGGAACAGAAAGCCAAACACTGCATGTTCTCACTCACAAGTGGGAGTTGAACAATGAGAACACATGGATACAGGCAGGGCGACAACACACACCCGGGCCTGTTGGGGGGTGGAGGGCAAGGTGAGGCAGAGCATTAGGACAAATACCTAACTCATGTGAGGCTTAAAACCTAGGTGATGTGTTGATAGGTGCAGCAAACCACCATGGCATATGTATGTCTATGTAACAAACCTGCACATTCTGCACATGTATCCCGGAACTTAAGGTAAAATAAAATAAAATTAAAAAAAAAAAAAAAAGAATGTACTCAGAAGCAGATCCTTCCTCAACCAGTTTGAGATACAGGAATCCCTAGTCAACACTTTAGAAAGATGCTGATTCAGCAAAACTGCCCCCAGATTTCTGCCACACAGAAACTGAAATAGGCCGGACGCGGTGGCTCACGCCTGTAATCCCAACACTTTGGGAGGCTGAGGCGGGCGAATCACAAGGTCAGGAGTTCGAGACCAGCCTGGCCAACATGGTGAAACCCCGTCTCTACTAAAAGTACAAAAAATTAGCTGGGCCTGGTGGCGGATGCCTGTAATCCCAGCTACTAGGGAGGCTGAGGCAAGAGAATCACTTGAACCTGGGAGGCAGAGGTTGCAGTGAGCTGAGATTGTGCCACTGCACTCTAGCCCAGGCAACAGTACAAGACTCTGTCTCAAAAAAAAAAAAAAAAGAAACTGAAATAATAACTGTTTTCAGCCAGTAAATTATGGCATATTTGTTACACAGCAACAGAAAACTAACACAATGACAGAAAATAGTACTTTTTACATTCTGAATCTGTTTGAAACTATAGCATGAGTATATTAAACCAAATACCCTGGTGGTTTTGTAAATGTTTTAGCCATTCCAGGTGGATGACACACTCTCAAGAGTGGTGACTAGAGCAGTGATTCTCAAAGGATACAGAGGGATGCCTATTAGGGTGCAAGAATTTGAATATCCAAGGTTAATATTCCACACTCTCAGGTGATTCAGAGATATTTCCTTCCCTACCCATCAGGAATCACCATGTAACATAAATTGGGAATTAAAATGTTGGCACAAATTAAAACAGTATTAACCAACCATAAATAACCTATGAATGGTTTAGTATCCCTGAAAGATTTTATCTTTACCTTTTGTTGTTAAGTCCTTCCAATGATGACTCTGTGTAGTGTGTGTGTGTGTGTGTGTGTGTGTGTGTGTATCTGTGTGTGTAGCATTTCTGTGGGAACACTAAAATAGCTGAACAGGATATTACCATTTTATTTCTTTTCATTTTCTCACTCTTGTTCACCCTTATTCCACGTGCTCCTGACTTGTATACTAAATACCATTAGGCAAGTGTTGCCCAGGCATAGAATATTCAATAAATGTAATCTCCAGTAGTTCAAGCAAATATATTTTAAGATTCTATAGGATTTAAAATGAGAAATTAAGTATGCCTGTCCTGAGAAATATCTTCCAGAAAATATGAGTATAGATCTCAGGGGCCTTAATGGTCCAGGAATCCAAACAGGGCTGATTAAGAAAATCTTTGTAGAAAAATTTGTAAATATATTAATTTGACAGTTTGAGAAAATGATGGAAGAAGTGGAGTCTTTCTATCAAAGGAATGCTTTTAAAACAAAATAACATGATCCTCAGCTGGTTATTTGCTCCACCTTACCAGATCATAGACAAAAAAAAATACACAGCCCTTTCACCTATTTAATTAAAACATTCACAGCTTGATGAAAAACAGAGTAGATGTAACTATTCCAAGTTTGTAGCTGACAAAACTGAGATTATAATAAAAAAAGTGAACAGTACTTTCAAATCAGTATGCTAGCACTGACTTGTGCATTACTGCAAAACCCTATGAAAGCCATATGATCTGTATAATTCTAGTGAGAAGTGAGAGAGGAGAGATTAGTTTTCCACTGCTGAGAGGCTGAGGAAAAGAGATTGCCAGTGGTTTCAACAAATACATAAAACCCAAGGGAAATACACATGTAGACACAGAGACTGGGCAATAGGGCAGCTTCCCTTCATACTTCTCCACATCCCTAAGATATCTTTGGCATACTGATACGGCAAGTAAAGACAGCAGTTACCCTGGGTAAAACTTAAAACAAACAAGCAAACAAAACATGAGAAACAATTTTGTAAACTCTCTATTCTAAGACAGACCAATCCCATTTGGACATTCCTGGCACAGGTGTACACAGTCCCTTTAAGCATGTAATACTACTTAGTGCAATTATGTGATTTATTCTATTATGTATACTTTAAATGCTTAATATGTTTCCAAGGAATTCACTATTTGAGAAATCACAATTAAAAGCTGAAATGAGAAATTATAAGATTATTTCAGAATTAAAATGAGAAATAATAGAAAAGGGAAAATGCTGTGCTTTTATTTTAAAAATCAGTAATACTTAAAGTGAATAGTGCAAAGCCATCTTATATATTAGTTGCAAATAATATAATCATATAGTTTATTAAATATGTTAATTAGCTATACCATAGTTAATTATAATATGGAAGAGCTATAATTAATGTAAACTAGTAAAAACACATTTGCACTCATGTTTTAAGGAGGCTAATGTAAATTATCACTACAATACTTGCTCACTCAAGGTGCATAAATTATTTAGGTTTTCTTGGCATAACTGTTAATATGAAAAATCTCAAATAGAAAACTGTCTTCCTCGAAATCTTGTCATCTGACAACCTTCTTAATCAAACACTTGATTGACGTTTGCTTTTTCCCATAGGGCCAGTACTCAAACCTGGAGGGACAGTTGACCTTTTTTTTTTTTTTCCAATAATACAGAATTAGGACTGAATTTTAAGGGATAATAATTGACTTCCTTGGAGGAAGGAAGGTAGGTGCAAATTCTCAGGATCAGCAGGGAAATTCGGTTTGGTGTGAATTTTAGTATCTGCAGGTATGAGAAGCCAACAGAGAAAAAAGACATCACAGCAGGTAGCAACTGGCTTAATGTGAAAACTACTCAGGATACTAGTTGAAAAAGAAGGTAAATCCAATTGAGCTCTGTTTCTGGTGAGAATTCTATAGCCCAGTTGTTGCCTATATTCGATATGCCCTAAAATTGGTAAGTGTTCACTTTTCTTTTCTCCAGGAGCATGTGTTGGTGGGGTGAAGGTTATTTGGAAAAGCATAGCTTTAGTGACAAGAGACTTAGGCTTTGACTCAATGTGATAAATCACTTAATTAGCTACCATTTAACTCTGAAGTTGAATGCTCATTGAACAAAAACAACAACACCATTCAGAGAGGTTGGTATGGGAAATAAGGTTACCAACCACCATCTCTAAGTGATTTGTAGGAATTGGTAAACTTTTAGTACAGACTGAATGTACTATGTATGTTGATATATGTGGAGGAGAGCTCTGTTTAAAATCTTTGTTCAGAAGCTATCCTTTTTAATCTCAATTAGCATATATTTTTAAGCAAGAAGTTTTTAGTATTCCTCACTCTACTTTTCCTCTTCTAGATGATTCGTTTAAAAAAAATTAAACAGTGGAATAGACAAAAGTTGCTTTTAAAACTTTACCAAAATGAATAGCCTAATACATTGGAGAAGAAAGTGAATAGTTAAATCTATAGTATACTCTTTTAAAAACTAAAAGATGACACATAATGGATTTGATGAACCTATGATTACATTATTAATATAATCATTTAGAGCCAAATCTGAGCTTGCACTGAATGTTGAGACTCATAGCCAAAATCACTCTGCAATATTGGCACAGTATATCTATTTATGTTAGATTGGATAAATATAAAGATTTTTCCTAATGTGGATTTTATAGCCAAAGATAAAACCAAATGAATAAACAATATTGAAATCATCATTCTATGTTTAACTTCTCCAGAACAAAATTCACATTTTGGCTCTGTCCACATAATACTAATTGTGAGGAGAGGGAGTGAGAAATAGAGTATTTTTTTGGTAGTGTGCCAAATTATCCAGATGAACAATGATAAATAGTACTGAAACTTTATGCTTAAGAAGTTTATTATTACATTAAAGTATCTTTTTTACCTTTTTTTTTTTAAATAGAGGTGCAAGAGTGGGCATTAGTGCATATATTTAATATGAAAGGCTAGCTTTTATCAAATCTCAGCAGATGAGGTTTACTCATTTTAATTCTAGAATTTGGGGGAAAAGTTGATACATTTATATATGTCATGTTTTAAATAACATGTTTTTATGTTTAATTTGACCAATATAAAAGTAAAAACAATTCATTGCCCTAAAAAAAAGAATATCAAAGTATTAGCTACAGGATAAAATATTCAAAAATTGATTTAAAAAGCAAACTTCTTAAGAACAATGAAAATTCAAATTTGCTGTGCACAGAAATATTTTTATTAATTTCCAAAACCTACACAGCATTAATTCTTTGGGTTCCTCTGAATATACACACACACGTACGCATTATGCCAGCCTAAAGTAATTAAATATATCTCTATTTAGTGGAATGCCATAGCAAACAAATTCAGATAAAACTTAAACTTCATGTTTCAAACTATTAAAGCACGTTAAGAAATGTAGTGACTACCCATGAAAGCTTTGTGTGCATTCAAAACTTATTTCCACTCTGGCTCTGTCACTATCTAACCCCAATGACGCTAAACAAATTACTTAAAGTTTCAGAACGCCTATTCCTTTATCTGTAAAGGGGAGAAATATTATTTACTTCAGAGGTTGTTAAAAAGAGAAAAAGTTGTTTGCCTGTGTAATAAAGTGCTTGTCCTAAGGACTAGAAATGCCCCTCTATACATTCGATTATAATTAATAAATATGACTAAGCAACTTATGTTATTGCTTTACTGGGAAAAACCTAGAAGACTCCCATATCTTTATTCAAATACCCCCCTTCAAGCCATTCTTTTCCTGAAAAATTATCTTACTACAACTCTTTTTAGTAGGCATTGTCTAGTGACAATAATAATAATCATAATATGAAAAGTACTCAATAGTGATAGCCATAATTTAAGGTTATCCTTACTAAGCACTTTCCACATGCTGGGCATTGTGTTAAACGCTTCAATGTGTCCCTCTTTGTGTAACCTCACAGAGTCACTCTAATTCCAGTACCTAATTTAGTTGGACAAATAGATATCCCATCTGGCATGATGGCAGCGAGTGAAGGGGAATGCACTGAGAATGCATGCATATATCATTTTTAAAGAAACAGTAGACATGGACAAATATAACCACTTACATTGTGAATCCTCCATCCAGCATAATTGGTAGATTGACAACCAGTAATACATCTGTAGAACATATTCTAAAGATACAACTATAGCAATGGACTTGGAATAAGAAGACCTGAAGTTTTGTTTTGTTTTGTTTTGTTTTTTTCCTGGCTTTGACATTTAGAAAACATGGAATTCTTAGAAAATTAATTATACTATTAATTCTTCAAGTTCTTCATCTGTGAAATTAAAATAATCCATTATTCTTTGTCCTTTTTGGCTATTAAAGGACAGACTGATTAAAGGATTAAATGTTAGATAGATGATGCTATTATGCATCTGCATCATCACGTTGATTTTATTTGCATTTTTATAAATATTGATGAAATTTAGTCATAGTTTCAATGACTATTGCTGTTAAACAAACCACTCCAAAATGTAGTCACATAAAACAGATTAGATTTTGAGACTCAGGAATTCAGGAAGATCACAGAAGACATGGTATATGTCTACTCCATGACATCTGCACCCTCAGCTGGAATGAGTCCATGACTGAGGGTAACTTTGTTACTGGGGGCATGGAATTATCTGGAAGCATCTTTTTTAACATGTCTGGTGACTGATGTTGACTGTCAGCTGGGATCTCGGATGAGACTTTCAACTGCAGTACTTGCATATGATTTCCACATGTGGCTTGAATTCTTGTAGCATGACAGTTAAGTTCGTAGAGAACTCCCTAAAAGAACTTCCTAAAAGAGAGCCTCAACAACAAGCATTTTAAGATGACCAAGTTGATACTACATGGCCTTTTCTGACCTTAGAAGCCATATGGCATCACTATTCTATGGGTTAAAGCAGCCATAAATCACCTGAAATCCAAGTAAAAAGGCCATAGACCCCAACGTTTAATAAGATAACTGTCTTAAATTTGGGGACCCAGGTATAGAACCATCAAAATCACATATTAGTATTTATAGATTTATTTTACTTTTTCTAATTTCCTCCTCACTCTAAAATACAATATTTAAATGTTTCTAAATAGGAAATTTTTGCCTCAATATTTTAACTCCCTCTGATCCAAGTTTATGGAAAATACTCCATCAAACTAGATAAGCCCCTTTTGTTTCAATAGCATGAAAATATTTTGAAATCCAACTTCTTTCAAAATATGAAATTATTGGCAAGTTTCCTATCCTTTATGTTTGTGTTTATGTTATGTTCCTATATTTTTTTCTTAAAGCTACATAGTAAACAAGTTCAGAACAATTATTGACATAGTTCAAGTACATAAAATCCCTTTAAAATATCCGTGTAATTAGGAATTTGTTAATCAATATACCCTTGAATTATTGAGATATTTGTTTCTGTTGACTTTTTTGATTTGGTTTATTCAGATAACACACAGGTGGGATTATTTTTACAAATGCTTGTAGATAATTTCTTTGAGTTTTATCCTAGTGCTAAAGAGATAATAAGTGAATATGGCTCTAAAAATATGTGTAAAGTTAAATGTTTAATAAGAAAAAATATTATTTTCTATTAAGAAGTTGATTATTTGAGGAAATTCTATGTACAATTTCAAATTGGTAGAGTGAATTTTTAAAACACGGGTTTTCAAAATTTAAATATTGGTATTTTTATTTTGCTTACTGAAAGGTAAATCAGTAGTTTTTAATATTAATGCCATAAATATATACTATTCATACTTTTAGATGTTTGTGTGCATTAGCATCTTATGTTTTAGGTATTAAGTGCCACAGGATAGGTGATTTTCTTTGTATAATATTGTGTGTAGGAGGATAATTATTGCTTTTTGATCATGATGGATAATTATTATAATTAGTGTAATGGGAATCATAATTTAATATTTTATGTAGCACTATAAAATTCACACTGAGTTGCACCAATTAAAGTTGTGACGCAACAAATAAAAATTAAAAATTTATAATCCATGACCGTGTATTAAATACATAAGCCTAAAATGAATATATTTTTAAAATTGTGTAGGAGTGTTAACTATTAAATGAGCATATTCAATAATAGGCAAATGTTCAGAAGTTCTTTGAAAAGGTTTTTGCAGTTTGTAGATCAGTCTGGTATCTGAGACTGAATATAACAGGCTATGGGTTGTTTCTCCCTGAGGTGAAACAAAGGAGGCCTTTAGAATGGATGTTGAAGGTGAATAAGGTAAAATATAATTCATGGAGAAGGAAATGAGGACCAAGATTCCATTTGGAAAATATTCCAATATATTTAAAAGAGAGAGAAGATTATATGTGAAAGAGGAAAGCTGGGAAATCAACTGAGGCCCTCTTCAAGACTCAGCTCAGTTGTCACTTGACAGTTTAGGGTCTTTCAAAGGCTTCTTCTAGGTGCTAATTTAGCCCCCAGTACATATGTAGAGCTGACTCAATATATGTGGAAATTGGGTATTGCAGTTTGGATACTCCAGGAACATATCCTCACAGTAGGTGCAGGAGAGATTGATATGAGAGTAATGAAGTAAGGTAAGCAAGAGAAAAAGCAAACATATAGTACATTTAAAAGGCAACCAGTGCTGTATGGCCGGAGATGAGCCTATGGGGTAAGTTATTAGAGAACCAACATAAAACTCACCCTTCAGAGTTGTGGCACAAGGAGGGCCATTGACCTGGGTACTTAGACCCTAACTCCTCTCAGTTACTGATTATGGGTTATTTGTGGGTGTAAGCATTTCTAACTTCTGGCCTGTTTTGGAGAAGACCCTCAGGCACAGAGATGCATATTCCAGCAGAAGGTAATAGGCTGGAACACACTGAAGTAAGAAGGCCTACGGAGTATAGTCTGGCACAGAAAACACCTGACTACCTGTGCAGGCTAAAGTTTTGCATTCGTTTGAGTGGGTATTCATGTACGCATCTATTCTCTTTACTCATTAAATTCAAAACAACTTGTTGACAAAAGACTAATACATGCCATTACAGCTCTTTCTTCTGTCAACCAAGGTGTCAACAAAAGAAGAAGATAATTAAAACATTGGCCATTCTTAACTGGATGTAAACATGCTAAGTAAGTAACATATTTATGAAATGAATAAATGAATGAGTAAGCAAATAATAAACCCACATCCAAAAAATCCAACCCATTAACACAAAATTAGTAAGTTAAATTATTGTAATAAAAGCTGTGAAGGAGAACAAAAAAAAAGTGACAAAATGGTGACTAAATGAGTAAGGCAACTTTCAATTCAGCAGTCAGAGAAGACCATGTTGATGTATAACATTTGAATTTAGACCTTGATAAAATCTGGCCCAAATTAACTTGGTTATAAACAATGATTTAGCTATTTCTGGCCACTGTTGGTACTGCCAAAATACAGATATAGACTAGCTATTCACTCTCAAATTCCATACTCAGTTAAAAATAAAAGCAATATTGGGCCATATTCCATTACATATAGTTGACTATGTCCAACATAATGTTGATAGGAGAGAGCTTAATTTACTTATCACCTCAGTAAGCAAGAACACTAGTTCAACAGGGCTTTGGTAGTATCTCAGAGGGAGAAGGACAAGATTGGATTTTATTGAGAATTTGAAGTTGGGTTTAAGGTGAGTTTTTCAATGTGAGGACTGAATTAGAATTGTGTGCCCATCATGGTATATTTAGGATCAATGGAAACAGCAAGACAAAGATTTTAAGTTGAGATAGTCAGAGTGTCTTATGTATAAACTGTTGATGCTTCCTACTGAAGTCAGTGGGTTGAGAAGTTCCTATAATGAACAATAAAGTTACTTGCCTGGAGAAGGGCTTCTAGAAGTAGTTAAATTTTGCCACTGAAGGCAATGGAATAGTAGGTTTGCTTAATGTAGACACTAAGATGTGTGGAGGTCCTCATATAGTCATTTGTCACGCCAAATATACTAACAAATTAGGAATAACAAATTCCTAGAGTAGTTCTATTTCATCTATGTTACCTCAATTCTTGGTGCTCTGGTAAAATCTTGAATGAAATAATTTAAGGCTGCCACAATATTCAACGTACAATGAGAGTTTATAAATTTATAGTTATCATCAAATGTAAAATCTTTTGAAATTGTAGTCAAGCATGGACATTTCATAATCAAGTGTTGACTGTCTCTCCAAAAGGTGAAGGGTTAAGGCTTTTTTCGATTCACATGTTTATTTATTTAAAGGGGAGAGGGATCTCTAAAATAACTAACCCACGTATCTTGAACACCGTTAAGTTTACCAATTAAACTCATTTCTAGTTTCTATTATATTGTAAGCACAATAAACATTTGGTGATAAGAAGATAAAAAGATGGCTCAAGTGCTGTAGCAGTAGATTTAAGAGATTGTGAATACATAAATGGGGTAACCAACCAACCACCACTAGAGTGGTGAACAAAGCTATTTCTGCCAAAAGGTGTCAAAAATTCAGACTGAAGAATAGATGTGAAGGATGATTCCTCTAGGAAGAGGGTGCAACAAGTATAAAAATCTAGAGAGGAGATAGAGCATAGTATATGAGAGAACAAGAAAGTGGCTGTAGCTCAATGAAGGAAGATGATAAGATTTTGGAGGGAGGTCAGCAACAAGGTCACATAGTGCTTTATGTCCGTGATAGGGATATATATATATATTATTATATATTAATATATTATTGTATCAATTAATATATTATATATTAATATATTATTGTATCAATTAATATATTAATATATTATTGTATATATTATTGTATAAATTAATATATTGTAATTTACATTAATATTTTAATATAATCAATATAATTATAAAATATAATGACATATAAAATATAATTACAATTAATATATTATTAAACATAACATTATATATTATATCATATATATTATTCTAAGGGAATAATCCAGAATAGTAAGGCAGAGGGAGATTGGAGAGAAAAGAGAGAGAAAGGAATTAGAAAGAAAATGCAGATAAATGAAGGATACAGTTCTAAAGAAGGAAAGAGTAAGAAGATCCTGAGTACAAGGAGATACACATACTTTTGAGAGAAGCAGATACACTTCCCTATTGGACTTGGAGGAAAGCCTTAAAAAATGAGATTCTGATCTAGGTAGGTTTGTGATATAGCAATAAAAATATAATAGAATCTTGCTTCATTTGCATCTATATTAATGAATTATGATGCAATTTTATTCGTCGATAACATACATAACTGGGGCTATGGTCATTTTGAAGAGACAGTATGACATGAAGTTAAGTTTTACATTAATATTTGTTTAATTTTATTTAGAGAAGAGGATCTTCATAGTGTAGTAAAAAGACATCGTGGAACAATACTTGTAAGGGCATTCCAACTCTACTCTCTCATTCATAATTCAGCTTTGGACCCGAATATGTGTGCTCCACCAAGTAAAACAAAAATTCCACAATGAACCCAATTTAGAAGACATTCAGTCAAAATAATATTCCCTTTGGAAACGTTATATTTCCGTTCTCAGTGACTTATCAAAGCATTCCTTCCAATTATCTATAATAGTAATTCTGGCAGGCTATGCTGGTAAATGCAACGTTTCTGTTCTTCTTGGGGACTTTTTTTTAAAATTATACTTTAAGTTCTATGGTACATGTGCACAACGTGCAGGTTTGTTACATATGTATACATGTGCCAAGCTGGTGTGCTGCACCCATTAACTCGTCCTTTCACATTAGGTATATCTCCTAATGTTATCCCTCCACCCTCCCCCGACCCTACAACAGGCCCCGGAGTGTGATGTTCCCCTTCCTGTGTCCATGTGTTCTCATTATTCACTTCCCACCTATGAGTGAGAACATGCGGTGTTTGGTTTTTTGTCCTTGCAATAGTTTGCTGAGAATGATGGTTTCCAGCTTCATCCATGTCCCTACAAAGGACATGAACTCATCACTTTTTATGACTGCATAATAGTCCATCGTGTACATGTGCCACATTTTCTTAATCCAGTCTATCATTGTTGGACATTTGGGTTGGTTCCAAGCCTTTGTTATTGTGAATAGTGCCACAATAAATATATGTGTGCATGTGTCTTTATAGCAGCATGTTTTATAATGCTTTGGGTATATACCCAGTAACAGGATGGCTGGGTCAAATGGTATTTCTAGTTCTAGATCCCTGAGGAATCGCCACACTGACTTCCACAATGGTTGAACTAGTTTACAGTCCCAACAACAGTGTAAAAGTGTTCCTATTTCTCCACATCCTCTCCAGCACCTATTGTTTCCTGACTCTTTAATGGTCGCCATTCTAACTGGTGTGAGATGTATTTCATTGTGGTTTTGATTTGCATTTCTCTGATGGCCAGTGACGATGAGCATTTTTTCATGTGTCTGTTGGCTGCATAAATGTCTTCTTTTGAGAAGTGTCTGTTCATATCCTTCACCCACTTGTTGATGGGGTTGTTTGTTTTTTTCTTGTAAATTTGTTTGAGTTCATTGTAGATTCTGGATATTAGCCCTTTGTCAGATGAGTAGATTGCAAAAAGTTTCTCCCATTCTGTAGGTTGCCTGTTCACTCTGATGGTAGTTTCTTTTGTTGTGCAGAAGCTCTTTAGTTTAATTAGATCCCATTTGTCAATTTTGGCTTTTGTTGCCATTGCTTTTGGTGTTTTAGACATGAAGTCCTTGCCCATGCCTATGTCCTGAATGGTATTGCCTAGGTTTTCTTCTAGGGTTTTTATGGTTTGAGGTCTAACATTTAAGTCTTTAATCCATCTTGAATTAATTTTTGTATAAGGTGTATGGAAGGGATCCAGTTTCAGCTTTCTACATATGGCTAGCACCATTTATTAAATAGGGAATCATTTCCCCATTTCTTGTTTTTGTCAGGTTTGTCAAAGATCAGATTGTTGTAGATGTGCTGCATTATTTCTGAGGGCTCTGTTCTGTTCCATTGGTCTATATCTCTGTTTTGGTAACAGTACCATGCTGTCTTGGTTACTGTAGCCTTGTAGTGTAGTTTGAAGTCAGCTAGCATGATGCCTCCAGCTTTGTTCTTTCGGCTTAGGATTGACTTGGCAATGCGGGCTCTTTTTTGGTTCCATATGAACTTTAAGGTAGTTTTTTCCAATTCTGTGAAGAAAGTCATTGGTAGCTTGATGGGGATGGCATTGAATCTATAAATTACCTTGGGCAGTATGGCCATTTTCACAATACTGATTCTTCCTACCCATGAGCATGGAATTTTCTTCAGTTTGTTTGTATCCTCTTTTATTTCATTGAGCAGTGGTTTGTAGTTCTCCTTGAAGAGGTCCTTCACGTCCCTTGTAAGTTGGATTCCTACGTATGTTATTCTCTTTGAAGCAATTGTGAATGGGAGTTCACTCATGATTTGGCTCTCTGTTTGTCTGTTATTGGTGTAAAAGAATGCTTGTGATTTTTGTACATTGATTTTGTATCCTGAGACTTTGCTGAAGTTGCCTATCAGCTTAAGGAGCTTTGGGGCTGAGACGATGGGGTTTTCTAGATATATAATCATGTCATCTCCAATCAGGGACAATTTGACTTCCTCTTTTCCTAACTGAATGCCCTTTATTTCCTCCTCCTGCCTGATTGCCCTGGCCAGAACTCCCAACACTATATTCAATAGGAGTGGTGAGAGAGGGCATCCCTGTGTTGTGCCAGTTTTCAAAGGGAATGGTTCCAGTTTTTGCTCATTCAGTATGATATTGGCTGTGGGTTTGTCATAGATAGGTCTTATTATTTTGAGATACGTCCCATCAGTACCTGATTTATTGAGTTTTTAGCATGAAGGGCTGTTGAATTTTGACAAAGGCCTTTTCTGCATCTATTGAGATAATCATATGGTTTTTGTCCTTGGTTCTGTTTATATGCTGGATTATGTTTACTGGTTTTCGTATGTTGAACTAGCCTTGCATCCCAGGGATGAAGCCCACTTGATCATGGTGGATAAGCTTCTTGATGTGCTGCTGGATTCAGTTTGCATAGATGTTCATCAGGGATATTGGTCTAAAATTCTCTTTTTGTGTGTGTGTCTCTGCCAGGCTTTGGTATCAGGATGATGCTGGCCTCATAAAATGAGTTAGGGAGGATTCCCTCTTTTTCTATTGATTGGAATAGTTTCAGAAGGAATGGTACCAGCTCCTCCTTGTACCTCTGGTAGAATTAGGCTGTGAATCCATCTGGTCCTGGACTTTTTTTGGTTGGTAAGCCATTAATTATTGCCTCAATTTCAGAGCCTGTTATTGGTCTATTCAGAGATTCAACTTCTTCCTGGTTCAGTCTTGGGAGGGTGTGTGTGTCGAGGAATTTATCCATTTCTTCTAGATTTTTTAGTTTATTTGCGTAGAGGTGTTTATAGTATTCTCTGATGGTAGTTTGTATTTCTGTGGGATCAGTGGTGATATCCCCTTTATCATTTTTTATTGTGTCTATTTGATTCTTCTCTCTTTTCTTCTTTATTAGTCTTGCTAGCAGTCTATCAATTTTGTTGATCTTTTCAAAAAAAAAGCTCCTGGATTCATTGATTTTTTGAAGGGTTTTTTGTGTCTCTATCTCCTTCAGTTCTGCTCTGATCTTAGTTATTTCTTGCCTTCTGCTAGCTTTTGAATGTGTTTGCTCTTGCTTCTCTAGTTCTTTTAATTGTGATAGGGTGTCAATTTTAGATCTTTCCTGCTTTCTCTTGTGGGTATTTAGTGCTATAAATTTCCCTCTACACACTGCTTTAAATGTGTCCCAGAGATTCTGGTATGTTGTGTCTTTGTTCTCATTGGTTTCAAAGAACATCTTTATTTCCGCCTTCATTTTGTTACGTACTCAGTAGTCATTCAGGAGCAGGTTGTTCAGTTTCCATGTAGTTGAGCAGTTTTGAGTGAGTTTCTTAATCCTGAGTTCCAGTTTGATTGCACTGTGGTCTGAGAGACAGTTTGTTATAATTTCTGTTCTTTTACATTTGCTGAGGAGTGCTTTACTTCCAACTATGTGGTCAGTTTTGGAATAAGTGCAATGTGGTGCTGAGAAGAATGTGTATTCTGCTGATTTGGGGTGGAGAGTTCTGTTGATGTCTATTAGGTCCGCTTGGTGCAGAGCTGAGTTCAATTCCTGGATATCCTTGTTAACTTTCTGTCTCGTTGATCTGTCTAATGTTGACAGTGGGGTGTTAAAGTCTCCCATTATTGTTGTGTGGGAGTCTAAGTCTCTTTGTAGGTCTCTAAGGACTTGCTTTATGAACCTGGGTGCACCTGCATTGGGTGCATATATATTTAGGATAGTTAGCTCTTCTTGTTGAATTGATACCTTTACCATTATGTAGTGGCCTTCTTTGTCTCTTTTGATCTCTGTTGGTTTAAAGTCTGTTTTATCAGAGACTAGGATTGGAACCCCTGCCTTTTTTTTGTTTTCCATTTGCTTGGTAGGTCTTCCTCCATCCCTGTATTTTGAGACTTTGTATATCTCTGCATGTGAGATGGGTCTCCTGAATATAGCACACTGATGTGTCTTGACTCTTTATCCAATTTGCCAGTCTTGTCTTTTAATTGGAGCACTTAGCCCATTTACATTTAAGGTTAGTATTGTTATGTGTGAATTTGATCCTGTCGTTATGATGTTAGCTGGTTATTTTGCTCATTAGTTGATGCAGTTTCTTCCTAGCCTTGATGGTCTTTACAATTTGGCATGTTTTTGCAGTGGCTGGTTCTGGTTGTTGCTTTCCATGTTTAGTGCTTCCTTCAGGAGCTCTTTTAGGGCAGGCCTGGTGGTGACAAAATCTCTCAGCATTTGCTTGTCTGTAAAGGATTTTATTTCTCCTTCACTTATGAAGCTTAGTTTGGCTGGATATGAAATTCTGGGTTGAAAATTCTCTTCTTTAAGAATGTTGAATATTGGCCCCCACTCTCTTCTGGCTTGTAGGGTTTCTGCCGAGAGATCAGCTACTAGTCTGATGGGCTTCCCTTTGTGGGTAACCCGACCTTTCTCTCTGGCTGCCCTTAACATTTTTTCCTTCATTTCAACTTTGGTGAATCTGACAATTATGTGTCTTGGAGTTGCTCTTCTCGAGGAGTATCTTTGTGGCGTTCTCTGTATTTCCTGAATTTGAATGTTGGCCTGCCTTGCTAGATTGGGGAAGTTCTCCTGGATAATATCCTGCAGTCTTTTCCAACTTGGTTCCATTCTCCCTTTCACTTTCAGGTACACCAATGAGACATAGATTTGGTCTTTTCACATAGTCCCATATTTCTTGGAGGCTTTGTTCGTTTCTTTTTATTCTTTTTTCTCTCAACTTCTCTTCTCACTTCATTTCATTCATTTGATCTTCCATCACTGATACCCTTTCTTCCAGTTGATCGAATCAGCTACTGAGGCTTGTGCATTCGTCACGTAATTCTCGTGCCTTGGTTTTCAGCTCCATCAGGTCCTTTAAGGACTTCTCTGCATTGGTTATTCTAGTTAGCCATTCGTCTAATTTTTTTTCTTGGGGACGTTTTAGCACTCCAGATACTTTATTGGCTAGTAGAGATTGACATCCTAGGCAATTCCTTCAGTCCTTTCATTCAGATTTGTCTCTTTTTCTGCAGTTATATTTTTGCTTGACTTATAGCCTTCAAACTAAGTGTTCTTCCGGAGTAGGGATTATTTCTTATTCATATTTGTCATTGTTACTAGAATCCAATAGGTGCTCAACAAAGGCTTTTTGAATGGAAATGCTAATTCAGGGCTAAACTACTAGAGAGAATAAATAGGCCAAAGTAATCATTTACATCAATTTAAGTTGGCTGATTCAACAACATTTTAAAAACCACATATTATAGTAACTTATTCGTGGTTTGAATTTTTGTATCAGAATTTCTGTTTATCTATGTTATTTCTCCCAGGCCTGATTCAGAAGAGTAGTCTGTATGAGCTGTAACCATAGTAGAAGTAGAGTCTGGTTTCAGCAGAGTGTTTGCACCCCTCTGACTTGACTTTGCTTCTCTGTGAGAGGCAGACTAAGATTAAGTGCTGACAACCAAGGCTTTAGTCTAGGCAGTGGTAGGGTTATTACTGAGAAAGAGAGCAGGCAGATGGGGGAAGTAGCACAACTGATTGTTGACTGATGTCCTGAGATGAGAGCTATGGGCAACATAATCCAAGGAAATGTGGGTGATTCAACACTTCTCTTAGGCCGGGGAAATCAAGTTAGCACCAGTTGGTATCTTGCCACACTGCTCAGTAGGGCCTTTAGAGCTTTGGGTACTTTATTTTGGCAAACAGGAAAGCTGTACATTTTCACTGAAAAGACAAATGAAGCTGGCACAGAGTTGGTGACTTTGTCACTTCTCTATGGACACAGCAACCACCAAAAGACTCCTGCATAGCATGCACAAGGCTTCATCTCTTGGCCACTTCCAAACCTAAATATCATTTATTCCAAAGGGTCTTAATGACTTCATTGGTTCTGTAACTCTCTCTTGTGCTATGTGAGACTTTACCAACTGAGATTATAGAGCTTTATTAACTGCTTATGAATTTATTATTGAGAAATACCCTTACCCAACCTATATATAATTAATAATTGCTTTAAAATTGTATTTTCCAGCCAGCAAGATGCTTTTATATACAGTATTTAATTCTCACTGGGATAAGAATATTTTTCATTAATTTTTGTAAAAATATAAAATTTAAAGCTCTGATATGTTAAGCAATGTACTTAATGCATAATCTACATAATACTTTGAGATAGTTTCCATGTTTATGATCTACAGAAGGACTTCTTTATCTTGTATATTTTAAAGTGACCTCCTACTTGCTCTATAATTATATATTTTATTTATTGAGTTCCAGTAATGCAATTGGTTCTTTACTTGTCATTCCTCACAATATTTATAACAAATCAATGAGGTAGGTGACAGGAAGTAGAAATCAGTTCCTAGACTAGCTTGTTGCTGGTAAATTATATCCATACAATACTATTTTGAAAAATAAGAAACACGATCTAAGCTCTCTGATTCCAGTGGGCTTGTTAACATACAATTTTAGGTCTTTCATAATCTGGCTCCAAGTTATCTTTGTAAATTCATCTTTAATTGTATCATTCTGTATACCATAGTCTGCTATCTCACTAGTCTATTACCTCTCTCGGACACAACCAATGACTTTCCAACCTCCTACCTTTGTCTTACTCCTCTTTCAATGTGGAATACTATGCTGCGTTTTCTATTATTTGAAGTCATACTTGAATATTGAGATCTTGCCTGAATGGCCTAAAAACCTGAGGAGAATATTGATGTACTCTTACTGTAGGATAACAACATGTGTTGCTTATTCCTATATTTTATTATTGTAAGTTTCTACTACTGATATTGTCACCCATTCTGCTTCTATACTAGTAATTTCATGTTTTGTCCTTTAGAGCTTAACAATTTAACAGTGTTTAATTTTGAGGGTTTTTTTTTTTTTTTTTTTTTTTTGAGATGGAGACTCAGTTTGTCACCCAGGCTGGAGTACAGTGGCGCGATCTTGGCTCACTGCAGTCTCAGCCTCCCAGGTTCCATCGATTATCCTGCCTCAGCCTCCTGGGTAGCTGGGATTGCAGGTGCACACCACCATGCCTGGAAAATTTTTGTATTTTTGGTAAAGATGGGGTTTCACCACGTTGCCCAGGCTGGTCTCGAACTCCTGACCTCAGGTGATCTGCCTGTCTCGGCCTCCCAAAACGC
The DNA here is from genome assembly GCF_029289425.2 of Pan paniscus. Classification (NCBI taxonomy): domain Eukaryota; kingdom Metazoa; phylum Chordata; class Mammalia; order Primates; family Hominidae; genus Pan; species Pan paniscus. Next base: position 91,740,248 of record NC_073258.2, on the reverse strand, counting down.
TGGGATTATAGGCATGAGCTACCACGCCAGGCCTCATTTTGATTTTTATAATACCCTTTGGAGAGAGAAAATATATTATTGTCCTAATTTTAGAAATATTAAAAACAAAGATTACAGAAGTTAAATGGCTGGCTCAAATTCATTACTTATGTGTATATACTCAGCCTTCTGTATCTGCAGATTCTGCATCCACAGAGTCAACCAAGCACAGATTAAAAACATTTTATAAAAACATACAACAAATAATGGTACAAAAATAGAAATTATACAAATAAAACATGTTAGAACAACTGTTTGCATTTTATTTACATTGCATTAGGTATTATAAGTAATCTAGAGACAATTTAAACTATACAGGAGGATGTGTGTGAATTATATGTCGATGCTATATTATTTCATCATTTTATTTCAGGGACTTGAGCATACACAAAATTTGGTAACCATGGATTCTGGTGTCTGTGGAAATCCTGGAACTAAGCCCATACGAATTCTGGGGGATGACTTTATATATGTATGCCCACACAGACAAACACACAAGAGAGATAGCCAAAAACAGAAGGGTCCTTTCTCTGTGCCACATATTTTGCTCAGCACTTTATCATGTATTGTCATGTTTGTACCATAACAGCATTTTGAATGATAGGCCACTAATATATCCACATATAGACGAGAAAAGTTAGGAACAGAGATGTTATCACACCAGAGTTTATTACAGTATAAGATAATAGAATCTGGATTTGAACCAAAGCAATCTGGCTCTGGATCTCTTATTCTTTTTCTTATATGACGATCATATTTTTACATCTCTCACTGTTTCTATGTTCTTAAATTCTGATAACGGAGCCTTCTTGTCACTTCCTCTTTGCCAATTATATACCATGAAAACTAGCCCAGAAATCTTGTTTCAAGTCTCTGGGTTTTTGTCTAGAAGTGTTATCCAAATCATACTCCACTCTAGGACTGGAGCTTTTCCACTGAACTGTAAGCTCATATTGAGGTCATTATAGTTTGCTAAACTGCAGAGAGCTTTGGTTCAAATTAGAAAAAGAGAAAAAGAAGTTTTCTTATATAGGTGAATGTAGTAAAAGCACTCACTTGGTGTAATCCTAAAAATATTTTCCACCTAATGTGTCTGCCTACTTTCAGATCACAAACACTCCTTAAAGCATCCTGCAGTGTATTAGAGTGTTCTCCAGATGCAGAGAGACATAGTGGGCAGATCCTAGATTTCAGTTGTCTAAGGCTTGAATCTTATCATTATTATCTCTAGGATCTTGGGAGAAGTACTTCTGTTGGTCTGAACATATTTCATCACCTGATGTAGAGTCATTGGGGAGATTAGCAGTAATCCATTTAGAGTGACTCACATAGTGCCTGGTTTATAGTGGGTTCCAATAAAAGGGTTTTTATTATTTCACTTGTGTTACTGATAATCTGATAAGTTAGGTGGAACTTTAAAACTACTTTAGAATTCAAATCCAATCATACCAATACTTAATTTAAAACATCTTAATAATTTTTAATCTCTGAAATAGAATAAGGTTCATACTTTCTATTCTAGAATGTTTTAGTGTTCTTTAAAACTTGTTTCATAACTACTTATTCACCTTATTTCTTTTGATGCTCACTGAAACTTATTTTTTGCATTTCTTTCTCATTAACAATTTAAAGTTACCTTGTCATTATTTTCTTAAAGCACATATTAATATGTGAATTTGGTTTACTCGACCTAGAATTTTGTTTTGAAACCTTGTCTATCTAGTGAACTCCTACATATCTTTAAAAATCTGTCTTAAATGGTATCCCTTAGATGACCTTTGTATTAGCCACTCCACTCTACCCCATCCCCACTAGACGAAGTGAATCATACTAGAGGTAATGGATCTGCTCCCACATGGAACATACTGTTAAAATTAGTGTGTATGTTTATTGTGTGTGTGTATTACACACACACACTCCCAGAGCTCTACTCTGAGCCTCTTTAGGGCATGAATAATGTATCACTCATTTTACTCTCAGGCCTGGCATATAGTATGAACTGAACTTAAAAGTCTTGGATTACCCAAGGTCTAATAGGCAAAAAGTATTGCATCATGTTCTTCATCCTTAATTATCTTAAGCTAGTTTCCTGAGATGCTCTCTTTGAAAGAGTCTAAGACTAGATCCAGATTCATAGGAAAGGGCATTATTTTTATTTTTGTTTGTTTAATGCTAGGGGTTTAAATTTTAACATGACTTTAGGAATTTTTTTCCCTGCTTTTTTATTTATTTTGATACTGTCTATACCCGAGTTTACTTTTTCTACGTCTTCTGAGGTCACTTCTAATAGATTTGACTTTTGACTTTAAATCCATTCCCTTTATGCTAGAAGGTGTTATTTACAGACTGCAAATATAGGCTGGCATGATTTCAAAGCCTGCATTTTATTTCAATAATTCAAATGGCTTATTACAACAAAATGCACTTCAAAGGGCAAGAACAGTGAAATCATTACCATAATCAATTTTACAACATTTTTATCATCCCCAAATGGAAACCCTGTACTCTTTATCTATCACTCCCCAACGTCCCCCTTTCCCCTAGCCCTAGGCAACCACTCATATACTTTCTGTCCCTATAGATTTTCCTGTCCTGGACATTTCATATCAATAGAATAATATGCAATATTTTGTGACTGGCTTCTTTCATTTAGCATGATGTTTTGAAGGTTCATCTGCATTGCAGCATGTATCAGTACTTCATTCTTATTTATGTCTGAATAATAGGTCATTGTAGAGATGTGTTCATTTTTTAATTTTTGTAGGTACATAGTAGGTGTATATATTTATGAGGTGCATAAGATATTTTGTCACAGGCATACAATCTATAATAATCACATCACTGTAAATGGGATATCCATCACCTCAAGTATTTATACATATTCTTTGTGTAAGAAACAATCCAATTATAATTATTTAGTTATTTATTTTTAAATGTACAATTATTGTTGACTATAGTCACCCTGTTGTGCTACCAAATACTAGGTTTTATTCATTCTATTTATTTTTGTACCCATTAACCACATTACACCATTACACTTCCCATCCTCTTACAACCATCCCTCTAATCTCTATCTCCATGAGCTCAACTGTTTTAACTTTTAGCTCTCACAAATAAGTAAGAACATGTGATAGTTGTCTTTCTGTGCCTGGCTTATTTCACTTAACATAATGACTTCCAGTTCTATCCATGTCGTTGCAGATGAAAGGATCTCATTCTTTTATGGCTGAATAGCCATATTTCTCTATGCATTTATATGTTGATTGATACTTAGGTTACTGCTCAATCTTTGCTATTGTGAATAGTGTTTCAATAAACATGAGAGTGCAGATATATTTTTGATATACTGAATTTCTTTCCTTTTGGTATGTACATAGCAGTGGGACTGCTAAATCAGATGGTGATTCTACTTTTAGTTTTTGAAGAACATTCAAACTGTTCTATACAGTGGTTGTACTAATTTACATTCCCACCAATAGTGTATGAGGATTCCTTTTTCTCAACATCGTTGCCAGAATTTCTTATTGCCTTTTAGACAAGAGGCTTTTCCAAATATAACATCATACCATCTGCAAACAAAGATAATTTGACTTCTTCTCTTCCAAGTTGGATGCCCTTTCTTTCTTTCGTCTGATTGCTCTAGCAAGGACTTCCAGTACTATGTTGAATAACAGTGTTGGAAGTGGACATCCTTGTCATGTTCCAGATTTCAGAAGAAAGGCTTTTGGGTTTTCCTCATTCCGTATGATACTAGCTGTGGCTCTGTCACACATGGCTTTTATTGCGTTATGTTCTTCCTATACCCAGTGTTTTGAGGGCTTTTATCATGCAAGGATGTTGAAATGTTTTCAAATGCTTTTTCAGCATCAAATGAAATGATATGATTTTTGTCCTTCATTCTGTTCACATGATGTGTCACATTGTTTGATTTGCATATATTGAACCATCCATGGATGCCAGGAATAAATCCCACTTGGTCATACAAATGATCTTTGTAATGTGTTGCTTAATTTGGCTTGCTAGTATTTTGTTGAGGATTTTTGTGTCCATGTTAATCAGGGATATTAGTCTGTAGTTTTCTTTGTCTGATGTGTCTTTGTCACATTTTAAAAATTCATTCATCAGTTGATGGAAATTTGAGTTGTTTCTGCCTTTTGTCTTTTATGAATAAAAGTGCTATGAATATTTGTGTACATGTTTTTACATAAACGATTACATTCATTTTTTCTTCAGAATCTACTTAGGAGTAGAGTTGCTGGGTCAAATAATAACTTGACGTTTAACTTTTTGAGCAACTTTCAGGCGTTTTCCAAGGTGGCTGCACCATTTTACATTCTCTCTAGCGATGAAAGAAGATTCTTATTTTACCACATCTTCATTAACACTTGTTATTATCTGATATTTTATTACAGTTATCCTAGTGGGTATGAGGTGGTATCTTGTTGAACTTTTGATTTGCATTTCTCTGATGATAATGATTTTGAGCATCTTTCTATGTGCTTATTGTCCATTTGTATATTCTTTTTGAGGAAATGTCTAGCCAGGTCAATTTTTACTTAGGTTGTCTTTGTATTATTGAGTTGTAATAGTTGTTTTTGTATTCTACACAGAAGTCATATAATAGATATATGATTTGCAAATATTTTCTCTTTATTTTTCACTTTTTTAATGGTATCATTTGAAGCACAAAAACTGTTAATTTTATTGTAGTTCATTTTAGCTATTCTTTCTTTGTTGCTTATACCTTTGGTATCTCATCTAAGAAACCACCATCAAATGTGATTGTGAAAATTTTTCTCCATGAGAAATCTTCTGAGATTATTTTTTGTTTTTTAGTTTTAACTCTTGCATTTAAGTCTTTGATTCATTCTGAGTCAATTATCATATATGGTGTGAGAAAGGACTTCAAGTATTAATATTTAATTTATATTAAAAAAGTAAGTTCTGGTATATCCTTTTCCAGAGTCACAGGATGCATTCCAGCTATTAGACAGGGATAAATATTGAAGAAGAAGTTTTAAAATATCAAAACTTTATTTTATTTATTCTTTTTACTTAGAAGTCAGTGTATTATGGAAAGGGACACATGTATTTGAAATCTATATAATCTGAATTAAAACTGTAATTTCTATATAGGCTTTGTGATTGTAAAAAATAGAATACTTCTCTGAGCTAAAAATTTTATCTTTCTTTACAACGGAAATTATAATGAATATATTACACTGTTCTATTGAGGATTTAATGAGATACTTCCTGTCAAATGGCTAGTACAGTTCCTGGAAGTAAATGGAAACATCTTAAATATTAGTTTTTATATTCTACCTTCTTGTCTTCTGGCAGTATTTCCTATGCCACTTGCCTTAGATCTCTATTGGATTTGTTCTTCCAACATCTTTCCTGCATGCATTAATTTCACTGACTCCCTCCTCATACCCCTAACACACATAATGTGCTCAGTCTTGACAGTGTGGTTAAAATATGTGTAGAAATAACAGCAAAGACAACAAAAATGAAGAAACAACGAACTTCTTAGAAAGGGAAGATCAAAATAAACTGCTTTGAGAATAGAAGTAGAGGCCCAAAGATATGGCTTGGAAAAAGAACATAAGACAAAATAAAATACCAAGCTAAACTGTTCTGTTTTCATTTAATACACATGCAGGCATGCTTTGCAGATAGTGCAAGTTTATTCTAGACCACTGCGATAAAGCAAATGTCACAATAAAGTGAGTCACATATTTTTTATTTCTGGTTTTCTAGTGCATATAAAATAATTCCAATTGCAATACATCTAAAAAACAATGTACATACCTTTATTTTATTGCTAAAAATGCTAAAAACCAGCTAAACCTTCAGAGAGTCATAGACTTTTTGCTGTAAGAGTCTTGCCTCGATATTGATGGCTGCTGACTGATCAGGGTGGTGGTTGCTGAAGGTTAGAATGGTTGTGGCAATTTCTGAAAATAGGAAAACAATTAAGTTTGTTGCATTGATTGACTCTTTCCTTCATGCAGATTTCTCCAAAGCATACAATGCTGTCTGGTAGAATTTCACAGTAAAACTTCTTTTGAAATTGGAGTCAATCCTTTCAAACCCTGCTGCTGTTTTTTCAACCAGGTGTATGTGATATTCTAAATATGTTGTCATTTCAACAGTGTTCATAGCATCTTTACCAGAAGTAGTTTCCATTTCAAGCAACTATGTTCTGTGTTCATTCATAAAAACAAACTCCACATCTGTTGAAGTTTTATCATGAAATTATAGATGTTCAGTTCCATCCTCAAGTTCCACATCTAATTGTTCTCTTGCAATTTCTATTACATCTGCAATTACTTTCCCCACTGAAGTCTTCAATCCCTCAAAGGCATCCCTGAGAGTTGGAATTCACTTCACTTACACTTCCATTAATGTTGATATTTTGACCTTCTCCTTTGAATGATAAACATTCTTAATGACATCTAGAATAATGAAGTATTTCCAGAGGGTGTTCAATTTACTCTGCCCAGGTCCATCGGAGGAATTATATCAAAAATTATTTCTTGGATAATGGATTTGAAAGCTTAAATTACTCCTTGATCCTTGTGTTGCAGATTCAATGTTTTATAAGCAGGGATGAAAACGTACCTTTTGTATATCCCTATCAGAGCTTTTGGATGAGCACATGATTATCAATAAGCAGTAATCTTTTGCAAGGAATTTTTTCTAGTTTCTGAGGAACAGGCCTCACCAGTGGGTTTAAAATGTTCAGTAAATCATTTTGTAAGCATACGAATTACCATCTAGGTTTTGCTGTTCCATTGAGAACAGGCAGAGATAGTTTATTATGACTCTTAACGGCCCTAGGATTTTCAGAATAGTAAGGATTGGGTTCAACTTAAAGTCACCAATTGCATTATCCCCTAAAAATAGTCAGCTTGTCCTTTGGAGCTTTGAAGCCAAGCACTGACTTGTCCTCTTTAGCTACAATCTTAGATGGTATCTTATTCAAATATGTCTGTTTTGTCTACATTGAAAATCAGTTGGAAAGTGTAGCCACCTTCATCATGTATCTTAGCTCTAGATACCTTACTACAGCTTTTCTATCAGCACTTGCTACTTCACCTTACACTTTTGTATTACAGAAAAAGCTTCTTTCCTTCAACCAAATGAACCAACCTCTGTTAGCTTCAAACTGTTCTGCTGCAGCTTCCTCACTTCTCTAAGCCTTCACAGAACTGAAGAACTAGAGACTTGCTATGGATAAGGCTTTGGCTTATGGGGATATTGTGGTTGATCTGTTCTATCCAGATGACTGAAATTTTCTCCATAGCAGCAGTGAGGCCATTTTGCTTTCTTCTCATTTGCGTATTCACTGAAGTAACATTTTTAATTTTCTTCAAGAACTTTTTTTTTTTTAACTTTCACAACTTGTCTATTAGGCCTCTCTTTCAGCTTACCTCAGCTTTCCACATGCCCTCTTCAGTAAGCTTTATCATTTCCAGCTTTTGATTTAAAGTGAGAGATGTGTGACTCTTCATTTCACTTGAACACTTAAAGGCCATTGAAGGGTTATTATTGGACTAATTTCAATATTGTTTTGTCTCAGGGAATAGAAAGACATGAGAGGGAGAGAAATGCAGTAACAGCTGGTCTGTGGAGCAGTCAGAATACACACATTTGCCAATTAAGTTTCCCATCTCATATGGGCTAAGTTTGTAACCATTCCAATAGTGACATTGATGATCATTGATTACAGATCACTGTAACAGACATAATAGTAATGAAAATGTTAGAAATAATCACCAAAATGTGGCACGGAGAAATGAAGTGAGCACATGCTGTTGGAAAAATGGTGTCAATATACTTGCTTGATGCAGAATTGCCATGAACCTTCAATTTGTTAAACACACATACACACACAACATCTGCAGAGGGCCAAAAAGTGAAGTGCAATAAAATAAGTTATTCCTTTATTTTTTATATTCACATCTGCTTATTTAGTATTATTGTTTATCTGATTGAGGCATTTTCTTGTCCATTTATGGCATGCTTTAACTTATCCAGACAAATTCTGAAAATCATAAACAACTGTTTGGTATCAGAGAGATACATATTTTACTTGGAATAATAAAATTACTTGCCGCATGGGTATAATTTGAAAATTATTCTCTTAACTGTGAAAGATATGTATAAAGTAGAGCAAATCCAAGGCTATCATTTTTTTAAGCTCTCAAAAAGTTAAAAAAAAAAGCACCAGGCAGTAAGTGTTTTGAGAACAGTAACGTACATTTGTCCTGCAAAAGACCAATTCATCTGCTTTAATAGAAATCCATTTAAAAAAAAAGAGATCATTAAGTTGGAAAGTTAATATCCAATATATTTTATGGCAATATACAAACTTATAATCATGATTTAGGTATCTGATTTTGACACTTGGACTTAAAAATTATAAATTGTATAAACTTCTAGTTGTTGTAGAAAACTTGCTTTGTTCTTATTTATAGAAATATAAAAATTGGCACACAGCAAAAATATAATATGAACATTTCAGTCAGAAAATAAAAAAGGTTTTAATTATCACATGTCTCCTGTCAAAAACACCACAGATGTTCATCTAAAAATGCATATTTTTAAATTAGAATTTTCTACAAATAAAAGTGATTCATCTTTTACTCCAGGTCTTAGACAAATTGTGTCACTTCTTACATGATAATAAGCCACCATTTTAATTAGTAGTTGTCATTCACTCCAGCACACCAATCTCTGGAAGAGAGCAAGTAACATTTTGTACAGCTGCTCTCATGCTTTGCCTGTCATCTTTGTCCTGACTTTGAATTCCTCTCCCCAACCTTTTCCTCTCCTTTACATAATCCCCCTCCTCATTTTTCTTACTCCCACTGAGCTGTCAAGAGTCAAAATACTGTGATATGAAATCATTGCCTCTATGACTCTAAAAAAGGTGAGCTTGCACTAGATTTTGATCAAAGGGAATCATTTATAAGATAGATGCAGCAAAAAACCTTAGGGATTGTTTCCCCCCCACCCAAAGCATCAGTATTACGTGAAATAGAAAAGACAAAGAAACATATTTCTTTTTTTTTTTTTTTCTTTTTTTTTTTTTCTTTTTATTATACTTTAAGTTTTAGGGTACATGTGCACATTGTGCAGGTTAGTTACATAAGAAACATATTTCTAAACACTTTTTTGCTCTTAATGACATGATTGATGTTCACGCTATATAATGTTTATTATTTTTACCTTGTTATTCAGTACCACCTCAGAAAGATGTCTCCTATGAACATATAACTCCAGTAAAAATGGGGAGAATGAAGGCTGTAAGAATTACAGCTCTCAGTTTTGTAAGCAAGAATGAATGGAGAATGAAAAAAAATCTATAACTATTTTGCAGAGGGAAGAAGAGCTTTGAAGGAGACTCTTAAGGTGTCATCATCAGGTGATAACAAAAATTGGGAAGATTTCTTGACTGTTTGCAATTCTCCTTGCCATCATTCTTACAAGGATGTATTTATGTTGTGCCACATCACATTGCAATCTTTGTCTCTACGGTAAAACCAAATTTTGCTAATGTTTCAGTAAAAGAAGCAGTCCACAGTGCTTTAAGGGAGGCTGTTTGGTTACTGAATCCCACATAGTAGTCTTTGCTGGGATCTCTCAAGTGAGAACTTCCACAGTAAGGTCATAGCCCAATCAAGAGGTGATCCTACCTGTCTTCATGTTGGGTATCAAACATTAGAATTCTTACATCTCCTTTTCTTGGCAAAGGTATAACAACCAGAGAAAGTGACACTACAAATCCATTTCTGAGAAAGTATGATAATAAGAGTGAGTAATGGAAACATGGGCCATTTTTACCTCTGGTTTTGGGGTAACAGTCCTGATGCCTTCTTTAGATACAGAAGGTGACATTTTAAAATTGTAAAGTGAAATAAAGAATGTAATTTACATAAATGTACTCTGCACCCAGATTTAAAAATGATTATTTATATTCTGGTTTTGAAAATGTAGCCATTTCCTCAGTCTCAGGGATCGTGTACAGGAAATGATACATTCATTTATAATTTATTCATTTAATTTTTAGCTTTATAAAAGTGCACCCATTGCCATGGTCTCTGAGTGAATATAAAATACTAAAGATATAACAACAAAGACAAAGTTAAGCAATAAAAGTAAATTGCAGAAATGTTATGGCTTTCAGATTGTGAAGTCAAGGAGCCAAGATATTTTCAGATTAATAATATAAAGGCAATAAAATAAATTCCTACTTAGATGTTCACATACACACTCATACATATATATATATATATATATAGAGAGAGAGAGAGAGAGAGAGAGAGAATCTATGATGAAAGCAAAGAAAGGAGGTGGAGGTAAGTGAAAGAAGACAAGATGATTAGTAGAATGAGGAGAGGAAAGTTAGAAGTTACAACATGTAGAATTGTCAGTTATCTAGGCTCTCTAAACAGGCCCTGTGGCTTTGTTTGTTAGTGTCAGTTTGTATGTGTTTATGCACAAGGAGGACCATTTTAAGAGGACTATTGGATATGTGCTGGGAAAAATAAAATCTGATTAAGGTGGGATGTTGACCATGGGCACAGAATTGGAGTGTAGGCTTTTTTCCAGAGACAACACAATACCAAAAGTCAGGGGTTGGGTGGGGGTTGGTGGGGGCATCCGGGGTCAATTTGTAGGAAAATTCCAGTATTGGAGCATAGGACAAAGCAAGTAAATTGCAAAAAGTCCAATGACTCCAAATGAGAACAAAACAGAGTGGGGTACTATATTTTCTCACCAGTGTTTTCCCAAAAGCTAGCATATTCTCAATAATTATTTGTTAAATGAAAATGGAGGAACTGTGTAGGTTTGTAGCTTTTCATTATATACTGGAAAGTTCCTGATTTATAAAATATTCAAATAGTGTTAAAGTGCTAGGGACAAAGTATGCAAAGGCAAAGGTTTGAAAAAGTCATAGTTGAAAAAGTTAATTGGATTTTTAAAAACTTTTTTTTATATTTTAAGTATGAGAGTGAAAGATGTATATGCATAAAGAAATGTCCCAAAAAATACAAAGTAGTAAATAGGATATATAGAGAGACTGTCCTCATAAGGAATATGGTGTGTGCACGCACGCGTGTATGTGTGTGCACGCGCATGTGTGTGTGTGTGTGTGTTTCTGTTTCCTTAAAGGAATGTGTTTCCTCAAAGTTTTACCCTTGACTAGTGTTGGTTCCGATGATATGTGTTATTTCTTTTCATATATTGCATTGTCTGCAAAGCCTTACATTTTGGTGATGAAAGTAGAGGGAGTTGGCGGTAGCACAGACACTGCAAAAAATGCCCTCAAAGCTCAGTAATTATTCTGAGGCAGATACAAGTGCCTGGCCTGAGAATAAGATCCAACTATAATAATGAGAATTAAGGCAAAGATGCCATAGGACAAAGACCAAATATGTTGCTGAGCTCACCCACTCTCTTCCCATGTACTGCCTTCCAGTAAGCCTTGGACCCTTTCCTCTTCTGAGGTCAAAAAAAAAAAAATGAATATATGTATTGAAAGGAAGATATAAATTTATTTTTTTTCAGAATACCAAGGGTCCCCATATACAAATAAATTAATTAAAAATATGTGTTCTATTGTCTGAAAGGACAGAAGAGAAAAAATCAGGCTAAAATTGTGGAATATGAATTTTATGTAAAATAGAAAACGTAAATTTTCCGGTTATGAGGATTATTATATACTATGATGGTTTATCAAAGGAAATTACAGAATAGCTTCCCTTGGAGGCCTTTAAAATGATTTTTTTTTTCATTGAGCATTGACTCCACGCTTCAGAGACATTTTTGTGCATAAGGAGCTGGATTTAATGAAATAAACCAGCTTTGAAATAAACTGAAAAAAGTAAAATAAAAACTTACTTGTTCTACGTTAAAAAAAAAGGCCTGACATTGTTTTAATGATATATTCTGCAAGTAATTTTAGAACATGTTATGTTACCCAGGGATCTAAGTAGAACTCTGTTCCAAAAACTAATACCAATGTTCACCATTTGTTGTCTACTTTACTTAGGTTTGTGGATCTTATGAGTCTTGACTTTGGATTAATATATTGAATAAGTAATTAGAGACATGTATTTCTTTAGTGTTATATTTCTATTAATGCTTGCAAAGTGGGATTTATTCATATTACTGACACATTGGTGATGTAAATTTTTCTAGGATTATGCTCTTTCATTTAAATGCATGCATTTGAAATTTGAAATGGATATATAAATTATTTTTATTTCCCCTTTAATATTTATTAGAGCATTGCCTTTGTGCAGTTGTGAGTATGGGTTAGAGAGAGAGGAGACTTTGTAACCAGAAAACTATGTTGACTTTCCGTTTTCAGTCCCTTCTTGGAGACTACAATACTTTTTTCCAAAACTTGTTCTGGCTGACTTATTGATGAATTCCCATAATGATGCAGCTATTTAAATATGTATGGATACTACACATATAGGCATAAAGATACTTGATTACCTGTGTACATATATAAACACATTTTATTTTATTTTAGACGGAGTCTGGCACTGTTGCCCAGGCCGGAGTGCAGTGATGCGATCTAGGCTTACTGCAACTCTGCCTCCTGGGTTCACGCCATTCTCCTGCCTCATCCTCCCGAGTAGGTGGGACTACAGGTGGCTGCCACCACGCCCGGCTAGTTTTTGTATTTTTAGTAGAGATGGGGTTTCACCATGTTAGCCAGGATGGTCTCGATCTCCTGACCTCGTGATCCACCCACCTCGGCCTCCCAAAGTGCTGGGATTACAGGTGTGAGCCACCGTGCCTGGCCACATATTTTTGAAATTATTTTTTCAATAAGTTAGATAAAACATATCTATGATAAAAAAATCAGAATATTAGGAAGAAAATGAAGCTTCTTCACTTTAATGCAAGGCATCTATAAAAAATCTATAGCTAATGTCATATTAAATGGAGAAATACTGAATTCTTTCCCACGCAGATCAGAAACAAGGCTCACGATTCTGGAGACAAGAAAGTCCACAATCAAGGTGCTGGCAGATCCGGTGACAGGTGGGTATCCTCTGTGTACATTGTAGATGGCCATCTTCTGTTTGTATTCGCACATGGCAGAGAGGTGGGGGGGCGAGGAGAGAGAGAGTGAGAGAAAAAGAGAGAGAGAGAACGCAAACTCTATCTTTTGTAATAAGGGCTTAGTCCCATTCATTCATAAAGTCGCTACCATCATATCTTAATATCTTAATAACTTCCCAAAGGCCCCACCTGAAAATATCATCACATTGTAGATTAGGCATCAACATAGGAATTTGGGAAAACACAAATATTCTGTCCATAGCTCCCTCTCTTACCACTATTATACAGTATTGTATCAGGATCTGAGTAAGCACAATGTCCAGAAAGGAAATTTTAAAGGGCAAAGGAAAGATAAAAGATAAATTTCTTTTTATAACTTTTATTTTAGGTTCAGGCTTCATTGGAAGATTTGTTACATAGGTAAACTTGTGTCATGGGAGTTTGTTATGCAGATTATTTCATCACCCAGGTATTAAGCCTAGCACCCACTAGTTAATTTTGCTGATCCTCTCCCTCCCCCCCACTCTCCACCCTTCCATAGACCCCAGTGTGTGTTGTTCCTCTCTTTGTGTCCACGTGTTCTCATCATTTAGCTCCCACTTATAAGTGAGAACATGCAGTATTTGGTTTTCTGTTCCTTTGTTACTTTGCTAAGGATAATGGCCTCCAGCTCCATCCAATTAGTACAACCATTGTTGAGGACAGTATGACAATTCCTCAGATCTAAACACAGAAATACTCTTTGACCCAGCAATCTCATTACTGAGTATACACCTAAAGAAATATAAATCATCTGTCATAAAGACACATGCATATGTATGTTCATTGCAACACTGTTCACAATAGTAAAGACATGGAATCAACCTAAAAAATCTATTTTGATTTACCTGTAGCAATTTCTAATTATTACTTGATTGCTTAAATATAACCCCAAATAACTTACACATGAATTACTATAATTAATTATAACATTTGCTGAGGCTACAAGATTCAGGGTGAATATATATAAATTCACTGTATTTCCATAGTATGCTTGCAGGGAACAATAGAAAATTGAATTGATGAAGTATTTGATAAATCTAACAAAATTGATAAGCATGCTGAAAATAACAGAACATTGCTAAGATAAAGAGCTAAGTAAATGGGGAGATATATTTTGTTTATGAAGCATATCTAATAAGATTTTTAACATGGCAATTATTCTAAATTAATCTGTAGATTAAATTGCATTTTCATGCAGACCTTAGCTGGCTCTTTTACAAAAATTGACAAACTAATACTAAAATTTACCAAAAAAAAATGTAGAAGACCTAGAAGAGGCAAAATAAGTGCGACAATAAAGGAAAAATGAAATAGACACTATCTATCTTAAGTCTTACTGTAAGCAAATAATAGTTAAGACAACTTGGCTTTATTGTAAAGATTGACAGAAAGATCAATGAAACAGATTAGAACATGCTAAAATCGACACAAACACACTAATTGATTTTTGAAAAAAAGGTATTTCAATGGAAAATAATATTATTTTTAACAAATAGTACCTGAACTTTTGGACATACATATTCAACAATGAACCTGGATAACTTTTACCCTATACCATACACAAATATTAACTAAAAATGGATCATAGACCGAAATGTTAAAAGCTAATACTGTATAACATCTCGAGGAATATATATGAAGATATCTGTAAGACTGGGTAGAATAATAATGAAAGCTATATAAGAAAATAAATATATATACACATATGTATATATAATACAATACATAGTTTTAGAAACTGATTTTACTCATGAAACTATGACCACAATAAAGGTAATGAATATGTCAGTCACTCCTTAATGTTTCCTGATTCCCCTTTATAATCTCTTTGGACATCTTCCCCTTATCCCCAAACAGTGATTTGCTTTCTGTCATTGTAGATGAGTTTGCGCTTTCCATAATTTTATATAAACGAAATAAGAAAATAGGTACCATTTTCTCGTCTGACTCCTTTCACTCATTAACATAGGTTAGAGACTCAGCAATGTTATTTTCACTATTTTAACAAAGTTTTTTAAAGATCATGTATTAATACTTCATTGTCTTTTATTGTTGAGTATTATTTCATATGAATATACCACAGTTTGTTTATTCCTTCACCAGTTGATGGACAGTTGGTTTGTTTCCATCTTTTAGGTATTTGTGAATAAAATTGCTATGAACATTTATGTATATGTTTTTGTGAGAATAAGTATGCTTTTATTTATTTTTCTAGTTGAAATGCGTTGGAGCAGAATGACTACTATATGCTATTTAAAATTTTTTTAAATGCCAAACTGTTTTTCAAAGTAGTTGTGCCCTTTTTCACCAGAAGTATATGAGAGCTCTGATTACTTCACATCATTGCCAACACTTGGTATGGTTAATCCTTTTTCATTTTAGTTGTTCTATTGGTTCATAGTGATGGCACTTCATTGTGGTTTTAAATTGAATTTTCTTTTTTGTAAACTCATATTTTAGGTGCAGAGATACATGTGCAGTTTGGTTATATAGAGAGACTCATGTCCCTGGGGTTCGTTATACAGATAATTTTGGCACCAAGGTACTAGGCCTAGTACCCAATAGTTTTTTTTTTTCTGATTTTCTCCCTTCTCTTCACTCTCCAAGCTCAAGTGGACTTCAGTGTCTGTTGTTCCCCTCTTTGTGTCCATGTGTTCCCATCATTTAGCCATTTGGCTCATACTTATTAATGAGAACATGCAATATTTGGTTTGGTGTTCCTGCATTCGTTTGCTAAAAATAATGGCCTCCAGTTTCATTCATGTTCCCGCAAAGGACATAATCTGGATTTTTTTTATGGCTGCATAGTATTCCTTCATGTATGTGTACCACATTTTTTTTTAAATTATACTTTAAGTTCTAGGGTACATGTGTACAATGTGCATGTTTGTTACATATGTATACGTGTCATGTTGGTGTGCTGCACCCATTAACTCGACATTTACATTAGGTATATCTCCTAATGCTATCCCTCCCTCCACCCCACGACAGGCCCTGGTGTGTGATGTTTCCCTCCCTGTGTCCAAGTGTTCTCATTGTTCAATTCCCACCTATGAGTGAGAACATGCGGTGTTTGGTTTTTTGTCCTTGCAATAGTTAGCTGAGAATGATGGTTTCCAGCTTCATCCATGTTCCTACAAAGGACATGAAAACATCCTTTTTTATGGCTTCATAGTATTCCATGGTGTATATGTGCCACATTTTCTTAATCCAGTCTAGCACTGATGGACATTTGGGTTGGTTCCAAGTCTTTGCTATTGCGAATAGTGCCGCAATAAATGTATGTGTGCATGTGTCTTTATAGCAGCAGGATTTATAATCCTCTGGGTATATACCCAGTAATGGGATGGCTGGGTCAAATGGTATTTCAAGTTCTAGATCCTCGAGGAATTGCCACAGTGTCTTCCACAATGGTTGAACTAGTTTACAGTCCCACCAACAGTGTAAAAGTGTTCCTACTTCTCCACATCCTCTCCAGCACCTGTTGTTTCCTGACTATTTAATGATTGCCATTCTAACTGGTGTGAGATGGTATCTCATTGTGGTTTTGATTTGCATTTCTCTGATGGCCAGTGATGATGAGCATTTTTTCATGTGTCTGTTGGCTGCATAAATGTCTTCTTTTGAGAAGTGTCCATATCCTTTGCCCACTTTTTTATGGGGTTGTTTTTTTCTTGTAACTTTGTTTGTGTTCTTTGTAGATTCTGGATATTAGCCTTTTTTCAGATGAGTAGATTGCAAAAATTTTCTCCCATTCTGTAGGTTACCTGTTCACTCTGATGGTAGTTTCTTTTGCTGTGCAGAAGCTGTTTAGTTTAATTAGTCAATTTTGGCTTTTGTTGCCATTGCTTTTGGTGTTTTAGACATGAAGTCCTTGCCCATGCCTATGTCCTGAATGGTATTGTCTAGGTTTTCTTCTAGGATTTTTATGGTTTTAGGTATAACATTTAAGTCTTTAATCCATCTTGAATTGTTTTTTGTATAAGGTATAAGGAAGGGATCCAGTTTCAGCTTTCTACATATGGCTAGCCAGTTTTCCCAGCACCATTTATTAAATAGGGAATCCTTTCCCCATTTCTTGTTTTTGTCAGGTTTGTCAAAGATCAGATGGTTGTAGATGTGTGGTATTATTTCTGAGGGCTCTGTTCTGTTCCATTGGTCTATATCTTCTGTTTTGGTACCAGTACCATGCTGTCTTGGTTACTATAGCCTGGTAGTATAGTTTGAAGTCAGGTAGCGTGATGCCTCCAGCCTTGTTCTTTTGGCTTAGGATTGTCTTGGCAATGTGGGCCCTTTTTTGGTTCCATATGAACTTTAAAGTAGTTTTTTCCAATTCTGTTGAAGAAAGTCATTGGTAGCTTGATGGGGATGGCATTGAATCCACAAATTACCTTGGGCAGTATGGCCATTTTCACAATACTGATTCTTCCTATCCATGAGCATGGAATGTTCTTCAGTTTGTTTGTATCCTCTTTTATTTCGTTGAGCAGTGGTTCGTAGTTCTACTTGAAGATAGTTCTCCTTGAAGAGGTCCTTTACATCCCTTGTAAATTGGATTCCTAGGTATTTTATTCTCTTTGAAGCAATTTTGAATGGGAGTTCACTCATGATTTGGCTCTCTGTTTGTCTGTTATTGGTGTGTAAGAATGCTTTTGATTTTTGCACAATGGTTTTGTATCCTGAGACTTTGCTGAAGTTGCTTAGCAGTTTAAGGAGATTTTGGGCTGAGACGATGGGGTTTTCTAGATATACAATCATGTCATCTGCAAACAGGGACAATTTGACTTCCTCTTTTCCTAATTGAATACCCTTTATTTCTTTCTGCTGCCTGATTGCCCTGGCCAGAACTTCCAACACTATGTTGAATAGGAGTGGTGAGAGAGGGCATCCCTATCTCGTGCCAGTTTTCAAAGGGAATGCTTCCAGTTTTTGCCCATTCAGTATGATATTGACTGTGGGTTTGTCATAAATAGCTCTTATTATTTTGAGATACGTCCCATCAATACCTAATTTATTGAGAGTTTTTAGCACGAAGGGCTGATGAATTTTGTCAAAGGCCTTTTCTGCATCTATTGAGATAATTATGTGGTTTTTGTCTTTGGTTCTGTTTATATGCCGGATTACATTTATTGATTTTCATATGTTTTTTTTTAATTTTATTATTACTATTATTATTATTTTTTTTTAATTATACTTTAAGTTTTAGGGTACATGTGCACATTGTGCAGGTTAGTTACATATGTTTACATGTGCCATGCTGGTGCACTGCACCCACTAACTCGTCATCTAGCATTAGGTATATCTCCCAATGCTATCCCTCCCCCCTCCCCACCACAGTCCCCAGAGTGTGATATTCCCCTTCCTGTGTCCTTGTGATCTCATTGTTCAATTCCCACCTATGAGTGAGAATATGCGGTGTTTGGTTTTTTGTTCTTGCGATAGTTTACTGAGAATGATGGTTTCCAATTTTATCCATGTCCCTACAAAGGACATGAACTCATCATTTTTTATGGCTGCATAGTATTCCGTGGTGTATATGTGCCACATTTTCTTAATCCAGTCTATCATTGTTGGACATTTGGGTTGGTTCCAAGTCTTTGCTATTGTGAATAATGCTGCAATAAACATATGTGTGCATGTGTCTTTATAGCAGCATGATTTATAGTCCTTTGGATATACACCCAGTAAAGGGATGGCTGGGTCAAATGGTATTTCTACTTCTAGATCCCTGAGGAATAGCCACACTGACTTCCACAATGGTTGAACAAGTTTACAGTCCCACTAACAGTGTAAAAGTGTTCCTATTTCTCCACATCCTCTCCAGCACCTGTTGTTTCCTGACTTTTTAATGATTGCCATTCTAACTGGTGTGAGATGATATCTCATAGTGGTTTTGATTTGCATTTCTCTGATGGCCAGTGATGATGAGCATTTTTTCATGTGTTTTTTGGCTGCATAAATGTCTTCTTTTGAGAAGTGTCTGTTCATGTCCCTCGCCCACTTTTTGATGGGGTTGTTTTTTTCTTGTAAATTTGTTTGAGTTCATTGTAGATTCTGGATATTAGCCCTTTGTCAGATGAGTAGGTTGCGAAAATTTTCTCCCATGTTGTAGGTTGCCTGTTCACTCTGATGGTAGTTTCTTCTGCTGTGCAGAAGCTCTTTAGTTTAATTAGATCCCATTTATCAATTTTGGCTTTGGTTGCCATTGCTTTTGGTGTTTTGGACATGAAGTCCTTGCCCATGCCTATGTCCTGAATGGTAATGCCTAGGTTTTCTTCTAGGGTTTTTATAGTTTTAGGTCTAACGTTTAAATCTTTAATCCATCTTGAATTGATTTTTGTATAAGGTGTAAGGAAGGGATCCAGTTTCAGCTTTCTCCATATGGCTAGCCAGTTTTCCCAGCACCATTTATTAAATGGGGACTCCTTTCCCCATTGCTTGTTTTTCTCAGGTTTGTCAAAGATCAGATAGTTGTAGGTAAGCGGCGTTATTTCTGAGGGCTCTGTTCTGTTCCATTGATCTATATCTCTGTTTTGGTACCAGTACCATGCTGTTTTGGTTACTGTAGCCTTGTAGTATAGTTTGAAGTCAGGTAGTGTGATGCCTCCAGCTTTGTTCTTTTGGCTTAGGATTGACTTGGCAATGCGGGCTCTTTTTTGGTTCCATATGAACTTTAAAGTAGTTTTTTCCAATTCTGTGAAGAAAGTCATTGGTAGCTTGATGGGGATGGCATTGAATCTGTAAATTACCTTGGGCAGTATGGCCATTTTCACGATATTGATTCTTCCTACCCATGAGCATGGAATGTTCTTCCATTTGTTTGTATCCTCTTTTATTTCCTTGAGCAGTGGTTTGTAGTTCTCCTTGAAGAGGTCCTTCACATCCCTTGTAAGTTGGATTCCTAGGTATTTTATTCTCTTTGAAGCAATTGTGAATGGGAGTTCACTCATGATTTGGCTCTCTGTTTGTCTGTTGTTGGTGTATAGGAATGCTTGTGATTTTTGTACAGTGATTTTCATATGTTGAACCAGCCTTGCATCCCAGGGATGAAGCCCACTTGATCATGGTGGATAAGCTTTTTGATGTGCTGCTGGATTCGGTTTGCCAGTATTTTATTGAGGATCTTTGCATCAATGTTCATCAGGGATATTGGTCTACAATTCTCTTTTTTGGTTGTTTCTCTGCCAGGCTTTGGCATCAGGATAATGCTGGCCTCATAAAATGAGTTAGGGAGGATTCCCTCTTTTTCTATTGATTGGAATAGGTTCAGAAGGAATGGTACCAGCTCCTCCTTGGTGTACCACATTTTCTTTATCCATTCTGCCATTTATGAGCTTTTAGGTTGATTCCATATCTTTACTATTGTAAATAGTGCAGCAATGAACATATGCATACATGTGTCTTTATAGTGGAATAATTTATATTCCTTTGGGTGTATACCAAGTAATGAGATTGCTGGGTCAAATGGTAGTTCTGTTTTTAGCTCTTTGAGGAATCACCACACTGCTCTCCACAATGACTGAACTAGTTTGCATTCCCACCAACAGTGTATACACATTTCCTTTTCTAAGCATCTATGCCAGCATGTTATTTTTTGACTTTGTACTAATAGCCATTTGGACTGATATGAGATGTTTTCTCATTTCTCTAACGATCAGTGTTATTGAACTATTTTTCATATGCTTGTACACTGCAAGTATATCTTCTTTTGAAAAGTTTCTATGTCCTTTACAGTAACCCAAACAGCATGATACTGGTGCAAAAACAGACACATAGACCCATGGAAAAAAAGAGAGATCTCAGAAATAAGGCTGCACACCTATAACCATCTGACCTCTGACAAAACTGATAAAAACAAGTAATGGGGAAAGGACTCCCTGTTAAATAAATGATGCTGCGATAACTGGCTAGCAGCATATGCAGAAGATTGAAACTGGACCCCTTCCTTACAGTATATACAAAAAAATCAATTCAAGATGAATTAAAGACTTAAATGTAAAACCAAAAACTATAAAAACTCTGAAAGACAATCTAGATAATACCATTGTTGACATAGAAACTGGCAAAGATTTCATGATAAAGATGCCAAAAGCAATACAACAAAAGCAAAAATTGACAAATGGAACACAATTTAACTTAGTTTCTTTTGCTGTGCAGAAACTCTTATCAACAGAGCAAACAGACAACCTATAGAATGGGAGAAAATATTTGCAAGATATGCATCTGACAAAGTTCTAACATCCAACATCTATAAGGAACTTGAACAAATTCATAAGGAAAAAACAAACAACCCCATTGAATTTTCTGATGACTAATAATGCTGAACACCTTTTCATGTGCGTATTTTCCATCGATATATCTTCTTTAGTGAGGTGTTTATTTTTCCAATCATTTGCCATTTTAAAAATTAGATAGTTTGTTGTCTTGAGTTGTGAAAGTTTTTATGTATTCTGATATGTCTTTTTCAGGTACAAGGTTTGCAAATTTGAGATTCCTTTTAGTCTCTCCATATTGCATGTTTCCTACTAAATTGCATAAAGTTGCAACTAAAGAGATTGAACTACTGAATACAAACTAACAAATGCATGATTTTAAGATTTTTAAAAGACAATTATATGATAAATTAGAGTAAATGGCTATTACTGAACTAGTTGCTTAAAGAAATTGAGTAAAAAAACTCTCAACATACAAAAAAAAGGTAATATTGCAAAAAACTATAGAAAGAGATTTCTCTAACCTTAAGCAAGACATTATACTGTCAAATTGAAGCTTTAATTGTGGTCTAGACAGCACTTATTTTAATAGACTTTAGCATACCCTGTACAATTGTTGGAATCTCAAGACAAGGAAACAAAAAAATCTCTCTGACAGAAAGATAAAGTGTATGGCTTTTCTGCACTTCAGCTTAATGATGTAATCTATGATGGCAATACATTTTCTGATATGGAAAAATTAACACATTCCTAGAATAATTCCTGTCCTTTTTATACTTTGCTAGGTACTATTTTCTAATGTTTTATTTAAAAATTACACATCTATTTCTTCATCTGTTCTTTCTCTGTTTTCTTTCTCCATCTTATTCATGTTTTAGTATTTAGAATTAGGTAACTGCCTAAAACAAACAAAAAAAAACTTTTACCTTTTCTTTTTTTTATCATTTTTCTTTTCTCTTTTTATTTATTTATTTAGTTAGTTAGTTAGTTATTTTTGAGACAGACTGTCACTCTGTCGCCCTGGCTGGAGTGAGTGCTGTGGTGTGATTTCAGCTCACTGCAACCTCTGCCTCCTGGGTTCAAGTGATTCTCATGCCTCAGCCTCCTGAGTAGCTGGAGTTACAGATGTGCACCACCGCACCCGGCTAATTTTTGTATTTTTAGTAGAGACGGGAAATCACTATGTTGGCAAGGCTGGTCTTGAACTCCTGACCTCAAGTCATCCACCCACCTTGGCCTCTTAAAGTGCTGGGATAACAGGCATGAGTCACTGTGCCTGGCTGTCAACTTTTACCTTTTCTGATTAGTTGGAATACTTAAGTTAAGTTTCAGGATTTTTTTTTTTTTTGAGATTAGATAAACCTCTTTTGTGAAATTATGTTGTCCTGGAGGCTTTATACAAAACACACACATATGCACTCTTTAATCATCACCTTTCCAATCTCCTCTAAAATCATTTGTATATTTTAGTGTGCTTTTCTCTTTTCTTGGATCAATTTTGGGAATGTATACTTTACTAGGATATAATCTATTGTATTACAGCTTTTGCTAGAATCACCAAGCATGTTGAATCATAGTAAGTATTTTAAATTTGTAAAAAGTCAGTTGTGACTCCAGAATATTTACCATTTGGAAACAGAAGCAGAGAAGATCACAGACAGTTTACATTCAATATGATGAAAAATAAAGAGCCACCATGCTTTTTTCCTTCTCCTAAGGTTTTCAATCCAGTCATAACACCAGTGATGACTGTTTTTATTCCTAACAGATGCTTGTTATATTCTCAGTTTGATTACAAATTCAGAGGAGGAAAAAATGTGACTTGTCAGCCCTCTTAAACCAAAAGAAAACATTAAAAAGTAATAATAGGGACTATGAAAGAGCAAGAGTACATACAACCTACCTAATATGTATGTCTCTTCAGCACTGTACTGTGTTCAAGATCGATGATAAAATTTTTATTTTTCAATTTAAAACTAAATTTAAAATTAATACAATTATCAATTCATCAGTTTATCAATTAAGGTATTTATTAATCAGGCATCTTCATTATCATTAAATAATAGTGTATTAGATAATTATGATTAATAGTTCATTAAGAAGGTTAAGTTATTTAATGCCAATGAATATCTGGTGAGCAATTTCTATTAAGCATCTACCATTTGCAGATTTTATGCTTGACTTTAGGGATTCAATGTTGTGTTATTTAACATTACAATCCTTGAACATCTTATGTTCTAGTGCTTGTTACTGTACTATAGGCTATATCAAAGATAAGCCATCAGAGATGATTTAATTTGAATTTCTTTTAAACAAATTAAAAATTAAATTATCTGTACTGTTGCAATACCCGTTTTCCTCAACTTTCTCTTTTCCTTTGCATTCTACATTTATGGGTAGAAATTTGAAAAGAAAGAAAAGAAAAATGCTGAGCTCTCATGTTTGAAAAAAAAAAGAGGAATGTTGATTCCTCAAAAACACTATTCGTCTGCATAGTCTGTTTGATACACCCAAGAATACTACCAAGAGGCCTCTAGGGGTTAAACGCACTTTTTTGATTAATGTATTAAGATTCAGATCTGGTCCCTTGTTTTCCTGGTGCAGCACACTGATTCATCAGCACATCAAGGGGCATTAATAAATATCTCAGAGGTACCTACACATGAAGCAAGCTCTGAAGACACTTATAAATTCAGAATGGCAAGTGATTAACTCACTATGAGAACTATAATTGTCACAGGAACAACATTTGCACCCCTCATAATCAGTCTATTTTCTCTCTCTAGGTAGACCTACATGAGCTGTCCAGTCATATTCTGAATGTCAACCTATCTTTCCATAAAACATAACTATCATAGGTATCATACAAACTTCAGGTTTATATGACGAGGAATTGTATTTGATCTGAAATGCCTAAGTGGACACAGTTCTGCCAATAATGAGCCACATCCACCTTTGAGCAAACAGAAGGGCTGGATGGATCCCCATAATGTATAAAAGAAAAATAAATAACTTTTTAATAAAAATAAAAAATAGCACCTGTATTAATCAAGATTCTTCAGTGAAATAGAGCAAATAAAAATTTGTTTTTTCCCCCCACTGGAAAATACCTTTTGTTTTTCCTTTTCTGAGTGTCTCCCTTCCCTTCCTTTCACCTTACCTTTCTCCCTTCTTTTCTCCTTCCCTCCCTTCCTTCTTTCCTATTTTAACTGTTGACTATAGAGATGCTTATTATTTCAATACAGAGCACTCCATCATTTTTCTCCCTAAATGATTGACAGATTCTCTCCTAATGAGATTTCTGTCATGATAGTTGTATTCTCGTTGTTGTTTTGTTTTATTTATTTTGATTCATTTGGTTTACTTTAATTGTAGCACATTTGTTAGCTTGGATTTATAAACTATTATACGTTGTAAGGACCTGGAGAAAAGCATGGTTCACACAGTGAAATGTTAGAATTTTACATTAATTCCACTCTAGCCCTCTGATGATGAAGCTGCCCTGGGATTCAGAGAACCTTTCTTCTCATAGTATTTATATAATAAATAAACTGCACACATCCCCAAGAATTCATTTCTCATCCAATAAATGAGGGTAATGTTTTCCCAAGTTACCTCAGAGAGTTGATGTGAGCATCTAATATGGAAATAAAAAGAAAACTCTTTGAAAAGAATAAAGCACTTTTGCTATGAGTTTGGGGAATTATTAATTATTGATGTTTATAAGCCTAATTAGGAACTACCCTTTAATAATTTATCTAATTCTATAGATTATGTTTCTTGAAATGCTCTCTCATTCTATCAACAGCTAATATCATTTGTTTTATGACTGAAAGAAGAGTGTTTTCCAAAGTGTAATTAAAAATTCTTTCTATGAAGAACATTTTCTTTGAATATAAATCAACCTTTGAAATCAAGACCCAACATGAGTCATCTCTGTAACAGAACAGGTATTGTTATAAATATGCATTTGAAAATCATATGTAACATTAAAAAACTAAAAATATTCAAAATTTCTCACATTTATACACTAACAATTTATAAATGAAAATTTATCATATGTATTAATGCATGAAAATTATATAGTGTACTTTTTATATTTTTACAAACATTTTTCTTTGGATGAAATTGATTAATGTCTCAAAGTACCCAACATATCAAAAATGATGCAAAAAGAATTAGAAAATCTACATATCTATTATAGCAATTGAATTTGTAATTTGAAACTTACCAGAAAAGATATCTTCAGGCCCAGGTAGCTTCTTCATCACAAAATTTTTCCAAATTTTTTAGAAGAAATGTATCAGTCTACCAGAAAATATTCTAGAGAATATAGAAAGAGAAAATACTTCAAACTTATTTTGTGAGGTTATCATTAATACAAAAACATAAAACAAATTATAAGAAAGAAAAATTGTGTCATTCATAAAATAGATGTAAATTCTAACCGTCTTAGCAAATCAAATTTAAGAACTATATTAAAAAGGATAATGTATGATATTCATGTTAGATTTATATTGCAAAACAGTGTTTAACTTCCAAAAATCAATCAATGCAATTCAACATAATAATGTTAAAAAATTGTATGATCATTTTGCTACATTCAGCAGGTGCAGTGCACAGAAATCAGTCCCATTCATTTTACTTTAGCATGTTGCAGCCATTGGAGAATCTTCTACAGAAAGCCAGGATGATTTTGCAGCGTACCTCATGAGTTCTCCTTCTTTCAGTTGTCACATTCTTCTATTGGATATTGTACAATGCCTGGATGTATTATGTTTTCTTATATTTTACTCAGGTTATTAGACCAGAAAAAGATCAGCGCCCCACTTCGGTAGTTGGGCAGTTTTTAAAAATTATTATAATTATTAAAATAGAATTTTTTATTATTAAAATAGAATTTTTTAACACCTTAAATTTGTGATAGCTTCACTAAAAATGTATCCTCCTCCAATTTCTCATATATATGAATGCTAACTAACTACATTCCAGTGCATTATAGGGCTTTCTAAAATATGATATATTGCAACAATATATCATTCGAACATAAGAAAACTATGTTCTTTAAATAGTAGGTGAATATGACTTTCTAAAACTTGTTCATTAATGCCCACAATCTAGTGTGGCAGAATACTATATAATTAATGAGAACCAACTTCAGAAAAAGTAAAATAGTTAAATAAGCTGTAATGCAAATTTTTACATACCTTTATTCGAGTAAGCACATTGACAATTATGTGCTTCTGTTCATGATTTGAAGACAGAACTATGTTTTCATGTTTCTATGTGATAAGTGGGGAATGATTTGCATTCTATTTTTATGAATGCAAATCAAATTGTCTATATATGTAAGAAAGTATTACTGCACCTTTTGACAGCATTGAATCCTAATTTACCTTCCGAAATACTGTAATGTTAGGCAATCATTTCAAGAGTTAGTTAGCAGCTGCAAAATCTATAGTTTGTAAAACTTCCAGCCATAAATATAACTGTATTTTGTAGAATAAGTGATAAAAAGAGAGCATTTTTATCCAGAACTTTATTTCTTACACTCTCTTTCAAACAAGCTATCTTCCAAGTGCTGAGTCAGCAGAAAAATTATTTTAGTAAATTATATATAGTGCATTAAATTTCACTGCCTTTAAATCTAATTCAAATATTTACATATATTCTCTCTACAATATCCAGTTACATGGCAGTATAAATTTTCCATAATAATATTATGTCTCTGAGCTTGCTTTGGTGGATCTGTGTAAAAAAATCTTTGTTGTATTTTTTGTCATCATACCTTATGTGAAGTATACTGTTCTCAAGAGACTGTAGGATTTTATAATATCTAAACCATCAGTTTTTCTATTATCTCAAAATACACAAAATGGCATTTCCTGCAGTCATAAGTAGGCCCAAACTTCCTACTTTAGCCCCAGAGGATGCAAGCCAGTTTGGATGAATTAACTGTGAGTTGGGAGAGCACCATGGTTAATGACCAGAAAATATATCACAAGTGAGGAAAATATACATTACCCAGGTTGCAAACACCTTCATCTCATGGGCATTGACTTGCAAAGTCAACTTAAACCTCTGGGAATTTGAGATGAGGTCTCGTTTGTTTGCTTCTCTTGAGAAAAATTGGTTTCTTATTTACAATAAAATGGGTACCAAAGGGATTATATAGAATAAGCCAAAGCACTTCAGGGATTCAAAATTGCTTTTCCACAGGAACATTTTGGAGACTTGAATGTAACTGCTAATCAAACTCCAGATACATACATATATATGTGTATATACACACACACACACACACACACACGTGCACATATATATATGGCAGGACCACTCGAGAGATATATACACACACACACACACACACATATACGTGTGTGTGTGTGTGTGTGTATATATGTGTGTACATATATATGTGTGTGTGTATATATATATATATTCTATATGGCAGGACCACTCATTAACTTAATAGTAGGGAAAAATCTCAGACTCTTCCCAGTTGTTGGCACTGATGTAATTCTAATGCTTATGAGAGTGTATGTATGACCCATGAGGGTACTAAATAAATATTTGTTGTTAGTAATTAGAGAATGAATAAGAAATGAACTACAGCATATATATATACACACACACATATATTGTTTTTCTATCATCTCTAATGATCACTAAATATCAAAAATGATGGTTTACAGAGGCTTTCTCTTCTACACTATTCTGACCATTCTCATGTGAAGACTTAAACCACAATAAACAAAATTAGAAATATGTTTCATTTTAAGTGAAACATATTTCTTTCTCCCAACGAAATTAATTAGGATAAAAGTGAGTGAAAAATGTAATATTCAGGGAAATTATTTTTAATTATTTGCATATATTACTTCTTTTCTTGGCCTACCCTAACCAACCCAAATTTAAGCTACACTCTCAAATACTCCCAATCTCCTTTATCCACTGTTTTTTTTTTCCTTAGCATTTATTACCTGTAATCTAATAAAAACCTTTTTAAAAAATGTGTTATGCTTACTGGGTGTTTTTCCTTAAAATATAAGCTTCACAAGAAATGTTTGTCCATCTGTCTATTGAGAAACAGTTCTCCATGAGTCATTCTGATTTCTGTACATCTTATAAGTAGAGGCACTACAGCCTTTTCTTCTCTACTCCCTTTTCAAGGATATGTGCATAGCAAACATTCTTGGAAGAAATCATAGATTGTCCGTTCCTTCAAAACAGAGGACAAGTTTCTTTCCTTTCCAGTATAATAAATAAATATAATATATCCCTTCATGGCCAAAGTTGGGTGTATTTACTTGCATACCATTATGAAAGATTAGGGTTAATCTTTCATAATGGTATGCAGTCTTCTTAAAATTGCATAATGGTGTGCAATCTTCTTAAACTTGGGGTTCTTCAGCAGTGATGCAAACTTACTGTGTGCACAGCATCCTCCAAAGTCATTCCGTGTCACTCTGTATGACTTAAAAGGCAATTGAAACTGGAACCAACATGAAGGTCATATTGTCCGTTGTGAAATGAGTAATAACTTCCTTTGCCTCTGCCCCAGAAGTCTTGCTTTCTCTGTCAGCGCCTATGAAACCGCGGCAGGAAAACTTGCTAACTTAATAGTAGGGAAAAAATCTCAGACTCTTCTCAGTTGTTGACACTGATGTAACTCTAATGCTTATGGAAGTGTATGTATGGCCCATTGAGGGTAGTAAATAAATACTTGTTGTTAGTAAATATGTGAATGAATATGAAATGGACTACAGCATTTATGAGAATAAGTGATAATATTTGTGAAATGATAGACCTTGACAACTGTAATTTTTTGAACTAAAATGAAATATAGATGTCAACATGACTGTGATATTATAATGGTTAAGAGTTTGGCTCTTACATCAAGTAAACATAACTCAGTCGCACCTATTACTCACTGTGTAACCTAGAACAAGACGTTTCAATCTTAATTTCTCATTTGTAAATTAGAAGAAATAATTATATAATATATGTACTGTTGTTGAGTTAGATGGGATAATAAACTGAGTTTATTACTGAAGTTTTATTATTATTTTGTTCAGATTCCTTTCTGAATTATCCTTATTCAAACACAATAGTATGACTTGTAGAGCCCATAAATAACTCACACAATATGTAATCTGCCCCCCCTTTTTTTGTCTCCCAGGTGCCAAAACACTCTATTACATGCTCCAGGTTCGTAAAACTTTGAATCTATAGCTTGATATCTTTCATCCTTCTAAAAACATTCTCACCCATTATCTCTTCAAATACTGATTCTGCTTTGTTCCCTTCTATTCTCTTTCCTCTATTCTCTTTTTCTCTTCTCTTTTCCTCTCCCCTCTTCTTCCCTCCTTTCTTTTCCTTTCTCTTCCTCTCCTCCTCCTTGCCCTTTTTCTTCTTGTCTTTCACATTTGAGGTCATACTCTAGAACTCCAATCACATGTATGCTAGAATTCTAAAATATTATATACCCTAGGCATCTTATAATCTTTACCGTGTTTTGTTTTACCATTTTATCTCTTAATGTTTCATTCCTCATATTTTCTAATAACCCATCTTCCAGTTCCTTCTTCCCGTGCATCTAGCAACTGTTAAACCTCTTGAGATCTTAAATTTTATTATTATTACATTTTTCAGTTCAGTAATCTTTATAGTTTCCCATTCTCTGGCAAGGCTATTTATTAACATTTCCTTTTATTTCTATCAGCATATTAATCACATTAATTTTAAAGTATCTGTCTGATAATCCTTTAAGGATCCTGATGATTTGTGATTTGTGTGTTTTCTTGGATTTTGGTCACATACCTTATCCTCATATGCCTGATAATTTTTGTTTCAGTGATAGGCATTGCATATTTTAAATTTAGGGAAAAAATAACTAGAGACTAAGTATACTCTTATCTTTCTTCAGAAAAAAATTTATATTTACTTCTAGCAGATGGCTAGAGACACTAGCCACCTGGATCACATGAATCTAAATTTAGGAAATAAAATAATGCAAAGTTATGCTTCAGTCCTTGAGGGTAGTTCTACTTGTGTCTCTTTTTTAATTCTATAATGTATTTCTATGGGGACCCTGCTCAAAGTACTAGGGATTTTTTTGGTCACCTTCTCCCTAAATGGCCTTCAACTGTAATTTTTGTTCTGTTAGGCCTAAAAGACAGTCAACATTCCTTTCCTTCTTGTTGACCTCACAGATATTCTTCTGCAATGCCTTAGGGGCAATGTGGTCCCAAATACTAAAAATGATAGGTATCTTTCTCTTACATCACAGTCCTTTAATTTTCCACTACTGTTAGCTTTCCAGGGCCTTCACTGGATATATAAAATCTCCTAGCTGTCAGAACTATTTTCAGTAGATGAATTGCCACTACTGGAAGCCCAATGCACTCTACATTTTTTTAATTACATCTCACTCACTTCACTTACTCTTTTATATAAAACTACACAGACCAGCAACACTTTAAAAGCCATTTATGCCTGAGGTTGCAATTTTTTGATTTTTTGCATGAGTGAAAAAATCAGATTTTGGCAATGACCTTGAGCAGTAGGCTATAAATAACTTCCACATGCTTAGTATTTCAATAATGGAACATTAGGCATAAGTGGGTTAAATTAGATGACATTACTTAAAGTATAAATTACTTACATGAGATTATACATTTCTGAGTTGCCTACTATACCATCTGGAACTGTATTTGTTAGGTATCTCATTATATGCAAAGGATAAAAGTATAAAAATAAAAGCTTTGAAAAATATATGTTACAATTGTAAATTTTTTAGATTCAAACCTATGATCTTGAGAGAACAGAAACCCTTGGGAATAGAATAAATAGTGATCAAGTTAAAGAAGAGGGAAAGAAAGATCAATTTCTAGGTCTCCAATAGATGAAAGAAATGTTGCACTGAAGTCAGCCTTAAAACTTTAGGTAACCCTGAGTAATTCAGATGAGATAAATATGTGATAGTCTTAAAACAATTTTTTTTTTTTTTTTGCAAATCATGGAGAGAGGTGAAAAAAAGAGAGAGAAAGAAGTAAGAGAGAGAGAAAGAGAATAAGAGTGCTATGAGCTGTATACACAGATGATTATCAGCCCTGGGGGACAACACAGAAAGAAATATGGCAGGCAAAGTTGGACCACTTGTCTGTTCTGCCCAGAGCCAGCAGCTTTGCTCATACCTGAACTATTATGCTCAGAGGAGATAACGAACACTGTTTCCAGTAAATTTGCCTGTGGATACAAACTGACGGAGCAGTGTAATAGATAAATCTCCATCTCATATAAAGTCAGTGTCTCTCCAGAGGATTTTCTTATGGTTTCAGGAATATTATTTCATTTTATTAGAGTTAAAAGTTAACTTAACAGTCTTTAAATCATAGTTTGCTTTTCAGGCCACTGACCAGGACTCTTTGCCCTAATTACAAGCAAAAATAAGCAATTCTATTCAGCTCACTGACTAAATTATTTAACAACCAAAGGAGAGAATTTCTCTTATTATAAATGATATCCAAGTTGCTGTCCCAATTCTAGACTCATTTTTTTAATATTGGTGAAGAATAGTTTCTTTTTCAGTAAACTCTGGGAGAAATTATATTTTAATTTTCAATTATGTTTTAAAATGTATTCCTTAACTAAAATTTTTTTAATGAACTTGGCTAAATTTAGATAAACGATGTCTTTTAAATTGCAACACCTCATACTTGTGATAGATTATTCTCTTTAGATGTTTGATATCTTATTTAGATATATTGATTTTTATTCTATCAATTTCTTTTCATGAGTTATTACATTAAACAAATTTTCCTAAGGAAACTTTCAAAAAATTGGAGAACTTTTTTTAATTAAGAAAAATATCTTGTATGCATATTGTACATACATACTGTTGAATTTTATCTCAAGTTCTGCATCTAGAGTATTCGATGATAATATCACCTTCTGTTTAATTCGTACAGCATGACTGCACATTTGTTGATCTGCTTCAGACAAGCATCTAATTACACCCAAGGCATAGATTTGATTTCCTTATAGGCTAATTCTCAAAAGGAGTGCCTTCTTCAAATGCTCCATGTGTCTGCCTCTTTTATTTTTCTCTCCCTTTGTATTTTCTTCTTTTTAATCTTATAGTAGTTTATTTGTTCTTTCCCGCCCTCCCTTACTTTCCTTCTTTCCTCTGCATAGATTTCATAAGATTCCTGTAATGTGTGAGACATATTAATGAATTTTAAAATATTCAGATACATAAGGCAATAATAATACAAATTGAGGTACAATGATTTTTTCTTCCATTCTAACTACTTTTGTTTTATTACATTTCATCTTTCTAATTGCAGAATATATATATAATATATATATGTAAGTGATAGCCCTTCCTTACCCACAAGGGATACGTTACAAGACCCCTAGCAAATACTATGCTGTTTCCTATACATATATGCCTCTGATAAAGTTTATTAGTCACAATAAGACATTAATAGCAATAACTACAAATAGATAATATTTAGTTACATAAAAGACTATAAAAACAATTGTTATAAAAAATTATAACTATGCAGTGATAAATGTTATGTAAATGTCATCTCTCTCATCTACTAACAGGTGGATAGCATGTACAGTATGAATACGCTGAAGAAAGGGATGATTCATATTCTAGACAGGACAAAGCTGAATAACGTGAGATTTCATCATACTACTCAGAACAACATGCAATTTAAAACTTATGAATTGCTTGTTTCTGGAATTTTCCAATTAATCTTTTAGGACTACATTTGCTTTTTAAACATACTTATTTTTCAACATTTGTTTTGGACTTAGGGTTACAAAATTTTATGGACTAAGGGGTACAAGTGTTGTTGTGTTACATGAGTCATTGTGTAGTGGTGAGTCTGGACTTTGTTTTTGTGTGTGCATTGTTATTTTTTTGAGACAAGGTCATTCTGTTACCCAGGCTGGAGTATAGCGGCGTGATTGTACCAAATTAATAATACTTCATCCCTCACCCCCCTCTCTCTCACCTGCCCACCTTTTGGAGTCTCCAATGTCTCTTATTCCAGTCTGTGTATTGGACCACATTTGACTGCAGGTAACTGAAACTGTGGGTAAGAGGAAAGTACTGTATTATGATAAATATAATATATATATACATCTATGTTTTATAACATACTGAATATAGTATA
This sequence comes from Pan paniscus, assembly GCF_029289425.2. NCBI lineage: Eukaryota > Metazoa > Chordata > Mammalia > Primates > Hominidae > Pan > Pan paniscus. The sequence continues at coordinate 91,706,668 of NC_073258.2, read as the reverse complement.
TAGAATCATGCTTTTTGCACATCCACTTTTATAGTTAAATAGTTACACATTTGCCTGACATTAGAGTGACTTATTTGACATATACAAATACAGTCCAATGTGTCTCAAATCATTTAGAACAGATTGATTACTAGGAACAAATATGAATATGCTTCCGCATCTGTGTTACTGAGTCCTAAATCGGGAAACAATAAACGTTTTCCTAATATCTGACTCTATAAAGAAAAGTCTTGTTAAGTTATATATATTATTATGTCACCTTACATATCTACTAGTAAATGACCTTTGCAGACAAAAATACAAGGCAAATGAGGAAAACCTTGGAAATTTGAATCGATGACACTGTCAAGTCAGGTAAATATTTGAGATGTTTATTCAACCATAAACCCATGGGCTACATAAGTAGATGCTGAGTATGACTGCTCAGTAAAATACAGCTTCTTACTGAACACATTTTTAACTTTCCTATCCATGAATATGCAGTAAAAAAAATTGACTCTCAAGATATTCCCTTTATGCTATATTTTCCATTGGCCAAATTCAGTGTGTTTCAAAAATAGGCATGTTTGGCATGCACTCTACTGTGAGCAGATTGGTGGATTGTAAAATAGAGCAAGTTTCATGGACTGCTGTATTTTCAGTCTTGGTAAAACAGAGACAGTTTTTCAAATACATGAATAATATACATAACTATCATTTTTGTCCTTCTTGAGTATATGACCTAAATGTCATGTAGTTAGTTGATTAAAATATCCCTGTCTGGACTATGCATCAAAATTTGTTAAAGAAGTAATGAAAATAGAGAAAAATAGTAGTCAGTTTTTGACATTCAAAATCAAATTTGCAGTAACATTACAGTCAAGCTGTTGATTTGAGAAAGTGCATATCAGTAATCTATCCTAGTCTTCAAATTATAGCTTTTTTTAATGCTTATTTAAAGTATCTATTTTTCTATTAAAGCTTAGCCAGAAAGTTAGCCAGAGCCAAAGAAAAGAAAATTTGAGTCAGGGGGAAAGAGAATTTGAAGCACAAGAAACTCTCCCTTTCTGACTCCGGAGAATTGTGAGAATGAAGAGAGAGGTATTGGCAGTGCTTCTTATTCCACTGAGCACAGAACTACCTTGTCCCAATCCAGGAAATATCCACATAAAAATGTAAGTTTCTTCCTTTTTCTCCCAGAAAAGTTGGTGTGGGGAGTGGGGCAGGGAGAAGAAAAACAGGTAATTATGGGAAAAACATGATTATTATTTTCTCAATTCACCATACCCAGAGGAATCATGATATATTAGATTGGGAAGTTGCTACTTTGTGGTAACATATATCTACTTCTCTCACAGCCTTAAAAAAAAAAAAAAAGAAAAAAAGGTTTTTTTGTTAGTCTGTTCTTTTTGTGTGTGTATTTTTTTTTATTTTTTTGTTTGTTTGTTTTCCAGAATGTGATAAGCTGACTGAGTGGGTCTCTGGATGATGTTTGAGGACTTCTGTGATGGAATGAGGAAAAGGGGAGGCTGACATCAACTCAAATTTTTCAAAGAAATCACATCTGAGGTGGAACCCACAGCCAATGCAAAATAAAATAGGAAATTACAATTGGAATGGAAAAAAATTAAAATGTGAAGGCAAGTATCTAGATGGTAAGACTACAAGCTCACATATGTAGTCCAGCATTACTGGTTAGCATCAAGTTTATGATAGCAGAACTTATAAACAATCAATATCCCAAAGCCAACAGACCTGAATTAAGCCTTCATCAGCAACTCTCCCTTCTGTCTTCCAGTTTGATTAAAGCTCTAAGACTGTGTCTGAGCTTTAAAGTTAGAGATCATGTGACTTACATTTAAAATGCACTGCTTTAAATATAGTCCATGTCTTACTCCATTTGGGCTGCTAAACAAAATACCATAAACTGGGTGGCTTATAATAACAGAAATTTATGTATCACAGTTCTGGAGGCTGACAAGTCCAAGACTTAGGAATTGGCAGATTTTGTGTCCCATGAGGGTCTGTTTCCATAGTGGAAGCCTTCTCACTGTGTCCTCACATGGAGGAAAGGATAAGGTAACTCCATAGGGCCTCTTACATGAGGGCACTGATTCCATCCATGAGGGCTTCACCCTTATGACTGAATCACCTCCCAAAAGGCCCAACTTCCTAATACTTTCACCTTTGTAATAAGGTTTCAACATATAAATGTGTGCATGTGGGGGCAAGACAGGGGGAACAAATCTTCAAACCATAGCAGCAATGTGGCTTAACTTCCTAAACCAACAATAATTTTCAGAACTCAATTGCACTGAGTAATTATAGAATTATTACAACACCTTCCCTTCAAAAGAATCATTCAAAGACTATATAGCCCCACAAAATTAATGCTGCAGTATTTTAAAAACATACCTTTAGGACATTCTAAGTCAGAATTTTGACAGGATTCTCGGGAACCTGAGGATTGTAACAAGGCTGCAGTGGTTGAAAACTATCCAACAAAAATTCTAAAAGTATGGTATCAGAACTAAGCATTAGCTATTCTGAATTCAAAATATATAAAAATAGATGTAACACAACCATATCATGTTTAATTTCATGCATATGTTTCAGTCATGAAAACAACATAAATATGTTTCAGTTGGGCTATTGTAACTTCTACGGATTCAACCAAATGCAATGCAAATACCATGTTTGTATTATAATAACATATCCCTAATAATGGAAGTATGCAAAAGAGGCCAACATACTCCTTGTCCCTGGGGTCTCACAGCCTAGTGAGACATAATTTAAAATTCATAAATGAGAGATAATGAAAAAAATTAACCTTTTACTCTATTTTCTTATCTATGATGGACCCTTACCTCCTCTTCAAACATGCTACCTATGTAAGACCAGCATTTACATTAGAAAGCTGAAAAACAGAATGTCTATCAATATGGAGTCACAGAGCTATCACCTAGTTGTTCCTAGCTCCTGTAGATCTTCAGTAAATGAAGCCCTGTTTTACACACATACTTCTTTAGCTCACAGAAAACCAGGGCCCTCACCAAGCCCTCTTATGAAGTCTTTGACTTCCTGTGCCATGTGTCAGCAATTGTGGGTGTTAACACCAAATGTAATATATATCTCCTTGTTTGAACTTCACACACACAAACTTATAGCATAATTTACAAAATCTACTAATAAACTATGAATTATTGAAAATTTTAGAGAAATATATATATAACAACAAAGTTTTATTATGCCACTTGGCTAATTCAACAACAGTCATTTTCAATGTCCTTCAGTTTATTTATTATCACCCTGTCTCAATTTTGACAGCTCCTCTATTTCTCTCTTCCCTTCTTTTAGTTCCTTATCAATTATTTTACTGAAGATACTAAGTACTTGCCAATACCATTTCAGTCTGTCTGTTTTGGGTGTGTGTGATTCTGTGTGTGCATATGTATTTTGTAGTGGTGATATTTGTTTGTGGGGTGTAGTAAACATTTATTTTTAGAATTATTTTGCAGTCACAAGACAACTCAGGTTAAAGTCAGTTTGGGAATTTGGCTAAGTTATATTTTTCTGAAAATTTATACATTTAGTCTTGTATTGTTAAAATTTATTGTCATAGATCTGTCCATAATGTTTTCTTATTGAAATACTTTGAGTTATATATTTATAATGTACATAAATCTTAAATATACAACATCATGAATTTTTACTTATGCCCATATTCACGTAATTACCACCCAGAACAAGATAAAAAACAAATCCAGTGCCCCACTGGTTTTCAGTATGCCACTTTCGGGCTGATACCCCTAATAGTAACCACAATTCAGCTTTCTATCTTCATCATCAACTTCGTCTAATTTTGAGCTTGATATAAATGAAATCACATGATGTGTATTTTTTGTGCCTAGTTTAATTTGTTCAATATTAAGTCTGGGAGAAGTACCCATGATGTGTATAGCCATAATTTTAACCTGTAGATAATTTATTATAGAAATACCATAATTTATCTATCCATTTTACCCTTGATAGGCATTTGAGTTGTTTTCAGTGTTTGTATTTTAAGAATAAAACTTCTTTGAATATACTTCTACACATATTTTACTGAAATATGAATTTATATTGTGAGTTTTATTATTGTTTTAATGTCCATGTCATCAAAGAATATCCCTCAATTCTGTTGTTGGTACATAATAGAATCATTTAATTCTATTATTGGTTATAATTAAATTTTTTTGATGGATTTCATCTAAAAGTTGCCAAATTTATTATTTCTTACAGAGAATTAACTTTTTGATATGTTGAGCTACCGTATGTTTGGGTGCATGTGTGTGTGATTCTGTGTGTATGTGTGTGTTTCTTCTCATTAATTTCTGCTCTTTACTATTCACTTCACAACAACATTGGGACAGTGTATTCATTTTACTGTTCATTATGTAAATTCATGATAGTTAAAATGTTAGTGATTAGCCCTTCTTATCTAATTTGGGCATTTCAAGCTAATGTATTACTACATTTTAACGCTTATGGAATGCAGCTAAACCTCAAAATACTGGTTTAGCTGCATTCCACAAGGGTTAAAATGTAGTATAGTATTCCAATTGTTGCATTCAAATTATTTTATAATTTCCATTTGTATTGCATAGTTGAGCCTTGGATTATTTAGAAATATGTTTTGTAAATTCTAGGAGTATCAGACATTTCTAGTTATGCTTTTATTATGGATTTCTAGCTTAACAGTATTGTTGTCAGAGAATACACTCTGATCATTCCAGTCATTTCAAATTTGTTGAAACTTGCTTTGTAACCCAGAATGGAGCCCATTTTAAACACTTACTGTCCATGCATTAAAAGAATGCATAATTTAAACTTTTATGGCTTGATATCCTATAAAACGCTGTTCACTGAAGAGTGCTAAATGTACTGTTTCCTTATAGATTTCTGCCAGCTTTTTCTGTATTTCCTAAGTGTTTTAAAATATCCAAGTATGTTAAGAATTTGTCTATATTTCCTTATGTTTTCTTAGTTGTGGCTTTATATATTTTATACTAGTATATCAATCATTTTAATTATTATACCACATTTTAATGTTTCTTAAATTATGAAATAAACTTTCTATCTCTAATAATGCAATTTGCCTTAAAATTAATTTTGTATCTCCTAATTCTATAAATTTTCTCTTAACTATTCTTCACATTTTTTGTCTTTTAACTGTTACTCTTTCTATATTCATTCTTCATGTTCTAAATTATCAAATAAAATAGGTTTACTTTTAAAAACTCCAGACTAAATCCCTTGTAATTTTGTCTGAGCATTTATTCCATTTCCATTTAATATAATCAGTAATATAACTGAATTTGTATCTACCATTTTCCTTTGCATTTTAGAAGTGTCCAGTTCAATCTGTTTTCTTTATTTTCTATTTTCTTAACATTTTTCACTGATGATTTTTTCCTCATCTTTAATTTTTTCTCTCAGGTAGTCATGGAAGTACAATATTGTTTGTTTGGTTATTTATTTTTGTATTGGTTTCCTTAGGAATAGTGACATACATAGTTAACATGAATGCCTAAAACTGACAAACATCTTTACTTTTCTCCTGAGAGCTAAGATAATCTTAAGTATGTTAATGCTCATGTTTCCCTGCTAACTAACTTACATGCATTCTCTTCTCATGTATTTTAATTCTGTCTCTGGAACCCCTTCTCAAATCATTCAGATTATTTTATGTAGTGGCTAATCATCTTTTATTTACCTACTAATTTTACAACTTACTTTGCTCCTCCTTTCTTCTTTCATGTAAAACTTCTTTTGTGTTAACTACAAAACAATCTTTTAAAATTTAATTCAGTGTGTACTCTTATGAACATTTCTGGTTTTGCTTTTCTGAAATGTCTTAATTTTTCTTCATTTTTGAAAGTGTGTTTTGGTGAAAGTAAAATTCTAGATTGGAAACTTTTACTTTAAACACTTTGGTGTTATCAAAGCTCTGTATTTGAATTTCATTTTTGCTGTTGAGAAATTAGCTGATGATCTAATATTCCAACCTCTGGAGATAATCTCTCTTTCACTTCTCTCCCTTCTCGTTGACTTTTTTTGTTTGATTTTGCTATTATTTTTAGTAGTTTAAAGTTCATAACGATGTTTCTAGATGCGCATAGCTTTTTATTTATGTTGCTTGATATTCTTACAGTTATTTGAATCAACAGAAGGTATTTGAAAAGATTCATCTCTCTTTTCTAGTTTGTATCTGTCATATTCTTTCTTTCCCATCCTCTTGGAACTACAATTAAATGTATCTTTAGAAAACTTACTATATTTATTTTAACCTCTTAACTTTTTTTATTCTTCGTTCTCTCTTTATTCTCTCTATGCTGTATTAAGAATAATTAATTCTAATATATTTTCCAGTTTATTGATTTTTAGTTTGCACACATCTGTTGTTATTTATATTTTCACAAGAATCTCATAAGGAAATGTTATTACTGTTTTTATTTTACATATTAAATAATCAAGCAAGTTGTAAGTTACAGAGTTGGTCTAGGAATCTATAACTATCTTTAAACCATGTTTTTAAACATCATAGTATATTTCTCTGGTTCTTTGAAGAGTTCCAAGAGTCTGAAAAATCACTTTTTTAAATGAAATATTATTTTGGGTAGTTTTATTATCTAAAAAGTTGTGACAACCATGTCAGGAAGCTTGGGTTCCAATACTATTTCTATTTTAGCTTTTAAACCTTTGGCAGGCAAAACCTTCAAAAGACCTCATTTATATAAAATTAGAAGATCATACAGATCATCCAGCCTAGATCTACAAAACTGTATTTAAATATTAGATTTCTTAATACAAATACATCTTAATGGTAATCTCATAAATAAAACAAAAAATTCTGACTAAAGTGATGTCAAGAGATAGAATTGTGTCTCTATCACCAAGCCAGTCACTATTGAACAAGTTTCTAAACAAATTTAGTGTCTATTACATGCCAAGAAACTGAAAAAAAGAGTGGTAAGTAAGAGTATGTGTAAAAGCTTTCTCTCATGAAGTTTAGCTGGTGGCTCAGATACGTTGTTGGAAACCCCTGATCTGACAGGAGGTGGAGCTCAGGCAGTGATGCTCCCTAGCCCCTGCTTATCCCCTGCTGCATGGACTGGTACCAGTCCGTGGGCCGGAAGTCTGGGGACCCCTGCTATAGATGAAAGGAGTAAAGCAAGGTTTCAAAGAAGGGGAAATTGTTTACGTGTGTCAAACATCTAATTTGTGGCACAGTCGGTAGAAGAATCTGAATCTTCTAAGTGTTAAGTTACTGTGTTAATCTTCTACAACATATGTGAATTGTTATGAAAATATTATAAATACTTGCCTTGTTTATCTTGGACTCTTATGAGAATTTAAAAAAAAGGTGAAAGGACTTTGGACATCCCTTTAAAATACAATCACTTCTACTCATTTTATGATAAATCTCACCCCCATATTCATATTCGTTGCTTTATTATTTTCTGAAATATGACCTTTACCACTCTAGGAATGGGATGTATGGCTCTATCAAGCATGCAGGTACAAGGCAATGTGTTTAAACAATTCAGTTAATCCAGTAGTCAGTTAGTTTGCTAAGTATTGATTTATAAAATTATTAGTATGTTAATTGGAGTTTTTAACCATCAATTTTTTTGTTTTCTTATAGACATTATTCCTCCCACCCTCGAATATAACAAAGATTTTTACAACATTCATTGTCTTCACTTTCATAATTATTTTTGATAAGTTAAGCTATGTTTTCAGAACCTAAGAAACAAGTTTCCCATGAAATTATAAAGTGTAAACATAGAAGATATTATATGAAATTAAGCAAAGTACATTTAACATTTACATATAGGCAGGAATTAATATAAAACTATATAATCCACTGAGACTTCTATTTAAAAAAAAATCATGACATTAGTTTTACACTTATAGTGTCAAGAAACAGAGTTAAGGGCCAATGATCAATTGCACCTACACTTCTGAAAAAGAATCTGCATCTTTTTATAGTTAACTAAAACTCTACACATAAATATAAATTGTTGGTATTTTTAGGACTCACATTTTCACATTCCATAATTTAAATGAGTTTTTAGCTTTTGAAATGGTAGCTATTTCTGAACGCACTGTAATTCCCAATTCTATGTTTTCTTAAAATGAAAGCTTACCCAGGGAACCCCAGGAAACTATAAATTCTTAATGACTAAAAAGGCAGTCCAAATGGTCTGATACATTAGGTAACTGTGAAATAGAGTGTGGCAAGATTTTTAAGAGGCATTGACTTCATTTATGATCATCGACAACATCTGTGGCCATGAGTGTTAGCAGAGAGTGACCAGCTTTGAATGTGAATTGATTATCCACATGACAATAGAGGACTACACTGCCAATGAAAAACACAGTGTCATTTTGATACTGCAACATGTTTTTCTCCCAGTCATTTCAGTTTTCTTCAACTGTTGACAGAAACATGAGGCCAGGCTGGGTACTAATAACATAATCCAGGATGGCAACAACTTGTTGTAGTATTGAACTAGTAAGTGCACCTAACTCGTCCAATGAATGTGCACCAGAAAAATTCTACTCATTCTGGTGTCCAAGACACAAAAGGTCTGGAGGTCTTCTGCTAATTAGCCTCTGTAGGGGCAGACTGCATTCTCAGAATGAGCCTTTTTATGTTCCCTTTGGCTCTTTTGCTAAGTCATAATCTTTATTGCATAAGCATTTTGTTAATGCAGAGCTGTGAAATGTCTCCTTTCAGCATTGTCTACATAAACCCAACAATATAGCAAGTAAAACTATTTAGTGTCGTGACTAGAAGAAATAGGCTCTTAAATCTGAGGTAGTTCATAATGGCTTATAGAAGTTGTTATAAAAGTCCACAACTGAAAGCCAGCTTTATATCTTCAGATATTTACTTTTATTAGCAAATACAGAATTCAGAGCTTGAGGAATGAGAGGTATGGAATTGGTAAAACTCAGAACATGCTTTTGTCTTCATGTGTTTTCCATCCATGTCGCACACATTGTCCTGCTCTCTGTGCTTCTAAATTATATTAATTCATTGAGTCACATTAGTTTTATTGTGTAAGAAGCCTAACAGTCCAGTGATTTAACCCAGACATAAGGACTTAGCCAAGTCAATCTCCTATTCATGTATACCTTTGAAAACTAAATAAATTTAAATTTGATTTATAAATGCTTTGTGGTTTTTGAACTTTTCTCTGGTTATTAATTCAATTACATAAAATTATTATATATTATTCACCTATTTCTATCATTATTTTCCTTTCTCTATATATACATAACATTATCTGACCTCTTAAAAACTTGGTTTTAAAACTGATCTTAATTTTATAAAAGTATCCATAATGATTTTTACCAGAATTCAATGGGAATTTATATTCATTACTATATATATTTTATTCTCTCATTCATAATTTTTATGTAAGGGAATGGGAGTGCAAATAGATGCAGTCCTGAAAATGATCAAAAGGAAGAAAGGACACATATTTAATTAAAGGCAATGCTTTAGAAATGCTGATTTATGAAAACTATTAAAGTGCACTATGTTATCAATAGTTTGAGTTTACAATGACATTAGCATGTATATCATGCATGTAAAATCAGCAACTGCAGCATTGAATCAGATAGTTGCTCAACTAGGATGTCTAAGCTGTCCCTTAATAGAACTTAGTTGTATGCACTGGTCCTTCTTGGGCTCTTTCACAGTTGTACCAAGCCCGTTTTTCTATGGACTACTGCTTAGACGACCTGACTTTATGACTTGGAAATTACAACAAAGCAAAGCTAGTAATAGATAGTTCTGAATGCATGGTCACTTTGTGCACCTTTGTCAAGTGATCTAACTCTACTGTGCCCTGAAAGCACAAACCTGTTTCTGGGAGCACCTTGCTGCAGAAGGCATGGCCTTACTTTAGACTTCCAAGATGTGTATTGTGACTCCCCTTCAGAAATTTTTTACAAGCTCCATACTGCATCTCTATCTTTGGCCCCTCTAACAAACATTTTAGTTCCACAGATCACATGTCCCAAGAAGGAAGACTGACTGTACTGTCGTTCTGCCTATGACAGTGCCCTTTCACTCTCCAGGTCCCACTCAAAGCTGAAAACATTCTGTGTCAATAATATTTCTAGGAATATATTGCCTCCATGACTCAAAGAGACCTGCCAGGCACTATGCTTCTTCCTTTTTGTGGGGCATGCAAGATACAGCAATTTGTTTTTTTTTACTTTGGAGAGGGTACCTTGACTTCTAGACCCTCTGTAACTTGAAGCAGCCAGTTCATGAATCTTCGAAGGGTTTTTCTTCTACCATCTCATCAATCTATCTAGCTTGTACAAGAGCCAGCCTGGAAAGTTAAATAGATATAGTATAGTCCCCACCATCCCTGCTCAGTTTAGGTCTTTGTTGATAGGACTACCATTCCTTCAAAAATAAAATGTTTTTTGTTTGATTTATTTATTTATTTTGTTGACTTATGTGTATGTATGTGTGTGAGGTTAAGGCAATTAGAGGTTTTCATTTGGCTTTCCTTGCAGTGATAGTTCTTATTCCACAGAGCAGGTCCCTAAAGTAAGGGTTACTCTGGTAAGTCAATGAACGTCAATGATGCACTCAGGGACTGAGGATATAACCACTGGATGGGCTCATGAACACTCACTGTGAACTGGACTGTATACAAGGGCCCATTTTAAAATTTATCCTCAGGCCACCATAGACCCTAATAGTAACATGAGGACATCATGGCCCTTTGGGTCTCCATATTAGGTGTCAATTTGGCTCCATCTTTGTCTGTTTTTTATTGCTGTAACTGAATATCTGAGACCGGGTGATTGATAAATTAAAAAAAAAAATACAGTTCTGGAGCCTGGGAAGTCCAAGGTTAAAGGGCTACACCTGATATGGGCCTTCGTCTGGTGAGGATGTTCTACACAGTCCTGAGGCTACACAGAACAAGACATGGTGAGGGAGCTCATGAGAGAGCCAACGAGGCTTTCTTTAACAAGACACTCTCTCATGACTAATTCACTCCCATGATAATCCATTAATCCATTAGCCTATTAATCCATTAATTCATTAATCTATGAACTCATTAATTCATTAATCTGTTAATCTACGAATGGTTCACATTCATGAAGGAAAGCCCTCATGACCCAATCACTCTTAAAACCTCTGCCTCCTAATACTGTTATATAGGAGATTAAGTTTCAACATGAGTTTAGGAGGGGCCAAACGTTCAAACCATAGCTGGCTCCTGCACTCTGTAGTCCTCAGAATGTCTTATTATTCCCCTTTTACCAGTATATGTAACTTAAGTAATTGGCTGTAGGTGCTCTTGGGTAAAACCTGGGGAAGCACATACTATGTATTTGCCATGACAACACGGGATCCTTCCCTCTAGGGACCTGCTTCCACGATTCCACTATAGGTTATGAGGGACTCTATAAGCCACCGCAGACGCTCTCTGGCTCTTATTTAGCCATTATTAGCCTTTGCTTTCCCATTTTGCTTCTGCAGGAAGCAGGGCATCAATACAATTTAGCAAAAGCCAGGCAATTCCCTCCTTCTCCCTCTTTATAGACATTATTTTCTCTATATTATTCAAAATACCTGTACCTGTTACAGCATTAGCCACCTCTGAGCAGAAGTCAGGCATTTCCTATGTACCCAACTGTCATCTGTTGAAGATATTTTACCCTAGTTCAGACACACAGATAACATCCAATGTCTAGAGTAAATCGAAGTTGAGGGTGTTAGTCCAAGATGGTTTACAACAAATAAGTGCTTCTAATTTATTTGAAGGTTGTATATCAATTCATCAGCAGATATTTTTGTCCAACAAAAATATAGTAACTGAGGTGAAATAGACTGTATTGCAGGTATCTCAGACTCAACTGACTGTATTGTTGAAGATTATTACAAGTTGTATCTGAATGTCTCAAGTAAATCAGAATTCAGAGTTTTAATACAGGATAGTTTTCTGCAGTGATTGATAGGTAGATTTCAGTCTTCATAGAATTCCCTAGTCTGTCACATTGCTTCAACCCACATTTAGAAGACAGTGAGAAGTACCTGAGTGCAAGTTGAAGGTTCTGAAGCTTTTCCTAGGCAGAATTGTTAACATTCTGTCTGTATCTCAGAAACCTGGGGAGCTTTCTCAGGTACATAGAGTGGCAACGATGGAATTGGAATCCAGATGTGTGTGGCACCAACCTTGATATCGTTAATCAGTGCTATGCTACATTGATTTTCACTGTAAAAGAGTGATGAAGTTTTCTGTTTTGAAATTGCCTACAAATGGGTTTTGGGTAAGAATCCCAAAAGATACAATCCTGAATGCTGTAATTCTGAATGTTGAAATCCCAAAATATCAAAATCTCTAAAATTTTAAATTCTCAAAATCATAATTCTGAAAGATCAAAATTTCAAAAATTGTGAACAGTGTGGCAATAAACATACATGTGCATGTGTCTTTATAGTAGAATTATTTATAATCCTTTGGGTATATACCCAGTAATGGGATTGCTGGGTTAAATGGTATTTCTGGTTCTAGATCCTTGAGGAATCGCCACACTCTCCTCCACAATGGGAAACCATCATTCTCAGCAAACTAACACAAGAACAGAAAACCAAACACCTAATATGGAGACCCAAAGGGCCATGATGTCCTCATGTTACTATTAGGGTCTATGGTGGCCTGAGGATAAATTTTAAAATGGACCCTTGTATACAGTCCAGTTCACAGTGAGTGTTCATGTGGGCTGAATATATGGTGTTGTGTCAGTATTATTAGATTCCTATAATTGCTTATAATCACTGGTTTCTAAACAATCTAAAACTGAAATGAAGTCAGGCGGAGTCACTCATGCCTCTTGGCATTTTGGGAGGCCAAGGTCTGTGATTTGCTTGAGCTCAGGAGTTTGAGACCAGCCTGAGCAAAATGGCAAAACCTCATCTCTACCAAAAATTAGCCAGGTGTGGTCGCATGTGCCTGTAGTTTTCGCTACTCAGGAGGCTAATCCTCTCGGGAGGCGAGAGGATTGCTTGAGCTCAGAAAGTTGCAATCAATCAAACTCAAAAAATAATTTAGGTTATAAGGTTATATTGATCAAAATTGTCTGATAACTAAGCTCATGCTAGATTTAAAAAGTAAATTCGGTTGGGCACAGTTGCTCATGCCTGTAATCCTAGCACTTTGGGAGGCCAAAGCAGGTGGATCACCTGAGGTCGGGAATTCAAGACCAGCCTGGTCAACATGGAGAAACCCCATCTCTACTAAAAATACAAAATTAGCCGGGTGTGGTGGCGCATGCGTATAATACCAGCTACACGGGAGGCTGCGGCAGGAGAATCGCTTGAACCTGGGAGGTGGAGGTTGCTATGAGGCGAGATCGTGCCACTGCACTCCAGCCTGGGCAACAACAGAGTGAGACTCTGCCTCATTAATAATAATAATAATAATAATAATAATAATAGCTCTTCAGTAGTGACTTCCCTAAAAGAAAAAGGGAGGTCACAGCTGGGGAGCTTTCTCAGCTGCATAGAGTGGCAAAGATTTGAGTGAAAGATCAAAATTTCAAAAATTCATTATTTTCTTTATATTATTCAAAATACCTGAACCTGTTACAGCGTTAGCCACCTCTGAGCAGAAGTCAGGCATTTCCTATCTACCCAACTGTCATCTGTTGAAGATTTTTTACCCTAGTTCAGACACCCAGATGACATCCAACGTCTAGAGTAAATTGAAGTAAGTTGAGGGTGTTAGTCCAGGATGGTTTACAATAAATAAGTGCTTCTAATTTATTTGAAGGTTATATATCAATTCATCAGCAGATATTTTTATCCAACAAAAATATGGTCACTAAGGTGAAAGGATAGAGTGTATTGCAGGTATCTCAGACTCAACTGACTGTATTGGTAAATATTATTACAAGTTGTATCTGAATGTCTCAAGTAGTATCTTATTTATATATATATATAAGAAGATACAATTGCAGGTGAATTAGGAACAACATAGGAATAAGTGATTAATCCTTATGTCCTGGGGCTGAAGTGTACCTGGTCCATTTGCATCCTCAAAGAGCGCTCTCACTCTACAGCAGGTGGAGTGATACCAGCTAACATAGAATTTTTTAGTTCCCTATATTCAAAGAACTCATTGCCAAGAGAAATGCTTCCTAGGATTGTTGGGAAATGATAATGATGTATCAAAAGCTGACTGGCCTATCCTACATGTTAAAAAAAATGGTAAGCTACTCTTCTAATATTAATTATCAATATACTACATAAGAATAAATATAGTAAGTTATTAAGCTAATGAATATGTATAGTTATATTAGTTTTCTACTGCCACTGTAACAAGCTACTACAAACTTGGTGGCTTAAAACAACAGATATTTATTTTGTCACAATTCTGGAGGTCAGAAGTCTGAAATCAAATGTGTCAGCAGGGCCACACTCCATCCAAATGCTCCATAGGAGCATCCATTCCTTGCCTCTTCCACCTTCTAGTGACTGCTAGCATTCCTTGGTACGTGCCTCTGTCACTCCAATTCTTGCCCTCATCTTCATATCACCTTGTCCTCTGTTTGTACATCAAATTTCCCTCTGCCTTTTTCTTAAAAAAGAACTTGTAATGACATTAAAGGCCTACTAAAGTAACCCAAAATAATCTTCCTATCACAAAATCCCTAACTTAAACACATCTGCAAAGGTTATTTTTCCAAATAAGGTAATATTTATAGGTTCCATGGGTTAGGACCAGGTATCTTTGTTGATCAATTTGTAGTCTACCTACCACAATACTAAAATGTAAAATAAAAACAATGAAGTAGGTATCAGAGACTAGAATCTTGACACATGTAATAAAACTGGTTGACATTCGATGAATGTTTACTCTCTTTCAGGCACTAAACAGTGAAATATGTGTATATATATATATATATATATATATATATATATAGCCTAATTTGTATTCAAAACAACCATGTAAAATAGATATGGTTATTGTCATTGTACTGATAAAGACAGTGAATTGTAATCAACTTACAATTAATCAGTAGTTATACAATAGTAACATTGTCAAAATTTAACCCCTGGTGTGCTTCACTCCAGAGTCCATGCTTGTAACCCCTACACTATAGTTACATTGCCTCTCCAGCATCTACTTGCTCTAATTAATGGTTTTGGTCCTTTCACTTACAAAACTTGTCATTTATTAATACTTGTCTAACACACTCCACAGGAAATTGTAAGATTAAAATTTAAAAAGCATATGTAAACTTTGTAAATTGTTGCATTCTTTAAAAAATGTCAAGTATTAATTAGGATTTTTAAATAACAGTTTCCAGCCTTTTGTCAACCCAATTAACACAACGTAGCATTTGAAATGGGCTGTCTGTTTGTTCTCTAAATAAAATTCTGTCTCTCTTATTGATTCATACAGGGGAATTTTGGTTTTAGGTCCTGAGTCTTCCAATTAAGCCTGGCCATGGTCACAAAATCTTAACTGTTTTAGACTGGAGTGAGATTTTAAACAATGACAACAGCAACAACAACAAAAGTACCAAATATGTTCAAAAAGAACCTTTTCTTTCTTAATGTCCATGCTGCCTTTTGAAGACAAAATCAATAAAACACCACGTATGCCTCATTCCTACAAAAGACCGAATCAATGAATGATAATTCGCTCAGTTTTGATTAGGGATGCGGTTTCTGCTGGGTGCTTTTGGTATTGGATTTTGGCAGCACTAAGTGATAGAAAGATCGTTCGTTAATATAAGAGGTATATTCAAGCAGTGGGACTTGGAGAAAGAAATAAAGGAGGCCATTGTAGCTCTAGTGTCCATTAATTGAGGAAAGGGTTTCTCCTGTTTACTTTTCAGATTATCAGGCTTGACTTCCAATCAAGACTTGCTAATAGTTAATTAATAACAACCCAAGAAATGACATTTGGGTTTAACACTCATAAGTTGTACAAAGATTTTAATATATTTTTATTAGAGATCAAACCATGAGTCAGCCATTGTTCTGAGTTACTTACATATTATCATATTTAAGAAACTAATCTTTAAGAACAATATTTTGGACTCAAATATATATTTGTACTCAATGTGAGAAAGATGTATCTTTATTAGAGGGTTTTAAAAAAGGTTTTCACTAATTAGTCACCTATCATATACACATATCACTGCCTAACCCAGTGATACCCATCTCCTTTCCCAAGCTAGTTGCAGTGCATGTGGTCCAAATCCTCTGCATTTTTTTTCTATTGTTGCATTTTTTAAACTAGATTATCATTGTTTCTTATAAGCTAGGGCAGGTAAAACTTCTTCAATCTGTACATTTTCAGTGGTCATTGCTGGGCCTAGCACATAGAAGATTCTCAGTAAGAGAGCTTATTTTGTAAAATCCTTTTCTAAAATCACTTGATAACACACATTACTTCTAGGATATAGCTGTGGCTCCTTTAAATTTTTATAGAAGGATCCTCATTGTCCCTCCCAATTTCACCGCTCAACCTCACCTCCTGCCACTCCTTGTTTCATTCACACTAGCAACAAAAACCTTCTTCTTTTTCCCTTTTACAAATTGTGATGCATAGATTTTTGTTGGTATAGAACAAAACTCTATTTTTTTGAGGACCTATGGTCAAATAATTGTTCAACATAATGAAAAGATACAAACTGAACATAGTATTTGGCATTTGTATAATGCAATTACTTGGGTCACTTTAATTTTTCGATATACTGTGATATGATCCAAATGCAGTTTTAAAACTTGTCTAGAAATTATTTGAGACTTTGGAATTTTGTTTTTAAAAGTTAGAGTGTCATTTGCTCAGTGCAAGAACAGCAAATATGCTACATAGCTCACAGTACTGTCTACCTTATGCCAAAGGCTACATTACAGTGGGATTCTAGCTCTCTTTTTGCTTTGTTGCTGATTCTTTACAATTTGATAGGTTGCTGAATAAAATCACAGCCAAATTATTAAAGATGACTACATTATGAAACCTATATGCTTTATTATCAAGTAAGACTTAAATAATTAAAGTATAGAGCTGAAGAATTCCAGATTTGACCATATTACAACTAAGTAAATATATACCTAAAAAACAAATATATTCTAAAGTTTACAACATTCCAACAATCAACTAGGAAAATGCTAAAATAACAAAACTATTTGGATCACATCAATTAGTAATAATAGGAACAGTTAATTAACAGATTTTATATGTTATGTGTATTTCTTTGTTTACTGTATTCTTACAATAAAGAAAGCTAAATAAATGAAAATGTTATTAAGGAAACTATAAGGAATAGAAAATATATTTGTGATTCACAAAGTGGAAGTGAACAATCTTAAGGGCTTTCATCGTCATTATCTTCACCTTGAGTAGGCTGAGGAGGAATACAAAGAGGATGGGTTTTCTTTGCTGTCTCACGAGTGCCAGAGGCAGAAGAAAAATTGTGTATAAGTCAGTTTTCTTGTATTTAAAAATATAATAATAAATATTGCCTTTATCATTAGATACTATTCTACCACAACAGCTTAATGACTTTATATTATTTTCTAGTAAGAATATAATTCATGCTATTGTTATTTGACACTTTTTGACATTTTTGTCTCCACACTAGTAAAAACATAAACATTAGGATCCACTGTTTAATGCAAATATAAGTTGATATCCTTAAGATATATTCTTAAAATAAAAATAACTCTGGAGGTAAGCAAAATTCTAAAGCATTGCCAATTTAATCTCTATATATTTTTTACTAATACAGATTTCCAATAGTAGAATAGAGCTTTCCCTATAGTCTGCAACAACATAAACATCATTCTTTTCATTTAATTCCAGTTAACTTGCTAACTGTAGAAGGATATTGTATTAAATTGCCATTATTTTATAGCCAATAAGATTAAACATATATTAATATAATTATTAGCAATTGGGACTATCTTTTGAATATCTTACCTATGCTTCCTTTACATATTTTTATATATTTTAGTTGTTGATTTGTAAGAACACTCTCCATTTTAAGAAAAAGAATATTTTTTCAGGAAAATTATTTAAAACATTGTTCCAAGTTTATTTGCCTTTTTGTTTTTATAATTTCTTTTTTGATGTTTGCAATTGTTGCTGTTGTTTTAGTTGTAGTAAAATCCATGAAATGATCACCTTTATACTTTCTATTCTTGTTTTCTGGTATAGAAAATTTTTTATACAAAAGACTGTGTAAATAAATATTTTCTTCTTGACATTTTATCTATTCTTTTTATATATGTAATCCACTTAAAATCTGGTGTAAGAATGAAACAGAAGCTATATTTTTCTATATTTATCACAAGGTTATTTCAAATTTCCACAGAAATTTTATAATGCAATTTGGTAATATTTAAAAATACATAACTGTTAAACATTTATGGTAGTAATTTGTCTCAATGAAAAATACTCAAAGCAAGGAAAAGCTATAGAGCTATACCATGACAACTGCATAAACTACTAAAGAGTCCATTAAATGCCAACAACTGTGTTAAGGATATGATCTTACATAATTAGCATAAAGCTAATTAAGGCAGCAAATTACATTGCACACAATTTACAGATGTGAAAATTGAGGTTCCAGTAGTTAAGCAGCTTTTATGATAGCAGTCTATAGTGTTTATACTATGATTGCAACTGTTAATCCCAGATATATCAGATTTTGCAAGAAAAAGAAAACAAGCCAGAAATTAAGAAAGAAAGAGAAACAGAAGAACAAAAGGAAGAAAGGCAGAAAAAAGGAACACAGGAAGGAAAGAAAGAAGGAAGAAAAATAGAATGAAGGAGAGAGGGATGAAAGGGAAGTAAGGAAATACCAATTCCATAAATCATGCAATCTGTATAATGCATAGGGATGGTAGATGGAAAAAATGATAGTAATCATTTTTAGAGTTGTTCGATATAGGGGCATTATCCCCTTTTCAATTTTCTGAAAAGTTTTTTGTCTTTTTATAATAACAATTAAATACCCTCCATATCTTCTTTATTCCAAGTTAGCTATTATAACAGAGATAGCTATTCTTCTTTTAGTTTTAATTCTTTCTTTTTAAAAAGTATCCCTTTAAGCTTTCTTTGTACTGTAGCCCAGCTCTTCTGTGATTCTTCCAGATAGTCTCAAGGGCAGCTGGAGCAAGAGTGGTTTCTAGACAGTACAATGAGCTCAATTGAGCCTCGCACATTCACTGTATTTTTTTCTTTTTCCTTAACACCTGGATGCCAATTTTGTACACACTTCCCTGATGTGCCTTACATAATAGCTAAGCTAAGGAAAAGAAAAACCACTGCTGCCACCCGTCTGTGTGTTCTAGCAATGTGCAGTGGCTCATGGTCCTCATAATCAGAAGGCATGCTGGGCTGCCACACAAGTGGGAGGCCAAAGAGGTTGGGAGGTCCAAGGCTTACAGTGGCGATTCATAGTTTAGCTTCTAAAAGAAGGATAATGATGCTTTACTATTTGGGCTATGTGTGCAATACACAATGGAGAATGAACCAATTATGGGGTTCTTCACTTCATTATAATTGACATAAGTATGGTTTAGAGCTTAAATTACTTGATAATTATACCTCCATTCTTTATCCCACTAGCTCCTCCATCTTTACTCCATGCTAGTTGCACAATGACATAAATCTCAGTATATTCTAGTTATTGGTTCTTTACCAACCACCCCTTCCCTAAGACTTGCCTCTGGGAGTACCTTAAGGACAGTTTTTTTTTTTTTAATTTCATTTATTTAGTTCTCAGAATCTGATACAGTCTTGCGTGTAAGACATTCTCAATAAACATACATTAGCTAAAATTATTTAAGTGTAAATTTTTAGCATGTGTTTTATTTTATTGAGATTGATAGACTAAATAAAGTTTATAAACAGAGGAATCTGAATGCAAATAATCGCTGTATCTTACAGCTATCTTCCCCACAGACACAAGACAGAACAAAGTGGAAAATATTAGATCTAATACAGAAATCTTCAATTTCCTCAGGTTGTGAAGGCCCCTTTGAAATTACTTATTTTCCATTTTTTTAGTTTGTTAAAATAATTTTAAAATTTTAATCTTTATTCCCCATTGAACAATGGCCAGTCCAAGAAAATAGAAACTACTACTCAGAGGGGAAAAAACAATTTCTGCTGGTTCTCACAATTGCATTCTTTCTTCTTGTCAGAGACATTTACATATTGTAATGATAAACTCATGTTTTTTTTTTTTTTTAGTTTTCAAATTTTCATATACCTTTCTCCTTCTTTCACACTGCTTCTTAACATATAGACCTTAGTGGTATTAATTTTAAGAATATGCCATATCATATAATATTGGGGCCAAACCACAAGAAGCATGTTTATTTTTTATTATTTATATATTTTATTATTATTATTATTTAGTGATTGCTGATGCTATACTCAGGTGTATTTTCCTCACTAGGTATGTTTGTCAAGTTAGGTAGTAGACAATGTTCTGCCAAAAAATCTTTTTTCATTACAGTGTTTTCCCTAAAGGCTATAGTAGTCATGGAAAGATTAATTCAACAAAGACTCCTCCCAAGTTATTAACCTGTAAACATCAATTCCAAGTAAGGAAATTAAGTAAAGATACTGAGTACCTTCACACTACATACACCTCCACCTTATAAGATATTTTCAATCGTATTTTACTCAGTTCTGTATTAAAGAATATATTTGAGCACTATGTATTGAAAAATTGAAGATAAAAATAGATTAAAGACACATTTTCTTCTCTCAAGGAGTTCACAGTCTACTAGATGCCAGAACTCAAAATATCATATCCCACAGTATGGTGCCTTGACATGCTGAGTATTTTTTAGCTGAAATGGGCAGGAGGGCCTCAGAAGCAAGATTTCTGTTACATTCTTCAGCCCTCCTGTCTCCTTCACCTTTTACTGCTCTGAACCACGTCATAAAACCTAGGAAGTTCAATCTCTGACCTACCTTCCCTTAACGTAGGTTATAAGACCCTCTTGTGACAGATGTACTACGCTATACCTGGAGGAAAGAATTGCTACCTAGAGAGACCAAGAAGAATCTGAACAAACAGGCTTTGCTGGATTCCTCCATTAAATCATACTCTACTTTCCGATTATGCTTCTTTCTCCACTGTTATCCACTTATTTCATCAAACTTAGCATAAAAATATACAGTTTTCCTTAGGTCTTTGGATCTTCATTTCTAAAGTCTTCCATGTCACATAAAACTTTGATTAATAAATTTGTTATACTTTTTTCTTGCTAATCTGTCTTTTGTGATTGGGATGTCAGCTGTAAACCTTGCAATGGGTAAAGAAGAGACATTACTTTGTCATACATGAGAAAGATAGACTAAGTAATAAAATATTATATGCTGTGCTGTAACGCAAGTCAAGTATTCAACACGTTGTTGGAGGACACATCTGGAAAGTCTTCCAAGATTAATGGAAAAGCGAATTAAATCTTAAAGGCTTTATGGGATTTGACTAGCTATAAAAAAATGAGGAAATAAATATTCGAAAGAAAGGAAGCCAAAATGGGTTGCTAGGAAGGCCTGAGAGAACAGAACAAATTTGAGGAACAGCTGGATTCTGCAAAGATGGGTTGTAGCTGGATCAAGAGGGATGTTGCATGAAAGCTTGGACTTTAACCTGTACTTAAAGAAGATTTACCAAAGGATTAAGTAGGAAAGTGGCATGGTGGAATTTATTTTATAATGATTGCAACAGATAAAGCAAGAAATAATGAGACATAAGGACATTCTAGTTTCAGGCAGTAAAAAGCCTAATATTGTGCCAAGTCCACAGTTGTTCAGTATATAACTGCTATGTAAATGAATGGTTGAAAGGTTGGGATAGGGAAGGGACATGTGAAAAATATACACAAATTAGAAATATGGAATTGACAAAACTTTAGGAGTCTTTGGATATGGAGGCTGATCTCTAAGTTTCTTAATTGTATGACTATGCTAATTGAGGTGCACATCATTGAATAAAGCAAACTAGTAGAAGTAACAGATACACAGAGACAGATGATTTTAGCATATTGCTTGTTGAATTTGAGGTATCTGCATGCAGGAAGTTGATTATATAGATCTCAAAAAGTAAGGACTGGATTCAAATTGCAGGTTTGGTAGACACATGCATTTAGGAGGCAAATGTTTGAAATTCTGGGTATCAATAACATTGCCCGGAGTGAGAGGCCAAAGAAAAGGGCTAAGTATAGAACTTTCAAATATAACTATAGTTAAATGGATGGAGAATGGTATATCTGTAAAGAGTCCCCGATTTTCCCTAGGAAAAGCAAGTAGATAACTTTGAGAAAAACAAACAAACAAACAAAACAAAACAAAAAAAACAGGAGAAAATAGTGTCAACATATAAGAAAAGAAGAGAATCTCAGGGATAGGAATTATTCAAAAATGCCATGTGCCTAAGAATACTCAACTGAGACTAATTCAACTAATCCCTATCATAGGATCTTGAAAAAGAGTAGAAATTACTTGTTCATGAGACTAGATGGAAGAAAGAAAGAAAGAGTTTGTTCATAAAGAAGCTCAGATGTGAGAGGGATAGTAAAGGGCAGACAATTTAGTTATTCCACTTCTATTTAGGGTAAGAGATAAAATAATGTGTTGAGATGAAGATTTTCCCAAGGAAGAGCAAGCAGATAACTTTGAGGGGGGAAAAAAAAGGAAATAGTGTTGAGAAAATAAGAAGAGAATCTGAGAAGGATGTCTTAGACAACTGGGAAATGTAAAGGAAGCTCTGTTTAGTTCTAAAGGACAAGATTCTATTGGAGACCAAGTAGTATGATATACAGATGACTCAAATGTTATAAAAATGATTATGCTACTTGAACGAGAAATGACTCTTTTCTATAGGTAATGAATTTTTAAAAAGGCATATGAATATTCAGGTCTACCCAGAATTATGGTACAAAATTGACTTCTGGGATAAAATATACTGATTCAAAAGAGACAAAGACCTTTTCCATATACAGACATACATCTTTTTATTAGACTTTACTTTATAGAGCTTCACAGATATTGCAACGTTTACATATTAACTGTTTGTGGCAACCCTGTGTCAAAGAATTATATCAGCACCATTTTCCAACACTGTGTGCTCACTTCTTGCCTATGTGTCACATTTTGCTAATTCTTGAAATATTTCAGAATTTTCCATTATCTTTATATGTGTTATGGTGATCTGTAATCCGTGATCTTTGAGTTACTAATGTAATTGTTTTGGGGGTGCCCATAGAAGATAATGAACTCAATTGATACATGTTGCGTATTTGTTGACTACTCCATCAAGTGGTCATTACCCATCTCTTTCTCCTTTTTCAGACCTCCTTGTTTCCTGAGGAGCAATATGAAATTAAGCCAGTTAATAATCCTACAATGGCCTCTACGTGTTCAAGTGAAAAGAAGAGTTCCAAATCTTTCACTTCAAATTAAAAGCTAGAAGTAATTAAGCTTAGTGAGAAGGGCATGTCAAAAGCTGAGATAGATCTAAATATAGGCCTTTTGCACCAAACAGTTGGCATGACTGTGAATGCAAAGGAAAAATTCTGGAAGAAAATTAAAAGTATTACTCCAATAAACATACAAATGTTAAAAAAGCAAAACAGTATTTTTGCTGATATGAATAAAGTTTTGGGGTCTGGATAGAAGATTCAACTAACCATAACATTTCCTTAAGCAAACTTCTCATCCAGACCATGGTCCTAAATCTCTTTAATACTATGAAGGCTGAAAGAGGTGACAAAGCTGCAGTAGAAAAGTTTGAAGCTAGCAGAGATTGGTTCATGAGGTTTAAAGAAACATGTTTTCTCTCTAACAAAAAAATACAAAATGAAGCAGCAAGTGATGATGTAGAAGTACCTGTTATCCAGAAGATCTAGGTAAGATAATTGATGAAAATGACTACACTAACAACTCATTTATTTTCTACGAAAAATAGACAGGATTGTATCGGAAGAAGTTGCCATCAAGAAATTACATAAAGGGGAGAAGTCAATGTTTGAATTTAAAGCTTTGAAGGACAGGCTGCCTCTCTTGTTAGGGGCTAATGAAGTTGGTGGCTTTAATTTAAAAGTAATTATCATTTATTACTTCAAAGATACTTTGGTCCTTAAGAATTATGCTGGCCGGGCACGGTGGCTCATGACTGTAATCCCAGCACTGTGGGAGGCTGAGGCTGGTGGATCATCTGAGGTCAGGAGTTCGAGACCAGACTGGCCAACATGGCGAAAACCCATCTCTACTAAAAATACAAAAATTAGCCGGCTGTGGTGGTGTGCGTCTGTACTCCCAGCTACTTGGAAGGCTGAGGCAAGAGAATCACTTGAACCCGGGTGGCGGAGGTTGCAGTGAGCTGAGATCGTGCCACTGCACTCCAGTCTGAGTGACAAAGCGAGACTCCATTTAAAAAAAATATATATGCAAAATTGACTCTGCCAGTGCTGTCTCAATGGAAAAATAAAACCCGATGACAGCACCTGTGTTCACAGTGTGGTTTGCTGAATATTTTAAACTCACTGTTGAGATCTGCTGCTCACAAGAAAAGAATTTTTTCAAAATATTACTGCTCATTGACAATGCACCTGGCCATAAAATAACTCTGATGGAGATATACAAAAAGACTAATATTTTTATACCTGCTAACATACATCTATTCTACAGCTCATGAATCAAGGAATAATTTTGACTTTTATGCTTTATAGTTTAAGAAATAGATTTTGTACGGCTATAGCTGCCATACATAGTGATTCCTCTGATTGATCTGGGCAAAGTAAATTGGAAACATTTTGAAATGATTTAATCTTCTACATGCCACTAAGAACATTCATGATTCATTAGAAAAGGTAAAAATGTCAACATTAGGCTGGGCGTGGTGGCTCATGCCTGTAATCTCAGCACTTTGGGAGGCCGAGGTGGGTGGATCGCGAGGTCAGGAGATCGAGACCATCCTGGCTAACATGGTGAAACCTCGTCTCTAATAAAAATACAAAGAAAAATTAGCCAGGCATGGTGGCAGTCGCCTGAAGTCCCAGCTATTCGGGAGGCTGAGACAGGAGAATGGTGTGAACCCGGGAGGCGGAGCTTGCAGTGCAGATCACGCCACTGCACTCCAGCCTGGGGGACACAGCAAGACTCCTTCTCAAAAAAAAAAAAAAAATCAACATTAGTAAGAATTGGGAAGAACTTGATTTCAACCCTCCTGCATAACTTTGAGTAGTTTAAGACTTCAGTGGAGGAAGCGACTGCAGTTGTGGTGAAAATAGCAAGAAGAGTCAGGAGTTCAAGACCAGCCTGGCCAACATGGCTAAACCTGTGTCTACTAAAAATACACAAATTAGCTGGGTGTGATGGTGGGCGCCTGTAATCCCAGCTACTCGGGAGGCTGAGGCAGGAGAATTGCTTCGACCTGGGAGGCAGAGGTTGCAGTGAGCTGAGATCAAGCCATTGCTCTCCAGCCTGGGCAACAGAGCAAGACTCCATCTCAAAAACAAACAAACAAACAAACAAAAACAAACAAAACCAAGAAAATAGCAAAAAAAAACTAGAATTAGAAATGGAAGCTGAAGATCTGACAGAACTGATTTCATAAATAAAACTTGAATGGATCAGGAGTTGCTTCTTATGAAAAAGAGAGAAAGTGGTCTCTTATGGTGTAATCTACACCTGGTGAAAATGCTATGAACATTGTAGAAACTACAACAAAGGATTTAGAATATTACACAAACTTGGTTGATAAAGCAGCAACAGAGTTTGAGAGGATTACCTTTAATTTTAAAGGAAAGTATACTGTAAGTAGAACAGTATCAAACAGCATTGCGTGCTACAGAGAAATCTTTCTTGAAAGAAAGGGTCAATCAGCGCAATAAATATTTCCCTTTTCATTTTAAGAAATTTCCACAGCCACTCTAACCTTCAGCAACCACCACCCTAATTAGTCAGTGGTCATCAACATTGGGGCAATACTCTCCACACCAAAAAGTTTATGACTCACTGAAGGCACAGATGATTGATAGCATTTTTTAGCAATAATATATTTTCAATTAAAGTATGATGCTATTACACACTTAATAGAATATGCTATAGTATAAACATAACTTTTATATCCACTGGGAAACAAAACAATTATGTGACTTGCTTTATTGCGTTACTCACTTCATTCCAATGGTTTGGAATCAGGCCTAAAATACCTCCAAGGTATGCCTATATAATGATATAAAGTATCACATGCATTTACTTAGAAAACAACAGGCCCTGAGATTATTAAGATAATACAATGCAGTTATTTCTCCATTATCCATGAGATCATGGTGCAATTCTTCTCATAGATGCCCCCTGGATTACCTACCACTTTGACAGCAATTTAATATATTCTAAAGGGTTGACTGGATAGTCGCAATTAACATCTTGCTGTAAAATAAAATAATCAATATTGTGTAGGATCCAATAAAATAAAAACTTGGTTGACTAAAAATTCATATTGCCTTAGCTGCTTCCATCAGTTCACACTGCCTACCAAGGCCTGAGTGTAAATGAAAATTTAGAGACTGAAGACTGTAAACATGTGTGAAAACCGTTAATAAATATGCACATAAGTATCTATAATTTGGCAAAACCCTAGGAAAACTAAGTCTGATATTTATTCACAACTCTCTCCCAAATCCAGAAACTGAAAGGATCAATATTTGAGCTATCCAAGTTCAAAAAGTTTTATGGAACATTCTACTAGTACGTTATGTGCTCTGATGACTTGAATATGAGTGGTATTGAGTAAAAATAGAAAGATTTTAGAACTTCTCCTGTAAGTGGGTCAGGATAAATATGTCTTTTCATTTACATTGTAAAATGGGTTGGAAAAATCCAAATCATGAATAAATAAAATATCTGGCTCCAATAGTGGAATGAAGCTTGTAGACTTTAATATCTCCACTGGTTGTGAATTTTTTCATACCTGTCTCTCTTGTCTAATCAACTGGAGCCTCCATAAACATAAAAAGGATTGAGATTTGTGATATTCAATTGTTAGAAGAGAATCAGGAAATTGCCTTAGGGCAAGTTATAAATTGAGTATTATTCAAAAATTGAAAATAGTACATGCAATTAAAAGAAGTTTAAAACCTATAGCTGAAATTGAAACTGTTTGACAGTTTATGAACTTTGCTTATAGAAGTATTTTCATGTAATCTCCTTTAACTATATATTGGAAATAAAAATGTTTAAAGAAAACAATGAAGAATTGAAAACTTATCTTTGTTTTTTCTTCTACTTTTGTATTTTCCCATGTATACCATAGAACTATATGGGAAATCAAATTGCAAAAGAAATTCAAGACTCCATGAAAACTTTTAAAAAGTGATTTCTATTATATAAAATGAAATCTAGACATGCCTTTTTGCATATATCTCTTATCTCTTTCTCTCTACACATGCACTGCAAGCACATATGTGTCTCAGTTTATAATATTTCATTCCACAAAATCTATAGTGTATCTTGCATAGAAATGAAACTAAACCCCTGCATCTTTCCTTTATAAAATATAAGTCATAAGCAGAAATAAGCACATTTAATTTAGTGTGGTAAGATTAACCCTGTCTTTGGTAAAATTTAAAAAGACCACTTGTTATTGGCTCTGATTCTAAGCACAGAATTTAGGTCATGTGAGAGGTAATAAACACTAGACAAGTCGTTGAAAAATTTACTTATTTATTCATAAATATACACATGATCACATTTCATCCTATAAAAGGGAAAGTCTGTGTCATATAATGGGACCCTAGTCTGACACAAGGCAAATTCATAGAATGGGTTTATAAGGTCTGAGTAGTGCTATGGGTTTGAATGTTATCTCCAAAACCCATTTTGAAATTTATTTGCAATTGTGACAGTATTAAGAGGTGGTGAAATCACAAGGGCTGATAAGGTTTGGATGTGTGTCCCCTCCAAATCTCATGTTGATAGGTGATCCCGTGGTGGAAGGTATTTGGGTCATGGGGGCAGATTTCTTTCTTTCTTTTTTTTTTTATTATACTTTAACCATTGTGGAAGTCAGTGTGGCAATTCCTCAGGGATCTAGAACTAGAAATACCATTTGACCCAGCAATCCCGTTACTGGGTATATACCCAAAGGATTATAAATCATGCTGCTATAAAGATACATGCACACGTATGTTTATTGGGGGCAGATTTCTTATGAATGGCTTGGGGTCTTCCATATAGTGATGATTTTTATGATGTCTGGTTGTTTAAAAGAGCCTGGCAACTCTGCCTTTCTCTCTCCCTTGCTCCCTCTCTTGCCATATGATATCCTGACTACCCCTTCACCTTCCACCATGATTGCAAACTTCCTGAGGCTGTGCTAGAAGCAGATGCTGCTGCCATTTTTTGAACAGTCTGCAGAATGGTGAGCCAAATAAACCTCTTTTCTTCATAAAGTGCCCGGCCTTAGGTATTGCTTAATAGCAATGCAAACAAACTAACACAAAAGGTCTGCCTTCATGAATGAATTAAAGCAGCTATCACAAAACTGGGTTACTTTTTGTATAGGAGTGGGTTTCTGATAAAAGGATACAATTTGGCCTCCATCCTCTGTCTCTGTTTTATATGCTGTTTTGCCCATTCACTTGCTGCCACAGAATTACACAGCACAAAGGTTCTCATGAGGTACCAATGTCATTCTTTTGGATTTCCCAGCCTCTAGAATTGTGAAATAAAAAACTTCTATTGTTTATAAATTTCAACCTGTGATAGTTTGTTATAGCAACATGAAAAAGACTAAGAAAATGTGGTGTCAGAAGTGAAGATTCTGCTGTACCTGCAATATCTAAAAAAATCTGAAAATGTGGAAGTAGCTTTGGAACAGGGTAATGGGTAAAGACTGGAATAATTTGGAGGAGCATACTAGAAAAAGTTCAGGTTTCTGTGAATGGGACAAGAACTACAGTAAAAGTCTGGAACATTTTACACATTACTTAAATGCTCATGATCAGAATGCTGATAGAAATATAGATGATAAAGGCCATTCTTATGAGATCTCAGATAGAAAGGAGAAACAAGTTATTGGAAACTGAAGTAAAGGGCATCTTTATTATATACTTCCAAAAACTAGGTGAAATTTTGTCTTTGTGTTGGGTGTTTATGGAATACAGAACTTGAGATAAATGAACTAAGAGCACTGAGAGCAAGACTACCATCAAGCCTCCAGAACTATAGAGCTACTAGCATTCAATGCCAGCCTGGGATTATTGCTGGCACAATACTCCAACACACGGGAGCTGCTGAGTAGACTGAGCCAAACAGAGCTCTAGAGGTGGGATTGCCTGAAGACTTGGGGATCCAGCCCTTGCCCCAGTGTGTTCAGGATGTGAGACATTGTGTCATAGAAGATTAGTCTCCAGCTTTCACATTTCATGTTGTTTGCCTTGTTGAGTTTGGACTTACTTGGACTTGAGACCACTGATCGCCTTTTTCTTGACTATTTCTCTCTTCTGAAATTACAATATCTATTCTATGCCTGTACCATCATTGTATTTTGGAAGCAAATAACTTGTTTTGATTTCATAGCATCACAGGAGGAAATTTTCTTCAAGATTAATTGTGCCTTGATTCTCATTTATATGTAGTTTAGATGAGTCCATTAGGCCGTTCTTGCATTGCTATAAAGAAATACCTGATGTTAGGTAATTTAGAAAGAAAAGAGGTGTATTTGACTGATGGTTCTGTAGGCTGTACAAGAAGCATGGTGCCAGCATCTGCTCAGCTTTTTAGGAGGGCTTGGGGAGCTTTTACTTGTGAAAGGTGAGGTGGGAGTTTGCATGTCACATTGTGAAAGCAAGAGTAAGAGAATGTTGGGGGAGGTGCCATACACTTTTAGACAATCAGATCTCATGAGAACTCAATTACACTTCACAAATGGGGTGGTGCTAAGTCATTCATGAGGGATCTGCCTCCATGATCCAAACACCTCCCACCAGGACCCACTTCCAATACTAGGGATTACAGTTTGACTTGAGATTTGATGTGGACATAGATACAAACCCCATCAATGAGACACTAGTCTTTGGACTTTGGAGTTGGTACTGAAATGAGTTGACACTTTGGGATTGTTGGAATGGAATTAACATATTTTGTATGTGACATATACACAAGTTTGGAGGGCCAGAGGAAGATTACTATGGTTTGAATTTCCCCTCCAAAACTTATATTGAAATGCAATTACTTCATTCCTTCCCAGCCTCTAAAACCATGAGACAAATAAACTTCCACTGTTGATAAATTGCCCAGTCTGTGATATTCTATCATAGCAACCTAAGATGAACTAAGAAAGGTAGGGTTAAGGGAAACCAAAAAGAAATGAGAAAATGTGCTTGGCCTAGTTAAAATGAGAGCTTTTTTCTTCCCCTATACTTTTAGTGGAAAGGGAGGATATAATTGCAGGATTTGTGGTTTTAACCATAAGTAAGCATCATGGACTTCAACAGAGGGATGTAGCCACTGTTAACTTGAAGCCCAACAGAGATGTAGCTGAAGAAAATATATTTCATGTTTACTCTCCTTCTACCCTCCAATCTTCTGCCTATACCTTCTGTAGGTTTAACCCAACTTGGGGTTAGATAGCAAACTGGCTGGTTGATACAATTCATTAGGATGAGTTTCTGGGCAATAGAGCATGATTAAATATGATAAGTAGATCTCAAGATGCAAATGAGAATATCCAGCCCTGGAATGGACTGAGATTATGTTGGTCCCTTTATCTTTTCCTGAGTATGGAAATGCACTGGCCTTTTGAAAACTCACAGATAAATTCCTCTTGAGTGAAACTTGCCATAATCCAGTGACCTAAAAAAGTTCAATTTCTCCCAATAGAATATGAATTTTAACCAGTAATTTCCTGAAAAAATTAGCAAAACATGTATTAAAATACTACAAAGTCGATAAGAAGATGAATTCATATTGACAGTGTACTTTAAAGACAGCACATTCCTTGTTAAATTTATTTTTGTCCTCATTGGTTAAACCAGGTAGAAATAAAATAGAAGACTTAGAAAGTATTAGAATGTTTTAGCATCAGATTCATAGCGAACCAAGGACCACACCTTATAGTTAAGAGTTTCCTATGTAATTTAACGTCTAATGAACTTTTAATTTGGTAGAAAGGGTAAATGGCAAAAATGTAAATAATTCCATCAACTATTTGACTAATTTTTTTCTATATAAGAAGCAATTATTTGAAAGACAAGTGTGTCATTTTTCCATATGTCATGAGATTTTCTCCCTAAATGGTCCATGAAACATGAAATTAACATGAAGAACATGGTATCTCCTGACAAAAATGCCTAAATTAAAAAGTATGATAGAGAAATGAACACAGGATTTAGAGGGAAAAGACTTCAATTCAGGTCCAGTCTCTGTTTATAAATTTGCAGGTGATCTTGGGCAAATCTTACTGTTTACAGGCTATAATCACTTCATTTGTAAAATAAGTATATTGGTCTAGGTTGAAGATGTTATCAGTCATGGTTCCACCAGAGAAATAGACTATATAAATTCAAGTAGTATATATACTTGAATATATACGTAACATTATAACAACATATACATAATGTTATATACAATATATGTATACAATATATACATAACATTATAATATAACAATGTTATATATATACATATATATATATATATGGATTTATTGCAAGGAATTTACATGACTAGGCAGGTCTGAAATATGTAGGGCAGGCCATGAAGAAGGGCAAGATGGAATTCTCAAGCATAAGTCGAAGCTTCAATCCACAGGCAGAATTTCTTCTTCAGGGTGACCTCAGCTCTTAAAACCTTTCTCTTAAGCCTTTCTCTTAAAATCTTTCAACTGATAAAATCAGATCTACCAAGATTACTCCTTTATTTAAATTCAACTGATTACAGATGTTAATTACATTTACAAAATATCTTCAAAGCAACACCTAGACTAGTGTGTGCTTAAATAACTAGAAATTATAACCTAGTTATATTAGCATATAAAATTTACTATCGGAATCAAAATTTTTTGATTTTGCAGTTTAGTAAACCCTTTTTAAAAACAAAGGGTAATATAGTTTGGGTATTTGTCCCTGCCCAAATCTCATATTGAAATATAATCCCCAATGCTGGAGGTGGGGCCTGGTAGGAGGTGTTTGGATCATGGGGGCAAATCCCTCATGGCTTGGTGCTGTCTTTGCAATAGTGAGTGAGTTCTCACGAGACTGGGTTATTTGAAAATGTGTGGCACCTCCATCCTCACAGTCTTTCTCTGTTGCCCCTGCTTTCGCCATGTGACATGCCTGCTTCCCCTTCCCCTTCTGCCATGACTGTAAGCTTCCTGAAGCCTCCCTAGAAGCCAAGCAGATGCCAGCACCATGCTTCCTATAAAGCCTGTGGAACTATGAGCCAATTAAAACTCTTCTGCATAAATAACCCAGTCTTGGGTATTTCTTTATAGCAATGCAAGAATGGCCTAATAGAAAGGGAGACTGACTTTGGTAGATTGGTCTCCTTTTACTTTTGCAATATGAATCTATCTTATTTGGTAAAAGATTATGCATTAATTTAATAGCTATGTGTTAACCAATTATTAATAGCAAATAATTGTTTAAATAGAAAATAATTAGTCTTGACAAAAAGAGAGCTGTTCTTATTTGTCTCATTTTACTAAAATTGTCATGGAACAACTCTAGTTGTGGATTTTGGAAACCACTGAAGAATATCATTCCTACTGTCCCTTTCAACTCGAAATTTCTCTGAATCTAAGAAATCAATCAAATGACAAATGCTTGCTATATATATGGAGTTCTGAATGTTAACACAGACCAGTTTAAAAACGTTGGTGTCTTGGTAACATTTCACCATGTGCTTATTAGCAGGTGTTTTAGAGTCAATCACTAGAGTAATCTTGGGCAAATGAACTCATCTCTCTGGGTGCCTAAGATATTTATTACAAAATGAAAGCAATGGTGCTTACTTCTTTGGATTGTTCAGAGGTTAAAAATCTAAAGTATTTAGCACATGTAGTTCATTGGAGGTGTTTTAAAAATATCGGTTATTTTTGTTACTACTATTGTTTCTTTTTGTTATACCTTTCAATTAGTTTTAGATGATCATCTTCTGGCCTTTTAGGTAGCAAGTAAAACTTCTCATACCCAAGGAAAACATAACATAAGTTCTGCCTAAGCAGACTGAGTTTCTACTACATTGTTTAAATTGTAGATATCATGCTAATATTTTTTAAACAGTTAATCCTGTCCACAACCTTTTCGGAAAGCATGGTTATCTATATTTTATAGATCAGAACAGTGAGGGGCAAGCATTCTAAATAACTTGTTCAATATTGTGAAGCTCGATATGTAAAAAAAAATCATTATTTCAACTCAGGTATTCTAATTCAAAATGCTTTGTTATTTCTCCACATATTTCTCATTCTTAACGGATTTGTCTACTTTAGCTATAATAACTAATTACTTGACAACCCATCCTAGTTCTTTCTCCCCTCTTCTCCTCATAACTTTTAATGTGGTAATGGATGTCAGTGAGATTGCAGCACTTGTTGGGTAAATTCAGCTGAAGAGGAGCACTGATACAATAGGAAAGCTTTCCCAATGTCCAATAAAAACCAAAGTTGGCCGGGTGCGGGGGCTCAAGCCTGTAAATTCAGCACTTTGGGAGGCCGAGGAGGGTGGATCATGAGGTCAGGAGAGCGATACCATCCTGGCTAACACGGTGAAACAACTTCTCTACTAAAAAAAATACAAAAAATTAGCAGGGCGTGGTGGCGGGCGCCTGTATTCCCAGCTACTCCAGAGGCTGAGACAGTAGAATGGTGTGAACCCGAGAGGCAGAGCTTGCAGTGAGCCGAGATGGCGCCACTGCACTCCAGCCTGGGCGACAGAGAAAGACTCCATCTCAAAAAAAAAGTTTAACTGCCTTTCAGTATTTCCTCCGAACATCTGTGTTTTTTGTTGTTGTTGTTGTTGTTGTTGTTTTGTTTTGTTTTTTAACTTGCTTAATTTTTTCTTCTTTCATGTACTTCTTTGCACTGGGTTATCATACCTTCACTGGTACATAGAGGTGTGCCAGATACGAAAGATGTTACATATCCTGACACTGAAAATTCAGAGAAATGGAAAACAAATGGCCTTTGATTTACTAGACATTCCCGTTAAAACAAACAAACAAACAAAAACTAGAATATAATACAGCAACTATTCACTTGGGAAGGCTATTACTTCAAATACCATAACAATATGCATTACTATTAATATAATAAACTCAATTCCTTTGCAGTTTGAAAGTATATTTAAAAAAAAAAAACTCTGTGGTCTTTTGCATTGTATTACATTATCAGAGGGCATTTTGATCTCTGTGAAATATTCACCTGATGCCTGTGACATATTCATGCACTACAATCTTTTGCTCAGCAACACAAATGAGTTTATTTTCAAAAGTTAACTGAGTACATTGAAGTTGGAAGGCAAGTTTGAGTCATGTTTTCCACTTTTGGGTTGATAAGTCAACTTAAGGCATTGATCTTGACAGATAACAGTAAAAACTGTTCAAAAAACATTATTCAAATGATAAAATATTTATTTTAATTTGAAATTGTTCCTTAAAAATACAAAAGAATATAAAATCACTTTACTTGCAGAGATAATCTTATTCTGCTTCCTTAAGTTGCAAATCATGCACTGTTTCATCCAATAGTTTTCTATTTTACTAAATTTCAAAAGTGGGTCAAAAATTTTAAATGTTGCCTTCTTGATTTTGCACTGTGTTAAGCATGTTAGGACAGAAGAATGAGTGTACTTTGAGTGTTCATCTGACCAAAGTGTTCCAAACAGCACTCTGAAGAATGGTAATATGAGGCTGCCTACATCAGAATTACCTAACTGAGCTTGTCAAAAATAGATTCCAGGGGCCGGGAGCGGTGGCTCACGCCTGTAATCCCAGAAGTTTGGGAGGCTGAGGCGGGCAGATCACCTGAGGTCAGGAGTTCAAGACCAGCCAGACCAACATGCAGAAAACCCGTCTCTACTAAAAATACAAAAAAAATTAGTCAGGCGTGGTGGCACATGCCTATAGTCTCCTCTACTCAGGAGGCTGAGGCAGGAGAATCACTTGAACCAGGGAGGCAGAGGCTGCGGTGAGCCGAGATTGTGCCATTGCTCTCCAGCCTGGGCAACAAGAGTGAAACTCTCTCTCAAAAAAAAAAAAAAAAAAAAAAAAAAAAGTTTCTAGGGACAAATTCCATTACAAATTCCTGTTCTACTAAGACAGAATCTCCCAGAGTAGTACCTGAGGATCCCTGTTTTAAATAAGTCCTGAGGACAATTCTCATGCCCAGCCATGGTCAGTAATACATCAAGTCCATTTCTTTCCTAAATACAGTGTATAGAAATTATTCCACAAAGAGGAGACATAATTCTTGCTTTAGAAATAATATGTTTCTCCCATTTTTCAATAGCCCTTCTAATATTTCACAACTTTTGGCTTTTACTTATGTTTTTTTTTAAACAGAATAATTTTTTATAGTTCTCTTCTGGTATACACATTATGTACAGGGAAAGAGAGGAGCTTATATGAATACAAATACAGTTATCTCATAATACTTTATAGTGCTGATAGAGAAAATACTGATTACCTACACACGTCTTAATTATTTCTCTTCTTTTCCTAAAATCTCCTCTTACCTGGAATACTTTCTCTTCTTTCCACTCCCCTTTTCCTTCTGTCCCAGTCCTCTTAGCCATAGCTCTTCACATTGCAACACATACAATTTTAGAATAGTTTTATCACTTTCTCATGCTTGAGGGTTTTATTTGCTTATATATTATATGCAATTGCTATAGTCAACTTTATAATTTTCTCTATCTTGGAATGCATTTCTAGCTTATTGAGCTAAAATGTATAAACAATAAAATGCACTTATTTATATGTACAGTTAGATGAATTGTAATGACTACATATACCCAAGTAACAACTATCCAAAAACAACAAAAAAAGAAAATAGAAAATTTCTATCAATGCAGAAAATATACTTGTGCCCTTTTGTTGGCAATGCCTCCACCCAGAGGTAGTGACTGTTTTTATTTATGTCAAAATAGTTTAGATTTACCAGTTTTTTAATTTCATATTGAAGAAATATAAAAAGATTTGTATAACTCTAGATTTTTTCATTTAATATATTTAATATTTTATATTCCTTTATATTGCTTGTCATTTGAATACAAGTGTTTGGGTAGATGTATGTTTTCATTTATCTAAGGTAAATTTCTGGTTCAAAGGGTAAGTGCACATTTAATTTGATCGAAAAACTACCTATTGGGTACTATACTTATTACCTGGGTGATGAAATAATCTGTCTACCAAATGCCTATGACACGCAACTTACCTACATAACAAACCTGTATGTGTATACCTGAACCTAATTTTAAAAAACCTGCAGAAGAATTTTTCAAAGTGGTTGTAGTATTTTATACACCAAAAAATATGATAATCTGAATTACTCCATATTCTTGATAATATTTGCTATTGTCAGATTTTTGTCTGTTTGGTTTTCTTGTCTTTCTACTGGTAGTGTAGTCATACCTGAAAGTTAGTTAGCATGTAGTTCATTGATGACTATTGACAAGGAACATTTTTTTCCTGTGTTTATTAGCCATATATGTTAAAATATATATTATATATAATATGTAGTCTATATATTCTTTAATGTGCTTTTCAAATATTTTAATTATTAATTTGTACTTCTGTATAAATTCTGGGTAAGTCCTTTGTTAGAAAGTATTGTGAATATTATCTTCCAATATATGGCTTGTCTTTTCACGTTCTTACACTGACTTTTGAAAAACAGAAGATTTTGACCTTAATAAATTCCAATTAATTACTTTTTTTAACTGATAGTTTTTATGACCTACATGAAAATTTTTTATCTTCCCCATGAAATGTCTATTACAAATTTAGTATCTTTAGTAAATATGTACCTATTTAGATTTTTTATTTCTTCTTGTGTTATATTTGGAGTTATGTTTTTAAAAATATTGTGCTATTTAATTACAAAGTTGATGGCATAAAGCCACTTATAATATTTCCTCATTATCTTTTTTGATGTCTTTAGGATCCATAGTGTTATCTTTGCAAATATAATTGATATCAGTAATGTGTTTCCTTTCTCTCATTCATTCTCTTTTCAGTTTTTCATGATTAGATTTTCTAGTCAATAAAATCAATTGTATTACCCTTCAAAGAGCAACCCTCTTTAAGAGCTGCGGTCTCCCCTCTATCACACAGGCTGGAATGTGGTGGTATGAGCATAGCTCACTACTGCCTCCAACTTCTGGGCTCAAGCTATCCTCCTCTCTTAGCTTCCTGAGTAGCTGGGTGATATGATTTAGATCTGAGTCCCTGCTCAAATCTCACGTTGAACTGTAATACCTAGTGTTGGTGGTAGAGGCTGGTAGGAGGTGATTAGCTCATGGGGACAGGTTTCTCACAAATGGTTTAGACCAACCCCTTGATGCTGTTGTCGTGATAGTGAGTTCTTGTGAGATCTGGTTGTTTAAAAGTGTGTAGCACCCCCCCACCATCTCTGTTTCTTGCTCCTACTCTGGCCATGTGAAGTACCTACTTCCCCTTAACCTACCTCCATTATTGTAAGTTTCCTGAGGCCTCCCCAGAAGCCTAGCAGATGCCAGCATCATGTATCCTGTACAACCTGTGGAACCATAAGCCAATTAAATGTCTTTTATTAATTATCCTGTCTTGGGTATTTCTTCATAGCAATGCAAGAACAGGCTAATACACTGGGGCTACAGGGATGTGCCACTATACTTGACCACTTTGTTACTTTTTTTGTAGAGATGGCATCTCACTATGTTGCCCAGGCTGTTCTTGAACTCCTGGGATCAAAAGATCCTCCTGTCT
This sequence comes from Pan paniscus, assembly GCF_029289425.2. Taxonomy (NCBI): domain Eukaryota; kingdom Metazoa; phylum Chordata; class Mammalia; order Primates; family Hominidae; genus Pan; species Pan paniscus. The sequence continues at coordinate 91,668,644 of NC_073258.2, read as the reverse complement.
CAGCCTCCCAAAGTGCTGGGATTATAGGAGTAAGCCACTGCAACCAGCCAGCAAACTTTTGGCCTTATGATTTCTTCTATTATTTGTAATATATAGCCCATTGATTTCTCATTGTCCTATTTATTATTCTTTTTCTACTACTTTCTCTGTTTTGCTAGTTTTTTTAGCTTGATATGAAAGTGTAGATAATTGATGTTGAATCTCTATTTTATTATAAGCATATAATCTTATACATATCTCCTCTAAACAAAGCTTTATCTGCACCCCACAAATGTGTTGTAATTTCATTAATGTTCAGGCCAAATTAGGTTTCAATTTCTCTTGTGTTTTGTTTTTTCTCCCATAGATGATTTATAATTGCATGTTTTCCAAAAGTTTTGACATTTTCTAGATTTATTTTGGTTATTTAGTTCTAATTTACAACTAAGACGCTCATAAAAGACACTTTGAGTGACTTCAAGACTTAACAATTAATTGTGTCCTATTCTATGAGAAGATACATTATCTATCTTGGTAAATACATCATGGTTACTGGAAAAAATGTGTATTCTGGAATTTTTTTATATGTGTCAGTCTTTAAATGTAAATTAATTCAAATTGCTTAAAGGTTGTTCAAATTTTCTATACAATTACTGATTTTTTCTGTCAATGAGAGAGAATTAACAAAATCTACAATTTGTGGATCTCTTAATTTCTCTATGTAAACCTGACAATCTTTATTTCATGCACTTTGAAGCACCAATAAAGCACATATTCATTTAGAATTTTTATAATTGAATGAATTAACTTGAATTGAATTAATACAAATATACAACCAACTTCGTTATCTCTGGATAAAGAATCTACTTTCCAGTATGTTTTTTCTGATATTAGTAAAGTCATTTCAGCTATCCAATGATGACTTTTGCATGATATTTCAGTTTTCATCCTGTTATTAATAAAACAATTGTTTTTAGATGTTACTTGCCTTCCTTATATTTAGTCAGATATTTCTATTTCATCTAGTCAATCTCTGACTTTTGCTATTTTCTATTTGTCTCTACTGTCTTTATTTATCTTTTCTTCCTTTTCTTTTTTATCTTGGTAAAGCCAATAACTTTTACTATTTTAATCTAACTCACATTTTGACTTTAAATTTACATCTCTATATTTTTAAGTAGTTTCTCTAGAGATTTTCTATGGTATAGCTTACCGCATACTGTCTTATTTCATATTGTCATTTTACATAATATGTAACAAACTGGTTACTCTATAATTACATATCTAGCTCTACCCACACTTTGTACTACTGTTACGTACTTTATACCTACATACCTTACATACTTCACATTTATTTGTTATGACTCTTGCTTTAAGTAATTTAAAGTTTTTAAAGATAGAAAACTTATCTAATATATTTATCCATATATTTAACATTTCAAGTACTATTCCTTTTTTTCTGTGGAATGTACTTTCCATATGGTGTCATTTTCCTTCAGCCAAAAGAGCATTCTTTTGTTTTTGTTCTGGGGTGTGTGTGTGTATGTGTGTGCATGTGTGCATGTGTGCATGTGTGCATGTGTGTGTGTGCATGTGTGTTTTTGATAGTACAGGTCTACTTGTGACAAATTCTTTCAGCTCTCAGTTTTCCCAAAAATGTCCTTATTTTGTATGTATTTTGGAGAAAAATTTTACAGGATATAGAATTCTACATGGAAATAATTCTTTCAACACTTTAAAGTTGTTATGCCATTTTCTTCTGGCTTTCATTACTGATGGAAATTCAGCTTTCAACAATATTAATGTTTTATTGTACATAATTTCTTTTTTTCTTCTCTTGCTTTTAATGGTTTTCTCTTCTGAAATTTGATTATGATATGTGTAGGTAAAATTTGCTTTGTTAATTTCATGGTATTTGCTGAGCTTCTTGGATATGTAGTCTCCCCTTTTTGATCATACCTGGGAATTTTTTAGCCCATAGTTCTTCAAAAATTTATTACCCTAATCTTATCTTCTCTTTTGATATTTCAAATATGTATTTATTAACTCATTTGATAGTGTCTCACCAACCAATAAGCTTTCTTGATTTTCCCCCTCTAGATTTATTTTTACCTGTTTTCTGGTTCACTGATACTCTCATCTACTGTTTCTAATCTGCTATTCTTTTTTAGATTTTGCATTTTCTTCATTTCTAATATTTCCTAAGTAATGTTTATAATTTTTAGTTTTGTAAATTTATACTTTTATAGTTTTTATAATTTCCAAATACTTTCTGAAAATCTTTACCTTCATTTATCTTTTTCTACAGTTTCTTTCATATATTTATTATAGTTATTTTAAAGTACATGTCTGCTCCTTCAACATCTGGGTTGTTAGTACATCTACTTCTCTTTCATAAATTTTTTCTTGACAATGAATCAAACTTTTTCTGTTTTCTTTTATCCTAGTATTTTTATTGTATTCCAGAAATATGGATGACACAGTGTATAGACCTCCCGTATTTTCTTATCTTCCCCTAAACAATGTTAAGTATTGTTGTATTAAGCAGTTTAATTACTGATAAGTCACTTTCAACCATTCATAATTTAGTTCTATGTTTTGTTAGGGTAAGTCTACTTTGCTTTTGCTGTTAATTTTAGGATGAATGTATTAGTTTTGGCTTTATGCCTAACGCCTTCCTAGAATTTACTCAAAAGGTTGGCTTGTTTTTTTTGGGTGGGGGGAGGGCGCGGCGGGGTGCATTTTAGTGAGAAGTCTAATACACTTTTAAGTCTTGCTAATTTTACGGGACTTGAACTCCAAACTCTTTTATCCCTGTAGTGGACAGCAGCTGTAATCTATGCTAACTTATTTCAGTCTTTTAGTTATTGTCTCTTTCTAATATGCTTATAATCTCACCTGCACATGCGTAAGTGTCAGCCAATGATTTAAAGAGAATTTATTTTCATTTTGAGGTCTTTCCTTCTTGAAGATTCTTCCTACTTATATTCCCTGAAATTGCCAGCTTTTCTGGTTTTTATATTTATTTCCTTTGACTTTTAAGTCCACAAACACTGCAACCCTCTGCTTGAGTTCTAGCGGCCTCATTATATTTTCAGGTGCTGCCCTTGAGGGGAAGCTATATACAGATTGATTTCATCAATGTGGTTTTCTTTCAAAAGACACATTCCTTCTAGATTCTTTCTGCATTAGTCACTTACCTGTGCCTTCATACAGTTTGTTTTTAATACTTTTCCCAGGATTTATGTATTATCACGGGGGGGGGCGGTTAATTCAATTAAAACTATTCTGTCATCATCAAAACCGAATCAGAATCACCTTCTTCATGTTGTCTAGTTATGTCTCTTTTTGTCTTCATTTGTGTGTGCGTATACCTGTGTGTACTAACTTCTGTTTCTTTCCTCTCCCTGACTCTCTTTCTCTCTCTCAATAATAGTTGCTAAATTTAGGTATACAGAAGGACTTTTGTTGTTATTTTCAAAAAACTCTCTTAGAAACCAAAATATATGGAGTGGCATAAGATCTATTTCCTGTTATTAGATTTTTTAATTTATATAATCATACCACAAAAATCTCTTGAGTGACTACTATATAGAATTATGCTAAGTAATAGAAATATTAAAGAGATACAGATATAAATGAATAAATCACAATTTCATACAGTAATATATTAAATATCTGAATTAATCTATATATGATTTCAAACATAATTTTAATGTATAATATGTTATTTAATATACAATGACTTTTTGTATAACCAAGATGTCTCTATTTTATAACTATGCCTTATAATTGTTACTCCTTTTACTCTCTGAGAAATATTTACAAAATCAGTTTCCAGGGCCCTACCCTGCAAGATTTTAGACTATGATGCTGTTTATTAAGGTCTCTGAGAGATTCTGATATATAATTAAATTTGTGAATCACTTTTTCTTTTTATATATACATATCGAGATACTTTTGCCCAAAAGCCTAAGAAAATTTTATTACCCAAGTATTGTAAGCAAAGAAATATATTCTATTTTCATTTTTCATGCGTGTGTTGAAAAATATCTCCACCTTTGAGCTAAGAGTCTGATATCCCTAGCTCTAATATTTTGCAAAGTTATGTACCACAGTAATGGCTTAAAATTGTTCTAAAAGACTCAATAGAGGAAAACCGGATTAAAAAATAATGTTCATAAATTAAAAGTGTTTTTTTTTTACTATTTTGGTCTATACCATGGTGGAAAAAAATCTCTTTCCTACCTATCTGTATATTTCATTGCTAGAATCAAAATGATGTTAAAATAACTACTATCAAAGGAAACCAAAATATTACTCTCTAAAATACTGGAGATTGTTTGGCTAAAAAGAAAGGCTAAAATGCAGGGACACACTCTGCCACTCTTCTCTGCCTTTCCCATCTAAATGTAATTCCATTTACAACACTTGCTGATGAGCTCAGAAACAGAGCTCAGAGACAATGGCACCAGAGGATCTAAGAACAGACTTTAGTCTTCCCCTAAATTTACCTTCACACATTTTCTTGCCATTGAAAAGCCTCAAGATGCTCTCTTCTTTGTCATTAATATGAGTTATGACTCTTTACTAAACTACTACTTAAACAAGGCCCCTAACTACCGCCTTAAGAGAAAAATACTTTTAAGCTGAGGCTTCTCCCACATGATAGGTACAGCACACATTAATAAACTTCTGGGGTGTTGTTGCTATTGTTGTTGTTGTTAATCTGACTTTTGTTTTCAGGAAAGTGTTTCAACTAAAATCCTAAAAACAAAGAAAAAGTATTTTTTCTTCTCTACAATTTGGCGACCCATATGGGACTAGCAGATGCACTTTACTCACCCTAAGACCCACAGATGGAATCGAACTGGTAGAAGCCTGCAGAGAAAGGCAAAATTTCTCACCAAAGTAAGCTTCTCAAGGTTTCTATCTGTGGTACCTGGTCAAGAAAGGAAGGTAAAAATTGTTTCTTGTCTCTTCCTTTCTAGTTTCTGATTGGCGAAAAAACATTTATAATAATTATCTGTTGGGGGTACCTATTTGGTTATTGATTTTTAGTTTTCCAAGGATCTTTGTTTTCCTTGTCTCTCTCTCTTTTTGTGGTTTGTCTTGAGGAATAAAATCATAATAAGGTTCTATTTTCATTTTGTTTTGTTTCTTGAGAAACTTGGCTTTGTAACCAGTGAATTAATTCTTTGATTTCTACCACCCTGGAGGACATAAATTGTTGGGTTCATGTCAGTTAGCCAGCTGGGAGGCCAGCTGGGAGTCTGAAATGTCTGTTTGTCCAAATGCACCAAGCTCTCAGAAATATGCCTTAATTATCTCAATCTTCATTGCCTTGTTAATAACGAGGGTCTTTACTTAGGGCCCCTAAGCTACTGCTTTAAAAGGAAAATACTTTTAAACTGAGTCCTGTCCTGTATAATAGGTATAGCACACAATTATATCTCTTTTTTTTTCTTTTTAATAAACCTGACTTTTGTTTTCAGGAGGATGTCTTAAGTATAAACCAAAAAGGGAAAAAAATATGTTTCCTTTCCTACAATATTTGTGGTGAATGTCTTATCTAGATTTTCAGCATTTTATAAATAAACTAGACTATGATCGTGGCAGGTATTGCTTTTCCTGAACTCATTCTGCCAAAATTGACATCTTCTCCTGGGACTTAGAGAAAGAGGTGTTATTTGATTGATTGCTGGCTAAAGAACTTTGAAGTGAGAGCCTGGTAGTGGGTAAAGAAATTATATTAGACAAATTGTGATAGGAGTCTCAAAAAGAGAATGCAGAAATGCATGCCTGAATATGATAGGTACTCTACAAAAATAATTAAATAAGACCCTTTTCTTAACAGAAGTTAATCAAGAATTTAGCCATATTCTGGAATTTCATTTATTTCCTGCAAAAGTGTCACAGTCATATTGATGCCCCCTCTGTGGGATTCAATTATAAAGATGTACACATATAGGATTTCAAACGATGAATATAGGATGAAGCTGTCAAATACTACTATTTTTCAAATTATGTTGATTTGGTGTATCTTAAGAAATAGCATTATAGGTAATAATCAAGTTTTCTCTACCCATCTTTTTTTTCAGGGAAATTTCAAGAATGTTAGAATTCTAAAGATAGACTCAATGAAAAAATAGGCTAGTAGATCTCATTCATGGCCTTGATCATGAAGTTTCTAGTATTAAATTGGAAGTCTCAAGTTTCTCTCTGTAAAGAAATTAAACACTTTGAGATAGCTGGTACTTTATAGTGTTTCAGTGATGATGTGTGACCTTCTATACAACATTACATTTTAAAATATTAATGCCAATATTATTTAATGAAGGTGTGATATTTACATTTCCATCATAAACTAAAACAAAGTTCTCAACAGTAATTTATATTATTTTTCATGAAAAAAACAATCCATTTCCATTAACAAGTTTTATTCTCTAAATGGAACTCAAAAGAATGGGCCATTTATATCCCCTGGAAAAAAATTCATTATAAAAATAAAAAATATATAAATAAATGAAAGGATTCAAAGTCTAAAATTAAGCAATAAACAAATAAAAGTCTGTGACATTTGACTATAATGGGCCATGATATTGAACAAAACACAAAATTATTGCCACATAAGATAATATGGTGTCAAGAGAAAAATGACCACTTTGACTTTTATTACTATTATTGATCACTAATGTCAGGCACAAAGCAGTGATTTGGCATGTGTTGATTATTTTAAATATTGCCTAATGAATGAATATTTAATGGAAATGAATTGGCAAAGAATACTAGGAAATGTCTCATTTAACCACTAAGGTTATTTTAATGAAGTGTTTTCTGCCCTAGAAAATCTGTGAAACAAAAAGTAAGCAAGGGATTATTAAAACCAATAGTTTAGATTCATTCAGGCAGTTCATCATTCTGATTAAAGGGATTTCTTACGTAAGAGAGGAATTTATTTGTGCTTTGAATTTTTTTCCTTTATTTCTTTTCTTTTGAGACAGGGTCTCACTCTGTCACCCAGGCTGAAGTGCAGTGGTGTGATCTCGGCTCACTGCAGCCTCTCCTGGGCTCAAGGGATCCCCAAACTGAGTCTCTGAAGTAGCTGAGACCACAGGTGTGCTCCACCATGCCTGGCTATTTTTTTTATTTTTGTAGAGATGAGGTTTTGCTATGTTGCCCAGGTTGGTCTTGAACTCCTGGGGTCAAGAGATCCACCAACTGCCTTGGCCTCCCAAAGTAGTGGGATTACAAGCGTCCAGCCAAATTTTCTATCATCTTTTAAACATTTTTTTAAATAAAAAGCTTAGTCTGTTTGAATGACAATGAAAATTCCAGTCCAGGTCAAATTAGCTGGCGTTACTATAGAAGTCTGATTAGATATTTTAGAAGTTTATAGTTCTATCCATTCTAGCTGCCCGCACAGGATATCATTATGCTTCATGTAATCAGCAAGTGTGTTTTGAATAAATAAATGCAAATTCCTGTGAATTCCTTCCCTACAATATATCTTAGACTAGTCTATTTCTCTTGATATCTACTACACTATCATGATCCAATGAAATAGCTTCCTAAATGGTCTCTTTACAAGCACCTTTAACCTATAAAGCAGTCAAGCTTCCTCTGAAAACACATCAGATCACATTACCCTTTCTTCAATTGTTTCCCTTTGCACTGATGAAATTGAAAATCTTTGCTGTTACTCAAAAAGTCACTTAGAATTCTTACTCTGTCACCACATGCCACATGGTTTAGCTTCAATCACATTGATCTTTTTATTTTTTAAATTTCCTCAAAGAAACAACTGTCTTTCCAAAGTTATGCTTTTGGTTTTTGTTGTATTCTCTTCCTAGAAAACGCTTTCCCTGTGATAACATGACTGAATTTGCTTTCCGCTCTGTTTATAAACTCCCCCAAAGGATCTTTCCTGATTACCATATGCAAAAGGCATATCTCTCTTCTCATGTTTTCCCTTTCTCCCTATCCCCCATCACACTATTATTTTCTGTCACTGTATGAGGAACATCTTGTTACCAACACAAGACATACTGATCCCCTTGAATTCTCTGTGAATGACCCCTTTGGATCAGAGTATGTATGTACAACAAAAAGGACATGTATCTTCCTTTCATATGCACAGCTCACGCTATACTGCTGAAAGAGTAAACGATGTGCCATCCCGAAATGCACCAAATTAGTATATTGATTATTTTGAGTTAAAAAAATGGAAAAAATGTAGTTTCAAAATGGATTAGCTGACCGTTTCATCCTGCATGCAGCAAGCTATAAAGATTCCTTTGGGAGGGATATCCTCTTCATACAAGGGTGAGAAAATAGCCCTTATCACCAGAGACTGGGAGTTAGTGGCTGCAATGAAGCTGAATAAATATACATAACGAAGGAACCTTTATCTTCCACTGGATCTGCACCCCCAACTCCCACCAATATATTTCCTAGTGACTCTTCTAGAAATTTACTGTCCCAGTCAGCTTTTCTTTGTCCCATCATTTCCTCTCAAATGTATCATTCTTTGTCTAAAATGTATAAACACATCTTGCCTTGGCCACTTCTTTGGGGAGTTCATTCTCTTGTGAAGATTCCTATGTACATGCGAAACTAATAAAATTTGTATGCCTTTCTCTCATTAATCTGCCTGGAGTCAATTTGGTTTCTAGATACAGCCAAAGCGCCCACATAAGAGCTACAGGGAGGTTGGAGATGATCTCTGTCTCCCCTACGCCATGCCTATCCTGTTATCTCTGCCTATATAACAATTGGTTACATTTTAAATCAATGTTATTTCTTCATTTATGTGTTTATTCTGGTCCCTCTTTTTGCCTGGAAACTCCATAAGAACAAGAATCATGTCTGTTTACCTTTGCAAAAACAAGCCTTGGATGTAGAAATCCCTCAATAAGTATTTGCTAAATAGATAAATGAAAAAAATATAATTTGATAGAGTTAAGATACAGAAAAGAGCAAAATGCAAAATTTCTTAATTATTTGTGAGAAATGACAGGTTTTTCTTTCTTTTTGCAAAAATAAATGTAAAGTTTCTTCAGAGCATATCAGAGACTTCACTAAACCGCTGTTTAAGAACTTGGACTTTGGTCTTATCTCTTCAACACTATATTAAAAATCCTAAATGTTTTAAATTATGTAGATTAACATTCATTTGAGATACTTTAGGTAAAACTTTTAATGGGAAAGTCATCCAAAAAAGAAATGTTAAATTAAAATTAAATTCAGTGTAAGTATAGTTTTCAAGCTCTGATTTTAATTCTGGAAATGCTGCCTTCAACCTACCATGTGAAAAATTTTGATAAATGGTAAAATAATTAGATTTGGAGAACTATTTTTATTGAGAAATAATCTCTCTCCGCATATACTCGCAACTATTACCTGACTAAGCCAAAAGAATAATGGTATTACTAATGGCTAGGTAAATATCTTTCCATTAATGTGTTTTCATTAGCACCATATTTTTGATGTTTTCATTCTTTTAATTGTGTGGAGCACCGATGCTTTTTGAATTAGCTCTCATTGTCTGAAAAAGGTTACTTTGGTCACACGATTTAACTACTGCAAAGCAGTTCAAGCAGTTAACAGTGTGGTAGGGGAGCAAGAAAAATAATAGGATATCTCCTTACAATAACAAATTTGGACTTTATTTCAGTTTTTAGTTTGATCATTTATATTCCTGTCTGCAGAATTTTGACAAGGCTTAACAAATTGTAAATGGATACTTTATAGAGTAAACATAATACTATATATCGCAGACTATCTTAAGTGAGTTTGACTGATTCATCTGGGTGGGCAAAGTAGAAGTTTTACAGTGGAAACATCTTAGGCATAGACTACACAACAGGAAAAAAATGATAAAACAAATTTAATTTGAAATTAATTTACTAAGCAATTAAGAACTGCCAATTTAATAGTCCAAAGTTACTAAACTATAGCCTGTGGATCAAATCCGGCTCACCTACCATTTTTGTAAACAAATTTTTATAGGAAAAAGCCATATTCATGTGTTTATGCCTTGAGTAGGGCTGCTTTTGACTACAATGGCAGTATTGGATAGTTGTAAGGAAGACTATCTGGACTACAAAGCCAAAAATGCTTACTATGGAGTCCTTTAGTGAAAAGTCTGCCAACCTGTAACAGTTAAATGGTCTCACTTTATGGCAAATGGCTTAGATAACATCTTCTGCTAAGATATTTTTCTGGGATCCACATAATGATTACAGGGCTCAAAAGAGAAATGAATTTTTCCATTTGTTGTGCTAAGAAAGCCATCAGCTAAATGGTACCTAAACAAACTGAAAGAGTAAATCATCTTTCAAAAGTCCTATTGTAACCTCCCTGTATATGTGACAGCACTTGATCCAGGGCAGTGATAAAGAATAAATAATTGGGTAAGGGGTAGTTGACTATTTTAGGAGAAATTCTGTGCTAGGTGGGAGTTCAGCAAACACATACAAATTTAGGCCTTCCCAGATCCCATACTCAAAACTATAGTTTGGATAGAGCAATCCATCAGGCACATGTGGATACCAGAAGCTGAGATAAAAAGCACCTCAGGAATTGCAATCCAGGTGAGAACAGAAAGGCCTAAAGGGAAGGCAATGCAAGGGGCCAGCATTCACACAGTTGACCAAGAAACAAGAGGCCCACAGAAACGAAATGCAGGAAAGAATGGAAGAAGACATAAATGGAAGCACCAGAGGAGGGCAATCTAATTGCTCTGGTTTCCATTATGAACAGGTCCTATAGCCTGGCTGGAGCTTAGCACACAAAGCTTCTGTGCTGAGCAGAAATCCAAACACCATTCTAGCCTTGCCCTCGCCACTGATTGTACCCTCACCCACTCAGCTAGCAGCTCCTTTAGACCCTGACTGTTTTCATCGTTACTCACTTTCTTCTTTCCACATTCTTAGAACGAATGCCCTTTGAATTAACCAGCCGGCCACTTGAAACTGCTTCTGCCACCTGACTCCAGTTGAGTCAGAAAGCCATTTTTTCTCTTTTTCAGTTTTTGCCCTTTATTTTTCCATAATCGCTTCATTTATAATAGAACTATGATTCTTAATCCTAGCAGGCCCTATGTCCTTCTTTAATAGCTTTATGATATGAAGCCCTCTTTAGCATTCTAATGGAATTTACAAAGTATATTAAATACTTATTCATATTACTTAAAAATCAACATAATGTCCTAACAGTAATCTAGTAATCTATAAAAGAAATCTAAAAATAATTTATTATAATTTGTATTCAATATGTAAATGCTGTGGCATGGCTACTAGAAAACATAATGGAATGATCATATGCTTGCTTCTGTATATAGGATTATTAATGAACCATACATTAATTCAAATTGAAAGTTATATTGATGACTCAAATATCCAAAAGTGACCTTTCTACTCATGTGATTTTCTCTAAATGGTCAACCACTCCTGTTGAAATTTCGAACAATAGAAAATATAATATTCAATCTATTTACATGATATTTTTCCTGGAAAATTTAATGACTATTAAAATGATGAAAACTACTATAATTTTAACTGTTATATGAAGACATGTTTTAAGATTATATTTCTACAGACATGACTTTCACACTAATTAATAGGCATAAATATATTTGGAAGTTCCATGGAATGATGTACAATATTTTTGATAGGTGGGGCATTCTAGAACATTGCAGGAATACTAGCATATTGCCTATTTCCTCCTACCTTGAGAGTAGTGCTCCCCTAATTGTGACAACAAAAAATACCCTGAGGACATTATGCTCCATTGAGATAGAGCAAGTAGTGAGGAACATGGATTCCTGGCTCAGCCCTCCTGTTGTCTACTCCTATCCTTTTGTTACGGTTTTGGAGCGCTAAAAGATTTCACGTTGTGGGAAATAAAAGTACTGAGGAAATTTCAGAAACAAGCCAATTTTCCTGTTATAATATTCTATTTCTAAGGCTTAAGTTTCCTAGGAGTTAAATTTAGAAACAGGGGAGGGGTTAATAATAACGGGAGGGAACATAGTGAGAAACAGGGGAGGGGTTAATAATAACGGGAGGGAACATAGTGAGAAACAGGATAAGTCCAGCATATGGGGTGGCATGGCCACGTGGATATACAATTATTTCACTCACAAAAAACTGCATTGACAATAGGCTTAAAGTAGGACTTCATTAAATACTCATTGATAATTTACATCAGAAATTCTAGATAAAGGAAACAGACTGGTTGTTGATAACTTCATTGGTTTGTACTTAGTTTCTGTTCAACATACTGGTAATGACACTGAAAGACTAAGAACCACAAATACACTTTTCCAGGAGATGATAAAAGTCATATTTGTGAATTTGCCTTCTGTTTAAGTTCCAATTAGAAAGTATATGTTAATAAGCTTATTTCTGCTTTATGCCTGAAGCACAGGTGTTATCAGTAAAAAAAGCATGGCTTTCTAAGGTGAATACAAAATGGTGAAATTCCAACATACTTGTAAAACCCAAGAGGATTTTATTAATTAATCTACTTCTGAAGCCTCAAATAAAACCATAACATATACACTATAGAAAAAAGCAAAGGGTATGTGAGTTAGAAACGGGAACACAGGATAATTCATGTATTTGTAATGTCCTTATCCATAGAGATATCTGCCAGAAAACTGATCAATCTTTAAAAATCACTTCCCATTTTACTCCTACTTTTAGCCTTACCCTTACGATACATGCTAAATTCTAAACATTCTCCTTTTTTGTGTGTGTTTTGGTGAAAAAAAAATGTTTAAAAATATCGCAAGGACAAAAAACCAAACACTGCATGTTCTCACTCATAGGTGGGAATTGAACAATGAGAACACATGGACACAGGAAGGGGAACATCACACACCGGGGACTGTTGTGGGGTGGGGGGAGGGGGGAGGGATAGCATTAGGAAATATACCTAATGCTAAATGATGAGTTAATGGGTGCAAAAATTAATTAAAAAATAAAAAACAAAGAAACAAACAAAAAAATACACTAGCCCTGCAATCAACTTTAGCATTTCTAATTTCTCTCACAGTACGAAATAATGTCAAAATATGTCATTTTAAAATTTCAAATATCAGTATATCATATTGATATCTTAGACTGAGCAGATTGTGAATTTTAGTTTTCAATGCCATATCTCCGCTCTTCTTAAAAGTCCAAAGAAGAACACTCAAGAGAACGTGGCAGGTTAACATGTGAAACCGACATGCATCGTGGGAGCCCATGTGGTGGACATCTGCCCACACCTCCTCTATATATGCCATGGGCTGCCACCTGAGGGTTAGGCAAAAAATAGACATAAGCAAAAATAGAAGCTAATTCTGAATCTTTCAGTCAGACCTGGGATAAATCACTTAACACACACATCCATTTCCTTGTTTTCAAATGACAAAATGCTTTTTCCCCCAGAAAAAAAGTAACTAGAGATCTTTAAATGAAAGACTCTGAGTCCTATTTTATTAATAAAGTATTATTTTTCTTCTAAGAATAATGATTCTGAGGCACTTATCCCCCAAGCCATCATCCATCAGGGAAGGATAAAGCATTCATACTGGTTGCCTGTATTTCAAATGATTTATTGTTAATGCTGAATATATATCTTAATGACTTCAAGCTTGAGCGGTGCTGTGAAACCACAAAACTTGATGTTTCAGATTTATTTTTCTGTTCAGATAAAATTTCAAGTGTGTTACAAACAATTAAAGTATGGGGAAAACCTTTGTTTCCATTTAGACCTTTCACAAATTTTTAAAATTATATCACCATCTCTCCAACATGAAATAGTCTCCAGCTGGGAACCTATGTTGGAATAAAACAGTGGTGTCTATGTCAGGTTGAAAAGCTTGCCTGCAGAGATCACCTACCAACTTTATAAGCCAAAGCACAGGAAAAACGTCAACATCACAAAATTCTGGCCTTTGGATATTACTAAGTATTATTAGGCAGGATGACATCAGCCTTGGATATGAGAAGGACAGAAGCTACAATGCTCATTAAAATTGTCTGCAAATAAAAATACTAATAAAAGATGCTAGAAAAAGTTTTACAACCAGAAGTGATATCTGCACATTTGTATGTCTAAACACATAATTGAGTGGCTACTGGGCATTCTTTTCTTATAAAACAGTTTATTGTATTTCGTGGATATCAGGGACCAGGTAAGAATACCAGGCTGTGCATTCTGCTTTTATATCTTCTCTAGTCCAAGAGTTCAACTCTCCCTAGCTTGTTCAAAGCACATGAAGTACCTTCTTACATTTTGTGAAGCAGTAAATTAAACTAACATGTTTGCACAAAGATTTTTCAAGTAGTTCTTCTATTACATCATTCTATCATTTTATTGTTTTCCTCCCCTGTACACATACACACATACTGTTCTTTACATTTGGTCTCATTTGAATCAATGCTCAAGCCAAAAATATAAGATGCAAATGTGGGAGAAGTAGAAGGACAACATATCTTTAAGAAAATTTAGAGATAACAATTGGAATTTAATTTTTCATTGCTATTTTGACACAATGTAAAAAGGAGCAAAATATATTTCTACTTTCTTCTTAAAATGTGCATTTATGGAACTGTCAGATATAAAAACGTTTCAAAATCGTCATTATGAAGACCAACGTTACTGGCCTTTAGGACTGGTGATATGTATTAGTATTAATCTAGGTTTCATGTCCCCAACAGGAGACTAAACTGAAAGTTACAAAATATGTGTTAGTTAATATTCAACAGCAACCTTTTCTTCTATCAAAACTATGCATTAAAAAAGTGATGAACTAAAAATATATGTAGGCTCTATACCTTGTTCTATCAGAAAATAACAAAGCAACATAGAACTAGTCAGTTTCCCTGATTGGCTGATCCAACTATACACTGCTTCATCACTGATTATAACTTATTTTATGTATATAAACACATTTCTGTGTAATACACATGACCTCTTTTATACTGGAAGATCTAAGAACTAGAGTCATGTGTTCTCTGACAGTGGATAATTAATCACATTAAGAAATGCAGAAATTAGGTAATGTCAGGGAAAGTGGCATAGTAGGGAATTCTGGGGGTTCATTTCTCCTCATAAAAACACTAAAAACTCTAACAGAAACTATCAAAATCAATCCTACTGGAAGTCATGGAGCCAGCCAAAGATTTAGAGCAACCAAGCAAAAGAAACCAGGAGAAAGGCTACTTAAGCATGGGATATGATCTTTGTAGCATTTTAACTAACCCTAGCCTTCTCTCCCTTCCAAACATAGCAGTCTTGGAGACTGTATTGGTCCATTTTCATGCTGCTGACGCAGACATACCTGAGACTGGGCAATTTCCAAAAGAAAGAGGTTTATTGGACTTACAGTTTAACGTGGCTAGGAGGTCTCACAATCATGGTGGAAGGTGAAAGCATTGGTGGCAGATGAGAAGAGAACTTGTGCAGGGAAACTCCCCTTTTTAATACCATCAGATCTCATGAGACTTACTCACTATCATCATAACAGCATGAGAAAGACCTGCCCCATGATTCAATTACCTCTCACCAGTCCCTCCCACAACACGTGGGAATTCAAGATGAGATCTGCGTGAGGACACAGCCAAACCATATCAGAGACTGTAGCCTACATTCTCAGTGTGAACACTTGATTTCTGAATGAGCAGAACAGCCCTGTTTCCAAGAAATATTGGGGGTTTGTTTGTTTGTCTTACCTGACAGTTTCCCCAAAGTATTAACAAAAGGAATTTTTTTTTTTGTTTTGCCTAACTAAGAATTTTATCAGGCAGGAAAGGCTATGAAAACATTGAAAGACAAATGAAAAGGTGCTGCCACCTGGAGCAAAAAGTAACAGATGGGGCAAATATTTGACACACTGAAAGGCTTGGAGGAAAATCTGGGAAGTGAGAGTTTTGGGGAATAAGGACTGTGAAAAGTTCCTACATATACCAAGTTAACTAAAAGGCCATACACATAAACAGGGTAAGACACTCAGAAAAGACTTGAAGAGATCATAAGTTTGACCTCAGCTAAACTTTAAGTTCCACACTAGCAAGAGGTAAAGGCTAAGACAGAGTCGAAAATGGACAGGCTAAGCCCCAAAACAGACACCATTTACAAAGACCTAGAGAATTTTCTTTCCTGCTTCCTTCTTTCTTTCCCTTCCTTTCTGCCTGCCTTCCCACCTTCCTGACTTTCTCTCTGTCTCTCTCTCTCTCTCTGTCTCTCTCTCTCTCTCCCTCAATCTCTATCTCTCCCCCTTTCTCTCTTTCTGTCACTCGAAGCACTTAAAGGAAACTCTGCTGGGTCACTGGCTAACTGGTGAGCTAATGGAACAGACAGTTTAGTAACCACATACAAAAAGAAATACAATATTTGCAAAAAACAGTTTGAAAAAGCCACTTGAAAAAATGGACAACTGGTCGGGTGCAGTGGCTCATGCCTGTAATCCCAGCACTTTGGGAGGCCGAGGCGGGCAGATCATGAGGTCAGGAGATTGAGACCATCCTGGCTAACATGGTGAAACCCCGTCTCTACTAAAAACTACAAAAAAAATTAGCCGGGCATGGTGACGGGCACCTGTAGTCCCAGCTACTAGGGAGGCTGAGGCAGGAGAATGGCCTGAAGCTGGGAGGTGGAGCTTGCAGTGAGCAGAGATAGAGCTACTGCGCTCTAGCCTGGGTGATAGAGCAAGACTCTGTCTCAAAAAAAAAAAAAAAAAAAAAAATGGACAACTGCAATCTACCATAAGCAACAAGAACTAACCCTGAAGAGTAGGGAGAATCTGATTTGCACAGTTACCACATTTTAAAATTCAAAATAAAAGATGACTAGCTGAGCACTAACTAAAATAACAGAGACCACAAATGCCAAAAGCAACAAAGAATGTAGTATCTGCCAAAATACTAAAAATGGAAAGTTTCATGAAATAAATATGAGGCTTTCAAAGAAATAAGAAAATATAGTGCAATCAAATGAAAAAAATAAACTAATATAAACTGACTGAGGAATCAAAGTCATAGAACATGCTGGACAAAAACTTTAAATCAACTGTCTTAAGTATGTTTAAATAGACAAAAAAAAACTCATAGACCAATAACTAAAGAAAAAGAGGAAAATTATAGCTCAATAAATAGAGAATATAAACAAAGATCAAAATTATAAAAGAAACCAAATAAAAAGTTTGAAGCTGAAAAGTACAATAAGTGAAATGAAGATTTCACTGAAGAAGTTCTACGGAAGACTTCAGTAGGAAGAAGAAAAGTGAGCAAATTTAAAGAAAGGTCAAGTGAAATTATTCAGTGTGTGGAGCAGAAGGAAAGAATAATATTGTAAAATGAGCAGAGCCTGAGAGACATGTGGGAGACCATACACATAAGAGAAATTCAAGAAAGAGAAGAGAGGAAGCGGCAAAAAAATATTCGAAGGTATTATGATCAACAACACTCAAATCTGATAAAAGATATGAATCTAAACATCTAAGAATCTCGACAAAAATTTATAGATAGACAGAACCAGAGTGACACACACTATAATAAAACTGTTGAAATCCAAGAACAAAGAGAGAATCTTAAAATCAGCAAGAGAGAAGTGACTCATCTTATTTAAGAGATCCTCAATAAGATAAACTGTAGATTTCTTATCAGAAACTATGGAAGCCTGAAGGGAGTGGGATGACATTTTTGAAGTGCTGAAAGAAAAGCACAGTGAATAAAGAATTTTATATTCTACAAAACTATGTTTCAAAAGATATATTAAGATGATGTCATACAAATAAAAGCTCAAGGAGTTTTCTACTAATAGACCTGTTCTACAACAAATGCTAAAGGAAGTCTTTCAGGCTCAAATGAAAAGACATTAGACAGAAATTTAAAGTCATATGAAAAAAGAGAACAGTGGTTTAGATAAATGTAGATGTCAGTATTATTGTATTTATGTTTTGTAGTGCTATATTTTCTGTATTATATAAAAAATTGAAAAATAATTATAAATCTATACTAATGGTCACACAATGTATAAAGATGTAATTTATGACAAAATCATAGGAGTGAGATATATAGAAGTAGAAATTTTGAATACTATTGAAGTTAAGTTGGTATTAATTCAAATGAGGTTTTTATATGGTTGAAATGTTCATTGTAATTTTTAAGATAGCCACAATTAAATAAGTAAGCCCTATATACATAAAGCTAACAAAATGGAATCAAAATTATATACTATAATAAGTCAACTAAGCATATAAGAATGCAGTTTTGGAGGAATTCAGTAACCAAAAACACATGAGAGATATAGAAAGCAATAGAAAAGTGGCAGAAGTCCTTCCTTATTGGTAATTACTTTAAATGAAAATTAAACTCTCTAATTAAAATGTAGAGATTGGAAGAATGTAATTTTCTTAAAAGATACATCTCTGTGCTGGATAGGAAACATTCACTTTATATTCAAAGACACAAATAGGTTGAAAGTGAAAGGAAGGAAAAAGATATTCTCTTTAAGTCATAAGGAAAAGAAAACTGGAATAGCCAAATAGCATATAAAAGAAAAATTAAGTAAAAACTTACTAGAGATAAAGGGCATTACATATTAAGAAAAGTGTCAATTAATCAAGAGCATGTAACAATTATAAACACATATTCATTTAACAGCAGAGTCTGAAAATACATGAAGAAAAATTGAAATTAGACAATAGACAATAATAATAAGACAATTAGACAATAATATTGAACATTTCAATATCTTGTTTCCAATAATGGATAGAACAACTATATACAAGATCTATATCTTGTGCAATGTTGTATATACATAGCACTTCACTCCAAGGAATGAGAACATACATTCTTCCCAAATGCACATGGAATATTCTTCAGCATAAATCATATATTCATTCACCAAATGAGTCCTTTTTTGATTTGAGTTTAATTTATCTAGCTACTAACTAGCTATTAATCATCTATCTAACAAGCCAAACATATAATTTTATTTTTTCAGCTTTATTGATATGTATTGGATATATAAAGTTATATATATTTAAAGTGTATAACATGATTTGATATATGTATACATTATAAATTGATTTTCATGTTAATTACATCTATTACCTCACACAGTTATTATTTTTTGTTTGTGTATAGTGACAACACTTAAGATCTACTCTGTTAGCAAATTTCAAGTATTATTAACTATAATCACCATGCTGTACATTAGCTCTCCAGAAGATATTCTTCTAAGAACTTAAAAGTTTTCACTTTTTGACTAGCATCTCCTCACTTCCTCCACTTTCCAGCTCCTGGTGACCACTATTCCACTCTCTGTTTCTATGAGTTAAACTTTTTTAGATACTACATTTAAGTGAGATCATGCAACATTTGTCTTTATCTGTCTGGCTTATTTCCCTTAGGATAATGCACTTCCAGTCCATCAATGCTGCTGCAGATGGCAAGATTTTCATTTTTTAAGGCTGAATAATATTTCATTATATGAATAACCACCACATCTTCTTTATCTATTCACCTGTTGAGAGAAGTTAGGTCGTTTCTATATCTTGGCTACTGTGAATAATGCTCCAGTAAAAATGGGAGTTCAGATATCTCTTTGACATACTGATTTGATTTCCTTTGGATATATAACAGAAATGGGAGTGCTGGCTCATATGGCAATTCTATTTTCTGTTTTTTGAGAAAAATCCATACTGGTTACCATACAGCTTTATTGATTTATATTTTCACCAACAATATATAAAAGTTCCCTTTTCTGTACCTCCTCCCCAAATCTTGTTGTCTTTTAACTTTTTGAAAATAGCCATCCCAACAGGTATGAGGCGATATCACTGTGGTTTAGAATTGTATTTCCTTGACGGTTAGTGTTGTTTGAGTACTTTTTCATATACCTGTTGGTCATTTGTATGTATTCTTTGGAAAAATGTATATTCAGGTCATTTGCCCATTTTGTAAATTATTTGCTTTTATTTTTGGATGTTGTTTATCTTCTTTATATATTTTTAATGTTAACTCCTTGTTATATAGTTTACACATTTTTTTGTTCCATTCAGTAGGTTGCCTTTTCATTGTATTGGTTGTTTCCTTTGCCGTGTTAAAATCTTTTAGTTTGATATCATCCTACATGTTTACATTTTGCTTCTCTTGCCTGTGTTGTGGTATTATACAAAAAATCATTGCCAAGACTAAGGTCAAGGAGGATTTTCCCTGTTTCTGTTTGAAGTTTTACAGTTTCATAAAACTTATGTTTTGGTCTTTAATCTATTTATAACTGATTTTTGTGTACGGTGTAAGAGAAGAGCGCAATTTTAATTTTGTATGTGGATATTTAGTTTCTCCAGCACCATTTATTGAAGGGACTATTCTTTCATTATTGCATATTATTGGCACTTTTGTTTTAAGTTAGTTGACCATATTTGCATGTTTTTTTTCAGACTTTCTATTCTGTGCCATCAGTCTGTGTCTGTTGTGATGCCAATACCATACTGTTGTGATAACTAAAGCTTTGTAATATAGTTTAAACACAGAATGTGTGATGCCTCTAGTTTTTTTATCTTTCTCAATATTGTTTTAGCTATTTAGGGTTTTTGCTGGTTCTATATACATTCTGAATTTTTTTCTATCTATTTAAAACATATATAGGGTATTTTATATATAAGATACATATATGATATAGCACACATACATGGTATATGTGACATATATGATAGATAGCATATCTATTGATCTATATCAAAAATAGATTGATAGATATATCTTACATATATGCGACTCTAGGTGAAATAAAGGTTTAAGCAATTATTCACTTTTGGCAGTATTCATAGTTAGTGAATTTTCCCATTGTAGATTTTCTAGAAATTTTATGTTGCAGAAATTGTATCTGGATAATACACGCTATATAAAGTAATATATTCTAGTGATCAATTAACCCTATGCTAGTATAAGGGGATTTTGTTGAAAGTCATTATATAGGAAGATGATTAGGTTGACTTAAAGACAATGTATGACAAAGACACATGAAAATGATCTGATAATGTGCCTGTCTCTTCTGCAGTCCTTAAGTTCCTTAACTGAAGGAAAAATGTTAACATTTTCATAGTAAACCTTCTTTTAAAAAAAAAAACATAATTATTTTCCTTTCTGTTGTGCAGGTGGGTTGGTCTGAGTCTGCTCTACATTCCTCACCCACTATTAAATTAGTAATCTAATTAGAACATATTCTTTGCATGCTGATGGCAGAGACACAAGAAGGCAAACAGAAACATGTTATGTTTCTAAAATTCTAGTTTTGAAACTACCATACTGTCTTGTCTATCCACATGCCAATGGCTAAATCAAGTCACTAGACTAAGTCCAAAGTCAAAGGCCAAGAGAGTATACTCACCATAATAAGTTTGTAGTTAAGGGTATGGTTGACATTTGGTTCAATATTCTATTTACAACAAGTAGTATCATGTCTTTTTTTTTTTTTTCCAGAACATCACACAGTTTCTGGTATTCAGCAGATAAGTAATAAATGTCTGTCAAATTGAACTGAATAAAAGTATTACCTCTTTAACTCAAATCTGTATTTGGTATTTTTGGTTGCAATAGACACTATCTCAATGTTAGGAAATGGGAAATTTGTAGAAATTTTGGGAGCATTTTGTTTAGTAGGAAATTTGGGAGGAAAGGGTAAGAAAGCAAAGGAACCGAGAAAACACTAGAATACATGAACAGAAAATTCACAATCTGGGCACTATTGCTAAAATGATTCAGTGCATGTGAATATTTGTAAAGCACATATTCTATGGAGGTGAGAATTTTTATCTTTTTTTTTTAACACTAACCCTGATCTCTAGATCAGTGTGTGACGTGGAATAGAGGATAAGCAAATTAATGAATATATATTTAATGAATAAGCAATTGTACATACTTATACTAATCCACTCAAGATTCAAAGTTCTGGGAGATAGAATCTGACTGCCTAGATCAGGTCACATGGCTATCAGATGTCTACTAGTTCACCCTGATTTACCAAACCATGGATGCTTCATACAAGGGGTAGATTCCTCAAAAGGAAGTTGGGATGCTGTTACCAGAAATTGTGTGATTATACTGACCTAAGTATGTGCTCTGAATTGATATTACTAGACTGCATAAAAATCTGATGACTCATGATTGTATCTATACGTAGTTCAAACCTCATTCATATGAGGGTCTTCAAGATATAGTCATGACATTTCTTTCAAGGTTTTGATCTAATCAGTGTCCTCATTCAACCTGAGTCTCCAGCTTTTCTAAACATAATACAAGCATGCCATCTTATCTCATCCTTTCATAATGTATTGGTTAGAGTATAAGCTAAGCTACTGTTACAAGAGGAACAGAAAATATAGCAGCTCTAATGAGATACAATTCTATTTTTTCTCATGTGACAGTTTAGACGTAGAGAGGCAATTCAGAGTAGCCAGATACCAGGTCTCTTCTAATTGGGTTGCTCAACCATTTCCCAGGACAGAGACCTCATATTCATGGTTAAAGTTTACTCACTATCACCTTGTCTGAATTTCAGTATAAAAAAGAGGAAAGGGAAGAAGCAAAAAATAAGCAATTTTCTTTTCAAATTTTATTTTTATTATTACTTTTTTTAGAGACAGGGTCTTGCTCTGTCATCCAGGCTGCAGTGCAGTGGCGTGATCATAGCTCACTGCAGCCTCAAACTCCTGAGCTCAAGTAATCCTCCCCCGTCAGGCTCCAGAGTAGCTGGGCTTGCAGGTATGGACCACTACACCTGGCTATCTTTTTAAAGGATATGACCTGGAAAATGAAAACATAACTTTCATTTACCTTCTAATGTCCTGAATATAGTCACATGGCCACACCTAGTCAGATAAAAACAATTCATAACCTCTATCACACATGCTTTTGCACATGTTGTACTCTATTTCTGAAATTCTGTATTTCCTTTTCTTTGTGCCTGTAGCAACTATAAGTGCCTTCTATTCTGAGAAATCTTTCTGAACTTCTCCTTGGAGACTTATTTAATAGCTGCTACATTTTAGAAATTTAACATCTGCACTTTAGACTTTATCATTTACTATGCATCTCCTTGAGGACCAGAAACATATAGAGCTTACACATATTTTTATTTCCAGAGGGTAGGTCGGTGCATTTTTTATTTAAAAAATCAACATCTTAAGAGTGTATTTTCACTCCAATTTACTATCAGATCACAGAATATATATTATGCTCATTAGTAAGATGGAGGCATACTGAAAAGCATTTGTTAGGAAAGGAAGCTACTGCAAAAAGAATTTTGCCTTCAACCCCAGTCTCTTAAATGGGTTTACTGAAGCTTAACAAAGAAAACTGCTTTTCCATAGACACCTCTGGATGGAAATTTTCTTTTATAAGACAGTTTTGGCATTCTGTATTAAAACCTATACTGCACATGGGTGTATTGTTAGGAGACATTCAAATGCAGAAGTTTTCTAATGAGGGCTTTGCACATGTGTAAAGAATATTTAAGGGACAATGTCACAATAAGTCAGCATGCAAAGCAATGTATTTCTTCTGTTACTGGTTACGTTCCAAAGCAGAGCTGAGAGCAAAGACAGCTGATAATTGAAAAAGCCATTCTGTGCATTTATACTTCAATATGGTTAACGCAATTTCTATTAAACACAGTATTTTTCCTTCACAACAAACAATAACAAATACAATCTTAGTCACTACTTGGTCCTTCAAAATTCGTAGTTGTTTTTTGTCTAATGCAGTTTGCTGCTGTTAAACTATTATTTAATGATTGAAACAGCTCCCTGGGTAAAAATAATAATAATAATAATATATAATTAATACAATAATACAAACAGGCTCAAGTTGACATAAATAGTTCTCTCATACCAGCTTAACTAATTTTGCTCAATAAGGTAAAAGAGGCAGAAAAGCAATGTTTTTTTTAAATAGTAATTTTCATGAAACTTGGAGACTAGTTTTGAGTTCCTTGCGTAAGACCTGAGAATATCTGGATGGAAATTAAAAATTCAGTCAAACCACTAAGTTGGTTTCACATAGGCCACAAAAATATTGTTGGACTAAGTGGTCATGGGATCTACTTATATTTTCTAATTCTGAATTCACTTAAAAATTATAAGTAAAGGCTCATCTAGATGTTTTAGAGAAAATTGGCTCAGTTACTCATCTTTCTGTGTCTGTCTTCCTCAGTATAACTGAACTTGTGAAAAAAAAAACAGTTTGTGTGTTTTATTGATTTTTGAAACTATGATAACCTTTCTAGTATTTTTTTTTCTGATTTTCATGGTCATGGAGACCTCTTCTTTTTTATACAACTAAGTGGACAGTCCATGCCTTTTTAACAAAAGTTGAAAACTGTCACCAGGACCCTGGATTGAAAAGTAAAACAAAAATTTAAAAAAAAAGTACTGTGCTGCCCAATCTAGTTAGAAATGTTGCACTATAGCTAAAGAGAATGTCCTAGTGTTAATAACAAAAGATAGACTCAATGTTCTAGAAAATCCTAATAGTTATTCATAAATATTAAAACATTTTATATATCAATGCATACATTTTCTGGGCAACACATTTAATAACTCACTTGTTCCATATCTCAGTAAGAGTTCAACAAGAATATTTTTTAAAAGCAATATATAATTATCTAAGATTAAACATTGGTTTTAGAAGATATTTTAAAGACTTTCTGGTAAGTGTGCCTGTGACTTGCTACATGCTCAATTAAAAAGTTTTATTGGAAACTGTCTTCTTTAGGGTTGAGCCACTTATTGTATAAAATGAAGTAAAATGTAAGCCCCATCTCAAAATATTTTCCAAGCTCATTCTAGTGCTCAATTTTACCCATATTTTATGTCACGTTCTTCAAATTTAATTGAAGTTAATTGAAGATTTCATTCAAAATGTCATTTTGATTAAATCTACAGTGTTTTATCTTAAGTTCAATATTCTTTCTTTTTAATGTTTTTTGATGTTCCTAGTTTCATTTTCACAGAGTTTGGACTTCAAGTGCATTTGGTCTCACTATGTATCAGTCAAGACTCAATCAGTACTATTAATACTGTGAGTGTTACAGAATAAGGAATTTATCATGCAAGTTTAACAATAGGTGAAGGAACTATAAAAATAAAGGCATCAAAAGGAATTGGGAGGATCAGAGAAAAATCCCTACCCAGCTTTGGCACAGTCAGTTTGTAAGGAAGTTTGGAAAAATAGGCACATCCAGCTGCTAGAGCGGAACCATGAAGGGAGGTTGATGGCAGGTTCTTGGCTCTATATGGTTTCCACATCTAAGTTTCTAGAAGTGTGTAGTGGTTAGCCTCAGGTCACTGTTGGTCATAGGGGTGGCACTCTCACAGGAAAGCTGGATATAGACCAGACAGGAGCAAGTACACATTAGAGTCCTCTGGAAACTGGATTTGAATCTTACTGCTTCTAACCAACAACCTGCAAAACATAAAGGTTCTATTCTTTCACCTGCCAAATCTCACACAACTGCAACTTTTGTCAATTCTAACCTGAAACCACAGAGTTAAGGGGATTCTGGAAAATATTTTTCCCAATATAATGCAGCTGACAATCAAACAGTCCAGTTCAGCTCATCCTTTGTCAAACTGACTCCACACATAGCTTTTTACCATATTTAACTTCCAAATAAAGGCAACAGCAAAGTCATGCTTCTTCCTAATATGACCCAATAATCCTTGCTTTCACACAATTCCAAACACTGTAATACTCTCCCTAAACATGATGCCTCAAAGTCCCATTTATCTATCTCTTGATGATATTCATTTCTCTTCTAGCAGTCACACTATTTCTCCTAACATTCTACAAATTAATAATGAGATATAAGGTTAACCACTCTAATATTTCCTACGTTTGATGTGTGTGTGTGTATGTGTGTGTGCGTGCATGTGCACACATGTGATACAGTTTGGCTCTGTGGCCCCACCCAAATCTCTTCTCTAATTGTAATCCCCACATGTTAAGGGAGGGACTTGGTAGGAGGTGATTGGATTACAGAGGTGGTTTCCCTTATACTGTTCTCATAATAGTGAGTGAGTTCTCCGGAGATCTGATGGTTTAAAAGTGTTTGGCAGCTCCCGCTTTGCTCTGTTTCTCTCTCCTGCCACCATGTAAGATATGCCTTGCTTCCCCTTCACCTTATGCCATGATTATAATTTTCCTGAGGCCTCCCCAGCCATGCAGAACTATCAGTCCATTAAACCTCTTTTGTTTATAAATTACCCAGTCTCCCATAGTTCTTTATAGCAGTGTGAATATGGACTAATATTTTGTGTGTGTGTGTGTGTGTGTGTGCATGTATTATGTGTCTCATAAGTATTATAGATCTTGTTTCTGGTCATATCCGCTATTTACTTCCTTCTTCCACTACCTTTTGCAAACTTAACTCATTTCAAGACAAACTGATTTTTTTAAGATTGAATTCTTCTGCATGTTAAGGAAAGGATTTGCTAATTTAAAAAAATCTACAAATATTTTGTCATAACTGAAATTCAAACCTCCTGTATAAATTTTTAGAGAAGGTCTCTTAGGTTGAACGTGGTTCTTCAATCATTGGCATACCAGGGGCTATTTTGAACAAAGTTTTCCTGGTGTTCTAAGCCAGTATTTCTTAACCATGGCTGCATATTAGAATCACCGTGGGGAGTTTTGACATTATTAATGCATTGGCCCTGTTGCTTATAGATTCTATTTAATTAATCTAGGGTGGGGCCTGAGCATGAATATAATCTGAAAGTGCAAAGGTGACTGTAAAATACAGTCTAGGTGGAGAACCAGCCACAGCTCTATACCCATCCTGAAATATCAAAATATATTTTACTCTGTCAGAGAAGAGTAGTTGGGCAAATTGGTTCAATTATTAGAGTTTTAATGAAAGTATTCTAGTACTTCAATGGTAGAATTGTCATTTCTTCACTGATTTTTCACTTCACTTTATCCTTCACCAGTTATTCAGAAAAAAAAAAACTACTATTTAGTAATATCACTTTCTGCTTTTTTCCCAATAAATCATCAAATTCATCACCTTGTTATATGTTCCATTTTCTCGTATTTGATTGGGTGCATTACTGAAAAACCATCATTAAACTCTGCATGGGCAAAACCCAAACTTCTTTCCAATATGGGATTCTTTATTTTTTATCTTTTGGTTATCTTTGAAACACAGTGTAATCCCTTTGATTCTGACACACTTGCTTTGGACTTATTGCAAGTTGTATTGAGGTAATAGATTTGGATAGTCAAGATGATTGTTTCAATTATTAAATGTGTCTTTGAATTCTCTTAATTAGGAACCCCAGCTGGATTGCTGTCTCTCTTTTTTTAATCTGTACTGAGTCCTGACAAATAATTAAATAATTGATGGCAAGTGCCAGAGAATCCCAAGTGAGTTTTCCACTTTTCCACTTACTAGAAACCTTACTAGAGGGTTTTATTTATTTATTTATTTATTTATTTATTTATTTATTTTCTGACAATGAAAAGACAGAGGATTCTGTTTTGTGTGGTTTGGTTGTTTTGCCAGATAGATAGATAGATAGATAGATAGATAGATATTAAGGATGGGATTTCTGAAGAAAAACAGAAAGGCTAGTTGGTAATTTATCTTTTCTAAGTTTAATAATTTCTCCAAAAGCTCCTCCCCAATGCTCTTTTATTTTGTAAGCAGAGATATTTTCAGTGAATTATGAGTATTGACTATAACTTAAAAACCCTTCCTTTGCAATAAATATCTTCAGATGAAGATATTCACTTCTAAAATGTGGCCAATAAGCCTGCAAAAGGCAGTGACCATAATATAATTACACTACTCCTTATTAAAATGCTCAACCATTTGCTACAGATGCACAGTTCATGGTTATGGAAAGGGGTAATTTGTTTAATAATATATTCACTCAGTTACGCATAATGTAATTTAATCAGTACATTATATGCAGGCTTCAAATGTAAAGTATCTCAAATGATCAACATGAATTATTGACAGTTTACAGTCATCAAGTCCTCATGGGGGAAGGGAGACATGGAGATTCTTCTTATCCCCTTATAAATCTTTTTACCTTTCATCGTATCTAAAGACAAATATTCTGAAAATTACCTGCTATATAAAAAAACAGAATAACTGGTTTTATGATTTGATATCAGTTTGTTCACACCGTAAGCTCATTTCATTTAAGAATAATGTATCAGTTACTTATTTTTCAGGCCAAAAACTTCTCTTCCTTTATACTCCATATTGAATCTATTACACATTCCTTAGCCCTATCTGCAAAATGTAATCATAATCTGACCATTTTTCTATTGCTGCTATGCTGAACCAGGACACCATCTTTTCTTACTTGGGTCATTGCTACAGACTCCTGGTTTATCTTTCTATTTTTGCCCTTGTCTCTTTTAAGTACATTTTCAATTCAAGATTCAGAATAATGCTATTAAAATGAAAGCCAATTCCTGACATCTCTTTACTAAAAATTCTCCAGCAGCTCTCCATTTAAGTAAGGATAAAAGTCAAAGCCTTAGAATGACCTGAAAACTCTTCTTCTTAATCTGACCCCCATTATTTCTCTGACCTTATCTCCTATTACTCTCCCCATGGTTCATACGGTGCTGGTCTAACTGGCCTCCTCTAAGTTTCTTCAACACATCAGACATCTTTGTACCTTCAGTCTTGCATAGACTTTGCATCGGTATGGGATATCCTTCCCTCAGATATCCTAATGCTTTACTCCCTCACCTCCTGCAGGCATTTATGAAATGCGGCCTCCTTAAAGAGGCCTTCCCTAATGGCCCTATTCAAAATTGAAAGTCCTTGGGTTTCCCATTTCACCCTGCTTTATTTTTCTTCTCTGTACATACCACTTTCTGCTTTTACTTATATATCTAAGGTATATATTCTTATTTAAATATTTTGATGTTATATCTCTGGCATGTGGCACAGAATTAGTGACTGTACTGGATTAGAAACTTATTGAATTAGTGACTATGCTGGAAACAGTGAACATCAGCAACAAGCTACCTCTAGACCTATGGCTTGAATGTGTCCACAAATATGACTGTTTTCTTTTGACGTGATGGCAATAGTGAGAGAATTGTTCCCAGATTTGAATCACCAGTTAAGAATTCCACTATGCTATATTAGTTATCAATTGATGAATTAAAAATTACGCCTAAAACTCTATAGTTAAAAGAATAAGCAAGCATTTAGCTTTACCTTGCTGGACTTGGGATTAGTTGAGTAGTTCTATGGGTTTATGCCAGGTTCACCTGATCTTGACTAGTGTCACTCATGGGTCTATGGTCAGCTGGTTGGTTGATTGTGAGAACTGACTGATCTAACACAGTGTGAACTGGGAGGATTTGGTATCACACCACATGATTTTTAATCCTGTAGCAGGCTAACCTGGGTATGTTCACATGGTGTTCTCATGGGTCCAAGCGAAAGAGTAAAGCTCACCCAGCCTCTTGAGGTCTACGCTCGGGATAGGCACATCTTAATTTCATATACATTCTATCACCAGTGCAAGTCACAAGGAAGCCCAGATTCAAGGGCATGAGAAAAGAGATTTTTCATTGATGGAGAAGCTGCAAAGCCACATTATAAAGAGCATCTACCACATAAACATTTCAAAAACATCACTCAGGGTCATGAATCATTAAATCCTTACGGTAATGTAGAAAGTTTGGGAGATGATCTCTTCACATACCACATAATGGTAAAGTCGTTTTTACCCATTCTTAATGGAATATGTATACATATCCCCATTGTGACCAAGAGCTGATTATACTGGTATATATACAAAATTTTCTTGTTTTATTTTCATATTCTTAATAAATCAGTGTAATATAATCTTTTCTTAAAGAAAGATAATTAGCTTAAGTCTTTTATTACTAATATGGAAAGAGACATTGAATGAAAGTATTTATATGCAACTTTATCAGGGATTTTGCAAAAATATCTTGAATGAAGCACACATCAAAATCATACAAGAGAACTTGGTATTGTTTGCTAATTATACATCAGAATATTTTAATGGGGGGAGCAATGGTCTTGAAAAAAAGGTGTACTTGTTATGTAACTCTTGCCAGAGTAAGCAGTTAGATGTGAATTAAAAATATGCATTCTGTTTGTCTTCATATACATTTAAGTATATGTATTTTGGTTATTGGCATTTCCCGGTATTTTTTTTTTTTTTTAACATGGAGTCTCACTCTGTCACCTAGGCTGAAATGCAGTGGCACCATCTCGGCTCACTGCAAGCTCCGCCTCCCAGGTTCACACCATTCTCCTGCCTCAGCCTCGTGAGTAGCTGGGACTACACGTGCCCGCCACTAAGCCCGGCTAATTTTTTGTGTTTTTTTTAGTGGAGACGAGGTTTCACCGGTTAGCCAGGATGGTCTCGACCTCCTGACCTCGTGGTCCGCCCACCTCGGCCTCCCAAAGTGCTGGGATCACAGGTGTGAGCCACCATGCCCGGCCTATTTTTTTCTTTTTCACTGATTACCCATTCTTTTCTTGTTTGATTTTTCTGCCTTTTCTCTATGGTGAATCATAATTCTTTTTTCTTCTCACTTTTATGATCTTGGAATCGGGTTACTCTTCACTTTCTATCATATTCCCTTTTTAACTGGGTTGGAAACTAGAGTTTAAAGGAAAGGCTGATTCTTGCCTTATTCTGAAGATATTTCAAGTATCCTAGGGGGTGGGGCCAAGATGGCCCACAGAAGCAGCCACCATCAGAGGCTCTTATGGAAAAAAACAAACATAATTAGCTTGTGAATTTACTAGAAGGCTGGCATAACCCACGGAGAGAAAGAAGAGCAGTGTGGTGCTACTGAGTGAGAACACTCCTCATATTGTCTTATACTTAATTTATTGTTTGCTGAAAAAGTAGAAGTTAAAACAGTAGGCAGAAGTGAAAAACATAGTCAGACAAGCAGGTGCCACATTTCAGGCCTGGTAGTTAAAATTCAACCCCTGACCTCATGGCTGTGCTATCTATAGATTCCAGACATTGTATGAAAAAGGGTTATGAAAATCCCTGTTCTGTTGTTTCATTCTGATTACTGGTGCCCGCAGCCCCCAGTCACATACCCCTCACTTGCTCAATCAATCACAACCTCCCTCTCACACAGCCCCTTTAGAGTTGTGAGCCCTTAAAAGGGACAGGAATTACTTATTCAGAGAGATCGATTTCTAGGATATGAGTCTACCGATGCTCCCAGCAGAATAAAGCTCTTTCCTTCCACAATCCGCTGTCTGAGGGATTTTGTCTATGATTCCTCCTGCTACACTATGGCTTACATGAGAGCCACGAGGGGAAGGAGAACCCCTCCTCCCAGCCAAGGGAGGCAGTGCATGAGCTGGCTACGCAGCCAGGGAAACTGTGCTTTTCTCATTGAATTGTGCAACCCACAGATCAGAAGATCCCACTCATGATCTCACACTTGTGATCTCACACCAAGGCCTAGCATCCCAACCCTGGAACTCGCAAATTCTTGCAGCCTCTCAGCTGGAATCTGCTTAAGCCTACTGAACTCCCGGCGGGAGGGGCGACCAACACAGGCTGCAGCTGCCCTCTGTCTAAGCTGTTTGAGCTCCTTTGGGGAGGGGCAGCAGCCAGCACTGGGGCTAGCAACTGCCTAACACACTAAGCTCCCTGGACAGGAGAAGGGGGGGCACCCATTTCTATAGCTCCAGGCTGTGCTTTTTCCCTACTGGAGCCAGGGTGGCTGGATGGCTTGGTCCTAAGACTTGTCCCCACAGTTCAACACACCAGCTGTGGCAATCTGAAACCAGAGTGCCTCTTCAGGTCTAACCCTGACACATCTGTCCTCAGTGGGTGGGGCTTCCTTGCAGTCTCTACAATAACTCCAGCCAGAGGCTCAGGGACAGAATTTGAATATACCTGGGCCTGAACCCCTAGGGGAAGAGGTGGCCGCAGTCCGCAAAGCAGCAGACTTAGCCTCTCATCCTGGTAGTTCTGAGGAATCCAGGCAACCCAGACGAGTGGCTTTCCCCCCAGCAAAACATACCCTCTCCACCAAGGGACAAAATGCTTCATTAATCGGATCCAACTTCTCATGCCCCCCAACGGAGTGATACCCTCCAACAGGGGTTGTCAGACACCCTACACAAGAGAGATCCTGCTGGCATCAGGTTGGTGCTCCTTGAGGTCAGAGGTCCCAGAAGAAGGAGCAGGCACCCATCTTTGCTGCTCTCCAGCTTACTTGAGTGATATCTCCAGGCACGGGAGCGAATCAGATGCATAGGGCCTGAAGTGAACCCCCAGCAAACTGCAGCAGCTCCACAGAAGAGGGACCTGACTATCGCACGAAAAACAAACAAGCAGAAAGTGACAACAACAGCATCAACAACAACATCAAAAAGGCCTCCACAAAAACCCCATCCAAGGGTCAGCAGCCTCAAAGGCCAACACTAGACAAACTCATGAAGATGAGAAAGAAACAACGTAAAAGTGCTGAAAACCCAAAAGGTCAGAGTGCCTCTTCTCCTCCAAATGATCTCAACGTCTCTCCATCAAGGGCAAAAAAACCGGGCAGAGGATCTTATGGACATATTGACAGAAGCAGCCTTCAGAAGATGGGTAACAAAAACTATGATAAGCTAAAGGAACATGTTCTAACCCAATGCAAAGAAGCTAAGAACCTTGATAAAAGGTTAGAGGAATCGTTAACTAGAATAACCTGTTTAGAGAGGAAGATAAACGACCTGATAGAGCTGGAAAATGCAGTACAAGAACTTGGTGAAGAATAAACAAGTATCAACAGCAGAATCAACCAAGCAGAAGAAAGGATGTTGGAGTTTGAAGACCACCTTACTGAAATAAGACATGCGAACAAGAATAGAGAAAAATGTTTAAAAAGGAATGAACAAAGTCTCCAAGAACTATGGGACTTCATAAAAAGACCAAACCTATGATTGACTGGAGTACCAGAAGAAAACAGGCAGAATGGAAATGAGCTGCAAAACACACTTCAGGGTATTATCCAGAACTTCCCCAACCTAGCAAGACAGGCCAACATGCAAATTCAGGAAATACAGAGAACACCACTAAGACACTGTATGAGAAGATCAACCCCAAGACACATAATCATCAGAATCTCCAAGGTTAAAATGAAGGAAAAACTGTAACAGGCAGCCAGAGAGAAAGGCCAGGTCACCTACAAAGGGAAGCCCATCAGACTAATAGCAGACCTCTCAGCAGAAACTCTACAAGCCAGAAGAGATTGGGAGACAATATTTAACATTATTAAAGAGAAGAATTTCCAACTCAGAATTTCATATCCAGCCAAACTAAGCTTCATAAGCGAAGGAGAAATAAAATTCTTTCCAGACAAGCAAATGCTGAGGGATTTCATTACTAGCAGGCCTGCCCTGCAAGAGATCCTAAAAAAAACACTAAATATGGAAAGTAAAAACTGGTACCAGCCACTGCAAAAACACACCAAAGTATAAAGACCAATGACACTTTGAAGGAACTGCATCAACCAATGTGCAAAATAACCAAATAGCAGCATGACGACAGGATCAAATTCACATATAACAATACTAACCTTAAATGTAAATGGGCTAAATGTCCCAATTAAAAGACACAGACTGGCAAATTGAATAAGGAGTCAAAACCCATTGGTTACTATATTCAGGAGACTCATCTTACCTGTGAAGACACACACAGGCTCAAAATAAATGGAGGAATGAAAATTTACCAGGCAAATGGAAAGAAAAAAACAATAGCGGTTGCCATCCTAGTCTCTGACAAAACAGACTTTAAACCAACAAAGATCAAAAGAGACAAAGAAGGGCATTACATAATGGTAAAGGGATCAATTCAACAAGAAGAGCTAGCTATTCTAAATATATATGCATCTAATACAGGAGCATCCAAATTCATAAAATAAGTTCTTAGAGACCTACAAAGAGACTTAGACTCCCACACAATAATAGTGGGGTATTAGACAGATCAACAAGACAGAAGACTAACAAGGATAAATAGTATTTCATTGCGTGTATATACCACACTTTATCCATTCATCTCTTTATGAACACAGGTTGACTCTATCTTGACTATTGTAAATAGTGCTGAAACATATGGGGTGCAGCTCTCTCTTTGATACCGTGATTTTCTTTCCTGTAATATTGTAAATACACAGTAGTGGGATTGCTGGATCGTATGGAACTTCCATCTTTAGTTTTATGAGAAGCCTCCATGCTTTTTTTCTTAATGACTGTACTAATTTACATTTCCATCAACAACGTATAAGAATTTCCTTTTCTCTTCATCCAGGACAGTGAGATTATATCTCGTTGTCATTTTGATTTGCATTTCTTTGAATAATAAGTGACATTGAACATTTTTTCTTATACCTGTTGGTCATTTGTTCTTTTTTTAAGAAATGTCTATTCAGCTCCTTTGCTGAATTTTAAGTCAGATTTTTTTTTTTTTTTTTTTTTTTGCAGTTGAATTGTTAGTTCCTTGTGTATTATGGATATTAGTCCCTTGTGGAAAGACTAGTTTATAAATATTTTCTCCCATTCTACAGATTGTCTTTTTCTTCTGTTGGTAGATTTTATTGCTGTGTGAAGACGTTTGTGTTGTAAATAATACCATTTGTCAAATTTTGTTTTTGATGCCTGTACTTTTGAGAGCTTACGCATAAAATCTTTACCTAGACCAATGTCCTGAAGAACTTCTCCTACTTTTTGTAAATATAGTTTTATAGTTTGTAGTCTTACATTTAAGTCTTTAATCTCTTTTGAGTGATTTTTGCATATGAGGAGCGATCAGGGTCTAGGATCATTCTTCTGCAAATGGATATCCGGTGTTCCCAGAACCATTTATTGAAGAAATCCTCCTTTCCCCAGTGTATGTTCTTAGTTGTTGACAGCCTTGTCAAAAATTAGTTGGCTGTGAGTATGTGGATTTATGTCTGGGTTATCTATCCCATTCCATTGGTCTATGTGTCTGCTTTTATCCTAATAGCATGCTGTTTGGTTACTATTGCTTTGCAGTGTATTTTGAAGTCAGTTAATGTAATTCCTCCAGCTTTGTTCTTTTTGTCCAGTGTTCCTTTGGCAATTAAGGGACTTTGTAGTTCCTTACTAATTTTAGAATTTTTGTTCTATTTATGTGAAGATGCCATTGGTATTTTGATAGGGATTGCATTGAATCTATGGATTGCTTTAGATAGTATGGTCATTTTACCAACATAAATTCTTCTGATAGATGATCATGGGATGTCTTCCCAATTTTATTATGTTCTTTTCTATTTTTTCATCAATGTTTTATAGTTTCTATCATAGAGATTTTTCACCTCCTTGATTACTTTTATTCCTATGGGGTTTTTTGCTGCTATAATAAACAAAATCGCTTTCTCAGGTATTTCGTATTGGTATATAGAAATGCTACTGCTTTTGGTATATTGATTTTGTAACCAGCAACTTTACTGAATTTATTTATCAGTTCTAAGAGTTTTTTGGCAAAGGCTTTAGGTTTTCTATATATAAGACTGTGTCATGTGCAAAGAGGGAAAATTTGACTTTCTCTTTTCTAATTTGGATGCTCTTTATTTCTTTCTCATGCCAATTTTCATGTCTAGGACTTTTTGTACTGCATTGAATAAGTGGGGTAGAGGAACACATCTTTGTTTTGTTCTGGTTGTTAGAGAAAAATCTTTTAGCATTTCTTTATTCAGTTGGATGTTATCCATGGATTTGTCATATAACCCTTACTGTGTTGAGGTATGTTCCTTCTATATCTAATTTGTTGAGAGATTTTATCATAAAGGAATGTTGAATGGTATTTTTTTTTCTGTATCTATAGAGAGAGTCATGATATCTCACAACAACAGAATAAAGGACAAAAAACCATATTTGTATGTTGAAGCATCCTTGCATTTCTGGGATAAAACCTGTGTGATCATGGTGTGTCATGTTTTTGATGTGGTGTTGGATTTAAGTTTGCTAATATTTTGTTGAGAATTATTGCATCTATGTACGTTAGGGATACTGGCCTGTAGTTTTTTGTTGTTGTGTCCTTGTCTGCTTTTGGAATCAGGGTAATGCTGGCCTTGTAGAATGAGTTTAGAAGTATTCCCTTTGCGTCTATTTCTCAGAAAGGTTTGAGAAAAATTGCTACCAGTTCTTTAAATGTTTGGTAGAATTCAGCAGTGAAGCCATCAGGTCCTGGACCAGGTGAACAGTCCTCCAACCCCTGCTCAGCAAGCCTGAGCTTCAGTGGTGGCTGTGACAGGTCCCATGTGGGCTGGTTCTCAGTCTCTAGGCAACAGGCAGGTGCACAGCAGCCAGCTGCTGTAGCAGATAGAGTCTTTTGTAGCCCTAAGAAGGTGGCCCTTAGGGTTTTAGAAGCAGGTACTATGGCTCCTTTTGTCTTGATGACAGCCTCCCCTATGTACTGGACAGCCTCTTCTTTGGGGTACCGAGTACAGTATGGGCTGGGATGGTGGGAAGGTAACTGCACTGCTGGGTCCATCTGGTGCTGGAACGCTTCCAGCCCTTTCGGTGTATGTGGGGAAATGTTAGTGGAGTTCCAGGGATTTGTAGATGCAGATGCTATCGCGCCCCAGGACAAGATGTAGTCTGATGTTTGCTCATCTCTCAAAATGGTGCTATGAAGCAGCAGCCTGGGTCTCAAGCATAAGGAAGGCCTAGCATGAATTTTTCTCTCTGGGACAATGCAGTCACAGGGACTCCAGGCAGTTGAGGGCCTGTGAGGGCTGTAGGGCTCTCCTGTATCAGGACTGCAGGCATCCGTTGTGCGAATGTGGCAGGCAGCTTTGCTTCCCTCTCTACGCTGCCATGTTAAGTTTCCATGCTTCACGAGATCGGGATCTTTGTTAATTCCTTCCTTTCCAGTGTTTTTTCTCAGAAGCTCTACTGGACATGTGGTTATCAATTTGTTGCTTTGGTTCTTTTTTGTGGAGGACATGAGTGCCGAATGCCTCTACTCAACCACCTTGATGACACCTCCTAAAAAAAGATCTCTTTCAAAAATTCTGACAGCTTGCCACTTAGTGTTGCTACTAAAGAACAGAGAGGGTGAGCCTATTGTACTCATCTCAAATGAGGTACTGAAATTTGATTGGACATCATAAATGCAGTAATGGGTGCTCTTTGAGAGATGAGGAAATTGGTTAGAACACCTCTACGTTTGAAGCGGCTTCCCTGTGTATGTAAAATCCCCCGGTTATGTCTCTGAAAAATGTAAGGTGATTTGTATATGCTTAAATGCATAAAAAATAAATGAATCTTAAAAGAAAAAGACTGAAAAAATGTGTTATTATGTCTGAATGGTGTGCAATACTGTGCTGAGTAGTGAACTAAGGGGCTGATCTGTAAGTCTTTTACATTTCTCACATTTAACTAATTGTTTATGAGTATTATATTAGGCAATAGATAGTGATTACAATGACTCTGAGGCATATAATATTACAAAAATGTAGCAAATAGTTTCAATAATTTGCAAACATTTCCTATTAATCTATAATTGCTATTTAGGCTCCCACTAGATCAGTACATTTCCAGAATGGCTATCAATTCAACTTGATGACTCGGGGTCACAGTAACCAAAAGCCAGAGGTCACAGCCACTTTAAAATCTCACCCCAGACTCGGTCAAGCTCCATACTACTTGGAGAGTCTGGCTTTATCTGGAAATTA
The DNA here is from genome assembly GCF_029289425.2 of Pan paniscus. Classification (NCBI taxonomy): domain Eukaryota; kingdom Metazoa; phylum Chordata; class Mammalia; order Primates; family Hominidae; genus Pan; species Pan paniscus. The sequence continues at coordinate 91,630,929 of NC_073258.2, read as the reverse complement.
TACAACAAAAGAACCATCCTGGAAGTCTTGACTTTACTGGAATGTAGGAACAGGGGAACTATTAGCTGTATCTTCCCATGCTAAATTAGCTTCTGGGTACCCCATTTCTATGTTTCTTCTCTGGTACTTTAATGCTCCAGACAGTCACTGGGCAATAATTCCTAGTAGGTTATATTTGTATGCCTTGGAAGCAGGAACCCCATTTTCTGTTCTTGCTAATATTCTTCTCGTTCTACTTCATGCATCTGCTTCATGCAACCAATAGACTGTATGTGCCCTCTTTTGGACCTGGAGAGCCTATTATCCCTTCCTGATTTATGGTGCCTGGGTATATAAATTATTTCAGAATGTGCTTATTCAAATTTCCTATTCTAACCCACCTGTTCTTCAACTTTTTTTTTTTATGCTACAAATTCCAAGATTCAGATTCAATAGTGATTAGTAGGCTCTACTGAAGCTTCCAGTTGTACCTGTGTGCTTCAACTCAACCTGCTTTACCTTGGCCTACTAACTCAGATATTGATAAAATACTGCTTAATTTATCTACATTCTGCTGTTTCATGTGTACTTAATATGGGTTAATACATGTGGGGAGACATTGTGAGTTATGTTTTATTCATCTCTGTGTCTACGTCCATACATTAAATACAATCAAATCCAGTTAGCAGAATTAAGGAGAGTAGTAAGGAAATGGCTTGATATTTGAATATGCAGGCAGAGCACACAGAAATAGTTCTTGTGTTTGTATTGAAGCTTTCTCTAACTCTTAAAGTTCTCTTTATAGGATAACACCATTCCCAAAGTCTGGGCAGAATTTTCCACATCTCACCAGTAGAATATTGAGACTATTGGGGTAGAATTCAGATCTAGGAAAGTCAAATGTTTTCTTCTCTAGCCAGGATACTCAAAGGTCTAGCAAAGTAAAATGAGGCATAAATGCATATTAAGCAGTAATAAATCTATAATGTACATTTAATTCAATCTAGACATAGCTCCCAGAAATACAGGGAACTGGCTGGCAATTTTGGATTGTTGTTTAAAAACCAATTCCTTAGTCTTTGTTTGTTTGTTTTTTGGTTTTATTTTCCTGTTCATATATTTTTTTTAATGTTGAAGAACTAAGCCATGGATCAAAATTCCAGAGTGACAATTCAGACATGTAGGCATGTAATTCTTCACCTTAGGATACTTAACCAATGTAACTCTTTCTGCCTCACTGGCCTTGCCTTCTTCCAACTCTTCCTTTCTCTTTGTTTTCCCTTTCCTTTCCTCTCCATTTCATTCTTTTAACCTTCTTTATCTTCTTCCTCCTCTCCCTCTTCCTATTCTCCCTCACTTCCCTATCTGAATTATTCCCCTTTTTTCCTCTTCTTCATTCTCTCCTCTTCCCCCATTGTTTTCAATTTTCTTAGATTTCCTTTACATACTTCTTCCTCTTTTCATCATTTTCCCCTTTCTCTTTTTTCCTATGTGTGCTCCCTCTGCTCTCTCCATTTCTCCAGAAGAGTCAGTCTGCTCTTGCTGATCTAACACTTTAGTCTTGTTCAAAATGAATTAGAATGTGTGTCTTTAAAAAAAAATTCGAGATATGCATATAAATTATTTAATATTCTCTAGTAGCTTTGATCAGTGAAATTTACCTAAAGCACATGCTAATGGACTTTAAGTTTTTAATATGTGCCTTATACTTTCATATAACATTTTCCTATTATCTGTTAGAGATGAAAAATCTCTAGACATTTTACCAGCTTAATAAAGCAATAGAAATGAATAAGAATCACACCATTAGCTGACAAAATTAAGAAAATATGGAAGAACCATAAACCTTGTTCTGCCTTATGTTTCTATAAACCTCTAGGTGTAATAAATCTTATTTAACTTTAAAATACATTCACCAAGAAAGTCTTCTTTTTGTTAAAATAATGAAGCCTAATAATAACCTAACATAATTGCAAAACTCTAATAAAACATTCATATATTATTTTTATTAATCTTTCCTTTTGAGACATAGAATTTCAATGTAAAATATTGAGATAATTTCCCAAAGATCTCAGCCTATATGCACAAGAAGAATAAAAGATAGGTAAACAAGTTGCCAGAAAGTCAGTAAGATGATAACATGCTAAACAGCAACCTAGACTCTTTAAAGAACTTCTCATTTAATAATAAATACTCAGAATTGGTTTAAGTATTGCCAATGATGAATGAAATTTTAGATGATTTGTATAGAGTCCACCAATGAAACTGTTGCCTCCAAATTAAATTACACATTAATAATACAATTAAACAATTAAAATGAAGCTAAACAATAATTATGATATCTCAATAACTCAAATTTATCACATGAATTATCTACTCCAAATGCTTCAGATAATTATAGATTAAGCACATTGTTTCTTAATAAACAGTTCCTATACAACTAATATAACCCAAATTCTACTGGAACATTTAACAATCTTCACTACTTTTCAGTGAGGCTTCTGGGCCCTTCTGTTTTGAGTATGTTATAAAACATTCTCATTTACCAAAATGTAATGAGAAAACGGTAATGAGAAAATAAAGGAATGTTTTGCAGGCACACAGTTCCTAACTGCTTCTCTGTATCTGACCACACTTTGTGTGGCAGGAGGTGCTGCTGGCATGAGAATGTATACATGCGTTTCAATGAAGAAAGACCTACTTGTGAATTCCAGACTTAGCTTTATTCACCAGTTGTGCCAAAATAAATTGCAACCTAATTTTATCTAGCAGCTGAGGCAAGAGACAGACATAGATGTTCCATATGTGAATATAGCTATGAAAGCACAACATAATCTTATGAATCACAAGCAGCAATATTTACATATTGCTACAGATGCCAGTGTAGATTAGTTGAAAACATCTTAGTGGCTGCTTTTCCGATATCTTCTATTCTCCATTTCTGTCTTTGTGAGTGTGTCTGCCTTTCTCATTGGTTTCATCTCTTATTTGTTGTTGTCCCATTCTTTATCATTTCTATTCTCCTTTATTTTCTTTAAAATCTCTACCTTCAAATTTAAAAGAATGAATATATTAACAAAACAGATTATTGTTTTAACTTGAAAAATAGAAGAGTATAAATATCTAGGAGTCATTCGGTATTTCTGAAGTTTCTATTTATGCATATAAACAGCTAAAAGTACAGAATCTGCCAAATATTTAACAAATCAAATATGAATTTATTTCTCTAAGGGAATATTCCCTGTGAGACTTTCTTTTCCTTCCCAGTGGATCTGTGGCCTTCAAATAAATAAATACATAAGTAAATTAGTTTTTAAGAAAATTCAGGTGTATGAAGTATAATCACTTTTACACAGAGGTATAAAGTGCAACTATGAGGCATTAAGTCCTGTTCTACCTCTTAGATCTAAAAAGTACAATTTGCAGCACACGTTTGTTGATTTTTTTTAGAGGAGTTAACTTTATATGGCATACTTCTTATGTTATTGGTCTCAGTTTATGATACTATGTCAAATTTCTTCTCATGACTTCTTGAAACACATATTCTAAAAATGTAGGTCTTCAAAGAGCTACACCTTGTTATGTTTCTATTAGCATTAAATTTATTTGAATTTGTTAGGAATTCAATATTAATTATAAAAATCAAACATATTATTAGCATTTTAATAAAAATAAAATGTATATCTACATGTGAGATCTCAATGAATTCAAATTTTATGGAGTATCAATATTTTCCCATCAAATTTTTCAAAGGTGTTTCCTAATACAATCCCCATGCTTTGGTATTCTTTCATCATCTCAAGCATTAATGTTTAACAGAAGAGTATTTACCATATTCCAGGTAATCTGTTAAGGAGTTCACATTCATTTTTCCTAGTTCCCAAAACAATTCTAGACATAGATGCTATTATGTCCACTTACAGCTGAAAAATCTGAGGCTCTGTGAAATTAAGCAGCTTAATGAAATTCACAGAATCATAACTGGAATCTAACTCTGTTTGGCTCAGAAGTTCTTCCCTCTTTGCTTCCCTAATTTTACAACTTATAAAACTTGATTTTTACCTAGATGTGTTTCATTATTTCTAAATCAATCACTGAGGAGTAAAATGCAATTGCTATAATTGTCTCAGACAGTTGTTCTTACTCAGGGACAATTTTGCCTTCAAAAGTACATTTGACAAATTTGGTTAGGACAATTTGGTTGTGACAATTAGCTGGGGCTGGGATTCTGGGGAGAAGGCTCCTACTATCTAGCGAATGGAGGTCAGGGATGCTGCTAACATACTACAATGCACAGAACATGCCCCTCCCCCCACCAGAATGGCTCATAATGTCAATAGCAACATTGTTGAACAACCGTGCTTAAGGGCTTCGATAAACGTGCCCTCATATTGCTTCCTAATCAAATACCAACTGAGTTCCTCAACATGCTGCAATATATCCACAAAACAGACTATAAAGAGATAAATTATTAAGAAACAGAAGTCAAAGTGACTGAAAGAGCAAGCTTCAACTACTGATTTTTTTAAGAGTGTATATTAATCAGCCAGGTATCTTATTTTCTGCCATGCCTTCTCAGAGATACCTGTAGTATGATAATACATGTGATCATTCATAAATTACACTCCATTATATCAATTTCATGAAATGTTTACAGTTGGTATGCTATTTTATTTCATAGCATTACTTAGAATAACTGAAATACAAAATAAGTATTTTTCTCAAAAAGTTTTATAAGTACATCTAATTAATAGAAAATATAATACAGATATTATGCATTAAGTTTTTAGGCTATACATAGGCATTAAGTTTACAGGGTGCCTTCAGTATAAAAAGTCATTCAAATGAACCTTAAACATTAAATAGTTTCTTAGGGGGGTGAAAAAAAATCAAGTTTTCAGGGTTCATTTTCTTCAACATCCAGCCTCCTAGAATTTCCTTCATACTTAATGAACATTTTATATCCTGAAAGCAGCAAGGAATTTTCTTTCAGCTCTGTATCAGTCAAACTGCCATTTTTCCTTCTACTGGTGTTATTTCTACTGTATTGTTGTTTTTGATTTGTGATCCCTTTGTCTCCTGTCATCCAAAAGGCAAAATCCAGGCAGTAGCAAGTGACTTTCTATACTTAAACACTCCAGAGTCCTTTAAATTATACAAGGAGCAGAGGTGTTGCGACCTTCTCTGGGACCCAAGGGCAAGGAAGGGCAGAATCATAATCTTTCTGCTGGTAGTTGCCAACTTACTTTTTCTCTCTTCCTTACTTTTTCCATCTTAACCAGAGAGTTCTTTTCTAGTCTCAGTTTAATCTCTGATGAACTATTTAATTTTCCAATATTCCTATATATTATATTCCCATATTATTGTGTTCATATGCTGCAGTAACAAAGGCTCATATCATGGGTCTAATTAATAAAATATTTTGTCTAGGAATTAACACCAAAACCTAGAGAGAAAGCAGAAAGCAAAACATTCAGATATATAATGTATTACTCACTAGTAATAAATTGGAAGATCTCAGAATATTATCTCTAGAACATAAGCACAATTCGTAAATTTAAAAAGCAGTTCCTTCAGCGAGGTGTAGTGGCTGAAAGCCACATTCCCAGCACTTTCGGGGACCAAGGTGGGAGGACCGCTTGAGGCCAGGAGTTTGAGACTAGCCTGGGCAACAAAGTGAGACCCTGTCTCTACAATAAATAAATAAACCCCAGCTCCACCTATAATGAGTGTAAACAGTAACAAAAATGAAGTGTGCTGATATTGCTGAATGAGTGCTAAGAATTATACAAATAAAGCTTCAGGCCCTGATTTTGTAGTATTTTACATCAACACAGATGCGAAATATAGAACTAACAGTATAAGTGATGGTGGTTATTCCAGTAGAAAATAGATGCAATGTTTAACCAACCACATCTATTAGCTGAGTCATTTAATGTATGAAGTAGAGTGGTAATTGTAAACTAACGTTATTTCCAAGACATATAATAAAAATGAATTTTAAGAAAAAATCATTTGATTAAAAATATTTCAAACCCTATTTCACTAATGTGATTTTATATGTTAAATAAGCTTCTGTGTACCATCGATCTCCAAAGAAATATGCATTAAATTATTATTATTTACAATGCTGTTTATTCTAACATTTTCAGAAATTTCTCTACAAGTAGTAATGACACTGCCCACATCAAATTTATTTTATCCACATTTCAAATTTTATATTTATGCCTGAAATTCTTAACTGCTCTGTTTTTCTCTTCTAGTCACTTAGCTTGAAAAGCATATATAGATTAGTCTTGCTGAGCTAGTATCTTTTCCACACAAAAGGAATGACTTATCCAAAAGAATGAACAATGAAAATAGTACTTTATTAAAATCCTTCAGTATATTGAAGTTGGGAGATTTAGATTTGAGTTAATGAGATGTATGTTATTTATACCTAAATAACATACATCACTTTATTAGAGAAAATCACTACACTCAATTCCCATGTGTCTTAGTTTTCTAATTGCTAACCTGCAAAGTATTTACAATATTGTCCCTTTTTCTTTGATTCATGTTAAGAAGGAAAAATATACCTGATCTAAAAAATGTCCTCATTGAATTCAAGCAAATATTTTCTTGTTGATTTGTATTTAGTTTACTAAGCCTATAATGACTAATTTAATGGCGCCTAAAATTGCAGTTTATTCTAACAACAGTAAATAGTCAAATAATTGGTTTTTTTTCCTGGTTAATTAAATTGTAAAATGCCTTTCTTATATAGCCTTCTTTTGCTTCTCCTTTACTAGTTGCAATCAACAGCATATGCAGATAACAATAACTAACCTGTACAATCCAGAGGCTGCTACTATGAACATTACGGACAAGTTTATCACTACTTATATGCATGGGAATAGGCAATAATATAAAAACAACATTTCCTATTGGAAAAATCATATGAGAAAAACTCATATATTGAAACATGAATCAACTTTAATGAAAAGACTCAGTTGTAATTTATCTAAACCAACATTTACTGGTTGAATATTATATATCGAACATTAAACTAGTTACTAGAAATAAAGAGATATAGATAATACATATTCAATCTTCTAAGATTTTAAAAATCAGAGAAGTAAAAGATAATAATTGCTAATATTTATTGACTGTTTACTAAGTAGCTTGTGTTCTTGTAGGCAGAGAACCTTATTAATAAATAGAGTAGATAGAGCACATTGGTTAAGCGTAAGTTGTTTGCCACAGCTGAAGCAAATGGAATTATTAACTTCATTTGAACAGTCATGAGTCAACAGCACTTAAAAAAATAGATGCTGATACAAGCACTAATGCATATGAGATATCACATACACCTAACAGACACATGCCACCATGGGATAGTCATGTTTTCAGTCACTATCTTTACCACCTGTTTACATTGGTGACTTCTTTTAGGTCAAACCGAAGGAACTGAAAGTTGATATCCAGGATGATCAGCCTGGCCTTCAGTGTTTTGTGGCACTGATTAGATTTAGAAATATAACATGTAAACAAACAAACTTTTAGATTAATGCATGTTCTAAATAATACTTTGTGTCTTAATGAGTGTTCAAATTCTAAATTGATCCTGAGTCTTACACATAAGCAAGATGAAGGGCTAATCAGTCACTACCACCCACCAAGTAGTTCATTCTGAGCTTTCCTCTTGGGTATACAATTCTGCCTTAATGTGCTATGTTAATTCATGTAATCATGCCTTTGTTCAACCTTCCACCAAGTCTTCATTGCATCCTTTCTCTGAACATGCTTCAGTATTCAGTTTGACAACTGAAAGATAAATTTTTGAAAGACATTTATTTTAACAAATTTCTTAACAAAACTCTGATTCAGGATACAAATGGAATCAGGTCAATGAGGGAAGGATATTATCTGAAAGGAGCAAAGACACAGCTTGTAGGAATAGTTAGAAATGGCAGTGACCAGAAAGGAAGAGCAACAATGTGGTCTTTGGGGAAAAGCACAGAGATAAAATAAAAAAGAGAATGAAGGAATGAGAGCTCTGGACCAAAGAAAAACTCTCCCGCTTCAGTTCTAAGCAGACACACCACATCTGGCCCTTATTACTGAGGAACTGCTGCTATAAAGTCAGTATATTTGCTTTAGAAAGGCCTAAGTTGCTTTAGATGTAAAATAGGAATTACACCCACTTAAAGTTCAGAGATGATACTTTTGTATCATATCATATGTGTGAGAACTAAATTGTTTGAAAATTGTAACATGGTGTAAATGAAAGTTTTATTGACCAAAAACCTCAGGGGAAAAACATTATCTTCTTTTACTTCAATTTTTGCTGACAGAATTTTTATAAACTTTTTATTCTGAAACAGATGCACAGGAAGTTCCAACAATAATATAGAGTGGCCCATGTACACTCCCTCAGTTTTCCCCATTGGTTGCATCTTATATAACTAAAGTACAATAGCAAAACCAAAAAATCTAGTCTAATAATAGGGCTACATTATTTAATCACATGTGTTGATTCATGTAACCTCCACTGCAACCAAGGTAAAGAATTATTCTATCACCAGAAAGATTTATCTTACACTGATCTTTGCATAATTTTCTGTGAGTGCTATAACAAATTCACATACATTTGGTGGCTTAAACCAGCAGACATTTATTTTCTTTCAGTTCTGGAGGCTAAAATTCCAAAGGTGTCTGCGGGCCTGCATTTCTGTGGAAGCTATAGGGAAAAATCAATCCTCTCTTTCTTCTTTTTGTGTCTGTCAGATATCAGAATACCTTGTCTTGTGGTCCTATCTCTCTCTGCTTCATCTTCCCATCTCCTTCTACTCTGCATGTCTTCCCTCTGTGCGTATATCTTATAAAGATACTTGTGGCTGCCTTTAGGATCAACCCAGACCACACAGAATAAGTTCTTCATCTCAAGATCCTTAACTAATTCTGTCTTTTGTCATAAAAGATAATACTCACAGGTTTCAGGAGAAGGATGTGGACATACATTTCTGCAGGTCACCATTCAACTCACCACTCCCTTTATAGCTATATATATATCCCTATATCTCCCCCTTCTTATCTCTAGTATAGCTAAGCCCTGACAAAAACCAACTATTTAACATCTCTAAAATAGCTTCATTTTATTAATGTTAAGTAATGGATTTGCACAGTATCTTATCTTTTGATATTCCGTGCTTTCATTTAGTATAATGTCCTTGAGCTCTTTTCAAGTTGTGTTTATCAATATTTTTTTCTTTTTACTGAGGAGTAACATTCGATGCTATGATGTGCCAGTTTGTGCAACTATCAACCTACTTTAGAAGGTTTCCAGGTTTGGGTTTATATAAATAAAGCTGTCACCAGCAATTATGTAAAGATATTTGTGTGAACATATATTTTCATTTCTCTAGGATAAATGCCCAGGAGTGTGATTTCTGAGTCACATAGTAAGTGTATGTTTAGTATTTACAAAATCATCCAACTATTTTTCAGAGTGGCTGTAACATCTCATATTCCCTCCAAGAATATATGAGTGATCCAGTTTCTGTATGTCCTTGCCAGTATTTGGTACTGTCAAAGCTTTACATTTTACCTGTTCTAAATAGAACATTTCCCTAATGGCTCTTGATGATGAACATCTTTCATATGCTTATCTACTATTGCTATATCTTTTAGATGAGATGTCTCAATGTTTTTTGTTGATTTTTTAATTGAAGTGTTTTATTTGTTTTGTTTTTTTATTTTTCCTACCTTTTGAGAGTCCGTTAGATATGTTGTTTGAAAATCTTGTCTCCTAGTTGCTAGCTTTCTTTTTCATTCTCTTATAGCATTTTTTTTTTTTTTTACAAAGCAAAGCCTTTTAATTTTGGTAAAGTCCAGTATATTATTATTTTTTCCTTTTATGGATCATGCTTTTGGTATCATGTCAAAAAACTCTTCATAAAGCCTTAGGCTCTAAAAATTTCTTCCTGTACTTTCTTTTAAGTTCTTATAGTATAATTATCATATTTAAATTTATGACCCATTTTGAGTTATTTTTTGTATAAAGAATGAGGTTTAGGTTGAAATTCTTTTTTGCCTATTAATGTTCAATAATTGTTCCAGTACTATTTGTTGAAAAGTTATCCTTTCTCCATTGAATTACTTTTGCAATTTTATTTTAAAAAATTGACAGGCTGTACCCATATGCAGCTAGATATGTGTTCTCTATTCTGTTCTGTTGATCTATATATGTCCATCCTTCTGCCAACACTATGTAGTCCTAATGACTAGTTATATAATAAGTTTGAAATAGGGTAGAATGATTTCTTTCACTTTACCCTTCTTTTTCAGAATTGATTTTCCTAATTCTAATACCATATAAGTTTTAGAATAATCTTTCCTATATCAATAAAAAGTATTGCTGGAATATAAATTTGGCAAGAATTGACATCTTTACTGTACTCAATCTCCCTTTTCATTTCCCTTACTCCCAATTTTTATCCTTGAGCAATTTAAAAGTTCATACTCCACTCAACCCCAAGATGCACAGAATCACTGATCTGCTTTCTGTAACTAAAATTTTAATTATTTTTTTCTAGAATTACTGATAAATGGAATCATACAATATGTATTTTTGTGGTTCAATTGTTTGGGTAAGCATAATACTTATAAAATTAATCTATCGTATTTCTGAGTAGGATCCCTTTGTGTGCATAAACCACAGTCTGTTTATCTACTCACCTGTCAATGTCCATTTGGGATGTTTCCAGTAATTTGGGCCATTATAAACAAAGGTGAGTAGACATTTGTTTTTATTTCACTTGAATAAATATGTAAGAATCGAGTTGCTGCATTGTATGGTAAACGTGTGCCTAATTTTATAAAGCATTGCCAAATGTTTTCCGAAGTGGTTATATCAATTTACATCAACAGCAGCAATGTGTATGAGTTCCCAGATTTCCTGGGTGAAGTTAAATTCTTCTATCTCATGCTTTACTGCTGTTTGTATCTACTTGGAGCATCGCAGCAGCCTGTAACCTGGTCTCTCCAGTGCCTCTTGCTCTCCCTACAATATATTTCCATAGAGCACCCAGGGTGATAAAATCAGATTACATCACTCTTCTGTTTCAAAACTGTCAATGATTTTCTTAGCTAATGATTTAGAATAAAATTAAATTCCTTAACATAGTCTACCATAATGTACATGATGTCTGTCTTTCTTATATTTTTGCAGTGCTTATTTAGTATACAACTCTCATTTGGTTCTTCAAATGCTCCAAGCTTATAAAGCTTCTATTGTCTTTAATGAATAGTTCTTAAGAGCACAGCGAATGAATAAATTACTCTAAATAAAAATCACTGAATTGTATGGTGATTATTTGTGTATCTTTCTGTCTTGCAGATTCAAAGTGCCTAAAAATACTCCTTTTGTCTTTGTACCTATAACTTTAGCAGTATGTCTACTAGAGATATTATTGAAGAATGCTTGAAGAAATATACTATGGTTAATGTTGATTCTGTCACTTGTTATCCTTAAAACTCTTCAGCATCTTGAGAATAACCTTATTGCTAGAATGATATCACGAATGTCCAAATATGAACCAATGATCTGATTGTTATTTCTTGATATACTTATAATTCAGCTTCACAATTTCCTCAAACGTAGGTCTTTCCTTCTTAATTGATAATTTTATTGCCTAAGAGTCATCATAGGTTCCTCTTCAACATAATGCTGTATCTCTGAGATCTTCATTTTTACGGTGTTAGAGATACATTTTAAAAATATGTTTTAGAATTGTATATTTTATTTCTTCTGCATGTAGTAACATTTACATCTAGAAATATGGACCAGCATAAGTATTTCATTTTCCATTAATGTATCTGTAAAAGTGAAATACAATTATTTAAAATTTTTGGCTAACAAAATACCCAATTCTTCCTCTCCACATTTCAGCAGCCTTTTCTGACTTCATTATGTTTTTCTTCACTTTCACTGTTGCCAGCAAGAGGTACGTGATTCTTAATGGCACTTTTAGTTTGCATTTGGGAGAATTATTTTTCTGTGATATGATAGGAATGTAATTCTATTATTGGAAAAGCTGTTATTTTTTCTTTTCCAATGTGGTTCTCTTGCCATCAAAATCCAGGGGTGGAGAATGTAGCAAATTTCTAAACTGGACTCACATCAAGAGTGGTTCCTGTTATTTTGGGAGCTTAATACAATTTCCAACTCTTATCTCAGACCTGGATCAGCTTGATAACTATATTTTCCTCCTGGCTTTCCTCCTCTGATCTGTAATTATTTTCTGCCATTGGTGTCATGCTTATTGGTGTGCAATTGTAACTTCTCAAATGTCTTCTCTCTGACTTCTCTGCCTACTGAAGCTGACGTTTACCAGTCTACTTTCACTGATGAGTCACAATTCTACTTAATTTTATTTAACTCTTGCAAATTTAATATAAAATAACTAATCATACCAAAAATACAAAGAATAATTTAATTTATATAATTATCAGCAAGGTCTCAAGCTTAGTATTTCCCACATTTTGGTCTACTTTAAAAGAAATGTTTTAAATTAACTTTCAAATACAATGATAATTGCCTTTAAATATTTCACTATTTCTCAAAATATAAAACATTTAATTCATATGTCGCTATACAAACATAATTTTATTACCACACAACAGAAAATTAAGAATAGTTCTTATCATAATCTAATAACAGTTCCTTACTTTAATTTCCCCCAATTTTTCCAATGAATCACTTACAAATGATTTGCCTTTGGTTACACTTTTTAAAAATAATTAATATAAAATAGACCCATATGTTTCATGGCACTGATTTGTTGAAAATCAGGTCAATTTTTCCTACAGAATTTTCCAACTTTATGATTTTTGATGACTGCTTTCTCGTAGCATCATTTCATTCGTTCCTGTATCCTATATTTTTCGTCAATTGAAATTTGATCTAAAGATGTGATTAGTTTCAGATTAGACAATTTGGGCAAGAATAGTTAGTAGCAATTCTATATAGTTGTTTTGCATCATTGGAGTCAGGTAAAATGTGGCTGTTCTACATTGTTTATAGTGATGAGTGGGCTCAAATTATAGCTTTTACTTACTTTTATTTTTGTAACTTTACTTTTTATACATTTTCAAGTTTCAGACAAGTTTTGAGAATAAAACAACTAACACACATACATACTCTTTACCCAGAACCATCAACTGATTACATTCTGCCTCTTTTTGTCTTATCCTTCTCTCTCTTTCTTTACACATACATACATACACACACACGTGTGCACAGACTTAGATATTTAAAACTTTGATCTGAGTCATTTGAGGGTAAGTTGGCTCTAAGTGCTTTATCCCTAAGTACACTACCGTGTACTTATTAACAAGGACATTCTCTTTCATATTCTACAGTAATTACAATCAGTCAATCTAACTTTAAGGTAATATTATTAGTATTTATTCCAGAGACTAATTTCAATTTTTGTCAATTATCTCTGTATCCTTTGCCTGTATATATTTTCTGGTCCAGAATCCAGTCAAGTATTATGCATTGTAATTGGTTGTGAAGCTTTTTATTCTTTTTAGTCTAGAATGGTTTTTCTGTTTTCCTTTATGCTTTATGATGTTGGTATCTTTAAGAATCCTAGCCAACTAATTTTCAGGATATCCATTAAGTTGGGTTTGTCTAATGTTTTCTAATGAATGTATAAATTCAGAAAGTCAGATTCACTCTTAAAAATGCAGATTGGTTTAACAATCAACTAAAAGCCAGATTAGAAAATGCTTAGCACACTTCATTTCTTCTTTTCTACTCCATGAAAGATAATGCTAACAAGCAAAGGCTCTCTTTTCTACTCAACTAAATTTGAATTCAGAATACTTCCTAAAATAGCACCTCCTAAAGCCAAAATAACTCAAAAAGAAATACCTATTTGACACGTTTTTTCTCAGACTCTTTCTGCTACTCAACATGTATGGTTACTTTTCTCTGTTTTGCCTATTTCACCGTATTCTACAGCCACTGAATGCAAGATGTCTATCCCATAAGAAAGTAGTAGTGCAATAAGCATTGCTTAATGGCATAATAGGGAGACAGTATGTTTTTGGGATATAAAGAAGCACTGGAGCCTAATTTTACTGGAGATTCTATCCCACGTAGGGCATTGTCATTGTAGGGAAATGATTTATTTGTTTTTAATCTCAATGTTTTCATCTGTGAAAGAAATGGTATTGCTTATCTTTTAAGGTTAATATGAAGAATAGAGATATTGAACATATACGTTAACTATTGCAGGGACTGGGCAATTTGTAATTACTATTGTTAGTTTTATTATGAGCTAGACCAAGCTCTAGAAGTTATTTTGAATTTTATCTTAATATTTTCTACTAACTGTGATTGAGAAGTAATGCTAATGAAGTCATATCAAAAAGCACATGGGAAACAACCATCCACAATTAGCTACAGAGATTGTGTAAACAATCAGAAAAATGTGGACAGTATCCTGGGAGCCCTTAAACTTTGATGCTATCTAGATCTTCATTGCAGTAGCTTAAAAGTTTGTATTGATAGAGAGAATACTGTTAAGCAATGTGGTGTGATTAAAATAATACATAAATTGAAGTTAAACTTGCATTTGAATCTTATTTTGGTTACTTATTTGCTTTTTAACTATATATAAATTGTCTTTTATCCTTAATTTTATCATTTATAAAATACAATTATTTTTAAAATTAAGTGATATTTTATAATTTTGCAAAGGATCTTACATATAGTGGTACTTCACTAATACATAAGCATTATTTATGGTTACTGAAAAGATTAAGTGTATAAAATTTGTTTGGGGCATATATTTAGCATTTTTATTAAGAAGTCTAGGATCACATGTCTTTTAATACTTCTACCATTTATATATCACATAATCCAAACCTTAATTTGTAAGCAAAGGAAGAAATAATGATACCAAAATTTTGATAGCTTTCATATCTTTACAAATATATCTGACAAAGAGAACTTGAAAACTTAGTTTGTACCTTGGCATTTCTATCTCTCTGAATGAATCTTCAAATCCTAAATTAATATTTAAAATTTATCCTGTTGTTCTCCTTCCTGTGAGATCACATTTATTCTAGGATTTTTCAGTGTAATTTAATAGGCAAAACACAAAAAGAGGCAAAACAGCATACTACATATGAAAATGGAGATAGAATTTTACTAGCCATAGCTAATTTGATGACAACAGATTATCTAATTACCTGAAGGCAATTAGAAGATTCTTTCAGATTGTGTGTGCTAATCACATTGTATCTTCTGTTTTCCTGTGACCTATCTTCCCAAGCAGAAGCTTCTACATGTCCTTAAAAGTGCTAGAGCCATGTCAGTCTTTCCTCAAGACCAACATGCTTTGACTATTCATTGTCTTTCCAGCTGCTAACTGGCTATCCATCCTAAATTCATTCACTCTCCCCACAGTGTCTTTGCTAAGCAATCACACTGCAGTGTTCAATGCTGTTGCTAACTTTCCAAGAGCAATAGTCCTATTTTTCTTCTTATTTTCAGCATCTTACTCTTTTTTTAAACCTCTGCCACCTGAATTTTCTTGAATACACCAATATGTAGATTTCCTAACACTGAACTATACACAGAAAAAAATCCTCAATCAGTGATAAAACTGTTGCTAATATTAAGAGCTTAATTTTCCATTTCGTAGTACACTCTTGCTTTGTACAAGGATTAATAAACTTTACTGATCCCAAGATCGATGACAAAATGTTGCATCTACTAAGGACCCTACACAGAACTCTTTCAAAGACTGTTTCATTTTATCTTCAAAGACAGTTCACTGTTGTGCTCAAGGCATAAATTATTGTATGCATCTTAATGATAAATAATCTCAACCTAGGAAATGTCAATGAATCCAAAGTATCAGAGCTAGTGAATTGATTAGGACACAAACTGGTTTCTCTAACTCCATACACTGTGCTATTTCCACTATATAATTTTAGTTGATCACTTCCTGGTTGTTTTTGGGTTTTCTGAAGTCCCTAAAAAGAATTTGATGCCTATGAAGCATAAGAGAAAGTTAGACTCAGACACACCGTTTGTGTGGATACAATGAAGAATTTGGGATCTTTCCTCCTAATTCTTCTGTCCTTAGCATTAGTGGATACTTATCTGCATTGCAGCTTCTTTTACACATCCATTTTTTCTATGCATGATTCTTTGAACTCAATTCCTTGGATCGCTTATCCTCAGCTTGAGATAATTTGGAAGGTAGAAAGGAACTAATGACAGAAAAGAAATCTCTTGGGTAAAACAGAAATAAACTCTAATTTTTTAAAGCAGGAAGAAAATAAATTATCTTAACCTACTTTCACTAACCACCTAAATTACCACATCAGGTCCCATGACTTTAAATACCTTCTCTATGATGAAGTATATCTCTAGCCCCACCACGCAATAACTCCAGACTTGTATGTCCAGCTGCCTCCATGACATCGCTAACTGTATGTTTAAATAACATCTTCACAATTAACATGCCTCAAAACCAAACTCTTGAAATACATTCACCTCTGAAAATATCCTCCCCTCCCCACCACATTTTTCCACATCTCAGTAAACACTAACTCCATTTTTCCACCTACTCAGACCAAAGTCTTGGATTCATCCTTAACTCCAATCTCACACCGCATATACAATTTACCAACAGGCTCTGTATGTCCTGTCATAAAACAAATTCTGTTACCGAATCTGTTTCTCCACCACACCAGAGGCACCCAGGTGCACGCCATCATCATTTCGCACTTTAAATGTTGAAATAATCTTCTATAATGTCTCTTGCTTCTATGCTTGTCCCCACCTCTAGTCCACTGGCAATGCAAAAATCAAATTGATCCTTTTATAATAAAAGATGTCACTTCTATCTTCAGTACCCCCCAGTAGCTTCTCCTTTCATTTAGAGGGAAAGCCAAAATTTTGTAAATGGCTGACAAATTTCTCATAATCTGCTCCCATTCTAACACTGTTACCTTACCTCCTACAACTTTTATCCTGACTGATTCTGTTCTGTTTATCAGACATACCAAGCACATTCCCGTATCAGGACACTTGAACTTGCTGTTACTTTTGCCTGGACTACCTACTTCCCAGATATGGTTAAGACTCATGTCCTCACCTCCATCAAATCTGTGTTCAAATGCCACCTTATCTGTGAAGGCTTCCTTAATTGCCCTATTTAAAATGGCTAATCCCTCATGCCCAACTCTCCTTATTCTTATTATGTAGCTATTTATCTCACAACACTTTTCACTACCTGATAAACAATATATTTTACTTATTTGTTGGCCAATGGTCTGTTTACACCAGCAGAGCTGAAGCTCCATGAAGGAATATTTGTTATCCAATGTATTCCTAGAACCTAGAATAATATCTAGTCCATAGTAATCACTCAATACATTTTAACTTAAGTTAATATAATTTTTTTGTTATGAATTTACCTTATGATAAAACAGACCAGAGATAATAGGTAATTCATTCAAGGGGATACAGTATAATGACTGACAGTGACAAGAGTGATAGGGAAGAATGAAAACCCTAGTTCACAAGGACTGCTAGCTGACTAGGCTTGGGTGTCCCCAGCAAATATAAACTGCTCAGACTTGATTCAGTCGTGAAGGTCAGTGGTTAAATGTCTATTCTCGTCACTTCTATTGAGTCTTTTATGAGCTGTGCTAAATTAACATTGAGTGGTACAATGGCAATAAAAATGTTATTTGAGTTTAGAAGAAGATAGTTGCATATTAAAGTATATAATAGTTATTAAGTTTCAAATCAGACAATGCTTACTCAAAGCTGACCACTAATCAGAGAGTTTATTAGTTTAACATTATTTAACCTTGATGACATACTAGTAGAAGAGAAGGATGTATTTGGTTTAATGACTTGGAAGAATATATGAAAAAAAAAAAACCTTAAAACAGGAGAGTGACTACAAATGCTTTCTTCTGAAAAATAAGAAAATTTAAATTTCAAAAATCATTTGGTTGCTACTAGGAAAAAAGTATTATAATGACCTGTATGGTAAAATACTCAAGACAATATAGGTATTTCAAGTAAGCAACAGTGTTCCCTTTCAGCCAGAACTTGGTAGGCAAAGCTGCAATGATAGCCACAGAACTCATGGCTAATCAGAAAAATATGCAAATCATTTGTAGATTATAGTTAACTTGTCAGTTACCCTTGGTGTAAAATATTAACTTAGGAGAATAAAAAAGGAAATAGCTATAAATAAATACAAAGTGTTTGAAAATAGTTTATCCAGTAAAAACTTATTAAATCCTGGGACTTGGCAGATATAAAGCTAAAAGATAATTCAAGCTATTGGGTTAAGACTGATGCATAAGCTTATACACTTTTTCTCTTTTTTTAATCTTTAAATTGACAGTGATGATTTTTTAAGGCAGTAAATCTATAAAAGAAAATAAAAGAGGGTGGGGCCATCAGGAAATAAGACATTTTACTGCATGTTTTAAAATTGAGGCGAATGGTAGAACGTTGTCAGGTGAAAGGAAACTCCACCTAAATTTGCCCAATATATAGTAATTGAAGAAAGAAGGATCTCAAAACTCTGGACTTGGAATCTACTTGTGTGATGAAAGGTAAAAGGGAGATGGGCTAAAACAGGATAATTCAGTATCAACATAGCAATAAATCAGAGGTTAAAGAATAGAACTTAATGAATACTATGTCATTTGGAAAGTTGAATAAAGAGTGTAATATAATCTTTATTAGGCTGTTTTAAGTAGAAAAGGCATTTGTAAGAAAAGCCCTGTGTAGCTCACAGAATTCCTGGGAAGGCTGGAAAACCAGAAAATAGAAAAAACAAAACAAAACCAAAAAAAAAAAAAAACGGCACAATGAGATCCCACGCAAGCAAACTACATTTCAACTGATCTTTTAGAATAAGCCTGTGTGTAGCAGCACCACTGAGTATTGAATTTGTAGCTGTACTACTGCTGGAGAGAGTTGATAATGACTCTCCAAGAGTGAATTATCCACTTTTAAAACATTTCTTACATCACTAACCCTACAACAAAACTCCAAGACCATACATTGTGTACAGTGTACATTGCTCAGGTGATGGGTGCACCAAAATCTCAGAAATCACCACTAAAGAACTTACTCATGTTACCAAACGCCACCTGTTCCCCAAAAACCTATTGAAATTTTTTTAAATGCAGTATTCAAAGGAAAAAAAAACTCCAGGAGTGTACAGCAATATAGCTGAGCCTAGCTCATATGTGAATGCCCTGACTATGGGAATTATGAGAAAGTAGGATCTGAGGGTCTGTTTTCAATAGAGATGAGGCAGTTTCTTAGTGAAATGCACTTCTTTAGTGAGTTTCAACATTAGGTAAACAAAGGAATATAAAACTTAAACATTGAAAAACAACCAGTAATTGCTAGCACTATTCACAATAGCAAAGACATAGAATCAACCTAAATGCCCATCAATGATAGATTGGATAAAGAAAATGTGGTAGATATACATCATGGAATACTATGCAGCCATAAAAACCAACAAGATGATGTCCTTTGCAGGGACATGGATGGAGCTGGAGGCCATTATGCTTAGCAAACTAATGCAAGTATAGAAAACCAAATACCACATGTTCTCACTTATACATGGGAGCTAAATGGTGAGAATACATGGATACTTAAAGGGAAACAACCCACATTGGGGCCTATCAGAGGGTGAATGTGGGAGTAAGGAGAGAGTCAGGAAAAATAATTAATGGATACTAAGCTTAATATGTGGGTGATGAAATAATCTGTATTAAAAACCCCCATGACACACACATACCTGTGTAACAAACCTGCTCATACTGCACATGTACCCCTGAACTTAAATAAAAGTTAAAAAAATTGGGGAGAGGTAAATGAGAAGGATTGTGTGTGTGTGTATTAATATTTTACATATGGTAAGAAATAATTTTACGTAACTATAGTGTATATAAAGTTACATAATTTAATCTATGTTTATGTCTTTGTACAAAATTTAGACATAGATGAACTTGGTTTGTTTGTTAGTTTAAGATAGAGAAGACAAGGAGGAAATGTCAGGCTGTTTCTCATTAAAAGTTTTGCTTTTCTACTTGATTTTGTTTTTATTGCATCCATATATGTGATAAATAAGTGAATTTAAATATAATACATTTGATCAATAAATGGTGAGTTTACACAAAATTAAGAGAGATTGAAGTAAAGATTGCCCACTTCCAAGACTCTGATTTGGTTTTCCATGATTCTGTGGAATTATGATTTCAAATCTTAAGTCCAGAACCCCTTGCAGTTTCTGGTAGCCCTGCCTTCTTATCTGAGGCCTCTGCAACTGGGAATTTTAGAAATATCTGCCCTGCAAAACACAGAAGGAAAACTGATTCATTTTTAAAAGGAAAACAAGTTCTATTTCTGGCAAGAAAGCATGAGGAGCTCTCCAGATTCGCACCCAAGAAAAACTGGTGAAAATTGCTAAAAAATAAAAGATTTAAACCTACACATATACCCCAGAACCTAAAATAAAAATCCAAAAATTAAAATTAAAAAAATTTAAAAGCAAATGAAAAAAAATAAATGATTTAAAGTTTCTGGAAATATGCCTAAGGTCATGCAGCAAATGAAGGAACATATATTCAAAAAAATTACCAAAATTCCATAAGCACAGCAAGAGCCACCTACCTTTCATCTTTCATCTCAGAGAGCTGGACACTATCCTCCAGATGGATATAGCCAAGGGCACAGGACTCCCTTTCCCTAACTTCTCAAAGGACTATCATTCCAGGAGGGCCTTATATCAGTGTTTCTCATTCTGCTCCCAGATAACTGTTGCTCAGACTCAGTTCTGGGCAAATGCATCTGGGGGAAAAGAGGGCTCCCTTCTCCTGCCCAACCACTACTTATGCAACAGAGATTCCACTTTGAGTGCAATGCCATTAAGAATACTGGGGCCTGGATCACTCATATACAGGCAGAAGTGGTGAGGATTCCATAGTGAGAGGGGCAAGCTTAGGTGACCTAAAGCTACTGCTTTCCCCATCCACAAAGCACTCAGCTCCTAAGGCAGGAGTGTCATTCAGGGAAACTTGATGTCATTGTCCCTGCTCACAGCACCAGACCTATGGCTCAGAGATTTTATCTGAGGGAAAAGTAGATCATAAAACTGTATTTAAAATTTCTCCCCAAAGCAACTGACTTTATTTACAACAGAGTACAGAGAAATTTAAACCTATGAGCATTCTCAACAACAATGGAGGTTGTAGTAAAAGACAATATGAAGGAGATTAATATATCCACTGGAGATATCAGCTAAACTATGAGCCAGCTAGTTTGCTTGAGAGAAAAGTGGGAGAGAGATGGAAATAGCCCTCCTTGGGTCAGAACAAATTTCAAAGACTGACTGCAGAAATTATTTCTTCAAGCAAATCTAATTTTGGTTAATATGGGAAGCAACTTATCCTTCCAGATATTGTCAAAACAATAAAAAAAGCTGAAAATTCATGGAGCTTGACAGTTCGGTGTGATCAGGGAATGAGAGAGACAAAGGGAACTCTGGCAAAACCATTGACAACAGAGTGACTATGTATTTACTGAATTCTTTACCCCTGAGAAGCAATCTCAGAGACTTCACACTGCTGGTGAGGGTGGGGTAAGAGTCATAGCCTTCACTATTATAAGCCAGTTAATAACTAAACAAGTAAAAAAGCAAATAAAAATAACAAGCCTGGCGTGAGAGGGAGTACCAGTACCCAGAGTTGCTGCAACATATTATTTAAAGAGTTCAGTTAACAACAAAAAATTATGAGACATACAGAGAATGAGAAATATAACTCATTCACCAGAAGTTACGCAACAGAAAATGCCTGTGAAAGTAATCATATGTCTTATATAGCAGACTAAAACTTCAAAGTAGCTATTATAAATATATTCAAAGACCTAAAGGAAATGATGATTAAGAAAGTAAATAAAAGTATGACAATGGTATTGCATCAAATAGAGAATATCAACAAAGAAATAGAATATATTAAAAAAGAAATTTCCAAATGGAAAACCTGGAACTAAAAAGTACAACTTAAATAAAAAAATTAATAGAGGGAAACAGCAGTAAATTTGAACTGGCAGAAGAAAGAATTGTTGCACTTGAAAACAGATTAATTGATTTTATGTAATCTAAAGAACAGACAGAAAGAGGAATAGAGAAAAAAATAACAGAGCCTAGGACAAATGTGAACACCATTAAACTCATCAACATAAACATAATGAAAGTATACAAGAGGAGAAAGAGACGAGATAAATATTTGAGGAACAATTGGCTAAAAACTTCCAAATTTATTGAAAAGCATTAATCTATACATACAGGAAGCTCAGAAAGCTCCATGAATAATAAACATAAAGGGTTTCACAAACAGATACATCAGAATAAAAATGCTGAAAGCCAATGACAAGGAGAAAATCTTGAAAATGGCAGAGAAAAATGTTTATTTAAAAGTGAAGCAAGACAAAATTAACAGCTGACCTGTAAGTAGAAACAATGAAGGCTAAAGGGCACTGGCATACCACATTTGAAGTGCTCAAAGAAAAAAAGTGTCAAGAATCCTATATCCAGCGGAGCTATCTTTGAAAAATAAAGGTAAAATAAAGAGATTCCCTTATGAACAAAAACTGTGAAAATTTTGTTACTAACAGACCCACTTTAAAAGAAATACTAAAGAATGCTTCAGGAAAAAAGCAAATGCAATAATTCAATGTTTGAAATTATTAATCATCAGGCAAATGCAAATCAAATCTACAATGAGATACCATTTCACACCTACTAGGTATAATCAAAAAGTTGGATAATAGTACGTATTGATGAGGATGTAGAGAAACGAAACATATGCACACTGCTGGTGAGAAGGTAAAATGATTGTATTAGTTCATTTTCACATTGCTATAAAAACTTCCCTGAGACTGGGTAATTTATGAAGTAAAGAGGTTTAAGTGACTCACAGTTCCACACAGGTGGGGCGGCCTCAGGAAACTTACAATCATGGCAGAAGGGGAAGCATTTACCTTCTTCACAAAGTGGCAGGAAAGAGCATGAACATGTGAAGGAGGAACTGTCAAACAGTTATAAAACCATCAGATATCATGAAAACTCACTTACTATCACAAGAACAGCATGGGGAAAACCACCTCTATGATCCAGTCACCTCCTACCAGGTCCCTTCCTTGACACATGAAGATAATGGGGATTACAATTCAAGATAAGATTTGGGTGGGGACACAGAGCCAAACCATATCATTGTGGCCCTGGCCCCTTTCAAATCTCATGTCTTCATATTTCAAAACACAATCATGTCTTCCCACAGTCCCCAAAAGTCTTAACTCATTTCAGCTTTAACCCAAAAGTTCAAGACCAAAGTATCATCAGAAATAAGTCAATTTCCTTCTGCCTAGCAGTCTGTTAAATAAAAAACAAGTTAGTTACCACCAAGATACAATGAGGATTCAGGCATTGGATAATTGATTCCATTCCAAGTGGGAGAAATTGGCCAAAACAAAGGGGCTACAGGCCCCATGCAAGTCTGAAATTGAGCAGAGTAGTCATTAAATCTTAAAGCTCTGAGATAATTTCCTTTGACTCCATGTATCACATCCAGGGCACAGTGATGCAAGGGGTGGGCTTGCATAGCCTTGGGCAGCTGTGCTCCTGTGGCTTTGCAGGGTATGCCCCCCTGGTTGCTTTTACAGCTGGCATTGAGTGTCTGAGGCTTTTCCGGGAACATGGTGCAAGTTGTCAGTGAATATACCATTCTCAGGTCTGGAGGACAATGGCTTTCTTCTCACAGCTCCAGTAAGTAATGCCCCAGTGGGGACACTGTGTGGGGGCTCCAACCCCACATTTTTCTTCCACACTGCCCTAGCAGAGGTTCTCCATGAGGGCTCCACTCCTACAGCAGACTTCTGCCTAGACATCCAGCATTTCCATACATTCTCAGAAATCTAGCCAGAGGTTCCCAAAGCTGAACTCTTCTGTGCACCCTAAGGCCCAGCATTACATGGAAGCCATCAAGGCTTGGACTTGTACCCTCTGAATCAATGGCCCAAGCTATACCTTGGCCCCTTTTAGTCATGGCTGGAGTGACTGGAATGCAGGGCACCAAGTCCCTAGGTTGTACACAGCAGGACAAGCTTGGACCTGGCCCGTGAAACAATTTTTTCCCCCTAGGCCTCCATGCTTGTGATGGGAGGGACTGTTGTGAAGATTTCTGATATGCCCTAAAGACATTTTCTCCATTGTCTTGGTAATTAACATTCCCAGCTTCTCATTACTTATGCAAATTTCTATAGCCAGCTTTAATTTTTTCTCAGAAATTAGGTTTTTCTTTCCTAACACATGGCCAGGCTGCAAATTTTCCAAACCTTTATACTCTGTCACCTCTTAAACACTTTTCTGCTAAGAAATTTCTTTTGCCAGGTGGCATTGAATAAATGCTCCCATTCCAAATACCAGGTGGCAAAAGAAATCCACTTCTGTGACGTGGCAGAAGGAATTTCTTAGCAGCAAAAGTGTTCAAGAGGTGACAGAGTATATTTTGGAACAAATCATCTCTTTTTATTTTATGTTGGAATAAATTTATATTTAAATATATATATATTTAAATCATCTTTTTTTATTTTATTTTTGAATAAATATATATTTAAGAATAAAAGTATATTTTACTTTGGAATAAATCATCTCTTTCAAGTCCAAAGTTCCACAGATCACTAGGGCAGGGGCAAAATGCTGCCAGTCTCTTTGCTAAAGCATAGAAAGAGTGACCTTTGCTGAAGTTCCCTCAACCTAAACCTCCTTGTCTATATCACTATTAGCATTTTGGTCAAAATTATTCAACATCTCTCTAGAAAGTTCTAAACATTCCCACATGTTCCTGTCTTCTTCCAAGCTCTCCAAACCATATCAGTGGTAAAGCCACTTTGGAAACAGTCAGACAATTCTTCAAATGTTTCCACAGAGTTATCATGTGACCCAGAAATTCTATTTCTGGGTACATAACCAACAAAATAACAACACATGTCCACACAAAAACTTGTACAATAATGATACTCTGCATGATGGCCAACCAAATAGTGGGAATAACCCAAATGTCCATTGACTGAAAAACAGATAAATAAATTTGTGGTATGCTCATATAATTGAATATGTTTATACCATAAAGGGGCACAAAATCTTGATATATGCTACAACATGGATGAACCTTGAAAACATTATGCCAAGTTGAAGAAGCCAGACGCAAAAGACTACACATGATATGATTCATTGTATAAAAAACATCTACAATAGTCAAATCTATAAACCAGAGGGTAGATTTGTAGTTTCTTAGAGGTTGCAGGGTTGGAGAGTAGGGAGTTTGATATCTAAAAGGTATGGGGCTTCTTTTTGCTATAATAAAATATTCTAAAATTGACAGTGATGGCAGTTGTATACAATTATTTAAATACGTTAAAAATCATCAAATTTTATATTGGGATAATGAGAATTATTTCTCAATAAAGATGTTATTAATAATAAAAAATTTAAAAAAAGAAGAGCACACAACTGTCTTATGGTGAGTCATATAAAATAACTTGTAGAGAAGAAGGAAATCAACCTTCAGTCCTGGTACTTGAAAAAATAGTTCAATATATATTACAGACATGGAAAAAGCAATCCAGGGAAATAATTAAGCAGTGGTTTGACTCAAATGTACTTCTGGTTAAAGTTATAAATAGAATAGTCATTGAGCCCTTCTTAGAGTAAAGGAGTTTCAAAATACTGCCTGCCACTGCTCAGGGTTTCTGGTTAAAAGATACAAATGTAAAGAAACCTGCAGAGTTTTGTGGTCCAGATGGGTGCCAAATTTTGGGAATAATATAAATAGAAACAGATTCTTTTTCTTATAATTAAATGAACTGATTTTTAGGTTTATTTTTAAAAAATCAAGTATAGCCAAGGGAAAATGTAATGACGATAAATTATTCTTACAAGATGCTGAAATTCTTAGAAATTCATAACAAATAAAACAATATAGTGCTGGCTCATAAATAAATACATTAATGGAACTAAAAAAACTCAAGACAAACTCAGTATATAGGGATATTTAGATTTTTTTAATATTTCAAATCAGTGGGGAAAATATGGACTAATCAACAAATGATATTCAAACAATTTGGTAGTTATCTAGAAAAAGAAATAAGGTTGAATCAATCTCTCAAAATTTCAATTCTATAAATTCCAGTTTTCATTAAAAAATTAAATGCAAAAATACAAATATATGAAAGTACAAGGTGACATAATAAAACACATTTAATTTCTTTAAATTTGGAGAGAACTTTATACATGTGACACAATTCCAAAAGAAAAGACTGACAAATTAAATCTCAAATACGTCCTGAATAACAGAAATCTTCATCACTAGAGGAGTTACAACAAACTGGGAAAAATATTTGTAACATATATCTATACTCCTATATTACATATTACATAATGCATGTGTGTGCACACACACACACTTTATATTAAGTGATCAATTAAAAAGTTATCTAATGCATAGTTTCCTAAAGAATAAGTATAGACTAAATCAACAAAGGAGTAAACACAGATACAGGCAACTCATGTGGAAGGAGAACACTGAAGACTTTTAATGGGTTGAAAGAGAATGACTTTGGTTTACAATTAGAGCATGAGCATTATATGGAAGAGGAATGAGGACTCATCAATTGTTCTTATGAAAAGTCTTATTCTTTCTAAGGCGATGGCTCTGATCTTACTTTACCTCTTAGGAGATGCAATCAACGTCAGCCTGACTCAACCATTCTTAAGCAAAAAAGATTTTTGAGGATTTGGATTGTATTAGGAATATTACAATTTCAAGAATATTTTATTTATATATTTTCATTACCTGTAAATACAGGGAGATACACATACATCTTATTTTTGTATTTGTACTAATTTATGCTCATATGTTTGAGTGTATTTAATATTACACATAAATTTCATTTTCCCCAATAACACAGGATAAAAATTTGCTAAGTAAATTATCCTAATTTAAAGCTTTTTTGACTAATATTCACTCTTTTCCCCTAAAAGCTTTGCTTTAATACGTGTCTGTGAAACATCTAAATGGTGAAAAACACTACATGAATTTAATTAAAATGAAAATATTGCTTATGAAAGGAGCAACGTATGATTTTAGAAAGTCATGTATTTTCAATATGTTAGCTATTATATCTCCACATGCATTTCTGTATTCCTAATACTAGGGGTGCTGTCTGGTGGTATATTTAACGACTTCATGCCCTGTGTTTATGCTATTTTCCTGCCCGCTTTTACAGATTTGACACCTATTTATGTTCAAGCAGATGGGGTCTGTGAAATGCTGCCATTGCAAACAAAAGGAGGCTGTGGGAGACACCAATTCACATCATTAGTGATAGCAGTATGGCAGGGGTCAGTAGACATGCCTCTCTGAAGACACAGGTAAACCTTCAGAAGCTGGTAAGCTGGACTCAGGCTAACAGCTCTTCCTTTGCTGATTTCTACTTTTAGAGATACTGATCAGTTGAACTCTTCTAGAGTGTAAAGTCTACATATGTGAAGATAGACTGACCAGCTTGAAAACTGCTTGTTATTTGACTTTGAGCACGTTGTTTAACCTCACTATACTTCAGTTGCATCATTTTCAAAATGGTGCTAGTAAGTTTCTTGTCATGATTAATTATCTTCATGAATCTAAAATACCTAGAATGGTGCCTGTAGATAACGCAAAATCAATCATCACGAACCATTTATATAAGAGGAAATTATGAGGCACTTAGCACCAGAAGAGCAAGTCTGAATATACAGATTAGATTGAGTATATAGGAAAGTCTCCATTTTCATGGTCTGTAACATGAGTTTAAATTAAATAATTTCCATCTTGAGAGATAGCAGGCTATTTAAATATAAATGATCTTAGAAATCAGACTGTCCTGACATCAGTTATAATTCTGAAATTTTTCAGCTCTGTGGCTTTTGGCGAGTGTTTTTTATTCAATTAACAGTATTAACTTAGTGGTCATTATATTCCTAGTATAGTAACAGGTGCTGGGGATAGAGAAGTGAACACAAGTAACAAAAGTCCTTTCTCTCCTGGAGTCTGTGGTCTAGATTGGACCTCTGTGAGAAACCTAGGGTTATAATCAGCTTTTGGCTTGACATTTGTAATCTCAGACTCAAAACTCAGGCAGATTCATAAATCACTCACATGTTTCCTATTTACATTAATCCGCATGAGGATGCTGGCTACCTCTTACCATTGCACAATTGTGGAAGAAACTTGCCTAATATAATAAGATCCAACAAAATATAAAGAATAGCAAAAGAAACACCAGAACCCGGGAGGAAATACACTCATATAATGATCATCAAAAAAAGAGAAAGAACCTACCCAAACAGAATAATCTTACCAAAATAATTCATGTCCTATTTAACACATTAGGGGAACCGATATATACAGAGATGGACAAGGCAAGATCTTTGCCTTCAGGGAATTCTGAGACTAGACAAAGTAGTCAAAATGTGAATAGATGAGTTAAGACTTAGCATGTTCATTCTGGCAGACATATGGACAAAACATTATAGGAGTACACAGAAGGAATTTCTCCTTTTAAGTAGGGAAGGCAGATGGACATAATATAGAAAGTTCCATGTGAGAAGACTGGAACAGAAGTCTAGGCACTCTCAGACAAAAATAAGCAAGGATCTTTCAGATAGTAACATATGCAAAGCATTAAACAGCAAATGGCTGGTGAGTTTTAAAATGATGAGCAATTTTAGTGACCTTCACCCCCACATTCACTGACCGCCTGACTCCACACAACTCTAACTGTTTACAGCTTCATCAAAGGGGAATTAGATGGATTTGGTTTGAGCCTGAGAGTGTGCAATTGGAAATAAACAACTAAGTCTGGAGACTTAAGTTAGATCCACATTGTGAAGTAGTGTATATGCCATTATTGAGTGTGGACTTTATATATTATATAATGAGACATCACAGAAGGCACATAAGCAGAGAAGTAAATATATTAGTACACACTATAATCCTAGTAGCAACTTGTATAATAGATATTAAGCTGAAGATTGAAGGCAGCATAACTATTGCAGATAGCAACGTGATCATTTGAAAGAGACGGATGAGTTCTTATTTAAGGCAGTGGTACTAGAAGAAACAGCATGAATTGAAGATAAACTAGCAAGAATAGGTAGTAGGTTTTATTTTACTTATTCAACCAATAATCATTGAACATCTACTTTTGCTTTAATTGTTTTTGTCTTCTCATTATTCCTCTCTCCTAAGAGCTATGCTTTATTACCTGTCTCTGCAACGGTTATGTGGTAAAAATTGTCATTTAAATTTAATTAAAATGAAAATACTATCTATTTAAAAAGCAGTGAATGATTTTTAAAGGGGTGTGTTTTCAGTATGTTAGCTATTATGCCTCCACCACATGCTCTAGTTTCTGAGATTTAGCTAAACAAGATGTATATAATCCCTGCCCTCATGCAGCTTACGTTTTAGTGATCTGAAAGCTAGGGAAACATCTAGCACGTGATAGTTGCTCAATAGATACTTTTGGAAGAATGAATAGATGGTTTGAATTAATTCAAAGAGATAGAAAATGACTTCAAGTTAGGAGACTGGTTAAATATTAAGACCAATAAACTTGAGCAGATACATACTAAGTGTATTTATCATCACTGAAAGAGAAATAAAACTAAGTAAAGTTATGTGCCTCATATTCATGAGATTGCCCTTTAACTAAAAAACCAAGCTTGAGGAGTTGGGGGTGTGCATTCTAGAATAAGGATAGTGAGAGATAGAGGTGGGGCGGGGGGAGGATGTACACTTTAGGAATCCCAATGAAATGTAAGTGCCAAATAAAGAATATGAGAGTTTATCTGGTGATTCAAGATGGAGAGCAAGGTCATTGTATAACAAGAGAAGTTTCACAGAGGAACTGAGACTTAGATTGTGATTGTGATTAAAGAGTTTGAAGAGGTACAGGTGGGAACAGTATGTATTATACCAGACATGGCAACAGTGTGATCAAAATACATGAGTGTGAGGAATAGCCAAGTACATTCTTGAAGCAAAAAAAGGAGTTAGTGGGGTGAAGAGAATGATACAAGCCTGGTGGGAAAGATGCAGTTGCAAGTAGGAAGCAAATTGTAAAGGTGGTGCTGATGAAGAAAGTTTTTTTTTTTTTAATTATAAACCTTGCTTATATCTTTTTTTATTTTGATTCTTAGGGAAACTAAAATCAGGCAGAATGTGTCCAAAATTATGTTCTGCCTCAGCTGTTGCCTTCCCCTGTTGTTTGGTAACCATCACGCCATTAATAACTAAAATGTGAGAGGCTCTCCCATTGTTGCATTTCCAGGCATAATATGGGACTAAAGAGTGTCCACTTATATTTGAACTTTAAATACACTATACATACATTTTTAGTATACATATGTTTCATGAAATATTTAGGACATACTTATACTAAAAAATCATAGTAGATCAAATTTAAGTTTGATCTACCATTTAATTTGACAAATTTAATCCATCTACTGTGTGGATTAAATTCAAATTTAACTGGGTATCCTGTATTTTTTATTGCTAAGTCTGTTAACTCCTCCTAAAACTACGAAAGCACTGGACTTGAAGCAGTTCTCATCTGTTAGTGAAAAGATAACAAACAAGAATTGAGTATCTGTAACATTCTTCTTTAAATTAAACTAATCACATGTTTGATATGGCACATGTATGAGAAGAATAAATTATTTTCTCCACAAGAGTTATCACTTTGTAATAATTTGTACAGGGTTTTGTTAAGTTGCAAAGTCAAGGGGCAAAAATAAAGCAAAAGAGGAAGAAAACATTTCAAAGTGAGGTGATTTAAATACGACAAGTACCATAAGCAATTGTCCATTTTTCTTCCCCACTGTGGGCTAAGTTCAGGAAAGGGTTAAACCTCAAAGCTCCCTTCAGCTTTTTGCCCTTGGACTCCTGTTTACTTTAATGGAAATCACTTTTCCAAGGCACCACACAGAGATTTGAAATGCTTGGTTAAAGGTCATCGTGCAACTCAAAGAATAATAAATTTGCAATTTGTACTTTCCTGACCTCTAGAAATATTTTTAGGTGTTTGAGGCCAAAGAAAACAAAGCAGTGCTTTGAAGGGACTGGGGAGCTATCAATTGATCAATTTAAGTGGGATTATCTGATAATTGGGTAAACACATTGTTATTGATGTGCAGAAGGAGGAAGATGTGCCAAGAAAACATTAATGCCTAGGCCGAGATTTATCTGCTAATCCTTGAAGGAGGCAGTGTACTGAGGACATGAGTAATTGCTCTGCTAACAGATTTATTCTTCATTTAGGCCCCATTTGGGGCTTAAATCTTCCCCTCTCTTTCCAGCAGCTCAAAATGTGGCCCTAATCCCACTGCTCATGGTGTCAGACTTTGCAAACCCTGCTAGTCATGTTCAGATTCCAATTTCTTTGCTTTTACATGCACTGCTATAGCTAAGTGTTGGTGCTCTAGCCAGATGTGCTTTATCTGAATGAACTTTCAGGAATTTTGCATTTGATTGGGCTACCTGGAGAGACTTGCCTCTTTTCTCTAGTCATATTTTAACCAGACTGTTTTTAAATAGACCCCTCAAGACAACAAGGTTTAGTGGGAAGATCCCTGGATTGGAAACCAGGTAAACAAGGTTCTAGTCTTAATGCTGTCCCTAATTATTATTATGACCTTGATTAATCTTTTACATTATCTAACTGTTTGGCCTTTAATTTCTCATTTGTGAGTCAAGGGAGTAGAGCTGAGATTGCTTCCAGCTCAATCAATAAAAGAATGAAGTAATTGATCTACATTTTATGTTGAATATGTAGACCCAACTACCAGGACTTTTTATTATTCTCATTTGTATCCTTCCTGATTATAGCCACATGTTATTTCTACAACATGAATCACAATTGGGTGATCTTGCAATTATCACTGGGAGAATTAGGAAAATTGCAAAGTAAGAAAATTTTTTATTTATCCAAAACTTTTATGTAGATTTTCCTGTGACTATTAAACGATTCTGAAATCCAACTATGTATGGTTCATTCTATTTTAGGAATAAGGTTTGTTTAGCAAAATTATTCCCCAAGCCAAATATCTAAATATGTGTGTACAATCTTCCCCTGTAATCCCTCAAGTTATGGTAACTTCTGTAAAATTATAAAAATACTTATCTAAGTGATGATTCTTTTTTTCATGGATTTCTTGATCTGCTTGGGCAGATTTCATGTTGGGCAGATTTCATGCCTCAACTCCGTAGCTGCCCGTTCTAGAAACATCTATGATTAAAGCTGGCCATACTCAATTAAGTTTCTTTCTTTTTTCTCTCTCTGTCTTTCTTTCTTTTTTTCATCTATGTATGTATCTATCTACCTACTTATCTATGAGCTGAGTTGGATTTAATAAGTTTGAGCTATTTAAAGCTATCTTAATTCACAAGGTCAAATTTAGTACCATGATACTGAGAGATATTTTTTCAGCATATATCATTTTTTGTGAGCAAAAAGTCTTAACAACACTCACATTTCATTTGAGAAAAATCTACAACAACCAATCATACAATCTGTAAAAAAAAAAAAAAAAGAGTCATCAGCTAGCCTTATGTAAAATATATTATAGAGTGCATTAGTTATGGAATAGGCTAAGCTTCTTAAGAACCGGGAGATAAGAACTATTGTGGATGAAACAAGATAGAAGTTTTTCAAATACCTAGATTGACAGGAAGTATAAACAAAAGGCATGTATGTGTTGAAGTAGCTAGGCAATGTGCAGGGAGTAGGTGAAGGGAAACTTGTCAGAAGCCAAGGTAGAGACCAAGATTAAAAGGGAATCTCTATCGCATGAAGTCATCTAAGGGCTTACCTTCCTTATGTCTTGTTCTATATTCACTAGAGTATTCCTCTTACCTGAATAATAAATGCTGGCTTTCATTTCAGCTCCATATTTCACCAGATGAAAAAAGTAGAGTAAACGACTTATTGATATACAAGTGACACAGAAGTATCATATATCATTTCTGTTCACATCCCTAAAGCAAAAGCTTAGTCATACGGTTTCCTAATAGCAAGGAAAATGAAAATGTAATCTCTGCCTGGATGTCTATGCACCCCATATTCATTCTCTACTTCTTTATTGTAATAGAGGTTTTGTCAAAAAAGAATTTAAAGCTGAAAGTTCTATTACAATAAAACAGTAGGGAATGAATATGGGGTGCATATAGCAGTCTCTAGTACAGAGATATGTCACATTCTCATATTTCTAAAGAATCTCTTCATCAGTCAGCAAAACATTTTACAATCATTCTATGAGAAATTCAGTGATCATAAAATCTTGATAATAATGGTTACGTTTCCAAGACTAATACTATCTCCAGTTATTAAAATGGTGAACTTATGATGAATAATTAACTTGTTGAGACCTTTCTCACCAACATAAAAACCTCCAAACTGTTAAGAGAGGTTTGCTTTGGGGATATTCTTCCAAGTCTTCTTGGTATTGCTAAATCTTTAATTCTTCTTGAATTCATTTTCAATTCAGACATATATACTTTATATTTGTGAATTGATATTGATACATTTTTTCCCTAACTAGACAGATGTTAGACATATCTTAAAGATTATAGTCTTATTAATCCTCAGAACAGGAAAGAACCTAGCTCTAGGAATAAATTATATTAACAGTCTTTCTTTCTTATAGCATCCATATTCCTCTCTATTCATTTGTTTCATTCATTTTCTACTCCTGAGCAAGCTGCCTATGTACCAAATTACAGAGAAAACAGTCAAATTTACATGGCTAGTATTTAGCATAGCTCTTTTCTGGTGCCTATCTCATAGTCACTGGACAAGTTATGGAGTGACTGGCCCTGGGCCAGGTGAAACTTCCAGAATGATCAGGGAAACTTTTGCATAAATATCATCCAACATTAGAATTCCTGAACAGGTGGCTATTAGTGGGGTAGTGTTATCTCAAAGGGAAAGTTAAATATTGTCAGGTATTAAGACAAATAAACTTAATAGCCTATTTTATGCAAGCTACCATTGATTTAAAGAGATTATTATTTTACATATTACCAAAAAAGAAAATAAATGCTGCTGTTTAAGACACAACTCAATTTGACAGTGTATGCACTATGAAAAAATATTGTATCACATAATTGATATAACATAGTTATAAAATTACTGATAATAGAAGAGTTGAATACAACCAGTTTTAAGCATTTTCTATGTCGCAGAGGCTGTTCTATGTGATTTGTGTGTATTAAGTCACTTGATTACCAGAACAATCTTATGCAGAACACAAGATATTTAATATAAAATGCAAAAATCACAAAAATTACATCTCTGATAAGTAATCATTCATGCTTTTAAAAATAAAAATAGGGAAGCAAACTATCTCACATAGTAGAAAATTCACGTTTGAAGTCTCCATTACTTTGACAGTTTTTTTCTCTCTTGAGCTTAATAAAGATCCTCAAAAACACTCTCTCTAAAGTGATTTTTATTTATCTTTCTTACAAGCGAAGTCTCCCAGGTAAATTATTTAAAATATGCCATCATGCCACTCCTCGATCCTCTCTATGACAATCTCCCTAGGACTTACAAATGTTTTTCAAGCCATGTAGCAGCCAGACTGGTTGTGATTCTTTTTACCCTCCGTTAGTCAGAGGCCATTAAATCCTCCAGCTGGTATCTAAGGCTAGGTTTATAAGTTTCATTAATGATTTGGCTGGCTACCTAAAAGAGTAGTCATATCTTAGGGATTCTCCTAGGGCACTGCCATTTATGTACCACAAGGACACAAGCTGTGCCCCTCATGCCAACTTGGAATTAATCTTTCAGTAACTCAAGTGACTTGAGTTGTAGAGGCTACAATAGAATCTGCGCTACATCAACCATCTTGATAAGTATATAAATATATTTCTAACCCACATGAATTAAAGGACATAAAAATTAAGAAGTGGTTGTTACTTTTGGTAACCTATCTGCTTTGCAATGGAAGACAAAAAACTACTAAGGGACTCAAAACTAGGAAGTTGTTAGATAACTGTTGTGTTAATTAGAGTAAACAGATTCAAAGGTACAAAGATGTTTGGAATTATTGTTTCCTAAATAATTCATATTTAACGTATTTCATGATAAAGGGGAAGATAATTCACCTATATTTCAGAGCATCTGAAGGTGAGAAAATAAAAAAATCTAGAATTACAGTCTATGTATTCATTTCTCCTATGAAATGTCATATGAATTATTTTCTCAGCCTCAACTCTCTCTTCTATGGCCAAGAAAATAACTCTATCTGATCTGTGCCTCACAATTCCATCACTAGTTAATGACTCATTAAGATTTTATCCTTTTGATGACATGTTATTGAACCTATTCCCCTCAGGCTGGTCCAGTGATTACAGAAGCAACTGGCAAATGCTTAATCACCCACTTTATTATCTCCTTATTAATAATAAATACCAGAAGAAAGGTGTATATAATTACATTGCTAGTTTAGAAGTGACATAAAAATGGTGGCGATATTGAAATTCTAATTTAATTTGAACAGTATCACATTGGTACTTGGGGCAACAGATGCGTTGAAGCATGAGAGAATATAAATACTTGTATTTTCAATCAGGAAAACAATTGGTACATTAGTGATGCTTAATTGAATGAGAGATCCTTCCAATGGAACCTGGAATGCATCTAAATATTAGTGTTTCCTTAAGTAAACTGTTGCACAGTCTCTCAGATAATCCTGGCTTTCAGGATTTGGAAGATTACAGCATTAAAATCGCTCATATATGTCAAAGATATAGGGGCTCCAGATAAGGATTGTTTTTCTGAAAATGTTAATTTACCTGCTCAGTTATCCTAATCTTTTTATTATTAAATGTGGTTGGTAATAAGACAGAATTTTTAATAAATGTGTGTGGTTCTTCCCACAAAATAAGGCAATATCAATATACACTTTCCTATCAAAAGTTATTACAACTAATACTATGCTTTAGCATGAAGAATTTCTGTATTCAGAGCCCATCCTGCCTAATATGTGGACATTCTTTCATTCAATTAGTGAGTATTTTTTGAGTCCCTACTATGTGTCAGGCATTAGTCTCCACCACAGAGCAGTCTAAGTTTTATACTGCTATTACATATGTAAGCAATGACATTCACCTATGACAGATGGAAAGTCTGGCATGAAGAAGCAATGGCTTGAGCTAAAGCCAACCCGACATTTGTCTATGTGACATAATTCCCAATACGAAATTCCATGAAATGCCAGCTATTGCTCCATTTTCCTCTGGAATTCAAGGAATAGAATTGACATGCAACTGAATATTGTTATTCTACAAATAATATTGAATACTGACCTTACCTTAATTTATATGACATGAATATTGAGTACTTAAAACCATCTAAGTAGCAAATTGCACATAACACACCAAGACTTACTAGCATGTCAAAACACTGCTGCCGAGAACCAAATCTTTATAAGCTCTATGCTGCATAGAACCAAATTTTTCCACGTTCTGTAAATTCACTTGAACTCCCCCTGATATTTCTACATGTACCAATTTCATTCTCGCTTCTGTGACTTTGTTCAAAGTTATTTTGTATCCCAAAATTTCCTTTTTTGTGTGTATAAAGAATCTAGTATCTACCTATCCACCAAATCTCAACTCAAGTCTTCTTAATCCTATCCTAATTATTAATGCCAGTAAAAATCTATCCATTTATTGAATTCCCATTTTAAGTGCTTACTGCATATCTACAATGTATATAGCATGATGCAACTGTCCATTTGATTTGCACCAATCACAACAATTTAAATTTTTTCAATAAAATTTCTTCCATTAAAAAGTTAATCTATTTTTTTTTTGTCAGGGTCTTGTTTTGTCACCCAGGCTGGAGTGCTGTAGTGCAATCACAGCTCACTGCAGCATCAATTGACCAGGCTCATGTGATCTTCCCACCTCAGCTTCCAAAGTAGCTGGTACTATAGGTGTGTGCCACCATGTCTGGCTTATTTATTTATTTTAAGTAGAGACGAGGTCTCACTTTGTTGCCCAGGCTGGTCTCTAACTCCTGGGCTCAAGCAATGCCCCTGCCTGGGCCTCCCAATGAGCTGAGATTAGAGGCATGACTCACCGTGTCTGGCCAAAAAAAATTAATCTCCCTTTTTAATTACCATGATGGGAAGGATACTCATATGACTTACACTTCTTTTTTTCTTACAACATAATATAGTTAGGAAAAACACCATGTTCAAATGTTCAAAGATTGATTAATACTGATAATATGTTATCTATCCATCTATACTACTATGACTAAAAGGTAAATTAAAGGTAGGAATCACAGCATCATCTGGGAGATGGTTGGAAATGTAGAATTTTGAAAACCACTCTTGATTAAATAAATTAGTTTTTGTATTTTTAAAATATCCTAAGATAATTAAAATGCATAGTAAGTTTCTGGGGCACTGATTAAACTAAGGCACAAAATTTTCTAACTTTCCAACATTCAATTTATCTGAATTTGGTAATGGTATTATTCAAAAATAATTATTTGCCAAAAAACTGAAGTCAAAAGGGGAAAAGATTATTTTCTATTTTTAGCCAATATTTTTTAAGATTAATAAGAACTTCATATCAACATTAATACATCCACTATATAACATATGCAGCCCAACATTCTATTACTGATTAGGATACTAATATACCTAAAAATGACATATGACTTGTCAAAATGCACAAAACCAGTGACTGACATGTTGAATTTTAGCTTGTTATTTTTAAAATCATTATTTAATATACCCAGGAAACCTATAAAGTTAATATTACTACTAAGTCCATTTCTATAATAAAGTAATTAAAGCTTAAAAATGATAAGAAGCCAAGTGCAGTGGTGTAGTCTCAGCTACTCATGTGGCTGAGGTGGGAGGATCACTTGAGCCCAGGAGTTTGAGGCAGCCTAGATAACTTAGCAAGACCTCATCTCTAAAAAAAAAAAAAGAGAGAAAAAAGAGCATAAGGCATTTCCTTTAAATTATAAAGCAAGTAAATATATCACAGATTCACACGTCTCTGTTATTCAATACCATGCTGTTAATCATGTCATTCTATGATCACAACCATCCATGCCATAGATTTCCAAAGATGTGAAATAGAGAGAAAGCATGGCAGATGAAAAAATGTTAGAGGAGGCTAATTTAAAAAACAAAGCAAAGTGGAATAATATATGTTGATGCTGAGAAGGAGGAAGTCTTTATTTTATGGCCAAGTTACATATTTATATCTTCCTCAAAACAGTAGTGAGTCACTTTAAACAGGAATATAATATAAGTAGTTTTGTGTTGTGAACAGATTACCCTGGCAGCATTATGGAGGACAACCAGGAAAGAAAAATAGAATTTATGAGAAAAACATGTTATTATTTTTTTGCCAGCTCTAGTCAAAGGTTAATGGCTACTTGGACTAGTGAGTTTGGCACTGAAAATACAGAGGTAAGCAACTGAATTTGAAGACTATTTGGAAGTAAAGTAATAGAAATTGAAGATAGATTTTTGTATGTTGTGTGAAGGTAAAAAGAAGTCTAAAATAACATTTTTAGGTCTTTGATTTGCTGTTTGAATAGAAGAGGGTATACTTCTCTGATGAAGATAAGAAGCCATGGAATAATAATAGATAAGAACATCTGAGTTCAACATATTGAGTTTGAAGTGCAGTTCAGCCACTAAATTTCAGCAGATACTTGAAAATATAGGTCAGTGAATCAGAGGAGATTTTGTGCTAAACACAGTAGATTGTGAGTTATTTGTGTATGGAATGAAAAGTATTGTGGCTCTAAGATTGAGGGTTGAGTAACGCCAACACTAATAATTCTGCGACAGAGTTTTAGAAATAGCAGACAGAGTGGGAAGAAAGTTAAAAGGGCATGTTACCTAGGAGGCCAGTGGAAAAGTAACTCAAAAAGGAAGACCTGAGTAAGGTAAGTACAGAAATACGTTCCTTGGATTGAAGCCTACAGCTGTCATTGGTAATTACTTTGACAACCGTTTTAGTGAAACAAGAGAAAGAAATAAAGGTCACCCAAGTAGAAAGAGAGGAAGTCAAACTACCCCTGTTTGCAGATGGCATGATCTATATCTAGACAATGCCATAGTCTCAGCCCCAAAGCTCCTTAAGCTGACAAAAAACTTTAGCAAAATCCCAGGATACAAAATCAATGTACCAAAATTACTAGCATTCTTATACTCCAACAACAGTCAAACTGAGAGCCAAATCCAGAATGCAATCCCATTCACTATTGCCACAAAGAATAACATACCTAGGAACACAGCTAACCAAGGAGGTAAAAGATTTCTACAAGGAGGACTGCAAAACATTGCTCAAAGAAGTTAAAGATGACACAAATAGATGGGAGAACATTCCATGTTCATGGATAGGAAGAATCAATATTAAAATGTCCATACTGCCCAAAGCAATTTATGGATTCAATGCTATTTCTATCAAACTACCAATTACATCCTTCACAGAACTAGACAACATTTTAAAAATCATATGGAACAAAAAAGGAGCCCAAATAGCCAAGGCAACCCTAAGCCAAAAGAATAAAGCTAACAGCATCACACCATCTCATGTCAAACTATACTACAGGGCTACAGAAACCAAAACAGCATAGTACTGGTACAAAAACAGGCACCAATACTACTGGAGCAGAATCAAGAGCCCAAAAATAAGGCCACACACCTATAGCTATCTGATATTAAACAAAGCTGACCGAAACAAGCAATAAAATGGGGCTGAGATAATTGGCTAGGCATATAGAGAAGACTGAAACTGTATCCCTTCTTCATACCATATAAAAAAAATAATGCAGGATGGATTAAAGACTTAAATGTAAATCTCAAACCTGTAAAAACCCTGAAAGACAACCTAGGCAATCTCTTTCTTGATATAGAAATGGGCAAATGGGCTGGGCGCGGTGGCTCATGCCTGTAATCCCAGCACTTTGGGAGGCCGAGGCGGGAGGATCATGAGGTCAGGGGATCGAGACCATCCTGACTAACACGGTGAAACCCCGTCTCTACTAAAAATACCAAAAATTAGCTGGGTGAGGTGGCAGGCGCCTGTAGTCCCAGCTACTCAGGAGGCTGAGGCAGGAGAATGGCGTGAACCCCGGGGGGCGTGAGCCGAGATCGCGCCACTGCACTCCAGCCTGGGCTACAGCGAGACTCCGTCTCAAAAAAAAAAAAAAAAAAGAAATGGGCAAATGTTTCACAACAAAGATGCCAAAAGCAATTGCAAATAAAAGCAAAAGTTGACATATGAGATCTAATTAAACAAAGAAGCTTCTGCACTACCACAAAACTTTCAATAGAGTAAACAGACCACCTACAGAATGGGAGAAAATTTCTGCAAACCATGTATCTTACAAACGTCTAGGAACCAGCATGTAAAAAGAACTTCAACAAATTTATAAGAAAAAGAAAAAAACAAAACCCACAACAATCCCATTAAAAAGTGGCAAGGGACATAGACAGATACTTTTCAAAAGAAGACATACAGCAGCCAACAAGAATATGAAAAAAAAAAAAAAAAAAAACTCAACATCGCTGATCATTAGAGAAACACAAAACAAAAGCACAATGAGATACCATCTCATACTAGTTAGAATGGCTATTATTAAAAAGTCAAAAAATAATAGGTGCTGGTGAGATTGCAGAGGAAAAGGAATGCTTATACACTATCAGGAGTGTAAATAGTTCAACCATTGTGGAAAACTGTGTGGCAATTCCACCACGACCTAAAAATATAACCACCATTTGACCCAGTAATCCCATTACTGGTATATCCCCAAAGGAATAGAAATCATTTTGTTATAAAGACACATGCACACAAATGTTCACTGCAGCACTATTTACAATAGCCAAGACATGGAATAGACCTAAATGCCCATCAATGGTAGACTGGATAAATAAAATGTGGTACATATACACCATGAAATAATATGCAGCCATAAAAAGAAGAATATGGATCTAGCTTGGGGGCCATTATTCTTAGCAAACTAACACAGGAACAGAAAATCAAATAACACCTGTTCTCATTTATAAGTGGTAGCCAAATGAGAACATAGGGACACACCGAGCAGAATAAAAGACGCTAGGGCCTATCAGAGGGTGGAGGGTGGGAGAAGAGAGAGGATCAGGAAATACAATTAATGGGTATTAGGTTTAATATCTGCCTGGGTCACAAAATAATCTGTACAAACCCCTGCCCCCGACACAAGTTTACCTATATAACAAACTTGTACATGTACCCTGAACTTAAAATAAAAGTTTTTAAAAGTACATACTGACTCTAAAATGTGATTTGAAGGTATGATTTCATATGTCTGTGTTTTGTAGGAATATGTGTTTGTGGAGAGAAAGTATATTGTATAAACATATATTGGAATGGTATTTTAGAGGACTTTTAAATATAATGTCAACTTACTGACTCTCCTTATACTATGGAGGATAAACACTAGAATTGTGCCTATACATACTGGAAACTCAGCAAATATTCATTTATTAGTTGAATACATAAATGCATAATTTTCAGGGATTTGATATATTGGAATGGAGGGTGTCAAAGGTGATTAAAGGGCTCTTACCTTTTAATAGAATCAGGAAAGTTTGTCTAAAATACCTCTCTGGCAAGGGCACTAATAATACTTTCCTGGAGGAAATAGGGAACGAAGAACATTTATCTTTTAATATATGGTACAATATATTTTAATTGTTTGCACATGGGATTCTACTGCAGGTAACACAAACATAGTAAATTTCAAAAAGAAAAAGGGGAGAGTGTCTCCATAATGACTTCTGAAATTTGAACAGATAAACTTGACTAATGGATTTCCCTTAATCCATTAAATAAAGCAATACAACGAAATTAACCTTGAGAGTTTTAAAAGAAAAAAAAAACTATTCTTATTTATTTACATTTCTTATATCTCTGTAAGTATCTCAAAAATATATCATTCTTCTTATCCAATCAAAATTGACAAGGATTTCCTTATTATCTGAAGCATGGCCAATATCCTAAAAAGATAGTGATTACTACTATATTGAGAGCTTATTGCTCAGTTTATAACTTCTAAGTCCTTTGGAAAGCTAAATTTTCAATTTCCTCTTCTTTTTCTATCATATGTGATCATTAGAATCCTTTTATAGTATTCTTTTATTTTCCTTCAAACTTTTTCATAATTGATGTGTACCAGATTATTTGTCTGTGGACCCAGAGCCCTTTGTTCCCCAATTATCTTTTCCTCCAGCCTGATTTAGCTAATGTTTGCAATATCACAGTTCATCACCATGGAGATAACTATAACGTGACAAATATTGAAACAAATTAAATGGAAAGAGAGTACTTAGAAAGCAGAAGTAATCCTTTTGAGAGAATAGCCCTCACAGTAATCAAGTGTGTGTGTGTGTGTGTGTGTGTGTGTGTATACACACCTCTTTTATCTCTTTCTCACTGAAAAAAAAACTTGACCTGACTACATTAACATGTATCCAAGTATACATTCTTTTTTAGAATCACTTTTTAATTTTACTTTTAAAATAGTTATAGAACTATATTATGTAGTAAAAATAGCCTTTCCTCAAGGATCTTTCTTAGTAATTCTAATAAAAGCAGAAAGTTGACATTTGGTAGTAAATTTGGAATTACTTCTCAACCTACTG
This sequence comes from Pan paniscus, assembly GCF_029289425.2. NCBI lineage: Eukaryota > Metazoa > Chordata > Mammalia > Primates > Hominidae > Pan > Pan paniscus. The sequence continues at coordinate 91,588,063 of NC_073258.2, read as the reverse complement.
AGGCAATGTGCTATACTGGAAAGAGAATGTTAGAGAAGAGAGACTTGGGTTTCAGTGTCAGCTCTATTCACTAGGTTTACTTACTAGTTTTATAACTTTCAGAAAGTGTTTTGTATGTGATCATGACATTAAACCACTTGAAATATATATATATATATATATATATATATATATTTAAAATCACAGAGACATGGAGACTAAAATTTTTATAAATACTACATTTCGTATGTTTTACTTCTGGGATGAGACAGGAAAAAAATAAAATCTAATTATGATCTCCAGTCTGTTTTCCTGACACAGAAATGACAAACTTCCATCAGCCTGAATGCTGGAGTGACCGTGTGGATCAGAGTACTTGCCAAATGTTCACCAGACATACAAAGTAAGCAAGAAATAAATATTTGTTACATTAAATCAGTGAGATTATGGATTAAATTTATTACACATTTGTAATTACTACCTATAACATTACATATCCTACACAATATGCTTGGTAAAAAATAAATCAAAATGTAAAAGATACATTAAATATATTATTAATTCTATAATTATGAATGTTTTTGGTTCATCTCAATTCCTATTACTCAGTATCCTTAGGCGCTCATTGTTTTTCTATATCACCAATGTTGTACATTCCTATCAGGGAGACTTCTGTTGACTGCAGGGAAACACGACAAGCATTATCAGTCTTTTTTCACTTGTTCTCTTGTAAGTTGTAAAATAAAGCTTTGTTTTATTTAGCTTATGACTAAACTATTTAGTCATAATTATTAGCATGTATTACTGTATTGTCCTAATAATTCAAATACATAATCCAATTATTCTTTTTCAATGTATTTTTGTATATTTGCTCAAACTATGGAAAATACTACCAACAAAACTGAAGTTTTGCTGTGATATAAGCATTAATTATCATACCTACAGATTTGACAAAATAAACACTTTCCATACTATTCTTTAAACAACATTAGTAAATTAATACATAGGCCAATGGGTTAGCAATACTAAATAATAAAATAAGGACAAAATTGTTACCAATAAAGTTTAGTAGACCTAAGAATTTTAATATATCATTAATTGTTAGTTTTCCTGTAATGAAGGGTCCAATATGACAAAAGCAAACATTAACTAAAAGAATTGCTGAAAGCGCTCTGCATTATAAATAGAGTATTATTATTATTAAAATAATTTAAACATTAAAGACATCATTTAAATGTGGAACTAAAGAGAGCTGCCATGGTTAACTTTCAACTCAACTACAGCAAAGAAATTCCTAGCCAGGTGCAGTGGCTCATGCCTGTAATCCCAGCATTTTGGGAGGCCGAGGCAGGCAGACCACCTGAGGTCAGGAGTTTGAGACCAGCTTGGCCAACATGGCAAAACCCTATTTCTATTAAAAATAAAAATAATAATAATAATCAGCCAGGCATGGTGGTGGATGCCTGTAATCCCAACTATTCAGGAGGCTGAGGCAAGAGAATTGCTTGAACCTGGGAGTCGGAGGTTGCACTGGTCCAAGATGGAACCACCGCACTCCATCCTGGGTGACAGAGTGGGACTCCAACTCAAAAAAAAAAAAAAAAAGAAAGAAAGAAAGAAAGAAGTTATCTTCATTTCTTGCAACAACGCTGTAGCAGTAAGACAATTACACTTACTAAGAATTATAGAGGTTTGCTTGTATACTTACGTTACAAACCTGCATGTTCTGCACATGTATCACAGAGCTTAAATTTTTTTAAAAAAAAGAACCATAGAAAATCAGATCTTTGCTTTCCAGTAGTATCTAGTCAGATAAAAAATACAAAGTAGTTCAGAAAGCAGGACTGATCAAATGGCTAGTCTTAGGGAATGTTTAACAAACTTTATATTTAAGTTCTCTTTCTTGGAACAGAATACTTTCATTTACGTTATTTTAATAAATCTTTATAAATATTTAATTGTAACTACTCTCTGACACCAACTGTTTATTTCTTCAATTAATAATTCTGGAATGCTTTGCAAATAGACTTGGTTATGTAGAATCTGATTATAAGAATACTGTACTTGGAGAAGACAAGTGGTGCTTCTTCCTTTAGCTCTCATTGCAGCAAGCAGCATATGCTATTAGGTTACATGAGGAATGTGAGAATGTATGTTTCAGTTTGCCCAGGATAGTATTCATGTACACCTGCTGTTATAATGTTCCTTAAAATGTAATATTTGTCCCGTAATTTTAATTTTTAATAAATTATTACTAATTTTTTATGACAATAACCCAGGATTAGATAGACCCCCCCACCGACTTTGCATTTCCAGTGTCTTCCATGCTTTTTTCTAGCACCATGCTATGCATTTATGTACACTTTTATGCAAAGTTAAATCAAAAAGGCAGTCAGCGGTATCATATTTCTGTTTTTTAGAATATTTTGAAACCTACACCCTCAAGGGCAGTATGCAAAGGTACTTGCTGATAAAACTAAGTCATTTGGAAATGAGTGGCTAGAGACAGCTAAATCCCTTCAGTCTTGAATGGTAGTGAGAGAAGGATCTGATGTTCCCCTAACTCCCATTTACTTGGTTCTGAGCTAAGTTAGCTGTGGACTCTGATCTGACCTGAAAGATGCATAAAGAAATCAGGTGAATGGGCCAGGTGAGGTGGCTCACGCCTGTAATCTCAGCACTTTGGGAGGCTGAGGCGGGTGGATCACGAGGTCAGGAGATCAAGACCATCCTGGATAACATGGTGAAACACCATCTCCATTAAAAATACAAAAAATTAGCCAAGTGTGGTGGTGGGCACCTGTAGTCCCAACTGAGGCAGGAGAATGGCTTGAACCCGGGAGGCGGAGCTGGCAGTGAGCAGAGATCACACCACTGCACTCCAGCCTGGGTGACAGAGAGAGACTCTGTGTCAAAAAACAAAAAACAACAACAACAACAACAAAAAAAAAACAGGTGAATTTCAGTCAGTAGGAATCAAGGACAAATGCAGAAAAAAAAGAGGTTAATTGTATGCAAAATATATACAGAAAATAAAGGTTGAGCATTCCTGTCATAGTGTATATTAAGGTATTAAGTAGCCTAAATATTTTTGCCACACTTTTTTTTTCCATGTTGGTAGGGTGACTGTAGAAAATGAAATAAGTAGAGGTTCCTCTTCAAAGGGACTTTCCTCCCAGTCCAACTGAGAATAGATAATAACCTCTCTTAGAAGCAAAATTTACTCAAACACCTGTGCTAATATTCTTAAATATTTGCTAGCTGTAATAAAGAATTCAATATACTCTGTGTTCTTAACTCCCATATTTTAGCCTAGATATTTGCCCTGGCATGACTGAAGTGGTCCAAGCAAGCATTAGGTCATAGCCTATTCCTCTTCCTTATTTGGAAGTGTTTTTGCCTCTCTCAGCATTACGCAAGTTACTTCCTCTCTTCCTTTGTTATCTTCTGCTTTTGCCTCTTTTGGGAAGTTCTAAGTTGCTAGCCAATCGGTTTGAGTACAGAATGTGAGGTCCTGTTCCAGCTAATGGAAACCGGACACAGCAGTAGAGTTGACACATCAGGTTATAAATGACCCTGCCTCCTTTGTTCATGTGTGCTCTCATGGCAAGACTGCTAGCAAGCGGCACCCTTTCTGCAGAAAGTAAACTAGTCTTGCTGAGAGATCCTTTGTCTCAGTGCTGATTTTGCAACATTGAGCACCCGTTCCCAATAGTGACTATATATCTAAAATCATTTATTTTTCTTGTTAGATTCTGCTAAATCCATTTTTGTAGGATTGAAGAATGAAAAAATGTAAGTACAAAATTAATTTAAAAATAAATACTGACTTTCCAATTTTTAAGCAAGTTTCAATTGATCATTTAACTGGCATAATATATAGTTTTCAACTTTTATCACACATGTGAATACTGCAATTTAGATAAAATAACTGCTTTGTGGGCTAATTTTGCTCTTTCTTATTCCAAGATTTTTGTGCACATACTAAAATGACATAATAACTGGTTATTCATTGATTTCATTAAAGGAAATTTCCACACAATTACATGGTAATTGTTTTATATCAGTGCCATTAAGTGCTTAGAATAAAATATCAGTTATTTCCAATAATTAATCATTTTTATATCACATTTGTGGACTCAGATAAATTTTTTGGAAGTCTTATCTGTTTAAGATAAAACAACCAATATTATTTTTCATGTAAATTCATTTAAAAAGTTTAATATTGGATTAAAAATTATGAATTATTTTGGTAAAGATATGGATATAAATTTTGATGTAGCACAGCATCATGGTAAAAATGACATTCTCATCAAATTAAGAAATTTGTGAAGTAGAAATTACAAAGTACTCAGATTTTGTTGCAACAATTATACAACTCAAAATTTCATCTAAAGAATTTTAAATATTTCAGAAATTAAAATAGAAGCCACAGTTATCAAAGTTAAAAAATTGTCATATATGCACACAGTTAATATAACTAAAATATAATTTTTGTGAGTATACTGATGTCTATTAAAAATGTACTGCAGCATGACCGTCCATGTTTTCTGTCTTCGTTGCTAGCCAATTAAATTTTAGAAATGTTTGAGACTTCGGAAACTACACTTTAAATAAATATTAGTATCTTAGAATCACTTTTGCTTTATAAATTAATAAACTTTAATTTTTAGAGCCCTTTTAGGTTCAGAATGGAAAGTACAGAGAGTTCCTGTAAACCCTCTGTCTCCACATATGCTCAAACTCCCCAACTATCAACATCCCACACCAAATTGTTATGTGGGTTACTGTCAATAAATCTACATTGACACATCATTTTAACCCAAAGTCCATAGTTTACATTAGAGTTCACTCTTAGTGTTATACATTTTACAGGTTTTGACAGATGTTTAATGACAAGTATCTACTATTACATTATCATAGAAAATAGTTATTACATTATCATAGAAAATAGTTTCATTGTTGTAAAAACCATCTGTGCTCTGCCTGTTTTCTCTCCCTCCTCCCTAAACCCTGGCAGCCACTGATCTTTTCAATGTCTCTATTGTTTTTCCTTTGCTAGAATGTCATATAGTTGGAATGGTATAGTATGTAGCCTTTTCAGACTGGCATCCTTCATAGTAATGTGCATTTAAGTTTCCTCTGTGTCTTCTCATGGCTTGATAGCTCATTTGTTTTTAGTACTGAATAATATCACATTGCCTGCAGATATCACATTTATTTATTCATCCACCTACTAAAGGGCATTTTGGTTGCTTTCAAGTTTTAGCAATTGTGAATAAAGCTGCCATAAATGTTATGTGTGAAATTTTGTGTGGACATACATTTTTAATCCCTTTGGCTATATATTAAATAGTTTGATTGGGTTCTGTGGTAAGAGTATGTTTGGCTTTATAAGAAACTACCAAATTTTCTTCAAAAGTGTATGCATAATTTTTCATTTCCACCAGGAATAAACAATAGTTCCTATTGCTCCACATCCACTCCAGCATTTGACGTCAGTGTTCTGGGTTTTGGTCATTCTTATAACTGCATAGCGGTATCTCATTGTTTTAATTTGCAATTCCCTAATGTTATATGTTGTTGAATATCTTTTTATATGCTTACTTGACATCTGTATATCTTCTTTGGTAAAGTGTCTTTTTGGGTCTTTTGCTCACCTTTTAATCAGGCTGTTCATTGTTGAATTGTTAGAAGTTCTTTGTATATTTTGGATAACAGCTTTTTTTCAGAAGTGCCTTTTGCAAATATTTTCTCCCAATCTATGGCTTACCTTCTAGTTTTCTTGTCATTGTTTTTCACAGAGAAAAGTTTTTAGTTTTAATGAAATTCAGCTTATCAATTGATTTTTCATGGATTGTGTTTTTCATATTGGATCTAAAAGGCCATCAAAATACTGAAGGCCATCTAGGGTTTCATTCATGTTATTTCCTAGGAGTGTTACAGTTTTGCATTTTACATTTAGGTCTATGATCCATTTTGAGTTACCTACATTTTTTGAGAAGGGTTTAAGGTCTATAGTTAGATTTATTTGTTGCATGTGAATTTCCAGGTGTTCTATCACCATTTTTTATAAAGATCATCTTTGTGTCATTGCATTGCCTTTGTTTCTTTATCAAAGATCAGTTAACTCTTTTTATGTGGGTCTATTTCCAGGCTTTCTACTCTGTTCCATTAATGTATTGGTATATTGTTTCACTAATACCACACTGTCTTGATCACTGTACCCTTACAGTAGGTCATAAAGTTGGGTAATCCATCTTCTAATTTTGCTTTCATTCAAGATTGAATTGCCTATTCTTGGTCTTTTGCTAGAATGTCTTTTAAAAATAGCCTCTAAATATAGTTGCCCCATATTCAAAATGAGTTAAATGTGTTAAATATAAATATTCAACAAATGCTATCACAGAAAACATTAACTTGCAACACAAAAAATTTAAATAACTGGAGCTCAAATAGTGTAAAAAATTTAATTTTGAATCCAATAATTTTAGTTTGGAATATTTCAACTTGTGAAAAATATTTAATGAAATTCTTAATTTTATATCAATAAATTCATATTCTGTGCCAGAATAAGAGGAAAGTAAAAATAAATCCATAAACTCAAATGACATAAAGCTTCCAAAATCATTTTAAGTAGACAAGAGAGTGGTACTTTGATGAAAATGAAAACCAGAGCCTGTGAAGATATTTGAAATAAAATATCAACTATCTATTCATTTCAATAGAAAATAATTTTAATTAAAGTACATTTGATTAGAAACATTTTCTGTGATCTACCATATAACTTGACATGTGTGGAGAAAGTATTTTCAGTTAAAAACAATGTAGTTTATAGCAAAGAATCCAAAAGCTTTTAAAAAATTAAAGAAATTTAATTGTAGACAATTTAGAATTCACTAAACAACATGGATCTTTCTTTTTTAGTTTATCTATCATTCCCAGTTTTCAAGAAATTATTTTAAAAAATCAGAAAAAATAATCTTAGTTCTTGTATTAGGGTTCCCTAGAGGGACGGCACTAATAGGATAGACGTATAAATGAAAGGGAGTTTATTAAGGTTTATTCACTATATGATCACAAAGTAAAGTCTCACAACAGGCCATCTGCAAGCTGAGGAACCAGGAAGCCATTCCAAGTCCTAAAACCTCAAAAGTAGGGAAGCCAACAGTGCAGGCTTCAGTCTGTGGCTGAAGGCCCAAGATCCCCTGGCAAACCACTGGTGCAAGACCCAAAGTCCAAAAGCTGAAGAACTTGGTGTCCCATGTTCGAGGGGAGTAAGCATCCAGCATGGGAGACAGATGAAGACTCAGCCAATCTAGTCCTTCTACAGTCCTCTGCCTGCTTTTATTCTAGCTACACTGGCAGCTGATTAGATGGTACATACTCAGATTGAAGGTGGGTCTGCCTCTCCCAGTCCACTGACTCAAATGTTAATCTCCTTTGACAACACTTTCACAGACATACCCAGAATAATACTTTGCATCCTTCAATCCAATCAAGTTGACACTCAATATTAACTGTCACAGTTCTACATTTTTCTGTTCCCAATCTCAGTGGAATGAGTTAATTGCCTTGTTCTTTGGTTTTCAAACAGTAGTCAGAGGTTTGCAATCTTCTCATCATTACCCATTTCTACTGAGAAGAAAAATGTATATAATGAGCAAAATGGTTACTGATTAGAGAAGTGGCCTGTTAAAGGAAATACACTGCTGTAAGTTATTCTCTTTACCTTTAGTCTAAGGTAAATCACTAATGGGTAACTAACCACATCACTTTAAACATAAGGAAAAGGAGTCCCAGGCCACCAAAAGAGGCTCCCTTAGGCACATCTACTAAAGAGACACACCTATGTTTTGGATGCTCTTATCATTGCTTAGACTGTCTACTCTATTGGGTTCACTGACTGCCCATATATAACAACCTTTGGATTGGATTTGACTCCTATGAATGTTTTTCCTCTTGGACCTTGTGCTTCATGGGAGTCAACACAATATATTTCTTCTTGGTCATGCCAAGCCACTAGTACAATAGTATCTGTGCTCTCCTATATCCATTTCCCAAAGTTTCTTCCTATTTCATGATACCCAAAAATGTTACACTGAATTGTAAAACCAAGAGTTTTCTGAACAAAATTCCATGATTTATTTTATTTTTTTTATTTATTTATTTTTTAGATAACCTCATGTGTTGCGTTTCAAAATGATGGCATAGAAGGCTTCCCCATGTCTCATGATTTCTACACTGGAAAAAGTGAAATCAAGGTGGACAACCAGCTTTCCCACATTTTGGGTCTCTTGGCAGAGAACTTATCCCTACCTCAAACAACAGGAAGCACTGGGAGTAATTGAAGGGAAAAATATCCCTGACAATAGCTAGAAACAAAGGTGGAGGTGGGACTACCATCCTTGCCCTGGAAACTCTGCTGGGTAATTCAGCCAAAGGAGAGTACCAAATTAGAATGGCTGTTGTGGGGCACCACACTGCAAGAGATTTGTTTCTAAGGTCCCCTAAACACAAACCCCTAGCCAATCTTCCCATATTGCTGGAATATCCCTCACCATTTAGGACAGGGCAATCTCATTGTTTATTAGAACCAAAGCAAATCTGTGGTTAAGGGGCCATCAAGTGCAGAAAAAGAGTCAGTGACCTAGCATAAAAATAATAAGGAGAGGAGAGGAGAGCAGAGCAGAGGAGAGGAGAGGAGAGGAGAGGAGAGCAGAGGAGAGGAGAGGGAATCAACAGATAAACAAATCTCAAAGCAAACATAATAGAAACCAAAACACGCCATAAAGAAAAGACTAGAATAATTAACTAAACTTTCAATGCAACAACACAGGCATAGATCCACAAGAAACAACAGCAAGTTACCACCAGTAACTGACCAGAATGAGACGGCAATATGTAAACTACTTGACCAAGAATTCAAAATAGCAGTTTTAAGGAAACTTAGTGGTGTCCAAAATAATACAGAAAAGGAAAAACAATTCAGAAATTTATTGGAGAAATTAACCAGAGATTGAAATAATTAAAAAGTCAATCAAAAACCTTGGAACTGATAAATATATTTGCATAAAGAAAAAAAATCACTAGAAGCTCTCAACAGAAAAATGGATCAAGCAGAGGAAAAGAATAAGTGAGCTCAAAGAGAGGATTTTTAAAAACACACAGTCAAAGGTGAAAAAGCAGAATGAGAAAGAAGTATCACCTAAAAGATATAGAAAATATCTCAAAAAACAAAATAGATCTAAGAACAATTTTTCAGGTGAGCAAGAGCAACGGAGAGAAAGTTTATTCAAAAAATAACAGGAAGTTTTCCAAAACTTGAGAAAAAGATAAATATCCAGGCATAGGGAAGTGAGAGAATACCAAAGAGTTTGACCCAAATAAGACTACCATAATACATATAATAATGAAACTCCCAAAGTTCAAGGATAAAGAGAGGATTCTAAAAGCAGTTAGAGAAGAGAAACGAATAACATACAAAGGAGCTCCAATTTATCTGGAAACAGACTTCTCAACAAAAACCATACAGAGCAGGAGGAATTGGGATGACATTTTCAACATGCTGGGAATAATAAAAAATAAAACTGCCATAGAAGATTAATGTATCCAACAAAGCTATACTTCAAATATGAAAGACAGATTAAGTTTTTTCTCAGATAAACAAAAAGATCAGAGAATTCCTCACCACCAGAACCATCTTACAAGAAATGCCAAAGTGAGTTCTTCAACCTGAAAGAAGAAGAAAAAAATAAAAAAACTAAATTGCAAAACCAAAACATTTTTCAAGGTAGAAAACCCAACTGCTGACATTAAGTACACAGACAAACCAAAATATTAAAATACTGTAATTGTGGTGTGCAATCCACCTGTAAGTCAAATATAAAACCCAAAGGAAAAATATACTAAAAATAATAATAACTACAGCAACTTGATAAGAGATATGAAATATAAAAATACATAAATTGAGACAACATAAAGCAAAAATGTTGAGGATTTGGAGTTACAGCATAGAATTTTATTTATTTCATTTTTTGATTGTTTCTTTTCTTTTCTTTATGATCTTGTATAAGTTGTCATCACTTTAAAGTAACTTTGTATATCTTTAAGATTTTTTTTTTTTGTAATCCTCATGGTAACCAGAATTCAAAAACCTATAAGACACTCACTAAAAATAAAGGCAATGAATTAAAATATATTACTGGAGAAAATAACAAAATCACAAAGGAAGACAGGAAGAAATAAACAGAGAGGTTACAAAACAACCAGAAAACAAGCAACAAAATGGCAGTAATGAGTCTTTATGTATCAACAATAACACTGGCTGTAAATAAACTCAGTTCTCCCATTAAAGGGCATAGCATGGCTCAATGGATAAAGAAACAAGAGGAAATTTTATGCTACCTACAAGAAACTTAATTCACCTATAAAGGCACACATAAAGGAAAATGGAAGGGTGTAAGAAGATATGTCATGTAACTAGAAACCAAAAATGAGCAAGATTAGATATGCTTCCATCAAATAAAGCAGACTGCAAATCAAGGCGAGTGAAAAGAGACAAAGAAACTCTATATAATGATACAGGGGTCAATTCAGCAAGAGGTTATAAAAACTATAAATATCTATGTACCCAACACTGGAGCACCCCAGTATATAAAACAAACCTTAATAGATATAAATGAATAGACGGACTGCAACACAATAGTAGTAGATTAAACAATCCACTCTCAGTAATAGGCAGATCATCCAGACAGAAAATCAACAAAAAATATAGAAATTAAATCACACACTAGAAAAAAATAGGTCTGACATTATAGAATATTTTACCCACTGGATGCAGAATATACATTATTTTCCTCAGAAAATACACATACACATGGCAAGTAAATAATATGATCCTGAATAGCCAATGGGTCAATGAAAACATTAAGTAATAAATTAAGAATTTTCTTGAAACAAATTGTATTAGTCCATTCTCACACCACTATTAAGATAACCATCAAGACTTGGTAATTTATAAAGGAAAGAGGTTTAATTGATTCAGAGTTTCACAAGGCTAGGGAGGCCTCAGAAAACTTACAATCATGGCAGAAGGCAAAGCAGGCACACCTTACATAGCAAGAGGCAAGAGAGAGAAAATGTGTGTGCAGGAAAAATTACCATTTATAAAACATTCTGATCTCATGAGAATTCACTCATTATCATGAAAACAGCATGGAGAAAACCACCCCCATTATCCAATCACTTTCCTCCCTCAACAAATGAGGATTATAATTCAAGATGAGATTTGGGTGGGGACACAGAGCCAAACCATATCACAAATGAGCACGGAAATATAACAAACTAAAATCTATGGGATATAGCAAGAGCAATACTAAGAGGATTATAATAATAATCACCTATATATGGCAAACCCACATCTAACATACTGAACAGCGAAAATGGGAAAAAAAAGCTTTTTCTCTAAGATCTGGAAAAACAAATGCATGCCCACTTTCACCAATTGTTTTTCAACATAATCCTGGAAGCCCTGGCAAGGGCAATTAGGAAAAAGAAAGGAATAATGGGCATCCAAATGGGAAAGAAAGAAGTCAAATTAGCCTTGTTCATAGATATCTCCTTATATTTAGAAAAACCTAGAGACATCACCCCAAACCTGTCAGAACTGATTTTCAGTAAAGTGGCGGGATACAAAATTAACATAAAAAAACACTAGCCCCTAATATTTCAGTAGCAAACAATCTGAAAAGGAAATTTAAAAAGCATCCCATTTATAATACTTAGCAAAAAAAAAAAAAAAATCACAACCTAGGAATCAATTTAACTGCAGAAGCAAAAGACGTATACAAGGAAAAACTATGCCACACTAGTGAAAGAATTAAACAGGACACAAAAAATGAAAAGACACTCTATGCTCATGGATTGGAAAAATTAATATTGTTAAAATGGCAATACAAAGCAAAGCAATTTACAGATTCAGTGAAATTACTATTACAATACTAATAACATTCTTCAAAGAAATAGGAAAAAAAATTCTAAAATTTATATGTTATGACAAAAGACCCTGAGTAGTTAAAGTTATCCTGAGCAAAAAGAACAAGGCTGGAGGCATCACATTATCTGGCTTCAAAATATACTACAAAGCTGTAGCATATTACTGGCATAGAAACAGACACATAGACCAAGAAACAGAATAGGGAATTCTGATATAAATTCATACATGTATAGCCAACTCATCTTCAACAAAGGAGCCAAGAACATACAGTACAGAAAGGAAAGTTTCTAAAATAAATGGTGCTGGGAACACCGGACAACTATATGCTGAAGAATGAAAGTAGACACCTATCTCTCTTCAAATACCAAAATCAAATCAAAATGGATTAACCACTCAAATCTATGCCGTGGAACTATGAAACTACTAGAAGAAAATGTTATGTATACACTCGAGGACACTGGTGTAGGCAAACAATTTTTGCATAAGACTTCAAAAGTCCAGACAATTAAACAAAATAGTTAAATGGGATTGTATCATGCTTAAAAGCTTCTGCACAGTAAAGAAAACCATCAATGAAGAGACAAGCCACAGAATGAGAGAAAATATTAATACTTGCAAATGCTTCATCTGACAAAGCATTAATATCCTAAAATATAATGAACTAAAACAACTTAATAGCAAAATAATAATAATAATTATAATCTGATTTAAAATGTGCAAAATATCTCAAAAGACATTTCTCAAAAAAAACATACAATAGCAAACAGGTATATGAAAAAGTGCTCAACATCACTAACCACCAGAAAAATATAAATCAAAACCACAATGAAATATCATCACATCCCAGTTAAAATGAGTTTTATCAAAAAAGAAAAGCAAAAGCAGATGCTAATGAGGATGTGGACAAATGGAAACCCTGGTACGCTGTTGTTGGAAATGTAAATTAGTACAGTCACTATAGAAAACTTTATGAAGATTTCTCAAAAAACTAAAAATTGAACTATCATATGATCCAGCATTTCTACTACTAGATATATACCCAAAAGAAAGTAAATCAATATATTAAAGAGATTTCTGCACTCTGTTTCTTGCAGCATTATTCACAATGGCCAAAATATGAAATACACCTAAGTGCCTATTGATGAATGAACAAAGAAAATGTGCACAATATTCTATATATACAATAGAATATTATTTAGGCATAAAAAGAATAAAATCTTGTCATTTGTAGTAACATGGATGGAGATGGAACTGTGGGTTAATATTGTAAGTGAAATTAGCCAAGCACAGAATGATGAATATCATATGTTCTCAGTCATACGTGGGGGTTAAAAAGTTGAATCTCATGAAAATAGAGAGTAGACTGGTGATTATCAGAGGCCATGAAGGATAGTGAAACAGGGAATGTAGAGAGGTTAATTAATGGGTACACATATAACATTCGATAGAAGAAATAAGACCTAGTGTTTGATAGATGAGTAGGGTGACTATTCTTTACAATAGTCTAGTGCATATTTTAAAATAGCTAGAAGAGACTAATTCAAATTTTTCTAGCATAAAAATGACAAATATTTAAGCTAAGAGATATTTCAATCATACTGGCTTGATTCTTATATGAATGAATATATTACATTATCACATACAGCCCATAAATATACACATCTATTATGTGTCAATCAAAAAAAATTTTTAAAAAGTTACTCTCCACCTGCACATGTACCCCTGAACTTAAAATACAAGTTAAAAATTTAAAAAGTTACTCTTCTTTATCTTCTCATGAGAAAGGACATGATCATTTAATCTTACAGGAAGGTTTAACTGATAGTGTAACTGATAGTGCCCTATCATATTAGTTCAGCAAAGAAAATCTATCTTTTGAGAAAGTAGTGTTTCAGTCCATATAAATAAATCTCATGTGGGTGAATTTCAGCATTATTTTAATAATAGGTATTATTTAAGACATGAATACATTCAAGACTTTGTGTAATGCAACAGGACACACAGATATATAGGGATGACTCTAATTTCAATAAGCTTATCCTCACAGGAAATAAATTTACATAAAGAATTCATATATATATGAAATCTTTAGAACTCTATCTAGCTATCTATATATATGATCATACATAAATACATTATGTGAAAAATATTTTAAAATCTAGGATATTCTATCCGGGATACTGGTAGAATTGGCTTATTAGGTTAAGTCTTTTAAAAAAACTTGAGAGTTCTGCATGCTAAATCGCGAAAAGAAGTAGAAAGGTAATAAACAGGAAATGAATTCAGAAATTCAACAATCTAGCAGACTATATATGAAAAATAATAAGCAGGATCATTGTTCTGCATAGCTTTGGAGCACCAGTATCCTAGATGGATCTAGATTTGTTATCAGATGTTCAGAAGGTAGGAAGGATGTGTTTGTTAGGGAGGTGGTGGAAGTGGGAGGTAGAGGGATTAAGTTAGGTAGGATAATAAGTAAGTACAAACATACATTTAGATGGAACAAATAAGTTCTAATGTTTCATAGCAGAGTTTCTGACTATAGTTAATAGCGGTGTATTGTATATTTCAAAATAGCTAGAAGCGAAGATTTGCAATGTTTCCAACACATAGAAATGATAAATTCTTGAGGTGATGAATACCCTAAATACACTGACTTGAATATTACACATTCTATGCATGCAACAAAATATCACATGTATCCCATAAATAAATACAAATATTATGTACCAATAAAAAATGTAATAGCAGTCTTTGAATATACACAATTTTAGGAAAATATTTATATACCAGGAAAACATGAATGTATTAATAGGAAGATAAAGATGATGATGATGAAAAAAAATCCAATCTGCCTTAAAGGATAAGTTTCAATGGGTACAAAAAGCAGTTGGGGAGGGGGAACAGGGCAGTAGAATTGCAGAGGTTTAAATCATGGTATCTAGAATCAATTAGACCTGTTTAGATAAGGAACAGTGGTTATCAGCAACATAAATTATGACAAGTTATTTAATTTCTCCTAGACTTAGTGTCCTCATATTAAAAAAAGGTGTAAATAATAATATTTATATTATGTTTTAATTAGATAAAATACTTACAAAGTTCTAGGCACCATGCCAGGCACATACCAACTATTTAATAAGTGCTATAGTATTATCATTTCAGAGGAGAGAATAACATGAGCTGGGGACAATATGTAAAAACAACCACCACTATAAAAAACTGGCTTATCTGTGACCTGAAAAGTCTCATGTAACTTACCTTTATGAGAGTAATAAATTTCAATTAAAAAATATTTGAAAAATGAGCACAGTGATTCTGGAAATTAATGGAATAAATTCAAGCAGAATTCAAAAGTAATTGTATTTGGTATTTAAATGTAGATCACCTTTCAATTACTTTGCCTTCTCCCTAATTGCTCTCTGGTATGTGTAAAGCATTGCAAATCTCAAGAGTTTCTGTGGCTTATATTATGGACAGAAACTTGAGATTTGATTTGGATTTAAATGATTTCTGAAATATGTATCTTGGCAGAGGCATAAATCAAATTCCTGTTTATCTAGACTGGTCAGGGAATACAATGTTCTGGTTGACTGAATATTTAGGTTAATAGGCCATTAGAATGTATGCATACCATGAGTTAATTGCATATTTTCAACACATACTAAAACAAAAGTGAAAATAATTAATCTTGTTTTGAATGTTTATGGGTCATTTGAAGATCTTACTGTGTCTTACATTCTTCATATGAATGTCACTCATCTCTTACCTAAGATCTTTTCCAAACTGAGCTAACACAGACTCAACGATTTTTCACCTATTTCTCCATTGTCTTTGCTTGATCAGAAAGCCTCCCCTCCTCTATCAACGTAACATGGCATATCTGCTGCTCTAAATTGGGGTTCCTAAGCATTCCTGCAGAAAATAAATATATCATGAAGAACAGCTTTCAGTATACATTTATGGCATCCAACCAAGTATGTACCCTCAATCTTGCCAATTATTTTCATTTTAATAATAATAATTATTATTTTTAGAAAGGACAGTTTGTTTTTCTCTCTTCTTCTCAACAGTTACTCCGAATGTTTACTATTTTTCTTAAGTCCTCGGCATCTTACTGCCATCATCTCTCTCTAATGGTCAAATGGCCTTCATTTTTGTATAGAGCAGAAAGAGATTATGTGACTTGCATACATATCACCTCCCAGACCCACCTACACATTTACCTGCATCTGCCCTAATTCTTACGTTCTTAGCTGCCTCAGAGGGAGAACTAAGGCCACTTCTATTTACTCACATAAATCATTTTGAGGAAGTACAATTCTCCAGGCATGTTTATAAACTCAATGGGCAAGTCAGCCACTTAGAAATTTGGCACCAAAATATCTCAGGCATTGTTTTTAAAATTTTGTTCTAATGGACTCAAACTTCAGTTTCATATATTGTTCTGGTTTCCAACTTCTATTTCCCTGTCCCTACAACATAATAAGAAAAAGATTTTTAAAAGATTATACTTTTAGTCATTCTCTCTGTGTACTTTCTTTTGTGGATGGATAAATTATTATTGCACTCACACAAGTAAATAATATCAACCTTTAGAACTATACATATTTGCATTAAAATATATCAACATATGTATGTGTTTATAAGAAGAGTTATTCTTTGTCCTTGAAAGAGGATTGACTATGTCAAGTGTTTGGTTGAAAAAAAGAAAAGGCCTGGTGCAGTGGCTCATGTCTGTAATCCTGGCACTTTGGGAGGCCGAGGCGGGCGGATTACCTGAGGTCAGGAGTTTGAGACCAGCCTGGTCAACATAGTGAAACCCTGTCTCTACTAAAAATACAAAAATTAGCCGGGCATGGTGGCAGGCACCTGAAATCCCAGCTACTCGGGAGGCTGAGGCAAGAGAATCTCTTGAACCCGGGAGGCGGAGGTTGCAGTGAGCCCAGATGGTGTCACTGCACTCCAGCCTGGGAGAGAGAGGGTGACTCTGTCTCAAAAAAAAAAAAAGCTCCCCACGAGTTTTTTTTCTTACTTACATTATTTGCAGTTACACTTCTATCTTTCTAGTCCTTTCCACTTTAACTAACCAGAAAATCTCTGATCAATAAATTTAACAATCTTTTGTTTAAAGTAAATTTTCTTAAGACTCCCACCTTTCTGAATAATTTCAGCATATTTTGATCATTTTCATAATTTTTACAAAACTAAATAGTACTTTCCTCACATAAATATTTCTCACTCACATACAAAATTACATAAGAAATGTATGATTTATATATTTTGTACACACATATCAAACACTAGAACTACTCTTTTTTTCTGATTAAATGCTCACCTATGCCTAACCATAAAAAAATAGCAAAATCAAAAATGTTACTTGATTTTGGGAGAACAATGCATAGAATTTCCAAAGTATAATTCATTGCAGGAACATAAGTAAATCTAATTTTCATGTTTGGTAATCAAAAACTTCTAGCAAGCTTTTTTTAATGAAGCATGACTCAAAATTTGTGAAATGTTAATACATAAGTAATTCAAATGAGTACTGTTGCAAGGATACAAAAATGTTAAAATTGTAGCAAAAATACTAATTATGTTAACATTATGAAAAGACTAACTATATTAACATTATAACAGTTTCTATTCCCGTGGCTAATCTGACTTATTTACATAGTGGAAGTATATTAGCCATTATAAACTTGGGATTCCATTTCTCTTTATAGTTAACACATAACCAAATACTTATTCTAAATTACGAGGGTCTATTTGAATTTATATAATGCAGCTTCTGGCTTTTTCATTTTACTCAGCAGATCAGACAAACTGTAAGATCTCTATTACTTACACCCTGGAGCACCTCCTGAGAGGCTGATCTCTGTGACCCCTATTTTCTTTGTCTTTTCAAAACAGTAAGGTAAAGATCTTTGAGTTCTTAACACGAAATATTGTTTTAAAGCCTCATTAGTTTAAAGGTGCCAAACCCTTCTTATAAACAAATATGAGAGATATAGTATTATGAAAATTGATTCCTAAATTAATGACATTTTGATTACTTGTTGCTAGTGCATGTTGAAGAGAGCCACCCAAATACCACTTCAGGACTGAGTGACTCCATTTTTCACCTTTCAAGGGCGGTGCCTGCTGATGCATTAATTTTGAATCTTTTGCTGGGAAAGCCATCATCATGCAATAAGTGATTGATGGGGCAGTACAAAGGTACAGGTCCTTGCCTTGATAGAGAACAATTCTATAGGGCTGTTCCAGCTCTAGAGCTCCCCATAGGATTGATTGAGTTCACTGATATGAAAGCTTGTAGATCAACCTTTCCCTCTGCCCAGTCCTGCTTTCCTCACTCACTCATATATTTATTCCAGAGATAACCCTCTAATCACTCTCTAATAAACCTGCTGCATGCAAATCTCAGAGTCTAAGAGTCTGTTTCCCTTGGAACCCAAAATGTGACATTTAGTGTCCAAAGTAGTAGCAGGAAGGCAGATCCTAGAATGACACTTTGGAGCTGAATGGCATTTAGGAAAAGGAATTTTTAAATCATTGATGGATGATGAGATTCAATGTGGCCATGATGAAAGGAATTGCACTAGCAGGTGTAATATCTCAGGCTATTGAGAAATACTGAAGAATAGTAATTGTAAGGATTAAACAGTCATAGAACTGTTGTTAGGGCAATTGATACATTATAGAAAGTCTATGAAAAACTGATGGTAATTAATCATTGATTTAAACTCAGTCTTTCACTACATGAAGGCTTCCTTGGCAATAAATATATTCTTAGCTTCCTTAGTCAAATGACAAAACAGCTTTAGATCAGGCCAATGACTTATCTGTAGCAGTGGCAGATTTCCAGGAAAGGTCAAATTCTCAACTTCTGAAAATTCGATACACCAAGATCAGACATCTAATTTGGAAGT
This sequence comes from Pan paniscus, assembly GCF_029289425.2. Taxonomy (NCBI): domain Eukaryota; kingdom Metazoa; phylum Chordata; class Mammalia; order Primates; family Hominidae; genus Pan; species Pan paniscus. The sequence goes on along the minus strand of NC_073258.2, from coordinate 91,569,154 downwards.
AAGTGGAATCTGAGACATTGGGTAGGGACATTTGGGTGGGCAAACTAAAATATCTTAAATCCCCAGGATCTCTTGAACCCTCTGAGACTGTTGAAGTTTCTCACTTTATTGTGGCTTAAGGGCGATTAATCCCAGTGGTTTTCTGATAAGTACTTAACAGTCTGAGAAGAAAATCAAACAAATGGGCAAAGCCCTGACATGTAGCATTTGCTGCTTTGCATGATGTAAATAAACACATCATAGTTGATTTCAAGCTACCAACAGTTTAGCAATTGGCTCACAAAATTTCTGAAATGCTTCACAATTTTCTTCCATGAGTTGGTACAAGCCAGCTCCAGTGTATCACTAGACCAAATAACATATGCCCTACTGAGGAATACTTTTCCTTGCAATCAGAAAAAATGTAAACCACCATACCAATTTAAGTCATAATATAACCTGAGGAAATTCTTGGCCAAGAGAAGAAAAGGACTTTATTCAGGAGTTGCATAATCTTGACAATGTGTACAGTCAAGCATACAGGTTGACAATATGACACAAACTGACTACACACCAAGGAACTGGATTCTAGGGTGGTTGGGCCACAGAGAGATGTGACAGAACATAAATTTGCATAAAGGAGAATTTATTGATATGGGAGAACTATTCTGTGACATGCATTGCTGTGATTGTCTTAGAAGCTTGAAGAAAGCAAAGACCCACACAAAATGAAACAGAAATTCCAGAACTTCCATGACAGAAGGGGAAAAATGATCAAAAGGCTCAGAGAAATGGGCATACCAAACATACCTACTACATACATCAAATGATTACAATCCATAAAAGGATCCAGATGACACTCTATTTACCAAAAAATTATAGGGGTGCACTGGTGAGAGAGGCATGGACACTCTTAAGAAACCAATTGGTGACTGTTCTTTGGAGGCTTAGGCTAATAATAGGAGATACAGTTTTAGAACTAGGCTCCCTGATAACAATGGGGATCACAGGATTATAAAATATTAGAAGCCAGGTGGTGATGCGTAACTGACAGAAGGAGGGCTAGTGCAATTATCAAAATAAATGGCAAGGTCAGAGTGGAAGCCAGGGTGTCAGACTCATAGAAAACTGTGAAATGTTTCACAGAAAGTGTGGCAAGTACAATGATGGCCTTGATAAGATATGTACTTCAGGAATGGGGGCTGGAAATGACATTGAACGAGATTCAGAGGCCTGTCATATCAGGTAATGTTTTAGGCATCCAGTGGTCTGGGACATTACAGAACATTCTTTTCAAATTTGAGTATAATGTCTAATGAACTTCCTCAGTTTCCGTAGGTGCCATATTCCACATTTTGGAATCTGACCCAAATCCATTTACTGAGTGGTATAAAAGACTGCCTTGTTTGAGTTTGATCAAGCATAGAATAGGGCTCTTTAGCATCTACAGACTGTGATGTAGGAAACCGTCTTTCACGAGCCATACAATTTGGCCTCCAGTGAATTATCAAAGGTATTTGTTTTGGAGAAACTTGTCTTTCGCAGTTGATGGCAAGCTCCAATAGAAAAATCACAATGGAAACCTGCAGGATTCTGGAGTGGGATGATGCAATCAGTAACAGACAATTAGACACTATTCAGAATATAGCCTGTGGCATCGACTGGGTCCTAGTAGAGATGGAGTGCCTGGCTACTGAAAATCAACAGGCTATACAGCCAGACTGTCCATCATAGACTGGATTCTGTCAGAGTCAATAAGTCATATGTTTGAGCAAGTTCAACAGCATCCATCATAAGATGAAAGTGGCATGTCTGGGACCAAGGTGGAACACAGCCAAAAAGCACAAATAAGTAGCATGACCGTGTGACTCAAACTCCCGTATAATCCACTATAATTGCGCCTGTGACTCTCCTGCAATTTATACATATGGCAACTTCTTAGGGGGTTCCTCTATGAGCAGCCGATGAAGAAGGAAAAAAGCTAGATGTGGATCAGAGAGGGTCAACTCAAAGCGTGAGTGAAAGCTGAAAAGAAGAGTGTGGCTGCACTTTAGCCTTACACAGGGATATCTTTGAAAGACACTGCTTAAGGAGTATATTCCCAATAGGCAAAGTATTTCTCAGTGAACCAGTTTGATCAATTGGTTCCCAATTTGACTGGAAAAAGAAGTATCTGGGGTAAAAATATATGTAGAATCAGAGACAGTGCTCAATGGCTTGTCTTGTAACTCAAGTGCTTAGAAAGAAAAAAAATGAAAGGCTAAGGACAAAGAGTTTTAGGGAAGAACCATATAGATGGGTTAATGGTGTACAAAGTGTGAGAGTATCTACCATGGAAAAGGGATTTCACATCCAAATAAACTAAATGTCTCAATCAGTTGACACCTTCCAGCCTCTGACATCTGCCACCTCAATGCTAGTACACTAGGCTTATGAACAAAATAGCAATGGTGTCAAGAACAGAAGTTACACATGGCCCCACAGGGATGTGTTTTCATTCACCAAGGTTGCTGTAACTACTCTGCTGCTGAACATCCAGACTTCCAGCCAAAAGGAACAATGCTGAACCTTTGAAATGCCACCATTTCTTCAGGAAACCAACCAGCTCTGTTGTGGCAAGTTGATTACATTAAACCATTTTGCTCTGAAGTGTCAGTAATTCATCTTGAATATCTTTAACACAGGATTGTTTCTGCTTTTCCTGCTTCCCAGATCTCAGTCAGCACCACTCTCAGATAACTTAAAACATGTTTGATCCATAAGTACATGATACTACATAACCTCATGTATTAGTCCATTATCAGATTGCTATAAAGAAATACCTAAGACTGTGTAATTTATAAAGAAAAGAGGTTTAGTTAGCTCATGGTTCCACAGGCTGTACAGCAAATATGATTCTGGCCAGAGGAGGCCTCAGAAAACTTAGAATCATGGCAGAAGGCAAAAGGGAAGCAGACATATCTTACATGGTTGGAGTAGGACTGCGAGAGAGAGGCATGAGTTGCCACACACTTTACAAACAACCAGATCTCACAGTGACTAACTCAAAATACAGTACCAAGTGGGGATGGTGCTAAATCATTCATGAAGAACCACCATCATGATCCATCACCTCTCACCAGGCCTCACCTTCAACATTGGGGATTACAATTCAACATGATATTTGTGTGGGGACATGGATCCATACCATATTACCTCATATCAGACCAAGATATCTACATTAGCAAAAAAGGTGCAATGGTGGGCAAATGACAAGATTATTTATTTGTTCTATCTACAAATTGGATGTTATAACATCCAATAAGCAAAGTTTTACAGGTACTTCAATTGTACATGGAAATGGTACCTGAATGATTACAGCCATCTCTCAGGATGCATCATATACCTTAAATCAACAATTACTGTTTGGTGCTGTGTCCCCATTATGTAGATTCTATGTTCAGACAATAATAGGAATAGTCTCATTACCATCACTCTGAGGCATCCACTTGGGAAATCTATGCTTACTCCTCCATAATTCTAGGCTCAGTGAATGGAATGGAATACTTCCATCTGGGACAGACGAAGAGTCCCATTAAACTGTAATCTGTGGAGCCCATATAGTCACTCAAGACTCCTTGCAGCAAAGATACTTACAGGGATAGAAATGACAGGAGTTACCATGCTAGCACAGAAAATTGGCTCTAATTACAATAAGAAGCCAGCACTGGTATTATGAATGGATGTTGTGGTTTGTCACTGTATCAGAAGGGGTTCAACTTGAAGAGTAGAACAAGAAGGAGACACATCTGGAGAAATGTGTTGCAAGAAATTGGCTTATATGATTGTGGGGCTGCCTAGGAAAGCACAAATCTGTAAGGCAGGTTGTCAGGAAGAGTAGATGGGAATTCTTAAAAGCATGGCTTAAGGTGCTGTCTACAGATAAAGTTTCTTCTTTATGGAAGCCTCTGCTGTGCTTCTAATGCCTTTCCATTAGCTGAGTCAGGACTACTCACATTATTGAGGACGATCTCTTTTAACTTAAACATATTAACGTTAATCATATTTAAAAAGTATCTGCAAAGGGCCACCCAGAATAGTGTTTGATTGAATGAGCAACTGAAGACTATAAATGAGCTAAGTTGATACACCAAAAAAAAAAAAAAAAATCACAGCCACCATTATTCCATTTAAGACTGATGATTATTGGCTACTGAGTGTACAAAGCTACGTCCAGAAATTTCCCTCAGCTAAAGAAAGCTGCTTCGCTCAGATTGTAGCTGTCATCTGATGACTGGTCCTTGTGAGGATACACAGTTTCAGAAGTCCCTGTGGGCAAAAAGTTTTGGGAGAATCCTCCTAGGAACAACAGCATTAAAAGACAGTGAAGCAGGATTAGGAAGAGGGAAGGTTTAACTGCCCTGAAAGGACAATAGTGGCCTTAGCCACAACTGCAGGGAGTCTGTTTCCAAGGGAACTCAACTTATGCTATGCATATAATTTATAGCACAATGTGTATTTAAGAAAAAAAAAAAGCATTTTGGTGTCTTTCCACATTCACCCACCAAATAATTTAGAGGTGGAATAATGGACTGCTAGTTTAACTGCAGTCAGAAAGATAACAGGCACTACTCCAGCGAACAATTTGAGAAAAAAAGAAAAAAATGAGAGTTCTACAATAACAACAAAATCCACAAATGTTGAGTTAGTGCTTATCTGTGTAATTGCTGGTATTTGAGATTTTCCCATCCCGGCCAATTTTGTTCCCCAGCAGAGTGGCCATGATGGGATGGAGTAGTTCTTCACAAACACTCTTATCTCAGCTGTCAGTGCCTTTTGTTAATGTAGTCACACCCTGACTCTCTTTCCTATTTGGTTATATGTTAATGCTTCTGCATGTATTTAATATCTCTTCTCATATTTGTCATAAGCCCTGCCTTTTTGCTGTTGCAAAAAGAAATATCATGATATTTCTCTTAGGATTTTTTGTTGCTGATAAAGTTACCTCCTAGCATAACGTGTATAATGCTTGTTTCAGGACAAGTTGATTCTGAAATCACCATCCAGAAATGAGTCACCTAACATCACTGCCGGGGTCTTGCCCTGCTCTGGGTTCCAGAAGTGAGTACTGTAACACAACTATTTTTATAAGGGTATTTTCTGTCCTTCCAAAAAGAGATGTGACTTGGGAAATCTTTCTTAGCTTAAGGAAACCTGCTTCTCAATGCTTCTTACTCACTGTTCACATGGAGGAAAAGTCCCATTAAATAAAAAATACCCACTGTCTCATTTACGAGGCTAAGTATTCCCGTAAGTCTCACTTTTCAATGTCAGAAGATATAAAAAAGTGTTACATAGTGTGCACAGCTGGGGCCCTTCTGTTTGAATCATCTGTGGCAAGTATCTCAGGTGGCCCACTTAAATACAAAATAAACACATATTTAATCACAGGATGCATGCATTTCCTGATGATTCTTCAAATATTTTTCACTGTATGGAAATGAAAATAATAAATTAAGTAGTGGCTAAGTTACTTATTCACTCTATAGTTTTTAATGAGTCAATTTACTCAGTTTTATCTTTGAGATGAGGGTAACAATACTTTTGTGACCTTTACAGCAGATCATGCATATGATAAAATTTTGTAAAGTTCTGTATGAATAGTTTGTATTATCATTACCGTATTTGTTGAGTGACAAGCCTGCAATTTTCTAAGGTGCTGGATGTAGTACTGATTTAGGCTAAATTAAAGAATACATGGAGAATGATGTTTGTCAAGGCTTATGGAAAAGAAAAACAGGTCTTTTCTTGAGCAAAAGCTAAGCTCTGAATTGATGAAATTTAACAAACCTGTTAAGGAAGAAAGCCTCAAAGGTTTACAAGTTTTCTCACCTTTTTAAGAATAAGTAGATTCTTATAAATAACTAGCTCAACAATGAATAAGTACTGCGATGTTGTAAATGAAATCAGATAATATATTCACTTTCTAAAAACTATTTTAAAACCCATAGCATAATTCCCAATTTGAACTTGAGAGCAAACCACACGGTGACTCTTTGTGGAGTACATACAGAATAAGGCAGACAGGCCATAAAGTAAAAAGCCCAGCTGAATGGTTTCCCTAGCAACAATCTATAAAAGCAATTTCTCCCTCTCCTCTTGTTTTTCTTTGAAAAATAAAAAAAAAACTAAACTATAATATTTATATCTGAAAGTTAACAGACTCTAATCTGAGCTTGATTCATTATGACAGACAGTGGGTGGTATAAATACCAGGAAAGATGCTATATTCATGCAAACTGACAAATTCTTAGCTTTGCCTCCAAGCTCAGATGTCTCTCAAGCTGCCTGGCACATCTCTGTACTGGGGGTTTAAGCCATATGTGTCCCTCTCCAGTAAGTTCAGGAAAGAGCTGCCCTATCATTCATGAATAAAGATAAGTACTCAGGTATAATTTTCTTCCACCAATGCAATGTAATTGTCCACCCTAAATAAAGTAGCCATTTGTTTTCCTACAAAACTATTGACCCATTTCATGAATTACATATGTATTCTTCAGGCACAAGGCCATGTCGTTTAGTTTTCGTAATGCGATGTTATATTTCCTTAACACAAATAAATCATGGAAAGGAACAGAGGGCAAATCTTCATTTAAAAGCCATTAAAAGGAAACATCCAATCCATTTGAATAGTTAATATGGCATAGGGTTTTTCTCTTGCTGAACTCGAGTCCTATGTGTCTTCAAAGTCACAATGTCTTCAGGCTAAATTTGTAATTTTTGAAGTCACCATTCCATAGCAGCACCATCAGGACAAGTAAGTAGGTGCTTTCCTGGAAATACATATGAAGAAGCAATGTTTCTCTATCATTAAGAAGAGCTATAGAATTTCAGCAAGAAGGTGTTCTTTTATTTATTTCTGAATAGTTTTAGGTAATATTTGGGAAACCAATATTAACTTCCATAAAATACCCATAAGACTTGTCAGAGAAACAATACTATTAAAATTGCTTTAACCAAGAATAGTTGTTAGGAAAGGAAAAGAAAATTATAGGCTAATAATTAATATTACATGTAGAAGCTGCAGGGAACTATAAAGTAGATTTTATAGAGCTTGGAGAAAATCTTCCACCATGACAATTGCCATGAAGAGTTTTATGACAATATGACACCAAGTTGTAAACTCCTCAAGAGCAGAGACCTTGAAAAGTGTCCTAAATGCTTCTCAAACTGTTTAAGCTGGGCTGGATACCCTGTTGTTCTCAGAGCAGTAGTCATCATAAAGCCATGTCTGGCCATTCCTTGGTGACATATCTCCTTGACATTTTGCTTATTTCCAGTGTGAAGAAGATTTAACTAAAGACTGACATTCCTTCACCTTTAAACAAATGCCCTGAAAGAGTGATTATTCTCAGAAATCTTTAGCCATCTCCTTTTCTAGCCTCAGGTCAAGAGCATAACTTGGCTCTATCATTCATAAACTATAGCTCACAAAAATCTCCTCTTATATATTACTCAAAACTATTCCACAGACCTTCCCTCTCTAATCCACAAGACATGAGATAATTCTATTCAGCTCATCTCAGTATAACCTGTGATTCATGGGCAGCCCCTGTGTAATAATGTTTGTTGTCATTATGTTGACCCAGAGTTGAGGCCCTCTTAGTAGCTGGTCAGTACTCTTTCTGAGTAGTTGATTAAGACAACACCCCAATCACTTCCCTCTTACAATCCAGGCTACTGTGTGCCAGACCTAATCTTCTTGGGGCTACCCACCAGACAACCAGAGAAAGCTGTTATGCCCAAAAGCCAGAGGAATTATTCAAATTAGTCAGTCCGCAGGGTGCCTGAAAAACCTAGCTAACTCCTACCCCACTTGTCATACATAGCTACCTTCTACTGTTCCAGCATGCTATTATCCTGTCCTCAGGTAGAGCCTCCTGTGTGGCCTTCCCTGGTAGCTTTCTTTCCCTTGTTGCTGTAACTGACAAAAGAGTACTGCCTTTCATCTATCTAAGTGTAATTGTGTTGTGTCTCACCATCAAAACAATCTTTAAACATTATGATACACCCTCTCATCAGCATTATAACCTCCAATTTAAAAGCAGCCTTCCATTGTCCATAATCCAGCAGCACTATCACCCAGCATTCTACTTCCAACCAGAAATTCCATAACATTAAGTGTGTTCACATTATGTATACAATATTTTATTTTATGAAATGCTTACTTGCTTACTGCTGATTTTTATTGACTCCATTCATTCTTCTATTCATTACCATTCTTAAAATCTATAGCCTATTAATAAGTAAAGATAATCTTCTAGGTAAATACAAGGTTATTAACTGGGGTCTTTTTTTGCAAGACTTAACACTATGTTCTACCTGTCTTTTTCTAAACTTATCACATGGTACTGCTGTATCTTAATTAATTTTTTTTTCCTAGATTGTATTCCTTTATTATAGTTTTACTGGTGTTTCTTCTCACTTCTAATCTGATGGGTATCAAGTCATTTTCATAAATCATTTATTAAGTATTATTCCAATTCAACAAGTACTTACTAAATATTTACTATGTGCCAGACACTGCTAAACGAGAGATAAAACATTAAAAAACAGACCATTGTTCCTACTGCTAAACATTTTTGAGTCTGATGTGGAAGTCAAGGATTTACTACCAATATGGGTTGGATTACAGATAGCATCTCCCTCAACTCTTAACTTGTTTCCACAGAATTCCTAAACAATCTTATTCTATTCTCCCCTAAGGAATATTTTCATATTCTCATTCACTTATTCATTCATTTGTCTTTTCTCAAAGAGGTTCTGATAAGCATCAGTGTTTTTCATACTCATTAATACAACCATGCTTTTCTCTAAAACCTCTGTGAATTTAGAGAGTTCTGCTGATATTTCCTGTGAATTTTTGTTTTCTGACTTTATTAAGTTTTTTCTGTCTGAAGTTACCTTTCTTCCATGTTCTATTTCCACATGCTCAAATTCTGCAAAACCTCAAATATGTAGAAAAAACAAAGCCTTTACTTATAATTCCTTACATTTGCCCAAACGCCATATACACATTGAAAAATTTTTTTCTTCTGAAAATCACTATTATAATTTTGGTGATACATAATACACAAGTTACCTAATTTTTAACTTAAATTTTGGTTTTCCATTTGTCTAGTGTAGGTATATGCATGTGTACATGTATATGCATGTGTACATGTATATATAGCATATCTGACCTTAAGGGCAAGATTTGTCTAATTCTCTGTTACTTCCATGTGGAAGATATAGTCAGTGACAGATAGTTCAATATCTTATTTTAAATTTAGTTGGTACTCTATGTTTGTCACACAGACATGTTAGATGATTATACTTTTTCACTTTATTCTGAATCAAATTGGATATAAATACAAGATTTGGCTGTTCTCGCCAATCCTTATGGCTATCTTTTTAACAACAACAACAAAAAAATCACTTCTCTTTGACCAGTGTTGGCCATTTACATATCTCTCTGCCAAAGAGAAATTTTTATTTCTCCCTGACCAATGTTGGTTATTTATATATGTCTTACATATGTTCATACCTCTTACATTTAAAAATTCAGATAAACTAATATTTAACCTATTTTGTAACTTCTATTCTCCTGTTCTCATTTTGCCACATAAACTTTTTCAAAGATACAAATCTCCACTTGAAAATTAAAAGTTAAAAATTATGCTGAGTTTATCCAGTGAACTATTATGTAGCTATTTAAACTTATGGCTAGTAAACCTATGCAGCAGTATAACATGTGCTTAGGATATCACAATCAATGAAATGTATACATGTATGATAATATACTCTGTTACAACTGTAGAGAAATTGTCTTAGAAAAAAATTGGCAGAAAACGCTCAGATTTTACTAATACATATTTAAATGCTGGATGTATGGGTAGTTTTTTATGCCTTTTCCTTATTTTGGAATATTTGTGGTGGAATATTACTTTTATATTTAAAAAAACAAATGTTAAAGTAATAGTGATGCAGTCTTACTGTGAAATATGGACCAATTTACTTTTCAAAACGCTAAACCTTTTCATAAGAAAATATAATAGCTAAAGATTTCAGGAAGTAAAATAATGGTTTCACTAAATTGGCCTTAAGCGCAGGCCAATTTATAAATGATCTGAAGAGTTTAAATTTATAGGGGGTCTCCTTATTCCAATACTTGATTCTACATTAGCTTCTACTACTGAATAAATTCCTTAAATGCATTGCAGAGATTGCAACTAACACTTCTGTTTATATTGTAGAGAACCCCAGGTCATCAGAATATTGCTGTGATATGATATAATTATGCTCCAGTCTCAGCAGCAGAAAATTTTAGTCATGACAATATGATGCTTATTTTGGAAACCAGTAATAATTTATTCTTGACCTATGTAAATAAATTTTGGATTGCCTCTAACTGTGGCCTAATGACTGCATAGAGTTCCCAAGGGTTTCAAGAATGTATATTCAAAGAAAGACAAGGAAATCACTATTAATTGTGCTGGCAACATAAATAAAAGTAATGTGCCCCATTATTAAACTCAAATTAAATTACAATCTTGAGATATATCAGAGCACTCTACCTGACATTCAGCCACTACATACAAATTTACTTCACAAATGCACTACACTTAGGGAATGGCATCAGGGATACAGAAATAGGAAGTTACTGTGTGTGTGTGTGTGTCTGTGTGTGTGTGTATCCACATTAGACATACATGCAAACATATATAATAAAGTTAATATATTTTTATTATATGTATGTGTGCATATTATATATATACACACATACATATAATAAAAATATATATGTTAAATTTTACTAAATTATTTATTGTAGTTTTCTGTTTATAATCTACCTCAATTCTTATTAATTACCTCTAATACTATGTTTTCTATTTCTGTTTCTAAAAAATAGAAATACATAAAAGCGTGAAGGCACAATACAAACAGCTCTCAGCCCATTCTGCTCCCCTTGTTCAATGTTTACTCTTGTTCATTATGCAGTATTAGTATATTTAGTCAATATTCTACAGAGAAATAGAACCAATAGATATGGATAAACACACACACACTATATATATATATATATATATATATATATATATATATGGAGAGAGAGAGAGAAAGACACAGAGATTCTTCTTTTAAAGAATTGGCTCCCATGACTATGGAGGCTGGGACTCCAAGATCTGAAGCTGCCAAGCTGATGACCCAAGAGAACTGAGGGTATAATTTCTCATTCATGTCCAATTGTTTAAGAATCAGGAGAGGTATATTACTCCATTCTCACACCACTATGAAGAAATACCCAAGACTGGGGAATTTATAAAGGAAAGGGGTTTATTTGACTCACAGTTCCTTATGACTGGGAAGGCCTCAGAAAACTTACAATCATGGTGGAAGGTGAAGCAAACACATCCTTCTTCATATGGTGGCAGGAAGGAGAAGTGCCAAGCAAATGGGAGGAAAAGCCCCGTATAAAACCATCAGATCTGCTGACAACTCAGGATCATGAGAACAGCATGGGGGTAACTGCCCCCATGATTCAGTTACCTCTCACCAAGTCCCTCCTACCACAAGTGGGGATTAAGGGAATTACAATTCAAGATGAGATTTGGGTGGGGACACAGCCAACCATATCGTTTCACGCCAGTCCCTCCAAAACCTTATGCCTTTACATTTTTAAACACAATACTGCCTTCAAAACAATCTCTCAAGGTCTTAATTCATTCCAGCATTAACCCAAAAGTCCAAGTACAAAGTCTCATTGGAGATGAGGCATGTCCCTTCTGCCTATGAGCCTGTAAAATCAAAAGCAAGTTAGTTATTTCCTAGATACATTGGGGGTATAGGCTTTGGGTAAATACATTCACTCCCAATGGGAGAAATTGGCCAAAACAAAGAGGCGACAGCCTCATGCACATCTGAAATCCACCGAGGCAGTAAATAAATTTTAAAGCTTTGAAATAGTGTCCTTTGACTTCATTTCTCACAACCAGGTTACTCTGATGCAAGAGGTGGGCTCCCATGGCCTTGGGCAGATCCACCCCTGTGACTTTGCAAGGTACAGTGCCCTCTTGGCTGCTTTCATAAGTGTCTTTGGCTTTTCCAGGTGCATGGTGCAAACTATCAGTGGATCTACCATTCGGGGGTCTGGAGGATGGTGGCCCTCTTCTCAAAGCTCCATTAGGCAGTGCCCCAGTGGGGACTCTGTGTGGGTTTGCCAACTCCACATTTCCCTTCTGCACTGCCCTAACAGAGGTTCTGCATGAGAGCTCTGCCTCTGCAGCAAACTTCTGCCTAGACATCCAGGCATTTCCATACATCCTCTGAAATCTAATCAGAGGTTCCCAAACCTCAATTCCTGAATTCTGTGTACCCACAGGCTCAACACCATGTGGAAGCTGCCAAGGTTCAAGGCTTGCACCCTCTAAAGCTATGGCCTGAGCTTTACCTTGGCTGCTTTTAGCCACAGCTGGAGCAGCTGGGACACAGAGCACCAAGTTCCAAAGCTGCACACAGCAGAAGGGCCCTTGGCCTGGCCGATGATGCCATTTTTTCCTGATAGACCATCAGGCCTGTCATGGGAGGGGCTGCCGCAAAAGTCTCTGACATGCCCTGTAGACATTTTCCCCATTGCTTTGGTGATTAACATTGGGCTCGTTTTTACTTATACAAATTTCTGCACTGGGCTTGACTTTCTCCCCAGAATATGGATTTTTCTTTTCTATTGCATCATCAGCCTGCAAATTTTCCAGGTTTTAAGCTCTGTTTCTCCTTGAACACTTTGCTGCATAGAAATTTCTTCTGCCAGATACCCTAAATTATCTCTCTCAAGTTCAAAATTCCACAGATCTCTAGGGAAGGGGCAAAATGCTGCCAGTCTCTTTGCTAAAGCATAGCAAGAATTATCTTATTCCACTTCCCAAAAAGTTCCTCATCTTCATCTGAGACCACTTCAGCCTGGATTTCATTACTTATATAATTATCAGCATTTGGTCAAAGCCATTTAACAAGACTCTAGGAAATTACAAACTTTCCCACATCTTTCTATCTTCTTCTGAGCCCTCCAAACTGTTCCAATCTCTGCCTGTTACCCAGCTCCAAAGTCACTTCCACATTTCTGGGTATCCTTAGGGCAACACTTCACTCTCTATAGTACCAATTTACTGTATTAGTCCATTTTATGTTTCCGTGAAGAAATACCTGAGACTGGGTAAGTTATAAAGGAAAGAGGTTTAATTGACTCACAGTTCTGCATGGTTGGGGAGGCCTCAGGAAACTTATAATAATGGCAGAAATGGAAATAAATGCATCCTTCTTCACATGGTGGCAGGAAGAAGTGCCCAGTAAAAGGGGGAAAAAAACCCTTATAAAACTATCAGATCTTGTGAGAACTAACTCACTATCACAAGAACAGCATGGAGTTAACCACTCCCAATGATTCAATTATCTCCCACTGGATGCCTCACTTGACATGTGTGTATTATGGGAACTACAATTCAAGATGACATTTGGGTGGTGTCACAGCCAAACCATATCAGTAGCTGATGGCGTAAGTTCCATTCTAAGGACAGGTGAAAATCAAAAACCCAGCTCAACCATTAAATCAGTGCAATTCTCTCTTATTTAGCCCTTTGTTTGATTTAGGCCTTCAAAAAGGAGGGTAATCTGCTTTAGTCTACCAATTTAAATATTAACCTCATCCAAAACACCCTGTCAGACGTACCCAGAATAAGATATGAGAAAATATTTGGGGACCCCATGGCCCAGTTAAGCTGACCCAAATAACTAACCATCACAATCAGAATCTAACTGGCTTTTAAACCTTTGATTATGACCATTAGGTACCTATTATATTTGAGATCAATGGCTTTATTATTTGACCACTCTTCATAAAATTATTGATTTGGACCAAAAGTTAGCAACTGTACTTAGGAACAGAATTTTGCTCCCTTGACTTGTGACTACAAGGCTACCAAGTGCACACCTAGCTTCTAATTGCATTCTGGCTCCTCCTGTTCCTGGCTACTGAGTGTAAGCACTCCAGGGCATACTGCTAGGGAGTGACTCGAGAAGGACTGACCCAGAGATTTTTTTGCACCAATAAAATTACCTTAGCAAGAATTTGACTGCTTCCATAGCAGTGTATGTTATGATCTTAACCCACATTTCACTGTTTTTGTTTCCTTTTCTAAACAATAATTTTGCATGATGGAGCCTGCAAGAGACCAATTCAAGAACTGAGTCCAGTAACTGAGGAAGGTAAGGCTATATTTAATGTTAGAGGGAATAAGGGGAATTTATACTGTGCATGGACAGAAACTTTCATGAAGGTCATGTATGTGGTAGGCAGATTACTAAAGAAATTCAGATTGAGGGATCAACAAGATTATAATAGTCCAATTACCTCAAGATTACAAATAGGATCTAACCAACTCCACTAACACTGGACTGGTACTCCAGTCAAAAATTTGATAAATAATCTTAGTTTAAAAATCAGGATGGCCAAATAGGAACAGCTCCAGTCTACAGCTCCCAGTGTGAGCGACCCAGAAGACGGGTGATTTCTGCATTTCCATCTGAGGTACTGGGTTCATCTCACTAGGGAGTGCCAGACAGTGGGCGCAGGACAGTGGGTGCAGCACACCGTGCGCGAGCCGAAGCAGGGCAAGGTATTGCCTCACTCGGGAAGTGCAAGGGGTCAGAGAGTTCCCTTTCCTAGTCAAAGAAAGGGGTGACAGACGGCACCTGGAAAATCGGGTCACTCCCACCGTAATACTCCGCTTTTCTGACGGGCTTAAAAAATGGGAAACCGGGAGATTATATCCCGCACCTGGCTCAGAGGGTCCTACGCCCACAGAGTCTTGCTGATTGCTAGCACAGCAGTCTGAGATCAAACTGCAAGGTGACAGAGAGGCTGGGGGAGGGGCGCCCACCATTGCCCAGGCTTGCTTAGATAAACAAAGCAGCCGGAAGCTCGAGTTGGGTGGAGCCCACCACAGCTCAAGGAGGCCTGCCTGCCTCTGTAGGCTCCACCTCTGGGGGCAGGGCAAAGACATACAAAAAGATAGCAGTAACCTCTGCAGACTTAAATGTCCCTGTCTGACAGCTTTGAAGACAGCAGTGGTTCTCCCAGCACACAGCTGGAGATCTGAGAACGGTCACACTGCCTCCTCAAGTGGGTCCCTGATCCCTGACCCCCGAGCAGCCTAACTGGGAGGCATCCCCCAGTAGGGGCAGACTGACACCTCACATGGCTGGTGAGGTGACACCTCACATACTCCTCTGAGACAAAAATTCCAGAGGAACGATCAGAAAGCAGCATTTGTGGTTCATGAAAATACACTGTTCTGCAGCCACCGCTGCTGATACCCAGGCAAACAGGGTCTGGAGTGGACCTCTAGCAAATTCCAACAGACATGCAACTGAGGGTTCTGTCTGTTAGTAGGAAAACTAACAAACAGAAAAGACATCCACACCAAAAACCCATCTATACATCACCATCATCCAAGACCAAAAGTAGATAAAACCACAAAGATGGGGAAAAAAACAGAGCGGAAAAACTGGAAACTCTAAAAAGCAGAGTGCCTCTCCTCCTCCAAAGGAACGCAGCTCCTCACCATCAACGGAACAAAGCTGGACGGAGAATGACTTTGACGAGTTGAGAGAAGATTTCAGACGATCAAACTACTCTGAGCTACAGGAGCAAATTCAAACCAAAGGCAAAGAAATTAAAAACTTTGAAAAAAATTTAGATGAATGTATAACTAGAATAACCAATACAGAGAAGTGCTTAAAAGAGCTGATGGAGCTGAAAGCCAAGGCTCGAGAACTACGTGAAGAATGCAGAAGCCTCAGGAGCCGATGCGATCAACTGGAAGAAAGGGTATCAGTGATGGAAGATGAAATGAATGAAATGAAGTGAGAAGGGAAGTTTACATAAAAAAGAATAAAAAGAAATGAACAAAGCCTCCAAGAAATACGGGACTATGTGAAAAGACCAAATCTATGTCTCACTGGTGTACCTGAATGTGACGGGGAGAATGGAACCAAGTTGGAAAACACTCTGCAGAATATTATCCAGGAGAACTTCCCCAATCTAGCAAGGCAGGCCAACATTCAGATTCAGGAAATATAGAGAACGCCACAAAGATACTCCTCGAGAAGAGCAACTCCAAGACACATAATTGTCAGATTCACCAAAGTTGAAATGAAGGAAAAAATGTTAAGGGCAGCCAGAGGAAAGGTCGGGTTACCCACAAAGGAAAGCCCATCAGACTAACAGCGAATCTCTCAGCAGAAACTCTACAAGCCAGGAGAGAGTGGGGGCCAATATTCAACATTCTTAAAGAAAAGAATTTTCAACCCAGAATTTCATATCCAGCCAAACTAAGCTTCATAAGTGAAGGAGAAATAAAATACTTTACAGACAAGCAAATGCTGAGAGACTTTGTCACCACCAGGCCTGCCCTAAAAGAGCTCCTGAAGGAAGCACTAAACATGGAAAGGAACAACCGGTACCAGCCACTGCAAAATCATGCCAAATTGTAAAGAACATCGAGGCTAGGAAGAAACTGCATCAACTAACGAGCAAAATAACCAGCTAACATCATAATGACAGGATCAAATTCACACACAACAGTATTAACTTTAACTGTAAATGGACTAAATGCTCCAATTAAAAGACACAGACTGGCAAATTGGATAGAGTCAAGACCCATCACTGTGCTGCATTCAGGAAACCCATCTCACGTGCAGAGACACACATAGGCTCAATATAAAAGGATGGAGGAAGATCTACCAAGCAAATGGAAGACAAAAAAAGGCAGGAGTTGCAATCCTAGTCTCTCATAAAACAGACTTTAAACCAACAAAGATCAAAAGAGACAAAGAAGGCCATTACATAATGGTAAAGGGATCAATTCAACAAGAAGAGCTAACTATCCTAAATGTATATGCATCCAATACAGGAGCACCCAAATTCATAAAGCAAGTCCTGAGTGACCTACAAAGAGACTTAGACTCCCACACAATAATCATGGGAGACTTTAACACCCCACTGTCAACATCAGACAGATCAACGAGACAGAAAGTTAACAAGGATACCCAGGAATTGAACTCAGCTCTGCACCAAGCAGACGTAATAGACATCTACAGAACTCTCCACCCCAAATCAACAGAATATACATTTTTTCCAGCACCACACCACACCTATTCCAAATTTGATCACATAGTTGGAAGTAAAGCACTCCTCAGCAAATGTAAAAGAACAGAAATTATAACAAATTGTCTCTCAGACCACAGTGCAATCAAACTAGAACTCAGGATGAAGAAACTCACTCAAAACCTCTCAACTACATGGAAACTGAACAACCTGCTCCTGAATGACTACTGGGTACATAATGAAATGAAGGCAGAAATAAAGATGTTCTTTGAAACCAACGAGAACAAAGACACAACATACCAGAATCTCTGGGACACATTCAAAGAAGTGTGCAGAGGGAAATGTATAGCACTAAATGCCTACAAGAGGAAGCAGGAAAGATCCAAAATTGACACCCTAACATCACAAATAAAAGAACTAGAAAAGCAAGCAGAAGGCAAAAGCTAGCAGAAGGCAAGAAATAACTATAATCAGAGCAGAACTGAAGGAAATAGAGACACAAAAAACCCTTCAAAAAATTAATGAGTCCAGGAGCTGGTTTTTTGAAAGGATCAACAAAATTGATAGACCATTAGCAAGACTAATAAAGAAGAAAAGAGAGAAGAATCAAATAGATGCAATAAAAAATGATAAAGGAGATATCACCACCGATCCCACAGAAATACAAACTACCATCAGAGAATACTACAAACACCTCTACGCAAATAAACTAGAAAATCTAGAAGAAATGGATAAATTCCTGGACACATACACCCTCCCAAGACTAAACCAGGAAGAAGTTGAATCTCTGAAGAGACCAATAACAGGCTCTGAAATTGTGGCAATAATTAATAGCTTACCAACCAAAAAAAGTCCAGGACCAGATGGATTCACAGCCGAATTCTACCAGAGGTACAAGGAGGAGCTGGTACCGTTCCTTCTCAAACTATTCCAATCAATAGAAAAAGAGGGAATCCTCCCTAACTCATTTTATGAGGCCAGCATCATCCTGATACC
Source organism: Pan paniscus (assembly GCF_029289425.2). Lineage (NCBI taxonomy): Eukaryota > Metazoa > Chordata > Mammalia > Primates > Hominidae > Pan > Pan paniscus. Next base: position 91,550,997 of record NC_073258.2, on the reverse strand, counting down.
AAAGCCGGGCAGAGACACAACCAAAAAAGAGAATTTTAGACCAATATCCTTGATGATCATTGATGTAAAAATCCTCAATAAAATACTGGCAAACCAAATCCAGCAACACATCAAAAAGCTTATCCACCATGATCAAGTGGGCTTCATTCCTGGGATGCAAGGCTGGTTCAATATATGCAAATCAATAAAAGTAATCCAGCATATAAACAGAACCAAAGACAAAAACCACATGACTATCTCAAAAGACGCAGAAAAGGCCTTTGACAAAATTCAACAACCCTTCATGCTAAAAACGCTCAATTAATTAGGTATTGATGGGACGTATCTCAAAATAATAAGAACTATCTATGACAAACCCATAGCCAATATCATACTGAATGGGCAAAAACTGGAAGCATTCCCTTTGAAAACTGGCACAAGACAGGGATGCCCTCTCTCACCACTCCTATTCAACATAGTGTTGGAAGTTCTGGCCAGGGCAATTAGGCAGGAGAAGGAAATAAAGGGTATTCAGTTAGGAAAAGAAGAAGTCCAATTGTCCCTATTTGCAGATGACATGATTGTATATCTAGAAAACCCCATTGTCTCAGCCCCAAATCTGCTTAAGCTGATAAGCAACTTCAGCAAAGTCTCAGGATACAAAATCAATGTACAAAAATCACAAGCATTCTTATACACCAATAACAGACAAACAGAGAGCCAAATCATGAGTGAACTCCCATTCACAATTGCTTCAAAGAGAATAAAATACCTAGGAATCCAGCTCACAAGGGACGTTAAGGACCTCTTCAAGGAGAACTACAAACCACTGCTCGATGAAATAAAAGAGGATACAAACAAATGGAAGAACATTGCATGCTCATGGGTAGGAAGAATCAATATCGTGAAAATGGTCATACTGCCCAAGGTAATTTATAGATTCAATGCCATCCCCATCAAGCTACCAATGACTTTCTTCACAGAATTGTTAAAAACTACTTTAAAGTTCATATGGAACCAAAAAAGAGCCTGCATCGCCAAGTCAATCCTAAGCCAAAAGAACAAAGCTGGAGGCATCATGCTACCTGACTTCAAACTATACTACAAGGCAACAGTAACCAAAACAGCATGGTACTGGTACCAAAACAGAGATATAGATCAATGGAACAGAACAGAGCCCCCAGAAATAACGCCGCATATCTACAACTATCTGATCTTTGACAAACCTGAGAAAAACAAGCAGTGGGGAAAGGATTCCTTATCTAATAAATGGTGCTGGGAATACTGGTTAGCCATATGTAGAAAGCTGAAACTGGATCCCTTCCTTACATCTTATACAAAAATTAATTCAAGATGGATTAAAGGCTTAAACATTAGACCTAAAACCATAAAAACCCTAGAAAAAACCTAGGCATTACCATTCAGGACATAGGCATGGGCAAGGACTTCATGTCTAAAACACCAAAAGCAATGGCAACAAAAGCCAAAATTGACAAATGGGATCTAATTAAACTAAAGGGCTTCTGCACAGCAAAAGAAACTACCATCAGAGTGAACAGGCAACCTACAAAATGGGAGAAAATTTTCACAACCTACTTATCTGACAAAGGGCTAATATCCAGAATCTACAATGAACTCAAACAAATTTACAAGAAAAAAACAAAGAACCCCATCAAAAAGTGGGCGAAGGACATGAACAGACACTTCTCAAAAGAAGACATTTATGCAGTGAAAAAACACATGAAAAAATGCTCATCATCACTGGCCATCAGAGAAATGCAAATCAAAACCACAATGAGATACCATCTCACACCAGTTAGAATGGCAATCATTAAAAAGTCAGGAAACAACAGGTGCTGGAGAGGATGTGGAGAAATAGGAACACTTTTACACTGTTGCTGGGACTGGAAACTAGTTCAACCATTGTGGAAGTCAGTGTCACGATTCCTCAGGGATCTAGAACTAGAAATACCATTTGACCCAGCCATCCCATCACTGGGTATACACCCAAAGGACTATAAATCATGCTGCTATAAAGACACATGTACACATATGTTTATTGCGGCACTATTCACAATAGCAAAGACTTGGAACCAACCCAAATGTCCAACAATGCTAGACTGGATTAAGAAAATGTGGCACATATACACCATGGAATACTATGCAGCCATAAAAAATGATGAGTTCATGTCCTTTGTAGGGACATGGATGAAATTGGAAATCATCATTCTCAGTAAACTATTGCAAGGACAAAAAACCAAACACTGCATGTTCTCACTCATAGGTGGGAATTGAACAATGAGAACACATGGACACAGGAAGGGGAACATCACACTCTGGGGACTGTTGTGGGGTGGGGGTAGGGGGGAGGGATAGCATTAGGCGATATACCTAATGCTAAATGATGAGTTAATGGGTTCAGCACACCAGCATGGCACATGTATACATATGTAACTAACCTGCACATTGTGCACATGTACCCTAAAACTTAAAGTATAATAATAATAAAATAAAAAATGAAAAAAATCAGTATTTAAGATAAAATAAATATTGAAATGTGCATGTGGTGACTCATGAAAATATTAATAATTTTATATTTCTATTTAGAGTTATAAAAAATATTAAGAGATTAGGATTTTTTGTAAGTGTAGATATAATTAATCATTGGCACTCAACTCTGTGTCTTGGCAATATGAGTAGTTATAATGCAAAAATAATGCCATTAGTTAAATAGAAATCTTGGGGGAATATTTACTTTTATATTAATTCCTGCCTAATTTTAATCCGGAAATAAGACTTGCTTTAATTGACATAATAACTTCTATGTTTGAACTTAATCACTTATTGAAAATATTTTTCTTTAGTTATTAAATATTTGTCAATAATTCTAAAATAATTTTGAAAAGTAAAAGAAGTACATAATGTAAAATCATTATTACATTTTGTAGTTGAAAGAACAATGTCTATATTATAAGGAAACAAACAGAAAATAAAAATATAATCTTGGCCATTTACATCAAACCAATCGCCTGGTTTTCTGTATTAACTGAATTGTTTTACTGCTTTGTCCTTCTGTGGCTATGCTTGATAAAGCCATAGTACATTTGCTTTCCATTGTGGTAAACTCATGTTTCAGAATCCAATACAGTGGTGAGTGTAAGTGTTAGTATCTTGAAAATGAGTAGGGCTTCATAATTTTCAAGGTAAATAAGACAATTTGTGTAAGATTTTAGTATACAAATGAAGTAGCAGAGCATTCAGGAGAGACTTTTAATTTTAGGTTAGTAAAGGCATATTCTTTTCATGGTTGTCCTATAAAGTTATTTGACATTTTGACACCAAACTATTATTTTTATCTTTTCTGGACCCTCACTCTTTCTCATTCATAAAGTGTAGAGTAATGTTTTTCCAAGTGGACACTCGGAGATATCCAAACCTTTCAAAGGGCATATGAGATCCAAAGTATTTTAGAATAGTACTAAAATATTATTTGCTTTTTTTATTGTGTTAACGTTTGTACTGATGATGCAAAAACAATGGTGAGTAAAAATATTGGTACCTTAGTACAAGTCAAGGAAACGGCACCCAACCATACTAATAGTTATTGTTTTCACCATCATGTTTTTGATGAAGTAATAAAAATTACTCAACTTTTAAATCTCTACTCTTACTTACATAATTTTCGTTTAATATTCTGTATGATGAAATGGTAAGTACACATGAAATACTTCTGTTGTATACCAAAGTTTGAGGACTATCTTAAGGAGAAGCAATTGGCAAGTCTATTCTGTGCAAGCTAAACTAGCTGCTTTATTCAGGGAACAAAATTTTTACTTGAAAGAACAGACAGAAAAACTATAGTTATTTAAACTTAGGATTTTGATAGATATTGTCTTGAAAATGAACAAAGTAAGATCATTACCTCAAGAAAAGCAGTTAACAATATTTGTTACTAGAAAGTTTTGCATTTTGTACTATAAAGTTTTAATTTTATGAAACAATATTTGCTACATAAAATTAATGTTTTCAAGCAAAAGTCAGAATGTTGGAAAAGCTGTACTTGCTACCAGGAGCTTGACACCTTTTGAATATAAAGACTTTTCTTGGCAGATAAACAGTAATATTAATTATAAAATATTGTATAATAAACTGTGTTAATATTTGGAAGCTCTGCATCACTACACCAAACAGTATTATTTACATGATCTATGCATGTTACAGAATCACCTTCATGTGAGAAAAACAAATGTTTTTTAATAAAAAATATTAAATGTATATTGATATGGTCTCAGATTACACAATGCAATTATCCTTTGAAATCAACTGCTAGTTGAATTTTGGTATAGCATTAAAAAAGAACATAAATATCTCAAAAAGTTAGTAAAATAACCTCATATTTTAAACTGTATACTTGGATGGGGCCAGATATTCCTACACATGTCAATCAAATCAACATTGTCATAAATTTAATGCCAAATTAGATAAAAGAATTCAGCTTTCTTATAAAACCAGACATTAGAGATTAACAAAAATGAGAAATGGTGTCTCTTTTCTCACCATACTCTATTGGAAACTAATTATTATCAAAATATATTATTTACATTAACAGGTTAATAGGTTTATGTAAACAGTTTTATCTGGAGTTATCAAAGACCAAATCCAGCCTGAAGGCCTGATCTAGCTTCATGCCTATTTTTGTAAATAATGATTTTTTTAACACAGTTATACTCAATGTTTTATATATCGTCCATGGTTATTTTTGTTCTACAGCAGCAGAACTGAATAATTACAAAAAAAAATGGCTCAAAAAACCTAAAGTACTTATTATCCAGCCATTCACAGAAAAAGTGTGTGGTTCCCAGAGTTATTTATTATGATTTTAAAATAAATCAATGAAAGTTTTAAAATTGTCTGTTGTAAATTCCAAGATGGTAAACATCAAGAGATATAACTGGATATATTCTTTGGCATTCTCACTTTTTTTAAGACCATATAACAGCCCCAGAGATGCAAAGATCGAAAACCACTGACGTAAACAACTTACTTTTCTGGAACGTAATTCGGTATACTCAGTAGCCATCAGCTTTCTTTCCAAAACTATTTAAAAGTCTTTAGGCTGACTATCCTTTGAAAGAAACCCGCTACTCCTCTCTAGGTGGCCTAACATAACTGTCTTTTCAGGTTCCAGAGACCCCTTCCTTTTCTTGTCCCTTTGGGGTTAGTGTGATAACAGCTCTGTTATTATTTGTTCAGAATCCTGTGCTCTCCTCCAGTATCTCTGAACCCTACCTCCACTTGTGTTGTTAATTTCCTTGATAATAATCTCATCTTCAATTATTCTAATTTGAGTGTGTTATATGTGCTTCCCTGGGACTCCAACTAAGAGTATTTATATAGTCACACCTCACTTAACAACTGAATATATTCTGAAAACTGTGTTGTTAGGCTGTTTTGTCACTGTGTGAACATCATAGGGTATTCTTATACAAACCTTAGTGGCATAGCCTGCTACTCCCCTAGACTATACGGTGTAGACTATTGCTCTTATGCTACAAACCTGTACAGCACCTTACTGTACTAAATAGCACAGGCAATTGTAACAAGATGGTAAGCAATTGTGCATATCTAAACATAGAAAAAGTACAGTAAAAATATGGTGTCATAATCTTATGGGGCCACTGTGAAATATGTGTTTTGTTATTGATGGAAACATTGTTATGTGGCACACGGCTGTATATACACTTGCATATATGCTGCATATATGTCTGTGTATATGTACACAGATATGTATATACAACTATACAATACATACCTTTTAATTTGCACTTAACAGAGATAGAAAATGAAACACACAAGAGTTGAATAGTTACTACTAGGACACTAAGTTAGTGTATGCAAAATATGAGGCCAATATTATATCACAAGCAGTCTCACTGCAGAGCCTAGATGATCAACCTTTTAAATAATTTCCATTGTATTAAACCAAAGTCTTATCTATATATCAATCATATTATTACCCTTAGAAATAAATTACTAATTATATTTGTTTATGATCATAGTATTAGCTTCACCAGCATACACCAGCAACTCATAATTGCATTTTTTATTATACAGCATGTTTGTTGTTACAGCTTTTTTCATGTATCACCCACCATTAGTATAATATAGCAAAAAGAAGGAAAAGAAAAAAAAAACAAGAAAAGAGCTACTAACATAAATTACTTCAACATGAACTATGATATGTGCAATAAAATATCTATTTTTATGGTTTGGTAAGGCACTTAACAATTTATTATTAGCCCTCAGTGTAAACTTTCCTACTCCATATATTATTTCAACTTATATAAGCATTCCTCATTTTATTGTGCTCTACAGATACTTCATTTTTTAAAATTTGAAGATCTTTGGTGACTGTGTCAAGCAAATGTGTTGGCACCATTTTCACAACAGCCAGTGCCTACTTCATGTCTCTATGTCACATTTTGGTATTTCTCACAATATTTCGAATGTTATTATGATTACTACTTCTGTTATGATAATCTGTGATCTTTCATATTACTATTATAATTGGTTTTGGGTGCCATGAACTGCACCCATATAAAATGATGAACTTAATTAATCAATGTTGTGTGTTTTATGTTTATTCCACTGACTGGATGTTCTATATATGGAACAATAAAGCTTGGATGGCAGCACATCTGTTTACAATATGGTTTACTGAATATTTTAAACCCACCATTTAGACATATTGCTAAAAAAAAAAAAATAGGATTTCTTTCATTGACAAGGCACTCGGTTACCCAAGAGCTAGGAGACGCACAAGGAGATTAATGTTATTTTTGTCCCTCTAACACAACATTCATTCTGCAGCCCATGGATCAAGGAGTGATCTTGACTTTCAAGTCTTATTATTTAAGACATACATTTTGTATGGATATAGCTGCCATAGATAGTGATTCTTGCAATGGATGTGAGCAAAGTGAATTGAAAACCTTCTGGAAAGGATTCACCATTCTAGATGGTATTAAGAACATTTGTAATTCATGGGAGCAGGTCAAAATATCAACATTAACTTGAGTTTGGAAAAAGTCCAACCCTCATAAATGATTTTGCGGGGTTTAAGACTTCCATGGAGGAAGTAACTGCAAATGTGGTGGAAATAGCAAAAGAACTAGAATTAGAAGGGGTGCCTAAAAACGTGACTGAACTGCTGCAATCTCATGATAAAACTTGAAAGGATGTAGAGCTGCTTCCACATTGTTGAAATGACAACAAAGGACGTAGAATACTGCATAAACCTGGTTGATAATGCAGCAGCAGGGTTTGAGAAAATTGACTCTAATTTTGAAAGAAGTTTTACTCTGGGTAAAATATTATCAAACAGCATCACATGCTACAGAGAAACCTTTCATGAAAGGAAGTCAATGGATGCAGCAAACTTTCCTGTTCTCTTATTTTAGGAAATTGCCACAGCCACTCCAAACTTCAACAACCACCAGTCTAATCCATCAGCAGCCATCAACATGAAGGCAAGATTCAAAAAAGATCACTAGCACTTTTTAGCACCAAAGTATTTTTAAGGTAAGGCATATACAATTTTTAGACAAAATGCCATTGCACACTTGTAGGCTATAGTATAATGTAATTATAACTTTTATGTGCACTGGGATGTGAAAAAATAATATGTAACTCTCTTTATTGCAATATTCACTTCATTGCATTGGTCTGGAACCAAACCCACAATATCTTCAAGGTATGCTATATCTGCATAAATGTATATTCTCTGTCATTAGTGTTTTGTTTTTATAAGTGAATCTAGTATTAGTCTATAAGGTTCAGGGGAAAAATAAACAATTTATTGTTTTGCAAAATGCAGGGAATAGTGTTCATTACAACATGGGTAAACAAAATCTTTTAAGCTGCGGAAATGCTTCAACTATAAACCAAAAGAATCATTTGTCATTTCAACTGTTAGTTTTGCACTATACCAGAAATACCAGGAATAGGTGTGTTTTTGGCAGCTGAGGTATAAGCCGTGCGGGAAAATCTCTGTGCTTTTTCCTGGAAGCATCATGATTTCCCTCTTTTTCCATTACATTCTTAATCGTAAGTCTAAAGTATTTTAAAATATAAATTCCAAATGAACACTTGAATTCCTACAAAAATGTTATACTCACATAATCATTCTTCACATCCTCAGTTTAATTCAGGACATTTTTTGAAACATAAGGCTAGAAAGTTACCTTTCCTTCCCCGTGATTTCAAGAGCCTTAAAAATACCTTCTTATGCATTCTTTCCACATTTCTCACCTGCCAGTTTTCTGAATATTTTATTCATAAAACTAACCAGAAGGTAAAAACTTTTCTCCCACATCCTAAACTAAAGCTAAAGATGCAAACTCCCCAGGAGAGAAAACACTATAAATTAAATTCATACTCAGGCATCAATGACTGACTTAAAAATATATTTTTTTTCCAGGGAGTAGGTTTTGATGTGACAAGAGACCTACAGGAATACGCCAAAAACGGTAGAGAAAAGGGGTCTACATATTAAATAAAAGGTCCACATAAAGAATATCTGGAGCCATCTCCAAATCGTGACATGATGTAATATTTCCAAATCTTGCCTGGTGATAAAATGATCTAAAATAACTGCTGTTAAAATCTCAGCTTTCTGGCCTCACTCTAGAAATGTTGAACAAGAATTTCAAAGGAGAATCCTGAGAATTTTATTTTATGTTGTACCAAAGAGGATTTGTTGTAGGATTTGTTGTAATCAGGCAATTTTTGGAAGCATTTGTGTAGCTAGTATGGAAAATGTGGCTCTGTTAGCAGCTAGATCGTGTTGCTTAACCTTCCTTTGCCTACATTTTATTATTTTAAATATTAATAAGAATTCTTAATTCACATAGTTGTTATGAAAATTAAATAATCTAATGCATATACAAGTGCCTGGAAATTAGTAAGCATCTAATAACAATCAATCCCCTTCTTTCACCTCTGTCATGGTCTCATTACAAATTAGCATGATTACTGGTGCTGGGCTTCTCTAAATACTGTAGAATATTAGGCACTGACTGACAAGAGTCTCTCTAAGGCCTTAGTACCAAAAACAATCATTATTAACTTGCTATTTGAGATAGATTACAGTATCTAATTGTTATCATTTATATGACTCTAACATGCTTCAACTGACTTCAAGTGATCATTTTAATATTTTTCCCATCACATTTTAGAATTTGAGGTAGCACAAATTAACATCATGTATAATTCAAATTACTCTCAATTCCTTGTCTCTTTCAGGGCCAATGATTAACCTATCCTTTCCTTTTGTATTTTCTTTTGAAAAATTAGATGAAGGCTTCAGAGAAAAAAAACAAGAAAAATCTAACTAGGTGAAAGTGCAGTCTTGTGCTACTTAAGAAAAATCCATTGCACCCATAAATAAGCAGTTTAGCTCTAGGTTGGGAAGCAGGCCTAGACATGGCACTGATGATAAAAAGTGTAATGTCCGTAAACTGTTATTTGCACAAGGAAGGCATTTGGTAAAATTTATTGATAAACTAAACATACATGAATACTAATCAGTAATGATTAGTAACAGACATGGATACTAATCAGTCTGTCATAGTAACACATTTTCCTAGAACTTCACTTTCTACCTTTAATATATATTGTATTCTACTTGACCATATAATACATTTAGCTATGTGCAATTCTTTTCTTAATTAGCAGAGATTAAGTTCTTTGAAGGTAAAAAACTGTTGAATTCATCTTTGTATCATTTGTAAAGCATCTTATTCATAGTATATGCTCCATGAACTTTGTCAAATTGATTCAAAGTAGTCTCCACAAACTGTTGCTTCTCTTACTAATGTATATGAACTATGTTTTTCCATTTTTACTTAACAAATTCAATTAATTCAACAGATACTATTATCTTGCCATAACTTTTTTTGTTTCTTGACTACAAACAGTAGCTGTTCATGTTCTGTTTGTAACAAAACTGTACAAATGAAAAATACATCATGCCAGATATGTTATTTGCTGGATACTGGTGAACCTAATATAAGATACTCAGTTTTCTGATATTTATTCCAGTGTGATATTAATTTCATGATGATATAAATCATTGAGATAGGAAACAGTCTAGAGAGATGCTCTTTCCTTGCATGGGAAGAAGATATGTATGCCTACCACATTCCATATGTTGTAAGAAATATTTACATATATATGATGTTGTTACATCTTCACCTCAATTCTAAGAAGTATAAATGATTATCCTCATTTTGCATAAAAGAAAATGGAAGCCAGAAAGTTAACTTGAATCAAATTATGTAGTTAATACTACAATTGGGATTTGAAACTAGTTCTGCCCTATTCCAAACACAAATCTCTGTCTTCTTCTCAACACAACCTTTACGTACAGATTAGAATCAAAATGGAGGGAATACATGATTTTCCTTGTCTCCTCCAAGGCTATCTATTGCCATTTCTCATTATTTTCTTAAGCAACTCATGTCTACTCATCTGATAGCGTAGTTTTTCTCCTTTTATAACCTTCCTCTTATCTGTTCGTTGCCTTCTGAAAAGTGACACTGCCAAGCCTTTAAAATGTATCTTTTCCTTTGTTGCCTCATATCCCCTATTCTATTGGCCTTTTGATGCCCAGTTCTGTAATTCACTGAATGGACACCTGATTGTTATCTATTTTCAAATATTTTAAATTCAACGTGCTTAATTTGCTGTAGGCAACATAATATTATTGAGAAACATGTCCACAACAACTGTAAATGGAAAGGTATTATATAGAATTGCTTTGGGTTCATTTTTTCCCCCATTTTAATATAGCCTATTAACTTTTGAGGACAGCATTACTGCTTTGTTATTTTATCAGTTATTTGAAATTGATTCTACTTGTGATCCAAATGTGAATTTCTTGACTGATAGCACATCTGGCCAATGATATAGTCAGTTTTGCCATTTAAATTTCAAATATTAAAGATTTATTAAAAATATTAAATATCAAATATTAAAGATTTCAAATGTCAAAAATATGTATTTTCACAGTTGAAATAATAAATAGCATTGCACATTTTCCTGCTAGTAATAAAGTTCAAGACATATTCATCCAGTACCACCTGTATATAAAGCAAGGAGAGAGTATTTATATTTGACAGGTTACACAGGGTAAATTAGAAGTATTTTCCAGTGGGGAAAAAAAATAATTTAAATGTAGAACACAGATAGAATTATATTAGCGAAATAATATGTGGTGATGATGCGTAGGGAGTATATTAGTCTGTTTTCACACTGCTCATAAAGACATAGCCAAGACTGGGCAATTTACAAAAGAAGGAAGTTTATTGGACTCACAGTTCCATGTGGCTGGTGAGGCCTCACAATCATGGTGGAACACGAAATGCATGTCTTACATGGCAGCAGCAAGAGAGAGGAGCTGGTGCAGGGAAACTCCCATTTTTAAAACCATCAGATCTTGTGAGACCCAATCACTATCATGCGAACAGCACAGGAAAGACCTGCCCCCAAAATTCAATTATCTCCCACTGGGTCCTTCACACACATGTGGGAATTATGGGAGCTACAAAATGAGATTTGTATGGAGACACAGAGCCAAACCATATCATTTTGCTGCTGGCCCACCCCAAATCTCATATCTTCATATTTCAAAACCAATCATGCCTTTCCAACAGTACCCCAAAGTCTTAACTCATTTCAGCATTAACTCAAAAGTCCACAGTCCAAAGTCTCATCCCAGACAAGGCAAGTCCTTTCCACCTGTGAGCCTGTAAAATCAAAAGTAAGTTAGTTGCTTCCTAGATATAATGGGGATATAGTCATTGGGTAAATACAGCCATTCCGCATGGCAGAAATTGGACAAAACAAGGGGGCTACAGAGCTCATGCAAGTCCGAAATCCAGCGAGGCAGTCAAATCCTAAAGCTTCAAAATGATCTCTCCTGACTCCATGTCTCGCATCCAACTCACTCTGATGCAAGATGTGGGTTCCCATGGTCTAGAGCAGCTCTGCCCTGTGGCGTTGCAAGGTACAGCCTCCCTCCTGGCTGCTTTCACATGCTGGCATTGAGTGTCTGTGGCTTTTCCAGGCACATAGTGTAAGCTGTCAGTGGATCTACCATTCTAGGGTCTGGAGGACAATGGCCCTCTTCTCACAGCTCCACTAGGTGGTGCCCCAGTAGAGAGTTTGTGTGGGGGCTCTGACCCCACATTTCCTTTCTGCACTGCCCTAGCATAGGTTCTCTATGAGAGCCCTGCCCCTGCAGCAAACATCTGCCTGAACATCCAGGTATTTCCATACATCCTCTGAAATCCAGGTGAAGGTTCCCAAACCCCTATTCTTAACTTCTGTGCACTGTCAGGCTCAACACCATGTGGAAGCTGCCAAGGCTTGAGGTTTGCACACAGTAAAGCCATGGCACAAGCCCTACACTGGCCCCTTTCAGCCACGGCTGGAGTGGCCATGACCCAGGGCACCAAGTCTCTAGGCTTCAAACAGCACAGGTACCCTGGGCCCAGCCCATGAAACCACTTTTTCCTCCTAGGCCTCCAGGCCTGTGATGGGAGGCGCTGCTGTGAAAACCTCTGACATGCCCTGGAGACATTTTCCTCATTTTCCTGGTGATTAACATTCAGCTCCTCATTACTCATGCAAATCCCTGCAGCCAGCTTGAATTTCTTTTCAGAACATTGGATTTTCTCTTCTATCACATTGTCAGGCTGCAAATTTTCCAAACTTTTATGCTCTGCTTCCCTTATAAAACTGAATGCATTTAACAGCACCCAAACCACCCCTTGAATGCTTTGCTGCTTAGAAATTTATTCTGCCAGATACCCTAAATCACCTTTCTCAAGTTCAAAGTTCCACAAATCTCTAGGGCATGGGCAAAATGCCATCAGTCTCTTTGCTAAAACATAACAAGAGTCACCTTTGCTTCAGTACCCAACAAGTTCCTCATCTCCATCTGAGACAACCTCACCCTGGACTTTATTGTCCTTATCACTGTCAGCATTTTGGGCAAAGCCATTCAACAAATCTTTAGGAATTTCCAAACTTTCCCACATTTTCTGGTCTTCTTCTAAGCCCTGCAAACTATTCCAATCTCTGCCTGTTACTCAGTTTCAAAGTCACTTCCACATTTTCAGGCATCTTTTCCACAACACCCCACTCTAATGGTACCAATTTACTGTATTAGTCAGTTTTTAAGCTCCTGATAAAGACATACCCAAGATTTGGCAATTTACAAAAGAAGGAAGTTTATTGGACTCAGAATTCCACCTGGCTGGGGAGGCCACATAATCATGGTGGAATGCAAAATGTGCTTCTTTTGTGGTGGTGGCAAGAGAGAAAGGCTGGTTCAGGAAAACTCCCATTTTTAAAACCATCAGATCTCTTGAGACCCATTCACTAATACAAGAACAGCATGGCAAAGACCCACTCCCATGATTCAGTCATCTCCCACTGGGTACCTCTCACAACACATGGGAATTATGGGTGCTACAAAATGGGATTTGTATAGGGACACAGAGCCAAATCATATCAGGGAGGTGTTGGGATGAAGGTAGGTGGCTTTCCAGACTTTGCTTACTGTAAAAAAATAAATAAATAAAAAAGAATCTTGATTCTAATAATTGGGTATGTTCAGCTCTTTACAAATGTTTTATATAACAATACCTACATAGCTTTTTAATTCAACACTTTATAAAGATAACACAGATAAGTTGCTGGAAATCATAAGAAAAAAACATTCTATATAACATAGTATTTTAATATATCATCTAACATAATCATTTTATGAAATAAAGTGTTTTTACTCAGCTTCAAAATTTTCAGTCGTTTTTTGGTAATGGCATTTAAACCAGGGTGCTTAAAAGAACAAGCTCTATGAAGGCTAAAAAGGGATCCACTCAGAGGGGACCAATGTCACTTGGATCCCCTATAATCTTCCCTGCATCAGAATTATTTTGCTGAACAGCAATAAATAGGTTTTTTCTTTGTTATGAGCTGTAGTTTTCTGCCTCATTAATCAGAGGGTTCTATGAATATAATTCACCAACCAGCTACACTCACTTTTTGGAATCTGTATTTTGATGTGCTCAATGCTTGTTAGACTCAATTTTTTGCTGTTGGAATCATCATCTTTACAAATATAAAGAGAGTTTTTGAGGTTTTTCTTCCATTTTCTTAATACCATAGTACTTCCCTTTTAGCATCTGTAAGCATCGTTTGGGAATACAATATGTTGGAAAATAGCCTATTTATCACTTAATATGAAATTGACTTAGTTGTTTATTTGTAAATATGGCACTGTTAGGAAAGAGTGACTTCACCCAACTGAATACTTTGGAATGAGAAATATGTTTTTTTTTTTTAAATAATGGCATTGTACTCCACACAGCAAAAACATTTTAATAAATTTTTGAACTCTGTACTCAGAAAAAGGGACCACGAAGTATATGCCATTAAGCATCTTTCTGTCCAAATTTATTTAGAAACATGGTTCCTCCAAAATATGTTCTAATATTCCATGCTGTTAAACTCAGACTTTAAAAAAATTGATGACAAATAAAATGGAAAAATATTAACTAAGCACAAGGTCTTTAATTTTGATTTAAGCACATGAGCAGATGTGGCAGGGAGGAGTCTAGACTGGAATAAGTTCCAGATGGGGTGCCTATGTTAATAAAAAAGAAAACGCTTTGAAGAGTTAGTGGCAAGTGAAATTCCAGCACTTGAAGACTGAATATTTTTAATCACTCTAATAATAAAACATAGCTGACAAGCACTAAGGTCTTGACCAGGTTGGGATATTTTCATTAGTTTAACACAATTTAAGCAATAAGAATAATGAAGAGATTCAAAATTGGTCAGAGAGCAAAAGAACACAAAATTGTTAGAGTTAAAAGCAATTTTAAAAATTATCTAGTCAAGTAAGCTTATTTTTAAAAAATAAAGAAATGTACAGGTTATGTGTCTTCACTATATGGGAGTATAAATTAGTTACATATCAGTTTAGAAATAATTTCCAGTCCAGTTGTGGGGGTGAGGTATTCTAGATTTATTTTAGTTTGCTGTATATTCAGTATATTTTTAATGTATAATTATTTTTAATTTATAAATCAACTTTGAGTCTTTTGTTTACTTATCACATTTATTTTGTAAATATTTTAGGATAAGGTAATATAACACATATAAGAATATTCATCATTAGTTTTCTTTACTTTATCTTTCTATATCATTGAGCCTTATTTAGACATTTTGATTACTTCATGCATCATTACCTCAACATGATTAATTGCCCAAAAATATACAACTTCAATACTATTAGTTATTTTGTCTTGAATAGAAAATTACGTAAGTAAAATATGCATTTTCCTTTTTATGACTTTGATAATTTTAGATTTTTACCTTACCATATTATTCATTCTCTCCTATCAAAAAATCAAGTAAAGAATAATCTAGAGGGGATGCCTTCAAGTTTTGACTTCAAAAATATCACAAACTTTTAAAATATTGCTCATACACACAGATTCGGCTGTTACCTCTGAAGCTACACACACACGTGCGCGCGTGCGCGCGCGCGCACACACACACACACACACACACACCACCTATTGCTTCCTAACCTTTCCTCTGATAGTTCTGACTTTCCTATTTATAAATAATTTATTCTGAGTGAAGGCATTGCCTTCATGTGATATCTGCTATAATGAGCATGTGTTTCCTGAGAAAAATGGACATTCTGAGTCATCAGAGTCTAAGTAAAGAAATGAAAATGATGCAAGAAATCCAAGTGTGGGGCCTATGGCATCAGAATAAGAATTCTCATTGTTTTCTATGTTGAGGACTGTGGTCAAAATGATTTATTAATAGAGGTATATGATCAGAAATATTTGAATAATACATCCAGAGCTAGAGTGACATTTCTAAAACACCATTATGATTATACTATTTATTTGCTTAAAACATTTACAAGCTTACCCAACTTTTTAGGATGAAATTCAAACTTGGCCCTAGCATTCAAACCATTTTATGGCATTTTCCCTGATTACTTCTCCACATGTAATATTTTACTTCTCACACTAAATACTGCATATTTTCTTATGCCTGTACATCAACTCTTAATGCCCAGCACACCCATTTTCTGCCCTTTGGAGGTACCAAAAAACTATAGAAAATGCTGTCATTCTTTACAATTATGAAATAGGTACTTTTAGAAATTAATCAGTCTGTGGAAGCAAATGTGGTTGGTATAGTAAAGAATACTTTTCACGCCATGAATTTCAGCATACAATTAGCAAAATTTTAGCAATAATACTAAGGAATAGGAAGCTAAATGAAGAACATTAATTATCTTTTACATGCCACATTCTCTAGATTCAATGGTACTATCTCTTCAATGGTACTTTTTCAACACATTAATTCCTGTCCTATCTTTAGGCCTCAACCTGCATGTCAACTTTTTCTAGGAAGCCTTTTCTGATATGTCTGTTTTGTGTTCCTCTGGTGACCTCTGCTTATCCTCGTCAGGGCACTTGTCTTTTAATGAGGTTGTGAACTTCTTCCTGGCACTTTACATGTCTAATTCACAGTTGTACCTCTAAAACCTAGCACAGTACCTTGAACATAGTGGAAGATTAATTTATATTTATAGAATAAACGAATGAATACAAATTCAGCATATTTTCTCTTAAAAATAATGGTTTCAATTTCAAGGTTAAACAGAAGTAAATATGAGAATCTAAGAATATTAATCTTTCTCGCCCTTCCCTTTTCCTTCAAAAGTCTTTTCCACTTCTAAGTCATCCGTTTCTTGCCTTGTAATACCTCTTCCCCACCAAAACATTACACAAATCTAACTTTGATTCAGAAGCTAACCTCTTATTTGGAACAAAAGGAGTACTTCTTCCAACTATTATTTGATGCAAATAGTTTATACAGCATTTTGCTATTTTCATAGAACTTCATGTACATTTAATGTCAAGAGAAATATATATCTATGATATATCTATGACAGTGGAATGACAGGATTTAGGACAGATGTTGCCGGACATGTGGCTCTTCTCTGTCTGAAGTAGGGCAATGACACTAAAATAAACTTCCACATTTGTAAGGTACTTACTCCAGCTTTTCTTAACAAATGTCTCAATGAACACTAATCGTAATTCCTTCAGATACACTAGGAAAATTCATTATCTTCTTCCTCACCCATGCAGATACATATAGGGGCACACAGACACAATTTATAGTTGAGAAAAATTAGGGTTAGAATTTAAGCCACTTGACTCTGTTCATGGAAACAGTATGAGTTAACACCCTGGGCTTCCTGATAACTAGTTCAGGGTTCATTTCATTGCATTAGATGAGAAAGTTATAGCTGTTCTCTCTTCTGGTTTAAGTGGATTATGTGACTATTACATCTTCTCATCCCATCCACCACATCAGTGCAAGAAAATTAGGGCCATGCACAGAACAGCCCATGTGAATCACTGCTCTGTAACTGCAGAGAAAATATTGTGTTGATCAGTGGGAAGCAGCAATTTTTCCACAATCCTCTGTCCATGCTTAGATAGTATATCACATTAAAAGTGAAAGCCTTGATCTACAGAAAAATAGCTGCCCAATTTCTAATTTGTGACAGTCAAACAAGAACAAGCTGTGACATGCTCATTCATTAAAAGCTCTCATTACATATTAATCATGCCAGGAAACTGCACAAAAGTTGTGAAGATATCAGTATAGTTATCCATTTGTAATTTCAGAGAGAATTAAAGGAAAACGGAGTGGCAAAACTACAGTTTAGTCTCTTTTATAGAAGGAAAGTATCTGAAGTTCTTTTTCATCAACTGAATCCTATTAGCTCTCTTGACAAAAACTCACCACTATATTACTTATATAAAAATACTGTTATATACAAACATGTCACCCCAGGCACTGCCTTATCGTTTTCACATATATCTGATTAATTTTTTCAAATAATTTTCTGTGTCTCTATTTCACAAGTGATAAAATTGAAGTCTAGGCAGGTTGTCCATTGATTAGGTTGTCCATTGATAGGAAGTCATGAAGATTCAAGACCCAATTTTTCTGACATCCAAGTTCTTCCTCTTAAGTACCTTCATATTATGTTTTACATGAAATAGGACCACAAACATAATTGCAATAGAGAAAGGTGTTTGACTCAATAGAGAACTCTAGTTAATAGATTTGTTCACCATCACATAAAGATAATTGTAAGGAGTATATCCCCTCAAGATGAACTATGCTTACTTGTGAGTGGACCACATGATATAAAGTGTGAACTATGAAAGTTTAACCATTTTGTTTTGGTCCCGCCAGTAGGATCTTCTCCCACAAGGACACCACCCTTGCCCAGCTGAGGTCATTCTCTTTGCCAATTGCCCTCAGGTATTTCAGCCCTTTGTGTCTCCTGAAAAAGTCATCTTTCAGTTTTTATTCAACCTTAGGCTGCAGAGAAGTAGAAGAGGCACTCACGTTCAAAGGATCCTCTCCAACTTTTCCAGGGCATAACACAAACGCTCTTTTCCCAATTCTTTCTGGATCCATTGTCCTGAACACCTTAGCACCTTTGGATCTCTAGCCTAGTCTCTGGTGGTGCTTTCCTTACTCTAATTCAGAATTTCGTGTTAAGACTTCTATCTAACACCTGGCCCTTTGCAGTTTGATCATAACTAATATATATTATGCAAACCCTAGATCTCCTTTATCTCTTACCCCATACTTTCCTTATACTTTCTTTCTGAAGGAACAAATCAAGGGAAAAAGCATTAAGAAGAGAAAGTTATACTGAAGGCGTACTAGTACAAAGAAAATAATGCAGTGAAGTTTGTTCAATATCCGCAAGGGAATGATGTTTTTCTTTGTTATGTTTGCTTGGTTTTGTCTTGTAGCTATTTTGCCCTGAAGGTACTAAAGGAACTAAAATGCCTTCTAAGATTTGCATCTGTTTACAGAATAGTTATAGGAGTGAGACACAGAACTATAAAGTCCTATGCTGTTTCTCCAGGCAAGAAGCAGGATTCAGAGAGGGGGTGGAGGTAATAAAAGACAGAAAAAAATAGAAAAAAAAATTGAAAATAAAGGGAGACAAGAAAAAAGAAACTGATAAAAAACATAATTTCTTTCTGAAATTATTAAACAGGAAGAGCAAAAAAGTAATTGTTTTGTGCCATTTCCTAGACTCTATCTGTATCTGTAATTACAAAGTAGAATAATTATTATTTTTCAGATAGAGGCTTAATCACACTAAATATACTTGAGATATTGTAAACCTAAATAATTTTGTGTGTGTATATATATATATATACATATATATATACACACACACACTATATATATATATATATATATATATATATATGACTCCTTAAAAAAGGCTTAGAGAGTTTAAAACAAAACCAAAGAATCTCATAGCCAGTAAAATGGAAGACCAAAACCTGACCATGTCAACGCTTATCTCTGAATTATTATTCTATGTGGCCACTCTAATTAGTCTCTAACATCTGTTTCTATACAGCATAGGGGCATCCTTTTGTTAACTATTATCTTCCTCTTTCACTTTCCCTCTGTTCCTTCAACTTAGAAATGATAAGTAAATATCAATATATTGGGTAGTGTGTGGGTATATATGTATGTGTGTGTGAGACAGAGAAAGAGAGAGAGAGAGATGGGAGTATGGGGAAGAGAAACAGCATGTGTGTCTATATAAATTGGAAATCTTTGGCAGTGCTGAGAAAGTAGAAGTCATATCAAGCACACTGGGCCAAAGTTTTATGGAGTAAGAGAGCCATGGCTAGTTAATCAGATGCCTTGGACAATCTGACTCTATTATAGGAACTGATGGATATTAGGAAGTTATGAGAGCATTTGCAGAGGCTTTTAGCTTCAGATATTTTCAAAGCCTCCTTTAGAAAAGGAAGAGCTCAGAGTTAAAGCAAAATCTCTGTATCAGCCAAGGGACCTACTGATATATTTTCCTTGGTACACAGTGAACTTTGCTGTCTACCTCCCACAGGAAAAAAAAAATAAAGCATTAGCAAGAAATCTTCACCTACTCCTATTTGGCATTGTTCTTCTACTACAAACTAGAAGAAACCATCTTTCTGTTCAAACCTAAATACTATTGCTGTTTTGGCTTCTTTTCTAAAAGGTGTGAAGTCCATAACCAATCCAGATAAAATTAAAGACATATTTTATTCTATATTTTTCCTCTCGTTTTTTACTGCAATAAATTTTTTTAAAGCAATGTCCCTGCGAAAGAGTGAAACAGTTGCATATTTCTCTTAATCTCAACCATTCTGATTTCACCTTTCAGGTTGATCATTCAAAAGTGTTTCTGTGCTGAACACAATTTTACTAAGGGCATAAGAAAGTAAATATCATAAACACAAGAGCAATTTGGGTCATTCAATCTATTTTGCAGAAAAGTTAGGCGTGACTGTCTTACCCACTGGGACTATCAACCTTTGGGTTCTGGTTAGTGTTTCTCTGACTCCCCTTCATGACATATTCTATTTTTTTTTCTAAAATTCTAGACATTATTTCTAATATCTAATTATAATATTTTAACTTTATGTGATAAGATACATTTTATTTACAGTTTTCAAAATATCTCACCCCTCTAATTATTTCAAGTCCATTTATTTTATTTACTTACTTATTTGGGAAACTAGACATTTGGTACTCAATACCAAAATAAAAGATATATTCAATATTCAAAAAAAACAGTTTTTATCAGAATTGTAGCTCCTTTATCTTATTAATCAATAAATATAGTATTATCTAATATACTATATATTTTGCTTAATCCTTTGTCTATTGTCTTACAAGAGACTTACTGAGAGTAGGAAATTTTTTAATGAGTTGTCAACTATATAGCTATCCCTAGAGCAAAAAATTGTGCCAGACACAAAATAAAGTAGCTACTCAATCAATATTGTTTTGATAGCAGAATTGATAATGTCTGAGTCCTAACAAGTTATGTGAATTAATAAGGCACAGTCAATGCCATAGATAATTTATATTCTTAGAGACAAATAATGGAAGTACATAGTAATGAATACTTATAATTAATATTTATTGAGCTTCTTGGCACCTACTTGTATTTGATAAATTGAAAATTAACTATAAAAACAATAAAATGTTATTTAAATTTAATACTGTCAAACAGCCTTTCAATGAAAAATTAATATAATAATTATTAATATTATTGAGTTTGGCATACTGAGCCATATAGTCATACTCACATGATAGAGAAACTAGGAAATGTAACTTTTTATTGTTGTTGTGGTTGTGGTGAGAACAGAGCTTATTGCTGCTTTCCACAAATGTGGAATTTTGTTAGCAACGAAGAAGGGGATGATGGATACCAAGCGTTCAAACCCTGCCTCCTCTAGAAGTGCTCCCTCATTACTCCTTCTCATACTGATCATTCCATCTTTTAACATAAATTCTGACTCTGTGGTTTATACAGATTACTACTTGATTTCACACTGTCTTCTAAACACTATTTGTTTTGTGGCAGTTTATTTCCTGAAATAGATATTATGTGAAGCTTTTGCAGAAAGGATGACATTTGGGTTCTGATTTGACTACAAATGTCTCAGAAGCAAAGAATGGAATAGCATTCTTACCTTGTTATTTTAGAATTTCTACTGAAGACATATGTCTCTAAGAACTCTTACAAAGGGAATGAAACACATATCCTCACACAAATCACAGAGATGTAGCTAATGGTCCTTTGACACCCTCTTCCTGCTTACAAAACCAAAACACTAGATGTGCACAGTTATTGATTGAAGTAATGAATTATTAGCCTGGGGTAAAGTGTTTTGTACAGTTTCCTTCACTCCTTCATAAGTAGAGAAGGACTCCTCAAAGCAAGTGAGAGGACTCCAGGAGAATCCATGAGAGAGGTCATGATTACTTGAAAAAAGAAGAGTTAGGCAATACACTCCCTTCCTAGATGCCTATTTACTCTAGTTTTTACAATGTTCCTCATTATGTGTCTAGTGCAGAACTTAATGCTTTTCTAAGTGAGCTCAACATGTGTCTTCTGCAGTTTGGGGGGGCATACATTAACATAAAAGCTGGAATCTGCTTTCTTCCTAAAGGATTTTGAAGCAAGAAGCTGGTAGAAAATTCTAATATTTGTCCTGATAATGACACATGAATTTTTACCATGTGGATACTAGACACTTCTCAAAAGAAGACATTTATGTGGCCAAAAAACATATGAAAAAAAAGCTGAACATCACTGATCATCAAAGAAATGCAAATCAAAACCACAATGTGATACCATTTTATACCGGTCAGAATAGCGATTATTAAAAAGTCAGAAAACAATAGATGCTAGCAAGGCTGTGGAGAAACAGGAATGATTTTACGCTGTTGGTGGGAATGTAAATTAGTTCAACCATTGTGGAAGACAGTATGGCAATTCCTCAAAGATCTAGAGAAATTGTATCTAGAGGAATCCTCAAGGATCTAGAACCAGAAATACCATTTGATGCAGCAATCCCATTCCTGGGTATGTACCCCAAGGAATATAAATAATTCTGTTTTAAAGACACATGCACACATATGTTTACTGCAGCACTATTTACACTAGCAAAGACATGAAACCAACACAAATGCCCATCAATTATAGACTGGATAAAGAAAATGTGGTACATATACATTGTAGAATACTATGCAGCCATAAAAATGAATGAGATCATGTCCTTTGCAGGGACATGGATGAAGCTGGAAGCCATCATCCTCAGCAAACTGACACAGGAACAGAAAACCAAACACCACATATTCTCACTCATAAGCAGGAGTTGAACATTTAGAACACATGGACACAGAGAGGGGAACAACACATACCAGGGCCCACTGGGGGGTCAGAGTTGAGGGTAGAGAACTTAGAGAACAGGTCAATAGGTGCAGTGAACCACCATGGCATACATATACCTATGTAACAAATCTGCATGTTCTGCACATGTATCTTGTTTTTTCTTTCTTTTTTTTTAGAATAAATTAAAAAACAAAACAAAACAGAAAACAATGACTAGGTTTACACCATCTTGATACTACCTGCACAAGAGGGTGGACACTATTGACTTAAAATTGAAGTTGTGATTTGAGTTGAAGAGAAATTTTAATACTTATAAATGAGTTTTAATAAGGAAAATGAGACTGTTGTTATAATTAAAAGAGATAAGAAAGTAACAATAACTGCCGGAGATATAGTCAATGTAGGGAAGGATTATTCAACAGTAGGGAAGGGTTATTCAACAGAATGTATATGAAATTAATAGTAGGAAAAAATGAAAGCGTTTTCTTTTTCTACCCAATTGAGTTTCATCTTTAAAAATATGGCTACCTCTATAAATGAATAAATTAGAACTATTTGCTCAACATAAGAAGTTTTTCTTGTTTATTTGCATAGAGGTTTTTTCCAAACACCACATGTTCTCACTCATAGGTGGGAGTTGAACAATGAGAACACATGGACATAGGGTGGGGAACATGACACATCGGGGCTAGTCAGGAGGTGGGGGGCCTTGGGGTAGGGATAGCATTAGGAGAAATACCTAATGTAAATGATGAGTTGATGGGCGCAGCAAACCAAAACGGCACCTGTATACCCATGTAACAAACCTACACATTGTGCACACGTGCCCTAGATCTTAAAGTTCAATTACAAAAAAAAAAAAAAGAGTAAGCTTTTCATACATGCGCAAGAATATGGTTTCCCTTTTATGTTTTCTTCTCATTAGAGCAGCTGTCTTCAATTTCATCTCCTCCTACTTGTTTATCTCCCAAAGTCCATCTCAAACGCTACTTTATCCCTGAAGCAGTGTTGGATTTCTACTCCTCTACACCTCTAAGCCTTTAGTTATGGTATCCATCACTTCCTTCACAAACACTTATTAAGCACTTACTTTTATAACCTCCTTGGCATTTAAGGTAGAAATTAAAATAAGTAAATGTCATTGAGAAGCTTAATGTTTAATGGAGAGACAGTCACATATAGAAATCATTACAGTGTAGTATATAGGTGAATGCATACAAAGTGGCAACCCAAAGCAGTTATTTTCAGTAGGCTGAAGGACAACCAGAAGTCAGCATTAAAGAAAGCTTCAAAGAGAAAGAGGTACTGGAAGTGGGTTCTGAAGGACATTTTTGGCTAATTATATATATTTTCTTGCTCTAACTTAGATAATTTCTTAAATAAAAAACAACTGTTGTCCCTCTAAAACTTGAAATAATATGGAAATAGAATATGGTCCATATGAAAAGTCTACAATAATCCAATGACATGAAATACAAATTTTCAGAGGTATAGGGTCTGTGAGGAAATAAGTTATTTAGTAGCATGACAGATGGAAATGAGACACAAGAGTTGAAGCTAAACTACATTAATTCCACAACATGGGAGTTAAATTATGAAAACTATTTTTGCTAAGATCTTAGAGTGTTTTGAATGCAGAAGCTCACTATAGCTTTGATCCTTACACAGCCTAGCATTTTCCTTCTCCTCTTCTTGAGTATGTTTGAGAGGTTTCTTAAGTTCTTTAAAGTCAACCCCCTCTTCTTTAGCCATATTATGTGGGTTTCTATTGCTTGTGAATAAAACATGATAACATATATGTAAACAGATAAATTAGATAAAAAGTTGCATATGACAAGTGTTATGAGTAGAGATAAAAGCACACCTTAGTGAAAGAAGAGAAAGCTAATATATTTTAAGTATCTTGAGGATCAGTAGCATCTTTTTTGTCTTTATTTTTATGACTTATATGTGTAGAAAAGTATCTTGCAAATTATCATTTCTCTACTAACGTTCACAATAGTTTCTTTAAAATTATTTATCAGTGCACACCTTTGTGACCAGGTGCTGTAGAGGTGAGGATATATACCTAATAAGACATAATCATTGTTTTTAAGAAACGTACTATCTTTCAGGAAAGGAAAACACCAAGTAGATAATATTGATGCAGGACAAATGCAGAGATAGTAGCAAAATCAAAATAATTTAACATCCTTAAAAAGAAATGTTTGCTACATAAAGGTAAAAGAAGGTATTAAAAGACTTTTTTGTGTATTTAATCTTGATTTCTCTAATTTGTGACTGTTTTTCCACAGTCTTCCTCACTCATACTTTTAAAAAAGTGTTTACCTTCTCAAAGATTAAGTCATGAAGTCCCAACTAGCAGCTGCAAAGTTTTGTGAACAACATATTGGATGAGGGACAAAGATTTTGAATTTCTCTAATACACATATATTTCAATAACAAGTTGGTTATTAACTTTCTATCTGAGATCAACCAAACCTTCTCAATGAAGAAGAAATGCAACAGACTTCTGTTCCTCCCTCCTATCTGCTCCTGTGGTCCTACAGTATGAAAGTTAAACCAAACATGCAGTTTCATAATGACTATGAAATCATTTACACAGCTGTACCAATATTCAGAGTAGACGCAGACAGAATAAAAAACTCTGACCTCAATTGGGG
The DNA here is from genome assembly GCF_029289425.2 of Pan paniscus. NCBI lineage: Eukaryota > Metazoa > Chordata > Mammalia > Primates > Hominidae > Pan > Pan paniscus. Next base: position 91,525,458 of record NC_073258.2, on the reverse strand, counting down.
TCTTCTTATGGGAATGTAATACAAGTACTTACATTCCCTTGGTTTTAATTTTAATAATTCAGAATATCATAACTGCTTTACATGGGCTGTATTAGAATATCTTGAAACTAGAGGACTTGAATAAGTGATTTTTACAGTCCCATTTTAGCACTAAATAAACTTACGAATCTTAGTTATTATTTCTCAAACTAGATTGTTGAGAAGCCCCAGAGGCAATTGGATATTTTCATACAAAATGCTTAGAAGGCATTTTCTTCCTTATAGACCCAGAACCAGTTGGTAATAACCTTTCTTGATTTGCAGCTTTTTATAGCAGTAGATATTTCTGTGTCAATTTATGAATTTAAAGTTTTCATATTAACTCCAAATATTTTACTCATTAAATCAGAACATGAAAGATCATTCAAGGATAAAATTTTCTCTAAAATTAGCTGAAAAACAAGGTTACCTTTGTTTTTAACTTTATTGAAAAACTTTTAATTTATCAAAAAAAGTTTAACAGAGAAAGATAGCTGTCAGCAAGTTAAGAGGCTGCCATTTCATTAACAGATTTATCTTTGTATAATACTGAGAAGGAATAATCATAGTTTTGTGTTTGTTTTGTTTTGCTTTTTTGTAAAATATAATTTTAAAATTATTTTTACTGCTAACCTAATTTGTTAGGTGGATAGATCCTTCAAAGTCCAAACATATAACAGCTCAGGAAGATAAAAAGCAAATGAAGTATATGGAACATTAATAAAAGTTTGAATATCTTGAAAGCTCTTTTTAACCCTAAAGTTTTATTAAGCTTTCCTGTACTTTTATAAATTTTTGGGGAAATAGTTATTTCTTATGCAAGTCAATGAAGCTCATTATAAGGCTCATTACAGTAAAAATCAGATGATAAAAGACCATTGAGGCATTTATAATTATAATATTATATTATATATCAAGCCATTACCAATAATGTCAAGTGTTAGAGTTCTTTTTACTTATAAAAATTTTCAGACATAAAATGATTATCTTTCTCTTTTCTACTTTCCTATATCCATGTCTATACATTTGAAGTAAAGTATTACAAATCAGGCATGTAATTGCTTTGATGTCTTCTTTGAATTTCTTTATAAAGTACAAAAGTTAAACTCTTTAAAACCTACGTGACCTATATAAACTAAAACATTTTGAAATTTGGAGGAATCAGAGAAAGAGTTCTTTGAAATAGAAAATTGTTCTATCTCCTTGGGTGAACCACAGAAACTCTGTTTCCTCATCAGAGAAAAGTTATACATTTATCAGACAGAAGATATTTATAGATTTCCTTTTTCTGAATAGCTTTCAAGAAGTGATAGACTTCTGGCCAGGGTCAAATATTTAACTTTTCTTAGTAATCTTAGCTTTTCTAACTTTCATAAGCTAATTATGTCAGCAGAATTTCAACTCACTGGAACCATTAAAACTGTTTTTTGTTGATTGCTGAAATATCATTCTCTGTTTCTTCTAAGTATAACTTGACATATACCTTCAAAATATGTATCAAATGGATATTCATTTAAGTGTGTTAACATTATGTAATAGTATTTGGGTTGGGGATTGCTCCGTTTCCGGTTGTACAAAGGATAATTGTATTGAGTTAGGTATAATTATGGCCTTATTATTGTTGTTTATGAAGATTATGTATGATTTCAGGAGATATGTATGGGTTCAAGTTGACAAGGGGTGGACTTGTGATGGTTAATATTGAATGTCAAGTTGATTAGATTGCGGGATGTAAAGTACTTTTCCTGGCTGTGTCTGTGAGGGTGTTGCCAAAGCAGATTAACATTTGAGTCAGCGGACTGGGAAAGGCAGACCCACCCTCAACCTGGGTGAGCACAATCCAATCAGCTGCCAGTGCTGCCAAAATAAAAGCAGGCAGAAGAACCTGAGCAGACTAGACTGAGTTAACCTCCCAGCCTACATCTTCCTTCTGTGCTGGATCCTTCCTGCCCTCGAACATTGGACTCCAAATTCTTCAGCTTTGGGACTTGGACTGTCTTCCTTGCTTCTCAACTTGCAGATAGCCTATTATGGGACCTCACCTTGTGATCATGTGAGTCAGTACTTCTTAATAAGCTCCCCTCTATATATACATCTATCCTATTAATTCTGTCCCTCTAGAGAACCTTGACTAATACAGTTTAATATGTCTAGATACTAAAAAAATTACAAAAGCAATAAAAGATATAAATATCCAAGAAACTACCAAAATGAGCAGATTCAAAAACAATTTCCAAGGGAAGTAAAATAAATGAAAAAAATAAAATTTAAAATGACATGGACAGTTTAAAAACCAATTTGATTTCTCTGAAGGATGAAATATTTATCTAGAAAATATAGCATAATTAATTTCTTGGAATGTATCACAGAAAAATGAAATATTTAAAACTGTTACAAAATAAACGTGGAGGCCAGGCGCGGTGGCTGACGCCTGTAATCCCAGCACTCTGGGAGGCCAAGGCGGGCGGATCACAAGGTCAGGAGATCAAGACCCTCTTGGCTAACACTGTGAAACCCCGTCTCTACTAAAAATACAAAAAAATTAGCCGGGTGTGGTGGTGGGCGCCTGTAGTCCCAGCTACTCGGGAGGCTGAGGCAGGAGAATGGCGTGAACCCGGGAGGCGGAGCCTGCAGTGAGCCAAGATCACGCCACTGCACTCCAGCCTGGGTAACAGAGCAAGACTCCGTCTCCAAAAAATAAAAAACATAAAAGTGGAAGTAGGATACATGGGAAAAACAGTGCAGAGGCTCCATATATATCCAACTGGAGATCCAATTGGAATAAAAGAGAGAGGAAGATGCACAATATTTTAAAAAGTAAAGGGTGATAATTTGCTAGAAATCATAAAATATTAATAATGAAAATCAAATAACCTAACAAATGTTAAGTCTATAATTGATAGTGTATGTGTGTGTATGTGTCTGTATGTTTGTGAACTAAGCTGTAGCATAACAAAAACAAAAAGTAAGGACTTTAATCAGTTAATAAAAAAGATAATTTAACAAGCTGAATTCTCAAATGTAACAATGAAAACTAAAACGACAGTAATAATATTCTCATGGTACTAAAAGTAAATGTGTTAAAATTGTATAACAAGAAAAGCTAACTTTTAAGAAGGTACATAAAATAAAGACTTTTCAACTAGTAAAAAGTTGAGTGTTTATAATCAATCAATCTTCACTAAAGGAGTGTCTAATAAATGTATTCATCCAAAAGGATGAGGACCAAAGACAGATGTTCTGAGAAGCTAAATGATTGCTAAGAAACAAAAACAAAAATTATTAAATGTATGAGTAAATATAAATAAATACTGCCTGTATAAAAGCATAATAATTATTATTTTTTGAGATTTCATGAGAAAGTTAAAATACTGGATAATTTTGGGTAATGTAGAGCTCGGCATGAAAGTGCCTTCATTTCCATATAATAAATTGCATAAAAGTAAAGAAATTTAAATAACTTTAGAATTTTTAATCATACAAAATGAAGCATCTAGCATAACTAACAATTCAATAGAAAAAATAATGTAATAATGTAAATTTCAGGTTGTAAGTGGGGAAAGAATTTAAAAAGGCTGCCTGTCTGCCCAAGAAAGAGAAAAAATATTCATCATCCAAAAGATGGCAAAACAAGACAAAATAAAAACGGGAGAAATGAATAAATTGAAAGTGAAAACTAAAGTGGTATCAATAAATCAAAGTCTATCAGTATTAAAAAGCAAAAATCAGGCCGGGTGCGGTGGCTCACACTTGTAATCTCAGCACTTTGGGAGGCCAAGGCGGGCAGATCACGAGGTCAGGAGTTCGAGACCAGCCTGACCAACATGTGAAAACCCATCTGTACCAAAAATACAAAAATTAGAAAGGTGTGGTGGCGTGTGCCTGTAATCCCAGCTACTCAGGAGGCTAAGGCAGGAGAATCGTTTGAACCCGGGAGGCGGAGGTTGCAGTCAGCCGAGATCACACCACTGCACTCCAGCCTGGGCAACAGAGCTAGACTCTGTCTCAAAAAAATAAATAAATAAAATAAAATAAAAAAGTAAAAATCAAGCTAACCGCTCTAGTTAAAACAAAACAATTATCAAACTCTGTGAAAGGTAAGTTTCACCAAGAAGAAACACTGATATGGAGATTATCATGAAAGATTTTTATTATGGGCAGTCCTTGGGGACAAGAACACCAGAAGGGAAAGAAGAAGCTGGACTGGGCACAGCAAAGAATTTCTTTCAGTGCAGGGTCAATGACAGCTTTGGCTAACCCCATGGGGAGCTCTGGAACTACAAAAGCCCTTTTGAGTTTTCGTAAGCTGAGTTGTGATATCCAGGTTTGTACCATCAGTCAGTGGATGGAGATCAATCTAGGAGGAAGCATACATTTAGGTTCTTTGCAACCTAAAGAGGTTGATAATATGGGTGTTTAATTTTAGAATATTATTAATTCCCTAATTATGATTTTTACCTAGAATCTAGAAAAAGAGAAGAGAAAAAACACAAAGCAGCAGAAAGAAGAAAATAATAAGTGTAAAGACAGAGACCAATAAAATTAAAAACAATAGAGAAAATTTTAATAGAAAAATCAATGAAACATAGAGCTTGTTCTTTGAAAAGATCAATAAAATTGATAAACTTCCAATAAGCCTGACAAAGAAGAGAAGACAGAAGACACAAATTACTGATATCAAACATGAAATAGGGGCTATCACTACAAATGCTGAAGAACTTGAAAGAATAATAAATACTGTGAACAATTATATCCATATGAATTTGACCAGTTAAGACTGTATGTTATTGGTGGAGGAATAGAAACATAAATCAATGGAACAAAATAAAGAACCTAGAAAAGGAACCACAAAAATTTACCCCAAACTTGTTTTGGATAAAGCTGCAGAAGCAATTCAATGGAGAAAGAATAGCCTTTTCAACCAGTAGTGCTGAAGCAATTAGATACCCTTTGGAGGGGTTGTGGGGGAGAAAAGCCTCAACCTAACTTTCACATCTTATATTAAAATTAACTCTAAATGAAACACAGATTTACATGTAAATTGTAAAGCTGTAATTTTAAAAATAAATTTTCAGAATCTAGAACTAAGCAAAGAGTACTAAATTTGACACCAAATGAATGATCCATCAAAGAAAAAAAAATCCAATACACTGGACTGATCAAAATAAAAAAGAAAGACTTGGGCCCTGAAAAAGACCCTGTAAAGAGGATTCAAAAGACAAGCCACAGAGTGGGAGAAAATATTTGCAAACCACATCTGACAATGAAGTAATTTATAGAATTTATAAAGGACTCTCAAATCTCAACCATAAATGATAATATTAATAATAAATCCAGTTAGAAAATGTTCAAAGATATGGACAGTCATTTCACCAAAGATGATATACACATAACAAGCACATAAACAGAAGTTCAGCATCCTGAGTCATTAGGAGAGTGCAAATTAAAATGACAGTGAGATATCCCCACATACACATCAAAATGGCTGAACTAAAAATAGTGACAAAACCAAATGTTGGCAACGATGCACATCATTCATTAGTTGCTGCTGGGATTACAACTCTGCATAAATGGTTTGATAGTTTCTTAAACTAACTAAAACATGCATCTAACATACAGCCCAGTATTTGTACTACTAGACATTTATCCCAGAGAAATTAATATTTTTGTTCACATAAAAACCTATATATTCATGTTCACTGCTGCTGTATTTGAAATAGTCAAAAATGAGAAAAAAAACCTAAATTTCCTTTCTCAAGTGAATGGTTAAAAAAACTGTAGTGCATTTGTGTCACAGAATACTACTTACAATAAAAAGGAATGAATTATTGGTATACAAAACAACTTGAATGAATATCTTGAGAATTATGCTGAATATAAAAGCCAATCCCAAAGGTTACCTACTGTATCATTCCATTTATATTACAGTCTTGAAATGACAAAGTTACAGAAATGGATACAAGATTACTCTTTTCCAAAGGTTAGAAATGAGAACAAGTGAGTATGGAGGAAATAAGGAAGTGGGTGTGGCTATCGCAGGACAATATGTGTGAAGGCAGAGTAATGCCCATGTCTCCCCCAACCCCCACCAAAAAATATCCATGACCCCATCTTCTAAAATTGTGAATATATTATGTTACTTCATAAGAAATAATTAATATTACAAATAAAATTAAAGTTGTTAATCAACTGACCTTAAATGAAAGAGATAATCTTGTATTGTCTCACTGGGTCCAATGTAGTCATGAGGGGCTTTTAAAGACTGTGGAAGATGAATGCAGAACAATCAGCATCACAGTGATAGAGTGTGAGAAAGACTCAACAGGGCACTGCTAGCTTTGAATGCGGAAGGTGCTCAAGAGCTAGGGAATGCAGGCAGCCTGGAGAAGCTAGAAATGTTCAGAACATGGATCCTTCTCTAGAGACTCCAGAAAAAAACATGACCTTACTAACACTTTTATTTTAGCCCAATGAGACCCATCTCAGATATCTGACTGCTAGAACTATATGATAGTAGATTTGCATTTTAATCCATTAAGTTGTGGTAATATTTTTTTAAGCAGCTACAGGATAGAATTACAAAAAGATCCTGGTAGGGAAGGGAATGTTCCATATCTTGAATGTTTTGGAAGTGCTGGAAGATGTACTGTTGGGGAAAACTAGGTAAAGCGTTCATAAGATTTCTCTGTATTATTTCTTACAACTACATGTGAATGTATAATTGCTTTCAAATAAATGTTAAAAATATGTAATCATTATAAATAAAATATACAATTATTTATATAAAATATATACTATATAAAAACAGGTTTAAAAATATGTAATTAGGGAATACATAAATATATACACATACATTTGTTTACATATATGTATAAATGCATGTATGTATACACATATATTACATATAAATATATGTATACATAGAAGATACATATATGTCAATAAATACGTATGTATATTTGCGCAGGTTTGTTACATAGGTTAACTAACCTATGTATACTAGTATATACATATATTTAAATGTTAAAGTCACATTTAAATGTTAAACTAACCTATGTCTATGTGTGTATACATATATTTATATATTTATATATGTGTATAAATATACGTACACACATATTTATTTATATATGTATATTTTACATTCCTTAATCATTTGAAATTAACTTTAGAATTTTATTGATATTGTGTCTAAGAGCTTAAACATTTTATTTTTTATTTGAAATCATTTTATGAAGCTTATGACTTAAAATAGAAATCACAGCATTATGTCAATCATAGTCTTGATGTTAAAACATTTTTCCAACAATGATTCCAAATTAATAAATTGATATTCGCTTGTTTTAATGACAAAAATGATTACTACATGGATATTTTCATGACTGTATTTTATAGAGAGAAGTACTATAATTTATGAAAGAACTAAGTTCTGGGATTGTATGGCTTTTTTAACTTTAAGTTTAGGGGTACATGCGCAGATTTATTATATAGGTAAACATGTCATAGAGGTTTGTCGTACAGATTATTTAATCACCCAGGTATTAAGCCTAGTACCCATTAGTTATTTTTCCTGATCCTCTCCCTCTTCCCAACCTCCATTCTCCAAAAGGCTCCAGTGTGTGTCGTTCCCCCCATGTGTCCACTTGTCCATCATTTAGCTCCCACTTTTAAGTGAGACATGCATTATTTGGTTTTCTGTTCCTGTGTTAGTTTGCTAAGGATAATGGCCTCCAGTTCCATTCACGTCCATGCATAGGAAATGATCTCATTCCTTTTTACGGCTGTATAGTATCCCATGGTGTAGATGTACCAACTTTTCTTTATCCAGTCTATCATTGTTGGGCATTTAGGTTGATGCCATGTCTTTGCTATTGTGAATAGTGCTGCAGTGGACATATGGGTGCATGTGCCTTTATAATAGAACAATTTATATTTCTTTGGGTATATACCCAGTAATGGGATTGCTGGGTCAAATGGTATTTCTCTCTTTAGGTCTTTGAGGAATTACCACAGTGTCTTTAAAGCCAGTCTCAGCCTTTACTATCTAGTTTATTTAACTTTGTACAAATTACTTAAACTTTATGAACCTCAGTTTTCTCACCTAAAAATTGAAGATAAGGATAGGATGCCTTAAAGTGTTTGCTCATGGTACTGTCAGTAAATGACAGTGCTATTTTTTGTTTAAAATATGCCACATCTATGTTGATATCAGATGAAACTTAAAAATATAGTGTTTGAATTGTTATTGCATGAAAATGAATGAAAAGCTATATGTACCAATCCCTGCCTACTCAGTCCAAAATTTAAATTTTTGTGGGCTTCATCAGAAAAGGTTTTCAAAGTGACTCCAAAAGATTCATTCCTAATTTACCTTTTTTATAGTGAGAAGGCCAAGTGATTTAGGGCATTTAGAAAGTGACTTTTGACTTCATGAGGGGTGACATGGTTGGGATAGATCTCTACAAATATTCAGAAGTAATAGGATTCTCTGTGTTTATTCTCTGACATTTTTTAATGTTTCTGATTTACAGAGAAGGTTCTTTTTTTCTGGCAATGTTCAGCTTCTTCAGAGATTAAGTAAAACCTGTTTCCTACTAGAAAGAAGGTAAATTGTGGGCTATATTCAGGGAGACTACAGGCACCTGAGACTTACATACTTTTCTAAATATTCAATGTCATTTTATAAAATAAAAGATATCCATATAACTTTAATTCTAATGTGCACAGCTATAAATTAGATTTTAAGCCTTTTCAAAGATACAGGTGGAAATCATTACAGTTCCCTTTGAGAAAGGAAAAACACAATGAACAGTAATTTGATTTCTAGCTTCTCTTCATGAATTTATTGGATGTTAAATGCTATTGCATTTTACTGGATGGTATAGTTCCATACGGCATTATTATCATGTATTCAAAACTTGAAACAGTACAGGAAAATCAGTTCCTTGACTTTTGAGATAAGGGTGCAGAAGTTTGCATAAGAGAGAATCCTACTCAAATTTAATTAAATCTCCTGTTTTTCCAATGATTATGCTGAGAAAACAAATTCAGTAAGATGGAGAAACCCAGATAAAATAAGATTATCTCACTCTGAGGGCATTGTTTACTGGAATCTGTGCCTGGTTACAAAAGGGTACATGGATGGTTTTGAGTCTCTGGTCCCCCTGGGATTCAGACATTTCAACACGTGCAGTTGACTCCGCCTTCATCAGTACTAATATTGTGCCCAAATTTGCAGGAGGTTCAAATTATTATTTAAAACTATCAGCTACTGTGAACAAGAAAATAGGTCACAGGAAAAGGGCTAGGAAGATACAGTGTAGTTATAGATGCCTTTGAGGCAGAGGGAGATTGTGGCAATGACAGCAGGTCAATGACTTAACATATTCAGAAAACTTATATAACTTTATAGTCTGCTGATAATATAGACAAATAAACTAAAATACCCCTTTGCCTGTATTGAGATAGAAAAACAAAGTGACTACTGTGGGTGAACACAGGAGTGATGGACTAGGGTGTGTCATAAAGCTACCTCAGGGAAGAATAAGTGGAACGCAGGAAGAATAGACCTATGTCATCAATTATTTGCTGCTGTATCCTGGACCTTGCTAGCTTTGACATTCCTTCACTTCCTTTAGTCCATAATGGATTCAGAAAAAAAATCATAAGAAATGCATTGAACACTAGCAAGCTTATTTTTATGATGGGAATCCTTCTGTATTTCCAGGCTGGCCTGAAACTCAGGGAATCCCTATAGGTAGACAGCTCAAAGTTACTATAGCAAAGTCACCTCTGCCCTGGAACTTTCAGGGTAACATTGACTCTTGGAGAAGATTATTTACAATCAACTATTCAAAATGCCACATTCCACATCAGAACCTTCTGTATGGTTTTATGAAAGTGTTTTGCTGCCCTCATGATTTTTGTGTATTTGCTTCCAGTGTACTTTGCAGAAATTTTCCTGGTGAATAGCAAAAGTCATAAAAATATAATTTTTTGTGGTTCTTGTTATAATCAAGCAGAAAACTTAATTTTATCAAGTATAACACTAGTTCTGGGACTAACCTATAAATGAAGCAAAGTTTATCCAATACAGTCACCTCCAATTTTTATACAACAGATATTTATCCAATAGATATTAATCCAACATATTTTATCCAACAGAGTGCCCACTAAATACAAGATACTATTAGAGACACAGGGAGTTGTTCAATGAGCAAATCCAAATATTCCCATGGACTTATATTTCTAATGGGTGAAATATACAAACAAAAATATATATGTCAGTTTAAAGTAAATGCTATGAACAATAATAATGATTATAGTAATAAAATAATAGTAATACTATATGCCAAATATAGTTAATGTGTTTAAACTACTATTATTTGTAATTCATCTAAAAGAAAAGTACTATTAGTATTTTCATTTTAGAGATGAGGAAAGTGAGGCACGGAAAGATTAAGTAACTTGATCAAGTTGGGAATTATTAAGTGGCAAATCTTTCAGTCCAAGGAAATTGGCTCCAAATTTTAATAATGAATAAAAAGAGGATAAGGGGGATTAAGAGAGATGGAGGGTGTGCTATTTTACATAAATTGATTTGAAAAGTTTTACCTAGTAACAAGGTATTTGATCAGAAATATGAGGGGAATACAAGAACGAGGCATGGAGATGTGGCTGGCACACAGATGTTAGGGAGAGAGTCGTAGGAGTTGAAGTCATAAAAGTAGTGAGTGGGTGAAAAAGACTTCAAGAGTCAGATCATGTGGGACTTAGAGGCCTTAGCAAAGTGTCTTGAATGATACGGGAGTCATTAGAGCTTTGAAGAGAAATTAAGTGACTAGGAGCATTTCTAAATATTTAAGTTTTTAACTATGTTAAAGGAGGTACATGATATGCTGGTTAAAAATATTTGGTTGCTATTATCAAGGAAAAAATTTACCTATGTTACCTTGCTATGCCCTCAGTAAATCTATTCAGCATTTTTATATTATGCATACACAATTTCATATATTATCTCAGAACATCTCATTATGTAGATCACCATATTAAATTATTGGAGTTTCCTGACCTGCTCATGGCACACATTTAGCAGCAAAGCAAGTACTAGAAAATCAGTTTTCTTGAATTTTAATATTCTTCATATTAGTTTCTTTTATTTTATATTTTTCCTCTTTTTTACATTTTATTCTATTTTTGTTAACCCCAATTTATGACTCCCAGATAACACCTTCATAGGTAACATTGCCTGAGGTTAAAAAAAAAGAAGAAGAAAGAAAGAAAATGCTGCTGAAAGATATTCAACTATGTAAAGTTCTGTTAGACTGCAAAGATTTTATGTTAACACAGGGTTTCCCTTGGGTGTCTATAGGCAAATGAACCACTTAATAGAGAGCCATCACACTTAACTCCACATGATCAGAAACTTGCATTTTTTTTTTGCTTTCTTTGCAAGTATTAGAAATTAAAACATGAAGCAAAAACTTCTTTATAAATGCACATTGCAACAATACAAGCAGAAGGAAGTAGACATCTGCAGTGGGCCCCTTCACTGCTTGCCTTCACCCAGTAACTGTCAGCAACAAAACCTTTTACTGTCTTATGCTGTTATCCAGACACAGAAAATATGTAAAGTTATTTCACTACTGGGTGAAATGTTATTTAACAACAACAACAAAATTTTTTTTTAAAAAGGAAGATCAAAGAGACCATTTAAAGTGGAAACAATAACAATTTGAGAAATCTTCTTTATTTAAATTTTCAACATTTATTTTATATTCTGGGGTACGTGTGCAGGAGGTGCAGTTTTGTTGCAAAGGTAAATGTGTGCCATAGTGGTTTGCTGCACAGATCATCCCATCACCTAGGTATTAAGTCCAGCATCCACTAGCTCTTCTTCCTCTTCCCCTCTCTCTTCCCACCCTCTGCCCTCTGACAGGTCCCAGAGCGTGTTGTTCCCCTCTATGTGTGCATGTGTTCTCAAAATTTAGCTCCCACTTAAAAGATACAGCATGCGGTCTTTGGTTTTCTGTTCCTGCATTAGTTTGCTAAGGATGATGGCTTCCAGCTCCATCCATCCCTGCAAAGGACATTATCTCATTCCTTGTTATGGATGCATGGTATTCCATGGTGTATATGCACCCATCACATTTTCTTTATCCAGTCTATCATTAATAGGCATTTAGATTGATTCCATGTCTTTGCTGCTGTGAGTAGTGCCACAATGAACATACGTGTGAATGTGTCTTTATAATAGAATAATTCATATTCCTTTGGGTATATACCCAGTAATGGAATTACTGTGTCAAATGCTATTTCTAGGTCTTTAAGGAGTCACCACACTGTCTTGCAGAATGGTTAATTTACACTCCCACCAACAGAATAAACACATTTTTTTTCTCCACAATCTCACCAATTTCTGTTGTTTTTTGACTTTTTAATAATTGCCATTCTGACTGGCGTGAGATGATATGTCTTGTGGTTTTGATTTGCATTTCTCTAATCATCAGTGATGTTGAGGATTTTTTCATGTTTGTTGGCTGCATGTATGTCTTCTTTTGAGAAGTATCTGTTCATGTTCTTTGCCCACTTTTTAATGGGGTCATTTTTTTTTCTTGTAAATTTGTTTAAGTTTGTTATAGATGCTGGATATTATATCTTTGCTAGATGTATAGATTGCAAAAAAAATTCTCCTATTCTGTAGGTTGTGTGTATATTGTGTTGATAGTTTCTTTTGCTGTGCAGAAGCTCTTTAGTTTAGTTAGATCCCATTTGTCAATCTTTGCTTTGGTGCAATTTTTTTTGGTGTCTTTGTCATGACATACTTCTCTGTGCCTATATCCTGAATGGTATTGCCTAGGTTTTCTTCTAAGGTTTTATAGTTTGGGGTCTTACTTTTAAGTCTTTAAACCATTTTTTAGTTGATTTTTGTATATGGTGTAAGGAAGGGGTATATTTTCAATTTTCTGCGTATGGCTAGCCAGTTCTCCCAGCACCATTTATTAATAGGGAATACTTTCCCCATTGCTTTTTATATATTTTTGTCACATTTGTCAAAGATCAAATGGTTGTAGCTGTGTGGTCTTATTTTTCTGGGTTCTCTATTCTTTTTCATTGGTCTATGTGTATGGTTTTGTACCAGTAGCATGCTGTTTTAGTTACTGTAGCCCTGTAGTATAGTTTGAAGTTGGGTAGCATGACGCCTCCAGCTTTCTTTTTTTTTTTTTTGCTTAGGATTGCCTTGACTATTCGTGCTCTTTTTTTGATTCCACATAAATTTTATAATAGTTTTTTTTTTTTATTCTGTGAAGAATTTCAATGGTAGTTTAATGGAAATTGTATTGAATCCATAAATTGCTTTGAGCCATATAGCCATTTTAATGAAGTTGATTCTGCCTACCCATGAGCATGGAATGTTTTTCTATTTGTGTATGTCATCTATAATATAAGCAGTGGTTTGTAGTTCGCCTTGAAGAGGTCCTTCACATTTCTTGTTAGCTGTATTTCTAGGTATGTTTTGTGGCAATTGTGAATGGGATTGTGTTCCTGATTTGGTTCTTGGTTTGCCTGTTCTTGTTTATATGAATGCTAGCAATTTTTGCACATTTATTTTGTATCCTGAGATGTTGCTGAAGTTGCTTATTGGCTTAAGAAACTTTCATGCTGAGACAATGGGGTTTTTTAGATATAAGATCATGTTATCTGCAAACAAAGGTAGTTTGACTTCCTCTCTTCCTATCTGAATACACCTTTCTTTCTTTCTCTTGCCCAATTGTCATGGCCAGAACTTCCAATACTATGTTGAGTGGGATTGTTGAGTGAGGGCAACCTTGTCTAACGCTGGTTTTCAAGGGGAATGTTTCCAGCTTTTGCCCAGTCAGTATGATATTGGCTGTGGGTTTGCCATATATGGCTCTTACTATTTTGAGGTATGTTCCCCACCTCAAATTTTCAAGACAGAAAATTAACAGATGCTCAGGACTAGAGCTCAGCTGTGGATCAAGTGGAACTGATAGATATCTACAGAACTCTCCACCCATAAACAACAGTGTATACATTCTTCTCATTACCATATGGCACTTATTCTAAAATTGATCACACAATTGTAAGTAAAATACTCCACAGTAAATGCAAAAGACCTGAAATCATAAGAGTCTCTTGGTCCACTACACAATCAAATTAGAACTCAAGATTAAGAAATTTACTCAAAACCATTCAACTACATGGAAATTGAACAATCTACTCCTGAATAACTTTTGGGAAAATAATGAAATTAAGGCAAAAATCAAGAAGTTCTTTGAAACTAATGAGAACAAAGATAGAGTGTACCAGAATCTCTGGGATGCAGCTAAAGCACTGTTAGCAAGAAATATTTTAAAAATTAAATGATGCCCTTATTTCTTCTATATTGTCTGTCTGTAATGAGTTGGAAAAGCCATACACAAAATAAGCAGGGAATGTGAACTACTATAAATGAGACTTCTGAATTGTATAAATCAAAATCTCTACCAAAATGTTGCTAACTAAAAACATTGTTACAGGTTTCACAGCCTGTAATTATTACTGACTAACTAATCATTTAGTTAAACAAAGTAATTTGCATCTTAATTTGGCATATGTTACCTTGTATCATGTTAAATGAAGGGGTCCCACATCACTCTTGAGAACTTTTATTATAGCTAAGCCTCTCTCAGATGCAGAGCCCTATCTCTAGACTGACACATCCACTAGGACAATGTTATTTACTTTGTATGTAGCCAATTAGAATTTTTCAATTAATAAAAGCATCAATAATTCATAAAGTTTTAACAATAGGAGAGTCTCTTTACTGACAATAATCACTAAAAGCATTGCAGGGCCACTCTAAACTATTTAGAATAACCATTTCAACTGTATTTTGTCTACAAATTTTTTCATTTTAATACTTTAATAAGCCAATCCAAAGAAAATATATCATAAAAAGCAAATTCCATATATTACTGACCAAAATTTACATTTTTCTACATTAGTATAATTCAAACAAAGACAAAATATGAATGAAATGTAAGAGAAAGCAATTCATCCTTAGGAAGCATGTGTTTATTTAAAAGTCTATAATCATAACTTTCTAAAGTATATTTTATCACTTATTAAGAAATTAAAACTTAATTTTCATTTAGAATATTCATAAAATTTTAGAACTTAATTTCAAATTACATCAGCCTGCTTTTGTGCAGAATAAACCAAATAAAGCTGATTGTAGAGAAAAAAAAGAGATAGGAGAGAAAGAGAGAACAAAGGTAGAAAGAGAGAGGGTGAGAGAGAGAGAGAACGATATTTTAGTCTGTCTCATGTTATTTGTAAAAGCAGAAGTGCATATGGAAACTATTAACCTACTTTATATCTAAGTGGCACCTGGGCAACTATTTGAAATTGGAACACGCAGAAAATATTTTGGATGAGGATAAATCTAGATTTCCATTCTCTGGGTGGACAGAATGAACACCGTAAAATTTTCAAACACTATATAAACAGAAACCTCATTATTATTATTATTATATTATTTATATTCATTAGAACTGGTGGTTCGCCATTCTCTCAACTACAATACCTTTTCACCACCTTCTATCCCAGTCTATTTTATCTCATTTGGCACTAATATTCCCTTACCACTCTTCTTAATATTGTAACCACAAACGTGGAGAGGTCATGAAAGTTTTCCTTGTATAAGATAGGTTCTCTTCTCAAGACTAGATCATAAACTGAGAAAATGAGTCACTTGCTCACTTCAGTAGTCATGGAATCTCATTTGAAAGTGAAAATGTCTTCTCTTGGCAACAAAGGAACACAATATAATGATATACAAAAGTACTATAGGTTAATTAGGCTTCTACAGGCAAACTGGTCACCTAACTAAAATTTCTAAGATTGACTTCATGGCTAAAATATTTTTTAAACCCTTTATTTTCAAGTGAATTATTGTAATATTATACATTTTCCTGTTGGAATCTGCTTTACTGACATTGTACTGCCACTCCCTTTTACCATAAAGAGCTTGTTAAATTGTGGGTATCTTATAAAAGGGAGAAAATATATATGTAGAGACTAATTTTATTTAAAACACTAATTTGATTATGAGATTACTCATTAGTCATCTGATAGGGAGCAAATATCTGATGGCGTGACTACAGGGAGAGCTGAGGTTTAAAGAATCAGGAAAAAGGGCTGTAGAAGAGAAAGCAATAAATTTCTGGAATCCAAGGGATTCTGACATGGGGTAGGGTTTAAAAGTGTGGTGTTACATGTGGCATAGTTGTAGAAGAAGTCACTGGGCCAATGGAAGGAAGAAGATAAAGAAGATAAAATTAAAGAATCTTTGTGGAGAATACCTTCATCTGCTTAGAAATTTTATCTGGGGTCACCCTTACTAATTTATATCTAGTCTATCAAGACTGTGAAGACTGACATTAAACAAATATGAAAGCTGGAATTAAACAGCCAGTAATTCTTCCTATGATAAGAACTGTCTCTTCTCATTGTCAAAGCATTTTCTGTCTTAAGTGTTTTTTTTTTTTTAATTTCTAATGCTAAATCCCCAAATTAGTTCTATTTCACCTAGAGTGATAATTTCTGTGTTGACTCTTGGGATTACCAAAGTGCTATATGCTTTTTAAAAGTAAATTTATAAACTAAATATACACCCATTCTTGGAACCAGATGATGAATCTGGTGATATTATTGGAACAATGAAGTTATCTTAGGCTATTTAATAGCTTCTTAGTAAAAGTGCTCTGCCTTTATCATTTCAGTCATCTTAAACTAGATTAGACAAGTCACTGGGGAATACACGTGAAAAGCTTCCTCCTGGCTGTGAACTAAATAGCCAACTACAGCAGGACTTTACTGTCTTTAACTTTGTTACGAGTGACAGCTGTGATCTGAGTGCAAAAATAAGAAATTAAAGCCACCCACGGAGTTCTCTTCCAAAATAAACTGTTTTCAAGATTTCTGAGTCTGAACTAGAAGGGGTTTTTTTGTTTGTTTGTTTTTTACATTTTTTATTTTAAAAATAAGCACTGAAATCAGTGTACTTTGACATACCAGTGATTGGAGATATTATAGAATACACATTTCCATAGACTGAGGAATGGAGGAATTCAAATCTTTGGAATTTCCCATAGCATGAAGTACCCTGTTAGTGATTTTCTGGCAATTCTTAACTCAGGGTAGTCAAGGGAAGGTGTAACAGAATCTCTTCATGTATGTTGGGGAGATAGGAGGGAAGTAACGTCTCCTCTGCCTTTCTCTGCCAGCCCCACTGCATTTTAATAATCGCTGCTTCAGATTATACAACTGCCAATCAAAACTTGCTTTGGTGATTTTTCTCTTAAAATATTTGTTTCCAATTCTTTCATTTGAAGTTAATAGAATATCTGATTGTTATATAATATATAATATATGAAGGACAGAGTTAGTAGAAAAAGAAAGAGAACTAATTTAATTGGCATTAAACCTTTAAACACACATTAGATTTTAAAAAGTTAAATATTAGATCATTTCAAGGCAACTTACAAACGAATGATTCAAATGACAGCTCTTCCACTACTTTTCTGAACAAACTGAGTAGCTGGTTTAAACAGTCAGTAATACTTCATATAAAGTCTTGGTAAGTCAAGACTGTCTTCCTTGTATAGAAGGAAGTTTTGGGGTTGTATAAATTGACAGTCAGAGTACCTCCTTGTGGATTGGCTGGTACCAGAAGAACTATCTTTTTCATTGGATGTCTTGTTAAATTGGAGTTGCTGGTACACTCTGAAATTATGACTTGCACCAATAGGGCATTCCTTTGCTACACCTACTACTCTGGTTTTTACTTCAAATCTCTCTGTGCTCATTTGCTGACAGATTTTTACACACATTCCATTCATTACTGTAGCTCCCTTAATCCCACCTCTATCCAGTCTGTTTTTTTGTCTGTTCATTGAATAATGTAGGACAGCAGTCCCCAACCTTTTTGGCACGGGGGCCAGGTGGGTGAGGGGGATGGCTTTGGGATGAAACTGTTCCACTTCAAGATGAAACTGTTCCACTTGACATTATCAGGTATTAGTTAGATTCTCATAAGGAGGACTTAACCTCGATCTCTCCCATGCACAGTTCACAATAGTGTTTGCGCTCCTATAAGAATCTAATGCTACTGCTTATCTGACAGGAGGTGGAGCTCTGGTGGTAATGCACACTTGCCTCCTGTTCACCGACTGCTGTGTGGCCCAGTTCCTAATAGGACACTGACCGGCACTGGTCCACTGACCAGGGGTTGGGGACCCCTGGTATAGGACATTTAATCTCTACAGAACGGTAATTTTATTGGCACTTATTTCATTTGTGTGTGTGTGTGTGTGTGTGTGTGTGAGAGAGAGAGAGAGAGAGAGAAAGAGAGAGACAGAGACAGAGACAAACTATAATTATGCATGTTAAGCACTTAGCACAGGGCCCTGCCACTGTAATTTCTGCAAATAAATATTTGCTACCACTAGTATTATTTTTGTATTGGTAGTAGTATTCCTGTCCCTCTCCATGCATTGCAATCCTGGTCTTTGCATCATTTATTTTGTCATTGTCTCCACCGATGCTTTCATGCAGTCTTAGCTGAGCACAGATCTCACCCCTGTCTTGCCTTTTCAGTCATCTAGATGCCTCCTCCTATGTAATTCTGACTTACACTTGGCAGGAATTCTATTATAGTTCTACTTAAATCTCTTTTGTTTGAGAGGGAAAGAGTAGACAATATCTAGTTTGTACCTACATGAGAAATAGGCAAACAATATACAGGTCTTTAGATATGATTTAATGATTAAGGGTTACAATGACTGAAATACGTATCTATTTTTGAGTTTTCATCCTTGTCAGGAAAGCATATTCTATCAAAAAATATGTTTTTGAATTTCTTCTTGGAGTTTCAGACCTCATCAGTATAGAATCTCATATACAAACAATAAACTGTTTAATTAAACCTCTGCAAAGAGAGATTTAATGAGTCTAGCACTGTGTTGTCCAATATTGTAGCTGCATATAGCTATTTCTATTTCAGTTTAAATTCAGACCCTCCAGCACTCACACTAGCCAAAATTCAAGTGTCTACTAAACACATGCGGGTAGTGGCTACTATATAAAATAGCACGGTTCTTCCCCCACAGATAGTTCTCTTGGATACTGCTGATCTACCAAAAAGTAACCAATATTTTATTCTAACCTAACGAAGGTAGAGACATCAAAAGTCAAAATACAAAACAGATATGGTCCAAGTGCAAAAGAAGCTGGTAACCTAGAAGCCAGAAGAAACACCAAGTGCCTATTCTTCAAATGTTTCAGTAAGCTTTTTTTCTAGGACATTCATTCAGTTCAAACAATTGAACAATTCCCTGTTAGGCCAGTGCTTCTATATTATGAATATCTTCCACTTATCTGGGTCAGCAAACTTCTTCTTAGAACAAATTAAAGACCTTGAAAAGAGATGGACTATATAGTTATTCCTCAATATCCAAGGGGGATTGGTTTCAGGATCTCCCACGGATACCAAAATCCATGAATGTTCACGTTCTTGATATAAAATGGTGTAGTATTTGCATAAAAGCTATGCCCATCCTCTTTCAATCTTATACTTAAAATCTGTGAATCATCTCTAGATCGCTTATAATACTTGATAAAATGACAATGCTACATCAATAGTTCTTCTGTATTGTTTAGGGAATAATGACCAGAAAAAGCCTGCACATGTTCAGTGGAGACAAAATTATTAAAAATATTTTTAATTCACAGTGGGTTGAATTCACAGATGCAGTATCTATGGAGATGGAGGGCCAACTGTATCTGGAAACTTCTAATTTGCATCAAAAGGGTCTCTCTTTATTGGCATTTTATTGCTCCAAAAATTGGCTGAGTTATTAGTGATAAGAAGAGGTGGTAACCAATCCAATAAATCCATTAGTAAACTGGAAAAATAAGTTCTCCTTGACCGATCTATTAAATATAAATTTGGATGGAGAAACATATCTAATGATCATCTCATTCAACCTGGGGAAATTTGGATTTGCACCCCAGGATCATTGTGGTTATTTGTATTTTAAGGAGTTATGGCACACATCTCTGCATGGTTGGTGTTTTAGCCATACTGGCCATTAAATATCAGAGTCGACTTCAAGAACTGCAAAAAAAAGTAGAACTCCTACTTTTACTAGATATCTGGATGTTGGAATGCTGACTGGTCGATTTTATTTCAAAAGTATCCTGACAGGTGAAAATCAAATTTGATACTTAAAAAAATGAAGAAATTTTATATGCCTTTAAGACTTCAAACTTCTGCAAAATGAGATACAAATGATTGTCTATTTTTAATAATATGTAAGCAACTAATACTATTAAAACTTAGTGGGACTGGAAAACAGCATCATACAGGGTTTAAAAAGTGCAAAGATCATGTAGTTCACTAGTCCTCTGCCTGGAAAAAAAAATCCTTTTCATTACATTATTTGCTTAAACACATCTAGTTACAATAATTTGAAGGTAAGTATACTTCATAAAAAATATTTTCCTAATTAAGAAAATAATGCATGTTTATTGTGGAAATTTCAGAAAACACAAAAACATATGTGGCAGGGTCATATATTAAGGTGTTAATTTGCATGTTGTTTTAAAAATATTCTTCCAATTCTTATTTTTTCTTTTTCTTTTTGTGACAGTCTTGCTCTGTCACCCAGGCTGGAGTGCAGTGGCGCGATCTCGACTCACTGCAATCTCCACCTCCCAGGTTCAAGCAATTCTCTGCCTCAGCCTCTCGAGTAGCTGAGATTACAGGCACCCACCACCATGCCTGGCAAATTTTTTTAAGGAAGAGGTTTCACCATGTTGGCCAGGCTGGTCTTGAACTCCTGACTTCGTGATCCACCTGCCTTGGCCTCCCAAAGTGCTGGGATTAGAGGCGTGAGCCACCGTGCCCGGCCCCAATCCTTATTTCAAGAGAGAAGCTAGAAGTCTTTGTTATTCCTCACTCAGGAAAGATTTCTGTTACAAAGCTGAAAGCTGAAGTTGTTTGCAGACAACTTTACTTCCTGGATTTAGTTTTCAGAAAGCCTGAGCTCCTGGGGCAAGAAGTTTCTCTTGGGAAACAAGATGGATGAGTACTTTAAAGAAGAAATAGTGGCTGCAGTGGGCCTAAGGCTGAAAGATGGTAAAATAAATGTAAGATTTGGGGTTTGAAAGGGATTGGGGCACGTGAGTCAATTATCTGCAGCACCTTAGGAAAAGGCGACAGGTCTAGGGGATTGAAAGATGTAATTGGGAGGTACCGCAGCTTAAAAATATTCTTCAACCACAGAAAAATACAGAGCTCTCTTATTTCAACAGATCAGAGATGCATGCAATTGACCTCTTATCAGAACAGTGTGGACCTGAGACCAGAGAGCTTCCCAAATGTTTTATGCCAAATGTTTTACTCCTACCTGGAGTAAATATGACTCCTGTGGACTTGTATACCAAACACCACAGAATATTTCACACAGCTTGTGGTAGGGGAATGGTTGTAATAATAATTATGTTAGAATTTCTTATCATCTAGAAATAGGGCTTGGAGTTAGATTCAATTTAATTAAAATAAATAAAATAATATGACATTTCTTGCATGTTTGCATTTGTGGACTAAAACTTATATACTCTACATGCATACAGAACAAAACTAAATCTTAACATTCAGGGTTCCACTTCTGTTCTAGAACTAAAATAAATTAAAATAATTGAAAGCAATTAATAACTATATTGTAAAGATGAGTATAAACTGAAAAAAATACTATAGAGTTTTTTTTTTCATAAAGATGCTTCCCTTGCAATTGTTTAGTTAGGGCAAAAAAACATATAACAGTACTAATATGTTTTTTAAGAATGTCTGTCCTTTTCACTCATCCATTATTGGCCATTAGTAAATTAAAACAAGTTTGGACTTCACAGTATGCTCTCAAAACCCAGCTTACATTTCCATATGTGTATATGCATAACGAAGAGCTAAATAAACTGTTAAACAATTAAACTCATTTTTGTGGAATTACTATTACTTAGATAATTCACAATGTGGTCTAGCTCAACACCTTTAGAGAGAAAAGCATATACTTCACGTTTTCTTCTTTTCTGGATGAAATAACAGTTCTAGACTTCTGGCATATTTCCAACCTTTTCACTTGCTGTTCCAATTCTGGAAATATTAAAAAAATCAAGTACTTGGTGTAGACATATTATTCATATATGTACATATGTATACATACACACACATAAATACATTGTACTTGGGATAATTGTATGTATCAGGAGGCTGAGAATGTTCCAAGCTGAGTAGACAAAAGGGCTCAATATACATCCATCTCAATCAGTGTTTTTAAAGCTTGAAGTCTGTACTTTGACTTATTCCACAAAATGAAAGTGAAAGCTTTCCTCATGTTCCCAATGGAAAAAAAATAATTTCCCTATGAATGAGTAACCTGCAATGAAAAATTTTTTGCTATTTAAGGTAAGTAGAGGCTGGGCATGATGGCTCACACCTGTAATCCCAACACTTTGGGAGGCTAAGGTGGGAGAAGCACTTGAGGCCAAGAGTTTGAGACCTGCCTGGGCAATGCAGCAAGATGCCCATCTCTGTAATGAATAAATAAATAAATAAATAAATAAATAAATAAATAAATATAAAATGAAATAAAGTTGACTTTAAACAATATGCAACGACTTAATTTAAAAATGAGAACAGGACTTTGCACAAAATCAGAACTCCCTCTAGTGTTCCAAGTCGCTCTGCACAACTATGGAAGAAAAGAAAACATAAAAGAAATAGCTTAGGAATGTTCCCTTTCCTTCTGACCAGACAACTAGCTTGTTTCCCTATTTGGCTCTGTATCACAAGCATGTTGGGAGGCCTTGGCAATTATTGATAGACCAGGAGGCTACCAAAGTGGTTGTCTTATGATCTTGAGCCAAAATCACCAAAATGCCAATCTTGGCTTTTAGAAACAACTGCCCTTCTCTTTGTGCCTTTTGATGCAAATGGAAAAGGGCATATTGGTGCTATTCAAAAGAGTAAGCACTAATGCTATGCAGCTGGCAGGAATTACCTTCCTTCTTGAGACTCTGAGTTCCCTGGTAGCATATGTTATTCATCAAAACACAGCTGATTTCACATGTTAACAATTGTATAATGAGCATGTAAGCTTATAATGACCCCCACACATACCAATGACTCCCGAGTCAGAGGAACAACACCACCCCCACTCTCCTTTTGTTTCTTTACTGCTTTATTAAACCTATTCTCAAGGTAGTGCCACTCTCCCTTCTCTTTTATTTTTTTTAAGAAAACTCCAATTTAGACTTTTCTGTCTGTCAAAGCCAAAGTGCTGTTGTGATTCATCAGTGCTCACTATGAGGGGAGACAAGGAAGACAAATTAATAAAAATCACCCACAAGACAATCTATACAGATGTATTCACCTTGAGCCAAATGCTCCTTCAGGGTTCCCTAGGAGTTCAGTGTGAATTGTTTGATGGGTGGACAAAGTGGGGGCTATTTAAAGGTAAATTATATTGATCAACTAGCCTCCATCAGGTTTTTGGCTGTGGTTCATTATCAAAGGCATCTCTCTGATTTTTCTCCCACAGTTGTTCCTTTGTTTCCCTGTAAGGAGATGTGAATTTTCACATGTCTGGGTTCTTAACACAAGCATGATATAATCGTACTACATACAGACATATCAGCTGGAGTTGCAGTGATGCTTACTTTCTGAACCACATGTTTTAAGCACTTGGATATTTGTGTACTAGTGAAAATGCTGTTTTGCCTGCTTTTTATATAAAGGCATTCTAAAAATCTTTAGTCTGATAACTCTGAAGCTTCTCTAGTGTATAAGAATATACATACGTGTTATTACTTATTCAGGAACAATGTTGTAGTGGGCACTCAGAATATCAAGGCAAATAAAACTTATCCATATTACAGAAAGCAGGTCAAGAGAGGTTTTGGAATAAGTGTGGCTTGAAAAATAATCACTTTGAATAATTAAAATTAGCAAATAACTTAGTCAGCATGAATCTCTTCACGTGGAAGTTGGTAGGATAATAAGCGTGAATTCGTATTCTTGGTGACCATCTGTGTTTTTAGTAAGCCTAGACTTTCCTCTGAGGTGTCCTGTGTAATCTAGTTCTTTAAGGCTTTTCTTGTCTAGGAAATATTCAGATTGGTGTGATCCTGAGGTGACTTTATTCTACCATCCTATGTGTCTCCAGGTGAATTAGGGTCATATTACTTAGTATCTTTGATACAGAAAAGGAACTATAAAAACCTAAGTTGAGGGCTGAAAGGAATTGTTAAAGAAGAAACAGGAAATTCTTTTCACTTTGTCTCTAGGTTAAGTTTACAGTTGTGAAAATTTAATGAGATGTTTCACATAAAGAAATCAGCACATTTGTTTGTGTCCTCTTTTATTTCGTTGAGCAGTGGTTTGTAGGTCTCCTTGAAGAGGTCTTTCACATCCCTTGTAAGTTGGATTCCTAGGTATTTTTTCTCTTTGAAGCAATTGTGAATGGGAGTTCACTCATTATTTGGCTCTCTGTTTGTCTGTTATTGGTGTATAAGAATGTTTGTGATTTTTGCACACTGATTTTGTATCCTGAGACTTTGCTGAAGTTGCCTATCAGCTTAAGGAGATTTTGGGCTGAGACAATGGGGTTTTCTAGATATACAATCATGTCATCTGTGAACAGGGACAATTTGACTTCCTCTTTTCCTAACTGAATACCTTTTCTTTCTTTCTCCTGCCTGATTGCCCTGGCCTACAAATGGAAGAACATTCCATGCTCATGGATAGGAAGAATCAATATCGTGAAAATGGCCATAATGCCCAAGGTAATTTATAGATTCAATGCCATCCCCATCAAGCTACCAATGACTTTCTTCACAGAATTGGAAAAAACTACTTTAAAGTTCATATGGAACCAAAAAAGAGCACACATCGCCAAGTCAATCCTAAGCCAAAAGAACAAGGCTGGAGGCATCACGCTACCTGACTTCAAACTATACTACAAGGCTACAATAACCAAAACAGCATGGTACTGGTACCAAAACAGAGATATAGACCAATGGAACAGAACAGAGCCCTCAGAAATAATACCACACATCTACAACCATCTGATCTTTGACAAACCTGACAAAAACAAGAAATAGGGAAAGGATTCCCTATTTAATAAGTGGTGCTGGGAAAACTGGCTAGCCATATGTAGAAAGCTGAAACTGGATACCTTCCTTACACCTTATACAAAAATTAATTGAAGATGGATTAAAGACTTACATGTTAGTCCTAAAACCATAAAAACCTGAGAAGAAAACCTAGGCAATACCATTCAGGACATAGGCATGGGCAAGGACTTCATGTCTAAAACACCAAAAGCAATGGCAACAAAAGCCAAAATTGACAAATGGGATCTAATTAAACTAAAGAGCTTCTGCACAGCAAAACAAACTACCATCACAGTGAACAGGCAACCTACAGAATGGGAGGAAATTTTTGCAATCTACTCATCTGATAAAGGGTTAATATCCAGAATCTACAATGAACTCAAACAAATTTACAAGAAAAAAAAAAACAACCCCATCAAAACGTGGGCGAAGGACATGAACAGACACTTCTCAAAAGAAGACATTTATGCAGCCAACAGAGACATGAAAAAATGCTCATCATCACTGGCCATCAGAGAAATGCAAACCAAAACCACAATGAGATATCATCTCACACCAGTTAGAATGGCATTCATTAAAAAGTCAGGAAAAAACAAGTGCTGGAGAGGACGTGGAAAAATAGGAACACTTTTACACTGTTGGTGGGACTGTAAACTAGTTCAAACATTGTGGAAGACAGTGTGTCAATTCCTCAAGGTTCTAGCACTAGAAATACCATTTGACCCAGCCATCCCATTACTGGGTATATACCCAAAGGATTATAAATCATGCTGCTATAAAGACACATGCACATGTATGTTTATTGGGGCACTATTCACAATAATAAAGACTTGGAACCAACCCAAATGTCCATCAATGCTAGACTGGATTAAGAAAATGTGGCACATATACACCATGGAATACTATGCAGCCATAAAAAAGGATGAGTTCATGTCCTTTGTAGGGACATGGATGAAGCTGGAAACCATCATTCTCAGCAAACTATCACAAGGACAAAAAACCAAACACCGCATGTTCTCACTCATAGGTGGGAACTGAACAATGAGAACACTTGGACACAGGAAGGGGAGCATCACACACCGGGGCCTGTCATGGGTTTGGGGGAGTGGGGAGGGATAGCATTAGGCGATATACCTAATGTAAATGATGAGTTAATGGGTGCAGCACACCAACATGGCACATGTATACATATGTAACAAACCTGCACACTGTGCACATGTACCCTAGAACTTAAAGTATAATAAAAAATAAAAGAAATCACCACAATGACTGACATGTAACAAAAGTGCAATAAATACTAACTGGAATAATAGAATGTCAATACTTATCCTTTCCTCCCTTGGCACCTCTGTACTTTGGAATCAGTGTAAACAAAATGAGTAGGAAAAAAATGTTGGCTTTATTTTTGATAGGCTAAAAAAAGAAAATGTATCTTTGACCTGCAGACAAAAAGGCTTACTAGATTATTCCCAAGCTCCTGCAAGTGTGTAACTTGAAAACACATTCATGGAAAGTCTCAGTCTACAGAGCCTATCCCCTTCCCTGGGAATGCAGTCTCATACTAATCTGGGGAAGATAGGAAAGGAATAAAGAGAATGAATTCTCAATGATTACCACAGTTTAATAAAATACCTCAGAAATTTGTACCAATGAATTTCACTCAACACATCCCTTGGAGTCTATCTCAAATCAAAATTCTTTCACATAGATGTATCAGACTAGGTAGAAATAAATTCCAGTCCCCAACTTTAACTGTTACAACTATTACTACTACTACTACTACTACTACTACTACTACTACTACTACTACTATAGGTTGGTAATTGCAATTACTTTTGCTCCAACCTATGACTACTATTACTACAAATGTACTGGGTGTCCATTACTTGCTTGCTCAGCTAAAGATTTAGAAATAAGGAAAGCAAAATACCTGAATTCAAGGAGTTTAGCAAAAGCTGTCCTTGAAAGCAAGGAGGACTTAACTCCTATTACATACATTATTGCATTAAGGTCATTTTTCACACTAGAATTGTTTGCAAACAAACTCTGGCCTGCCTCCTCCTTTCTAATTTATTCTCCAGCTGCTTACTACCAAGATTCATGGTCCAGCAGGATTGGTCTCCACTAGTGTGAGTGAGTTCCCAGAGCAAAAGGAAGTAAAACAGAGTAGGGAGAACCAGAAGTCAATATGTAGAAAAATGGCCATGTGCTTTCATTTCAGGGATAAGAAATTCTTGCCAGTGACTACTTTTTATGTGAAAGTATTAAATTCTCCAACTACAACAGGAGAAGAATAGGGGAGAGTTGCCGGTAGCAGGAAGAAAAACAGCACTGCCCTTTTCAGCCATGAGCACACAGAATAGTTGAATAAAACTTGAGAGTAGAAATTTAAAAGAACAAAGATTTTAGAGTAATTTTTGTTAAATAAGAAAAACAAACATCTGGAGTAGAGAAGACTTCAAGGACAAAAGGTAAGAGCACTACAGCAAAAGGCAACATGCTGAGTAGCAGCAGGGATGGGGGTACTAAAATGAGTGGAGTAATAAAAATGGAAGTTATATACGTTTAAAATGAGGCCAGGTGCGTTGGCTCATGCCTATTATCCCAGCACTTTGGGATGCCGAGGCAGGCTGATCACCTGAGGTCAGAAGTTCAAGACCAGCCTGGCCAACATGGTGAAACCCCATCTCTATTAAAATACAAAAATTAGCCAAGCATGGTAGCGGGCACTTGCAGTCCCAGCTACTCAGAAGGGTGAGGTAGGAGAATCGCTTGAACCCAGGAGGAGGAGTTTGCAGTGAGCCAAGATCACAGCACTGCACTCCAGCCTGGGTGACAGAGTGAGAATCTGTCTCAAAATAAAAATAAAATAATAAAAATGTGATCAAGGAGAACAGAATAACTTGAGCTAACATCTTTTTTTTTTATTTTCCATAGTGGTAAATTATGCGTTATAAAATATTTATTATTTTAACCATTTTACTGTGTACAATTAAATGCCATTTAGTATATTCAAAGTGTTGCATAAGCATTACAAACTATCTCCAAAACTGTTTCGTCATCTCAGAAGAAAACCCCATATCCATTAAACAGTTGGTCTCCATTCCCTCTAGCCCTGAGCCTTGGTCACCACTAATCTGTTTTCTGCTTCTATGCTGTATTTACCTATTCTGGATATTTCATATAAATGAATGCCTTGGCTTGAATTGTGTCCCCACGAAAAGATATATTGAAGTCCTAATCCCCAGTAATGTACACTTCTTTGGAAACAGGCTTGTTGCAGATATAACTAGTTAAGATGAGGTCATAGTGGAATATGACTCTTGATCCAATATAACTTTTGTCCTTATCAAGAAGAGAAGAGACAAAGAGACATATATATATTAGGACAGAATGCATGTGACAATAGGAGCAGATCAAAGTGTTACAGCTGCAAGCCAAGGGCTGCCAATAATTGCTGGCAAATTGCCAGAAACTAGTAAGACGCAAGGAAGGATTCTCCTCCAGGATTTCAGAGGGAACATTGATCTCAGACTTCTAGGCTCCAGAACCATGAGATAATAAATCACTGTTTCAAGCCACTCGGTTTGTAAACTTACTTATGGTAACCCTAGGAAACTAGTCATGTGATCATGAAATAGGTGATCTTTTGCATTTGGCTTTTCTTACTTTATGTAACGTGTTAAGCTGCATCCATGGTGTTGCACGTTTCAGAACTTGATTCTTCAATATGAATGAATAGTATCCCATTGAGTACCACATTTTTTATACAGTCTCAGATTGATGAACTAACCTGACTTAAAGTATTCTTTAATTTCAAATGTGTATGAACTTTAATTAACAGAAAACATATGTTAATGTGTAAAAATCTGAAATTTAAAATCAGAGTACATAAAACTAAATCCTAGCCCTACTAACCAGTTAATTGATTGGGTATAAGTTATTTAATCATTTTATTACTTTGTATTGTTTTCATCAGAATGGAAAAAAATACCTGCTTTGCTTCTAGAATTTTTTAATGAATCATTTTCATAATTCTCCTTACATCTAGCCCTTCTGAAACACAGATCTATCCTACATCTCTGAGTTAGGAACCAGCCTTAGCTGTTCACTCTATATGGAGCTCTATCTCAGTACTCACCATACCATATTGTAACTACTTATGCATTACTATCTTTCTCCTTTAGGCTTAGAGAGGGAGGACTGTATCTTATTCATTTTTGTATCCCTTTGTATGCTTGGCACATAGAGTTCCCAATAACTGTTTACTGAATGAATGAATAAATAAATGAAAAAGCCCAGTCAGCTTGGAAGAATAACATTCCTGATTATACCATTTTTCCTGAGTATACCATCACTTGGCAGCAGTACCAAATCCTAGACTCATGCTACCCAAGAAGGATGAATGGCCAGCTTCAAGATTTAAGAAGCTGAGCAGTGCTCACTTGTTAGTGTTTACGGCTACAGGGCAGAATGTTTAATTAGCTTCAACTCTGAGTTTTCCTTTGCACATTCACTTCTCTGCTTCAGTGTATTTATTTTTATATCAAGGTCAATTGTGTTTAGCCATAACATGCACATTTGCTTTTAGAATATTTTTTTTGAAATCACCATACTTTAAACAAATAGTAAATTAATCATCAAGACAACAGAAGTTCTTTTGGAAAGCCAATGACTGCCTAGAAATTAGGGGAAAAATATAAAGGGCTGTTAAATCCATGAGATTATGATAAATTAAATGCAATGCTTTCAGCAATCATTGAATACCTACTCTATGCAAGGCACAGGGATGAACCCTGTGTGGGGTGAAAAGATAGATATAATATGACCTTGAGGCTCAACATTCTGGACAAAGTGGAGATCTACAAAATCAATGACAGCCTGAGACAGAATATAATGTATTTTTGGCTAGCACAGAGGTATAAGCAATGTATTCTAAAGACTCAGAGGAAGGAAGCACAGTATTAATTCTCAGTAAATGAAAACTTCGGAATGTAAAAATTCAAAGAATAGTATCTGTTTGAGCTGGCTTGCTTTGAAACACAAATGACAAAAAGTAACTTTTATTGCATGCTTGCTATGCTCCTGATTCTCTGCGAAGAGTCTTACATTCTTCAATTCATTTATTTAATTCTTACAGTCATGCTTGAAGATAAGACTATCATCACCATTTAACAAATGAAAAAGCAGAGGTTCAGATAAGCTAAGTAAGTTTGTCTAAAGCCATATTGTTTTATGAGGTAGGGCCAGAATTTAAATCTGAGATAAATGTATAATAAACTTCAAATTCTTGGTTTCTTGAAGTGTTATCTCATAGTTCCTTGGATTGACCCCACTAATAGAGTTACCACACCTCCTGTTTCTTTAGAACATTTAACAACTGTCTCGATGAAAAATGGGGAAATAAAGTATATGGTCACCCTACCTAATAAACCGCAATGAGTGAAGACAAAGGCTCCTCTGAAATCTCCCAAACATGGCTGTCTTCCCAGTGTTATTTAGCAAGTAGCTCGTTGGTTTAAACATGTGTCTTCTCAAACAATCTACCTCAGCCTTGCATCATCTTTCAGCCTCAACTTGTGAATCTTTTTAGACAAAAATCAAGCAAATAAATGATGTATTTGTGTGTGTATTTGTGTTTATGTATTCTTTTCTGTTATTAAAGATGCAATAATTTAACATCAATTCCTCATTTGAAAAACAAATGTGACCTAACTTAGGCTCCAAGGCCAGTCTTACATCCAGAGTCTGACCTGGTGTCAGAAGAAAATATAACCTTCCAACCCTGTTTGTTTATTTTTTTGTTTCCAGTCAAAACTCCATGAGAGACTCCTATCTGGGGAAAGGAAAAAATAATGAAGACTACGTTTTGTAAATATTGACTTCCAAACTAAAGGGTTTTTTGCCACTTACGACCAGCCCTCTTGAAAAGAAGGACAGAACAGGATCCTTTCTTCTCAGTTGATACACATTTTAAAATACTAAAATATATCTGTTTAAGATCAGGGGAAGGTATGAAGTCACAAAAATTCTGTAGCAATTACAACAACTTTTAGTAATTCTCAGTTAGAAGTTATGACATTTTTAGAACTTCTTCCCTGGGGAGAATTTTTAAAAATTCTATATTCTTTGACGCAGTCTTTTAACACTCCCTGTAACTACAGTATAATCTCTTACAAAACAGTGTGGCCTTTGAAAATATGGCCAAATCTTTTCCTGTGACCAATTCAAATATTACTAATCAACCTTGGCTCACTTTCTGTGGTTGGTTATCACTAAGAATCACCTCCATTAAACTAGTCCTGTGCATGTGTATATGTGTGTATGTTTCTATGTATGTATGTAATACTGAAACATTTTATCATAATCTCCCTATTTCCTTCTCTTCTAAGGGACAAGGGTGAGGACATTACATTTTACTCCTTTTAATGTAGGCTTTTTTGTTTTCCAAAGTGATTTACAAACATATTTTTACAGAATAAATTTTACTGCATTCAAATATATTCTCCTCATACCTAATATTTTAAAGGCATTCTAATATATAAAAATGATTATAAATATATATGCACACATATATACACACATACACAGACACACATGTACACACATACACACACACACACATATTAGACCTCATATAAGTGACTTAAAAGATTTGAGAAAACTGAAAATGGTAAAATACACCTTTGAATAATAAAGAGAATATTCACTGAGAAAAAAATCTGCCCATATAAGTTCAGGCGGCACATATGAAGTCTAATTACATACCTTGGAATCATTTTCACATTTTAAGAGAATATTTACAAGTCAGCTAAACTTCTAAACCTTTCCCACTGATAAGAAACACTATGGTATGGAAAAGAATGGTACCCAGTATTTCCTAGCATGCCTCTTTTCATTGATAAAATTAATCTCAGTGAAATATTTCTTAGACAAAACTTCTGAGTTATAATGCAGTTTCATAGTTAGTGGTGATCACTGTGAAATCTGTTTAGCTATTGGTGGATATCTGTGTTGTTTGCAAATAAAGCTGCTATCAACATTTTTATAAAAGGTTGAGAGTTAAATATTTCTAACTTTTTTTCAAGGTTACTACATTATTTTCCATTTCCACCAGAAGGAGAAGAAAATCCCAGTTCCTCCATATATTTACCAATACTAATGTAGACAGAGTTTTTTGTTTTTTGGCCAATTTTGTCATTCAGGTGGGGTTGTGTTAAGATATCCTTGCAGTTAAATTTGCATTTCTCTAATGACTAATAAGATTGAGCAAATTTCCTTGCATTTATTTCTCATTCTTATTGCTTCTTACATATTGTGCCCATTTTAAAAACTGGCATCTTTTTATTGTTATTAACAAATTATGAGAGTTTTTTATTTCAGATATGAGTCCTTTGTCAGATATATGATTTGAAAATATTCTTTTGAAGTCAGATGTTTTATTTTGAAGGGCTAAAAATTTTAATTTTGATGATGTCCAATTTATGTCCTAATGTTTGTTTATTTATTTATTTATTTAGATGGAGTCACTCCATTGCCCAGGCTGGAGTGCACTGACACAACCTCAGCTCACTGCAACCTCCACCTCCCAGGTTCAAGCAATTCTCCTGCCTTAGCCTTCTGAGTAGCTGGGACTACAGGTGTACACCTCAACACCTGGATAATTTTTGTATTTTTAGTAGAGACAGGGTTTCACCATATTGACCAGGTTGTTCTCAAACTCCTGACTTCAGGTGATCTGCCTGCCTCAGTCTCCCAAAGTGCTGGGATTACAGGAGTGAAACACTGTGCCCAGCCCATGTTCTAATGTTTAATTAAATAATCCCAACTTCTTCCATATCACTGGAAAATATTCAGATATTAACACATTCAGATATTTGCATAGTTTGTGTTTTTTAATTATATTTTATAATCATCAAATCCAAAGTTATTTATATTTTCTTCTAAAAGTTTTATTATTGTAGCTCTTGCATTTAGGACTATCTCCAGTTTATCTGTATATATCATTTGAGGTAAGGAATGGGGTTCGGGACAGAGGATGGATAGATTATACTTTGCCTACTGGATTGCATGGGACATCAATGAACATCAATTTAACATGTCTGTGTGAGCCTCTTACTGGATTCTCTATTGTGTTTCATTGATCAAATTGTCTACCTTTATGCCAACACCACACTCTTTTGATTACTGTAGCTTCATTATTAGTTTTTAAATCAAGTAGTGTGAGTTTTCCCACTTTGTTCCTCTTCTTTGCAAATTGGATTAGACTAACCTAGGTCTCTGCATTTTGATATAAAATTTAGAGCTAGCTTGTCAATTTCTACAAAAACACCATCTGAGATTTTTATTAGGATTGCATTGAGTCTATAGATTAGCCTTGAGAGAATTTGCATGTTAAAATATTGACCTTTCCAATCCATGATTATCAAGTATCTCTCTGGTTATTTATCTTAATTTTTTAATCAATGTCTTGCATTTGTCTCTATACAAATATTTTATATTTTTGTTAAATTTCTGCCTATGTATATTATGCTTTTTAATAGAATTTAAAATTTTTAAATATCACATTGATTGCTCCTTTTTAAAATAAAAATATATTGTTAATTTATAATAATGACCTTGTACACTGCAACTATGCTACATTTACCTATTAATTCTAGAAGTTTTATTTTGTAGATTCCACAGAATGTTCTATATAGAAAATAATGTTATCTGAAAATAAAGACAATGTTACTTCTTTCTCTTCATATTCTTTGTCCTCTTTGAGAAAACTGTGGTGAATTTTTTATAATTTCATTTTATCTTTGTTATTGGCTTATTAGATATAACTCTTTATTCTGTTATTTATGTTATTAATTTGAAGTTTATAGTTAAAAACTTTAGCTTATTATAGTCTACCTTCAAATGACATTACACCACTTTACACAGAGTATAGAAACTGGAAAACAGTGTACTTTCATCCATTCTGCCCAATCTTTGCCTTACACTGTTCATAAATTTTATTTTTACATATGTATAAAATCCTCCATAAATTGTCCATTAAACTATAACATATCTTTTAAAGATTAAAATTAGAATGTTATTTTACATTTTCCAACATACCATTTCTGGTGCTCTTCATTCCTCTGTATAGATTCAGATTTCTGCTATAATTTTCATTCTGCCTAAAAAATTTACTTTACTGTTACTTGTAGTGAATGCATGCAGGTGATAATGTTTTTCTGTTTTGTATTTTTGACCTTCATTTTTGAAAGACATATTACTAATACACAATTTCAGATTGATTGATTTTTTCTTCTTTCTAGTACTTTGAAGATATTGCTCCACTATCCTCTATATTGGATTGTTTCCAATAAGACATCAGCAGTCTTTCTCATCTGTTATGGTTTGGCTGTGTCCCCACCCAAATCTCATCTTGAATTGTAGTTCCTATAATCCCTGTGTGTTGTGGGAGAGGCCCAGTGGGAGGTAATTGAATCATGGGAGCAGTTTCCTGTATGCTATCTTCATGAAAACAGACTAATACAGTACATTGATACTGAGTAGTGGGAGTGGGGTGCTGCTGTAAAGATATCTGAAATGTGGAACTGACTTTGGAGCTGGGTAACAGGCAGAGGTTGGGACAGTTTAGAGGGCTCAGAAGAAGACATAAAGATGTGAGAAATTTGGAACTTTCTGGAGACTTATTGAATTGCTTTGACCAAAATGCTGATAGTGATATGGACAATGAAGTCCAGGCTGAGCAGGTCTCAGATGGAGATGAGAAACTTGTTGGGAACTGAAATAAAGGTTATTCTTGCTATGTTTGAAGCAAAGAGACTGGTGGTATTTTGCCCCTACCCTAGAGATCTGTGGAACTTTGAACTTGAGAGAGATGATTTAGGGTATATGGCAGAAGAAATTTCTAAGCAGCAAAGCATTCAAGAGAAAGCACAGCATAAA
The DNA here is from genome assembly GCF_029289425.2 of Pan paniscus. Taxonomy (NCBI): domain Eukaryota; kingdom Metazoa; phylum Chordata; class Mammalia; order Primates; family Hominidae; genus Pan; species Pan paniscus. Next base: position 91,490,259 of record NC_073258.2, on the reverse strand, counting down.
AGTTTGGAAAATTTACAGTCTGACAATGTGATAGAATAGAAAAACCCATTTTCTGGGAAGAAATTCAAGCCAGTTGCAGAAATTTGCATAAGTAACAAGGAATCAAATGTTAATCACCAAGACAATGGGGAAAATATCTTCAGGGCATGTCAGAGATTCTCATGGCAGTCCCTCCCATCACAGGCCCAAAGGCGTAGGAGGAAAAAATGGTTTCCTGAGTTGGGCCCAGAGCCGCCTGCTGTGTGCAGCCTTGGGACTTGGTGCCCTGCATCCCCGCCACTCCAGCCATGGCTAAAAGGGGCCAATGTACAGCCCAGGTCAGGCCTTCAGAGGGTGTAGGCTTAAGCTTTGGCAGCATCTATGTGGTGTTGGGCCTGCAGGTGCACAGAAGTCAAGAATTGAGGTTTGGGAACCACTGCCTAGATTTCTGAGGATGTACGGAAATGCAGAGGTGTGCTGTAGAGGTGGGTCCCTCATGAAGTATCTCTGCTAGGGCAATGAAGAAGGTAATTGTGGTGTAGGAGCCCTCACACAGAGTCCCCACTGGGGCACTGCCTAGTGGAGCTGTGAGTAGAGGGCCACTGTCCTCCAGACCTCAGAATGTTAGATCCACCAACAGCTTCCCCCGTGTGCCTGTGCCTGGAAAAATGGCAGACACCAGCCCATAAAATAGCCAGGAGGAGGGCTGTACCCTGCAAAGCCACAGAGACAGAGCTGCATAAGGTCATGGGAGCCCACCTCTTGCATCAGTGTGACCTGTATATGAGACCTGGAGTCAAAGAAGATCATTTGGAACTTTAAGGTTTAATGACTGCCCTGTTGGATTTCAGACTTGCATGGGGTCTATAGCCTCTTCATTTTGTTCAATTTCTCCTATTTTAAATGGGGGTATTTACCCAATTTCTATAACCCCATTTTACCTACAAAGTAACTAATTTGCTTTTGATTTTACAGGCTCATAGGCAGAAGGGACTTGCCTTGTCTCAGATGAGACTTTGGACTGTGGACTTTTGAGTTAATGCTGGAATGAGTTAATTCCTTGGGGTACTGTTGGGAAGGAATGAATGTGTTTTGAAATGTGAGGACATGAGATTTGGGAGGGGCCAGGGACAGAATGAGATGGTTTGGCTGGGTATCCACCCAAATATCATCTTGAATTGCAGTTCCCATAATCCCCACTTGAGGTGGGAGGGACTCATTGGGAGGTCACTGAATTATGTGGGCAGTTACCTCCATGCTGTTCTCATGATAGTGAGTTCTCACCAGATCTGATGGTGTTATCAGGGGATTTTCCCCCACTTTGCTATCACTTCTCTTCCTGCCACCATCTGAAGAAGGACCTCTTTGCTTCCCCTTCCACCATGATTGTAAGCTTCCTGAGGCCTTCCCAGCCATGCTGAACTGAGTCAATTAAAATCTTTCCTTTATAAATTACCCAATCTTGGGTATGTCTTTAATAGCAGCATGAAAATGGGGGTGGTGGGGGGGGGGGTAATATGCTAAGAAACACCTGTGAAGATTATAACTCAGGGACACAGGTCCACTGAAAGACTGAGACTTAATCAAAATATTATAGAGTGTTTTCCTTCTCCTACATCCACCTACCATACCCACAGATCTTTATGCATCAAAAGACAGTAATAACAGAATAAAAAAGTAATCCACAAAATGAGAGAAATATTTGCAAATCATATATCTGATAAGAGACTGAAGTCTAGAAAATATATGAAATTCCTTAAACCCAACTACAAAAAAAATATGATTCAAAAAAAGGTCAAAAGACTTGAATAGGCATTTCTCCAAGGAAGATACATAAATGGCTAATAAGTACATGAAAAAATGCTCAACATCACTAATAGTTATGGAAATTCCAATCCAAACTACAAGAGATACCACCTCACACCCATTAGAATGGCTATTGTTAAAAAAAGAAGAAGACAAATAGAGGATAACAAATGTTGGTCAGAATGCTTGGAAATTGGAACCCTTGTGCAATGTAGGTAGGAATGTAAAATGGTAAAACTACTGTGGAAAACAGTATGACAGCTCCTCAAAAACTATTATATGATGCAGGAATTCCACTTCTGGATATATCACAGAAGAAGGGAAAGCAAAGTCTCAAAGAGATGATTGTATACCCATTTCATAGCAGCACTATTCACAATAGCTAAAATGTGGAAGCAGCTCAAGTGCCTGTCAACAGATGAACAGATAAGTAAAATGTCAGATATACATACAATGAAACATTACTTAGATTTTAAAAGGAAGGAAATTCTGAAATATGCTACAACCTGGATGAACCCTAAGGACATTAAGTGAAATACGCCAGACACACACACACACACACACACACACCACACACAAACACACACAAATACTGTATTATTCTACTCATATGATGCAATTAATCAAAATCATAAAGATAGAAAGTAGAATGTTGGTTCTAAGAGCCAGGAGAATGGCAGGGTGGTGGGGGATTTATTGTTTAATGGGTACAAAGCTTCAGTTTTAGAAGAAGAAAGAATAGTGAAGATAGATGGTGATGATGGTTAGAGAACATTATGAATATTTTAATGCTAGTGAACTATACACATAAAATAGTTAAGATGGTAAGTTCTATGTTATGGGTATTTTACTAAAATACCTACATAATAAAATTTTTAAATGATTAAAAAAACTGTTTGTGAAGATTATAACCCAGACACACAGGCCTACTAAAAGACTGAGATTTAATTACATTATTATAGCATACTTCCCCTTCCATATCTAATCACTACCTCAACAGGGCTCTAGTATAATAACACGGGAGTACAACTAAAAGAACCCTAAGATGCAAACTCAACTTAGGAATTCTCAAGATGACAAGACATATAAACACAAGAACAATTTGAAGAATTCTAATAATTTGAAACCTCTGTCACAGCTATAGCAATCATTAAACACAGACCATCTTCTAACCAAATTAATTGAAAGACTCACAGTAAAAGACTCCACCTCAGTTCCTTTAGCCTAATACTGCATGCCCAGATCTCAATCAAGAATGACAAGGCATGCTGAAAGGCAAGAAAGAAACAGTCTGAGGAGACAAAGTCAACATAGGAACTTGACTGAGATATGACACAGATTTGGAGTTATCAGACAGGGCATGTAAAATAATAATGAGGATTAACATGTTAAAGGTTTTAATGGAAAAGGTAGACAGTGTGTGACAACAGATGGGTGATAACAACAGGAAGATGGAAATTCTGAGAATAAATACAAAACACTGTGACAGAACTGAAGAATTTACTCCTTAAGCTCAACAGTAGACTGAGCAGGCCAAAGGAAAGAATCAGTGCACTTGAAACAAAACAGAATAACTGAGACCTGTTGGTCAATTTCCAAAGGTGTAAAATATGCAAAATTGGACTAGTAGTAACAGAAACAAGAGCATAGCTGAAAAAATATTAAATTAGTAACAATTGATAGTTTTCCATAAATAAATGACAGATATGAAACTCAGATCTAGAAAGGTCAGAGAACACCAACCAGCATAAATTACCAAAAATTTTACATTTACACATATTGTATTCAAACTGCAGTAAATCAAGGAAAAATAGAAAATCTAGAAAGGAGCCCGTAATCCCAGCTACTGGGGAGGCTGAGACAGAAGAATCGCTTGAACCCGGGAGGCAGAGGTTGCAGTGAGCCGAGATCAAGCTACTGCACTCCAGCCTGGGTGACAGAACATGACTCTGTCTCAAAAAAAAAAAAAAAAAAAAAAAAAAAGAGAAGCAGCAGCAAAAATAAATAAATAAATAAATAAATAAAATTTTGAGTATAAATCAATACAATTGAAAACAAACAAAAAATAACAAAACAAAATCTGATTTGAAAAGATCAATAAAATTGATAAAATTCTAGTTAGACTAACTTTGATAAAAAAGACCAAAAACACAAATTGCCAATATCAGAAATTAAAAAAAAAAAGGCTTATTACTACCATATCCATGGACATCAAAATAATATGAACAACTGTATGCCCAAAACATTGACAACTTAAATGAAATAGAACAATTTCTTGAAACACTAAAACTACCAACCAAGCAGGTCCAAACTCCACTACCTTTCTCCTGTACTCTTCAGGCTATTGTGCTTTCTATGGACACCACTTTCCTGAATCAATGACAAGAAATTGTCACTGGGAATAAAGCTAGGAAAATGGTGGGGCACATGCCATTTATTTCACTTTTTTTTGGAATTACAGGTTCATATATCGTGTTGTCTAATTTATGAAACTATTTTCTACATTATACTTAGTTTTATAGTTGTTTATGGCAGGAGGCTATTCTTATCCCTGTTACCACCTTGGTGGTAGAATTTTAATTTTATCTTTGACAAAATGCTGAATTTATATTACCTATTTAACAAACAAAAGGATTTTTTGTTCATCTACACATATATCAGTCTCCTAATGAAACTCAGAACATGTAGCTCTGTTTTTCTTTTTAATTCCAATTATATCATTATCTTAGTACTATATGATATGTTATTATTCATCATCTAAATCCTCCTTTCTTTTGATGGGAAAATAGATTCAGAAAATAAATTGAGTTTTCCACATTCAAGTAAATAAGTATGTAATGGAGTTGAGATGCAAATCAAAGTTTCTTATATCTTCTTTCCCCTCATATTGCATGGCCAATTTAAAACAAAAAATAAGATGAGTAAGAGGTAAAAATGAACAAGGAGAAACAACATTGCTTTGAAAAGGATCATAAACATACTTCTAAATCAGAAACAATAGGACATCTTAGTTAAAAATAATTTGTGTGATGGTCAATTCCTTTTCCATCTACTGGATCACGTAGTTCAGAATGCCCAGCATCTGTGAGACATCTCAAATAGATTGCTACTTAGTTGGTTGAGAAACAAGTTTGCATGTGGAAAGGTCAGAGGAGATATTTTGTGATTTCTCAGATCCAGTTTTCAAAAAAAAAAAAAAGTATTTGTCAAATTACAATCACCTATTACTTAGTTTCTCTCTCTTTTTTTTTCTTTTTCTTGAGACAAGAGTCTTGCTCTGTCACCCTGGCTGGAGTGCAGTGGCACAATCTCGGCTCACTGCAACCTCCACCTCTCAGGTTCAAGCGATTCTCCTGCCTCAGCCTCCATAGTAGCTGGGATTACAGGCATGCACCACCATGCCTGGCTAATTTTTGTATGTTTAGTAGAGACGGGGTTTCAGCCTGTTGTTGCCCAGGCTGGTCTCAAAGTTAGTGTGTCTCTTTAATCACCACTACAACAAACAAAAATTGTCTCTGTTTTGACCTAGGGGCCTCCATTTCCTGGCTGCTGATGAGTCTTTCAGCCTTATTATTCTCCAAAATCCCATCTTATTGCTCTTCTTTTTCTTTTTAAAATTAACACATAACTATCTTTCTTAATACAACCATTTAATGATGCTCCCAAGATGTTTACAAGTAAGTAAAGCTACAATATACTTGAACAAGTAAAAATTATCTATTTATTTTACCCAACTATCAAAAATTTCTCCAAAGGATTGTCTTTTCCTTGTGAAAGCATCCTCAAGCCTTTAAGAATTTCAGAAATATAGCTTACTCTCATTTTCAATAATAGCTTGCTTCTAAGTTTGCCTGTCCTCAAGGAATAGGAAGCTTTGGCAGCTGCCTTAGTGCTCTGTGATCACAAGGAACGGTGTCACACTAGATGCAGCTGTCTGAAATGCTCTCCCTTAATTATGAGTATTGATTGTACTTACCCAGCTCCATCGAGAATTCCATTTCCACATACAGGGCTAAACTTCCTTCTTTTTGTGAGGATTTAAAGAACACACAGATGTCTGTTCTTGGGCTTGATATAACTTCCAAAAGAATATTCCCTTAGGCTTTTGCCTTCACCCTCCCAAATATACATAGCATGGGACATGGTTTGCATATATAGTATTTCTGCAGGCAGCACCACATTTGCACAATGATTGCTCACCAGTTTTTTCTTCCACTCACACATTCAAGCATAAGTCTGAGATTGAGTCAGGAGTTACTTTTCAAGAGTTACTTTTGTTCTTAACTTCTTTCATTTCACTAATAATCCCAAGACCTAGCAACGAAAATGAACAATGCTTTACAATTATTTTTGCCAATGATCATATTTTATTGAACAAATAGCAGTTATAACCTGTGGGGTTTATTATTAATGTTTTCTTTTATGAGTAGTTTCATCAATACATGCTTTTAAAATATTGTGTCTATGCCAGAAAGTATTAGACACTGAATTCTATGTTGATAAATTACCCTAAGGTGCAGGCAGGACAGTCCTGTAGGTAGACACTACTCCTTACACAGGTGTGATTTAGGAAATTGAGAAGTGTTCTCCCTCAAATAATCTAACATTTTCATAAACATTTAGAAATATATTTTGTTAAAGTACTATTTTGTGAGAAGAATGCTTGTCTGGTTTTTCCTACTCAGGGTAACAGAATCTTCACTCTTGTCAAGTGGGGAGGACATAATGTGAGGACATAAATGTTGAGGACATAAATGTGAAAATCATCTAATGAGAATTTTTTAAAGTATTAGGAAAATAATAGTCAAGGCAAAACTTCACTGTGGAATGAATGATATATTCAGTTTAATATGCATTAGTATATCAGCACGTATTAAAGTATGTTAGTGGATACTTATGATATTGGGCCTTCATCTGTAGGAAACTGATCCCTTACTCTCTCAATACACCTCTTCAGGGTCATGGCTGGCATGTTCTTATTTATCTGAGCCATTAATCACAGTCAATTTAAAGATGGCCAACAGACCCAAGTTGGACCAATCAAAATCTTTCCTCAGAATTTTTGAAACTGAAATTGACAATAAAAATTGTGTCTCTGTCTGATGGCACAAACTTTAGTGAAGTAAGACTTGGCAATTCTTAGAAGCTGTTGCCTGCCATGTGAAGCAGCTGGCCTATAATGAAAGAACATGTAGCTGACAGAAAAGGAAACAAGAAATGAAAGCAAGATAGAGACATGGAGCAAAGTGGGTGGAGAATAGAGAAACAAAGGGAGAAAGAAACAAAAAGAGAGAGAAAAAAAACAGAGAGAGCTTTTTCTAAGCACTTGAGTTCCTGGTTATAGGCATCTGGAGGCCCATCCACACTGCTGTTTTCTCTTTAGTTGGGTGGTTTAATATTCTTCAAATTATCCCCTTTCCATAAATTTCCATTTTCTAATTCATATTCATTTCTTCTTAACCCCTTTCACTCTCTAATATTGTAGTAAACATTTTTTTTCACTAGTGTATCCTTAGTGCCTAGAGCAGTGCCTGGCATAATGTATACTCAATAAATATTTCTTGAATAAATGAGGGAAGAAATGACTGATACATGATATCTCAGTATCATTTAAAAGTCCCTCTGCAAACTAGTTCACATTGATTTCACTTGCATGGAAAAGTTTAGATTAGTCCTCTAAAGAATTTTAAGTATATAGATCCATTTCTTTCTCTCTAAAAATCTATTAAGAAATCATTTACTAAGGTAAAACCAGGGATTCTCAACCGGTGGGCCAATGGAATTGGAGATACCATTCAGAAGAGACTAGATTATGCTGCAAAAAAGAAGCAACCTCATAATTCTAGTGGAATAACAAAATAAAATTATATTGCCCATACATAATATGTGCCCATAGTAGGACATCAGAAGACTCCGCTCATCACACATGCTTCTGAAGACCAATCTCAGCACATGCATCTAAACTTACTAAGGCGGTGTGAATAGGGAATGGCAAGTCATGCCCTGACTTCTACGGTTTCAACCCAGAAAGAACACATGACACTTTTGCTCACATTTTACGAACAAAAGCAAAACACAGTGGTCATACTTTATTTCAAATGGAGTAAAGAAATAAAACCTACCATGGTGCCCAAAAGAAATGGAATAATTTGCAAAAGCAAAAATGAACACCACACTGAGGTTCTGTGGAAGTATTTCCAGTAATCTACAACTCCATAGTTATATGAAACATCACTGCCTATAGTAGGGGTCAGCAAATTATGGCTCAAGGGCAATATCCAGCCTATTGCTTGTTTTTATAAATAGTGTATTATAACACAATCACAGTCATTTGTGTATGCATTGCTTATGCTTGCCTTCACACTACAATGATGGTTGAATAGTTGTGAAAGAAACCAGTATAGCCTGCAAACCCTAACATATTTACTATGAATAAATTAAGCCTGCCTCACATTGTATATTTTCTACTGTTTTAAAATTACATTTTGGTTAATACATTCTTAACATATTTGCTAATTTCTTATTAGTTTTTGTTATTTAGTGATTTCCATCAATATGTTAAAGCTTTTTAGGTAAAAGAGGACTTTGTTTATTAAAAAAGAAGAAAAAATTAGTATTCACTACATATTCTGGGATACTTCTTGCTCTATTCTGATGTGAATTCTGGATTCTGCTTATTCTAAATTTTTATGATTATCTCTAAGTGACCCATAGAGGTTCTCATCCAAAATATAATTAATACTGAGAATTAACATTTCCTAACAGATCACTTGTGAGGCAATGTTTTGAGTATGTCACTCTTGATATCTTTTTAAATCCTCTATAAGAGGCTCTACCTCTATCACAATAGATGGGCAGGTTGATGACTCAAGAAACCCCATTGTGGGTCCTTTTGCAGTGATGAACATTATTATTGGGAGACAGTCTCTCTCTTTTGGAGACAGTAAAATTTAGGAAGTAGGTAAGACTGGACTTGTGGTGAGAGATCTTTCACATGAGAATCTGTGAAAGAAAGAAGCTAATACCAAAGAAAACAGACTAGAAATGGAAAGAGAGGCCGAGATAGTCCTGAATACCTTGTTTCTGTACCTGATTCAACACATCTTACACTGTACAGTGAGAAATTAATATCTTTCACTCCAAGGCTTTTCATGTCTTTTTGAAAATAAAATATTTCTGGGGAAAGTAAAATGTTAAGCCTTAAGGATAAAGGAATTTATTATAACTTCTTCTGATTGAAAGTTTGAACATTGAGCAAAATAACAGGGTTAAAAAAGCACCAGGCAAGAATCATTTCTAGAAGAAGGTGAACTATGAAAGATTAATCTCATAGGTTTTCCCCAGTCCTAGGAAATAACACTGAACCAATAACTGGTGCTTATAAGGGGGTAAGCTCTACACATAGGGGACAGAAAATCATCTATATGGTGAAAATAAAAAGCGATAGAAAGGACTCTTGCCTCAAATGCTTCTAATTCCAGCAGCTCTGTGTTGCATTGCAGTCTGAAGCCAAACTTCTTAGATTTTCACCCAACTTTTGGTATGTGCCCAAACTCTATTTTATTATCTCCTGGTGCACCTTTCCTAGTCATTACCTAGACTTATTATTTGAGGAAAAAGACCCCCCATTCTTTTATCTTCAGTACCTAGCACATTGTAAGCCACCTATGAATTTCTTCAATTATATTATTAAATGCATTAATAATTGAACAGATTTTAATAAGAATAAATTTTGACAGAAAATGTTAAGTGCTTAGCCTAAAAGATAATTAGTTGCAACCATTCAAACTTTGTGTGACGCCAATAGGAGACATGTTTGGAGATATGGAACCACTCTTGCAAAGTGTATTGAGAAGACTATATAGTTTAGAATGAGAGAGTTCTGTACTCATTCTACCGCCACTATCCACTAGATGGAAAAAGTGGAATAAGTTGAATTTATCTGAACCTCAGGGTTTTTTTTTTTTTTGTTTTCAACTTTTATTTTAAGGTCAGGGGTAAAAGGGCAATTCTGTTATATAGGTAAACTCATGACATGGGGGTTTGTTGTGTAGATGATTTAATCACTACTACCGATATTAAGCCTGCTACCGATTAGTTATTTTTCCTGATCCTCTCCATCCTCCTACCCTCCACTCTCTGGTAGGCCCCAGTGTTTGTTGTTCCCCTCTACGTGTCCTTGTATTCTCGTCATGTAGTTACCATTTGTAATGAGAACACGCAGTCTTTGGTTTTCTTTTCCTGCATTAATTTGATAAGGATAATGGCCTCTAGTTCAATCCATGTTCCTGCAAGGACATGATCTCATTCTTTTTTATGGCTGCACAATACACAATATGTACCACATTTTCTTCATCCAGCCTACCAATGGTGGGCAGTTAGGCTTATTCCATGTCTTAGCTATTGTGAATAGTGCTGCAATGAACATACACATACATGTGTCTTTATGATAGAATGATTTATGTTCCTTTGGGTACATACCCAGTAATGGGATTGCTGTGTTGAATGGTAGTTCTGTTTTTAGCTCTTTGAAGAATTGTCACACTGCTTTCCACAATGGTTGAACTAATTTACATTTCCACCAGCAGTGTATAAGCATTCCCTTTTCTCCACTACCTCACCAGTATCTCTTATTTTTTAACTTTTTAATAATTGTAATTCTGACTGGCATGAGATGGTATCTTATTGTGGTTTTGATTTGCATTTCTCTAATGATCAGTGATAATGAGCTTTTTTTCATATGCTTGTTGGCCACATGTATGTCTTCTTCTGAAAAGTGTCTGTTCAGTGTCCTTTGTCTATTTTTTTGTAAATTTTCTTTTCTTGTTTAAATTCATAATACATTCTGGGTATTAGACCTTTGTCAGATTCATAATTTGCAAAAATTTTCTCCCATTCTGTTTACTCTGTTGGCAGTTTCTTTTGCTATGAAGAAGCTCTTTAGTTTCATTATATCCCATTTGTCCATTTTTGCTTTTGTTCCCATTGTTTTTGGCATCTCCATCATGAAATCTTTGCACGTTCCTATGTCCAAATTGTTATTGCCTAGGTTATCTTCCAAGGTTTTCATAGTGTCGGGTTTTACAGTGAAGTATTTAATCCACTGAGTTGATTTTGGTATATGGTGTAAGGAAGGGGTCCAGATTCAATCTTCTGCATGTGGCTAGCCAGTTATTTCAGCACCATTTATTGAACAGGCAGTCATTTCCCCATGGGTTATTTGTGTCAACATTGTTGAAGGTCAGATGACTGCAATTGTGCAGACTTATTTCTGGGTTCTTTATTCTTTATTCTGTTCCATTAGTTTTATGTGTCTGATTTTGTACCAGTACCATGCTGCTTTGGTTATTGCAGCCTTGTAGTACAGTTTGAAATCAGGTAGTGTGACACCTCCAGCTTTGTTCTTTTTGCTTATTACTGCCTTGGCTATTCAGGCTTTTTTGATTCCATATAAATTTCAATATAGTTTTTTTTCTGGTTCTATGAAGAAGGTCATTCGTACTTTGATAGGAATAGCATTAAATCTGTAAATTGCTTTGGGCAGTTTGGTCATTTTAATGAAGTTGATTCTTTCTACCCATTAGTTTGGAATGTTTTTCCATTTGTGTGTGTCATTTCTTTGAGCAGTGGTTTGTAGCAGTAATTACAGAGATCTTTCACCTCTCTAGTCAGTGTTATTTCTAGGTATTTTATTCTTTTTGTTGCAATTGTGAACGGGATTGCATCCCTGATTTGGCTCTCAGCTTGACTGCTGTTGGGGTATAGGAATGTAAGTGATTTTTGCATGTTAATTTTGTATCTTGAGACATTGCTAAAGTTCAGCCTAAGGAGCTTTGAAGCCGATACTGTGGGTTTCTCTAGATATAGAATCTTTTCATCTGCAAACAGAAATAGTTTGACTTCCTCTCTTTCTATCTGGATGTCCTTCATTTTTTTATCTTGCTTGACTCCTCTGGCAAGACTTCCAATACTATGTTGAATAGGAGTGGTGAGAAAGGGCATCTTTCTTTTGTGCCAGTTTTCAAAGGGAATGCTTCCAGCTTTTGCTCATTCAGCATGATGTTGGCTATAGGTTTGCCATAGATTACTCAATGTTTTGAGGTATGTTTCTTCATACCTAGTTTATTGAGAGTTTTTAACATGAAGTGATGTTGAATTTTATTGAAAGACTTTCTGCATCTATTGAGATAATCATGTGGTTTTTGTCTTTAGTTCTGTTTATCTGATAAATCACATTTATTGACTTGCCTATGTTGAACCAACATTGCATCCCAGGGATAAAGCCTGCTTGATCATGGTGGATAAGCTTTTTGATGTGTTGCTGGATTCTGTTTGCAAGTCTTTGTTGAGAATTTTTGTATTGATGTGTTCATCAAGGATACTGGCCTGAAGTTTTCCATTTTTTGTTGTACCTCTGCCAGGATTTAGTATCAGGATGATGCTGGCCTCATAGAACAAGTTGGGAAGGAGTCCGTACTCCTCAATTTTTTGGAATAGTTTCAGTAGGAATGGTACCAATTCTTCTTTGTATATCTGTTAGAAGTTGTCTGTGATTCCACCTTGTTCTGGGCTCTTTTTGTTTGATAGGCTTATTGTTGATTTAATTTCAGAACTCATTATTCTGTTCAGGGATCCAATTTATTTCTGGTTCTGTCTTGGGAGGGTGTATGTGCGCAAGCATGTATTCATTTCTTCCAGATTTTCTGATTTCTGTACATAGAGGTGTTCATCATAGTATCTGATGGTTGTATTTCTGTGGGGTCAGTGGTAACATCCCTTTTTTTGTTTTAATTGTGTTTATTTGAATCTTCTCTCTTTTCTTCCTTCATAGTCTACCTAGCAGTTCATCTGTTTTATTAATCTTTTTCAAAAAAGCAACTCCTGGATTGATTGATCTTTGGAACGTTATTTTTGTCTCAAAGTCCTTCATTTCAGCTTTCATTTGGATTACTGAATGTTTAGTGCTATAAATTTCCCTCTTAACACTTCCTTAGCTGTGTCTCAAAGAATCTTCTGTGTTGTATCTTAGTTCTCATTAGTTTTAAAGAACTTCTTAATTTCTGTCTTAATTTTATTATTTACCAAAAAGTCATTCAGGAGCAGATTATTCTGTTTCCATGTAATTTTATAATTTTGAGCTATTCTCTTAGTCTTGAATTCTATTTTAATTGTTCTGTGATCTGACAGAGTGCTTGCTATAATTTCAGTTATTTTGCGTTTGTCAAGGAGTGTTTTACTTTCAATTAAGTGATCAATTTTAGAATATGTGTCTTATGGCGATGAGAAGAATGTATATTCTGTTGTTTTGGGGTGGAGAGTTCTGTAGATGTCTGTCAGGTATATTTGATCCCATGCTGAGTTTGGGTCCTAAATGTCTTTGTTAATTTTTTTGCCTCAGTGGTCTGCCTAATAATGTCAGTGGGGTGTTGAAGTCTATCACTATCATTGTGCAAGAGTCTAAGTTTCTTTGGAGGTGTCTTAAAACTTGCTTTATGAATTTGTGTGCTCCTGTGTTGGGTGTATATATATTTAGGATAGTTAAGTCTTCTTATGGAATTGAACTCTTTACCATCGTGTAATGACCTTCTTTGTCTTTTTTGATCTTTGCTGGTTTAATGTTTATTTTGCTAAATTAGGATTGCAACTCCTGCTTTATTCTGTTTTCCATTTGCTTGGTAGGTTTTTCTCCATCCTTTTATTTTGAGCCTATGGGTGGCATTGCATTCAAGATGGTTCTCTTGAAGACAGTATACCAACTGGTCTTGTTTCTTTATCCAGCTTGCCAGTCTGTGCCTTTTAATTGGGGAATTTAGCCTGCTTACATTCAAGGTTAGTATTGAAATGTGTGGATTTGATTCTGTCATCATGTTAGCTGGTTATTAAGCAGACTTGTTTGTGTGCTTGCTTTCCAATGTCACTAGTCTGTATAGTTATTTGTGTTTTTGTAATGCCTGGCAATGGTGTTTCCTTTCCATATTTAGTGCTTTCAGGAGCTCTTATAAGGCAAGTAAGGTGGTGATGAATTCTCTCAGCATTTGCTCATCTGAAAAAGATCTTACTTCTCCTCTGTTTGTGAAGCTTAGTTTGGCCAAATGTGAAATTTTTGGTTGAAATTTCTTTTCTTTAAGAATGTTGAATATTGGCCCCTAATCTTTTCTGGCATGTATGGTTTCTGCTGAGAGGTCCACTATTAGGCTAATGAGCTCCCCTTTGTAGGTGACTGGATCTTTCTGTCTTTAACATTTTTTTTTTCATTTTGACCTTGAATAATCTGATGATTATGTGTCTCGGGAATGACCTTTTCGTGGGGATCTCTGCATTTCATGAATTTGAATGTTGCTCTCTCTAGCTAGGTTGGGGAAGTTCTCATGTATGATATCCTAAGATATGTTTTCCAAGTTGCTTCCATTCTGGCCATCTCTTTCAGGGACACACCAGTGAGTCATAGATTTGGTTTCTTTCCATAATCCTGTATTTCTCAGAGGTTCTGTTCATTCCATTTCATTCATTTTTCTCTATTTTTGTATGAATGCCTTATTTCAGAAAGCCAGTGTTCAAGTTCTGATATTCTTTCTTCTTCTTGGTCTACTCTGCTATTAATAATTGCAGTTGTATTGTCAAATTATTGTAGTGTGTTTTTTAGCTCTATCATGTTGTCTATATGGCTATTTTGTCTTTTACCTCCTGTATAATTTTAATGCAATTCTTAGCTTACTTGGATTAGGCTTCAATGTATTCCTGCATCTCAATGATCTTCGTTCCTTCCACATTCTGAATTATATTTCTGTCATTTCAGCCATCTCAGCCCAGTTCAGAACCCTTGCTGGAGAGGTAGTGTCATCATTTGGAAGAATGAAGGCACTCTGGCTTTTGTGTTGTCAGGGTTCTTGTGCTTGCTTTTTCTCATCTTTAGGAGCTGATGTTCCTTCAGTCTTTAAAGTGGCTGCCCTTTGGATTTTTTGGTATCTTTTATTCAATTTATGCTCTTGAGGGTTTGACTGTGGTATAAGGTGGGTTCAGTCAACTGGCTTCACATCTGTAAGATTTTAGAGAGTTAAGGCTCCACTCCCAACTCTTGGACTGCATGTTCTAACTCTGGGGAACTTGTATCAGGCCTTGAATTTGTTTTCTGGCTCCTCAAGATTAGGAACCCACCGTGCTTGTGAGTTGAGGTGCTCCCAGACTGCAGGTCTGTACACTCCAATTGGTGGTGTCACCTAAAGCATTTCACAGGGTGGTGGCAGCAGGATCTATGTTGTGAACCTAAGTTCCTTATAAAACTCATGACCATATAATATATATGTGTTTTACTGCTCACAATGCTAAGCTTTCATTAAAAAGTATGTTTAATGTAGGTGTCATATGAGTATCAGTTTATTTTTAAGTTTAAATAAAATCTATGTAAGCCATCAACACGCTGTCTTGTATATGGTAGGTATTCAATAAATTTCTATTTTCTTTATCTCCTTTCCTCTTACATAGCATCACAAAATAGCTGCCTATTCCATGTTATTCAATTGTGTTCTAATTTGAAAAGCATCTAGACTTAATCAGAATTTTTCTTTAGTAGCTCTACCACCTCCCTCATAGTCTCCTCATAGTAACTCACATTTTGTGGTGTTTAACAGTTTATAAAGTGGGTTTGCACGTTATTACCTTAGGTAGTAGATTACGTTATTATGTTATTTTCCACATTTTATACATAAAGAATATGATCTCTGAGAACTACCCTGTAATGTGAATATGAGAACTACCCTGTAATGTGAATATGTGGACTTTTCGGAAAATGATAGCAATCTTATTTCTGGTCAGTTTCATATCTTTCATTATCTTTGGTAATTTTTTTGTCAAGTCTGATATTGCTGATGCTTTTAAAAAATAATAATTTGTTTAATTAATTTGTAAATTAAATTTCCCCTTTTTTCACATTTAGCAATGTTTGCAGCATAATACCTTTCCCCCAGGCCTGAATATTTATTTTGCTTTACCTCGGTCTACATTCCTGAAACAATGCATATGTTTGCAGTACAGTGAAATGTCTGGCTCAGATAGCAAGACTTTTCTCTTATGCATATGGAAGCAATTGAATAAAAATACATCAAAAACTCCCTTTAGGTGAGAAACTCAAGATTCACACATTCATTCATAAATACTAAACTATGGTTTTGGTCATTTGTTTTTGACTATTTATCTATAAAATCTAAAAGTTTGACAATGTTTGTGGGAAAACAGACAATTCTGTATGCTGTTGATAAAATTGTGAGTTGGATCAAATATTAGAAAGGAAAATTTGGTAATGTATATCAAAAGTTAAAATATTTTTTAATCAGCTATTACATCAACAACTTTTGAAAATTTATCCTGTAACTATACTTACACACATGAGAAATAAGATATGCATACAGATTTTTTGTATAATTGTTTATGATGGCAATATATGAAACCAACCCCACTCAAATGCCAATGACAGGTGACTGGGTGAGTAAAATATGATGGCTAATACAACACCAAAAGCATAATCCATGAAAAAAATTGATAAATTGGACTTCATTAAAATTAAAAACTTCTCTTCAGCAAAATATATGGTTAAGAGACTGAAAAGGAAACCTTACACTGACAAAATATTTGCAAAACAAATATATTTGGGCTAAAGGACTGGCATCCGAAATACATGAAAGACTCTTTAAAAAACAACAGGAAAATGATGATTTCTAAGGAAATCATCAGAATTATACACACAGATTTATTTGAGGAATGTTTACCATAATATTACTTAAATTTTTAAAAAATAAAATTATAAACCTATAAAACCAAGTTAAATACTTTAGTCTTATTTCATATCAACAAAAGGGAATATTATGCAGACATCAAGGTTATCTTGTATCAAGTAAAGCTACAATAAGACGCCACTAAATATCTATTAGAATAGCAAAAATCTAAGACACACAATATTAATTACTGGCAAGGATGCAGAGTAATAAAAACACTTGTTCATTACTAGTGGGAATGCGGAATGGTACAATCACTTTGGAAGACATTTTTATAATTTCTTATAAAGCTAGACATAATCTTACCATACAATCCAGCAATGAAGTCCTTAGATATTTATCCAACTTATTTGAAAATGTAAGTCGACCAAAAAGCTTTCCTATAAATATTTATAGCAGCTTTATTCATAATTGCCCCCAATTGAAAACAATCAGAATCCTTCAATAGGTAACTGGGTGAACACATTGTGGTACATTCTTACAACGGATAATTATTCAGCAATGAAAAGGAGTGAGCTGTCAAGCCACTGCAAAATTATACATGAATCATAAATACTTATAAGTAAAGTGGTGTGAAAAAGCAAGATATTGTATTTCCTTTATAAGACAGTCTGGAAAAGGCAAAGTTATAGAATAATAAAAAGAACAGTAGTTGCCAGAAGTTGGGGTGTTTTCTAGACATTCAGTCTATGGGTGAAGTCAGGCAACTAAATAGATCCTAATGCATTATGAGTGCTCTTAGACAGAGTCAACAGAGAGATTTGTAAACCAAAGCATGGATCTTGACCTTGAATCTCTCACGGATATATAGAAACTTCTTGACTACCCTGCGAAACAAAACAAATTGTTTGAAAATCCTATAAAACATGATTCAGTGGACTTACTGAAAATTTGTTCATATGTCTCTCATGTTATATTTTTCATGCTTTACTGTATCATCAAGCTACCACCAAAACCAGTCTATTTTATGATACTTCATCTAAGATACTCATTCCCTAGAGAAATAAAATTAGATACTTTCAAATTTATTTTCTCTGTTTTGAACCCAAAACTGTTATCGAATGTGGAGAACACATAAATGTGTGTGCGTGTGTGTGTGTGTGTCCGTGTGTGTGTGTGTATCTATCTATAAAGTCTTGGTCTCAGAACATGAGGTTGAGAATAAAAGACAAATATATCTGCCTGGATAGGAAGAAACAAGAAGAAAAACCCCTCCACAACCAAAGCTAATGTAAAATTACACCGAATAAACTAGAACTTTGACACAGCATTATAAAATAGAATTTCAATGTAGAGCTTAAATTTATGTTTTCATTTCCTTACACAAATACAGTAATTGTAATATGTGATGTCTGTTTTATGTACTGAGTAGAAAATACCCATATAATATCAGTCTTCAAAGACAATTCGATTGATATTTCCAATTGTTAGGTATGTTAACATATTTAAAGATTTCTTGAGATGTTCTTTCAGGATTTGAAATCTTCCAGAAATCATTTCATAGTTAACTGATTAATATTTTTTTGTGCTTGCCTCTAAAGTATCTGAAAGCTTTGATCCAAATTTCTTGATACTTTTAGATACTATTGCCAGGCTTAAAAGCAAAAACAATATGGAGAGTTTATCAGTGATTGGTCGCAGTTTTTTCTTGAAATTATTTGTGTCATGATTTTTTCTTATTGTGATTCAAATACTTGGACAAATAGAGAAATATATCCTGTGATTTTCAGTCTTTTCATCAACCTTCTCTTTGTTTCCTTGGAGAAAAATAAATTATAACATCACAATACCCCTTATCCCTTAAAACAATGATAGAAACCCTGTATTTAACCTACGATATACTAGTATGTAATTTTTGGCATGGTATTTAATTTATCTAAGTCTCAATTTCTTTGCCCATAAAGTGGTGGATATTTTATAGGTTACTATATTAACCTATATAATAATGGATATTTTATAGGTTACTATATTACATAAGTAATACATCAAAATGCTGTGTCTGGCACATAGTAATAAACACTAAGTAAATACTGCCTTTTTAATTTATTATTATTATTATTATCATAATTATTTTTGGTTGGTGTGTCTATTATAAGTACTTTTTGGTAGTTTAGAGTAAAACATGTCATGCCATACTCAAATACCTAGGGTTTAAAATAAAGCAAAATGAATAAATTATTTATAAAGTATAGTAATGAAGAAGCAGCATGAACATGGAATTACACTTCACGATGTCTTTTTTTCTGCTGGAGAAGTAGCAATCATGTACCCTCTGCTAGGGTAGAATTACTGCCAACCAAATTATAGTTGGCAGAGAGTTGCAGCTGCATTCATCTACAATAGATGGGAGATGCCAAGTGTCAATGAAGAAAATAGACTTACTGTGGCTAACAATCCCAAGACTTTCTTTCTACTTTTCTTTAAATCTCATTTTTATATCTCACTTTTTAAAATTTATTAATATTCTTTATCTCATATATTTGTGAGATATATTCTTTATCTCATATATTTATTTGTAAGCTACATTTCTCTATCATTACCAGTTTTTCAGATTAAAGTTTTCCTTCTTTAAAAATGGTGCCATTATGAGGAGAGAAAAATATTTATTTAATTATTAATGAAATGGAGTATTATTTGGTTAATAAAACAGCATCCTCCAAGTAACTTTAACACTTAAATCACTCCCACAAGCATTCATTTTATGAATCTAATTTAGGGGAGACATCACAAATAGGCGTATAAATATATGCATTGCTTGTCTTATAAATAATGCTTATTTATCTTGATGAGTGTTTAAGAGTTTTGAATTGTGGGACAGTTTTATTTATTTATTTATTTATCTTAAATGTGTATTCTAAGAGTACCTTGCATAATGCCTGACACATAAAAGGTTCCCAATAAAAAGGTTTTACTTAAGTGATTTCACAGATTTCCTCCATTTGTCTATGAAATTTATTCCAGATAATTATGTTATCATTACAGGCTTTAGACTCATCGGTGTTAGAAAACGCTCTGTTTCTTAAGTAAAATAAAATCCAGAATAGCTAAATTAGTACAGGAAATCAGTTGAGAAAAATCTGTTAAAATTTGTCCTCGTGTTTCTTTAACTCTTTTTCGGGTTTTCTTGACCTTGGTATCATCATCAAAATCCGACTCAAAAGGCAAGGCTGCTCCCTCTTGCCCTCTCTGAACTTAACATGTAATAAAATAAATGCCGTTCAGATAATCTCCTTCAGGACAATTGAGACTGGCTGTATTTTTTTAAATTCAGTAAAATACTATGGATAACCAAATAAAAATAAATCCAAAACATATTAGTAATGAACACAATGTGCTTATAGATGGGAATTTTAAAAATTAACATTTCCTATCATTTTGTTTGAAATATTTCAAGTTCTAGTACATTCTTTTCATGAGCAAAAGTATTGTAACACCCTATTCTTAAAGTATCCTTTTAGAAATCATGTCTTTGTAAAACGCAGACCAATAAGTTCAAACACTCTCTATAAATAAGAACCACCCAACCACATCCAGAATCCTATCTCAGAGGCACACTTTTATCCACGAGATTGCCTCCTGGAAAAGCATTTTGCTTAGGTATTTCCATATGCACTTACGGTGAGAGTACAGATATTACTTAAGAGAACAATGATATATTAATGCAAAAAGTATAGAATTTTCAAAAAGATACACAAACACACACACACATATATATATATACACATACATGCACATACATGCACACACACAGTAATAAAAGAATCTCTTTTTTCTCCAGTAATTTGATAAAATACCTTTTTAAAAGGAATGGCCACCTGCTGGTGATGCACCTCCTCTCTTTGCTTCAGTTATCTGAATCCTACTTTCAGGCCTCTGCACTCATTGTTTGCATTTATCTCTTTCTCCCTCCATTTATAATCTTGTCATTTGTCTATGCAAAATGTGGGGCTCCTCTAACTCATATGTGCCTGTCTTGGTCACCAGTTCCCATGGTCACACCCTAAACCACTATTTTTCAAACTACATGTTTTGGCCTTTAATGAGTCATGAAAATGGGCATATAATAATAAGCATATTAAAAACAGAATAGAATAGAAAAATATAATATATATATATAAAATTTAACTATATCTTCCTTAAGCACAAAGAGAAAAGCTAAAATAAACTGCTCTTGGCAATTATATCTATGGTGGGGTGATGTTTATACTTTTATACTAAGACAATTATTTTGTTTCTGCATCCACATGCACACATGCCCAGGTACACACGCACTGTGGAAATATCAGTGAAGTAATGACATTTATATCTTTAAGAATTGAATGTTTTAGAGTGGTTAAAAAGAGATAAAGTAAAAAATTAATATATTGTGATAGTTAATGTTATGTTTCAATTAAACAGGATCAGAGAATGCCCAAGTTAAACATTATTTCTGGGTTTGTCTATGAGGATGTTTCTGGATGAGATTAGCATCTGAATAGGTGAACTCAGTAAAGTGGTTTGCTCTCCTCAGTGTAGTTGAGCATCATCCAATCAATGGCTCAAATGCCAAATCAAATAAACTCTCACTGGTCAAAGTCAGGACAATTTAAATATCAAATAGATTTAAATCCATAAGTTCATAAAGATTCAAGCAAAAAAACAAATATATGCCTCATTGGTCACTTTCAGAGGACATTTAATAAAAGGAAAGATTACAATACTTATCTGTACTCTTGTGTAATCAAAATGTTGATGAGAGAAAGAATCTCTTTACAGTAGTATTCCAGCCAAAACTGAAGAAGAAATTTGAATTTTCAAATTAGTGAATCATACAGTTATAATTAGTAACTAATAATTATAACTGTTACAAAAACAGAGAGAACAAGACATTGGTTATCACATGATGGTGATACATCACACAATCTCTATAGTAGCCTAGTCCCCTAAAAGCAAAAAAAAAATCAATTAGTATTATCAATTTACAGGATATGTAGACATTAATTTCAAATAGAAAAAGAAAAGAAAAAAGAGAGAGAGAAGAGTATTCTCAAATCAAAAGAAACTTATCAGGCATATCAATAGATTACAATGTATAGATTTTCCTAGATTTTTATTCAAATACACATAAGCAAAAACACATTGTAAGTCATTCAGAGAAATATAAACACCAAATGAATTTTGATTTTGTTATTGTTAATTTAATGAGATAATGATATTGCAATTAAAAAATTTAAGGAGTTCTTATACTTTAGAATATGTATTGAAGTATTTATAGATCAGTAAGGAGATATCTGGAATTTGCATCAAAGCAATTCAAAGGAAGAGACAAGGGGTATCTGGAACAAGCTTGGCTATGTTTTCAAGTTATGGAGGTGAATAGTGCATAAATCAGATTCATTGTATTGCCTTTTCAACAGTTGCATGTTTCATGCAAAAAATAAATACAAGAAAAGTTCAAAAGATAAACACGAGATTTCATGGTTAATTTTATCTCAAAACACACATTCAATCTGTCAGATAATTATTCTCCACTTTGCTTCCAAAATTATTCAGAATCTCATCATTTCTACCAAGGTTTATTACTGCCACCAGACCAAAGTTTCGTTATCTATTTCCTTGAAACTTCCAGGCCCCCACCTTGCCTCCCTGCTTTCACTCTCACCTTTCTATAGGCTGTTCTCAAACCAAGAATTTAAAAATGTAAGGCAGGTTTGGTAGCCCTCTGCTCAAAATTCCCCAAGGGCCTCTCTTCATCACATTTGGAATAAGTTCCTTAACTTGGCTCTCAAGGCTCCTCCCCACACTACCTCTTCCACAGCATTTCCTACCACTCTGCTCACTCTCTCCACATTCTGGTTTTCAATCATTTGCAGCACACTATGATCTCTAGGCTTTGCCTTGCTTTTTTCTCTGCTCTTACACTCCTTCTCTCACTATTTGCTTGGCTTGCTCCCTTGTGTCTTTTAGTTCGTGGTTCAAATGTCACATCTTCAGAGACATCTGCCTGACTACCCTATGTAAAATAATACCACTTTGCAATTTCTAAGCACTTAAGCTGCTTAATTTTTTGTATCACATGTTGTCATGTATTTATTTGTGAACAAGAACTTTCTTTACCACTGGACTACTGGCATCTAGAGTATCATCTGACACATAGGAATAATTAACAAATATTTAATTGATAGAGTGAATAAATAGATTTGTTTAACAGAATAATAGGTCATTAGTAAGAACTTGCTTAAGTCTTTATAAGGCATCCAGAAGAGTATTTAATATTTTGCATAATTATCTCATTTAATCTATATATCAACTCTATGAAGTAGGCACTATGATCATCTATTTTTATTAAGAAGAAAAAATAACTGACACTCGTGGAGTTTAAAAATACCTATAACCCCATGGGGGGGGGGGGGGGGGGAAAGATACAGCATACATTTAAACCTAAATGAGTGTAATTTCAAAGCATTTGGTCTTTTTACTATATGATTCTACCACATACAAAGCACATCAGCCAGGTTCAGGCTTTCTGAAAAAAAATACATCAAGCTTCTGTTACAACAAAGAACAAGTGATCAAATGGAACAAATAGGTATGATGTTACCCCATTAGATATTTATCTGTTTATTCACCACCATTGAAGTATTCTCTTTACAGCTGGTCTCTTTGGGAGCCTTAACTCTCTGTTTGATATGTTCTTTCTCTAAACCCACAAAAGAAACCAGCATTTACCTGATCCCAAATAATGAAAGTGCAGAAAAATCAATAATGGTAAAAGAATAGCTACCTTCCGATTATGTTTTCTAGCAACAACTGCAACAAAAAGGAAAAATACAAGGTTCACTAAGATGCCGCTATTTTGTACTAAACTGATATTATTAGGATGTTCTCTCTGTGAAAAATTGCCCTGTTTTTCCAGCATTAACTTTCAGTAAAGATAAAGCCAAAGTTCATATACGTTTGCCTTAGATCCTGTAAGATCTACTGGTGCAAGGAAAAGATTTGCAGTCCTGGGTTCCAGACCTGTATCTACCTTTTTGGATTTTCAAAGAAACACCATTTCAAAGCCTACTTAGCTACCGTGTATTATGAGAATAAAGTTAAATAAGAGGCTCAGGTAAAGTTCCAAGAACTAATTGGTAGTTATTACAGGACTTGACATATTTTATGTTGTTTAATTCTCACAAAAGTTCTCTTACAGGTATCTGAGAGGAAATCCAGATGACATACCTCCAGGCCTACCAAAGGTCTCAATAAATACTTAATATCCAAGTTCTAAAATTAATAATATCACACAATATAGAGTTTTTTTCTTAAGCTTATTGTTTTCAGATTCTACATAATTTCCTTCAAGAGTCGTAATTTCAAATATCATGAAGAGGTAGGCAAGACCACAGAGGTGGGTCTGGGTTAGACCTTTAGCAAGAATGACCAGTTAGGTAAGGTTTAAGCTTGTTTTCCTGTCATTTTACTATCTAAACAGTGTACAAGGAATGCAAATAATGCATAAAAGGCCAAGAATACAAGCAAATGTACCATCATTTTTACTGTTCCCTAGTTCTAAACAGTGTGCCAATGGAGTTCAGTGGTTTTAGCCACTTACTTGGTCAGAGGAAGCCAGAACTTTGACTTAAATTTAAGACCTGAAACTGTGAAACTACTCGAAGAAAACAATGGGGAAAATCTCTAGGACATTTTTCTGGGCAAAAATTTCCTGAGTAAAATACCCTACAAGCACCTACAAGAACAGGCAATCAAAGCAAAAATGGATAAGTGGGATCACATCAAGTTAAAAAGTTTTTCTGCACAGCAAAAGAAACAATCAACAAAGCAAACAGATAACCCACAGAATGGAAGAAAATCCTTGCAAACTACCCATCTGACAAGGGTTTAATAACCAGAATATATAAGGAGCTCAAACTACTCTATAGGGAAAAAACCTAATAATCTGATTAAAAATGGACAAAAGATCTGAAAAGATTTCTCAAAGAAGACATACAAATGAACAACAGGTATATGAAAATGTACTTAACATCACTGATCATCACATAAATGAAAATCCAAACTACAATAAGATGTCATCTCATCCCAGTTAAAATGGCTTATAACCAAAAGACAGGCAATAACTGGAGAGGATAGGGAGAAAAGAGAATCTTCATACACTGTTGGTGGGAATGTAAATTAGTACAATTACTATGGAGAAGAGTTTGGAGGCTCCTCAAAAAACTATAAATAGAGCTACCATATGACCCAGCAATCCCGCTGCTGGGTATATATCCAAAAAAGGAAATCAGTATGTTGAAGACATATCTCCATTCCTATGTGTGTTGCTGCATTCTTCACAATAGCCAAGATTTGGAAGCAGCCTATGTGTCTGTCAACTGATGAATGGATAAAGATAATATGGTACATATATATAATGGAATACTATTCATCCATAAAGGATAATGAGATCCTGTCATTTGCAACAACATGGATGGAACTGGAAGTCATTATGTTAAGTGAAATAAGCCAGACACAGAAAGAAAAACATCACATATTCTCACTTATTTGCAGGATCTAAAAATCAAAACAATTAAACTCATGGAGATAGAGAGTAGAAAGATGGTAACCACAGTCTGAGAAGGGTAGCGCTGGGGTCGGGGATTGATGAGAATGGTTAATGGGTAAGAAAAGTTAGAAAGAATGAATAAGATCAAGTATTTGATAGCACAACAAGGTGATTATAGTAAAAATAAATTATTTGTACATTTAAAAATTACTAAAAGAGTATAACTGGATTGTTTGTAACACAAAGGATAAATGTTAGAAGAAATGGATATTCTATTTTCCATGATGTGATTATTGCACATTTCATTATTATATCAAAATATCTCACAAACTCCATAAATACATATACCTACTATACCTACTATGTACCCACAAAAATTAAACATTAAAAAAAGGCATTTGATTATCTTGTTTATATTCTATGCTCTGCAGGAAGAACTGCAATTTATTTTATCTCATTTTATTTTATTTCATTCTATTTGAGATGAAGGTCTTGATATGCTGCCCAGGCTAGCCTCAAACTGCTGGACTCAAGTAATCCTCCTGCCTCAACTCCTCACCTTCTCACCCCAAGTAGCTGGAATTAAAGGCTTGAGAACTTAATTTTACATAATACTTAGGTATGTGACTATCCAATATTTAGAAAAATCTCTATTAATACAATATCTCTAATAAACCAATATTTTCTTAAATGGTGAATTTTACTAACTTGCCCCTAGAGTTTGGTACTCAGATATGTATTGTTATATGGTATTAATATTACCCTTAATGAAGGCACTATTCATCACATATGTGGTAGATATGACACAACCAAGGTACAGAATCAAGACCCCAAAATATCCAAAAAATGTTGAATAATAAGCTAAAATATACAAGATGGTATTTGTGGGTATAAATATAATCTTGTTCCCTCAGGTACAGAAGCAAATTCTCACACAGAGAGGATGGCACTTATGTAGCATGATATAAATGTTATCATCATCACTTTCACTATCTTATTTCTTGAATAATTCTATCTACCTGGTACTGAATATGTGATTTATATTAGTTTGTGTACTATATGTGGTAGATCTGTTATGTTTATCTTACAGATTAGGAAATAGAAGCTAAGTGTATCTGCTGAAGTTTACACTTCTAGTAAGTTGGATCTAGGATTCTAATGCACATAGTTTTTTCCCCAGGGCCTGCAATCTTACAGCCTATGGTAAATTAATGAGTTTTATGTATGTTACAGCTGCTATAAAAATGAATGACACCATAGGCTACATAAAAAGAAGTAGATGAATTGAGGAGACAACAGGTTCACAGTTTACTTTACAATAACCCAGGTAATTTGCCACGGAGCCAGGTTTGAACTAGGATTGCCACCATTCTAACCATGCTTTTAAACATTCTGTTATGCTGCCACAAATGTAATGCCACCTCCAACATGGCTAGAGTCAATTTAGTGTCTTTTCCTTATCACAAGATTCTTACATCAATCAGAGACTTTAGAGAAATAAGTTTATAGGATTCATTTAGAATTAATATTCTCACACAAGTAACCTTAATCTACCCTAGAGTGTATACTTTCTAAAGTATACTTTGCGCTTATTGAAGGTCTTCCCACCACAGAAGTGCACCAAAGTTTGAATACTATCCACTGAGAACCCCTGCCCAGTGTGAGAAATTTATTATCAGAGGATTTGTACTTATAAAAATGGCTTACTACTGTTATATCAAAAATGCATAATTCAGAGCATCTAGGCAAATTGTGCATTTTAAATTTTAGTTTGAAAGAATACTTAATAATAATAATAATATCGAAGAGCATTAACAGCTCTATTTGAAAAAAGCAGCTATCTTCAATTAAAAAATACATATATGAATCATGCTATGTGCTTGTTGATATTATTCTTAAAAATAAGATCTAATTGCAAAAGCTTTGCTTCTAAATGCAAAAAAAATCATTCTAAAGTATTATTTCATTATCCCTAATAAAATACTGCATATTTAATACATGTAGTATCAAATGGGATTAGGTGAAGAAATGCTTCAGTGAAATCATTCCGAAGAGAGTTTTTGTAAAAAGCCAAAGTACCAACATCTTGCATAACAGCACTGAGATCTAGATGTGCTTCATTATATACGAGAGAAGGAGCACAGTCAGTCAGGATGCTTAGAATTCCGCAGCTTCTCCTTCAAAATCTGTCTGTTATTATTGAGAAATGAAATAAAAAGATGCTATCTATAAATACAATGATGAAGAGATTCATAAGTGAAATATTTCATACTACAGGTAGTAAAGATAAATGAAAACACTTCATTGGTCAGAGATTGTTCAAGGCCAAGAAATCTTGGGAGGAAACTTGTGGATACACACAAAGAAACTCTAAAACGTGAGTAAAAATATGAAGTATTCCTCATTAGACTGAAAAAAACAAAAACAAAATTATGTGTTGTATTAGTTTGCTTTCATGGTGCTGATAAAGACATACCCGAAACTGGAAACAAAAAGAGGTTTAATTGGACTTACAGTTCCACGTGTTTGGGGAGGCCTCAGAATCCTGGCAGAGGCAAGAGGCACTTTTTACATGGTGGCAGCAAGAGAAATTTGAGGAAAAAGCAAAAGCGGAAATCCCTGATAAACCCATCAGATCTCATGAGGCTTATTCACTATCAAGAAAATACAGCCCCCATGATTCAATTACC
Organism: Pan paniscus; assembly: GCF_029289425.2. NCBI lineage: Eukaryota > Metazoa > Chordata > Mammalia > Primates > Hominidae > Pan > Pan paniscus. Next base: position 91,462,489 of record NC_073258.2, on the reverse strand, counting down.
TCCCCCTGGGTCCCTCCCACATGTGAGAAATCTGGAAGATACAATTCAAGTAGACATTTGGGTGGGGATACAGCTAAACCATATCATTCTGCCCCTGGCCCCTCCATATCTCAATTCTTGACTTATGTCCACCCACAGGCTCAACATCACATGGAAGCTGCCACATCTTGGGGCTTCCACCCTCTGTAGCCACAGCCTGAGCTCTATATTGGCCCCTTTCAGCCATGGTTGGAGTGGCTGGGACACAGGGCACCAAGTCCCTAGGCTGCACACAGCTTGGGACCCTGGGCTCATCCCACAAAACCACTTTTTCCTTCTGGGCTTCCAGGCCTGTGATGGGAGGGGCTGCTGTGAAGGTCTCTGACATGGCCTGGAGACATTTTCCTTATGGTCTTGAGCTTTAACATTAGGCTCATTATTACTTATGCAAATTTCTGCAGCTGGCATGAATTTCTCCTCAAATAAATGGGTTTTTCTTTTCTACTACTACATCAGGCTGCAAAGTTTCTGAACTTTTATGATCTGTTTCCCATTTAAAATGGGAGGCTTTTAACAGCACTCAAGTCACCTTTTGAATGCTTTGCTGCTTAGAAATTTCTTCCACCAGATACCCTAAATCATCTCTCTCAAGTTCAAAGTTCCACAAATCTCTAGGGCAGGGGCAAAATGCTGCCAGTCTCTTTGCTAAAACATAACGAGAGTCACCTTTGCTCCAGTTCCCAGCAAGTTCTTCATCTCCATCTGAGACCACCTCAGCCTGGACCTTATTGTTCATATCACTATCAGCATTTTTGACAAAGGCATTCAACAAGTCTCTAGGAGGTTCCAAACTTTCCCACATTTTCCTGTCTTCTTCTGAGCCCTCCAAACTATTCCAAACTCTGCCTATTACCCAGTTCCAAAGTCATTTCCACATTTTTGGGTATCTTTTCAGCAATGCCCCATGCTACTGGTACCAATTTACTGTTATTAGTTTGTTTCCACACTTCTGATAAAGACATACCAAAAACTGGGAATAAAAATAAGTTGTATTGGACTTACAGTTCCACATGACTGGGGAGGCCTCAGAATCATGGCAGGAGGCAAAAGGCACTTCTTACACGGTGGCAACAAAAGAAATGAGAAAGACGCAAAAGGAGAAACCCCTGATAAATCCCTCAGATATTGTGAGACTTATTGACTATCACGAGAATAGCACAGGAAAAACCAGCCCCCATGATTCAATTACCTCCCTCTGGGTCCCTCCCACAACACATGGGAATTCTAGGAGATACACTTCAAGTTGAGATTTGGGTGGGGACACAGCCAAACCATATCATGTGTTAACAATGATTTGTTAACCAATTACAGCTTTTCCTGATAGTCATAATAATATGAGATTTTTAATAAAAAGATGAACACTTGAAAAAAATTTTAAACAATACCAAGTACAGAATCAAAAATCAGAAGAATGAAGAAAATGCAAATGCTATGTTCACCATTATTCTCTTTCTGTGTGCTTTTTAGTTAAAAGAAAGGTAGATATATAGCCTTTGAGAATTAAAATTTAATATCTCAGAAAAATAACTGAAAATAACACTAAAATTATAATTTACTGGCATGATTTATATTCTACCACCCCCAGTTAGTACTGTACAAATAAGTATTTGTCCAGTTGTGAAATCAGAATTACATATTCCTTACAGTGTTGTGGGAGTTGAATTAGATAATGTATATAAGCATCTAGCATATAACAATCATATCACAATGAAGGAAAGCTTTTGTGAAGCTATGGGATGCTTACAGGAAACTGCTAATATAATATTTCTAACAATAAAACCGAATTACAGGAATTGCATTAATAAACTGACTTTTTTTTTAAGTTGCCTGTAGTAAAAGTCTCTGTTTGGGTATAGAATCCCACGAGTTTTAACACTCATAGATTCATGTAACCAATACCACTAACATAAGGCAGAATAATTCTAGCACCCCTAATGATTTCTTCATGACAGACTCAACTTCGAGCCCTAATCCCTGGAAACCACAAAAAGTTTCACTATCATTAAAGCTTTACCTTTATCAGTATATCATGTAAATGGAATCATACAGTATATAACATTTTGAGTCTGTCATCTTTCACTTAGCATAAAACATTTGATATTTATCTAAGTTGTTGCATGTGTAGGAACAGTTTGTTCCTTCTTATTTCAGAGAATATTCCTTTATATGTATATGTCAAAATTTATCAAGTTAGTCATTAAGGGACATTTACATTGTTTCTAGTTTTAGTGGTTATAATTAATGCTGTTATAAGCTTGTATGTACAGCAGGGTTTCTCAATGTCAGCATTATTGATAATTTGGGCTGGATAGCTCTTTGCTATGGGTAACAGTTTTGTGCACTACAGGATGTTTAGTAGGATCCCTGTCTTGTACACACTAGATGCCGGTAGCACCCTCCTCTCCAGATGGAAAAGCCAAAAATGTTTCCAGACAATCTCTCATTGGGTGAAAATTACCCCCAGATGTTCAGGTTTTCTGTGAACATATGTTTTGCATTCTCCAGAATAAATAGTTATAAATGTGATTATTGAGATATAAGAGAATTCTATTTTTAAGTTTGTAATTAACTTTCAAACTGTTTACTAGTGTCTGCAGCATTTGTATTTCTCTAGCAAAGCAATGCAGGAGCTATTCAGTTATCCTTCATTCTTATAGTCCTTGTTGTCAGAACTCTTTTTGTTTGTTTGTTTTTTTCTCTGCTATCCATATGTAACAAATGCCAATATTTTTATAGTAACCACTTGAATAATTTTTTAATGGTGTCAAATTATGATATTAACTTGAATTTTCCTAGTGACTAATGAATTTGAATTTTTTTATGTGCTTATTTTACAACCAGATATTTTCTTTAATTAAGTGACTATTCAAATATTTGACTAATTTCTATTGGGTTGTTTGTTTTCCTAATGCTGATTTTTTTTTGTATTCTTTATTCTGGGCACAATTTTCCTTTTTCAAAATTATAATTTGTAAATATTTTCTACTACTTTGGCTTTGCTTTTTTTTTTTTTTTTTTTTTTTTTTTTTTTTTTTTTTTGAGACACAACCTCACTCTTATCACCCGGGCTGGGGTGTAGAGGTGCAATCTTGGCTCACTGCAACCTCCACCTCCCGGGTTCAAGGGATTCTCCAGCCTCAGCCTCCCGAGTAGCTGGTATTACAGGCATGTGCCACCACACCCAGCTAATTTTGTGTTTTTAGTAGAGACGGGGTTTCACTGTGTTGGCCAGACTGGTCTCGAACTCCTGACCTCAGGTTATCCACCAGCCTCGGCTTCCCAAAGTGCTGGGATTACAGGCATGAGCCACCATGCCCAGCCTACTTTTGATTTACTTCTTTCTGTACAACGTCCTTTAGAGAACATTTTTTTTTATTTTGATAAAGTCTAATTTATCTTCTTTTTTATTTTTTGGGTAACGCTTTGATTTTGCATTTATGAACTATCTGCTTAACCAATGTCATAAAGAACTTTTTCTATATTTTCTTCAGTGTTTTACATTTACAGTTAAATCCATGAACCATTTAAAGTTAATTTTTTGCATATGATATTACAGGTTCATTATTTTTGTATGTGAACGTCCAACTGTTCCAGCACCATTTGTTGAAAACTTTGCTCTTCTCCATATAATTGTCTTTGCACATTTGTCAAAAACAGTTGGCCATATTTGAAGGTCTGTATACTGTTCAATAGGTTTATATGTTTTATTTTGTCAATACTATACTGTCTTCATTACTGTAGCTTCATAATATGACTTAATATCACATAACTCCAACTTTATTGTAATTTAAACAATTGTTTTGACAATTCAAGTTTTTGAGATTTCCGTATAAATTTTGGAATAAAGTTTATGTATCTATCAGGAATTCTGCGAAGATTTTGACTGGGATTCCATTAACTCCATACATCATTTTGGAGAGAAGTGATCTTACTGTATCTTTCAGTTTTTAACAAAGTAAAACTATTCTCCATTTATTTACATCCTCTCTGGTTTCTGTCATCAGTGTTTGTAGATTTCACCATATATATTTTGCAAATATTTTGCTAAATCAGTACCTAAATATTTTATTAGGATGGGAAGCATATTGTAAAATGTAGTCTTTTTTTTTTTCTTTCTAAGTTTCGGTTTCTAATTCTTAATTTTGGTGCATGATTGATTTTTTTTTTGGCCTTTCTAAACTTACTTATGATCTCTTAAAGCTATTTAGTGTATTCACTGGTGTATTTTACTTATAAAATCATTGTATTTGTAAATTAGGGCAGTTTATTTCCCTTAACAATTAGAATACATTTATTTATGTTTTACTTTAGTGTACTTTCTAGAACTTGCAGCACAATAATAAATAGGAGAGATCAAGAGTAGTCATATGTACCTGGATTGCAGGGAAAGCGCTCAGTCTTTCACTGCATGATAGCATCTGAGAAAAAAAAATTAGATATTTTTCTATTCATAGTGTTCTTCAATTTTTAAGACAAAAAATGGATTCTGAATTTTGTCAAATGCTTTTTCTGCAGCTATTGATATGATCATGTTTTTCTTTATTTAGTCTACTAATATAGTGGAAACCAATGATTAGTTTTCAAATGTTGAATTAGCATTGAATTCTGGTGTAAAACTATTTGGCCATAGTGTATCATACTCTCTATATATTGCGGTATTCCATTTTATAAAACGTGTTGAAGTAGCTCACAGTCATTTAACATATGAGGGATACTGGCCTCGAGTTTTCTTTTCATTCATTGTCGTTTTCTGGTCTTGGTATCAGAGTAACGTTGGCCTCATAAAATGAGTAGGGAAGTATTTCTTCTGCTATCATAAAAGATGATATACAACTGATATTAATTATTCCTTAAATGTTTGATAAAATTCTCCAGCAAATGTTTTCTTCAGTGTTCTCTTTTGTTTGAAAAAATTTTTAACTAAAACTTTATGTTAAAAAATATAGCATCATAGATTATTAACTTATTTTTTATTGAATTTTAGTGGTTTCTGTCTTTCAAGGAATTGGCCCATTTCATCTGGGTAGTGGAACCAATGTGCATAGAGTCATTCAAGCTACTTTGTTATTATCCCTTTACCATCTATATTAATATTATTCCTCTTGTTGGCAATGTGTTGTCTTTCTTTTCTTATTGGAGAAACTGTCAAGAGGTTTATCAGTTTTATTGATGCTTTAAAAATATTTTTGGCTTAATAAATTATTCTTTTGATTTTCTGTTCTTAATTTTAGTGATTCCTACTTTAATCTCTCTCATGTCCTTCTTTCTGCTTGGTTTAGCACTAGCTTTCTCTTCTTGTGCCTTAGGTGGTATCTAAAATTGCTGATTTAATATCCTGTTTTTCTAATATAAGCATGTATTGCTATACATTTCCATCTCTGTAACATTTTAGCTGCATCTCATAAGTTTTGATATATTCTACTTCTACTTTCAAAATATTTTCTAGTTTCCTTTGAGACATATTCTTTGACATACGGATTATTTAGTTCTGTGTTAATTTCCAAATAGATGTGGACTTTCCAGACATCCTGTTATTGATTTTTAGTTTAATTTCCATATGACCAAAGAGTACATTTGGAATAAATCCAATTATCTTATAATTATTAGTGTGTATTTTATGATCTAGAATGTGGTCTATCCTGCTGAATGTTTTATGTGCACTTTGTGTTAATGTGTATTCTGTTTTGCTGAGTGGAGTATTTCAGAAATGTCAATTAATTCATCCTTGCTATTTTTTTTATTTTCATTCTATAGATTACAGATAGGTGAGTATTGAAGTCTTCAAATATAATTGTAAATTTATCTACTGATCTTTCCAGTCTATCAGCTTTTGCTTTATGTATTTTGGATCTGGATTTAGGTGTATATAAATTTAGAATTATTATGTTTTCTTAGTGAATTGACATCATCACTTTGTAATATTCCTCTTTGTCCCTAATAATTTCTTCATTCTAAAATTTAAAATTTGCTTTGCTTGATATTACTAAAGACACTTGAGCTGTTTTTTAAAATGGCTAGTGACATGATATTTTCTCTACCATACTATTTTAAATCAATATGCTTCAAGTGTATTGCTTATAAATAGTAGATAAAAAGGTATTTTAAAACATAAAATTAAAATGGCTTTTCTTTATATTTGGTATGCTTAGACTTACCTCCGATATTATTGATGGATTAAAGTCTGCCATTTTATTATTGGTCTTCTTGTAGGCCCTTCCTTTTTATTTCTGTTCCTCTGTGTTCCCTTTTTAAATTTTGCTAGTTTTTTAATGTTTTTTAGAATTCCATTTTGTCAATTGTAATTAAATACAGTTGCTGCTTTAGAGATTACAACACTCGTACAAAACCACTTCTTATTACTAAAAACAGTTCCTTACTCTCTTGCTTTTTTGATGTGACATCTACTTACATTGAAACTCCCATCAGAAAGTGTTATAATTTTAGCTTTCAACAGCCATACATAATTTAATAAACTTAAGCAGCAAAAAATGACCTATTTTACTAACCAGGTTTGGTTCTGTTATTTTATCTGACAATACCTTTATTTTGGCTTTATTCCAGAAAGAAATTTTTGCTAGTTGTAGGAATAAGATAACGTTTCTTTTCTATCAGTGATTTAAATATGTTGTTCAACTGTCTTCAATCTTCATGGTTTCTGGTGGATAATCTGAAGTAATTTGAATCTTTGTTTCTTTATATGATATGTACCACTTTTAAATTGGATGCTTCACAAAGATGTATTTTTTATCTTTGTTTTCCAATAGTCTGACTTAGTGTGTCTGAGTGAAAATTTTTTGAATTCATGCTGTTAAGTTCATTGAGTTTGTTGAATTTTCCAACTTGTTTTTCCTCAAATTTGCAGAATTTGGGATCATTATTTCCTCACATATTTTTTGCACACCTATCTCTTTTTCTCTCTGACAGTCCAATGATACCAAGGTAAGACTTTTTGATATCGTTTGATAGTTGCCTGAGGCTGTGTTTGCATCTTTCACAGTTTTTAGTTTCTCTGTTACTTAGGTTGAATAATTTATGTTGATCTGCCTAGAAGACCACCTCTGATGTTTGCTCACTGCTACCACCTCTGCCTTGTATATGGTGTGGAAAGTAAAAAAGACTCTGCCCTGTGAGGCAGAATCCACTAAGCCAGTGACAAAGGGATGTTGCCTCATTTAAAAAAAAAAAAAAAAAAAAAAAGCTCTTTTTTAACAAGATAGTTTAAGAGTAGAACATGTAATTCTTACAAGTATAGCCATATTGCAGTTGAAAGCTAATCTATAGATTTGTGGTAGTCCTAAAGGAGACCTCACAGATAGAAGCACTGAAGGGGAAAACTTCTTAGTGAAAGAAAATGATTCCCTTGCCTGAAATATGAGAATAGAAATCTTGGATCAGGAAGAAGTGGATCGGGTGAAGAATAAATTTTCGATAGGCATTTAGTGTACAATTTATCAACATAAGGAGGAAGACAATTGGGGTAGAATTGAGGACTTTTTCAAACGTGTAAAAACAATAAACATTCCATTTGTAAGATCAGTAACATATTTTAAAGCCTTTATTTTTTACTTAAATAAAACCAAGAAGTATGAGGCAGAGAAAAACAGATTTCCATTTTTTTAAAAAATGGTTTTATAGAAATTATAATACAGGAAATAAGGCTACACTGTGAGGTGAAAGGTTCCCCATCCTGAATGTTTTAAGATAGTCCAGCAGAAATTGGGCAACCACCTTGCAAGAATTGCACAAAGGGGAGTGCCACCCAGAGTTGAGAAGTCAGCAGATGATCAAACATCCCTTTCAACTCAAAAAAACTAGAGTGATTTTAGTTACCTAAAAACAAAATCATTTACAAAAGGATAAAACCCAGAACAAAAGTAATGACTCAGAAAAATTTAAAATACTTGGTAAAAATAAATATTTAAAATAACACATTGTTTTGCTTATTTTCAAACTTCAGATCTGAAAATTTTCACCACTGAATCCCATAAATTAAACACATGCAGTATCATCCCTTACCAGCCAATCTATGTTTCATTTGGTTTATGAGTAATAAATAACAGAATATCTAGGTTACATTTATTATAAGAAATAATACCCTCCATAATATGTAGAGATAAATGTATTGACGAATAAGTTTAAATTTTTTTAACATTGCTGATTAAGCTATATGTGAGTCAACAGAAGAGTCTGCCATAATTTTTAATATATATCAAATGTTTTTTAGAAAGCATATTCATTAACCATTTTATTTTTACTTGACTTGCAAATAAACAAAAATGAGTAAGTTGATTTCATTATCTATGCAAACTGTCCTCATTTTTTAAAAGTCAAGGACCTTTAATAAATACCAATGCATACCCTTAGTATTCTATGGCCTCAATCTCTAACGAAAACACAACAAAAGATTATTTACACTCTTATAATATTTTAACCAAGACTTATTGGTCACCTAATATGTGCCAGATGCTCTGATAGGCACTAGGTTATAAAATAAGGATATAGTCACTATTCTGAAGGAATCTGCAATCGAGGCAGATATACAAGCAAGAAGGTAAAGTCATAATAACAGTTATTTTAGAGTTTTTAATGTGTGGATTACACTTTGAAGTATTTTTATGTATTTATTTATTTGAGATTATAACAGTACTGTGAGATAGGCCCTGCTGATATAAGCTGATTAAAAATCACAGACATGCTGCAATAATATTATAATCCTTATCTTCTGCAGGGGGTGAGTGCTACACATAAATTCCTAGTGGGCACAATGAAGGGGCATATGTCAGATTCTGTGTTCAACACTTTTTGGCATGCCGTTCTTGGTGGAAAAGACAGATTAGCGTGCTTTAACAAGCTGAATTTTCTGCTCCACTGTATAACTGGCATCCCATATATGATTTAGGATCCACCAATAATATTGCTTACATAAGCCTCTAAAAGTACTAAATTATTTGGGAAGAGAGGCAGAGTGCAGAAAATTTCTATTTTGACGATATATATCAACAAGCTGTGTAGTTCCAGAGCTGACCACTTCTCAATAAAGCACTTGACCCTGATTTGGCAGCCACCCAATTATGGCAGAGGTGGCTTGTTCTAGAGCTAGTGGCCACAGCAGCAGTTTCTTGGGTCTGCAAATCCTGGTAGAGGTAGCAGCTCCCTTGGCTTTGTTGAGCTGCAATTTTGGAAGTTTTCCTGGAAGTTTAGCTAAGAGTTCTTTTCGTCAGTCTTCCTGGAAAACAATGTGAGCTCTTCCTAAAAATATTGTAAGCTGTTGATAACACTTAATAAATTATTTTCTCCTTAAACTATTGTTATAAATTTGTTTAATACAGTTGCTGCCTCAGCATCCATTTTTAGTCCTGACATAAATTGTTTAAAACAATCATATCCTGTCATGTTTGGCTTAGTAAAAACTTACCTACCGTGTGGATGTGTTTGTGGGATAGCATTATTATTCCTTGTCCCACTGACCTGAAATCCAGCACACTCCACAGCTGCTGACGATGATAAAACCAGAGTCATGAAAATGTTTCCTCTTCCACATGTGTTTTTTAAACTACCCAGTCCTCACCTCTTGTGGGAAAGCCTAAAAAATAATGCTCATGGACTTTAATAAAGATATAGTCCCACAGGTCCTTTCTCTCTCTCTTGCTCCCTGCCTGCTGGTTGAGCTCCATGCTGCCCCCAGACTTCTCCTGCCTCACCTCCCCATTGACACCACTAACCTCTCTGAGATCTGTAAATAGTAAATTGCTTTCTGGTTCGATCATTTTGGTTTCACCTCCTCATTGTAGCTCACCTAACTGACACACCTGAACCTAACTTTCCCTCTGTCAGGGTTCTCCTAGAGAGGGGCTCTCTTGGCTTATGGTTCCTCGCAACAGAGAACCCTCAACACAAAATGAAAAAGAAATCAAAACAATGAAAAATCACAACTCTCTAGAATGTTTCTAATGTATTTACAATTTCTGACTAATTTTGAGCACCCTGTCCAGCCTGAGGGCAAGGAAATGGGATAAAGTAAGGATCTTGGAAGAAATAACTTCAGTGATGATCTTAAGGAAAGACTTCAAGAAAAGAAGGCTAAGAAGTCATCTGTGAAGTAACAGTGTGTAGTATGTTCAGATGCATCAGAAAGTATCACATCCAGGGGATCATTAGTACTGGAATATTCACTATTGACATGGGATTACCTTGAAGTTTTATTTGAGACACGAAATTTCTCCTGAAAAGATTATGCAAAATATCTATATCATTTAATTAAAGCTTTCTGAGTTATGCTGGCATTAAAGACTCAACAATAGAATCTGATTAATGTAATTATAGCTTGTTACCTGTATGATTAAGGAAATATATGTTAGATACAGCACATCTCTCTAAAAGGAATGCACTTTGAGGTCAAATTTTTTTGATGTCATTCTAGTTGTTTTTTTTTTTTTTTTTTTTTTTTGCCAAGAATTCCCATTATGCACTCTGTGGATTGTCAGTGAAATCAACGCTTTGGCAAAACAGTTTTTTTTTTTTTTTTTTTGTGGTCAACATGTATAGGACCACATTGAAGTTTATTCAATTCTGCTTCCTCTTTTTGAACAATGATTCACTGCCAAATTTTGCTCTCACAGTTAACAGCCTACTTCCCCATCCACTCACCTTCTCTAGCCTCCGTGTTCTATAGATCCAACTAATACATTACCCTAATGTCCCACTCTACATGGAAAGTGTAGCCTAAAGGGTTAAACAATTTGCTCCAGTTCATACAGAGTCAAAACCAGAAAGATCTGCCATACTCCAGAGCCCTCACCTTAACTACCAAGTTTAGTTGCCACGTTAACACCCAGAAAGAAACCATCTGAAGACAGCTGAAGGTTCTTAAAAAGCAGCACTTTGAATAGATGTATTAGTAGCTAATCTAAATCAAAGTAATTCTTCCTCTAATATCGTTCGGCCAGAGATATATTTTCTCCAACTAAGAGTATTCCTGATCACTAGACTTAACAATATAAACAAATAGAATCATGTAAATCTTTACATGAATGTTCTTATAAAAAATAGTCTTTTTATTTGAAATAAGATGGGAGGAAATGGGAAAGGAGAAAATAGTAATTGTTAGAGAAACTGAGTTTACCAATTTTCTGTCTGATAATAATTTTTTTTTTTTTGAGATGGAGTCTCACTCTATTGCCCAGGCTGGAGAGCAGTGGCGCAATCTCGGCTCACTGCAACCTCCGCTTCCCAGGTTCAAGTGATTCTCCGGCCTCAGGCTCCTGAGTAGCTGGGATGACAGGCATGTGCCACCATGCCTGGCTAATTTTTGTATTTTTTAGTGGAGATGTGGTTTCACCATGCTGGTCAAGCTGGTCTTGAACTCTTGACCTCGTGATCCGCCCACTTTGGCCTCCCAAAGTGTTGGGATTATAGGCGTGAACCACTGCACTCTGCCTAACTTTTTTTTATTATACTTTAAGTTTTAGGGTACATATGCACAACGTGCAGGTTTGTTACATATGTATACATGTGCCATGTTGGTGTGCTGCACCCATTAACTCATCATTTACATTAAGTATATCTCCTAATGCTATCCCTCCCCCCTCCCCCCACCCCACACCATACCACCATGTGTGACGTTCCCCACCCTGTGTCCAAGTGTTCTCATTGTTCAATCCCCACCTATGAGTGAGAACATGCGGTGTTTGGTTTTCTGTCCTTGTGATAGTTTGCTCAGAATGATGGTTTCCAGCTTCATCTGTGGCCCTACAAAGGACATGAACCCATCGTTTTTTATGGCTGCATAGTATTCCATGGTGTATCTGTGCCACATTTTCTTAATCCTATCATTGATGGACATTTGGGTTGGTTCCAGGTCTTTGCTATTGTGAATAGTGCCTCAATAAACATACATGTGCATGTGTCTTTATAGCAGCATGATTTAAAGTCCTTTGGGTATATACCCAGTAATGAGATGGCTGGGTCAAATGGTATTTCTAGTTCTAGATCTTTGAGGAATCTCCATACTGTCTTCCACAATGGTTGAACTAGTTTACAGTCCCACCAACAGTGTAAAAGTGTTCCTATTTCTCCACATCCTCTCCAGCACCTGTTGTTTCCTGACTTTTTAATGATTGCCATTCTAACTGGTGTGAGATGGTATCTCATTGTGGTTTTTATTTGCATTTCTCTGATGGCCAGTGATGATGAGCATTTTTTCATGTGTCTGTTGGCTGCATAAATGTCTTGAGAAGGGTCTGTTCATGTCCTTCACCCACTTTTTGATGGGGTTGAATTTTTTTTGTAAATTTGTTTAAGTTCTTTGTGGATTTTGGATGTTAGCCCTTTTTCAGATGGGTAGATTGCAAAAATTTTCTCCTGTTCTGTAGGTTGCCTGTTCACTCTGATGGTGGTTTCTTTTGCTGTGCAGAAGCTCTTTAGTTTAATTAGATCCCATTTGTCTATTTTGGCTTTTGTTGCCATGCTTTCGTGTTTTAGTCATGAAGTCCTTGCCCCTGCCTATGTCCTGAATGGTATTGCCCAGGTTTTCTTCTAAGGTTTTTATGGTTTTAGGTCTAACATTTAAGTCTTTAATCCATCTTGAATTGATTTTTGTATAAGGTGTAAGGAAGGGATCCAGTTTCAGCTTTCTACATATGGCTAGCCAGTTTTCCCAGCACCATTTATTAAATAGGGAATCATTTCCCCATTTCTTTTTTGTTAGGTTTGTCAAAGATCAGATGATTGTAGATGTGTGGTATTATTTCTTAGGGCACTGTTCTGTTCCATTGGTCTATATCTCTGTTTTGGTACCAGTACCATGCTGTTTTACTTACTGTAGCCTTGTAGTATAGCTTGAAATCAAGTAGCGTGATGCCTCCAGCTTTGATCTTTTGGCTTAGGATTGTCTTGGCAAAGAAGGCTCATTTTTGGTTCCATATGCACTTTAGTTTTTTAAAATGTTTGAAACTATGGAATGACTTGTGTGTTATTCATCACATTTGTTTTGTTCAATTTCAAAAGTAATTTTTGTTTTAAATAACTTGTTATAATACTAAACTCAATAAACACAGTTTAGTTTTTGATAGCTTAAAAGTAGAGGCAATAATGTATCTTAGTGTCATTCTGGAATAATTTTTTAAATAGCTACTTTTTAAATTATTTTTTACAGTGAATGTAACCAAGGCAAAACTCTTCTCAGGGGAAAACAATATATGAATATTGTAAGTCTGTTTTAGAATATGGTTAAAATCTATGTGTTTTAGAGTATGTTGAGAAAAACAGTCTTTTTAAATAAAATATCTTTGAAAATCACTATCAGAGTAGAAGTTGTGAATGGGCTATGCTAACAGTGTGATTCCATACATTATGTCTCATGAGCTTGTTTTTATGTTAACATAAATGCAGAGCTTTTCCAGCTTCTGGCAAATCAAGAGGTAGACATACTGACCTGTCACATTTCAGATCATTCATTGGACTGCATTTACAAGTGGATGGGGTCTTCTGAGGACCTGCATTGACATGCACATACTGCCTTTCTGTAGCATGTGAACCGGATGCAAATCGAGGCCTTTTTCTCTGGTCAGCCCCCTCATTCCAGAGAGCAGGATTAAAAAGCATTTCTGTATCCCTTAGATAAGTGTTGTGAACACATCTTCCTAGGCCTTAGCAAATAAGGAAATTATTTGTTGTTTAATATTTCTGATGTATAACTATTAAAAATAATTAGTTATGAAGATAAGTTTGCTTCCTTATGATCTGTATATTTGTATTGTTAAACATAATGACTTAGAAAATATGTTTTGAAGGTCAAACCTTCAATTAAAAATGAAAATACTGATGTAATTTTACCTATTTCATTCATTTGCTTTCAGAGAACTAATTCATGAAAAATGAAATAACATCTACAAGTTCACAACTGCTTAATTTAGTAAAACGATATAACCCTTCCTACTCACAGGTTGTGTTTCCTGTGAAGCTGTTCACACCCTGAAACTAGCCACACAGCAAGTCACATTATACTGAGCTGTCATTTTAGGTTATTACTGTGCCATATTGCCTCATCTAATTGTGAAGATGCTATTTCTGCTTTATTTTACATGAATGAAACACTTAATAACATATTTCATGTGACAGGTTAAAAAAAATCCTGACAGGGTCGGTACTATAAATTAAAATAAATGAGAGCTCTTGATCTCATCAAGAAAATTATAAGTCATCATGACCATTTTGTCTTAAATTACAATATTTTCTTGAACTATGATGCAATATTCCCTTTTGTTCACAAAGGAGGCCGTCAATGGATATTCGTAAATATCTTTAAATAAAAGATATTTATGAAATGTTTTCTTTAAATAAAAATGATGTGCTACATTTTAATAAGACAATGCTATGAACTCAGAATGAATCTTCTCATTCCCCTATAAATAAGTAGTATACTCTTTAACATGATAATGAAGTCCAGTGATTATGGGTAAAAATCACTGGGCAGTATTGCAACATGTGCAACTTTTATTTTGTAGAACCAGTTTTTCCTCATAAATATCGGCAACTGCACCAATATTCCTGTTTTTATCCCCTAGAGTGCTAAACACATTATATTCAGTTGAGGAGTGGAAATATAGCTGATTTCCAATTGCAAGGAGCTGGTAAAGCCTTTAGTAACAATGTCAGAATAACAAATTTAATCACCTTATGAAAGATCCACAGGGAATGGTACATAGTTTGGGAGAAAAATATATTTCATTTTATATACATAGTAAAGTAAATTAAATACATAAAATAAACGAACATATTGTGGTATTTTAAAAACCAAACAAGTACGTCTACTGGTAAAACATATTCGTTTTTATTATTTTGAGAGATTCTTACCTAGCCTTAAATACAGACAAAACTGTAGAGTTTTCCCCAACTATTACCACCACTACTTCCTGTCATTCTGATAATCGACACCACAAAACATGCCATTAGGAAATCTTCAGTGAAATTATATCTCCAATGTGTACTCTAAGCATGTATCATGATTTTTTCTTAATAGAAATAGTATTGAAGATTTTTCCATTTGTGAATCATATGCTGGACAACAAGGATGACCAACTCAATAACTCCCATCTTACAGTCCAAGAAACTATTCCGTGGTTGAGTAACATTGAAACTATAGTGACATCTAGCAGCAAACATATTCGACATGATGAATCTTATATGAGAGTCCTATAAATGCACCAAATGTAATTAATTCAAGGATCCCAGCCTTTTCTCAAGGTGACAAGTATAATTTTATTTCTCAAATAGTTCCTTAAATAACCATCTTTTGTAAAGTAAATGAAATAAATCATATTTGATTTCTGCCTCCCAAACTACAATTTGTTTTAAACATTCAAATAAGAGTGCAATGAATGACTTTGATGTCAAGCTGTATTTTTACAACAGCTGTTGTTGTATTATTGAATCTATGTGCATTGCATATTAGCTTTAACATTGTGCATGTTAAAAAATACAAGATGCTTTTCTGTTAGCATAGTTAACTAGCTGCTTCTAAAATGTAATGTATGTCACCTATATGGCCTGGAAATAAACAAGTTTGATATTTTACTTTAGAGAAATATGATAAAATCAGAATTGCAAACTTAAATTTAAAATTTTATGTGAAAAAATCATTTCCTGACTATAAATGGATAGATATTTTTAAATATTCTAAGAATTTTATTCCACAACATAAATGTGGCAAAACTGTTTAATTTCTTTCTTCAAACAATATTAGAATTTGATTCATATAAATTGCCTCCAGACTGTGCCATTTTCTTGGTTTAGATTTTGCTTTACTACAGATGCTTTTTTTTTTTTTCTTTTTGAGACAGCATCTAGCTCTGTTGTTGCTCAGGCTGCCAGGCTGGAGTGAGGTGGCGTGATATTAGCTCACTGCAACCTCCACCTCCCGGGTTCATGCACTCCTGCCTCAGCCTCCCGAGTAACTGGTATTACAGGCATCTGCCACCACGCCCGGCTAATTTTTGTATTTTTTGTTTTTAAACTACAGACGAGATTTTACCATGTTGGCCAGGCTGGTCTGGAACTCCTGACCTCAAGTGATCTGCCTGCCTCAGCTTCCCAAAGTGCTGGGATTACAGGCATGAGCCACCACACCGGCCCAGATGCTTCTTCTAATTAGTGTAGGAATCTAATTCCAAGGGCTTTAGTGGAGCAAAAATAAGTCTGGAGAGGATCCCTACATTTGTGCCAGTAGCCTCCATTAGGATCTCCACATTGAGAGTTTGTATTGTGTTACAGAAAATTAGACTTTGCTAACACTGAGGTTTATGTGTTACATTAAAATATTTTCCAATTATTCCTGTTATTATGAGAAAAAAAGAGAGAAAAAAAATTTTCCTCTCTAGAAGCAAGTATTAAAATTTCTGTCAGTCTCACATGAAGGTGGTAAAATATATTTTATTTTGCAAAAATTTGCCAAACTATCATAGATGAAACTCCCAATATGAAGAAATGAAAAGGAAAGTAGAAGCATGCCAAATGATGAAACATGTCTTGAGTTTTTTTTTTTTTTTAATGATGTTGAGAAGTCTCAGGGGTGATAAAAAGAAAGCCTCTTTCTGCCTCCATTAAAAAAAATAAACAGTAGCAAGTTTATATGAAGTTTAGTTTATATAGTGTGGGGGGGGTTCCTCTTTTTGAGAATTTGTCAAGTACAGATAATGTATTTTTTGGAGAGTAAAAAGTTGCTTGGAAATCAGCTGAAAAGAGAGAGAAGAAATGAAACAATACAGACTCCATCACTGTTGTTAAAGTTTTACGCTCCCTACAGACTGAGGCTGTCTGCAGAGCAAGGCCAATTCTTTATCTTTGATCTGTTAGTGAAGATCTTCAAATCCGTCTGCATAGATGATAAACACAACAGATTACTGTGAGAAAACAAAGGAGCTTTTGAAAGGAAATAGACAGAGGAAAGAAAAGTGAAACAAATGCATAAGCCATATTAAAAATATATAAAGCTCTATTACAAAAAATAAATGTTCAGCAGAAAGAAAGAGTAGGTTTAAAACATTTAGATTTAATAACAATGATCATTTACTAATAGCTAACCATTTGAGCCCTTTAAATGGGCCAGGAACTCTGTTATGAACTTTACATTTACAAACTCGTTTTTTTCTCACCACAGACCAAGTAAGGTGCATACAGATTATCCAGCTAAAACGTAGTAGAACCAGGATTCACATCCAAGTAGTGCTACACTTATAATCACTAGAATAGACCACATCTCAAATTGATGGGTCATTTTGTGTGGCAAGCACTGGATAAACAAGTACATGTATCTACTTTATACCACCTTTGAGAAGTATGCATTTGTCTCTATCTTATAGATGAGAAACACGAGATTAGAAAAGAAAGCCCAAAATTCCAGTAGCTTAACAGAATTTCAGTGTCTGATATTCTTCCTATTGCATTCTTAAAGAAAATGAAGATTATTTTATGATGGTTGTTTTATGATATAGAATATAATTGAAGAACTAGTTGTCATCTATGTGTTTTCTGCTTCCCCCAAGTAAGAATTTATTATTAAAAAGACATCCTGTGACTAATGGAAAAAATTCAGACTTTAGAACCGTATCTCAGCTTTGCCATGCTCTGGCTGTGTTTTCCTGAGCATGCTTGCTAAATGTGCTGAGAATCCATTTCCTTAAGGAGAAAAACTGATTCATACGTTTCTCAGATCATTGCTAGAAAAATTTGAGCTCAATTAAAAATGTGCTTATCCTACAGAAAGTGCTCAGCTACTTTGAAATTTTAATCATTATATTTATTTGTGCTTTTGTTCTAAGGATGGCTCCAATTTATGGGAGATCCTCAAAGAAATAAAGAAGCTTCCAGGAAGAGCATGAACACTTGAGACAGACTGGCTGGCTGGTTTTATAGTCAGAAATTAGTCTAGTAGAAATGGATCCCATTAATATTTTAAAAAGCAAGGCCTATATATAGAAATAATTATAGAATGTCAATCAGCAGCATTATGTAAATAACAATGTAGCTGGACCTACTGTCATAGCTGAAGAAAAGATTTTCAATACCTCCACGGCACATGTTTCAAAACATTGCTCCATGCATCAGGGCCTCATTTCCATTAACCTGATGGAGCCTGGTGGCTGGAATTGCCTGCTCTAAAAATTTCATGAGAACTGCTTTTGAATGTGCTATTTGGCAGTTTTTCTTTTGTCCTCTAACCACAACTAAATTATCTTTTCTTAAAATCACCTCTAACTATTAGGCATCAGTGAGTGAGACCCAGATTCAGAATATAATGGGAGCCCACTTGCCAGCAGGAAACACATTAAAGAAAACCTTCTAATGGCGAGAATCTATTTAAGCTGTTTCTCCCAAGGGAAGTGGTTCAAGGCCCATTGCCTAACAAAATTAAAATAAGATTGAACAAAAGGCTGCAACTTATTCATTGGGGGATCATTCTACAAAAACAATGGCAAACATAGGTATTGTCTCTCATGGAAGAGTCTTAAATTTCTAGAATTTTATTCTCTTAATTTAAGCCACTCTATTAAATGCATAAGGTTATTTAAATTCTATAAATTTATAAGACCATATATATATAAATTCATTTATAAATTAGAAATTATCTGATCACATATCCTGATTTTAAGATTATAATATTGTCAAGGTATATAGAAAACTAGCTAGCACAATGATAGGACCTATTTATATTCAATTATTTGATTTTCTACTTAGTCAGAAAATAATGTCATGTCATTTCAGTTAAGTCCAGTGATAAAAAGATGTCAAAATGTGTGTTGTTTATGCTGCTTAGAAGCTTACATGCTCTTACCATTTTAATGTTATGTTTTTGCTTGAGAAAATTATTTACAATTTTTTATTGTTTCATGGTCATAGATTATTAAACTGACTTGGAGAATTAACTTATGTCTGAAGTGTAGACTGAAATCAGGCTACTGTATAGGAAGGTATCTCCATTTCTACTTTTATATGGAAATATCCTTAAAAGAGTTAAATTGCGAATCCTGAGTCTTGTGTGCTATTGGAAACAGCTTAAACCCAGAGCTTTCTTTACAAATACAAGTTGAGAAAAATTGAATGGACAAGAATTTTTCTCCATTTCATCCTCCTAGTTTTCTCCTCTAACATGATTTGACATGTTTTTTTTTTACAATTCTGAATAAAGAAAATTCAATATCAAAGAGCATATGGAGTATTAAATTGCTTCTAAAGAATAAACAATTTCTATATTCCCACAAACAATGTGGGTAACATCACATGGAATAAAATAACTTATAATTAATTAGTTTTTAATTGCATGTTGGTTAGTTTGGAGTCTGTAGAATATCTATTGCTTCTAAATCATGTAATGAAAAGCATAAGGCTTGATTTTTTAAATAAATCTGAATCATAGGTTCAATTGTCTAATCATTCTTACTAGTAATCATTCTGATTGATAAATGTGACAACAAAATTCACTTTAATGGGCAGGTAGCAGTTACAACAATAACTGATTACTTTTGTGGAATAATCTCAGAGATAAAGAAGAATTTCTCACTTTTCTCAACTAAAGAACATATCATTCAACAACCTGGAAAGCTAAAAAGTACACAAGCAGTGGTGTATCACCTTATCTGTGATTTTTTTAACATTTTCTTTTTCTTAAGGAAATTGAGATGAATATGTGGTAAATAGAAAGCTTGAGATGAATCTTTGACCCTTAAGATTACCTATTCTAGAACTACCACTCCTCGCTGGAACAAACGAAATGATCTCAGAAAGATGGGCATCTATTAAATTATTTTAAAGCTTTTCCTGCTTCTTCATAATCATATATTATTTATCAATTGTTAATCACATCAGTTTAAATGAATGTCTAGGAGACTTCTTACATCATCCTTTCCTGATTATTGCAGGTAGGTGAGTCCCAGGTAGGAAGAAAGAAGATATTGACTAAATAATCCAGAGGGTAAAGAGTGTTGAATTCCTGAGCCAAAAATTAGAAAATAGAATTAATATTACCAACTTAAGAAGTGAAAAAGGGAAAAATGAAGAGTGATCAAGTCAGAAGAAAATAGCTAATGAGGTCAGATGGATCTAGGTGTAAATGTCCATTCGGCCACCTATGATCTGAATGATTCTCATAAATTTAACTCTTCTAGGTTCAGATTTCCTTTCTGGAAAAAAAAATGGGTCTAATATTAACATACTAAGAATGTATTTGATGACTAAACTTTTAACATCACATCACATATTAAGCACCTTACAAAGCACAAATGATACATCTGAAAAATCTACTTATCAGGTGGAGTCAAGATGACTGAATAGGAACAGCTCCAGTCTGCAGCTCCCAGCGTGAGCAACACAGAAGACAAATGATTTCTGCATTTCAAAATGAGGTACCGGGTTAATCTCACTGGGGATTGTCAGACAGTGGGTGCAGGAAAGTGGGTGCAGCGCACCGAGTGTGAGCCAAAGCAGGGCGAGGCATCATCTCACCCAGGAAGTGGAAGGGGTCAGGGAATTCCCTTTCCTAACCAAGAAAAGGGTTGACAGACAGCATGTGGAAAATCGGGTCACTCCCACCCTAATACTGCGTTTTTCCAACGGTCTTAGCAAACAGCACACCAGGAGATTGTATACTGCAGCAGGCTTGGAGGGTCCTACACCCATGGAGCCTCAATCATTGCTAGCACAGCAGTCTGAGATCAAACTGCAAGGCAGCAGCAAGGCTGGGGGAGGGGCGCCCATCATTGCCGAGGCTAGAGTAGGTAAACAAAGTGGCCAGGAAGCTCGAATAGGGTGGAGCCCACCACAGCTCAAGGAGGCCTGCCTGCCTCTGTAGACTCCACCTCTGGGGGCACGGCATAGCCAAACAAAAGGCAGCAGAAACCTCTGCAGACTTAAATGTCCCTGTCTGATAGCTTTGAAGAGAGTAGTCGTTCTCCCAGCGTGCAGCTTGAGATCTGAGAACGGACAGACTGCCTCCTCAAGTGGGTCCCTCACCGCCTAGTAGCCTAACTGGGAGGTACCCTCAAGTAGGGGCAGACTGACACCTCACACAGCCAGGTACCCCTCTGAGAAAAAACTTCCAGAGGAACGATCAGGCAACAACATTTGCTATTCACCAATATCCACTGTTCTGCAACCTCCACTGCTGATACCCAGGCAAACAGGGTCTGGAGTGGACCTCCAGCATACTCCAACAGACCTGCAGCTGAGGGTCCTGACTGTTAGGAGGAAAATTAACATATAGAAAGGACATCCACACCAAAACCCCATCTGTACATCACCATCATCAAAGACCAAAGGTAGATAAAACCACAAAGATGGGGAAAAAACAGAGCAGAAAAACTGAAAATGCTAAAAAGCAGAGCGCCTCTCCTCCTCCAAAGGAATGCAGCTCCTCACCAGCAACGGAATAAAGCTGGATGGAGAATGACTTTGACGAGTTCAGAGAAGAAGGCTTCAGACGATCAAACTACTCCGAGCTAAAGGAGGAAGTCTGAACCCATGGCAAAGAAGTTAAAAACCTTGAAAAAAAATTAGATGAATGGCTAACTAGAATAACCAATGCTGAGAAGTCCTTAAAGGACCTGATGGAGCTGAAAACCACAGCACAAGAACTACGTGATGAATGCACAAGACTCAGTAGACAATTCGATCAACAGGAAGAAAGGATATCAGTGATGGAAGATCAAATGAAAGAAATGAAGCGAGAAGAGAAGTTTAGAGAAAAAAAGAATAAAAAGAAACGAACAAAGCCTCCAAGAAATATGGGACTATGTGAAAAGACCAAATCTACATGTGATTGGTGTACCTGAAAGTGACGGGGAGAATGGAACCAAGTTGCAAAACACTCTGCAGGGTATTATCCAGGAGAACTTCCCCAATCTAGCAAGGGAGGCCAACATTCAGATTCAGGAAATACAGAGAATACCACAAAAATACTCCTCGAGAAGAGCAACTCCAAGACACATAATTGTCAGATTCACCAAAGTTGAAATGAAGGAAAAAATGTTAAAGGCAGCCAGAGCGAAAGGTCGGGTTACCCACAAAGGGAAGCGCATCAGACTAACAGCTGATCTCTCAGCAGAAACTCTACAAGACACAGGAGACTGGGGGCCGTATTCAACATTCTCAAAGAAAATAATTTTCAACCCAGAATTTCATATCCAGCCAAACTAAGCTTCATAAGTGAAGGAGAAATAAAATACTTTACAGACAAGCAAATGCTGAGAGATTTTGTCACCACCAGGCCTGCCCTAAAAGAGCTCCTGAAGGAAGCACTAAACATGGAAAGGAACAACCGCTACCAGCCGCTGCAAAAACATGTCAAATTTCAAAGACCATCCAGGCTAGGAAGAAATTGCATCAACTAACGAGCAAAATAACCAGCTAACATCATAAAGACAGGATCAAATTCACACATAACAATATTAACCTTAAATGTTAATGGGCAAAATGCTCCAATTAAAAGACACAGACTGGCAAATTGGATAAACAGTCAAGACCCATCACTGTGCTGTATTCAGGAAAGCCATCTCATGTGCAGAGAAACACATAGGCTCAAAATAAAGGGATGGAGGAAGATCTACCAAGCAAATGGAAAACAAAAAAAAGCAGGGGTTGCAATCCTAGTCTCTGATAAAACAGACTTTAAACCAACAAAGATCAAAAGAGACAAAGAAGGCCATTACATAATGGTAAAGGGATCAATTCAACAAGAAGAGCTAACTATCCTAAATATATATGCACCCAATACAGGAGCACCCAGATTCATAAAGCAAGTCCTGAGTGACCTACAAAGAGACTTAGACTCCCACACATTAATAATGGGAGACTTTAACAACCCACTGTCAATATTAGACAGATCAACGAGACAGAAAGTTAACAAGGATATCCAGGAATTGAACTCAGCTCTGCACCAAGAGGACCTAATAGACATCTACAGAACTCTCCACCCAAAATCAACAGAAAATACATTCTTCTCAGCACCACATCACACTTATTCCAAAATCGACCACATAATTGGAAGTAAAATACTCCTCAGCAAATGTAAAAGAACAGAAATTATAACAAACTGTCTCACAGACCTCAGTGCAATCAAACTAGAACTCAGGATTAAGAAACTCACTAAAAACCACTCAACTACATGGAAACTGAACAACCTGCTCCTGAATGACTACTGGGTACATAACGAAATGAAGGCAGAAATAAAGACGTTCTTTAAAACCAAAGAGAACAAAGACACAACATACCAGAATCTCTGGGACATATTCAAACCAGTGTGTAGAGGGAAATTTATAGCACTAAGTGCCCACAAGAGAAAGCAGGAAAGATCTAAAATTGACACCCTAACATCACAATTAAAAGAACTAGAGAAGGAAGAGCAAACACATTCAAAAGCTAGCAGAAGGCAAAAAAATAACTAAGATCAGAGCAGAACCGAAGGAAAAAGAAACATAAAAAACCCTTCAAAAAATCAATGAACCCAGGAACTGGTTTTTCGAAAGGATCAACAAAATTGATAGACCGCTAGCAAGACTAATAAAGAAGAAAAGAGAGAAGAATCAAATAGATGCAATAAACACTGATAAAGGGATATCACCACCGATCCCACACAAATACAAACTACCATCAGAGAATACTATAAACACTTCTATGCAAATAAACTAGGAAATCTAGAAGAAATGAATAAATTCCTTGACACATACACCCTCCCATGCAAATAAACTAGGAAATCTAGAAGAAATGAATAAATTCCTTGACACATACACCCTCCCAAGACTAAACCAGGAAGACGTTGCATCTCTGAATAGACCAATAACGGGCTCTGAAATTGAGGCAATAAGTAATAGCTTACCAACCAAAAAAAGTCCAGGACCAGATGGATTCACAGCCGAATTCTAGCAGAGGTACAAGGAGGAACTGGTACCATTCCTTCTCAAACTATTCCAATCAATAGAAGAAGAGGGAATCCTCCCTAACTCATTTTATGAGGCCAGCATCATCCTGATACCAAATTCTGGCAGAGACACAACAAAAAAAGGAATTTTAGACCAATGTCCCTGATGAATATCAATGCAAAAATCCTCAATAAAATACTGGCAAACCGAATCCAGCAGCACATCAAAAAGCTTATCCACCATGATCAAGTGGGCTTCATCCCTGGGATGCAAGGCTGGCTCAATATACGCAAATCAATAAACGTAATCCAGCATATAAACAGAACCAAAGACAAAAACCACATGATTATCTCAATAGATGCAGGAAAGGCCTTTGACAAAATTAAACAACACTTCATGCTAAAAACTCTCAATAAATTAGGTATTGATGGGACATATCTCAAAATAATAAGAGCTATCTATGACAAACCCATAGCCAATATCATACTGAATGGGCAAAAACTGGAAGCATTCCCTTTGAAAACTGGCAAAAGACAGGGATGCCCTCTCTCACCACCCTATTCAACATAGTATTGGAAGTTCTGGCCAGGGCAATCAGGCAGGAGAAAGAAATAAAGGGTATTCAATTAGGAAAAGAGGAAGTCAAATTGTCCCTGTTTGCAGATGACATGATTGTATATCTAGAAAACCCCATTGTCTCAGCCCAAAATCTCCTTAAGCTGATAGGCCACTTCAGCAAAGTCTCAGAATACAAAATCAATGTGCAAAAATCACAAGCATTCTTATACACCAATAACAGACAAACAGAGAGCCAAATCATGAGTGAACTCCCATTCACAATTGCTTCAAAGAGAATAACATACCTAGGAATCCAACTTACAAGGGATGTGAAGGACCTCTTCAAGGAGAACTACATACCACTGCTCAATGAAATAAAAGAGGATACAAACAAATGGAAGAACATTCCATGCTCATGGATAGGAAGAATCAATATCGTGAAAATGGTCATACTGCCCAAGATAATTTATAAATTCAATGCCATCCCCATCAAGCTACCAATGACTATCTTCACAGAATTGGATAAAACTACTTTAAAGCTCATGTGGAACCAAAAAAGAGCCCACATTGCCAAGTCAATCCCAAGCCAAAAGAACAAAGCTGGAGGCATCACACTACCTGACTTCAAACTATACTACAAGGCTACAGTAACCAAAACAGCATGGTACTGGTACCAAAACAGAGATATAGATCAATGGAACAGAACAGAGCCCTCAGAAATAATGCCACATATCTACAACTATCTGATCTTTGACAAACCTGAGAGAAACAAGCAATGGGGAAAGGATTCCCTATTTAATAAATGGTGCTGGGAAAACTGGCTGGCCATATGTAGAAAGCTGAAACTGGATCCCTTCCTTACACCTTATACAAAAATTAATTCAAGATGGATTAAAGACTTGAACATTAGACCTCAAACCATAAAAACCCTAGAAGAAAACCTAGGCCATGCCTTCAGGACATAGGCATGGGCAAGGACTTCATATCCAAAACACCAAAAGCAATGGCAACAAAAGCCAAAATTGACAAATGGGATCTAATTAAACTAAAGAGCTTCTGCACAGCAAAACAAACTACCATCACAGTGAACAGACAACCTACAGAATGGGAGAAAATTTTTGCAATCTACTCATCTGACAAAGGGCTAATATCCAGAATCTACAATGAACTCAAACAAATTTACAAGAAAAAAAACAAACAACCCCATCAACAAGTGGGTGAAGGATATGAAGAGACCCTTCTCAAAAGAAGACATTTATGCAGCCAAAAAACACATGAAAAAATGCTCATCATCACTGGCCATCAGAGAAATGAAAATCAAAACCACAATGAGATACCATCTCACACCAGTTAGAATGGTGATCATTAAAAAGAAACAACAGATGTTGGAGAGGATGTGGAGAAATAGGAACACTTTTACACCGTTGGTGGGACTGTAAACTAGTTCAACCATTGTGGAAGTCAGTGTGGCGATTCCTCAGGGATCTAGAACTAGAAATACCATTTGACCCAGCCATCCCATTACTGGGTATATACCCAAAGGATTATAAATCATGCTGCTATAAAGACACATGCACACGTATGTTTACTGAGGCACTATTCACAATAGCAAAGACTTGGAACCAACCCAAATGTCCAACAATGATAGACTGGATTAAGAAAATGTGGCACATATACACCATGGAATACTATGCAGCCATAAAAATGATGAGTTCATGTCCTTTGTAGGGCCATGGATGAAGCTGGAAACCATCATTCTCAGCAAACTATCAAAGGACAAAAAACCAAACACCACATGTTCTTACTCATAGGTGGGAATTGAACAATGGGAACACATGGACACAGGAAAGGGAACATCACACACCTGGGCCTGTTGTGGGGTGGGGGGAGAGGGGAGGGATAGCATTAGAGATATACCTAATGTTAAATGGCGAGTTAATGGGTGCAGCACACCAACATGGCACATGTATACATATGTAACAAACCTGCATGTTGTGCACATGTACCCTAAAACTTAAAGTATAAAAAGAAAAGAAATATCTACTTATCTTTGTCTTGTTAGTCTTTTTGTTTGTTTTAGAGATTGTGGTGGTTTTATAAGATTTTATGACTTTGCAGGACTATCCCTTTGTGTATGTTTCTAATTTCAAAAATCATTGCTTTTTATTTTTTATTTTTGGACCATAAGTGTATGTTCCTCCTTGGGGGAATAACTTTTTCTACCTTGATCTAAACCAGCAACTCATGCCAGCCTTCCCTTTTCCGGGCTAATTAGCTCATAGTTTTACTTTCTCAATGTAAACTTTATTTCCTCAGGGATCATTTCTCTGATCACCCACCTTGCCATCTAGATAAGTTTAATTTCTCTGTCACAGCTCTCACAATACCCTGTGTTTTATTATCTGTACTTTAATGTTTTCATTTATTCCTCCAAAGGTAGTGGGCACTTATAATTGAATTATGTTTGTGACTTTAATTTAATGTCACCTCACCCATCATTGCATACTCCTGGAGAGGCTGTTGAGAATACTCCCCTTTACACCTACACATCTAGCATGATGCATGCTAGAAAGGTGGGTTCAATAAATTGTTGGGCATTTATGGATGTTGAATATTTTATACGTATAAAACAAAATTCTAGCATCATCAATGCTATTTTAAATTACTTAAAATCAATATTTTATCTAGCATTTGATAATAGTTATAGGATCTATGCTAAATTTTCTAAGGCACAGTTACAATCATAATTGCAAGTCAAGTACTTGGCGATTAAACACACATTCTTGGGATTTTTTTAGTCACAGGAATTTTTTAGCCATAAAAATCAATCAATCAATCAATCTCTCTCTCTCTCTCTCCCCCTCTTCCTCTCCCTCTCTCCCCCTCTTCATCTCCTTCCCCCTCTCTCCCTCTATCCCCCGTCTCTCTCTCCCCTTCTCTCTAGTGCACATGTATACACACAATTATACACAAAAACACACACAGGAAAGGAATAAGAGTATAAATTTTCAGGTAGATAATCATTTCAGCCTTCAGTAATGTGCAAATGTGCAATTACACACAAAAATGCATCACCTAGAGGATAAATAAGAGAGGAAAATCATTATATTGTAATTTCCATGAGTTGCTTCTTAGGTAAGTCTATTTAGTGAAGACCTACATTTTGTCCCATTGTAATGTGAATCACATTTTACATTCATGATTTATATCACATTTTCCTTTTCTATTCGATTATCTTCTTTTTCTAAAACAAACAACAAATTATAATATTTAATGTAGTGTTAGAAATAAATGAGAGAACATTCAGTTTGGATTTCAAAATTTGGCTTAATGTATTGCAGCATCTGCACCTCTTCTAATTAGAGATGACTATAAAACATCTTGGCTCTATGCAAATAACACCAAATCTAATGGTGTTATAATGACTTGCTCTTCTACTCTTGAAGATAGCCCTCAAACCTAAAATAGCTAAACCTGGTAAGAAATTGGCCAGCAAACTTGATAAGCACTTGCCTTGCAGGTAATCCATAGAATGCCTTTTTTCAATGTTAAATTACCTTTATAAAGAATCTAAACAGTCTAATTCTTAAATTAATAATAAATTCATTTCATAAATCTGCTACCAGTATAAAAGTCACTATAACAAATATCTAGACAATATACTATCTTAGAATGCAGCTCAGTCTATTCAAAAATTGATCTGCTGCAGTGATGTGGGTTTCCATCTTTTGGATATATGTTGAGCCTTAGATACCTGTGTATCAGACCTTGCTGTTTCACCTCCATTACCTGCTAGCGTTTTGTCTCTGGAGCTTATTGACTACTGCAATATATTATAAGATCTCTACCTGTTTTCAGGGAGAGATGTCATAAGAAAAATGTTAGAAATTCTTAAAAGTGAAATAAACCAACAGTTACTGATTACTCAAGAAATATAAGAGAACATTTTTAGTAGTGTGAAGTGTCCTTAAGGTTACTCATTAATAACAAAAGCTAATGTGTTCTAAAACTCAGCATTTTGGTTAGTGTTTAAATTATTTAGAAGTAAGAATTAAGAACACAGGAACAGTGGGCCAGGGGCATGAGTTGCTAAAGCAATGCTAATTATTAAACATGCTTGAATGTAGCAATTAATATCAGAAGATCAATTTTACTTTTAAATATTTTACTTTTACAAGCTATTGGGAAAGTATATCTGAAACTACTGTATAAGTGAAACCACTATTAAAAACCTCAGTTTGTATATTATTAATTGGTTAAGATATGGCTTAGGGTGTGTTTTCACAGATTATAGTGGGAACGCTTCTCTCACATAACAGAGAAAGACTCCTCACCCTGTAAGATTCCATCCTTAGTACACCAGGCTTTTAAAAGGATCATTTGAGATCATGATGTATTTAGATCATTGAATCATTCAATGCTTATGCCAGAATCAATCACTTCACATGCAGTTGAGTTTGTAAAAGAACCACTCAGCTGCCATGCACCCTAATCTGTATTTTCAGCTGAAAACCTATGTACAAACTACTGCCCCAGATAAGAATTATACACTATGAAATAGAGTGGGGAAGAGTAACTTTAGAGAGCAGAAACCTGGGAAACACTACCTCAGAGAGTTGATGAAGGTCAACATTAAATGTGGTAACTCATGTTAACAGTATATATCCTTGATATGATGTGATAAAAATTGCACTTTGCTTCTGTGATTTTCCTCCTCAGAACTCAGAACCCCGAAATAGTTATGATAAAAAAATCAGATAAGTCTCAAGTGAGGGATGCTTTACAAAATATCTAAACAATGATTCTCAAAACTGTCAAGAACAACAAAAACAAGGAAAGTCTAAGAAACCATCACACCCAATAGTAGCATACAGACAGGATAACAAAATGTAATATGATATCCTTGTGGAATCCTGGATCAGAAAAGGGACATTAGACAAAAATTAAGAAAAACTGAATAATGAATGCACTTTAATTAATAATAATATGCAAACATTGCTTTATTAATTATGGTCAATGAACCCTACTAATATATTATGTTAATAATAAAATAACCTAGGTGCTGAATATATGGAAACTTTCTGTAGTATATATGCAATTTGGGAGTAAATCTAAAACTCTTCTAACAATAGTGTTAATGTTCAAAACACCATAAAAAGACCAAAGATGCTGAAAGTGAGTCTGATGACTCACAAGAAACAGCAGATCTAGAAAGTTTTCTCTTTTTAACAATGCTTAAGGGAGTTAATTTGGCTCAAGATTTCTTAATGACTACAGAAAATAAATTGAGAATATCCTTATACAGATTATATAATTAACTGCATCAGCTGAATCCATAGCCCTGGTATATACCCCTTTATATATGAGTTAAATTATGAAAACACAAACAAAACTAATCCACAGAACCATTGCATTGAATGATAAGAATGCTTGAGATTTAACACTGAAATGTACTTTCACTCTTACTTTTAATGTATTTATTAGGATAACAATTTATTTCATTGATTCTAGATAAAAATTTTGGTAGCCGTAAAGAGTGACAAATTGAAATTGTGACTTGAAATAATCATAGTATACCTTATTTCATAAAATGAACAACACAACAAAGCAAAAAAAAAAAAAAAAGAAATTAAGGCAAAAATCAAGAAATTCTTTTAAACTAATGAAAACAAGGATACAACATACCAATATCTCTGAGACACAGCTAAAGCAGTGTTAAGAGGAAAGTTTATAGCACCAAACACTTTAATCAAAAAATCAGAAAGATCTTAAATTTATAACCCAACATTACATCTGGACAAACTAGAAAAACAAGAGCAAATTAATCCCAAAGTTAGCAGAAGAAAAGAAATAACCAAAGTCAGAGCTGAACTG
Source organism: Pan paniscus (assembly GCF_029289425.2). Classification (NCBI taxonomy): domain Eukaryota; kingdom Metazoa; phylum Chordata; class Mammalia; order Primates; family Hominidae; genus Pan; species Pan paniscus. The sequence goes on along the minus strand of NC_073258.2, from coordinate 91,432,112 downwards.
AATGACATTGAGATGCGAAAATCCATACAAAAGATTAACAAAATTAAAAGTTTATTCCTTGAAAGAATAAATAAGATAAATAGAGTGCTGGCTAGACTAATAAAGAAAAAAAAGAGAAAACCTAAATAAACACAATCAGAAACGACAAAGGTGACTGATATAGTTTGAATATTTGTCCCCACCAAACTCTTATTTTGAATTGTAATCCCCAATGCTGGGGGAGAGACATAGTGGAAGGTGCTTGGATCACGGGGTTGGCATACTCTTTTCTGAGAGTGAATTCTAGTGAAATCTGGTCATTTAAAAGTGTGTCGCACCTCTCCCCACCTCTATCTCTTGCTTGCTCCTGCTTTTACCCTGTGAAGTGCCTGCTCCCATTTCACTATCTGCCTTGACTGCAAGCTCCCAGACTCTTCATCCGAAGACAAGGATATGCCAGCACCATGCGTTGTATAAAGCCTGCAGCCATGAGCCAATTAAACCTCTTTTTTTTTAAATAAATGACCCAGTCTCAGGTTGTTCTTTATGGCAATGCAAGAATGGTCTAATACAGTGACATTACCACCAACCCCACAGAAATACAGAAAACCTTCAGAAACTATTATGAAAAGGTCCATGCACAGAAATTAGAAAACCTAGAAGAATTGGATAAATTCCTGGATATATGCAGCTTCCCAAGATTGAACCAGGAATAAATTAAATACCTGAAGAAATCAATAGAGTTCCAAAATTGAATAAGTAATTTAAAAAAACCTACCAACTAGTAAAAGCCCTGGACCAAATGGAGTCACATCTGAATTCTATTAGATTTATGAAGAAAAGCTAGTACCAATACTACTGAAACTATACAAAAAATTCCAGGAGGAGACATTCCTCCCTAACTCATTCTATGAGGCCAGCATCATTCTGATACCAAAGCCTTAACCCAGCAACATCACATTACCTGATTTTAAATTATATTAGAAAGCTACAGTAACCAAAGTGCATGGTACTGGTATAAAAACAGAGACAAAGACAAATGGAACAGGCTAGAGAATCCAGAAATAAAGTGACAAACCTACAACTATCAGATCTTCAATAAACCCTACAAAAATAAGCAATGAGGAAAGGATTTCCTATTCAATAAACGCTGCTGGGATAACCAGCTAGCCATATGCAGAATAAAACTGACCCTGTTCTTTTACCATATAACTTAACTCAAGATTTATTAAAGACTTAAATATAAAACCTAAAGCTGTAAAAACCATTGAATATAGCCTAGGTAATACCATTCTGGACATAGACCTTGGTGAAGATTTTGTGACAAAGACTCCAAAAGCAATTGTAACAGAACCAAAAATGGACAAATGAGACCTAATTAAACTAAAGAGCTTCTGGATAGTGAAAGAAACTATCAATAGAGCAAACAGGCAATCTACAGAATGAGAAAATATTTGCAAACTATACATGTGATAAAGATATAATATCCAGAATCTATAAGGAACTAAAACAAATCAACAAGCAAAAACCAAACAATCCCATTAAAATTCGGCAAAGGACATGAACACACACTTCTCAAAAGACGATATATACATGGCCAGTAAGCATATGAAAAAAATGCTGAATATTGCTGATCAATAGAGAAATGCAAATCAAAACCACAATGAGATACCATCTCACACCGGTCAGAATGGTATTTTTAAAAATTCAGAAAATAACAGTTGTTGGAGAGGTTGTGGAAAAAAGGAAATTCTTATACATTGCTGATAGGGATGTAAATTAGTTCAGCCACTGTAGAAAGCAGTTTGGAGATTTCTCAAATAACTTAAAACAGAACTACCGTTCAACTCATCAATCCCACTACTAGGCATATACTCAAAAGAATATAAATCATTCCAGGAGGCTGAGGCAGAAGAATCGCTTGGACCCAGGAGGTGGAGGTTGCAGTGAGCTGAGATTGTGCCACTGTACTCCAGCCTGGGTGACAGAGTGAGACTCTGTCTCAAAAAAAAAAAAAAGAATATAAATCATTCCACCATAAAGACACATGCATACATATGTTCACCGCAGCACTGTTCACAATAACAAAAACATGGAATCAACCTAGATGCCCATCAACAGTGGAATAAAGAAAATGTGGTACATAGACACTATGGAGTACTATGCAACCATAAGAAAGAATGAAATCATGTCCCTTGCGACAACATGGATGGATCTGAAGGCCACTATCTTAGGAAAATTGACAGAGGAACAGAAAAATCAAATTGCATGTTCTTACTTATAAGTGGGTGCTAAACTTTGAGTATACATGGACACAAAGTGGGGAACAATGAACACTGGGGCCTACTGAGGGAGGAGGATAGGAGACAGGTGAGGATTTAAAAACTACATATCTGGTACTATGGTCACCACCAGGGTGAGACCAAATCATTTGTTCACAAATCCCAAGCCATACAGTATTGATCCATGTGAAATACCTGCACATATACTGCCTGAACCTAATATAAAAGCTGGAAAAAAAATCAAACTTCAGTTCCTCTGTCATTTTAGTAGTAACATGTGTTTTTTAAGTGCATTTATTTGCTGCTGTATTGGAAAGTGGAGAAAATAAAACATTTTCATCACTAAAGAAAGTTACATTGGGTAGCACTATTTCACTTAAAGAAGAAAGAAGCCAGGATTACTGAAATTTCCTTTCCAAAGAAACAATAAAAAGAAAGAAAAAAAAACTTACTGAATCTTTGGCCAGAAAAAACATAAGCAACTTTTTTTTTTTTTTTTTGCCAAAGAAATTGACATAAAACAGCAGATTTGTAAAGGAGTAGAAGATTTAGAAGGCTCAATTCTCCCTACTCAACTACACAGAAGCATTATAAAAGAAAGAATACATGTATACACAATCCTCAAAATGTTCAATAAAATTCACTGAATTGAAAATATGTTTATCAAGATCATGAATAGGGAGCCCACAGAACACCCAAGAAAGACTTTTTATAGTCAAAGGAATTTTTACTTCCTCAGAGTCTCAGCAGGCACAGGACTTCTCTAGTACAGAGGAAAGTTAAGAGCAAAGGCTGCAATAATATCAATATTAAACCAGTTCTCTTTCAAATACATAAGGGAGAAGTACAAAAAAAAAGAATTATTTCAGAGTTCCTCAACAAGAGTGCTATTAGTGTTTTGATTGGAACAGTTCTAGAATGTACAAAATTGTCTAGAACTTTATAAGATGTTTTACATACCTGAGCTTTGGTCACTAAATGCCAGTAATGTCCCATTGAGACAATCAGAAATGCCCCTTAAAATTTACAAAAGTTTTCCTAAACAGTTAGTACTATTAAGCCAGTTGAGAAAATCAAGAATTCTCAGCATAAAAGAGGCCAGACAGGCGTTACTGTATCCCCATGGGTTAATAACATAGAACCAAGTTTGAGAAAAGAACAAGACACCATTAGGAGAAGCAGTTAATTGACCAGAGATATTGGTAACTTATTGAATATATTTATCTGCTTAATATTTAAACCAAGTTTGAGAAAAGAACAAAACACCATTATGAGAAGTAATCAATTGGCCAGAGAGATTGGTAACTTATTGAATATATTTATCTGCTTAATGTTTTAAAACAATTTTAAGGCTGCAGAGGCACTGAAACTTAATTGCTCAATTAATTGCCAAGTTAGAGCTACAGTTTTATTTATTGAACAAATCTTTTAACCTAAAAATTTTCAGACATCAGTCAGGATCTTCTCATAATTCAGGTTAACCTAATCAGAGACAAGGTATAGTTTAAATTTCATAACATTTCCTATACTGCTATAACAAATAACCACAAATTTAGTGGCTTCAAATGATACAAATTTACCGTCTTACAGTTCTAGAAGTGAGAAATGGTTCTCCTTCGACTAAAATCAAGGTGTTGGCAGGCAGGGCTGTAACTTTCTGCAGGTGCTAGAGGGTACTTCCTTGCTTTTTTCCAGCTTCTGGAAATTGCTCATATTCCTTCACCCCTGGCCCTTTCTTCCATCTTTAAGTTAGCAATGCCAGGCCAATTCCTTTTCACATGATTGTCTTTCTTTCACTCTCTCTACAGTCTCCCTCTTCCACTTTATAAGGACCCTTGTGATCCATTGGTCCCACTGAAATAATTGAAGATAATATTTCCATTTCAAGGCTAGCTGGTTAGGACCTTAATTCACCTTTGCCATGTAACCTAATATATCCACAGATTCTAAGCATTAGGAGACAGGTATGTTGGGGAGGTTGGGGGGTGGTGGGTGGCAGATTATTCTGCTTTCATTTACTTAAAAAGTTTAGAGTGTTAGGATCTTCTTGCAATTTAATTCAGATAGTCCTAGTTAGAGACAAGATATAGTTTAAACTGTATGTTAAATGACATTCTTAACATTTTATGAAAACTCTTAGTTTTATTATATCTTTGTAATCATAAAGAAAATCACTTAAATGAATTTAAATATTTTTAAATTGCCTAGCAGAAAGAACATAGAATACTTACATTGTAAGACAGTATTATTGTTAAAATATTATACTATTTCATGTGGGCCAAAACTAAAATTTAGATTTTGACTGTTTTCCAGAAAACTGAATCTCAACTTTTGTTTCCAGCTCTAAAAACACACACACGCATGCACCCAAACACAATGGAACAAGGAAAGGATCTAAATTTCAATATGAGTTAATTATACATTATAATATTAATTATATAACTAAATAACTATTAGAATATTCAGGATATTGTATCCCTTATTCCCAGCAGTCTAAAATTGCCATGTTTCAGAGAGGAGAAAACTTTGTTTATATGAAGATAGTCTGCTTGATCTAAGAACGCAAAGATTGGCACTATTGTATTTAATGCCCTTTCAAACTACATTTGAGGATCTGTACTGGATTTAACTGAATCTCCAGTGAAATATATATTTTAAAACTTATATTATTGATTTTAATTATATTTTTCCTCAATCTTGTTTCAGATAATTTTATCATCTCTATAGGTGCTACTTTGTTATGCTTCTTATCATTTCATTACATCATACAGATCTCTAATATCACATGAAATTTTTTTACTAAATAAATATTTTGAACTTGAACAATCTCATTTATTGCAGTAAAAAAAAAAAAAAAAAAAAAACACACCTCCCAGTATGTGGTTCTCTTTGAGCATCAAAGGGAAGATGACTAACAATATTATAAATATTATATTTTGGTTGTTTTTTGTTTTTGGATCAGCAATTTATTTTAATTCTTTAGTCTGTTTACCCACTCAAAATTAGGATTGTTGCTATTGACTGGATTTTTAAAAAGTAATTTAAAATGTCTAATAATATTCTCACTCACAGAAGTTAAATGGCTAATAGGTAAAAGTAATCTATAAATTGTAAATTACTATTTGAACGTTATATGTAATTATAAAATGTGTGTTCATGTCTGAATTATGTAGGTGGCAACTAGGAATGATCGAAAATAAGATCTGGTGAACTTTATGCCTCATTTACACACTATTTTGTCAGAAAACCCTATTTTATCTGTGTTACTGGCAATATTTCTCTTAGGGGAAATGTAAATAGTGTATTATTTTTAGATAATTAGAAAAAGTTGAGGTTTGCTGGAAAAAGATTTTTTTTAATAGGACTATAGTGGTTTATAGTATCTGAGGACCTGGCATCAAGTAGAAAAGTTAGCATTTCCTCTTTATCAAAGTTAACATGCAGTGTATGAAAAATAAGCCTATCTCACAAATGTGGTCTTCCACACTATCACAAAATTTTGCACACTTTCAATTTTTCTTGTAGGACTACATTTTGTCACTGTGTTTTGTTCCATTTATATTCATTTTGTTTTTTAAACTTTTATTTTAATTTCAGGGGTATATGTGCAGGTTTGTTACACAGGTAAATTGTGTCACGGAGGTCTGTTGTACAGTTTATTTCATCATCCTAGATATTAAGCCTAACTAACTTTCCCAATTTTGCTTGTTTTTTTAAGTTAAAAATAAATAAATAAATAAATAAATAAACAAACAAACAGTCTCTTTACAACTACATACTGGTTGAGAGAACTAAGGGAGGGGTAAAACTTCTGTTCTTGAGGTGTAGTGTCAAAAACTATTGGATTTATTTCGGGAATAACCACTACTCAGAATAATAATACATCAAAAAACAAAAGAATAGGGCAGAACGAGAGTTCTTGTAACATGAGAACAAAGTTGAGAATTGGCCACATGAACTGGGAAGATTTACAGTGAGCAAAACTGAGGTAAAAAATCAGACTGAATGTGGTTGGCAAATTTCCTACTCATAGACAGGATCAGTTGTTCTATAATAGGAAAACAAGAAAAGAAAGTTGACAATAAATTACCACCACAAAGAACTACCTTTGCAATAAGGACTTAAGTAATAAGTTAACATTTTGATGGCCATCCTGAACAGCAAGTTAGGCCCTCAAGGAAAAACGTGGGAAAGCTCACTCAAAATGTTCTAGTGTTTTACCACATTGTCACAGTAGTTGCTAGAAGTAAAGAAGAAAGCACTTGATCTTTCATTAAAAAAAAAAAGAAGGAAGAAAACAAAAAAAAATGCATGGAAGAAGGAGAGGAAAAAAGTATTTTAAACTTCTATGGCATTTTCTATGTCATCAAAGTGCTTTAATTTTATAGACCCTGAGATGCTTTCAAAAAATTACCAAGCGTATATTTTATTATCTTCAGTCTATTAATGAAGAGTTGGAGGTTAGTTGGTCAGCCAGACACAACATAGCAAGTCACTAAAAGATCTTGTATCAAGTCTTTCAAATCTCTTAAGTATCCTTTTGGGTTTTTTTTTCCCCCAAGATGGAGTCTTGCTCTGTTGGATAGGCTGGAGTGCAGTGGCACATTGTCGGCTCACTGCAACCTCCACCTCCCAGGTTTAAGCAATTCTCCTGCCTCAGTCTCCTGAGTAACTGGGACTACAGTTGTGCACCACCATGCTCGGCTTAACTTTTTGTATTTTTAGTAGAGACAGGATTTCACCATGTTAGTCAGGCTGGTCTCGAACCCTTGACCTCATGATTCGCCTGCCTTGGCCTCCCAAAGTGCTGGGATTATAGGCGTGAGTCGCCACACGTGGCCTAAGTATGCTTTTTTTTTTATAAAAAGTAATAATGTTTTTAAAAACTTGAGCTCATTAAGGAGTCTGTTACCTAATGGTCCAATATTAGCATAAATTAGCTAATTATTTCTCTAATAAACAGAGTAAAAGCATTAGATCTGCCAGTCTCTTCTAAGTTCAATTTCAGCAGTGCCATTTTTTAGGACACTGGCAGTCATAGTCACACTACTATTTTTTAATACCAGTTTGGCAAAAGAATAAAATAAATGAGAAAACATAACAGATGCTTCACACACTGTGTTAGACACTACAGTTTAAAAGAGAAATAAATACTGAGCCTAACCTGGATGGGCATACAGCTAAGTAAAGGAGACAAGTGTAAATAAATTGTTAAATCATATCTTTCCTACTGTTACTTAAGAGGTATAGCCATGAGTGACTATGCCTGCAGGGGAAAACATATGGCTTCTTAGAAGACATGAATTACAGTGAAATCATAAAAGATATTCCAGGAGAGAACTTTCACTTCTGATTAATTTTTTTAAGTAGTAAAAGTATGTCCCTCCCTCACAAATAAAGAGAACAAGTAGAATAAGAAATGAAATCATAGGAACTCAATGAGCCCAACACATCAAGCAAATCTGCACTCACTCAATTGTTTTCCACAGGCCTTTACTGAGAGCATGTAAGTAGTAAAGTGAGGCCCAGATAAAGCAAGAGCTGAGTAAGCTCCTTAGGAAGACAGGGACATTCTCAAGTACCAGGCTGAAGCCCATTGAAAACTGGGAGCAAGACAGAAAATCTCAGAGAATGACTTTCAAGTATTCTAGGTCTTGATGGGTATGAGGCAGTGTCTCTGGAAGCCTGAAAATTCAGAAAAATTCAGCTGATGCACATTGCTTTCAATTATACTTCAGAACAACCACTAGATAGACCATATACTGCATGATACAATATGTATCAAAAATTCCAAATGATAAAGATAATACAGAATGTGTTTTCTGACCACAATGGTGATAGATTGATAATTAGTAACCCTGGGATATTTAGAAAATCCCAAAATATATGGAAATTAAGCCTCAGAAGTCTATACAACTTGTAAACAAAAAATAAAATCACAGGGGAAATACTAAGATATTTTCAACTAAAAGGTACAGAAAACACAGTATATATATTAAGCTCTAGAGTTAGCAGCTATAGAAGTTTTAAAATGAAATTTATAGCTTTAAATGTCCATGTTGGTAAAAAAAAAAAAAAGAAATGTGTAAAACCAATAATCTAAACTGCCAAATTAAGGTAGTGAAAAAATAGCAAGTTTAGTCTACAATGTGACACAACACTTTTCAAGCACTGTTAACCTCAATTCATATCCAGAAAAGTATTTTCAGTGGAAATCAACACATTCTCAGATGAAGAAAAATAAGATATATCATCACCAATGCATCTACCTTAAAATGATGGCCAAATGAAGTTCCCTAAACGAAGATGATATAAAAAGGGATCTTGGAACATCAGGAACATTGTTTTCATTTAAAACAATGAAAATAGTTTTAAAATGAGTAAATATAATAGAATTTGATTCTCATTAGTTTTCTAGGTTATATTTCATTATTAAACCAAAAATTATACCACTGCCTGATGTATGTCTCAATGTATGTAGAGGGAAAAAATAAGGTAGTTGTATCTCCTTAGTTTTTAGAAGCTATTTACACTGAGTAAAAAATTCTAGATTAACAGTTTGGGTTTTCTTCTGTTTCCTTTAGTGTTTTAAGGAACTACTCTACTGTCTCTCTGACTGCATTGTTTCTGGCAAGAAAACTGCTGTCATCTTATTTTTTGTCTCTCCTTATGTAACATTTTTTTTTTCCTCTAGCTGCTAAGGCTTTTTCCTGATCTGTTGTTTTGAGCACTATGATTGTGGTAAGCCAGATGGTAATTTTGTATTTTCATTAATTGGGGTTCATTGAAATTCTTTAACGTATTGGTTTATAATTTTCACTAAACTTGGAAAAATTTTGTCCATTATCTCTAGAAGTATTTTGCTGTCCTCCCCTTCCACTGTATCCTTGTATCCTTTTTTTTTTCTAGCACTCCAAATTACACATACACATGGCTACTTGAAATTGGCATACTTCTCACTGATGCTCTTTTCTTTCTTTCTTTTTTAAAATTCCATTATCTTTCTGTGTTTCATATTGGGTGATTTCCATTGTTATGTTTTTAAGCTTGCTAATATTTTATTTCTGAAATATCTATTCTTATAATTCTCATCGTTTATTTTTCTCTTTTTCTTTTTATAATTTCAACTTTTATTTTAGATTAAGGGAGTATACGTGAAGATTTGTTACACAGGTATATTGTGTGACACTGAAGTTTGAAGTATGAATGATCCCATCACCCAGGTAATGAGCATAGTACCCAATAGGTAGTTTTGCAGCACTTGTCCCCATTCCCCTCTTCCTTCTTTACTAATCCTCAGTGTCTATGGTTAACATCTTTATGTCCATAGGTACCTGGTGCTCGTTAATAACTTAAGTGAGAACATGTGGTATTTGGTTTTCTGCTCCTGCATTAATTTGCTTAGGATAACAGCCTCCAGCCATATCCAGGTTGCTGTGAAGGATCTGATTTCATTCCTTTCTATTGGTGCATAGTACTCCACTGTGTCCATGTACCATATTTTCTTCATGCAATCCATGGCTAATGTGCACCTACATTGATTCCATGTATTTTCTATTGTGAATATTGCAGCGATGAACATATTAGTGTGTGTGTGTCTTTTTAGTACAACAATTTTTTTTTTCCTTTGAGTACATAACAAGTAATGGGATTGCTGGGTCAAATGGTAGTTCTGTTTTAAGTTCTTTGAGAAGTCACCAAACTGCTTTCCACGGTGGCTGAACTAATTTACATTCCCAACAACAGTGTTTAAGAGTTCTCTTTTCCCTGCAGCCTCACCAGGATCCATTCTTTACTGACATTTTATTAATAGCCATTCTGACTGATGTGAGTTAGTATCTCATTGTGGTTTTGATTCACCTTTTTCTGATGATTGATAATGGCGAGCATCTTTTCATATGTTTTTTGGCCACTTATATGTCTTCTTTTGATATGTGTCTGTTCATGTTGTTTGCCCACCTTTTAAGGGGGTTATATCTTTTTTTGCTTGTTGAATATTTTAAGTTCCTTATAGATTATGGATAATAGACCTTTTTCAGATGCATTGTTAGAAAATATTTTCTCTCATTCTGTAGGTTGTCTGTTTACTCTGTTGATACTTTCTTTTGATGTGCAGAAGCTCTATTTAGTTCTATTAGGTTCCACTTGTCAGTTTTTGTTTTAACTGCAATTACTTTTGAGGACTTAGTCATAAATTATTTTTCAAGGCCAATGTCCAAAATGGTATTTCCTTGGTTTTCTTCTAGAATTCTTGTGGTTTGAGGTCATATACTTAAATCTTGAATCCATCTTATGTTTTGTACGTGGTGCAAGGAAAAGGTCCAGTTTCATTCTTCTGCATATAGCTAGCCAACTACCCAGCACCACTTACTGAATACAAAGTCTTTCCCCCATTGCTTATTTTTATATGCTTTGTTGAAGATCAGATGGCTGTAGTTGTGTGGTTTTACTTCTGGATTCCCTAACCTGTTCCATTTGTCTATGTGCCTGTTTTTGTACCAGTACCATGTTTCTTTGGTTCTGTAACCTCAAGTATAGTTTGAAGTCAGGTAGTTTTATGCCTCTGGCCTTGTTTTTTTGTGGTTGTTGTTGTTCTTTTTTTTTTCCTTTTTTTTTTTTTTTTTTCTTAGGATTGCTTTAGCTACTCAGGCTCCTTTCTGATTTCATGTGAATTTTAGAATAGTTTTTTTTTTTTTTCTAATTCTGTGAAATATGATAGGAATAGTGTTGGATCTCTACATTGCTTTGGGAAGTTTGGCTATTTTAACAATATCACTTCTTCTAATCCCTAAGCATGGAATGTTTTTCCATTTGTTTGTGTCACCTATTATTTATTTGTCAGCAGTGTTTTGTAGCTCTCCCTGTAGGGACTTTTCAACTCCTTGTATATATATATTTCCAGGTATTTTATTCTGTGTGTGTGGCTGTTGTAAATGGGATTATGTTCTTGATGTGGCTTTCAGCTTGAACGTATCCTGAAACTTTACTTTAGTATTTTATCAGATCTAAGAGCCTTTTGACAAATACTTCAGAATTATATCACTGGTGAAGGGAGAAAATTTGAATTCTTTTCCTATTTTAGTGCCTTTTCTTTCTCTTGCTTAATTGCTCTGGCTAGGACTTCCAATAATATGTTGAATAGGAGTGGTGAGAGTAAGCATGCTTGTCTTGTTTCTGATTTTAAGGGGAATGCCTCCAGCTTTTCCCCTTTCAGTATGATGTTTGTTGTGGGTTTGTCATAGATGGCTCTTATTATTTTAAGGTATATTTCTTGATGCCTAGATTGTTGCGGGGTTTTATCATGAAAGGAAGTTGGATTTTATCAAAAGCATTTTTCACATTTATTGAGATGATATGATTTTTGTTTCTAGTTGTTTATGTGGTAAATTACATTTATAGATTTTGGTTTGTTGAACCAATGTTGCATCCAAGGAATGAAGCCTACTTGATCCTAGTGAATCAACTTTTATGTGCTTCTGGATTTGGTTTGCTAGTATTTTATTGAGGATTTTTGTGTCTATTGCCATTAGGAATATTGGCTTGTGGTTTTCTTTTGTGTCATGTCTTTGCCAGGTTTTGATATCAGGGTGATGCTGGCTTTGTAGAATGAATTAGAAAGGAGCCTCTCCTTGATTTTTGGGAATAGTTTTAGTAGAATGACACCAATCTTCATTGTATATCTGTTAGAATTTGGCTATAAATCCATGTAGTTGGAGGCTTTTTTCAGACCGTAGGGATTTTTAAATTGTTAATTCAATTGCAGAACTTGATATTTGTCTGTTCAGGGTTTCAAATTCTCCTGATTGAAACTTGGGAGGTTGTATGTTTCCAGGAATTTATGTATTTCCTCTACATTTTCTGGTTTGTCTACAGAGAGTTGTTCATAATAGTCTCTCAAGATCTTCTGTATTTCTATGGTATTGGTTGTAATGTCACCTTTGTTGTTTCTGATGGTGCTTATTTGGATCTTATCCTGTTTTCTTTGTTATCTGACTAGCAGTCTATTGATCTTGTTTATCCTTTCAAAAACCAACTTTTGATTGTGTTGATTTTTTTGTATGGATTTTGGAGTCTCAAATTCATTTAGTTCTGCTCTGATTTTAGTTATTAATATTTTTCTGCTAGCTTTGGTGTTAGTTTGTTTTTGTATTTCTAGTTCCTATAGGTGTGATAGTACATTGTTACTAAAAGATCTTTCTAACACTTTGATGTAGGCTTTAACACTGTAAACATTCGTTTTAGCTGTGTCCCAGAGATTTTGATATATTGTATCTCTATTTTCATTAATTTCAAATGATGTTTTGATTTCTGCCCTAATTTCATTTTTTACCCAAAAGTCACTCAGAAGCAAGTTGCTTAATTTCCATATAATTCTGTGGTGTGGAAAGATCTTCTCGATTTTTATTTCTATTTTTATTCCACTGTAATAATATGAGAGTATGTTTGGTACGATTTCAATTTTTTGGAACTTATTGAAACTTGTTTTATAACTGAGCATGTGCTTGATCTTAGTGTATGCTTTACGTGTAGATGAGAAGAATGTATATTATGTGACCGATGGGTGGAGTATTCTGTAGATATCTATTATGTCTAATTGGTCAAGGGTTGAATTTAAGTCAAGAGTTTCTTTGTTAGTTTTCTGCCTTAATAATATGTCTAATGCTGTCAGTGGGGTGTTGACATCCCCCACTATTATTGTATGGCTGTCTGTCTTTTCACAGGTCAAGAAGTACTTGTTTTATGAATCTGTGTGCTCCAGTGTTGGGTTTCCATATATTTAAGATAATCAAGTCTTCCTGTTGAATTAAACCCTTTATCATTATGTAATGCTCTCCTTTGTCTCTTTTTATTGTTGTTGGTTTATAGTCTGTTTTATCTGATATAAGAATAGGACCCTCTGCTCTTTTTTGTCTTTCATTTGTGTGATAGGTCTTTCTCCAACCCTTTACTTTGAGCCTACAGGTGTCATTACATGTCAGATGGTTCTCCTGAAGACAGCAGATGGATGGTTCTTATTTCTATCCAACTTTCCACTCTGTGCCTTTTAAGTGGGGCATTTAGAACATTTTCATTAATGGTGACTATTGTTATGTGAGGTTTTAATTCTGTCTTGAAGCTTTTAAGAGATTGCTTTATAGTTTCTATTGTGTGGTTGCTTTATGGGGTCTATGGATTGTAAACTTAAGTGTGCTTTTGTGGTAGCAGATATTTTTTCTTTTGTTTCTATGCTAAGAACTCCCTTCAGAAGCTCTTGTAAGGTTGGTCTAGTTTTAACAAATTCCCATAGTGCTTACTTATTTAATTTTTTTTCTCCACTTATGAAGCTTACTTTGGCAGGATATAAAGTTCAGTTGGATTTTTTTTTCTTTCAGAACGCTGAACAGGCCTCCAATCTCTCCTGGCTTGTAAGGTTTCTAACGAGAAGATCTGACTTTTATTTCTCTAATTGCCTTTAAGAATTTTTCTTTAGCATTGATCTTGAAAAGCTTGGTAACTATCTCTCTTGGTGATGTTAATTTTATAAAGTATCTTTCAAGTGTTCCCTGAATTTCTTTTAGCTCGATGTCTACCTTTCTAAGATTAGGGACATTTTCTGAATTATTCTCTTAAGTATGTTTTCCAGGTTGTTTACATTTTTCCTTCTTGCTCAGGAATGCCTGTTATATGTAGCTTTGGTCACTTTACATAATCCCATATTTCGTGAAGAATATTTATTTTGAAAAATCTTTTTTCTTTATTTTTGTCTCACTGGATTACTTCAAAAGACTGGTCTTCAAGCTCTGAAATTCTTTCTTGTACTTGATCTAGTATATTGATAAAGCTTTTGACTGTATTTTAAAATTCTTTAAGTGAGTCTTTTAATTCCAGAAGTTCTGATTTCTTTTTAATATGTATATCTCTTCCTTCTTTTTCTGGATTGCTTTTGAATTTCTGTGTGTTGATTTTCAACCTTGCCTTAACTCATTGATCTTCCTTGCAATCCATGCACTGAATTCCTTATTTGTCACTTCTAAGTTTCCATTTTTATTAGGGATCATGGTTGGACAGCTCATGAAATCCTTTAGTGGTGTCACTACATTTATGTTTTTCATGGTGCCAGAATTCTTGCACTGGTTCCTTTCATTGGGAGATGCTAACACTTCTAATTTTTGTAATTATTTTGGAGCAGATAAAATGTTTTCTTTTCTTTTCTTTTCTTTTCTTTTTTTTTTTTTTTTGAGATGGAGTTTCATTCTTGTTGCCCAGGCTGGAGTGCAATGGCGCGATCTTGGCTCACTGCAACTTCCATCTCCCGGGTTCAAGCAATTCTCCTGCCTCAGCCTTCCTGAGTAGCTGGGATTCTAGGCATGTGCCACCATGCCGGCTAATTTTGTATTTTCAGTAGAGACAAGTTTCCTCCATGTTGGTCAGGCTGGTCTCAAACTCCCAACCTCAGGTGATCTGCCCGCCTTGGCCTCCCAAAGTGCTGGGATTACAGGTGTGAGCTACTGCACCTGGCCATTTCTTTCTTTTTCTGTATTATTATCATTTTTTCTTTTACTTTCCTCCCCTTTCCCTCCACACCCCACCACCAACAGAGGGTGTGATTATAGAGAATGCTGGACAGGGTCTTTGGATTTTGCTTCTATAGCCCTATGCATTTCTGTCAGCAGGCTTTTTATTGGACTTTGCTGTTCAACTAACAAGTTCGTAGATGATGTTTATGAGTAAGAGCTAGCTGTGGCCAACATGGTTAAGTATATACTTAATCCTTGTTTACTAGGAGAAGCTCTCATTGCCTAAGGCAATGGGCTAATCCACAGGTTGCACAGTGGGCTGAGCTCCATGCTCAACCTCAGGAGAGGAAGCCAAGTTGGGTGGGGCTTCTCTGGGCAGGCCCACCTACACGTCCCCCAATGGCAGGCACAAGCACCAGCACCAGGGAGAATCCAGTGCCAGCCACAAAGTGCCCAGACATATGCCTAGGTGTGGCACTAAGAAACCTCCTTGGCTCCAAGTTTTCTACATGAGTATGGGTGTCATCTAAACACCTAACCCAGGAGAGTGAGTTCTCCAGATGCCTGAAGATCTACCTAGGTGTGAAGTGTAGAAGGCTTTGCTTCACCACAATCTCTGTACGGGAAGGGTAGAGTGGCTCAGGCTGCTGTTTCAAGTGAGTGGGTGCTCTAAATGCCTGGAGATCTGCCTGGAATGGAGCAGGGAAAGCCCCACTGCACCATGATCTATGCACAGGTAGGGTGGGGTGGGTGAGTCTGCTGATATACCAGATAAGCAGGTGCTCCAAATGCCCGGAGATTTGCCTGGGCATGGAATGGATAGGGCCTTAACATACCATGATCTCAAGGGTGAAGGCTGGGATACCCAGCAGTGACACAAGCCACCAAGCTGGCCCTGGCTTCATGTCACCAGCTAGAAGAAACTGCAGCAGTAGCAGCTCTTCTCTAGCTCCAGGCTTGTGATGGGGGAGGGCATAAATCCAGCACCTACTGCTGAGGAACTTCCCACAGTTCTATCTGTGGAGGCCCCCGTCCCACTCGAGAGCAAGCACTCCAATCTCTGATTCGAGATTAAAATACCTGTGAGGCCACACTGATGGGTTACTAAAGAGTGACTGACATTTTATGCATCTGAATTAAAAATGGTATCCTGCTCTTGGTCCCGGGTCTTGGAAGATGCCTGCAACTTTTCCCAGTGTCTCTCTCTCTCTCAGTGTCTCCAACCTTTTCCCCAGGATAGCTCCAGGGCTTTGGAGAAACAAAGTGCTCTCCCATGTCCTGGGTTGCTCAGATTCCCAGTGCAAAAGCAAGTCACAGAGGTAAGCTTTCTGCCAATCTCACCAACTGAGGCTTAACTCATTTTTATCAGCCAGACACCATCACTGCGACAGTTTGCCCACCTTTTTCCCAGGATCTGGGATGTCTTTCACAATTGCAGTGGTTTCCTGTTTGCCTTCTTGAATTAAAGCTCAGAGAGTAGATTTTTATGCACTATTTTGCTATTTCCAAGTAGCTGAGGCACACTAAAAGCCTCTAATCTGCCATCTTGGAAAAAAAAAAAAAAAAACCTATATTTTTCACTACAGAAATTTTAGTCTTTATCTCTGGAATTTGATTTGTATATTTTTTGGTATCTTCCCTGTCATAGTTATAACTGTGGTAATATCCTCATCCTTTAACATCTGTGTCAGTCGTGAATTGGTTTTGTCTAAATGTTCTCCTGAATATTGTTTTCATTTTCTTGCTTTTCAGCTTGCAAAATAATAATAAATACTAAACATTAAGGGTTTTGTACTTTAGGGGACAGATTTTTAATATTCTTTTTAAAAAACAGTCAAAAGTTTCATTTTGGTACTCAAGTCAATTAGATAGAGTGTGTTTCTTATATGTCTTTCTAATTTTTATAAATCAAGAACAGTGTAGCATTTAGCATAGTGTTAAATTATCCTTCTAAGGCAAGAACCTTCTGTGTTCTCTACCTAATGCCTCATGAATTTCTCGATTCTCTTTGGAACAGGCACTTGTCCCAGCACCTGTTTAAGCACTAGTCACTATTTCCTCTAATAATAGAGTCTGACGTGATTCCTTCTCAGGCCTGATACAGTTACTGTGCATGCATGAGCTTGTCAACACTCAGCTGAATATTTGAGGAGAATCCTCTGTTGATCTCTAGAGTTCTCGCTCTTTGTAGCATTCCTTTCTCTGCCCTGGTAACTCTAGTCACCTTCTTATTCCTCAACTCTTAGTTTTGTCTCCACAACACGGGAATTCAAAGGTCTCCAACTGAATGCTATCTCCCTGTGCTGCTGCCTAGAAATTCACCGCACTGAGTTGGAAGAATTTTTAGGATTTATTTGTTTCTCATCTTTCAGAGATTACTTTTTTTTTTTGTTTTCAAGCAACCAGTACCTTGTTAGCCATTGTGTCATGTTTTGGTTTTTTCAAGTTGTAACATACATTCATCCTTATTGTTCAATCTTGCCCAGAAGTAGAAGTTCCAATGTATTTTTAAATGGATGAAATCGTTTGGAATCATACTAGTTACTGTTGAAGGAAACAGTCTCAATTACATTGCCTAGAATAACAGATTGTAACATTTTTGTTATAATAGTTAAATAGTTTGAACATCTAGGCTGTCAAGTGTAACAACGAATCTCTGTCTTGGTGCAACAAACTGTTCTGAAGTAACCACTTTGAAGAGTTGGGCCTTCTCAAAGCCTGAAGAGGTGAAAGTAATTTCTGACTCAACAACCAGCTAAGAATGACTAGAAATTATCTATTCAATATAATAAAATATTGTGAGTGTTTCATAAAATTATCACAGAAGAGAAGAAGCTGGTGTGTAAAGCAGAAGAGTTTTAAAATAGGAAAATGAAAGTTCCAACATTTTAAGTGAAATAGTAAAAGATATGTGACCTTGTTTTGTACCTTAGGCTGATTAAGTGTAATGATCATTACACAAATAATCATTCATGGATTTTTATTTATATAGTTTGGAATTTTTATTTATATATATAGTTTGAAATTTTTTATTTAAGTATGTAGTATAGTTTCTGCAATGCTCAAATCTCTGGCCAGAGACCAGAACTTAATGGTCTCTGGTAAGAGATTTGGGCATATTAGAAACTAAACTAATTACCCCAAAATGTCAGAGATAGACATTATTACATTCTCACTGGAGTCTCTGGCTTTTTAAATACATTTTTAATTTTTTTTCTTTTTGTTATCAGATATACTGAAAATTCAGTTAAGCCACACTCAGTGGGGCATAAAGTATGAGTTCATGAGTATCTGCAGTAGGACAAATGAAATAAGCATCTCACTAATGTAATTATCATCTGTCTATTTAAAACCTATCACAGTATTTGAAATATACTAAACACTAAATAAATGTTTGCCGATTGAGTGAATTAGCAGAAGACATGTTAGAACATGGGCTATTGATGGGGTTTTTAACAATAAGTGATATAAAAAGGTTACTTGGTGAGAGAAGCTCAAAATCACAAAAGACTTCAAAAGTTAGAGATATGATTAAAAGACTAAGTAATGGGAATAATTTGTTTGGAATGAGAGAGAGGTGAGAGAGAGTTAGTATTGTTTGTGTCAATGTCCACTTGCTTTTCATAACAGTTCCATTTCATAGGATAATGTACAAAAATATTACAAATTATATATGAGAAGGTAAATTTACTTTTGCAAAGTGTTTTAGCAACATATATGTTACATAGAAATTATTTACAACAAAGAATATGTGTGCAGAGGGAATATTTTGGGTAAAAGCATAGGCCGATTTCTTCATGGACCTGTGCAACCTCTAAACCTTCCTTCCTTCATAAATGCACTGAAATCCTACACATAGGACTTTGACTTCATAATTGATTCTGAGAGCAGTAATTCAAGTTATGTTATAAATAACTGATCTCTCTGACCTCATCTTGAATATAGTTCTTAAAACTATTTACTGAATTAATGGATGTTCAGGAAAGAGGCCTTAACCAGAAGGGAGACAGGAAAGGGGAGAAGCAGAAGAAAAGAAGGAGGGAGGGAGGGAAAGAGAGAGATAGTAAGACATCAGGACATGCTGAAAGCCAGTGGATGAGATAAAAATCATGAAACCATATCATGGTAGAAAGATAAAACAAAAGGGAGACTCTGGAGCTGCACTGTCCATTACTGCAGCCAATAGGCAGGTGTGGCTAATGAACATCTGACATTTGACTCCTCCCAATTGAGATTTGCTATGAGTGTAATATATACAGTAAATCTGAGAACTTATTTAAAAATACCTTGTTAATGACTTCATATTGAATATACCATCATGAGCCACATTACAAAATGTTGGTCAACAACTGATTGCATGTATGACAGTAGCTTCATAAAATTATAATAAGGTAATTTTACTGTGCCTTTTCTATGTTTAGATGTTTAGATATGCAAGTATTTATCATTGTGGTACAACTGCCTATAGTATTCAGTACAGTAACATGCTCTATAGCTTTGTAGCAATAGGCTATACCATATACCCTAGGTGTAGGGTAGGCTATCCCATCTAGGTTTGTGTAAGTACACTCTCTGATGTTTGCACAATGATGAAATTACTTAACAATGCATTTCTCAGAACGTATCCCTGTCATTAAGTGATGGATGACATACATTGAAACTATGTTTTGGATATATTGGGGTAAATTAAATAACTATTGAAATGAATTTTACCAGTCTTTTCACTTTTATAGCATAGCAACTAGAAAATGTATAATTAAATATGTGGTTTACATTTGTAACTCACATTATATTCACATTGGATAGTACTTACATAAAGTGTTGTTTTTAATCTGCTTTAATTCAGAGACTTCTGTGTAATATATGAAATTTTTCTCAGTAAAAATACATAATTTCCCCCACAGACAAAATTATGTAAATAACTCTGTGGATTTCTTTGATATATCGAACCTGTCTGTGGGCCTAAGTTAAAAATTCCTATCATAGAAGAGTTACATCATCACACCAGCCATGCTATTTCAGAGTATAGAGAAGAGAAAACATCTGTCCTGGGGTTTTCACAAGGCTTCCACGCTAGGACACACAAGAACAGAGAAGTAAAAGATTTAAGTGTTCTGACATTTCCTACAATGATCTTGGCTTCTGTACCAATTGTTTTTCTCCTACCAAGTACTTGCTCAGTGTAAAAAAAAAAAATTATATTTATAGTGTCTGCCTAACTTCAAGTCAGACTGCTGAGGGTAGAGACTTCCTTTGTCTTCTTCATGTTTCAAAATCAGCCTACATACATAATTTTTTTCATACTAAATATTGTAGCTCTAGCCACAGAATTGAGTGATTTTTCATATCCTACTTAGTTTCAAGATCATGTAGTCTGGGCATTTGGGAATTACATTTCATAGCCATAAAATCACAACCGTGAAATATGAATTGTTAAAGCATGAACAAACCTCAGAGAAACTTGATTGATAATGGTTGCCAAAGTGAGATTATCAGCAGTAAATGATCCAATGTTAATTTGATTGTGATTAGATGCAATGCCTTCCATGTCATAGTGTCACCTCTAAACAAGTCTTTCCATAATGAAGTGAAAATCAACCTAAGAACTAATCATGTGAAGAAATATGCTACTAGAATAACTTTGTGATTGGGTGCCACCTTCTTAAACTAAAATCCAAGAAGTGCTATGAGATTTGATAGCCACTGAGTCCTAGAATGAAGACATGTAGAAGTTCTTGTTTGTTTCCTTTTAGACATTTATTCATTTTCTTATATGACTTACAATTTTTCAGACTGCAGTTAGTCAAATTATTAATGCCAGTATATAATGTCTTTACAGAAAGTTCCTTATTATCTGCAAAATGTGTAGTATGCCATCCTTTTTCAAGCTTAATTCTATCATTTAAAAAAACAGTAAATATTTACCCTGTGCCCAATACTATAATAAGTGCCATGACAAAGACAAAAAGAAGTAGGATAAATGTTCTTGGTTTCTCCATACTTGCATTTCCCTTGGAGAAATAAAATATTTTGATTGAGATATAGCAATGACATATATAATTCAGTGAGACGACGGAGAAACTTAACCAAAAAAAAAAAAAAAAGATTTAAATGGGATGGTAAATATTAGAAATGCTACAAAAAGTCAAAAGGAAAAAAAAAAAACTGTTGTGGAAACTATACATTAAAGAATCTGTCCCTGAAAGCTATGCAGCTTTGGATACCCCAGTTGATCAGAGAAAGCAGAGGAAAGCACAAAGTCTGTGTTTGCTATTATTTTTCATGAAATAGCACATATAAATATGACAATACTTATAAACTCATTAGGGTGAATGGAGAAACTGTCAGTGGGACAGAGACAACCAACCAAGAATTCTAATTTTCCCAGGGCCTGCCTTGGTGCACTCCAGCCTGGGGGTTTCAATATCTTGCACACTTAAAAGGTATTTATGACATATTTGTTGGAAATTGCTCATTTATAGAACAAGATCTTTCTGAGACATTACTCCTAAAAAGATTAATAGGTAATTTTTTTGTGGAGGCAGGGTGTTTTGTTGTCTTTTGTTTTTTCTTTAACTTTTTAAACTATAGGATTCCATTATCTGGCCCAGGGTAGCAATCTAGAGTCCGACTGGTAGCTATGAAGTGTCCTTATGTAAGAACTCTGACAAAAAAAAAAAAAAAAAAAAAAACTCTTAACCAAACTGCATCTGGCTAACTAAATCTTAAACCCTCTTAAGAAGGTTGAAGTGTGATTTCCAGAGAATATATAAAATAGAGTTAAAAATAAAAATGGAGAGTTTTAAAAATAAAAGCAGTACAAGTTACAAGGGATCAAAAAACACGGGTAAATATGAGTCATGAGAGAAAAAGGGAAAAAAATGGCAAAAGCTGAGCAGAAAACACAAATGAGTAGAAAAGAATCACTAAATGGCAGGCTAAGTCAAAGAGGTAACGTTTTCTTGAGAAGGGAATAAGCTGTGCTGTTGAATTACTAGAACTGCTCTCAGACCACAAGAGCTACTGTTGACTCATGAAAGATCATGTATTCCCGTTCTCCATGGGGTCTGACTGCGGCTTATCAGAGTGCTCATTCTGTGCCTTGTAAGCCATTGCGCGTTGGTTAATGGGTGTTACTAAATGGGCTGAGGCTTGAAATATGCTTGTACATTGGGACATCTCTGCTGTTTGGAGCCATGAGGTTGTTGCATAGGGAAAAAACAAGATATATCTATTAGAGGATGATACCACACAGAGCAGAGACCATCCTCCCTGACTGAAGTCTTTCTAGGAACAGCCATTCTGTCTACTGCTAAGCACTATACAGGGGACTATCTTTGTCTATGCAGCCCTAGATGAGCTGACTCAGACCAAAGAAACATTCAACTAACCCAAAGAACTGTGAGAAATAACAAAGATGTGTTTACTTTTTTTTTTAATCTAGGCTTCTGGAAAGTGCCATATAACAATATTTTTGACTTTGTGAATCATATGATCTCTGTCTCAAGCATTCAGCTTTGTAACTGTAGCAAGAAAACAGTCATAAACAATAGATTAATGTATGGATATGACTGTATGCCGAAAAAACTTTATTTAAACATGATTTATAGTTCCAGTAAAAATACTGTTGCCATAGTTTACTGACCTTTGTTTCAAACTAGTAAGTTATGACATGGTTTGTTACACAACAAAAGCTAAAAGATACACTATTTTTATTGTAGTTTCCTCTCTCACCTTTGCAAATTAGTTAACTACTCCTACTTGCCCTTTAAAATTCAGTAGAAGCATCATTTCTGAAAACCAAAAGTCACATGTTTTGGAATCAGACCAATCTGAATTTGAAGCCCAGTTAGAATTCAATGAGGAGACTTGGCAAAGTTAACCTGTCTAAGCTTTGGTTTTTTCAGGTATAAAATATGCCTTGCATAAAATACTTTAATTTTTAAGATAATTATAACATTTTTATTTTTAGACAATTATAATACAGTTAAATATTATGTCATTATAATCTTACTACCTTCACTCTTGGTCTAGACTAGATGCTCTATAGTAACATGGTATCCCATGCATATTCCTACAATATCACTTGCCTTACTATATATAAATTGCTAAGCTTTTCTCGTCATTTTTTGAGACAAAGGAATTAATGCATCACTAAGAAGAATGTTTCTTTCCTCCTCTGATGATTTCTTCCAAGAGGATACTCAGTTCTGCCT
Source organism: Pan paniscus (assembly GCF_029289425.2). Taxonomy (NCBI): domain Eukaryota; kingdom Metazoa; phylum Chordata; class Mammalia; order Primates; family Hominidae; genus Pan; species Pan paniscus. Next base: position 91,409,138 of record NC_073258.2, on the reverse strand, counting down.
CACTTTTAGTTTCCCTTTGCCCATTTACTCAACTCAAGATACTGAGCTCAGTTCCCACCTTGTTCCTTTTGGAGAAGTGAATACCCTTTGAGAGCACACACCCTCTTTCACTTCTCTAGGTAACAGCATCACCTGTGGAGTAACCCAGTCCAAAGCTCCATAATCATATTAGTACATTGGTCTTATTCTAGGGTTCAAAATTAGATATTAGAATGACCCATTTGCTTCTCACATCAACCTTGGTTCTGTAATTTAAAAAGGTTTAATTTAGACTGTCATCTTCCTGTTTCTTGGTCATAATTCTCAATTGGTTCATATCTCACACAAGGAACAGAGATAAATTATTATTGGATCTCTGCAAAATTCCAACATACATGTCATATGCTTAGAACAGTTACTAAAAAACAATGTGCAATCCTTGTAGGAGAAAAGTATAGTACTTCTTTCTAATGCCAGCTAAGTAGAGAGGCTCCAAGAAATCAGATCATAAATATGGAGATTGTTTGCAAGAAGGAAGATGGGCATTTTACCCCTGGCTGGCTACTTGCTGAGCTGCTATTTGTTTGCATCAATCTGAATAAACATGAGTGACTTCTTCAGAGAATCTCACATATATCCCCAAGATCTTTTGAATGTAAGTTAAGTTATAGAGCAGAGCTGGAGGCTTGCTGGAGGAGACCTCATTGGCACTCGATGGACAAGCTGCACCTCAGATGCGTGAGTTTCCCTGTGGGCTAAGTGGGACTGTAGGTTTGTCCTGTTGCCATGGGTTTCCCAATAGAAAGAGGCCATAGGACACTGCTTAGGGGAAAGGAATTAACAAGGAGCATGAAGTTATCTGGAGAGTTGTTCATGAAGCTTGTTAGAAAGCAAGGTCATGAAGCTTGTAAGGGAAAAGGTCCCTGCAGGAAGATTTCCAGATAAACCACCAAAGATAAATTTTGATGCTTGAACAGCTGAGGAAGCAGGCCTTCTTTTTTTGTTTTGTTTTGTTTTCTTTATCTCTTTTCCTCCCCTTCACAACTCCGTATTTTACTTAAGTTATAAAGCAAAGACCTAAGAAGAACAAAAATAATAAAAGAACAAAACAAATGACTCTTCTTTCTCCTGAACTTCAACCAGGCGTTAGGTAGAGAGAAGAAAAAAAAAAGTTTAAAATCTTGGCTTAAACTAAAATAGACTTTATAATACCCAATGTAGATATTGTTATTTCAAATGAAAGAAACCAGCGTTGAACATAGAAAGAATTAACCTCTTTCCTGCTTTAATGCTACTGAATATAGCCCATTAAGAATCAATACATAGGTGCATACAAACATTAATTATTTGATTGTCTCTTTAAATAAGATTAGGTTGTTGAAATTATAGTAGAGCAATAAACACACTACCAACCCCCTTACTAGCAGAAAGAAAAATTGGAGCTGATTATGACAGGTCAGTAAAATGAGTTTATTCAATCTTATGTAAATCATAAAAAATAATTTTTAATTACTGTTCTACAAACACCAAGGTAATTTGATCTTGCAACAAAACTAAAACTGGAGCTAAATTAGCAAGCCAGCTGCAAATTCAAAAGTTTATGCGTTTAAAAAAATACAAAGAGTATATACCCTCAGAATACAGATAAGAGATAAAAAACTTAGTATAGCCTCTTTTAGTCCATAGAAGTAATAGCTAGGTCCCTCACTTCAACATGCTATATTCTTTCAAAAGCATGATAAGTGTTCTCTAGTTAAATAGTTGTTTCTAATCTGCACTTTTATCCTTAAAAGATTTTGTAACCGATTTTGTTTTCTTCTTCGTTTGTTGTATACTTTCTATAGCATTGCTGGGCTAAACTTTTTATCACTGCATTCCCATTTAATACAAAACCACATGACTTCTGAAAAGGTCTACAATAATTTAAGCATCGCTCAGCACACCATTTCTCTGACTACATGCATTTTTTATACCCAAACTCTTATTGTAATGCTTATGATCAATAAAGATGCTTGCTCAGAAGTAGAATAAATTTCTGAATTATTAATATTTAATGTCTCAAGCTTCAAATCATTGACCAATCTTACCTAAATAAAATTCTTTTGTGCTCTCGGTGTTAGCTCATGGAAACCAGGAGTAAAAAATCAACAAAATCATTCCTATTTGTAGCAGTTTTAGAAAAATCACTTCTACATATTTATGGATAAAACCAAGTTCTATCCAATTTATTACTGCTGAAAGATGACGTGGAGAAAATTTATGTAAGGTTTAGATAATGTTCAAGGAATTTGGATGAGAATTTTCTGCCTACAGAATAGATTTTCGTTCTCAAGTGTGCAAGGATTTAGCTAATTTAAGCAAAATAATAATAATAATATTTGATAAATGGATATAAGGAAGTGGAAATGCCAGAAAACAAAGCCCAGAAGTCAGAAGTGGCTTTAAAAAAAATGGCTAGGTGAGCTGGCTCACGCCTGTAATCCCAGCACTTTGGGAGGCCAAGGGGGGCAGATCACCTGAGGTCAGGAGTTCGAGACCAGCCTGACCAACATGGTGAAACCCTGTCACTACTAAAAATAAAAAAATTAGCTGGGCATGGTGACACATGCTTGTAATTCCAGCTTCTTGGGAGGCTGAGGCAGGAGAATCATTTGAACCCAGGAGGTGGAGGTTGCAGTGAGAAGAGATCATGCCACTGCACTCCAGCCTGGGTGACAAGAGCGAAACTCCGGGAAGAAAGAAAGAGAGAGAAAGAAAGAAAGAGAGAGGGAGAGAGAGAGAGAGAGAAAGACAGACAGAAAGAGAAAGAGAGAAAAAGAAAAAAAGAAAGAGAAAGAAAGAAAGAAAAAGAAAAGAAAGACACCATAAAAACAAAGAAAGAAGAAAAAGGAAAACAGGCAAGCTCAGTGTCAGAACCACAGTCAAGTCAAGCAAACAAATAGACCAGAGGCATGTTATTGCTGGACATTGGTTATTGCAAGCCAACGCTAATGCTTACCCTGGACACTGCCTGTCACTCCATTTCCAGCACAGCTCCAGGATCCTGATGTCACTGCCAGCACCACTCAGTGTACCATGCAAACTGCAACTTTCCATGGTGATGAGACAAATGCAAACCTAAACTGTAGTTTAGTCTTTAAGTCACCCACTGAAGTGCAAAAAAAATATGGGCGAAACCTCTGATTGGCTGAATGTCAGACATCTTTTTACAACCTAACTTCCAAAGTTCTGCAAAAGCAAGTATCTCACCCATAGAAGGCAAAATTTCAAACACATAAAGAAATTTCAGTACCCAGGAAGTAAAAATAAATAAAAGAGAAATACTTTTCAATTTCTAGTAAACTATCTGTGAGACCCGTATGACTGGGGAGACAGAGAGGAAGGGAAAGATACAGATAGATAACTACATAGTGGTTAAGTGTCTGAGCTTTAGGGTGATATTACCAGGTTTAATTACCAGTTCCTCGTGCCAATGGCTTTGTAGCTTTAGCAAGTTTTATAATTTTAGTCAAGATTTGTAATATTTCTGTGTTTCAGTTTTCTCCTCTTAAAAATGGGATTCATAAACATTTCTGCTTTCTATGATTATTGTGGGGATTAAATGGCATGATCCATATAAAGTATTTATTACACTATAAGTCAGTCTTCAATGTTAGGTGTTATTAATATTGCAATTTCCTATTTTTTACTGAACAATTTTTTTCATCACTGAACATGCAAATAATAGATTTAACATTATGTTATATGTATAAAATAGAGTTTTTTACCTTGAGGAGTATGTCTTAAGCTCTTTCAAATATTTGCTGTTCTCTTTTTCTGTCTGGATCCACATCCACTCTTCTTGCTCTTTCAAACTTCTGTCTCTCCTTTAGGTGTCTATTCAATTCCAGGTGCCTACTTCATAAATGCCTGTGAAATTACCACAAAACATAGATATTTTTGGTATTCTAGTATAATGAATGTAAATACTACAATATTTTAACAGTTAAAAACAATTATTGGTTTAATTATGTCTTTCCTCCTATTTATAAACTCTGAGGCAGCATTACCCAATTAGAGAAGGTATTGGATTTAGACAAACGGTGGTTCAAATCGTCTTATAATTACTTGTGTGAACTTCAAAAAGTTAATTAACCTCTTGAACCTCAATTTCCTATTCTATATATTGAGAACAATAACACCTGTTTTACAGAGTTGCTGTAAAGGTTAAATGAGATTGTGTGTGTGTGTGTGTGTCTATGCATGTTTGTATGTATGTGTGGGTAATTATCAAAGTATGGTAGTTATTGCTCAATTGATGCCTATGGTTATTTTTATTACACCATTGTATTATTTATTTTGCAGAGTACCTGAAATAAAATAGACACCTAATAACTACTTATAAAAAGAAAATAATTCTTATACTCGAAATAAAAATAAAACGAAAATTAATTTATTTTAAAAATTAAAATGAAAGAAAATGAGTGTATAATAGTCAATGTATAGAATATGCCTATAAAGTAGTTCTTTTTTTTATAAATGTATATGCATATCTATCACGTTTCAGTTCCAGATAATGGAACATATTGAAGCTGATTTAAGAATTACGTTTAAAATGGATGCCCCATGCTGTATCTCTCATCTTATTTTCTTCAGTTCCAAATTAAAGTCCTCCACAAGTGCATCTGACTGGTAGAATATAAATTTATTTAATCACTTCTCCACTAATTGATTTGTCAAATAACTTATTGTGTGCCAGTCATATGTTTGGTGCTGTGGATAAAGACTTCATGGAGTTTACACTCCTGGTCAAAGAAGACACACATTAAAAGTGCATAAATAGGTTATGTACCATATTAGAACTTTAATATGATAAATTCTTTGGGAAAAAAAAAAGCAAGAAATGATGACAGTGAGTGCCAGATGATGAAGATTGTAATTTTGAAAGTATAGAGTAAAATTTATTGAAAGGGGGACATTTGAGCAAAGAATTAAGGTGAGAAGTAAGCCATGAAAAACTTGTAGGAAAAGCATTTTAGGCCCAAAAAATAGACAATGTAAAGTCCTGGAAGAAAAGAGTGTGTTCAATATTGAAGGAAAAATGAGGAGCTTCACATGGCTGGAGTGAGTGAGTCAGGAGTTCTGGGTGGTAGGAGAGGAGAAGAGAGAGATAGTGGAGGTCAGATGGTACAGAGCCTATAGGCTTTAATGGGGACTTCAATTTTTACTCTGAACAAGATGAATATACATGGAATAGTTAGGCCCTCAGAATGATACAATGGAACTTGTGTTTGAACAGGATCCCTTTGTCTAACGCATTCAGAATAGACTGAAGGGGAAGAGCAAGATCGGATGAAGGAGGGCAGTTAGGAGGCTATAGCAATAACCCTTCTCGATGATAATGGTGCTGTGCTACCAGGGGAGGTGATGAGCAGTAAATGCAGTCCTCAATACATTTTGAACATAAAGTACAAAGGATTTTCTGATGAAAAACAAGTGAGGCATACAGGAAGGTTCCAAATTTTTTGAATGAGCAAATAAAAGGATGGACTTGTTACTAATTGACAGGATAAAAAGTGAAGATAAATCTCAGGTCGTGAAGGGGAGGAAAGGTGTCTGTTATTGTTTGTTTTTTGGTGAGTCATACTAAATATGAGATGTCTACTAGAAATACAAGTGGAGATGTCAATTGGCAAGCTGATCAATGTGAGACTTCCGATTACGGTGTTCCATGTGGCAAATGCACATTTGGGAGTTTTCAGGGAACACATCATTTTGGAAGTCATAGGACTGGTAAAGTCACAAAGGACATGAGTGTAGATTGCTAAAAACGGTCATGGCACAGGCCTAGAACACCATGTTAACAGATCAGGGGTAAGAAGAAGGACCAACCAAAGAGATTTAGGAAAGGCCAATGGGCTATGAACAAACACAAGAGGATATGAAGTCCTAGATGCAAGCATGTTGGTTTCCTAGGGCTTCCCTAAGAAAGTACCACAAACTGGGTGCCCTAAAACAACAAAAGCTTATTTTCTCACAGTTCTGGAGGCAAGAAATCTAAAATCAAGTTGTCTGCAGAGCTGTGCTTGCTCTAAAGTCTCTGAGAGAGGATTCCTTCATGTCTTTTCCTAGTTCTGGTGATTGCCAGGAATTCTTGGGTTTCTTAGCCTTCATCACTCCTATTTCTGCCTATGTATTTACGCGGCCATCTTGTCTCTGTGTGTGACCCTGTGTATGTTTTCTCTTCTTATGAGGACACCAGTTATTGTTTAGGGACTGTACTAACCCAGGATGATCTAATTTTAGATAATGACACCTACAAATATCCTATTTGCAAACAAGGTCACATGCTGAAATTCCAGGTGGACATAAGTTTTCGGAGGGCAATATTCAACCCAATACATCAAGTAAAAAATATCTAAGGAAGTTTCCAGATGATGTTGGTAGTTCGAAATTGATAAATGGTGATATTTGATCACTATAAATAGCCACATGGTGGTCACTGAACCCTGCAACATGGACAGTTTCATGTGGTGGTAGGCAGCAGCATGTAAGCCTGACTAGATTCACTTAAATGAGAATAGAGACAACTAGAGACTGAGTATACGCAACTCTATTGAGCATTAAAATGAGAAAAAAATGACAGTAGAAAAATGAAGTAGAGGCAGAGTAGGATAAAGATATGAGAAAAATAACTACATGCTTGCATGCTAACGGTACAAATACAGGAGAAAGAAAAATATTGACACAATAGCATGTTTCCACTTAATATAATTAAGACATATTCACATAAATACAAAGCATGCTCACTCTATTTTGACGCTTTAGTCTGCCTCTGCTTGAGCCTGACAGAATCTACTCCATTTATGGATCTGGAGGCAATGAGGGCTGATGGGAGTGAGGTTTGTGGAGGATGGATATCCCCTTTCAAGCTAGCCTTTTGAAGTCATCCTTAGCTTCTTCAATGTAGGCAAACCAGATCCAAATGTTATAGTGACCCAGCGTTCTATCCCAGGAAATGGTCAGTTTTTATGAATGATAGAGTAAGTCTCTCATCTCTTGTAGCTGTAGACTAACAGAGTCAACAACCAGATTAAGAGTTTGATTCTGAAGGAGTCCTTGAATTACTAGTTTAAATTTCCCCACTCTCCCAGTGCTTAGATGAAAGAAAATGTATTAATTAAGAAAGAGTAAAATTCCCAAATTCCTTGGGCTGAAATCATGAGTATGTCCTCTGATAATAATATAATTATACTGCAAATCAACAACAAAAATACAAGTAGGAAATCCTCCGGCATTCAGACATTAATAAGTACATTTCTAAATAATCACTGGACCAAAAAAGGAAGTATAATAAAATTGAGATAATATTTTGACTAAATAACAATGGAAATGTATATCAAAACTTGCGGGATGCAACTCTATCAGTACTTAAAGGAAAACTTAATAATGTAAAGGCTTGTGTTACGAAAGAAGAACGGAAATTAATTTTTTTAAAGCACACACATAATAGATTAACAAAGAAAGAATCAACAAAGCTTGAATTTCTGAAAGGCAAATCTCTATGACTGAGCTGACTTTTCTGTATACAGGATAGGGATCGCAGGCCAGAAGATTTTTTATTAAAGAGAAATACTATGTGTTTGCCTGTGTGTGTGTGTGTGTGTGTGTGTGTGTGTGTGTGTAATCTATGAGATTCTGAAGATGTTTGTTAATGGAGAATAGTCTAGTCAATCCTGATTAATCCAGGGAATTGGAAAAAAGAATACCTACCAACATTTTTATTTTTAAGAAATAGGGTCTCATTCTGTCACCCAAGCTAATGTGTAGTGCCACCACTATAGATCATTGTAGCCTCTAACTTCTGGGCTCAAGCAATCCTCTTAACTCAGCCTCCCAAGTAGCTGGGACTACAGATGTGTGCCACTATGCCCAGCTAATTTTTATTTTATTTTTTAAAATAGGAACAGGGTTTGACTATGTTGCTAAGGCTGGTCTTGAACTCCTGGCCTCAAGAAATCCTCCCATCTTGTCCTTCCAAAGTGCCAGGATTACATGCATGAGCCACCATACCTGGCCACCAACTATTTTTGATGACTAGCATAGCCTTGGTCTTAAAATTCTACAAAGACACTGCAAGAATACACAGAAACAGAATACACAGCAATATCACTCCTGAATATTGGCAGGAGGGAATGTAAATAACCTTAACTCAGCACTACCATGATATAAATAGGATATATTATAGCTACCATTGAAGTAATAGATACAGCACTGCAAATCAGGCTTAAATGAAGCCTATCCAAGTATTTTCTTTTTTTGTAAGCCATATCACAGTCTTCCTGTGTTTAGCAACACTAGATGGCACTTCACTACACTTGGTGGCATATTAAATGTGAACTCACCCAACAAACAAACATAAAAATTTGGAAAATGTGGCACTAAATAGACTGCAAAAAAGGATACTCTTTACAGCATGAGAGTTGAAAACAAAAAGACAGAGAATCACCTTGTTCAACCTCAGCTGGGAAGATGGGTATTGGGTGACTTAAGTTTCTCATCACACTGAGTATGTCTCTGAATGACCATAAAAGTGCATAGAACATTGATTTGGGGGTTACAAATAATTTTTTGCTAGTAGAATAATTTGCAAAAATGAAATCCACAAATAATAAATATCTACTGTATATGTAAGGATATACCTGCAGAAATTATACTTAATGAGGAAATATTGAAAGATTTCCCTCTGAGATGAGGAATAAGACAAGGTTTCCAGGTATCACCAAAAATCTTCAACATTGTCCAGTGCTAATGAGTACATTAAGTAAGAAAAACTCAAATAAAAATTGAAAAGGAATAAAACAGTCAATATCCATAGGTAATATAATTGTGCATTTTAAAACTTAAATATCAATCAAATACTTTAATTTAGCTAGATTGAATATACAAATATACAAAAATCAGCTTATTTATAAAATAAAACAATTAAAATATAATTTGAATCAATGTTATTTATAATGTCATAAATGATATTACATTCTGAGAACTAAATCTAATAAAAGGTATATAAGACATCTCTGGAACAATCTATAAAAATTTAATGAGAGAAAATTAAGTGATACATACGTTTAGGCATAGGAAGACTTAACATTATAAAATGCCAATTGTCTCTAAATTGATCTGTAGATTCAATATGAACTAGATAAAAATCCCAGCAGGGATTTTACAGTGGAAATTAACAATTATTCAGAAGTGTATATACAAAGTCAAAGGGCCAAGAACAGTGAATACTTGATACTCAAAGATACACAAAGGCGGAGAAACTACCCTATTGAACAGAACAATTTATTAAAAAGCCACAATGAGACATGGTAGCACTGGAGAAAAGATAGACAAACACACCAAGGAAACTAAATAGCAACACCAGAAATACAACATACATTTATGGACATTTAATTTATGACAAAATTGGCACGCCAAAATAGTCAGAGAGTGATAGTGTGTTTTTGTTTGTTTGTTTGTTTGTTGAGACCAAGTTTTGCTCTTGTTGCCCAGGCTGGAGTGCAATAGCATGATCTTGGCTCACCGCAACTTCCGCTGCCTGGGTTCAAGCAATTCTCCTGCCTCAGCCTTCCTGAGTAGATGGGATTATAGGCATGTGCCACCATGCCCAGCTAATTTTGTATTTTTAGTAGATACAGGGTTTCTCCATGTTGGTCAGGCTGGTCTCAAACTCCCAACCTCAGATGATCCACCCTCCTTGGCCTCCCGAAGTGTTTGTTTTTAAATAAATAAGTTGGGACATTTGGAGATCCAAATAGATAAAAATACTTTTGGAGCCTTACCCTCTACATATACAAATAAATCCCAGATAGATAATAGCCTTAAATATGCAAAGAAAAATAATAAATTTTTTTGAACATAGCAGAGGAAAAATCTTTATAACTTTGGGTTAGAAAATAATTCATTAAACAAGACAAAAAGCGCTAACTCTAAAGGAAATAAATTGGTAAAACAGGCTACATTGAAACTAAGACTTTTGTTCATAAAAATACACCATATTCTTAGTAAAAAATGGAAGCCATAAGATGGGAATAATTATTTGTAACATAAATAGCCAATGAAAGTTTTATATGTAGAATATATAAATATCTCTTACAGATAAATAAGAAAAAGGCAATCAGTCCTTCACACAGGAGGAAGTTTAAACATGTGAAAAGTTTTTTAAGCTCCTCTTTAATCATAAAAATATAAATTAAAATCATAAAGAGATAATAAAAACAAACATACTACACTGGAAAAATAAATACAAAAAAATTATCATTGTATAACTAAGAAGAATATAAATTCCAAATTTTGGTGATGATTCTGAGCAGCAACTCTGGTATAAGAAAAGTGCTAATAGTTGTAACACTGGAGTGGAGAGTATTCAATTATAGTTTCACAATCAGTAGTTATTTTATAAGCCTTTGTCTCTCTAAAATACTTGGATAACATATGCTTCCTCTAAGAGATAAATGGGATACTGACAATTAAACTAACATGTGCATAAGCTCTATTCACATTTAAGGAGAATAAAAGTATCATCCACTTTATAGATTGGCTCCCAATAACCATTTTTGGAATTAAAATAATACTTTATTAAAGCAAATATGAACTTTGTATTACATTTCCTCAGTCACAATCATGAACAAATGGCAAATATCGGCACTATTCACAATAGCAAAGACATGCAATCAATCTAGGAGCCCATAAACAGTGGATTGCATAAAGAAACTGTGGTACGTATGCACTATGGAATACTACACAGCCATAAAACTGAATGTAATAATGTCCTTTGCAGCAATATGGATGCAGTTTCGGTCATTATACGAAGCAAACTAACACAGAAACAGAAAACAAAACATCACTTGTTGTCACTTATAAATGGCAGTTAAACATTGGGTAAACATGGACGCAAAAGTGGGAACAACAGACAAAGGACTCTAACAAACCTGCACATGTACTCCTTGGATCTAAAATGAAAGTTGAAATTTTTAAAAAAAAGGAATTACCAAAAGTGAGTATACAAAAAGAGACAAACATTTATGGTAGTGAGGTTTGCTACACATAAAGATAGCAAGAACACACAGGGCAGTAGAAAGTGCTACGGCAGACAAGAAGGTGCTAATCATAAAACTAGAATACCAATAAATGTTAAAACATGGGCTCTGCTTTTACCATAATATACAGAGAGAGATCTGCAAGAGAGAGATTTATGGAAAGTTAAAGAACAGCAGTCAGTATAGCTCTGATCTTGGTGTCCATGGCTTCTCTGGCTTCCATTATAGTAATCTTAGGTGAACTTAAAAAAAAAAAAAGTGTATGATTTAGTTCATAATTCTGCTACTCTTTTGAAATGGCTTTCCTTTCTATCAAGAAACTGTTTCCAAAACCTTCTTTAAATATGTTTACAGAAAAGATAGCTAATTGACAAAAGATCGCTATATCTTAGGTTTGTGTCAAGCACAATGTCATTCTGGATTTTATCAACTGCAGAAAGCAAAATTAAGAAAATATCTTTTTGTAGTTATGGGCTTTATTCTAAAAATTATCTGTGAGATAGATTGCTGTGAGACAATTGTATCAATAGCCCTTTTATTAACTCAAATACTATCTTGCTCCTAATGCAATCCAGTAGTTATTCTATTATTTAAATGAGATTCTTATGTTCAATAATTGAACCTGCTCTGAAACATCAAAGCCAGAGTCAATAGAATAAAAAGCAATAATGATGTGGATCCTTGCTCTAAACACCACACTAAAGTATGGCAAGATATTGATCACCAACACTATGGGAAGGTAGAGTGGAGGAAGGAGCATGTAGGAAGTAATGAAGAGAATCATAATGAGGCGTGTGATGGGGAGTATACAGCACAGCAGGAGAAGCTCCTGGACCCCAGGCACCTGGGCTGTCTTCTGAATGGCACTGCTATCCAGTTTTATAAACTTGAACAAATCATCTGATCTCTCTTGGTTTCTGATCCTTATTTCTAAAATACAAAGGCTAGATTCAATAGTCATTACTAAATTTTTAGTATCTGTCAGAATTTTCCAGTATTCATAAGGAGATATAAATACTAAAAATAGAGAGAATATGTACTATATATGACAATTAGAAACAATACATGGGCATTATGACCCTGTGGTTCTGGAGTACACAATATTATTATCCCTTGTGTAGAGAAAATTTAGCTGAAACCATACAACTGTCAAAGTGTGGATCTGGAATTTACCTGTAAGTCTATTAGACTCTAAAATTCCTATTTTTTTTTACCAAGTAAAATGAAAACAGGAAGTCTGAAATGACCACATAGGTAGTCCAGACATCTATTATTATTAATTATTATCTTTATTATTATTCTCAATAATGTAGAATCATTATTTCCTAAATCTCTGATCGAGATATTTTCTAAAATTCGAAGTTGAATTTTTTTCCACACTAGCTTTCTCAGACACGAAAACAAATGGGCAGATTATGGCAAGTGAAGGCAAAAGGAATGACATTTGCTAATATGTCAATACCATTTGTAAGTAAAATACTTGTTAACTAGGAATCATCTACATTGAGTGTTCATCATGCTCTTAACCCTTCCTAAGGCAACATAAAGATCAAGAATTAGAAGGCATAGAACTTGCAACAAATTTACAATGACTGGGAGGAGAATATTGGTGTATACAGAACAAGAGTTAACACTACATGACAGAATGTATATGGAAACAATATAAACACACAAACTAACCAAATATGTATGTTTATATAATATGACAAGTTTTAGATTCTGTTTGAATGAAAGAGAAAACAGTGAGGCTAAACCAGTAAGGAAAGTCCTTAAGGAGGAAGTAGAACTTATGCTGTCCTTAGAATGAGTAAGAGTTAGGTAAGCAGAAAAAGAGATGAAATAATTCTAGGTGAAGCTAACAGCATGGTTAAAAGCATGGGAAGTTTGAGGACAGTGAAGAGACCATTTGACAACTTCAAAAATCACATACTAAGTTATAGTGTGGAGAACAAAAATCCTACTCTGAATTGAAGTGATATTAAGATTTTGGAAATGAAAATTCATAGGGCTTTTCAATAAGGGAGTATAGCATGATGAAAGTCATGTTTTAGGGAAACTAAGCTGATATGAAGACGTATTAAGTAGTGAGATGAGAAACCAAGAGACCAACAAAGAGATTGTTGGAATAAACCGGATATGGAAATATGAGAACAAGCCAGGATTGGGAGAATTATTACATTTGGGCATGTCCACAGACTAACTGAAAATAGAATAATTATTGTTTAATGGAACATTTTTTCATCTTCAGGTAACATTAAGTCAGAGTTGATGTTTAAATTCACAGACTGTTCTTGATAAATTTTAAGAAAGGGAATTTACTGCCACCTAAAAATATTCTACTAGAACATATTTTTTTTCTGAATATTAACCCAGAGCTTAAAGCGATTTCCAAAGGTTAGTTTCCCTACCTCTTGCTAGAATTGCTTTCAAGCCATGCCAGACAGATCACCATATATATAACAATTTAAAGATGATCTGGAAATTTATTCAAAGATATCACTAGAATGAGGATACTGAAATTACAGGAAAACTTATTTCTACCCAGATAGACTGAAACAAAGAGCTCTGACAATCTTCTAGAAAAAAAGAAACTAAAATATCTGTTCATCATACAGATAGAAAGGTGTAAATAGCATATGTCAGCCTTTAAAAAACACATGGTGTATAAAAATTCTCAGTGCATAAAAATTAAGAAAGGGTATGATCTCATTAACGTTATTACTAATTGGCAACTAAAAGAGAAAAAAAATAATGCTAATAAGGTAGCATTCTTTTCCAGCTAGCTCAAAAAGCTGAACAGAAAGTATCATAATAAAATCTACACTAAATCCATTCTGTTCTGTTTGCTTTTTGACACGTCAGCTTAGAGCATGTTGTAGAACTGAGCATGAGGGCATGGATTTTTGTGTGTGTGTCCTGTTCAAATTCATCTGAAGTGTCTGGAAGTGGTAATGGTGCAGTCTTCCAAACAAATTTTTTATATAACAGAGTACCCCCAATACATAAATGTAAATGGTCTTTTATATATCTCTTAAAAATTAAGTATTTTTTTCCTTCAAATATTTGGCAGTGATAGCAAAGGCATGCACTAACTCACCCATGGAATACTGACAAATCCTGCAGAACATGCCATAGGATAAAGAGCTCCAGAGCACTGAATTTGAACTCAAAAGTTAAGCTGTGGTTTGGGTTGTGTTCTGATATCTAGTTATAGACCTTAGATAAACCATAATGCTTGTCTGAATTTCAGTGTCCATATCTATAATACGGGACTAAAAATATGCATCAGGTTGAGAATCAGGTTTCTTACTGTTGGAGCTTATAGATAACCAAGCGAAAATGTGTAGAATGATCCATATGGTAATGAATTAGAGTTGGTGACATTAGTATACACTCATGTTTAGCTTAATGTAGATAAAGATGCTTATAGAAGTATTTATAGTTATGTGTATACATGTGAATTAGTATAAAAACATATTTTCTTGCTCTGTCCACCGAGATGACTAGAATCAATGACACTGCAGTAGCTATAAGCACACCTAGGACTCAGATTTTGATTTCTAATATTTATTCTCCATAAAAGCAACCAGAGCTCCAGGGATCCTTGGAGAAATAATTGATTCTGGGACTGAGACAAGAAATGTCTAAGATGAATCTAGATCATCTTGCAGATGCTAGAAAGTGCCCAAAACACACACACACACACACACACACACACACACACACACACACACACACATTATATGTAAATGGGCATGGGAGCCAATTGACGGACCTCCCTAATGGCAAAAGCTGGAATAATTTCACCAAAACAAATAGTTAAAATTTAATGTTACTCTGGTATTACCCTTTTATTATACTGGTAAAAAAAAACTGATTAACTAAACAAATAAATTGGGGAAAATAAGCATGGAAGATGAAAAATTCCAAATAAAGTATGTAGATACCTTGCCCACAAGGAGATAAAGTATAACCTCTTAATCATGACTAGTGAGTGGGACTAGTTCCCAAGTGAAGAATATGGAAAGGGGAGAGAAAAAAAGTAACTATAATGGAGAAATCTGACAAAAATTACCTCAGCTGGGTGGTGAAGGTCAACATCAATGATGCTAAGGCTTATTATAGTAGGTAACCTTAATATGATGTATTAAAAATTGTCATGTTACTTCTGTGATCTTTCAAAAACATGTAACTCCAGTCAAATCATGAGTAATTCTAATCGAGGGACATTCCACAAAATATGTGAACAGTACTCCCCAAAACTCTCAAGATTATTAAAAACAGAGAAAGTATGAGAAAACATGACATCCAAGAGGACCCAAAGGAGACATTGCAACTAAATGTAATGGAATACGCCCAATGGGATTCTAGCAAGGGAAAAAAATAAATAAAAATTAAGGAAGTTTGAAAAAAATATAAATCTTATTTCATAATTTATCAGTATTGGTTCATTAATTACAGTAAATATACCATACTAATGTAAGATAGCAATCATAGGGGAAACTAGGTGAGGGGGAATTCTTTGTACTATCTTTGTAAGTTTTCTGTAAATCTAAAACTTTTCTAAAATGAAATATTAATATATTTATTACAGATGAGGTATTGCTCTGTTGCCCAGGCTGGAATCAAACTCCTAGACTCAAGTCGTCCTCCTGCCTCAGCTTCCCAAGTAGCTGGGATTATAAGTTTATGCCATTATGCCCAGCTTTAAAATATAGGATTTATTTTAAAAAGTTATACAAGGTATAATCTAGAGTTGCTATATAAATCAAATAAGGTAAATATGGTAAATATGTAAGGTACAATTCAAATTGAAATTTCCTTTTTCTATCTTTCTCACTCTCTGTCTCTCTCTCCTTCCTTCCTTCCTTTCCTTCCTTCCAAGTCATATAGGTATATGGTATAGGTGGCACTTAAAGAAAATTGGAATTAAATTTCTAGGGCATTTCATCATGACAAGAATGCTTCTTCCTCTTAGGCTGAGCTAGAAATCTGTTGTTGGTTCTATTAAATGCAGCATCAACTCTGGCTTCTGTTGAATTTATATGTGACTATTGAAATAGATTATGTTATGTTATAGTAACAAATATCTTCCAGAACTCTGTGGCTTAAACCAGAAAAACCTTTCTTGTTCACAATACATTTTAATTACAGTTTGATAGTTCCAAATAATCTTCACTCAGGGACACAAACTCAACTCCACCAACCAGAATCTCACCATTTTCTGTTCCGTTGTGGTAATGGGGGAAAATATGGTATATCTTAAAGATGCCTATGTCACAATGACACATGTCACCTCAGCGCACATTTCATTGGCCAAAATAAACCATCTGGCTCATCTTTAAGGAGGTAGAGGAAGACAATCTTACCATATGTCTTCAGGTAGTAGAAGCACAATTATCAGTGAACAGAAGAAGTGACTACAACATTTTTTGATAACTCTGTTATATATTATTCATTCATTCAGCCCATATCTAAGAACCAACTACATTTGTTCTGAATGCAATTGGAACATTTGTGTGTCAGAAATTCATTCTTTATAAGTCTTAGACTTCTCTCACCAGATATGTGATTCAAAAGTTCAAGATCTCAAAAACTCAAGCTAATATTCAAAATACAATCTCCTTAGGCCATCTATCTGAAAAACTCCGGATGAAAAGAACATATTGCTTTTTAGTAGATAGCCTCCTTTCAGGGACCAGGCAAGATCCTGGCATCTTTCGTAAATACATAATGACATGGCAAAGAAGAGGGACACAGCAGAAGCCATCAATACACTACAGTCAAGATATAGGGAGATTTTATGATGAAAAACACAGGCTTTGGTTCAAATATCTGTTTTTCCATCTCCCTCCATCATTCCCTCTTTCCCTTCCTTCTTTTCTTCTTTCCTTCTACCAAAATAATAAAATAAAAAACCTGAGTCAGTTAGATGTACCATGGGCCAGATGCAAAGACAGAGAGAAAGCAAGTAAGAAACATAGCCCCTACTCCAGTGGCTAACAGTTTAGTGGTTTATCTCTGGTTTATGTCTCTCATGTTTGCTTTTGAAGGACACTGGGGTGATGGTGGGGTAAATATTAGTCCCTCAGTAGAAAGCCAGCTCAGTCTCCCCTACAGTTTCTCCTCTGATCTGAAAATCATCAGTGCTTACAAGTTACACAAACCTGTTTAATGAGCAAGTATCATTTTCATACTATACAATTACAGCTTCTAGCAGAGTTTTCCAGAGACTATTGGCATTGCATGTTGATAGTGCCTGAAATTACACTTTTTTTTTTTTTTTTTTTTTTTTTTTTTTTTTTTTTTTTTTTTTGAGACGGACTCTCTGTCGCCCAGGTTGGAGTGCAGTGGCACAATCTCAGCTCACTACAACCTCCACCTCCCGGGTTCACGCCATTCTCCTGCCTCAGCCTCCCGAGTAGCTGGGACCATAGGTGCCTGGCACCACGCCCGGCTAATATTTTGTATTTTTAGTAGAGACGGGGTTTCACTGTGTCAGCCACGATGGTCTCGATCTGCTGACCTCGAGATCCGCCCGCCTCAGCCTCCCAAAGTGCTAGGATTATAGGCGTGAGCCACCGCGTGAAATTTCACTACTACAGATTCATTTCACTGGTGCTTAGAAACGTTGTATAGGAGAGGAATTTTTAAAAGTCTACAATAACAAAGTGTAGACCTTAGGAAGAGGAGTACATTGGGCCCCTATTAGATAGATCTAACAAAATTATGACTTGACAGTGCACACAGACCAAGGCCTTGGAGTACTAAATAATAGTAAGAATCCTAGAAGACACAAAATGGAAGAGGCAGGCACTGAAAAAGGTTAGATGGGTATGAAAGGGAAATCTTACTGACTCCACTACTTTGCCTAGGGCTAAAGTTGCATAAAAGAAACAGTGATATAAACATGGGAATAAAAATTGCCTGCTCTTCAAGTTTTCAGTTAATTGACAGACCAATCTTTTCAGCTTAATATTTTAAAACAGTTTAAAAAATCCTAAACGTGTAGTATTAATAAATACATTAAGGAGGAAGAGAAGGTCCTAGGGAGAGCAAAATTCCTTTAAGTCATTTCCAGGCCATTATTTTCAAGAAACACTGTAGGATTTAATATGAGATTAGCATCAAAATCAAGACAGGCCATTATAACTTTTTAAACATTCTTCAATTATGCTTTTCTTGGTAGATTCCTTTGGCCTCCCACTGCCATTCTGTTTGGAGATAGCATTTGAAATCAGGGCTCTGCTCTGCAGGCCACCTGGCAAGGAGAAATTAGCAAGCACATAGCTGGAGACAGGATAGAAGAATCTATTCACAGCTCAACAAGGCAAGCATTGATTCCACAAACCAGATAAATGGGGAGGTGAGGAGATTGAAGCTACATGAAAATATTTATTATTAAAACACATTTTAGGAGTTTCCAGTCCTTCAAGGGATTCATGATGAGTAGTATTTATGATTAAAATATGAACCCTGCTCTTTTGCAAACAAAGCTCATTTGATGAAACTTGCAAGGATGTGTCTGCCTCAAAAATGTGAAAACCCTTTCATGTTTTTTTTTTCTTTTTGTCCGTGAATGACCACATATTTTCCTTACTGGAAGCAACGCTGGTCACATAAGTCAGTGGTCATATTCATAGACTATTTGAAGGCTAGCCATGCAAGTGTGTCTGCTTAGGACAATCCCAGATAATCCCGTTGTCCTAGCATGGCTATTAATAGCACCAATTTTACTCTCAAAAGCATCCTTATTTAGATAATAAATCACATGGTCACCCTACTAATAAGCAGCCTCTGTGACTGATTTTGGCTCAATATAAACTGATATCAGCTTCACACCAGTCATGATCAACGCACTTGTGTATTGATCATGTCATTTGATTCGAGTGCTGCATTGATGAGGTCAAAACCCTGAGTCATACCTATATTACTGGCAGAGGGGAGTATATCTATTCCAAAATCAAATAATTTTTTAATTAGTCTAACTTTCAAATATATTCAGGGATATTTAAAGAGAATATATGTTTGTGAATATACATGCCTCATTTGAAGGACCGCCAGCCATATAAATTTGGCTGGCAGTACTATACCTCTAAAAGGTATAGACATATAGAGTACTACACCTCTAAAAGCCTCTGTTTTTTTCATCTATAGAATTGAGATAATAAATAATTGTATTATAATTTAAATAAGAATTTAAGGCTTACTAAAAAGTATCAGGTAGACAAAGATCACTCACTGAATTTGGAATCAGAAGACATCAGAGCATGATGTTATCACTTACTTGTTGTGAAACCTTGAACGACTCATTTTAACCACCCCATGCCTTATTTCCCTTTTGTGTAGATAAGAGTAGTTTCCTGTATCAAGGTAGGAGCATGCATAGATGGTAATGGGGTGTGAAAAGTGTCAAGTGCTTTGGCTACCTAAAGGGGACCACATGCTAAGGTTATCTCAAAGCTGGAGATACTAATAATGGTTAGAAATGAGGATAGTTCTATCGAACTGGTGGTTGCAAAGAAGTATCTACATTCTAAAAGAAATAATAAAATTTATTTTGAGACAGAGATTCTCTTGGTTCTTAAAAGAACTGCTGTGTCAGACTCTTAATTATGAATAAATGTGTAAGGTAAATACCTTCCTATGGTTGACAAAGAAAATATTAAGCTTGTGTGGCCACTCAGTACTGGTACTACATCTTCAGTTGTAACTATACAATTTGAAAAGATAATTTGAGTATATTAGCAGTATTATTTATCTGCATAAGTATAAAAATTTTTGTCTTTTTTTCTTCTTTTCCAAAACATGTGCTTGGATTTTCTTATACCTGAAAATTTTTGTTCCTGGGCTATGCATGTGAATGTAGCACATGAGTGATCAAGAGCCAAAACTGGACTATAGCAGGTAAATGTAAACCCTAAATTTCTCATCAATTGATGCAGGAGAAAACACCATTAAAAAAACTACTGCTAATAAATAATAATAGGAGCTAATACTTGCATACTATTTATTTATACAGCCACTATTTCAGACTATAGTTCCAAATGCAGTTTTAAGTCATTTTCATACATTAATTCTTTAAATTCTCCAGATGTCTCTACAAACAAGTACTGTCATTATCCCCAACTTATAGATGAGAAAACTGAGAAGTTAAGTAAAGTCTTCATGGTCACATATCTAGAAAGTCATAGACCTAGGATTCAAACATAGACATTTTGGTTACAGAGTCCTTTAATCTTACCCAGTGTTACCCTGTGAGACCAGCTTTGACATTATGAAATGCACAGTCTAAGGTCAAATACTTGGTGATACCTATGATTAAATAAGTTCGAGATTGATAAATGTGCTATTAGGCTACTGTTTCTCTCTCGGGGCCTGTGAAGCCAGATTCCACGCTAGCAAGGAATGGTGTTGTTGCCTGCTTATGACTTCCACAATTATAATTCTGGAAAGTAGTGAATTCTGGGTCAGTAAAAAAGATGGATCTCAGGATGAGGGGAAGAAAGATGTCCCTTTTTTGGGGTCTAGACAGGCCTGAAGTCTAGAAAGTAAAAGTGCCAGAGCATTCATGGTGGTGATTTGACCCCTGCCGTTTGCAGATGTTTCAGAAGTTATAGAAGAAGCCAGCTTGGTACAGGATTCTGAGGTCAAGTTTGAGCTTGTGGGTTCTGAGAGTGGCAAATTTGAATAGCATTTAAAAATAAGTATTTGGACTATATTTCTATTATTTCTCCTCCGTAAGTATTTTCACAAGGCAAAACGTGGTTTCATTTGTTCTATGGGAAAACAAAGGGATCAGCATTCCCCAAGGCCACAGTGGGGCAGGGGCAGGGGTCACTAGTGAAGGACAGTACTGTTCAAATGAACAGCTGGCTCTCCAGGGTCATTGGTGGTTATTGCAGGGGCAGCCATGTAGGGGCAAGATGAGTTCTGGGCAGAGAAGTCTTTGAAATTTGATTAGGATTACTTTTAGGCAGTATCTGAGAAACTCAGAAACTGGGAAATATTTGGCAGGGGGCAGAATGGGAAAGCTGGTGACATTTGAGTTACATGATGTTAAGTAAAAAAGTTAAACAGCCTAAAATATATTTTTAGATACTTACAGACACTGGATTCAATTTTTCCAAAACATCAGAGTCTTGGAGACAGAAAATAAATTTCTCTCTCAGGATATATGCTTTGTGTGCTTGTGACCCATTTCCCTGTATACTTTACACTCATAACCTGACCCTAATTCCTACAAAGAGATCTGTTTAAAGTTTATCAGTAAATGGAAGGGAATGCTTCTCACTCCACCCCCTATTTGCCAATTTAATCATATTTACTAATAACTGAGATAACCACTGGAGGACCACACACTTGAGCAATGTCCTTTCTCCTTTCCTCTTCTCCTCCATGTCACTTCAGTGACAAAAAAGAAAAAGGTCAGAAGACATTAGGCTTGACCCTCACTGGTATTCTCTCTTCTGTTTTCTCTACCCTTTGTCTATTAAAAAGAAAAAAAAAAGTATATGAGCCAAACACTCAGTGAGTTTTGAAGATGGCTCAAGCATTCTCTCTTTGCTCACTATAATTTGAGCTCCCTGACAGTAAGAAGCTTGCTCATCCTGTTCACTGTTCTAACCCAATGCTAAAGACTAATCATTCAATAAACGCATGGAAGAGAAAATGAATGTATGAATTAATGGTCACCACTTTGCCTTCATCCTTCCATGCAGCTGGACTGGAGATCCAATCCTGGGTCTCTTCTCTGAGCAGGACCTTTCATTTTAGTATCTTCCAACCCTCTTACTTATATACTAGGCTCTACTAGACATTTGTATCTTGGCAACAAAAGTAAATAGAGATGGAAAACTGCACTCTGTTGCCCTCTAAGCTAAGCTATTTTGCAGTGAACATCAGTTGTTTCTTCTCAGCTTTCCTTTCTCTTTCCCTTACTTCTGCAAAACCCTTTTTCTATGCAAATGCTCTCAAGCAACTTTATGTGGTTCTGATGCAATTGCCAATCTCAGGAATCTGTCTTTCTGAACACAGGGCTAGGTACATTGTATATACAGCCCCCCAGAGGTACAATAATTCTAACTATAGACTGGTCATCTTGCTGTTCAAAATTTCCTACTATATTCCACACACTACCCACTCTCAGTGTGATCATTGCAACTACTAAGAACAGAGTTATTTATAAGAGAAAATGGCATGGATAGCCATTTTGGAAGGATTAGATTTCCAGGATAGGTAAGAATGTTGAACTAGAGATACTCTATATTTTTCTGAGGACAACCTAAACGGTTAGGGAATAACATACCCTAACTTTTTAAAAACAAAACAAAGTAGCTTTTTCTGAGCGAAGACATCAACAGATGTCAAATGCACTGAACGCACAGTGTGGTATTGCATTTGTCTATGACTCTCTTCTCTTTGGCTCTTCTGCCTACCAACACTGTCCATAAAGTTAATATTCTGACCAATATTTTCTTTGATATTTTTATCATAACCAAAGTTTTCTATGTAATTATGTAAAGTAATTGGTGCAAAGCCCCCAATCAGATTTGTCCCCTGTTCAGCTTCCCACTAAAGTTGATTTAGGCAGTGCTTGGCTACCAAGTAGTTACAAAATGATAATATGGGAGTGTTGAGGACTTTCATGTTACTACTAATTTTTTTATCCTATCTGCTATTCATATGAGTTTATTTTTCTTTTCTTTATTACCTTTTAAATCTGATTTTTAATACTAATAGCAGTATTTCGTTTTGTTTTTTTAGAAAGAATTTCGCTCTTTTTGCCCAGGCTGGAGTGCAATGGTGCAATCTCGGCTCACTGCAACCTCCACCTCCCGGGTTTAAGTGTGCCTCAGCCTCCCATGTAGCTGGGATTACAGGTATCCGCCAACATGCCCAGATAATTTTGTATTTTTAGTAGAGATGGGGTTTCACCATGTTTGCCAGGCTGGTCTCAAACTCCTGACCTCAGGTGATACACCCGCCTCAGCCTTAATAGCAGTATTTAAAAAAATTATTTGAAACTATGTATACTTACATTTTTTTTATCACACAAATATTCATATATAATAACATAGGTATATTCATCAATAAATAAAATCATGGCATAATATTGTCCTACAATTTAAAATATAAAAATATATGTTGTAAAACCTCATATTCATAAACTTAGATCTACATATTGTTTTTGTTTTGATTTTGGTGGAGTTTTTTGATGTGTAAGCAGGAAGGGATGCTGGTAATGTTTAATTTTTTATAATTGTGGTAAAACATACATAATATAAAATTTGGCTATTTTAACCATTTTTAAATGTTTAGTTCTATGACATTAAGAACATTTACAATGTTGTGCAACCATCATCACCATCTATCTGCAAAACTTTTTCATCTTCCCAACCTGGAACTATATACCCATTAAACATAAAGTCTTCATTCCATCCTGCGCCCATTCCCTGAAAATCATCATTTTACTTTATGTCTTTATAAAATTGACCACTGTAGGTACCTCATATATGTACATTAATACTTTTTTTTTTTTTTCAGATGAAGTTTCGCTCTTATTGCCCAGGCTGGAGTGCTATGGCGTGATTCTCGGCTCACTGCAACCTCTGCTTCCCAGGCTCAAGTGATCCTCCTGCCTCAGCTTCCAGAGTAGCTGGGATTACAGGTACCTGCCACCATGCTTGGCTAATTTTTGTACTTTTAGTAGAGATGGGATTTCACCATGTTGGCCAGGCTGGTCTCATACTCCTGATCCCAGGTGATCTGCCTGCCTCAGCCTCCCAAAGTTCTGAGATTACAGGCATGAGCCACTGAGCCCAGCCTAGAATTTTTATCCTACTGTAATGTATGATATTTATCCTGTTATATCCCATTATGACTGGCTAATTTTGCTTAGCATAATACCTTCAAGGCTCATTCAAAATACAGCAATTGTCTGGGTTTCCTTCCTTTGTAAGGATGAATGATAGATACTCCGTTGTATGTATATAACATGTTTTGCTTATCCATTTATCCATTGATGAACATTTGGGTTGCTTACACATTTTGACTACTGTGAAAAATGCTGCTATGAACCTGGTTATAAAAATACATTTTAAAGCCCCTGCTTTCTTTCTTTTGAGCGTATACACTGAAATGGAATTACTGGATAATATGGTAATTTTGTGTTTTTTTTTTTTTTGAGAAAATACTCTATCATTTTCTACACAACTCTATCATTTCACATTCCCACCAGCAATGCACAAAGATTCAAATTCCTTTGCATTCTTGCCCACACTTACTTTCCTTTTTTAAAAAAATAATAGCTATCCTAATGGGTGTTTACCGGTATCTCTTACGGCCAGTTTGAAACATCCTGTAAACCACATTTGCCAGCCCATTTAAGAAAAATTGGATGCCTGCTAAGTTGTGACATTTCTCAGACAGATATCTATAATCTCTTGATTATGTGGCCTTCACAAAGTCACATCTAGCTCCTCCAGATACAATTTTTATTCAGTTTTCTTAGGACCTGGCCATAGTGCTTGCCCTTATATTCTGACTTTGTCCTTCTTTCTGACTTTAGCAACTTCTATTGCCTCCATTGTGAATTCAATACTTATTTCTGGTTATCTCTATCTTTCCCTTAAAATAAATATTTAGGCTATAATACCACCAGTGGAAGATTCCCAAAAGGATTTTAGCCATCACCCTAGCCTTCTGTCTTCTAGGTTAACTCTGGCTCTAAAAACAAATACAAATTATGTAAGTGCAATATGAAACATGACCAGTCAAAAGTAAGTTTTATCACAACAGGGTCCTATATAGAAGACTCATCTAGTTTTACCCACTTATGGTACCAGAATCTATATATGCAAATAGACATGCCGTCCATCTAGTATGGATATTTAACTCTAATAGTATCTCAGAAACATATGAAAATGAGCATAAAGACTAGTTGAGAATATCTGATCTCCAGGCAGAAGACGAGATAATTATATCTAGTTTTCTACATAATCAACTTATACTAAATTATCCAGACCAGTTATAAATATTACATCAGGAAATTTTTTATACCAGTTTCTAATTATTTTTCCCAGGAACACATGAGACTCAGAATAAGAGAATTTTTGCAGTTTTTATTTGGCTCTGTTTTACCTTCTGTTTACATTGCTTACATTGTGTTTACCCATTCTCTGTGCTTCATGTGCTTTGTTTGCTATGTTTCTCATATACAATTCCATGCTTCTGTACCTTTCTGCATCATGGTACTCATGACTATTTGTTTAGAATGCACTAACGCTTGGCAATTGCTTATTTTTTACTTTTAATTTAGAACCATTTTCAGATATAATTTATCTTTTCATTCTGCTCCACAGAATGTCATTAGTTACTTGCTGTGTGTTCCTACAAGTGGCCTTTCTCCCCATTGAGCTTTGACCCACTACTTGTCTTTCCATGCAGAGTACACACTGGCCAACTGCTTCTCTCTTCTGCATATCTACTTTAAATTGTACAGAGTGATCTTATATCTGCTGCCTCTTTTTCAATTGTCTGAGCTGGAAATTAATTCCAATCCTAATATGTAAAAAAAAAATGCATGATACTTCCTTTGTGTAATCATTAAATATTCTATGAGAAAGCATCAATTCACAGATTTTATTATTTAACAATTAAATTACTAAGCAGCATCTGGCTCCATATGCATTTGGACTGTTGACCAAACATCCATATATATCAGACAACGTCACATATCTCAAAACTACCTTAGTTCAGCAAATCAATCAATTGTATTTACAAATAGAATGAGAATGCATTTGAAACTCCCTTCAATTATAGTAGTTATAAATAGCCTAATAACTGTCATCATGCAGAGAAGTAGGCACTGGTCTCTTCAGAACTTTCTTAAGTCAGGGAACTGCTGCTCTTATTTCTTTTAGATTATCAGGCACTTACCAACACCACTTCCTCCTTCCCTGTGCAGCAGTGCAAATGTATCTGCTTTCCAAACCTTGCCCCTTACACTTTTCCTTTTGCCAAAAAGGAAATAAATTGTTTTTGCGTGTTGCTTTCCATTTTCTATAGACAAACCATTCCAGTTAATGATATAACTTTTCGTGTAGACATTAAGCATCAATTAACCTTTATTTTTAATACTTTATAATTCAAAATCATTTACAACAAAAATTTTATCTTTCTTCAAAACAACGTAAAATAGGAAATTTTAATTCCATTTTATATATAACAAATTGAGAATATGCCTATTTTCTTGTAGTTGACAAGTGTCTACTTTTAATTATAGATGTTTCTTTGTAATAATGATGACAGGTCCTTTCTTATATGATTTATGTAAAAGTAATTGCTATTAATCTTAACATAAGGCACTAACTGTAATATTGAGCACAAGGAAAAGTGGATTTAGGACAGCATTCAGGTTGGATTGGGGAATAGATGGACATTTCTGTTTCCCTTGAATCAGTAACTTAATCGATTGCCATATTTCACATACGAACAAAATCATTCATCTACTTGTTCTTGGGTGGGACATTTTAATTTTTAAAAGAAAAATGACAGAAAATAATACAAAGTACATGCTCAGAAAGTTGGTCTAAACATAGCATAATGATCACATGTGCTTACGTTTTTTCCCATATCTAATCAAAATCACAAGAGAAAAAAAGAAATTGTGAACTTTTAAGAACAAAGAGAATAGAAGGATGATGGCAGAGGATGAAACAGAACAACATGGTATCACGATGTGACAGCCAGCAAAGGAGAATAAAAGGGACTTCCCAGGATAGCAATTGTACTCTGGACAGCAAAAGTAATCTTTCTAGACTTGCTGCTGTAAGGAAGCTATTGGAGGAAGAGAGAGGGTGAAATGTGATGGAAGAGTGGAATTTAAAATATTGACTGTGTCTGGGCATTGGAAATTGTGTACTGCTAGCTGTTGAAAGATATTTTGAAGTATATTGGGTAGAATACCAGCCCCAGTGTCAAAACTAAGCAAATAAAAATAACACCAACTGTAGAATAAACATAATTTTAAAAGAAGCTATTTAGTAGTGATAAATATAAGGATAATTATAATACCTTAAGTCCTCATTATTGTTTCATTAAATACAACTTATAAAGAAGAATAATTAGGAGTATTGGAACTGTGTTAGTGGAGATAGGATATGTATCCAAGAAAGAAAACCTGTCAACTACCATAAAAAGCTTATAATAGACAATAGAGTCTATTCAGAGTAAATAGTTCAATAAGAAGCAGTGAACATACATTTTTGAGAGCAGAAACAATGAGCTGTTTTTCACAGAAACCTTTCAGAATTATTTGACTTCTTATATGTGTATGTTGTTTATTACTTCAATCAAAAATAAATTGAGGAACAACAGCAACAAAACAGATACTCAAGATCTTTAGTCAAATACTTTTCAAATCGATTTGAAGAAAAAGATGTTTCTTGTGTTGACACATGCCAGTACTATGGACTTTTTAATCAATCTTCTAATGGTTTTTTTACACTTCCAATAACTGAGGGTCTCTAATTAGGAAGCACAAGATTACGTGCAAATCAGACTTATTGATGTAGCTAAATTGGAACTAGAGAATATGCATACGATATCTGGGTTCCTCACTCATGATTAAGGTTTTTTAAAGCTCAATTTACATTTTTAATATAGAAAAATATGTAATCATTACAAAATGTCTTTTGTTTCCTTCAGTATAACTTATACTTAGCTAAAAATAGATTATAATTGAAGAGTTTAATAAATTTGAAAATGCATACAATTATGTCAAGTTATAGAACATTCACGTCACAAGATAAATTTTCCTCATGCCTCTTCCCAGCCAATCATGACCCTTCCAGGGAAAAACCCTGTGAATGCATCTGTCACCATAGATTAATTTTACCTGTTCTAAAACTATAGAAGGGTAAAATCATAATATATGTACTCTTCTGTGTATGAATTATTTTGCTCATTGCTGTTTGAGATATTAATCTATGTTGTGCATATCAGCAGTTCATCCTTTTTGTTACTGAATTCTATTCTTTTGTATGTATACACCTAACAGTTTTTGATTCCTTTGTGGATTGACATTTGGGCTATTTTCAATTTCTTACTATTTTGAATAAGTTGGTGTGAACTTTTGTATCTAAGTCTTTTTTGAGGACATATATTTGTATTTATCAAAAGAAAAGTCTCATGAGAGGTATTCCTGGATTGTGAGATATGTATTACTTTATAATAAACTACCAATACTTTTCCAAACTGATTTACCATTTAGCACTTCCACCCATTGTGTGAAAGAATCCATCACTTGTACTTTTATGACAAAATTATGAGCCAATATTTGATGATACCAGAGCTTAGATTTATTTTATTTCATTTTATTTTTAATTTGTTTTTGCCTCCCTGGCAGATGTATGGTATCTCATAAGTTTTAATTTGTATTTCCCTGATGACTAATGAACACTTTTTCATGGCTTTGTTCCCATTCACATTTTAGATTTATTGAAATTAGAGTTTAAGGTGCCTTGTTGTTATCTTTTTACTTTTGATCTCTTTGTACTTTTATAATTAGAAAGAATCTAGTTTAAGAAGAAGTTGTCTTGCTTTTCTATTATTCAATCTGAAAATCTATGGTGTTTAATTTGTGTGATTATTTTATTTAATGCATTTAATAGAATTACTTTTTGACACTGGTGAGTGGACATCCATTTTATACTTTTTATTCACCGTTTGTTTCAACTCTTTTATTTTCTGCCTTCTTTTGGATTTTAGTTTTACTTTCTTGTTTCTCAGTGTTGTTCTAAGATTCACTATAGGTGTCCTTAACTTTTCAAAGTATGTCTTGAATGCATATTGTATTATTTCAGGTACAATTTAAAATTTAAAACAGAGTGCTTTACACTCCTCATTCTTTATGCTAACATTACTAGACAGTTTACTTCTCCATACACTATAAACTTCACACCAGCACATGTTATTTATCTTTTCAGACAATTGTCTTTTATAAAAATGAGACAAAAAAATCTTATATTTACCCACATACTTTCCATTTCTATCACAATGTTTATTCATATAGATTTGCATTTCTGTCTGATATTATTTTTTGTCAGCCTGAAGAACTTTTGTCAATACTGCCTATAGAGCAGACTTACTGGTGACAAAATTTCCCAACTTTTATTTATTTGAAGATATCTATATTTTACCATCACTTTTGCAAGGATATTTGCTAGGTATATAATTCAAGATAATTTCTTCCTGCTTTTTAATGTTATAAGTTCATTATTTTCTGCCATGTATTGATTCCAACGTAAAGTCAGCAGTACATTTTTTCCTATTGTTTTTCTGCATACAATGTCTTTTTTTTCCTAACCAATTTAAAATGTTTTCTATTTATCTTTGGTTTTCAGTAATTTGATTAAGATGTGCTTTTCCATGTTTTCATCCTGATTGGGGCTCACTGAACTTCCTGAATCTCTGTTTTGACATTTTTTCTCTAATTTGGAAAAATATGACTATTAATATTTGAAATATGTTTCCACTTGAATTTATCTATCCTCCCTTTTTGAGCTTCTATTACACATAACTTAGACTGTATAAGATTATCTCACAGGTCACTGAGCTGCAATCATTTTTTTTTTCTCTAGCTCAGCTTACTTTCCATTGTCTTGCCTTCATGTTCACCAGTTCTTTCTTCTACAGAATCAAATGTTCTATTAATTCATTTCAGTAACATTGTTATTTCAGATGTTTCTCAGTTCCAGTATGTCCAGGTAACTGGTTTTACAAATAATTTTAAGCCCGGGCAAAGTGGCTCACATCTTTAATCCCAGCACTTTGAGAGGCCGAGGCAGAAGGATTGCTTAAGGCCAGGGGTTCGAGACCAGCCTGGGCAACATAGTGAAAGCCTGTCTCCATTTATTATTATTATGAAAAATGTAAAAAATTATAATTTATAATAAAAAATTTTATATCCCTGCATCTGTGTTTTACTCATGGTATATTTTACTATAAATCTTCAAACATGTTTATAATACTTATTTTATAATTCCTTATCTGATAATCCTAACATTCCTATTATTTCTGCAACTAATTTTAGTAATTGTGGTATTTCCTCCTATTTATGGTCTGCATGTCTATTTGCATGCTGAATATTGTGAATGACATATTGCTGCGTGATTGCATTTATTTGTCTTCTTGTAAAGAAGTTGGTGATAGATGACTTGACATTTTAAGGATTGTTTTCAGGATTTTGATAAAGCATACATGGACTAGCCCTCTTGCTAAGGCATGGTGACTTTAAAGGATCAATAATATTCAGTGAGATTCCCTACTTTCCTGTTGAGAAATCCAGTGTCTCCAAGTACTGTGTGAATTCCAGAGTATCTATTTATCTCAAATTCCCCTAGCAGTTATTCTCTTATGCTTCAAAGTATATTCAGTTTAGCATTTTTATAAAGTCTCAAGGGAACTCAATGAACATTTTAGAGCTTCTCCTTTACTTTATTCCTCTTCTCTAAAAGCCTGCCCCCATGAATTCCGACTACCTTAGGATGCCTGAGCTCCATTGTCTCTGCAACTAGATAGACTACCGATAACTACTTAGGTTAACTGCTTTGTACCATGTCTTGGAAAGTGTCCTTAAAAAGACAATCAGGTGAAATTTAAAGTTCAGCTCATGTGTTTTCCTTCTATCAAAAACCACATCTCTCTGCTGTCTGTTTTCTCATGAATAGAAACCATTGTTTTAGATATTTTATTTAATTTTGTAGTTATTTACATCTGGAGAGAAAATCTAACACCTCTTTTTCTGCCATGGCTAAAACTACCCATCTTTTTAAATAACCTAAAGTTTTAAATAAATAACTGAAGAAATTCTCCTAATAGTAATACAATAAATATATTTTACCTTGAAGATATTCCTTCAGAAACAGCCACTATCAAAGCCAAAAGAGGCAAGGAGAATTGGTGTAGGTTATAAATATTATTTAGTTCATACTGCTGCCTTCGATAAAAAGTAGTACCAACCTGGCACCAATTATGTATAGCTCATGGTGATTCTAAGCCATTTTCCTGGTGTTTTTTTTTTTTTAATCTTTACTTTTCACTGGCATCTACTAATCTTGGTGGTGACAATTTACTTGACTCTATTTCCACTTCCTATATGTTCTTGTCTTAGGTATTTGTGTAATTCAGGACAAATACCCGCCTTGAGTAAGTTAAACATAAAATATTTCCATAAGAAGCAGCCTTCATATCTAAGATTGATATAACAAAAAATTAATACACATATTTGAATAATCTAGTTAGGTATTTGTGTAATTCAGGACAAATACCCGCCTTGAGTAAGTTAAACATAAAATATTTCCATAAGAAGCAGCCTTCATATCTAAGATTGATATAACAAAAAATTAATACACATATTTGAATAATCTAGGTCTAATGGTCCTGCTAAACATCAAAAGCTTGTAAGACATGAAGAAAGACATCATATTTGAATTCAGCTAAAATTATAAATAGAAGTATGTAACAGGTTAGTAGTACAACAAGTGGTCCAAGACTTGAAGATCCAAAACCAAAAACTTGCTAGTACATTTACAAATGAGTAATTGCTAATGGTGTGCTTATAACAATTGAATTCGCATGGGACTGATGTACCAAGCAGGATGCAGTTTGTTACCTTATCATGAAAGACGATAGGTGCAGGACTGCCTGTATCCCTCAGACCCAGCATTTCTCTGGACAACAATTTTACAATAAATACATACACACATACACACACACACACAAACACACAGAGAGAGAGAGAGAGAGAGAGAGAGAGAATCCCTCTAAAACATGTTTGGCTGGGCAGTGGCTCATGCCTGTAATCCCCAGCATTTTGGGAGGCCAAGGCTGGTGGACCACCTGAGGCCAGGAGTTCGAGACCAGCCTGGCCAACATGGTGAAACCCCATCTCTACTAAATATTCAAAAATTAGCTGGGCATGGTGTCACATGCCTGTAATCCCAGCTACTTGGGAGGCTGAGGCACGAGAATTGCTTGAGCCTGAGAGGTAGAGATTGTGGCGAGCCGAGATGGTGTCACTGCACTCCAGCCTGGGCGACAGAGCAGACTCTGACTCAAAAGCAAACAACAACAACAAAATGTTTTCCCAGGTTAGCTACACTCTTTCATTAATAAATTCATCCTTTAACTTGGTTAATATCATTGATGAAACTATAACTCAAGAATATATTCCAGGGGCCAGGCATGGTGGCTCACACTTGTAATCCCAGCAGTTTGGGAGGTCGAGGCAGGTGGATGACCTGAGGTCAGGAGTTCGAGACCAACCTGGCCAACATCATGAAACCCCGTCTCTACTAAAAATACAAAAATTAGCTGGGCGTGGTGGTGCATGCCTATAATTCCAGCTACTCAGGAGGCAGAGACAGGAGACTTGCTTGAACCTGGAGGAGGAGGTTGCAGTGAGCTGAGATCGTACCACTGCACTCCAGCCTGGGCAACAGAGTGAGGCTCCATCAAAAAAAAAAAAGAAAAAAAAAAAAGAAAAGAAAGAAAGAAAGCAAAAGAAAAGAAAGACAGAGAAAGAATATATTCCAGGAATTCTAGTGAAAATTTGTCTCCTATTAGGGATGTATTTTAATCATTTGACACCATGAGGAATTTTTAAAATCTTTTCTATGGGTTGTTGGAGGTAACCACATGCCCTACACCCCCAATATGCCAATAACTTCCCAGGTTAAAAAAAATCAATAAAAAACTTTGACATAATGAATAAAATCTTTGACAAAATGAATAAAATAAAATTTTTAAAACAAAAAAATGCTAGTGTTCAATCATGTGACATTACAAGAAGGGAACTTGAATGAAGACTAAAACTATGATATAAATCAACTACTCTAATTTTTTTTTTTTACAAACATTGCAAGGCTCAGAAAATCATAGCTACAAATGCCAAAGAACGTTCTCAGTTGAACATAATGGAAATCATTGTAATTTGTGTACCAAATTTTCTTAGTCAAATTGTAAGAAAGCGTTAAGTATCACCTAAAGATAATTATATTTGGACATTAAGAAAATTGCCCAGCCACACTCACATACATGTATATGCTCTTTAAAATGAGATACTAAAAAGAAAAAAGAAGATTTTAAAATGTAGAAACAAAGAAGTAAAATTCCAGAGCTAAAGATATTAAGACAATTTAATGCACTAAGATACAGCCCTTGAAAGACATGAAATCAGAGCTCTGTGCATTTTTCTATATAAGGGAACCTCACAGAAATCCTAAGAGAATTGCAGTAAAATAATAGTATCTTATAGCAAGAAGAATGTTCTTGTACTTTCACTGATAAAAGCTCACAGATCCCCAAGTGATGAAATAGCCAAAAATATGGCAAATCTGCTGGTCTAATTTATAGATTCAGAATAAATCTTGCCATTTTCTTACCTGGTTTGATGTATCTCCAAGACAAAGAACAAAAGTATTTATTTACCACCCTGAAAGGAGTATGCTATGTCATCTGATATTACTTATGGGTTTTTTTTTTTTTTCTGAAGCATAAGAAAATAATGGCTCTGCCACTCCAGCTTTTAGCTTTAAAGCACTATTCGGCTTTTAGCGTTAAAGAATGAAGCAAAAATAAAAGCTTACCCAATTCTCTTAAAAAGCCATCTACATGAAAGCTATTGGATATTTGAAATCATCTGCTAATGAATCATCAAATCTTATTAGGATATATTAATATATTTATAAATAAATCAATTTCAAGGATAAAATATAATACTGGTCACCTCACAGTAGTTATTAGAAAACTTTAGAAAGTTTTCTCAATTTTTTGTGCAACATTTAATCTGCTAATTGCTAAACATATTGACTACCCTTCTTAAGTTCAATTAGTAATTTCATTTTCATAAGCTACTGAAAACTGTTCAGTATGCCCATTCATTCATTTTTTAATTCATTCACCAAGTGACTGCAGAACTCTTGCTGTGTGCCAAGCAAAGACCTTGTCCTCAGGGAGTTTTCGGTCAAGCCAGGGACACTGTTAGATTCTGGAAAGAGCAGTAAACAACACGGACAGTTTTCTTGCTCTCATAAAGCTGTTACTCTGCCTGGAGAGATTGATATGACACAAACAATTTTGTAAAACATATTAAATTTCAGTTTGATAATTTCTGATTAGGAAAAGTACACGGTTCTATGATGGTGCCTAGCCGAATGCCTGAAATTGCTCCCTTCCGTTTCAATAAATATAAAGTTATTTCAAATTCAGAGAACTCATTTGATATCTTTGTTTACTTTATGGGAAACTTTGGTTAATCGCATCGCTGCCTTTATTTATTTGTAAGTTCATGTTAAATAGCAGAAATGGACAGCATAGATAGACCAATCTAAAGTTCAGTAAGAGTACTTACTTACTTTTTTCTGTCTGCCCATTGTGCTCCAGGCATTATTGTATACCGTAAGGATGCAAAAATATATAAGATAGTAACAGAATGAGTGATAGCAAGAATGATGCAGGATCAAAGGGGAAAGGGGGTAGGGGGTAGAAATGAGATGGAATGGGTGCTTGATTTTGTTTTAACTGTTCTAGAACAAGAAAATCTTGATCACATTTACAGGTTAAGTGAAAAGAGACAATAAAGGGGAAAATGTTGAAAATGTATGAGAAAGGCTATATAGTTAATAGAGTATTTGTGATTTTTGTGTAACAAAATGCAGTCTAAAAGCAGAATTCTTCCTAATTTTTTTTCTCTGTGTATTCCTATGAGAAGCAAGCCTCCTAATATACTATAAAAACCAGCCTACAGAACCACCAGGAATTATAGGGGTACTAATCAAAAAACTTTTTTTACTTATTTTTATTTTTAATTTATGTGGGTACATAGTAGGTATACCCACCTACTATGGGGTACATGAGATGTTTTGATACAGGCATGCAATGTAAAATAAGCACATCATAAAAAATCGGTATCCATTCCCTCAAGAATTTATCCATTGAGTTGCAAACAATCCAATTATACTCTGAGTTATTTTAAAATGTACAGTTATTATTGACTATAGTCACTCTATTCCGCTATCAAATAGTAGGTCTTACTCCTTCTTTCTATAACCATCTGCACCTGCCAGCCAGCCCCCCACTACACTTACCCACTTCTGGTAACAATACTTCTACTCTGTATGTCCATGAGCTCCATTGTTTTGACTATTAGATCCCATAAATAAGTGAGGATATGCGATGTTTATCTTTCTCTGTCTGGCTTATTTCACTTAACATAATGATCTCCAGTTCCATCCATGTTATTGCAAATTACAGGATCTCATTCTTTTTATGGCTGTATAGTACTCCATTGTGTATACATATCACATTTTCTTTATCCATTTATCTGTTGATGGACACTTAGATTGTTTCCAAATCTTAGCTATTGTAAACAGTGCTGCAACAAACATAGGAGTGCAGATATCTCTTCAACATGCTGATTGCTTTTTGGGGTATATACCCAGCAGTGAGATTGCTGGATCATATGGTATCTTTAAGTTTTTTGAGGAGCCTCCAAACTGTTCTCCATAGTGGTTGTACAAATTTACATTCCAACCAATAGTGTATGAGGGTTCTCTTGAGATAATCATGCGGTTTTTGTCTTTGGTTCTGTTATATGCTGGATTACGTTTATTGATTTGTGTATGTTGAACCAGCCTTGCATCCCAGGGATGAAGCCCACTTGTATTCAAGATGACAAAACACCTTTAATGAAATTTAACAAATATGTATTAAGCATTATTATATGCCCACTTGTATTCAAGATGACATTATAAAAATTAAACATATGTGTGTGTACATATGTGCGTATATGTGCTTCACAATCTTTAAATGAAAGAGGCCAACAAAAAATATGATTTCATGAAATGGGTATTATAAGACGTATAAACTCTCTTATGGAAGCATAGTGAAGAAAATAAGTTCTAGGGCAAACCAGCTTCTTTATGGCCTAAGTAACTTTAGTACTAGATTTTGAACCACAATGACAATTTCACTGAATACAAATGAGAGAGAAAAGTATTCTGGTAATGGGAAAGTATGTATAATTCCTGAGAAGAATGAAAATTGTTTAGGGAATTGCAAGTAGTCAAAACCAACTCATGGCTAGAGTATAATGTCTTATGAAAAAGAACCTGGGGCAATAACTGTGGTCCAATTTTGAAGTATCCTGAGTGCTATCAAAGTGTTTGGTTTTTTATAATCAAAGTAGATGTTTTTGATACTGGTTGTGATTAAGAATTATTTGCAGAGCTGCCTGTCCCCAAAAAGGATCAAGTGAGAAGGAATCTCTGTGGGAAAACCCTGAAAATAATATATATTTAAAATCCCATAACTTGTTTTGATATATATTAATGTTTGAAAACCACTCTGTAAGAGTAAGGTTTACAAGCAGGAAATTCCACGTTTAGCTCTTGATTTGGAAAAATAATTCTTGCTGCTAATTGGAATCAGGAGACACAAATTATGGGGTGATTGTATTATGCATGCACTTGGTATTGAATTTTAGAGGCAAATAAGACAAAGAAGTTTCCTGCTGTCCTACAGCTTACATTCTAATGGAAGAGGCCAACAATCAACACTATTTTGTGCACTATGTGAAAATGGAGATTAATGTATATTATTTGAATAAATAAATTTACTTTGTATACCTTTATTACTTTATTAATAGCCCTGCAAAATACAAAGTAATTTGTAACTAGTGGTTGCCAAATTTGACAGTTTATCAGTAGCACCAGGGTATGTTATCGAAAATACAGGCATCAGAAGCTGCTTTGGAATATGAGGTATTGCTGAAAAGCTTCTCCAGCAGCTTTTGAAGTGGTCTCAGCACTAATTTGTAGAGTAGCTTTGGGTATACAAGAATATAGAACTTTAACAACCAGATTTGCTAAATAATCTCAGTCCTATACTTCACATTCTGCTTAGACCTGAGAATTAGCTAGAAATTAACTTTCAATTCAGCTTAAAGTTAGCCAAGATTGTGCATCCACTGTATGTCAGACACTCAGTGCTTGCAGTCAAATAGGTGGAGTCGGATAAAAAGATGCTTTCAAGGAAGCTACACTTTAGCACAGAAAGCAGACTCACAACTGTCTATAATACAAGTCCCAGTTACATAGAACTAAGTGGAAGGGCTAGTTACATATTGCGAGAAGGAAAAAGAAGTTGTAAATAATTCTGTCTGCTGGAAGCAGACAGGAGGTGGGGGTGGCATGGAAATTGGAGAAACTTCACACTGGCGGTTGTAGCATAGCTGGGTCTTGCAATATAGATTTAGAAGGGAGGTTAGGAATGGCATTTCAGTATTAAAAAATATCATAGACTTAGATTGAGAAAATGTTTTGTTTTACTATTAATAATTTCACTTAGAGCTCTCAAGGGGTAATGTTTTCCTAAATTCTTGTCACATTGAAAGACAAGCGTCTAATTCTTTTGTAATGATGCAGTTTGCAAAATTAGAAATGAACATCTCAAAAATCAAAGAACCAATCTAACAAGAATAACCCTGTGCTTTTGCCTGTGATTATTTTTCAGTCATAATTTGCCTAGTTCATGAAATTCTCACAGTTTCTTAATGCCTCCTCTACATTCTCACTTTTGGTTTTCATTTTCTCCTTCTGAAGCTCATAGAGATCTGCATAATAGGTTACCTGTCTTAAGAGAGAGCGATAACAAAGCAGACTGTCTCAACTCCCACTGAAACTAAGAGTCTTAATAAATGAGAAATGAAAAATAAAAAAATCAAGTCTGAGGAGCAGAGAACACTATCAGATAAATCTCACTTGAGGCAAATTTCACTACCAGGATAACATTTGAATGTTTTTATGCGTGAATTCAAGCTCAATGTCCCTTTTGATTACATAGTCCCAGGGTTGAATTTTTTCTTTTGTTCTTTCTGTACGTCCCTTCTCTCTTAGTGTTAGGGACAAGACTAGTACATAATACAAGGTGTTGGGAATAGGCCCCCAAAATCTGGCCATAAACTGGCCCCAAAACTGGCCATAAACAAAATCTCTGCAGCACTGTGACATGTTCATGATGGCCATGACGCCCACACTGGAAGGTTGTGGGTTTACAGGAATGAGGGCAAGGAACACCTGGCCCACCCAGGGCAGAAAACAGCTTAAAGGCGTTCTTAAACCACAAACAATAAATAGCATGAGCGATCTGTGCCTTAAGGACATGCTCCTGCTGCAGATAACTAGCCAGACCCATCCCTTTACTTGGCCCATCCCTTTATTTCCCATAAGGAATACTTCTAATCTATAATCTATAGAAACAATGCGTACCACTGGCTTGCTGTCAATAAATACGTGGGTAAATCTCCATTCGAGGCTCTCAGCTCTGAAGGCTGTGAGACCCCTGATTTCCCACTCCACACCTCTACATTTCTGTGTGTGTCTTTAATTCCTCTAGTGCCGCTGGGTTAGGGTTTCCTCGACCGAGTATGTTAGAATATACCAAGGTCCATATTATAGAACATAAATTGTACCTATGTAATACTAGTTAGTTCAAAATTGTGAGTTAACATATAAAACTCACTAATTTTCCCCTAAAGTTTTACTTTCTTAAATATTAGAAACAAAGTTAGCTCTAAGTTTGAGCCCTATAAGGCTCAAACTAGGAGAATTGGACTTCCTAGCATTCATGATATGTATTGTTTAAATAAGAACAGATAATTTAAGTATAAAGTATGGCGACTGTTTGCTCAGAAATGTATTGCTTAAATAAGAACAAATTATTTAATTATAAAGTGTGGCAACTGTTTACTCAGAAATGCAAAGCATTTTTGGAAAGCGTACTCAGGCAGAATAC
This sequence comes from Pan paniscus, assembly GCF_029289425.2. NCBI lineage: Eukaryota > Metazoa > Chordata > Mammalia > Primates > Hominidae > Pan > Pan paniscus. The sequence goes on along the minus strand of NC_073258.2, from coordinate 91,370,220 downwards.
CCGGTGATAGAAATGCACAAGGGAAATCTTAATAGAAAATCAAGCAACAAGCCCAGTTAATAAAGAGCCTCCTTCACTTTCTTGCCATGAAATAATATGGCATAATAAAAGGAAGGCAGGTTTTAGCATCTGACACATTTGAGTTAGGATCCCACCTGTACTACTTTAACAACTCTATGACCTTGGACAAATTGTTTAATCACTCTGAGTCCCAATTAACTTATCTATAAAATGGAGAAAATATATATAAACCTCAGGATTATTCTAAAGAATCACAATAATATTAAATAACTTATAGAAATAACAAAGTAGGCTAGGCATTTACGTTTTTAGAATTAACAGTAAAAGGAACACAAACTTCTATTACTTTACCCTTTCTAGTGACAAATATCCAAAGAGTAATTCTGTCACTTGAGAGAGTTCAGTTTTTCTTCTGATTCACAATCTAGAATGTTAGGCTTTCCTGTTTCAAGTTATTCCCCTTGTACCACAGGTTCCTCAGCTAACACAGGCAATATCTGAGATTCTGTTGGTGCCTCTTTTGCCTACATGATAGAATCGAGCCATACGCCCAGCATTCCCTGCAGTAGGAATACATACAGAGTAGCTGCGAACTCTCGCTCTTAAATAACGCAGAAAAGGGGATTCTTTTTCAAAAAAGGATGGTGCTGCCTAAATACACAGTGTGCACACAGTTTGATGTCCCGTTTCTCACATCATGAATTCCATAATAGAAGAAGGGCTCTTCCCTCTGGGCTTTCTCCACAACAATACTTACTCCTGCTCACTTCTCCTCATCCCTGCCAAATATTCTATTTGTGAACTAGTCACAGGGAGATAGCAAATCACTGCTATTCTGAGTTGAGCTATTTGTCTGCAAAGACAGACACTGTCAGAGATGCTAAGATCTGGTTAGCATTATAATTTAGTAGCTTTGTTGGAGGTTGAAAGATTCTGCATGCAAACACATGCAGTGTGAAAGGACCAGGGCCAAAAGAAAAGATTAAATTGTTAACAGTGCTGGAGCAACAGATAGTCATTTCATAAATATATTAGTGCTATATATCTACAAGCAAAGATGTAACAAACACATTCATTGATTCCATTTATAAAAAGAGCATTCTTAGGGAATATATATATATATATATATATATACACACACACATACATACACACACACACATATATACATATATATATATACACTATGTATAACTAAAAAGAGAATTGTACCTACTAACTCTAGATACACCAATATTAACCCTATACAGCAACACAAACTGTACCATTTGCAGGCATAATATACAAAAACATATTAAATATATAAACATATAGACTTTTTATACAATCCTACAAAAAACCCATACCAGAATATATGTGTTGATTCTCTCATATATATATATATATATATATATATATATATATATATCTGATATTTCATAAAAGAAGATAGGTCAATATATTTTCATAGAATAAATATTGTTTTTGTTACCATTTTGAAAGCCTGTACTTTGTCAAAGAGTTGTCTGATATTTCTCTTCACATATTTCTTATTCTCTCCATATGAGATCTCTGATTTTACTCTCTATAATCCTCACTCAAAGAGAACAGGTTTGCCTCCTGTTTTTGATGCATAGCCACTCTGCCTGTTCTCAGATTGCTCTTCAAAATCCATCACTTTCTTGGAACATCTTAGGTCTTCCTTCTATAGTGGTGACTCAATATGGCTTTGGGTTTTACTGAGATAGCAAAATCCCCAGAGCAGAGAACTCACCTATAACAAACTATAAAAATACGACATCTTTTAGAGAGACATGTAAAATAACCTATCCAAAATGTACTAGAAATTATATTATGCAATGATTCAGACTACAGGAACTAGAAGGAAAAGGTCACAAGTTCAAACCCTGGCTCTGCCAGTTATTAGCTGCCTAAGCTTACTAAAAAATTACTGACAAATTACTGACTAGTTGACATCTGTTCCTTCATCAGGAAAGGGAAATGTAATTCCTGCCCCAAAGAGTGGATTTGAGGACTAAATGAAAGGATGCATTTAAAATACTTTAAACAATGCTTTACATAAAGTAAGCTGTCAGAAAACATCAGCTAGTATTATTGTTGTTTTTAAAAGTTATCTGCAAAACTAGATAACTCTAGAGGAATTCTGTCTAAGAAAGTACCTCATGCATATGCAGATTTAGTGACTTCTGAGAAAACATATGTCAAAATGTGGGGTGCTGATTTTATCATAGTCTATCCACAGATAAAACTTTACTAGGTGTTATTCTCCTGAGTGATTGATAGTGGTATGTATGATCAAATATGATAGATAACCACAGATGTTCTATTTCAAGCAATTAAAGGCATTAATCTCATACTAAGTGGATCGCTCCAAGACATGCTGACACAAAATAAGAAAAATAATACATATCCCCTTTTTGTCCAGAGCAAAATGTCAATTTCTTTTAGATTTCTTAGACATCAGTAGAACACTTGATTTAAGAGTTAGTTACCACTGCTCGTCAGTGGAAGCAGAAAGATATAGTGCTTGCTTTGCTTTTTATATAGTCCTTAAGTATGCATGAAAAGGGTGATTTGAAAATACACGTGCACACAAAGTAACATTCCTTATAGAGTTATTCATTTAGAAATTATTTTTCCTGGCTTCCTTGTGGGGTTCCTTGAGTATGGTATACAAAGGACCTAGTTGACTTGAACAAAGATTTCTCTGTCAGAGATAATAATCTTATTTTTGTGGGAGGGCAGAGAGAAAGGGGCAAAAGGGTAAGAAAGGATCATACATTCTTTACTATTGTTTGGTAGGATGTGTGTGTGTGTGTGTGTCTGCATGTGTGTGTCTGCATGTGTGTGTGTCTGTAAAGTGAGGTACCTTCAACTATACCTTGATAAACTGTCAAATGCCTCTTTGAACTCTCCTCTGTTCCTTCATCTTATTCTCTTCTTTACTTCACACTGCTCATTGAAGTTTGTTTCTGTCAAATGAACCAGTGTATGAGAACTTTAACTTCTTTGAACAGAACAAACACCACTATAATTTGAAGGCACCTAATTTGCCTTGAGTAGTGAACAAATAGTCTCATAAACAGCACCGTTTTATTTTGGATTCTACACATACAGGTTATAGTGCTTTTAAAACCCAATTTTGTGAACAGACCATATGAAAATCTTTGTCCAATTAATGTGTTTACTCACTTGATAATTTTGATTCCTAAACTCTTGCCTTAATACCTTGAAATATCTCCTATAACTAGCAGCATCTGGAGTTCTTCCCCCATTTGGATGATGTACGAATATTTGTGTTTTGTTTAATTATCTTCATAAATCTCACTTAAACTACTTGGCCATAACCATGGAATAGAAAACAAGAAAATTCGACTATCTGGCACAATTGGATATGTTTTTGTTGACATCATCCTGAGCACTCTTATGCACCAAACTTCTATTTAGTCTTCGTTTCTGAAGGTCAATGCTTGTGGTAGGGCTGGGGGAAGGGAGAAGCTCCAGTGACTGAGTCTCTATATTGGCAAGGCTGTTTGAAAAAGATTTCACAGCTGACTGAGTCTATATTATGCTTGGCCAGCACCAGTAATCCTTTGCATCAAGGAATAGCCAATTAAATTGTCTTCAAAAAAGTATTAATTAATCTCGTTTGAATTTTTCAGAGGAACAACGTTTTTGTTTTTAAGTGGCAATATGTACGTGCTAGGAAGAAGGGTGCTTGAAAGAACATATGTCCTGGATATTTCATAGCTTTTTCTTTGTAATATGTCAAGCTACCTTCTATAGAATTATTCACTACGGCAAAATTAATGTGATAAGATATATATATATGCATGCCATCTTTGTCTTTGATTCTTAAGATCTTTGTATTTGATTCTGTAATGCATGCCATCTTTGTATTTGATTATTAAGGTGAGAACAAACCTCAGGAGAAATAGAATCATTTGAACACATTTTTACAATGATTCAGTATAGCAAGGAGAATAGAACCACGATACTATTGCCTCACTATTAAGATTTGTAAATCAACAATGAAATTATGAGCTCCCCAGCTAAGAATGTACCCTCCACCTCTTGGCCAAGAGGATCCCAAAGAAAGCCTGAAATGAGTTCAGTTCATGATGCGAAGGGAGGTCAGGCATACCTCATTACAACTCCTCCCTTTGGAGTTTAGGCACAACTGACCACCACTAACATTAAACTAGAAATCATAAGACTGACAAAGCAGACTTTTTGTAGCAATAAGATATCCAGCTCTAATCTGACTCCAGTATTGTACCACATGACAGATAACAGGCCCTGAAAAAATACCAGTGTTTTACCCCAAAATATATTTATTTGGCCTATCTTGAAAGGGTCATCTCTTGTGGATGAATTTGCATTATCCAGAGAATCTCCTTCCCTTTCCAGGTCTTTTCTTGATCCAGGAGAGATTTACCTAAGAATCTGATATCTTTTAAGATCTAATAAGAGAAATTTACTGTGTATTCCCTCTGAAGCCTACTACTGGAGGCTTCATTTACATCACAAGAACCTTGGGTTCCACAACCCTCCCCACTCGCCTTATATTAACTCAAGCATTTTTTTCTACTGACTTTTACTTTTTAGGCAAGGCTTTACTTTTTCAGCCAATGGCCAATCAGGAAACCTCTGAGTCCACCTATGACCTGTGAGACCCATCATCCTACTTCAAGAAGTCCTGCCTTTCCATGCCAAACCAATGTATTCCTCACATGTATTGGTTTAAGTATCTGCCCGTAACTTCTGTCCCCCTAAAGTGTATAAAAACAAGCTGTAACCCAGACACTTTGGGCATGTGTTCTTGAGACTGTATCCTGGGCCATGATCACTCATGTTTGGCTCAGAATAAAACTCCTCAAATATTTTACAGAGTTTGGGTTTTTTTCATCAACAGGTTCAACTATTATAATTTATATTTGCTAACCATGTAGGTAAAACAGAAATGCAAGATTTACTTTGCTAACACTAGGCTCTCTCTCTACCCTCTGTATTTTCATGATCATCAATTGTTAGCTCAATTATGTATTTATATTGGTGCCAAACATTAATTTTATCTTACATAGAAATCATGGCTTGTCTCCCGTGGGGTTGAAATCTAGGATTTTATAAATCTTTTTTCTAGTATCATTCTTTATAAACTTTTCACAGTAAAGGTACTTTTTCTAGAAGATGAGATGGATTACAAATAACAACTTTATCATTTACACATATTTCTCATTATATTCAAAGGCATTTTTATTAAGTTAGATATTATTTTCATAATTATAAATTGTATCATGGCATCATAATTTCTCACACCTTTTCCCAAAGACTGCAGAAAGAAGTCTTAAAATTAAGTACTTTTATGATAAAAAAATCACAAGGAGTAAATAAATACATTTTGTTGTAGGGACATAATAATATAAACTGCCAAAAAAAATCTAATAAAATAAAATTGTTATTTTTCTTCTTGGGAAGCAATTTGTTTTGTCTCATGTTACATCTTTGCAGGAGTTCTGGTGAAAGATGGCACATCAAATGTATGTTTTTATTTTCCCTTCCTATTCTCAACTATGAAATGATAGTAAGGATGTATAAATATGAATAATCATAAACACCCTGAAAATGAAAATTGCTCTTATATGCATATCAAAGAAGTTCTCTAGAGAAACCCATGATCTCGTAGGATTATATTGACTTAGAAACCTAAAAATAGAGGTTAAAGCCTAGAATTTAACCAGCAAAACATAAGAGCTCTTCTCCCTAGTGGACTTGAAAGAGGCTCATGCTCAAACACTGGCAATAAACAGAGTAATTAGTGACTATCTATACAATAACTTGATCAGGTGGCACTTCTCCTCTACAGGCATTCCCAAACAGAGGAAAAGTATATGGTGTTTTTCCCCAGAATAAATCTATAAAACTGCTTTTTATAGAAAGTTCATTTCCCACCACACCCCCCGGGAAAAAGCTGCTATGAGTCTTTATGTCTAAGAGAGAAGCAAGAGAGATCAAAGTAACTTCAAACTTCCTTTAAAAATATATGGTGGTGGCAACAGGAGATAAAAGGGAAGGCAGTTCTGCCTAAGATAAACATATGTTGAACAACTTTTACATTTGAGAAAGTACCTCAGCTTATCTGACTACTCTTGATATTCTATGCCTCATAATTATATGTCAGCACTATTCTGAATTATTTGCATAAATCAATTCATTTTGGTCTTACAAAGCCCCTATGTGATAAATACCATTATTACCACCATTTAAGAGAGATGGAAACTGGGGCACATAAATATTAAGTAATCTGCTTAAGTTTATACAACTGCTAAGTACTATTGTTGGATCTTGTATACAGTCTAGTTCAAGAGCCTCGTGCTCTTAGCCACTACTCCAGGTCACCATAAAGCAATGCATACAATCTGATATGCCACAAACCTGTAGTCAGCTTCCCAATATAGAGGAAAGGACTTCAGTGAAATAGACCTATAAACCTACAAAGGAAACTCCTTTAAGCTCTCTTATGTTTATCAGGGTCCTTTGTCCATAAATACAAACATACAAGCAAGATTCATCAGACATTTGAGGAAACCCACAGGCTGAAAGAGAAAAAATAAAATGAACAAATGAAACAGCTGACGCTAAAAAAGCCAGAGAGAATTTAAAGAATAAAAGAGAACTTTATAATGTATAATTATTACCATTAGAAAGATAACACAGAATATTTCTTCATTAAAAAAACACTACAATGAGAAATAAAAGCAATCATACAAAAGAAAGTTTCTCAGAAATTTCAAATAGCTTTTTTACTTTTTTAAAAAATACATGAAATGACTAAGTAATTGAATGGATATGGTTTAAATCAAATTATTCATTGTGGATGGAATAATTATGGACTTTCTCAGAATATGAAGAAAAGATAGAAAATGAGAGAAATTAAGGAACACAATGGAATGGGACAGGCATTGTAGCACCCATCTAATAGAAGTTCCAAAATGAGAGAATACATAAAATTTTGAAAACAAAATGAAAAAATATAGTAGAATATAATTTCAACGATTTTAAGTAATCTTTTCTTATATTTAAATAATTCACTGAGCATCAAATTGGGTAGAATAGAAGCTTCAAGCCTATAAATGCCTTGGTAAAATTTCTGAATTTGAAGGGAAATTATATACGATTTCAGAAAGGAAAATATAAACAGATTGCTTCCAAATAAATGAGAACTCAGAGACTGGCATCACATTGCCCACCACCAGCACCAAATGCCTGATGAAAATGAAACAAGGTTCTGAGGAAAATGATCTTAAGCTTGTAATTCCAAACTCAATTCAACTATCAATTTTTTAAAAGACAATTTTAGACAGATTGAGATATTTTATTTCTTATACATGCTTCCTTCAGAAAGATTTCCTGAGGATAAACTCAAGCAAAAGAATAAGTACATTTAGGATATAACATTATATGGAATCCAAGACTGGTGGAACTAAGCTAGGAGAAGAAATGGTGTCAATCAAAGATGACGCTCTGCAGCCTGTCTAGAAAACAATAGCTCAAAGCTAGAAGAAAAGCTAATTCATAAAGTTTGTGATAAAGAAGGTGATTTTTATCCATAAATTTTGTGATTATGAAAGTGAAGGCCTTCACTTGTCTCCTTTATAAACAACAACTACAAAAATCTCTGGAAAACTTTAAAATAATTTAAACTTTAAAAGTGCAAGAAAATCATATTTTTAATATAAAATAAACTTAAAAGGAGACATAATTTTGAGCAAATACTTGAATATAGGAGCAGATATTTTATTTGACCTAGGCATATAGAAAATTCTTATTTGAGTGATACAGATTTGATAAAAAAAAAGAATTTCTTTTCTTTGGTCAAATTATAGTATTATTTATTTAAAAATATTCTTATTTAATCATGCTGTGGTTATTAATTTTCTAATAGAATGAATAGTAAGATAAACATTCAAGGAAGTTTATTTTAGTTATGGAACATCCATGTCAGAAATCATGGAACTTCAAAAATGTCTACCTTACGTTGTAACTGACAAAAGTTAGTAGGAGGCAGAAAGAAGCTGTGGATGAGTCTTAATTTTCTCTTATTATGTAGGAAGGAATTAGTATATACTGTTTAACAATTATGGACTAAAAGTACAGACATGTATGATTTTATTGTTAACAAATATAACTACTAGAAAGGCAAAAAAGTAGATGAAAACAAAAATGAAGCAGGGAAAAGACAGAAAAATAGAGGTGGTGGGCAGTGTACCTGTCCTAAATTCCAGCTGTGGTGACAAGATGCCAGGACATGTTTTCCAACTGATAAAATGATATTAATAAAGAAAGAAAGAAAGATGTGAAAGCATGTAGGTTTAATGAAAACGTGAATAACAGATGGTAGGGTAGTAAGCCTCTGTGAGATATGGGGTATCACAGAGGCGGAGGAGCAGAAAGCTTTTAATTTTACATATACCCTTCTATACTGTGAATAATTTAAACCAGGAACATGTATTATTACTATAAAATCATAATAAGAGTATCAAAAATTATATAAATTGTATATATACATACACATACACATTTATGTGTGTCTGGCTTTTTGTCAATCTATGTACATACATATGCATGTACATACATATGTGTTTATGGAAACATGCATATACATGAATATCATGCATACACATTTAGATATATATTTTCTGAGTCTGTAGAACTCAAACCTACTTTCAGACAGCTAATGCTATCTTTTAATCAAGATCTATAAACCTTCTAGGTGTCCAATCCTGTGTTATCACTGCCAGTATGTTTCCAAAAGGTGAAACAGATTTTTAAGGATTATACACACTTACGGTTCAAAAAATTGTAATCTATATTGCATACAAAATTAATCTCTTGACTCTAAGGATGGGATGGTATGTTCAACTTCATATAGCTTCATTAATTTCTCTTAGATCATTAAGGCTTAAAATGAAGAGTTACTCATGAAAAAAGCTAAACTACCCTTCCATAGGCTTTCTTGAGCACTGGTTGCTGTTCAAAATAGTATTTTATTCCCTCAGTAGAACACATATTGAGAGTAATAATTCTAACATGCTAAAATCCCACAGCACAGAAATTCGGCCAGATTATGATCCAAACATAATTCAGAAAAACTGTGGTGTTGGGGGTCAAAACTATCTGATTAGTGTATTTCATTGTCTCATGCAAAGTATTCCAGGAGGAAACTTAGATAAAGGTTTTACTATAAATTAATAATCATTGCCCTATTTTCCTTAATAAGTATTCCTGTAAATATTTCACATTGACAATATTTCACATTCCAAGTCTCGTATCACATTTTTTTAATAAAACCTTCCCTAATTATCACAATCTACATTTATTTACTCATTCATTTGCACCATTTACTGAGCACTAATTACATATCAGGTAGTAAAATACATATATAAATAAAAATTATAGACCTTGTCCTCAAGCAACCCACATTCTATTGAAAAAAAATATACGTAGGCAAGTCAACACACAATACAACAAAGAAAATAAAGTGCTTTTGATAGAGGAAAGCATAGAACACTTTAGAAACAGAGAGGGACACTCAGTCCAGTCTGAGGAGAAGGAAGAAAATGTCAGTGTTCATGAAACTCTAGAAGGAATATCTGAATTCAATTGTGAGAGGCAAGTAAGAGTTAATCAGGCAAATAAGAATACAAAGGGTCTTCTAGATACAGGACAACATTAATGTACGTATTCCTGATTTGCATAGTTTTCTGATTTGGGTTCCTAAGGAATCTCCTTGTCTGCTTGTGGAAACTAAATTGGGATGATCACGGGTGGAAGCAGAGAGAACCACAAGCAGACTGGTACACTGATTTGTGTAAGCAATAGTTGTGGTTTAGACTATAGTAGTAGAAAAGATGAAAAAATATGAGGAACATGTGATATATTCTGGAAGAAAAATTCACACACCTAGATGATGGGTAGTAGGTTGGCAAGTGAAACAAAAGTAGACCTGAAAAATCATTAACCAGCATCCAGATGGATAATGGTAGTTTTACTGAGATAGGGAGGTCTGGAGTAACAACATGTTTGGAGTCAGAGAGGAAATTAATAACTTTATATTTACATATATCATATCCCTAATAAAATAAAATGTCTTAAGAATCCTATGTGTGACATGTGGCTAAAAGAATAATTCATTTAAGAATCAGGATATAGGACTAAGACAATTAATTATATTTAAGTTATATAAAGTGATTTTAATGTAAGTTATATAGTTCAATATAGAGGAAATCCGTGGCCATACATAATTCAGAAGTCCAACGAGAATGAGGTGAGTGGAGCCCGGAGAACCTCAACCCACTACTACAAGTTGCTTTCTGAATCATAGCCTTTATCACAATGGGTGTAGGCACAGGTTGAGAAAAGGAAAGAAGCTAGCCATGCTTTTGCTTTCAAAAAGTACCACAAACCTGATTAAAAATATTGAATGGCTTTTATTTGCACTTAGAAGAAACCATAACTACTCACAAACCTTACACTGCACTCCAGCTATATTCCCTGAACACAAACCTGTTGGTATCTTTGCAATCACTATGTTCTCTGCCTGAGTGTTCCTCATTCAGTTCTATGATGGTTTGGCTTAGTTTCATTTTTCAGGTCTTACCTCAAACATCCACTCCTCAGAGCATGTTTCCTTTATTTATCATCCTAGCAAAAAACGACCTTGGCCTGTTTTTTCTACTTCATTTCCCGCATAGAATAGCACTATTGTAGTCTGAGTGTTTATTTTTATTGTCCCCTGGAATGCAATCTCCATGAAGGCAAACTTTGGTTTTCTCCTTCACTACAGTTCGAGGCCAGACATAAAAGGTGGTAAATAAGCATTTGCTATTTGATTAAAACATCAAGATTAATTATTACAAAGCAAATACGGATTACAGTTAATATATGCTTTAATAGTATCTTCTACTTAGACGATTCTTTGTACGCTTCTTTGCCTGATTAGTTCTTTGTTTGTTTGTTTGTTTGTTTGAGACGGAGTCCCGCTCTTTAGCCCAGGCGGGATTGCAGTGGCACAATCTCGGCTCATTGCAAGCTCCGCCTCCCAGATTCACGCCATTCTCCTGCCTCAGCCTCCCGAGTAGCTGGGACTACAGGCGCCCGCCACCGCGCCCGGCTAATTTTTTGTATTTTTAGTAGAGACGGGGTTTCACTGTGTTAGCCAAGATGGTCTCGATCTCCTGACCTTGTGATCCGCCCGCCTCGGCCTCCCAAAGTGCTGGGATTACAGGCGTGAGCCACCGCGCCCAGCCACCTGATTAGTTCTTACTTGTCTCTCACAATTGATGACTGCCTGTAGACTATACCCATACTCATGCTACTGCTGCCCGCCTTCATCAGTGCTGTCCTAGACAAGGCCCTTTCATCTGTATCCTGGAGAATTGTATTGTAATAACCTCCTAAATTACACTGTTAGCTTCTTTGCCTCTTTGGAGTCTATTCTCCACCCAGAAACCATAATGAAATGATCCCCATAAAAAGAAGTCAGATCCATTACTTTTCAGATCAAAAGACTGTGACACATTTGATATTACTCATGGCAAATTCAATGCTTAAAAGAATAGTTACTGGAGTTAACTTAAGAGTCTACATCCTGGTTGTACCCTTTCTTGACCCTATGACCTTGGCTAAGTTACTTAAGTCTTCTACATCTCAATTTTCACATGTGTAAAATGAAAGTAATTAAAGCACCAAATTCATAATGCTATTGTGAGGATTAATTGGGTCAAAATACGTGAAATCCTTAGGTGCTTTGTCTGTCATAGTTATTGTTTTCTTGTGCTATAGGTGCTACCATGATCTAGTCCCCCAGCCACCATCTGATCTTAACTTCTGTCTTCCTTGTTCATTTGCTCTACCCTCAATGGTCTTTTGCTGTTTCTCATGCATACCAGCAAACTCCATTTCCAAAGCTGTCTACCTGGAAAAGTTTTGACTTACATATCTGCATAGCAAATAACCTCAAATAATATTTTGTAAGGAAATATTTGTTAATCCCTTCATATAAAGAGTATATCTTGTCACATTCCATCTTCATATACTTAACTATTTTTATATTGCACATCTTGAGACAGCATATGTCTCTCCATTTATTTGGATATTATCTGTCTTCTGTGTTAGAGTTAACTTCCATAAGAACAAAAACTGAGTCTATTCCCTCACCTTTGGACAGCAAGAGACTAAAATAATGTCTGGCACATCATAAGGGCTTGATAAATATTTGTCTAACTTGTCCCTTAGTAATCATAAGCATTTATAATACATCACAAGGAAGTGATTTCTCTACTAGGTACAATTAACATTTAAAAATAACATGAATATTATTAGTAGGATATATTAACAAAGCTTGAACTTGATTAACATTTATTAAATTTTTAGATTTTATCAAATAACTAATTTTCCACAAAATAATAAAATAGGCACTTTTTTCAAGAATTCAATTTCCAGGTTTCTTGTTGCAATTAATATTTAATCAGGTCCAAGTCTCATAATAACTATGATTATAATAATTAAGCACATCACAATTCTAATGGCCATCTGTTCATAAATAAGTTGTTCTAAAAATGTAAATTATGTTTAGTCAACTCCACTTAAAAAGTGAGAGATATGGGCAGTCCATATTTTAAAGCTTTTCATTAAGATAAAATGCTATTTCTAAAGCATTTCTTTTCTGTCAAATAGAAATAGTCAGTAACCAGAATATAACTATTATCAGAGCTCATCATTCTAATTTTTAGCTTGTAGCTCTTTGTAGAGAGGACATAGTATAGGTTTAGATTGTATCTCTTTTAAAAAAGAACAAAGAACATTTGACACTAAGAATGTTAGGAGATTTTTTAAAATCACAAACACTTCTACCACCTCACTGGATTCAAGCAGTGTCTCAATCTAAGCCTCATACAAAACAAAAAATAAGGGAGAAATTTTCACCAAAGAAATCTAATTTAAAAATAATACAGGATCACCTCCACAGTTGCCTTGCAATTCTACACTTTATAGCACCATGCCCTTACACCATTAGTGGAGGAAGAAGTGGACAAAATTCTGAGGCCATCTTGTCTAGAAATTTTATATCTCAGGATACATGGCACAACCAGTAAGACTGACATTGTTCTTTGAAGATCCCAAGTTGCATAAATTTTACCTTTCAGCATACTTCATTCCTATCAGAGCAGATATGAGAAGACAACAAGAGGACCCTAAAGCAAATAAAGAAACAAGAAGAACAAAGTGAAAATTAAGGAAGCAGTATTAGTATAGGCTTAGTGCCAGAAGTAGGCAACATTTTAAGCAGCATGAGTTTTAATACAAAAAAAGTGTTTACAAAATGTTTGAAACAGCAAGCAGTGTAATCTCAAAGCTAAGGAATCCTAGAAGTACACCAAGAACACCATGAAGTTTATTCTCTAGCATAATTGATGATTGTACTTCTAACAGAGATATTCAGGACCTAAACTCAACATTGAACCAAATGGATCTGACAGACCTTTACAAAACTCTCCACCCTAAAACAATAGAGTATACATTCTTCTCATGGCCACGTGGCACATACTCTAAAATCAACCACATAACTGGACATAAAACTATTCTCAATAAATGCAAAAGAATAAAAATCATACCAAATACATTCTCAGACCACAGGTCAATAAAAATAGAAGCCAAGACTATGATCATCACTCAAAATAACGCAATTGCATGGAAATTAAACAACATGCTCCTGAATGACTTTTGGTTAAATAATGAAGTTAAGGCAGAAATCAAAAAATTCTTTGAAAATAATGAGAAAAAAGATACACCATACCAGAATCCATGGGACACAGTCAAGGCAGTGTTAAGAGGTAAATTCATAGCACTAATTGCCCACTTCAAAAAGTTATAACAATCTCAAATTAACAACCTAACATCACAACTAAAAGAATTAGAGAAGCAAATCTATTTTCATAAACACAGATTATTAAGTCAGACAACGAAAATGTTTTATTAGCAGGTATAGCAAAGAAAAACAGATGCCTTATACTAAATAGAACCTGGTGTTCTTAAAAAAAAAAAAGAAGAAGAATTAGAGAAGCAAGAACAAATCAACCCCAGGGCTAGCAGAAGAAAAGAAATAACCAGAATCAGAGCTGAACTGAAGGAAATTGGGACATGAAAAAAAATTCAAAAGATCAACAATTCCAGGAGTTGGTTTTTTGAAAGCATTAGTAAGATAGCTACGCCACTAGCTAGACTAATAAAGAAGAAAAGAGAGAAGATCCCAATAAACACAATTAGATATGATGAAAGGAATGTTGCTATTGACCCCACCAAAATAAAAACAAACATCAGAAACTACTCTGAATACCTCTATGGACAAGAACTAGAAAATCTAGAAGAGATGGACAAATTCCTGAATACATACATACTCCCAATCAACAAATATGATTTATCACATAAACAGAACTAAAGCAAAAACCACATGATTATCTTCTTACTGAGTCAGTAAGAAATTGATTCCCTGAACAAACCAATAATGAGCTCTAAAATTTAATCAGTCAGGAAACAGCCTACAACTCCACCCATCCAAAAACTGAGGACTAGATAGATTCACAGCCAAATTCTACCAGATGTGCAAAGAGGAACTAGTACCATTCCTACAGAAACCATTACAAAAAAAAAAAAAAATTGAGGAGAAGGGACTCCTCCCCAACTCATTCTGTGAGGCCAGCATCATCTTGATGCCAAAACCTTGCAGAAACACAACAACAAAAAAAACTTCAGGTCATCCTTGATGAACATCAATACAAAAATCCTCAAAAAAATACTGAAAAACTGAATCCAGTATCACACCAAAAAGCTAATCCACCATGGTCAATTAGGCTTCATCTCTGGGATACAAGGTTGGTTCAACATGCACAAATCAATAAATGTGATTTATCACATAAACAGAACTAAAGCAAAAACCACATGATTATCTCATAGACACAGAAAAGGCTTTCAATGCAATTCAACACCCTTACTTCATGTTAAAAACTCAATAAACTAGGTATTGAAAGAACATACCTCAAAATAACAAGAGCCATCTCTGACAAACCCACAGCCCACATTATGCTGAGTGGGCAGATACTGAAGCATTCCCCTTGAGAACTGGCACAAGACAAAGATGCCGTCTCTCACCACTTCTATTCAACATAGTATTGGAAGCCCTAGCCAGAGCAATCAGGCAAGAGAAAGAAATAAAGGGAATTCAAATAAGAAGAGAGGAAGTGAAACTATCCCTGTCTGCAGGCAACCCAATTCTATATCTAGAAAACTCCACGGTCTCAGCCCAAAAGCTCCTTCAGCTGGTAAACAACTTTAGCAAACTTTCAGGATACAAAATCAATTTACAAATATCACTAGCATTCCTATACACCAACAACAACCAAATTGAGAGCCAAACCAGAAAGGTAATTCCATTCACAATTGCCACAAAATGAACAAAATACCTAGGAATACAGCTAACCAGGGAGGTTAAAGATCTCTACAGTGAGAATTACAAAACACTGCTCAGCGTAATGAGAAAAGACACAAACAAATGTTAAAACATCTCATGTTCATGGATAGAAATAACCAATATCATTAAAATGGCTATAGTTCCAAAGCAATTTACAGATTCAATGATATTCCTATCAAACTACCAATAACATTCTGCCCAGAATGAGAAAAATTATTTTAAAATTCACGTGGAACCAAAAAAGGTCCCTAATAGCCAAGGCAATCTTAAAGCAAACCGAACAAAGCTGAAGGTATCATGTCATCCAGCTTCAAACTATACTACAGGGCTACCGTAACCAGAACAGCATAGTACTGGTACAAAAACAGGCACAGAAACCAATGAAAAGAATAGACAGGCAAGAAATAAGGCTGCCCACTTACGACCATCTGATCTTCAAAAAAAAAATGACAAAAACAAGCAGTGGAAATAAGATTTCCTATTCAATAAATGGTGCTGGGATAATTGTCTAGCCATATGCAGAAGATTCAAGCTGGACCTTTGCATTACACCATATACAAAGATCAACTCAAGATGGATTAAATAATTAAGTATGAAACCCAAAACTATAAAAACCCTAAAAGACAACCTATGCAATACCGTATCAAACATAGTAATAGACAAAGATTTCATGACAAAGGCACCAAAAGCAAAAAGCAAAAATTGACAAGTAGGATCCAATTACACTTAAGAACATTCTGCACAGCAAAAGAAACTATCAACATAGTCAACAGACAGCTTACAGAGTGGATAAAATATTTGCAAACTATGCATCTGACAAAGGTCTAATATTCAGCATCTATAAGGAACTTAGACATATTTAAAAGAGAGAAGCAAATAACTTGATTAAAAAAGTGGCAAAGGACAAGAAGAGGCACTTTTCAAAAGAAGACATACATGCAGCCAACAAATGTAAAAAAGTTCAATAAAACTGACCATTAGAGAAATGCAATCAAAACCACAGTGAGATATCATTTCATATCAGGCAGAATGACTATTGTTAAAAAGCAAAAAAAAAAAAAAAAAAAAAAAATGACTAGGCGTGGTGGCTCATGCCTGCAATCCCAGCACTTTGGGAGGCCAGGGCAGGTGGATCATAAGTTCAAGAGTTCCAGACCAGCCTGACCAACATGGTGAAACCCTGTCTCTACTAAAAATACAAAAATTAGCCAGGCGTGGTCACATGCATCTGTATTCCCAGTTACACAGGAGGCTGAGGCAGGAGAATCACTTGAACCAGGGAGGCAGAGGTTGCAGTGAGCCAAGGTCTCACCACTGCACTCCAGCCTGGGAGACAGAGCGAGACTCCATCTCAAAAAAAAAAAAAAAAAAAAAAGTAAAAAAATAACAGATGCTGGTAAGATTACAGAGAAAAATGGAACACTTACACACTGTGGGTAGAAGTGTAAATTAGTTCAACCAGTGTGGAAAGCAGTATGGCGATTCCTCAAAGAGCTAACAGCAGAACTATCATTCGACCCAGCAATCCCATTACTGGGATATACACAGAAGAATATAAATCATTCTGCCATAAATACAAATGCATGTGAATATTCACTGCAGCACTATCCACAATAGCAAAGACATGGAATCAAACTAAATGCCCATCAATGACAGATTGGATGAATAAAATGTGCTACATATACACCATGGAATACTATGCAGCCATTAAAAAAGAATGAGATCATGTATTCTGCGGAAACACAGATGCAGCTGAAGGCTATTATCTGCTCCTGCAAACTAATGCAGGAACAGAAAATCAAATACCCCATGTTCTCACTTATAAGTGGGAGTTAAATTATAAGAACTTATGAACACAGAGAAGGAAACAACAGATACTGGGGTCTATTTGAGAATGGAGGATGCGAGGAGGGAGAGGAGCAGAAGAGATGACTATTGGATACTGGACTTAATACTTGGGTGATAAAATAATCTGTACAATGAATCCTTGTGTCTTGAGTTTACCTACATAACAAACCTTCAAATGCACCCTCAAATCTAAACTAGAAGTTTAAAAAATCAGTTTGAAAAATTCTTAAAAACTTAAGAGTTGGCTCATGAAATGGTAAAAGTTGGCTTGAGATCACCGCTATATACAAGGATCAGCTTGGGATAATTAGGCTGCCACTACCACTCTGGCATAACTGAATACATTTAATAAGAACACTTCCAAATGTCTACTCCAGTTTGCCAAGTAACGTTAAATGAAAACTTCTACCTGACACCATTTTCAGGAGATCTCCTTTTACCCCCAAAACTAACAAAGGGAGCATTATCTTCAGACGTTTTAATTTTTAAAGGCAATAATATTTATGAACTTACTACCTCCCCATTTCTAAAATGCTCATTGTTAATACCAGTTGGGGGAGAATAGAAAATCATGACAGTAAAGTAAACGTATGTGAAGGAACTGACAAGTTTATAGTCAGAATCAGCATCGTGAAAAATGCTTAAGAATGTAAGTAATTGAATAAATCAATTTAAGACTGTTGGCTTTTAAAAAACTCTGCTGAACAGAAGTCATGTTCTCTTATATCACAGCTCATTCTCCCACAAAACTGATGGCCTATAGATTAGGCACTCTAATTGATGTTGTTAGCAGAAAAATAACTGACACGACTCCTATCTTCCAAAGCTGATATGGAGGTCAGCAAGATGATGGATTAGGAGATATCAGCCTTCATCCCCCTTGATCAACAATGAGACAGCTGTCCATTCGCAAGAATAGCCTTGGGGAGAAGGAGCTCAAAGATTTCAATTAAAAACCTGCAGCAACAGAGTGGAGGAAAAATGAATAACTACACAGAAAGGATCACTAGAGAGATCAGCATATCTGAGATATCCAGAGACAGCTAGGAACAAAGAAGAAGAGTGGGGGCTATCATTATCAGCCATGACATGAGTGCCACTGCAGTCCCTAGTGGCCTACTCCACATAGGACAGGAGCAGCTTGTGACCCCAAAGTAACCCACAGCCATTGCCACCACAAACTCTCCAGGGAGAAAGATGTTATTGCACCTAATTCACAAGAATGGCCACTGTTTTACAGTCCTAGTACCAGGGATGCCACCCTCCCTACCCCACTTGCACTCATTTTTTTCTGTCATGGAAAGGCAAATTCCCTGAGCAAAACTGAATCTGAAGTGTATTGTAGAAATATTTGAGTGTAATTTTAGTGACTTATTGATAAAAGGCATGGCAATGGGGCAGATGTCACTTTTGAATGCCATAGCCTCCCAGACATAACTTAGATCATAAACCAAGCATATGTGTAGAGTAATTATATCAGAGAGTCCAAAGATAAGTCAGCAGTAAGTAATAATAATCACAAAATGGTTTATTATGCTGAAACCTTTCCAAGAAAGTGAAAGTGGTAAGATGGTTATATAGTTGAAAAGGAGATACTTCAAATACAAAAAACAAAGAAAGTAACTAAATTTATTCATTCTGCATCAAGTAGAAGGAAAGGATTTTAATGACCACTAAGAAATTAAGAAATATTTTTAAACATGATTTCAGGCCAAGAAAATGTTCCTTAACATTTTGTGCTATTGGCTTGCCACACAAAGGCAATCCTAAATAATAAAATCTTAATAATATTCAAAACATTCTTATTCACTGAACCAGTCCAGTGGCTCTATTATTGTCTAAGTTTAGTATCAATATGCAGTCTACTAACAACACGTAAAGGCCCTTGCAAGTTAGTGAAATAGTACACAATTACAATTAATATTATCATCTTGTGGAAGAAAACTTTCAGGAAACAATCCTAGTCAACTTTACAAATCTCAAAGTAAATATAGTAATTCATCCACTTATTCTTTCACTGAAGTCAAATGATGGGGGCTATTTTAACAGTTCATTGCAACAGCATAAAGTTATTTTCCTCAAGTCATCATGGAAGTTCAGGTAAGTGAGATAGAGGGTGTTGTCCAAACTAGAATTTAAGCTGGAAAATAATTAGTAATCCTACTACACATAAAATTGCCAATGTTTAAAACCAATTAATAGTTAAAAACTTGGTTTTAATGTAAAATGAATAAAAGTCATGATCTTTGATACTATGTTGACAGTTCTTTAAGTTTCCTTAGTGAGGGGAGAGGAATTGGTACAATCATATTTGAAACTACTTAGAGGGTTCTTATTAAGTAATCAAAGAGTCATTAGCTGAAATCTACAACAATTAAAAATGCTAGAACAGCATCACCAAATGGCACCTCTCTGACTCTATTTGAAGAACAAAACTTACAGGAAGAAGTATATTTGACTGCTGCATTAGAAAGCTTGCATCTATTTTACAACCCATTTCAGTAGCCTTGCAACTTTTAATCCAATATTTCTCATCACCAAAGTAACACTTCATTATCTAATAAAAATGACATCAAGAAGTAGAAAAAATTATGGTAAAAAACAGGTGACTTGGGATTAAGTCTTCTTCTTTGTATCTACAATTATGTGACCAAGTTTCACTGTCTTTCAGGCTTCAGTTGCTTTATATAGGAACCGGAAATAATAATACCTTCTGTTCCTAAATGTAGATTGGGCTAGGTGATCTCTTGGGGTTCTTTCACTGATAGAATTCATGACTCTGAGATTCAATATACTCATGCACCCATAGAAATAAAAGAAAACTAATATATTAGACCATTTTCAACCTGCTCATAAAGACATACCCAAGACTGGACAATTTACAAAAGAAAGAGGTTTAATGGACTTACATTTCAATGTGACTGGGGAGGCCCCACAATCATGGTGGAAGGTGAAAAGCACATCTCAGGTGGTGACAGACAAGAGAAGAGCTTGTGCAAGAAAAATTCCCCTTATGAAACCATCAGATCTCCTGAGACTTATTCACTATCATGAGAATAGCACGGGAAAGACCTGCCCCCATGACTCAATTACTTCCCATCGTGTCCTTCCCATAGGAATTCAAGATAAGATTTTGGTGGGAACACAGCCAAATCATATCAACTACATTATTTTTCATTCCCCTTACCTGAAACACCAATGAATAAAATCCCATCATTTGAATTCTAATGCCACTACCATTTTGAGCATTCACAATATGCTAAGCATTGGATTAAGCATCAATTAATTTAATCTTAAATATAATGCTAAGAGATATCTATTAATGTCCCCTTTTACTAAATGAGGAACTGAATATTAAAGAGACTTAAAAATTTGTTGAAGGTTATATATGTTCTGAGAAACAAACTAATTTAAACCCAGGTCTCTTAGGTGTGGAACGAATGACCCTTCCTCTTTGTAATAGTTTCTTATGCTTATGTTTATTACATAACATAAGTAGTTGTATCACTGCAACAAGATAATACCCAAATTTGCATCAACTGATTACAAGGATTCCAATTTCAACCATTATTCTATAACAAAAATGCTGTTTAGAACAATCATAACAGTTATATTACATTTTTAACTTTTCTAAAACAATGCCATATATCTTATTTATCCCCAAAATTTTATTACCAAATATAATAACTATGTCTATCTGTTCCCATTTGGCATACAAAAACAAGTGCAGTGGGGCTTGTTTTAGAGCCAGGGAATGATTATGATATGGTAGAAAGAGAACTGCAAAAAAAGTTAATAAGAGCTGAATCTTTAGCCTGTGTGTTCCCAGTTCCTCCTCTCAATCTTTTCCTACCACTTCATACATTTTTTGCTTATGGTTTCCTGGAGGCCATGCCCCTTGCTGACTACTGCCCCAGTACTCAGTATTGCTTGAGCAATAATGGCAGCAGCAGCCCTTGAAGTTGTAGTACATAACACATTGACTCACAAAAATAAATTTACAGAGAGACAAAATAACCAGGAAATATTAAATCAAACACATGATAAACATCTTAAAGAAAAGTAAGTGGAGTTGAATATCAAATAGAAGAAGCTAGAAATGTCAAAGTATCATGGTCTTGGGCAGCTCTACCACTGTGGCTTTGCAGGGTACAGCCTCCCTCCTGGCTGCTTTCATGGGTTGGCATTGAGTGCCGGTGGCTTTTCCAGGTGCAAGGGCAAGCTGTCTGTGGATCTACCTTTCTGGGGTCTGGAGGACAGTAGTCCTCTTCTCATAGCTCCACTAGGCGGTACCCCAGAAGGGACTCTGTGTGGGGGCTCTGTCCCCACATTTTCCTTCTGCACTGCCCTAGCAGAGGGTCTCCATGAGGGCCTCACTCCTGCAGCAAACTTCTGCCTGGGCATCCAGGGGTTCCCATACATCTTCTGAAGACTAGGCAGAGGTGCCCAAACCTCAATTCTTGACTTCTGTGCACCTGCACGGTCAACACCACATGGAAGCTGCCAAGGCTTGGGGGCTTCCACCCTCTGAAGCAACAGCCCAAGCTGTACCTTGGCTCCTTTTAATCACAGCTGGAGTGGCTGGGACACAGGGTACCAAGTCCCTAGAGTGCATACAGCACAGGGATTCTGGGCCAGAAACATGAAAACATTTTCTCCTAAGCCTCCAGGCCTGTGATGGGAGGGGCTTCCATGAAGACCTCTGACATGCCCCAGACCCATTTTTCCCATTGTCTTAGGGATTAACATTTTGCTCCTCGTTACTTAGGCAAATTTTTGCAGCTGGCTTCAATTTCTCCTCAGAAAACATATTTTTCTTTTCTATCACATTGTCATGCTGCAAATTTTCTGAACATTTATGCTCTGCTTCCCTTATAAAATGGAATGCCTTTGACAGCACCCAAGTCACCTCTTGAATGCTTTGCTGCTTAGAAATTCCTCCCACCAGAATTCCACAAATCTCTAGGGCAGGGGCAAAATGCCACCATCTCTTTGCTAAAACATAACAAGAGTCACCTTTGCTTCAGCTCCCAAAAAGTTCATCTCCATTTGAGACCATTTCAGCCTGGATTTTATTGTCCACATCATTATCAGGCTTTTGGTCAAAGCCATTCAGCAAGTCTCTAGGAAGTTTCAAACTTTCCCACATTTCCTGTCTTCTACACCCTCCAAACTGTTTCAATCTCTGCCTGTTACCCAGTTCCAAAGTTGCTTCCACATTTTCAGGTAACTTTTCGGCAGCACCCCACTCTACTGTTACCAATTTACTGTATTCGTCCATTTTCACGCTGCTGATAAAGACATACCTGAGACTAGGCAGTTTACCAAAAAAAGAGATTTAATTGGACTTACAGTTCCACGTGGCTGGGAAAGTCTCACAATAATGGTGGAAGGCAAGGAGAAGCAAGTGAAGTCTTACATGGATAACAGCAGACAAAGAGGGTTTGTGCAGGAAAACTCCTCCTTACAATGACCATCAGATCTCGTGAGAATTATTCACTATCACCAGAATAGCATGGGAAAGACCTGCCTCTATGATTCAATTACCTCCTACCGGGTCCCTCCCATTATACTTGGGAATTTAAGATGAGATTTTGGTGGGGACACAGCAAAACCATATCACTATCTATAGAGATGTTTTGGTCAGAATGAAATTTGGTTTCCTTGAAGATTATGGGTGCTGAGAGAACAGGTAACACACGTGCTTCATTATGCTAACTGCGCATTTGGGAGCAAAGCTTTCAGAGAGGAAATCCATTGCACTCACTCACTCTTCTTCCAGCCCCTTGCTTTCAATGATTTGTCAGTTACTTTTAGATTCCTAGGATGGGTGAAAACATGGCAGATGTCCAAAAGGATCACTGACTTTCATGTATATGAACACTAAGCTTTCATAGAGTCTAATAAATTCTGATCACTGTAAGAATCTAAGTTAATAATAATGGTGAATAACATCTAATAAGAGCAACTATTTGCCAGGGACAATGCTTAACGTATTTTGTAACTACCCCATGAGAACGGTCTAGTCTAATATTTTATAGAAAAAAAGTGAGTTTCGTAGACATTATTATTATTATTATTTGCTTAAAGTCATACAGACGGTAATTAGAAAGAGCCAGGATATGAACCTGGCAGTTGGGCTCTCTAGAGTCTCCACTCTTAACTGCTGCACAAAATAGCATTGTTTCGTTAGCATTTTCTGTGTGTCAAAAACTATGGTAAGCACATTATTGAATTTTATTCTTATATTATTATTCCCATTTTCCAGATGAGGAAGCCAAGGATTAGTGAAATAAAATAAGTTAACATAGCTGGTTAGTGGTGAGGCCCAGATCAAACCTATTTTTGTTTTGCTTCTGTTTGTCTGTTGATTCTAGCATCCAAGATAGTGTGCACTCTGCCATAACCTGTAGTTAGAGAGTAGGACTGTAAAACAATAAAAAGGAAACACTTAATATTGACCCTTGTTTTCAAATGAGAAAACTGAAACACAGAATAAGTAGAAACGTACTCAAGATCACCAATCTATTTACTGAAAAGCTGTGACAAAATCTTTTAAGCAGTCTATCCAGAGATCATTCAAGTAGGCTATCTTTCCTATTTAAAGTATGCTTTCTGGTCTTTTTCTCATTAAGTTATGACTACAGTGAAGGATATTCAAATTAAAATTGTATGATATAATTTACAGTTATTGTTATCATTTTGTGTTTAAAGAGAAAATGTCTCTCTAAAAAACAGTTTTTACCTGTATAATTTCTTTTTTTTTTTTTATTATACTTTAAGTTTTAGGGTACATGTGCACATTGCGCAGGTTAGTTACATATGTATACATGTGCCATGCTGGTGCGCTGCACCCACTAACTCGTCATCTAGCATTAGGTATATCTCCCAATGCTATCCCTCCCCCCTCCCCCCTCCCCACCACAGTCCCCGGAGTGTGATATTCCCCTTCCTGTGTCCGTGTGATCTCATTGCTCAATTCCCACCTATGAGTGAGAATATGCGGTGTTTGGTTTTTTGTTCTTGCGAGAGTTTACTGAGAATGATGGTTTCCAATTAAAATAAAAACACATGATAGAGAAGGTACACAGTTGATTTTCCTTTTATATCTGGGTTCAACTTCTACAACTAATTGCAAAGAATGGACTTTGTCAATTTACTTAATTCATCATCTAACCGAGCCAACAGATTCCCAGAAAATGTTTGGAAGATTTATGAACACTTAAATTTATGCCAAAGATTTAATGCCACATCAAAGTTTGTTCCATATGAGAATTACTAATGGGAACTTTTACTAGGCGCATTTGTGAGCATCTTTGACTGAAAGCTCTAGTATGTAAAAATATATCCGTCAAATACACTCTTACTTTCCTAGCATAGTTTAGCTTGCAAAGACACAGGATAGGTATTTGACAAAGTCAAATTATGTATGTTTTAATTTTTTTTCCCTTTAACTAACATAAAATTAAACCTCCGTGAGATTGTATGGCAGTCAGGAGTCTGTGATTCAAAGACAGCTGTGGAGATGATTAAAAGAACTTTGTTCTTAGATTGATATAGAAGGGTAGCCAAAAAATATATTGCTTTCATATTTATAGAAGCAATATTCATATTTGTACTTATGATCATTTATGGTTATTTTATACAATAAAAAGAAATTGGGGATGTGTAAGAAGCTATGTATATAAAAGCTGGGGACAACCATTCCAATAATGATATTTTGTCCAGCTTCCTAGACTTGAAATCCACTGGCTGAAAAGGAGAGTATCCTGGAGGAAGCACCTAGAAATTATATCCAGTAATAATTCCTCCAAGCCTTCCCAAAAGAAGTATATGGCCATTTAATCAGATAATGATAATGTGGGAAAGATGAATACCCAAACAGTTCCAGAACTGTTAGACACAGGGAACCAGGAACAAAAAGCACCATCAAAACCTATGTTGGAGTAAGAACATATGCAGTGTAGGTAATAAATAGGGTCCTGGCTCAGATCCAATTCACAGTGTATCTACAGGGTTCACAAATTCACCTACTAGTCATTTTTCTAGCCACTGAATAAGTAATTTGAATGGATAACCTTGTAGTTGGCTAAATCCTCATGTTGATTCCTTTACCTATAGCATAAGAGCTATCACAGTGATTAAGACTAAGGAGAAGCTCTGAAAATGTCCCTTCTCCCCAAGGTAATAAATCACCAACAATACTGAATCCTTATGGGAATAACCATGACTGCTCTCACTCTAAAATAATTTAAAAATGAGGAAGGGGGGTCCCCATCATATTACAATTTTTTTCACCAGTCTGGCCCCTACCAAAACTGAATGAATCATGGTAGATGACAGTGGATTGCTGCAAACTTTTCCAAGTAGTAGTCCCATTGAAGTTGCTATGCTAGATGTGGTGTATTTGTTACAAAAAATTAACACAGTCCCCAGTAAATGGTACAAAGCAACTGATCTGTTGAATGCAATCTTTTCTATCAAGCTGGGCTCTTGGAGGTAAAGCATATAAACTATGTCCACAGGTTCTGGTAACCAATGATTTCTTTTGAGGTTTGGCCATTGAGAATCAGAAGGAAGGATTGGCTGCCTACCTATAAAGCCATCTTGAGCTGGCTTGATTGAAAGTTACTGATCTTCTAATCAACTGTATGTCTCCAGTTTCCAGTATCCTCTCCCTCACTTTATTGCTTTGAGCCTAAGGATGTTAATAACTTGGTTACCACAAAGTTTCAGGTTATGGTACTAAATCTACACTTTTGTAAATAGTTCCTTAATAAATAAACCTGTTGGAATTATCTAATACTGCATGTGCTCTCTATTTCTTTGGGACTTTGACTCCTTGTTACAAGAAGTCATCAAATCTGCCTGAGATATTGAGAGTAAAGAGACAGAAAAATTGAGAATCAGGAATGTAAAAATCATAGTAAATGGCTGTTGACTTAAGTTTCATCTCATTGATTCCTGGACAAAGAGTTTCACCAACACTTAAGTGATTTTGCATGTTGTGCACTACAATACTGGTTCTTAATGTGTGGGCTTTGCACCAGTAGCATCAGCAATACTTGGAAACTTGTCAGAGATGTAAATTTGGGGGCTTCATTCCAGGCCTGCTAAATGAGAGACTCCAGTAGTGGGGCTCAGCATTCTGTATTTTACCAAATCCTTCAGGTGATTCTGATGCATGCTCTGGTTTAAGAATCACTACATTAAGGCATAACATGACCCTGTTTTCCTAATATACTACAGAAATGAACACCAATTTTGTTATAATCAAATTGGAGAATCTTATTAGGTAAACCCAAATACTCTGAATCAAGACACAAATAGAAAATGAAATATTTAAATGATTGTATCCATTGCCAAACTCCAGCAGTTTTTTAATTTGAAAGTTCATAGAATGTTTAGCTCTCCTGTGCCAAGTTTATCGTAATTTTCAGTTCTAGAAACAATATAAGCCAAAAAGATGTGTCTAGGGAACAAATATAATTGCTTATAGTTCAGGGTTTTCTAAATGTCTTCTGCAGAATGATACTGCCATGAGCTATTAATAAAAAGTATTGAGAATTGGTTGTTATGGACCCTAGATCAAATAATTTAGGAAAAGTGTTATTGAACAGGATTACTTACTGCATTTACATAAAATTATCCTGGGTTAATATGCGATCGTGCATTAAAAAATCTCTAAAAGGCATAAAGCATGTTGTGTCTTCCAGAGTATTATAGATATAAAATACATGGAGAAAACTCAGGCCAGTGAATGACATGAGTAGTAAAACAGGGCTATACACCAGAAAATCAGAGGCACATCTGAACAAAAATGAAAGAATTAAAGTTATAAGCGCCATGCTGGTGAGGGGCTCTGATTCTCAGAATGGACTGTTAGAATTACTTTCTGAGATAGCAAAAAATTTCCTATAAGGTTTAGGAAGGAAGAAGAAATGGCAGGATCAACACAAGGGAAGAAAAGATGGCTTTGTCATGTAATTACAAATTGGTCAAGTGGCTGAAGTAGGAAGTAAGCATAGAAAAAGTGCAATCCACAGGATTAAAATTAAAAATTTATTTACTAGAGGCATTATTCTACTTTAAGTGCAAGAGTAAGAATAAATTATTGACTAATCTATTATTTTAACAGTCTGAATTGAGGAGTCCATCAGAGTTAACCTTTATCACTGGAATGTCAATAAAAACCCAAGTATACACTGAGTAGAATTTGAAGCACATAGATAGGTTTACCTCTTCCCTTATTTTTACTTCCACTGACAGTGGTCAAGAGGAAATGCAGTGTTCCCAACATGTTCCAAATAAAGATCTCTCCTTTCCTGGCTTTCACACTATCATCGGCAGCAATGAAGAGGTGGCCCCAGAACTTTGTGTTCTTCTATCAAGACTTCTACCATTCCCACTTTCACAACATTTACTGCCTCAACACCATTAATTTAGCTTGAGAAAATCTCATTACAATGTCAATCCCTGTTAACAGTGGTAACCAAAAGAAACCTAGAGCATTCCTCTTCCCCAGAATATAATCATAAAGTGTCATGGACAGTGAAGCAGCTCACCTTAGGGTGAGCACTCCCTTTCATCCTTCTCTGATTTATGTTTCTTTTCAGCACTTAACCTTATCTGATATACTTTATATTTTACTTATTTAGTGATTTGTTGATCCTCTAAAATAAGAGCTTAAAGGCAAGGATTTTTTAAAATTTGTCCTCTATCCTTTTATCTAAACAGTTTCTGACATATAGGAATTCTACCCATTTTATAAATAAATTTTATTTAATGAATAAATGAATGAATTCATCACTACCTCTCATATTATCAACAAACATGATGAACAAATAAGGAGAACTCACTGATTCTATACATATTCTTCTATCTTTACTCTGCATTCTAAGAATAAAGTATCAAACTTATATTGTGCCTTAATCTTATTGTTTACAAATAATCTCTTTTCAAAGAAGCTGTATTTCTTTAGAATGTTGTATCTCTATATTTTCATCATCTACAGAGCAGTCTGCTATATATTCCTTAAAGTCATAAATATATGATGAAAATTATGTCTGAGTTAATAGAAAACATACTTTCCTTCAATTTTTAATAGTAATATAAAGTAATATACAATATAAAACACAATGACCTGATAAATATAAAATACAATCATCTGGGGGATAAAAGTTCAGTTGACTCATCAGTAATCTGGTATCTTTGAATCCCCCAATATTTTCCAATTTTCCCAAATCTTCATTAAAACCATGTATTCTCAAATATCCAAAAAGGCCTAGGCTACTTTTACTTTTTGGGATTCTTAGTATTTTTTTTAGAAAAAGAAAATATGCCAGAAAAGACTTAGATATTTACACCTGATAAATTAATATATTTAAAACAAAATACAATAAAGTATGATGTAGGATGTATACAACAATATTAGTATGAATATATAAAATTAATATGCACAAACAAGAACAAGATGATTTGCAAAATAATTTTAAGGATGTATTTCTTGAGAAATTTTTTTCTTGGAAAATTATACAGTAAGTTTAACAAATATAATTTACACTGTGATAATATTTACACTTAATGAATGAATAATTTAAATTTAGGTGTTCAATATAAATCAAGTACACTTTGTAGAAGGAAATTAGAGTTTGTGAAAAATATTAATTTGCAGTATACTATAGACAGTATTGTTCCAAACTGGACATACATGTAAGTATATATGATAAAGGAATTATTTTATTAAGTAAGCATATATCTGTGGTTCAATATATAACTCACTTGGGAAAGTATGCATAATCCACATTTCAGGCTTGTTATCATTGTCATGGTTTGTTGCCCTGACCAAAATGCAAGACTAACCCATAAGACACAGTATCCAGTCAGAAGTAATATTAAGATAGCCCTAAGATTTACTGCCTTGCCATATGAGAATTTTATGGGAATAATTCATAATGAAAGCTACGATGGTTTGAGACTCCAGTTTTACTTGTGAAGTATCTATTAGCTAGCATGCAATCCAGGTGATCTAGGCTAAAAGGCCATATTATTTGGAAAGTATAAACTTGGAGTTGATACACAGCATTTATAAGTGAGGTCTCTGTATATATCTTATCATTCTGAGAAAAGCCATGTGGACTCCAGGTTTCTTCCTGACTGATAAGCAGTTTCTGTGATTGTGCATGTAATCTCAAATTCCTTTGGGAAATACCCTAAATTGCTTGAAATAATATTAATGTTTCTTTGTTGGGCAAACATATTTTAAATTTTAAAAATTTCTAATAGATCATTAAAAGTTAGAAGTAATGGAGCCTATAGCTTTAATGCTTTAGTGTCAAGCTTAAGAACAATGTATGTGTACATATATATACATATATATTGAATATATGCAATAAATATACATAATTGTAATTATTGTTTAATGGAAAGGTATGTGCTAGAGTATGTAATAAGTTAATTTCATGATTATAATTAAAGTATTTAAGTATAATTAAAATATTTAAGTGAAGTATTTAAATAAATTACACATTTGATTTTAATGTTGTTACCAAAACACCTGGGGTTTGGTCTAGGTTTTGCTGCTTGGCACACAGAAAGCCAATCAATAAGACAACAAGTATTGCCAAGGAAGAAGGCTTTAATTGGGTGCTGCAGCTGAGGAGATGGGAGCTCAGTCTCAAATCCATCTTCCTGACTGACTAAAAGCAGGGGTTTATATAGCAGGGAAGTAATGTAACAATGTGTAAGAAAACAGGAACTAGGAGGGGCAAGGAAGCAATCATGATGAATGAGGGATCTGGCATCTGGTATGGTGATCTGGTAAGTTTCAGTTTTTTGATAGTTTTTTTGAGAAGCTTGAAGGTCATTTCCTGAGAAAGGAACTCAGATAAAACAAATGTAAGTTTCAAGCTTTAAAATGAGAAAGGTCAATTTTGATGTTTATCCAAGAAAACAGTCTGTGGAACTACTGGGTCAGTTTACATGTGAAAAGCAAAATAAATGTGATTACAATTTTGGAATATATGAATTATCACATTTTTTACATTTAATCTATTTATTATATTTAGAAAGCTCATCTAGATACTTCAAATAGTTTTGTTAGGCAGTTGAAATACTTCAGAAAAAAATTGATTATGTTGAATTTATAAAGGTAGTTTAAAATTTTAAGAAAATTTAATTGTTATAAAGGCTGACTTTAAAGTTATTGTAAAAACTTGATAGATTTATTAAAAGAATGATAACATTTATAAATTAAAGTAAAAGTTTATGGATTGATAGATTTTTTGATTTGGAATATAAAGCAAAGGTTAGTTTCAAATGTGAAAGTTGTTACAAATTTTATCAGGTCAGTGCAAAAATAATTGTGTTTTCGAAAACCACTGAAAGCAATTACTTTTGCACAATGGCAAAAACCACAATTATTTTTGAACCAACCATAATATTTTCTGTGCACAAAAACAA
Organism: Pan paniscus; assembly: GCF_029289425.2. Lineage (NCBI taxonomy): Eukaryota > Metazoa > Chordata > Mammalia > Primates > Hominidae > Pan > Pan paniscus. The sequence goes on along the minus strand of NC_073258.2, from coordinate 91,339,361 downwards.
CTATCAAGAACACCGAAAAAACTCTCAATAACAATAATAAATGTGAGATTTTGTAAACCTTGTTATATGTTCTACTTATAGTCCTAAGGTGCTTATAATTTTTTTTCATTCTGATTACCAGAATCTCCACCCAGTCCAACTATCTTACAACTTTTTACTTGAATAAGAAAAGTTGAATCTATAATCCATAATGTGTAATGAGAACTACATATACTTTCCTATAGATAATTTTAATATACAAAAGTTAAAAAAAAACTATTAAAAATATAATTTTTACTGAGGTGCATTCTAGGGGAGGAGCGATATTACCAAGATTAAATAGAGAAAGCACCTAAATAGATTGCCACATACTTGTGAAAGGTGATTATAATGATCTTGTCCCAATTCCTGCCAGGTATGGAGGAGGGTAACCACATGACAAACAAATAAACTGCTGAGAATGACGAATATCAGATATTCGGAGGATTAGGAAGTTAAGGATACAGAAAGAGAGAGAGGATCGAACAAACATGGCATCAGGCAGGTCCACAAGAAAGAAAGCTGTGAGAAAAGTTACTTGTGACAGTGATGACCAAGGGTCTGTTGCCGGTATTGCCAAGGGTCTGTAGCAGGTATGGCCAAGGGGCTGAAGAACTCAGTTGCTTGATAATTCAATTTTAAGTTACGACTTGCTCTATGCTGTGCTAAAGTCCATTTTATTATTTTGATTCTTTTTTTTTCAGCTTTATTGAGGTATAACTGAAAACAATTCGGTGTATTTAAGGTATAAAACTTGTTGCTTTGATGTACATGTTCTTTGTAAAATAATAGCACAATTATGCTAATTAACATATTCCAGCACCTCGCGTAATTACCTTTTATGTGTGTTCAGTAAGAACATTTAAGATCTATCCCCCTTAGCAAATTTTAAGTACAAAAAACAGTATTGTTAACTATGGTCACCATTCTATATATTATATCTCCAGAACTTCTTCATCTTAACATAACTAAAACTTTGCATCTGTTGACCACATCTCCCCATCTCTCCCTCCCCCTAGTCCCTGGCAGCCAGCATTTACTCTCTGCTCCTATGAGTTTGATTATGTAGATTCAATATATAAGTGAGATCATCTAGTATTATTTATTATTTAGTAAAACCATTTTGTCTTAGTATCTAATCAGTGACTCTGGGGTCTGAAGGAAAGGGGAAATTTTCCATGTTTATCATATAAAGAGCAGAGCGAAGAGAATAATCACAGAATGTAAAGTTTGGAATTTAGCAGAAGCAAAAGACTTAATTGAGATATGTTTTTCTAGATCCATGGAAGATTTTAGGAAAACGGTTGAACTTTCCAGAAGAGGTGGCATGGGAGCTGAAGATAATTTGCTTCTATGAAAGTCCAGACAGACACCAAATAATTGGAAGACTTACTGACATTCAGGTGGCAAACAAATGGATTCTTTTTTGTGTGTGTTTACTTTTTTGCTTTATTATATTTTTAAAATTAACATACAGTCAATTGGCTTTACTGTGTACAATTCTTTTAATTTTAGCACAGGTATAGATTTCTGTAACCATCAGGACGGTAGAAACAGAACAGCTCTATCACTTCAAAAGCCTCCCCAGTGTCATCCTTTTAGAGTCACACACTCCCCAGTCTCAGCCACTCAGAGTCACTGTCTGCTCTCAGTCACAATAATTTTGTTTTTTTGAAAATGTCATATAAACGGAATTGTACAGTGTTTAACATTTTGAAACTGATTTCTTTCATTCAGCATGTTGCCTTTGAGATTATCCAGTGGTTGCCTGTATTAACAGTTCATTCCTTTTTAAAAATTAATTCATGTTTTTAATTGACAAATAAAAATCATATATATTATAGTGTACACTGATGTTTGATAATATGTATATTGCAAAATGGCTAAATCAAGCTAATTAACATTTTCATTACCTCACATATTTAGTATTTCTTATGAAGAGTATATTTAAAACCTCCCATCTTAGCAATTTTCAGGTATGCAACACATTGTTATTAATTCTAGTCATTCCATTTATTGCTGCATAACGATGACCACACTTTGTTTATTCACTCACTTGTAGGAGATTTGAATGTTTTCTATTTCTAGTAATTATGAATAGAGCTGCTATAAATTTTTATATTCAGGTTTTTGGGTGAACATATTTTCATTTATCTTGGGCAACTACTCAAAATTGGGATTATTAGATAGTGTGGTAAGTGTAACATCATGGGAAAATGTCCAACTCTTTTCCAAAGTGGCTGTCTCATTTTTCATTCCCAACAGTAATGAATGAAAGTTCCTATCCTAGGAGTTTGATTTTCATGCCTGTCAAAAGTAAAATGTGTGTTTCTGGCATGATACTCTCTTGTCATGTGCTAGTTCTGGTAAATTTCATAAGTCATTTATTATTTATTTTTTAAAAAAAATAGTCCTTACATGTTCTGTCATCAGTTAACTCTGTTTTTATAAATTGACATGTAATAATTATACATATTTATGGGTGAAATGTGATGTTTCTATACATGCATACCTTGTGTAATGATCTAATCCCAAGAATTAACATATCCACCACCTTAAACGTGCATCATTTCTTTGTTGTGGGAACATTCCATCTTCTCTGCTAGCTATTTGATAAGTACAATGCATTATTGTTAGCGATAATCAACCTACTGGGCAACAGAATACCAGAACTTCCTCTTCCTATCTAACTGTAACTTTGCACCCATTGATGAACTTCTCCTCATCTCCTTCTCTCCTCTATTTTCCTGTCTTTGGTAACCACTATTCTTTCAACTTCTATAAAATCAAGTTTTTCTTACTTTTATATGTAATGAAATGCACAAGGTATACAGTGGATATTTCTTTCTAGCCTAGAAACTGATGAGAGCACTTACCTAGTGCATCAGACAGAATAACCTGGGCTGACTCACACTATAATTTTTCTCTTAATCTAGTCTGGGCCCTTTATAAACTTTCTATTGATAGTTGATTTGAATGAATACCTGGGAAACATTTCTGCTCACTTTCACAAGCTACGTTGCCTGTGTTTATACCCATGGCTCTTTCCTTGGTTTGACTATTGCTTGTATGCTGTTCTCTAGGTAACTGTTAGCTTGGCCTGTTTCCTTAAGTTCCATGTTATCTGTGACTTTAGATACAAATACTCCTCTAACAGTAAAACCTTCTTCTAAGTCCTTCTCCTTTCCTTCTTTCTCCCCACTGACGGATAGGAATAAAGTCTTCATTTTATTAGTTCAAAAGCATATTTTCTTTTTGTTACTATGACTCTTTTATCTTCTATTCAGATGTCTGCCCACTAAAATGTGTAATCATGCTCTATAAATTTTTTGCTTACAACATATTTATAACAATAATCTGAAACTTAGTACAAACATAGTCAAACCTAGAGATCGAGTCTTGAAAAATACATAAAAGTATTTGTCTGAATTGGCCGGGTGCAGTGGCTCACGCCTGTAATCTCAGCACTTTGGGAGGCCGAGGCGGGCGGATCACGAGGTCAGGAGATCGAGACCATCCTGGCTAATACGGTGAAACCCCGTCTCTATTAAAAATACAAAATTTAAAAAAAAATTAGCCGGGCGTGGTGGCGGGCGCCTATAGTCCCAGCTACTTGGGAGGTTGAGGCAGGAGAATGGCGTGAACCCAGGAGGCAGAGCTTGCAGTGAGCCGAGATCGCGCCACTGCACTCCAGCCTGGGAGACAGAGTGAGACTCCGTCTCAAAAAAAAAAAAAGAAAAAAAGTACTTGTCATGAATCATAAAGGTTTATAAAAAGCATCTTAAAAGGCCTTCCGGTCAAAGGTTTCTAACTAGAAAATAGCAAGTTGAAGGAGTCAGTCTTAGGCCATAGACAAGCTTTCCAACCTTACCAGTTTCCTTCTAGCTCACCCCAGAAAACTGTAATTGGTATTCATCTTCTAGCTGAGTTACTCTGAAGAAAAATGAGAGGCAGATCAGCAGGGTTTCTTATTAAAAGATAAACCAGAAATAGAAAATGCCATTAAATGACAACTCCTACAGAATTGCATGGGCTACCAACTAATGCTTTAATTTAAAAAAAATTGAGCATGAAAGACAGTAATCGTTAGTTGGTATCATTGCCCCTTAAATGCATAAGGAGTTTCACTAACAGTAGAAAGAGGTGGAGATGACCTTGTAGGTTGAGTTATTATTGAGAAGTGATCATGGATGGAGAGAGAGCCCCTCCCCATACTTCCTTCATTCTCACTGAACAAAAAAAGAAAAGAAAAGAAAAGAAAAAAACCATCAGTATTTGTTTGGTGGAATGAATCTTCTTATTTAATTAGAGTAACAGCCCTCTTACAACTATAAACTCTACTCCCCTTTATGGAAGCACTTGCTTGGACTATTTCAAATAATTTAACAAATCATTTGCTGGTTCAAATCAGTTTAAAAGGGTATATTTTTCTGAAGAATGAGGTAACATCAGCCACATGAAAAATCTTGCCACGCAAAAGGAGTCTAAAGAATGGAAATACATTTCTCCCTCAATTATTGACTCAAATCAAAGTGAATTCCTATAGCCAAGCCTCACAGTTATATAATTAAAACACTTGTGAATGTTATCTTTATTATTTATCATTACTGTTGGGTCCTTTTAAGTGCCAGAGAGAGAAAGATTTCTCAAATTCTCTTCTCTACCACATATGGTTAATATGGATCAGAATTAGGATTTAGAGCCTGATCTTTCCTTGGATAGCTTGACAAGTTATTGGATTGAAATTTTCTTGAGGAGAGAAAGGACATATTGTTTTTCAACAAAGAAGTATATAGAAAGCAATCAGTAAATGGTTGTGCAATAAATCCCAAGTCATTACTTATTTTAGTCAAATTAGTCACTTCCTCTTGTTCCTAATTTGACTTCTGCCACCTGGTGGCAATTTTGCACAGGTCGATTTACCATTCAGCATGAAGTCTTGGCAAAGTACTAACTTACATACTTCAGAAAATGCCAATTTAAACTTGGGCCAGTGAAATCCCTGAGTACTTAATGCATCTCATAAAATCATGGGAATTAGCAAATGACAATAGAAAGCAAAACAGAAATGGGGCAGATACAGTGGTAATATATTTTTTTCATAACAATTGTCCAGCCTGGTGTGATTTTTACCTACTGTCCTCATTTACATTGGCTACTTATAAATTTCTGACAAATACCAGTGTAGCTAAATATCTGGATATAGCTCTTATTAGGACTCAGTACTACCAAAACCAAGGACATTGTATCAAATACTTGAAAAATGCATTCCTATAACTGAGGTAAGGTGACATTGCTACATAGTATCTTTTCCTTTCTTTTCCTCTTGTTATCAGATGGATTAACAAAATTATCTTGTGGAATAAAACAGAGAATCAAATTGCAGCTAAGCAGGCAATGAGCAAAACTGTAGATATTCTTTCACCTTCAGTTTCTCTATATAGATATTTGTGGTTTCTCATAGTTAATTGAAAACACATAGCAAGCCCACTTGGTGCCAAACTGGAGAGTAGTATAATCCTCTTTGCATAACAGTTATTGGCAGCAATTTCTAAGAATCTATATTAGAAATTAATAATTTATTCTAGCTTTTTATAATTGTTACATAGTTTTTCTGTCATAGTATTGTTTTGGGTTTGACAATGAGGGATAGGATTGGAGAGGATACAGAATATACAGTTTGGTGGGGATATTTTTCATCTTTCTAAGTTGCATTTTAGGTGAAGGAAGAGTTTAAAAAGTTAGTCTAGTTATGCTTATTCAGTAGATATTACTGGCAAAGGAAAGAGTTTTTCTTTGAAAAGAGACAATTGAGCTTTTTGAAATACTTTCATTTTCTTAACAATAACAACAAAGAATGCATTTCACAAAGGCCTCAGGCCATTCTGATTACACCTAGACAATAAAATTTCTCCACATCTCAGGTGACACCACTAGTGTTTCTGCTAAGTGCAAAAGATAAGACTGACTGAATCTTTTGCAAAACAGTTGGCAATAGGGCTGTAGCTACCTTTTATTTCTTTCCATTTTTAAATAGCCAGATCCAAAGGAACAGTCTGACCAGTTAACATGCCTGCTCAATTACAGGTCAATGATGATTGCATGTCTTTGGAGCTGGCTCTTCCTTCCCCAGCTTCATTCAATAAAGGTACCATCTTTTAAGTAAAATGACACTAAGACAACTGTGGCCATTATAAGACAAATGTACTTCCCATGAATTGGAAACAGTTTGCTCTCAGCTTCCTGGCTCATTATGTTCCCAGACTTATGATAATCTCGCAGCTGCAAACCTTGGAGCATGCTGCACTTCAGTTAATTCTCAGCTAGTGTCTTCTCTTGGGTACCAATGACTGGATGCTAGGTGAGCTTCTCCTTTACTGTCACATCAGTCTGTCTAAATGAATAAAGGGGAAAAATGAAAGTACCTCTGTCCTAGACTATTCTTTACTCTCAGGTTTTTGAAAGACTCTTTCTAGCCACTCAGTAGCCTTGTTATCACACCTAAAAGAATTTTGGGACAGAGTTCAGCCTTTCATGTGGACATTTATGACAAAATCAGGGTTTCTATCCTCTCATTTTTGTTTTGATTCCAAAGAACACTACTCTAGGGCTCAGGAGACTTGGATTGTGTATCCACCTTCATCAAAAATCACTTAACATATCCAGATTTTTCTTTATGTTTACAATGAAGTGTTTAGGATATATGGCCTCTAAGGTTAGCTTCAAGTTTCTATTATTTGTATAGACTTGTTAATTCCCTTTAAGCTGATGACTTCTTGAGGTGCATACAGTCATTACATTAATTGACATTATTTGTAAGCTATTCACACACATACACACAGGTATTTAATTCAAGAACAATAAGAACTGGCACTATTGAACATCTACTACAATGTCAAGCACTCTTATATGTTATCTCATTTAATTATCATGTAAATTTTAGAAATTGTATTATATCAATCTTTCAAGTATAGAAATTGCTAATTTGACCTGTTTTAAAACTTGAGTAATTCACTCTGCTAGCAAATGGCATAACTTGGGAACTGTCAACTGCCATGTTTATTCTGCAATTTTTGTGGTGGCTTCTACTGTATCCCTATACAGCTTACCCACTGGAAAAAAAACAAAAAACTTATTTTTAAAAATAAATTACTTAACAGTTACTCAATAATAATTCATTGAATGACTTCTGTCTGCTAGGTTTTGTTCTAGGTACTAAAGGTGTAGATCCTGCTATTATGAAGCTTATATTCTAGTGTAGTGGGAAGAACTATAGAATAGAAATCATAAGTAAATATCTATCCATTACATTTCAGATGGTGATAAATGTCAAGGTACAGAATAAGTCACAGTAGAGACATTAAGAGTATTGAAGTATTAATGAAGGGGATTGTGGGGGTTGCTTGTTTGGTTAGAGTAGCAAGAAAAATCTTCATTGAGAAGGTGTTATCTCCCTAAAGCCTAATGGAGGTGAACACATTAGACACGCAGATAACTTCAGGAGCAGCATTACATCTGGAAGAAATGGTAAATGCAAAGATCCTAAGGAAGAAGTGCTCCTACAGTGTTTTAAGAAAAACCCAGTGAGGACTGTGTGAGTTGAATGTGGAAAACAAAGAGAAAATATAGAAGATAACATCAAAGAGGTAATGGTGATTATAGGAGACAGATATATTTTTATTTTTAATTCCAAGTTAGGAATTATTAAAAATTAATAAATTATTTTTAATTCCAAGTTAGGCATGAAGTCATTAGAGGGTTCTGAGCAGAGGATTCACCTATTTAACTTATATTGTAACAATATTATTCTGGTGACTGTGTTGATAGAATGTAAAAGGGTGATGGATGAAGCTGGGAGAACAATTAGAGGGCTAATAGTGATAATGACCAAGGTAAGAGCTTATATTTGTTTAGACTAGGTCTCCAAAGTGGCACTAGGGATGATGAGAAGTGACAACATTCCAGGTATTTGAAGCTGGAGGCCACAGGATGTCTTAATGGATTGGATGAGGGTATGAATAAAAAGAAGAATGAAGATCAGCTCTATGGTTGCCTATCTGAGAAAATGCAAGTCTGTAGTTACCATTTATTGAGATAGAAAAGACTTTTGGAGAAGCAAATGTGGCAAAAAAATATCAGGAGCTCAGCTTTAGACATTGAATATTTGGATGTTTAAAATTAGATGCTAAATTTGGTTTGCATAGTAGATATCCAAATGGAAATGTTAATTGTATTAGTTCATTTTCATACTGCTATAAAGAACTGCCCAAGACTGGGAAATTTATAAGAGAAAGAGGTTTAATCGACTCACAGTTCAACATGGGTGGGGAGGCCTCAGGAAACTTACAATCATGGTGGAAGGCAAAGTGGAAGCAAGGCATCTCCTTCACAAGGTGGCAGGGTGGAGAAGTGAAGGCAGGAGGAACTACCAAAGACTTATAAAATAATCAGATCTCCTGAGAACTCACTCACTATCAGGAGAATAGCATGGGGGAAACTGCCACCATGATTCAGTTTCCTCCACCTGGTCTCTCGCTTCACACATGGAGATTATTGGGATTATGGGGATTACAATTCAAGATGAGATTTTGGGTGGGGACACAGCCAAACCATATCATTAAGTAAGTGATTAGATATATGAGTCCAGAATATAGGGTAGAGGTCTGAGATTGAGATATAGAATTTTAATTAATCAGCATAAATATGGTACTTTAGGTTTTTGAAAATGTATGAGATTACTACGGATATAAGTGAAAATTTATTTCAAAAAATAAATGTTCCAAGAAGTAACTCTGAAGCTTTTGAATATCCTGGAAATAGAGGATAGGGAGAGAACTAGCAAGAGATAATGTGGAGTATCAGTTAAAACGTAGATGGAAAACTAGAATCTGCTGTTTCCTATAAGCCAAGTAGGAAGGAAATCTTGCAAGAATGAAGAAATAATTAACTCTGTCAAACACCACTGATAAGTATTATGTCACCTGGAAATTTCCTGTTCAATTTAGCAATGTGAAGATCATTGGTAACCAGGATATTTGTAGAGAACAAAAATGAAAACAATAAATAAAAAGAAGATCAGAACATGCATGCAGACATTTTTGAGACTGTAAGCACAGACAATGCAAAGAATTTTGCTCTAAAAGGAAGGAAAAAAATAGAGTGGTAGCTGACATGGATATTATAAGACTGATAGTAATAGACGGTAATAGACTAAAGAGTCTTTACTTTCTTAATACAGAAAGGAAACAGTAGGATAAAAATAGGCTTGTCATCAATTCACTCAATTAATAAATAGTTGCTGAATGCCTGCTTTGTGTCAGGAAATGTTTTAACGTGCTGGGGAAATAGCAATAAACCTTCATAGAATGTTTTTGTTTAGAAACAGTAAAAAGTTTCATGCAGATAATTAATGCAGAGTTTGTGCATGAGGAATAGTTACTGTTGACTCTTGAAGGTTACGTGTTCAAAACTTAGTTAGGGAGAGCCCCCAGAGCACCTTAAATTTCAATAATTCTCTAGAAGGATTCACAGAATTCAGAAAAGTCGCTATACTCATAGTTACAGTTTATTACAGCAAAAGGATACAGACTAGAATCACCAAAGGGAAGATTTGCATAGGGCAAAGTCTAGGAGATACTAGGTGCAAGTTTCCAGTGATCCTCTCTCAGTGGCGTCAAGCAGACATTTTATTCTACCAGCAACAATGTGTGGCAATATGCATGAAGCGTTGCCAGAGTTTTAGTTGAGGCTGGTCATGTAAGCACGGCTGACTGCATATGTGGTTGACCTTAGTTACTAGTCTGCTCTAGAAGCCAAACTTACACCACCTGGCCCAAGGACCTCATGATAATTCGTATTGATAAAATAAGCCAACCAGTATGGCCACGTCCCCAGTGACCCTCTTATCAGGCAGAATATTCTAACGTCTTAGAGACAACCTCCCAGGAGTAGGTCAAGAGACAAATATTTGGAAGATGTTCTCTCATATTGTAATGTAGAATTTTAATATTTTCATACAAATATTCATACTTAAAATACCTATTTTAATCTTTAAAATAATTTGGCAAAGGCTTATTAAGCAACTCTTTTAGCGTCCAGAAACTCAAATAGAATTTCTGAATATTTTAGCAGTTTAATCAGATTTTCCTTTCTATTCCTTTAGCTAAAAACCTGTTTGGTGGTTTACATTATTTGATTTCAAGGAGGCTCTGGGCTGAATCAACTGTGTCCAAATTAGTAAACAAATTATTTTTAATTACTGAGCAGCTTGAAAGAATTTAGCAATTTTCATTCAGAAGATGAAAAAGATGGAATACATTTTGTAACAGCTGAAAGCTTGTCTCATATCAGAAAATCTGAGAACAAAAATAATCTTTAACAGACATAGAAATATTGAATTTCAAATTCATCGTTTTTCATCATAGAAACAATTATTTCAAGTTATAAAATCAAAAGGTTTAAAAAATAAGCATTTATTTATGGCCCAAAAGGGAATGACAAAAATGTACAATACAAACAACCTGTAAAATTGAATCTATAACTATTGTCACAATGTTTTAATAACTCCTAAAAATACCAAACCATAGCAACCCACATATATTCTCCTATGAACATTCTGAAGTTTTTAGATTTACATTACTTTTGTCAATAACCAAGAAACAAAATGTGGTGACTCCATAATTCACATGTGTGCCATTCTAGCCCTAAAATACAACACCCACATTAAGCTTTGATTAGAAGCACACGCTCACAACTCAAAACATGAAGGTGTAAAAATTCTGATTACTTTAAAACATTATGGTGTTCAAGGGGGAAATACCAGTTTATTATTATTTTTGTATCTATCTGTTAATTTGGGGAAAGGAAAGAGTTGGAGGACAGGAATTGGTTTTGGGGTGTTTGGTATGATACCTGGAACTGTGCATTTTTTAAGAGTCTTTCATTAATGCAACTTCCTCTTTATTTATAAGGACTGTCTTTGATCAGGCTTATAACTAGATAAAAGAAGGATTAATTTTCTATTAGCAATAATAATTTAGTATTTACTACATGTTATAGAATGCTAAATATGTATATATTAGCATCTTCTTTTAAAAAAACTATAATGCTTGTACTATTATGATACCTATTTTACAGAGAAAATAATTATGATTAGAAAGGCTTGGCAACTTGTTCAAAGACATAGGCTTAGTAGGAAGCATAGATAAAACCTGAACCTAGATCAATCCCAGAATACAACTTAAAATTGTGAACATGTTTCTGTCAAGAATAGAGACCCAAAAGCCATGAGCAAAGGTCATCTATTAGTCCAGGGGATAAACAGTTAAAATAATTGTGGGTTAATAAACAATTATTGAGCCAAAAAAGCTTATCAAGCATTTAGAACTCCTTGATACTGGGGTACTGATAAGAAATATCCTTAAGGGATACACACTCTAGTGTGGAAGAAAGATTCTTAAATCAGTGATTACAATCCACTTTGGTGGTGTAAACAATGATTTCTGGAACACTGAACACTTCTTTCTACTCGGGGGCTAAAGAGGATAATATGAATGTTATGTCTTAACACATGAATTCTTTAGAGAGGCGAGCTATAGAAGGATATTTGAAGCAAAATTGGCCAGTATGAAGAAAGACACCCAGGCATGAAAGAGTGTGGTCTGCTTAAGGAAAGAAAAGTTTACTGCTTTGACTATAGCATGTAGTATACGAGGGAATTGAAAAGACAAGATTGAGAACAGCTCACTTACAATAGTAATATCTACTCTTCCCCAGACACTGCAGTTCCCAGCCCCTAAGGCTTAGCAGTTGGCTCAATAATACTTCGGTTGATATTACCTGGAAAACAAATAAGCTCCTTGATTTGAGTTTTGTTTCTTTTTTAAATACAATTTTTATATTAGAAGAGTTTTAAATTTCCAGAAAACTTGCAAAGATAGTACAGAATTTTCTCATAACTAGCATATATTTTCTCTTTTATTAATATCTTAATTAATGTTAGTATGATACATTTGTTAATTAACAAGTATTGATACATTATTAACTATCTAGGCTGTATTTATATGCCTTCTTTTTTTACCCAATATCATTTTTCTGTCCCAGGAACACCTATGATACCACATTTTTATTGTCATGTCTCTTTAGTCTCCTCTTGAATTTTACAATATTTTAATTTTTTTGTTGTTTTTTATATCCTTGATAGTTTGAGGAGCACTGGTCAGGTATTTGGTGGCCCCTCCCTCAATTGAGATTTTTCTGATGCTTTCCTCATGATTAGACTGGAGGTATGCATTTTGGGGATGACCACAAAGGTAAAGAGTGCTAGTTTCATTACATCACATCAAGAGAACATTCTATCAGTGTGATTCACTACTGGTGATATTAAGCTTGATCGCATGGCTGAGATAGTGTTTGCCAAGAATCTCCACAGTAATGTTACTCTTTTTATCCCTTTGCACACTGTACTCTTTGGAATGAAATCATTACACACAGCCCGCACTTGAGGAGTGGGGATTACAACCTCACTTCCTTAAAGTGAAAGTGGATTCTTTGCGAGAAAAAGGGGCCCCCTCTGTTCACTTATTTATCCAATCACTTATTTCTATCAATATAGATTTATGAGTATTTACTTTATACTTTGAGTTATAATTCATTACAAAATATTTTCTTTTTCCACTCATGTTGTTCCATGTTGTTCAGTAATTGGAAATTCTTTCAGTAGGCTCTAGTGTCTCTTTGACATACCTATCATGTGGTGTTTATTTAAGCATTTACTTTCTGTCACTGCAAAATGACCTAGGATAATATTGTAAATTTCCTCGCTAATCTATAATCAACCATTTCTACCAAAAGCCCTGGTTCCTTTTATTGGACAATAGTATAAGAAACCAAGATCTGGTGGTATCCTCATTGCTACCTTCTGAGAACCTTCCAGATGATGGAACAAGAAAATGAATGTGTCTATACTAATACATGTATATATACATACATATTTATATGTATATTTTTATCTTTATCAGGCTAAATATAAGCACCAGTTGAAGTCTCCAATGCTCATACATTAATATATGGATCACTCAAGCATCCTTTTCTAGTCTCTCTCTAACCTTTCATTCCACCAGTGAGAAACCTGACTTCAATCGCTGGCCATCCATTTATTTAATTGCTCAATTCCAGAATACATGTTTAAAGGTTTCAGAATTTTTAACATGAATTCCTGCGGGAAAAATACTTTATCAACTTGAGCAAAGTTTCGTGGCAGCTCCTTTTTCTTTAGTCTTGCAGACTCCACTCATTTCCAAAGTTACCTAGGCTGACAACTTCTCCCTCCAACCCATTCAATGAGGTTGTCACATCTTTGTAAAGCATTTAGATCCTTTTGTTACATTCTGATTTTCATCCTGGAACACTCTGACATCCTTAATGATTTTTTATTTGCATACATATAGAGTTTATTCTTTTTCTGTGGGTTTTGACAAAAGTTTGATGTCTTATACTCACCATTACTGTATTATACAGAATACTTTCAAACCCTAAAAAAATCCTCTGTGCTTCACCTACTCAACCCTCAACCTTACCTATTGTCAAGATCCTGTCAAACACTGATCTGTTAGCCTTTCCAGAAAGTCATATAACTAAAATCATACAGTATGCGGAACTTCAGACTTGGCTTCTTTCATTTAACAATGTGCATTTAAGATTCATTCATACCTTTCTGTGGCTTGAAGTTTATTTTCTTTTATCACTGAATAACATTCCATTGCACAATAGTATCATAAATTATTTATCCAATAGAAGGATATTTTGGTTGCTTGTAGTTTTATTATGAGTCAAATACTATAAACATTTGCATACAGATTTTTTGTGGACATATTTTTCATATCAATTGGGTAAATAGTAGTACCATAATTGTTGGATCATACCGTAATTGTTGGATCCTACAGTGAGACAATGTTTAGTTTTCTATGGGAACTGCCTATCTTCCAAACTGGCTGTACAATTTGGTAACTCCCAAGAGAGTTCTTGTTGCTTTGCATCCTGTACAGCAATTATTAATAGTGTTGTCAGGTTTGGGATTTTAGGCATTCTAATGGAAATATAGTATCTTGTTATTGTTGTTGTTTAATTTCCTAATGACAACTGATGTTAAGCATCTTTTCACACGTTTACTTGCCATCTGTATATCTTCTTTTGTGAGCTACCTGATCAGATCTTTTGCCTATTTTTAATTGGTTATTTTCTTATGGTTGTTTTAAGCATTTTAAAATATATTTTAAATTCAAGGTCAGGCATAGTGGCTCACGCCTGGTAATCCCAGCACTCTAGGAGGCCAAAGTGGGTGGATCACTTGAGCCCAGAAGTTCAAGACCAGCCTGTGCGGTATGGTGAAACCCCAATCTCTACAAAAAATTTCAAAACAACCCCACGTGATGCACACCTGTAGTCCTAGCTACTCAGGAGGCTAAGGCGGGAGGATCACTTGAGCCTAGGAGGTCGAGGTTGCAGTGAGCTGTGATTGCTCCACTGCACTCCAGCCTGGGCATCAAAGTGGGACCCTGTCTCAAAAGAAATAAATAAAAAATCAAATACTTTATCAGGTATATGTTTTGCAAATATTTTCTCCCAGCCTTGTGGCTGAACTCTTCATTCTGTTACCATTGTCTTTTGCAGAGAAGTTTTAAATGTTAATAATTCCAAGTTATCAATTTTCTATTAACTACCATGTTATTGGGATGTTACACTTAATTTTAAAACTCATCACTAATCCAAGAACATGTACATTTTCTCTTATGTTTTCTTCAAGAAGTTTTACAGTTTGACTTTTTTTTTTTTTTTTTTTTGAGATGGAGTCTAGCTCTGTCACCCAGGCTGGAGTGCAGTGAGACAATCTTGGCTCACTGCAACCTCGGATTCCTGGGTACAAGCAATTCTCTGCTTCAGCCTCCCGAGTAGCTGGGATTACAGGCGCACAGTACCATGCCCAGCTAATTTTTTTTTTTTCAGCAAAGACAGGGTTTCACTATCTTGACCAGGTTGGTCTTGAACTCCAGACCTTGTGATCCACCCACCTCAGCGTCCCCAAGTGCTGGGATTACAGGCGTGAGCCACTGCACCCAGCCAGTTTGACGTTTTAGAGTTAGCTTGATGACGATTTTGAGTTATTCCCATGTAAAGCCTGTGTCTAGGTTCATTTTTTTTTTTTTTGCATGTGGACATTCAGTCGTTTCAACATCATTTGTTGAGAGCACTGTTCTCGAGTTAACCATGCTTCTATATGAAAGATCAGTTAGTTATATTTGCGTGGAGCTATTTCTGGGTTCCTTGTTCCCTTCGGTTAATGTATGTGTCTATATTTTCACCAATATCATGCTGTCTTCATCACTGTAAAATTATAGCTAATCTTGAGGTTGGGTGGTATTGTAAAACTTCCAACTTTGTTCTTCAGTATTTATTTAACTATTCTAGGTCTATGGCTTTCCATAAAAACTTTAGAAGCAGTTGTTCAATATTTAAAATATAACTTGACAGGATATTGTGATTACATGAGTGCAGGATATCTACTGATTATACTTTTGAAAAAATGTTTTCATCAGTGTTTTGAAGTTTCCTACATATAGGTGTCATACTTTTTTTAGATTTTTTTTTTTTTTTTTTTTTTTGAGAGGGCGTCTCGCTTCATCACCCAGGCTGGAATGCAGTGGTGCAATCTTGGCTCGCAGCAACCTCCACCTCCCAGGTTCCAGCAATTCTCCTGCCTCAGCCTCCCGAGTAGCTGGAATTAGAGGCATGTGCCACCACTCCCAGAAAATTTTTGTATTTTAGTAGAGATGCGGTTTCACCATGTTGGCCAGGCTGGTCTTGATTCCTGACTTCAATTGATCCACCCGCCTCAGACTCCAAAAATGCTGGGATTACAGGCGTAAGCCACTGTGTCCAGCTGCTTTTTTAAAATTTATATTTTAGTATTTTTGGGTGTGCTATTATAAATGATATTGCTTATTTTATATATCAGTTGTGCATTTTACATATGTAGTAAACCTCTTGACTCCTGTATATTAAACTTGTTTCTTGTGTTTTTTATACACATATTAGTTCTAGTTTTCTTGTAGATTCTTTGAGTTTTTTTACCTACACAATAATGTTATCTGTGAATTGAGTTTTTATTCATTTATTATTTCCAATGTGTTTACTTTTTATTTTTCTCTGATCTTGCTGCACTAGCTAAAAGTTCTAGTATAATGTTGAATAGAAGTAATGAGGTACCTTAGATCTTAGAAGAAAAGCTTCTCATTTCTCACCATTAAGTATGATGTTATCATGTTGCTTGGCAGATATTATTCAAGTAAAGATAGTTCCTTCTATTCCTATTTATTTAGTAATAGGATATATTCCAATTTATTTATTTATCTATTCCTAGTTATTTATTTAAATTGTTAATTTTGTGTGCCCTTAGTAGGTGTGTATATATATATATATATATGAGGTACATGAGATGTTTTGACACAGGCATGTAATATATAATAATCATAACATGGAAGATGGGGCATCCATCCCCTTGAGCATTTATCCTTTGTGTTATAAACAACTCAATCATACTATTTTAGTTTAAAATGTACAATTTAATTATTATAGACTACAGTCACCCTGTTCTGCTATCAAAATCTAGGCCTTACTCATGTATTCTATTTTTTTTTTTTGTATTCATTAACCATCCCCACCTCCCCATCACACCACCACTATCCTTCTCAGCCTATCGTGACTATCCTATCTCTATATCCATGAGATCAGTTGTTTTGAGTTTAGATGCTACAAATAAGTGAGAACATGTGATGTTTGGATTATTTCACTTAACATAACTTCCAGTTCCATCTATGTTGTTGCAAATAACTGAGTCTAGTTCATTTTTATGGCTAAATGGTATGCCATTATGTATAAGTAACACCTTTTCTTTACTCGTCTGTTGATGGACACTTAGGTTGCTTCCAAACCTTGGCTATTGTGAACACAGCTACAACAAACATGGGAGTGCAGATATCTCTTCAATATAATGATTTCCTTTCTTTTGGGCATACACCCAGCAGTGGGGATGGCTAGATTGTATGGTAACGCTATTTTCACTTGTGTGAGGAACCTCCACACTGTTCTCCATAGTGGTTGTACTAATTTACATTCCCACCAACAGTGAAGGAGGGTTGCCTTTTCTCCACATCCTTGTCAGCATTTGCTATTGCCTGTCTTTTGAATAAAAGCCATTTTAACTGGGTTGAGATGATAATGCATTGTAGTTTTGATTTCCATTTATCTGATGATCAATGATGTTGAGCACGTTTTCATATGCCTGTTTGCCATTTGTATGATTTATTTTTGAGAAATATCTATTCAAATCTTTTGCCCATCTTTGGATTGGATTATTAGATTTTTTTCCTATTGACTTGTTTGAGCTTCTTACATATTCTGGTGATTAATCCCTTGTCCCTTCCAAGCTCTTTGTATATCTGATGTAAAACTAAAATCCAGTTCCTTTGTGTTTAATTCAACACATGCCTGTCCTATTTTGAATTTCATCCAGGTCTTTTCGGATGAATAACATGAACTTTAAGACTTCAGTGACTGGGCAATAATGTTGCTAAGTGTTACCATTATGTGAAGTTATTTAAATGTTAGCATGTTATAGAGGCATCTGTGGTATGAAATACAACAACCCATTTGGTATCAGAAGATCTAAGTTAGCATCTTACGTCTAGTATTTAAAGGCAAAATTTATGTTAAATTCATCTCCGCTGTAACAGCATTAAGAGATGCATCTTTAGGCCATTGATGAGGCTATGAACGCTCTGCCCTCATAAATAGGATGAATTCCTTACAGAAGGGGCAGAGATAACCATGTAGGTGCCCTTCTGTTCTTCAACCCCTTTTGTCTGTGAAGACACAGGTTCCCCCCTCTAGAAGATATAACAAAAAGGTGTCATCTTGCAAGCAGCCCTCACCTGACACTGAACCTGCCAGCACCTTGATCTTGGACTTCTAGGCCTCCAGAAATGTGAGAAATAAGTTTATGTTGTTTATAAATTACATATTCTATGCTATTTTGTTATAACAGCACCAAGACATATGAGATATCAAAAATATTCAAATTTATGGAATCACAGAATAGAATAGAACACAATATGTGGTTAACTACAGTAACCATATTGTGGAATAGATCCTCTTGAACTTTTTCCTTCTAACTGAAATTTGGTATCGTTTGACCAACATCTCCCCAATTCCACACCTCCCACCCACTCCAGCCTCTGACATCCACCATTCTACCCTCTACTTTCTTGAGATCTACTTTTTTGCAACCATGAATAATGGTAAGAGACTGGATGCAAAGTGTTCTCACCATAAAAATAATAATGCGAGCTAATGAATATGTTAATTAGCTAAAGCCAGTCATTTCACAATGTATATATCCTTTAAAATAGTGTGTTGTACATAGTACATACATATAGTTTTATTTGTCAAAAATAAAAAAAGAGTGGAATGGTGGTTGCTAGGAGCTGGGGGAAGAGGCAAATGGGAGTTACTACTAAGCAGTGGGCGAAAAGTTTCAGTAAAGAAAAATATATAAGCTCTAGAGATTTGCTGTGCATCACTGTGTTGCCGGAGGGCTAAGGTTGGTCTCCAGATGATGAGAGATCCCAGCCCCAACCAGTCTAGCTGTTCTTGTCATCAGCATGAGAAAGAATTCGAGGATAGATCACAATAAAGTAAAAGCCAAGAAGCTTTTACTGTAAAGCAAAAGTAGCCACCTAGAGAAGTGTGGGCATCCTCATGAGAATGAGTTACGCACAGCGGAGTTTGGGTTTCTAATTTGATGGGTGTGTCTTTAATTAGGGGGTTGGAATAATCATTAAGTATTCTGGAAAACAGTGGATTTCAGGTCTCCTGGTTACTGCCCCTTTCACCCTTATTTGGGTTTGCCTGGAAGAGTTATGGACATGTCTCCGTGACAAGAGTATTGGTCATTTTCTCTTTGTTCTCCCTTATTTTGGGTTTTCTGTTTTCTTTTTTTTTTTTTTTTTTGCCTAATTCCTGTTTTAGCTATTGTTTGTTTTTTTTTCCATCCTCCTACGACTACCCAGTGCTATTCCTATCTCAATTGTGCCTTTATTTTCACATGTATTAGTCTGTCATTTACTTTCCTTGAGATGTCATTGTCTGCTTTTGGAATCATGATTACAATGGTAACAAGATGAGAAGTGTTGTCGTCTCATTTGTTTTGTACACGATTTTGTAAATAATTGGCATTAATTGGCCTGGCTCGGTGGCTCACGCCTGTAATCCCAGCACTTTCAGAGGCCAAGGCGGGCAGATCATGAGGTCAGGAGATTGAGACCATCCTGGCTAACACGGTGAAACCCCGTCTCTACTAAAAATACAAAAAATTAGCCGGGCGTGGTGGCGGGCAGCTGTAGTACCAGCTACTTGGGAGGCTGAGGCAGGAGAATGGCGTGAACCCAGGAGGCAGAGCTTGTAGTGAGCCGAGATGGCGCCACTGCACTCTAGCCTGGGAGACAGAGCGAGACTCAGTCTCAAAAAAAAAAAAAAAATTGGCATTAATTATCTTTAAATATTTGGTAAAATTCACCAGTAAAACCATTTGAGCCTGAGCTTTTTCTTATGTAAGTAGATTTAAATTACTGATTTATTCTCTTTGTTATGGTTCTACTCTTTCTATTATTTTTAATTCAGTTTTGATACTTTGTGTTTTTTAGGAATTTGTCCATTTAATCTTAGTTATCTAATTAGTGGCATATATTGGTTCACAATATTTCCTTATTGGCTCTCTTCTTTGTGGAGGCAGAGGTAAACTCAATAGTGATGTTCCATATTTCACTTCTGATTTTGGTAAAGTGAGTCTTCTTTCTTTTTTTCTTGGCTAGTCTGGCTAAAATTTTGTCAATTGTATTGATATTTTCAAAGAAAAAAACTTGTAGTTTCATTGATTTTTCTCTTATATTTTATTAATATTCTCTCTAATCTACTTTTCAAAAATTCTACTACTTATTTTAGATTTAGGTTGCTATTCTTTCTCTAGGTTCTTATGGTGAAATATTAGGCTATTATTAGAATCTCTTTCTTCATTTTTATCACGGGTATTTACAACTATAATTTTTTCTCTGGGCATTGCTTTATCTGTATCCCACAAGCTTTATTTTAAAAAAATAAAAAATAAAAAAAGAGGTATAGGCCGGGCACGGTGGCTCACGCCAGTAATCCCAGCACTTTGGGAAGCCGAGGAGGGCAGATCCCGAAGTCAGGAGATTGAGACCATACTGGCTAACACGGTGAAACTCTGTCTCTATTAAAAATACAAAAAATTAGCCAGGCATGGTGGCGGGGGCCTGTAGTCCCAGCTACTTGGGAGGCTGAGGCAGGAGAATGGCGTGAACCCGGGAGGCGGAGCTTGCAGTGAGCCGAGATCATGCCACTGCACTCCAGCCTGGGCCACAGAGCCAGACTCCATCTCAAAAAAAAAAAAAAAAAAAAAAAAAAAGAGGTATAGAGAAGCTGCAAAAATTAACCACCAGCAGAGCTGACTATAACAAATTTTAAAGGAAAAATAAAAACAATGTATTGTTAGGTCATGATAAATGTAAAGTAGAATGTATGATGATAGCACAAATGTAGAAAGAGGAGAAATTGGAAGTGTGCTTTTTTAAGGTCCTTACATAATACGTAAAATTTAATAACACTTAAAGGCACACTGTGATAAACTGAAGTGAATAATTTAAAATATGAATCATAAGTAAATCAGTTTTTAAAGGTATATACCTAATAAGCCAGTAAAACCCTCAAAAAGGGAGAAAAAAGAATGATCAAATAAAAAACACAAATAATAAAAAGAAAATGGTAGCTTATACCCAATGATATCCACAATAACTTTAAAATAGGCTGAGTACTCAACTAAGAAGCAGAGTGTCAGGTTGGGTGTTTTGAAAATAGTACCATTGTACATATTTCCTTCAAGAAATCCACTTGAAAGATAAAGAACTATGTCAAAATTAAAAGAATAGATAAAAGATACACCATGCAAACACTAAACAAAGTAAAGCTGGATTTGAGACCAAAGACTATTACTAAGGTTAAAGAGGATCAGTTCACAATGATTCATTAAGAGGACATACCAACCGTAAACATTTATGCACCAAATCAGAAAACTTTAAAACACATGAATCAAAAAAGGATAGGACTGCCAGAAGAAACAGACAATTCTAAAATACATAACAGAAGTTCAAAACACATGAAGTAAATAATAACAAAAATGAAAAGATGAATAGAAATATCCACAAGTCCGATTGGAAATTGCAACTCCCCAATACAGTAATTGATAGAACAAGCAGAAAATCACCAAGGACATAGAATACTTGAGCAACAATATCAAACAAATTGACCTATTTAATATTTTCAGAATTCTTGCCTCAACACATGCAGAAGGACTCTTTATTTTTTTTAATTCAGGTACCTTTGGAACATTTACCAATATAAATTGTATTCTGAGACATAAATAAATGTCAATAAACTTTAAAGAATTAGAATCATACAAAATTTGTTCTCTCATCAAAAAGGCAATTTTCTCTTTGGCCTAAGCTAGAGAAAACAGAATTTCTGTCACTTGCAACCAAAAGATTTTATGATAGTACAGTTGCATGAAAAATTTCTTCATTAGAGCTGAGGTTAGAAAATAGGCTTCTCATTTACCAGCAACTTTCACCTCACTGTGATTAAAATGTTTTCATAGCATTAATTTAGCTTTCTTCTTCTTTTCATCTAAATCTGACTTTCTCTTCCAGCCATTTCACTGAATATTTTTTCACCTTTACCATGGTCTCTCCAAAGTTCAATATGAAGAGAATTGGGAGAATGACCTTCACAATGTTGTGCTGCCAGCAAACATTATTTAGTCATTTTTGGCTAATCTTACGGGTTTCCCCTCGAATCCACATTCTGAAGAAAGAAAGCACATATTGTGCAGCTTAGCTGTTCCAAATTTGTAGGACAGTGGACTTCATTCTTTATTAGATCATGATGTTTCAAATATTCAGTTTAAAGCTATATGGATTCTCCACGAACAATGGTTAAATACACACACACAAACACACACATACACACACCCAATTTGGAAGAATTTCATGGCTCCTAAGTAAAAAATTTTTCTATAAACAGAAATATAACATTTTAATTCAAAATGATTTTAAAATCGATTATTATTATTG
Organism: Pan paniscus; assembly: GCF_029289425.2. NCBI lineage: Eukaryota > Metazoa > Chordata > Mammalia > Primates > Hominidae > Pan > Pan paniscus. The sequence goes on along the minus strand of NC_073258.2, from coordinate 91,317,084 downwards.
TTATTATTATTATTATTAATATGAGACAAAGTCTCACTCTGTCGCCCATGCTGGAGTGCAGTGGTGCGATCTCGGCTCACTGAAACCTCTGCCTCCCGGGTTCAAGCGATTCTCCTGCCTCAGCCTCCTGAGTAGCTGGGACTGCAGGTGCTTAGCACCATGCCTGGCTAATTTTTTGTATTTTTAGTAGAGACGGGGTTTCACTGTGTTAGCCAGGATGGTCTCAATCTCCTGACCTCGTGATCTGCCCGCCTCAGCCTCCCAAAGTGCTGGGATTACAGGCGTGAGCCACTGCACTTGGCCTATATTTAAAAATTTTTAGTTATTTTAAGAAAATATGCAAATACTTATTAGAAGCTTTTAATATAATTGTACTATTATGGAATAATGTTACATTAATTTTATTACTCATACAGCAACTACATAATTTTTTTAAATATTAAAAATGCAAGTCTAAAATATTTTACTAATTAACCTCTGGATCCTACATAAATAAACCCTGCTATAACTCAATGACTCCACCAGAGGTCATAGTACTATAAATGGAACCATGAAATCGCTGGTAAATATCTTTTAAATTCCCCTTGAATTTCTAAAATATTGAGACACAAACTACAAGAGCCCTGAGAACTATCACACTTACTGATATAAGATGAAACCAAACACCTCCCTTGGGGATTATGTGAAAGGTAAGCCAGAGAGAGTCATCTGAACATTGTAGAAAAATTAGATATGCAAATAATGTCCACCACTATGTAAATCGTGTTTCAATACAAAGGAAAACAATTACAATAGCAGTATTTCCCATTTCTGCACATTTTTATTAATATTTGCTCATTTGACTTTACAACAGTCCTAGGAAGAAAAGAGAGTTATTATTATTCTCATTTTTTAAAAAAGTAACAATGTTCCAGGAGATTCAGTCAATTTCCACCCTAGTTCTATGGTTTTACTTTTATAAGCCCTAGTCATAAATGGTAAAATATGAAACAAAAAGCATTTATAAATCTGATTTTTATTTGCTGCTGCATTGATGACATAAATAATGGTTTTTAAATAACTCAAACAGAATTTAGAACATAGAGACCTGTAGGTTTTCTTTAAAACAATAAATAGAATGCTCTTGGGAGAAAAGCATATAGACACAAATTTTTTAATCAAATAAACTGTCTCCTCAAAGTTATCTATCTTGTTACTATCACTTGCAGCAAGGGAGTCTTGGCACATCTGAGAAATCATAAACTCACAAATATAAAATTTAATGAGAAATCAAATAACATAAACCAATCTCATAAAAAGAAATGAGGAAATGAAATAAAAAGCAGCCAGGAAAAAAAAAATCTGACTTTAGCATTTTTGATTGTTTGCCAGGTCACAGACTGCTATAAAAAAACTTCTATTAATGGATGCAAAATTGAAATATTTGGAGAATGGAAGGAGAGATGGCCAGGGTTAGTATTTTTGTTGGATTGATTATAAAATTTATGACAGTATGTGGCAACACCAACACCATAATGTAAGGATAGACCGGATTTTCAATTATTTTTTTATAATATTATTACTAAAATTAAAGTGCAGCATATACCAGAAAGACTTCTAACATGACAGATAATTTGCATTCATATCTCATCTTTTCAGCTGATTGATGTGCTCTCAGTAAAGTTGCTTCACCCATCTAGCTCTATTTTTCCTCATATAATGTGAGATGCTCATACTAACAAATTAAACATTCCCATAGTAAAAGATTAGTAAGCAAATACTGAAGTACCTTAAAGACATACTTTAAATAAATACAATTCAGTACAACTTTCAGTTGTGTATGAGAGTGCTTCAAATAATAATGTTTATAAATATTCAATGAATATTTATTGAGAACTTACCATGCTACATGTGTTGGGTACTGGATAATATTATTAGATAGTCTATAGACAGAAAGATATCAAAATAATATGTACATGAAATTTCTAGCACATTCATACACAGAAATAAGTAGTGTTATCTCATTTAAAAGGGTGGCTTTGCTCAATATGGGCAGGAGAAATTTTAAAACTTTGCTTCTGATCATAAAATCAATAATTATCCATTTTGTAGAACTTGAAAATACATAAAAAGTTCTAAAATGACCAGAAAAATAATCTGAAATACTGATAGATTTCCCCTATTAATATATTTCAAAAAGTTATTAATGTGATATTTACACATACATTATATTTTTGCTTTTTGTTTCATTTGTTTTTCTTTTATAATTTCAATTTTATTTTAGATTCAGGGGGTATATGTGTAGGTTCATAATACAGATATATTGAGTGACACTGAAGTTTGGGGTACAAATGATCCCATCACTAAAGTAGTGAGCATAGTACCTAATGGGGATTTTTTCAGACCTTGCCCACTTCCCTCTCCCCCAAGTCTGTCTGCAGTGCCCATTGTTCCCAACTTATGTGCATGTGCAGTGAGCAGAGATCGCGCCACCGCTCTCCAGCCTGGGCGACAGAGCAAGACTCCGTCTCAAAAAAAAAGAAAAAAAAAATTATGTAGATCCCCATGTATTTCATTGGTTTTCACTCCTTTATGATATTCTATGAAATAATGACAGGATGGAGAAGAATGGAAATCAGGATAAAGGCCACAGTTTAAGAGACTAAAGTTATATTTTTGTCTTTTCTATATGAATTCAACTTATCTATGATTTCTCTTTATAATGGAAATACAAAAACAATAATAAAGGTATATTCTAAGTCAATATCTACATACTATGTGTGAAAGGCTGTATTAGGTTTCTCCAATAAAGTTACCACATCCAGAACCAAAGCAATAATTTATATCAACGTCTGAACAATTAGTTAATTTTTATAACTCTTTTTGTTTTTGCATTGGCCAAACAGATAAGTTAAGTGTGGATGTGGTAAGAATCACCATATTTCTCAATTTACTGCCTATTATCTTGGCAATTTTTCCAAGGTAGGTAGTATCATTTTTAGTTTGCCATCTTGTGAGGGCATTTATATAGAACAATTTTGTATTCTTCTCACCAAAATAATACTTTAACACCCTTCCCACCTCTGTAAGTTTTTGTGAGAAGTGCAAAGATTCTGACAGAAACTAAGTATATTTATTTCCCAATATATTTTCTAGGGCTGAGTAAATAACCCCAGTAAGCCTCCATGGTTCCATTGGATCCCTGTGAGACTGACTTAGGTCAACTCTTCAATTGTCACTCAACTACATTAATTCATGTCTTGTAACATTTAGGGTCTTTTGGGATAAGCACAAAAAGTCTATATCAATTAACTCTAGGAATATCTGCAGGGGAAAGGGGGTATTTTCTCAGTGTATAATCAACTTGGTGATTCTTCACGTTCCTTTGAGAAAGTCTCGAGTGAACTTTAATCACTAGATGGTAATTTTAGTGGCTCAAGTAACTCGAGTAACTTTAGTGGCTAAACCCATGGCTAGATGGTAGGATCTTTGACCTAGGATCTCAGCCTTTCTTTATGTAGCACTCAGTTTGTTAGTGGGCTTAAGCCCCTACATAAAGTAAGAGTACATAAATCTCTACAATATAAGCTAGATTCAGATTTCTGACCAAAATATTTGAAATTTCCACCTATAAATGTCAAGCAGAACCACATCCAGCTGCAAATTTCATTTAAGGATCCCGTGATTAGTTAGAACTGTCATAAATACTTGTATGTTCAAACAGTCTGGTTTCTATATAATCTTTGTAGTTTATTAATTGCTTCTACCTTGCCTATGATATTTAAGCAATAGCACCAAGCTCTGTCACACTGGGATCCCATTTTTTTTGCACTGAAATCATGGAATTTAGCCCTATTACAGCACCATTTTCACCTTCTTTCTCACTTAATTTCTCATGTACAGAGGAAAATCAGTGGTTTCTCTAGAGATACTGGTATGCTGTAACCAATATATTTCTTAATTCTTTAATGAAGGGCATGATCTCTCTTACTGACCGGGGGTGTGGCTTACAGGTAGCTGAGAATATTTCTTATAATAAATTCATTCCAAGATACTAATTTCTTGGACCTTTCAGATTCCTTTCTCTGCAGTGTGACAAGGAACTTCTGGCATAAAGTCTCATTAAGTAAAGGCCACATTGCATCCAGGCTTCAACTACCCAATCAAATCAACTATTAAATCTAGTCTCAAGTGTTGAGGCCACTAATTAAAAACAAAATCCCTGGTAAGTGCACCCCTGTCAAGGACAGGCCTTCAGGTAATGTGAGGGACTGGATTGGATACCAAGGAAAAATGCTTGCTTCTATCAGTAGTGCACCCGTCAAAATGCTTCTAAATGTATAAGACCATTTCTTTACAAGAGAAGCATGTTACCTGAAAGAGTAAAAGGTATTTAGGGAAACATGAGGTTCAAAGTTCTTAGCTTCATCCATGAGTGTACATATGTAACAATCCTATGTCTCAAGTTCCTCCTGCTTCTTCAACAGTGTTCACATTAGTGTAAGAGAGCTGGTGAAACTGAGCATTTATTTGGTACTTCAAGGTCTTTAATCATTCCAATCAGTAGCCACATTTGGTCCTCATAGGACAGATAACATCTTCCTTTAAAGCTGCTATGGAGGACTTCCAATTTTAATCAGATAACTTTAATTACATGATAATAGTTTTGACTTTTTTCTGTCTATGTGATTCCTAGAGCTAGCCTAAGAAGATATGTGATTCCACAATTTTTATAGTCACCTATATTGCCCTAATGATTTGTTGCTACAGCTATGTGACTTTCCAAAGCCTGGTCTTCTACCTGCATTTCATGTCATGCTGTCAGTTGAGGTAAGGATTAGACATGTCTCATTTTCTCTAGACAAGAAAATTATTCCTCTGTTCCTTCAAAGTATGGACCAGCCTAATCTCAGAAATGTATTCGATTGCTACTTTTCTGATCACTTGCAGGACTAATTAGCCAACAATTAGTTTTTTCATTAAGAAACAGATAGCATACTTGAAACAAGATAATTTGAGGAGTGCTTCCTTATAAAGAGGTAATTCACAACTGTAGCAATGGAAAGAAGCTACAAGGGATATACATTAATGAGAGATGTAACTGTTACCACTCCTGGACCCAAAGACACAATAGAAGTAATAAATTGCCTGAATTCTGATGGAGAAAGTAGTTGTATTAAGGTTTTAGGTCACACACACACACACTGGGTGGCTTAAAAAAACCAAAATATACTGTAACCATTCTGGAGGCTAGAAGTCCGAAATCAAAGAGTCAGCAGAGCCGAGCTCTCTCTGGAGATTCTAGAGGAGAATCTACCCTTGCCTCTTCCTGGCTTCATGAGGTTGTACAGGAACATGTTTGATGTTCTTTGGCTTATAGCTGCATAAGTACAATATCTACCTCCATCTTCACATGGCTATCTTCCCTGTATTTATTTATGTCTCTGTGTTTGTTTTTTTCTCTTCTTATAAAGACAAGTCATATTGAATTTAGGGCCCGCCATATGCCAGTATGACCTCATTTTAACTAATTACATTTACAGAGATGCTACTTCCAAATTAGGTCACATCTGGAACTCTGAGAAGCACATAAATTTTGTTTGGGTGGAAAGGGGAGTGACTACTACGCAACCCAATACAATTATAGAGTATGTGCTTGAAAGGAGCTTTATCCTTCATACAAGTGATACAACTAACTTGAATTGACCTAGGAATGATGAAGCTTGGAAAATAAATATGCTGATTCTACTCTTTCACTCCATCTAGATCTCTTGCCAGACTTCACATTGACTAGAATCTAGAAGACATAGAGCCCATTTGTCAGACACTTGGGCAGAAAGCCAGGTGGAGGAAGGTATTAAGTGAATCTTAAAGAGCAAAAAATATTCATCACATGCCTAAAGGCACCCACAGAAGTCTAAATAAACTTACTAGGTTTCTAAACATTATGAAAAGTATACAAAAATTAAGTACCCATTGTAATAGAATGATAAAAGTAGGAGGATATTGTCTAAACTTCAAAAGCACAGAATTTTAAAATTGCTGTTGATAGAATTTGTCCATCTTTACTCTAAAATTTTATTTGCTCTTTATAGTCTCAAGAAGTAGAAAGTGATAGATACTAGAGAGAAAAGATGTTTAAGAAAAGACTATTAAATTAACATATTTTGAAAGTCTAATCATATGGAAGGCCACTAATATTATAGGCTAACTGAAAAACACAATTACTTTTCTGGGGATGCTTAGGAGTAATAAAGTGACTATCATCCCTCTTTGGGAATGACAGAGACAAGACATTTGAAAACTGATTATGAAAACATCTTCATGAGTTCTTATCTTCCAGTCAAATATAACTATATTTTGGGGAGCCTTTTCAAAATGATGACTGATATGGCTTAGAACAAACAAAGCTCCTATTATCCAAAGTGAATAAGCATTTTCAACAGAAAAAAAAATCATTAAACTATTTATTCATTAAAAGGAAAACAATAACATTTAAGTTAAGATGATGTCAATGCAGGAATCTCTATTGTATCATCTCTCTATACATGAAAATATTATTAGAAAACTACTCAACAATGAAGTACTCATATCAGCACTGAAAATTTAGACTAGCAGTCTTACATTCATCAGTGTCAAGGAAGAATGTCTACTAGAAGCAAGATTTAGTGGCCTCTCTTTGTATACTTCAGCCTGTGAATTAAAACACCAATTAACAAAACTAGCCTTAGGCGCTGCTTATCCCCATTTCTTACCTTAACTGAAAGTCAAGGCTGTGTTTCAATCAGAAACCCGGTAAAGGAATACTGCTTTCCTAAGTATCCATTGCCCCACCGCATTGCCCTGCCAGGACTCCCTCCCTCTCTACATACATTTAGACACTACACATCTCATGACTGGGATAAAAGAGAACAGATATTGACATTTGGCATTCTCAAGTCAGAACGCTTTCATCTAAAGCACTGTAGCTGACAGAGAGGAATAAAAGTCATTTATAATGTGTGTGATGTCTGTGTGCACACTTTCCTGCTCTGCAAAGATCAAAGGGAAGCTATATTATCAGGGACATAAATTATCCTCCTTATTGTCAGAAATTATGTAAATAGCCTTAATTTAAGCATAAAAGTTTATAATGTCATACACCAAAACAACTACAAAGGTCACTGAAATGTATATAGTTTAGTTTTAAATTTTTATCACAAATGTTTGTATTTTCAAGTCATTTTACACTATTTCTATATATCTTTTGTTAAGAAAAAGAAAACACATTTGAAATGAAAGAAATGGAAAAAAAGAAACGCAGAAAAGAAGAAAGCAAAAATAAAAGATTTAAAAACTGCTGTCTAAATATATTACTGAATTTTTGTAGCAGTGGTTGAACAGACCAGTGAATTCATAATAACCCTCATAACATAGAACATAATTTTTGAACTGGTACCTTAAAACAAGAAAGTTGTGCCAGTGTTTATATCTTAATTCTCTGATATTTTGCTCACAACCTAGTAACTGCATGCCTTCTGCTACACAGACTGTAGTTTCCCAGCACTACACTACAATGTATTTTAGCTTCAAGTGTGATGCTATTTTTGTTTTGTTTTGTTTTTTCAGCCAAGCTAACATATTTGAACCTTACTTATTTGAAAACCAGATGTTTCTCTAATACTTTAAGACTTAGTTCAACCGGCGCGGTAGCTCAAGCCTGTAATCCCAACACTTTGGGAGGCCGAGGTGGGTGGATCACTTGAGGTCAGGAGTTTGAGACCTCGGCCTCCCAAAGTGCTGGGATTACAGGCGTGAGCCACCGCGCCTGGCCTGTAATTAATACTATTTTGAATTTATGTGCAATGACCAGATGTACATACACAGGTGAGGGAGTGTTTAACCCTGCCTCTAAAGGAGGAGAAAAGATTTAACCAAAGAAATAATATTAGAATTAACTCTTGAAGGATTCATGGACCCATTTATTTGTTTATGCACTCTTTTTATAAGAACTCCTATGTTCTCTTTTTTGAGAACCCCTATGTTCCAGGCATTGGGATAAGTAATAAAGATATAATTTCCCTGATCTATTACAATCTAATATAGGAGACAGAAATGACTTAAGTAATCTTCTTAATGAATATATAATTACAGTGTAAAGCATATTCTATGAAGACAAAGAATGTGCATCCATAAAAACATGTAAAATGATACACAAAAGTACCCCAAGAAACTGTTGCTTAAGCATGCTAGAGTTAATTAGGCAGAGGGAAGGATGAAATTTTAAAAAGAAAATTTTATATACAAAGACTGTTTGATATAAGGAAGTAGGACACACTCAAAAACTGATTTTTAAAAACCACCAAAACCACAACAAAAAGCCTTATAGTGGAGTGGAGTACTGAAGGAGGATAACACAAGGTGGGCTGAAACCCTAGTCAAGACCAGTTAGACAAGACTTGTAGGCCATGTTAAAAACTGTATAATAACAACAGTGAACACCATTGAGAGGTTTTAAATGGAATTCTACTGCTCTAAGAAAATAATTTGGCACAATCCTGACATGAAAGTAAGAATGCAAGTGGCATATTCAGAGAAGGGGAACTAGGTGAATATAACTAGAGGAAGTTGGAGATTTGGAGATGACCAAGACATCCTTGACATTCCTCTCCCAGCAAGTTGAGAAAACTTTTAGACAAGCTTCTTACTGATTTTAGTCCCCTGGCCAATTTTTTTAGAGCACTTATTTAAAAAACCTGTCATTGTAAGTTCTTTCTCTGCCCCTTGGACATGTGAATATTTTTAAAAGCTCCTTGTCATTTTTTTTCAATGCAGCAATGTCATTCCTTGATATGTGATTATCAAGGAAGAAAACACCCCTATCTCAGTTTCTGTGGGAGGGTAGGAGCCTAAATTTAGCAGGTTCCTTGCTCCAAGTTGTAAAACTATTCCTGTCATGAAGCTATGAGAAAGTTAAATTTAACTTTGGGTAAAGCCATTAGTAAATATAGATGGCCTATGACCCCTCATCCCCAGCCCAGCTCTTAAAAGCTCTCCAGGCCCGTGTTTTAGTAGAGTTGAGCTTGAAGTGAGTTCAGGCCTTTCTCCACTATTGTGATTGTCTTAGTCTTTCCTGCCTTTGATTTTGTCTCATATGGGTTTTGCTTTGACAGAAATGAGACCAGAAAACATCACACAACAAATTAAAGAGCTTGATTCTATTATTATGCAATGTGAAAGCAGCCAATAGTTTTAAGCAAAAATAAGGACCATATAATTTAGAAAGATACTTTTTGGGACAATGTAGAAGAAAGAAAAGTGGGTAAAGGATATATTGAGAGCACAAAAGGATCTGAAATTGCCTGCATTTGAAAGACAAGTTAGAAAAAAATTCAAATCTGAAAATATAAGGTTTATAACTTAACTGAATGGATGGATACTGATGCCATAAGTTATTTTTCTTTGTACATGTTTTCCTTGCCTGAAATGCTCTATTCCCAAACTTCTCCATATGGCAAATTTCTTCAAGATCTTCCTTATATGTTATTTCATCTTATGGGTTTCCCTAATGCTTCCAAGTGTAATTAGTTGTTCCTTCCTATGGATTCCAGAGTGCATTAGACATACTTGCACACAGTGATGTCTATCACCCTGATTATCTATTTGTTCACTTGCTAGTGTGCCGTTTTTTATGTAGAAGGAAATGACTGTGTCTTATTCATATTTGACCTTTCAATGTCTAGCATTGTACCTATTATATAAAAGTTAAAGTCACAGGAATAGGCAAGTAAGACTAATGATAAAGTCACAAGTCTATAAGTGAAAGTAAAAGGAGGCCAGTTGCCATGGTATGTTGCAAGAGAAGGAACATGGATGATCATGGAAGAAAGACATGTGGTTTTTGTTTTAATGTACCAAGTAATGTAATATTTGAAGCTACCAAAGCTGTAGGATTTGAGCAAAATAAAACAGAAGCAGTGAAAGACATTTTTAACAAAACTGACTGAAAGTTGAACTGTAACTATTAATAAATACAGTCACAGGGAATACCTCCAGAAGACTTGGAAGACGAGTGAATGCACAGATCTCTAGAAGTACATGGAAACAACCTAGCCCTTAGAGATGTGATGTTATGGTGTGACTGCAGAGTTGCATTAAGAAGCAAATATTACATTTCATTAGGAAGCAGAGTTGCATGGAGAAGCATTAAGATGCAAATATATTTAAGAGAGGTTTGTCTTACGATAGAGACATCTACCTTTACGTTTTAGAGCGAGGAAAGAATTAACCACTGAAGGCAAGAAGAAGGGCCACATCATTGGAGAGGCCAAAGATGAAGTTGAGATCATTGCTGAGCTTTGCTAAGGAGGTTATTTCAGCTGCCTTAATAGAGGAAGATAATTGACACATGCTGGGAATGTAAGGTTCTTGCATAAAGTTTTGTGTGAAAGAACGTTCCTTATAATAATTTGGAATCTCAAATTATTGCTATATGGGACTCAACATATTAGAAAGTACTCAATAAGTGTTTGTTAATTTGAATTGAATTGCCACATAATCTATAGTCTAGTGATTTATTTTAGATACATAACTTCAATCTTGGTAATATTCCCTTATTTAATTTAATCAGATATCTAAGTAAAATGTTTCCTATAGAAAATACTAATTAAACAATTTAATGATCTGACTGTCTACATACATAAGGGATAAATTAGGCCAATATCTAGCATATAATAGCTATTCAAAGAAAAAACTAGTTGCCTCCCCTTGTCTTTTCTTCCCCGTAACAAAAGCACCTAAGGAAATAACCAACATGTTATTATACTTCAATAAATATTGGAATGAAATATAGAATATTTGCTAATATTTAAACTATGTCAATTATAAATAAAACCTAATTCAAACACAAATATTCTTTAAGAAATTTGAAGTTTTCTAAACTTAATTATATATAACTATATACATAATATATATCATTGCACCATATATATGGTATAAAAAATTGAATGATCCCAAAGCAATATGTTTAATAAAAGTTGGTAAATATATTGTTAAAGAATATAGTGTTGCAACATTTTCTATCTTTAAAATTAAAAATTATGAATTCTGGGTAGCTGGCATCATAACTGACCCATCTGAAGAATCTATACCTACCTTTCAGTGAGTTTTCGCTCTTGTGAAACATAAAATATTTTGTCTTTATTAAATTTTAATCATGTCTTTATTGCTTTGGTGAGTTTGCTTAAGTAAAAATAATTTTATTAAATTTGTTAAGCCATTTAAGGTTATCTTAAGCCATTTAAGGCTATGTTAAGCCATTTAAGGTTGCCTGTTTGACTCCACTTAAAAAAAAAGTCATGGTATAAAATTGACATCCTACAAATAGCTTAGCTAAGAAAGATACTATAAAACAAAAATGTTATTGTTATCTAATAGGTGTAGTATAATAGATAATGAAGATTAATGGCATATTTAATGATATTGTACTTATGATAAACATGCCCATCATTATAAGTTCAACCATGGCAGAGAGGAATATCTCAGTATATGAAAATGTTAAAGTTAAAATGACATCTGAAAGTCACCTAATTAAATTCTTCTTGTCACAGATGAGTGCACTGCATCCTTCAGATATTAGGTTTTATGTGCAAGTTTTCAAAGCAAGTTAACGACACAGCCAACCTATACCCCAGGATACTACACTGTCAATCCAGTTTCTTACTCTCACTCAGTCCCAGTTTTTCTCAGCTGTAAAAATAGGGTAAAAATACCTAAAGATCTTATTTTAAAGGAAGAAATGAGATTTCATAAGTCCATAATAAATGACTGTTGCTGGTCTTATTATGCCACCTGCCCCAAATTAACATCATTGTTTCCCAGCCTCAAATGAGGAATATTAACAATAAGAGAAAACAATAATCTGAATTCAGGAGCAATCTATTTTCTAAATATCTGTGGTTAATTTATTCAATGAAATCAAAGCATTTCTCATAAATTTATTTTCTCCAAAAGCAGAAATCATTAGTATAATCACCTTTTGAAATATGATAAATTTGATAGACGGTTTGCATTTCCTTATCTATAAAGCAAACTGGCATGCAAGATAAACAAAAACTTCATACCTGATTTTCTGACTTTCCAAAACATCAAGATAGTTCTATTTATCTCAAGATTAGGAGTAGGTGAAAAATCTTAAAATAACATATTCAGTTTAGTATTAAAATAAAATTTCCTTTTGTTATATTGATTTATTTATATAATAAATAATACTTTACAGGAAATAAGGAAACAAGGAGAAAACAAAATCAAATATATTAGGCCATAATAATTGATTAAAACTTTAAAACTCTAAAAATTCCACAAAGAATGAGAATCATTGCTGAAAACAATCATTTCATTCAGTCAATCCTGTACCCAACATTTAAGTTAGTCATTTTCTCTCTATCATATGAAAATTATAAAATTCAATAGTATATTATAAAATTCAATAGCCTTAATCTTGGGTGAAGAACATTATTTAAGTGAAATACCAATTAACTTCTGTTTCTCCTTTTGGGTAAGACTGACAAACGATCTTCTTGTCCCAAACCAGGGATTAGGTCCCAAAGAAGTTCAAAATGCTAAAACAGGACCAAAAAATAACTGGGTCTAAGTAGGTGTTACGAGCAGATCTAGGCAGGATTAATGGAGATGGATAGCAACAATAAAAGGATTAGAAAATAATAAGAAGCAGAAGAACTGGGATAGAGAAAAAGAAGAGGTGAAGATGAACAACCAAGCACATTGAGAATGAACTCAGTTATACCCAGAAGTTCTCTTTCCTTTGCCTCTTATGAGTGATGCAATCCCTTCTTCCAAATCCATGAAAAAACTCATGTGAATACAAGTCTCTCTATAAAAAAATACCATAACTAAAGTCTTATTACTTGATATTTAATTTATGGCCATTTTACTGTCAAAATTTAATTTTAGCTAAAATATTTGTAAAGGTATTCTATTTGTATAAACAAAATCATTTAAAATAACTTACAGCCTTCCTTAATTGCTTGCTCACTTTATTTTATAAATATTGATCAATGAAACAGTTAGGGACCTGGCAGGAAGGATCTGGCATGCTCAAACAGAATAATTGAGGCTTGCAATACGGAAACTATTGATACATGTGTAGGTAGGCATAGAAACTCAACAGAGTGTGTGAAGTACCATGGAAATGGCAACAGCAGGGATACACTATTACCCATAGTCCTTAGCATGCCTTAATTAATTGTTGTTACCCAAGAAGTACTAGAAGCTTCAGGCAAGAGCTGAGAGGAGCTATGGATTTTTAAAAGGTATGTAGTCAATTTCTAGTTACCCTGCAAAGAACACCAAGGGTACCATGACCTCGAGGTCTTTTACAACCTAATTATTTGGCTGGTAGCTCCCAAAAGCCAAACCCAGCTGGAAGCTACAGGAGTAGAGAACTCGTTAATGCAGTCCATATAGGCCAGGCTTCTGGAGCAGAAAGCAGAAAGAAGACTGGAGAGTGGATCCACATGGGCACACATTATATCCAAAAAGGTGCTACTATAATAGTGTGGGTTTATGTCAATCTGAACACACTCCTACCTAAAACCTAAAATTTTAGCCATGACAAACGGCCATTGAATATGGTAGCAGAGAATACAATGGGGAAAGGAAAATATTCAGTAACAAAGCAGTACTGCTGCAATCCCTGCATCATAAGGTCTAATTTGGTAATCAGAATTTCCCTCTACTGCAAAGTACATGCTTTCTGTTATTTCTGGCATCACCTCTGCAGGAAGTGTTTATGCACCTACTGGGTTAAACCAAAACTTCATTCTTGTAATGCCTGAGTCCTTGGTGATCCTGTCTTTATTGGCCTGCTTAAATTTTCTATTGATCAGGATGGTTGGGCAAGAAAGTACTAGGAAGCGCCTCAATGAATCCTATAGATCCTAGGCATGGTTCTAATTGTCCCACTGATGGCAGTGGCAGGCCCTCTGGAGTGGCTGCTGCTATCACGCCAGCTACAGCAGAGAAGCATAGCCAGAACTGCATGCTCCATTGAGCCGGTGGCAGCTGGGGACAAACAGGAACCCAGGACCGAGCCTGAATGCTGTTCTATTTAATCCAACTGCTTCTGTGTCAACTGTAAAAATGGTGACTTTTGTAGTTGTGAATTCCTTGCTCATCTTTCCATAAGTCCCTTGGTAAAAGAGAATGCTGTGTGGGATATGATTACAACGTATCCATTTTGTAAGTCCACAAATGGTCATGCTGGCAGAGCTTCAATGGATAGAAAGGAAATTCTGAATAGAAAATACATATCTGTTCCTATAAAGATTAATTTCTGTTTCTCCCCCCATAGTCCACCTGTAAAAGTGGGATCAGACATAAACAGTCTTCTCTATTGACCCCTATTTCCTCCAGAAATGAGCTTATTGAGGGCTTCAGCATAAGCCTCTGCTTTTGGCAGGTTGGATACTCAGCAATGTTAGAAATCAGATCAGTCTTAATAAAAAGAAATCCATGTTGTTAAACCCATGCATACCCTCTATACTTGTCATAGTATTTTGTACTTTAATTTATTGACTAAACACTGGAGTGGCTAGAAAAAGAGGCTGTTTGACATACACAAGACAGCCTATCGTGTCCATATGATTACTGAGATTCATCTCTGCTTTAGATGGACATTTACATTGGCTAGGAATATCTTGACATTCTGTTCCAATTCCAAGATGTTCACCAACATTTCTCCAATCAATATTCCAATTCTGAAATCTTTGTCATCAATATAAAATATTTGTCATCAATATTTCTATTCTATTCTTACTATCCCTGGACAATATATCATAAACTTTGGATGAATTAGTATAGATCAGTACTTTGTGTCAGTCTTGTTCTCACAAAGTAGATACAGACATAAGACTTAAGGACTTGCCTTTCACCATTACTTTCAGGGCTACCCCTGAGTAGGTAGTACACATAGTGGCCATTCACATTCAGTTGGTGCTGGCATACCAGAAGTTGCAGGGAAATATTCATGAGGCAGTAGGTATCAATTGAGATAGAAGCTATAAACCTACATATAGCCTAAGAATCTAAGCCACGTGCTCAGGCAGTTTACTTGTGTTTTCTAGACCTGTGTTTTCTAGACCTGTGTTTTCTAGACTCGGGTTTTCTAAGACCCAAATTTATATATGCCATTTTCTAACTTACAGCAGAATGTTGCTGCACACATCCAATTTTATAACGCAGTAGGTCAGATAATGCCCAGTATATGATGGATGGTTCAGATCACATAGTCTATTGGGACTTTTGATCAGGCATTCAGTATCCATGAGGGTTTAGTATCATGCCACAAATTGATTTTCAAATGAAATAAAATTATTGGCAAAAGAAGGGATAACCTCAGATGAAAATCCTTGGGATATGCATTCTGATATTCCTATTCTGGCTTGCTTAATGTTCCATATAGCAGCATTTCTCTCTGCCACAGGCACTCATTGTTTCCTTAATTTAGCCAACTTGTAAGGCCCAAGTACTATGCAGCTTGTACCACAGTGTGGCCTGATTTAAGCCTCTTTTTACTCTACCCCACTCAAAATTGGCAAATTACTGGTTACCAAGAAAATGGAACACAGAAAAAAAGAAAAAAAAATACAATATGATGCATCTTGCTTCCAAAACCCAAAAAAGTCTCTCAGTTGTAATGTTTTGAGATAGCAGATAGCAGGTTCACTTTAGGATGGATATGCAAATGTATACCAGGCTGTCAAACCATTACAAGTTATCCCAATGTGACAGGTGCCTGAATTTTTATAGATTTCATCTTATATCCTCAATCATACCTGTATCTTACTAATGCAACTCAGTGGTTACTGCTTCCTGCTCATCAGGTTGAATTACTACATCTTCAATATAATAGATTTGCATGATGTCCCATGGAATATCAAGATGATTAAGATAACTCTAAAATTTGCTGTGATACAGAAAATGAGAATTGACATAGTCTTGAGGTAATGTGAAATATTGTTTTGTTCTGTAAAGTGAAACTGATTCTGGTTATCTTTGTTGTTAGGTTTGGGAAGAGAAAGCATTTTCTAGGTAAATAACTGTATTCCAGGTGCTAGATGTGCTTTTTGTTTTTTGTTTTTTGCTGTTTGTTGTTACTGTTAATTTCAATAAGAAAAGCTCATCTAAGACCACAGTTACAATTAGCATCACTACCTGATGAACTTTGTGAAATCTGGTCATTCTTTAGGTGAGCTGAATATGAATGTTGGGTAATTCTTTAACCATGCTTCTTTCAAATCTTTTAAGATGACATAAAATAAAACAACCTCCCAGGATTGTGCTTAACTTCCTTGCAAAGAAGGGAACAATTCCAGGTGCTTCCAGTTGGCCTTTCCTTTCAGCTAACACTACATGGGCCAGGAAACCAATATGGGGGTTCTGCCAGTTATCCTATATGTCTATCTATTCCCTCTATGCATTCTGGGAATGGGAAAACAACCACAGAATGCATTCACAGTGCCACTGGACCAACTGTTAGAACTGGTCAACTCATTTCATCACCTTCATAAGACTTTATTATGACTGGATGATCATAATGGCATTGAGGATTAGCATCAATTCAAAACTAGTATCTATTAAGCTCTGAAAATTCTAGATGTTTCACTTTCACAAATGCATAGTCACTCTGGTAAATGGCTACAGATTCTTCTGGGGAAACGTTGGATGAAGATGTATGGTCTATAGTGATTTTCTTCAAATGGGCCTATCCTCTCCCTCAAAAATGGAACTTGATATGTAAACTGCCTTAATTCAAAGACATAGGCAAAAGGTTGTGGATCCCAACTGTGGCAATGCATGTTAGAATTCTTCCCATCAAACCTAAAATAATGTGTGTATGTGTCTCTGTGTGTTGTGTGTGTGTGTAGTCAATCGGTATTATCTACAGAGTTCATATTCGTGAATCCATCTTCCTCTCTAAAATTTATTTAAAACTCCCAAATCACTAGTCATGGGGCTTTTGCAGTCAGTTGCTAACATGTGCAAAGTGTAAAAAAAATTGGGTCACCTGAAGCCCACATACCCAGCTCAGTTTAAACTAGCTGATTTTCTGCCTTCTTGTGTCACCTTTGATATGTAAACCAGTGCTCTTTTCTCAGTATATTTGTGTCACATTTTTCATATTTTTGTGCTTCTTGTTGATGATTTTGCTGCTTACAATGATCCCTGAGCACAGAGCTGAAGTCCTGTATAGTGCTCCTAAGTTCAATAAGGCTATGATACGCTTTACGAAGAAAATAGTGTGTTAGATAAACTTCATACATATGTAAATTATAGTGTTGTTGGCCATGAGTTCAATGTTCATGAATCAACTATACATAGTAAATAAAGTGCCTTTAAACAAAAACACATTAAATAGGGTTGTCTGATAATTAGTTGATGAAATATTGTGAACAGAAGCTCACAAGAACATATCCCTGTATGTACCTTTGGAGCAATAGTACAATATTCACTTAATTAAGTGTTCATGGCAACTTTATAGAATATAACTACTGCAAATAGTGAGTACAATGAGAATTTACTGTGTGAGTGTAGTGTTATCTCATATGTAGTTTTATTTATGTAATAGCATATAGAATCAATATAAATCTTGATATATGTTATACATATCATATATAAATCAATAAGCACATTGGTAGTCTGCTTATTGTTTTCATTCCTAAGACACTTTGATCAATTAGCTATTTGGTAGATCTCTTTGAATGAGATATTCTAATTATCTTTCCATCCCATTGTAGATTATTGTAATAACTCTGCCCACCTTATCCCTTAGAGTTAAGCTGTATATCTGGCCTCTCCATTCTGTAATCTTGCTGTTCCCACTGAAGCTAGAAAGCCCAATTCCACTGCATCAACCCTTATCAACACCTTTGAACTACAAAGGGCAATCTCCATGAGCTTTTAGGAAGGCTAGTGTCCCTTCATTAGTGTATTTTTTAAATACCTTGGTGAAGGGTGTGTCACCTGAGCCCTACTAGATGCTTTGGCTACGTAGGAAGCACATGTTACACATAATAGGTCCACTTAAACATATTGAGTTCCATATGAAACTCTATCATATGAAATGAAATTTTCATCATTTCAATCCCATTGATTATAGATCACTGTTGAGGCTGAAATTTTGAGGAACAACATAGTAAATGCTAATGCCTCCTCCAGGTCCTTGAATCAACAGATTATATTCCAATTTCTGAATGAGTCCCCCAGTATTAATTAATTCCACCTGATCAAGCCTTATATTTTATTTTCCTTGGTTTAATACCCTCAAAATCTATTTGCATATATGCTCACTAGACTCCTGATGATGTAAGTTGTTAAGGTGCTGCAAGTCTTTCAATGTATAGTGTTAACTCCTTACAGATCAGACCTTGTGTGTCATTATCTGTACTATGTTAGTTCTAACTCTTTTTATGCCTGGAGAAGCAATGTGGGGTGCTGGGAAATATCCTGAGGAGTGTGAGTGTGCCATTGTGAATGAACTCTCCCAGAGGCAATTACTGAAAGGCTAATATGCAATTGGAAAAGCTGGTTCACTCAAATGCAGAGAGAGAGAAGAGTTGCTTCCCTCAGAAGTTTAAACACATTTGTGACTTAAAATACATCAGTTTCATCTGTGGCTGCCAAAATATGTATTTACAATATCTCAGGGTCTCATTGCTTTCATATCAGCCCTTTAACCTTAACATGAGAGGCATGGCTGTACCAATGACTGTCTCAGTCAAAGCCTGAAGAAGAAAGTGAGGACAATTTGGAAAAATTGGGTAATTAGGGGAAAATTGGGTAATTTCGGGAAGTATGATAAAGAAACTAGTTACAAATGTGTGAGCTGTAGGGGAAGGTGCAGTGTCCTGGGCTAATAACAGCAGGGTGGATTTATCACCACTAAGCTTGATGAAGCAAGCAGAGTGAGTAGGTAGGAGAGACCAAAAAAAGCGCCTGTGGCAGCAGGATATACAACATAAGCCATCGCCTTCAGTAGCAGTAGGCAGCTAATCTACAGTGACACAAGCAGGGAAGGAAAACCCATTCTTAAATCTCCCTTCACTGTTTATTCATTAGTTAACAAGCAAGGTAGACCTTAGAAAGCCACAGAGGCTATTGATGCAGTCAAAAGATTCCAGACTCCTGGGGCACAGAAAAGAGTGAAAAGTGCTAACATAAAAACGTTCATGTACACAACTTTAACTGAATAACTAAGTGTGTGTGTGTGTCGGGTGGGGGGGGGGTTGGGGGGGTTAATATCCAGAACATACTTTGTGTTATCATGGAGACCAAAATAAATGGCATATGGCTCTTGCCCTATACTACAATGAGAGAAACCCAGAATAAATATGTGGATAAAAGAGGAACATATAAAAGGTGCTATGAATGCATAAAAGAAACATGAATTCATTTTGGTAGAAAAGTGACACTTCACCACATGGAGGAGAAAAAAAAGGCATTCTACACAGAGGAAATAACATGGATAAAAGCAGAATTTTAAAATACAAAAGTGGGGATGTGAAGGAAACAGGTCAATATCTTCTTGAGAAGGATCTTGTAAAATATATTAAGAAGTTTAAAATTGATTTATAGGCAATGAAAAAACAATGAAGGTCTCTAATCTATGTTAAAGAACTTTATTGATTTTCTCTGAACTGTTGTTTTTATTATAGTGCCTTCCGTTGAAATTTCTAAGCTAAACAAGTAGGAGCTACAATAAAAATTATGTGAGTTACACCCAGAAAAATAACTTTTTGGCACTGAATTTGTAGATAATAATTTAGCCGTTTTTCATGTTTTCTGATAACTTACCACCTGAGAGATTGATCCTAGAGAAATCAAGAATTAGAAAAGTCAATCTGTATGTAAATACAGTATGAAAACATTTTATTAATGCCAGAGTAAATTCCCAATCTGTCTCTCTTTTTGATGCATTGAAAGAGAGCCAACTTACATACTACCACACTGTTATTGCTCCCTGAGTAATAACAGAGATATTATGTCAATATATTGGCAATGTAAATCTCCATGCTATATAAGTGCCTGCAAACTGAACTCACATGCTTTTATTTCTTTTATAAAAAGAATGTGAAGTAGGCAGACATGAATGACAAATATGAAAATCAAGAGACTGTATACAGATTATCTCTCTAATAATTTGATGCCAAATATACCTCATAACATTATTTTATGAGAAAATTTCTTTTCTTTGCAGGAATCAATAGTCACTGTTTCAGTTTTACAATTTAGAAATTACATAATGGCTTTGACATTTTACATAAAATTTTAAAAACAATATGTAAAAACCATAAACCTCAAAATTCCCTAAAGAGAGGTGTATAAAAAATAAAAAATGGCAGTAGCTACAGGTTCAAAACAGAGAAAGAAACTTTTAAAACAGAAAACAAGGCCAGGCACCGTGGCTCACACCTGTAATCCCAGCACTTTGGGAGGCCGAGGCAGGCGGATCACTTGAGGTCAGGAGTTTGAGACCAGCCTGATCAACATGGTGAAAACCCATCTCTACTAAAAATACAAGAATTAGCCAGGCATGGTGGCAGGTGCCTGTAATCCCAGCTACTCAGTAGGCTAAGGCACAGAATTGCTTGAACCCAGGAGACAGAGGTTGCAATGAGCCAAGATCATGCCACTGCACTCCAGCCTGGGTAACAGAGTGAGACTCAGTCTCAAAAAACAAAAACAAACAAAAAAACAGAAAACAAATTGAAATGATAGAAATTAAGCAAAGCATGTTTATTATTCAGATAAGTGTAAATTATAAAAATTCACATAATAGGAAAACATTATATTTCACACTGAAAAATAAAGCAACTACATGTTATATGTGAGGCATCGGAAAAACAGTGACTTAGAAATACTAAATACAAAAGGAGGAATAAAGACATACAAAGAAAATATTACAATAAAATAAACAACAGTAATAAAAACTAAGATTTTAATACTAATAAAAAATAATATGAATTTATGGAACAGACTTATGACACAAATGGAGATAATTTATAATAAAAAGAGCTACTGTGAAACATTCTTTTGGAGAAGTCTGATTCTGTCAAGTGCAGTACCCAGTTGAAGTCCTTCTTATCCCTATTATGATATGTTCTGATTTCAGAGTTAACGTGTGTGGTTTTCATGATAATTTTATCAGGAGACATAGTTACATAACATTGTGGAAAAAATTGTGCTTATGGAACTTCTTCACTTCATATTACATTCCATGCCATCCCTGCCCCCATAATTCTATAATTTAGTATCCATTTAAAATTTAAGCAACTTATACAAACCAGGTATGTTAATTTTTTATCCCTACCGTAACAAATTACCACAAACTTAGAATTTCAAACAACACAAATTTATTATCTCACAATTTATATAGGTCAGAAGCAAAGTTCTTAAAAGGCAGACCACACACCTATAACCATCTGATCTTCAACAAACTTGACAAAAACAAGCAATGGGGAGAGGACTCCCTGTTTAATAAGTGGTGCTAGGAGAACTGGCTAACAATATGCAGAAAATTGAAGCTGGACACCTTTCTTACACCTTATATACAAAGATTAACTCAAGATAGATCAAAGGCTTAACTATCAAACCCAAAACTATAAAAACTCTAGAAGAAAACCTAGCCAGTACCATTCAGGACATAGGCATGGGCAAATATTTCATGACAAAAATGCAAGAAGCAATTGCAACAAAGCAAAAGTTGATAAATGGGTTATAATTTAACAAAAGAGCTTCTGGACAGCAAAAGAAACTATCATGAAAGTGAACAGACAACCTACAGAATTAGAGAAAATTTTTGCAATCTGTCTATCTGACAAAGGTCTAATACTCAGAGTCTACAAGGAACTTAAACAAATTTACAAGAAAACACCACCCCATTAAAAAGTGGGCAAAGGACATGAACAGGCACTTCTCAAAAGAATACATTCATGTGGCCAATAATCATATGAAAAAAAGCTCAACATCATGGATCATTAGGGAAATACAAATCAAAACCACAATGAGATACCATCTCATTCCAGTCAGAGTGGCAATTATTAAAAAGTCAAGAAATAACGTGCTGGCGAGGTTTCAGAGAAAAAGGAATATTTTTACACTGTTGGTGGGAATGCAAATTAGTTCAACCATTGTGGAAGACAGTGTGGAGATTCCTCAAAGATCTAGAACCAGAAATACCATTTAACCCAGCAATCCCATCACTGGATATATTCCACAAATATAAATCATTCTATTATAAAGATACATGCATGTGCATGTTCATTGCAGCACTATTCACAATAGCAAAGACATGGAATCTGCCCAAATGCCCATTCATGATAGACTGGATAAAGAATACGTTGTACATATACATGATGGAATACTCTGCAGCCATAAAAAGGAACGAGATCATGTCCTTTGCAGGAACATGGATGGAGCTAAAAGCAAACTAATGCAGAAAAAGAAAACCAAACACTGCATGTTCTCACTTATAAGTCCTTGAGCTGAACAATGAGAACACATGGGATACACTTGGGGAATAACACACACTGGGGCCTGTCAGGTTGAGGAGTGGTTAGTCGGGGGAAGAGCACCAGGAAGAATAGCTAATGGATGCCAACCTTAATACCTAGATGATAGGTTGATCTGTGCAGGAAACCACAATGGTACATATTTACCTGTGTAACAAACTTGCACATGCGGCACATGTACACTGGAAATTAAAAATTGAAGGGAAAGAAAAAAAGTCTTAGAAGGCTAAAATCAAAGTTGTAGGCATGGATACATTCCTTACTAGATGTTTTGGGAAATAATTCCTTCCAAGTACATTCAGGTTGTTGATCAAGTTGAAATCCTTGCGGTTGTAGAACCAAGTTCTCTATTTGCTGACTGTTAGCCAGAGGTATCCCTTAGCACCTAGAGGCCACTTTCTAGACCTCACATGCAACCTGTATATTTCAAACCTAGTATTGATGCATCAAATCCTTCTCACCCTGGAATCTCTCTGACTTTCCCTTCTGTTGCATCATTTATGTCTCCTTATGCCCCATCTCCTTAACTCCATCTAGAGAAAGTTCTCTGCGTTAAAGCCTTCTGTGACTAATTAGATTGGATCCACACAGACGGTCCAGAATAATCACCCTATCTTAAGGTCTGTAACCTTATTTACATATCCAAAGTCCCTTTTGTCACATAGTATAATTTATTCACAGATTCCACATAGCAAAACATGGACATCTTTGGAGACTCATTATTTGGCTTACCTTAAGAGGTATACATCCTGTTACAATCTTTTTACTAAAAAAGCATTGTTTTGTGTGTCAGATCTGTTTATCCACATGCTTACAGCATCCTGGAAGAAGGGGGAATGGGTTATTGGTCTGCTGTTTTCTCCTTCTGAAATGAACATATTCCTAAAGGCACCAAACAACATAAATTCAAAATATATAAGCAAAATCTACCAGAAATTCATAGAGCTATCTTAAGTAATTTGATTCAAAATAAAAGGATTATCTCGGCCTGGGAGAGCTCAGGTAAGAAAAATCAAGTAAAGGTATATCATATCTAAAAATATAATTAATAAAACTTAGCTAATTAATACTTTTCTAACATAATCATTAATAAAAAATACACTTTTCCTTGAATAGTCCACCAAACATTTACCAACAATATCAAATGTTACACTGTAAAGAAAAAACTCAAGAAGTCTTCAAATTATACTGTAAGGCCATAATCACCAAAACAGCATGGTACTGGTATCAAAATAGGCACATAGACCAATGGAAGAGAATAGAGAACCCGGAAATAAAACTAAATTCTTACAGCCAACTGATCTTTAACAAAGCAGATGAAAACATAAAGTGGGGAAAGGACACCCTATTCAACAAATGGTGCTGGAATAATTGGCAAGTCACATAGAGAAGAATGAAACTAGATCCTCATCTCTCACCTTATGCAAAAATCAATGCAAGATGGACAAAGAACTTAAATCTAAGTCCTGAAACCATAAAGATTCTAGAAGATAACATTGGAAAAACCCATCCAGAAATTGGCTTAGGCAAAGACTTCATGACCAAGAACCCCAAAGCAAATGCAACAAAAACAAAGATAGATACATGGGACCTAACTAAACTAAAAAGCTTCTGCAGAGCAAAAAGAACAATCACCAGAGTAACATACAACCCATAGAGTGGGAGAAAATCTTCACAATCTATACATCTGACAAAGGACTAATATCCAGAATCTACAAATAAACAAATCAGCAAGAAAAAAAAACAATCCCATCAAAAAGTGGGCTAAGGACATGAATAGACAATTCTTAAAAGGAAGATATACAAATGGCCAAGAAACATATGGAAAAATGTTCAACATCACTAATTATCAGGGAAATAAAAATAAAAACCACAATACGATACCACCTCACTCCTGCAAAAATGGCCATAATCAAAAAATAATCTATGTTGGTGTGGATGTGGTAAAAAGGGCACACTTTTACATAGCTGATGGGAATGTAAACTAGCATAACAGTATGAAAAACAGTGTGGAGATTCCTTAAAGAACCAAAAGTAGATTGGATCTACCATTTGATCCAGCAGTCTCACTGCTAAGTATCTACTTAGAGAAAAAGAAGTCATTATATGAAAAAGATGCTTGCACATGCATGTTTACAGCAGCACAATTTGCAATCACAAAAATATGAAACCAGTCCAAATGCCCATCAATTAGTGAGTGGATAAAGAAAATGTGGTTAGTACCTAGACCATGGAATGCTACTCAGCCGTAAAAAGGAAAAAAATAATGGCATTCACAGCAACCTCGATGGAATTGGAGATTATTTTTCTAAGTGAAGTAACTCAGGAATGGAAAACCAAATACCGTATGTTCTCACTCATATGTGGGAGCTAAGCTGTGGGAATGCAAAAGCCTAAGAATTATACACTAGACTTCAGGGACTTGGGGAAAAATGTGGCAGGTGGTAGGGGACAAAAGACTACACATTGGGTACAGTATACACTGCTCAGGTGATGGGTGCACCAAAATCTCAGAAATCACCACTAAAGAATGTATTCATGTAACCAAACACCACCTGTCTCCTAAAAACCTATTGAAATAAAAAATTTTAAAAAAGGAGAAGGAAAACAAATACAGAAAAGTAATATTTATTAAGAATTTTTTATGTGCAAGGAATAACTCTTTTTCTTTCAATTTTATTTTTCTATGAGTTATTGGGGTACAGGTGGTATTTGGTTACATGAGTAAGTACCTTTGTGGAGATTTGTGAGAACCTGGTGCCCCATCACCCAAGCAGTATGCACTACACCATATTTGTTTTCTTTTATCCCTCACCCCGCTCCCACTCTTCCCCCCAAGTCCCCAAAGTCCATTGTATCATTCTTATGCCTTTGTGTCCTCATAGTTTAGCTCCCATTTATCAGTGGGAACATATAATGTTGGTTTTTCCATTCCTGAGTTACTTCACTTAGAATAATAGTCTCTAAACTCATCCACTTCCTTTTAATCCTCTAGAACCCAATTAGGTAGGTATGGTTAATATCAACATTTTATAGATAAGAAAACTAGAGCACAGAGATATTAAGTGAAATGCTCAAGAACATTCAACTAGTTAGTGGTGTCTGCTTAACCACTATGCTATATTTAATCTATAAAAAATAGTAAATCTATAAAATCACAGAAATAAAAATCTCACATTATGGACTGAATCTTGTATCCTGCTAAATTTTACATGTTGAAGCTCTATCCCTAAATGTGATTACATTTGGAGATGGGCCTCTAAATAAGTAATTAAGGTTAAATAAGGTCATAAGTGTAGAACCCTGATCTGTTAGGATTAGTGTCCTCATAAGAAGAGATGCCAGAGAGTACTCAGTTCCCCTGCACCCCCCACCGCCCCCCCACCACACACACACTGAATAAAGGCCATGTGAGCACATAGAGAGAAGGTGGCCATCTACAAACAAAGGAGAGAAACTTAACCAATCACCAACCTTGCTGGTACCTGGATCTTTGACTTACAGTCTCCAGAACTGTGAGAAAATTAATTTTTGGTGTTTAAAATGCTCTATCTATGGTATTTTTATTATAGCAGCCTCAGCAGACAAATATAACCCACCATTTGGATATTTTAAAATTCTTTGTACGTAGCCTTTGTGTTATAGAGAAACCAAAACTAAAAATGTGGAACATGTTGATAGTAATATAGTTAAAATATAGCTTATAAAAATGTATAAGATACAGCTTTCAAGAATATATTTACTTTTTTCAACCAAGCATGCATTCATACTTCTGATGATGATTAACAATTCTCCCGTATTTTCACTCTATGTACTTTTAAATAAATTGACCTCAACCATAACTCCAGAATTCTGTTTTTGTTGACGTAAACCCATCCATGTTTCATGTTCTTCTAGCCACAGCAGTTGTTTCAAGGATGTACATACGACTCAATCAAAAGCCCTATGACTAAGTAGACTTTTGATGAAACTTGTGAAATAAAAGGAGACAATCTTTCTATAGGACTTCAATCAAGTAGTCATGGGCTAAAGTTGGTGTGACCATCTGTCACCAGTGGTTAAAAAAAAAGTACACACATAGAGGTGAGTGGAGAAGTGACAAACAAAAACTAGGCTCCCTTGAGTGCAACACCACCCTTGAGACTTAACACATAAGTGAAAAATCTGACATTTTGCTTTAAAGCATTTTGAGTTGGATTTTCTGTCACATTCAAACTAAAAAGTCCCAAATAACATAAAACTGAAGTTATGCTCAAGGAAAATTCTATTATTTTTTGATAAAATATTATGTCACCAAATCTTTGGTTCAGGCTTGATTTAAAGTAAAATAAAAAGCAGAGGATGGGTTTTTGTTTTGTTTTTGTTTTTCTTTAACTGAGAGTAGGAGAAGCTCTCTAAAGTGTAGTGGAGAATGCAATTCTCAGAACAAATAATACTCTTTGATAAAATGGGTAAAAACCTGATTGATGTTGAAAGTCTATTTGGTCTTGGAAAATGTGTATTTTTATTCAGAAGTCTAAACATTATGCTAATTATTACTGCTGAGCAATCATGGCCAAAATATGTTCGTAAGGGCACAACTGAGTATCCTTTATGTAGTTCTTAACCCACAGATAAGAGATAAAGGAGACCTCAAAGCAGTCACTATAATGGGATCAAATATGTAACCCAAAGTCAAATAAATGGTCTCTGATTTAGGGGAAAATTTTTTTAAACCTGAATGAGATCCCAAAAGCCTTAGTTTGATTATAAAAGGAAATGTTTCATAGCAAGACATTTTAAGAGCTTTAAGAATATTAATGAGAAATATAAAGCTCAGAGGTACGAAATACTATTTTAGAGCAAGATTTTGAGTGAATGTTTTAAATATAGACTTTGTAGAAATAACAATAGGGAATGAGGAAACACATTTCCACTCCTCATTTCCTCTTCTATCTTTTGATAGGCTACCTACAGAACAGGCCTTCATTTAGAGTTGTTAAGATTTCTTGGAGTATTTTTAATGGTGATTGCTCTGTTTATCAATTATTTCCTACATTAGGCATTTGCTAACTGGAGGGTTAAAGACGCATGCTTAAAATGATAAGATGGATGAATATTCAAAGCTATGTTCCAATCCATAATTATTCTTAATTTTTAAATTTGAAGACCATTTCACAATTTCAATCTTCATGTTTTTCTTTTTCTTTTTCTTTTTTTTGGGGGGGGGCAGGTAATCTCCATGTTAAGCAGCTCTAAATTTAACAGAGAAAAGTTTCTTACATTCCCCAAAATTGCTGAATATTGAAACTGCAGATTTTGATATACATTTGCAAAGATATCATTTTTTTAAATTATGAACTGATAAAGCTTGTCTTCCAAATGCTTCAGGCCACTCAGTCAACCACTTGCATAATTTAAATACTTGGAAACCTGTAAAAGATCTTAGTTCAAACTCCAACTGTAGAAAATCACACAGGAAAATCCTTTCCTGCATATTTCCAATATTATATGTTAAATTGCATTTTCTGTTGATAGAGATAATTCTAATAAACCTGCAATTATACCCAACTATTTAGCATCATTTTTTACAATGTTGTTCTTTCTTTTAAGAGAGGAAAAAATTACATGTCTTCTCACAAAGTAGTGATTATTACTTTTACATTATGTGTAATTGTTTTAGAGACAGAGAAATGTAAGCAGATACTTAATCAATATTCATGAAATAGGAATCAAAAAGGGAGGTGCCAAATCTGCTTTAGCATGTCTTAGAATTCACAAACTGGCAAAATATTTTCTGATTGACACTTTGGTCATGTGTGGACTGCTTCAAAGTATATCCAACTCTGACAGGTGAAATGTGTGGACAAATCTGGATAAGACGCTTTTTCCTTTTATTTCTGCTCTAGTCTATAAATCAGGCTACAAGTTTTAAGATACCCTTTGAGGTAGGTGGCAAGATGGTGGAATAGGAACAGCTCCCATCTGCAGCTCCCAGTGAGATCAATGTA
This sequence comes from Pan paniscus, assembly GCF_029289425.2. Classification (NCBI taxonomy): domain Eukaryota; kingdom Metazoa; phylum Chordata; class Mammalia; order Primates; family Hominidae; genus Pan; species Pan paniscus. Next base: position 91,288,547 of record NC_073258.2, on the reverse strand, counting down.
GAAGGCAGGAGATTTCTGCATTTCCAACTGAGGTACCCAGCTTATCTCACTGGGACTGGTTAGACAGTGGGTGCAGCCCATGGAGAGCAAGCCGAAGCAGGTTGGGGTGTCACCTCACCCAGGAAGTGCAAGGGGTCAGGGAACTCCCTCCCCTAGCCAGGGAAAGTCATGAGGGACTGTGCCATGAGGAACAGTTCACACCGGCCCAGATACTATGCTTTTCCCACAGTCTTCACAACCCACAGACCAGGAGATTTTCTCAGGTGCCTACACCACCAGACCCTGGGTTTTAAGCACAAAACTGGGTGGACATTTGGGCAGACAACAAGCTAGCTGCAGGCGTGTGTGTGTGTGTGTGTGTGTGTGTGTATATATCCTAGTGGCTCCTGGAACACAAGGGACACAGAAGCATTCACTCCCCTGTAAAGGGGGCTAAAGCCAGGGAGCCAAGTGGTCTAGCTCAGTGGATCCCACCCACACGGAGCCCAGCAAGCTAAGATCCACTGGCTTGAAATTCTCACTACCAAGCACAGCAGTCTGAAGTCGACCTGGGATGCTGGAGCTTGGTGGGGGAAGGGGCATCCGCCTTTACTGAGGCTTGAGTAGGCAGTTTTCCCCTCACAGTGTAAACAAAGCCACCCGGAATTTCCAACTGGGCTGAGCCCACTGCAGCTCGGCAAAGCCGCTATAGTCAGACTACCTCTCTAGATTCCTCCTCTCTGGGCAGGGCATCTCTGTAAAAAAGGCAGCAGCCCCAGTAAGGGACTTATAGATAAAACTTCCATCTCCCTAGGACAGAGCACCTGGGGAAAGGGGCTACTGTGGGCGCTGCTTCAGGAGACTTAAATGTTTCTGCCTGCTGGCTCTGAAGAGAGCAGTGAATCTCCCGGCACAGCACTTGAGCTCTGCCAAGGAACAGACTGCCTCCTCAAGTGGGTCCCTGACCCCCATGCCTCCTGACTGGGTGGACACCTCCCAGCAGGGGTCGACAGACACCTCATACAGGAGAGCTCCATCTGGCATCTGGTGGGTGCCCCTCTGGAACAAAGCTTCAAAGGAAGGAACAGGCAGCAATCCTTGCTGTTCTGCAGACTCTGCTGGTGATACCCAGGCAAAAAGGGTCTGGAGTAGACCTCCAACAAACTCCAGCAGATGTGCATCAGAGGGGCCTGTTAGAAGGAAAACTAACAAACAGAAAGGAATAACATCAATATCAACAAAAAAGATGTCCACTCAAAAACCCCATCCAAAGGTCAACACCAAAGACCAAAGGTAGATAAATCCCTGAATAGACTAATAACAAGGTCTGAAATTGAGGTAGTAATCAATAGCCTACCAACCAAAAAAAGCCTAGGACCAGATGGATTCACAGCCAAATTCTATGAGAGGTACAAAGAGGAGCTGATACCATTCCTTCTGAAACTATTCCAAACAATAGAAAAAGAGGGACTCCTCCCTAACTCATTTTATGAGGCCCATATCATCCTGATACCAAAACCTGGCAGAGATACAACAAAAAAAGAAAATTTCAGGCCAATATCCATGATGAACATCAATGCAAAAATCCTTCACAAAATACTTGAAACTGAATCCAGCAGCACATCAAAAAGCTTATCCACCGCGATCCAGTTGGCTTCATCCCTGGGATGCAAGGGTGATTCAACATACACAAATCAATAAACATAATCCATCACATAAACAGAACCAATGACAAAAACACATGATTATCTCAGTAGATGCAGAAAAGGCCTTTGATAAAATTCAACACCACTTCATGCTAAAAATTCTCAATAAACTAGGTATTGATGGAATCCATCTCAAAATAATAAGAGCTATTTATGACAAACCCACAGCCAATATCATACTGAATGGTCAAAACCTGGAAGCATTCCCTTTGAAAACCGGCACAAGACAAGGATGCCCTCTCTCACAACTCCTATTCAACATAGTGTTGGAAGTTGTGGCCAGGGCAATCAGGCAAGAGAAAGAAATAAAAGGTATTAAACTAGGAAGAAAGGAAGTCTAATTGCCTCTGTTTGCATATGACACGATTGTATATTGAGAAAGCCCCATCATCTCAGCCCAAAATATCTTTAAGCTGATAAGCAACTTCAGCAAAGTCTCATGATAGAAAATCAATGTGCAAAAATCAAAAGCATTCCTATATACCAGTAATAGACAAACAGTGAGCGAAATCATGAGTGAACTCCCATTCACAATTGCTACTAAGAGAAATATGTACCTAGGAATCCAGCTTACAAGGGATGTGAAGGACCTCTTCAAAGAGAACTACAAACCACTGCTCAAGGAAATAAGAGAGGACACAAACAAATGGAAAAACATTCCATGCTCATAGATAGGAAGAATCAATATCGTGAAAATGGCCATACTGCCCAAAGTAATTTATAGATTCAATGCTATCCCCATCAAGCTACCATCGACTTTCTTCACAGAATTAGAAAAAAACTACTTTAAATTTCATATGGAGCCCAAAAAGAGCCCATATAGCCAAGACAATCCGTAGCAAAAAGAACAAAGCTGGAGGCATTATGCTACCTGACTTCAAACTATACTACAAGGTTACAGTTAAAAAAAAAAAAAAAAAAAAAAAAAAAAAAACAGCATGGTACTGGTACCAAAACAGATATATAGATCAATGGAACAGAACAGAGGCCTCAGTAATAACACCACACATCTACAACCATCTGACATTTGACAAACCTGACAAAAACAAGCAATGGGGAAAGGATTTCCTATTTAATAAATGGTGTTGAAAAACCGGCTAGCCATATGCAGAAAACTGAGACTAAACCCCTTCCTTATACAAAAATTAACTCAAGACAGATGAAAGACTTAAACATAAAACCCAAAACCATAAAAACCCTGCAAGAAAACCGAGGCAATATCATTCAGGACATAGGCATGGGCAAAGACTTCATGACTAAAACACCAAAAAGTAATGACAACAAAAGCCAAATTGACAAATGGGATCTAATTAAAGTAAAGAGCTTCTGCACAGCAAAAGAAACTATCATCAGAGTGAATAGGCAACCTACAGAATGGGAGAAAATGTTTGCAATATATCTGTCTGACATATGGCTAATATCTAGAATCTACAAAGAACTTAAAAAAATTTACAAGAAAAAAACAAACAAACCCATCAAAAAGTGGGTGAAGGAAATGAACAGACACTTCTCAAAAGAAGACATTCATGCGGCCAACAAACATACGAAGAAAACCTCATCATCACTGGACATTACAGAAATGCAAATCAAAACCACAATGAGATACCATCTCATGCCAGTTAGAATGGTAATAATTAAAAATTCAGGAAACAACATGCTGGAGAGGATGTGGAGAAATAGGAACACTTTTACACTGTTGGTGGGAGTGTAAATTAGTTCAACCATTGTGGAAGACAGTGCGGTGATTCCTCAGGGATCTAGAACCAGAAATACCATTGGATCCAGTAATCCCATTACTAGGTATACACCAAAAGGATCATGAGTCATTCTACTATAAAGATACATGCACACGTGTATTTATTGCAGCAATATTCACAATAGCAAAGACTTGGAACTAACCCAAATGCCCATTGATGATAGACTGGATAAAGAAAATGTGGCACATATTCACAATGGAATAATATGCAGCCATAAAAAAAGGATGAGTTCATGTCCTTTGCAGGGACATGGATGAAGCTGAAAACCATCATTCTCAGCAAACTAACACAACAACAGAAAACCAAACACTGCATGTTCTCACTCATAAGCGGGAGTTGAACAACGAGAACACATGGACACAGGGAGGGGAATGCTGGGGCCTGTCAGGGGGTGGGGGGCTTGGGGAAGGATAGCATTAGAAGAAATACCTAATGTAGGTGATGGGTTGATGGGTGCAGCAAACCACCATGGCATGTGTTATAGCTATGTAAAAAACCTGCAACTCCTTGACATGTATCTCAGAAGTTAAAATATAATTTTTAAAAAAGATATCTTTTGAAAATTTGTTGTCAATATTTTTTTTTTTTTGAGACAGAGCCTCGCTCTTTCGCCCAGGCCGGAGTGCAGTGGCGCTGTCTCGGCTCACTGCAAGCTCCGCCTCCCGGGTTCACGCCATTCTCCTGCCTCAGCCTCCCGAGTAGCTGGGACTATAGGCGCCCGCCACGGTGCCCGACTACTTTTTGTATTTTTAGTAGAGACGCGGTTTCACCGTGTTAGCCAGGATGGTCTCGATCTCTTGACCTCGTGCTCCGCCCACCTCAGCCTCCCAAAGTGCTGGGATTACAGGCGTGAGCCACCACGCCAGGCCTAGTTGTCAATATTTTTGTTTGATGCCTTTTTGTTCTCTCAGCAAAGCTAGACAGGGCACACCTAGGTAGTTATTGGTTTGGTTTGCTGAAACAGCAGCTAAATTAATTCCAGTCCATTAGACATACATGTCTGAACAACACTCAAATCTCAGTCATATATCATTTTGCCACTGCCTTTGCAGTTGTGAAATAGTCCCATTTCCCTTTCAAGGCAGAGGAAAGTATAAAACCGCAAATAGCCACTACATAAATTTCATGGATTTCAGAGGCCAGTTTTGCCCTTGTGTATTGAGTAAATCGGGTTATTACCTAGCTCTAAAATCTTTTATATTTCCCTACTATCCTGCCATAGCTTTCAGGTTTGGATGAGGAAAACAGAACTCAAAAAATTTAAATGGCTTTCCCAAAGTCATACAGCTGATAAATGTAGCAGTAGAGATGCCTGACCAACTTCAAAGGCTGTGCTCTAATTTCTACCACCAAGTAGACTTGTGTACCTTTAGGAAAGCCTACATATCTTCCCAGGTTGAAATATTGAAATTGCCTGACTCTACTAGCTTCTTAATGTTTTATTTGTTGTCTCACAAATCAATTAATCTGACTTTTAAAAATCTGGACAGTTACTTATAAAACAAACCTAAACTCCAATGATGAAATCTGCACAATTGTTCATGTATCTGCCTCTTGCCATCTGTAGAGTACATTGCTGTTCTTTTGACAGCTTTTAACAATACCTGATAGAGATTTAACAACTATATCCATAGCAAGAGATCCACCCAAAGTTTTATTTAAAAAAAAATTGAAATTGAATGTTTGTTGACATCTGAAAGCAAGATGGGTGAAAATAAAGCATGCTCCTAGTAGTGATACGAAATACAATAAGATGTGACAAAGTGTAGGTTGATAATACCTGTTCAACCAAGTTAGGTCCCTTTATGAATAAGATAAACCTAATGACTTTGAAGAGGCCTGACATTTAGTTTTATTATGAAAAATTTTAAACATATACAAAAGGAGACAAGACAACATAAAGAAGCCCTTATGACCAGCAGGCCGAGGTGTGGGGGGTGCTCACGCCTGTAATCCCAGCACTTTGGGAGGCCGAGGCAGGTGGATCACGAGGTCAGGACTTCAAGACCATCCTTGCCAACATGGTAAAACCCTGTCTCTACTAAAAACACAAAAATTAGCCAGGCATGGTGGCATGTGCCTGTAATCCCAGCTACTCGGGAGGCTGAGGCAGGAGAATCGTTTGAAACCGGAATACAGAGGTGGCAGTGAGCTGAGATCACGGCACTGCACTCCAGCTTGGGCAAAAGAGCGAAACTCCGTCTCAAAAAAAAAAAAAAAAGAAAAAAAAGAAACCCTTACAACCAGCACTACTCAGCTTCAACACATCAGCTCATCTCAGACCCATTACCCCTATCTCCAAATTGTTTTGAAGCAAATGCAGAATATTGTAGGATTTTTTGCAAGTAATCCCACATGTATTTCTAAATGATTAAAACGTTTTAAAAATTATGACATTATCAACTTTTAAAAAATAACCATAATGAATTGTTGTCATCAAATATTTAGTCAATGACCAAATTTCACCTTATCCTTTAAATGTCATAACAATTAGTCTGAATTAGGATTCAATAAAGTTCAGACAACAAAATTAGTTAATGTGTCTTTTAAGTCTCTTTTAATCCATACTCTTTTTTCTTTTCTTACTATTTATTTTTAAAGAAATATAAAGTTTCCCACAGTCTGGTTTTTTGTGACTGTGTATACAAGGCATCGTTTAACCTGTTCTGCTCTTCTCTGTATTTTTCATTAACTGGTATTGGGATATAAAGACTTGAGGTGTACCTAATGTAAATGACGAGTTAATGGGTGCAGCACACCCATTAATGGCTGCAACACGGCGCATGTATACATATGCAACAAACCTGCACGTTGTGCACATGTACCCTAGAACTTAAGGTATTAAAAAAAAACAATTCTTAAACACCTAATAGATTAATTTTGCTGAAAAAACAGATTTGATTACATTTTAGCACATTTTTTTGGCAAGATAATTTCATCAGGAATGTGCATTCCTCCCTCGGGAGGCAATTATATTTGTCTAACATGGTTTCTAACATCACAGAGAGAAAGACAACTCCTTCTGTGATGTTACAAACCATTGATGACCAATGACTAGATCTAATAAAGCTTCAAAATAGTATTATTCTAACTTTTTTTTACTTATACACTGGAATAAAAGTATAAAGTGGAACTTTCCTATGAACAATTGTTCGAATCCCAAGTGATAGTTCACCAATTGTCAAAATAGTAAGTTTATTTTAATTTATCATTTACTACCATAAAACATACACAAATCTGTTATAAAAAGTTAAAATTTATCAAAACCTACAAATACAACTCTTAGAAACCATACACTGTGCTCTTTAAAGTCAAGAAAAATTTAAAGATGTCGTATTAAATCATAACTGCATAAAATTAACTTTTCTACATACTATACTACTGTAATAGTTTTGTATCATCTTCTGTTGCTATTATAGTGAGCTGAAGTATTGCGAGTGTCCACTTAAAATGCTTGTGGCATGAGGAGTTCCTCTCTAGTGAATTGCATATTACAATAAAAAGTGTTCTTTTGCAGTTCTTGAGTATTTTTCATCATGTTTAATGCAATTCCATAGCCTTGAAGACCCATATGAAGTACCACTGGTGATGCAGGAAGTGATCCCAAGAGTCAGTGAAAAGCTATGACATTAACAAAAAAAAATTGAACTGCTTGATATATACCATAGACTGAGATCTGCAGCTGTGATTTATGTCCATTACAGACAGAGGATTCATCTTATAAACAGAGGTAAACTCACAGAATCAATAAATACAGTGCAGTACTGTAAATGTATTTTCTCTTATTTTTTAAGAACATTTTATTTTCTCTAGCTTACTTTATAATAAGAATAAAGTATATCATACACATGCAAAATATGTGTTAATCTACTGTTATACTATTGGTAAGATTTCTTGTTAACAGAAGGCTATTAGTAGTTAAGATTTGGGGGAGTCAAAAATTATATGTGGATTTTCAACTGTGCGGGGTCAACACCCCTTACCCCAGCATTGTTCAAAGGTCAACTGCAGTTATACAAACACCTCTACAATGAAGATATAGAACAGTATATCATCCAAAAAATTGTTCTTGCCTTTTCCAGAATGTCATTAAAATGGAATCACATACTATGTAGTTTTATGAGTCTGGCTTCTTTCACTTACCATAATTTATTTGAGATTCATCCATGTTATTAAGTATCACTAATTTATTCACATTAATTACTGAGTAGTATTCCATTGTTTGGATATATCAGTATATCCATTCACCAGTGGAAGGAATTTGGGTTGTTTCTAATTTGTTTATTATAAATAAGACTGTCATAAATATTATTGTGCAGATTTTTGGATGATCATAATTGCTAATTTCTCTTGTATAAATACTTAAAAGAGGGGTGTCTGGGGTTTATGCTTCACTTTATAAGAAACTGACAAACTGTTTTCTAAAGTGGCTGTGCAATTTTACATTCACACCAAGAGTGTATGAGAGCTCCACCTGCTTTGCACCTTCCTGAGCACCTTGTAGTCTCAGATACGTTTATTCTTTCTAATTCGTATGTAGTGATATCCCATTGCGTTTTTAATTTGCTTTTCTTAATGACTAATGGTGTTGAACATCTTTTTGTTTGCTATTGTGTATCTTTTTTGGTGAAATGTCTGTTCAAAGCATTTGCCCATTTTTTATTATTTTTGTTTTGTTTTCTTGTTAGACAGTTGGAGAATTATGTATATATTCTGCATAGAAACCCATTATTAGATTGAAGTCATGCAAATATTATCTCCTGATCTGGGACTTATACTTTCCATTTCTTAACAGTCTTTTGATGAGTAGATTTTTTAAATTTTGATAAAGTCTAATTACTTTTTTCTTTTATAAATGATGCTTTTGGTGTAGCATCTAATAAATCATTGTCTATAATAAAATATTGTTTTCTATAATGCTTACAATTTTAAAGTATTACATGTAAGACTATGGTCTATTTTGTGTTAATTTTTTAAATGTGATAAGTTGTATGGGTCAAGGTTCTTTTTCTGTATATGGATGTTCAATTTTTCCAGCATAATTTGTAGAAAGTCTAACCTTATATTGGATTTTATTATCTTCCATCTCCATTGTAATCTTATTTAATAAATTAACTTAAATTTTTTACATTGAATACTTTATTATTATTACTCAATGGCTTATGATCATTATAACAAAATTCCTTGAAAGAGTTATCTATATTCCTTGTCTCCATTCCCCCTTTTGCCATTTCCCACAGCAATAGTTAGCTAATATAAATCGTTATTGAAAACTGCTGGCTTTCCAATGGTGCTGAGTTCCTTAAAGCCATATTATATATAGTATATATTTCATATTTGTATAACTCCATATAATATTTTATATAAAATTCAGAAAAATGTTGGTGAATAAATAATGGAGAAAGAATAAATGGAGAATTGCAGCTTAACATCATTATTATCACAAAAATGTAATAATATATGTGTTGAGTTTTGATCTATGGAACCCAAAACCATTTTTTTTATTTTATGATGCAAATTTCCTTTTAAATCAAAACTTTATAAAGGGGAAAGACCACTTTATGTGTGAGTATTTGCAAAGTAAAAATGTAGGAGCAATTATCAGTAATGATGTAGTTAAACACAGTATTTCACTTCTGTCATTAGCAAGTGCACTGTTTGATAATATTCTCATTTTCAAAAAAAGCTACTGAGATATATTCTTACAACTTTCTCAAAGGCACTAGTTGCCAAACTTTATTTCATTTATTGTCTACAATAAATTCACTAGTCCAGCATTACCAGCTCAATGACTAATCAATCCTTGTTGCTTTTGAGTTTAAATGTAAAATTCTGATAGTAGCTATTCTGAAAACCTCCAATGTAACAAGGTAAAATTGGATATCTTACACTGATGTGTTTTTACTTATTACAGACAAATCTGTATCTGTGTTAATATCACTTTCAAAGACTTCTTGCTCTTGAATATAATCACCATCTACTATCTGCCATGAAACTTAGAAAGCTTTTGTCATGGTTTTGTGGCAAAACAATGCACAAGCAGAAAAGATCATAGCATGACAATAATGTTTTAGTAATAGTCACTGAATATGTTTGGACACTGTTTATTCACAACTATAAATTTTACAAATTTATCTGCTATTTGTTTAAACTTGTTAATCACAACATTTCCCCATTTTAAATATCCACGTATACTTCATGCCATAAATCCTTACATACATTGCTAATAATTTTAGGGAAATCACATCATTTAAATGCCGTAAGGGCTATTTAAGAGACCATATGATATGAAACAACAACAAAAAAGGAAAATCTTATTCTAAAAAAAGTATATATTTTAGTCTTTTTTTTTAATTTTTGAAAAGTACTGGCCAAAACCACCTTTCTATAATAAATGGTTATTTTTAAAATAGGTCTTACTGTATATAATTTATTTCACAATGAAACACATATAACTTGTATCAATGGCGCTCTCAACTATACCACTTGAAAATATTTAAACTAAGACCCTTATAATTATTACTACCATTTTGTTATCACCAATCAAAATCAAAATATTGTAGAAACCAATATATCAGAAACAAAAATGACATTAGAATTGCTTACAGTCTAATTAAGTGGAACAATACACTTTAAACATGGAAAAATATACAGGAACAAAAGCCAAGAATATTTGATAGACTTTAAGACAGAAATCACTTCTGAAGACAGAACTTGAAGGAGATAATTCTCTAATTAAGAGATGTTTTCCACTTTTAAGTTGAATTTTCCTAAGCGTTGAATCCATATTATAGAAAATCCCTGGAGAATTTAGTTGCAGCTTAGCTACCCAGCTAATACATTATTTGTCTAGAATTCAACTAGCCAAAGGGGTGGAGTGGGAGAAGAAAAAAAAATTCAAAAGCAGTGCTCTCACAGAGAAAATTCTCTAGAGGCTATAAATTCCTCAATAAATACATGATAAATAAATTTATTTGGAGTGACAAGGCAGCTGCCAAATAAACCTTATCCCTAGTGTGCCTTATAATATCTAAACACTCCTCCAATGGAAATAATAGAAATCTATTTGTATATCAATGTACAGTTCAAAGAATATTTTTCATTTGCTTTGCTCAATTTAATCTTCATATTGTCTTTGAAATATAGGTATTATTATTTATGTCCCTGCTTTGGAGATGAGGAAACCAACTAATGGAATTTAAATATGAAGAGTTGAGCTGGAGAAAGAGAAGAAAATGGACTCAGGTAAAGTTAATTTAAAGCTATGTTTTAGAAAATGATAATGTGAAGAGAATACCAATAACATTTTTTATTCTCCTTTGGCTATACTATGATATTCTAGGCATAGCTTTCAAAAATATAAATATAAATTTAGTTTATAAATGTGTAATAATAGGCTCAACTATGTGCCCAGGCCATTAATTTTATGCTGTTCATTGTACTACTCCTACTACCAATTCTAATTTTATGATTAGAACTATTCTTTATAGTGAGGATGGGGTTGGTAGAAGAGAAGAAAAGAAACATTGCAGTGGTTTGACAATTCTGTGGGAAAATAATACGCACTCGAGCTTAAAAAAAATTTCATTTTGTTTTATTTTTATAAGCAGTGAATAAATATAATTTTAGTGTAATATAGATAGTCATGCAGGTATGTTTAGCAATTTATGACTTTGACAAGATGATGAGAAGAGACTGAAGAAAAACAGTCACTGAATGAACAGAGTGACTAAGCAGATGAAAATATGGAGGGGAAAATGTTGAGATTCAGTGCAGGCACTATGTAGGTTCTGGGTAGAAAGTAACTATTTACATTTATTCAGTAGACCATAATAGTCGGCAGACCCCACAAATAATAGTAAGAGTATATACTTTGTTATGTGCAAACTGTCAGGGAATAAGTAAGTGAGACACAGTTTAAATCTCTTCACAGTTTAGTGGGCTGCCGCATACATAAATAATATAACATGACATTCTATGAGTGAATCACTAAAGTAAGTTCTACAAAATAGTGATTCCATATTAAATACTGAAAAGACTAAGGAGGTTGGGTTATCCTAGGTATTATGATTGGAATTTTTTTCATCAAGTTGGAGAAGACATGCTGAAAATGCATGTGAATTCATGTCTTGCAAGGTGCTCAGGTCAATCCCCCTCCTGTGGATCTCTCAGAAAAACATTACTTTGTGATATACTGAGCTATTATTTTTTTGGTCTCAAGATGATTACAGGCTATGTATCGACATTTGGCTAATGAAACTTGAAAATAATATTTTGTTTGGAAATCAATGTTCTGTGTTGAGTAGATTTTACTTATAATTTTTTAAAGGGCTAGTTGATTACTCTTGCTTTTGCAATTTAGCCCCTAAATAGTTAATTCTTGGGATTCTTGAGTAACTCAGAGCCTTAAATGCTTGGCTAATATGAAAAATGGTCAGCCCTGCAACCAGCAGGGGGCATAAGAGGATTTGATAACTGTTGGAAAAGGCAGCCTAAGGCAACAGGACTCTAATCAGTCAGTGCCACTACTATTGGAAACTCTGAGAGCAGATGACAGAAGTGAGAATCCTCCTTGAGGACCAGTAGGGATTTTGAACAACTATACCTGCTCTTCTTTAACATTAACATATGTCAAATCTCAACTTGTATAAGACATTTCAACTCTTAATTATTCTTTCGGTTAAGATTCCTCCTGTTTTCTCTCTACTGACCCAAGGAGTAAATAAGGCATGTTTGCTTTATGTCTACTGTGTGAATCTGTGTCTTTGTGTAAAGATATATTTGTGTGGTGAAAACTTTTTGAAGCTTTACTTCCAGCCTAGAAAATAAGTTTCCCACCAGGTTACTCCAGCTAGTGTCAGGAAACCAGGCATACTAATTAAAGGAAATTTGCCAGGAAACACAAGCGATCAAGAAATTATTGCCTGTTTGTAAATGGAGGGAGAGAGGAAATACTAATGTTGGACTGTGGAGTTATGTGAGTGTTGTGATTGTGTTATTATATTGCAATATACTCATGGGAATTTTAGAACAAATTCTGTACACTGTGAGAGAGAGGAGGATCACACCTGAATAGTGAGATCATATCCTGTATTAGCATCCTGAAAATGTAGCAACTATCTCAGGAAGGAGCCCAGAACTGGAAGGGAAGTCTCAATGAGGTAACAGAGAATAGCCATTTATTTTCTCTTAGCTTTGATGGTAAAGTGGCCAAGATATTGTGAAAGGAGTTCCCGGGAACTAAATATGATGTTGCCCTTCAAATATTGGAATTAGTAAATTCAATCTCTTTGATCAAAATAGTTTCCTAGTCATGACTAAAGACATTCTTTTCCAACAGAAACTCAGCAATATTCTTAAGCAGGTACCAAGAGAATTAGCATAGCTATCAGTGATGAAACCACTTGAGAACATGGATGATGAAAAAGTACAGATGTGGAAGGGGTAAAGACAAAAGCTAGTTGCACTTTTCTTCTATTATCTAAAGTATTTTCAACTTATCTCTATTCTAGTGTTTCACACAGCATAATAATTCATGTACATGTCTGCTTTCCTCATCAGAACTTGAGCTTCTTGAGAGCAGATTTCTCATCTTTATATGCATAGTTTCTGACCCTGGGCCAGGCACTTGGAAGACTCTAGACAATGAATAATGTTAATGTAGGAATAAATAGCACCTGAAAACTAAAGCAACTTCATCTCTATTTAGGGATGAGATGGCATATTTGCAAACTAGTGGTTATTTTCATAATTGCCATTGTATTGAGGTAGAAAATAAATGTTATTGAGGTATAAGATTAATAAGTATACATAGATCTGATACTGTAAACAAAATGAACTAAGAACTTCCCTGTTTGACAAAACTTCCTAAAGTTAGAAGAACTTGGATAGTTTAGTATCTTATATAGAACCGAAAAATATTCCTCCATGCCAATATATGTCTGCCTATAACTGTTATGAACCCCTTTAGAACCATATACACCCCTGGCCACCACCCCCAAACACCAACCATCTTCAAAAACAAGATACAGATCTTATCTATAGAAATGCAAACATGACCAAAGATGCTGGAATTCTCAGTCCTGTCATACAGACAGCTGTGTAGTATTACTGGCAGACAGAAAAACTGAGAAGAAACTTGGAAAGTTAATAAATTTTATAACTCATAAAATCTTTGTGAAAACTTCTAAAACTCTCTGTATGAGGGAAGAAAGGAACTCCAAGTTAGCAGTTAAGCTCCCAGACATGTCTTAGTCAAACTAAGGCTTAAGGAAGCTAAATGAAGCTCGGTGAGTTGCTCAAGTGGTAGAACCAGGACCAGAAAACAGTTTTTTAGACTCTTGGGTCTATGCATCTATTACAAAATGGGCTTTGTCCTTATGGAAAATTTTATCAAGCAATAGAGGCTAATTAGAGTTCTGTGTTAACAAGGATCTGAAGCCAAGTTCTAACTCATTGGAAAAGATTGCTGTGGTTGATTATATATGATCAAAACCACAATGAGATACCATCTCACACCAGTCAGAATGGATATTATTAAAAAGTCGAAAAGTAACAGATGCTGGCAAGGTTGCAGAGAAAATGAAACACTTATACACTGTTGGTGGGCATGTAAATTATTTCAACCATTGTGGAAAGCAGTATGATGATTCCTCAAAGAAATAAAAGCCCAACTACCATTTGACCTAGCAAACCCATTAGAGTATATATACCTAGACAAATATAAATCATTCTACCATAAAGACACATGCACACAAATGTACACTGCAGCAGTATTCACAATAGCAAAGACATGGCATCAACCTAAATGCCCATCAATGACAGACTGGATAAAGATAACGTGACACATATATACCATGGAATAATAGGCACCCATAAAAAAGAATGAAATCATGTCTTTTGTGGGAATATGGGTGGAGCTGGAGGCTTTATCCTTAGAAAACTAATGCAGGATCTGAAACCAAATACCACATCTTCTTACTTATAAGTGGGAGGTAAATGATGAAAGCTCATGAACACAAAGAAGAAAACAACAGGCAGTGGGGCCTATTGGAGGGTGGAGGGTAGGAGGAGAGAGAAGGGCAGAAAAGATAACTATTGGGTACTGAGCTTAATACCTGGGTGATGAAATAATCTGTACAACAAACCCCCAAGACACGAGTTTACCTACGTAACAAACCTTCACATGTACCCCAAATATAATTTTTTTTTTTTTGAAAAAAAGAGTGGCCAATTATCAGCTCTTCCTATACTACCTTCCCCTGTTGAGGTCTCCAGATATGTATGTCTACCCCGATAGTAACACTGATTTGACTGATTATAAGATCGCTAAAAAATGGAAAGAATCGCTTCCAGCTACAGAGAATTAGCGGTGATGGTAGGTGCCCCCTCTTATACCAGCATACTAGATAGAACTTCATTGACTGGCTTATACTCAAAGGCAGATTCAGAGATAATCAGAGAAAGAGAAGGAAAAGAGGATATGTTCAGAAAGTGGGTTATGCCCTGGAATTCTCTGCTGCTGAAGAAAAAAAATAAGAGAAGGAATTTTTCATACAATTTATAGAATTTAAAATATGTGCATAATTTCTGTGATTTTAATAGCAAAAATTAAAGTGTTGCAGCTTTTCATACCAACCCTTTCCACCTAACTAAAGTATCTTTATTTTTGAATCTTAACAATGAAGAGGCTTGCCTTTTGAATGATGGAAGTTCTTCACAAACATAAGACAAGTAATCATTTTCAGGCAATTAAGAATTCTCTCTTTCAGGTGGCCAATTCCATGGACTTGCTCAACACAGCACAAAGACTATAATTTATACATTGCTATACTTAAAGTACTTTTTGGCATATTCTTCTAAGAAAGTAAAAAAAGCATTGTAGCGGCGCAATAAGGTAATTGTTATCTAAATATGTAATATGATCATTCTTATCTAAATATGTAGAGAAAAAAACATGCTTTAAAATGTTTTATTGGCTATTAACAATCTCTTGGACATTCATTCATACTAGAGTCTTTTTCATGTGTTTCTGTCCCTTTCTCTGAATGGTCTTGCTGCCCATTACCTTTTTTTCTGGCTGAAAAGGCCTAGTCACAACGAACTTTCAGAGCCCACTACATTTCAGATCTATTGTCATTTTCAATGCCTAATTCTGTGTGGAGTGGTGTAATTTAAATTCAATTTTAGAGTAATTTTAATAGAACATTTGCATAATACAGTTCTTGCTTCTTGTAATTCAAATCTGCTTACTCCAAATAGGTTTCTCCATGGACACCCCTCAGCCACGCACCAAGTTCTAATACATTTGGCTTACCTGTAATGAGAGTAGGGAAGCAAAAAGAAGCAAAGCCTATGGGAAGAGGACTGAGGTGGGATTTCATAAAGCTATTAATTAACAATACTAGAAGGACCTTGAATTTTCACAGAATTACACATTGTTAAAACAAGCACACCTGTTATCTAATCCTTCCATTCTAATCTCTACTGGGCAACTTCAGGCTCAGACAAGCTCCCTCAGGCAATATATTCACATTCGAAAGGGTGATATCATGGGTAATTTTCACCTGAAATTTGGTGAAAAGTAAACGGAATTTAAAAGGGCCTTTTCTCTATCCTTGACTATCAGATGGCAATAATTACTGCTACCTGCTCTTGTCTGCTTCTATTCCTCATTTGCATTTGTTAGATATCCGGTTGGATTTTTTTCATAAATTGTTTTGGCTATTTTTTCTCTCTCCTTTTCCATAAGCCCTTTTTGGAAATTATTCTGAGAGTAAGGCAGAAGAAATTCTAACATCCTTAAATGTGTTTATTTCCATTCGTTACAGAAAAAAAAGTTTAAGAAATACAACTGCATACAGTGGCTGTTATATCAAGAAATGTACCTGCATATATTGATTTTTATATCATTATTATTGATATTTAATATAAGGTTTAATATAAATGAGTTCTTCAAGATGAACTCATTTAGACCTATATCACAAACCAAAACTTAACCTTCATTCCTTTACTCATGGTCATTGAAAGGAATACCTCCAGGCCACCATTTATTGTTGCCTTACCGGAATATATTGTTTCCTTAAATTCTCAACTCATCCATAACTTCTCCTTTGAAAGGCTTCCACAGTGAAACAATCATCAAAATTTCATTCTTTATGTTTCCAGAGCATGGTTTTAAAAATTTACCTAGCATATATATTATTCTGCCTTACATTAAAGGTAATTGCTTCTTGTTTTTAACTTACCTCATTAATCTGTATGTTCCTTAAGGACCTGCATTAGGACTTATTGTAATCTCCTCCCCAAAATAGCCATGACTGACATCCAGCGGAAATAAATGATTTATAAATTAACATCAATTTAAATTAAATGTCTAAAACTCATTAACATAAACAGGCAATTTCAGTACCATTCAGCCTTCACTATCTGAAGCAGCTTTTATGATTATCTTTCCCCAGGTCCGTGATACCTCCTGCAATTTCTCCCTAAACATTTGACCTATGGTCCAGGAATGTAGTCTCTTGTGTGTTACATTTTCACCTGATCAATTTTAGGCCTATAATGATTTAATTAAATTATTGATTATTCAGTGGTCTCTTCATTCATTCAATAGCTTGTTCTATTTATATGTGCTGGAGTACTACTTCTGCAGTGAGCATTCTAAGATAATTGAGAAAGAAGAAAAGATGCAATCTAAAGCAGAAAGACTTTTTGTCTTTCTGACATGTATTTAAATTCACTGGTAATTTTCTTTCAGAATGAGTGATCAATGTGTATAGCCCTTAGTATCCTTTAAACTTGGCCACTCAATATGCACCCCCCAATTTTGTATTTATAGCCAACGCCCAAGTAGTCAGTCACTGCCAAAAACAATAAAATATAAAAAATAAAAAAAAAACAACACAAAATAGATAGATTTAAAGAGGCTTATATACACAATGGAGAATCCAGAACAAAAGAGAAGATTCAACAAGGAGATGGTAGTTGTAACATTAGGCAGCTTGCCCATGGAGTACCACTCTTAATTAGCATTATTACCCCCAATGAAACTGGCTTAATACCTTGTGTGCAGGCACTCTGCCATCTAACAGATGGATCTGCACACAAGATGCCAAGAAACCTCATATGAACATCAAACATGGCTCTTATCCATGTTATTTTCAGCTTATAGTATTTAAATGACTGTTGTCCTGCAATGCCATGGCTGCAGTTATAGAGAAGAACAAATACATCAATTCCAATCACAGCAACTGTTAGGGACCAAACAAGAGGGGTTCCCATTTCAATGTGTTTTTTTTTTTTTTTTTTAAGTGTTACACTGAATTTTAGTCACTGGAAAGACCTAAAGTTTTGATGTTCTGATAGTACAGAGACTCCAGAAAACACACACACACACATATTCATAGATCTATATATTTTTATATAGATACATATATATGTAATATGAGTCATGTTTGAAACGTAAATACTGTTTACTGAAAGAAGTTATATATGTATCTATATCATTAGCAAATGGCCTAATGTCATCATTCCAAAAACTGATTACAGTTTTCCAGAGGCTGACGAGAATTTTGTTGCCAAAAATAGTTTCCATTAAAATCATATCTATATCAAAATATACCTTTATTAGCAGTATATATTACCAGAATTTGAAAAGGTTGATTTCTAGTGACACTTAGAAGTTTAAATTTTGACTATCAGAATACATTTCAATTTTTCAAAGAAAAAGCATTATGTTAGCCAGATAGCCAACTATGTTTCTCATAGCATTAAATATATATATATATCAAACAAAATATTAAAGTCAATTAATAATAATGAAGCACCCATTACATTCACAGAACTATGCTGAGCTGTGAGGGGGATACAGAAACAAATAAGGCACAGGCCTACTCTCTTTGGACTTTCCATGCAACTGTGAAGGGCCTATGTAATAAGAGTCATGTTTGAAACGTAAACACTGCTTACTGAAAGAAGTTATATCCAGTTCAAGGCATCATAAAAGACCCCTGGAAAAGGTAAAGTCTAAAATAGGCTAAAGCGAATGGGTAGAATTTGCAGTAAGTTGACTATGGTGTTACATTGGCATTAAACCCTAATATAGGCTCAATGAAACAAGCAAGTCAATGGCTCTAATAATCAACACGTAATTTAAATGATTTCTCCACTGCTTTCCATATTTTATCATTTTAAAATAATACTTCAATTATTACCTAAGTAATTCATAATCTTCCCTGGTGGCTTCCCTGACATAGATACCATTGGGCATCCCTAGCGAGGCAAGTGCTGCTTCTAGCTGTAGGGATAATCATGACAACCTGTCTGCTCATGGGGACCTAGCCAAAGAGAAGGCCAACCCATGAAAGCCCACTGTGCCAGCTTCTGGATGTGAGATAGCTGAGAGATTTCCAGGGACACTTCCAACAGAACCGCCTTGTTCATCTTGCCCTCCGACTTTTCCAGAATTTTTAACATCTTTCATTCCTATGGAAAACTGACTTCTGTTTTCCTGCTCAACTCAACAGAATCCAGTCTAGGAAGTTAAATTTTTTTAAAGTATGAATTGCTCCAAATTACCTATTTTCCTCCTTCTGGTTCTTTCACTCCTTTGGTTCCATTCAGGACAGGAGCTTTTCTTTCCCACAGGCCCCATAACCAACAATCTGTCCTCTACTTGTTTTCAGCCTTGACTTTTCTTGACTCTTTGATTTAATAAACTTCTGCTCTAGAGAAGAAACTGGCTGGCCCTTATCAGTGGGCATATAAACTTTAATGACCCTCTCAACTAACAGTAAAACTATCAAATTTGCTTTAATAATCAGTGTCTTCAAGTGTGAATGTCTCCCAGGAGGCATCCGTCCTCTGTGTAGGAGGGAAACAATGGCATGGAATAAAATGTAATCTCTTCCCTGGCTGCCAGGGTGTTATTAAGCTACTAGGCCCTGGTGAAAATTTAAAGAAAATAACTACTCAGCAGAGATTCACATGTTATTTGTTTTAATAATATCAAATATTAAACAAAATACCTGGCTTATGGTAGGCACTCAATAAATATTTAAAGAATTAGCAAATAAATATCTCTCTTTTCATATTCTTACTGTGGACCTATATAAACCCTGTTATCTAGAAGCTGCTTGATGAAACTGCCCTTCATCCAAAGGCAGAATTATTTTTATAATTATATGCATAATTTATAAATTAAGTTTTATGAGTAAAAATTTTTTTGCAAAATTTCAGTATGCAATTTTGAATTTCCTATAGCAAATAAGTCATTTGCAAATAACATAGTTATATTAGTCTATTCTCATATTGCTATAAAGAACTACCTAAGACTGGGTAATTTATGAAGAAAAGAGTTTCAATTGAATCACAGTTACACAGGCTGTACAGGAAGCATGGCTGGGAGACCTCAGGAGACTTACAAGCGTGGAAGAACGCGAAGGGGAAGCAAGCAGGTTTTACCATGGCAGAGCAAGAGAGAGAGAGCAAAGGGGAAGTGCTACCCACTTTTAAACAACAAGATCTTATGAGAACTCCTATCACGAGAACAGCAAGGGGGAAATCTGCCTTCCCACCATGTCCCTCCTCCAACATTGGGAATTACAATTCGACGTGAGATTTGGGTGTGGACACAGCCAAACCATATCAATGGTCAATATCAGAAACTAAAAACAAGTCCATTCTTTATTAATGTATTCAATTAATATTAGACACTCTATCCATCGAGGTTGGTGAGCTTATGCTTCAATAATAAACAGGCTGAAAACTCAATGGCTTAATTGAGTTAATTTTATTACTATTACTATTATTTTTTCTTTGATACGGAGTCTCGCTCTGTGGCCCAGGCTGGAGTACAGTGGCGCGATCTCAGCTCACTGCAAGCTCCGCCTCCCGGGCTCACGCCATTCTCCTGCCTCAGCCTCCGGAGTATCTGGGACTACAGGTACCCGCCACCAGGCCCGGCTAATTTTTTGTATTTTAAGTAGAGATGGGGTTTCACCATGTTAGCCAGCATGGTCTCATCTCTTGACCTCGTGATCCGCCCGCCTCGGCATTCCAAAGTGCTGGAATTACAGGCGTGAGCCACCGCGACCGGCCAATTTTATTCTTATAAAATACACATTTTACTCACACTGTGTGTTCATTGCAAGTTCATAAGAAGGTTCTGCTCACTTTGGTTATCCACTGATTCAGTTTGACAGAGATTTCATCTCTATTTTTCCTTGATCACAGATGCAGGGAAAAAAGAGACAATATTGAACTAAACACTAGTTCTTAAAGCTATTTCATGAAATGACATCACATCTGCCAAAATTTCACTGACTGAAGAAAGTCACATAGCTACACCTGGGTTAAATAGGAAAAGATATATAATCCCCCCATATTTTGTGGCGTCACAGAAGGTAAATCAGATAAATGGTGAATAGTAACACAATATTCCACAAACACCTACTAATTAGCAGGTGTAAGGCACTAAGACACAAGGTGAACAAAATAGGCATAGCTCTGGTTGACTATTATCACCCCGTTGGTTGAGGACTATTTATTTCTCTCTGTGTCCTCCTTATATTAAAAAAAACACATGCCCAAATCTGCAATTGTGGATGATGATGGTGACTAAGTTTCTCTACAGAAGTAATTAGAAAATAATCAATAACATTTACAATGAAGTTGAATAAATACTTTTAGCTGCGGAGGCGTAAATGCAGAATGCAGATTTTTTTCCTGCTCAGTTTATCTCATCAAGAACCACTACAAGCAGTATCTGTAAGAGACAAGCTGCCCTCTTAATGTACATGCCATGATTCTAAGTGCCTCTGTCTGTCTTCATCTAGGAAATTCTACTAATTTCCTCGAACTCTTATCATTTCTACAGACCTAAAAGACAAAAATCCTCAATTACCTGCCCATCTTGCCTCTGGGGACTCCCATTAGAACGAGAGGAACTAAAAAATAAATGTGAATATGTCTCATAAAGTACAAAGTGCTACATAAATTTAGGAAGACTATTTTTATAAACCCAAAATAATGAGCCTCTAGCGAGGACTGTGGGAATGGAGGAGGAGGTCAAGGAGAGAAAAACCAGGGAAGGTCTGGTATGACAGTTGCAGAGATAAATAACTAGTCTGCTTCTTAATTATTAGGTTTTTTTTTCTTTTCTTTTCTTTTCTTTTTTTTTTTTTTTTGAAATGGAGTCTTGTTCTGTTGCCAGGCTGGAGTGCACTGGTGTGGCCTCTGCTCACTGCAACCTCTGCCTCCTGGGTTCAAGCGATTCTCCTGCCTCAGCCTCCCGAGTAGCTGGGATTACAGGCATGTGCCACCACACCCAGCTAATTTTTGTATTTTTAGTAGAGACAGGGTTTCACCATGTTGGTCAGGCTGGTCTCGATCTCCTGACCTTGTGATCCACCCGCCTCTGCCTCCCAAAATGTGGGATTACAGGCATGAGCCACCGCGCCCAGCCAGGTTTAATTATTGTTTTCTACTCTTTTTTTTTTTTTTTTTTTTTAAGCTTAAGGTCCTATTTTCTTTTACTTGTGGCCTTTAAATAAGAGTTGTTGATTTCTTCTGGATCACCAAAAGTGTCTGTAAGTTTATGCTGGGGACCATAACCTGGATGGAACAGAAAAGTTGGACTTTTTGTCCATTAGGTTGTCAATCTTGGCTGAAGGCATTATGATATAACGGGAATACCATGAATTTTGAAGACAAACTGAACTCATTTTGAATACAGGCTCTATTGCTCATTACTAAATTTCTCTCTGAACCTCATAATTTTTCTTCAAAATGATGATAATGCCATCCATGACATAATCTTAATATAGGTTATTTTTTAAAGTAATGCAATACCAGAGGATAAATGCCCAGCACAGAGGTTCTCCCTCAGTCCTTTGGTAATCCATATATATATATTTATTTCTGCTGGGTGTTCCCCTTAAAGCATGTGGTATGTTCCATCTTTACAGTTTCTAATTTTATATGAAATATAAGTTATGACTATCTACTTCTGGGAATATTTTAGTAAGTCTATAATCAGTAATACTGTAAGTGATAACTAGACTTAAGATGTTATCTCTCTTTAAGGTAACTTGAATTTTGAAATGAGATAAAGTCTTAGAAAATCAATCAATTGTATATAAGCACTACACTCTGGATTTTTGTACTTTCAACTTGTGTAACTGTAAACTAATCATTATTTATGCTTGAAGAAGTTACTTCTGATTCTAAGCCCTAAGTTTTGTCTTTTTGTGTGTTACATTGTTTTTAGCTTTAACCCAAGGAACCATGTTTTATTTTAATAAATAAGTCCCTACTAGCCCTAACATTCTACAGTTTTTGTTGTGGAATTGCAAGTACAAATTAACTAAAGAATGAAAATAATATTTACTGAATGCAAAAATACTGAGCAATGTGTGGAGCTACTCTAAGCACCTTTAATTCTCAAAGAATTTCTAAAGGTTGTTATTATTCCCTCTTTTTCTTTTTTTTACAAATAAGGACTTTTAGTCTTAGTAACAGTTAAGAGGCTTGCTTCAGATTGGATGGCTGACAAGAAAATGAGCCAGATGAACTGACTTAAAAGCCTTTGTTATTTTCACCAGGGAACAGCACTGCAACAGGAAGGCCTTTTTTTGCCACCCGCAAAATTAGACCATTAAAAAGTCCATATTTTTAAGGCTGTTTTGCTGCACTTGTTTTTACAGTACCACTTGTAAGCTCCTAGAAAAGAGAAACATGCATAATTTGCTGAAGTTCCAGCACCTTAAAAAACTCAAGGATCAAGTATTTTCTTTTAAATATGGTTTGCAATAAAACAAAAGATGTGGAAAACAGGAGGAAGAGAGAGGAAGAAAGAAGTGAGGAAATGAAGAAGAAAGCCAGTATTCTATTTCTTAGTCATGATTAACTTTAGATTTACACTAAGTACTAGTGAGAGAAGAGAGAGACCCTCTCATATTGTTTTATATTGTTTTATACTCAATACCTGTTTTAAGAAAACAACAAGGAAATAAAACCAAAGACAGGCAGCCTGGCACCAGGCCCGAAACCAGGCCTGGGCCTGCCTGGCCTAAACCCAGTAGTTAAAAATCAACTCATAACTTAGAAACCAATGTTATTCATAGATTCCAGACATTGTATAGAAGAACATTGTGAAACTCCCTACCCTGTTCTGTTTCATTCTGACCACCAGTGCATGCAGCCCCTGTCACATACCCCCTCTGCTTGCTCAAATCAATCACGACCCTTTCATGTGAAATCTTTAGTGTTGTGAGCCCTTAAAACGGACAGAAATTGTGCACTCGGGGAGCTCGGATTTTAAGGCAGTAGCTTGCTGATGCTCTGAGCTAAATAAAGCCCTTCCTTCTACAAGTTGGTGTCTGAGAGGTTTGGCCTGCGGCTTGTCCTGCTACAATAGTGTAATTTTAGATCTTACACTAAGTAATAGCTATCTAAGCACATCTTTATGGATAGCCATTCTTCACCATAAATAGGGTACTATAAAATTAAACTTTATTTCAAAAGTCCTTTAAATTTTTTAAACTTTAATGTCATTCTTCATTCAATTCTGTGGCATCACAAACAAGAATTGATTTGACATTGAAGGGGATGAAAATTTTTTTCTACCCTCCTAAGTTATGTTCCTGAAGCCTGCAGACTATACTGGCAAAAGATTGATTATCAGAGGGAAAGAAATTCAACTTTTATTTTTAATTTTATGTACATGGGGCATCCACAGAAAAGTGAAAATCTAAAGAAGCCGACTTGGGGCATATATGCCATTTTAACAAAGGGCAATAAATTGAGAGAAGGTGAGTAGAAAAACATGTGGATGATAGGCTTGTTTAGTAAGGTTTGTTATGGAGACTCAATTCAAGTGCTGTCTATAGTCTTTCTAATATGGGAAGGCGACACCTTTACAAAAGAAACTGTATATCATCTTTACAAAGGAAATCTGTGCCCTTCATTTATGTAGAGAGGGAGAGGACAGAGAGATTTTCCTCTGTCTGTTGTTTTTCAATTGCCTTCAGCTCAAAATAACCCTATTCGAAAATGACATATTTTGAGATGCCATACTCTGAACCCCATCAATGCCAATGGGATTTTAGATATCTAAAAGGGCACCAAAGTCTATTTAAAAACCTAGTGAAGATGGGTATGAGGAAGATTCTTCAGACACTGTTGGTTGCCATGTTGGAAACACTCTTCCTATGTCAAAATTTACTTAAACTTGCATATCTTTCGACCTAGCACTATTTCTTTTTTAAAATATATCCTAAGGCAATAATAAGACACATGTATAAAAAATGTGTTTAGATGTTTGTTAAAGAAACACATAATAGTAATAAAATAAGTGGTCGGGGGGGTGGGGAATCTAAATGTCCATCTACAGGTGAATGCATATGTAAATTATTGCAACCAACCTATAAACCAGATATCTATAATCTAGATCTGTATTAATTGACAGATGTCCTTGACATATTATTGAGTGAAAATACTGGTTACAGAATAAATATAGCATGAGTATAAATTTTATATAAATAACACTTTCTATGTAATTATTCATTTGGATTTGTCTATAATCACCAAAACACTAAGTAATCTTTATTTGTACTTTATGTGTTATTTTAATCTTATTATTAAGAGATGTCACCTTATTATTGGAAAAAATAAGGTTATTTTGAATTAGGAAAAATGTTTCAGTTTTGAAATATTAGGAAATATGAAAAATGTTGCTATAAATTTTTAATGAAATGAACCTTGAGAGATTTGAAAATGTTTAGGGACAAAATATTTAGTTATATTCTCAATATCCATAAGGAGTTTAAATATTGCTACAACTTGATAAGCACAATTTGAAATATAGATCAATTTCATAATATAGATCTATAGAGAGTGAGCAGAATGTCAGAACATGGGAGAATATATTACTTGTCTAACATGTAGAGTACCTCCATTTTTCCTTCATATCTTACCTATATTTTAAACCTGTTGGGGTATTACTCATTTCAACTCTGAGATTGTATATTGATTTAAAACGTAATGAGTTAGTTTACATCCTCGCCTATTTTTGGGTGAGATTTTATATAGTTCAACTGATATTTAATCCCCACAAAAACTTTATTTGTAAGAGGATACAAATTGATTCAAAGTATTTTATGTTTTAATAATTAAACAGCCTTTCCTCGAAATGAATTTAAAATCTCGTCCTAGTCTCTGAAGAAAAAACCATCGAGGGAACTTGATTAAAAGTGGCCTATTTCCTATATATCACATATCATCCAATCTCAGAATCAGTCTTTGTTTTTGGCTCAAAGGGGATAGGCCAAAAAGAAATCTTAAAAAGTTTTTGTAGTCACCTGTTGTCTTATCAAATAGTAGGTCTTATACATTCTTTCTTGTCAATAATAACTTAATTGTAAATTTTTTGTAACTCCAAGGGTAAATTCTTGAGGGTATGAATATCCCATTCTCCATGTGCTTATTTGACTTTACCTGCCTGTATCAAAGTATCTCATATATTCCACAAATATATACGACTATTATGTACCCACAAAAATTAAAAATAAAAACTTTTTTTTCAAAAATAGTTATTGTAAGGTCAGCTGCAGTGGCTCACACCTGGAATCCCAGCACTTTGGGAGGTTGAGGCAGGTAGATCACCTGAAGTCAGGATTTTGAGACCAGCCTAGCCACTGTGGTGAAACCCCATCTCTACTAAAAATACAAAAATTAGCCAGGCATGGTGGCATGCACTGTAGTCCCAGCTACTTGGGAGGCTGAGGCAGGAAAATCATTTGAACCCGAGAAGTGGAGGTTGCAGTGAGCCAAGACTGTGCCACTGCACTCCAGACTGAGCAACAGAGTGAGACTCTGTCTCTAAATAAATACAATTTAAGAACATTGAAAAGTTATTGTAAAATGTTAGTGTGATATACTTATCATGAAACAACATTTCTGACCTGAAACTGGATTCTGGTAAACAATCCTGAGAGATGGAAGGTGCAACTGTGCATTCATGTCTTATTCAGTACATCAGCTAATTTTAGACTCTACTCAGTAATGATGGTATCTCATTGTTCTCATTTTTTATTCTATATTATCCATGATTCCTGCCATGACAGTTAAATTGTTCTAAAATTTACTATAGTCAAAAAGTTTAAAATTACACTTGTGTATAATTTTGTTTCTAGAACTTTTGAAAACTGATGATGGTGATGAAAGAAAGCTTTCTTGTGACTCTTGATGAGTTTAGATTGGACCACAGCCAAAAAAAAAAAAAAAAGGGGGTTTCAGAGTACATAATGCAACTATTTTTCAAATATTAAGGAAGTAATTATCACATTTCAAAATGACCTTAATAAGCTGTAAATAAATTAGATATTGCTGTATATTATGAATGTTACAATTCTTTTATTATAATTTAACACTGTTTTAATTAATATAACAGAATAGTAACCTAAAAGACTCAAATTTCTCATCTTATCATGTTCCATGTGGAGAGCTTAGCAGACAGTAGTGCTAGTTTCCTCAACTTTGTAAATATTTGTCAGTTTTGCCCATGAGGCTACATGCTACAAGAGAGTAATTAATACATGTGTTATTAAGTCTTGCCTCCTCAGTACCTCAGCTCAGTGTCCATCATATACTAGGCACTCAAAAATCATCTGTTGAGTGAGTGAATGCTTATGCTCCTGTATTTTTGTTCTATAAACATCCATGATTAAATACGTCTTTTAAATCTCTAGGAAATGGCAGATGTGTCTATATAATAATAACTTTACATCAAGAAAATGTTATTTTTAAGAAAGTTCCTATTATGTGGTTTAACTGCAGTTAAAGTATCTGTTCCTCCATAACAGAGATTAGACACATGAGGGCGTGAATTATTGTCTGTTTTATTCCTCTTTCCTCAGTACATAGGAGTGTTTATCATAGAGGCTTAATAAATATTTTCAAAATATATTAATGGATGAATATCAAGAGGATCATTATCTGGCTTTCTTAGGCATGGCGTCATAAGCAGGTATTACCTTAAACATTCATTAGTTCAATAGTTATTAAGTACATGCTAGACACTTCACTAAATGTTGGTTATACATTTGTTTCCATCCAAAATTGTATTCAGATATTTAAAGATCAAGAAACTCAGTTGTATTATCGGAGTCCATCAAAATCAGCTGTAGAATGTCATAACCCAAAAGAAGAGATTGGTAAAACAGAGTGTCAATCTTAAATTACAGTAAGGATATATACAGAAGGAGCAGGAGAGAAAAAATATAAAATAAAAGTAAAATTTAAAAAATAGGTTATAAATATTAAGAAGAATGAAGCACTCATAACAACTTCCCAGCAGATATTCTCTTTCAGGAAGTCTCCAACTTGAACTCTCATTACCGTAACAAAATAATTTTCAAGTCAGTGGGGTTAGAATAATCTTATTAGCTGTTATCAAACTATGATAGACCGATGTACCCATCTCCTCTTTAGAGGAAAAGGAATGAAAGAAGTGAGTTAGAACTTAAGTAGTGTTAGGTATGATTCCTCTTATTTTTTTAATTCTTATAACAACCCTCCAAAATGAGAAGCACTGTCCATAATTTTATAATCAGGATATTGAGATTTGGATCTTATACCAAAGCTACTTGTCTCCAAAGATCATGCTTTTCCCATGATGCTTTACTGCTCCTATGCTATAGTTAACTGGACTACTTATGTTGGTTCATTGAAGCAACTTTATTCCTAAACAATGTTTGAGGCCCACTTTAGTATGCTTACTCTCCAGTCATTTTTGTTAAAGCTGTTCCCACTTCTACATGAAATTTTCTAAATCAGAGTTAGATGATTTTTAAGGAAAGGTACAACAAAATGAAGAACATAGGGAAGTTCTATCTGATAGTCTGCTTGCTTCTTCATTTAGTTTTTTAAATCCTTAAAGTCATGTACTAGTTTTTAATGTCTAAATCTTTACTAAAATTTAGAATAATCTCTGGCACAGATGTGTACAAAGCATTTATTTAGTGGATGCTATGTGCCAGGCATACCATTAGAACCTTTCTTGCACATTTTCCAACTCTTTAAATTCTAGAATAGTTGCATTTTACAGATGAATAAATTTAATGTCAAAAAATAAGTAACTGGTCTCAAATCACACAACAATTAGGAAATAAAGACAATATTTTAAATGAGATTCAATACGTCATATTTGTTCCCCTGTCCCATGGCACCTCTATGTACCTAAATTATTTGTGTTGATTCAATTGGTAAGAAACCAGAAGTAATTAATAATATATGGATATTAGATTTATTGTGATTAAAGATATTTAAAGTATATCTTACTTAATTCTTCCAATAATCCTTACAATTAGGAGGTTTTGTTGTTGTTGTTTGTTTGTGTTTGTTTTTGTTTTTGTTTTACATAAAGAAAAGACTTTTAAAGAAATTGGGCTATTTGACAAACAGGTAGAGGGCCAGGCTTCAATGTTCTGTCTGACTTAAAATCCATTCCCTTTACACAATATTATTCTAGTTTTGACAACAGGAGGTTAAACAGGATGCTAGTGCAATACTATAGATATGAAAGGAAAAGTGCCTGGACTATAGCCATGGAGTTGGAAAGAAAGAGAATAAGGGAAGAATGATGGTTTATTGTGTGGATTTTCTAAGAATGTTTTAATGTGACTTAAAGTAGGGTAAAGCTCAATACACTACAATGACCTCTCAGAAGTCTATAATAAAATTTTATTTAAAAAATCTAATTGCTAATTATTGTTCTAATGCTGGTTTCCTATTCTAATTATAGCTCAACATAAACTCCAAAATTTGTTGGATACAATGTATTTGATTATAAATTCCCAAATGGATATTACTGCCTTTTTCACTTTTCAGGTACAATGTTTTTAAAAAGCCTATAAAAATAGCATACAGATTCTATTACAGTCATATAAAAAGAAAAAAAATCAACTGTTTTACAATTTATTTCAGGGTTGCTTCAGGCATATTTTCTGAAGTAGAAATTCTTGCCCTGTATTTCTGTCTGTTATTCTGAACTTATTCTCAACTTCACCAGAATCATACCTGAATAGTCTATTCGGTCAATAACAATTTATCTTGTAGTAATAAAAATCATGTACCAGGTACTGTTAGCCTCTGGAGAAACAAAATGAGTAAGACATGGTCAATGCCCAAAGGAAACTCACAGTCTCTTGGAGTCCTAGGTAAACAAATAGATTCAATACAAGCATGTGAGGTCCTTGCAGAAGTATAGTACTTAGAGGACACAATAGGGGAGAAAAGGAGGAAGGGCCAGTTATTTCTTATTCTTGCAATCTTTGTTCTTAAAGCTAGAATTGGCTTTTGACTCATTGTATATTACATGTTCTAAGCTACATCAATTTTCCACATAAATCTCATCATATCTTCTCCAGTTTAAATTATATTAATGGTTTCCCACCATATAAACTTGAAAATCTTATCAGGACAAAAAGTCCTTTAAAAATTCTGGCCCCTGAATACCTCTCATTTCTTATTACACTAAAATATATACCATCACCTTAGCCATATTACAAAAATATGCAGTTCAACAAGTAATGCCACACTTCCTGCCTCTGTGATTTCACAAAGAACATTCCTTCTATCCAAAATATTGAAGAGAAATATTATAAACTCTCTTTCTTCTAGCCAGCTCCAAACTAAATTTTCTTGTAGCTGTTTCTTCTACCTAATATCCATCTAATTTCAGCTCAAGAGTCACATTCCCCAGAAATCCTTCCAACCCTAGATTTTAATTTCAGTGCACATACCCTGACTCCCACAACAGTATGTTTATGAGGCTAATGCTGAACTGTTAAATTTTTTATGCTACATAGCAAATTGGCAACAACTTAGCAGCTTCAAACCACAAACATTTACCTAACATTTCCTGTGGATCATAATTCTGGGAACAGATAAGCTGGGTGCTTACTCAAGAATATAATCAAGGTGTCTAAAAAGGCTAGGTTCTCATCTGCAGGCTGAATGGGAAAGGATCTGCTTCAAGCTCACTTAATTGGGTTGGCATAATTCTTTTTATTGTACCTGTACAACTCATGGCTGTTTCCTCCTTTAATGACAGTAACAAGAACACATCTTGGAGCAAGAAGAATTCTTATATAACATGAAGGATTCATAACCTGTCATCTTTGCCATATTTTATTGGTTAAAAACAAGCCACAGATTCTGCCCACACTTAAGCAGAGAGGATTATACAAAGGTATGAACATCAAAATGTGAATATCATAAGGGCCACCTTAAAGTTTGTTCAAAACAGTTGTCATCACTGATTTATAACCCTGTTTTCTCAATTAGGCTGTGAGAAAGTTAAGGGCAAGGAACATGGCTTACCTGACTTTGTGTCCCCAGTAAACAGCACTCTGTGTTCAGTATATGAGATACTTAAACTTTGATTCACTGACTAAAGTGTTACTTCTGATACAAATTATTTTATATTTTGTTAAAGAAATATGATAAATTCATTATATAATCACTTCCTAAAGTAACGACATTTTCATTGTAATTCTCATAGCCATATTCAAAATAGATGTGAAAAAATTTGTATATTTAATAGAAAATTAAACAAGCTTAAGTATTTTGAACCAATGAATGAACAGAGTATCTGTGCCTTATAAAGATACAGTTAATTTACTTACACACATTTGGAAAAATGCGTTTTGAGAGAAAGGGGTCATCTTAATTTTAAATATTTCTTGTTGCCACAATGAAACATATTGAAGCTATACAAAGTGAAAAGCAATTAACTTTTCATAAAAATACTCAAAAATGGTAGGATCTAAAAATAAATGAATATAAATTTGTGATAAGAAAGTATCATAGATAATACTAACCCTTTTCTCTTATTCTTTGAGTATCACTATGATGTATTGTTTGGGATTTTTAGAAATGCAATAATTAGTGTGATGCATGAATCAAGAGAACAAAAACACTATGCACTTTTATTGACTATTTAAAGTAAAACAGAAATTATGGATTTATTAGAAGAGATTAGTGACCTACAGAATATCAGTTGCCATAGCAAATTAACTAACAGACTTGGTTTGTATTACAAAACTGCTAAAGTAAATTCATATACTTGGGAATGCAGAAATATAAATTGTGCTCTGAGGCTGTCCTGTATACTCCAGAGAAAGAAACCTTGTTTTGCAGAATCCTGTTCTAATAAATGGGCTAATTAAAAGTAGTGTTGATGGATTTCAAATGCTTATATCTACACTTCAGGCAAAAATGACACATTTTAAAAGAACAGAGCCTACATTATTAATTTGCATTTATAGTATAATAAAGAAGTTCAAGATTGGAATGTAAGTACAATGAAATGATGTCAGTAGTGTAGACTTAGTCAACACAAGTAATTAATTTCCTTAATTTGTCATTAAAATTTGCACAATGGTAGCTATGAGGTCAGCTGACATAGCTCTACTGCCAGGCAGCAGAACTAAATGTACCTTGGCTCCAGGGATTTCATTTACAGCTTTTAGACTACCTAAAAAAAAGTTCACAGAGCTCTTGTTCCACTTATTTCTGTGTTGGCTAACACAACACTAGCTAGACCAACAAAGAATAAAAAAGATTCAAATGCACACAATAAGAAATGCTAAGGGCGATATCACCACTGACCCCACAGAGATAGAAACCACCACAAAGAATACCATAAACACCTCTATGCACGTAAACTAGAACGTCTAGAAGAAATGGATGATTCCCGGGCATCCCAATCACTACTTGTTGTATCCCCCCGAGGTTATGACTGTCCCATCTTTTATGGTAAATCATTCTCTTGATTGTTCTGATAGCAGTACATTGATGTAAAGATTTTTTCCCCATATAATCACAGGAGTTTTGTCTTTCGCATTTATATATAACATTTCCCTAAAATTAGTTCATTTATACATATGATTTTTAATATATGCTATGAGGCGGGAGTCAATTGGCAAACAATATTCTTTTCTTACTGTTTTGCAGTGCCACCTGTGTCATAAATTACATGAATGTGCCTGTTCTTGGTCTCTTTATTTTAATTCTACCAGTTTGTCTCTTTTGCCAATACCACACTCTCATATGTCTTGATATGTAGTACAATGAGTTTAACTACTTCAAATTTTGATAGTATCTTGTTGTATTTTAATTAAGATAGCATGTAATTTATGAATAGTTTTAATAAAATAGACATCTTTACAATATTGAGTCTTCTAGTTGATTAATTAATATTCTCATCCACTTATATACGTTTTCCTTTTATATTTTTAGGAACATTGTATAGTTTTCTGCCTAGAGATCTTTTCCATTTTTGATTGATTTTTCCAGTAACTCTTAGCTTGAGTTCCTACAGAAGCAGAACTTGAGACAAAGATTTTAAGTCTAAGAAATTTATTTGGGAGGAGATCTCTAGAAACATTAGTAGGGAACTAAAAGTGAGATGGGTTAAAAAAAAAAAAGAAGTCAATAAAAGGTATAATCAAGTAGGTTACAATTGTGGAAAACTGGGGCTTAATCTTTCTGAAACACAATATGAAATATTTCTCAGTTATCCCACTTGATGAGACAGAAAGCTACAGTGTTTGTCCTCCAGTTATCTGCTTGTGTCACTGATGGAGGGCCCTTTCCCAGATTATATATTCTCTTTAAGTTATTGCTTTCCTTGTACATCAGTCAATCTTGCTCTTGAAAACCATCCCCTCCCCACCAAAAAAAAATCCTTCAGGAAAGAGTTTCAGGTGATCATAGTATAACACCATCAGAGTGTGGAAGTGAGTACTCAGAAAATATGGAAAGGCCACAGACATTGCAAAAATCAAACTCTCACTCCTCACAGTCTCATTCCTCCTATTAGGGCTTGATGACCCCTAGCATCATGTGATTGGTCAAGTCAAATGACACAAGTGTTAAGGCCACTTGTATTATAATTCACACCAATTGTAAAGCTCACTAAGCCACACTCAAAATTGGCATCTTTCTGGGTAACCTGATAAGTGCGATACAGAGATATTACATGCTGTCTCCAAAATCCAAAGAGATCAAGACTCTTTGGTGGGAGGTTCAGTGTTCAATATGTGTCATTTACCTTGAAGGAGATGTCTTGGCATGCCCTTGACTAACAGACACCTAACAGCTTTAGCAATGAGCAAGCCCTCTGAGTTTCTATAGGGTTTATTTCCCACTCTGGCACACAGGTGTTTACCAGAGAATCTAGAATAGTTGCAATTTCCTGCCCACTAAATCCTTTTAACTTGATGTTATCACCATAGTATATAGTGGGCCAGATGGTCAAGTCCTACAGAGCATGTTGCCACGCAGAGGTGGAGAGTTAACATAGCCCTGGAGGAAGATGATGACTAGTGTCATACAATTCTTGCCAGTTGAATATGAGCTGTTTCCAATCCTCTTTCTTTTTCCTTTTTAATTGAAAGATAAAATCATATGTATTTATCATGTACAACATGATGTTTTGAAGTATATTTACATTGTAAAATGGTTAAGTCTGATTAACAAATCCATTACCTCACATTTTTGTGGTGAGAAGACTTAACATCTATTCTCTTTGCATTTGACCCTCTTTCTTGATAGAAATTGTAAATAGAGCATTTGGCAGATAAATACCCACATACCAAATGCTACAGTCTATTCTAATCTATTCTTGATGAGATACCATATTCAGCCCTGTGATTAAAGCCATCACTTGGTTAAGTTTACAGCAACACATTACTATTCACCATCATCTGTCTTATTTTTGCAAGACCTAGCCTGGTGAATTAAGCAAAAGTATGATGTAGACCACAACTGAATCTTTTTTGTTTTTGAGGATGGAAGTGACATCTGACATTTTACCAAAGTTGCTATGTGTCTTCTGATTTACAGCCTTGACTTGGGAGTGAGGGAGGGTGCAGTTTCAGAGCTCCTACTTGTTTTCCTACCACTATGATCCTTCCTACACAGTTCAAGGAGTCCATATGAGTGCTCCATCAAGTGACAAATAACTACAATCGCAAATTTGCAATGGGGGACCAAGAAAATGATCATAGGGGTAGAGATGCAGAACCATTAACCCTACTCAAACTGGATGACCATGATGTTGTGTTGGAATTTCAGTTACCCATGTCACCTTAGCCTTTGTATCCAATAGCTTTCTAAGGATCTGAATATTCTCTTTTCCTCAGGATAGAGACACTCTGGTAAATAGTTATAGTCACTTCAGGGAATAATTAGAGGAACTGCTTTTTTCAAGGGTGTCCGCCTTCCCTTTCAACTCATGCATCCTGCATCTTAGAAATAGCTTAAATTTGGAAACAAGGCAAAGGATCATAATTTTTTATTGTAGTGGCTGGCATCATTCTTCTACTCATCTCTAATTATTTTTGGATGTATACTCCAACTAATACCCTTATTGAACTCCTATTTATCTCACCCTTGGAAATACCGTCATCTTCTAACCATTAGCACAGAACCCTGTGAGTCAAGACCCCATGCATGCCATTCTGGCCTTGCTGCAAATGTTTACCTTGCTTCTCACAATTTAGTGCCACAATTCTAAGATCTTTTCACTGTTGACTTTTGCTATGGTCTGAATGTTGGTGTCTCCCCAGTATTCATGTGTTAAAACTTGATCCCCAATGCAATATGATTAAAAGGTGGGGCCTTTGGGAAGTGATTGTTTTATGAGAGCTTCAGTCTCATGAATTGAATTAATTGCCATATAAAAGAGGTTGATTGAAGTATCCCAGCCTCTTACTCCTTTTCCCCTATATGAGGACACATTTTCTCCTTCCACCATGTGAAAACACAGACAAGTTTCCATCTATAAAGAACAGGCTCTCATCAGACACTGAATCTGCTGGTACCTTGATCTGGGACTTCCCAGCCTCCAGAACTGAGAGAAATAAATTTCTGTTGTTTATAAATTACCCAGTCTAAGGTATTTTTTGTTATAGCAACTTAAATGGACTAAGACAACTGCATAGCAGCAGGCCTACTGATAATACTGGTCTACAGGGTATAGCTACCATAAAGCTTCCCAACGATACCTCTACTACCACACTAGGGGATTTCTTATCGCCGTAGTGAAAGAATATCTTATGAGAATATAGTCACCTGGTGAGTTCTCTGGCCATACATAATAAATCAGGTAAGGACTTTATATATTCTCTAATCAAGAAACATCTGCTTTTCTTTAGCAATGGGCTGCTATCCTGTCATAAAGGGAAGCAGGTAATGTATAATCCCAGATCATTCAATGGAATGTAGGGATTCAAAGTTATCAAGAATACCCACAGAAATATTCCCAGTCTATCTCAGAGTGTGTCTTCTTTCCTAATTAGCACAACAGTCTTGCTAAGAGTTAATTTAAACTTGTATGTATCTTCATTACTCTCAAAATCAGATTTTGAGCATTCACTATAGTCTGCCCTCCACTTGCAGGACACAAGGCTCTTCTAAATGATGCCCTAAAGGCCTCAAGAATGTATCCTAAATTAATAAATTCATTGTCCTAATTTCATAATTGTATTTCCTCAGTGTTCAATGTCAGTTAACAACAACCAATCAACTCCACAATCTTTATAATTATTATTGTTCTGGCCAGGTGCAGTGGCTCACGCCTGTAATCCCAGCACTTTGGGAGGCCGAGTCAGGTGGATCACTCGAGGTCAGGAATTCAAGACCATCCTGGTCAATATGGGAAGACCCCGTCGCTACTAAAAATACAAAAGTTAGCTGGGCGTGGTGGCTGTAATCCCAGCTACTTGGGAGGCTGAGGCATGAGAATTACTTGAACCCAGAAGACGGAGGTTGCAGTGAGCTGATAACGTGCCACTGCACTCCAGCCTGGGCAACAGAGTGAGGCTGTGCCTGAAAATAATAATAATAATAACTATTAGTATTCCATATCTGTCAAATGCTAGTAATAGCGCATAAACCAGTATATTCTCTCTCACCTATATGCCATCCCAATTTGATCCTATAGTATGCCAAAAATTATTTTTTACCCCATTCACCATCAACAACGAGTACTTGTACTTACCACACTAACACATTACCAAAATTCTATAATCTATATAGATGATCTGCATATGCTACCGTTGTTACTAATTGTCTTACTTTGGTTCCCTCAGAAGACCCCAGAGCAAAGAATCAAGTGCAAGAATTTATTTTGGGAAGATATCCCAGAAATCTGCCAAGAGTCTAGGGAATTAAGACAAGGAAGGAAGCAAATAAAGGATACATTATCAAGCAAGTTACCACTATGGGCAACTAGGACTTAATTCCACTAGTGAACTATGGAAGGTAATGGAAAAAGATACCTCACACTTATCTTAACCAAGGGTCAAACAATCTAGAGTATTTGTCTATCACATATACAAATCCGTCATTAATGAGGGCATTTTCCAGAACTATTACCTTGCAGGCACTTTTGACTTTCCTTCCAGATGGCCCATAGTGCCACTGAAGTCAGACAGAGGTCCTCAGTGAAGGAACTACAGGTGTTCCCAGTAAGTAGCCATCAGAGCATAGAAGGGTGTGCCCTGGTTTAGGCTGGAATGCTAACAGAGTGTGATATATTAGGTAAAATTTTTTTTTTTACTTTTTATTTTGAAACAACCTTGTATCTAAAGATTTTTTAAAAATAATAAGTTTTATATATACTTCACTCACTTTCTCCACATGTAGTGACAATGTTAAACATTCTATTACATTTGCTTTGGAGGAAGGGCATTCTCTTATATAACCAATGAAAAATTATTAAGTCAATACAGTATTATTGATACAAAACAATTATATAGTCTATAGATCATATTCAAATTTTGGCAATTATCACTCTCATTTTCTTTATAGCAAAAGTAAAAATCCAATTAAAATAGCTTTTATTTATTATAGCTCCTTTAAACTGAAAATGTCCTTTAGTCTTTGTCTTTCATGAACATGATATTTTTGAAGCGTATATACACTTAATTCATATAATGACACCCAATTTTGGTGTGTCTGTTGTTTCACATGATCAGATTTACCTAATGCAGTTTCAGCAGGAATGTCAACCATAGAAGTGATGCTGGATCCTCACTGCAACATATCATGAGGCACACGGTATCTATTCGTCTCATGGCTGGTAGTGCTAACTTTGATCACTTTGTCCTGGTGGTATCTGCCAAGCTTCCCCATTGGAAGAGTATTATTTTTCTATTTTAATTAATATGCATCTTGTTGGAGGTGCTTTGGAAACTACATAAATATACCGTTTCTTATCAAATTTTCACTTTCTAGTTTTAGCAGCCACTTGTCAGTGATTACAACTGTGGTTGCCAAATGGTGCCTTTTTAAATCCCATTACTTCTGCAAATTAATAATTGGCATCCCACCATAAAAGATTTCCTTTCTCTACATATAATTTATTCATTTATTTTTATCAGTGTGTACTCATAAATTTTAATGTCAATCTATAAGTTATAATTCACTAATGTAATTATTTATTTTGATGCTCAAATTGACCCAGATTTGCTCCATAGTAGTCCTTCCAAACTGGCTTCTCTGCTTGCCCCCATATTTTTTTTTAACACTTCCTTACATTTTTGGTAGAGCAAGATGTTCTAGGTTTATTATGCACTCTCCCAGGTCCAGCTGTGGAATCAGCCATATTTTAAATGGGCCTGGATACCTGATAGTGGAGGATGTGACTCAGAATTCAAAATCTGTTGTTTTCTATCTTTATCTAAATATCTATCTATCTATCTATCTATCTATCTATCTATCTATCTATCTATCTATCATCTATATATCTATCATTCTATCTGTTTAAGCATGAGTTTATACTAATACCTCAAATTTCAATCACATATTGCAAGGTTCATTCAAGTATTCCCCCTTTCCATCTTTGCAATTCCCCACTTGACATTGAAAAATCTGGCTCCCACTATGCAAAAATATTTTCTCATTTGCTCAATCTTGGAATACTCATTGAACTCCAGAAGTGCTAACCCATACCTTATGAAAAAAGAAACCTACTCATAAGTTTAAATGGTTTATAGTTTGACTAATCTTTAGCTTAATGGTATATCATTAACATAATAGTTCTAGTTACTTGAGGAAGTTCTTGCCTTCATCCTTTACAGGGGTGACTAATTTATACCCTTGAAATACATTCTGATTCATTTGTTTCTCTTTGCAATGTTGATTTCATATTTTTAAAGCCATAAATTGGCTTAGTCAAAACTGTACAGAAATTTCACTCAGAGAAGTGAGTGATCCTCCCTTTCCTGTTCCTCCAGCCTTTCACCTCATTTCCACATACCTCCATTAGTTTTAGATTTATCGTTCCTGTGTTTCTTTTTGCACAAATGAATAAATATGTGTATATTTCCTCATTCTTCCTGTTTTCTTATATTTTCTTTTTTCACTTAATAATTTATCCTGAAAATCACTCTGTTTCAATCATTATTTTTTCTTACTGTTTTGTTTTCATTGCGGTTTTTTTAACCTTGGGTTTTAGCAGTTTATTACAGTTTCAAAATACTGGGGATTTGGAATTATGTTTTAGTTTTCTTTTTAATAATTGATTTCTGGCTTAATTACATGCTCTCAGATTCTTCATTCTAAATTTTTATAACCACTTAAAATATAAAAATTATTTGCGGGCTGTACAAAAACAAGCCATGGGCTGAATTTACTTTCCTCATCCCTGCTTTACACGTATCTTTTATTTGTCAGAGTTGAATATTAATTTATCTTCCCCTTCAACAATTACATTTATCCCACTCTAACTTAGAAACTATCCTTGCTCTCTGTTTTGATTCTTCAAATATTTTAAACTTGCCCTAAATACTTACTCAGTGAACAATCACTTAGACTTAATGACATATTTAACCTTTTCATTGTTTATTCCTTCCTGCATTCTGATCTTCATCTGGGATCATTTTCCTTCTTTTTAAAGAAACCACTATTGCAGTGCCACCAGTGATAAATTCTCTCAATTTCTGTTTGATACTTCATTCTTGAGAACAATTTTACTGGATATAGAATTCTACATTTGCAATTATTTTTCTTTGGCTATCTAAAAAAGATAATTCTATTGTCTTCTGGCCTCCTTGCTTTGTTGAGAAGCTATTAATGTAATTGTTGCTCTTTTGAAAGTAACCTTTCCTTTTTTTGTAACTTCCTTTAAGATTTTCTTTCATATTGGTTAAATCAGTTATATTATACTGTGCCCATTTTTTTTTAAATGCTATATTTATACTTTTTTAAAATTTTATTATTATTATACTTTAAGTTTTAGGGTACATATGCACAATGTGCAGGTTTGTTACATGTATACATGTGCCATGTTGGTGTGCTGCACCCATTAACTCATCATTTAGCATTAGGTATATCTCCTAATGCTATCCCTCCCCCCTCCCCCCACCCCACAACAGGCCCCGGTGTGTGATGTTCCCCTTCCTGTGTCGATGTGTTCTCATTGTTCAATATTGTTCAATTGCCTATATGGTTTTATTTTGTATTTTGAACTTTTTATATTTAGATAATTGAAATTTAAATGCATTTATTAGAAATAAAACCTAGAGATCCACACATCCTTCACCCAGTATCCCCCAGTGTAACACCTTGTATTATGGAACAATAAGATGACCAGGGAATTGACATAGATACAATATATCCTCCTTATTAAGAGCTAACCAGTTTTATATGCCCTTATGTGTGTATGTGGGTATATTTATTTCTACGCAATTTTATTATGTGTAACCACTGCCACAGTCAAACTACAGGACAGATCCATGACCACAAGGGTCCCTCTTGCTTCCCTTAGAATGACTGGACTCACTTTCTCTCACCCCCACCCCTCCACTTCCAGTGGCAATCACTAATCTATTTTAATAGGTTATCATTTTAAAATTGTTACGTAAGTAGAATCATACAGTATGTAGTTTTTAAATACATATTTTTAATTAAAAAATTGAAAATTACATACTATATGATTTTCTCATTCATGGTAACTCCATGGATATTCATCTAAGTTGTAAAAGTCTATTTTTATTCAACTTTATTGCTAAGTAGTTTTCTATAGTAAATATGTACCCACCCACCTCCTAAAGGACATATGGGGAGTTTCCATTTTGAGGCTATTACAAATAAAGCTGCTATGAACATTCTTGTATAGGATTTTGTGTAACTATATGTTTTCATTTCTCTGGTATAAATGACCAAGAGTATAACTGCTGAGTCATACGGTAACTTTGACAAAATTCAACAGCCCTTCATGCTAAAAACTCTCAATAAATTAGGTATTGATGGGATGTATCTCAAAATAATAAGAGCTATTTATGACAAACCCACAGTCAATATCATACTGAATGGGCAAAAACTGGAAGCATTCCCTTTGAAAACTGGCACAAGACAGGGATGACCTCTCTCACCATAGTGTTGGAAGTTCTGGCCAGGGCAATCAGGCAGAAGAAAGAAAGAAAGAGTATTCAATTAGGAAAAGAAGAAGTCAAATTTTCCCTGTTTGCAGATGACATGATTGTATATTTAGAAAACCCCATCGTCTCAGCCCAAAATCTCCTTAAGCTGATAAGCAACTTCAGCAAAGTCTTAGGATACAAAAAGAATGTGCAAAAATCACAAGCATTCTTATACACCAATAACACACAAACAGAGTAGTCAAATCATGAGTGCACTCCCATTCACAATTGCTTCAAAGAGAATAAAATACCTAGGAATCCAACTTACAAGGGATGTGAAGGACCTCTTCAAGGAGAACTACAAACCACTGCTCAACAAAATAAAAGAGGACACAAACAAATGGAAGAACATTCCATGCTCATGGATAGGAAGAATCAATATCATGAAAATGGCCATACTGCCCAAGGTAATTTATAGATTCAATGCCATCCCCATCAAGCCACCAATGACTTTCTTCACAGAATTGGAAAAAACTACTTTAAAGTTCATATGGAACCAAAAAAGAGCCTCCATGGCCAAGTCCATCCTAAGCCAAAAGAACAAAGCTGGAGGCATCACGCTACCTGACTTCAAACTATACTACAAGGCTACAGTAACCAAAACAGCATGGTACTGGTACTAAAACAGAGATATAGACCAATGGAACAGAACAGAGCCCTCAGAAATAATACCACACATCTACAACCATCCGATCTTTGACAAACGTGGCAAAAACAAGAAATGGGGAAAGATTCCCTATTTAATAAGTAGTGTTGGGAAAACTGGCTAGCCATATGTGGAAAGCTGAAACTGGATCCCATACACCTTATACAAAAATTAATTCAAGATGGATTAAAGACTTAAATGTTCTAATATTTAAGTTTTAAGACACTGACAAATTATTTTTTGGGGTGACTGTGCTATTTTACATTCCCACCAGCCATGTAATACAGTTTTTTACATCATTGTTAGCACTTGGTATTGTCATTCTTTTTAATTTTAGCCATACTGCTAAGTACATACTGATATCTCCTTGCATATTTAAATTGCATTTCCTTAATGGTTATTGGTGTTAAACATGTTTATTGGCCATTTCATTCTTCTTCAGTAAAATGACGGTTCATGTTTTTGGCCCATTTTCTAATTGGTTATTTGGTGTTTTTGCTGTTGAGTTTTGAGAGTTCTTTATATATTCTAGATACCAATATGTTATCAAATATATTCTCCCAGTTTATAACTTGTCTTCTAATCCTCTTAACAGGGTCTTTTGCAAAGTAAAAGTTTTTAAATTTGATGAGGTCTAATTTAACAATTTTTATTTATGGGTCATATTTTTGGTACCAAGACTAACAACTCTTTGCCTATTCCTAAAAGACCATTCAAATTCTACCTTTTTAGTTGTGACGTTCACCTTCAGAGCCTAATGATGCTATGTAAGAATTTCAGCTATCCTGAGGCCCAGATGCTTCATGGAAGTCCTGACAACATTTAGATATTCTAAATGACAGTTCTACAGTGAAGTCTAAGCTGACAGCCAGCATCAACCACCAAACTTGTGAGTGAACAAGTCTTCAGATGATTTCAGA
Organism: Pan paniscus; assembly: GCF_029289425.2. NCBI lineage: Eukaryota > Metazoa > Chordata > Mammalia > Primates > Hominidae > Pan > Pan paniscus. Next base: position 91,246,043 of record NC_073258.2, on the reverse strand, counting down.
CTCCAGACAGCAAGTTACCCCTATCCCAACTGAAGTCTAAGACATTGTGGAAAAGAGATAAGCCATCCCCCTCCACTGCCCATTCTAAATTTCGGACTCACAAAATCCATGAACATAATAAATGCTACAACGTTTTGGTTTGTTGTATGGAAATAATAACGGAAACAGTGATCATCTGCAAGATGGGCTCCACTGTAGTATTTTTCTTCCAATTCTGTCATTAGAAACACAGCAAGAGCTGCTCTTCTCAGTTCTGTCCCCACTGAGTTTGTAATTTCAGAAGGAATGGGAATAATCTATCTAATTGATGTAGTTGACACCTAAGATTAACTCATAAGAGACTATCTTAATACTATTAGCTCAACAACAATAACAACAATAGAAACTAAACTTTTTTCAATAATCAGAAATTGCTGATGACTAGAAAGTAGTTATTTTGCCTTCTTATTTCATTGATACATAATATTTTCCATATTTATGAGGTACATGCAATATTTTGTTCCATGCATAGACTGTGTGATAATTAAGTGAGGGTATTTGAAAGCTAAAAATGTTATTTTTGCTTTCTCATCACCCACTTGTGGTAGTCATCTTCCGATGTCAGCAATTAACAATAGAACTTTAACAAATCTCCTTCTTATTCAGTTTTATTCCTTATCTGTTTACCCTGTGGGTTTAAGCAATTTATGCAGTTTTAATATCAATTTTCACATATATAAAAAAGAATAATAATGTTTACCTCTAAATATGTTGGGGGATTTAATTAAGGACATGTAAATGAAAGAGCCTATTATGTTATCTAAGCATATTAAAAGTGCTAAAAAGTATGCTAATCGAATCTAAATTTAAAATAAATAAGACAGTATCTGTATGATTAAAAAATTCCTAATTTGATTAATGTTATCAGCCTCATCAATTATTTTTCTTTCTAATAAATCTATTAATTATTTATTTTGACATTTTAAGTAGTTGCATAAGATTTTTAGATCACATAGCACCAATAGCAAGAAAGTAGTCACTATCTGAGGAATATTATAAAGGAAGGTAATGAAAGTTGTTGTCAACAAACTTGCAGGTGCTAAATTGCTGTGCTTACTATTTACAGGCAAGAAACATTAATTGTGCTTTGTAATTTTGATATAACACTCACCTGCTGCTAAATCTATGTTAGACCATTAATTAAACAATTAATTAAACAATTTAATTTATTTAATTGATACATATTTTACATATTTATGGTGTACATGCGATATTTTGTTACATGCATAGAATGTGTGATAATCAAGTCAGGGTATTTGAAAGCTAAAAATGTTATTTTTGCTTTCTCATCACCCACTTGCAGTATTCATCTTCCAATGTCAGCAATTAACAATAGATCTTTAACAAATCCCTTCCTTATTCAGTTTTATTCCTTAACCGTTTACCCTTGAGGGTTTAAACCTTAAAATAGCAAGAAATACTTGATGTAGTACAACTCTAAGGAAAATATTTTAGTAAAAACCATTATTTAAATTGTCATATTCTATGGGAGATAGGACTAAGAATCTCAAAAATTACATTTAATGATGCAATTGGCATTGCTTGAGAATTAAACATATCTAGATTAGCAGGTAGGAAGAAAAGGCCTAAAGGGAGTGAGATGGAGTGCAAAGGGATAAACAATAAAGTTGGGCCTTGCTTAGAATGAATGGTAAATTTAAAGCTATCCTAAAAGCCTATAAAGATTTATTATAGAGAAAATGGTGCCCAGCTGTTCTCCATCCCTAAAGAGATAACACCACAGGAAACTGGTTTAAATTGCATTAGGAGGATTGTGGTTCCATATAGGAAAAGTTAGATTGAGAGTGGAGAGAGATGCATGGTTGCTAAGGGGAATGTGGTCACCTCCACTCTGAGGAAGGGTCTGTATCTGAAAAACCCATGATCTCTCTGAATTTACAAAAACCCTCTCTTGGGTCTTCTCAGAGTATACACATGAAGGGTGGTCTACTAAATAAACACTTTCTTGATAAAAGATACGCCAAAACCACCTCCAGTGGAAGAAAGAATTTCCTGAGAGGATGATTAAGCACTAGATTGGGGAATTTTAAAGTTTTGGCATCCCTTTCACGGTGCATTTTTAAGAAAGAAAGATTTTTTTCTGCCTGAAATGATTTACTCAACCCTCCTTAGAGAAACACCAGTCATTGTGTCAAGGACAGTCTTCTTGATAAATTTTATGCAGAAATTTTTGTCATTTTACATAGGGAAAAACTAAGGCTCAATGACTTGGCAATATTCCAACAGCATATATGTAGTGGTGCCATTACTCAAATTCCAGAAATTGAGCCATCCAGGGTTAAAACATGTTCAGCAAAGCCACACTGTGAATGAAATTCTGGGCTTAGTTTTGGTTACAGACAGAAGCTTGCTATCAATCAACACAGAACAATCAATTGAGCTACATCAAAGAACCTGACTTCACTAATAATCCAGTCTATTCTCTCAGAAGTCAGTGTACTGACTCTGGTATATTAAACTTGGTATATTAATCCTCATCTCTGGTATACTAAGCATCATCCATTTTTTAATGTATTCAACAAATATTTATGGAGCCCCTATTATGTGCCAGGACCTCTTCTAGTGCTGTGAAGAAAGCAGAAAACAAGGCAGATATGGTTCTTGCCCTCGAAGACCTTACATTCTAGAGAGTTTAAATAGATAATAAAAAGTAATAATAATGACTTTCAACATTTACTGGGCACATTATATGTCCCAAACATTGTATAAATAATATAATCTTCATAGTAACTCAATAAGTTAGTTAAGATCATTATATACATAACAGAGAAGGAAAATGGAACACAGAGAGGTTAAATAACTTGTTCTAGACAAGACAAGTAAAAATTGGCAAAACTAGTCTGCTTGGGTGCCGAGTTCATGCTTTTAACTATTATCTCATAGCAAAAATTCTGATTAATTTTGAGTGGTAAGTTTGCAAAAACTTCAACTGTCACTTTTATCTCCATATAAATGGAAAGAAATAAAAAGGACAAAAAAGGAAAGAAAGAAAATCAGTACATTGGAAGGGTAGAAGGTGAGAGTCATATTAATTTTCAAATGTTTTGTTAAAAATGCCTCTGATAAGTTGATATGCAAGCAGAGGAATGAAAGACAAGGAAAGCTAGCCATGGGGAAACCTTTCTGAAAAGCATTCAAGACAGGAGCAGAAAACGCCAAGGATATGAGGTAAGAGCAACCTGGTTACCTCCAGATTGAACTAAAAAAGCCAGTTGCTGAAGCAGTGATGGGAGAGAATTATATGAAATGACATCAAAGAAAATGACAATGGCCAAATCACGTTTATTCACTTCTAAAATGCCTTTCTCATCTCTCCTGTTTCAATAGTGCCAAACAAATGCCAAGCAAAATTCTTACTTATTCCAAAATATGTTCCCAACCAATACTGTTCTGGTAATACTCTCCATTCTAAACAACTGTAGCATTTACTATAATAAATTAACAGCTGACATTTATTACCGATTTACTATATTCTGCTGTCCTAAGCATTTGCTTAACCCATTTACTCCATAACAACTGAAGCAGATTCTATTATTATCCTGACAGCTGGAAACATTGAAACAAAGTAGTTCAGTAATTTGTCACAAAATTTTCTGGTTAATAAGTAGAGGAGCTGAAATGCAAACCCAGGTGATTTAGTTCAAGATCTCAGACTCAATCTCTACATTATGGCATCTTGGATTATCTTGAATGGATCACTTATTGGACATGAAGTTATGAAACTGTATATACTATTTAGCTATCTTTTGTGTAGAGACTGTCTCCAAATACATTGTCTATTTCTCAAAGGCAGACACGTAGTCATATACTTTATCATCATGATTCTCATAGTGACATAAAAATAATGGAATATATAGAATATATATTATATATATGACTATCTTGCAGTGTGTTTATGTATTTATATTTTTAACAAATAATTTGTTTATAATGGTAATTCATAAAACATTTATCTAACTTGGTAGATACTTCTCCACACAACAAAATATTTCTCATTCTTCAATGATTGCTTCAGATATTTACTGCTCTAATAAAAATCATTATCGGATTTTGTCTGATTGCTCTGGCTAGGACTTCCAGTTCTATGTTGAATAGAAGTGGTGAGAGTGGGCATCCTTGTCTTGTTTGAGTTCTCAGGTCTAATGCTTTCAAATTTCCCTGTTCAGTATTATGTTGGCTGTTGGTTTTGTCATAGATGGCTTTTATTACATTAAGGTATGCCCCTTGTATGCTGATTTTGCTGAGGGTTTTAATCATAAAGGGATGCTGAATTTTTGTCAAAAGCTTTTTCTGCATCTATTGAGATGATCATGTAATTTTTGTTTTTAATTCTGTTTATGTCGTGTATCACATTTATTGACTTGTGTATGTTAAACCATCCTTGCATCCCTGGCATAAAACCCACTGGATCATGGTGGATTATCTTTTTGATATGGTATTGGATTTGGTTAGCTAGTATTTTCTTAAGGATTTTTGCATCTATATTCATCAGGGATATTGGTCTGTAGTTTTCTATTTTGTCATGTCCTTTACAGTTTTGGTATTAGGGTAATATTGTCTTCATAGAACAATTTAGGGGGGATTCTCTCTTTCTCCACCTTGTGGAATAGTGTCAGTATGATTGGTACCAATTCTTCTTTGCATGTCTGATAAAATTTAGCTGTGAATTCATTTGATCCTGGACTTTTTTTGTTGGCATTTTTTTTTATTACCATTTCCATCTCACTGCTTATTTTTGGTCTACTCAGAGTTTCTATTTCATCCTCATTTAAACTAAGAGGGTTGTATATTTCCAGGAATTTACCCATCTCTGCTAGATTTTCTAGTTTATGCATGTAAAGGTGTTCATAGTAACCCTGAATGATCTTTTGTATTTCTGAGGTATCCCAGTTGCAATATCTTCCATTTCATTTCTAATTGAGCTTATTTGGATCTGCTCTCTTCTTTCCTTGGTTAATCGTGCTAATTGTCTATCAATTTTATTTATCTTTCCAAAGAATCAAGCTTTTTGTTTCATTTATCTTTTGTACTTTTTGTTTCAATTTCATTTAGTTCTGCTCTGATCTTTGTTACTGCTTTTCTTCTGCTGGGTTTGGATTTGGTTTGTTCGTGTTTCTCTAATTACTTGAGGACTGACCTTAGATTGTCTATTTGTGCTGTTTCTGACTCTTCGATGTAGGCATTTAATGCTATAAGCTTTCGTCTTGGAACCACTTTTTTTTTCTGTATTCAGGAGGTTTTGATAGGTTGTGTCACTATTATCATTCAGTTCAATTCTCAATTTCACAATATAGCCACTGTGGCGGATGAAGGTGTGGCTCTCAGGCCAATGCAGTTATGTTCAGGGGGATTATGGCTGCCTCTGCTGCATCATACAGGTCGCCAGGGAAGTGGGGAAAAGTCAGCAGTGACTAGCCTCACCCAGCTCCTACCTAGCCAGAAAGGCCAGTCTTACTCCCACTGTGCCCCACCAGCAGCATATCCAGAGTTCATATCCAGAGTTCATATCCAGATAGCGAGTGAGCAGGGCTGAGATCCTGCCCCAGGATACAGGCCTCCCTGCTGAGAAAGCAAGCCGGGCTTTCAGGATTTGCCCCACTCTGCCTGCCACGGCTTCTGTGCTTCCTATTCACCAGCAACCCCCCGCCCCCACCCTCCCTGACCCTCGCATTCTGCCCAGGAAAATTTGTTTTAGGTCAAAATTAATTACAGAAGTTCAGCTTGAAGTTTCGTTTTCCCTGTGTTCATTCCCGAATTCCACTGGCAGCCCTCCTCAAAGACCCCTGAGAGATAAAGTCAGAAATGGCTTTTCTGGGCTTCCCTGGGGGTCGGGAGTGCCTACAGGGCTCTTCCCACTGCTTCTTCTACTTTTACATTTCGCTCAGCTCTTGAAATTCATTTCAGCCTAGGTAAGGTTAAATCCTTTTCCTATGATCTGAAATTTAGGTTCCCCAGTGAGAATGTGTGTATAGAGGTGGACTTTCCCACTCTCACACTTTGAGCACTCATTTTTTCAGCTGTGTCGTGGAGTTTGCAGTGGCATACCACTTCTTTCAAAAAGTCTGTGAATTATTTTGGTTTTGCTGGTATGTTCCTGCAGTAGTTCTTGGAGGAAAAGTTCACGATGTGAGTTTCCACACATTGTTCTGTTAGTCCAAGTGGGAGCTGAAAGTTAGTCTTGCCTCCTATCTGCCATTTTCCCAGCAAATACCAGATGATACATTTAATCAGAACTTATTAGAAAAAAAGAACATAAGTTTTTTATATTCATGGGATAATTAATACTAAATAAAAATAAATGTTTTCAATAAAAGTAAATATATGTTTGGATGCTCCAGTGGTGCAATCAGTTAGTGCATGGTATGTATTTGGTAATATGTGTGTGAGAAAATATGTTTCAGCATATATGTGTTAACTTTAGAAACTAAAGCTCAATCAGAAATAATATTATGGGCAAGCACAGTCGTTTGTTTCCTTGTGTGCTTCTGTTTTCTACTGGTTAAAATTTAAGTGACATAAGTGATCATTTATTTAATATCTTCTGTTTTATTTCATTTTATAGTACATAGAGTATCTGTCAGTATTTTAGAAAGTATTTGTAATTATTTGGTTAGCCTGTTTTTCTCACTAGCCCAGGAAATTCTAGAAGGCAGGGGCTATATTTACTCTGTTAGTTACTGTCCCCACACCAGCAATGGATACACAGTTTACTTCATAAATTTTTGGTGACCAGGTAAATTAGATACCATGCAGTAAAGAAAGAGAAACAAAAAGATGCTTGTGTCACATTAATTCACACTAAATTTTGATGACCTGTTTATCTCTTTCACTGTACTAAAATTTCCCCAAAGGCATGAATAATTTGTGTTCATATTTGTCCCAGAATGTATCACTATGAATAATATGTAGGTACTCAATAAATATATATTAAAGTAAATTGAACTGCATGGAAAACGGTGTGGTTGAATAGGAAATGACTGATGCAGAAAAGGCAATACAACCCAGCTTGCTGGGTAGATAATGGAAGTGAAGGAAACAAAAGCCAAAGATAATACAGGTTTCTAAGGACATGTTATCCTATCTCAAGAAGTTAACACTTTTGAGACACTGTACATCCAAGCATAAGATATTTTTTGTCAACACAAGGCACCAAAATAGTTATGACAGGAAAATAGATATTATGTGATGTCATGACAGAAAGACCTTCATGAAGAGGAAAAGCTTTAGGAATTTATTAAATTAGCTATAGTAAGTAATGAGGATGCCTATAGTTACAGTAATTATCTCTCCAGACTTTCCGACACACTACCAATTTCATATAGTTGGCCCACTGAACTACTGCTATTCAACATGGATGGAACTGAAGGCCGTTATGTTAAGTGAAATAAGCTAAGCACAGAAAGACAAATGTAGCATATTCTCACTCATATGTAGGAGCTAAAAAAAAAAAAAAAATGGATCTCTTAAAGACAGAGAGTAGAATGGCGATTACCTGAGGCCTGAAAATGTAGGGGTAGGGGCAGATAAAGGGAGAAAAAGGAATATAAATCTATTTTTCCCACTGAACTATATACTTAAAAATGGTAAATATGGTAAATTTTATATGTCTATTTTAGCTAAACTTTAAAAATATAAATTAACTACTGCTATTATAATATTCCAGAAATTCTAAAAGTGAAGCACCCAAAATACATTGACCACCTACTCTCAGTACAAGGAAAAAGTAAAAAGAAGAAATATTGAGAGGACGCCTCCAATTGAAAGAGTTCTGAAATATGGTTAACACAACTGTAAGAATATGGGCTCCCCAAATTAAAGTTGATCAGATTAGTCAGTGGCAAAATCTGCAGTCATTTTTCTCATATAAAAGTCTATGTTAGTGCTATTAACTATGTGAGTAACAGCCTAAAATGTTTAAGATGTGAATGGAATAAACAGTCCTGTCACTCTAGCTTTAATAAAAGAAAATTCTGACAATCCCAAATCAAGGTAAATCTTAACAACAAAAAACAAAAATTAATATATGGCAGGCATTTTCTCAATATCGCTACATTTAATTCTCAGAAAACCTAGGGAGATAGGTGTTATTTCCATTTTACAGATAAAGAGAGTGAGATTCAGCACCATAACACAGGAAATAAAATGTGGTGCTAGAATTTGTGCCAAGTCTGTTCAAACCTAAGGTTGGTCCTCTTAACACTATCACAAAAAAATTTCTCATATAAGCTTCAATAATCTGCTGTGAAATGATCCCTAACTCCATTGTTGGAGGGCTCTTCTAAAATAGAAGTTGAAAAAAAAGGAAAAGATTGAATATCTGTAAGACAGCTGAGCTTCATTTATGGCATCTTAGGTAATGAGCTTATGCCTTGAAATATGATTGACTTTATTTATCTCGAAATGTGTAAGAACCATATTTGACTTGCATTCCTAAACTTTTTAAGCCCTAACCACAACTGAAATTCAGCATTCAGGAAGTTTGCAGATAAGCACTTACTTAGAGGTTGTTATCAGAGTTAGTTAACAAGCCAAAATAACTCAAATGAGGAATCTCGACTGCCTTTATTCCTTGTATTACATTGCATGTTACCCATATAGAAATACTGGGGCTGGGAAACCCCAGGTGCTGAAGGTGGGGTGAGGTTTTCGCAATGATATTGGACTTTCAAGACATCACAAACTAATACAAAAAGAGATAATTTATTTTTAGCAGTTGAACTTTCCCTTTAATTTTAGCTTCTACTTCCCAAATCCAGTTTTATTAAAAACAGCTTGAATCATAAGCCATAAAATTAAAGGAAATCTCTGTGATATTGAACCTAGAACTCACTGGTTCCCCACCTGAGTTGTTAGAAGCACATCCAAAATTGAATAAAGGGACTAATTATAGTCATTGTTTATTTAAACGTTTTGTTTTAATAAAAAGATCCCCAAGAAATATAAAATTCTGCCAAGAGGAAGCCTAAGATGGCTCCTCCAGAGGTCTATAAAAAGCAGTACATGTAGTGGGCAAAGCATGGGTTCTAGGGCAGGATTGTTTACAGGTTCCATTACAGCTTTATCATGCTCTTGCTATGTGACAGAAGGCAAGTTACTCAAACTTTCTGTGCCTCAATTTTCTTATCTGCAAAGTTGGGGTAATAATAGTTCTTACTTCACTGGATTCTTGTGAGAAATGATTGAATTTATATAAGCAGAGCACAAAACAACACCTGCACACAAGTACTTTAAAATTACTAGCTATTATTAAAGAGATTTCTCACCTTTTGTATTCCTTTCCATATCCCTTCCCAGTTGAAATTCTATAAAAAGCCAAAGATGTTAATATCTGTGTTGTTCTGTTAATTCATAATTTCATGAAGGATTATATTCAAAAGATACATTTAAAAGGTTAAATGGGAGCCAACAGGAGATATTGGATCTAGCCCTGACTTTCTAAAAATTTGTCTGAATTTGCAAAATCAAAGCATATCTATTGGAGTATTTTTTCTCATTAGCTAATCAATAGGATGAACCAGGTCAGCATACTCTAAAGCTTGTGCTATGATAAATTTACTGTAATGACAATATTATTTTGAAATATTTATATATACTTTCATAACCTATAAAGTTCCTTTTGCTGCGTACCATCCAACCCATTGAGTCAATATCATTGGTCTCCTACGGTGGAGTCTACCTAGAACCAAGTGGTCCTTCTTTAGGTTTGAACTATAAAGTTTACTATATTATTCTTTCAGAATCAATCTCAAGATAACAGTATAGAGAATAAAGATTGTTTATGAGAATCTTTGATAGAAAACGGATTTCTAAAGGTTTTAAGTTTATGTTACATATGCAAGCACCAGTAAGCAAGTATCTTATAGCTGACATATCAGTTATCTAGGCCGGGTGCGGTGGCTCACGCCTGTAATCCCAGCACTTTGGGAGGCTGAGGTGGGTGGATCACGAGGTCAGGAGATCGAGATCATCCTGGCTAACATGGTGAAACCACATCTCTACTAAAAATACAAAAAATTAGCCAGGCGTGGTGGCGGGCCTGTGGTCCCAGCTGCTTGGGAGGCTGAGACAGGAGAATGGCGTGAATCTGGGAGGCGAAGCTTGCAGTGAGCCGAGATGGCGCCACTGCACTCCAGCCTGGGCGACAGAGCGAGACTCCGTCTCAAAAAACAAACAAACAAACAAACAAAAAGATGTCAGATATTTATGTATTGTAGAGTGAAAGAAGGAAGAGGGATTCAAACAGGGAAAGTATAATAGGAGATACATGCACATGGATGCATCCTCTTAGTTGGGGTGGGGGTTGTGGTGAGGGTAGTCTACTGGCTGTGTTTCTTTGTTACATAGTTTGAGGAGAAAGTCAAAAGCTTCCCTGATGTGGGAACCCTGATGAAACCCCAATGCATAGGTTTTCTCATTTATATGAAACCTTCAGTGTATATCCTAGAGCTGGAACCTAACAGATCCTCATTAAATATTTGCTGAATTTGTTTGCTTTCCATTTGTGATTTTATAGAATTACCTAAATGTTTTGGAATCTATAATCATGGTGAAGATAATGTCAACACTACACTAAAATTAACATTTTGAATTTGAAAAATGAAACTGTCTTGAGAAGGCATTATATGTACCATCATTATGTCTAGATCTACATGTCAAGGTTGAGGAAAGAATGCCTGGTTTGCACTAGGCAGTATCGCATATAACAAAATTGAATATGCATGACAGTCTTATGTAAAACGTCTTGTACCCATTTTACAGATGAGTTAATGACGAAGTTCCTAATTTTTTTTTTTTTTTTTTTTTTTTGAGACGGAGTCTCGCTCCATCGCCCAGGCTGGACTGCAGTGGCATGATCTTGGCTCACTGCAACCTCCGCCTCCGGGGTTCACGCCATTCTCCTGCCTCAGCCTCCCAAGTAGCTGGGACTACAGGTGCCCACCACCATGCCCAGCTAATTTTTTGTATTTTCAGTTGAGAGGGGGTTTCACCATGTTAGGCAGGATAGCCTCGATCTCCTGACCTCGTGATCTGCTCACCTCGGCCTCCCAAAGTGTTAGGATTACAGGCATGAGCCACTGCGCCCGGCCGGAAGTTCCTAATTTATTTAAGGTTGCTGTCTTAGTCCATTTGTGCTGCTACAACAGAATTATCACAGATTCAAAACAAATGCTGCATCTTTACATGGTGGAAGGCTTGGAAGGGGCAAACTCAACCACTTAAGCCCTTTTATAAGGTTCTAAGCTACTCCTGAGGGCAACGGCCTCATAGCTTAATCATCTCCTAAAGGCCTCATTCTTAATGTTGCATTGGGGATTACATTTTCACATAAATTTTGGAGGGGACGAATATTCAAACCACAGCAGTTATATAACCCTTCAATAGGTAAGACTAACATTTAAATTCAATCTTGTCAGACTCCCTAGTTTAGCCCTTTCCACTAAATAAACTATGCCTGTAAGAATGGAATTTAAATCTCTGTTGTTCATATTTCACATTTCTAATGGCTTACAACAGGTTACTATTGAAAAAAATCTATGGTCATATTAAACACTTGAAAATATTCTAAAAATTATGCTAAGCCACATTTCAAAGTCAATTATATAACTATACCTATATCTATCTATATCTATATATCTCCAGAAATTTTGTCTTTAGTTTTCTTGTAAACACGTTTTAAATTAAGAATAAAAGACAAAGAAAAACATAATTTGAGTATTATTAAGTTCTTAGTGCCTGAATATACCTTGATATTCCTTGAAATTTTGAAACTCAGGAGGGTAATGTATCTAGGCATAATTCTTTTTTAAAAGTCACTCACACCTGGTTCTATTTTCAATGTATTGGGTTTTATGAATTAGTTTTTCACAAAAAGCACTTATGCCTAAATTTATTCTGCTCTAAGTGCAGACATCCCTAAGGTTCATAGTGAATATGGCATTATAGCAATGGTTTGTGTTATGATTAAAGCAAATTATTCTTATATGCCATCCATTTAAACAGTATAATATCCATTTCATGTTCTGGAAGTAATTTTTAGTAAGTATTTTTGCCATATCCATTAATGGTGAAGTAATAGAAAACACCAATGGAGACTTAAACATGTCTGGATTTGAATTTCCCATTAATATGGCATTTTAATGACAGATAGCATCATGCCTGTCTCTAGTGAGGGGTATTTCTTACTTTGTCAATGAGATCATATTTCTGTGCTTGTAACACATAAGCACAAGCTTGTGCTTCTATAATAAAAAAAAATTTTAAATCTAGACAGCATATAATTTAAACCAGTATTTCCAAAAGTGTATTCCTTTACTTGTTAATAGGTTTCTTCCCCCTACCCTCAGCAAGAAAACCTTAAGTGGCCTACTGTTGGTTGGACCCTTTGTTTGCGAGTACAAAAACTCCAACCAGGAAGGAGAGAGATCAACCAGAGACTCACAACTCTCAGCTGATTTGCTATTTCTGTCTTTGATTCTCTCTGTTAGGTTGTCTACATTCTTTCTGGACAGTTCACAGCAATGGTGATAGTGAGCTCCAAATTTATATCTTAGTATTTGCAACCAGCACAGATAAAGGGCCTCACCAAATCAATGTAGAAAACATGTTGAAGGACTTTGATCTAGCTTGGCTCATAGGTTCATTACTAAGCCAATCCTTGTGCCATGGAATATAGATACTTAGTCCCACCCCTGTGGCCAGTGGGGAGACAGCTATAATCAGAAGTAAGTTTGGGGAAATGGTGTTAGCAAAGGTATAACAAGAGTCAAAACATTTGAACAGGTCTCTGTACTGTTTGCCATCTCAGAGTCTTCAATACACTAATATGAATCATAAATCTGTACACAAGGAGGACATTATGTGCAATGCTTCTAAACATTGGAATATAGAAATTTCTTAATGGGCCATCCTGTGAGATTAATGTGTTATATGGATACAAATGTACACATAATCTTCTTTAGTTTCTGTTATTGATTGAACAGTCTTCATGAACTACCACTGCTGAGTGGAAGGCCTGATTGAGGTGTACATTTATAGAATGAGTGAGTATGTGAATATGGTAACTTTAACTGCCAATCAAAAATACCTCATATTTTTCAAGTTTAGTTTCTACTTATAAATTTGTCTCTGTTGGTGTAATGTACAATTAGTTAAATTAACTCTCGCTCCTCCTCAAGTGGGCCTCTGGCTACATGGTTAAGGATGGAGTTGTTTATGCGTTATGATGTCTGTGCTTTTTCCTCTGGATGCTTGCCATCCTGTGCTATGAAATGTATGTTTGGGCCCCTTGGCTCCCTTCACTGAGGTTTGCTGAGGTATAGCTTGTAACCTTAGAATTTATTCGGCCCAGGTAGGGCTTTTTGCCCTTCTTTTGCTAAATGGTTTTACCTCAGCTCTTGCTAGTAGTACACTCCCACCTAGTACCAAAATGTCTTGCATTCAGTCCTTGGACAAGCTTTCTTTTCCAAATTAAGGGCTATCTCTCCATTTGCCATGCTCCCTCATGGTCCCAATTTTGATTTTTAACTAATGTGATTCCTTTTCCTATGTGATATCATCCCCCACATCATCCCCCAAGGAGTGTTAATATAGTCTACCCTAAATATCTGCTAGAAATATAAATGAAGCCACAAATCTGAGACACATATGTAATTTTAAATTAAAAGCAACATATTTTTTTTTTGCTGTTTTTTGTTTTTTGAGATGTAGTCTTGCTCTGCTGCCCAGGCTGGAGTGCAGTGGTATGATCTTGGCTCAATGCAACCTCCACCTCCCGGGTTCAAGCAATTCTCCTGCCTTAGCCTCCTGATTAGCTGAGATTACAGGCGCCTGCACTACATCCAGCTAATTTTTGTATTTTTAGTAGAGACGGGGTTTCATCATGTTGGCCAGGCTGGTCTCAAACTCCTGACCTCAAGTGATCCACCAGCATCGGCCTCCCAAAGTGCTGGGATTACAGGCATGAACCACCATACCCAGCCAAAAGCCACACTTTTAAAAGGAAAGTGAAAAAGTAAAAGTAATGTTAACATGATTTTATAATTAAATAACATGTTAAAATATTAATCCAATACATTCAAAATATTGTCTTTTTATATGCAATCCACAAAAATATTGAGATATTTTATTTTTTTTTTTGGACTGAGCCTTCAAAATCTGGTGCATACTTTGCACTCACCACCTAGTTCAACTCTAGTGCCCAACAGCCACAAACCTTTAGCACCTACCATCTTGGACAGCACAGCTTAGGGCATGTGTCACCCAATCACAGTAAAGCAGATGCTCCCACACAGGATTTGAGTCTCAAGACAGTGGTATAAAGTCTCAGTCAGCCAGAGTTTGTTCGCACTGATTGCTGTGGTAGAGTTTAGTTAGCAGCATGGAGTAAGGTATCCTGTGGTAACAAGTGTCCACTGGCAACTGAGCCAGTCATGTGTCCTAGGTCAGCCATCCTACAGCAGGGTAGCCAGCAATTCTTGTTTCCTGCATGAACCTGATTCTCTAACATTCATATGATCTTCATAAGACTCTTTCAATACATTTATCTGCTGGCAATATGCAGCATAATTGGTAGTTTTGTTCGTGATTGGGAACCCTAACTGACAAAGAGATTTTAGAATAGTGAAGTAAATTTAGAGAACTGAAAAGAAAGATATAAAGCCCTGTGGAGGTTTGGGGTGAGCACTCAAGTAAAAACTCAGGTATAAATGTTAAGGATAGGTAGGACTTCAGTAAATGGATATGGGTTGAAATAGAAAATTTCAATCCTTTGCCTTCCTTATTACCTTCATTTAATAGATGTATCCAACCAACAAAGTTATGCGTAATGATAGCAACAAAAATCTAGAAAAAGTAATATGCAAAAGACAAAAAGTCTGATATTTCAGCCCTGATATTACCTGGAAAGAACGTTTAATATCTCTGGACATCATCTCATTTCCATCCATAGGGTGATAGAGTTTGATTAGATTACAAGATCTCAAAGACTATGATAATGATAACAAGTTGGCCATAGGGCAAATGATTTTTGGATGAATGAAGAGGTAAATAAATACATAGATAGCAAAGGAACAAATACAAAATAAGAAAAAAATCCTCATTTAGCAACTTATAACAAGTTGAGATTTCTTAAAGGGAAAACTCATTTTACTGAGGAAATTTATGGAAAACCTGTTCGAATAGGGAAAGAAGATGAATTCTGTAATTCGTACTGAAATTTAAAACATGTTTATTGGATAGGAACAGTGGCTCATGCCTGTAATCACAACACTTTGAGAGGCCAAGGAGGGAGGATCTCTTGAGCTCAGAAGTTCAAGACCAGCCTGGCAAAATAGAAAAACCTCATCTCTACAGAAAAAAAAAAAAAAAAAAAAAAAAGCTGGATATGATGGCACATCCCTATGACCCCAGCTACTCAGGAGGCTGAGGCAGGAGAATCACTTGAGCCCAGAAGGTCAAGGCTGCAGTGAACCATGATCACACAGCTGCACTCCAGCCTGGGGGAGACTGAGACACCGTCTCAAAAAAAAAAATATTATGCAAAATTTTTCCGTAAAATAAAAGGACAAGAATTTTGAAATTCACGATGAACTGCATGTTCAACTGATGAACTGCATGTTCAACTGATGAACTGCATGTTCAACTGATGAACTGCATGTTCAACTAAAATTCACAGATGAACTGCAGTCTTTAAGGGTAGAATCAGGAAGGGTAGTATAGTGTGGCAGGATGGGTGGTGGAGAAGAAATCCTCCAGTAGGCAGAGGAAGAAGAAGATGGAACAGTGCTTTGTCTAATAGTTCCATCTCAAAATAAATGCTACATGCTGTGAAATATGAGCCTTCTTAAGAGCCTTCAATTTTAGTCTAAACTTCCACAAACATAAGTATCAACGGGATAAATTTCTTATAGAAAATCCCAGTTAATGGAGCTGTGTTCTGCTCTCTAGTTGAGTATGGAAAAGTGTCAGGCCACATAGACTAGAGAACAATTGAAACCAGAGTCATAGAGTAAACATCCAATAAACCTTTGTCAAATTAAATGAGAATAAATGCATAATATCTTTAAAATGTTAACACTCATCTCCAGTGTTTTAATCCCCAAAATTGACTCATCGAGAAATATCAGGCAATGAGACTGCCTGATACAATTTAATAAGGGCTTAACTAGGGAAAATTAACAAAGATCAAACATATCTCTTATTTTAGAAATTTAGAGTACCTACAGATCAAATTCTGATGGCCCAAAGGTTTTGGCAACTTCAAGGTGAAAGATGTAAAATATGTTTGACTCTATGTTTTAGCAAAAATATATTTATCATTATCATAGAATCATAGAAATCCATTAGTACAACCTTCATTTCATAGGCTTCAAGTATTTTTTATGTTTAACTGCTGATTTTCTGAGGTTCCATTTAATATTCTTATTCTGTCTGTTGAAGTCTGCACCCAAGCTAGCTGAAAAAAATATGCCAGCAATACCAGTAATAAGAATACAAGGGGAGAATAAGTAGAAGTGGAAAGAATAAATTAAGAAGCCTGGATGAAATGGCCCCCTTAGGAAGTGTGAGACTCAATGTAAACATTAATGATCTGTGGGCAGGACAGAATGGGGCCAGAGAAGGGGAAAAGAATGGAATCTACATACCTTATGATTGCCTGTGAAAATAATGGAGACCACATATCTTATGATTACCCTGAGAGATAGTATAGTGTTACAATTAAAACTTCAAGCATAAACACATGAGCATAATTGGCATTTTTTTGTTAGAACAGAAACTGGAGCTTTATATGGCCTGTTACAATAAAGTTAATTTATAATGCAGTATAAATATGTACTCTAGAAAAAGACTACTGGGGGAGGGGCCAAGATGGCCAGTTAGAAGCAGCTGCAGTCTGTGGCACTCACAGAAAGGAATGAAAAGGAGTAAGTGCATATATCACCTTCAACTGAAATATTGAGGTTCTTGCATAAAGACTGATTAGGGAATCAACTCAACCCACAGAAAACGAAGAAAAGTAAGATGGGGTGAAGGCCCACACAGGAGCAAGGTGGAGCCAAGGGAACCCCCACCTCCAGCCAAGGGAAGTGGTAAGTAATTGTGGGACCGTGGGAGGAATCCATGCTTCTTCCACGGATCTTTGCAACCCATGGATACGGAGATCCCCTTGTGATCCCATGTCACCAGGACTATGGGGCAGACACATAGAGCAGTGTGAAGTCTTGGCAGAACAGATGCCCAGGCAGGTACAAAGACCCAGGAACTTTACATACTTCAGCCCTGGGATCCCCAAAAAACATGTCTGCAACTCAGGCAATGGGAGGTCTACACATACTCCTAGGAAGGTGGACAGAATCCAGGGAGCTGGGCAGCATCATTCTGCAGGCCCCACTTCCACTGCAATTCACCAGATAAAACCCCCTGGCTTGGAATTCCAACCAGCCACCAGCAACAGAGTGTAGCCTGCCTGAAATTGGATGGAGCCCCCATGGGGAGGGGCAGGCACCATCTCTGCTGTTTGGTCAATTCAGCCATTCTAGCTTGTGGGCTTTGGAGAGCCCAAACAGTCTGGATGAGGAAGGGTCCCCCCAGCAGCATAGCACAGCTGCTTTGCCAGATCATGGCCAAACTGCTTCTTTAAGCTGGGCCTGATCACTGGGTGAGACCTCCTAGCTAGGCTAGGAGGTCAGCCATGCCTGCCTGCCCACACATGTTAAGGACAGAGCTCTGACCTCTCCATGGGATGAAGTGCCTAAAGGAAGGAGGGCTACCACCTGGGTTGGTTGGATGACTCAGCCCTTCCAGCCTGCAAGCTTTGGAGATTCCAAGCTGACAGGGGCAAATGTTGTTCCCCAACATGATACAGCTGTTTTGTCGAGGCGTGGCCAGATTGCTTCTTTAAGCAGCACCTCAATCCACTCCTCCTGGTAAAGTGGATCCTCCCAGCCAGGTCCTTGAAGACCGACCTCCAGCCAACCCCACCTATGTTCTATGGGCCAACAGAACTCTAATTTCTCCCTGGGATGAAGTGCCTGAGGGGTGGGGTAGGCCACCACCTTGGCCTTTTGGGCTTCTCAGCCAGTCCAGCTTGTGGGCATTGGACAGCCCAAACCAACTGGGGCCTGAAGGGATACCCAACACAACACAGCCGCTCTACCAAAAAGCAGCCAGACTCTTTCTTTAAGTGGGTCCCTGATCCCGTTCCTCCTGACTGGGAGAAGGATCTCCCAACCGGATTCTCCAGCCACCTCCTACAGGCACATTAGGGCCAGCAATATGTCAGTAACCCCTTGGGACAGAGCCTCCAGAGGAAGGGTCAGGCTGCCATCTTTGCTGTTTTGCAGCTTTCACTGGTGATACCTCCCAGGATGGGGAAAACATGAGCCAACTAGGGTCTGGAGTGGCTCCCCCAGCATACCACAGCAGCCCCATGGAAGAATGACCTGTTAAAAAACCCGAAACAAACAGAAAACAACAACAACAACAAAACCCACACACACACAAAAACATGTAAAGGTCAGCAGCCTTGAAGACTGAAAGTAGATAAGCCCACAAACGTGAGAAAGAATCAATGCAAAAATGCCAAAAACTCAAAAAGCCAGAGTGCCCCTTTTCTTCAAAATGACCCCAACACCACTCCAGCAAAAGCTCAGAACAGGACTGAGGCTGAGATGGATGAAATGACAGAAGTAGGCTTTAGAAGGTTGGTAATAATGAACTTTCCTGAGCTAAGGAGCATGCTGTAACCCAATGCAAAGAAGCTAAGAATCATGAAAAAATAATATAGGAGCTGACAGCTGAAATAGCCAGTTTAGAGAAGAGCATAACCAACCTGTTAGAGCTGAAAAATACACTACAGTAACTTCACAATGCAATCACAAGTATTAACCCATTTATGGCAGAGGTTGCAAATTTTTTATGTGAAAAATCAGACCTTGTGATGACCTTGAGTGGTAGAATGGACATAAATACCTCCTACAAGCTTAGCGTTCCAATAATGGAAGACTAGGCAAATAGACCAAGCAGAGGAAACAATCTCAAAGCTTGAAGACTGTCTTTCTGAAAAAACACAAGCAGTCAAGAACAGAGAAAAAAAATAAAAATGAATGAATAAAACCTCCAAGAACTATGGGATTATGTAAAGAGACCAAATCTACAACTGATTGGGGTACCTGAAAGAGACAGAGAGAATGGAACCAAGTTGGAAAACACTTCAAGATATCATCCAGGTGAACTTCCCCAACCTAACAAGATAGGCCAATATTCAAACTTAGGAAATGCAGAGAACCCCAGTAAGATACTCCATGAGAAGATCATCTGCAAGACACATAATCAGATTCTCCAAGGTTGAAATGAAGGGGAGAATGTTAAGGGCAACTAGAGAGAAAGGCCAGGTAACCTACAAAGGGAAGCTCATCAGACTAACAGCAGACCTCTCAGCAGAAACCCTATAAGCCAGAAGAGATTAGGGACCAATATTCAACATTCTTAAAGAAAAGAATTTCAAACTAAGAATTTCATATCCAGCCAAACTGAGCTTCATAAGTGAAGGAGAAATAAGATCCATTTCAGACAAGCAAATGCTGATGGAATTCATTATCACCAGACTTGCCTTGCAAGAGCTCTCAAAGGAAGCACTAAATATGGAAAGGAAAAACTGTTACCAGCCACTTCAAAAACACACTGAAGTACACAGTGACACTATGAAGCAACCATATAAACAAGTCTTCAAAATAACCAGCTAGCATTATGATGGCAGGATCAAATCCACACATAGCAATACTAACCTTAAATGTAAATAGGCTAAATGCTCCAATTAAAAGACATAGAGTGGCAAGCTGCCTGAAGAACCAGGAACCATTGGTATGCCATCTTCAAGAGACCAATCTCACATGCAAAGAAACACATACACTCAAAATAAAGGGATGAGAAAAATTTACCAAGCAAATGGGAAACCAAGAAAAGCAGAAGTTACAATCCTAGTTTCTGACAAAACAGGCTTTAAACCAATAAAGATTTAAAAAGACAAAGTAGGGCATTACATAATAGTATGAAGGAGATAGAGACATGAAAAGCCCTTCAAAATACTGACGAATCCAGGAGCTGTTTTTTGATAAGTAAAACAAAATAGATACAACACTAGCTAGACCAACAAAGAATAAAAAAGATTCAAATGCACACAATAAGAAATGCTAAGGGCGATATCACCACTGACCCCACAGAGATAGAAACCACCACAAAAGAATACCATAAACACTTCTATGCACATAAACTAGAACGTCTAGAAGAAATGGATGATTCCCGGGCACATACACCCACCCTAGACTGAACCAGGAAGAAATTGAATCCCTGAACAGACTGATAATGAGTTCTGAATTTTAGGCAGTAATAAATAGCCTACTAACCAAAAAAAGCCCAGGACCAGAAGGATTCACAGCTGAATTCTACCAGAGGTACAAAGAAGAGCTGCTACTATTCCTTCTGAAACTATTCCCAAAAAATTGAAAAGGAGGAACTTCTCCCTAACTCAATCTATGAGGCGAGAATCATGCAGATACCAAAACCTGGTGAAGATACACAAACAGAAAACTACAGGCCAATATCCTTGGTGAATATTGATGCAAAAATCTCAATAAAATACTGGCAAACCAATGCTAGAAGCACATCAAAATCTTATCCACTGTGACCAAATAGGCTTCATTCCTGGGATGTGAGGTTGGTTCAACATATGCAAAACAATAAATATGATTTATCACATAATCAAAACTAAAAACAAAAACCACATGATTCTTTCAATAAATGCAGAAAAGGCCTTCAATAAAATTCAACATCCCTTCAGGTTAAAACTCTCACTAAACTAGGTATTGAAAGAACATACCTCATAATAATAACAGCCATATATGACAAACCCACAGCCAATATCATACTGAATGGGCAAAAGCTGGAAGAATTCCCCTTGAAAATCAGCACAAGACAAAGATGCCCTCTCTCACCACTCTTACTCAACACAGTATTGGAAGTTTCACCATGGCAATCAGGCAAGAGAAAGAAATAAAGGGTAATGGAATTGGAATAGAGAAAGTCAAACTATCTTTGTTTGCAGAAGACATGATCCTGTATCTAGAAAATCCCATTGCCTCAGCCCAAAAGCTTCTTAAGTTGATAGGCGACTTCAGCAATGTATCAGGATACAAAATAAATGTGCAGAAATCACTAGCATTCCTATACCCAACAACAGGGAAGCCAAGAGCCAAATTATGAATGAACTCTCATTCACAATTACCACAAAAAGAATAAAATACTTAGGAATACAGCTAACAAGGGAAGTGAAGGACATCTTCAAGGAGAACTACAAACCACTGCTGAAAGAAATCAGAGATGATATAAACAAATGGAAAAACATTCCATGCTCATGAATAGGAAGAATCAATATTGTGAAAATGGCCATACTGCCCCCAAAGCAATTTATAGATTCAATGCCACTCCTATTAAACTACTATTGGCATTCTACACAGAATTAGAAAAAAAAACATTTAAATTCATATGAAACCAAAAAAGAACACAAAGAGCCAAGGCAATCCTAAACAAAAAGAACAAAGCTGGAGGCATCAAGCTACCCAACTTCAAACTATACTACAAGGCTACGGTAACCAAAGCATCATGGTACTGGTACAAGAACAGACATGTAGATCAATGGAACAGAGTAAGAACCCAGAAATAAGACTGCACACCTACAACCATCTGATCTTTGACAAACCTGACAAAAATAAGCAATGCAGAAATGATTGCCTATTTAATAAATGGAGCTGGGAGAACTGGATAGCCATATGCAGAAAATTGAAATGGACCCCTTCCTTACATCATATACAAAGATCACCTCAAAATGGATCAAAGACTTAAACGTAAATCCTAAAACTGTAAAAACCCTAGAAGAAAATCAAGGCAACGCCCTATAGGATGTAGACACAAGCAAGTATTTCATGACAAAGATGCCCAAAACAATTGCAAAAAAAAAAAAAAAAATTGAGAAACAGGATCAGGATCTAATTAAACTAAAGAGCTTCTGCACAACAAAAGAAATTATCAACAGAATATACAGACAACCTACACAATGGGAGAAAATTTTTGCAAACTATGCATCTGACAAGGTCTAATCCAGCATCTAAAAGGAACTTAAATTTACACACAAAAAAAAATCCATTTAAAAGTGGGCAAAGGACATGAACAGACACTTCTCAAAAGAAGACATACATGCAGCCAACAAACATATATAAAAAAATTCAACATCATTGATCAGAAATGCAAATAAAATCCACAGTAAGATACCATCTCACGCCAGTCAGAACAGCTATTATTTAAAAAGTCAAAAAAATAAAAAACAATCGATTCTGGCAAGGTTGTGAAGAAAAAGTGCTTTTACACTGTTGGTGGGAGTTGAGAAATAAGAAAGCTTTTACAGTGTTGGTGTGAATGTAAATTAGTTCAACCATTGTAGAAGACAGTGTGGTGATTCCTCAAAGACCTAGAGGCTGAAATACCACTTGACACAGCAATCCCATTACTGGGTATATACCCAAAGGAATAGAAATGGTTCTATTATAGATATACATGCATGTGTGCATTCACTGCAGCACTATTCACAGTAGCAAAGATATGGAATGAATCTAAATGCCCATCAATGATAGACTGGATAAAGAAAATGTGGTAAATATATGTGATGGAATTCTACATAGCCATAAAAATGAACAAGATCATTTCCTTTGCAGGGACATGTATGGAGCTGGAAGCCATTATCCTCAGCAAACCAGTGCAGGAACAGAAAACCAAATACTGCATATTCTCACTTATAAGTGGGAGCTAAATGATGAGAACACATGGACACATGAGGGAACAACACATACTGGGGCCTGTCAGAGGGTCGGGGGTGGGAGGAAAAAGAGCATCAGAAAGAATAGCTAATGTATACTAGGCTTAACATCTGCATGATGGGATGATCTGTGTAGTGAACCACCATGATACATGTTTACCTGTGTAACAAACCTGTATATCCTGCCCATGTACCCTGGAACTTAAAAGTTAAAAATTTTTTTAAAATATATTCTGTTAAGACTGTTTAGTAAGAGTGTGTGAACACTATGTTATGGTCAAACAGAAATTAGAAATGAAGTATAATTATTATTGCTATAAAAGTTTCCTAATCAAAATTATAATTAAGTTGATACTACTGTTTCTATACATAAATATTATAACACATAAATAATATATATTGTTTCAAAATATACAAACACTGTAAAAATGAGAAGTTCAAGAAAGGTTATAAGAGGAGGAACACTATTGGCCTACAGGGGACCTCAGGATAATGTTTAACTGATTTAAATATTATACACTTGAAAAAATCTGTCATAGAGAATTAAGAAGAAAAATACATTTAGACTATTTGGTTCATAACACATATAGTCATTTTGTTTTTAAAATTAAATAATACAGTATCTTCAGTATGATCAGCATTTTACACAAATGAAAACATAATGTAATGAAATGGGATTTTATGCACTTTTAGCAAAGCTAATGGAATATAAAAATAAAGAAGGGAATTGGTGAGGCAAGAAAAAGGAGAGAGGAAGAGAATAAAGGAGGAAATTCTCTTTTCAAGGAGAACATGTGATCACAATGTCATTGCATTGCTTTGACACTAACCCAGAGTGAAAATAAGTAATGAGGCATCAATATACTACTAATCTTAACAAGATTTGTTTCTTTTCTTGTCTTTCTTTCTTTTTTTTTTTTTTTTGAATGATTTTCAGCAGTTCAGGAGAGTATATAGACACTAATTTCTACCTGGGGAGATACTGTGGAACTAAATAGTGAGTAGTGGGACCAACTAGATAATCTTCAGGGCCCAGTGCAAAATAAAACTTCAGAGCCCCAGATGGGCGCAGTGGCTCACGCCTGTAATCCCAGCACTTTGGGAGGCAGAGGCGGGCAGATCACGAGGTCAGGAGATCAAGACCATCCTGTCCAACATGATGAAACCCTGTCTCTACTAAAATTAGACAAAATTTAGCTGCAAAAATTAGCTGGGTGTGGCGGCAGGCTCCTGTAATCCCAGCTACTTGGGAGGCTAAGGTAGGAGAATTGCTTGAACCCAGGAGACAGAGGTTGCAGTGAGCAGAGATCGCGCCACTGCACTCCAGCCTGGGTGACAGAGGAAGACTCTGTCTCAAAATAAATAAATAAATTAATTAATTAATTAAAAATTTAAAAAAACTGCAGAGCCCCTTGTTCAATAAGTATTAAGAATTTTAGGATGCAAATGGCTGAATATTAAACCAAGTGCAGGACCATTCTAAACAAGGAGCCCTGAGCTACTTCACAGTCATATGTCCAAGAAGCCAGTTCTGATGGTGAGTTTAAGAGCATTATTTATTAAGGATCAAGTATTTGCTATTCTAGTTTGGATCATTATGTGTATTTTAGAGGTTATCTTAAAATATTTTTTACCAGGTGACAAGGATAACAGTAAAAACTCAAGCCTTGAGTTTTCAAGGAGCAAACTCAGAATCTTGTTACTGTACTATTTGTGAGCTGGGCTGTCTGCAGAAATATATTTTGTCAAGGTCTTTTCTCTAGCAATAGAGAGAGTTAACTAATGAATTTATGGCTAAATTCATCCCGCTTCCCCGGTTCTTGAAGTACAGTAACATAATCACATAGAGTACCTTGGTAAATGACATTTCCTCCTACATTAAAGAACTTTCTTGCTTCCAACATTCAGTATTTTAGTGAATTTTATGGGATTTAAGTGCCAACCACTTAATTAAAGATATAATTTTATTCTCTGTGTTGTGCTCCCTAACCCCCCTAACTCCTGCAAATTACTCCACATTTTTTTTTCTGAGAAAAGGACATGAAGAAAGACTTATCTAAGCAGTACAATTTGTACTTAAAAGGTTGTCTAATATCACATGGGATATTACATGAAAATGATATTTCACTGCAAAATAAAGATCAGATAGAAAAAAAAAGAAATCTGACTCACAAAGTCACATTTTTATTCTTCCTACATTATAGAGATGTCTTTGAGGTGAGAGGCCCTGAGGTTTTACCACTTGGTTTATAGATATATGTATGTGTAGGAATAAATTTATCTAAATTAGTCCCAGGTACATTATAGTGATTACCTAAGAAAACAAAGCTAAAAGTATACTTTGGTCTTGTCTCTTATTACACAGCACTGCTATTCCTTGTGTCTATCTCAGTCATCAAATGCAGCACCAAAGTACAAAGGAGGTAGTGCCAAATGGACTGCTAAGTACAGTATACGAAGAGAATTATTATAATTCCTGATTCATTTTCTTATTCTAAAAGTATCATTGTTATGACATTATTTATGATATTATACACTAGAATTTCGGTCTTTAAAAATCTATCTCCTGTAAAAAAAAAAAAAAAAAAAAGTCATCATGTTTGACCCTTCAAGGTACCACAGTTTAGTCTACCCACTGGCTCTGAATGCATTCTTTTTAGTTTAAATTTATTTGAAATAAGTTCTGTCTATTGATTCTATTATCTAATATTATGACCTAGAATAAAATGGGGGGATTTAAGTCAAGAAAGAGAACTAAGACTCCTATCTATATAACCATAGATTTGCTGGCTCTTGTCCCTGCTACTTGCTAATCAAGAACTTCTAGCTTCCAAACAAACCTCCCAAAACTAGGTAGAGACAATTTATTATATAATCTTCAGGAAGCCAAGGTTTATGCTTGTTTTGTTCATTGTTATATTCACAGACTCTGTCATCATGCCTAGTATGTAATTGATGATCATTAAATATTTACTAAAATTGTTTATAACATTTACTAACATTTTATAAAAATGTGATTTTCATGAAGCTGACAAAAAGTAAAAATATATTTGTCTCTTTAAAAAAACACTAGCAATCTAAAGAACGTGAAAAAAAATGAAAGTCAAGTTCTATCTATCTCTGATTTCATTTTAGACATCACACATTTGCTATCCATATGTATCATCTATTAACTTTGTGGCATTATTTAGTGAACAAAAATTTCTTATTTTGATGTGATCAAATTCAACTTTTTTAAAATTTTATCATTATTATACTTTAAGTTTTAGGGTACATGTGCACAACGTGCAGGTTAGTTATATATGTATACATGTGCCATGCTGGTGTGCTGCACCCATTAACTCGTCATTTAACATTAGGTATATCTCCTAATGCTATCCCTCCCCACTCCCCCCACCCCACAACAGTCCTCAGAGTGTGATGTTCCCCTTCCTGTGTCCATGTGTTCTCATTGTTCAATTCCCACCTATGAGTGAGAACATGCGGTGTTTGGTTTTTTGTCCTTTGATAGTTTGCTGAGAATGATGATTTCCAATTTCATCCATGTCCCTACAAAGGACACGAACTCATCATTTTTTATGGCTGCATGGTGTAAATGTGCCACATTTTCTTAATCCAGTCTATCATTGTTGGACATTGGGTTGGTTCCAAGTCTTTGCTATTGTGAATAGTGCTGCAATAAACATACGTGTGCATGTGTCTTTATAGCAGCATGATTTATAGTCCTTTGGGTATATACCCAGTAATGGGATGGCTGGATCAAATGGTATTTCTAGTTCTAGATCCCTGAGGAATCGCCACACTGGCTTCCAAAATGGTTGAACTAGTTTACAGTCCCACCAACAGTGTAAAAGTGTTCCTATTTCTCCACATCCTCTCCAGCACCTGTTGTTTCAAACTATACTACAAGGCTACAGTAACAGCATGTACCAAAACAGCATGGTACTGGTACCAAAACAGAGATATAGATCAATGGAACAGAACAGAGCCCTCCGAAATAATGCCACATATCTACAACTATCTAATCTTTGACAAACCTGAGAAAAACAAGCAATGGGGAAAGGATTCCCTATTTAATAAATGGTGCTGGGAAAACTGGCTAGCCATATGTAGAAAGCTGAAACTGGATCCCTTCCTTATACCTTATACAAAAATTAATTCAAGATGGATTAAAGACTTAAACGTTAGACCTAAAACCATAAAAACCCTAGAGGAAAACCTAGGCATTACCATTCAGGACATAGGCATGGGCAAGGACTTCATGTGTAAAACACCAAAAGCAATGGCAATAAAAGCCAAAATTGACAAATGGGATCTAATTAAACTAAAGAGCTCTGCACAGCCAAAGAAACCACCATCAGAGTGAACAGGCAACCTACAAAATGGGAGAAAATTTTCACAACCTACTCATCTGACGAAGGGCTAATATCCAGAATCTACAATGAACTCAAACAAATTTACAAGAAAAAAACAAACAACCCCATCAAAAAGTGGGCAAAGGACATGAACAGACACTTCTCAAAAGAAGACATTTATGCAGCCAAAAAACACATGAAAAAATGCTCATCATCACTGGCCATCAGAGAAATGCAAATCAAAACCACAATGAGATACCATCTCACACCAGTTAGAATGGCAATCATTAAAAAGTCAAATTCAACTTTTAAATCTAAGTGTTTATGCTTTTGAAATTTTGTTTGTTTCCACAGATTGCAAAGGTATTCTCCTATATTTTCATTTATTAGCTTTATATTTTTACCTTTCATATTTTGGTTTTTTATTCACCTAGATTCTACTTTGGCCTACAGTGTTAACATCAATCCAGTTTTACTTTTATCTGTGGATAGATCTAGCTTTCCAAACATCATCCTAAACAAGCTCACTTTATTATTTGCTGCTGAGTTCATTATTTCATGTTACAATGAAGAAATCCACAGAAAAGGATCCTACGTGCATCCAGACAGTTGGAGGACAGGTTATATACAAATAAATGAGACTAAGAATAATAGACTTCTAAATAGCTACATGTATGCTAAAAGACATAGGATAAATGCTGTCAAATTTTTTAGGAAAAATAATTTTCCATTTAGGATATCAATATATCAAATGAGTTGAATATATAATAAAGGTAATTTCAATTTTTTTTTTTTTGAGATGGAGTCTCACTCTGTAGCCTAGGCTGGAGTACAGTGGCGCAATCTCGACTCACTGCAACCTCTGCCTCCCAGGCTGAAGCCAATTCTCCTGCCTCAGCCTCCCAAGTAGCTGGGATTATAGGTGCGTGCCACCACACTGGGCTTATTTTCATATTTTTAATAGAGACAAGGTTTCACCATGTTGGCCAGGCTGGTCTCAAGCTCCTGACGTCAGGTGATCCACCCGCCTTGGCCTCCCACAGTGCTGGGATTACAGGCGTGAGCCACCACAGCCCAGCTGATAATTTCAATTTTTAAGCACTCAGAATATATACTTCACATCCACACTCTCTTGGATTGAATTGTGGAATATGTCCTGCAAAACAAGAGAGTTAACCAAAATTAAAAAGTCATTCCAGATAATGGCAGCATATTCAACCCAGAATAGCAGCAAGTAGAAGCCTCAGGATGAAATGCATGTCTAGAAAACAACAATTTCACTTAGAGCATGAGCAAGAGTGCTCAAAACAAAAAATAAAAAAGATGGGGAGAGAGGAAGGAGATTGGTAGAATAGATAATACAATACAACCATATTTGGAAAGTGAAAAAAGGCAACGTATTTTACTCTAAAACGTAGCTAAAAACTTTTTTTTTTTATGAGTTCACAGGTTGGCTAATTCTGTTAATACCAACTGGATTTACTCAAGTGTATTCAGTCAGCTGTCAGCTTAGCTAAGGAATAAAAGGTCCAGAAAGGTTGCAGCTGGGACCACTCAGTTGTTATCCCCGAAGTCTCTGATCCTTCAGTAGGTTGGACTGGCCTTGCTCTCATGGCATGCACAAAGATCCGGCCAGGCGCAGTAGCTCACGCCTGTAATCCTAGCACTTTGGGAGGCCGAGGAGGCCCGATCACCTGAGGTCAGGAGCTCGAGACCAGCCTGGCCAACATGGTAAAACCCCATCTCTACTAAAAATACAAAAATTAGCCGGGCATGGTGGCAATGTGCCTATAATCCCAGCTACTTGGGAGGCTGAGGCAGGAGAATCCCTTGAGCTAGGGAGGCAGAGGTTGCAGTGAGCCGAGATCAACCCACTGCACTCCAGGCTGTGCGACAAGAGCAAGACTCCCCCCCCAAAAAAAAAAAAAAAAAAAAAATCCAAGGGAGAAAATAAAAATTCCTAATGCTTTTTGAAGCCTCTCCTTGCATCAGTTCTGCCAAAGTGTCAGTGTAAAAGCAAACCCATATGGCAAACCTCAGACTAACTTTGGGAAGATACTTTTAAAGGGTGTGAACATAGCAAGGTGTAAAAATTGAGTCCAGTAATACAATAAATCTATCACAAAATGTACAGATGCAAGAATTTAATCTTCAACTATTGTAGGTAGAAAACAGAAAATGATCATAAAATTGATAAATCAAGAAATAAGCATTTTACTTCAAGAAAGTTACTAGAAGAAACTAATAGGAGTTAATAGAACTTGCTTCAGAAGAAGGATTTGAGGGATGAAAATTTGGGGAAGAGGACAAATATTCTTCATTTTAAGACTTTAAGCACTGTGATTTAAAAGAAAAATGTGCTTGGATTACTTTAAAATATAAATTATGAGTAAATAATAAAATTTTATAGTTGTAAGTTATGAATGCAGAAAGACACCACTCTCAAGAAAATGCTCACTTGTATCAAAAAAGCTAGCAAGAAAGTATTTCGAGAGAAGAACTATGGCTTTTTTTTTTTTGTGACAGTCTCACTCTGTTGCCCAGGCTGGAATGCAGTGGCATGATCTCGGCTCACTGAAACTTCCACCTCCCGGGTTCAAGCAATTCTCCTGACTCAGCCTCCCAAGTAGCTGATATTACGGGTGCCTCACCACGCCCGGCTAATTTTTGTATTTTTAGTAGCGATGGCGTTGACCATGTTTGCCAGGCTGAACTACTGACCTCAGGTGATCCGCCCGCCTCAGCCCCCCAAAGTGCTGGGATTACAGGTGTGAGCCACTGCGCCTGGCCCTATGGCATGTTTTTTTAAGCACAAGTCAGAAAAGCAATACCTTGAAAGGAGTATAAATAGTGTATCTGAATTATTTTAAAAGAACGTCTATAAAAATGCCTGTGGAAAAAAGTAGAATTTGTGTAGGAAGAAGATAAATCAAAACTAAATTTTCTATTCTGCTAAAGCCAAAAGGGCCGAGACATTGTATTCCTTATAATATATAGTAGCAAACAACTTGGAGCTTAGTAAAAGAAACAACAGTAGAAAAAATTATTTAAACCCCAAGAGAGTCATCTACAACATGGAATGTTCATCTAAGAACACAGATTTCTGTGGATTTTTTTGTATTCACCATTGTTTATGCTGCTAATAGAAATCACAAACAGTACTATTCTTTTTTTCATAAGCACACTTAAACCATTTGGGATATTTCATATAAAATATTAACAGAATGTAATATAACTGGGTTAAGTAAATGTCCCATCTCTAAAACTATCTGATACTTTGGAAAACAGAGTTCCATTTTGATTTTTGTATTTCTAACATTATTTCCTCCATGTATCCTCACTGAAATTGTTAGAGCCTAACTATCTAGAGTGTATTATAATTATTTATGCAGTCAGATGCTCCCCCAACTAGGTTATTATTTCTGTAAAGATGAGAACTCTGTTTTGTCATATTCATTTAGAGTCTCTAACATGTAGCACAGCACCTGTCACACAGTAGGTGTTTAATGTAACTTGACTGAATAAATAATAAAGAAATGAATTATTCTGCCTCAACAACTACAATACATTTAATAGTGAATAAACTACAATTGTTAGAAAAATGATATTATCTACTCTATATAAGGCACTAAGTTTGAGAAGCAGAGAGCAAAACCATAATCCTTCTCAAGCAATTTATACTCTAAAGGAAAGCAACATACATCTATTGAGTAGCTACTATATGGCAAGAACATGTGGATGTTTGTATTTATTATCTCATTAGATCAACAAACAACCCTTGAAGTTTTATTATCCTTGAGATGACAGATACTACTGAAATCAAAGTGCTATCACAATATTTACCTATGTACCCCACTATATGTGTTTCTAATTTTTCAAACAAATTCTTCCTCTTTGTTGTGGCTGGTTGCTAAAGATTTTCTTTATCTACAACTTCCAGTATATCACATAGTGGGCTGTCTTTCCAAAATATTTCACCAATTTTCTGGCTCCTTTTTGCATACAAGTTTGAAGTCCTAAAACTTAAACCAGATAATCTAATTCTTAATTTCTAAAACTTAAGATTAACATATTATAAACTTATGTAATATGTTACTGTTTATAAATTTGTTAATATGTTATGAATATGATTATTAACTGCTACTTATTTAATTATTATCTTATGGCCAGGAACTTTGCTAAGCATTCCATAAATATCATATTTAATCTCCTCCATGATAATGTGGGAAGATTTCTGTCAACTGCATTATCTTAGATATGGTGACTGTGGCTCACATGGATTTAACAGTTTGCCAAGGTCACATATCTAGAAAGTTATCTGTCTAACTGAAAGACTCTACTTGACCACTATATTATACTATCTATTATATCTGTGAGGTGAACAGCATTATTTGGCCCCATTTTAAAAGTATGATACATTGAGAAACTAATACATTGAGAGACCAAATGTTCCACAGGTAATAAGCTTTGTCTTTCTAATCTCAATTTTAGTGTGGGGGAATTAAATAGTACACCAGTAAGTAGAAAAGGTAATAAACACTTGCTTTCTATATTTTACTTTTCAAAGAAGTAGAAAAAGGGAGAAAAGCCAAGACAGTTACCATTATTAGTGATAACTTTTATGAACACCTTTCTGAGGCTGCCCAAATTTATTTTAAAACTCTAAGCATGAAAGTATACTTCACAAAGAGTAGACAGTAATTTAATATAAATTTCAAAGAAATTTATACAATTATCTATATATTATATTTACATATATGTTTATATGTGCCTCCAAAGAGATTATCAAAACTATGCAAGCCATCTATAATCAATCCCCTGTGTTCTTTATCTTATGAAGGGCTTTATAGGACCATAAAGTATGAGAAGACTTTGAGATCTAAATTGGCCTTGGAAGGCTCTTGAAAGCTAATATTTACATGTCCCTGTTATATTTGTGCCTCTATTTTTTATTAGTTATCACAAGTATTTATAGTATTTCAGATTACTAAAAACCAAAATAAATATACAAAAAAATTCTCTTTGATATCATTGGAGAATAAAGGGTCTGATACTTGCAAGGTCATTTAGATCTTAAAGTACTTCATCTCATTACATCATATTCCATAAAACAAATCTCTCTCTCATTACTGGTGTTAGCCACCACATAATTAAAACCCAAACTATTTATGATTTTTAATACATTAAATAGCATCATGGAGCTACTTGTAACCCACAGACCTGGTCTGGCAGAAGGAGAAAGTTGGCCAAGCTGGTTGAGAATTTTACGCAAGCCAAATTTATCAGTGGCAAAATCCCAAGTAGAAATAACTACACTGTCAAAATAGATCCTGCCAGGCGTTCCTTGTATTGGAGAAAGATCAACCCAACATGGGGTTGGCTAGTCAATCATCCTTCTGTTTCAGAGATGCCCCTAAGATGGGGCAGGCTCTCAGAGGAATTCAACTTAAGACATAAAGAGCTGCTTATGAGAAAGAGCCAAAATCACTACCTAGAACAAAAGTGGGAGACACTAGTTATTAAGAGGCTCTGGACTCAGGCAACAAACAAGAGTTTCAGTTCCATCATTTAGCAGCTAGAGGATCGTGGGCAGCACACTCATTGTTTTTAAATAAAAACTGGAACAAAAATAATTACTTTGCAGAGATGTTGTGAGGATTAAAGATAATGTACACAAAGTGCCTAGCACAATATCTGGCACAAACCAGCCTCACAAATTACAGACATTTTTCACTACGTGATAGAATTCTAGGAGTTCCTGGAATAGCAGATGAAAGGTTATAAATCAGGGTGATTAAAGCACACTGATGTTTAGTGGTGAACAAGATTCTGAAACAATCATTTGTTACAGCTAACAAATATAAAACAACCTGTTTTCTTCTGTCTATACTGTACTCCTACAGTCCTAGAAAAAAAAGAGAAAGAATTCACAAAAGCTCAGTGATAAAAGCAATAATGATTTGAAACAAGTAACCTCAATAATTTCTTTAAAGTGGATAAATTAGGCAATGAGTATGTAACACACATAGGGAAGAAAATCTGAAATTAGATCATACTTAACTGTTGACTGAGACATTAAATGAATGTATTAATTCAAAATACAAGGTATTACATATTCAGGATATATGCTTTTAATAATTATTATTCTTTTTATCAATATAGGTAACTGAGCTCTTGAAAATTATTATGTGATGTACAATTTAGCTCTATTTTTATTCACAAATATTTTAAAGACCATCCTATATGTCCAATACGTGGTTAAGCATTGGGAAACCAATGGTAAGAAGAATAGGCAAGTCCCTATCCATATTAAGTCAAAATTTCAACCAATACCTTTAAAACATTTTTTGGCACTTGGTCTTATAAAGATTTTACTAGCTTGCTAATTTTTGTGTCACCAAAACAAGTGTTGTACTCCTGATACTTGAAATGTAGAATAACTATGAGGAACTCTAATCTTTGTCCAGAAATTAAATATAAATAGCAATACATCATTACATGTGCCAACTATTGCTGGCAAAATTATTGATTTTTAAAGGGTCAGACATCTTAATATCACTATAGTTAGCAGAGTTTTTGATGAGCATTTCATTTTAATAGTCATGGAGGATGTTTTCTTTGTAATAAATTTGTTGAAAACCTCCTTTATGAATGCCTTCTGTAATGGAAATCTTACCTATAAACATGCACAATATACTACCAACTCATAATATGATCATTGCTTTGAATTGATATTGGTATGCGCTACGGCCATAAGAAAAGCATATAATGTTTCTGAATTCCTTCTCGTTGAATTGAATATGCATTGAAATTCAGTGCAATAAGTAGGGTTATCTGCCTTGCATTACACATAATGAAAATTCCCACTCTTCAGTCTGTGGGCTGAAAGGCTGATGAAACACTTTGTGACAGCTTTGCTTCATAACTTTTCCTCATGACTAAAGAAAAATGACCTTCCATCTGGTTCACAGAAATGACTGAAATTTCAACTCCTGTGTACAGTATCTGTAATATTGATATGGGACTTAAAATTAAATATTCCTGAGGTTATCACATCTGTCAAATAAAGTACTTCTGTTTTAACTGTATTTTAATATTATTTAATGTAAATTATTGGCATAATATAAATTATCCCATGCAGTTTAATTAAAATCAATTCAAAGTAAGTTATGTAGCAAAAACTAAAATACATTCAAATCAAACAAAGAAAATGTATAATCACAAACCTGAAAACAATATTCCAGAGCTTTAACAAACTCCTGAAATTTGTTATTGATCAGGCAGACCAATACTTTCGTATTTGCATTTATATTTAAAATACATTCTTCTAAAATATATTTTTTAAATTTTAAACAAATTAAAAATTAACAGAATGATGTATTGATCTCTCAAATATCAAATGACACCAAGTAAGTTTCATAAAGTAAATTTTCACTTTTCTCTGTGACTTTCCTACAAACATACTATATGGAATGGCAGAGGCATCTGAAGAAACGTATAGAAATCAGGAAATATATTTGTTTTCAACTGAAATACAGACTATTTTAAAAACTGTTTTGTACTTCACTAGTTTCCTCTTTTCTCATTTCTCTTCCTGTATCATTCATCTAGCAGATTCACAAATCTTGATGAATTCATCCATCTGCCTCTCAATAACTGCATCTGGACAGCTAAGTACAATTCAACCAGGGAAAGTATGACTATGAATTATTTAACCAGGGCTCCAGCAATTTTGCTATAATTTTCAAGTTAATTGATTTTCACATACTCTGTAACTACTGTTGGACACTCTCTCCATATTTCTCAATCCACCCACTCTGTAGTTTAGATTAATCAGTTTATTTTCACTTATGGAGGTCCAGGTAGAGCAGCTGTCCTGAGTAACTTTTGCTCAAGTAGTGACTCAGAGATCAGGCTCGTTCCATTTTGTAAATTCATCTTATAGTCAGTTTCCAATAGGAGTAAACTACATTAGAAATTCAGAGAGAATATTTAGTATAAGGAGTAAGTTAAATCAGTGCTAGAAGATTGAAAACGTGAATAATGGAACACTGAGGAAATACTATCTCTGGTGAGACAGTATCACCAGAAAGCACATACTGCCCCTAGGTTGGAGACCAAAGGTAACAGGTAGGAGTTAGAGAATCGAGACATTTGGGCAAGATGCCATGGATCTGGGACTCAAGAGTTGAAGAGGGCCATTATCTGGCTGTCACCTCTGAGATATAATATAATACCTATTATGGAACAAGGAGATTTGTTCTATAATTGCTGGAATAAAAGCTGGCGACTGGTACCAACTGCTGCTGCTAAGGTAAAGGGCCACAGTTAGTGTAACACCGACAGGGATGAAAAGCAGACATAAAGGAGGAAGTCCCTTCTTCCATTTTCCTCTCTTTTGAGCTCTTTTTATTGTTCCCTATTGGCAGAGCCTAAGAGTCATCTGGCAAAGAAGAAATGCAATTTGCTAAGACTCACTGCAGAATGGCAAAGCAGTAAGTAAAAAGGCAGGTTTGGAACTGACAGGCAATAGTTTAGCAATCATCACAACTTTATCTAAATGCTCAAAAACCTCTTAATTCAGTTGTAGTTTAGAAAAAGAGAGAATTCAGAGATGTCCCCATGGGTTAAATGGGCCAGTGTACATTGCCTCCACCAATACTTACTTTGGCCAAAAATCAGATACCTGGATGCACCTAATGACAAGGGAAGCTGCGACCTGTATGTCCAGGAAGGATGAGAGAACATGAGTATTATGAAGCACTAGCAGTTTCTACCACTTCTCCACATCAGTCTCCTCACCCATGTACCTTAATTTTTTATTTCACAGATAAAGTATAAGCCATCACACAGAAACTCCCTCAGTTCTGCAACTGAACCCATTCTTATCTTCTTTTTATCAGATAGAATGGAGGAAGACTGTGTCCTGTTATCAGAGAGCGGTCTGATCATACATGCTAGAGCATTAACAACCCAGACAAGTGCAGAACAAAGATATTAAGAAGTAGGGAATGTGTGGAAAGCCAGGACTGATAATACTGAAAGCCTCTAAAAGAGAAGGGACAATATCTCATGTGTCCTTCAGACGATTGTCTAGGACAGGGCACGTAGCATACACACTATTCCAAAACATTCATTTATTTAATTCAATAAATATTCATTGAGCACTTATTATTTGCTATACATTGAAGAAAAAGCAGTAAACAAAATACAAAAGGGGTTTGCCTCATCCAACTTACATTTAGTGGATAATGACAGCTAACATATACCAAGCACCTTCGATGTGCATTCCTGAGTGTTTTACATATATTAATTCACTTAATCCTTACAAGAATCCTATAAGTATTGTCTCTATCCTATTATTCAGATGAGAAAACTGAAGCACATAAGCATTAAGTAACTTGCATAAGTAACAGAGCTGAAATTCAAACCAGATAAACTGGCTCAAGAACCCATGGCTGTATCACCACCCTGGATTATTATGGGTTAAATGACACATAGTATACAGATTTATTAAAATTAGTTATCTGTTACTATGTTTAATGATGAATACAAGAGAAATAGAGATGAAGGCAGGGCTATTCAAACCTAAAGTCTGGGCTCATTACCTTATTTCCTACTGTCTTCATTACCTTATTTCCTATTGTCTTTCTAAAGAAAAAAAAAATAGAGTAGCTATAATCACATCTAGAATAGAATTACATTCTTCTATGAGG
Organism: Pan paniscus; assembly: GCF_029289425.2. Taxonomy (NCBI): domain Eukaryota; kingdom Metazoa; phylum Chordata; class Mammalia; order Primates; family Hominidae; genus Pan; species Pan paniscus. The sequence goes on along the minus strand of NC_073258.2, from coordinate 91,209,048 downwards.
AAAGAAAATGTCCCCCACATTTCTTAAGCCTTGCCCCTTCCCAACTAAACTAAAGTGGACATTTATTTTCTTGCCTTCCCTACTCATTAATGTACTCAACAAATGTTTATTCAGTGATAATTCAATTATAGGCTATGTACAAGGTGCTAAGGACACTAGGGATGAACAAAACAGTCTCTCCCTCCCGAAACCTACACACTAATAAAAGGACACAGAGATGCAAGCGGACAATTACAAAGAAAGCAAAAATTGTGATAACAAAATTATGGGCACTCATGAGAGGAGGGACATCTATCCCACCCTTGATAAGAAGTAGAAGGCTTCCCTGGGGAAACAAATACTAAGCTGACATTCAAAGGATGAGTAGATATGGTTGAGGAGAAGAAGCAAAAACAGGATGAAGAATCATTCCAGGCAAAGGAGCAAGATGTCCAAAATCCCAGCTTAGGATGTATACACTTCACTGAAAATAGATCACTTTGGCATGAGGTTGGTCATTGGAGGAATGGCTAGATAGAAAAGAGCAAGGGAAGAATGATGAAGGCTTTGTAAGGCAAATGAAGGATGTTTAGCTGGAAGAAATAACATCTGCAGCACAGAAGAACAAGGGAATGAGGCAAACTGGGGGCAGTCCCAGTTAGGAAGGCCATGAAAGCAGCAGGTAGAAGTAAGAGATAACAAGAGGTTAAATGTTTTCTGACTATTACTTGAAATAGGTCCCTGTCTATGATAAATGAGTCAGCCTATGTAGGTTAAATAAAGAGGAAGATACCCTAAATTATTTCCTTTTACAGGTAGTAATTATTAATTGATTTCCAGCAGTATCAAGCCATTTGGCCTGTTTACTGGTGCTGTCACTTTCTTTCTGCGTGACCCTAGGCAAGTTATTTAACCTTTATAAGTCTTTGTTTCTTTCTTTTTAAAGTGTGACTATTATTTCTGGAACCCACCTGTAGTGGATTGAATGGTGGTCCCTAACAACACATGTCTCTGTCCTAACCTCTGGAACCTTTAACGTGACCTCACTTGGAAAAAAGAGTCTTTACACATGTAATTAAGTAATGATCTCAAAATGAGATAATTCAGTATTATATAAATGACTCTAAATCCAATAACACTGTCCCTGAAAGAGATAGAAAAGACACGGACACAAAAGAGGAGAAGGTTATGTGAAGATGGGGCAGAGATTGGAGTTATGCAGCCGCAAGGCACAGAATGCCTGGAGCCACTAGACACTTGAAAAGTTAGTGAAGGATTCTTACCTCCAGCCTTCAGAGAGAGGATGACCCTGCCAACATTTTGATTTCAGACTTCTGTCTTCTAGAACTGCAAGAGAGTGAGTTCTTATTGTTTGAAACCACTAAGTTAGTGGTAATTTGTTACAGCAGCCTCAGGAAACAATACAGCACCTTGTAGAATTATAGTGAGGGGAGCATGAGAAAAACATGAAGGACAGTGCCTGGAATATTATGAGACATCAATAAATATCATTAACTAAAGGCTTAGACAAAATATAAGCATTTCCATCATGTGCTTCACAATGTGCTGTCATTGTTTCTCTGGCCAGTATCTGCTTTTTTTTTTTTAATCTCTCTCTATCAGTATTGCTTGTTCATAAAAGCTGGAGGCATCATGTTACCCATATTCAAACTATACTACAGGGGTACAGTAACCAAAACTATGTGGTACTGGTACAAAAATAGGCACCTAGATCAATGGAACAGAACAGAGAGCCCAGAAATAAGGCCATATACCTACAACTACCTGATCTTTGACAAAGCTGACAAAAACAATGAGGAAAATACTCCCTATTCAAATAAATAGTGCTGAGAAAATTGGCTAGCCATATGCAAAAGACTAAAACTGGACCCCTTCCTTACAACATATACAAAAATCAACTCAAGATGCATTAAAACTTAAATGTAAAACCAAAAACTATAAAAACTCTGGAAGACAACCTAGGCAATGCCTAGGAATGGGCAAAGATTTCATAACAAAAATACCAAAAGCAATCACAAAAGAAAGTAAAAATTGACAAGTGAGATCTAGTTAAACTAAAGAGCTTCTGCACAGCAAAAGAAACTATCAACAGAGTGAACAGACAATGTACGGAATGTGAGAAAACTTTTGCAAGCTGTGCATCTGACAAAGGTCTAATATCTAGTGTCTATAAGGAACTTAAACAAATTTACAAGAGAAAAGCAAATAGCCCCTTTAAAAGTGGGCAAAGGACACTTTTCAAAAGAAGACATGCATGTGGCCAAAAAACATATTAAAAAAGCTAAATATCACAGATCACTACAGAAATGCAAATCAAAACCACAATGAGATACCATCTCACACCAGTCAGAAGGGCTATTATTATAATAATAACTCAAAAAATAACAGATCGGGCAAGCCACTGTGGAAAGCGGTATAGTGATTCTTCAAAGAGCTAAAAGCAGAACTAACATTTGACCCAGCAATCTCATTACTGGGTATATACTCAGAGGAATATAAATCATTCTGCCATAAAGACACATGCACACAAATGTTCATTGCAGCGCTATTCACAATAGCAAATACATGAAATCAACCTAAATGCTGATCAATGACAGATTGGATAAAGATAATGTGGTGCATATACACCATGGAATACTATGCAGCCATAAAAAGAACCAGATCATGTCTTTTGCAGGAACATGGATGGAGCTGGAGCAAGCTATGCAGCAAGCTAATGCAGGGACAGAAAACCAAATACTGCATGTTGCTACCTGTAAGTGGGAGCTAAACGATGAGAACTTATGAACACAAAGAAGGAAACAACAGACACTGGGGTCTTCTTGAGGGTGGAGGATGGGAGTAGAGAGAGAAGCAGAAAAGATTACTATTGAATACTAAGCTTAATTCCTGGGTGATAAAATAATCTGTACAACAAACCCCCATGACATGAGTTTACCTATGTAACAAACCTTCACATGTACCCCCGAACTTAAAATAAAGGGTTTTTTATATATATATATATTTAGCTTATCCTCACAGCCATCAGCATACCTGGATGAAATAAATATAAAAAATTCAGAAAAACAAGATGGATTATTTTCCTTTACATTTTCCACAACAAAACAATCATCCTCTTTTATTTTTACAAAATTGGTCAAATTACACAATTACATTGCATTGTATGCTCCTGATAATAAGCAAAGAAGGATCTTTGTTTGATTAACTAAGCATCCACAGATCCTAGAATGGTGGGTTATAATCCAATAGTAATGTTTATTCCATTGCTCAAATTGTTACAGCTTTGGCCTTTGGATCTCAGTCTTTTCTATTGTGTGTGTGTGTGTGTGTGTGTGTGTGTTTAGCACTACAAAATGCTCCAGGTCATCTTGTATATTATGTGCCTTAAACCTAGAATCAGACATTTCCCCAAAAAGACCTGGCTTCTTATTTTGGAGAATAATATTATAAACCAACATCTGAGTGTTTGGTGTGCTCATTGTTACTGGTGTATCTTAGCTTCTAGGAACTCTCAACTGACCGAACAAAGAAAAATATGCATATGTACTAACCTGTGTATATACACAAATGCATAAAGATTTCTGTGTGTAACAGTCTGTATCTACATTACATATTTATGTCTCAAATTCTAATCCATTACTACGTGGTTCATTCCAGCGTTCTTAACTTGTCTATAATTCTCACTCCAAAAGTAAGAAACGTGGCTCCTACCATTCTTTATCTATTTACTTAATTGTTCAATTCTAGTATGCATGTATAGTGATTTCAGAATTATTAACTGTACCTCCATGAGAAGCTATTTTATCAGTCAGAATACAGTGTTTATGTTCATTTATTTTGTCTTTACTCTTAGCGTCTACACTCATTTCCAAGTTACTTGGATCAGCATATTTTTTTACCAGTGAGGTTTTTTTATACATTTTCAGTGAGGTTATTTTATACATTTGTAATAGTTGGATTATTTTGTTATACTCTGTGTGATCATTAAATTTTATTTACCAACTTGACCAGGACATCAGATGCCCAGACATTTGGTCAAACAATATCCTGGGTATGTTTATTAGTGTGTTTCTGGAGGATATTAATATTTGAATTGGTAGATTGAACAAAGCAGACTTCCCTTTCTAAGGGACATAGACCTCACTGAAGACCTCATTAGAAGAAAAAGTATGAGCAGGAGGGAATTCCTCCTGCTTGATTATTTGAGCTAGGACATTGGTCTTTTTTTTTTTTTTTTTTGGCCTGAAATATTGGCTCTTGTTAGGTCTTGAGACTGCCAGCATTTTTACTGGAACTTAGGCCATTGGCTCTCTTGTTTCTTGGGCCTTCAAATTCGGACAGAAATTATACCACTGGCCTTCTTGGGTTTCCAGTTTTCTGACTGCAGATCTTGGGACTTCTCAGCCTCCATAATCATGTGAGCAAATAATTCCTTAAATAAATCTCTCTCTTTTTGTCTTTACCTATATGTATATCTCCTAGTGGTCTATTTCTCTGAATAACTCTGAGCAACACAGTCTAAGTTTCATTCTGGAATTTCCAACTTCCTAAATGATTCCTTTGTTTGCATACATTAAGATTTGCTCTTTGTGCTGTAACGATCTACAAGTTTTGACAAATACATAGTGTCATGTCACTGTTACAGTATCATACAGAACAGTTAAAACATCCCTAAAAACATCCCCTGTCGCGTCATCTATTTGAATCTCTTCCCTCCCTGAACCCCTGGCAATTACTATCTATTTACTATCTCTATAGTTTTGCCTTTCAAGATTGTCATAGAAATGGAATCATGTGGCATGTAGCCTTTTCAGATTGGCTTCTTTCACTTAACATTATGCCTTAAACATTCATCCATGTGTTCGCATGGCTTGATAATGCATTCCTTTTTGTTGTTAAGTAGAATAACATTTTTTGAATATATCATAGTTTATCTACTCATATATTGAATGATATCTTAGTGCTGCCAGTTTTTAGTGATTATGAATAAAGATGTTACAAACATTTGTGTACAGATTTCTGTGTGGAAATAATTTTCAAATCATTTAATAAATACCTACTAGCATGATTATTGAATTGTATGATACGACTATACCAAGCTCTCTTCCAAAGTGGCTATACCATTTTTGCATTACCACTAGCAATGATTCAGAGTTTTCATGGTATTTTGAGAAGAAAATTCCTGTAAATTAAATCACTGAAGTCATTTTCATGAATAAAAAATAAATATAAGTGCTATTACAGATTCTCAAACTTGAAAACATGACAATATAATGAACAAATAAATAAACAACAAATACATCTATTACTAAGATTAAAATTGGATATCATTCAAAGCAATATCCAGAGTTAAATCAGCTTATTGAATTATGTATAGGCCTTAGTAATGACTTTTTTGGGTACTGAGTCACTTCAAGAAGTAGGACTGGTTCTGTAAATAATGTCTTCTAAACCCAAAATATAATTTTCTCTTGTTATAGATTTATTTTCCTTTAAACATCAAAATCTACATCTGTTTAGTCAGCACTTCATTTGAGACACTGAATCCCATTAATTCTTTCAATGTACTTTGGTTTCAGATGCTATAATGCATCCTTTTTATAACAGATTTAGGAGGAAGAAATGCATGGTCATAATGCATTTTCAAGTCATTTTTCTATTTGTGGGGAGGATAAACCAATCATAATTTAATTTGGGTGCAGTATCTTACGTATCTTTCTAAGGTCAAGGTTTATGCATAACCAACTATTGATATTAATGTGACAGAGATTGCTAAAATACATTATATATATTTTTTTAACATTTAACATATTATTGACACATATAGTCAATATGCCATCCATATTTCTCGCATGTTTCTGAACTCAACACTGGTTTGAACTCCTGAAAGTAAACAGTAGCATCAATTCATTGTTTTGTTTCTATGACTACTATGTATTGTGATTCAAAATAACTCATTCTCCTCTACCTACTTATTGATCAATAAATATTGGAAACACCCAAACTGCATAACTCCAGTCTACTTAGTGTTAGATGCTACAGAAAAAGTATTACATAGCATATAGAAAAAAAAGTTCACTTGTTTAATGACAAAAAAAGTTTGTTTAATGACATTTACTCAAACGGATATGGACTATTTGTATTTTAACATATATTAAAAACTTATAATGTCCTAAACATGGTGCCTGAAAGGTACATTGTTTCATATAAATGTATTCCTCATAAAAATCCTTTGCAATAAATGCTATTTTGCACTGCCCAGATCCCTGCTGTCGATACTAGATATATAGCAAGTAAAGTCTGCTTAATTGAGGCTCAGCTTTTGTAGGAGAAAAAGAAATAGTAATGAAATTATTATTTATAAAGTTTAGATATTTTTCAAGTTTGAAGCATGCACTTAAAGGGCTTTACTAAATTCCATTTATGTGACAACTATTTATTGAGTACCTGCTCTGTGCTGGCACTATTTTATGTGCTAACAAATTAAAACCTTTGTTTTCATGCAGCTTTACATTTTAGTGAATTTTGGGTCTAGTGCCTAAGGGCTTTGGGAAGTGAAAAAGTGACAGACGTCAAATTTCTTTTTGATTAACACATAAGCCTTTCTTCCCTCTTCCTTGCTCCTGTTAAAAGCCTCAAATCATTAATACTATCTTCTCTCAAGGCTAGACTATGTAAGTTTTTTAAAATAGATATATATTTGAGCTTATAATTTATATTAAAAGGAATAAATTACTTGTAAAATTCTAAGTTATTACCAGTAATTAGAGCTGGAATTGTCTAGAAAGACCCATAGGAAAAAGTTATGAAATTAGGGGCTAATATTTCACTTGAAAATAAGCTCATAGATTGTAAACGTTACAAAGAAGAAAAGCTTAATAAAGGAAAACCTGCCTTTTAAAATTATGTTTATAAGATTTTACTCGATAAAATTATATCAAATTGTAAGCAGAAATTACAAAACCCTCATTTATTTTGTATCATTAAACAGTGAAATATCAATTAGCAATTTTATTACCTGAGCCAAATTTGGGGGCAGAGTCATCATTAGCATATAAAACACCCTGTGTAAATTAGCAAAAGGTGCCATGTCTGAGTGGCTGAATCACAGAAGGTCACCTCTTTCCTTAGAGTGACACAGTAACAAGACAAGTTTCATGGAGGATTTCAGCCCCCAAGTGCTCCTTCTTCAGGGCCCTTGTTCAGGGAACTACCTGAAAAAAAAAACCTATACAGCAGCCCTGATTGCTGTTACTGGCAGAGGAAAGAGCAAAAAGTTCAAAAGAGAATCATTAGAAATAAGCCAATAAAGTTATCAGTACTGAAGCAGCCAAATACTGGAAAAATATCCAGTCATTCTACAAAGAGGAAAAAAATGTCATAGATCAGTAAAGGAGGTTATGACAGGGTGACTCTAACTGAAGAAACAAATACAAGTTGTCCACTATGCTTGCAGCTCAAATGTTCATAAAGTGACAGATGTCAGAGTCCCTTATGATTAGCAGTTATAAGCCCTTATGGTTCCCATCAAAAGCCTCTAACTGTTAATTTATCCTTTGGCTCCCATCCCGCAGGAGGCATCTTGTGCCAGCATAACTTTTTTCCTTAATACTATAAAGAAATGCATTCAAATAATAGTGTAATATACATGTAAGTCAGTCTGACAAAAAATGTTGAAAGAAAGCTGGATGTACTCGATATCCTATAAATTACTTATGATTCATTTTTTTTCTAACAGCTTAGTATTGATACGCCATGCATCCTGCATTGCATGCATAACAATGCCCAGAAACTCTGAAACGGGTGTGAATAACTAGCTTTTAACAGAAAGCCTGGATGTGTGTTTACATGTGTCAATATGAGAGAAGGAGTATCTACATACACCCTATATATACATACATACATATACATACACATATAAATTAGAAGCCATACTTACTTTAAAAAAAAAAACACTCTAGACTACACTTGTCTTAGCTTTCCCTGTGAAATGAGAATACAAACTGCCAAATTCTACAATCTCTCTCTGCTTTCTGCTGCAAGTTTGGCTTCTCTAGAAGCAGATGCTGAGATTAAATTTAAAGCCATTTTGCTCTGTTCTAGCAAAAATATCATATCTGCCATAGCAGCTGGACTTTTGACTATTACTTAGTTGAACTTGTGGTAGTCTACAGTTGTTTCCAGGATTCACCTGTTCCTGAAGGGGATATTCTGGTGAATTAAGCATAGATATGATGAGGAAAATCACCATTGTATGCTTAGATCCTTAAAATCACTAATTTCCAACCCCCAGATCTATCCCCCAAGATACAATATTGATTTTTATTTACTTCACAGCCTGGGTAAGGGAAGAATTTCAAAGGTTTCCACTTGGTCTCTCCCACAATGATAGCTACTACCTCACAGGCTAAAGACCTAATGTGGGAGTTACACTATCCACTGTAAAGCATGTCGATCCCAATTACATATTTGAGGACTGATGGGATTGCAACTGGATAGCCTAGTTGAAAACTGGATCCATTTTAAGCCAGAACTTTTCTTCATTCATTACCCCATCGCCATTTGCCCTCACTCTTAACAGGAGGGTGATGATATTGCTTTAGCTCTCTGGATATCATTATTAACATAGACTCCAATGTACAACAGTCCTTAAAATGTCTAGGTATTCCCTTTTTCCATGTGAGTAATTGCCCGAATAGCAGACTATTGTTTCCTTTAAGGAAAACTGGAAAAAATTATTACTATTTATAGTTGCTGTGGTATTTGCAGGGTCTTTTCCCTTGGGGGCACAGCATCTTCTTTAGTCTATGGGTTTCAGGCACAGAAACTAGCCAATGTTTGTAAACTTGGCAAGAAATTTTGGCTTTTCATTTAAGAGAATGCCTTCAGCCTCTCAATAATCTACCCTTGATTTTATCTGTTGTTACAAGCTAAGTAAGAAACTGGCAGCTGCCCATCTATTCTGCTCTAGGGCAGCTATGTTCTTAACCATCTCTACAACTCTTTGCAGATCAGCCCCCTCAGCTGCTATTTTGACTCTGAGGTTTATTATAATAATTATGGATCCCTGGCTTCTTACAGTCAAGTGCCAATACTTGGCCTCTATTGTTTCAGAGTCCTATCTTCTCCCTCCTCTCAAGTGATCCAAAACCTGTAATAGCCTAGTCTGCCATCAGCCCCCATCTACGGAATGTGACCACTGAATAACTATAGTGGGTTTGTGACTTTCTCACCAAAATATTCCTTATGGCCTCGTGAAATGCTATGTTCTCTTGATCTATTCCAAAAATATAATCATCTGGCAGGTCTTCTGACCACACATAGTTTGTCTCTCCCAACATGTCCACTTCCCAAGACCTTTACTCTCTTCCTCCACTTTCTTCCATGACGATTCTCACACTCACCTCCCTGAGGGCTATTGTTTATTGCGTGCCCTAGGACCAATACCAGTAGCAAGTTTGTATCATCTACAGTTCTTGCCAGAGTGTTATATATGTCAAGAGAGTGCTTCCGAGTGTACATAATGATTCCCTATTCAAATGTGTCTTGTAGACACCCTGATCTACCAACTTTGAATTCATTCCCACATTTATTACTCCAGCTCCTGCTAATATATGATAGCTAATTCTCACAGATCCTTTGAAATATACATTCCCTCTCCCCTCTCATCAGGCTCATCACCTCCCCACGCAAATGATGCTGTAATTTAATCCTATTTATAGAACATAGAGATGTGTCTTGAGAGGACATATGTTGCCTTTCAAGAAAAAGGGCTCCCCTTTGTCCTCCTGCAAGGGGGTGGGGGGTGAGTTATGCAATGAGATGTAGAGGTAGTCAGTTATGACAATGAGCCAAATTGAAAGTACTAGCCTGGCTTTTATTCACCTACTACAATAATGTAAGCAAGAAGCCTGAGAGAGAATAGTCTACCCCATCATGAACTGAACATTGAAGGGCTGTGATCATAGCCAGTTAATCTAAGGCAATAGCAAACCAGGTCCATAACAAAGTCACCACAAGCAGGATGATTAGCCCTTCCTGGCTGAATCATAGTCACGGTCCTTAACAGTTACTAATTCAAGGAAAGATGTCCTGTATCCCATTAGGATCTACTCTAGAAATCCAGGAGACCTCCTGTCTAATTCTCATGATGCACTGTTCTGCTTTGCCAGTTTCACTGACAGAGGAGCAACACAGTTGTTGGCAATTTCACACCCCTCCTTGGATGGCCAAAAAAAACAGAGTTATGCAGGGAGACCTGAACAAAAGACATCTACAACTGTAGGAACTCATGGGCCAGAGGGAAGGAGAGGGGGAAAGGCTAGAAGTGGAAAGGTACTTAGCTAAAGTGGAGAAAAATGCCTCAGCCAAGGATCCCTCCCCACCCCTCCTCCATAAATAAGTCTTAGTAGAGGCACTTTGGTTCAAATGCAGATATGAGTATGAGCATGGCCTTCCCAGGGTACCTGGATTCTTGACTGTACTTCTCTCCAGAAAACTACCATATACTGGCTGCACACCAAGTCTGTGGTGGGGATGGCAGCTGCCCCCAAGGAAATGTGCCAGGCAAAGCTTTGAAACCCACACACAGAATTTTTTCCTGGAGCCAGACTCCTCAGTGTATGAGAAGGTTCAGAGTAGCAGTCCCCAAGCTTTTTAGCACCAGGGGACCGGTTTCATGAGTTTTCCATGGACTGATGGGGATGAGGGGACATGGTTTTGGGGTGAAACTGTTCCATCTCAGATAATTGGGTATTAGATTCTCAAAAGGAGGGCACAACCTAGATCCCTCACATGTGCGGTTCACAAATAGTGTTCGCAATCTATGAGAATCTAATGCTGCTGATGATCTGACAGGAGGCAGAGCTCAGGTGTTAATGCTAGCTTGTTCACTACCCACATTTTGCTGTGTGGCCCGGTTCCTAACAGGCCACTGATCAGTACCGGTCTATGGCCTGGGGGCTGAGGACCCCTGATTCAGTGGATTCTAAGGTATCAAAATATTGAAGAGCATTCTCACATAAATTCTATCCCATATATTAGGATTCTAGATTTTTCCCAACCAGGTCCTTCATCTTAACATGAGAAGCCTGCCTTGGTTAGGCATTTAACTGTCTTTTAGGACCATCTATTCTGTTAAGTCCTAGGATTAGCCCTTGGCTTTCTTCACTCTCTTCATGATGGAGATAAGAAACTTATTTATGCAGCCAAAAAGATCTTCTGGCTGTCAACAGCAGGATACTCAGTTCTTATCATTTCTCTGTAATGCATCAATAACACAACAGCCACCAATATCATTATCCTTTTAGCTACTATTTCCTCCATACCTCTCAAATACCTAATACATCACATCCACAAGTATATTTCCTTCTACTGGCACATCATCACAGCATACCACTGGTGAGAGTGAAAGTGTCATCTTATGCTAGGGGCTGTCTGTGCTCTTCCTATTATCAGTGATAGGGTCTTCATTGCCAAAGAAACTAACTGATCCAACTCCAAATTTACTACTACTGTTTGCCTGCTAGGACCACTCCTGGTATCGAATGTAACAAGATGAGTTCTCCAGAAGCAGATGCTGAGACAGTTTGAGGTGCAAGATATTAGGAATCAACACCTGTGAAAGAAAGGTGACAGAAGCAACTTTTTTTTCTTTTTTTTTCTTTTTTCTTTTTTTTTTTTTTTTTTTGACAAAGTCTCTCTGCTGCCCAAGCTGGAGTGAGCTTAGCTCACTGCAACCTCTGCTTCCCAGGTTGAAGCAATACTGCTGCCTCAGCTTCCCGAGTAGCTGGGATTACAGGCGTGGGCCACCACGGCCAGCTAATTTTTGTATTTTTAGTAGAGACAGGGTTTCACCATGTTGGGCAGGCTGGTTTCAAACTCCTGACCTCAGGTGATCCACCCGCCTCGACCTCCCAAAGTGCTGGGATTACAAGCGCAAGCCACCATGCCCAGCCCAGGAGCAACATTTCACAGAGGAATAATTTGAGCTGTGATGCAGCTGCCTTGAATTCCTGAGGCAGGGGAAACAGAGCATTATGTTGCTGACTGCTGAAGGCTATCTGCTGATGGCACTCCCCACAGCTGGGCGGCAAGGGTATATGGCTAGCACACCAGTATGTCTACCACACTCTTCTTCCTATAGCTTAATTCCTTGAAAAGAGGTCTAACAGATACATTCATTGGCAAGAGGACCTTGTACTTCAATCATTTACAGAAGACAACATGGCATCAGACATGGAATCAGATGAACATGGGTTCAAATTTTGGCAGTGTCTTTTGAAAAGCTATGTGTCTTAGAGCAAGTCACTCAACCTCCTTAAAACTAAATTTCCTCATTTAAAAAATGCAGATTTAGTAGCCACCATACAGTTCAGTAAAGATGTAATAAAATTAAAGATGAAACATATGCTAATTCCTTTCCCACTTTTTTCATTTATTCAACTTTCCCATATATTTTTGTTTGAATTTGGTATACATTGTTTCAATTATATTTTTATTACAACCTTAATATTGCCCCGGGAAAGTACTTTATAAACTCTAACATCCATAAAAATACAAGGCTATTTTTGTTAATTTTTGTGCAGAGGCAACATGATAGAACAGAGTGCAAAATTTCTAGTTTCACATCCTACTTGTGAAACATACCAAGTGTGTGGTCAAAGCATGTTGTGTAATTGCTTAGAGCCAGTGTCCACATTTCCAAATGTAAGGTAGAAGTCTTATATGCATGGATCCCAGTACAGTTTTGAGAAATAAATGGGTTAATAAAAGTGAGAGTGCTCAAAACATTTTAAAGCACTGAACAAATATAAAATAACATTGTTATCACAATTCTGATAGCCTCTAAAATGGGTTCCTGATAGCCTCTGAAATGGGTTACCATTCGACACACAGCAGCTAAATAAGTTTTCTAAAAGCAGAACTCAAATTATATTATTTCTTTCCTCAAAATTCATCAGCAGCACCTCTTGGCTTCTCAAATAAAGGTCATGTTCTTAGCTTAGCATTTAGAGTTCTCTTACTTTTAAAGGTTTGTCATCATTATTCATGAACAAAAATAATAAATGCTACCGGCAAACTATACAATTGTTTAAATAATAATCAAGTTAAAGAAGTAATATATGCTTTTTGAAATAGGTAAACTAACATGATACAAAAATTTATGACAACAAAGTTATCATTTCCCCTACTGCCTTACTATCCCAACTGTATAAAATACTGAGTGTTAACAACCTTGTGAGCATAAAATCACACTATTCTTCCTAGAGAAAGATATGCAAGCATAAATATAGATTTTTTCTCTGCATTTTTTTGTCCTTTTTATTCCAAGATAAATTCTTTCTATAAAATTAATTGAAACTTGCATTTTTCAGTTTTCAAAATATCAATGAGAACTCTGTCATGTAAAGAGTCTGTAAGTCATTAATTCAGTCTTTACAACAAGAAAACAGTGAAGCAAAGTAAAAATTAATGATGTGTTTGAACCTATCAGAGAACTGCCACTCTGGAATCTGAAAAGACAGGCACATCCAGAAAGATACAACAACTGTGATCTGCTTACCTGGAACAAAAGCTGCTGGAGCCATTAGATGGTGGAAACATTCAAATAGTAATTTTGATGAAATAATGGAGACTGAGCTTAAGAGTGAGAAACTAACTCCTGGGGCCTCAGTCATCGTAATTTCAATGGCTTTCTCTTTAGAAACTTACCAGGTTCTCAGAGTGAGAATCTGAGAAACTTGAATCTACATTAAAAATAAAGGTTCCTCAGAGAAGAAATAAATGAAAATAAAATAATCTGACTTTTCTTATTCATAATTGATCTAAAAGATAACTATTTGTTTAAGTCAATAAATGTTAAAATATATAGAGTGATTACAGCATATGGATACAGGAAATGACTGATGACAATATCACAAAGATGGGTGGGAGGGATCTGGAATACTCTAAGTTACCTGCAATACATGTAAAGCAGACTAGTGTTATTTAGAGTGAGATTTGATTAGTTATAAATGTATTGTAAACTGTGGGGGGAATTACTAAAATTTTTTACAAAAAAAGATAAATGATACGCTCAGGAAGGAGATAAAATGGAGTCATAAAATGCCCAAATCAAACCAGAGAAGGCTGAAGAGGGAAAGATAAGGAAACAAAGAGAAAATTCAATAAATAGAAAATAGAAAAGTTACAAAATAGACACATATTAACCCAACCATGTAAATAGTTATGTGTTAATGGTCTAAACACATCAACTAAAAGAAAAGATCATTAGAATGGAAAAAAATAAAAATATGTTGTCATAAGAAGACATTTTTAAACATAAAGATGGATAGGATGTAAAAAAGTAAAAGGATGGAAAAAGATATACCATGCTATCACTAACCAAGAAAAAACTAGATTAGCTGTACTAATTTCAGACAAAGAAGACTTCAGAACAAGGAATACTATAATGGATAAAGTCTTCACTCTCCAAGAAGACATAATCTCAAACATGCATTCACTGACAACAGAGATTTAGGATACATGAGGCAAAACAGAACTGAAATGAGAAAGAGACAAATCTAGTATGATAGGTGGAAGCTTCAATACACATCCCTCTTTCAATAATTGACAGATCCAGCAGGTAAAAATAGCAATAAGGCATGAATTTTATAAAGACCACTATCATTATCAACTTAATCTCACTGGCATTTATAGAATACTCCATGTTTTAATTATTTTATTATTATTATTTTTAGATAGGGTTTTGCCTCCTTGTGAGACTGGAGGGCAGTGGCATGATCTTGGCTCAGATACATGAGGCAAAACAGAACTGAAATGAGAAAGAGACAAATTTACTATAATAGATGAAGGCTTCAATACACATCCCTCTTTCAATAATGGACAGATCCAGCAGGTAAAAATAGCAATAAAGACATGAATTTTATAAAGAGCACTATCATTATCAACTTAATCTCACTGGCATTTATAGAATACTCCATGTTTTAATTATTTTATTTTTTTATTATTATTATATAGTGTTTTGTTCTCTTGCCAGACTGGAGTGAAGTGGCGTAATCTTGGCTCACTGTAGCCTCAACCTCCTGGGCTCAAGCAATCTTTCCACCTCAGCTTCCTGAGTAGCTAGGACTAGAGGTGTGCCAAGACACTTGGCTAATTTTGTTTAATTTTTTATAGAGACAAGGTGTTGCTGAGGCTGGTCTCAAACTTCTGGGCTCAAGTGATGCACCCACCTTAGCCTCCCAAAGTGCTGGGATTACAGGCATGAGCCACCATACTTCATTTAACAACAGCAACATATATATTCTTTCCAAGCTGTCAGGTAACATTCAACCAAAATAGGTAACAGTCACTTTCATACCTTAATATGCCTTAACAACAACAATGTAAAAATAGCTATGCTTGCTGGAATGGGAAGCAAAATTTAAAAATAGAAGTCATTTAAATTATCTTCCTAGAACAGGATGAAATTATGTTCTAAAATAAAAATACCTGAAAAATCTCCAAATATTTAGAAATTACAGTAAACAGTAAACTTCTAAATGTTTCTAGTTTTTTTGTCCCCAAGAGCAAGAATTCTATAAAGTCTCCAAACTGTAATTTTATATGCTGTATTTTTATTTTCATGGGGTTGATTCCTAGGAATGGGGTAGTTTTATAGAAAAATATAAATTTCTTAAACAAATGGTACTCAATTGTTTTCCAAGGAAACAATAAAATTAGAAAAGTCTACCAATGATAAATAAAATTGCTCCACCATATTTGCTAACATAGGTTTCACAGTATATTTCAATTTTGGCAGCTTGGTAAAATAAGTAATTTTTCATATTTTCTTCAGCATTCACTTTTTTGACTATTGAGCTTGATCACCTTCTCTGATTTTGTTAGCCATGTAGAATTATTCATCTGTTAGTTGCCTACTTCTATCCTCTGTCCATTTTATAATTTAAATTACATACCATTTTCTTTAAAGTCCATTTCAGAATTCTCTAGATTCCCTTTTTGTCCGATCTACTTTTTCTTTTTATGCCAGTATCATATTCATTTATTATTGTGGCCTTATAATTTTCCTCATATGTGTTCATCATTTTCATAATTTTCTATTACATTTAATGTTATACATAAACCTCAAAATAAGCAATTCCATTTTTTAAAAAGTTGCATTGGAATTCAAATTGTCATTGCATTAAATACCTAACAGCTTTGAGAGAGTGGTCATTTTTATGATGTTACACTTTCCCATTCAGAAACATTGTGTGATTTTTCATGAAATTTATTTGCTTCAATGAGATTTTGTAGTTTTCCTTAGCATGCTCCTGATTGCCTTTGTTAATCTGATTCCTAAGTACTGTATAGATATCTGTTTCTGCTAAATGACGAGTTAATGGGTGCAGCACACCAGCATGGCACATGTATACATATGTAACTAACCTGTGCATTGTGCACAGGTACCCTAAAACTTAAAGTATAATAATAATATAAATAAATAAATAAAAGAAATATGAAAAAAAAAGAATGGAATTTTTCCTAGTTCCGCTTCTACTTACTTATTGGTAAAATAGAAGTTAATGATAAATGAGGTGGTACTAAAAGTTCTGATATTAAAGTTATAATCAATTCATAAAATGAATTTAGACAGCATTGGAATCATCTTTTATTTATATGTCAGATAGGTTCCATTTTTAATGATGTTTCCTTAATGACCATTTCAATCTTTTTTTTTGACAATTAGTCTATCAATATTTCCACTTCCCTTAGATGGGAACTAGAAAAAAGTTCGTTTCTTATACATTCTCAAATGTTTGCCATAGTTTCGTATAACATTTCTTATGGTTTTTTGCATAACTTTTATTTGTATTGTGATTTGTAATATGAGAATATATTAGAACATTAACATTTATAAAGAGCATCATAAACTTCTTATTTGCTTGCAAACCAGAAAAGACAGAAAAATGTGTTCAAGTGTTACCATTCATGTTTTGTAAACAGAAGTTTTTAGAGAACTTGGAGAGGAATATTTAGCCCTCTCTTCTTTCTGGGAAAATAATAATTCTATTTGGGATCCTTTAATTAGACAATTTACAAGCACAAGAAGCCATTAAAACATTAATCATTGAACAGAATTTTTACACATTTACAAAAGTATATGTATGCAACTATATGAAGCAAAAAGTAAATCTTCTATCATGCTAAGGCATAAACATATTTCTTTTCTAAATTTAGCAGGAAAATATTTTTCTATGGCTTATGTGAAAATAATGCATCCTGGCATTTGGGAGGGACCCAATAAATAGCTCTCAAATTTTCTACCTGATTTTTAAACCAAATGATATATAAGATGTAAGAGCCAGTAAATGGGGCTGAAAATATCACCTTTATTACTAATAAAGATGATACTGTAAAATATGACAAATACATCCTGTCAAGCAGGTATTCCAGTAACAAACCCCAAAATCAGATAAATGTGGGTACCCAGACATGGAAGCATTGGAACAGGGAAAATCTCTCCTAACATTGTCCTGCCCATTCCCTCCCACTAACAAAAAGCCTGTCCAGGGAATATGAGAGAAGATGATTTGCTCCTTTGTGGCAACTGAATCCAATAGCTATAAAGAGAATTTATTGGGCAATGCACGTCTTGTCATTCCTCCAAAACTCACCAATAAGTCACTTGCCCTTTCTAATAAGGAGCAGAAGAGATTAGAAAAAGATGCTGGGAGTGGTTAGGTCAGTAAGGTTTCCCCATAGATAAGGAAATATCAAAAAAAGAGAAGAAGGCCAGGTGTAGTGTCTCATGTTTGTAATCTCAGCACTTTGGGAGGCCAAGACTAACGGATTGCATAACTCCAGGAGTAGGAAAGATGGTGAAACCTCTTATCTACAAAAAATACAAAAATTAGCCAGGTGTGGTGGCACATGCCTGTAGCCCTGGTGACTTGGGAGGTTGAGGTGGGAGGATCACTTGAGCCTGGGAGGTGGAGGTTGCAGTGAGCTGAGATCATCGTGTCACTGCACTCCATCCTGGGCAACAGAGCAAGACCCTGTCTCAATTAAAAAAAAAAAGGAAAAAATAATTCCGCCTTATACCATCTTATACTTGAGGGTTAGGATTATTGAGGGTTATCATTCATTTATTTATTCATCAACTTATCCACCCATTAAACATTCATTACACACTACTAACATTGAGGCCCTTAAAAAGATCAGTCTTCAAACTTTATTCTAGATAGCTCTTATAGTTCACTCCCCAAAACGGTATTAATACCACATTCAAAATGGCTGAAATACAAAGATAATTTATTGTCTACTTTCCAGATGCCAGCTATCTTTCTTTCTGGAATGATTAATAGAATGGGAAGAGAGACCCAGCAGTTGTATACTGTAATGTGTTTGGTATTAAAGTAGATATTGGTGCTTTTAGTACACCCTGGAAAAAATTGAATAAGTATCAGAATAGTAACCAGTCCTAACTTATAACACGATTTTTGGTACACATATCACAAGTAGCAGATGTCTGTACAATGCTGATATCTAGGTTTTTCTGTAGTATTTTTTCTAGAATTTCTAATACCACTAAAACACAGTAGTGCCATCTTCAGAAACACACAAACAATACCAGTATAAACGACTTAGCCTTTACTGTAAAGCATTATGTTTTCTGGATACTGTCCACTTCCCTAGAATTTTCTCCCACCACTTCCCTCCTACTACTCACTGCTACAGTTCTACTAAACTATTTTCAGTTCCTTAAATATACCAACTGCTTTCTCACCAACGGAGCTTTGTGTACATTGATTTCTTTGTGTAGAACACTATTTCATCTTCTCTAACACTTCTCTCCCTCACTCCTAATATTTTTTATATCGCAGTTCTCCAAGAGGGAGTCTATGAACCAGGGGTGATATTCAAAACATTTCATAACTGTGGCACAGTTAACCAGGACTAATCAGAACAGTCACAAACTACAGTGCTAGAACTGAATTTTGGAAGGCTTGTCACGTCCAGGGATAATCCCTTTGTTGCAGTGTAACTGCCAGGTGTGGTAAGGAGCTCTCTGGAGAGAAACCTGGGTAGCCAAGGTATCTGCAGAAGCACTTGGGAGCACAAGCAGAGTCCACTTATCAACCAGGACAAAAGGTTTCACTGTTTTAATAAGTGGTTTGGCCATTCTGCTGTAAACTAGCTGTCTCCCTTTATAAACTCTATGAGAAGGTCGGGTATCCCTTTTGTATCCTCCTGTGATATTTATCACTATGGTACCACTTTTCTCACTGTATCATAATTTCCAATTCACTTGTTTGTCTCTCTCACTAAATTAAAAAGCTCCTTAAAGTCAAGGTCCTTGTCTTATTTGTCATTGTGCTGTCAGCATTCAATATCATTACCAGAACCTGGTATAAAAACTTCACAAATATTTGTAAAAAGAGAAGGAAGAATGGTAAGAAAACAGGAAAGAAGAAAGAGAGAGAACAGAGGCAAGGGAGGAATTGTCGTAGACAAGACGTTCAAAGCACTGTTTGTATTCTACACAGCATTGTTCAAAAATATGTGTTAAGAATAGAAAAATGCAAAGATCATTTAGTCCAACCTCCTCTTTTTGTAAGCAAAGACAAAAAAACTCAGAGAAGTTAGTATCTTACCCAGTATTATGTAGCTTGGGAAAGTACTCTCAAGCGTCCTCATCCAAGTTTACTTCACTGAGCTTTTTAAACTCAAGATTGAATTCTACTGGAAAAATATTCCTCATTCATTCATAAGGTTTTCTTCCTTTGGAATTGAAACTTTGTAAAGATATGCTATAACTGTTGCAGATAGTTTCAGTATGTTTCAGGAAGGCTGTTGTCTTCTTTTGATACTCATATAAAATAAAAATGCCCATGTACATAAATGTTAATATTTATCAGGACTAGATTGAAATGCTGACTCCAGTTTTGAAGATGGAAATTCATGCTGTTATTTCCTTGCAGCATGTTCCATGATCACATCATATGTCTCTCTGTGTGGGCACCTCAGGTGAAGCATCTGTGCTTTTCCAACTGAAATTCTCCATGAGATTCAGTTTTAAAAGAGAACATACAAACTCTATGTAGCTTCGGGCTGCACACTCCTACATTCCAGAAAAAGTAAGTAAACCTTCCTTTAAAGTGCCTAACATATGTGAGTGATAAATTAGGTGTTTCGGCCTCTGAGACGTATTAGCAAAGTATAAAGTGAGACACATGGTACACTGTCAAAGAGTTGTGGTAGACAGTAGAGTAGCATGTATTTTGAATATTTTAATCCTTTTGCTGACTTCAATAAAGCAGAGCCAAGGCTTTTACCTATTCAATAATATAGGCCATAGTTGTTTTAGAACAGCATCTTCCAGAATGAGTCAGTTGCAATACCAGTAAATACCAGCAGAAACAGAATTCTCAGGGGCGGAACAGAGGAATTTTAGGGCAATGAACCCATTCTGTGTGAGACTATAATGGTGGCTACGTGTTATTTTATATTTGTTAAAACTGATAGAAGAAATAAACATAAGCAAATTTACAAAGAAACCCACAGAATGTACAAACCACGAGTCTATCAAATATACCACTCTGACACGGATGTTAATTGCTGGCAGGCTGTGCTGTGCCTGTGTGTTTTGGGAGTGCAGGGGAGGGGATACATGAGAATTCTGTACTGTATGCTCAATTTTGCTGTGAACCTGAAGATGCTCTAAGAAATAAAGTCTATCTAGGAAGGGAAAATTTTCTCTCCCTCTCTTCCTCCCTTACACACACACACACACACACACACAAATAGGGAAGGACGTGCTCAAATGTACTTGGGAATTACTGTATATTCCATCTACTTTTCAAAGACAAAGTTATCCTGAGTTTGGCACTCCTGCCGAGCTCAATAAAGAGGAATTGAACTCTTCCATCTTTTTTTTTTTTTTTTTTTTTTTTTTTTTTTTTTTTTTTTGAGACGGAGTCTCACTCTGTCGCCCAGGCTGGAGTGCAGTGGCACAACCTCGGCTCACTGCAATCTCCACCTCCCGGGTTGACCTCATTCTCCTGCCTCAGCCTCCCGAGTAGCTGGGACTACAGGAACTCGCCACCACACCTGGCTAATTTTTTTATATTTTTAGTAGAGACGACCATGTTAGCCAGGATGGTCTTGATCTCCTGACCTCGTGATCCACCTGCCTAGGGTTCCCAAAGTGCTGGGAATACAGGCGTGAGCCACCGCAACCGGCCAAATTCTTCCATCTTAAGTTCCATTTTCATTTACTAGTCCAAGAACCAACACAGAACAAATCAATTAATTTGTAAACATTATGTCCTTCTACCTCTCAAATCCCTCAGGGGAAGGGGAAGAGGAAGCCTAGGAATTCAGTCATTTGTGTTATCAGGCTCCTATGGGTTCAGAATTGGTTTGCCTAAGTTAAGACCCCGCCCCTCCCACTGCCCCGATGCCAACCAAGGGAGTGAGCAAGTAACAAGGAAAGACTATGTGAGAGCCCTCTAAGCATCCGGAGAATTTTCTATACTCTTGCAGGCTGTCATATGACTTTAAGAATAGAAGTCTTATACTACATAAAATCAAGATAATTGAGACCACTGAAATATTTTATTATCTCCTGGATTCCTATCTCCTTGGCCCCAGGTAAGATTAATTTTTATTTGAATTTTTTTAATGTACTTATAATGACATACCCTAAATTGTTTAAAATGTTCTTGGCAACCAATTTTGCAGAGAACAGTGAAAAAAAGGCTACAGAGAACAAGCGTATCTATTCTAATAAAATAACTTTGTTGTACAAATTGAGAAGTAGGGGTTGAAGACAGTGATGTTCCATCAGGAGAAAAGGAGAATGCACCTGTACCATGCTTCCCTATCTTCCATGGTATGCACTGGTTTACCAAAAGGCTCAAAGAAGTCCCACCTTACAGTAATTTCTCCAATTTCCTGAATTGTTATGACCTCAGAATTCTTTTTGGGCAATATCTGCTGATATCTCACAATACACCAGTGTTCCAAGGAATAATTTGGAAAGCAGGGCTCTGGAAGGTATTCCTGGTCTAATTGCCTATAAATAAGATGATTCGTGACAGCAAATGACTTATGGGTATATGACCTATTCTCATATTTTGGGGAATTTCCCCAAATATAAAATTTTATTTAGGAAAACTTTACAGATTTCCAGTTCAACTCTTTCATTTTATGTGTAGGATTAAAATGGTTTTACGGTGCACCAAAGGCCACACAGAAAAGGAATGGCCCAGATAGAGCTAGATCCCAGGTCACTAATTCTCTCTCTGAAACCTCATCAACTTGACATGCATAGTTGTTATGTGCTGAATTGTGTCCTCCCAAAATGCATATGTTTAAGTCCTAATACGCCCAAAACTCAAAATGTTACTGTACTTGGAGAGATAGTCTTTAAAGAAGAAATTAAATACAAATTATGCCATTCGGGTGGGCCCTAATCCAATCTGAATGTTGTACTTATAAGAGGAAATTTGGACTTGCAAGGGAGACAGCAGGGATGTGCATGCACAGAGGAAAGACCATGTGAGGACCCAAAAAAGTGGTCATCTGCAAGCTAAGGAAAGCAGCCTCAGAAGAAACGAAACCTGCTGACACCTTGATCTTGGACTTCTAGACTTCAGAACGCTGAGAAACTAGATCTATGCCCTTTTAGCCATCCAATCTGTGGTATTTTGCTATGGCAGCCCTAGTAAACTAATACAACATCCATCTACTATCTGATTCTCTTATTTTTTCAGCCTTATTTTCCTCTTCAACCCCAAAGCAAAATGTATATTTCAACTAGAGTATATGCCTTGAATATTATCCTTCTGTCTTTCCCCATAGAGTGGCCTCTTTGCCCAGAATGTTGCTTATTTCTTCCCCTGGATGTTATGTGAATTCTATGCAGTGAAGCCCCACTTCTGTTATACCATTCTTAATCAGACCAGCTCACGGTGTTCATTGCTTTTGCTAAACTCCTCCAAACCACAACACATGTCACATTATTCTTTTCATACAATTATTCATGACTAGTCATCTTTTTCTGATTGTGTGTCTTGTCTCACAAACCAGATCCTCAAACATCATTTTTGTGGCATTTCCACTGTTACTAGTCTTTAAATATAATCTTGATTGTTCTCAATTTCTAGTAAGTTGGCCAGAATATACTCTTCCTAAGATTATGTATGGCCACATCAGTTTAAGCATAATGAAATTCAATATAACTCTAATGCTCACAGGGATTTCTATGGTGTCACCACAAAAATAATATCATAAAAACAGGCATAATTGGACTCTTCTCCTGTTATAATGACAAAGTGCTGTCATTATTAATATTGGGGTATACATGAAATCACTAAACATTATATACACAAGGCCTAATTGTAAGAACAAACTGTCAGTTTAAAAAAGTTATTTGCTGGTCACTTCTGATTGTTTTTCTTCATTCTTGTCTTCAGATTCCTTCAGTAAACTCATAGTTCTTGTCTGTAATGATGTTTGGTATTAAAATATCAATCTAAACTGGGGAGTATGTCTGAAGGGTTTAAATGAGCCCTAAGCTGCTTGGCAGTGTTTGAGTCAAGATCACTGAACTCACTTGATAGTTCCAAGATTTGGACTCTTGATAATGATCAGCTTTGGGGATGAAGGAAGAGGACAAAGAATGACTTCGCAGTTAACTCCTTTGAGTTACTGCTATCCAATTATGATGGTTCAAGATCCATTTTGGTCAATATCATATCAAATCAAATACCAGCATAGTTAAGGATAAGGTTTCCAGCCAGATATGTTTAAAAATCACATCTAAGTATGTCCAGTCTTTGTCAATATGTAACTATACATCTGCTACTTTTTATTTTGCTTAAAAGCAAAATTTGTTTATTTTTAAAAGACAAAAATACCATAACATAAATTTTCTGATATCTTTAGACAAAATAGGTCTGTAGTAAAAGAATCATATACTTTTTCAAACAATCTCCATAGAAATCATTAGAACAAAAAGGCAATCTTATTAGAATTCAAAACAAGCACGCATCTTTTTTCTCATTACCTTGATTCTCTGATTCCCCTGACTATTTTAGCAAAATGCCAGTGATCCTCAGTTATTTCAATTCTATCAACCATGCCTCTCAAAAATAAATTGTACTATGACAACATCCCCCTCAGAATCACCTGGGAGTTTTCCATTTGAGATGTGATCCTAGAACAAAATGCTCCTTAGATGAATGCAGGGTTTTCTAATTTGTTCTTAAGGATTATTAGATAAACTTTGATTCACTCAATATCAACCCATCCCCTCAAACTTTAATTGACTAGATGTAAACCACCAAATCATGTTGGCATAAGAACTTTCGGGCTGAAAGAGCCTTGAGTAATTGAGTTATAAATGTGCTGTGGGTCTATGCTAATGTTCTAGCCAGAAAATAAAGGCTAGGAAAAGATACGCCCTGAAGGTTATGAGTGTTGATCTTATGGGAGGGAGGAAGTCCTGATACTTTTTGTCATACTGCCTTTTATTTTAGAACACTTATTTCCTTGGATAGTGGCCATTATAATAAAGATCATATACCTTCAAGGTTCCAAGGTGGTGACACTTCAAATAGATGTTAGGGGACAAATAAAATATAGGAATCTAAAGGTGACTTGCCAAAAAGGACTCTTAATTAGATATTCTTCACATTATGCTGAATGTCATCAATAAAGGTGTAAGCAAGGAAAGGTAGGTGGCTATGAGCAACTAAAAACTGACCTTTCACAAATTCACTTTAGGTTCCCAAAGTCCTTCAATTAGAAAATGTTGCACTAGAATGCAAATTCCCGGCACACTCCTTAGGACACAATTTAGGAGTAATCTTATGATATTAGAAGCAAGAGCTGTTTTACCTCCCACAATTCTTATTTTTTTCTCTCTATCCACACTTCTTATATTTTTCCCTCTATTCTAAAACTACTTGCCGTTAGTTATGCACCTGTCATTATCGTAGGCAGCACAGAGTTAAATACACAATACCAATGCAATATCAAAGCACAGGCAGTAACATCAAAACCTACAGTAGCCAGGAGCAGGGCTTAGGCCTGTAATCCCAGCACTTTGTGAGGTCGAGGTGGGTGGATCACCTGAGGTCACCAGTTTGAGACCAGCCTGATCAATATGATGAAACCCCGTCTATATTAAAATTCAAAAATTAGCCAGGTATGGTGGCATGCACCTGTAATCCCAGCTACTCGGGAGGCTGAGACAGGAGAATCGCTTGAATCTGGGAGGCAGAGGTTGCAGTGAGCCAAGATCACACCATTGCATTCCAGCCTGGGCAACAAGAGTGAAACTCTGACTCAAAAAAAAACAAAAACAAAAAAGAAAACAAAAAAAACCAGCAACAAAAAACCACCAACCACCTACAGTATTAGTTGGGGAGACAAATTATGCACCTTATAAAATAGTTAAAAGACTATTTTTAGAAAATTAGATATTCATTAAAATATCATAATATACACTTTATTTCTGAACGCTTAAATTGAAGTAGCAAAAATATTAGAGAACCAATCAAAGGTTTTCAGCAATAAAGTGGCATTATTAAGCTTAGGAAGATCAATCTGCTGAGAACTTTTTGAAGAACTTGGAGGCGAGACTAGGAAACAGCAGGTAGAAGAATTATGAAGTATGATGTTATATACGGAAAATGCCCATCTTTCCTTCCTGAGAGATGACAAGGAATGAAAAAGAGAACAGAAGACAATATGCAGGTAAAATACACAAGATTTGGCCCCTGATTCACTGGGGAAAGCTAAGGAAAAGTTAAAAATGATATTGAGTGGGCTTCATCCCTGGGATGCAAGGCTGGTTCAACATACGCAAATCAATAAATGTAATCCAGCATATAAACAGAGCCAAAGACAAAAACCACATGATTATCTCAATAGATGCAGAAAAAGCCTTTGACAAAATTCAACAACCCTTCATGCTAAAAACTCTCAATAAATTAGGTATTGATGGGACATATTTCAAAATAATAAGAGCTATCTATGACAAACCCACAGCCAATATCATACTGAATGGGCAAAAACTGGAAGCATTCCCTTTGAAAACTGGCACAAGACAGGGATGCCCTCTCTCACCGCTCCTATTCAACATAGTGTTGGAAGTTCTGGCCAGGGCAATCAGGCAGGAGAAGGAAATAAAGGGTATTCAATTAGGAAAAGAGGAAGTCAAATTGTCCCTGTTTGCAGACGACATGATTGTTTATCTAGAAAACCCCATCGTCTCAGCCCAAAATCTCCTTAAGCTGATAAGCAACTTCAGCAAAGTCTCAGGATACAAAATCAATATACAAAAATCACAAGCATTCTTATACACCAACAACAGACAAACAGAGAGCCAAATCATGAGTGAACTCCCATTCACAATTGCTTCAAAGAGAATAAAATACCTAGGAATCCAACTTACAAGGGATGTGAAGCACCTCTTCAAGGAGAACTACAAACCACTGCTCAAGGAAATAAAAGAGGATACAAACAAATGGAAGAACATTCCTTGCTCATGGGTAGGAAGAATCAATATCGTGAAAATGGCCATACTGCCCAAGGTAATTTACAGATTCAATGCCATCCCCATCAAGCTACCAATGACTTTCTTCACAGAATTGGAAAAAACTACTTCAAAGTTCATATGGAACCAAAAGAGAGCCCGCATCGCCAAGTCAATCCTAAGCCAAAAGAACAAAGCTGGAGGCATCACACTACCTGACTTCAAACTATACTACAAGGCTACAGTAACCAAAACAGCATGGTACTGGTACCAAAACAGAAATATAGATCAATGGAACAGAACAGAGCCCTCAGAAATAACACCGCTTACCTACAACTATCTGATCTTTGACAAACCTGAGAAAAACAAGCAATGGGGAAAGGATTCCCTATTTAATAAATGGTGCTGGGAAAACTGGCTAGCCATATGTAGAAAGCTGAAACTGGATCCCTTCCTTACACCTTATACAAAAATCAATTCAAGATGGATTAAAGATTTAAACGTTAGACCTAAGACCATAAAAATCCTAGAAGAAAACCTAGGCATTACCATTCAGGACATAGGCGTGGGCAAGGACTTCATGTCCAAAACACCAAAAGCAATGGCAACAAAAGACAAAATTGACAAATGGGATCTAATTAAACTAAAGAGCTTCTGCACAGCAAAAGAAACTACCATCAGAGCGAATAGGCAACCTACAACATGGGAGAAAATTTTCGCAACCTACTCATCTGACAAAGGGCTAATATCCAGAATCTACAGTGAACTCAAACAAATTTACAAGAAAAAAACAAACAACCCCATCAAAAAGTGGGCGAAGGACATGAACAGGCACTTCTCAAAAGAAGACATTTATGCAGCCAAAAAACACATGAAAAAATGCTCATCATCACTGGCCATCAGAGAAATGCAAATCAAAACCACTATGAGATATCATCTCACCCCAGTTAGAATGGCAATCATTAAAAAGTCAGGAAACAACAGGTGCTGGAGAGGATGTGGAGAAATAGGAACACTTTTACACTGTTGGTGGGACTGTAAACTAGTTCAACCATTGTGGAAGTCAGTGTGGCGATTCCTCAGGGATCTAGAACTAGAAATACCATTTGACCCAGCCATCCCATTACTGGGTATATACCCAAATGACTATAAATCATGCTGCTATAAAGACACATGCACACGTATGTTTATTGCGGCATTATTCACAATAGCAAAGACTTGGAACCAACCCAAATGTCCAACAATGATAGACTGGATTAAGAAAATGTGGCACATATACACCATGGAATACTATGCAGCCATAAAAAATGATGAGTTCATATCCTTTGTAGGGACATGGATGAAATTGGAAACCATCATTCTCAGTAAACTATCGCAAGAACAAAAAACCAAACACCGCATATTCTCACTCATAGGTGGGAATTGAACAATGAGATCACATGGACACAGGAAGGGGAATATCATACTCTGGGGACTGTGGTGGGGAGGGGGGAGGGGGGAGGGATAGCATTGGGAGATATACCTAATGCTAGATGACGAGTTAGTGGGTGCAGTGCACCAGCATGGCACATGTATACATATGTAACTAACCTGCACAATGTGCACATGTACCCTAAAACTTAAAGTATATTAAAAAATAAATAAAAAAAAAAAAAAAAAAAAAAAAAAAAAATGATATTGAGTTGTAAAACTTATACAGATAAACTAAGGAAAAATGTCTTCTAACATTATACTCATTAACAGTATTGTTCACTAAATATTAAAAAATATTAGTACTATTAATAGCAATTTCCTCCAGTAGCTAAAATTTTTATTTATATAAGCTTACCCATTTTTCTGTGAATTCAATATATAAAAATACAATACTACCCACTTTTCTGCCAAGCTCTGTAATCCTCAACTCTCTTAAACATCATTAAACTTAAATATTAGTGAAAAGTACCTCTAAACCTCTACAAACATCCTGACATAGAAAAGCAATAAATGTTCCCCCTGGAAAAAATGTTATAACTTCAAAATTATATTTAAAATTCAAGTTGCTCACTTAATAAGGTTAGACACCTTGTTTCTTTTGGTATCTTTTATTGTTACTAAGCTACCACAGGCAGTTAAATAAATTATAGCTAAAAGCTCCATGCTTTATGTGCATTTTTAATTTGGTTCTCACCACAGTCCCTGAAGGAGGTACTACCATTAGCCTCCCAAAATGAGAGTTAAAGAGGTCAAGTAACAGCTACTAAATATTGAAATCCAGGACTTTGACACTGTAAAGTTATAGAGTTACAGAGCATCAGTGAGAAAGTGAGGGGTGGAGGAGTGTTGGGGAAAGGCTGCTAAAAGCAGCAGCTCTGAGCTGGGACAACTGCTTTTAAGGAGTGAGACAAGAGAATTAAAGCACAATACAGCAATCTAGGATAATTTAATCTAGGGGCAAGAAACTCAATAGCACTGATGACAATTCTGCATTGTAGAATTTTATACCATCAGATGTTCAAAATGATGTCATGATGTCATGGAGGAAGTTTATATTCTATGCAGTATGCTCTCTTTAATAGAGCAAAGGAATGCACAATACATTTTAGACATATCTCTGTGAAACATAAAGTACAGTCCACTGTTTAAAGGAATAAGTTTTAATTACTGAGAATGGAACTGATCCTAGGTAAAATGATTAAATGGACAACTTAAAGATTGTTTTGCAAAGTCTTAATCAGTCATTTTATTTATTTTTTCACTCTCTTCCCCATGGGCACCAATTTGAGTAACACTTACACATTAGGAAGCTCTCCCTAAAAAGCCCTCAGGTTTTCTACAAGTCTGGCAAGGGTCACACTCACAAAGCTGAAACTCTAACATCATTGATTTTATGGCATTGTTTCTTAATGAGCCCTTTTAGAATGTAAGCAACTAAAAAGTACATAAGGTACCTGTACTTCAGCTTTGAAACAGAAAAGATAAAAGAGAAGCTCTTCCAAATCTTTCTTGGCTCCAGTAAACCATAGCTTAGTAAATGATCACAGTTCAGCTCCTAATACAAAAGACCCTTATGATTAAATAGAAAAGTACTATTAACAATCACACAGTTTTATCTGGATGAAACATCCTATTAAGCAGAAAATGTTCTTAACCTTTTTTGAAAGAATATTTCCTAGTTGTAGATAAAAGAGACTTGTTTTCATTGTTGCAGTACATAGGTTAATGAAAATTCTTTTTTATGGGACCATGTTTAAAGCTTAAAAAAAGTCTGAAGTTTAGAAATAAGCAATGAAATATTTAATCTTCCAGCAGGTTGTTAAAATAAGGGTAAAGCCGATTATAGTCAAAAGCTATTACTACCTTATAGGTACATGGTGATATATATGAAATCTGTTGATTACTTCAGCTCAGTACTAGCAAATGGCATAATTGCTATTATCATGTGAGTGACAGTAGTCCCATATAAAGTATTAAAAATAGTAAAAATGAAAAAAGCATCAGAAAATACAGTGCTTAATCAATAAACATCTTTTAACAATATTTGACCATCATGTATCATGAAACTAATATGTTACTAACACTGTGGTATAAAGTGCAGGAAGATTCATAGATAGAAAGACATTTGTACTTAACCTCCAAGAGCTCAAGATCCAGTGGAGGAGTTAGGCTAAAATTGAGAATTACAATTCTTTGTAAGACCTATAACAGAGATATGTATAGTGCTCTGAATATGAGAAAGATATAGCAACTACCAGTGTAGTAAAGAAAGTCTTCACAGTAACGCTGACATTGGAACTCGTTCTGGAAGGGAGGTGAAGTCCTTCCAGAGACTTCTGTGAGAGTCTGAGAAAGGTATTCTGACCAAATGAACAATATGTGCAAAAACGGACAGCTGAGAAAACATAGTGTATACAGAGAAAACTAGTCTCTAGCAAAACAACTAGCACATAGTAGATATCAAATAAATATCTCTGGAATGAACAAGCAAAAGATAAAAGTGAGAAGCTATGTTTCACTAGAATGTAAACAGTACATGTAAAACGAAAAGGAAATGAACTTGGAGTGATAAACCTAGGCAAGTACAAGTGGTCAATTTTCAAGAAACACTGTTCTCTCACTATACAGAACTATAAAAAATATTTTTATAAACCAAAGTTTAGATATGGAGACACTTTGTTGCAGCTATATTTTTTTTGCACATACACAAGATCTCCCAGCTTAGTGGCTTCAAATTCTAAAAGCATTTATTTTGCTCACAAATGCGCACTTTGGGCAGGGCTACTAAAGGGATAGCTGGTCTCTGGCTCACTAAGCATCAACTGAGGTGGCTTGAAGGCTGAGGCCTATAATCATCTGAAGCTTGCTTACTCATATATCTCAGAGTGGATACTAGCTATCAGCCGAGTCTTTTGATGAGGCTGGCAACTGAAACATATACATATGACCTTCTGTTTGTCCTGGGCTTCCTGACAACATGGTGGCTAGGTTCCAATGGCAAACATCCCAAGAGACAGCCATTTGGAAGCTGTATAATTTTTAGATCTAGCCATGGAAGTTCCATACTATCATTTCTAGTACCATTTCTGCTATACTCTTTTGGTCAGAGAAGATATAACCCCTTTCAACTTCATAGGGAGAGAAAACAGACTCCTTTTTTTGACAGTGGTATAGCAAGGATTCAGAGAATAAGATACCAGAAATACCACAGTGAATTTTTTTTGAAAATGCCATATACCACAAATGCTATTTCCCTATCAACATAATAATAAAAATTATATCCACAAAAGTCTAAACAATTTTTAATAAACTCAACAGTAGAGACCACAAAACTCACATAGTTTTAGTTATCTCAGGACTTATCAATTATCTTACTATATTATAATTGTTTATAATATAAATGTGAAAGTTTGCCTATCTGATATTTTAAACTTCATTAGAGCAGAAAATGACTCTTTTTTAATCATTGTTTCCCAATATATAGTAAAATCCTGGCATATTAGAGGTTTTATTAATATTTATTAATAAATGATTACACAGTATATATGAACTTAATATTAAAAATCACTCTCTTATATAACTGAGTTCAATTGTAAAGTCTTTTAACAAATATATTTTGGAAGCATGACATGAATTTTGATATCAATGTAGTTTCTAGTGGATGACCCACTCAAAGACGGAGATAATTGATCTTCTTGGAGGATTATGATTTTGCCACGGTTGGAGGTGAGGGTCAGTCAACAGCAAATAGCCAATGGTTTTTATTTCTTAATAAGAGAAACTGACCATCAGAAATCAAAGCAAGTTTTTAAAAATAAGATAAATTGACCAGGCGCGGTGGCTCACGCCTGTAATCCCAGCACTTTGGGAGGCCAAGGTGGGCGGATCATGAGGTCAGGAGATCGAGACCATCCTGGCTAACACAGTGAAACCCTGTCTCTATTAAAAATACAAAAAATTAGCCGGGCATGGTGGCAGGTGCTTGTAGTCCCAGCTACTCGGGAGGCTGAGGCAGGATAATGGCATAAACCCAGGAGGCAGAGGTTGCGGTGAGCTGAGATCACACCACTGCACTCCAGCCTGGGCAACAGAGCAAGACTCCATCTCAAAAAATAAATAATAATAAGATAAATTATAAAAATTTGGACTTCTCTTCAAAAAAAATTTTACCCATTGTCTTCCAAGAACTAATGTATACCATGAAGTTAACTTAAGCATTGCAATTGGAATATTCAAATCACTTTAAAGAGTTACCAATTAAAGAGTTTGCTGCGTGATGCACATAGAGGTCAATACTATGGCACTGGCTTTTAAGAAAAGAAAAGCTTTATTGTGAGTCAGCTGGCAAGGAGACAAGAGGAAACACCCAAGTCTCTCTTTCCAAGCTGGAGGCTGGGTCAAGTTTTAGAAGGATAGAGCAATGAGGTGTTGTCTAGAGGCATGATCTGCCTGGGAATTGTTATAGGGTGACATCAGGGCTCAATCTGATTGGATCCTGGATCTTACCAGGATTCACTTCTTAATTCTGTCCCCATTATTTGATCAGATCACTTAGGTTCCCTCCACGGTTGCATGCTTGGCTTATCTGGGTATTCTCAGGTTCCATGACCTTCAATTTGAGAGACCATGGCAACTAAAAAACAACCTATAACTTTGTTACATGAAAATTGAACCAGACTGCTGTGATGCTGTTACAAAACAATTACATTTTAGTTGTAATTCACTTTAAGTATATTTAGGATAAAAGTCTCCAAAAAATCTATTATTCACCTGTTTTATAGCTGCTGGACAAATGTCCAATCTGTATTAAGTAGGCCTCCACTCTCCTCTCTCCCCTCAGCCCAGTGAAAACATGGAAATTGACAAAAACTTGATTTCTAACATAAAAAATTTCAGTTTTGTTATTTGTAAGATGAAGATGCAACATGCTTTAATCTTGTATGTTTAAGTGTAGAATACATAAACTAGGGGATTCATATGTCTGGGCTACATTTAACAGTTGTAAGACTGTAGAATGATTTACTTAGAAATGATGTATGCAGTTTGCTTTGCCAATCAATAAATGCTTAATCAAGTTTCATAAACTATTGTCAAGGAGGCTTGTCAGTTTCAAGTCCCTTTAATAATATTTATAGCTAAAAGGGATAAAATCACATTGTAAGCTAATGTGGAAGAAGCATGTGACAAGGTTTAGAATGCTTTCCTTTCTCAATATAAAAACACTGTTTGTTATCAGTAAATTTCCCAGTCCCTTAGCTCATCCAAAGCCTAGTGTCTCTTGAGTGACACAAATGTTGACCATATGTACATACGAGTTGGTCCTAAAATGATAGTGATTAAATATGATTTTTAATCTACTAACTCGTCAAATTTCTGGTAAATTCTCATGAACACAGCACTTAGCACAAGGGTAATAGGAAGAATGGGAGCAACCAGAACCTGCTCCGATTTTGTCATTTAGGGTTTTGCACTGGACAAGCCATTTGACTCAGTTTTATTATTTTTGCTAAGTTGAAGTCAATCAGATCTTTCTTGCCTTTTCTTCTAGCTTTTAAATTTGTATGCCTCTATTGCACAAAATAGAAACTCAATAAGTACATATTTGGTGATCAAAGACTAAATGAATAAGCAAACATACTTAGTCCAACATCTTTTCAAATTTCCCCAAACAACCAGTTGTTTTACCAAATATAATTTTACATTTTTAATTGATATGCAAATATGCACATGTGCAAATATCAATTTAGGGCCTCCAAGCAAACATTTCAGAAAGGATTTCTTTTTTAATTATAGAACAGTGTTCCCTAATGGAGTAGAGAGTACCTAACATTTATAAACATAAATACCCAGAAAAAAAAGAGAAGTACTTACTATTTATGCTAGAAAAATAATTAAACCAAATATACATTCTAATGCAAGAAAGAAGATTGTAGTTTGACCATACCGTTGCCTATATAGTAAGAACTAATAAAACTCCATTTTTGATGCTTTATTGTGGCATAATTTATACATCATAAAATTCATCCATTGAAAGTATACAACTCTAAGTATATTGAGTTATGTAGCCATGACAACAATGTAGTTTCAGAACATCTTCATTACTCCCCAAAATTCCCAGTAAGACTGACTAAGACTAACTCTCTTACTCAATTCCTGTTTGCAGTTAATGTTGTCATTCACTCCCATACCCAGGTGACTACTGGTCTGATTTCTATGTCTAAAGATTTTACTTCTTCTGGACATTTCATACAAATGATTTTATGAAATCAATATGTAGTCTTTCGCATTTGGCTTCTTTTACTTAGCATAATGTTTCTGAGATTGATCCATGCTGTGGCATACATCAGTACTTCCATTTTTTTTCTTAAATAATATTACATCGTAGAGATATACCACATTTTTTAATCCATTCACCAGTTGGTCAAGTTTTTACCTAATTTGAGTAATGTTGCTAAAACATTCATATATAAAATTAATGTGAATATACATTTTCATTTCTCTCAGGTACATACCTAGGGGTAGAATTTCTGAGTTGTATAGTAAGTTTATGTGTAACTTTTCTAAGTTATGTCAAATTGTTTTTCAAGGTGACTGTATCATTTTACATTATCACCACCAACATATAATGATTCTAGCTTATCCATCTCCTTATCAACACTTGGTATTATCTGTCTCTTTGATAAGAGTCATTAAAGTGAGTGTAAAATGGTATCTTAATGGGTTTTGATATACATTTCACTAACGACCAATAATGTTGAGCATGTTTTCATGTGCTTGTTGATCACATGTATATGAATAAATAATAAGGCAGGGTAATTGGGAAAGAGGGGTTTGGGGTGGGGGCAGTGTTATTATATTATAAAAGTTATCAGCGATAATCTCCCCAGTAAGAAGGAGGTATCTGGGACAAACACTTAAAGGGTTTGGACTGAGCCATCCAGTCCTAACACAAAAGGGGATCTTTCTCATTGCAAATGCTGAGCTAAATGTAATGTAGGGTGAAGAAGAAGAAGAAGAAGGAGAAGGAGGGGAGGGGGAGGAGGGGGAGGAGGGGAGGAAGGGGAGGAAGGGCAGGAAGGGGAGGAGGGGAGGAAGGAGAGGACAGGAGGAGGGGGAGGAGGGGTGGAGGAGGAGGAAGAGGTCATCCCTGGGAAGAAATCTGAAGAAGATGGGGAGAAGTATTTTGCATAGAAAGAACAACAAACAACAAGCACAAATGTCAAGGAGTAAGAGTAGGATTAGCAAGATCCAGGAAAACAAGGAAGGCACTGCAGATTGAGCAAAGTGAAGAAAAAGTGAAGTGATAGAAGATAAAATCAGAGAGTAACAAGACTGGTTTGCAGAAGTACAGATTTTGTAGGGTTTTAAAAGCCATTGTAAGGATTGGGCTTCAATAGACTGTTTATACTAATTCAATTCAAGGAAATATGTAAGAAAACAAATTGCATAAGATAATTTGTTAATTTATAGTAAAAGTTAACTGGCAAGATTATTCATATCTGCAGATTACTATACTCATTCTCTGTAGGAACTAAGAATACTGTATATAGATAAATAAGCAGTAAAGACATTTGAACTCAGCTACCCAATCATCCCTAGATACTCTGCATGGGAAAGTTGCTGGCAATTTCCAGGGCATACAATATTCCAAAAGCAACCTTAGTACATATGAGAGCAAAACGGTTCCTCTGGCATGGCTAGTGAATGGGGAAGTGCTTGGGCCTCCTGTGAGGACATACCTCACTGGAGTGTAGTCCCACAGTGGCTTTTGCCAATATGATTTGTGAAAAGGGATATTTCATTATTATTTTCATTTGCATTTTCTCATGAGTCTGAGAATGTTTTAGCATTATTATTTGTCATTCCAATTTATTCTTCTGTGGTTTCTGTATTTTAACCTCTTGCTTATTTTTATGGCTGCTTATTCTATCAACATGTAAGGGCTAATTATATATTATAAATATCAATACTTTATCTTATATGAGACCTAAGTTTTCTTCCCAACTACCATATACTTGACTTCACTCATGGTATTTTACTGAAATTTTCACCTTTTCTCTAGTCAAACATATTCAAATATATACTTTTTTAGACTTCTAATTCATAAGTTATACAAATACTCTACTAAATTTTTTTCTTGAGATTGTTATCATATTCCTATAGCAGTGATGCTAACTGCCTTAGACTGTTAAGGCTGCTATACAAAATATCATAAACTCGGTGGCTTCTAAACAACAGACATTTCTCACCATTTCAGAGGCAGAAGTCCAAGACCAAGTCATAAATAGATTTAGTGACTGGTGAGGGCCTGTTCTTCAAGATGGCAGCTTTCTCACTGTTACCTCACTTGACAGAAGAGTGAGGGAGATCACAGGGGACTCTTTCATAAAGGCACTAATCATATTTATGAGGGTTCTGCCTTATTACATAAACACCTCCCAAAGCCCCCACCTGCTACTACCATCCCATGTGGGGTTAGGGTTTCAACATATGAATTTTGGGGGGACATAAACGTTCAGTCCATTACACTAATGAATTTGTGTATTATGTATTTATTTATTTATTTGCCTTCATATGTGAGTGTATATGTATACTTACATATGAGGACAGTGAGAAGTTTCAACTATTTTATTCCAGAAAGATGGCCACTTTTAATAGCACTATTGGTAAAGTAAACCATCTTTTCATGGTGAACAGAAACAGTACCTTTGCCTAATAAACATATATACACACATGTGCATGCACACATTCACATATACATGCACATTGCAGCCTATCACTAGGTTTTTTAATTAATTTATTCACATATTCTTTTTTGATGCACACATTCTTAAGTCAATATTATATTCTTGAATATTTTTCTTTTAATAAATTGTAGATTGCTTTTATCAAATTCCAAACACAAAGCCCAAAGCCCTAAGATATTAGGGCTTCTAACTAAATTATTTTGGGGGTGAAACAGAGTCTCACTCTGTCACCCAAAGTGCAGTGGCGTGATCATAGCTCACTGCCACCTCAAAGTCTTAGGCTTAAACAATTCTCCTTCAGCCTGCTGAGTAGCTGGAACTACAGGTGTGATCCACTGCATCTGGCTGTCTTTTTATTTTTATTTTTTGTAGATACATGGTCTCGCTATGTTGCCCAGGCTGGTCTCAAATTCCTGGACTCAAGTGATCCACCCACCTCAGCCTCCCAAAGTGCTGGGATTACAGGCTTGAGCCACCATCCCCAGCCAAAATTTCTCATAATTCACATATTAACTGGAGAAGACTTGTCACTTTTATTATATTACATGTTCCCATTAAGAACGTAAGTCTTTCCTTTAGTTCAAATCCTAATTAGTTTCCTTCAGAAATATTTTATGAATTTCTTCATATAGGTCTTATTCTTAAGATTATTCCTGATTATTTTGTAGTTTTCATTGATATTTTGAATAGGGTAATTCTATTTTTATTTATAGCTGGTTATAGCAAATATTAAAAAGTACTGATGTCTGTACATTCACAAATTTGAAAATTTCCCTTTAAAGGACTAAAAGACTTACAGATTTCTTTGGTTTAAGTTTTTAGCAAATATATGAATAATCTTATTCTTCTTTACCAATGTTAGTGCTATTTAAGGTTTTTTCTTATTGAATTTGCTAGAATGTATTTTTTAATTTGAATAATAATAGTCAAAATGGGCCTTTCATTATTTGCAAGTGAAAACTATCATATTGAAGTAAGACCTTTTATTTTCTGTTTTAATAAGGGTTTATTTAAAACATCTGCTAAATTTTATTAAATAACTTTCGATATTCAATTGGTTTTCTCTATTAATATATTGATGCTGGTCAGGCGTGGTGGCTCATGCCTGTACTCCCAGAACTTTGGGAGGCCGAGGCAGGTGGATCACTTGAGGCCAGGAGTTTGAGACCAGCCTGGGCCAACACTGAAACAGTGGAAAGTCACTGGTCTCAGAAGGTGTTATGCAAGCTTGTCGTCTCACGACCAAGAGAATTAAGGAGCTTGGACACAAAGGGTGAGGTTAGAGCAAAAGTTTAGTAAGTGAAACAAGAAAACTCTCCACAGCAGAGAACGGTCCCAGACAGATTGCCATTTTACAGTTGAATGCAAAAGCTTTTTTAAGAAACTCCTCTCATCTCTGTAGCTGTTTGAGTAACTTCTCTTATCTATAAAGCTGTCTGCATAACTCCCCCTATCTATCCAGCTGAGGGGTGTCTCTAGGTAAGCAGAAAGTGCAGCTTTTCTTGTTTGTATAATTAAGAACAAAAGGCTTCTATGCTGGGCCTTGTCTGTCTAGCCTGCTTATCTGTGCAGGTGCAGTCTGAGTTTTCCCATATTGCTCTATTTTGCCTGTAGCTGTGATTTTTCAGGCAGGCTATTTCTCTGAGGACTAGCCTTAGTTGTCTACCCAACTGATTTTTCCCTTTTCTTCTCCCTCACATGGCAAAAACCCATCTCTACTAAAAATACAAAAATTATGTGGGCATTGTGGCAGACGCCAGTAGTCCCAGCTACTTGGGAGGCTGAGGCAGGAGGCTTACTTGAACCTGGGAGGCAAAGGTTGCAGTGAGCTAAGATCATGCCACTGTGCTCCAGCCTGGGTGACAGAGTGAGATGCAGTCTCTCTCTCTCTCTCTCTCTCTCTCTCTCTCTCTCTATATATATATATATATATATATATATTTGTGTGTGTGTGTGTGTACACACACACATATATATACACACACACATATATATACATATACATATCTTGATGTCATAAATTATGTCAATAAATTTCCTAGTTTTGTAGTCACCTTCATATTGAATGGCTCACTGCTAAATTCCAACTAATATTTTATTTGCATTTATAATTCAAAGTATCATTAAATTTAATAGTCTCCATTTTTGTGTACTCTGCCATGCTTTGATATTAATATTATATGAGTTTTATATAATAAATTTAAGAGCTTTTCATTTTTATGGTTGATAATTTAAATGAATTAAAAATTATCTCTTCCCTAAAAATTAAATAATCTTTGATCAGCCTTTGATCATGTGTTCATGTTTAATGATACATTTTAAATCTCCTTTTCAATCTTTATACAGTAATTGGTTTCCTCAAGTTTTCAGCTTATTCATGAATCAATGTTAGTAATTTAACTTTTTGCTAAGAAAACATCTATTTAATCCAGGTTTTCAAATTGGTTACCTTAGAGTAGCCACCTATAATTCTTTTCATCTCTTCTGTACCTAGGTTATATCTCCATTTATATTCTAATATGTGTTTTAGCTTTCTTTTTTTTCTTAATTGAGCTCACAATGTGATGATGTATATTATTGGTCTTTTAAAGAATCAATTTTCAGATGTATTTATGCTTTTGATTTTTATTTTGCATTTCATTTTCAGATTCTATTTTCATGTATTCTATCTACTATTTTAATTTAGCATGTTGTTTTTCACTTACTTTTCCAAAATAAATAAGCTTTTATATTTTTTGTCTTATTTCTCTAACAGTAATATCATTTAAAGATGTAAAATTTTCTATAAGAATTTTTATAGCTTTCTAGATAGTTCACAGTTTCACTTGTGAATTACTTTTTCATCTAAAGATTACTTAAGAAAATGTTTCTTAAATTTAAAGTAGCTAATTTTTCAGCACTTCTAGATTATTAATGAGAGAACGTGATCTGTAAAATCTCTAAAATGTCTTAATTTATTCTTTGTTGGCAAGCAAAAAATTTTAAACTAATCCTCAGACATTAAAAAAATAAGTTTCCACTAAGATCTGGAACACAACAAGGATGCCCACTTTCCCCATTCTTATTCAATATAGTACTGGAAATTCTAGCTACAGCAGTCAGACAAGAAAAAGAAGGGCATCCAAATTGGAAAGAAAAAAGTTAAATTACCATTGTTAGCAGATGATATGATTTCGTATTTGTAAAAACCTAAATACTCTATTAAAAATTATTAGAACTAATAATACAAATTCAGTAAAGCTGTAGAATATAAAAATCAACATACAAAAATCAGTGGCATTTCTGTATGTCAACACTGAACAAACTGAAAAATAAATAAAAAGGTAGTTCCATTTACAATAGCTATTAGGTTGGTGCAACAATACTTGCGATTTCGCTAATGCTTTTAATGGCAAAATCTGCAATTACTTTTGCACCAACATAATACAAATATTCTTAAATATCTAGGAATTAATTTAACCAAAGAAGCAAAAAAAATCTCCATAATGAAAATTACAAAACGCTGATAAGAAATTGAAGAGAATACCAAAAAATGGGAAAATATTCTATGTTCATCAATTGGAAGAATTAGTATTTTTAAAATATCCATACTAACAAAACAATCCACAGATTCAATGCAATCCCTATCTAAGTACCAATGACATTCTTCACAGAAATAGAAAAAAGTATTCTAAAATTTATATGGAATCACAAAATACAGAGAATAGCCAAAGCTATCCTAAGCAAAAAGAACAAAACTGGAGGAATAACATTACCTGACTTCAAATTATACTACAGAGCAATAGAAACCAAAACAGCATGGTACTGGCACAAAAACAGACACATAGACCAGTGGAACAGAATAGAGAACCCAGAAACAAATCCACACACCTATAGTGAACTCATTTTCAACAAAAGTGCCAAGAATATACACTGGGGAAAAAAACAGTCTCTTCAAAAAATGGTGCTGGGAAAGTGGATATCCGTATGCGGAAGAATGAAACTAGACCCCTACCTCTCATCATATACAAAGATGAAATCGAAATGGATGAAAGACTTAAAATCTAAGACCTCGAACTATGAAACTGCTATAAGAAAACATTGGGTAAAATCTCCAGAACATTGATCTGGGCAAAAATTTCTTGAGCAATACCCCACAAGCACAACCAAAGCAAAAATGGACAAATGGGATCACATCAAGTTAAAAAGCTTCTACACAGCAAAGGATACAACAAAAAAAGTGTAGAGACAATTCACAGAATGGAAGATAATATTTGCAAACTACTCATCTGACAAGGGATTAATAACTAGAATATATAAGGAACTCAACTCCATTGGAAAAAATATCCAATAATCCAATTTAAAAATGGATGTAAGATGTGAATAGGCACTTCTCAAAAGAAGACATACAAATGACAAACAGGCATATGAAAAGGTTCTCAACATAAATGATCATCAAAGAAATGCTAATCAAAACTACAATATCGTCCACCCCAGTTAAAATGGCTTATATCCAAAAGACAGGCAATAACAAACGCTGGTGAGGATGTGGAGAAAAGGGAACCATTGTACACTGTTGGTGGGAATGTAAATTAGTGCAACCATTATGGAGAACAGTTTGGAAGTTCCTCAAAAAAACTAAAAATTGACCTACCACATAACTCAGCAATCCAACTGCTGGGCATATACCCAAAAGAAGAGAAATCAGGGTATTGAAGAGATAGCTGCATCCTATGTTTGTTGCATCACTGTTTACAATAGCTAAGATTTGGAAGCAACCTAAATGTCCATCAACAGATTAGAAAATGTGGTACATATACACAGTGGAGTATATTCGGCCATTAAAAAAAAAAATGAGATCCAGTCATTTGCAACAACTAGTATGGAACTAGAAACCATTATGTTAAGGGAAATAAGCGAGACACAGAAAGACAAACATTGCATCCCTCACTTACTTGAGGGATCCAAAAATTAAAACAATTGAATTCATGGACATAAACAGTAGAAGGATGGTTACTAGATGCTGGGAAGGGTCGTAGGTGCAGGAGGTGGAGACTGTTAATGATAGGGACAGGTGACAGGGCAATACTGGGTAGAAGAGGGCAGTTACCAGGCAAAGGCCCCACCCTCAAGCCTGAAGACCCAGGGCCCTAAATGAGGACCAGCATTCCTATTTTCCCACCCAAAAGTTGCCTTTGGGCCTGCCACACCCCCTATCCTGCATCCATATAAACCTCAAACCTCAGGCTCCAGAAGGAGACCAACAGATCAGCAGACTAGCCAACCAGCAAGCCAGCAGAACAGCAGACAGACAGCAGAATGAGAAAGAGAGAAGAGGAGGAACATCTGAATGCTGAGGAGTTCAGCTGGAGGCAGTTGGAGAGGAGTCTGGCTGCTGGGAGGCTGGACTCCAGGGGAAGATCACCTTCCCACTCTATCCTCCACTTCCAGCTCCCCACCCCTCCCACTGAAAGCCACCTCCACCACTCAGTAAAACCTTGCATTCATTCTTCAAGCCCATGTGTGACCAATTTTTCCAGGATGCTGGGCAGGAGCTCAGGATACAGAAAAGCTATCACATTGGCCCTCTGCCCTTGTGAAAAGGGCTTGCCCAAGCCTCTGCACCTGCCTATCTGCATGCTCCCCGTCCCACAAGGGGTTTGAGCAGTAGGGCGAACTGGTGAGCAGAGACCAAACAGGTGAGCCACACCCCTGTTGCATGTCCTGTGATGGAGATCAGGCTACTTTCCTGTTTCAGTAATAGATACAAAAAAAAAAAAATAGTTAGAAAACTTCAATAACACCTACTATTTGATGGCACAACAGGATTACTATAGTCAATAATAATTTAATGGTGTGCTTTTTTTACATTGAATGCCTGTATTAAAACATCTCAGGTACCCCATAAACATATAAACCTGTGATGTACCCACAAAAATTAAAAACTAAAAACTAAAAATAACTAAATGAAATATCTGTTTCCCAATGCCACAGTTAAAGATATTTAAATATGGAGTTACATGCTGTTGATATTGACTCCCATCCATTTCATTACTTTATATTTGGGTTGAGTTGTTGTCCTAGGTGTACTTCCATCCACCAGATTATAGTTGGAAAGGACTGTCATCTATTCACGTTTATGTGTCCTAATAATTCCTGAAATATACGAGTGTAAAATAAATACCATTAAAAGAAAAAGTTTAGACAAAACATACTTAACAGAGTTTAACCAAGCAAACAATAATTTGTGAATCCAGTAGTCCCCCATCCCCCACAACCTGAATATGTTCAGAGGACCTCAGCACTGCTGCAAGATCATAGAGGATTTATGGACAGAAAAAGGGAAGTGAGGAACAGAAACAGCCAGATTGATTACAGCTCAGTGTTTGCCTTATTTGAAGGGGGTTTGAGCAGCTGGCTGCCTGTGAGTGGTTGAAGCATGGCTTCTGTGATTCGCTGAGACTCAAGTTACTTTTTACAAGAGTAGATTCTAGTCTGTTTACACATCCAGTTAGGTTACAGTACTAAGGCGAAACCTTCAGGCTGAACTTAAAATATGTTATGAGGCAGATTTAGGCTAAACTTAATTTACAATACTATTGTACTGTACTTGTATTTACTTGCTTTTAAGATTTTTCTGTGCATGACAGAGCACACTGTGGAGGGTTCATAATAAGAGAGCGAAGCAGGGAGAAGAGAGATCGAGGAAAAGAGAGACAGAGAGGAGACAAACAAGGTGTGGGAGGGGGAAGAGAGAGAGAATTAGGTTAAATGTTCTATATTTTGTTCTTGTAAAGACTTAGTACTCAAATTCAGTTTCCTGTCTTTTTATACTCCTAGAATGGAATGTATAAGTTTGTTACAATTAAATTCAACACACATTTGTTACACTAAGCCCAGTGCTAGGTTCTGGGGGTATGTAAGGGAGCTAGATAAAATTCTATCTCACTCATTTTACAAGTATGTATTCAGCTCCTATTATGTTCCAGTAATGGTGTTGGTCTCTGTAAACAAAATGCAGGGGGGAGGCTAAAGAAATAAGTAGAAAAAAAAAAACCTCTGTTTTTACTATTGTACTCTCACAACATGCTTCTGACACTGTTTGTGTGGGGATTTCTCCCCATCAGCAAGCGAGCAATCAGTTCTGCGGTAGAAGACACCTGAGTGTACTCTAATTCAATTCCATTCTGACACTAGTTGCCTGGAGATGGCATCAGATCACACAGGTTGATCCCACAAGACTGAGCCCCATTTCCGATGCCAGTTGAGAGCCACAGGTTATTTTGCCAGTGCTTCTGACCAACTGGCTATAAATAAAGAGTTTCCACAGCCCCCTCTTTGGGTTCAATTAATGTTCTTCAGAAGCTCACAGAACTCAGAGAAACACTTACATTTACTAGTTTATTGCAAGAAATATTTCAAAGGATACAAATTAACAGTCAGATGAAGAGAT
This sequence comes from Pan paniscus, assembly GCF_029289425.2. Classification (NCBI taxonomy): domain Eukaryota; kingdom Metazoa; phylum Chordata; class Mammalia; order Primates; family Hominidae; genus Pan; species Pan paniscus. The sequence continues at coordinate 91,164,860 of NC_073258.2, read as the reverse complement.
ACACAGGGCAAGGTCTGGAAGGATCTAGAGCACAGGAGCTTCTCTTCTGATGGAGTTGAGGTGCACCACCCTCCTGACATGTGGCTGTGTTCTTGTTCACTTTCCTGGAATCCCACATGTGTGCAGCTATCTGCAAGCTCCCTGAACCTACTTCTTTGGGAGTTTTATGGAAGCTTCATTTTGTAGGTATGACTGATTAAATCATTGGCCATTAGTAATCAACTTGACCTTCAACCTCTCTCTGCTCCCCAGAGGTTGTGGGGTAGGGCTGAAAGTCCCAACCTTTTACTCCTTCTCTGGTCTTTCCAGTGACCAGCCCCCATCCTGAAGCTAACTAGGGGCTGCCAGCCATCCATCAACTAATTAGCACACAAAAAGATCCATTGTTTTGAAGATTCTGAGGATTTTAGGAGTTATATGCCAGGAAACGATGAAGAACTAATATATATTTCACATATCACACAAATACAAACATGATGTCCTCCATCAAGTAGCATAGAGTCTAGTTGAGAATACAGACAAGTAAATAAGTGGAACACAGAATGGTATTATGATGAGGCAAGGGCACAAGTGCAATGTATTCACCAGAGGCACACCTAACCTAGACATGGTCATCTAGAAAGACTTCCTGGAAAATGTACAGACTACTGAGACCTAAAGTACAAGTAGGAATTATCCAGGCAATGGTATTGTAACTGCTTGATGCGTTCTTCCTGCCCATTGCAAAGACCATGGCATTGCAGTAAAGAAAGAGTTTAATTGATGTGAGCCAGCCACACCACTTGGGAAACAGAGTTAGTACTCAAATCAATCACCTCAAAGGCTTGTAGGTTAGGGGTTTTTCAAAGGCAGTTTGGGGGAAGGAGTTGGGGTGGCTAGGCAATGAGTGCTTGCTGCTGATTGGTTGTGCCAGAGATGAAATCACAGCCAATTAAAGCTACTCTCTTCCACTGAGTTGCTTCTGGGTGGGGACAGAGAAACAACTGGCAGGTCCAGGTGCAGCCAGGTGTCAGACATGCCAAAAAAAAAAAAAAAAAAAAAGATACTGAAAAGATTCTCAAAAGGCCAATTTTTAGATTATATAATAGTGATATTATCTGCAGGAGTAATTGGGGAAATTGCATGTCTTGTGTTCTCACAGATAATAGCTGGTGATCATTTATGTCTACACCTTAGCAGAATTCAGGCTCCTCTTCTCCCCTTAGCCTGATGGTCTCCTTAACTTTACAAAGACAGTTGAGTTTTAGGGAAGGGCTATTATCATTTAAACTATAAACTAAATGTCTCCCAAAGATAGCCCAGTCTAAGCCCAGAAATAATTTAAGCAGTTTGAAGGCTAAAGGCAAAAGGGAGATTGCTAGATCAGATCTCCCACACTGCCATAATTTTCTCAGTATTATAATTTTTGCAAAGGCATTTTCAGGATTAAGGTGGGAATAGATGTTCTAGGAAGAGAGGACAGCATATTCAAAGGCAATGAGGCAAGAGAGAGCATGGCTAATCTCAAAAATTAAATGTAGTATAGTATAGACAGAAGCAAGAGAAAGAGAGCAGAGATTAGGCAGAGATTGTTACTGGCAAACCCATATAGATCTGCAGCAACCTCAAATCTTGTCTACTCAGAAGAAAGAATTTGAGGGGCAGAAGGAGGGGCTGTGGCAAGTTTTAGACAGGGGTGAAAGTTTATTAAAAAGTTTTAGAGTAGGAATGAAAGGAAGTAAAGTACACTTGGAAGAGGGCCCACCAGGAAACTTGAGAGATTCAAGTGCCTGGTTTGACTTTTGACTTGGGGTTTTATATGTTGGCATACTTCCAGGGTCTTGCATCCCTTCTCCCTGATTCTTCCCTTGAGGTGGGCTGCCTGCATGCTCAGTGGTCTGCTAGTGCTTGGGAATGGCCACGTGCACAGTGTTTACTGGAGTTGTATACATGCTCACTTGAGGTGTTTTTCCCTCACGAGTTGAATGTTCCTAGAAGGTCATATACCAGTTAAACTCTGCCATTTTGCCTCTCAGTGCACATGCTTGAGCACACCTGCCAAACTCCTGCGTTCTTATTTGGAAGCAGCTGATCACCAGTTTCAGGTGTTTCTATTTATTGGAAGATTGCCTTTCCCTGGCACTGGCTGTGACCAATTATTATTAATATTTTAGAGAGACAGTTAACAACTGCCTGAACATCACCTGATTGTCATCTGACATTCCTGGTGTGTGTGTTGGGTAGGTGGGGACCCTCTCCTGCCCTGCTCATGTCTGACTACCTACCTACTGTAAGAGGATGAGTCCAAATACAAAGTCAAGTCTGGATCTTATGAAAAGTTTATTTTATGCCTTTTTAGAAATTTAGACTTTACCATGAGGGCAACAAAGAGACACCAGAGGGTTTTAAACACCTTCAAAGAGCTGTCACATTATTGGAGGAAAAACAGACACGCAAACAAGCAACACAGAATAACTAATGACAATCTAGACACATGTTAGTGGTACAGAAGTGGCATGCAAGAAGAGGTAATTATGCTCCCCTTGGGTGAAGTGACCAAAGAAGGTATAAAATGTGATATACAAAATGGCATTGTCAGAGGCATTCAAACCAGAGTGACTCCATTTTGAATAGGGACTGGGTAAAATGAGGCCGAGACCTGCTGGGCTGCATTTCCAGGAGGTTAGGCATCCTTAGTCATAGGATGAGATATGAGATTGGCACAAGATACAGGTCACAAAGATCCTACTGATAAAATAAGATGTGGTAAAGAAGCCAACTGAAACCCACCAGAACCAATATGGTGACAAAAATTGCCTCTAATCATTCTCGTTGCTCATTATACACTAATTAGAATGCATTAGCATGCTAAAAGACACTCCCACCGGCGCCAAGACAGTTTACAAATGCCATGGCAATATCCAGAAGTTACCTTATATTATCTAAAAGGGGGACGAACCCTCACTTCTGGGAATTGCCCATCCGTTTCCTGGAAGATTCATGAATAATCCACCCCTTGTTTAGCATATGATCAAGCAATAAACATAAAAATAGCCAATTAGGAGTCCTTGGGGCTGCTCTGCCTATGGAATAGCCATTCTTTTGTTTTTTACATCTCTAATAAACTTGCTTTCACTTTACTCGGTGAGTCAAGACCCCGTTCCTGTAGCAGCCTCGCTATGGCTCAGAGCTCTAACATGGAGTTGGCAAGCCTTTCTAAGGACTACCTGCACAACCTGCAACCTTGCAAAACAGGAAATTGCCTTGACCCTTTTAACTGGGCCAAATCACCATGACCACAACATCTTGAAAAACAGCTACATTTCATCAGCACTACAACTTATGAACAATGACAACCAATGAACTATGGAATCATGTACTATGCCAGCTACCTCCATTAATGATTATTCCTTCAAAATAACTTGTGTAATCGCCTTCAGCATGCTTTTAAAAATTCCTACTACCTTTCCTTTATTCAGAAAACAATTTGGCTTTTAGCTGAGTCTCTGTCTCCTGAATTGCAATTCCTAAGACCCGAGTAAATGCCTTGTCTTACTGCTTTGCAGTCACTCTTTGACTTTTCATTGACAAAGGTGAGCAACAGTGAATAAGGAGGGATAGTGAGAAAACCTCCCTGTAATGCTGATTAATCAAGTAAGTTTTAAAGCATAAAAAGTAATTTTACCATGTAATATAGGAAGAATATAAGCAAAAGCAATGAGACTTGCAATAAAATGAATTTTTTGACCATTTCCTATTGCTAAACAGAAAAATATGAACAAGGTTGTGACAGAAACTAAGACTAGAAAGTAGACATAGGTTAAGCCATGGAAGGCTTTGAATGCCAGGTTAAACTGTATCTTGTCCTGAAGGTACTCAGTAAAGGCTTCCAAAAATTTCAAAACCACCAAGAGATGTTCTATATGAAAAAACATATCACTTATTTTTCTTTCTTATGTTTCTCTTTATTTTCCTATTCTATCAAATCTGCTTAACACTGGCCTACTGTGATTTAAAAAAAAAAAAAAAGCTGGAAAAGTAAAATCAAAACACAATTTCAGTACAAGTCCCCACCTGCCAATTTTACCCACATGTGCCTTTTAATAAGACATATGATCTCTTAGATTGTCTTTGATTCCACATTGAAAAAGGTTGAATAACATAGAGTTAATGGAACCAGACTCATGGAATGTGAAACGAAATGAACATCTCAAAAGTATATTGTTACAATATCTCTTACTGAACTACTGAACTTATCTGCTTGATTCCACTCATCTCTATTCAATCTCCTCTTTCTACAACACAGTCTAATCTTTAAAACATAAATCAGATTATGTGACTTCCCTATTCAAAATCCTTCAAAAATGTTAATCAACCTTAAGCTAAAATGCAAACTCCTTACCATCACCTCCAAAGTCCTCCGTGAGCTGGCCTCAGTCTAGCTTTCCAGCTTCCCACCACTGTCCTCTTCATTTCATGTTAGCCTTCTTCCTGCTTCTCAAAAATTGTAATCTTGTTTTTTACCTCAGGGTCTTTGCTTACTGTTCTTGCTGTTTTGAAACATTCTGTCACTAGATCCCCCTTGGCTTGTTCCTCGCTTTATTCAGGTCTCTACTCAAATGTCACCGCCTCACAGAGGCCTTCTCTACCCATCATATCTTTGAAATGGCATGCAGTAACACTGCTCCCTTGTATTTTTCTGGGCTACGTTTTTTCCAGTTTTTTAGTGTTGTTGTTCATGGCATTCATCATCACCTGATATTAGATTATAGATTGATTTTGTTTTCTTACGTATTTTATCTATCTTCTATCCTCTACTAAGCTCAATGATAGGAAATTTACTCACCAATGGTAGGCACACAATAAATGTTTGGTTAAATAAATAAATGGGTGACTACATTAGAGTAATGTAGAGAAACATTATACTAAACCTTCCTAAAGTCATACAGGATTCTTGAGGCTGAAACTGCTTTTCCATAAGGGATTTTAGGATTAGCCTTAATGAAGAGCTGTGTAATTTCAAAATTTATTCCCACCGTAGAATCCTTTGTTATCAGTATAAGTCAGAGAAAAATAAAATTTCTTTTCTATGCCAGGTGAAAAAAAATTGACTAAGTAAATTAGTAGAACAAAGAAAATTTCTAAAGGGAGATATTGTGAGAGATGTCATTTTGAAGGAATGATTTGCATTTATGTATATATCAGGATACCTGACATGTTAGACACAAATCATTTTTTTGTTAAGGTATGACCTCTAGATATATCTGACATATACTTTGTGAGCCTAGTTTTGTTATTGCATTTATTAGAAAATAATAAAGTTTTATTTCCTTTGATATTCTATTAGTCTATGTAGTTGTACAGAACAGCCATTATCCAGACAGACCCAACTTCTCCCACTCTTAGTTTCACTGAGCGATTATTACATGACTTATTATCCTCTTTAAATATTGGGGTTAAATGTACCCAAGTTTTTAGCCCTGGTTCTAACAATTAATAGAATAACGGTTATAAGAGCATAGGAAATTGTGTATGTGTGTGTTTACATAAGGCTAAAATTTGAATTTCATCAGTCCCTAAATAACTAAATGATAACACTCTCAAGAGGTGACATATGCTTCCACTGAACAGTGAAGATATCCATACGGTCAGCCACTAGAACCAAGCAGTATGTCACTAGAACAATAATTCACATGCCTCTGTGCTCCTTTCTATTCCTATTGCTACCACTTCTGGTTCATCAGCTGATTCTTCTCAATGGACTATTTTTTAAAGTCTTATATATTATATCCTCTCCTTCAGAATTTTCCATTCCAAGATATCACACACGTAGTTGCTAGATTCATCTTGTATCCATTCAAATTACTGCTCTACTTAAATCCTTCAATAACTTGTTTTTCTTTCCAAAACTCTTCAGCTTCTCAGTCAAGGCTTTCCACAAACTCCACTACTTGCAAGTGAATCTTCCACTACTTACTCATTCAAAACCCAAATTTCAGCTGCTGTCCAAACTCTGTGTTTTAACACCTTGGTATATTTACTCCCAATCTCTGTTTATCGCATCCCTATCCATTTCTTTAAGAAACATTTCAAATGTCTTATTTATTTATTTATTTATTTATTTATTTATTTATTTTAAGACAGGTTTTTGCTCTGTTGGCCAGACTGGAGGGCAGTGGTGCTATCTCAGCTCACTGCAACCTCTGACTCCTGGGTTTAAATGATTTGTCCACCTCAGCCTCCTGAGTAGCTGGGACCACAGGCGCACACTACCATGCCCAGCTAATTTTTGTAGAGATGGGGTTTCCACACATTGCCCAGGCTGGTCTCGAACTCCTGGGCTCAAGTGAGCCACCCACCTCAGCCTCCCAAAGTGCTAGGACTACAGGTATGAGCCACCGTGCCCTGCCTAAATGTCACTTTCTTTATTTCATCTGGTCCTCACCAGTTCTCTCAACCAGAGGAGATCTATTCTACTTTGAATTCCATCACGCCTTTGACCTTTGTTCTAATAAAGTCATTTCTGACCATCTTTATCCCAATATTCTAACTACCAACATAAAGAACACGGATTTCAGGAATTATAGAAACAAGGTTTGAAACAATATCTTCACAACATTTTCTTTATGTGACATTGAGGAAATAGCATCAGTGGGCAAATACCTTAACTTTGATATCTTCCTCTGCAACTTAAAGATAATACCTAAATTTAAGATCATTAGAAAGATTTAACTAAAATTATATCTGGTATGAAAATTATCTGGCTGCTTATAATTCTTTTTATTATCTTTCATTTCTTTTAGATTTTAATAAACTTCACAAGGAATAAATTCACAAATTAAATAAATTAGCTACTGACTGGTCAAAGAAATAGGGCCACAGACGTTATCATCAAATTTCATCAAGGTACAGGCACACTGATGGAACCTGCTAGTTGGCCCTGTCCCTTAGTAACTCATTCATAAATCCTATGTGAGTACCTACAACTTGACGGTTATCTTTACTACTTGTGGCCGATGCAGTAAACATGCTACAAAATGCTACCACTGCTTAGGGAATATTTCTATATAAGAAAGAGCAGAACTAGTATTAAAAATGTACTTTGTAAACCTTACTAAAGAGCATGTAATACATATACTAGAAAAATTATCTGTAGTTTAATGTTAATAATCATTTCTGTCACGAGCCAGATTTAAAACCATCTTGTCATTGACCATAGTACTTTATAGCACTGCACTCCACACACTTCTATGGCTTCTGATACTGTTACTGGTGATTCAATTCCCATCTTTAGATTCTCATGTGGATAAAACAAATCCCAAGGGAACACACTTCTCTGCCTACCAGTAGCTGTATTCCTGTTGATACACAGGGAATGCCTGAAAATATCTATCTCAATTTCTACCAGAAGAAATTAAAACTGTCAATAAATTTCCCCTGGTAATCAATGCAGAGGCAGATACCAAAGGAATTAAAAACAGGTGTTCAAATGAAAACTCGTACACAAATATTCACAGCAGCCCTATTCACAATACCCAAAAGGTGAAAACAACCCAAATATCCATTGACAAATGAACGGATAAATAAAATGTAAAATATCTATAAAATGGAATATTATTCAGCTATAAAAATAATGGGTTCAGTGTCTCACGCCTGTAATTCCAACATTTTGGGAGGCCAAAGCAGGAGGATCTCTTGAGCTCTTCAGTTTAAGACCAGCATGGGCAACATGGTGAAGTCCTGTCTCTACAAAAAGTTAGCAAGGTATGGTGGCACGTGCCTGTAGTCTCAGCTACTCAGGAGGCTGAGGTATGAGGATTGCTTGAGCCTGGGAGGTGGAGGTTGCAGTGATTACATCACTGCACTCCAGACAATGTGACAGAGAAAGTTCCTGTCACAAAACAAACAAAGTAATGAGGTGCTGATACATACTACAAAATGGCATATCTATATAACGATGGAATATTATTCTTAATCTAGATTAGTGGATTGCTGCACAACATGGTGAATGTACTAGATGTCACTGATTTATACGCTTTAAAATGGTTACGATGGTAAACTCCATGTTATGTGTATTTTACCACAATAAAAAAGTTCTCATTCATACACACAAAAGATAAATACCAACTGTATTAAAATTTGATGTATTCAGTGCAGTTTCTTAAAGAAGCTATTTGTTGAACAAAAAGGATGCAAAGGGGAAATGTATTTTTGTTGAAAAGTATGACATTACTTTCTAATAACTACTAAGTTGGGAGAGTGAAGATACCACCACAATATAGCCAGTTGCAGTGATTTAAGAAAAAATTGATGACGAAATACTGTAGCCTTAGGAAGAAGCATTTATGTTTTTCAAAATAAATTGGACTATTTGTTGATGATAAAAGGGTACAAACCTGCAATTATAAGAGGAATAAGTTCTGGAGATCTATTGTGCAGCATGGTGACTATAGTTAACAATAATGTATTGCATACTTGAAATTTGCTAGAAGAGTAGATCTTAAATATTCTTACCACAAAAGAAAAAGAAAAGGTAACTATGTGAGGTAACAGGTATGTTAATTAGTTTTATTGTGGTAATCATTTCATAATGCATGAATATATCATCACATTATATACCTTAAATATATACAATTTTACATGTAAATTATACCTCAAAAATAAGTAAATAGAACCAGATAATATGCTTCACATATGTTTAAAATGAATAAATTGCTTCCTTTGCAAAATAAATTATAAAGCACATAAGTATCTCCCACTGAGAGAATTCTAGTGACCTTATAGTCAGCACAGATCTTCAAATTGTCAGTGGACTTTCAGATCCTGAAGATCTGTAGAAAGGGAGATTGTATATTTTCCTATCATCTTGTCATTGTCTAAATTGAATAGGATCAATTTAGAATTAAAAATTAGAACTAATGCCATCTGCAGAGCAAAGTTCAAATATAACCAATTACTGAGACTTAAGCTAATACAAAGACACCTTGGGACTAGCCACATATGTTAGGGAACATATGTCTGGTTCTACTAAACCAAAAATTGAAGAAGAAGTATGAGGGAAGAAAGCAAACAAAGGAAACAAGAAAAGCACATGAGAGAGAGAGAGACTGGAAAGTAGAGTAGGCAACAGAGATAGGTTACAACAGTGAAAGCAATTTCGAGTTTGACATCTGTATTCTGTATTTTATGTTTCCTGGATTAAGACACGTGTCTTGAGATCCAATCAATTACAGCAGACCACCTGATTATAGATGCAATAATGAATTGACATAGAAAAGCTACATTCCTAGATAGAAAATTCAAGAAGGAAAATCTGTTATCTTACAGCCTGTTAGTGCCAACTTCAGATAATTATTACATTGAGTTGCTTATATTTCCACTTATTATTTCTCTTCTGTAACGCTGCTAGTGAAAAATAAAGTCTGTCTTGTCCATTTAGACAAATTTCCTTGTTTAAGGAAGAAATATGCAGATCATATCTCATTTCTTAGTCTGTAAATGTAAGTAGAAAATTGTAAGGAAAGGTCTAAGAAGCAAGAAAAGAGGTTAATTAAAATTGATGATTTCAAAAATCAATAAAGAAAACTCAAGGAGTAATGTGTTGCTTTTAGTGTTTAACGGTCCATATGGTTGCTTTTTCTTAAGAATTTTAAATCTACCTGAGAAGATTAAAAAGCATTTAGGTTTTTCTGTCTAATTTTCCACTGAGGCCACATTTTCAGACATCCACCTCTCTGGCCCTTGCCATCTCCTGACTCTCCTAACTGTAGGGATATATCTACATCTCTCAAACTCTGCTTTACCCATTTATTGAACAAACTCTACAACCATGGAGTCCAGAACTGGTCTCTTGGCTTGTGATTCCACTATCTTGTAAGTCCACACTGAGCCCTACGTACCTAATCGGGTTGCATGCTTCCCCTGTCTCCTGCTGGGTTAGACCAATCCATTCAATTGGACCTCTCCCTAGCATTTTAATTCTATACTGGAGCTACAACTATGCTGAATCCCTATGTGCTTGATAAGAGGCAAAATCATTAAATCTCCCTAATGCCTTCATCTTAGGGGCTGTATTTTGCTGCTGGGGGTCATTCTATAAGCAGGCTGATTATCTAGTTACATTATTAGAAATGGTCACTCAGAAAATACATTGGATGTCTCCTCAATTTTATGTAGCAGAAAAACAAATAAAAGTAGATATTTTAAGAATTATCTGGTAGGCTAGAAATCTATACTAGCTTCATTGTCCATAGCAGGATTTAATAATTGGTTCCAAATGCAGAGAAATCTTCAGCTGTCCATGATTTTCTTAGGTTCATCTGAAAATCAAACTGCTTAAAGCTCCTGATTTATTTTTACAGCACTTTTTATTGCCTTTTATATGGATAAAGTAAGATAAAATTTCTTATTCTATATTGAATGGAATTTACCCATGAACAATGTAATATATTGGATAAGAACTTTTATCATCTGTATGATTAGTATAGAAATGAATGATTTGAGATTAACATCATCTTGATGTAAACAACATAAAGTGAAATGGCTATATTCCCAAAACAGATACATTTTACTTTATATAAACTATCTTGGTGCTTTGAATGATGAATCACTCAACCAAGATCCAAAATATCTTTTCATATCTATAGGCTGTATTTAAAAGTACCATAGCAGGGTAGAATATAATGATTCTTTTCTCTATTAGAGTTGCAAAAATGGATCATAACTCTCTGTGCTTGCTACATATATGAATCCTTGCTTCCTCTCCTAAAAATGAGGTATTTTACATTTTAGATTTGAGTTAAATTTGTTTTGTATATTCTCTAAATTATGTAACACCTTCTGTGATCATCTGAAACACCAAATGAGGATTCAGACACAGTATGTAGGATCTTAATACATTGGCTATAAACAAGAAAGAGTAAAATAATTTCAAGATAGATTAATTACATCCCAGACTTGAGTGTATAAACAGAACTGCCTTTCTTGTCACTTTGCGAAATTCATTCGTTCATTCATTTATTTATTTATTTACTTAGGAAGATGTATTGAATGTCTACTATGGCCCAGATACTGGGAATCTGCATATAAGATACGATAGTCTTGTAGGTGGATGATAGTGGGTAAAAAGTGTAGAGATTGTAGAAGATGTAGGGAATGGTATATTTAGAGGGTCAAAAGAAAAAAAGTAAGGCATGTTCAGGAGCAAGAACCTCAGTAAGATTAGAACATGGGAGGAGAAGGATAATTGAAGAACAGTGAAATATAAGGCTGGAGAATTAAGCCTCATATAGTAAAGGTACAAAGTGTGGCACATGTATCCCATGTTGCAAATAGTTCTTACAAACTATAATTCATGAAATTTAAACTTCTCTTCAAGGGTCCATAATTTTAACTGACTTGTAAGGGTGTATTTTTAAATAATAAAACTATCATAACTGAAAAGCTGTATTTGACTGAACTACATAAAATGTTCAAATAAACCATAGTTATTTATAAGGGGGGTGAAAATGTATGAGTTACGTGTTTGTATACTAGACACCAAATAATTGAGTTTATCCTACAAACTTATAATAGACTAAGTCCTACGAGAACCCAATATTTTCTTCAAATATTCATCACAGTGTCTAATTTTCTAGTTTATACATTTACTAGCTGTTTTCTTTTTCTATTTCCACAACCAGACTTTGAACTCTGAGGACAGAGACCTCATCTCTTGTTTACTAGTGACACTTTCAGGATATAGCTCAATACTGCCACACTGCAAGTGTTTAGCAAAATTGTTCAGTGAAATGTGAATTGTGAGTGAAATATGTCACAAAGCTGACAAAAACTGGGAAAATACTCTCAGATAATGTGATCTAACACATTAGAAAATTTATAAAAGTATTTTGTGCTAAGTATATAGTTAATGTAGCTCAAATATAAAATAAATAGGAGCCATGAATAAGAGAGAACTTTGATTCAAAAATGTAGCTGTGTAATTTTTTTTTTAGGAAAGAAAGTCTGATTATGAGGAAGCTAATTCACATTTGTATTTTTTTCAACAATATAATTTATAACTGATTTTATGAGCACTTATTCTATGTTCTCAAAAGAATCAGAAAGTATACAAAGGACAAAGAAAAGAAGACCAATTTAATATATGAAGAAGCAAAATAAACAGCATAAGGAAATATCAACATCCTTTTAACAATCAATCACTAATATTACATCAGCAAGCATGAGGTCATCTTCAACGGGCAGCTGAAGGGAAATAGATAACTTAAGTTAGGAAAGTAGTGTTACTAAATTCAACACACCTATCAATATTTGCTTGACTGTTTCATGAAACTGAAAGATAGCTACATAAAATAAATACATAAGAAAAACCTACAGGAGGCAAATTAAAATACTAGTCTTTCAAAATGGCTTTGGTCTGAATCTTCAATAAGATTTAACAAACTGAATTTTTGATAAGCTATCATATTTTACTTTTCAAAGTAAAAATTTGTCTTCAAACGGAAGAAACATTCTTAGCTTAGTCTCCTTAGAAGTGGCTCTTTTTAAAGGGAGAGGAGTTATTTTCATTCTGCACACTATAAAAGGCATATGAACAGAAATTGTTTCAGGTACAAATTATATATAAATGTAATCTCTTTTTGCCTCAGATGTGCATACATTCACTTTGCCCCTACATGTCTATGAGAAAAAGAGATGTGCTATAATTTTCCAACCATTTAAATACTAGCTGTAATAATATTTGCAGTAACAGAGCTTGTTCTTTGACCATTATGTAATCATAGGTTTCTAAAAAGAGAATTTTAGAACAACTATGTAAATAAGTAATTAATTATATCAAGAATCTGATAAAGAAGGATTTGGATTTCAAGCTACAGAAGAGACTTCGGCAAGTTTAAACAGAAATCATTGAGTACAGATGATTTGAAAATCTTAAATGTTTTATTGAAGAACGGTGCCTTCCGTTGAATGATTTATCATATCTGAAAATGTGGGAAGGGTGGATGAAAAAATGCATTGGAATAAAGAATACTCCTGCAAATCTCCAGCTCGACATATATGTAATTAATTGCGAATTTAACTTTTCCTGATGCTTTAGATTTGCATCCAAGTATCACCACAGGCATTCTAAAGAGAGCATTCAGGAGGGTTTTTTAGTTTGTTTGTTTATTTAGTTAGTTTTTTTAGCTTTTTTTCCCCTTTTTTATGTATACTTTTTTCATTATATTTTAAGTTCTAGGGTACATGTGCACAACGTGCAGGTTTATTGCTTATGAATACATGTGCCATGTTGGTGTGCTCCACCCATTAACTCGTCATTTACATTAGGTATATCTCCTAATGTTATCCCGCCCCTCTCCCCCACCCCACAACAGGCCCTGGTTTGTGATGTTCCCCTTCCTGTGTCCAAGTGTTCTCATTGTTCAATTCCCACCTATGAGTGAGAACATGCAGTGTTTGGTTCTTTGTCCTTGCAATAGTTTGCTGAGAATGATGGTTTCCAGCTTCATCCATGTCCCTACAAAAGACATGAACTCATCATTTTTTATGGCTGCATAGTATTCCATGGTGTATATGTGCCACATTTACTTAATCCAGTCTATCATTGTTGCACATTTGGGTTGGTTCCAAGTCTTTGCTATTGTGAGTAGTGCTGCAATAAACATGTGTGTCCATGTGTCTTTATAGCAGCATGATTTATATTCCTTTGGTATATACCCAGTAATGGGATGGCTGGGTCAAATGGTATTTCTAGTTCCACATCCCTGAGGAATCTCCACACTGACTTCCACAATGGTTGAACTAGTTTACAGTCCCACCAACAGGGTAAAAGTGTTCCTATTTCTCCACATCCTCTCCAGCACCTGTTGTTTCCTGACTTTTTAATGAATGCCATTCTAACTGGTGTGAGATGATATCTCACTGTGGTTTTGATTTGCTTTTCTCTGATGGCCAGTGATGATGAGCATTTTTTCATGTGTCTGTTGGCTGCATGAATGTCTTCTTTTGAGAGTTGTCTGTTCATATCTTTTGCCCACTTTTTGATAGGGCTGTTTTTTTCTTGTAAATTTGTTTGAGTTCTTAAAAAAGTCCAGGACCAGATGGATTCACAGCCAAATTCTACCAGAGGTACAAGGAGGAGCTGGTATCATTCCTCCTCAAACTATTCCAATCAACAGAAAAAGAGGGAATCCTCCCTAACTCATTTTATGAGGCCAGCATCATCCTGATACCAAAGCCTGGCAGAGACACAACAAAAAAAGAGAATTTTAGACCAATATCCCTGATGAACATTGATGCAAAAATCCTCAGTAAAATACTGGCAAACTGAATCCAGCAACACATCAAAAAGCTCATCCACCATGATCAAGTGGGCTTCATCCCTGGGATGCAAGGCTGGTTCAACATACGCAAATCAATAAACATAATCCAGCATATAAACAGAACCAAAGACAAAAACCATATAATTATCTCAATAGATGCAGAAAAGGCCTTTGACAAAATTCAACAACGCTTCATGCTAAAAACTCTCAATAAATTAGGTATTGATGGGACGTATCTAAAAACACTAAGAGTATTTATGACAAACCCACAGCCAATATCATACTGAATGGACAAAAACTGGAAGCATTCCCTTTGAAAACTGGCACAAGACAGGGATGCCCTCTCTCACCCCTCCTATTCAACATAGTGTTGGAAGTTCTGGCCAGGATAATCAGGCAGGAGAAGGAAATAAAGGGTATTCAATTAGGAAAAGAGGAAGTCAAATTGTCCCTGTTTGCAGATGATATGATTGTATATCTAGAAAACGCCATTGTCTCAGCCCAAAATCTCCTTAAGCTGATAAGCAACTTCAGGAAAGTCTCAGGATCCAAAAGCAATGTGCAAAAATCACAAGGATTCTTATACACCAATAACAGACAAACAGAGAGCCAAATCATGAGTGAACTCCCATTCACAATTGCTTCAAAGAGAATAAAATACCTAGGAATCCAACTTACAAGGGACGTGAAGGACCTCTTCAAGGAGAACTACAAACCACTGCTCAACGAAATAAAAGAGGATACACACAAATGGAAGAACATTCCATTCTCACGGATAGGAAGAATCAATATCATGAAAATGGCCATACTGCCCAAGGTAATTTATAGATTCAATGCCATCCCCATCAAGCTACCAATGACTTTCTTCACAGAATTGGAAAAAACTACTTTAAACTTCATATGGAACCAAAAAAGAGCCTGCATAGCCAAGTCAATCCTAAGCCAAAAGAACAAAGCTGGAGGCATCACGCTACCTGACTTCAAACTATACTACAAGGCTACAGTAATGAAAACAGCATGGTACTGGTACCAAAACAGAGATATAGACCAATGGAACAGAACAGAGTCCTCAGAAATAATACCACACATCTACAACCATCTGATCTTTGACAAACCTGACAGAAATAAGAAATGGGGAAAGGATTCCCTATTTAATAAATGATGCTGGGAAAACTGGCTAGCCATATGTAGAAAGCTGAAACTGGATCCCTTCCTTACACCTTATACAAAAATTAATTCAAGATGGATTAAAGACTTAAATGTTAGACCTAAAACCTTAAAAACCCTAGAAGAAAACCTAGGCAATACCATTCAGGACATAGGCGTGGGTAAGGATTTCATGGCTAAAACACCAAAAGCAATGGCATCAAAAGCCAAAATTGACAAATGGGATCTAATTAAACTAAAGAGCTTCTGCACAGCAAAAGAAACTACCATCAGAGTGAACAAGCAACCTACAGAATGGGAGGAAATTTTTGCAATCTACTCATCTGACAAAGGATTAGTTAGTTCTTTTGAGACAGAGTCTCGCACTGTCAGGGCTGGAGTGCAGTGGCCCGATCTCGGCTCACTGCAACTTCTGCCTCCCGGATTCAAGCAATTCTCCTGCCTCAGCCTCCCAAGTAGCTGTGATTACAGGTACCTGCCACCATGCCCAGCTATTTTTTTGTATTTTTAGTAGAGATGGGGTTTCACTATATTGGTCAGGCTGGTCTCAAACTCCTGACCTCATGATCCACCTGCCTCACCTCCCAAAGTGCTGAGATTACAAGCGTGAGCCACTGAGCTCGGCCTCAGGAGGGTTTTTTAAAAGAAGTAAATACCGTCAGTCTCACCAGCACCCCCCGATACCACATGAAAGAAGAAAGGAAACACAGGGGTTCATGAAAAGAGTTGTAGAAAATGCAGACCTTCTGTTAAAATGTTACACATTACCTTTTCAAAGGGAGAATAAGAGTTGCTCCTCCAATCCAAATAATAAGGCTCCAAGAAAACTACTTATAAAAAATGGAGCCTGAAAGAAGATGAGATAACACCACATTGTCTAGGTGGACATTTACTTGTGGCCCCCACGAACATTTGTGCAGGAGGAAAAGAGAAGTGGAGAGGCAATGCAAAGTGAAGAGACAATGTAGGACACAGAACATTCAAACTGCTTGGAATTATAAGGATGTAGGAGTGTCATATGAGCCAGATAAGCCCAGATAAGAAGGTAACTGGCTTGAGCTGCCACTTCAGAGGCAGATTCTAGCAGAAGGGAAATGATTGATACACTGCTTGGGGAGAAAGCCGAAGGAAGATGTGAAGAGAATGGCTTCCACAGTATAAAACCATTTAGTCAGAAAACCTCTCAGAATTCCCAACGGCTTCACACATGTTCGACATGAGAGAGTTGCCGTTCAGATGCCTTTCTTGCCCGTGTCATTGACAGCCAAGAGGATTACAATTAAATGAAAAGATTTCTGCCCCTTTTCCCCATCTCTGATCCTAGATCCAATTCACTAAAGGAGAAAGAAGAAGCAGAAGAGGAAAAAGGCAGAAGAGTAAAAGATTTGATTATGCCTTTTTCACACTAAGACCCTCAGACTGACTTTAAACGATCATTATGCAGACAGAAAGATCTGAACTTAAAATGGTCAACTTATTTAAATTGTACTGGACTGAACTCTGGACTTTTTTATACTCAAAAGCGGCCAGAAAGTTCGGGGATGCCTGAGATGTAATTAAAACAGGAAAAGAGTTTCTGCAGAGCATGTTTGAGCATGTATGTATTTTTATTTAAGTTAGAAGTTAGATTTTTTTTAAACGGATGTTAGTATCATTTAAAAATATTTAATAAATTACTTACATATCCAAATTTCCAGTACTAGCCATAATAATTTAATGCAATTAACACTTCTTTGATGGTAGCATCTAAATATGTTTTGGTAAAGAAGGAGAGGAATTTACCCTATTAAAATCTCAAAAAGTTAGTGATATTTCCTTACATTCATCTTGGCTTCATCCTTCATTAATTTGACTAAAATCGTCTTGAACTAATTCATGTTTAAGCCTTTATCTTCTCTTAGTATTTATGTAAATACTCTCATTGTCTCATGTTTATTCCTTCAAATTTGAAAGAGTTATTCCAGACAAATAAGTCAATGTTGGCCAGGCACGGTGGCTCATGTTTGTAATCCCAACACTTTGGGAGGCTGAGGCAGATGGATGAGGCCAGGAGTTCAAGACCAGCATGGCCAACATAGAGAAACCCTATCTCTACTGGAAATACAAAAAATTAGCCGGGTATGGTGGTGGACGCCTGTAATCCCAGGTATTTGGGAGGCTGAGGCAGGAAAATCACTTGAACCCGGGAGGCAGAGGCTGCAGTGAGTCAAGATCACACCACTGCACTCCAGCCTGAACAACAGAGCAAGACCATGTCTCAAAAAATAATAAAGTCAATGCTAACATTATCCATAGTCTTCATAATTTCTTACTTCTAGGTGATTAAAATTCCCAGATTTGATCTTTTCTAACTGAAAATCCTGTATTTTAAGCTGTTGTCACACATGTAAAAGATACCAGATTTCATATTGTATTTGAATTAAATCTGTCAAAGGCAACACAGAGTTAGTTAAATTTTTTTAATCTGAGAACCCACACATGGTGTTGAATTGATTACATGATGGTAGAATCCATTTACAGAGCAGTGGGTTAGTTTTCCCAAGGCTGTTAATTTATTTACAGATTAAGTAGATAAATTCAATTTTCTACAAAAAAAAAGCATTTTATCAGCTAAGTGAACAAATACAATATCCTGTAACAAACATTTTGTAAGTTTTGTGGTCATGACAATCCTCATATGTAAATGTTGCATTCCTCAAGATTAACCAAAAAATGTTTAGTGAGATAATTGAATATCTTGGACTGCCCTTTATGTTTTACTACAAACAAAGAGAGAAGCTCATGTGATTATGAAAAGAAATGGAAAAGTTTTAGATTTTTACTATGTAACCCCATTTCTATTTGGCTGTCTTTCCAACATGACTCTTAATTGTAAGACAGTTATAATCACAGAAATGTAAATATTTTCTTATTGTCTTTCCTGTACGTTGCTTCGAAAGGCAATGTCACATATCACTAAAGTATTTATGTCATGAGAAGAAAATAGGTCAAAATTGTTTTCTTCTCAAGCCCTCTTACCCAATTTTAATGTAACATTTTTATAACCAATGTCAATCAAATTAAAGCCTGCAGTTTCAGACGTCTACTAATTAAAGCTGTATGTGCTTTCTCTAAATTGTCTCCTGCCATGTTATGATAGTCTTCAGGTTGAGAACAAAAATTCCAAATGTAGCTATTTCAACAGTTGAAAGTAATGTTGCATAGGGCTTTTCTGTTTTGTTTCCAATATCTTTCTTAGAGCAAATATTTTTTGATCCTAACTGGTGTCAATCTGACAATATATCATCAGTGGTTACGTTTTTAGGATTTTAGACTCTTTCCTGTGTTACAACTAAAGTCCCAGAGTGGCAAGTCCAATATTTTTACAAATATGTGCTCTTTATTATGTGCAAAGAAGAATGCTTGGAATTCAAAGATGAACAAACTAAGTCCTTGACATTGAGAAATTCAGAGCTGAATGTATACATAATGTTTTATTAATGTTTTATAAATGTTCTGGATAATTTATAAATAAAGTAGCTTTTAAAGATACATTAATAGGAGGTGCTGGCAAGATGGTCGAATAGGAACAGCTCTGGTCTGCATCTCCCAGTGAGATGAATGCAGAAGGCGGATAATTTCTGCATTTCCAGCTGAGGTACCCAGTTCATTGCATTGGGACTGGTTGAACAGTGGGACCTAAGGAGGGCGAGTCGAAGCAGGGTGGGGCTTCGCCTCACCTGGGAAGCGCAAGGGGTTGGAGAACTGCCTTGTCTAGCCAAGGGAAACCATTAGGGACCATACTGTGCACTCCGGCCCAGATACTGCACTTTTCCCATGGGCTTCACAGCCCGCAGACCGGGAGATTCCCTCAGGTGCCTACACCACCAGGGCCCTAGGTTTCCAACACAAAACTGGACAACTATTTGGGCAGACAATGAGCTAGCCGCAGAAGTTTTTTTTCATACCCTAGTGGCACCTGTAATGCCACCGAGACAGAACCGTTCCCTCCCCTGGAAAGGGGGATGAAGCCTGGGAGTCAAGTAGTCAGGCTCGGCGGGTCCCACCCCCACAGAGACAAACAAGCTAAGATCCACTGGCTTGAAATTCTCACTGCCAGCACAGCAGTCTGAGCTCAACCCAGGATGTTCCAGTTTGGTGGGGAGAGGGGCGTACACCATTGCTGAGGCTTGAGTAGGCTGTCCCCTCAGTGTAAATAAGGCCACCAGGAAGTTCAAACTGGGCAGAGCCCACTTCAGCTCTGCATGGCCTCTGCAGCCAGACTGCCCCTCCAGATTCCCTCCTATGTAGGCAGGACACCTCTGAAAAAAAGGCAGCAGCCCCAGTCAGGGACTTGTAGATAAAACCCCCATCTCCCTGGGACAGAGCACCTGGAGGAAGGGGTGGTTGTGGGCGCAGCTTCAGCAGACTTAAACGTCCCTGCCTGACGACTCTGAAGAGAGCAGCGGATCTCCCAGCACAGCATTCAAGCTCTAATAAGGGTCAGACTGCCTCCTCAAGTAGGTCCCTGACCCCCATGTATTCTGATTGAGAGACACCTCCCAGAAGGCACCAACGAACACCTCATGCAGAAGAGCTCCGGCTGGCATCTGGTGGGTGCCCCACTGGGACAAAGCTTCCAGAAGAAGGAACAGGCAGCAATCTTTGCTGTTCTGCAGCCTCTGCCAGTGATATCCAGGCAAACAGGGTTTGGAGTAGACCTCAAGCAAACTCCAGCAGACCTGCAGCAGAAGGTCCTGACTATTAGAAGAAAAACTAAAAAACAGGAACAGTATCAACATCAACAAAAAGGATGTCCACTCAGAGACCCCACTGGAAGGTCACCAACTTCAAAGACCAAAGGTAGATAAATTCATGAAAATTGGGAGAAACCAGCGCAAAAAGGCTGAAAATTCCAAAAACCAGAACACCTCTTCTCCTCCAAAGGATCACAAATCCTCACCAGCAACAGAACAAAACTGGATGGAGAATGAGTTTGACAAATTGACAGAAGTAGGATTCAGAAGGTGGGTAATAAACTCCTCAGAGCTAAAGGAGCATGTTCTAACCCAATGCAAGGAAGCTAAGAACCTTGAAAAAAGGTTAGACGAATCAGTAACTACAATAACCAGTTTAGAGAAGGACATAAATGACCTGATGGAGCTGAAATACACAGCATGGGAACTTCATGAAGCATACACAAGTACAGATAGCCGAATCAATCAAGTGGGAAAAAGGATATCAGAGATTGGAGATCACTCAGTGCAATAAAGAGAGAAGAAAAGATTAGAGAAAAAAGAGTGAAAAGAACGAACAAAGCCTCCAAGAAATATAGGACTATGTGAAAAGACCAAATCTATGTTTGATTTGTTTGAAAGTGACAGGGAGAATGGAACCACACTGGAAAACATTCTTTAGGATATTATCCAGGAGAACTTCCCCAACCTAGCAAGACAGGCAAACATTCAAATTCAGGAAATACAGAGAACACTGCAAAGATACTCCTCGAGAAGAGCATCCCCAAGACACATAATCATCAGATTCAACAAGGTTGAAATGAAGGAAAAAAATGTTAAGGGCAGCCAGAGAGAAAGGTCAGGTTACCCACAAAGGGAAGGCCATAAAACTAACAGTGGATCTCTCAGCAGAAACGCTACAAGCCAGAAGAGAGTGGGGTCCAATATTCAACACTCTTAAAGAATTTTCAACCCAGAATTTTGTATCCAGCCAAACTATGCTTCATAAGCAAAGGAGAAATAAAATCTTTTACAGACAAGAAAAATGCTGAGAGATTTTGTTACCACCAGGTAACAAGAGATCCTGAAGGAAGCACTAAAAATGGAAAGGAACAACCGGTACCAGCCACAGCAAAAATATAACAAATTATAAAGACCACTGATGCTATGAGGAAAAGGCATCAACTAATGGGCAAAATAACCAGCTAGCATCATAATGGCAGGATCAAACCTTTCACACATAACAATATTAACCTTAAATGTAAATGGGCTAAATGCCCCAATTAAAAGACACAGACTGGCAAATTGGATAAAGAGTCAAGACCCGTTGGTGTGCTATAATCAGGAGACCCATCTCACATGCAAAGACACACATTGGCTCAAAATAAAGGGATGGAGGAACGTTTAGCAAGCAAATGGAAAGGAAAAAAAAAAAAGCAGGGGTTGCAATCCCAGTCTATGATAAAACAGACTTTAAACCAACAAAGATCAAAAGAGGCAAAGAAGGGCATTACATAATGGTAAAGGGATCAATGCAACATGAAGAACTAACTATCCTAAATATATATGAACCCAATATAGGAGCACCGAGATTCATAAAGCAAGTTCTTAGAGACCTACAAAGAGACTTAGACTCCCAATCAATAATAGTGGGAGATTTTAACACCCCACTGTCAATATCAGATAGATCAATGAGACAAAAAATTACCAAGGATATCCAGCTCTGGACCAAGCAGACCTAATAGACATCTACAGAACTCTCCACCCCAAATCAACAGAATATACATTCTTCTCAGCACCACATCGCACTTATTCTAAAACTGACCACATATATGGAAGCAAAATACTCCTCAGCAAATGCTAAACAACAGAAATCATAACAAACAGTCTCTCAGACAACAGTGCAATCAAACTAGAGCTCAGGATTAAGAAACTCACTCAAAACAACACAACTACATGGAAAGTGAACAACTTACTCCTGAATGACTACTGAGTAAATAAAAAAATGAAGGCAGAAATAAAATGTTCTTTGAAACCAATGAGAACAAAGATACAACATACCAGAATCTCTGGGACACATTTAAAGCAGTGTGTAGAGGGAAATTTATAGCACTAAATGCCCACAAGAGAAAGCAGGAAAAATCTAAACTCGACACCCTAAAATCACAATTAAAAACTAGAGAAGCAAGAGCAAACAAATTCAAAAGCTAGCAGAAGACAAGAAATAACTAATTTCAGAGCAGAACTAAAGGAGATGGAGAAATGAAAACCCCTTCAAAAAATTAATGAATCCAGGAGCTGGTTTTTTGAAAAGATCAACAAGATAGATACACCGCTAGCCAGACTAATAAAGAAGAAAACAGAGAAGAATTCAATAGATGCAATAAAAATGATAAAAAGGATATCACCACGGATACTACAGAAACACAAACTACCATCAGAGAATACTATAAAAACTTCTAGGGAAATAAACTAGAAAATCTAGAAGAAATGGATAAATCCCTGGACACATACATCCTCCCAAGATTAAACCAGGAAGAAGTTGAATCCCTGAATAGACCAATGACAAGTTTGAAATTGAGGCAGCAATTAATAGCCTACCAACCAAAAAGAGTCCAGGACTAGACGGATTCACAGCTGAATTTTACCAGAGGTACAAAGAGGAGCTAGTACCATTCCTTCTGAAAATATTCCAATCAATAGAAAAAGAGGGAATCCTCCCTAATTTTATGAGGCCAGACTTACCCTGATACCTCAATCAGGCAGAGACACAACAAAAAAAGAAAATTTCAGGCCAATATCCATGATGAACATCAATGCGAAAATCCTCAATAAAATACTGGCAAACCGAATCCAGCAACACATCAAAAAGCTTATCTACCATAATCAAATTTGATTCATCCCTGGGATGCAAGGCTGGTTCAACATACACAAATCAATAAACATAATCCATCACAAACAGAACTAATGACAAAAACCACATGATTATCTCGATAGATGGCAGAAAAGGCCTTCAAAAAAATTCAACAGCGCTTCATGCTAAAAAACTCTCAATAAGCTAGGTATTGATGGAACATATCTAAAAATAGTAAGAGCTATTTATGACAAACCCACAGCCAATATCATACTGAATGGGCAAAAACTGGAAGCATTCCCATGAAAACCGGCACAAGAGAAGGATGCTGTCTCTCACCATTCGTTTTCAACATAGTATTGGATGTTCTGTCCGGGGCAATCAGGCAAGAGAAAGAAATAAAGAGTATTCAAATAGGAAGAGAGGAAGTCAAATCATCTCTGTTTGCAGATGACATGATTGTATATTTAGAAAATCCCATCATCTCAGCCCAAAATTTTCTTAAGCTGATAAGCAACTTCAGCAAAGTCTCAGGATACAAAAATCAATGTGCAAAAATCACAAGCATTCCTATATACCAATAACAGACAAACAGAGAGCCAAATCATGAGTGAACTCCCATTCACAATTACCAAAAAGAGAAAAAAAATACCTAGGAATACAACTTACAAAGGATGTGAAGGAACTCTTCAAGGAGGACTACAAACCTCTGCTCAATTTGTTTTTCTACAAATAGAAAAACTTTCCATGCTCATGGATAGGAAGAATCAATATCGTGAAAATGGCCATACTTCCCAAAGTAATTTATAGATTCAATGTTATCCCCATCAAGCTACCATTAACTTTCTCCACAGAATTGGAAAAAAACTACTTAGAATTTCATATGAAACCAAGAAAGAGCCTGCATAGTCAAGACAATCCTAAGCAAAAAGAATAAACCTGGAGGCATCACACTACCTGAGTGCAAACTACACTACAAGGCTACTGAAACCAAAAGAGCATGATACTGGTACAAAAACAGATATATAGACTAATAGAACAGAACAGAGGCCCCAGAAATAACACCAGACATCTACAACCATTTGATCTTTGACAAACCTGACAAAAACAAGCAATGGGGAAAGATTCCCTATTTAATAAATGGTGTTGGGAAAACTGGCTAGCCATATGCAGAAAGATAAAATTGGATCCCTTCCTCACGCCTTAAACAAAAATTAACTCAAGATGGATTAAAGACTTAAATATAAGACCTAAAACCATAAAAACCCTAGAAGAAAACCTACACAATACCATTCAGGACATAAGCATGGGCAAAGATTTCATGACTAAAATACAAAAAGCAATGACAACAGAAGCCAAAATTGCCAAATGGGATCTAAGTAAACCAAGGAGCTTCTGCACAGCAAAATAAGCTATCATCAGAGTGAAAGGGCAACCTACAGATATGGGAGAAAATTTTTGCAATCTATCCATCTGACAAAGGGCTAATATCCAGAATCTACAAAGAACTTAAACAAATTTACAAGAAAAAAAAACCTCATCAAAAAGTGGGCAAAGGATATGAACAGACACTTCTCAAAGGAAGACATTTATGCAGTCAAGAAACATGAAGAAAAGCTCATCACCACTGGTCATTACAGAAATGCAAATCAAAACCACAATGAGATACCATCTCACTCCAGTTAGAATGGCGATCATGAAAAAGTCAGGAAACAACAGATGCTGGAGAGGATGTGGAGAAATAGGAATGCTTTTACAGGGTTGGTGGGAGTATAAATTATTTCAACCATTGTGTAAGACAGTGTGATGATTCCTCAAGGATCTAGAACTAGAAATATCATTTGACCCAGCCATCCCATTACTGGGTACATACCCAAAGGATTATAAATCATTCTACTATAAAGACACATTTACACATATGTTTATTGTGGCACTGTTCACAATAGCAAAGACTTGGAATCAACCCAAATGCCCATCAATGATAGACTGGATAAAGAAAATTTGGCACATATTCACCATGGAATACTATGCAGCCATAAAAAGGATGAGTTCAAGTCATTTGCAGGATATGGATGAAGCTGGAAACCATTATTGTCAGCAAACTACCACGAGAACAGAAAACCAAACGCCAAACACCACATGTTCTCACTCATAAGTGGGAGTTGAACAATGAGAACACATGGACACAGGCAGGGGAACGTCACACACTGGGGTCTGTTGTGGGGTGCGGTGCTAGGGGAGGGGTAGCATTAGAAGAAATACCTAAGGTAGATGATGGGTTGATGGGTGCAGCTAACCACAAACCTGCACATTATGCACATGTACTCCAGAACTTAAAGTATAATAATAAAAATCTACATTAATAATTATGTTATTAAATTTGGTACACTTTTAAAGAATGATCACAAAACATAGGTCAAAATATTTTGATTATATATTTTCAATGATTAAGAAACACAAACTACCATCAGAGAATACTATAAAAACTTCTAGGGAAATAAACTAGAAAATCTAGAAGAAATGGATAAATCCCTGGGCACATACATCCTCCCAAGATTAAACCAGGAAGAAGTTGAACAGTGTTTTTGGATGCTCAGGACATTTTGCTTGCTGCTTTCCAGAGGTTCAAAGAATGATAACATCTGCTTATTGTAATAGTGTTTTGAGAAACTTAGGTAAAGCTTAGATAGCAGAAAAATATTTGGGAAAACTTCATCAGAGTGTCCTTTTCCACCACGACAATACTCCTGCTCATTCTTTTCATGAAACAAGAGCAATTTTGTGAGTTTTTAATGAGAAATCATTAGAGATCCACTTTACAGTACTGATTTGGCTCATTCTGACTTCTTTTTGTTTCCTAATCTTAAAAAATCTAAAAAGAGCATCCATTTTTCTTTATTTAATAATGTAAAAAAGACTGCATTGACATAGTTATGTTCTAAGACTCTCAGTTTTCTAGGGATGGACTAAATAGCTGCCATCATTATTTACAAAAGTGTCTTGAGCCTGATGAAGCTTATGCTGAGAACATTTAAGATTTTTTTTAATTTTTATCTTTTAATTTCATTTTCCAGAAGCTTTTGAGATCCCTCTATAATCTGTACAAGTAAATGCATAATACATCATATTGAATAATATCATACTATGGTTTTATGATTACTGTATAAGAATTGGTTGTTTGTTGATTCACTTTTGTGTACCTGACAAGAATACCAGCAATTGTTACATCATGGAAGACTTCTGCAATCACTTACACAACATATCTTTTATTACCTACTAATATTCTAATATTCTAACTTTCTCAACCTAGTAAACACCTATACACTCTTCACAACAGTACAAGTGTCACCTCTGTGAAGCTGCATATAATTCTCTTCTACAGTCTCACAGATCTGCTTTCTTTTTTGTTTCTCCACTGTAGTCGTTACATTATTGCATGCTTCTGTCATTCCACCTTTTATTTTTTATTGCTTCTATGTTTAATTTTTCATCTTTATTGTAAATTTCTGTGTCTTAAATAAAGACACAGACTGAGTCTTTATTCATATTTGTATATGTATTCTATTGTAGAATAATCATTCAATAAAAAATTTTTGGAAAGGTGAGTCTTTATTAAGTTAAATCTAAACCTCAAATTGCAATACATTTAGCAGGTGCTTCTTGGTTTTTTTGTTTCTTTGTTTTGTTTTGTTTTGAGATAGAGTCTCGCTCTGTCACCCAGGCTGGAGTGCAGTGGCGCGATCTCAGCTCACTACAACCTCTGCCTCCTGGGTTCACGCCACTCTCCTGCGTCAACCTCCCGAGTAGCTGGGACCATAGGCGCCCGCCACCATGCCCGGCTAATTTTTTATATTTTTAGTAGAGACAGGGTTTCACCGTGTTAGCCAGGATGGTCTCGATCTCCTGACCTCATGATCCACCCACCTCAGCCTCTCAAACTGCTGGGATTACAGGCATGAGCCACCACGCCTGGCCTAGCAGGTGCTTCTTAATAGTCGTAATTATAACCCTGCATGAATAGACAAGCATTAAGAGTCCCTATCATTCTTGATAGCTTATTTGATGAGTGTCCTAAGATTTCATAATAATCTGTTTTTAAAAGTAGTTACTATTTTAAAAAATTAACTTGTATGATTCAGGATTTTCTCTGAACAGTACCAACAAAGCAAAATACAGAAATAAATTGGATACTAAGGCTAACGTAATTGCAACTGTCATCTCTAGCAACCAAATTTAGAATTTTAGACACTTGTGTTCATCAAAACAGACTCATTGTTTTATTATGTTCAAAATATTTAACAGTTATAAAAATAAATATATAGCATAAATTTATATTAATTGTCTTACCCTTTTGTCAGTATCATACATTTGGATTACATATACTAATGTGTTTGGTAAAAGGAGATTCCATTAAGAAAACAAAAATAAGGTTTTGAATAACTTGTAGCCAGATAATCTCTGAAAACTCCCAGTTCTCACAATTTATGAGTTAATAGTTCCTCTTCACTGTCAGCTAGTCTTCA
Source organism: Pan paniscus (assembly GCF_029289425.2). Lineage (NCBI taxonomy): Eukaryota > Metazoa > Chordata > Mammalia > Primates > Hominidae > Pan > Pan paniscus. Next base: position 91,137,301 of record NC_073258.2, on the reverse strand, counting down.
CATCCTCAGTCCTGCTTTAGATGGCCCATGGAATTATCCTGCTCGCAACCTATAGCACCAAACTAAGACAAGGAAAAACCCCATCTATCTGGTGAGCTTGAAGAGAATTCTTAAAGGTAGAGCTATAAATTCCACTTTCCTTCCCCTTAGATGACCGTAAGGTTTAACCTTTCACTAAACTACACACTAGCTGTTTTACCTGATTATACAGGTTTGCATCCTAAAACTCATATCAGTATAGAAGATGAATATTTCTGGGTGTTACATGGATCACACTTTGTAGTGTGAGGTAGTGATGACATTGTAGTGATGACAAAGTGTACTTGATAAATTCAATTCCACAAGTGTATATTAACACCCACTCAGTGCTAGGTCTTGTGCTACATGCTGATGATAGTTCTTTCTTCTTCCCTTCATACAGAAACTCTTTGAAAGAAAAATCTACATACTTATCTTCTCTTCCTTCTCTTTCCATTCCTTTTCAACCTTCAATCACCTGACTTCTAACCTAACACTCCACATAAACCATTCTGGAAAAGATCCTTATTACTTCCTAATTGCCAAATTTAATGGACTCCAGTCAATGTTTAACCTACTGTGCCTGTTTGCTGCATTTGACATTTTGACTGCTTGTTCCTACTTTGGTTTCTCTATGTCCATTCTATCCTTCTTCTCTTTCTGCTATTTTTATATTTTTAATCTCAGAGCTCCTTTGTATCTTATTTATACCTCAAATGCTATATTTTTCAATGTCGTGTCCTTTCTTCTTTTATTTTTTCTTCTTTTTTTCTTTTCTCTTCTTATCCTCACTAGGTGATCTCATACATATCCAGGGCTTCAGTTACCACTCACATGCTGATAGATCCCAAGGCCACAGTTCTAATTTAGAGCTTTCCCTTGATAACAAATGCTGTCATATATCTCTTCTATAGAAGCCCAAAGGGCACCTCAATCTAAACCTATATAAAACTCAGCTTGTTATTGTTTCTTCTGGATTCATCTTATTCTACTGAAGTCAGGCCCCTCATTATCTCTTGCCTAAAATACTGCAAAGTCTCCAAGCTGATCTTGTTGTGAAATTCCTACTCCTCAGTCTATCCATTACACCTCTAACAGAGTGAAATTTCAAAAAGGTAAATGCGATCTTGTCAGAGCCCTACATAAAACATATATCTGACTGACTCCAAGTACCCAGACAATAAAGTTCAAATTCCTTGGTACGATATACAAAGATTCCTTGACAACATCCCTACATTTACAGTACTACTGTAATGTACTACCCCACATCAACTAATTTCAGTTTTCAAATAAAATATGCTATGTATAACCTTCTGTAATTCTCATATTAGTCCTTCTGTGTAGAAAATTCTACCTCACAGTTGACCTAATGAACTCTTGTACACGTTTCAAAGGAGTTCAAATCTCTCTCTAATAAAGCTTTCCATCACTCCTCCTTACATCCCCATAGATAGAAAGACACTCATTATATTTTTCTCCTTCACTATAGTCAATTAATATTTTCATCATGGAGTCTGATTTACTAACCTTTCTTTATGTGTCTGCTTTACCTTTACATACTTTAAGTTTCATAAAGACAGAGTCTTTGTCTTATTCATTATTTTATCCCCAGTTTTTCATATGTTAAGTATCCAACAAATGATTAGTAAAAGCATGACTGCATAAATAAATTAATGTGAAAACTTTTCTGCCCTCATCTGTCTCAAAGCCTAATGGGGAAACACATACACAAACATTAAAAATTATTAAGTATGTAGCTTCAGTGGTTGAATTGTGTGCATTCTGACTGTTATTTCCAGTTACGTCAAAGGGAGACATATATAATCACAGTAAACATAAAGTGTCTTGCTGTGTCTTTTGCAATTTGTGTGTGTGTGTGCAATTGTGTGTAGTTGGTTTTATACATCCCCCAAATACTAAAGCAAAATAAAAATACAGAGCCTGAGTATAATATAAAGTTAGTCAAACTATCCATATAGCAATTTATTTTTAGAGAATAAATTTCATGAGAAATATGTGAGAAGCTACCCCTATACAAGGAACCTGTGTTTTTATCATGTCCTAAATTCTGTGGTTAACAATGGCTGTAGATTAGAACACATTTAAGGTTGTGGTTCTTTCAGCTGTTGGCAAATTGTAGAACACAAAAGTAAGAGAATACAAAAAAGAAATCCATTGGAAACTAAACCCAGTATTTGAAATTCTGAGTTGTTCCCTGGGCTTTAGTCATGTTTTTTCTCATTGGAGTAGGGTCAGTGTGACAGGGCTGAAGTAGATGGAAAAATGATGAATGTAATCAGGGGAAGAGGTTGAGGAAATTATTCTGGAACCCATGATTTAGGTTTCAAATAAAGATACTTTCCAAAGGAAATGAAACTGGTGATCTCAGTTTGCTCCCTAGCAACTACTGTAGTGGAGATGCAATATGAATGCATCGGCATGTTTCACATATTGGGAATCTCTGTGGAAATGTATAATGAGCTCCTGTTGGGTCGGTTTTCCATCCTATGCTTCAGTGCGAGGGCATGCAATTGTCCAGATATCTGCAGCATTCTGAGCTGCTCAACAAATTTTAAACGTTTTGGTGAGAAAAATAGTTTGAGGGTTTCTCTAAATACTCTCCAAGGTACCAGGCTGATAACAAAGTGGAGCCCCCAAACTTAAACTGAAGTCTGCATCATTTGAGTGTCCAGCATGGCAAGAAACTGGCTGACATTTACGTTGAAAATCACACAGGCCATGTGGCTATTGATAAGCTTATTTTCAGAAAGAAATACACAGTGACATTTAATCAAAATGTAATTCATTGGTATGAAATTTGATGAGCTAGCACAAAGTCAATTGCATTTGATGGTTTATTTCCAATTAACTTAAGACACATTTTAACTTTCCCTGCTTCTTAACAGTTAATTTTTTAAAATCCATTCATAAAAATTAAATAAACACAATGTGCTGAATTTTAAAATCTATCTTTATCTGTTTCCATTTTCATCTCTTTCTTTTTCAATCTCTTTCATCCTTTTTTTCTTTTAAAGAAAGATAGGACGTGAAGAAGGACTGCCATCTACTGGTACACAAGAAACGTTTCTGAAATAGATGAACAGCACCAGGTACCCTGGTGGCTTTGTGGAAAACATTCTCTGACACAAAAGAAAAAGTTATTATGCTTTACACCCTTTAAATGAAACAATGGTTAATATATTCATTTACTCACTCACTTCAACAAAATTGAATTTAGCACCTACCAGTATTGCCAAGCACTGAGCTAAATCCATAGAGAACACAGAAATGACTAAATCATGGTACTTGATAGAAAAATCATTTCATTTTCTTTCCTTCCTCTTTTCATGTACTGTCAATAGTATACAAATATGTTTTTGTAGCATGCACTTGAGTTAATGGATTGAGGCTCTGAGGATAATATCTTGAAAATATTAAATATTTACAGGCTATGCTGCTGGCAAAAAAATTCCCAGGAGGATGCCAGAAGCATACAAATCTCATAAATACCTCTTTTCTCACTCATTCAATATTCAGTCTACTTATTTTTATATCTGTAATAATCCCTTTAAATATTACTATTCACAAAGGAATAAAGACAGAAAAGTAGCTCTCTTAAATGTTTTTCTTAATAGGAGATATAGAAAAGGAATATTGAAAGTGGTACAGAATACACACAGATATGGATTTCACAACATTAATACTGACAAATGCATTGAGAATATTCAGCACATACCTGAGGATGTTAGCAAGCCTGCCCTAATACCTACGCTACCTACTCTATCAAGCCAGAAACACTCAGGCATTGAAAAAAGCTTACAACACATATGACCATCAAAGACGAGTTTAAAAAAATGTATAAACATTACTGATTTAAAGCATTTCCATTATAAACCTTACTTTTTCATGAAAACTTGGTTTTCCCAGGACACATCAACTTTGAAGATGATGCAAAGATATTTGTAGCAGAGACTCCAACCCGATTTTATTATCACAAATCCAAACCTTCTCAGCCTCCCTCTACCTGTGGATATAACACTCATAAACCCCCTTGCCAACTGAAAGAGCATATATCTTTCATTTACTTCTATAACCTAGTCATAGTATAATGCTTGGCCCGCTATAGGTCCCCAGTACTTTTATATTAAAAGACCAAATGAATATCATTGACTTTTTTGTCCTGTGGGAAATTAGAGAGGCTCCCACCAGTGATATATCAATGCCTTGCTCTATTGCTTCTAAAGTCTCAATATTGCTTTATTAAAGAAAAAAATCATGGTGAGGTAATTTTAGCCTTAAAGAAAAGTTACAAAGATAGTAAATTCTCATATGGTCTTTATCCAACGTCCCCTTAATGTTAATATCTCACATAACCAAAGTATAATTATTAAAAGTAAGAATATAAAAACCATATACTACCATTAACTAAACCAGGGGTCTCCAACCCCTGGGTCATGGACTGGTACCCATCCATGGCCTGTTAGGAACCGGGACGCACAGCAGGAGGTGAGCAGCTGTTGAGAAGGCAAAGCTTCATCTGTATTTACAGCTATTCCTCATCTCTGGCATTACCTCCTGAGCTCCACCTCCTGTCAGATCAATGGTGGCATTAGATTCACATAGGAGTTTGAACCGTATTGTGAAATGCACATGCAATGGATCTAGGTTGCACATTCCTGGGATTCTAATGTTTGATGATCTGTCACTGTCTCCCATCACCCCCAGATAAAACCATCTATTTGCAGGAAAACAAGCTTAGGGCTCCTACTGATTCCACATTATGGTGATATATGTAATTATTTCATTATATATTATGATGTAATAATAATATAAATAAAGTATGCAATAAATGTAATGCACTTGAATCATTCCAAAACAATTCCAACCTGGCCTGAGTCTGGAAAAATTGTCTTCCACGAAACCAGTCCCTGGTGCCAAAAAGATTGGGGACCACTGAACTAAACTACAAAATTGTTTTAGTTTATCCACCTTTTCCACTAAAGTACATATTTATGTTCTAGGACACAACCACACCTCGTTTTGTTGCACTTCACTTTATTGCGCTGCACAGATACCGTGTATTTTACAAATTGAGGACTTGTGGCAACCCTGTATTGAGCAACTCTATCAGCTTCATTTTTCCAACAGCATGTGCTCAATTCATGTGTCTGTATCACATTTTGGTAATTTTTGAAATATTTCCAACTTTATCATTATTAGTATATCTGTTATGGTGACCTGTGATCAGTAATATTTGATATTACTATCGTAATTGTTTTGTGGCACCACGAACTATGCCCATAAAAGATAGTGAACTTAACAGGTAAATGTTATGTACATTCTGACTGGCTCCATCAACCAGCCGTTCCTTCATCTCTCTCTCCCTCTCTTCAGGCCTTCCTATTCCCTAAGATACAATATTAAAATTAGGCCAATGAATAACCCTACTATGGCCTCTAAGTGTTCAAGTTAGAGTCACATAACTATCATTTTAAATCAAAAGCTAGAAATGATTAAGCTTATGAGGAAGGCATGTTTGAGATAGGCCAAAAGATTGGCCTCTTGTGCCAAAGAGTTAGCCAAGTTGTGAAAGGAGAAGTTATTGAAAGAAATTAGTGAACACATGAGTGATAAGAAAGCAATACAGCCTTATTGCTGATATGGAGAAACTTTTAGTGGTCTAAATAGGAGATCAAACCAGCCACAACATTCCTTTAATTCAAAACCTAATCCAGAGTAAGACACAAACTCTCTTTAATTCCAGGAAGGCAGAGAGATGTGAGGAAGCTGCAGGAGAAAGGTTGGAAGCTAGCTGTTATGTGGTACATATACACCATGGAATACTATGCAGCCATAAAAAATGATGAGTTCGTGTCCTTTGTAGAGACATGGATGAAGCTGGAAACCATCATTCTCAGCAAACTATCACAAGGGCAAAAAACCAAACACCACATGTTCTCATTCATAGGTGGGAACTGAACAATGAGAATACATGGACACAGGAAGGGGAGCATCACACACCGGGGCCTGTTGTGGGGTGGGGGGAGGGGGGAGAGATAGCATTAGGAGATATACCTGATGTTAAATGACGAGTTACTGGGTTCAGCACACCAACATGGCACATGTATACATATGTAACTAACCGGCACATTGTGCACATGTACCCTAAAACTTAAAGTATAATTAAAAAAAAAAGAAGAAAGGTTGGAGGCTAGCAAAGGTTGACTAATGAGATGTAAGGAAAGAAGCCATCACCATAACATAAAAATGCAAGGTGAAACAGCAGGTGCTGATGGAGAAGCTTCAGCAAGTTATCCAGAAGATCTACCTACAATTATTGATGAAGGTGGCTACAATAAACAAAAAATAATCAGTGTAGACCAAACAGCCTTATAACGGAAGAGGATGCCATCTAGGACTTTCATAGCTAGAGAGAAGTTAATGCCTAACTTCAAAGCTTCAAAAGACAGGCTGACTCTTTTGTTAGGGGCTAAAGCAGTTGGTGACTTTAAGTTGCCACTAATCCTCATTACCATTTCATTTTGAAAATCCTAGAGCCCTTAAGTTTACTCTACCTGTGCTCTATAAATGAAACAACAAAGCCTAGATGATAGCACATCTGCTTATAGCATGATTTACTAAATGTTTTCAGTCCATTGTTGAGACTTACTGCTTACAAAAAAGATTGCTTTCAAAATATTACTGCTCATTGACAGTGCACCTAGTCAAACAAGAGCTCTCATGGAGAGATGCAAGAAGATTAATGTTGTTTTTATACCTGCAAACTCAGTATCCACTCTGTAGCCCATGGATCAAAGAGAAATTTCAATTTTCAAGTCTCATTTGTTCAGCAGTACATTTCATAAGGCTATAGCTTCCATATAAATTGTGAATCTTCTGATGGATCTTGACAAAACAAGTTGAAAAACTTTGGGAAATAATTAACCATTCTAAGATGTCATTAAGAGCATTAGTGATTTATGAGAGAAGGTCAAAATGTCAACCATAACAGGAGTTTGAAGAAGTTGATGACATTCAAGACATTATTAGAGGAAGTAACTGCAGATGTGGAAATAGCAAGTGAACTACAATTAGAAGTGGAGCCTGAAGATGTGACTGAATCGCTGCAATCTCATAATGAAACTTGAATGGATGAGAAGCTTCTTCCTCTGGATGGGAAAAAAAAAGTTGTTTCTTGAGACAAAATCGACTCTTAGTGAAGATGCTGTGAACATTGTTGAAATGCCAACAAACGATCTAAAATATTCCATAAACTTTTTTTTTGATGTTAATGACTTTACGTTGAGACATGATGGAAAAACATTACAGGTACACATGGAAAAGACATGATCACCAAGTGAAAATCTAACCAGAAAGCTTTAATGTCTGTCAGCTAAGCTGAAGCTGAAATTCTGGGAGCACGACATGCTGCAGGGCCAAAAGGAATGGATTAGTATTCCTCTCTTTCTTCCTCACCCTCTCCTTCAACAGAATCCACACCAACCTCCTCATAATCCTTCTCAAGGGCAGCCATGTCTTCACGGTCCTCTGAAAACTCGCCTTCCTCCATCCCCTCAACCACGTACCAGTGAACAAAGGCACGCTTGGCATACATCAGGTCAAACTTGTGGTCCAGGCGAGCCCAGGCCTCAGCAATGGCTGTGGTGTTGCTCAGCATGCACTCTGTACCATGGCCAGGTCTGCACCAGGCACCACAGTGGGAGACTGGTAGTTGATGCCAACCTTGAAGCCAGTGGGGCACCAATCTACAAACTGGATGCTACGCTTGGTCTTGATGGTGGCAATGGCAGCACTGACATCTTTGGGAACCACATCACCATGGTATGATAGGCAGCAAGCCATGTATTTACCATGGCGAGGGTTACATTTCACCATCTGGTTGGCTGGCTCAAAGGAAGCATTGGTGATCTCTGCTACAGAAAGCTGTTCATGGTAGGCTTTCTCAGCAGAGATGACAGAGGCATATGTCGCCAGAGGGAAGTGGATGTGGGGGTAGGGTACCAGGTTGGTCTGGAATTCTGTCAGGCCAACATTCAGGGCTCCATCAAATCTCAGGGAAGCAGTGATAGAGGACACAATCTGGCTAATAAGGCGGTTAAGGTTAGTGTAGGTTGGGCGCTCGATATTGAGGTTTCTACGACAGATGTCACAGATGGCCTCATTGTCTACCATGAAGGCACAATCAGAGTGCTCCAGGGTGGTGTGGGTGGTGAGGATGGAGTTGTAGGGCTCAACTACAGCTGTGGAAACCTGGGGCGCTGGAGTTTCCAGCTGGGGAATTGGAGAACTCCAGCTTGGACTTCTTGCTATAATCAACTGAGAGATGTTCCATGAGCAGGGAGGTGAACCCAGAACCAGTTACCCCACCAAAGCTGTGGAAAACCAAGAAGCCCTGAAAACCAGTGCACTAGTTAGCCAGCTTACGAATTCGGTCCAACACAAGGTCAATGATCTCCTTGCCAATGGTGTAGTGCCCTCGGGCATAGTTATTGGCAGCATCTTCCTTGCCTGTGATGAGCTGCTCAGGGTGGAAGAGCTGGCGGTAGGTGCCAGTGCAAACTTCATCAATGACCATGGGTTCCAAGTCTACAAACACAGCCCGGGGCATATGCTTGCCAGCACCTGTCTCACTGAAGGTGTTGGAGGAGTCATCTCCTCCCCCAATGGTCTTGTCACTTGGCCACTTGGCATCTGGCCATCGGGCTGGATGCCGTGTTCCAGGCAGTAGAGCTCCCAGCAGACATTGCCAATCTGGACACCAGCCTGGCCAACGTGGATGGAGACGCACTCACGCATAGTGGCTAGGGATTAGGAGGCGAAGGTGACAGGAGCAGACACTGGGTCCCGGTTACCGTCCCCAACAAGCTAAGAGTCGAGGTAAGTAACACACTGGGAATGTTCCATAAACTTAGTTGATAAAGCAGCAGCAGAGTTTGAGAGGATTGACTCCAATTTTGAAAAAAAGAAAAAAAAAAAAAAAGGCCTACTTAGGTAAAATGCTATCGAACAGCATTACACGCAACAGAGAAATTTTTCATGAAAGGAAGAATCAGTCAATGAGGCAAACTTCACTGTTGTCTTGTTAAAAATTGCCACAGCCACCCCAACCTTCAGCAATCACCACCCTGATCAATCAGTAGCCATCAACATTGAGGCAAGCCTCTCCATCAGTAAAGGCTCAAATAATCATTAACATTTTTAGCAATACAATATTTGTAAATATGATATATATGATGTTTTAAATATCATGCTATTGCACACTTAATAGGTTATGACTTTTACATGCACTGGGAAACCTAAAATATTATATGACTCACTTTATTGTGAAATTTGCTTTATTGCAGTGGTCTAGAACCAAACCCACAATATCTTCAAAGTATGCCTGTACCACAGTGAATTTAGTTGTTATATCTCTTTAATCCCCTCCCACCTGTGACAGCTCCTCAGTTTTTCCTTGTCTTTCATGACTTTGACACTTCTGAAGAACACAGATCATGAATTTTGTAAAATGGTCCCCACTGTAAGTTTGTCTGATGGCTTATTATGATTACACTGTGTTACAGAATTCTGGGAATAATACCACAAAGAATAAGTGGCCTTCTCATCATATCATATCAGGAGGTACATGATATCAACATATCCTAGTACTGATGATGTTAACTTCAATCACTTGATTAAGATGCTATCTGCCAGGTTTATCCACTGTAAGCTCTACCTCCTGGGGAGAGAAATATCAAAGAATTTGTGCCTGTTTCTCCAGGCTCAGGTAGCTTTCTCACATATAAGCACTAACATGTATTCAGCTAAAGACTCAAGAAGAAAACCTTTCCTTATTTCTAGAGCTCTTTCTCATCACCTCACTTCTCTTTAGTGTGCTGCTCAATGAATTTCTTTCTGCATTCTCAACTTAGCTTCCTTGACTCAGGGAAACTGCCAGGCTCTGTTTGTATTTCTCCTCCCTCCACTGTATCCTAAATATTATCTTAAGATAGTAAGCTGTATCAATTCTAGAATTCACCATGTTTGTTTTCCCTCTCTCAGGAGTCAGTCATCCAATTTCTGTAAACCATTGTTTCATATGTATTTTTATTTGTTTACAATGGAGGGGTAAATACAGAAATAGGTGCCTGGTCCAATATTTTAAACACCATCTATGTGCTGATACCACCAAAAATTAAACTTGTAGCTCAGAACTTTTCCATGAACTACAAACACTTATCCAATTTCCTATTTTATATTTCCCCTTAAATTCTCATTGGCATTCTATCTAAAGCAGAACTCTTGATTCATTACAACCCCATTCATTTCTCTCTTGCTCCTCTTAATCCCAATACATATTACTACAAGTCACTCAGATACTCAATTAAAAATCTGGGAGTTATCTTTGACTCTTCTCTTCCCCTGACTGCCATATCCAATACATTAGCAATTCCTATTTTTCTATTTCCAATATTCATATCAAATCCAACCTCTTGTCTATAACCATTCTTAGTATCTCTCATCTGAGCCATTGCAGAAACTTGTAATCTACTTACTTGCATTCCTGCTTCTCCCTTTTCATTCATTATCCAGCAGCCATAATAATATTTTTAAAATATACATAAAGAGTAATATCAGCAAGATGACAAAGTAGAAAGCTCTAGACTATCTTTTCCCCTATGAACACAACAATTCAGCAACAATTCACAGACAGATACCCTTTGTGAGAAACTAATTGAAAGGCTCTTGTACCCTGCAAACACAAAACCAGACTCATGGAAGCTAGTAGGAAGATTCAGAACACCCTCCCACCAAAATTCTCACACCTGACATAGGGCCATAAGATTGATTGGAAAGAGACCACTGGCACCCTCCCCCAGATCCTAACTTCTCTCAGGTAAGGAAAAGAATTGGTTCACACATAAGTGCCCCAACTTTTCCGTAGAAGCATCCCAGAGGACTGGGTTCTGTCTTGCCAATCTTGGAACCCTGATGGGACGAGCATAATCTAGCCAAATGGGGGAGAACAAAAACAGCAGTGTGGGGCATAGTTGCCATAGCTTTGCCCCTCAGCTCAGAATGGCATGAGCAGAGGGAAAATTCCAGCTCCCAGCTACTCCCTGAGGAGGAAAAGAGTTGGTCCATGCATCCAGCATCCCAACTTTCCTTCAAAGACTTCACAGTGCACTGGTTTCTGTTTTGCCAGTCTCAGCGCACTGACCTGGCAAAATGTAGCTGTAGGGGGAAGAGTGAAAACAGAGACGGAGGTTTGGGTTGGCAGTCACTATTGCCTGTCTTCCAAAAACTTGAAGAGGGGGAAACACTTCTGAACTCATTTTATGAGGCCAGCATTACCCTGATATCAAAGCCAGACAAAAACACCTCAAAAAAAGAAAACTACGGGCAAATATCTCTAATCAATATAGAGAAGAAAATTGTTTTAAAATACTAACAAATTGAATTCAACAGCATATTAAAAGGGTCATATACCATGACCATGAAGGATTTGTCCCTGAGATACATGGATGGTTCAACATATGAAAATCAAGTAATGTGATATTCTAAATTAACAGAAGAAAAAATGAAAATCATATGATAATTTCAACAGATGCAGAAAACGTATTTTGCAAAATTTAGTACCTTTCATGGTAAAAGCTCTCAACAAACTAGAAATAGAATAAAATTATTTCAATGTAATAATGACCATATATAAAGAATCCACAGCTATCATCACAGTTAACAGCAAAAAATCTGAAAATTGTTTTAAGCTCTACGATCAGGAACAAAGCAAGAATGCCCTCTCTTGTTACTTCTATTTAACATAGTACTAGATGTCTTAGGTAGACTTTCCCGCAATTGGGCAAGAAAAAGAGACAAAAGGCATCCAAATCAGAAAAGAAGAAGTAAAATGGTCCCCCTTTGCTAATGACATAATCTTACATCTAGAAAACCCTAAAGACTCGACCAAAAAACTGTGAGAACTAATAAACAAATTTAGTAAAGCTGAAGGATACAAAATTAACATATATTGTAGTCCCAGCTACTTAGGAGGCTGAGTGTGAAGGATGGCTTGATCCCAGGAGTTTAAGTCTAGCCTGGGAAATATATGGCGACCCCATCTCTATTAATTTTTTAAAAAAATAAATATATAAAAATTAATTATATATCTATAGAGTAAAAATAAATTATCTGAAAAGAAAATTCAGAAAGCAATTCCATTTACAATAGCATCAAAAAGAATAAAATAGGAATAAACTTAACTAAGGTGATGAAAGACTTATACACTGAAAGCTACAAAACACTGATGAACAACATTAAAGAAGACACAAAGAAATGAAAAGATATTTTGTGTTCACAGATTGGAAGAATTAATTTTGTTAAAATGTTCATATAATCCAAAGTAATCTACAGATTCAATATAATTTCCATCAAAAATCCCAATAGTATTTTTACAGAAATGGAAAAAAAAAACACTCTAAATTTCATAAGGAAACACAGAAGACCCCAAAATAGTCAAATCAATCTTGAGAAAGAAGAGCGAGGCTGGAGCATCACACTTCATGATCTCAAAATGTATTACAATGCTACAGTAACTAAAACAATATGGTGCTAGCATAAAGACAGTTACCTAAGGCAAATGGAAGAGAGTACAGAACTCAAAAATAAATCCATAAATACACAGTCTTCAACAATACTGCCAAGCATACACAATTGGGAAAAGGTAGTTTCTTCAACAAATAATATTGGGAAAACTGGATATTCACATATAAAAGAATGAAATTTGAACAATATCTCATGCCATACACAAAAGCAACTCACAATGGTTTAAAAAGCCACACATAAGATCTGAAACCATAAATTCTTAGATGATAATATAGGTGAAAGCCTTCATGAAATTAATCTTGGCAATGATTTCATGGACATGGCATCAAAATCACAGGCAAAAATAGACAAGTGGGACTACATTGAGCAAACATCTTCTGCACATCAAAAGAAATATTTAACAGAATGAAAAGGCAATCTATGAAATAGGAGAAAATATTTGCAAACTATGTATCTGATGAATGGTTAATATCTGAAATGTGTAAGTAATTTCTACAACTCAATAGCAGAAAGACTAATAACTTGATTTTAAAACGGGCTTAAGACTTGAATAGAAATTTCTTCCAAAAAGACATACAAATGGCCAACAGCTATATGAAAAGATGCTCAATGTCATTAATCATCAGAGAAATGCAAATGTAAACCACAATGAGGTATCATCTGATACCTGTCAGAATGTCTATTATCAATGTTGGTGAGGATGTAGAGAAATAACAACCCTTGTAAACTGTTGATGGAAACACAAACTTATGCAGCCATTATGGAAAACATTATGGAGTTTTCTCAAAAATTAAAAATAGAATCACCATATGATCTGCAATCCCACTTCAGGGTATTTATCCAAAAGAATTGAAATCAAGATCTCATAGATATATTTATACTCCCATGTTCACTGCAGCACTATTCACAATAGGCAAGATGTGGAAACAACCTAAGTGCCCCTTAACCGACGAAAAAACAAAGAAAATGTAGTATATACATGTAATGGATATTATTCAGCCTTTAAAAAGAAGGAAATTCTGCAATATGCAATAACATGGATAAACGTCAAGGACATTATGCTAAGTTTAATAAATCAGTCTCAGAAGAACAAATGCTGGATCATTCCATTTATATGAGTACCTAAAATCATCAAATTTGTCCAGTAAAAGAGTGGAATGGTGGTTTCCAGAGGCTGGGAGAAGGGGAAATGGGGAGTTACATCAACAAGCATAGAGTTTCATTTAGGAAATATTAATAAGTTTCAGAAATCTGCTGTACAACATCATGCCTATAGTTAACAATACTGTGTTATGCATTTAAAATTTGGTTAAGAGAATAATGTATCAGTTAGGGTTCTCGGAGAAACAGAACCCTTTCCTAAAGTGTTCTTCTCCTGGTTCGTGATATGGCTCGCTTATTTTTCATCATTCAGGTTTCGGCTTAAATGTCACTTTCTTCAGAAATCATTCCTTGACCACCCTATTAATAGTTGTGCTCCTGCCTCTGTGACCCCCTTTTACATCATGGTATTTAATTCCTTTATACACTTTAAATGATTTTTCATTATCTTATTTACTCGCTTCATTATTTATTTATCATCTGTGTCATAGACAAAACCTCCTAGAGGAAAAGTCATCTTTTTTTGTCACTGTATCTGCAAGACATGATTGATGCCTGGTATTCATTAGACATTACATAAAAATTCTTGAATATATTAACGAAGATACAAATATATTTTTCATAGATAGGAAGTTAATGTTATGGTCCAGGCAAGATCTGACTTGGTAAGATCTTGTTAGGAATCTAGACAATAGGGCAGCAAACAAGAGCCTACAGGTCAAATCAAACCTGCTTTTGAAAGTAAAGTCTTCTTTTGAGAAGTGTCTGTTCATATCCTTCACCCATTTTTTGATGGGGTTGTTTGTTTTTTCTTGCAAATTTGTTTGAGTTCATTGTAGATTCTGGATATTAGCCCTTTGTCAGATGAGTAGGTTGCAAAAATTTTCTCCCATTCTATAGATTGCCTGTTCACTCTGATGGTAGTTTCTTTTACTGTGCAGAAGCTCTTTAGTTTAATTAGATCCCATTTGTCAATTTTGGCTTTTGTTGCCATTGCTTTTGGTGTTTTACACATGAAGTCCTTGCTCATGCCTATGTCCTGAATGGTATTGCCTAGGTTTTCTTCTAGGGTTTTCATGGTTTTAGGTCTAACATTTAAGTCTTTAATCCATCTTGAATTAATTTTTGTACAAGGTGTAAGGAAGGGATCCAGTTTCAGCCTTCTACATATGGCTAGCCAGTTTTCCCAGCACCATTTATTAAATAGGGAATCCTTTCCCCATTGCTTGTTTTTGTCAGGTTTGTCAAAGAACAGATAGTTGTAGATATGCTGCATTTATGCAGTCAAAA
Organism: Pan paniscus; assembly: GCF_029289425.2. Lineage (NCBI taxonomy): Eukaryota > Metazoa > Chordata > Mammalia > Primates > Hominidae > Pan > Pan paniscus. The sequence continues at coordinate 91,122,289 of NC_073258.2, read as the reverse complement.
AACACATGAAAAAATGCTCATCATCACTGGCCATCAGAGAAATGCAAATCAAAACCACAATGAGATACCATCTCACACCAGTTAGAATGGCGATCATTAAAAAGTCAGGAAACGCTTTCCCTCTCCCTCTCCCTCTCCCCACGGTCTCCCTCTCCCTCTCTTTCCACGGTCTCCCTCTGATGCCGAGCCGAAGCTGGACTGTACTGCTGCCATCTCGGCTCACTGCAACCTCCCTGCCTGATTCTCCTGCCTCAGCCTGCCGAGTGCCTGCGACTGCAGGCGCGCGCCGCCACGCCTGACTGGTTTTCGTATTTTTTTGGTGGAGACAGGGTTTTGCTGTGTTGGCCGGGCTGGTCTCCAGCTCCTAACCGCGAGTGATCCGCCAGCCTCGGCCTCTGGAGGTGCCGGGATTGCAGACGGTGTCTGGTTCACTCAGTGCTCAATGGTGCCCAGGCTGGAGTGCAGTGGCGTGATCTCGGCTCGCTACAACCTCCACCTCCCAGCCGCCTGCCTTGGCCTCCCAAAGTGCCCAGAGTGCAGCCTCTGCCCGGCCGCCACCCCGTCTAGGAAGTGAGGAGCGTCTCTGCCTGGCCGCCCACCGTCTGGGATGTGAGGAGGCCCTCTGCCTGGCTGCCCAGTCTGGAAAGTGAGGAGCCTCTCTGCCCGGCCGCCATCCCATCTAGGAAGTGAGAAGCGCCTCTTCCCGGCCGCCCATCGTCTGAGATGTGGGGAGCACCTTTGCCCCGCCGCCCTGTCTGGGATGTGAGGAGCGCCTCTGCCCGGCCTTGACCCCATCTGGGAGGTGAGGAGCGTCTCTGCCCAGCCGCCCCATCTGAGAAGGGAGGAGACCCTCCGCCCGGCACCCCGTCCGGAAGGGAGGTGGGGGGGTCAGCCCCCCGCCCGGCCAGCCGCCCCGTCCGGGAGGGAGGTGGGGGGGTCAGCCCCCCACCTGGCCAGCCGCCCCGTCCGGGAGGGAGGTGGGGGGGTCAGCCCCCTGCCCGGCCAGCCGCCCTGTCCGGGAGGTGAGGGGCGCCTCTGCCCGGCCGCCCCTACTGGGAAGTGAGGAGCCCCTCTGCCCAGCCACCACCCCGTCTGGGAGGTGTGCCCAACAGCTCATTGAGAACGGGCCATGATGACAATGGTGGTTTTGTGGAATAGAAAGCGGGGAAAGGTGGGGAAAAGATTGAGAAATCGGATGGTTGCCGTGTCTGTGTGGAAAGAAGTAGACATGGGATACTTTTCATTTTGTTCTGTACTAAGAAAAATTCTTCTGCCTTGGGATCCTGTTGATCTGTGACCTTACCCCGCAACCCTGTGCTCTCTGAAACATGTGCTGTGTCCACTCAGGGTTAAATGGATTAAGAGCAGTGCAAGATGTGCTTTGTTAAACAGATGCCTGAAGGCAGCATGCTCGTTAAGAGTCATCACCACTCCCTAATCTCAAGTACCCAGGGACACAAACACTGCGGAAGGCCTCAGGGTCCTCTGCCTAGGAAAACCAGAGACCTTTGTTCACTTGTTTATCTGCTGACCTTCCCTCCACTATTGTCCTATGACCCTGCCAAATCCCCCTCTGTGAGAAACACCCAAGAATGATCAATAAAAAAATAAATTAAAAAAACAACAACAACAACAACAACAGCAAAAAAAAAAAAAAGTCAGGAAACAACAGGTGCTAGAGAGGATGTGGACAAACAGAAAAACTTTTACACTGTTGGTGGGACTGTAAACTAGTTCAACCATTGTGGAAGTCAGTGTGGAGATTCCTCAGGGATCTAGAACTAGAAATACCATTTGACCCAGCCATCCCTTTAGTGGGTATATACCCAAAGGATTATAAATCATGCTGCTATAAAGACACACGCACACATATGTTTATAGCGGCACTATTCACAATAGCAAAGACTTGGAACCAACCTAAATGTCCAACAACGAGAGACTGGATTAAGAAAATGTGGCACATATACACCATGGAATACTATGCAGCCATAAAAAATGATGAGTTCATGTCCTTTCTAGGGACATGGATGAAACTGGAAACTACCATTCTCAGCAAACTATCACAAGGACAAAAAACCAAACACCGCATGTTCTCACTCATAGATGGGAATTGAACAATGAGAACACATGGACACAGGAAGGGGAACATCACACACCGGGGACTGTTGTGGGGTGGGGGTAGGGGGGAGGGATAGCATTAGGAGATATACCTAATGCTACATGATGAGTTAATGGGTGCAGCACACCAACATGACACATGTATACATATGTAACAAACCTGCACGTTGTGCACATGTACCCTAAAACTTAAAGTATAATAATAAAATTAAAAAAGAAGTAAAAAAAAAATAAAATAAAAGCTGTATAGTAAAAAAAAAAAAAAAAAAAAAGTAAAGTCATGTTGAAAGACAGCCATATGCATTTGATTACATATTGTCTATGGCTACAGTGGCAGAGTTAAATAATTAAAACAGAGACTATTTGACCCAGAAAGCCTAAAAGGTTTACTAACTGTTCCTTCCTAAAAAATGCTTGCCAACTCCTAATCTAGACATATGTAGAGATAAGTGGGATAACACAGAGGGAATAGAATATATTAAGCATTGCTCTCAGACCAAAAGTCTGTGTTCCATGATAATACATACACAATTCATCTCTCTCCTACTTCATGGTCTGTTTCCTACCTTCTTCCCTACCACTATCACCCCAAGAATAGAATAACCTTTTTTATAGTGTAGATCCCATGTTTCCAAGACTCTTAACTATAAATCATTAAACCACCTCCATTATTACTATAATAGTAAAGACAGTAACCACTTGTACATTCTGTACCTTGTCACAATATTCCAGAACTTCCATGTTACATATGCTGAGTTAAATACTATCACCATTCTCGCTATTTCTTTTGCATGTTGAAAATGTTGCCATTTTGTGAAACTTATTAAAATGTATATTGTTTTGCTGAAATTCTATTAAAATGTAATTTCAGCCAGAAACAGTGATCCATCTTTCTAGGACCATTAGTTCCTTTTAAATGGGCATTCAATGCATTCAACCTTTCAGACCATAGTACTATCAGCTAGACCACTAAAAAATGTAATGTACATCTCCAGTGCTTTCCAGAGTTCCTAAAATCAACTCGAAGAAAATATGTTACTCAGCTAGCAATGAGAGTTTGTGTCAAAAGGTGAAATTATGCCCTTTTCCTACCTTCCAGCATCCTTACTTACACTTAGAGGCAGATGACAACAGAAGACTTAATTTGTCTGCCACAGAAGTCTTAGATTGTCCCAACGACCTATTACTTTGTCACCATTCCAGCGGCTTGGATGTGATGATTTGATTTCATAAATCTTCAGTCAAAGATACAATGATACTGCCATATAGACATAAACGATGTTATAACAATACTATTTTGTGCTCCAATATGAAAAATTAGAAAGGTCACCAGGTCACTAAGGAAAACATGCTGACTTTGGGAAAAAGACTGTTATGGGTGCATGTACCTTTCTCCTCTGCTTTGTCCTCTTCAGTTTTAACCTTGATTATGACCACAGTATGAGAAATTAAAGAGGATACTGATAAAAATAACTAAATTATAGTTTCATTGGTAACCACAGATAAAAGTGGAGAGATATTAAGAAGATGTGAATGCTTTTATTGGTAACTATCTTAGCTACTTTATGCCTGTGGAAAAGAAGCCAGCATAAATATTTGAATGCCTTGGAACCCTCCAAGCTCACACTTAAAAAACAAAATAAAATAACCTACATGCCCACCTTCTATAATTCACTTATTCATTACTTAACAGGTTCTGCAACAAAAGTCCAATGAGTGATTTTAAGTAAGTGGAGTCAAAATCAAGGCAAATCAAAATAAAAACAAAAAACTGAGAAAGCAATTAAAAACACAACCAAGTTATTTAGTGTGTAGCTTAATACTCAAGCATCTCTCATTAACATGATAACATGTAAAGGATATGTAATAAATTATGTTATGGGAGGCAAGAAATGGAGAGTACCAAATTTCCTCTAAAAGTAGAGTAAGATATTAGTTTATTATTAAGAAACCAGTTTGTATTGTTTTGTGTGCTAGACTTCTGTTAAACAGAAAATAATCTTTCACAATTATTTACTCTATAGACTCTCTTTTCATTCCCAAATGTAAGAATTTGTTATTATAAGTATTGAATTTCATAAATTTTCACTTCTTTAAATCTTCTCTAGTTCAACGTGGATCAGAAACCAACATCCCAGGAAAGAAAAAAAATTTCAAATTATAGGGGTATTTTTTTGAGTTAGATGCATAAAGTGACAATATTTATAATGCAAATGTATCGAGAAATAGTTTATCAATCTATTCAGGCAAAAGATGTGAACAGTTGGTTCCTGTTGTTCTTCAGTTTGTGTAGTTTTATTTACTTGCTTTGCTAAATACTGTCAAATACTCAAATTCTATTCTTCTGTTGATCAATTTTTTTTTTATTGTACTTTAAGTTTTAGGGTACATGTGCACAATGTGCAGGTTAGTTACATATGTATACATGTGCCATGTTGGTGTGCTGCACCCAATAACTCATCATTTAACATCAGGTATATCTCCTAATGCTATCCTTCCCTCCTCCCCCCACCCCACAACAGGCCCCAGTGTGTGACGTTCCCCTTCCTGTGTCCATGTGTTCTCATTGTTCAATTCCCGCCTATGAGTGAGAACATGCGGTGTTTGGTTTTTTGTCCTTGTGACAGTTTGGTGAGAATGATGGTTTCCAGCTTCATCCATGTCCCTAGAAAGGACATGAACTCATCATTTTTTATGGCTGCATAGTATTCCATGGTGTAGTCAAAGAAAGGGGTGACAGACGGCACCTGGAAAATCGGGTCACTCTCACCCTAATACTGCGCTTTTCCAACGGTCTTAGCAAACGGCACACCAGGAGATTATATCCCGCGCATGACTCAGAGGGTCCTACACCCATGGAGCCTAAAAGAGCTGTTGATCAATTTTTTAAACCTCCTCAAAAAGGAAGGTTGGTAGTGAAAGAAAAATTCTTTTTTTTTTTTTTTTTTTTTGCGATGGAATCTCACTGTTGCCCAGGCTAGGGTGCAGTAGTGCAATCTTGGCTCACTGCAACCTCCGCCTCCTGGGTTCAAGTGATTCTCCTGCCTCAGCCTCCTGAGTAGATAAAATTACAAGTGTGCACCACCATGCCTGGCTAATTTTTGCATTTTTAGTAGAGACAGGGTTTCACCATGTTGGTCTGGCTGGCCTTGAACTCCTGACCTCAGGTGATCCGCCTGACTCAACCTCCCAAAGTGCTGGGATTACAGGTGTGAGCCACCGTGCTCGGCCAGAAAAAATCTTTTAAAACAGCTCCTACAAAACATTTTTTTTTTCACATAAGCACAGTTTTACTTTTTCCCTACTAAAGAAATAGTCATCTAATGTTCCCCACATGGTGTGAGCAATTTCCTCTATTATTAAATTAGTAAATCTTCTGTACACATATATTTCCACCCTCTGAACCTTTGGTCATGCCATTCTATCCATTGAAATGTTCTTCCCTCATCTTCATGTGCATCAGGGAACAATTGAGCTAAAGCTGATATACTGCTAGGTATCCTCATCAACCATTAGGAATCTCAAGTGAATTCAGTTATCCTCATCCTTAAAGATATGCTACATGCTTAGCTTTCCTCAGAATTTTCTGTTTATTTTGCCCAACTTCTGTCCTCAAAATATTATCCATCATCATTAACAATAACTTTTTTTGAGTTATATTTATTATTACATACTATTCAAATGCTGGCCCTATAGTCAGTTACAAAAAATTACAATTAACTTACTAAATACTCTCCTAGATGCTGGAACTACAATAAAGTTTTCAAATTATTAGCAATTAAGTTTGGGGTTCAACTTATACACATTAAAGTAAATGATAGAAATAATATATAGTATCAAGTGATTAGCCCAGAAAGTAGAGAAAAAATTCAGAGAAAGGAGAGATTTTTATCAGTAGAAGCAGTCAGAAAATACGTATGAAAGTAAAAAACACAAAGAGTAATAAAAGAAGATATTCCAAGAAGAAAGAAAGGAATTAGTGAAAGTGTGGAGGTAGATATGTATGAATTGGTTTCACTGACACAGAAAATTCATAGGAGGTAAAGGAACAGCCAATCACCTATCACCTGAGAGCACAGCAGGAGGGACAATGATGGGGATATAAACCCAGGGATTCGAGCCAGCAACAGCTACCCTCTTTGGGTCCCCTCCCTTTGTATGGGAGCTCTGATTTCACTCTATTAAATCTTGCAACTGCAAAAAAAAGAAAAAAAAAAAAAAGAAAGAAGAAACAGAAGAGATTGGACTGGCAAGATGGATGAATAGGAACAGTTCCTGTCTGCAGCAACCAGCAAGATGGATGTAGAAGGCAGCTGATATCTGCATTTCCAACTGAGATACTTGATTCATCTCATTGGAACTGTTGGAGAGTGGGTGCAGCCCACGGAGGGCAAGCCAAAGCAGGGTGGGGAGTCACCTCACACAGGAAGCACAAGGGGTCAGGGGATCTCCCTTCCCCAGCCAAGGGAAACTGTGAGACTGTACCAGGAGGAAAGGTGTACTGTGGCCCAGATACTATGCTTTTCCCATGGTCTTCATAACCTGCAGACCAGGAGATTCCCTCTGTTGCCTATGCCACCAGGGCCCTGGGTTTCAAGCACAAAGCTGGGTGGCAGTTTGGGCAGACACTGAGCTAGTTGCAGGATTCTTTCTTTCTTTCCTTCCTTCCTTCCTTCTTTCCTTCCTTCCTTCCTTCCTTCCTTCCTTCCTTCCTTCCTTCCTTCTTTCTTTCTTTCTTTCATATCCCAGTGGCACCTGGAACACCGGCAAGACAGAACCGTTCACTTCCCTGGAAGGGTGGCTGAAGCCAGGGAGCCAAGTGCTCTGGCTCAGCGGGTCCCACCCCCATGGAGGCCAGCAAGCTAAGTTCCACTGGCTTGAAATTCCTGCTGTTAGCACAGAAGTCTGAGGTCGACCTGGGATGCTCAAGCTCGGTGGGGGAAGGAGAGTCCACCATTGCTGAGGCTTGAGTAGGAGGTTTTACCCTCACAGTATAAACAAACGCACCTGGAAGTATGAACTGGGTGGAGCCCACTGCAGCTGAGCAAGGGCTCTGTGGCCAGACTGCCTCTCTAGATTCCTCCTTTCTGGGCAGGGCGTCTCTGAAAAAAAGGCAGCAGCCCCAGTCAGGGACTCATAGACAAAACCCCCATCTCCCTGGGACAAAGCACCTGGGGAAAGGGGAGGTGGGGGGCACAGCTTCAGCAGACTTAAACATCCCTGGCTGATGGCTCTGAAGAGAGCAGCAGATGTCCCAGCACAGTGTTAGAGCTCTGCTAAGGGACAGAATGCCTCCTCAAGTGGGTCCCTGAACACCATGTAAACTGACTGGGAGACAACTCCCAGTAGAGACTGACAGACACATCATACAGGAGAGCTCTGACTGGCATCTGGTGGGTGGCCCTCTGGGACAAAGCTTCCAGAGGAAGAAACAGGCAGCAATCTTTGCTGTTCTGCAGCCTCCGCTGGTGATACTCAGGCAAACAGGGTCTGGAGTGGACCTCCAGCAAACTCCAGCAGACCTGCAGCAGAAGGGCCTGACTATTAGAAGGAAAACTAACGAACAGAAAGGAATCATATCAACATCAACAAAAAGGACGTCCACACCAAAACCCCATCCGAACATCACCAATATCAAAGACCAAAGGTAGATAAATCCATGAGGATGGGGAGAAACGAGCACAAAAAGGCTGAAAATTCCAAAAACCAGAACACCTCTTCTCCAAAGAATCGCAACTCCTCGCCAGCAAGAGAACAAAATTGAACAGAGAAGGATTTTGACAAATTGACATAAGTGGACTTCAGAAGGTGGGTAATAACAAAGTCCACCAAGCTAAAGGAGTATGTTCTAACCCAACGCAAGGAAGCTAAGAACTTTGAAAAAAAGCTAGATGAATTGCTAACTAGAATAACCAGTTTAGAGAAGAATACAATTGACCTGATGGAGCCAAAAAACACAGCACGAGAACTTCATGAAGCATACACAAGTATCAATAGCTGAATCAATCAAGCAGAAGACAGAATATCACAGATTGAAGATCAACTCAATGAAGTGAAGCGAGAAGACAAGATTAGAGAAAAAAGAGTGAAAACAAATGAACAAAGTCTCCAAGAAATGTAGAACTATGTGAAAAGACCAAATCTATGTTTGTTTGGTGTACCGGAAAGTGACAGGGAGAATGGAACCAAGTTGGAAAACACTCTTCAGCACATTATCCAGGAGAAACACCCCAACCCAAGCAAGGCAGGCCAACATTCAAATTCAGGAAATACAGATAACGCCACAAAGATAGTCCTTGAGAAAAGCAACCCCAAGACACATAATCATCAGATTCACCAAGGTTGAAATGAAGGAAAAAATGTTAAGGGCAGCCAGAGAGAAAAGCTGGGTCACCCACAAAGGGAAGCCCCTCAGGCTAACAGCAGATCTCTTAGCAGAAACTCTACAAGACAGAAGAGAATGGGAGCCGATATTCAATATTCTTAAAGAAAAGAATTTTCAACCCAGAATTCCTTATCCAGCCAAACTAAGCTTCACAAGCAAAATAAAGTATTTTACAGAGAAGAAAATGCTGAGACATTTTCTTACCACCAGGCCTGCTTTAGAAGAGCTCCTGAAGGAAGCACGAAACATGGAAAGGAACAACCAGTACCAGCCACAGCAAAAACATACCAAATTGTAAAGACCATCAACGCTATGAGGAAACTGCATCAACTAACAGGCAAAGTAACCAGCCAGCATCATAATGACAGGATCAAATTCACATATAACAATATTAACCTTAAATGTAAAAGGGCTAAATGCCCTGATTAAAAGACAAAGACTGGTAAATTGGATAAAGAGTCAAGACCCGTCAGTGTGCTATATTCAGGAAATCCATCTCACGTGCAAAGACACACATAGGCTCAAAATAAATGGATGGAAGAAGATTTATCAAGCAAATCAAAAGCGAACAAAAAAAAGCAGGGGTTGCAATCCTAGTCTCTGATAAAACAGACTTTAAACCAACAAAGAACAAAAGAGACAAAGAAAGGCATTACATAATGGTAAAGGTATCAATGTATCAAGAAGAGCTATCTATCCTAAATATATATGCACCCAATACAGGAGCACCCAGATTCATAAAGAAAGTTCTTAGAGACCTACAAACAGACTTAGACTACCACAAAATAATAGTGGGTGACTTTAACACCCCACTGTCAATGTTAGACAGATCAACAAAACCGAAAATTAACAAGGATATCCAGGACTTGAACTCAGCTCTGGACCAAGCGGACCTAATATACATCTACAGAAGTCTCCACCCCAAATCAACAGAACATACCTTCTTCTGAGCACCTCATTGCACTTATTCTAAAATTGGCAGCATAATTGGAAGTAAAACACTCCTAAGCAAATGTGAAAGAATGGAAATCATAACAGTCTCTCAGACCACAGTGCAATCAAATTAGAACTCAGGATTAAGAAACTCACTCAAAACTATACAACTACATGGAAACTGAACAACCTGTTCCAGAATGACTACTGGGTAACAAAATTAAGGCAGAAATAAAGATGTTCTTTGAAACCAATGAGAACAAAGACACAACATACCAGAATCTCTGGGACAAATTTAAAGCAGAGTGTAGAGAGAAATTTATAGCACAAAATGCCCACAAGAGAAAGCAGGAAAGATCTAAAATTGACACCCTAACTTACAATTAAAAGAACTAGAGAAGCAAGAGCAAACAAATTCAAAAGCTAGCAGAAGGCAAGAAATAATTAGGATCAGAGCAGAACTGAAGGAGATACAGACATGAAAACCCCTTCAAAAAATTAATGAATCCAAGAGCTGGTTTTTTAAAAAGATCAACAGAATAGATAGACTGCTAACCAGACTAATAAAGAAGAAAGAAACAAGAATCAAATAGACACAAAAAAGGTAAAGGGGCTATCACCACTGATCCTACAGAAATACAAACAACCATCAGAGAATACTATAAACACCTCTACGCAAATAAACTAGAAAATCTAAAAGAAATGGATAAATTCCTGGGCACATACAACCTCCCAAGACTAAACCAGGAAGAAGTCAAATCCCTGAATAGACAAATAAAAAGTTTCAAAATTGAGGCAGTAATTAATAGCCTACTAACCAAAAAACAAATCCAGGACCAGACAGATTCACAGTTGAATTCTACCAGAGGTAGAAAGAGGAGCTGGTACCATTGCTTCTGAAACTATTCCAAACAATAGAAAAAGAGAGAATCTTCCCTAACTAATTGTAAGAGGCCGGACTTACCCTGATACAAAAACCTGGCAGAGACACAACAAAAAAAAATTCAGGCCAATATCCATGATGAATATCGATGCAAAAATCCTCAATAAAATACTGGGAAACCAAATCCAGAAGCACATCAAAAAGCTTATCCACCACGATCAAGTCGGCTTCATTCCTAGAATGCAAGGCTGATTCAACATACGCAAATCAATAAATGTGATCCATCACATAAACAGGACCAATGAAAACAAGCACGATTATTTCAATAGATGCAGAAAAAGCCGTCGACAAAAATTCAACATCCCTTCATGCTAAAAACTCTCAATAAACTAGTTATTGATGGAATGTATCTCAAAATAATAAGAGCTATTTATAACAAACCCAAAGTCAATATCATACTGGATGGGCAAAAACTGGAAGCATTCCCTCTGAAAACCAGCACAAGACAAACATACCCTCTCTCGCCACTCCTATTCAACATAGTATTGGGAGTTCTGACCAGGGCAATCAGTCAAGAGAAAGAAATAAAGGGTATTCAATTAGGAAGCGAGGAAGTCAAATTGTCTCTGTTTGCAGATGACATGATTGTATATTCTGAAAACCCCATTGTCTCAGCACAAAATCTCCTTAAGCTGATAAGCAACTTCAGCGAAGTCTCAAGATACAAAATCAATATGCAAAATTCACAAGCATTCCTATACACCAACAACAGACAAAAGCTAAATCATGAGTGAACTCCCATTCACAATTGCTAAAAAGAGGATAAAATATCTAGGAATACAACTTACAAGGGATGTGAAGGACCTCTTCAAGAACTACAAACAACTGCTCAAGGAAATAAGAGAGAAGACAAACAAATGAAAAAGCATTCCATGCTCATGGATAAGAAGAATCAATATTGTGAAAATGGCCATACTGCCCAAGGCAATTTATGGATGCAATGCTATCCCCATCAAGCTCCCATTGACTTTCTTCACAGAATTGGAAAAAACTATGTTAAATTTCATATGGAACCAAAGAAGACCCTGCATAACCAAGACAATCCTCAGCAAAAAGAACAAAGCTGGAGGCATCATGCTACCTGACTTCAAACTACACTACAAGGCTACAGTAACCAAAACAGCATGGTACTGGTACCAAAACACAGATATAGACCAATGGAACAAAACAGAGGCCTCAGAAATAACACCACACAGCTAAAATCATCTGATCTTTGACAAACCTGACAAAAACAAGCAATGGGGAAAGGATTCCCTATTTAATAAATGGTGTTGGTAAAACTGGCTAGCCATATGCAGAAAGATGAAAGTGGATCCCTTCTTTACACCTTATACAAAAATTATCCCAAGATGGATTAAAGACTTTAACATAAGACCTAAAACCATAAAAACCCTAGAAGAAAACCTAGGCAATACCATTCAGGACATAGGCATGGTCAAAGACTTCATGACCTAAACACCAAAAACAATGGCAAAAAAAGCCAAAATTGACAAATAGGATCTAATTAAATTAAAGAGCTTTTGCATAGCTAAAGAAACTATCATCAGAGTGAACAGGCCACCTACAGAATGGGAGAAAATTTTTGCAATCTATCCATCTGACAAAGGGCTAATACCCAGAATCTACAAAGAACTTAAACAAATTTACAAGAAAAAAAACAAACAACCCCATCAAAAAGTGGGCAAAGGATATGAATAGACACTTCTCAAAAGAAGACATTTATGCAGTCAACAAACATATGAAAAAAAGCTCATCATCATTGGTCATTAGAGAAATGGAAATCAAAGCCACAGTGAGATACCATCTCACACCAGTTAGAATGGCGGTCATTAAAAAGTCAGGAAACAACAGATGCTGGAGAGGATGTGCAGAAATACGAATGCTTTTACACTGTTGGTGGGAGTGTAAATTAGTTCAATCATTGTGGAAGACAGTGTGGCAATTCCTCAAGGATTTGCAACTAGAAATACCATTTAACCCAGCAATCCCGTTACTGGGTATATACCCAAAGGATTATAAATCATTCTACTATAAAGACACATGCACATATGTTTATTGCAACACTGTTCACAATAGCAAAGACTTGGAACCAACCCAAATGGCCATCAATAATAGACTGGATAAAGAAAATGTGGCACATATACACCATGGAATACTATGCAGCCATAAAAAGGATGCGTTCATGTCCTTTGCAGGGACATGGATCAAGCTGGAAACCATTATTGTCAGTAAACTACCACAAGAACAGAAAACCAAATACCAAACACCGCATGTTCCGACTCATAAGTGAGAGGTGAACAATGAGAACACATGGACATGAGGGTGGGGGGGCATCACACACTGGGGTCTGTGGGGGATGGGGGCTAGGGGACAAATAGCATTAGGAGAAATACCTAATGCAGTTGACGGGTTGATGGGTGCAGCAAACCACCATGGCACGTATAACAAACCTGCACGTTCTAGACATGTATTCCAGAACTTAAAGTATAATAATAAAAAAGAAATAGAAGAGAATAATTAAAGGCCATGAATGCTATAGTAAAATACCTAGATGTCTTTTACAGAATGACAAAGAGTAAATGAAAACTTTTGAACTATTAGTGACATAAATAGAGAATTGCTTTAGGAAGATTAATCTGGCATTAAGAGTGCTATATTAATTGGAGGTAGAAAGTCATGAGACTTTTGCAGAAGACTGAGGATAATTGTGCTGTGCAATACAGCAGTGCCAGTGGGATTAAAAGGAAAATTATGTAATGATATCACAATGAAATAAAATGATCAAAATTTATGACTGACATGACATGAAGAAAAATTTGGAAAGAGACTAAAACTAGAGAAGAATAATATTGGTTCAAGAAACTGATGCAGGCAAAATCAAAGTCAGTACCTGGAAGATGTAAGAGAAAAAAGTGTTATTTACGGGTCATGTTTTAAAAATTTAAGTGAACAACGCTTTTGCTTTGGCTTCATATTCTCCCTTCCCAGGTGGCTACATCTTGTCTCCCTCTGTTTATGAGCTACCTTTGACAAATGGAATAATTCAGTAAATCTTATTCTTCTGTAATGCATTTTATTATTCATTTATTTAATATACATTTATTGAGTTCATAGTAAATGTTAGGCATTATGTTAGGTAGTAACAATGATGAACAAAATAAATGCAGTGCCTACCCTCATTGTAGATATACAGTAACAGAGAAGACAGATACTTAACAAATAATTGCTCAAATAACTATTTAATGATTGTTATGCATATTATTAAGCAAAAGTAGAGATGGCTATGAAAGTTTACAAAAGGAGGAAATAACCTAATCTGGCAAGAGGTTCTGGGAATGGTGCCCTGACAAATTAAACTAATATTTAATTTAATAGTTGAAGGATGAGTAGGAGTTAGCTAAATTAGAAAGGAGAGCAAGTGAGCCTGGACAACATGAAGAACACCTCTCTCTACAAAAGTTAAGAAAAAAATATTAGCCAGGCATGGTTGCGTGAGCCTATAGTCCCAGCTACATGGGAGGCTGAGGTGGGCAGATCACTTGAATCCCAGGAGGTGAAGTTCTGATTGTACCACTGCACTCCAGCCTGGGCAACAGAGTGAGACCCTATCTCAAAAAAAAAACAAACAAAAAAAATCGCCGGGCGTGGTGGCTCACGCCTGTAATCCCAGCACTTTGGGAGGCCGAGATGGGCAGATCACAAGATCAGGTTATCGAGACCATCCCAGCTAACACGGTGAAACCCCGTCTCTACTAAAAATACAAAAAATTAGCCGGGCGTAGTGGCGGGCGCCTGTAATCCCAGCTACTCGGGAGGCTGAGGCAGGAGAATGGCGTGAACCCGGGAGGCGGAGCCTGCAGTGAGACGAGATCGCGCCACTGCACTCCAGCCTGGGCGACTGAGCGAGACTCCGTCTCAAAAAAAAAAAAAAAAAAAAAAAAAAAGAGAGAGAGAAGGAGAGAGGAGAAAGGGAGAAAGTATGTGTGTTTATATTACAGGTGAAAAGAATATCTCACATACAGGAAGCAGTATAAGCAAGGGTTATGAGGGCAACAGATCTTAGTACATTTTAGGGATAGAAAAGGTTGGTGTGGATGGAGCAAAGTGAGCAAGAGAGGGAGATGATTAGTGCAAGATGAGTGTCTTAACTCGTTTGTGTTGCTATGAAGGAACACCTAAGACTGAGTAACTAATTTTTTGTTTTAGTTTTATTTGGCTTATGCGTGGCACTGGCATTGCATCTGGTAAGGGCCACGGGCTGCTTCCATTCATGGTGTCAAAAAGGAGCCAGTCTATAGAGAGATTATGTGGCAAGAAATGAAGTGAGAGAGACAGAGGGGAGGTGCCAGGCTCTTTTTAACAACCAACTCTCATTGGAACTAGTAGAGTGAGGACTCACTCATTACATGAGGACCACACCAAGCCATTCATGAGGGATCTGCCCTCATGACCCAAACACCTCCCATTAGGCCCCACCTTCAACAGGAGATTAAGTTTCAACATGAAGTTTGGGGAAGTCAAATATCTAAACCATAGCCATGAGGATGTAAAAACAGGCAGGAACCATATTATCTGAATCTTGTAGATTTTTACATTTATCCATAGAGCAATGGAAAGATATTAAGGGCCTATAACAAGGTTTTTTTGTTTCTGTTTTTACAATCTGGTGAAAGTGTGAGTACTGGAATGGAGAAAGTCAAGATTAGAAACAGGAAAACCAGTTTAGGGGCTATTTGTTTAAGTCTAGGCAATTTATCATGGTAGCTTCAAGTAGTAGCAATACAGTTTGAGAGACATGAACACATTCAAGACATATTTTGCACATGTGGGAAGTAGAATTGGCAAGATTTGATAATAAAGTGGATGTGAGGAGTAAGGTAGAAGGATTAAGGATGGCTCCCAGGTTTCTGAAACGGGCAACTCAGTGATTAAAAAATCATTTGCTGGTATAGTGTGGATGTTGTCCCCACCTAAATGTCATGTTGAAATGTAAGTCCCAGTGTTGGAGATGGGGTCTGGTGGGAGGTGATTGGATCACGAGGGTGAATTTTTCATGAATGGTTTAGCACTATCCACTTGGTACTGTCCCTTCACAGTAGTCAGTGAGTTCTCATTAGATCTGGTCATTTTTAAGTGTGTGACACCTCCCCTCTATCTTGTTTCTGCTTTCACCATGTGACATGCCTGCTCCCCCTTTGCCTTCTGTCAAGATTGTAAGCTTCCTGAAGCCTCCCCAGGAGCCCAGCAAGCATCCGCAGCATGCTTCCTGTAAAGCCTGCAGAATGTGAGCCAATTAAGCCTCTTTTCTTTATAAATCACCCAGTTTCAGGTATTGTTTTATAGAAATGCAAGAATGATTTAACGCACTTGCCAAGAGAGTTAACATTAGAGGAGAAACTGGTTTTATAGGAGCAGATTATGGGTTCAGTTTTTTACTATGAGGCACCTATGTAGATTATTCAAATAAACCATAGTATATGAATTTGGAGATCAATGTGGATCTAATGCTTCAGTGAAACATTATTGGGGAAAGGATTTCTGATAACAAGGATAAGGTGATGTAAAAATACTTTTCATTATCTATAGCTTAATATATTATGTGAAATAAAACCTTCATTTAAAGTGAATCTGTGAGCATAAAAACTATATACATTTTATTCATTTAATTAACATTCTGATGAGAAGAAGTTATCTTTTCAAACAAAGCTCAATTAATTTATCTAATAATAGGGTTGTTACTCTTATTCATTTAAATAAAAGTAAGAATTGTCCAAGGTTTAACTTCTTCCTATACAGAAGCATAACATTTGGCAGGTTAATGTGCCATTACAACCACTTTGTACTTTTGTTTTTACTTTCTAGACAAATAACATTTTCCCATGGAATAACTGCAGATGACAAAAGATATGTAGTTAATAAGAAGCCACTTAAAAGACACCATCCACCTCAAAAGATCAAATATTCAAGAAATAAATAAATTGTTAAAATATAAGTTGTTTGGAATTTATTGCATCCAGCACTTCTCTAATACATGAGTCCTTTCCATAGCTGAACATTTTCTGCTAAGTTTTGTTTGAAATCTTCTAACAAAAAAGAAACTGTATTTAAAGAGCAATAATTTCATACCATCATTTTACCCATTTATTTCTTCATTCATTTGTAAGTTCATTTATTCATATATTCTAATTTAACAAAGCATTTTCCTGGATGCCACATAGGGGAAAGTTGAATAAAATGATAAATCAGATATGAGTACTTGCTTCTCAAGACTCTTAAAACCTGGCAAATATGAAAGAAAAATGCTATAATACAAGAAAAAATAAGTGATAAAAGAAAGCATATAAATATCATAGTATTCAGGAGATGAAGAGTCCTCTTTTAGCTAGTAAACAACTTAAGGCTTATAGCAGACATTGTGGTTTGCCTCCTTAGCAATTTTTTTTTTTTAATCAATTACAAACAGCCATGAAATTGATGACCTGCAAACTCCAGGGGAGGACCCTGACCAACTTAGATCAGAGGTAAGCTCTGATGATCTAATCTAATCAGCATTTATCAGCCTATATCAGTGAGAATATCACCTAAGCTATTTTAGTATGAAGCTGAGAACTTTTATTGAATTGGAGGTGAGTGGGTGGAGAGATTGGGGAGATGCTTTCTTTTTCTTGCTCTGTGTGATGTGGAATGTTAATGTAACGCTTAAAATTGCTCCAACGTTGTCTAACCCTAAAGGAAATCAACCTAAGGACAGAGATCACATGAAGGAATAAAGACACAAGGGAACTGTGTATAAATTAATCTGGTACCTCATGAAATTGTACATGAACCTTTTTCTTTATCTTAACTTTTTTGTGTCATAAACCTATAAATTTCATTTATTATAGCAATTTGAGTGGCTCTCTGCTACTTATAATCAAAACTATTCTAACTACAAAAATATTCATAAAGAAAATAGCATCTGACCTAGAGTTTGAAAAATAGTTAAGAATTTAGCATAAAAGGATGAAGGGAAGCATTCCAGACAGAGGGAATAAACACTTAGGAAATTAGGAAATTTCTGCAGCACCTCAGTTTGACTCTAATGGAGACTGAATATAGATGTAGCCTGAAAGTGATGGTTGGGTGAAATGTTCCAGAGTAAATGAATGCCTGGCTATGACAATTTCATTCTATAGACCAGTGATTCCAAGTATTAATAATCACGCCTTTACTAGAAAAGGATCTCACTCAACACCTTTCTCTTTATTCACTCATTTATAAAATATATACTCTTAATTATTATGACAATGCAAATAAAGTTTTAATATGTTTTTCCCATATCTTAGTGTATCATCTTGTATCTTCACTTAAATATGTCCACTCCTACTTAGAATCTACTGTAACAGACAATGACAAACCACTGCAAAGTAAACAAGAGCATAAAGGGATAAGAACCACAGCTTAGAAGCATCTACCTGAAAGCAACGTCTAAAATGGATTAAAATAGATATTACTGGAAATAGGGGGATTTGTTAGAGTATTTTTTCCAAGAAGCCAGTAATTAAAGAATAATTGGAAACTTTAATCTTTAAGGCTTTGGACCATTCTAATAAGATTAACTTTTTCTATTTTCCAATCAGTTAACTGTTTGATAGTTTTTTTAAAAAAAAATCCTTATTTAGTGAGTTGCATAATTTCTTCAATATCTAACATTTTTTGAATATCTGATAAAAATATAAAATCAAAAGTTTTCATACAGGTAAAAGATGTATAGCATGTTTTTATAAAAATCAGTTAACTGGAACATTTTTAAAAATTAATCTTATTAAGATGGTCCAAAGCCTTACTTTTCCATGGAACTTCCGGTTAGAGAAGCAAAGAAATCTATAGCATGATTAAAAGATATGTGTATCAAGATATTTAAGGCAATGGGCCAAGTCTACTAAACCCTCTCATGCAGAAACTTCCTCTTCACCATAGAAGATGTGCAAAGACAGAAAATCTATCAGAGAGCAACTATGAGTGACCACTCTTCAAATGTTACGAGCATCTATAAAATATTTTTCTTGAAAAAAAAATTCAAATTTTATTTTATGTTTGGGGAGTATATGTGAAAGTTTGTCACATAGGTAAACTCATGTCACAGGGGTTTGTTGTACAGATAATTTCATCACCCAGGTATTAAGCCCAGTACCCAATAGTTATCTTTTCTCCTCTTCTCCCTCCTTCCTCCCTTCATCCTCAAATACATGCCAGTGTCAGTTGTTGCTTTGTGTTCATAAGTTCTCATCATTTGGCTCCCAGTTATGTGTGAGAACATGTGGTATTTGCTTTATGTTCCTAAATAATTCTACCATAAAGACACATGCATATGAATGTTTATTGCAGCACTATGCAAAATAGCAAAGACATGGAATCAACCTAAATGCCCATCAATGACAGATTGGATAAAGAAAATGTTATACATATACATAATGGAATACTAGGCAGCCATAGAAAAGAACAAGATTATGTCATTTGCAGGAAGATGGATGGAGCTGGAGGCTGTTATCCTCTTGAAAAATTGTTTACTTACATCTTAATGTTTATTGTTATATAGCTATTGTTTGGCATGTCAACACAAAGAAACTCTCCTACTTTTCATCACAAAGTCCTGAGAAGAACAGTCAGCTGTTCCCTGAGAGGGAAACTCAGGTTTCCCCTGCAAGCTCTGTCACTAAGGGTTGTAAGGTTTAGAGCATTTTAACCTACCTAAGACGCAGTGTCTTATTTGTCCTTAAAATCTCTCCAAGCTTAGATTTAACACTATTTCATAGCTTAGTGCTGTTTGAAATACATATATATAGTCAAAAAAAAATTTTTTTTTTTGAGACAGAGTCTCGCTCTGTCTCCAGGCGGGAGTGCAGTGCTGTGATTTCAGCTCACTGCAACCTCTGACTCTCTGATTCAAGCAATTCTCCTGCCTCAGCCTCCCAAGTAGATGGGATTACAGGCATATGCCACCAAACCCAGCTAATTTTTCTATTTTTAGTAGAGACAGTGTTTCACCACGTTGGCCAGGATGGTCTCAATCTCCTCACCTTGTGATCCAGCTGCCTTGGCCTCCCAAAATGCTGGGATTACAGGCATGAGCCACTGCACCCAGCCCAGTCAAATATTTTTTTTTTAATACTTTCAGTTCTGGGATACATGTGCAGAACGTGCACATTTGTTACATAGGTATACACATGCCATGGTGGTTGGCTGCACCCATCAACCCATCATCTACATTAGGTATTTCTCCTAGTGCTATCCCTCCCCTAGGCCCCCACCACCCGACAGGCCTCAGTGTCTGATGTTCCCCTCCCAGTGTCCATGTATTCTCATTGTTCAACTCCCAATTATGAGTGAGAACATGAAGTGTTTGGTTTTCTGTTCCTGTGTGAGTTTGCTGAGAAGGAGGGTTTACAGCTTCATCCATGTCCCTGCAAAAGACATGAACTCATTCTTTTTTATTGCTGCATAGTATTTCGTGGTATATATGTGCCACATTTTCTTCATCCAGTCTTGATGGGCATTTGGATTGGTTTCAAGTCTTTGCTACTGTGAACAGTGCTGCAATAAACATACGTGTGCATGCATCTTTATAGTAGAAATTATAACTGGCATGAGATGGTATCTCATGGTTTTGATTTGCATTTCTCTAATGACCAGCGATGATGAGCTTTTTTTTCATATGTTTATTGGTCACATAAATGTCTTCTGTTGAGAAGTGTCTGTTCATACATTTTGCCCACTTTTTGATGTGGTTTTTTTTTCTTGTAAATTTGTTTAAGTTCTTCATAGATTCTGGATACTAGCCCTTTGTCAGATGGATAGATTGCAAAAATTTTCTCCCATTCTGTAGGTTGCCTGTTCACTCTGATGATAGTTCTTCTCTTGCTGAACAGAAGCTCTTTAGTAAAATTAGATCCCATTTGTCAATTTTGGTTTTCATCACCATTGCTTTTGTGTTTTAGTCATGAAGTCCTTGACCATGCCTATGTCCTGAATGGTATTGCCTAGGTTTTCTTCTAGGATTTTTATAGTTTTAGGTTTTATCCATCTTGAGTTAATTTTTGTATAAGGTGTAAGGAAGGGGTCCAGTTTCAGTTTTCTGCATATGGCTAGCCAGTTTTCCCAATACCATTTATTAAATAGGGAATCCTTTCCCCATTGCTTGTTTTCGTCAGGTTTGTCAAAGATCAGATGTTTGCAGATGTGTGGCATTATTTCTGAGGCCTCTGTTCTGTTCCATTGGACTATTTATCTGTTTTTGGTACCAGTACCATGCTGCACTCCTATTCAACATAGTATTGGAAGTTCTGGCCAGGGCAATCAGGCAAGCGAAAGAAATAAAGGTATTCAAATAGGAAGAGAGAAAGTCAAATTGTCTGTTTGCAGATGACATGATTGTATATTTAGACAACCCTATCGTCTCAGCCCAAAATCTTCTTAAGCTGATAAGCAACTTCAGCAAATCCTCAGGATACAAAATCGATGCGCAAAATTCACAAGGATTCCTATACACCAATAATAGACAGAGAGCCAAATCATGAGTGAACTCCCATTCACAATTGCTTTAAATAGAATAAAATACCTAGGAATAAAACTTACAAGGGATGTGAAGGACCTCTTCAAAGAGAACTACGAACTGCTGCTCAAGAAAATAAGAGAGAACACAAACAAATGGAAAAACATTCCATGCTCCTGGATAGGAAGAATCAATATCATGAAAATGGCCATACTGCCCAAGGTAATTTATAGATTCAATGCTATCCCCATCAAGCTACCATTGACTTTCTTCCCAGAATTAGAAAAAGCTACTTTAAATTTCATATGGAACCAAAATGAGCCCGTATAGCCAAGACAATCCTAAGCAAAAAGAACAAAGCTAGAGGCATCATGCTACCTGAGGTCAAATATTTTTTACTTAAAATGTTAAATTACTTTGGATCTCTTGGGGAAAAAAACAATAATTGCCTACTGCTTTGTTAATTGCTAGCCAGAAATTTACCTCCCTTTAATATTAGCCTCTGAAATATGTGCCTTCTACTCTTCTAAGAGCATGCTTTAAGTTCCTGAGAAACATGATGTCAAAGATACCACATGTATGCACATTTTTAATTCCTAGCTAGGCCCCTGATCAAAAACTCTATCTACTTTCTTCTCCTACAAAGCAACAGTCTTTTAAACTCTTCATTGTAAATCCTGGAGCAGGGCCAACTCTACAAATTCATTTCCTATTTCCTTTACTCTTAGCCCCACCATGTATCTTTGCTTGACCTTTCCAAGTGGAGGGTCTCTCGATAAGAACACACACTGGCTTTTTTAACATTGCAAAACAGAAGAAAAACTTACCACCATAAGGGAGAAGATAATCTTGACCTCCTTACTTCCAATAAAAGTCCATCTCTTGCATGGTACCTAAGTTGTTTGCCTTTTAGATGTCATGCCAAAGCTTTGTATGTACACATATACAAATATACCATTTACATATAATCACCTCAACAGGCAGGCTGTCATAATAAATAGTTTATAGTTGAGCTATGAAAGCATAGACAGGCTGGACAAGTAGGCCAACATCACCCATTTGAGAACTGTGGAGCCCTTTGAATTTGGAGTGAAAAGAGTGAGGGTATATGACACCACAACAGCCCATGTAGAGATGTGGCCACGTTTGTTTACCTATAACATCTTAGTGAAGTCACTTATGATAAAATCATAACTAGAAATCTGTTGGGAGCTTCATATTTAGGTAGCTTTTGGCACAGAAACTTTTCAAAAGTTTTGTTGAATTCAAATCAACCAAATAGTTCACATTTACCATATTTATATTTTATCATCTCACACACCCAGAGAAGAGTAAATATGCATGTTCCTTACATGAAGTACATATACTTTGACCATTTATGTTAAATACACTTTGGGAGACGTTTTACATGGATTATCTCAAAATATAATTCTATGTTTTACATAGATAATTCTCAAAGTATAAAATAAATATAACTATTTTATAAATAAAACTGTTTTCATTTTTTAATTGAAAAAATAAACCAGTTAATTTAAACAACTTGTCAAAAGTCACCCAGTTTTTATGTAGTGATATAGGGATTCAAACAGTTTCACTCTGTAGCCCATGCTCTTTTTTGTACCGTATTATTTTTCCTTTCTGCCATAAATTACGTTTCCTTAAGTGTTCCTTAAATCCACACCATTTCTTGGAAAAAAAAGTGACATTATTTTTATTACACAAAAATAATGATATATTCTTATTAAGATAGACATTGTATCAATGCTGTATTTATATAATCCTATTTAATCCTCGTATCAACAATGTAGGCCAGGCATGGTGGCTCACACCTGTAATCACAGCACTTTGGGAGGCTGAGGCAGGAGGATCATTTGAGCTCAGGAATTCGAGACCAGCCTGGGCAACATGGCGAAAGCTCATCTCTCCAAAAAATACAAAAATTAGACAGGCATGGTGGCATGCACCTATAGTCCCAGCTACTTGGGGAAGCTGAGTTGGGAGGATCACTTGAGCCCAGGAGCTCAAGTCAGCAGTGAGTCATGATTGTACCACTGCACTCCAGCCTGGGCAACAGACAAGACCCTGTCTCAACAACAAACAAACAAACAAAAAGAAATACCAAAAAACAATGTGAGGTAGATATTATTATTCCTACATCACAGACAAAGGAATTGAGACTCAAAGATAACAAACTTGCTCAAGGCTCCATGGCAAGCAAGCAATGAACCAGAATTGTTCACAAATGCAAATATTTGACACAAAAGATTATACTTTTAACCATTACACTAGTGTGTGCAGATCTAAAATTGCTTAGAATAAATTTTATTTATGGAGGTTATACCAGAATTCTGCCAGTTCCCTAGTACAAAAATTAAGGAAGCATTAAAAATAATAAAGATAATAATGGTGGAAACTGTGCAGCATAGGGAAAGAGGGAAAGAGAAGGAGTATATGAGAGTTCTCTATACATTCTACTAAAGTTTTCAATATACCTAACACTGCTTTTTTCAAAAGTCCATTGATGTTTTAAAAAATAAAAATTATATGATTTTACCTTAAAAATTCCTTAAAATCATTAAGTGAAGGCTTTGTGGAATTAAGTTATTGATAAGATCTAAAACATTGTAATCACAGTTCTGTGAACTGTAAGGAGCCAAGTAGAATGATCACAAATAGGTGATTTTCCCCATAACAAACATACAACTAGTTTTGGAAGGTGTGGAGAGGTGGTTTAAACAAAAAGTTACTGGGAAAAATCTACCACATAAAAGTCACTTTTAATATTAACAAACTGAATACTTTTTTTCTCTTGCAAGATCTATTTCCTTGATTCCTGCACCTGACTTTCTTCAGTTCTTGGTACCTTGTTGACAATACTGGTCATTGGTATTTCCACAGTATCATGCCACTAGACTTTATTTTCACTGTTGCATAGGTCCTTCAAACAATTTGGTTTCCAACTGAGGAATATAGATCATACAAATAATAATAATGTTAAAATTTACATTATAGTAACAGTTTTCATATTAAATTTTAAGCCAAAAAATTATAAACTGAAACATAATCCACTTATAAAAAGTAATGTATATATTATGGCTTCTTTTTAAACTTTTTAATGCCAATTTATTTAATCCTCATTCAAATACATCATTTAATTTTTACTAATAATCATATTGTTACTACATAAAAATTACATTTTTTATAATAAAAAAAGATAATGTTTTTGGCCTCAGTAAGAGACTGAGCATAGTCTTAAATAACTATAATCTTGCTATTCAGTTCAGTAAATATATCACCAGCCACTTTTTCTGACATATTTATGTATAAATATTGTTTGTGAATTGAACACTGCTACTTTACATGCTTCTTAGTTGATTTTATTTCAAAGCACAAATGGAAACACATGTTTAGTCCCTTCTACAATTGTTACTTTAAAATATGTACCATCACTTATCTTACATTTTCATGAGTTACAGTCTAGACTCTAAACATGACCAAATCAGATCTTGCAAAGTGTTAAAAATGTAAATAAACTTTAAAAGATAAAGCTTACATGATACAGTAACAGAAGGATATATTGATTTTAAAATGGACAAAATTAGATCTATATTTTTGCAGGCAGGGAAAGCTAGGGAGAAACAAGAATAATACTTTTTTAAAGATTTTATTTTTATTAATAATAGTTGTGCATATTTGGGGGATATATGTAGTATTTTGATACAATATATAATGAACAAGCCAGGGAAATTGGGGCATCCATCACCCCAACCATTCACTTCTTGTGTTGGAAACATTTCAATTGCTCTCTTCCAGCAATTTTGAACTACGCAAAAAAATTATCGTTAACTATAGTTGCCTTATTCTACTATTAAACACTAGATCTTATTCCTTCTAACTAAATGTGTTTTTGTACTCATTAACTAATGACTTTTCTCTCCTCCTCAACTCTTCCCAGCTTCTGGTAGCCATGAACCAGCTCTATCTCCATAAGCTCCACTATTTTAGCTTCCACATATGAGTAAGAGCATGTGGTATTTGTCTTTCCATGCCTGGCTTATTTAACTTAACATAATGACTTCCAGTTCCATCCATGTTGCTGTAAATGAAAGGATTATATTATTTTTATGGCTAATAGGCCACTGTGTATATGCATCATATTTTCCTTATTCATTCATCTGTTGAGGAACACAGGCTAATTCCAAAATTTGACTATAGGGAATAATGCTGCAATGAACACGGGAGTGCAGGTATCTCTTTGACATACTGACGCCCTCTCTTTTGGATATATACTCAGCAGTAAGATTGCTGAATCACATGGTAGTTCTGTTTTTATTTTTTTGAGGAACCTTCATACTCTTTTCTATAGTGGCTGTACTAATTTACATTACCACCAACAGTGTATGAGTATTCCTCTTTCTCTGTGTCTTGCCAGGTATCCACTTTTATTTTTTGGTAAAAGCCATTTTAACTGGAGTGAGAAAATATCTCTTATGGTTTTGATTTGCATTTCCCTGATGATTAATGATGTTGAGCATTTTTTCATATAACTGTTGGCCATTTGTGTGTCTTCTTTTGAGAAATATCTTTTAAATCTTCTGTTTTTTTAATCCAATTACTTGAAAATATCTTGCTATTGAGTTGCTTGAGTTCTTTATACATTCTGGTAATAAATCCCTCATTGGATGGAGAGTTTGCAAACATTTTCTCCCATTATGTAAGTTGTCTCTTCACTTCGTTAATTATTTCCTTTGCTGTGCAGAAGCATTTTAGCTTGACATGATCCCATTTGTTTATTCTTGCTTTTGTTGCCTGTGCATTTGAGGACTTATCTAAAAAAATCTTTGCACAGAACAATGTCCTGAAACATTTCCCCAATGTTTTCTTCTAGTAGTTGTATGGTTTCAGTTGCTACATTTAAGTTTTTAATTCATTTTGATTTGATTTTTGCATAAGGTTAAGAGATAGGAATCTAGCTTTTTCCTTGTACATAAGTTATCCAATTTTCCCAGCACCATTTATTGAAGAGACTTTCCTTTCCCCCATGTATGTTCTTGGCATCTTTGTCAAAAATGAATTGGTTTTAAATGTGTGGATTTATTTCTCGGTTATTTAAGGAATAATGTGCATTTTTAAAGAAACATATTTTTTAAAGACAGGAAAAGAATTATTTGATTGACTAAGGAACTTTCTTTATGCTAATATAGAATAAGTATTATAGAGCACTAATAGTAGAAGTAATTAGATATTACAGTAGCCCAAGTATTATTGCAGTTATCCAAGAATTCTTTCAAATATAAGTGGAGGAGTAGGTATACAGAGAAAGCCTCTCTAGGGAAGTGACATTTGAGCTGAGATATGAAGGAACAGGATAGCATAAATAGGCAAAAGTGTTCTCCAAGGAGTGAGGACAGCAAGTATAAATGCCCTAAGGATTTTGCTTTCATTTAAGAGTATATAGTGGGTAAGAGAGAAATTGGCATGAGATGAGGCTGAATGTAGGAAAGATACAGATTACTCACAGCCTTGTAACTATTAAAAGATATTTGAAATGTAGTATAAATGCGTAAGAATCATTAGGAGGGTTTTACAAAGTAGTAGCATGATATAACTTGAGTTTTGAAATAATTATACCATGGGATGTGTAAAGAATTTGTCATAGAAGGGTATCTTACTCCAGTTGAGCTGCTATGACAAAATAACATAGACTGGGTGGCTTAAAAAATAAGCATTTAAAAGTTACCTCTCAAAGGCCCCATCTTCAAATACAATCACACTGAGGGGTTAGGGATTCAATATATTAATTTGAGGGTATGCAACTCAGTCTATAGCAGAGGACAAAATGAAAGTGATAGATATCCATTATTTTTGCCTTCTCAATATCCATTTCCTCTTCTCTTGGAAAAAAAAATACCTTGAAAGTCCCTTAGGGATTGATCTTTTCCTTTTCTTTTTTGTTTTTTCTTTTTATTTTTTTTTGTCCTTGTGGTTTGGGTGGGGATGACTCCACTTAAGCCAAAATTCCATGTAGTTACTTTTGACAAACGAGTAATGTTTCCCTCTGGTCCCATAGATGGCTCTGGGATACCCATATGAGCCAAGTCAGCTTAGATTCTCATTGCAGCAAATAATTGGGAAATATAAATGGCCTTTCTCTAAGAAGGAAAACTTAACTAAAACTGAAATCAGTGCCCTTGGGAGACACTTGTAGTAATCTATATGGGGATGATGGTGACTTTATTTTGAAAGGTGAAAGGAGATAAAGAAAATTTGTTAGTGGTAAACACATCTTTAAAGTAGATTTGATGGGCCTTTCTAATGGAATAGATGGAAATAATGAAGAAAAACACTTCAACTTTTGCTTTATGAGATAGAGTGAATGAATAGTGGTGCCAAATAGTATGATGAAAAAAAACTTGTTTGGTGAATAAGACAATCAATAAGTGTTGTCTTGAACTTGTTAAATCTAAGACATTGTTGGCACTTTTTTTTTTTCCCTCACTCTGTCGCCCAGGCTGGAGTGCAGTGGCACGATCTCGGCTCACTGCAACCTCTGCCTCCTGGGTTCTAGCAATTCTCCTGCCTCAGCCTCCTGAGTCACTGGGATTACAGGCACACACCGACACACCCGGCTAATTTTTTGTATTTTAGTAGAGATGGGGTTTCACCATATTGCCCAGGCTAGTCTCAAACTCCTGAGCTCAGGCAATCCACCCACCTTGGCCTCCCAAAGTGCTAGGATTACAGGCATGAGCAACTGAGCCCGGCCTATTGGCACTTTTGAGTGGATATGTCAATAAATCAATTGTAAACATGAATCTGAATCTTAGGAGAGAGGTATAAACTATATACATGTGGGTCAAAATTAGATCAGGTATGGAGTTAATATAAACAGAGATTTTAAGACTTTCCAGATCAAATCTTAAGGCACTTCAACAAAGTAGACTGAAAAGGAGCAGAGTTGAAGACAAAAATAAGGACTGTCATTATTCGTTACTGTAAATCATAAAGAATAATCTTAGAATATGCTTAATAAAAATACTAAATATGGTCTTTTTTATCAAAAAACATCTGCTATCCCTTGGGGCTATCAAAGCACATGTCCATATGAAGCTACCACAATGTTTTCAGAAAATTGTGTATTCTGAAAATGTCTATTCACTGGCACTGAAAAAAAGTTTTCAGAGTTGACTGATAATACTTCCAGAAAAAATAAATGCTACAGATTCTGAATACTTCATGAAGCTATGGGGTTTTTCCAACCTTGAAACTAATTTCAATTCATTTTGAGAGCTATGAGAGAAAGTTACAAGAGCTGTTACTGAGCAAAGGCCAATTTAGTGAGGAAAGCATCAATAACTTGTCATATTTCCTCTGCCTTTTTTAAGTGCAGAGTCAAATATTTGCCTGCTGAGGGCTTAATAAAAAACAAACACAATATATAAAGTTTTACATAAATAGTTCTAAATTTAGGCAAAATATAATTATTTATACTATTGTACAACAAAATTATTAGTACTTAGTGACAAACCATTATTTCATTTTTATAAGATAAAAAGACAAATTCAAAATGATGAATTATACCAAATAGTAGGTACTTAACAGCAATAGAGAGAGAGAGACAGCAAGGGTGAGGGTCTCACTTTGTCACCCAGAATGGAGTGCAGCAGCCCAATCATGGCTCACTCAATCTTCAACCTCTCAGGCTCAAGCATTTCTCCCACTGCAGCCTCTTGAGTAGCTGGGACTACAGGTGGGTGCCACCATGTCTGGCTAATTTTTTTTTTTTTTTTTTAAGAAACAGAATCTCACTATGTTGCCTAGGCTGGTCTCAAATTCCTGGGAGCAAGCAGTCCTCCTACCTTGGCCTCCCAATGTACTAGGATTGCAGGCATGAACCACCTTATCCAGCTACAATATGTTTTTATAAGGCAAAGTAACTCCATATATTAGACCAAGGTGCATCATCCTGAAAATAACATAAATGTCCTGAATTGAAAGGAACAGAGGATATTCATTTAACAAATAACATGGTTGTCTAGGCACTGGAGACACTATCCTAAACAACAGAGATAGAATCATAGTTCTTATTGATTTCACTTTCATTAGTAAACGGAAAATAAGTGAACAAGTAAATGGTAGTTTAAGATAATGATAATGACCTTGATGAAAATAGAGAAACAATAGTGATTGGGGTGAAGGATAGCTCTACAAACAGGGTGTGTATGGAAACTGTGGCCAATGTGCATCCCTTCCTACTTTCAATGGAGAACTTGTGGCTTGTGCTCATTCACTTATAGTTGCCAGTCACAACTCCTTGTATTGTAGCTGTTGACAATAGAAGGAAAAAAAGTAACCTACCCCATCCCACACCTGCATGATCTCCCTTTCAGACCATATATGTATGAATTCTGTAAGGCCAAAGCATTTCCCTTCCTCAAATGACTATTGGGACTAAATTCGTATATGCCTCACACCCTTCATTTCTACCTCAGCTTCTATGTGTAGTCTTTGTGAATCACATGTCATTGTGGAAATTGCGTTATGCATATATAAGCATTTTAAGCTATCCCTAGCTCTATTCTCATCCCCATTATTCTCAATATGTCTGTTCCCTGACCTGTCATCACACTCCCTTCTCCTTTCCCTCCAAAACAATTCCACTGGACTTTCTGAAACTCTTTCTATAAAACTAGTAAATCCCCACAACCCTACCAGCTTCTCCAAATGTTCGTTTTGCTAAAAAAGAAAAAAAAAATGGATGACGACTGAGAAAACTTCTACAGCTCTCTCAAGTAGAGCCTATTTATTCTTTATCATTCTAGAAAATAATACAAATAATAGCTAACATTTACTGTACAATTCCTATGTTCAAGCACTGTACCAGTGATATATACAAACTTATTTCATAAATAAATTTTATGAACTTAATTCATTAAATTATCACTACAATGCGATGGATTAGGTCATTTCATCCACATTTTACAGCTGTGACACTGAGACAAAGAGACATTAGGTAACTTTCTCAAGTCACAGAAGTAAAGAGAGATGAAATTAACAATGGAATCCAGGCAGTCTGAATCCAGAACTGATATTCTTAGGCAATATCTTCATCTTAGGTAGCTTGTGGGTTAGAAATAGGACTAGAGTTCTCATTGCTGCCCAACTCTACAAAAGTTCTTCCAGCTTCTTAAACTATTCATTTCCCTTTTTGTTGTCATCTATAAAACTAGCCAATTTATCTCATTTACTGCAAATTTTGGTACCCCAACTCAGGGTATTTCTCTCCTTTTCTATTCTTGCTATCATTTTAGGAACTTCAATGTCCTCATAGACAATATATCCAATATCATATTTTAATGGTTCTATGACTTCCTCATCATTAATGCTATATTTACATCATCTTTGCTGATCTCTTATAACTTATCACTGAAAAAAAAAATTCCACTTCCAAAGTTACAAACATTCCCCTCTTATGAAAACTTCCATTTACTGCTCAAGAGCCCATTTGTTCTTCAATCTCTTTAGGCTGTAGCTCCGTTGACGTCTGTGCTTTCTTTCAAAATATCAGACTCCTTGTACTTTCAATTAATCCACAGTATTTAATTTCAATCATTTTGTTAATAATACACTAACCTTCTTTGTCAATTTGTTCTTTCTAAGCCTCCACCTAGAATCCAACAATCTCTGTGGTCGGTGCCCACCTATGCTTAGACAGCTGAACACTCCTAAATGGATTGACATTTCTATAAATTTAATGAACAACCTCACCTATACCCATCTTAATATAATTCTCTAATCATTGTTATCAACTTCTATGTAGAGTGTTTCAAAATTCCTCCATTCTTACATGTCATGATATCCTCTCTATGCCCTTTACTCTCAACAGATGATTGTATTATACTTAACTAAAATGATTAGAGCCATCAGACAGGAATTCTTTAAACATTATGCTGCCAAATTTGATAATCACATCTGTACCAATCTTTTCCTCCTGCCCTGCTGACACAAATATACATATATTTCCATATATATGTGTCTTTTTTTTTTTTTAACATGGAGTCTTGCTCTGTCGCCCAGGCTGCAGTGCACTGAACTGAACTCAGCTCACTGCAACCTCCGCCTCCCAGGTACAAGTTATTCTCCTGCCTCAGCCTCCCGAGTAGCTGGTATTGCAGGCATCTGCCACCATGCCCAGCTAATTTTTGTATTTTTTAGTAGAGACGGGGTTTCACCATATTGGCCAACTAGTCTCGAACTCCTGATCTCAGGTAATCCACCTGCCTCTGCCTCCCAAAGTGCTGGGATTACAGGCATGAGCCACTTCACCCAGCCATCTCTCTTCCTCTTGAAAGCTAATTCTTCTATGTGTAATCAGAGTCCAAGCCCCTCCCACATTCTCCAGAATCTATGCCAACATTTAATTCTTTTGCTGTCAAAGAGTATTTCTTTTTTTGTTTTACTGTGACCCACAACAAAAAAAATATATTATTGCTGCAACCTAATATATACATATTACACATGTATATTACATATGTATCATATATAAGTATCATGTATATAACACATAAAATGCACTTCTGTTTGCAGTCAAAAATTTATATAAATAACCAAAACAAAGATCCATAATATAACATTACCTTACTGTGCATGATACCTTGATACACTGATGTTTTCTGGTTTTTTTTTTTTTGAATGGACACCACTCATTAAATTAATGTTACAACAAACAAATGAGTTAGGACCTGTAGTTGGAACCACAGTGGGCTAGTATATTCCTCCCTAACTTTATCTTTGAATTTTTTCATCTAAAAAATTAAAAATAAAAGACAACTCATACTTCCAAGTGCTCCTTCAGCTCATAACATCTGCACATTTAGACATATCAGAATAGTTATTTAAATTAAGTCTCCACTTTTTTTTGTCCCATTAACTATTTAGAACAATCTAATCTGTCTTTGGCCAAACTACTCCATGAAAACCACTTTCCTCAAGTTTCAGTTAGTTACTTATATGTAAATTCAGTGGACTTGTTTCAGCCTTCATTGTATTTAATATTTCAGCAGCAGCATTTGACAGAATTGATCACTGCCTCCTTCTTGAAACATTATTTTTGCTTCACTTCCATGACACTACATTTCATCAATTTCCCTCCCTTTTCTCTGCCTACCCCTTTTCAGCCTCTTTTTGCTGCTTCCTATGCCATCAGACTTTAAATCATTGAAGACCACATACTTATCTCACCCTTCTCTCTTAGCATCTTCTCACGCTTCCTTTATGCATTGCTGTAGCTCTCTCTCTCTCTCATTGTTGGAATTACCAGCTGGTTTCAGGAGAAAAGTAAGATGTCTCTTAATAGGCTAGAGGCCTTTTGGATATTAGATATGTAATGAAGTTACCTTCCCCTGGAGAATATAGAAATGTTTTCAATAACCCATAATTCAAATCTTCTTTTGAATCATTTCCAGGTATACACAGTTACTTAACAGAGAAATATTGCTTTTTATAGCCCATGTTCATGACCCTGACCACTTTAGCACATTAGAATTGACTGTATAGCTTTTGGCATATCAAATAATATCGAGATTTCATTTACATTTTCTATTTATTTAAATTGAAACTTTCCTTTTCTCCTTATAAGACTTATGCATCCCTGGTAGTTAACAGTTTCTATTAGAAGTTAGCTGGAAGCCTTTGAAACTTACATGCTCAGCATCTGAGGGATAGATTTTCATGATATAGGAATCATCACATAAAACTTTCCTAGTTTTGAAAATTCTGTGATCTGTTCCAAGAGATTTGGCAATTTCTTCTCTTTAATTGCATTGCCTGGAGTGTGACCAGAAATTCTTTTGTAAATGTCTCAATAACAAAATAAAACTCAGCTTTATCTTTTTGTGTATTTTTCTCTAAGTACAAAAATTACTTGGTTCATGGTATAAAAATATGGATATAATGTTCCATTAACAAATATTTGCTCTACTCATAATAAATTTTCATTTTGCAAATCTATATTATGCTCTTCTGCACTCAATACTTTTCATTTTAATGTAGCATTCCAATGTAATAGTTTTTATGAATTTGGTGCTGCAATTATGATTCCAAATTAAATTAAAATTCAATCTTCTCTTTGGTTACCAATTTGCAAATAATCTAGCTAAGTTGACAATTAGATAAATATGCACGTACGCATTGTTAAGACAGCAGGCAATGGGGACCACAAGGCTACTCATTGCTTTACCAAAGTTTTGGCAATGAGACTGCAATGTTAATGTAGATTAAACAATGTACTTTAATTTCACAATGTTAAAATTTGAGGACAAGGCATTTTTGAATCAAATAAAAGTGGTAGTAGGCACACATTAAAACTGGCCAACTAAATTTTAAAAATTGCAAAGAATCAATAAACATTTTAGAACAATTGTTTGCTTAAGCTATGTAACATAAAATACATTTATTACATATACTTTCAGTTTATACACATATCTAATTAAAATTTTGATATATAACTTAAGGCAGAAAACATATATTAATAAATGTTCATGTTTTATTAAAACACATTCCATTTTTCCTCTCATTTTATCATTCTGATCATTTCTACTGCCTCCAGAAATGACTTTATTTTTAGTTTTAAAACTACTGAAAGAAGCCACTCATTTAAGGAGTCAACTCTATGTCATTTTGTCCATGAGAATTATAACCAAACACATCATATACTTTCAGTATTACAGTAACAGTGAAAGAAACACAAAAATCATTAAGACCATATAATTTTATTAGGGTTATTAAGATATTAATTTATAAGCACTTAGATTCTATAGCATTAGTTGTTGTGGAGACAAACAATTGTTGAATTATGATATGCTGTTAATTAAGTGACTTCGACTTAGAGAAACAAACAGCCTGCCTTACAAAAGTTCCTGAAGTAAGCATGAAATATGGAAAGGAAAAACCAGTAACAGCCACTGCAAAAACAAACCAAATTGTAAAGACCATTGACACTATGAAGAAACTGCATCAACTAATGGGCAAAATAACCAGCTAGCATCATAATGGCATAATAATATTAACATTAAATATAAATGGGCTAAATGCCCCAATTAAAAGACACAGACTGGCAAATTGGATAAAGAGTCAAGACCCATCAGTGTGCTGTATTCAGGAGACACATCTCACGTGCAAAGACACACATAGGCTCAAAATAAAGGGATGGAGGAAGATCTACCAAGCAAATGGAAAACTAAAAAAGGCAGGGGTTGCAATCCTAGTGCATGATAAAACAGACTTTAAACCAACAAAGATCAAAAGAGACAAAGAAGAGCATTACATAATGGTAGAGGGATCAATGCAACAAGAAGAGCTAACTATCCTAAATATATATGCAACTAACACAGGAGCACCCAGATTCATAAAGCAAGTTCTTAGAGACCTACAAAGAGACTTAGACACCCACACAATAATAGTGGGAGACTTTAACACCCCACTGTCAATATCAGACAGATCAACAAGACAGAAAATTAACACGGATATTCAGGACTTGAACTCAGCTCTGGTCCAAGTAGACCTAATAGATATCTACAGAACCCTCCACCCCAAATCAACAGAATATACACTCTTCTCAGCACCTCATAGCACTAATTCTAAAAGTGACCACATAATTAGAAGCAAAACACTCCTCAGCAAATGCAAAAGAACAGAAATCATAACAAGCAGTCTCTCAGACAACAGTGCAATCAAACTAGAACTCAGGATTAAGAAACTCACTCAAAACTCCACACCTACATGGATACTGACAACCTGCTCCTGAATGACTACTAGGCAAATAATGAAATTAAGGCACAAATCATTAAGTTATTTAAAACCAATGAGAACAAAGACACAACATACCAGAATCTCTGGGACACAGCTAAAGCAGTATTTAGAGGGCAATTTATAGCAGTAAATGCCCACAGGAGAAAGCAGGAAAGATCTAAAATCAACACCCTAACATCACAATTAAAAGAACTAGAGAAACAATAGCAAACAAATTCAAAAGCTAGCAGAAGACAAGAAATAACTAACATCAGAGCAGAACTGAAGGAGATAGAGATATAAAAAACCCTTCAAAAAATCAATGAATCCAGGAGCTGGTTTTTTGAAAAGATTAACAAAATAGATAGACCAATAGCTGCATTAATGAAGAAAAGAAAGAAGAATCAACTAGACACAATAAAAAATGGTAAAGGGGATATCACCACTGATCCCAAAGAAATACAAACTACCATCAGAAAATACTATAAACAATTCTATGCAAATAAACCAGAAAACCTGGAAGAAATAGATAAATTCCTGGAAAAATACACCCTCCCAAGACTGAAACAGGAAGAAGTCAAATCCTTGAATAGACCAATAACAAGTTCTAAAATCGAGGCAGTAATTAATAACCTACCCACCAAAAAAAGGCCAAGACTAGACAGATTCATAGCCAAATTATAACAGAGGTACAAGCTGGTACCATTCCTTCTGAAACTCTTCCAAACAATAGAAAAAGAGGGACTCCTCGCTAACTCATTTTATGAGGCCAGAATCACCCTTATACCAAAACTTGGCAGCAACACAACAAAAACAGAAAATTTCAGGCCAATATCCCTGATGAACATTGATGCAAAAATTCTCAATAAAATACTGGCAAACTGAGTCCAGTGGCACATTAAAAAGCTTATCCATCACGATCAAGTCAGCTTCATCCTTCGGATGCAAGGCTGCTTCAACATACACAAATCAATAAGCATAATCCATCACATAAACAGAACCAATGAAAAAAAACACCTAATTCTTTCAACAGATGCAGAAAAGGCCTTCGAAAAAGTCAACACTCCTTCATGCTAAAAACACTCAATAAGCCAGGTATTTATGGAACATATCTCAAAATAATAAGAGTTATTTATGACAAACCCACAGCCAATATCATACTGAATGGGCAAAAGCTGGAAGCATTCCCTTTGAAAACCGGCACAAGACAAGGACATCCTCTCTTAGTACTCCTATTCAACATAATATTGGAAGTTCTGGCCAGGAAATCAGGCAACAGAAAGAAATAAAGCGTATTCAAATAGGAAGAGAAGAGGTCAAATTGACTCTGTCTGCAGATGACATGATTTTATATTTTGAAAACCTCATCGTCTCAGCCCAAAATCTCGTTAAGCTGATAAGCAAGTGCAGCAAAGTCTCAGGATACAAAATCAATGTGCAAAAATCACAAGCATTACTATACACTGATAATAGACAAACAGAGCCAAATCATGAGCAAATTCCCATTCACAATTGCTACAAAGAGAATAAAATACCTAGGAATAAAACTTATAAGGGATGTGACAGACCTCTTCAAGGAGAACTACAAACCACTGCTCAACGAAAAAAGAGAGAAGACAAACAAATGAGAAAACATTCCATGCTCATGGATAGGAAGAGTCAATATCGTGAAAATGGCCATACTGCCCAAAGTAATTTGTAGATTCAATGCTATTCCCATCAAGCTACCATTGACTTCCTTCACAGAATTAGAAAAAAAAAAAAACTTTAAATTTCACATGGAATCAAAAAAGAGCCCGTAGAGCCAAGACAATCCTCAGCAAAAAGAACATAGAAGGAGGCATCATGCTACCTGACTTCAAACTATACCACAAGGCTACAGTAACCAAAACAGCATGGTACTGGTACCAAAACAGAGATATAGACCAATGGAACAGAACAGAGGCCTCAGAAATAACACCACACATCTGCAACCATCTGATCTTTGACAAACCTGACACAAACAAGCACTGGGTAAAGGACTTCCTATTTAATAAATGCTGTTGGGAAACCTTGCTAGCCATATGTGGAAAACTGGAACTAGACCCCTTCCTTACACCTTTTAAAAAAATTATCTCAAGATGGATTAAAGAATTAAACATAAGACCTCAAACCATAAAAACCCTAGAGGAAAACCCAGGCAATACCATTCAGGACATAGGCATGGTCAAAGACTTCATGACCAAAACACCAAAAGCCAAGGCAACGAAAGTCAAAATTGACAAATGGGATCTAATTAAACTAAAGAACTTCTGCACAGCAAAAGAAACTACCATCAGAGTGAACAGGAAACCTACAGAATGGGAGAAAATTTTTGCAACCTATCCATCTGACAAAGTCTAATATCCAGAATCAATAAGGAACTTAAACAAGTTTACAAGAAAAAAACAACCCCAACAAAAAGTGGGCAAAGGATATGAACAGACACTTTTCAAAAGAAGACATTTATGCGGCCAACAAACATATGAAAAAAAGCACATCATCACTGGTCATTAGAGAAATGCAAATCAAAACCACAAGGAGATACCATCTCAAGCCAGTTAGAATGGCAATCACTAAAAAGTCAGGAAACAACAGATGCTGGAGAGGATGTGGTGCAGTAGGAATGCTTTTACACTATTGGTGGGAGTATAAATTAGCTCAACCATTGTGGGAGACGGTGTGGTGATTCCTCAAGGATCTAGAACTAGAAATACCATTTGACCCAGCAATCTCATTACTGGGTATATGCCCAAAGGATTATAAATCATTCTACTATAAAGACACACACACACATATGTTTACTGCAGCACTATTCACAATAGCAAAAACATGGAACCAACCCAAATGCCCATCAATGTTAGACTGGATAAAAAAATGTGTATACATCATGGAATACTATGCAACCATTAAAAAGAATGAGTTCATGTCCTTTTCAGGGACATGGATGAAGCTGTAAACCATCATTCTCAGCAAACTAACACAGGAAAAGACAACCAAACACTGCATGTTCTCACTCATAAGTGGCAGTTTAACAATGAGAACATATGGGCACAGGGAAGGGAACATCACACACTTGGGCCTGTTCAGGGGTGGGGGACAATCAGAGGGATATGTGTAGAGAAATACCTAATGTAGATGACAGGCTGATGGATGCAGCAAACCACCATGGCGCATGTATACCTATATAACAAACCTGCACGTTCTGCACATGTATCCCAGAACTTAAAGTATAATAAAAATAAATAAATTAATTATATTTGTTAAAGCCTAAATTATTGGAGCCATGAATGACAAAGGGGTTACTTGGACTTATTTAGAAAATTTATATTCAATAAGTAACATACACTTACTGAAAAACTTTTTCACATCAAATTTACGTCCCATTAATTATTACTGAAGTTACTGGGAGAAAAAAAATCACTCATTCCTGACTGGATTAATTCAGGAATGTTGGAAGTATCAACAACTAAAATTGCCTTACATATAGAAACATCCTTTAGAATACATCATTATAATCCAAATAATTTCCAACTCTTGTAGGCTTATTTGATCATAATACATTATTTTCTTGACTCTTTTTGTGTGTCTACATGACCAGTCAGGAAATAAAATCTCCACATTAAATGCAACTCTCTTTCCAGTCCAATCTAGGGCAGTTATTCAGAAAGTCTCCCAAAATAAAGTTGAAGATGTTTAAGTAGAAGAGGCTTTTCCTAAATATGTCATCAAATGTGAGCATTATAATGGCAAATAATTTCTTCAATTATATGATGACCAAAAATGGTTGTGTTAATGTACTAATTGTTTGGCAAATGGGTTTAATAAAATGGTAAAAATGGAACTTGTAAAATAATATGACTTAAAGCTTGACCCTGAACAACGAACCTGATATTATCTCCTTCTAGAAGAAACAATACTAAGTAAGTTTTAAAGGCATGGGCTACTGAATCACATTGACTAGTTTAAATGGTACCAACTTGTTATTTGTGCAATCTTGGGCAAGTTATCTAAATTCTCTGTGATTTTGTAACTTCTTCTATAAAAAAGGAAAAATAACAGTACCTGTCTTACAAAGTTTTGTATATGATTACATGATTTAACATATGTAAAGAACCTAGAATAAAAACTGAACAATGGTAAGAATCTGATAAGTGTTAACTACTGATATTACCAATTTAGTGTGAATATCTTGTTTCCTAAGCCAGATAACAAACTATTCCAGGGCAAGGACCAATTATTACATTTATTTTTACTTCGGATATTAGCATGTAGTAGGTATCCAGTGAAAATTGTTAAATAATATAAAAATGCACTAAGTTATATCTTATAACAACATCATAGCATTAACTAAAATTCAGATCTGATAAAGATTCCATGTGAACCTTTCAGAATAAAATAATAATACCAAAGCAAATATCTGTAGGTAAATTACAGATTCTCATTTTATCAAAAGCCCAGACATATACTTTTACATGCATTATTTTCACAAAAGACTGTGCTGTCAGCTTTCAAAGGGAAAGATTCAAAATCTCCATCTCCTGTATGGTGTTTCATGATTATATTTACAGGGTTATTATTAAGATATATTTTAAATTTTATACCTTAATTTATAAGGTAAAATATTTAAGTATATACTGGGCCATCTGAAAATCATCCTAAACCTGTGAGCTACTTCATAAATTCAGCACCCAGTTTCTGTTCATGATAATCATATTAAAATTAAGAGGTTGTCAGAGGCTAAAAAGAAAATAACCATTTATATATAACTAATGAATTTCTTCCAAGTGAAGATTAAATTTCATTATCAATATTAAATGAACAAGGTATTAAAGTATTTCAAAAAGAAAAAAGTTATCACACAGTCATGTGAAATTATAAGTAGTCTTTGCTTTAAAAGAACGAGTATCACATACTAAATCTATTTGATAACACAACAGGATAATTACAGCCAACAATTTATTGTACACTTTAAAATAAATAAAAGAGTATAATTGGAATGTCTGTAACACAACGAAATAATAAATGCTTGAGGTGATGGATACCCCATTTACCCTGATGTGGTTATTAAAAATTGAATGACTGTATCAAAATATCTAATGTACCCCATAAATATATACACTTACTCTGTACCCATAAAGATTTTTTAAAAATTAAAAATAAAAAGGCCGGGCATGGTGGCTCACACCTGTAATCCCAGCACTTTGGGTGGCCGAGAGGGGTGGATCACCTGAGATCAGGAGTTCAAACCAGCCTGGCCAACACAGCAAAACCCCATCTCTACTAAAAATACAAAAATTAGCTGGGCGTGGTGGTGGGCACAAGTAATCTCAGCTACTTGGGAGGCTGAGGCAGGAGAATCACCTGAACTCAGGAGGAGGAGTCTGCAGTGAACCAAGATCACACCACTGCACTCCAGCCTGGGCAACAGAGCAAGACTCCATCTCAAAATAAAATCAGTTAACAAATAAATCTATCATTTCATCTTGAGGAAAGTAATGTATTTTTAACAAGATATCCATTAAATCAAATTAACACTATTATTGTTAATTTTATTTGTATTGTATTTTGGTTATATAAATATAACCAAACTGTAAACTAAAGAAACATACCTATTTCTACGTTTCAACATAGTAAACATAATTTAAATAACTATTATGGATATAAAAGAGTGTTTCCCTTTGCTTCCATACATTAGGTGAGAAATAGTGACTAAGATGATGGCAATGCCTTTAGCATATTAAACATTGTATACAATATTTAGAAAATACTGAATATTCAATCATCTGAAAAATGAGATTTTATAACAATTATGACTTGTTTCTTTAAACGAGTGGTTGGCATACTGCAGCCTAAATGAAATACAAACTATGATATGTTTTTGTAACTAAAATATAAATGGAATACAGCCACACTCTTCATGAATTGTCTATGACAGCTTTTTCATGATAACAACAGAATCGAACAGCTGTGACAGTGACCACAAAGCCAAAAATATGTACTATCTGAACCTCTGTTTTGGGTATGTAGTCGGTCAGACATAAGCAGCACATGAGAGGGTCCCCCACCCCACTAGGAATGTCAGGCAACTATCAGGTGATGATCAGGTGGTGTTAGCTGTCTCTCTAAAATAATAATTGGTTTCAGTCAGCACCAGGGAAAGGCAGTCTCCCAATAGATAGAACAAAACCTGAAACTGGTGATCAGCAGCCTCCTGATAAGATCTGAGGAGTTGGGCAAATGGGTTCAAGCATGTGCACTAAAAGGCAAAGTGGCATAGTTTAACTGGTTTATGACCTTCCTCCAGGAACCCTTGACTGGTAAGAGGAAAAGGCCTCAAGTGAGCAAGGGTACAACTTCAGTAAACACACTGCACATATGGCCCCTCCCAAGTGCTGGCAAGCCACTATGCGTGTGGACAGCCCAGTAAAAGGGAAGTAGTGGGGGAGAAGACCTGCAACCCTCTGTAACCCTGCCACTGTATAAAACCCCAAGTCAAAGGTCAAACACACACTTGAACCTCTCAAGTGACCTACTTGGCCCTCTTCCAAGTGTACTTTATTTTCTTTCATTTCTCCTCTAAAAACTTTTAATAAACTTTCACTCCTGTTTTAAAACTTGCCTTGGTCTCTCACTCTGCTTTATGCCTCGCTTGAATTCTTTCTTCTGAGGAGGCAAGAACTGAGGTTGCTGCAGACCCATACAGATTTGCCACTGTTGACATACTTTGGTGCCATGTAACTCAGATATGTTCCCTAGTGGTAAGACATCTCTATGCCTCGCCTGCTTCTGCTGGAGGCGTTCATCCCCCAAATGCTGTTTCCTTATCCCATTTTACTGTCCTTCTTACTAACCAACCCCAAAAAAGATTCCTCTCAGCCAAAGTGGCTCTGTTCTCCCTGGCTGATCTCTCAGCTCACCCTGATGGATGACTCATGGAGCTGGGAAGGACCTTGGAGTCCACACCAAGTAGACCTGAGACATTAATTGAGGAGGCTTACAAGAATGGTAAAGCTAATGCCTAACACTGTGCAACGTCTGAGGTTTCCTCTGCTTTTTCAACTAAAGTCAGCTCTTTCCCAAAACCCGCACTCATTTAGTGACAACCTTCATAGAACTAGGAGACTTGGAAGATGTTTTGAAAACATTGTTACAAAGGCACTACTAAAATGATTCAGAGGATGAGTAACCAGTTGGAAGAAAGGATCCTAGGGACGTGACATTGTTTTGTTGTTGTTGTTGTTGTGTGTTTGTTTTTCGAGACAGAGTCTCACTCTTGTCACCCAGGCTGCAGTGTGGTAGCATGATCTCAGCTCACCACAACCTCGGCCTCCCAAATTCAAGTGATTCTCCTGCCTCAGCCTCCTAAGTAGCTGGGACTGCAAGTGCATGCCACTGCACCTGGCTAATTTTTGTATTTTTAGTAGAGACAGGGTTTCACTTTCACCATACTGGCCAGGGTGGTCTCAATCTCCTGACCTCAAATGATCTGCCTGCCTCGGCCTCTCAAAGTGCTGGGATTACAGGCATGAGCCACCACGCCTGGCCATGATGCTGGTTTTCAACAATATGCTTAGAGAACTCCTGACGTGGAGATCAAGTGTCAACTCAATGAATACAATGTTTTCATTGAATTCATTTTTTGAAATTTATGTGGTGATACTGTGGCTTTCTGAAATGGGCAAATATTCAAAAGATCTTTTGCATTTTCTGCTGCCAGGTATTGGGGAGAGGAAGCAGGGGAACAATCTAAGGAAGGACACGTGTGCTATGCTAGGCATCACTGTCAAGTTTCTGGGAAGGGATGGGAAAGGATAAATGGGTTTGCTTGGCACTGTCCTGTGCTGCTTGAGAGGACATGGGAGATGTGAGGGAAATGTGGGTGATGGGGTGCCCAAGCCACGGCCCCTCATTTCTATGCTGGGTTCCCACATCCTGTCATGTTTCCCTTGGCAATGTAAATGAAGATGGAGGGGCTAATTCATTATTTCCTGCTGCTGAGAATAAATGTCTTGTTAAAAAAAATAAAAAGGAATTCTGTCTGTGAACATATTAGCTAAAATTAAAAGGGTATTACTCAGTTTATTTACAAATTGAACATTGGAATAAAAACATAACAGAATTTTATTAAAGCACTAATCTGCTCTTTAACCAAAAATAAATTGTCAAAAAAAAATGAAAGGTTTATGAGAACCTTACCTTATGGTCAAACTGATTAAGATTGGATAGATTTGTCTGTAAGATTTTATTAAGAATTGGGTTTACCATCAATAGTACACTAATGCAAAGGTAAAATCTGGCTTCCTTTGGACTATATTTGTATAAATATGTTGTTGGTATGTGTTCCAAAATTGTGCAAAACTCCTGTAATTCTGATATGATTTAGTATACATTATCAGTAATAATTATAATTCTTATGTAAAATTATTATGTGCCACAAA
Organism: Pan paniscus; assembly: GCF_029289425.2. Taxonomy (NCBI): domain Eukaryota; kingdom Metazoa; phylum Chordata; class Mammalia; order Primates; family Hominidae; genus Pan; species Pan paniscus. The sequence goes on along the minus strand of NC_073258.2, from coordinate 91,079,132 downwards.
GGTAACCAAACTTCCTTATCTATTGTGTTTTTTACTGTGGCTACCCTAAGACTTTTTGTCATCTATTGTCTTGTTTTCATCCTCTTTAAAAGGTGGTTTTATAATCAGCTATAGTACTCTAACAGGTGCTTTTGAATGCAGGTTTCATATAACTTTGGAGACTGTGACATTAAAATGGAGAGAAAATTCCAAGACTCTCATGGAAAACTAATGTGTTCATAAATATCAAGCAAAACAGGAATTAATTGTATAGACTAACCTAATCAAAGACCAAAGTAATCTTTTTTGACTTTTTGCTTAAAATTTTGCTGATCCTTTGTTTTTCAGAGTCAAGAAAACTTTTATTTTGAGATACGTACAGCTTTTAAAAATTGTGTAAGCTACATTCCTTTAGGCAAAATTTGGAGCATATTTCTCTCTACCAGATTTCTCCAAAGTTTGGAAACTGTGAGTATTCTTAATTCATGGCAATATAGTTATTGGCATATGTGCAATAAGGAACTGTTTTCTTTTAAAACAGGACATAATTGCAGAAACTAGTTATTTTACCAAGGCTTTAACTGGGATGGTGTACTTTCTTTTAAGGCAGGGGTGCCCAATCCCTGGTCCATGGACCAGTACCAGTCCATGGCCTGTTAGGAACTGGGCTACGTAGCAGGATATGAGTGGTGGGCAAGCAAGCAAAACTTCATCTGTATTTACAGCCACCCCCATCAGTCACATTCTCATCTGAGCTCTGCCTCCTGTCAGATCAGTGGCAGCATTAGATTCTCACAGGAGCGCAAACCGTATTGTGAGCTCTGCATGCAAGGGATCTAGGTTACGCATCCTTTATGAGAATCTAATGCCTGGTGATCTCTCACTGTCTCCCATAAACCCAGATGGGGGAGTTATGGAAAAACAAGCTCAAGTATCCCACTGATTCTACATTACGGTGAGCTATATAATTATTTCATTATATATTATAATCTAATAATAATACAAAGTATACAATAAACGTAATGCACCTGAACTATCCCAAAACCATCCCCCTCAACCTGGTCCGTGGAAAAACTGTCTTCCATGAAACTGGTCCTTGGTGCCAAAAAGGTTGAGGACCACTGCTTTAAGGGATCAAAATTGACCTATAGAGTCAATAAAATCTCCTCTGGAAAATTGCCCTCATACCTTGTCTACACAGCCCCTGTGCAGGGTTCCTCACTTTTAGTAACTAAAAAAGTCACTTTCTGACAGGCTCAGGGGCCCCAAGTTATCTTGGGAACTCAAAAGGAGAGGAATTTGCCTATTTGCCTAACTCCCACAGGTATTCAATAATACACACCTATGGGTGCACTTAAGGCTATAAGAAGTCTTATCTGAGATGTCTTATGAAACAAAGTTTCATCAAAGCCAATTTTCAAAGGAGCCTATGTAGCAAATAATTGTTCTTGTTGTGCTTTATGCAAATAATCAGGCCAAGTATAATAAGACTAAAGCTTATTTTGCAAATCAGTCCTATCATATTGTTTTTAATAAAAATGAGGACTAGAGAATAATTAGGTTTCAAGAACTATGTTACACCTGTTATTAAATTCTAGTCTCACCAGTTGTTTTTAAGTTTTTGTCTGCAATTTAGAATAACTGTGCTTATTCCTCTTATATAGGTGATCTCTGGCTACAGCTCAAAATAAACAAGAGGATTGGGCCACTAAGCTCCAGATGATTCTCAATGAGGGATATCATCCTCTCAATATTCAAGAGTTAACCCTCTATAGAAGGCCACTAGACTTCCCATCAGAGAGACAAAATAGATCCACAAAACAACCATCACTCCAACTCTGTCAGCAGGAAGTTACAGAAGAATAACTCTCACTCATTTTCCCCACAGAATTGGGGTCCTGGACTCTTGAGGGGGAAATGTTAGAGGTAGTTAGTCAGACATGAGCAGGGCAAGAAAGGGTCCTCCACCCCACCAGGAATTTCAGGCAATCATCAGATGATAGGTGGTAGTTAAACTATCTCTCTGAAATAATAATTGGTTGCAGTTAGCACAGGGAAAGGCATTCTCCTGATAGATTTAAAAAAAAAAAACAAAACCTGAAACTGGTGATCAGCAGCTTCCTGATAAGAACTCAGAATTTGAGCAAGTGGGCTCAAGCGTGTGCACCAAGAAGCAAAATGGCAGAGTTTAACTGGTTTATGACCTTCCTCTAGGGACACTGGTAAGAGGAAAAGGCCTCAAATGAGCATGCATGCAATTTCAGTAAACACACTGCACATGTGGCCCCTCCCAAGTGCTGGCAGGCCACTATGCATATGGACAGCCCACTAAAAGGGAAGTATTGGGGGAGAAGACCTGCAACCCTCTGGAAGCCTGTCAATGTATAAAACCCCAAGTCAAATCGTTCACTTAAATATCTCAAGTCGCCCCCTTGGCCCTCTTCCAATTATACTTTACTTCCTTTCATTTCTGCTCTAAAACTTTTTAATATACTTTCACTCCTATTAAGAACACTGGCAAGGATGCAGAGACACTGGATCCTTTATATATTGCTATAGAAATGCAAAACAGAATAGTCATTGTGGATTTGTTTGGCAGGATTTTTTTTCCTCTCTTTCCCCCCCCCCCCCCCTGCTCAGAGACAGGATCTCACTCTGTTTCTCAGGCTGGAGTGCAGTGATTCCATCATAGTTCACTGCAGCCTCAGCTTCCTGGGCTCAAGCAATCCTCCTGAGTAGTTGGGACTACAGATGCACGCCACCATGCCCAGCTAACATTTTTATTTTTATTTTTGTAGAGACAGGTCCTCGATATGTTGCCCAGGCTGGTTTCAGACTCCTGGCCTCATGTAATACTCCTGCCTCAGCCTCTCAAAGTGCCAGTATTAGAGGCATGAGGCACCATGCTCAGCCTCAGTTTGGCAATTTCTTATAAAACAAAATATACAATTACCATATGGCCTAGCAGTTGCAATCTTGGACATTTATCCCAAAGAAATAATATTTATGTTCATGCAAAATCTACAAATGTTCATATCAGCTTTATTTGTAATGGCTAAAAACTCAGATGTCCTTCAGTGAGTGAAAGGCTAAACACACAGTGGCACATTCATACCATGGAATACTATTCAGCAATACAAAGGAATGAAGTATTAATATATGCAACAAATTTGATATGCTTCCAGGAAATTATACTCAGTTTTTTTAAAGCCCATCCTAAAAGGTGATATACTATATGATTCTATTCATATAACATTCCAAATGGTAAAATTATAAAGATGGAGAACTGATTAGCGTTGTTAGAGGTTAAAGAAGTAAGGGTGCAGTGGAGAAAGATGGGTCTGGTTCTAAAATTGCAATAGGAATCCTGGTACTGATGAAACTATTTTATCTTGACTGTGAAGGTAGTTACATGAACCTACACATGTATTGAATAAAACTAAATACACATACACAAATGGATACATCTAAAACTGGGAAATCTGAATATGATGAGCGGATTGCATCAATGTCAATTTCTTTATTTTTTTTTGTATAGTTTATAAGATGGTATTACATTGGGAGAAACCAGGTAAAGAGTATATGTTAGTATGATTATCATCATTCCTATTATAGCTATTATTTTCCCAGCTGCATGTCAATCTTCAAATATCCCAAAATTAAAAGTTTAATCAATTTTTAAAAACTATCCTCCACAAAATAAAATTCACTCTCAAATATTGCTCCCCCTCCTTTTCTTTGAGCAAATTTTACTGAGAAATTTCAATGCATAATTTATTCAACATCTATGTGTTAGGTATTCACAGTATTAGATAACAACATTGTATAATTAATAATTTATTCAACATACATGTATTAGGTATTCAACATACATGTATTAGGTATTCACAGTATTAAATAATGACATTGTACTAGGCACTTAGGAATGAAAGTAAGACTAAACTATGGCTACAATAGAACACTTACTTAGAAGATAATATTAACTAATTACACCTAAAAGTGCCCTCAAATTAATTATACAAAGTACCACAAAATATATTACTATTCTGTTGTGTTAATTCTATATATCCCAGACACAATAGAATTGCCATATTTAAAAGGCTTTGGCCATTCATAATTAAGAAAATGATCTCTGGATTCAGAATGCCTAGGTTTCAATTAAGTCTTTGTAACTTACTATGATAAGTTTGGCAAGTTAATTGACTGTTTTATGTCTCATCTTGTGCTATAGTTTGGATGTTTGCCCCTTCAGATTTCATGTTAATATATTATTCTATTAATAGTGGAGTTGGAAGCCTAATGGGAGTTGTTTGAGACATGCGGGAGGATCCTTCATGAGTACATCAATGCCCTCTCTTGTGGTAGGTGGGGGGATTTGAGTGAGTTCTCACTCTATTCGTTCCCTTGCGAGCTGGTTGTTTAAAAGAGCCTGGCACCTCCCTTCTCACTCTTCTTATTTCCTCTCTTGCCATGTGATCTCTGCACACACTGGCTCCCCTTCATCTTCCATGAGTGGGAGCAGCAGGAGGCCAGCAGCAGATGCTGGCACCATGGTTTTTGTACAGCCTGCAGAACCTGAGCCAAATAAACCTCTTTTCTTTATAAATTACTCAGCCTCAGGTATTCCTCTATAGCAACACAAATAAACTAAGACACCTTCCTAACTTGAATAAAATTGAGATAATAAAGTACCCATCTCAGTTTCTGTGAGAATTTAATAAAAAGAGCCTGGAACAGAATAATAACTAAATTACCTTTGTTGTCTTACATAGTAATGAATGTAAAAGAACAGAATGATTTCATGTTCTTGGCTATTTTTAGCAATTAAAAAATATTTAGATGACGCAAGAGAATCATAAAAATGTACAAATGTGGACATTTTATGGGGTTTTGTTTTTAAAGTACCTTGTACTTCCATTTTTTAAGAAATATGATATAACAAATATCATAGAAATATATGTTGATTAAACTACTATTAACTTTTGAAGTTGCGGTTTATATCATTATCTTTCAGGTATGTTCACTTATTTTCAATAACAAACTGAAATATTATGAAGCAGATATCAAAAGTTCAACCAGTGAAGTATTTATTACATGAGATATTCAAAATTACAATGCTACCAGTATTCATTTTAAAAAGATAGTAATTTTTTACTTCTTTAACACATTCAAAAACATCTGGATTTTTTTATTTTAATGTTAGTAAATATTGAACTGGTCCTGTTAAAGTCTGATGCCATTTAAAGTGCTTAGCAGATGTTTTCTGCTTTCCCTCTTATTTTTTTTCATTTTCATTATGTTAGCCCTTTTTCCCACTTTTTATTTTACAAAATTATTTTCCCAGACAAGTAATATGTGTGAATAAAAATATGTAATAGAGACTGACAACACTTAAAACACTTTTTATTTTCAAAATTATTTGAAAATAAATTACACTTACTACTTAATAGACTAGTAAAATGTGACTGTATTTTATGAAAATAATCATGTTACCTGCACTATTCACATTGTTTTTAAATTTTACTTTCCAAAGGCAAATACTATATAAAAGTTGCCATTTTATTTAAGTCACACAAAGTAGACATGGTAAAGGCCTATCAGGCTCCTAGTCAACTCAACCACTGTATAAAATGACTCCCAGGGGTATATTTTTAATGCTGTTTCCAGGCTGGTTTTGAATAACTGAAGTTTTCACACTTCCCATGGGAGGGTATTTCATAGCACAATTTTAGTATTAGAATATTTTCCCTGAAACTATTTATTTAAGATTTCCTTTTTTATATTATAATATAATATCTATTCAGTTCTCTAAACACACTCCACATTTGTTTTTATGAATTCCTCATTTGGTTATCTCATGACCAACTGAGTACTTTATCATTAATATTTCATGTAATATAATTTATATTAACAGCTAGTCAAAGAAATGGAGAGAGGCTAAGCATATATTATTCGGAATCACAGATGACTTACCAAATATATGATTTCTAAATGTCTATTAAAATGATATTTATTAAGCTGACAAATTTTGCAGGGTTTCAAAAAAGAAAAGGCACATTATAAATACATAATGAAATAAAACTGAATTGGAAAGATTGCCAGGACACAGAGGGATTAAAAGAATGAGGAGTAGGCCAGGCGTGGGTGGCTCACTCCTGTAATCCCAGCACTTTGGGAGGCCGAGGCAGGTGGATCACCTGAGGCCAAGAGTTAGAGACCAATCTGGCCAACATGGCGAAACCCCTCTACTAAAAATACAAAAATTAGCCAGGCGTGGTGGCGGGCACCAGCAATCCCAACTACTCAGGAGGCCGAGGCAGGAGAATAGCTTGAACCCGGGAGGCGGAGGTTGCACTACACTGAGCCGAGATCGCGCCACTGCACTCCAGCCTGGGTGACAGAGCGAGACTCCGTCTCAAAAACAGAAAAAGAAAAAGAAAAGAAAAAAGAGTAAGGAATAATTGGCTTATCTATACAAGAAACCAGCCTGGATATTGGCTCAATCTTAAACTAACTGAAGGCAATTGCCCTGTATGTTTTTTCTAAGACTAGCTGAGAGATAAATATAAACATTCATTTTTTAAATTTTTGATGAATGTAACTAGTACAAATAAGCAGGAAAAAAATAACATTGTAAATAGATAAAATTTCATGTGTAACATCATAACATATAAAATCTGGTGCAAGCATATTGGATTTGGTAGAAATAATAATCACCAAAAAATATCTAATAGCAGCAGTTATAACTAATAATATTTTATAGAGACAAAACAATCAACGTATCAAATCTCAGTTAAAAACTTTAAAAGAAAAAATATTTTGATAAAAATTTCAGTAAAGTGAAATAGCAAAGTTGTGAATAGATAACTGTACAGAAATTGATCAATAGATTAAACTGACATGATGTTTATTACCCAAAATATTATTTTCTTCCAAATATTTTCTCAAAAATAAACAATTTTGTCATAATTCTGATTAAAATGCTTTAGACTTCTGAATAAAAAGCAAAATTACCTTAGGGTCAAAATCTGAAGTTAAGTACCCATTACCTAAAACCAGTCAAGCCAAAATATTCTGTGCCTGTATTTAAAATATGCAATAAAGACTTTCAGATGTTTAAAAACAAGATAAATATCTTTATAGGATCCACTATTCACTAATTATTCACATAACAAACACTCACTGAAGGACTTTTAATTGTCAAATTGTGGTAATAAGAACCAAATTGCTGTCAATATGAAGATCAAAATCTGTGAAATATATAGAGAATCAGATACTGTAATTTTAATGAAGCTTCAAAAGTATAATACGCTTTAATATGAATGTTTCTTTAAAACATTTACTAATATTTTTACAACCATTTGTAGTTGACAACACATTTTCACAACAAAAACTTCTTAATTGATACTCCTCAAAAACTTTTTACAGGTTAGAAGCATGTGGGCCTGAAAAATAAAGTATATACCCAAGATTATACACTTGTACTCAATGCCAGGTCTTGTTAATCCAGGTCCTGGCTCTTCTCATTACATGGGTTTTTTTTTCTTACAATTTTAGTGCACAGCTACTTTTATTGTTTTTCCCAATTTGACTCTTTTATATTGCTAAAAAGTCACACAACAAAAATTTAACAAGATTTTAGGAGTACCATTGGGAAACTTAAGCAGAAACAAAAATTAAATAAACATTTTCTTAATGGTAAATTAATATATATTTTGCTTTTAATAATAAGAATAAAGACATCAGCAGGATGGAGGAAAAGCTTTTAGACCTTGTATACCCATAAGAGCAACAATTAGACAGCTATCCACAAACGGAAATACCTCCGGAAGAGCTCAGGAGTTCAGTTAAGAAGGTGCAGCAACGTGGTGGGGAAGAAAAATGAGAATAATCTCACAGAAAGGGTAGAAAGAACAGTTTTATTTTTGCCTGCATCATCCCATCCCCCAGGTCCACACAGCTCAGTACTGAAAAGGAGCCCCGAGTCCATAAGTTTCCTTCATGAGGGAAAAGGAGAGCCTTTTCAGAGCACTGCCTGAAGGACCACTTTGGTTTTATCCCACCCAGGTTACTAAGGAGATAGGAATAGTCAAGACATCTGGAGACAGCTAGGAACAAAGAAGGTTGTGCACTATAAGTAGTCAGCCATACTGCAGGTGCCACTGTGGTCCCCAGTGGTGTGCTCTACAGAGGATCCCGGGAGACTTCACAGCTGAGGACATCAACAACCATCACAGCCACTGAGACTCACTATGTTCACCATCAAAGACCTCACAATGTGAGCTGTCAAGGACCCCAGAAGTGTGCTCCACAGAGAAGCCAATAGTTCTCACCACTGAGAAATCCAACAGCCAGCACAGCTGCCACAGACCCCTACATCTTTTGCCACAAAGGATCCTGCAGTTTTTCACCTCTGCAGAGCCCCGCTACCTGAGCTGTTGTCCCCACTCCTCTACCAGGGCCACCCCAGTCAGCACACTACAAGTGCCCTAGCCTTGGACAGAGTACAGCCACCCCATATGCTCCACAACCAACCCCAGTCCCATCAGTAGTCTCATCTATACCACCATGTACATATCTACTGTCAACCCGAACCACCAGTCCTCATTGCCTTGCGCACACACACACACTGTGAGTCCAGGACCCACAGCCAAGCATACATATGACCAGCTCTGACCAATATTGCCAACCCTCACTTTTATATGCGCATACACCACAGCCACAGTCCTCGCAAGAGCATGTGCACATGCAGACAGCCCTGACGCCAGCTGCTCGTCCCACCATAGCATATACATCTGCAGCAGACCCCTGCAACCACAATCACAGGGCATCAGCTCCAACCTCTGTAGCCTTGTGCACTCACCACTGATTTTGCCACTGTAACCATGCCAACAATCAGCCCTAACCCCTCTGACTGATCCCAGCCCTTGACACTGGGTGCATACCTACAGCTAGTTCCCATCACTGTGCACACACTGCACATACCAGTGCCTACTGCCACATACTTGCCCACTGCTGTCCCTGGTTTTCACCAACATGCATGTTCATCACTGACCCTCACTTGCTGCGACCTGCCTCAGCCCCGGTCTAAGTATACCCACAACTAGAATTGGAGGCACTGCTGAGGACTCCAACAGCTCTCAAAGCCACTACAGACCTAGTACAGTGGGTCTCTCGCCACTGAGGACCACGAAGTTGCTAATGCCACTGACACTAACGGCCTGAGCCCCCTAGCCACCATGTCTTCCTAAACCTAGAATCACTGCACATTCCCACACTTGGCACTCCATGCCATCAGACTTGCTACCATAGTATGCTCCATCATACACCCCATAGTCACCACCCCACATCTCCCTCCTACCCCTACCTTCCTATAAGTGAAGGTCTTTCCTTACCAAAGCTAGTCCATAAAATCTGGAAGAAGTAATTACTTCTTCAAATGTACGAACACCTACACAGAGCTACAAGAATCATGAAGAATCAGGGAAACATGATAACATGAAAGGAACACCATGAATTTCCAGTAGGTACATGAAAAATAACATAAAATGAATCAAACCAAACCACCAAAAACGTCATCAAATACCAAAACAACAAAATAGGAAAAAATAAAAATAAAAAGAACTGCAAGACAAAAAGGAAACAATGAACAAAATGGCAACAGCAAGTCCTTACATATCAATGATCATTTTAAATGTAAATGAATAAACTCCCAATCAAAATGAATAAAAATACAATATCCAGCAATATACAATCTACATGAAACTAATGTTAGATATAAGGACATACAGAGACTAAAAGTAAATGGCTGGGAAAAGGTAGTCCATGCAAATTGTAAGAAAAAGAGATGTGAGTGGCTATACATATATCAAACAACGTAGTCTTTTAGTCAAAAAATGTCACAAGACAAAGAAGGTTGTTATGTAATGATAAAAAACTTAATTCAACAGGAAGACACAACAATTATAAATATGTGGGCATTCAGCATTAGAGCACATAAATATATTAAACAAACATGGACAGAGCCAAAGGGAGAAATTGACAATAATACAATAATAATAGGAAACTTCAATACTCTCACTTTCAATAATGGATAAAACATCTAGGCAGAATTCCAATAAGGAAACAGCTAATTAAAACAAAACTATACACCAAAGAGACCTAACAGATATACACAGACCTTCTTCCCCAACAGCAGCAGAATACAAATTATTCTCAAGCACACCTAGGACATTAACCTAAATAGGTCATATGTTAGATCACAAAACAAGTCAACAAGTTTTAAAAGATTTAAACCATATCAGGTGTCTTCTCAGATCACAGTGGAATGAAATTAGAAATAACAAAAACACAACTAGAAAATTCTCAAACACGTGGAAATTAAACCACAGCTTTTGAACAACCACTGGGCAAAATAGAAAATCAAATGGGGAATTTTTTAAATATCTTGAGACAAACAAAAATGAAAATACAATTTACTTAAACTTATGAAATTCAGCAAAAGCCATATACTAAGAGGGAAGTTCATTGTGTTAAATGCCTACATCAAAAATGAAATATCTTAACTAAACAACCTAACTTTATAACTCAAGGAACAAACTAAACACAAAGGCAACAGGAGGAAGAAAATAATAATGATCAGAGCAGAAAGAAATAAAATATAAGAGAGAGAAACAATAGAAAAAATAATATTACAGAGTTGGGTTTTTTAAAGATAAAATTAACAAACTTTTAGCTAAACTAAGAAAAAAGGAAAGAAGACTCAAATTATAAAACACAGAAATGAAAAAGGAGGCTTTACAATTAACGCCACAGAAATAAAAATGATATTAAACAACTATGATGAATAATTATACACCAACAAATTTGACAATCTGAAAGAAATAAGTAATAGAAATATAAAACCTACTAATGCTGAACTAAGAACTAATAGAAAGGCTGAGTAGACCAATAACAAACAAGGAGATTGACTCAGTAATAAAAAACCTTCCAACAAGGAAAAGCTGAGGACGAGAAGTCTTCATGAGTGAATTCTACCAAATATTCAAAGAACTAATACAAACCCTTCTTAAACTCTTGCAAAAAAATAGAAGAGATAATACTCTCAAGCTCATTTTATGAGGCTAACATCACAATTCTAAAGCCAGAAAAAATCAACACCAAAAAAGAAAACTGCAGACCAACATTCTCAACGGCCATAAATGTGAAAATCTTCAATGAAATATTAGCAAAAGAATTAAAATAATCATATATCATGACTAAGCAGATTTTATCCCTGACATACAAGGACAGTTCAACATGTAAGAACCGATCAATGTGATATACTAAATTAACAGAAGAATAAACTACATAATCTCAGTAGATGCAAGAAAAAATATTGGACCAAATTCAACATTAAGATAAAAACTATCAACAAAACAGATATGAAAGAAACTTTCCTCAGCACAATAAATGACATATATGAAAGAGGCACAGCTAACATAATAATCAATGGGGAAAATCTGAAAGCTTTTTCTCTAAGATCTGTAAGAAGGCAAGAATGCCAACTCTCACCACAGCTATTCAGCATAGTACTGGAAGTCCTAGCCAGAGCAATCAGGCAAGAAGAAGAAGAAAAAATAAGTATCCAAATCGAAAGGGAAAAAGAAAAATCATCTTTTTCTGCAGATGATATAATCATATACCTGGAAATCCCTAGACTCTACACAAAACACTATTATAGCTAACTTAAAAGTCAATAAAATTACAGGATACAAAGTTAACATACAAAAATCAGTGGTGTTTCTATACACTAACAACAAACTTTCCAAAAGGAAAACCAAGAAACAAGCTCATTTAAATTAGCAACAATAACAACAAGGAAATCCTTAGAAATTAAGAAATAAAAGACCTGTACCCTGAAAATTGTAAAACATTACCAAAAGAAATTTTTCAAAAGACACAAATAGAAAGACGTTCCGTGTTCATGGATTGGAAAAATTAAAATTGTTAAAATGTTCACACTACCCAAAGCAATCTACAGATTCAATGTCATCCTTATCAAAATCCCAATGGCAATTTATACAGAAATAGAAAAAAACAATTCTAAAATTCGCATGGAACTACAAAAGACCCTGAACAGCCAAAGCAATTTTAAGAAGAAAGAATAAAGCTAGAAGCATCACACTGCTTGACTTCAAATCATATTACAAAGCTATAGTAATCAAAATAGTACAGTATTGTCATAAAAACAAACATCTAAATCAGTGGAAAAGACTAGAGAGCCCAGAAATAAGCCCATACATTTATGGTCAATGTATCTTCTACTAGAGTGCCAAGAACACATAATGGGTATAGTTTATTAGGAAAGAAAAAAATGGTGTTTGGAAAACTGGTTATCCACATGCAAAAAAAAAAAAAAAATTAAATTGAACCCCTATCACGCACGTACAAAAACCAATCTATAATGAATTAGAGACTTAAACACAACATGAAACTGTAAAACTCCTAGAAGAAAACATAGGGAAAAAGCTTTTTGACAGTGGTCTTGGCAATATGTTTTTGGATATGGCAACAAAAGCAAAAATAGATATCCAGTATTACATGAAATTAAGAAGTTCTGCACAGCAAAGGAAGCAATCACCTAAATCAAAAGGCAACTGATGGAATTGGAAAAAGCATTTGCAGACCATTCACCTAATAAGAAGTTAATACCCAAAATATATAAAGAACTTATACAACTCAGTACCAAAAGTATAAATAACTGAATTAAAAATTGGGCAAAGTACTTAAATAAACACGTATCAAAAGAAGAAATTCAGATGGTGAACAGGCATATGAAAAAGTACTCAACATCTCTAATCATCAGGGAAATGCAAATCAAACCACAATAAAATATCACCTTACACCTTTAGGATGACTATTATTAAAAAGACAAAAGATAACAAACGTTGATGAGGCTGTGGAGAAAAGAGAATGTTTTTCCCCTGTCTTTTCAAAGGGACTTTCTCATAGAAACAGTTCATGATTACTAACACCCCCTCTTTGCGTCTCAACACAGCAATCAGGTTCCCACCCTGCCATGCCACTGAAGCTGTTCTGGCAGAGGTCACATCCAGTCTAATTGCCAAATCCAGACAATAGTTCTTAGTTCTTGTTTCGGTTCTTAATTGTGCAGCATTTGACAATAAATTATCCATTCCGAAAAGTCTTTCAATTCTTGTCTTACATGACCTCATTCTCTAGATTCTTATTTAGCTTCCTGGCCATACTTTTTCAGTCTTACTTGCTGTGTCCTCCACCTCCCTCTTCCTGAGTTACTGTTAAGTGAATTGCAGTTCA